>NC_142667.1:14525044-17310044 GCF_026168435.1 Sesamum indicum
GGGTGTGTGTGTGCATGTGGGTGTGTGTGTGTGCCTAAAATTTTAAATCACTAAAAATAGTTTGGTGGAGATATATTAATAAAGCATATTTTATAAATTAAAATAAAATGTATAGGAGTAAGTAGAAACGACATTTTGTCCCATCAATGCAAAGTTATTTTATTAGGGGTGTCATTGTTATCTTTCATACTTTATTGGTATAAATGAGACAATATGTATAGTTCAGCGGTTTAAAATGTATTTAACCATAAAATTTATTTTTAATATTTTAAATTATATATATTTAGAATTAATGTATTCGAAACTATTCTTGCAAGTTTGTTTTTTAGTGAATAACTTTTAAATTTAGAAGATAATTTGTATCTCTCTTGACTAGAGTCCTAAATAAAGCCTCCAATCACTTTTCAAGTTTCTCAATGGTCATTTCTGATGCTTTCAAAGTGTTCTGGAGAACAATGTTGTCCAGGCCCTTTAGTGACCTGAAGTTGTTGAAGGAACACAAGGGACAAAATGCATAAAACTACCATGTGCTTTAGAAAGTACGCAAAAAACACCCTCCTATTTTCAGAATCGGCTATAACCCCCCTCCTTTTTTTTTTAGTCAGCAAAAAAATCACATTATGTTAGCATATAACGGGAAGTGATGAGAATAGGCCATTTCATTGTCTCTGCATCTTTTTTTTTTGTGTGTGTGTGTGTGTGGGGTTCCCCTCCTCGTTCTGACTTTTCCATTTCCTTATCTATGCGTCTTTTGTGTGTGTGTGTCGTGTGTGTGCGTAAGTGTGTGCATGTGCGGTGTGTGAGTGTGTGTGTGTGCGTGTGGGGTGTGTGTGTGTGTGTGTGTGTGCATGTGGGTTGTGTGTGTGTGCGGGTGTGTGTGTGTGTGCCTAAAATTTTAAATCACTAAAAACAGTTTGGAGGAGATATATTAATAAAGCATATTTTATAAATTAAAATAAAATGTATAGGAGTAAGTAGGAACGAAATTTTGTCCCATCAATGCCAAGTTATTTTATTAAGGGTGTCTTTGTTATCTTACATACTTTATGGGTATAAATGAGACAATATGTATAGTTCAGGGGTCTAAAATATATTTAATCATAAATTTTATTTTTAAAATTTTAAATTATATATATTTAGAATTAATGTATTCGAAACTATTCTTGCAAGTTTGTTTTTTAGTGAATAACTTTTAAATTTAGAAGAAAATTTGTATCTCTCTTGACTAGAGTCCTAAATAAAGCCTCCAATCACTTTTCAAGATTCTCAATGGTCATTTCTGATGCTTTCAAAGTGTTCTGGAGAGCAATGTTGTCCAGGCCCTTTAGTGACCCGAAGTTGTTGAAAGAACACAAAGGACAAAATGCATAAAACCCCCATGTGTTTTAGAAAGTACGCAACAAACACCCTCCTATTTTCATAATAGGCTAAAACCCCCCTCTGATTTTTTTTTAGTCAGCAAAAAACCACATTCTGTTAGCATTTAACGGGAAGTGATGAGAATAGGGCATTTCATTGTCTGCGCGTCTTTTTTTTTTTTTAATGTGTGTGTGTGTGTCAGTGCGTGGGGTTCTCCTCCTTGTTCTGACTTTTTCATTTTCTTATCTATGCGTCTTTTGTGTGTGTGTGTCGTGCGTGTGTGTGTGAGTGTGGGGATGTGGGGTGTGTGCGTGTGTGTGCGTGTGTGGTGTGTGTGTGTGTGTGTGTGCGTGTGGGGTGTGTGTGTGCATGTGGGTGTGTGCCTAAAATTTTAAATCACTAGAAATAGTTTGGAGGAGATATATTAATAAAGCATATTTTATAAATTAAAATAAAATGTATAGGAGTAAGTAGGAACGACATTTTGTCCCATCAATGCCAAGTTATTTTATTAGGAGTGTCTTTGTTATCATTCATCCTTTAGGGGTATAAGTGAGACAATATGTACAGTTCAAGGGTCTAAAATGTATTTAACCATAAAATTTATTTTTATTATTTTAAATTATATATATTTAGAATTAATGTATTCGAAAATATTCTTGCAAGTTTGTTTTTTAGTGAATAACTTTTAAATTCAGAAAAAAAATTATATCTCTCTTGACTAGACTCCTAAATAAAGCCTCCAATCCCTTTTCAAGTTTCTCAATGGTCATTTCTGATGCTTTCAAAGATTTCTGGAGAGCAATGTTGTCCAGGCCCTTTAGTGACTTGAAGTTGTTGAAAGAACACAAAGGACAAAATGCATAAAACCCCCATATGTTTTAGAAAGTACGCAACATGTTACCCTCCTATTTTCATAATAGGCTAAAATCCCCCTCTGATTTTTTTTTTAGTCAGCAAGAAAACCACATTCTGTTAGCATTTAACGGGAAGTGATGAGAATAGGGCATTTCATTGTCTGTGCGTCTTTTTTTTCTTTTTTGTGTGTGTGTGTGTCAGTGTGTGGGGTCTCCTCCTTGTACTGAATTTTTCATTTCCTTATCTATGCATCTTTTGTGTGTGTGTGTCATGTGTGTGTGCGAGTGTGTGGATGTGGGGTGTGTTTGTGTGTGTGCGTGTGGGGTGTGTGTGTGTGCGGGTGTGTGTGTGTGTGCGGGGGGGTGTGTGTGGGCATGTGGGTGTGTGTATGTGCCTACAATTTTAAATCACTAAAAATAGTTTGGAGGAGATATATTAATAAAGCATATTTTATAAATTAAAATAAAATGTATAGGAGTAAGTAGAAACGACATTTTGTCCCATCAATGCAAAGTTATTTTATTAGGGGTGTCTTTGTTATCTTTCATACTTTATTGGTATAAATGAGACAATATGTATAGTTCAGGGGTCTAAAATGTATTTAACCATAAAATTTGTTTTTAATATTTTAAATTATATATATTTAGAATTAATGTATTCGAAACTATTCTTGCAAGTTTGTTTTTTAGTGAATAACTTTTAAATTTAGAAGAAAATTTATATCTCTCTTGACTAGAGTCCTAAACAAAGCCTCCAATCCCTATTCAAGTTTCTCAATGGTCATTTCTGATGCTTTCAAAGTGTTCTGAAGAGAAATGTTGTCAAGGCCCTTTAGTGACCTGAAGTTGTTGAAGGAACACAAGGGACAAAATGATTAAAACTCCCATGTGTTTTAGAAAATACGCAAAAAACACCCGCCTATTTTCAGAATAGGCTAAAACGTCCAGCCTATTTTTTTTAGTCAGCAAAAAAATCACATTCTGTTAGCATTTAACGGGAAGTGATGAGAATAGGCCATTTCATTGTCTATGCGTCTTTTTTTTTGGTGTGTGAGTGTGTGTGTGTGGGGGGTTCCCCTCTTTGTTCTGACTTATCCATTTCCTTATCTATGCATCTTTTGTGTGTGTGTCGTGTGTGTGTGCATGTGGGGTGTGTGTGTGTGTGTGTACGTGTGCATGTGGGTGTGTGTGTGTGTTCGTGTGCGTGCGTGTGGGGTGTGTGTGTGTGTGTGCATGCGTGTGGGGTGTTTGTGTGTGTGTGTGCATGTGGGTTGTGTGTGTGTGCGGGTGTGTGTGTGTGCATGTGGGTGTATGGGTGTGTGTGTGTGCATGTGGGTGTGTGGGGTGTGGTGTCTGTGTCTAAAATTTTAAATCACTAGAAATAGTTTGGAGGAGATATATTAATAAAGTATATTTTATAAATCAAAATAAAATGTATAACATTTTGTCCCATCAATGCCAAGTTATTTTATTAGGGGTGTCTTTGTTATCTTTAATCCTTTATGGGTATAAGTGAGACAATATGTATAGTTCAGGGGTCTAAAATGTATTTAATCATAAAATTTATTTTTAATATTTTAAATTATATATATTTAGAATTAATGTATTCGAAACTATTCTTGCAATTTTGTTTTTTAGTGAATAACTTTTAAATTTACAGGAAAATTTATATCTCTCTTGACTAGAGTCCTAAACAAAGCCTCCAATCCCTTTTCAAGTTTCTCAATGGTCATTTCTGATGCTTTCAAAGTGTTCTGGAGAGCAATGTTGTCAAGGCCCTTTAGTGACCTGATGTTGTTGAAGGAACACAAGGAACAAAATGCATAAAACTCCCATGTGTTTCAGAGATTACGCAAAAAACACCCTCCTATTTTCAAAATAGGCTAAAACCTCCCTCCTATTTTTTTTAGTCAGCAAAAAAACCACATTCTGTTAGTATTTAACGGGAAGTGATGAGAATAGGCCATTTCATTGGCTGTGCGTCCCTTTTTTTGTGTGCGTGTGTGTGTGTGTGTGTAGGGTTCCCCTCCTTGTTCTGACTTTTCCATTTCCTTATCTATGCATCTTTTGTGCGTGTGTCGTGTGTGTGTGCATGTGGGGTATGTGTGTGTGTGTGCGTGTGCATGTGGGGTGTGTGTGTATATGTGTGCGTGCGTGTGGGGTGCGTGTGTGTGTGCATGTGGGTTGTGTGCGTGCGTGTGGGGTGCGTGTGTGTGTGCATGTGGGTTGTGTGCGTGTGTGGGTGTGTGTGTGTGCATGTGGGTGTGTGGGGTGTGGTGTGTATACCTAAAATTTTAAATCACTAAAAATAGTTTGGAGGAGATATATTAATAAAGCATATTTTATAAATTAAAATAAAATGTATAGGAGTAAGTAGGAACGACATTTTGTCCCATCAATGCCAAGTTATTTTATTAGGGGTGTCTTCGTTATCTTTCATCCTTTATGGGTATAAGTGATGAGAATAGGCCATTTCATTGTCTCTGCGTCTTTTTTGTGTGTGGGGGGGGGGGGGGGAGGGGATCCCCTCCTTGTTCTGACTTTTCCATTTCCTTATCTATGCGTCTTTGGTGTGTGTGTGTAAGTGTGTGCATGTGGGGTGTGTGTGTGTGCGTGTGTGTGTGTGTGGTGTGTGTGTGTGTGTGTGCGTGTGGGGTGTGTGTGTGTGTGTGTGTGTGTGCATGTGGGTTCTGTGTGTGTGCGGGTGTGTGTGTGTGTGCCTAAAATTTTAAATCACTAAAAATAGTTTGGAGGAGATATATTAATAAAGCATATGTTACAAATTAAATAAAATGTATAGGAGTAAGTAGGAACGACATTTTGTCCCATCAATGCCAAGTAATTTTATTAAGGGTGTCTTTGTTATCTTACATACTTTATGGGTATAAATGAGACAATATATATAGTTCAGGGGTCTAAAATGTATTTAACCATAAAATTTATTTTTAATATTTTAAATTATATATATTTAGAATTAATGTATTTGAAACTATTCTTGCAAGTTTGGTTTTTAGTGAATAACTTTTAAATTTAGAAGAAAATTTGTATCTCTCTTGACTAGATTCCTAAATAAAGCCTCCAATCCCTTTTCAAGTTTCTCAATGGTCATTTCTGATGCTTTCAAAGTGTTTTGGAGAACAATGTTGTCCAGGCCCTTTAGTGACCTGAAGTTGTTGAAGGAACACAAGGGACAAAATGCATAAAACTACCATGTGCTTTAGAAAGTACGCAAAAAACACCCTCCTATTTTCAGAATCGGCTAAAACCCCCCTCCTTTTTTTTTTAGTCAGCAAAAAAATCACATTATTTTAGCATATAACGGGAAGTGATGAGAATAGGCCATTTCATTGTCTCTGCGTCTTTTTTTTTTTGTGTGTGTGTGTGTGTGGGGTTCCCCTCCTTGTTCTGGCTTTTCCATTTCCTTATCTATGCGTCTTTTGTGTGTGTGTGTGTCGTGTGTGTGCGTAAGTGTGTGCATGTGCGGTGTGTGTGTGTGTGTGTGTGCGTGTGGGGTGTGTGTGTGTGTGTGTGTGTGTGTGCATGTGGGTTGTGTGTGTGTGCGGGTGTGTGTGTGTGCCTAAAATTTTAAATCACTAAAAATAGTTTGGAGGAGATATATTAATAAAGCATATTTTATAAATTAAAATAAAATGTATAGGAGTAAGTAGTAACGAAATTTTGTCCCATCAATGCCAAGTTATTTTATTAAGGGTGTCTTTGTTATCTTACATACTTTATGGATATAAATGAGACAATATGTATAGTTCAGGGGTCTAAAATGTATTTAATCATAAATTTTATTTTTAAAATTTTAAATTATATATATTTAGAATTAATGTATTCGAAACTATTCTTGCAAGTTTGTTTTTTAGTGAATAACTTTTAAATTTAGAAGAAAATTTGTATCTCTCTTGACTAGAGTCCTAAATAAAGCCTCCAATCACTTTTCAAGTTTCTCAATGGTCATTTCTGATGCTTTCAAAGTGTTCTGGAGAGCAATGTTGTCCAGGCCCTTTAGTGACCCGAAGTTGTTGAAAGAACACAAAGGACAAAATGCATAAAACCCCCATGTGTTTTAGAAAGTACGCAACAAACACCCTCCTATTTTCATAATAGGCTGAAACCCCCCTCTGATTTTTTTTAGTCAGCAAAAAAACCACATTCTGTTAGCATTTAACGGGAAGTGATGAGAATAGGGCATTTCATTGTCTATGCGTCTTTTTTTTTTTTTTTGTGTGTGTGTGTGTCAGTGCGTGGGGTTCTCCTCCTTGTTCTGACTTTTTCATTTTCTTATCTATGCGTCTTTTGTGTGTGTGTGTGTCGTGTGTGTGTGTGTGTGAGTGTGGGGATGTGGGGTGTGTGTGTGTGTGTGTGCGTGTGTGGTGTGTGTGTGTGTGTGTGCGTGTGGGGTGTGTGTGTGTGTGTGTGTGCGGGGGGGTGTGTGTGTGCATGTGGGTGTGTGTGTGTGCCTAAAATTTTAAATCACTAAAAATGGTTTGGTGGAGATATATTAATAAAGCATATTTTATAAATTAAAATAAAATGTATAGGAGTAAGTAGAAACAGCATTTTGTCCCATCAATGCAAAGTTATTTTATTAGGGGTGTCTTTGTTATCTTTCATACTTTATTGGTATAAATGAGACAATATGTATAGTTCAGGGGTATAAAATGTATTTAACCATAATTTTTTTTTTTAATATTTTAAATTATATATATTTAGAATTAATGTATTCGAAACTATTCTTGCAAGTTTGTTTTTTAGTGAATAAGTTTTAAATTTAAATGAAAATTTATATCTCTCTTGACTAGAGTCCTAAACAAAGCCTCCAATCCCTTTTCAAGTTTCTCAATGGTCATTTCTGATGCTTTCAAAGTGTTCTGAAGACCAATGTTGTCAAGGCCCTTTAGTGACCTGAAGTTGTTGAAGGAACACAAAGGACAAAATTCATAAAACTCCCATTGTTTCAGAAAGTACGCAAAAAACACCCTCCTATTTTCAGAATAGGCTAAAACCTCCCTCCTATTTTTTTTAGTCAGCAAAAAAACCACATTCTGTTAGCATTTAACGGGAAGTGATGAGAATATGCCATTTCATTGGCTGTGCGTCCTTTTTTTTTTTGTGTGCCTGTGTGTGTGGGGGGGGGGGGGGGGGTTCCCCTCCTTGTTCTGATTTTTCCATTTCCTTATCTATGCATCTTTTGTGTGTGTGTCGTGTGTGTGTGCATGTAGGGTATGTGTGCGTGTGTGTGTGCGTGTGCAAGTGGGGTGTGTGTGTGTGTGTGTGCGCGTGCGTGTGGGGGGTGTGTGTGTGTGTGCATGTGGGTGTGTGTGTGTGCATGTGGTTGTGTGGGGTGTGGTGTGTGTACCTAAAATTTTAAATCTCCAAAAATAGTTCAGAGGAGATATATTAATAAAGCATATTTTATAAATTAAAATAAAATGTATAGGAGTAAGTAGGAACGACATTTTGTCCCATCAATGCCAAGTTATTTTATTAGGGGTGTCTTTGTTATCTTTCATCCTTTATGGGTATAAGTGATGAGAATAGGCCATTTCATTGTCTCTGTGTCTTTTTTGTGTGTGTGTGGGGGGGGGGGGGGTTCCCCTCCTTGTTCTGACTTTTCCATTTCCTTATCTATGCGTCTTTTGTGTGTGTGTGTGTGTGTGTGGTGTGTGTGTGTGTGCGTGTGGGGTGTGTGTGTGTGTGTGTGTTTGTGTGTGTGTGCGGGTGTGTGTGTGTGTGCCTAAAATTTTAAATCACTAAAAATAGTTTGGAGGAGATATATTAATAAAGCATATTTTACAAATTAAAATAAAATTTATAGGAGTAAGTAGGAACGACATTTTGTCCCATCAATGCCAAGTTATTTTATTAAGGGTGTCTTTGTTATCTTACATACTTTATGGGTATAAATGAGACAATATATATAGATCAGGGGTCTAAAATGTATTTAACCATAAAATTTATTTTTAATATTTTAAATTATATATATTTAGAATTAATGTATTCGAAACTATTCTTGCAAGTTTGTTTTTTAGTGAATAACTTTTAAATTTAGAAGAAAATTTGTATCTCTCTTTAGTAGAGTCCTAAATAAAGCCTCCAATCCCTTTTCAAGTTTCTCAATGGTCATTTCTGATGCTTTCAAAGTGTTCTGGAGAACAATGTTGTCCAGGCCCTTTAGTGACCTGAAGTTGTTGAAGGAACACAAGGGACAAAATGCATAAAACTACCATGTGCTTTAGAAAATACGCAAAAAACACCTTCCTATTTTCAGAATCGGCTAAAATCCCCTTCCTTTTTTTTTTAGTCAGCAAAAAAATCACATTATGTTAGCATATCACGGGAAGTAATGAGAATAGGGCATTTCATTGTCTGTGCGTCTTTTTTTTTTTGTGTGTGTGTCGTGTGTGTCTCTCTTGAATTAAATTTCGAAACTATTCTTGCAAGTTTGTTTTTTAGTGAATAAGTTTTAAATTTAGAAGAAAAATTATATCTCTCTTGACTGGAGTCCTAAACAAAGCCTCCAATCCCTTTTCAAGTTTCTCAATGGTCATTTCTGATGCTTTCAAAGTGTTCTGAAGAGCAATGTTGTCATGGCCCTTTAGTGACCTGAAGTTGTTGAAGGAACACAAGGGACAAAATGTATAAAACTCCCATGTGTTTTAGAAAGTACGCAAAAAATACCCTCCTATTTTCATAATAGGCTAAAACTTCCCTCTTATTTTTTTTAGTAAACAAAAAAATCACATTCTGTTAGCATTTAACGGGAAGTGATGAGAATAGGCCATTTCATTGTCTGTGCGTCTTTTTGTGTGTGTGTGTGTGTGTGTGTGTGTGTGTGTGTGTGTGGGGTTCCCCTCCTTGTTCTGACTTTTCCATTTCCTTATCTATGCATCTTTTGTGTGTGTGTCGTGTGTGTGTGCATGTGGGGTATGTGTGTGTGTGTGTGTACGTGTGCATGTGTGTGTGTGTGTGTGCGTGCGTGTGGGGTGTGTGTGTGTGTGTGCATGCGTGTGGGGGGTGTGTGTGTGTGTGTGCATGCGTGTGGGGTGTGTGTGTGTGTGTGGGCATGTGGGTTGTGTGTGTGTGTGGGTGTGTGTGTGTGCATGTGGGTGTATTGGTGTGTGTTTGTGCATGTGGGTGTGTGGGGTGTGGTGTGTGTACCTAAAATTTTAAATCACTAGAATAGTTATGAGGAGATGTATTAATAAAGTATATTTTATAAATCAAAATAAAATGTATAGGAGTAAGTCGGAACGACATTTTGTCCCATCAATGCCAAGTTATTTTATTAGGGGTGTCTTTGTTATCTTTCATCCTTTATGGGTATAAATGAGACAATATGTATAGTTCAAGGGTCTAAAATGTATTTAACCTTAAAATTTATTTTTAATATTTTAAATTATATATATTTAGAATTAATGTATTCGAAACTATTCTTGCAAGTTTATTTTTTAGTGAATAACTTTTAAATTTAGAAGAAAATTTGTATCTCTCTTGACTAGAGTCCTAAATAAAGCCTCCAATCCCTTTTCAAGTTTCTCAATGGTCATTTCTGATGCTTTCAAAGTGTTCTGGAGAACAATGTTGTCCAGGCCCTTTAGTGACCTGAAGTTGTTGAAGGAACACAAGGGACAAAATGCATAAAACTACCATGTGCTTTAGAAAGTACGTAAAAAACACCTTTCTATTTTCAGAATCGGCTAAAACCCCCCTCCTTTTTTTTTAGTCAGCAAAAAAATCACATTATGTTAGCATATCACGGGAAGTGATGAGAATAGGCCATTTCATTGTCTCTGCGTCTTTTTTTTGTGTGTGTGTGTGTGGGGTTCGCCTCCTTGTTCTGACTTTTCCATTTCCTTATCTATGTGTCTTTTGTGTGTGTGTGTCGTGTGTGTGCGTAAATGTGTGCATGTGCGGTGTGTGTGTGTGTGTGTGTGTGCGTGTGGGGTGTGTGTGTGTGTGTGTGTGTGCATGTGGGTTGTGTGTGTGTGCATGTGGGTTGTGTGTGTGTGCGGGTGTGTGTGTGTGTGCCTAAAATTTTAAATCACTAAAAATAGTTTGGAGGAGATATATTAATAAAGCATATTTTATAAATTAAAATAAAATGTATAGGAGTAAGTAGGAACGAAATTTCATCCCATCAATGCCAAGTTATTTTATTAAGGGTGTCTTTGTCATCTTACATACTTTATGGGTATAAATGAGACAATATGTATAGTTCAGGGGTCTAAAATGTATTTAATCATAAATTTTATTTTTAATATTTTAAATTATATATATTTAGAATTAATGTATTCGAAACTATTCTTGCAAGTTTGTTTTTTAGTGAATAACTTTTACATTTAGAAGAAAATTTGTATCTCTCTTGACTAGAGTCCTAAATAAAGACTCCAATCACTTTTCAAGTTTCTTAATGGTCATTTCTGATGCTTTCAAAGTGTTCTGGAGAGCAATGTTATCCCTGCCCTTTAGTGACCCGAAGTTGTTGAAAGAACACAAAGGACAAAATGCATAAAACCCCCATGTGTTTTAGAAAGTACGCAACAAATACCCTCCTATTTTCATAATAGGCTAAAACCCCCCTCTGATTTTTTTTTTAGTCAGCAAAAAAACCACATTCTGTTAGCATTTAATGGGAAGTGATGAGAATAGGGCATTTCATTGTCTGTGCGTCTTTTTTTTTTTTTTTGTGTGTGTGTGTGTCAGTGCGTGGGGTTCTCCTCCTTGTTCTGACTTTTTCATTTTCTTATCTATGCGTCTTTTGTGTGTGTGTGTGTCGTGTGTGTGTGTGTGAGTGTGGGGATGTGGGGTGTGTGTGTGTGTGTGCGTGTGTGGTGTGTGTGTGTGTGTGTGCGTGTGGGGTGTGTGTGTGTGTGTGCGGGGGGGGGGGGGTGTGCATGTGGGTGTGTGTGTGCCTAAAATTTTAAATCACTAAAAATAGTTTGGAGGAGATATATTAATAAAGCATATTTTATAAATTAAAATAAAATGTATAGGAGTAAGTAGAAACGACATTTTGTCCCATCCATGCAAAGTTATTTTATTAGGGGTGTCTTTGTTATCTTTCATATTTTATTGGTATAAATGAGACAATATGTATAGTTCAGGAGTTTAAAATGTATTTAACCATAAATTTTTTTTTTAATATTTTAAATTATATATATTTAGAATTAATGTATTCAAAACTATTCTTGCAAGTTTGTTTTTTAGTGAATAAGTTTTAAATTTAGAAGAGAATTTATATCTCTCTTGACTAGAGTCCTAAACAAAGCCTCCAATCCCTTTTCAAGTTTCTCAATGGTCATTTCTGATGCTTTCAAAGTGTTCTGAAGAGCAATGTTGTCATGGCCCTTTAGTGACCTGAAGTTGTTGAAGGAACACAAGGGACAAAATGTAAAAAACTCCCATGTGTTTTAGAAAGTACGCAAAAAATACCCTCCTATTTTCAGAATAGGCTAAAACTTCCCTCCTATTTTTTTTAGTGAGCAAAAAAACCACATTCTGTTAGCATTTAACGGGAAGTGATGAGAATAGGCCATTTCATTGTCTGTGCGTCTTTTTGTGTGTGTGTGTGTGTGTGTGTGTCTGTGGGGTTCCCCTCCTTGTTCTGACTTTTCCATTTCCTTATCTATGCATCTTTTGTGTGTGTGTCGTGTGTGTGTGCATGTGGGGTATGTGTGTGTGTGTGTGTGTACGTGTGCATGTGGGTGTGTGTGTGTGTGTGTGCGTGCGTGTGGGGTGTGTGTGTGTGTGTGCATGTGGGTTGTGTGTGTGTGTGGGTGTGTGTGTGTGCATGTGGGTGTATTGGGGTGTGTTTGTGCATGTGGGTGTGTAGGGTGTGGTGTGTACCTAAAATTTTAAATCACTAGAATAGTTTGGAGGAGATATATTAATTAAGCATATTTTATAAATCAAAATAAAATGTATAGGAGTAAGTAGGAACGACATTTTGTCCCATCAATGTCAAGTTATTTTATTAGGGTGTCTTTGTTATCTTTCATCCTTTATGGGTATAAGTGAGACAATATGTATAGTTCAAGGGTCTAAAATGTATTTAACCTTAAAATTTATTTTTAATATTTTAAATTATATATATTTATAATTAATGTATTCGAAACTATTCTTGCAAGTTTGTTTTTTAGTAAATAACTTTTAAATTTAGAAGAAAATTTATATCTCTCTTGACTTGAGTCCTACATAAAGCCTCCAATCCCTTTTCAAGTTTCTCAATGGTCATTTCTGATGCTTTTAAAGTGTTCTGAAGAGCAATGTCGTCCAGGCCCTTTAGTGACCTGAAGTTGTTGAAGGAACACAAGGGACAAAATGCATAAAACTCCCATGTGTTTTAGAAAGTACGCAAAAAACACCCTCCTATTTTCAAAATAGGCTAAAACCCCCCTCCTATTTTTTTTTAGTCAGCAAAAAAACCACATTCTGTTAGCATTTAACGGGAAGTGATGAGAATAGGTCATTTCATTGTCTGTGCGTCTTTTTTTTTTTTTCTGTGTGTGTCTGTGTGTGGGGGGGGGGTTCCCTCTTTGTTCTGACTTTTTCATTTCCTTATCTTTGCATCTTTTGTGTGTGTGTGTGTGTGTGTGTGCATGTGGGGTGTGTGTGTGTGTGTGCGTGCATGTGGGGTGTGTGTGTGCATGTGCGTGTGGGGTGTGTGTGTGTGTGTGGGTGTGGGGTGTGGGTGTGTGTGTGTGTGCAAGTGGGTTGTGTGTGTGTGCGGGTGTGTGTGTGTGCATGTGGGTGTGTGGGTGTGTGTGTGTGCATGTGGGCGTGTGGGGTGTGTGTGTGTGCCTAAAATTTTAAATCACTAAAAATAGTTTGGAGGAGATATATTAATAAATCATATTTTGTAAATTAAAATAAAATGTATAGGAGTAAGTAGGAACGACATTTTGTCCCATCAATGCCAAGTTATTTTATTAGCGGTGACTTTGTTATCTTTCATACTTTATGGGTATAAATGAGACAATATGTATTGTTCAGGGGTCTAAAATGTATTTAACCATAAAATTTATTTTTAATATTTTTAAGTTATATATATTTAGAATTAATGTATTCGAAACTATTCTTGCAAGTTTGTTTTTTAGTGAATAACTTATAAATTTAGAAGAAAATTTATATCTCTCTTGACTAGAGTCCTAAATAAAGCCTCCAATCCCTTTTCAAGTTTCTCAATGGTCATTTCTGATGCTTTCGAAGTGTTCTTCAAAGCAATGTTGTCCAGGCCCTTTAGTGACCTGAAGTTGTTGAAGTAACACAAGGGACAAAATGCATAAAACTCCTATGCGTTTTAGCAAGTACTCAAAAAACACCCTCCTATTTTCAAAATAGGCTAAAACCCCCTCCTATTTTTTTTTTAGTCAGCAAAACACCACATTCTGTTAGCATTTAACATAAAGTGATGAGAATAGGCCATTTCATTGTCTGTGCGTCTTTTTTTTTTTTTTTGTGTGTGTGTGTGGGGTTTCCCTCCTTGTTCTGACTTTTCCATTTCCTTATTTATGCGTCTTTTGTGTGTGTGTGTCGTGTGTGTGTGTGCATGTGGGGTTGTGTGTGTGCGTGTGTGCATGTGTGTGTGTGGGTTGTGTGTGTGTGCGGGTGTGTGTGTGTGTGCATGTGGGTCTGTCGGGTGTGTTTGTGTGTGCCTAAAATTTTAAATCACTAAAAATAGTTTGGAGGAGATATATTAATAAAGCATATTTTATAAATTAAAATAAAATGTATAGGAGTAAGTAGTAATGACATTTTGTCCCATCAATGCCAAGTTATTTTATTATGGGTGTCTTTGTTATCTTTCATAATTTATGGGTATAAATGAGACAATATGTATAGTTCAGGGGTCTAAAATGTATTTAACCATAAATTTTATTCTTAATATTTTAAATTATATATATTTAGAATTAATGTATTCGAAACTATTCTTGCAAGTTTGTTTTTTAGTGAATAACTTTTAAATTTAGAAGAAAATTTATTTCTCTCTTGACTAGAGTCCTAAATAAGGCCTCCAATCTCTTTTCAAATTTTTCAATGGTCATTTCTGATGCTTTCAAAGTGTTCTGGAGAGCCATATTGTCCAGGCCCTTTAGTGACCTGAAGTTGTTGAAGGAACACAAGGGACAAAATGCATAAAACTCCCATGTGTTTTAGAAATTACGCAAAAAATACCCTCTTATTTTCAGAATAGGCTAAAACCCCCCTTCCTATTTTTTTTTTAGTTAGCAAAAAAAACCCCATTCTGTTAGCAACTAATGGAAAGTGGAGGAGACGCGCGTCTACTGCGTTTAGTAGTCATTTTCTGCGGTTTAGGTTCATATTTAATGACACTTAGGACTAAAATACCACTCTATGGGTCTATATAACATACAAAGGACTTTTTGACTTGTTTTGTGGTTCCTTTTGTCATTTCTCACCTTAAAAAATAAATTAAATTTTTGCCATATTAAATTAAATTATATTTAAATTCAAATAATTTTATAATTATTAATTATTAAATCTAACTATTATTTTTAATTAATTAAAATATATATTTAATTACAATAATTATTATTAATTAGCCAAAATATTTAATTATTATAATTATTTAAAATATTCTTAATTAACTAAAATATATTTTAATTAATATAATTAAAACTAATTTTAAAAAAGAAAAAATTGTGATTTTCGCTTCAAACTTAGAAATAAGTTTTCGGGACCGTCCGGACGAATTTTAGACGGCCAATGGTACCATTCGAATCCTTTTTTCAAGGCGAACATTTCCATACCTTCAATTTGAGTTTTCGTTAATCATAGAGAATGAGCTGAAGTCACGACCTTCGAACATGTTTGCCGTCGATTCGTTTCCGTCCAGTCGAATCTCGATCTCAAACCACCACCATCAGACTCATCTCTTCAAGATGATTCTAACGAGACCGATCTCACTCAATTTTATAAAGAATTTACGAAGGTACGATAATTTTAATAAATATTAGCCGTCGGTGACGAGAATGGTTGGGGAATCCAGGGGTGTGGGGGTGGGGAGGGGTTGGGGCGGGGCCATGGGGTAGGGTGGGTAGTTAATTTTTTTTTAAATATATAATAATAATATATTTTTAAAATTTTAAATTATTATATATAATATAAGTTAAATAATTAGTTGAATCTAAACTTTTTATTTTTTTTAAAATTTAACGATTGAGATTAATTTATTAGATCTAACGATCAGTATTTGATCAAAAAAGACTCAACGGCCATTAATATAAGAAATAATATATAATAAGTAAGGGTATAACGGTCATTTTTTTAAAAAATTAACACTGTTAGTTGGATTTAAGGGAGAGAGGTGATTGATTTGAGTTTTACAAAACACGTGAGGCTTTTAGCCTATTCTTTTAATAAGAGGATTTATTTTACAAATTTTTTAAATACATGGGATTTTATGCATTTTGTCGTGCGAGTGAGGAATTAGCTGCAGATTTACGCACAAACAATCAAGTTTTAGGGGGTTTTGAGTGTTGGCTCCGACTCTGTCTATATATGTTATATATATACACACACATAAGCAGAGGCAGTAATTTGGAGCTTTTTTACTATTAAGAACAATAATCAATCATCGTTATCACCTTCTACCACTCTCTCCCATGGCCGACAACGAGTCCGCAACCGCCTCCACCACCGATCAGGAAGCATCGAAGTCTACGGAAACGAAGCGGTGGGCTGATGTTGCTGAGGAGGAGCAAGATGTAGCCGAAGCTTCCTCCACAGAACCTAAATTAGACTCCTTGGCTATCGACGACTCCAGATTAGGTCACAGCACGCTCACCGATCCCGACGACTCAAGCATTGAAGCTGTAAAACCTACTGAATAATTGCTTGTAGCTTTTTCGTGTATATATTGTGGATCTGATTTGGCTCGTGTGCAATTTGGAGCTTTATTTTTTTTATCATTAGTGCTTTAGATTATATCAGAAGAGGTTTTATAATTTGGAGTTAATGTTAGGTTTAGCTGGAATTGGTAATTTGTGTGTATTTTAATTTGTCAAGTTTCAGGATTTTGATTGAACTTCAAATAAGTTGGGGTTTGTCTTTCGATTTGGTTTTTATGATCGGGAACTTTTTGATTCATTCCCGACTCTGCTTTTGTTTTTTGTTTGCATTTCTGTAGTGGAGGTTTTAGTATACTGTATTTCGAACTGAGCAGTGAGCTACATGTAGGAACAATTGTACGATTGTATTATCATTGCGTTTTTTCTTCTTATGTGGCGTTTTTGCGTTACAATATAGGTTACATCCGGGGACACTCCATATACATCAGCTAAGAGATTTGAGGACTTGAACTTATCACCGGAATTATTGAAGGGTCTGTATGTTGAGATGAAGTTTGAGAAACCTAGTAAGATTCAGGCGATTAGTTTGCCCATGATCCTGACTCCTCCAAACAAGAATTTAATAGCTCAGGCTCACAATGGGTCCGGGAAGACAACTTGTTTTGTGCTTGGCATGTTGAGTCGTGTTGATCCAAAACTGACAGCTCCCCAGGCTCTCTGTATCTGCCCCACGAGAGAGTTAGCCATTCAGGTTTGTCTGGCAACATGTTTTCTCGTTACAAATTTGGACTTATCCTGCTCCCATACTTATTAGCATATTTGTGTAAGTTTTGTCTTCCGGAAAAGGAAGTGCAGCTTGAGGATCATCATCGGTAGTTGGATCCCAACTATCAAGTATAGGTCCATGATGTGTTGTGCCACATAATTCTGTTGAACAAATATGCATTTATGAAACTGGTATTGATTATTTAGTCTATGTCATGTTTTGATTAGTAAAACTGAATAAATGGTACAGAATATGGAAGTGCTGCTGAAGATGGGGAAGTTCACTGGGATAACCTCAGAATTAGCCATACCAGCTGATCCTGCAAACTATATTCCAATCCAGAAGAGGCCACCTATTACAGCGCAAGTAATTATTGGCACACCTGGTACGATATGTAAGTGGATGTTAGCAAAAAAACTGGGCATGAGTCAAATGAAGATTCTTGTGTTTGATGAGGCTGACCACATGTTGGCAGAGGTAATCGATGATTTTTAGCTCTTGGTAATTTATCTTGCTTGTTTGTATTCAATTTCCTTGTTTACTGTGAAATGCACGATTAACTCTGTTCAGGATACCTTAGCTATGTATGACCAGCTGCTTGTTTGGTTAACACATCAAGAGAACTTTCTTGCTTGTCTAGGTCACATGTGATTGCTGCTCTAGCAACTAAGAGGAATTTTGAGACTTGTAGATAATTTATGCTAGTGTCTCACTTTTCTTCATACCAGTCCATGGTAGATGGTCATCCTCAGTCTTATAACACTGTTCAGCTGAATGTCTCATGAAATTTTCCTTGCTTATCTGTTTTTGCAAAGGTGTCTCTTTATATTATATAAATTGGGTGGATCATGACACGAGCACAAACCCTTTAATAACGTAAAATTTTTTTAGTAAGTGAACTAATGAAGTTAAACATTCACCTTATTATCTAAGTATCTGATTTGTTACTTGAGAAGAGTCTAGTAAGTATTCTTTTTCAATTTTACTTATTTGTGAACCTTCTCTTATGTGTAGAGTGGCTTTCGAGATGATTCAGTGAAGATAATGAAGGCAATTGCAAAAGCCAATTTCAGTTGTCAGGTTAGCTGTTTACTAATTTTGAATGATTATGTGAAGATGAACTACTCTTATTGCTTTTTGCATGGATAATGTGCTTGAGCTGGAAATTGAATATGATTGCTTATTCATGGTGGGATAATTGCTCAAAAAATTTGAAATGAAAGTTTTAGATGCAAGCTTGCGTGATTTAGGTAAGGAAAAGATGTGTCTGGCTGATTTATTTATCTCTCTCTGTCTATAATTGCTTATAAATGTTAAGTAATGTTTTCTGGTGATTTCATTGCGCACAATTATTTTCACATATCAGTGTAACTACCAAAACGCATCAGCCTATGTTCTAGGAACATGCTGACAAACTCATTTAACTTTTTTCTATCTGCCCGGGTACCATTCTTCTGTTTGTAATGTTGGTGTAGTTATGATACTCAACTGATGGTATATCTAGGAGTTCTATGGTTTAAAAATGGCTGTGCTGTGAGCTGGTGTAGCAAGCAACTCTCTTGTAGAAATGTGTGAGGACCCCTTTGATAGATCGTTTTGTTGACTTTATGCTGTTGTGGCAAATTCTATCAGGTGCTGCTGTTCTCGGCTACCTTTGATGATGCTGTCAGGGCTTTTGTATCTAAAATAGTTGAGGAAATCTTTGTCAGAGATTATAACCAAATGTTTGTCAAAAAGGAAGAATTATCGTTGGAGTCTGTAAAACAGTATAAGGTACACTGTCCTGATGAGCTTTCGAAGATCATGGTGATTAAGGACCGGATACTTGAACTTGGAGAGAAGGTGGGGCAGACAATTATATTTGTTCGCTCCAGGAATAGTGCAGCTATGCTGCACAAATCATTAGTCAGCCTTGGCTATGAGGTTACTACTATTCAAGGTGCTCTGAAGCAAGAGGATCGGGATAAAATTATAAAAGAGTTCAAGGAAGGGCTGACTCAAGTTCTGATATCAACTGATCTTCTAGCTCGAGGCTTTGACCAGAAACAGGTGCACTCTCCTTTTTGTTGCTCAAACGTTTATTTCCTTAGCATGTGTTTTCTAAATGTGGATCTTTACCTATGACTATATGGCAACATATCTTAATGTAGGTAAATTTGGTTGTTAATTTTGATCTTCCTGTGAGATATGATAGACCTACTGAGCCTGACTATGAAGTTTACTTGCATCGGGTGGGTAGAGCAGGACGCTTTGGACGCAAAGGTATTTTCTCAATGGATATTGCTTTGTGTATGACATCCTCTGAATTATGATGGGTTTGTTGACATCATTAGTTTGATATGGCTTTGTGGTTTCAAGTTGGCATCCCAATCCCAATAACTTGTGTTTAATTTATATGTGGAGAATGTGGATTTCCTTGTCTGTGAAGGACAAACCAATATAGTACTTGAGGTGAACGTTCAGTATCCTTTGAGTATGGACGAATTAGCATTATGGTTGGGGACTCTCAACAATTGGCTTTCATGTTGATTTGTCTGCATATTTTGGTCTCTATGCAATTCGGTCAACTAGTCTAACTAATTGAGGTTCAGATTGGGCTCAATTTATAGAGGAGAATTGATTATTTGTTTCTTCTATTTCTGTTCTCATTCTTCTCATGGAGCCTGTTCCGAAGCTCAATACGATTGGTGTGCGAAGTTCTCAATACGATTGGTGTTTCTTGAAATGAAAATGGTCCTGTTAGCTACAGTATAACCTCTCAATGAGGCTCATTTCTTGTTATGAAACA
Source organism: Sesamum indicum (assembly GCF_026168435.1). Taxonomy (NCBI): domain Eukaryota; kingdom Viridiplantae; phylum Streptophyta; class Magnoliopsida; order Lamiales; family Pedaliaceae; genus Sesamum; species Sesamum indicum. The sequence continues at coordinate 14,544,638 of NC_142667.1, forward strand.
GGTGCTGTATTCAACTTGCTTTGCGACGATAGAGATGATTTGATTATGGGCAAGATTGAGAAATACTTTAACGCCCAAATAGCTGAGGTAAATTCTTTACATGATTACAAGCGCACATCTGTTTCAGCAATTATTTTTTACGAGTTCCCTGGGATTGTCATAAATCGAATAATAAGTGTCCTGTCTATGAAATGCAGGTGGCCCCATGGAATAGCGAGAAGGAATTTGAGGTCGCTCTAGAGAATGCAGGGCTACTATGAGTGTTAAGTTATGCTGGCGGCTGATGTTATTCAATATGGATGTACTCAATGCTTGCAGTGAAAAAGGGACATGGCTGTAGATTATACTATTTGTCTTGGCACTATAGTATAATGCAAAAGTGAGATTGTTTGTGCTTTTCATTTGTGGGGTTTAAGTTCTTCATACTGTATAATTCTGCCTGCTTTGGAGGCATCGTTATTTTATCTTGATCATCTAATGAGTCTTCAAATTCAAGAGCAAGTCCTTTTTCCCCCTTAAAGATGAGAGATGTGATCATCCAATGCTAGAAAGAATCAATATCTTTTATATGTGATGAAAACTTCACAAAATGGTTGTGGATGCAGGCCCCAATAAATTGGTCGGCATTCTACATTTCCACTTATTCCCCAGATGCTATGCTTTTGCTGCATGCTATCTGTTGCTCATTCTTTCACATCAGGTTCGCCATTTTGGATGGATGCTTTGTTATGTATGAAAGGTTGATTCGAGCATAAACTTGATGTTGGAAATATGTGGTAGAAGGAAACAGTGATGAAATTCTGATCAGAATAGCGCGAGGCAACAAGATGACAATGTTCCTAGAGGACAGTAGAGTCAGTTCACCATCTTATATTTTTCAAATGAACGATCCTTGTCACTGTTGCTTGTTTGCTCATTTTGAATTTACTCTCATCAGCGCTGATGGTTAATGTAAGAACAATTTTGACGATGTAACCTCTTCTAGGTGATTTGCATGTCTAAGCAGCTTCACGTTCCTTGCCAGGCCCTTTGAAAATTATTATGCAATAAAATATCTCTAAAACTCGTATTCGTCTAGATATCACGGCCCCAAAACTTTGACGTTAGGATTGCAAACCCCAAGTTCGCAATAGCTCTGAATCAAACCACCGGTATACAGGACAGACACGTATTGACTGTTCCCAAACTTGGGATTTATTTAGTTACTTATATATATTAATATAAAAAGAAGGGTCATTCCATACTTACAAACGATTGTTCATGACACTATCGCATCAATTTTTGTGAACTCAAAAATGTCATTTGTGATAATTAACTTATTCAATTTTTTAAAATTTGCATTAATTGTTATATTATTATTTTTTTCTTTCTTTCTTTTTATTGACTTAATGTACTTATTTTTATATATTTATCTTATTTATAATATATTTTAAATAGTGAAAGATTACATGTTAAATGCACTTAGGAACGACGTGGCACAACATCTAGTATTTTAAAGTATGAAACATTATCAAATGGTGGTTATGACACAGTGACAACAATTTTATTTTAGTGCCAATAATACGTCTAAGTCTATTGTTTTTCTTTTTTTTTTTCCTTTGTTGCTTTCTTTTATTTATATTTTTTAAATGTATTGTGTTGAATTATATATATCTTTTGTTATTCATAATAAATTTTAAAAACGGGGATGATGTGCACGAATACTAATATTAAAAAAAAACAGAACAGAACGCCTTCATGGTGTGCACGTCGGTAGTGCCCTCCCACCTCAAATAATGGCCCTGGATCCTGTCCTGTCATCTCTCCATGTATTTATAGATATCAAGTGCATCCAGTTTCAATCTGAATCGAAATTAGTTTGAAGAGGAAAGGAAGATGAGGGCAAGTCTTTTCCTGATTGTTGCGACATCGCTACTTTTAGTGGGCTCAGCCGTGGGAGATGGGAAGGTCGACAATCAGGTCTTCCATGTCGCAGGCAAAGTCCTCTGCCAGGACTGCAACCAGGGCTGGAACGAATGGGTCAATGGGGCCAAACCCATCAAAGGTATATTCCACTTAAAATATCATCCTCATCAAATTTAACTTTTCAGATACTTGATGTCTTGATCACCATAAAAAATCTCGAACTTCTATATTACTGATCAAAAAAATACTTTCGAGGAATGGAGTACTAAAATTCAGAGAAATTCTTTCCTGCAGGTTGCAAGGTGTCAGTTACATGCCTGGACGAGAGGAGCAGAGTTGTTCACTACGCAAGTGACTTGACAGACGATGCCGGAGACTTTGAGATTGCTTGTAAGAAATATGTGAACGGGAAAGAGCTCAACCCCAAGAACTGCTTCTTGAGGTTGGTCTCGTCACCGGACCCCGTTTGCAACATTGCCACCAACTTCGCCGGAGGAAAGAGCGGCGTGAAGCTCCACCGCCCCACGGTGGTGTACAGGGACATCCTCAAGTTCATGCTGGGACCCTTCTACTACACCACTCCCATGTGTGATGAACCAGATACTAGTAGTCCTGACGAAGATGATTCTGGTGATGACAAACAGAGCAACTACTAGCGCCTTACGTGTTTACGTACATTTAATTTGGGCTTGTGCCCTGTTATTTTTCTTATCTTGAATGATAATATAAGTAAAATTGGGTACATATACAATGTACTAGTGATATTTTGTGTGAATGAATGAGGTTAACAAGTTCCTGTTAATTGTCATTTTTCCCCCATTTTTCCTGGAGAGGGTTTAGTACTGGCAAGTGGCAACCCATTTTTTGCTCAAATGGAGTGGTATCTTTGTGTCCTATAAATACAATCGCATTCGTCACTAATTACATGAACAATCAATGAAATAAACAGTAACTTTCACGTCAAATCATATTACTATTAAAATAGACAAATAAATATCGACACATTTACTGATTTTAAAGCGAATGCCTCTTTGGTTATAGAGGATTGCAGCTTCAGGTTATCATTCCAACAAAATTTCATTTGTCGAAATTAAACCTCAAATTACTTGTTACTTCCTAATAATTCTTCGAACAAATTCAGGAACTTCTCTTAGAGGTTTCCTTGCAAGTGTAGGATCCATACGGGTCTCTTAACCAAATTTTACTTAGCGGCTAAACTCAATTATGTTAGGTGAATTTGGACAAGTAGGCAGGGATCGATGGTATTTGGCAGCACTATTTTTCTAGTACCGTATTTCAACTGATAAGAATTCTGTGCATGAGAAACATACATCTAACTTTATGCGTGAACTTAAATATTTCTGCATATATCTTTATTTTGATGTCTGTGATTATTACCTTTCAGTAATAGCAAGTGATGACAAAAAGATGAAAGGAAACCATGTAAAGATAGTTAGAGAGGAAGTGGTTAAAAGTCAACAATTAATTAGCACCATTGATGACTTTACTGATTTTTGTTCCACAGAATAGTTTCTAAATATTTCTCTATAATACTGTTTAAAACTGAATGCAAATCGATCAAACATAAAGGAACCAAAAAGGAATCATACACAGCAGTCGTACGTACAAATCAATTTTACATAGGAGAGGAGAAGCAGTATAACATCCAGAAGCCCATTCAGTTTGATAGCATACCGAGGTTCAGCTGGTTGCAGATGTCTTAGCAGCAAGATGGGTAAGGGCACGTTTGTGATACGCATAACGCATCTTCTTGTATTTCTGTACAAAGGATGCCAAATCAATCTCTCTATCAAGAAGCTGTCTGTGAAGAGCCTCAGATTCCTCGTCTGTTTTATTCATTGCATCTGAAATAATACAACAATAACTATTTACTCTAATTTACAAATGTCATCTTATTTCAGAGCAAACTAATTCGCTTGAAAACAATACAAACAACAATTTCAGAGCATAAATTATTGTCCCCATGTGGGAAACTCAGACCCTACGTGAAGACATGACATTAAGCAATCATTGATGGTAAATTTGTCCTAGATGATGTTAAACGACTCTTGCCAACAACCTTCCTGCCCTCAATCCCCCAAACCCACCCCATCCACTCCAACTTATGCATACACCAAAACAAACATTAAAGAAAGAAAAGAATGGAAAAGAACGGACAAGCAAAGATGAAAGCTTAGAGAACCTCTGTTGCACCCAATGGAAAACAAATGACTAGAATCCTTACCCATATAGCACATACTTGCATGGGCAAATCATCCAAAAGCTAGAAAACCATTTGAAACTAACATGGCGTGTTTACATTTGAATACATGCGTTAGAAATTAACCAATTCAAAGGAGCAAAAAGAGAATCAAGTTTTGCAAGAAGTATCCCAACATGGATATGACAAGTACAACATAACTGACCAAAAATGAAGGAAAAATTGGGCAGTGGTAACTAGTCAGAGAGAATATTTGGCTCAATGACTAACAAACATCACAGTAAAAGTTGGAGGTAGTTCCAGAATAGGTGTTTCACAGATATGGTCCAATATGGCAAGAGCTGATTTAGATGTTCCAGTTTGACAAACAAGAAGGTCATTGTGTGGTGACAGTGTAATAGGTTTTGCACAAATTTAAGAAGTGTAAGGACAAGCGATGGACACATACATCATGAGGAACTGGCAAAAACCACCTGGTTATACATGTTGAAATCTCAAAGTCTGTGACAGTACATGCAATACCACTGTCTTGGAATAGAGAAAGGTACATGAAACACAGTCATAATTACCTTGAAGTCGGTGAAGTAGTGATGAGGGAGAATAATACTTCATAGTCTCTTCTTTCTTCCTCTCTAATTCATGCAATTTTTCTTGAGCAGTAGCCAGCTCTGTAGTGCGGATTATTCTGCACTGAAGCCAGAAACAAGTAGACAATACAAATGTCAAATAGCAAATTGGAAATAGAACTTCAACGAAAGATTATAGTGAATGCAGTAAGGTCACATCATTCACCTGATTCCTTAGCTCCATTATTCGTGGTTCTTTTTCTAGATTCTCTCCTGTTATTGAGATCAGTAATTTTGCAAATATAAGTTCAAACATGTTTTCAGCGCTTATACTGAAATGCGGTGAGTGGGTAACTTACTAGCAAGCTGCAGAGTCTCATTCTTAAGTTCATCCCTGACCTGAATGAGCAAATATTCAAGACATTTGTGTGTGTAAGAATAATCGCAAAACCATAGCTTGCTAAAAAAGTGACTAGCTTAACAGAACACGCATGAACCAACATGTACAAATAAGGATACAAATATGAGAGTAGACACTTGCATGCATATAAAGACATGTACAACAGAAAACATAGGACAAGAGGAAAGATGTGACTTTTCCAAGTTGAGGTTGTACTGTAAATGCAAATATATTTTGGCAAGCATCAAGCAGAACAACCAAGTAAAACTGAAGAAGCACTGTCGATCCATTGATCAATTACATGAGCAGGTCTACAAATTCGCAATCTCGAGAGGCTAAAGTTAGCTGTAACATGCAAAAACAGCAAACCACAAAAGGATGATAACATCACAACCAGGCACACATTATTTACCAGGCATGACAACTTTACCTGCTCTGGTGACATCATGGAAGTGTCTATATAGCTTCTCCAATTTAAAAGTGTTCACTATCCCAGTTAGAAAATTGACACTTTGAGCAAGCATGAGAAACAAATCCCCTATGACGATAAAATATAAAAAAAGGGGAACACCTCTGCAGCTTACCCTGTTTTGAGTTCTGACAGGTTCTAGAGAAAGTAAGAGATTCTGATAAGCATCCTTATCTGACAGAAGCTTTCTTAGCTCATCAACACTGAAAAGCAGTAAACAACATAGATACAATGAGAAACTCTACAGGTTATTGTTGTTTTTATAACCAATTCCTTAGCATCTGTAGTTTCTTCTATAAGGGCATAGATGATAACAATGAGAACAGTAAAACTGCCTTGAATCAAATTCCATACAGAGTATAGTTTTTTCTAAGTCAACCCTATATTTACCAAACTGGAACGGTATCATATTGTCTCTGGTAAAAGATAAAATGAAAGCATAATTTTAAAGGATAAAGTAAGAAACCAAGGTATAGCACTAAAACTCTAATGAGAATATATAAGAAAAATTGCCTACCTCTTATCTTTCAACATAGCAATGATGCCTGCTGCTTCCGCTGGTGAAACATTAGATAAAGAGCTCGGTCGATCGTTTGGTCTTGACATGCTGAAGCTGCTTGATGTGCCACCAGGAGTTGTTGGGCGTGAGGAGCTGGCTGAACTGTTGACAGAAGGTGGATACCATGAATCTGTAGAGATTTCCTGTGGCCGTGGCTGAGCTTGCTGCTCCTGAGAGCCCCTGTGGGCATATGCAATTAGAGCAAGAAAATAAGATGTCCGTATATGGCGCAGCAGATCAAATTCCACGATAAAAACAATTTGGATAGATACGAATCATGTAAGAAAGCAGTTGCCAAGCTCAAGTGCGACAGCAGTGTGCTTATTGTTCAATCCATCCACAGATCATAGCTTATTCCATCCGATTTTCACAAGGGCACAGTGTCAAAAGTTTCATGAAAGCATAACATGGAAAATTAAGCATAAAGAAATCACACCATTAAATGCATACCAAAACAAATGCAGTTCAATAGGAACAGCACGCAAGTCCACAAAAAACTGAAATATATTTAAATCAGATAAACAGAAAGAAAGCAATCCCCTAAAACCCACAAACTCATAGGTGACTTAAAGTGTAAAATTATAGTAGGTCGTTCTGCACACCTAGGTTGAACAATTAAAAACCTACTCAACTAACAAGACCTAAATTTTAATATCAGCGACGAAATTAGAGAACAAACAGAAAATAAAGAATAAAACAAACGCCTATCCAACTATTCTGTTATACGAAAAACAACAGAATTGAATTCATGCGATATCTGCAAAACCTAATAATCTGCACCAGCCATCAGAAAACAGACCATTTTCATACCAGTAACTAAAAGTGCAGAACAATTGACCCCGACGCCGTTCTCTTCATCGGAAAAGGGACAGAAATAAAGGGGGAAATTTCCAACAATCAAGGTACCTTAACACAGCCTATCTATTGACTCCATCACAAAATAAATTATACCGAACGAAGAAGAAATAGTGGAAAAGGACAGATTACCAGAAACTTTTGAACATGACTTTGAATAGGTCCTCAGCCGTCGATCGCCTGATAGAAAATCAATCAAGAAGGAGAATCAGAATTTCCGACAACCGTTTCGCCAGAGGGAAATCCAATATATGTAATTTGGGCTCCCTGGGATCAGATTTTGATTGGCGTTCCTATTGTATTTTATTTTGTTCACACCAATTTCAGACTGCACCGTGTTTGAGGTATTCTGTGCTGCGAATTTTCCTTCTCTTCTTCTTCTTCTCGTAAATAACAATTTATGTCCTTTAAGATTCCGAATAATGTATTTCAGTCCCGATCTTTACAATAATTAAAATATTGCCTCAAAATTTTTGTAATGCTGCACATTAGTCCCTTGATTCAAGTATTTAAATTTATTATTCCAACTCACTATTGGGCTTTGGAGGGCTGAGCCAATAATCCAAATTCTAAAAGGTGTTAGTTGGGCCAATTGGGTGCTCATACGGCCCAATATGCTAATATATAATCATGGAACATCCTTTGTTTTTTTCGGAAACAACTAGGTACAGTCCAATCAAAAAAAAAGAATATATAATGAAAATAAATAAATACTTGTACTAATTATGACTTCTATCCAAAACTTTCCACTGGTGTAGATGTCTGGGACATTGGATTTTTTATTTGATAAAAAAATTAATCAAGTAATTTTTATATATATGTAAAAATGGACTAAAGATGCAATGGGGATTAAAATAGAAAATTCAATCCAGATTTTTAGAATCTCAACTTATTATTAAGACTACAGAATTTCATTTAATGATGATTGTCCAAAAAATTAATTATAAATTATATGTTGATGGTCCATACCACAGAACCTTGCTTAGTTAAGATGTCCTAACTTTGACAAGATAAAGTGATGTGGTTCGATAATTAAGGAGTAAAGAGTTTGTAAATTCAGGTTAAATAATTGAGGATAACATGGGATTATTAGGCACTTGCGAGTAAAGAGATGGTTTGAGGCACGTTCCCATATGTCTGCCAGCCTCACTCCCTTCCTCAACACATAAAGTCGTCCCATTCCCCACCAGTCTCGTTTGCTCAGCTTCTGACAATTTTCGTGAAAGATTAGATCAAGATCCATTCATTATTATTACATTGTAATGCTTTTGATTTTTTTATAAGATTCCATTCATTATTCAGTACGTTTAAATACAAAAATACTAATTCAGTACATAAGTATTTCTAAATCAATAAATATGTTCAAATGAAACCACGAAACAAGACATTATTATTAAAAGTAGAATTGGTGAGACTAAAACCCATAACCTTTTAATTATAAGGACTCAACCTTACCACTCGAGCAAGGCCTCATTGACTGTCGTGATTTAGATTCATCATGTATATTTTACCTAACCCTTTTATCCTAAACTGCACTAATTATCTGTACATACGTGTAGGGTTGTGATGTATGGTAATCAGCATAAAAGCTTTGCATAATAAACAACTTAGAGAAAAAAAATAATATTAATGATGACGTATTAAATAATCAATATAATGTGTTTGGATTGATGATAATTTTGTTTAATTTGTCAAGTAGTAATAATACTTATATCTAAATTGTTATTATCGACAATTAACAGTATACAAAATTATAATTCAGTGATAAACAAATGTATTTTTCTTTTTATTTAAGTCTCACATTAATTATAAAACTATAATAATAGGGACAGGGTATATGAATACGATATAAAATTATAATAAAATAAATAAATAAAATTCTTGTGTCCACTTTGGCAGCGCGTTCACGGACACACATCAAACATAATAATTTTGGCAACTAATTTCCTGGCTAAATGATAATACCTTGATTTATATTTATATTATACATAATTAATAATCCATCTATAATCGAATTCTTATATAGTCTTTTCTATATTATTCTTTAATTAAAAAATAAGCATAAAGTATTTATAAATCCTCGTAATTGCAAAATGTTCCAAATATTTACCTCATAAGCATAGTGATCATCCACGATCACAATGCTATATATGGAATAGATTTTTGTACTTGTTTATAGTTTGTTCATCCCAATGGTCCGGATGTCCTTTTTTAGTGAATTGGTTACGATTAAATTGTAAATTTCAATAATCAATGTTATATATATATATATATATATACATTAATTAATAATAATAATTATTAAAGTAGATAGATTAGTATCTACACGTAATATTCTGATTATGAAATCTCAATTTCACCAATTAAACTAAATTTGATTGGGCAATAGTTGAAAATTTAAAAGAGGGTATTTTGGGAGTGAGTTTTGTGCCAAACTTGATAAAGGGGGCAGCAATAAAATTGAAATGAAAAGATTATTTGCGTGCATAAGTATGTTAATTAAATAGATTCCTTTTTCCTGTTTTGAGTGTAATGATAGATGGCAAGTATGTATAAAGTTAGGCATCTTTTCTTTTCCCCAACCACTAATGGATGCATGTAGTTATAATATAGGGAGAATTGTTTTTGGCAATGGATGAGTTGTTATTGCGTCATATATATATATATATATATATATATTTCTAATATGAGGAAAAGTAAAATTTACTTATTTATATTATGTTTTGTTACAAGATTTTGAATTTATAAAAATAAATTCACTACATTTGGTTGAATAATTATATGTTTTAATTTATTTAAAATCCTTTAATTTTCATTCTGAATTATTTTTTAATAGTATTGTGGTGGGCTTTAAATTTGTTTAATATAGTTATGTAAAATCCATCGTTCAAATTTGAATCCATTCGTCTAAATAAAATTTAAAGAATTTATTACCTGAATCAAACTTCAAGAGTTCCAGTAAGGTCGGACATGACATCCTGCCTAAATCTCATGTCCATTATTGGCATAAAAGGAACGTGAGAAATAGGAAAACATCGAGGGCATTTTGGACATTAAAGTGATGGACATTATAATTTATTACTCCATCGGCATCCAAAAAGAAAAAAACAGTTAAAGGGGGGGGGGGGGGGGGGTGGAAAATTAAGGAGGATGGGAGGACGACGCCGTATGCGGTGTGGTTGAAGTAGTATAGCGTAGCCCAGTGGCCGACCCTTATGCCCACGTCCAGACGCAAAGAAAGATCCAAAAATATTGTAGCCTGTAGCGTAAGCGCCAAACCCTTCCACCCATCCAACGCTTCACAACAATCTTGAGCCACCCCTTTTCATCCTCACCCTCCCTTTCTTTGATTTTTTATCATAAATAAAAATTTAGGCTTTCTTTGTCCCTTCCTTAGCTTAGGTGTAGTTTTGTTGTTGATTTCTAAGTTGCTGGTTGTTTAGGTTAGGCCTTTCTCTCTCTCTCTCTCTCTCTCTTGCAATTCCCATCACCATTGGAGGAACCCAAGTTTCATAATTGGTGGTAATGAGTCATGTGTTGAATCACTCATTCTTTTACAATCTGAGATTCTTGTTCAGTGTGAAATGAAGTTGATGACTAAATTGTTGTTGTAGCAGGAGGAGACAATGCTGGTTCCTCCATGGCTAGAAAGACTGCTGAAGACGGACTTCTTCAGTGTCTGCCGGACTCACGGCGACGCCGCCCGGAGTGAGTGTAACATGTATTGCTTGGACTGCAATGTGGACGCCTTCTGCTTCTACTGCCGCTCATCCAAACACAAGGATCATCAAGTCATTCAGGTCACTAATCAGTCAGTTTAAATTCTCCCTTGAATAGTATAACTGAAGATTATGAGAGAGGTTTTACGGACCGAAAATTGATGTGTGCGAATGAATATTGGTGTGTAGATAAGGCGATCTTCGTACCATGATGTGGTGAGAGTTTCGGAGATTCAAAAGGTTTTGGACATAAGTGGAGTGCAGACGTATGTAATAAACAGCGCGAGGGTTTTGTTTCTGAATGAAAGGCCTCAGCCTAAGGGTGGGAAAGCCGTTTCTCATGTCTGTGAAATCTGTGGGAGGAGCCTCTTGGACACCTTTCGTTTCTGTTCTTTGGGATGTAAGGTAATTTAGTTACTAGCTACTTGAGTGTCTGTGTCTGTGTGTTTCTTGATCATATATATCATTATGATAACATTCTTAATAACTTGAGAGTGTTATTGAATTTTTGCTAAATGAAATTGATGATGAGGATGGATTATCATCTTATTCATCAAATACATATATGATGACCCACATTCACAAACCATCTCCATCCCCATCATTATCAATTATATAAGTTTGTTATAACCAATACCCAATAATGATATATCATCATCCATCATCTATCTATACAATTAATCTTTGTAATTGCAATTGCAGTAGTATACACTCCCACCATGAATACATTGATAAACAATGTCGAGGGATGATGATCATGTATATATTTTCATCAACATCGATCTCATCCCCATGGATCCATCCTTTTCATCACACAACCAACTAATGATGCCCATCATTATCATCTTTTTGTTATGTAATGTATGTTTCACTGTCATCATCACCATTAGGCCGGGGTTATAACCGTTAATCACTCTAATTGCTCATCAACTATTATTATTATGAATTAGGTTGTAGGAATAAAGAGGAACGGTGATGCAAGGTTTAGATTGGATGTGATGCAAAGATCAGGAGAGGGGGTATCATCATCATCATCAAGAAGAGTGAATAATAATGTGTCAATATCATCATCATCGAGAGAAGATCTGGTGGAAGAATTGCGTGAAGGGTCACAACAAGACATATACCCGCCCACACCTCCTCCACCTCCTTCTACTGCAACTGCAAGAAGAAGAAAGGGCATTCCTCAAAGAGCACCTTTTAGGTCCTAATTCTTTCTTTCTTTCTTTTCTTTTAAAACTAAACTCATATTTTGGGGTCCCTAATTGTCCCCAACAAAAAGCAATTCTAGGTAGCATTTCATTGAGGGGGTGTTGGGTAGGGTGGGGTTTGGGGGTCTTAGGGAGTGTACAAAAACACCCACCACCCTATCAGATTGGATTTTTTATTCCAAATCCTGTTGTATTCTTCTGTTACTTTTAATATATACAATTACGTGTACAAAAATGATGCTTTTTATATTATCATATAAAAAAAATTATACACGTAACATATATATATATATATTAAATAAAACAGACAAATGCAACAGAATTTGTAAAAGAAAAGAGTTGTGTTGTGGAAAGATGAATAATGGAGAAATGTTGTAATTAAGAAAAAATAAAGCAAGTGTATGTGGAGTTGGTCTGATAGTTTTCATGGGGCCTGCAACCCACATGGGCCGTTTACCTTTTCATTAGTTTAATAGATGCAGCAATGGCCAATGGGGCAAATCAACTTTCTACGATTGTTACTTAGTTCGGGTCACATTCTTTCCTTTGTTTACTTCTGCTTTTGTCTTTCTTTTGATTTTCCAAAACAAGACTTATGAGAAATATATTAATTACTCTATTATTATTTTATTTGAAATTATATAAATTGCATAAAAGAAAATTCATTTTATTCACTTTAAACCCATGCAATCAAAATTATGATAATTAACTTTATGACTAATTAAATGTGTATAATTCACGTGTATAATTATAGATTTTTAAATGGTTAACATGACTTGTTAAGTGCATAGATTAGAGGAAGAAAGTTTTTTTTTTTTAAAAAAAAAAAGATGGAAGAAATTAGCAAAAGTAATGAATATTCTCATTAATCAATGGTAGGACCGGAGAAGGTTCCTCCGCTCTAGGTCGTCTAGATGGATTTTTTTTTAATTATTATTTTTAATAATAAATTTGATATGAGTAATCGTTCCACATTAATTGCAAATGAATTTGAGATATCTATAAACCTTAGAATCTCTTCTTCCTGACGATGGATTTTATACAGTAGGGCACCGACCAAGTCATTAGCCACATCAAAATTATTATTTTATTTAATATATAAACCATATATTTTTTAAAAAAATATAAATTAAAACACTATAGAAAAATAATATTAATTTACCATAAAAAAAAATCAAACATATTAAACTTATTAGGTTCACTTTTTAATTAAGCAGGTCCACTCTAATTTTTGTACACTCTACGGCATAGGCATAGGCATAGGCATAGGGTAGCAACATTTATTCTTGTTGAGAGCGTACCCAACAATTAATGCACTTAATTTAAATGTTGATGACTTTAGAGTATTCAACAAATTGGGCTATGCTATTACTCTAATTAAGTCTTAGTAGGTACTTATTACTAATGCAATTTGGCCAAATTTTGAGATTAACGTAAAAAATCATACTAAGACTATCACCATTCATACAATTAACTTTTGGATTAAGTTCAAATATTAGCAATCAAACCAAATTATAATTTAATTTTAACTTAGTTGGGCCTTCGCATGAGAAATTGAGTTGGGCCAACCTCAAACATGACTTTCAGTTAAATTTTCTTCTTGATATATGTGAAATAAAATAAAATTGAAATAGAAAATTGAATTAGAGTAGGAAACCATCAACTCGAATTTTTCATCTTAAAATTTGTATTTTTATTTTTGTTATATATAATATACATATACTATTTTTTTTAGTATACAAATAAAAGATTTTAACCAATTTTTGTCAATGTCAATGTGAAAAAAGAAAAAAGAATGGAAAGTAGTGCTGAGAAGGTAGTACTTCGTGTTCGCTTGATTGTACACTCCATGGCATAAGCTTATTGAGTTCATCAAGCTCATCCCTTGCAAGAATTTGACTGAAAACCACGATTTTTCAGTAAGGCAGAATTGTTCCGTTGTTCCCCTTCCCCAGTCGCAGCCGCGAAAACGACCTGAGCCACATGGAAGGCATCCGATCAAAATGGCTCATTGAGCGCGTGCTACACGATCCACTCCTCCTCAGCACACGGCCTCTAGACGAAGACGACGATGAACCGCTGAAACAGTTAACCCTTTGTAGATTAATTACCACCAACGACTGATCCATCGACATCGACCGCTTCAAACGCGGCGGCGATCTCCTATCCACAGGCGGCGGCCACACCAGCGACGCACAATGCCGTAGGAGACCGAACGATTGTTCCCTCGGCGACGGCACGCTGCTGCTACTTCTCGTGCTGGACTCGCTGCCGATCTCGCAATCCGAATCACTCATATGATGTGACTCTGGACATGGTACATTTATTTCCTCGATTACTATCGGGGATCTGCACAGCGGACAACTCGCGTGCGCCGCGAACCATCGGTCGATGCAAGGTAAGTGAAATGCGTGCTTGCAATTAGGCAGCAAACGGACCATGTCGTCGTCCTCCAGTTCCCCCAAGCACACGACGCATTCTTCTTGATCCATGTTGCGTCTCACGGCGGAGAAGGTGAAAATCGGGATTGTTTGGAGGAGTTTGTCGTCGATTCCGGTGGGTGAAGGGGCGGCGGCCGGAGCGGGTTCCGGCTGCGTGGTGGCGTTGCGGTGCCTACTCATGCAGTACTTAATGAGGAAGAAGTGGTAGACTATTATGGCTAAGGATGTCAGAACAATGCCGAGCATGGAAATGAGCAAGGGACTGAGAATGGAACCAGAGCTACCCTGTTGCATCGGCGGTGAAGTTATGCTCTCCATTGATCATCGTATTCTTACAATTCTTGGATAATCATCAGTTTCTTGGAGGTGATCATAAAATCTCTGGATTTACGAGAATATTTGATTTGGATTTGGGTGGTTTTAATTTAGCATTTAAGAAAAAGATGGTGTCGTGTGTCATGCCATAATCTTTGTCACGTAATTGGAAGTATGACATTAAAGAATTAGGAATTTAGGGTATGGTTTTGAAGGTGACAAAGTAGTTGACACGCGCTAAACATAGGGCGAAAGGGGTGGTCAGAGATGCAACAAGTGGGAGGAGGAATTGGGCTTTGGTTTTGTTGTGTTCACATATAAGAAGAACTCAATGGTTTTCGGGCAAGAAAGAGTAGAATAGGGGTTTTAGTCTTTAGAGTTGAAATTTAGGCACGAAAAGACAGAGAGAGTTGTTGGGAATTTGGTGGTTTTATTGGTACGCCGTACATATCGTCGGAGGTTGCAAGAGAATCAAAAGTGTTGTCGTAACTAGATGACTTGTGTTTTGCCATTTCATTACACGTAAATGGTTTGAGATATCATGTAAGATATTATTATGTCACGTTTAATTAATGCAGTGATAATGTAATCAACTGATAAAAACTATTTTTTTTTTTTTTTGGTGGATGTTTGGTTTTGGGATATTTTAGTTAATTAGATTTAAAAGAAAATCTTGAAAGTAAATGGAGATGATCATATATAATTAAATGATAAAAAGTTCATCTGAGTATTATGGAATTGGGAATTTTTTTTTTATTCAAAATCATATATGATCAAATCAAATCAGGTGTTTTATACTTGTTATGTGATTGATCACTTTTTTTAAATTATACATCAATCACACCGTAAATATATTCCTCTTATCATATATTATTATAAGTCCAATCAAATTTGATTTAAAATAAAATTTTTCTATGTAAGAAATTATTGCAATGAATTCAAAATTCACAACTATTATCATAGTAAAATAATACATATAATACTTTTGCAATTTTTATTTTTTTTGGGGGAAACACATTACAAACAAAATTTGGTAAGTTGTAATTCAGCAGATCTAATTATGAAGATGAAATTGGCTATTATAATCCAACAACCTTGTATAATTCAAATTGAGCTAGGAGAAAATAAATATCTCTTTTTCTTTTATCTTTTTACGGGAAAGAGAAGAGAGGAACACAAATTTTGGCAAGATTGGATTCGCGCCCTAAGTTCATGCGGGTTCGCATGTACATGTGATGTAGTCCACCAAACTATTGCCTGTTGAAGTCCAAACATCCATGTGTACAATGCTGACGGTTACGTGGACTTTAGCAAAGTCCCAAGTCATAAATTCTCTATCATCCTATTGGTCCACTTGTTTTCATATGATCGAAGTTTTAATATAAAAATATAATTTTATTAACTGATTCAAATATATTTTTATTTTATATGAAAATCTGTATAAAATAAAAAATATATATCAACGATTAAAAATAGAAACACAAACTAGACAGATCAAGATAATTAGTTCAGTTACTGACAATCATTCATAATTTTGTTGTATCATATAAAATGAAAATGCAATTTAAAGTGAAGAATAGGTATTATGAGGGTCAATTATTGTACCCCGGAATTTAATATGAAATATATTTAATTTCATTTTGACGTAGAGATGGAGCATATGCTGTCAATTCACATTTTATATATCACACACCCGAATTCTCTGCTACTGAAGACTGGAAGTGATTGCCTATATTAGTTAAACACAAATTCAAGATTCAAATTGATTATCTCTACATTGTTTAACACGAACTAAAGCGAAAATTACGAAAACAGAGTGCAGTTAGATGCCCACCACTCATTGTCTAATCCTAAAAGTTTCAACTCCCCCGAACAGATACCACTGATTCCAACAACCCCATCTGAATCCCCTCCACTGTCCCTGTCGGAATCATGCTCTCCAAATGTTTGAGCCTCCATCTCCATCCCCACCACCATCGCCATGCCCTTTTCTTCTCAGACCCCAAGAAACCTGATTCGCTTTTCAAGAACCCTCTTTTTCCTACCAAGTTAACTGAAAAAACTCCCACCTCGCTCCAGACACAGTCTAACTCTGCTATGGTAAAAAGATGGTCCAAACCCATCTCCCAGTTTGATGACTTTGACCCTGATCCCACTCTCGCCAACGATGATCTGAAGCCAACGACGTCGGCTCAGAGGACTTTTTCTGGGCTGGAAATGGCCAGTTTGTGGGTCGGATTAGTGGTGGGAGTGCCGTCGTATTACCTGGCTGGAAGCCTGGTTGACCTTGGAATGGCATGGTGGCAGGGAATCGCCGTCGTCGTCGCGGCGAACTTAATCCTGTTATTCCCGTTAATACTGACGGGCCATCCGGGGACACGATTCGGAATCTCTTTCCCGGTTTTGGCTAGATCGTCGTTCGGAATTCGGGGCGCCCATATTCCCACTCTCCTTAGAGCACTGGTTGGCTGTGGTTGGTATGGGATTGAATCATGGATTGGGGGTGAAGCAATTTTCCTTCTCCTCCCGAGAATCATCGAAGAATCAACCTTTGCAAAACCCTTGTCTTGGCTTGGAACATCCCCTCTTGAATTCGCCTGTTTCATTACATTTTGGGTGGCGCAGTTGGGAATTGTGTGGAAAGGAATGGACGGAATCAAGGAACTGGAGAAGTACTCTGCCCCGATTCTCATTCTCCTTACTGCTTGCCTTCTCATCTGGTCATACATCAGGGCTGGAGGATTCAGCCACATGCTCTCATTATCTTCCAGGCTATCAAGTTCTGAATTCTGGGCTCTCTTCTTCCCTTCACTCACAGCAAACATAAGTTTCTGGGCCACTGTGGCCCTTAACATCCCGGATTTCACCCGCTACGCCAAGACACAACGCGCTCAAATCATGGGACAGGCTGGCCTACCGATCTTTATGGGCTTATTCACGTTCGTAGGCCTAGCAGTAACCTCATCGACCAAAGTGATATTCGGGAACGTGATTTCCAGTCCAATCCAACTCCTGGGAGCAATTGGTGGAGTTTGGACCAAGATTTTAGCCATCTTAGGCATAAGTCTCGCCGTCATTACTACCAACATTGCTGCCAACGTTGTGGCTCCTGCAAACGCATTAGTCAACCTGAGCCCTTCCAAGATCACATTTCAGAGAGGTGCACTAATAACAGCACTGCTCGGGATTGCATTCCAGCCCTGGAGGCTTCTCCAGTCGAGCGAAAGCTTCGTCTACACATGGCTGGTTGGATATTCTGCAATCATGGGACCTATTGGTGGCATAATTCTGGCGGATTATTACCTGATTCAGCGGGCAGATTTGAGTATCAAGGATTTGTACACCTTGAGTCCGACAGGGGCTTATTACTACTTTGGTGGATACAATTTGGCAGCAATCGCCGCTTTGATCTTAGGCATTTTGCCTGTGATTCCAGGATTCTTGCACAAGGTTGGGATTTTAGGTTCTGTCTCAGACACATTTACTGTAATTTACAACAATGCTTGGTTCTTTAGCTTCTTCTCTGCCGGAATCATACACTGGATACTTCGGTCACTGATGAGCAAGCGGAGTAATCATCAGGACACGGAACCTCTGCTGCCTGATAGTACATCTTAGTTCAGAGATAGGCCCAACTGAATCCTGGGCTTGCCTGTATTATTGATCATGTTGGTATCAGCCCAACTTTGTTTTATTACTTAAATTTGTATGAATTGTACAAATACAGAATTTTTCTTTGTAAAGGATCGAAAGGGATGTTTTTTGTGTTACTTCCAGGAAAGAAATGTAGATACGATTGTTAGTATATTTATGGGCCGTAAATACTTTGGTATACACATCTCGACTCTTTTAAAGTCCAAGACCAACAACCGACATGTCGTTCTAACAATGACATGAGGAAGAACGACCAAAACCTGCGGTTTTGGGTTTGGACCTAGATGAAACAGGCCCACGTATGACCCACACTACTCAATCAAAGGGCAAAACCATGCATAAGTTGGAAGGCTGACGTCTGTCTTTAAGAAATCTTAAAATTCTATACACAGAAAGAGACAGTAATTAGATTAAATTGTTCTTAATTACGTAATTACATCATTAATACAATTAAGTAATACATTAGTTCAATCAATAAGTCAAGCTCCAACGATTCAATAATGTTTCTTCTATGTAAGAATAACGCAAAAGAAGTGCATAAATATCCAAACACTAAATGCTAATTTTCAAATACGTAAAAAGTCAAAATTCAATTATAAATAACGTGGGCCTCTTACAACAATAGATTCAATATTAAAGACTTAGGATGATGTTAGAATTGGGCTTTCTCAGTTCACACCCGTAGACACAGACATTACACAATGACAAATACATCAATGGCATTCTTCCCGTGGCAACTAAATTAACAGCACCACCAATGAAATACAACTCCCTATATCCATTCTTTTTTCATGAAAAATAAAGTCAACCATTATGAGTTACGACACCCGGCTCTGACTTTTTCTTGTTCAGATCATAGACCACTATGTCTTCTGTCGGGCCGTTGAAAAGTTTAAGTATATTGGCAATGTAATTGAAAAATTTACTCCGGAACACGTACAACAGCTGGTACGACCGTACGAGGATGTTCTTAATGAGGTGAAATGTTTGAGATTGTTCATAGAGACGTAGAAACGCAAAATTGAGAAAGATTCTTGAGTGAATGATTGTGTGGTGTCGTGTTGCTTGACAACAAACAGCGTAAGACTTGTGAAAGACAAGAAATGGATGAGTACTAAAACCAACGCGTAGGTTGCCGATTATTTGTTTATGTTTCGAATTCTTAATCAGACAATTAATGGAATATTTATGTAATTATGATCGAACTCATCAACTAATCGTGCATGTAAACTTGGTCCGTGATCCATGAGTATATATATATATTTAGCACCCGATTCGATCGTCTATATGATAAGGTAGGATTTATTTTTATCAAGTCCACCAATTAAATCAATCCAACATTGAATAATATTTTTAAATTTACTTAAATATCGATAAATTAAGTCTGAATTAAAAATATTATAAAAGTAGACATATAATTTGTACATAAGGTACTGAATTGGAATCACATTCTAACTAAAAATTCTTATGGTTACGAAAGTTCCAGCTACAGGTGAACTAGGAACAGTGAATCTTCCCCCCTTTTTCAGCAGATTTTTTGGTGCCTTCTCCAGCCTTTGCTACCTATCCTTAGAACAGATGGCTAATGCGTTCCATTTATTGAATAGGGTTTTATGATGGGACTCAGGTTTATAATATTTTAATTGTGAAACATTAACTTTATCAATTAAGTAAGACCTCTTTAGCAAATCAGGTTTAATTAACTACATCCACTAGTAGAAATATGACTTTTAATTATGGTTAGTCACAATCATTAAAAGTGAAAAAACATTGGGGGTTACTAATTAGTCATAACCTCACAGCAACTATTAACTGTTGTGTCTGCAAGCGATGCCGACACATATTCTACATCTGAAAACTATAGCAAATATTTTAATCATAGGTAAAACTATTAATCACAGTCAATACTAAGTTTTCACATCGTTGTTTTTGTCGACCTTGGTAGGTAACATTAATTTATCATAATTTTTTAACTATAGTGATTTATATGTAGAAAATAATCAATTTTTTTTTATAATAATCGATTACACTTTATAAATTATATACGAATCACATCCAAAAAGACATATGAAGCGTCAATATCATATGATATTAACTTAAATCATCTAAAACCTAATTCAAATAAGATATTGTAATAAAACAGTCATCATATATACATGACAACAATGGCCACATCTCACCACCACAGTTGGCAAGCACAAATATATAACAAAACAAAAATATTTATTGTTTCCCACATTTACTACTACTTACGCATAATACTTAATTACTTTTTTTTTTTTTCATTTGTCATTTCATTCTATATACAATTAATATATATAAACATCTCATATTAAAAATTTAAGTGGTTTGTATTATTTAATATCTATTTTTTCTAATGATGCGTTCTTTCATAAAAAAATTGATGCAAAATCAAAAGGAACAAATAATTAAACATTAGGAAAGTGTGGATAGGAACCGAGGAAAGCATGTAATAACAATGCCAGATTACATATGCAAAAAGATAAGAAAATAGGAGAGGGTGAGGTGGAGAGTGAACATGCAGCGAATTGAGACGTAAAGGACAAACACATACAGACCAAAGCCCTACTCCCCAGCTTGGCGCCACCCTAACCACACATCATTATCATCCCTTTTTTTTCAAATTGACTTTTGGGGTTAATCACAAAAGTCATAATTATATATATATATATATATATATATATAATTACATTTAGGAACAGGGAAGAAAAGAAAGTCACAGGTCAGATTGGTGCCCACTTCAAACTTAATTATGTTTGTAATTATTGATTAAAGATGTAGTGATCTAAGGCTCAAAAGGCCATCCATTAATTGATTTACTTAATTATATATTAATTACCATTTGTACTACAGCTGAGCTGGTGTGTCTATGTGTGTGTGAGTGAGTATTATATATATATATATATATATATATATTCATAAAAGAACATGATGTGCATATGTATGAATGTGACTGTACCTAATAGTAATATATGTAGCTAAGTATCCCGTGCTTCTAAAAGCACTTGGATCAATGTGAACTGTTTTCTTACATGTCATGTTCGACAATTTTATAACCTTACTTAACGGCTGTTGATGTATTCTAGTCTTGTAACTAATTTACTGCTTGTTTGCTTTTTTAGGACGTATTATTATATTTAATTAGTTTTATTGACGTTCGTATTTATTTAAACAAAATATTTGACTGATCGATATATAGTTGAAAAAAAAATACAATTTTAATCATATATATAAGTAAGAGGTGATGTATATAATTTTGATGCAACTTTAAAAATCATGGTAATTTTAGTTATTTTGGATTGATTTGTTCAAAAAATTTCACGTTATCAGTCATGTCAATTCTTAAATTAGGGCTTTTGGTGATTTGATGATGTTGCAGTTCAATTTGCAATTTTGATCTGGTATCTTTAAGGGGTTAACAATTTTGATCCTCCATCTTTTTATGTAGCGAATTTAGTAATTTATCTTTTAAAGCCATAGTGATTTTGGTCCTTAAGCCTACTTAGTAACCATTTGGACCTTTTATGATAACAACTTCATAGTTCTATCACATGCTCTGAATTAGACCCAATGTGGGTTTGAAATAAAATTAAGCCTCAAAAGTTTCATACCTTGGTTTGATTGTCCTGTCATTGATTCCAAATCTTCGATTTTAAAGACTTCTCAAACCACATTACCACAACATATGGTTCACAGGTACTTGACTCTTTTAACAACAAATACGGTGAGACGTTTATAATATATCGAGATTTGAGGTAGAATACTAGTAAGGAGAGACAGATCGGGTAAATTTTTTTAAATGCTACAGTTCCTAACATTATGATAAAAGGAGTTGATTGAAAAAAATTAAGCCGGATACGTCAAAATTGTGTCTAGATTAAGACAGATCTAACGACAATTAAGACTATGGACATATATTAATTCATGTACCTAAGAAAATGAACCCTTGAACCAAAAGATGGATGAGATATCTCCTTGCTAGTGTTGTACTGGAATCTCAAAAGACTGTAGATGTCTCATTGCATTTGTTGTTGTTTGTTGTTGAATGAGCGAAAAGAACCTATAAACACATATGTTGCAGTAGTATGGTTGGAAGAAGTTCATAAAACTAAAGACTTAAAATATTTGGTGACAAAACCGTCAAACTAAGGCATTAAGTTTATCTAGGCTTAATTTTATTTCAAAAGTATTTTAGGTCTAATTAAAAATATATGATATGTCTATTGAGCTTTAATCATAAAAGGGCAAAATGGTCGCTAATTGAGCTTAAGGACCAAATTGCTGCTACTTTAAAAGATAGATGACTAAAATTACTACATATGAAGTTATAAAATTACCAACCCCGAAAGATATAGGACCAAACTTATAACTTGGACTGTCACGTCATCAAACTTATTAAAAACGCAAATTTAGGAGCTGACATGAATGGTCACGTGGAATTTTCCAGCCAAATTGGCTGGAAAATAAAATTTCCATAACTACTGTCCTAATTAACCACAAAGGGGTTCCGGTATCCAACTAAGTTTTATGAATTTAAAATTCGATGTAGGGTCTAGGGAGACTTTTGGTGTTCATATTAATGTATGTATATATATATATATATATATATTCTTGATTGTCCTGAAACATATATAATAAGTATATATACATATACAATAAAGGGCGGCCAATAGCGTACGATTTTATTAAATTCATAAACTTTCAGGTCAACAGCGCGCTGCAACGCATGCAAACGTATTGTACCAGATTTATGATCATTTCAACAACCTGTCCGAATTCTCAAAAACTCAGGATTTCGTTTAATTTAATTTCTCTTATTTTCCAAAATTCAGGTCAACAGCTGCAATGCATACATTTTCATCAAAAAAGAAAGAAAATCAGAATTCAGGTGGAACAAAAACTAAAATTATGTCTGAAGATAATAACTCTGTGGATCCAATTAATGTGTTGGTCGGTTGGTTTGACGTGATCATAAATATATATCTGCATTATTATGGGATCATAAATGTATATATAGGATGAACCAATACTAGAAACCAAACCCTCTTAATTTACCATTTATATATATATATATATATATTTCATTAATTGGTCCAAAATTTAAAAAATAATAAACTTATGAAGCTGAATAATTATAGAAATTTTATGCAATTTGCAGATGTGGGATCTCATTTTTGTTTATATTATCCCTACCCGTTGACTTCTCATTGTTTAACTATTAATGCACTGTGTTCAGGTCACTTCTGCTCTATAGTTAATTTTGTTGAAATTATTTAATTAATTTGCAGGCTGAACTATGTTTTAATTAATCCAATCATATATATATATATGTTGTGTTACATATTTGAAGGCAAGCAGTTTCCAGAATGACGTGCCACGCTCTTGATGCCTACACGTAGTCATATATACCAAAACTAAAGAAATAATGCTAATTATTTTAGCGGCTATATATGTCTATAATTGCATATTAATTATGTTTGCATTGTTGTTAAGTTGCTAAAAATGTTATAAATGGGATTGTGATGGGATTAGGTAATTTGGTGTTATCTACTTTAGTACTAATCAAATAAAATTAAATATAATTTAATATGTTATATGATTATTTTTTAAATACTAATTTCATTTGTGACATCGCTAACATGAATCCACTTGAGTCCGTGCTATCTAAAAAAAGTGGCTAAGTACATGTTATATTTGATGCTTTCTGCACCGAGTACACGGATGTATGATACGTACATCTTAATTTTAGAAAATAGAATGCATGTAAATCATTCGCCTAGTCGATGTATTTGTGTACTATGGTAAATATTTTAGCCACCTTACAAAAACATTATCAACAATCTTGACGTGGTTAATGACTATTTGCTACGACTATTTATTATTAACTATAGTAATTAACCATAACTAAATGTTATATTTCTTGTAGAGGGTGTAGTATCTACAAAAGCCTAAGTAGGTTGCATGAAATTTTATATCTTGCTTCAATTTTTTGATTTTTTTCCCCACTATTCACATTGATTTTGTTTAGCTGCAAAAAATAGTATTTATTTAACATAATTTTTAAATTCTTTTTGTAGCGACTATCATTACATATGTTGTCCTAAAAATAAAAAACGTACCCATAAAATTTTTAGTCACTAGCGCAACCAATAACTTGAAAAAATATGTTTGATTTTTATCAGAATTCAAGGTTGGGTGAAAAGTCAATTCCTTTTTTAATATCTGTTGATGAGATAGGTAGAAGTACAATACAGACGCCGTTGTAATAAGGGGGAGCTAGGAGGTTTCTCCATAAATTTATTAATGGTCAAATAAGATTATGTATGGTAATGGACAACATCAAATTGATGATCCCTGGTCATGCAAACCGAGTATGGTATTTATATATGAGACAATAATATTTTTTAAATAATTTGGTAAGTCTAGTCAGTAACATATAACTATTATATTTGAATAATCTTTTATATATGTGAATATTATATATTATTTCTCACTGGATGACAAATATATAGATGGTGTTGCCCAAAGTCGAAATAAACCAGAGCAAGTCTGGTGGCGTGGCCAAGTCTGATGTTCCGCGTCCGAGGTCTACTTAATTTTGACGGAGTCCTACTCGCTGTAACCCTATGTCAATTTCTTTCATGACTCGTCAATTTTTTAGTTCAAAATAATTAAAGTCAAGAATGGCGTTTAATCAATTTCACGTACTCGGCCTAAATAACAAGGGGAACCAATCAAACCTATTGGTCAGCAATATTTGCACCAACTGATGACCAAGCTCGATTCTAAGATGTGGCAGTTTCCAAAGTCAGCCAACACATAACTGCGCCTGTATTTGTACGTGCGATAAATGTAAGAAAATAGGAACTTTGACCCTTAGGAGAAGGGCCAATTGCCCGATTGAAGGGCCGAATTTATTGTCCGAATGAATTTGGGTAATCTGATCCAATTCGACCCGAGAGTTGATGCTGAGGAAACCCTTGATGTTGAGCCACATCAATATAGGTTGTCGAAGGGGCCAGAACTTATTATTACGTTTTCAAAGAAAAATTCTTATCCAAATAGATTGATCGAATCAAACCAATCATAGAATAAGTGTATTATCCTTGTTCTGTGATTGATCAGTTTCTCTTTAACTGTATATTAATTATACAACAAGTGTATTTCACTTATCATATGATTAGTTCAAGTTCGATCTAATCGGGTCCGAACTAGAATTTCAAATGTCAAGTTCACATAAATTTTTGTAGTCCATTTACTGGTGTAACCATCCTTATGAATTTACTAACTTGGCCCTCAAACTAATCAACTAAGGCTTAACCCCAATGACTCTGACATGATTATGGAACAAGTTTTTCTTTGGCATCACACGGACAATGATCATAGTACGCACAACCTCAACCGGATCAATACATGTGAAATTGAAAAAGAGGGAAGGCGTGAGTTGTGGGCAAGAGGACAGTGAAATGTATTACTTATAGATTCTAGAGGATAGCTAGAATAGCTACTAGTTTTATACTAAATTTGAGAAAAAAAGTGAAGTGCCAATAATTCTAGTTGAGATGGCTCATTCATGAACGTTTACGCTGTGTCTGTTTGCAGGATTAACAGGGTGGACTTGGACTTCCACAAATCCAAGGAAATTGAATATGATAGAAATCGTATGGAGGCCGTGTCTTGTCCCTACTAGCTATAACCATTGGTCACAAAAAATTGTCAACGGTTTTCATTGCATGGAAACTAAGTACTTAGAATCTACACAATCCAAAACCAGCTTCCCCAAAACTAGCTACTGTTATTACATTATATGTATTCTGCACTAAAACTAAATCTCTTCATTCCTCCTATCTATAAATACTCGTTCCTTTTTTCTTAATTCCCACCATCTCATAATAATTTCCCTCTTCACTTACTACTCTTCACGTGAGTATTATTCAGGTAGGCATATAATTCCCCACCTACCCCCCACCCCGACAAGACTAATTTCTTCTGTGTAATTCTCTTTTATAGACTTTTTGTCTAATTTTGCATGTAACATTTCGTTAATGTGTTCACAGAGAGTTGTCTGAGTAATAAAATTCATGTCTCCGGCAATGGTAATGACGTCGTCAGGGCAAACCGGGAAAGATGGTACCTATGATTCCCTGGAAATTAGCCAGTACCAGAAAGGAGTGAAGCATATGTACGAGAATGGGATTGCGCATGTTCCTAAGAAGTACATACTGCCCGACGCAGAACGTCCCAATGTAATCACTGAAAAATCCAGCGCCAACCCTCCTGATCAGCTCAGTATGAAGCTGCCCGTCATTGATTTTGCTGAATTGCAAGGTCCAAACCGCTCGCAAGTCCTCAAATCTCTTGCCTACGCCTGCGAGAACTATGGATTTTTCCAGGTGGGTTAAAGAAACAATCTCGTATTTAGTTTAAGGTTGTCCAAAGCTTGCTGGAATGACCAAAACACGAAGTATAGTCTGATTTTCAACAACATAATTCAAGTTTGGCTCGAAGATACAACGTTATTTGCAGGGAAATTGTGCCCGCCAAGCTATGATGAGACTACTGCCGATCGACAGCGTTAATTTTGATTAAATTCAAGAACAACTTAATTAGCATAGTTTTAGCCACATTATAGCTAGTTTCGTCCGGGGAGACTGACAAAACATAATCCTACGTTGTTGCAGCTAGTAAATCACGGAATCAAGGACGAGATTATAAACAACATGGTGAACGTGAGCAGAAGGTTTTTCGAGATGCCACTATCAGAAAGAGAGAAATACATGTCAGCGGACATGAGCGCTCCGGTACGATACGGAACCAGCTTCAATCAGAAAAACGACGGGGTGTTTTGCTGGAGGGACTTTCTGAAGCTGGTTTGTCACCCTCTGCCCGATGTCCTTTCCCATTGGCCATCTTCTCCACAAGACTTTAGGTAAAAATCCACCCGAAAAATTTTAGCACTCATCGCAAAATTAGTCGTCATTATGTTATGCAAATAAATTGACGTTTCTCGTTCTATATTTTTTAAAACAGGGAAATGGCGGTTACCTACGCAGAAGAGACAAGATTCTTGTTCCTAATGCTGGTGGAGGCCATGCTAGAAAGCCTGGGCCTAAAAAACAGGGAGAAGAAGACAGAATCAATACTAAACGATGTCGATGCTGATGAGGATGCAATATTTAAAGAATTGGAAGATGGAAGCCAGCTAATGGTCGTGAATTGCTACCCTCCATGCCCTCAACCCGATTTGACACTGGGTATGCCACCTCATTCCGACTATGGTTTCCTCACACTTCTCCTTCAAGATGACGTCAAGGGTTTGCAAATACAACATCAGGATAATTGGGTCACTGTCCAACCCATACCCGGATCCTTCGTCGTCAATGTTGGAGACCACCTCGAGGTATACATATGCATAAATATATATATATAAATATTAAAAGAAATTAGTCCGAATCAGTTCTCATCAATTTCAGCTAAGTAATACTAATAACGTATACAAGTGAAACATATTCGTTACGTGGTTAATTACAAACCTGATACAAATTAAATATTTGATTTGATCAGACAAATTGCAGATGTTAATTAATTATGATTTGATTTGTTCCGACCAGATATTCAGCAACGGGAGATACAAGAGTGTGTTGCATAGAGTTGTTGTAAATTCAGTAAAGTGTCGGATTTCGGTGGCTTCTTTGCATAGCTTCCCATTCACAAGCACGGTGAGGCCATCGGCAAAGCTCATAAGTGAGACGAATCCCAGGCGGTATAAAGACACGGATTTTGCTAGTTTTCTCGAGTACATCAAATCCTGTGACTCCAAGAAAAAGAATTTCCTTGAGTCCAGGAAACTGAGCTAATTATTAATTAAAAATGGAGTGACTTTTTGTATTTTGACTTTTGTAGTATACATTTATATATAGAAAGTAATTATTGTTTGGTTGGTGTATTAAGTGCATCAGTCGACACTATGCAATAATTAGATAATATTGTTATAACAATTATGTAATTGTTGTGAGAATTGTATATGGGGGGGGTGCTATATATAGCGAGTAGCTTCCTCTATCCATCAACTTTGTTGTTCATGTTTTCAAATCATCTTAATACTTAGACAAGTTTCCATGGATTTCTACTTATTAAATTCGATTAAATTTGAACTAATCACATAATGATATATAAACGTAGTATATTTGTTATTTAAAATTTAATTATATTTATTATTTCATATGTAAAAGATAATAACAAAATAAAGACCGTAGATATGAAGATGACAATTAACCTAAAATTTAAAAATCTTTTGGCAAATTGCAAGACAAATCTGGGATTCTTTTAAATTGGATAAAAATACTCTACCACCTAAGAATTGACTTGGCAAAAAAATTATATATAAGTATGTATATAATTATAAAATAAAACCATTATATTATATAATATTTTTGTAAAAAAAAAAATACCCTCGCTCTGAACCCACCCCAGTAGAGTCACCCCCCAAAGCACCATTAGGCGATGGCGAGATCTATATAGATGGGGACGGACCGTTGTCGCATAGTTGTTCCTGGTACCCCTCTCCACGTAGGCGGTGGCGAGAGGGCTGGCCAGAGCGAGGGTTGGGGGATTTTTTTTTATTTAAAATTTTATTATATAAAAATATAATTTTATTTTTATAAATATATAATTCTTTAGAAAATAATATTCTTTTTATTATTTTATATATTTATATTTTGTGTGTGTCAATAATATATATATATATATATATAGAAGTTGTTTTTTTTCTTTTATCTTTCTTTTTAAGATGATATATTTTATTTTAGTTTATATATTTTAAAGTATGTGAAATTATTTATTATATGCACGAACAGGTGCCATGTCATAAATACTATTATAAAATATAAATTCAAAGTTTGTTTTTATGCAATTTGGCCCTTTTCTTTATATAAGTGCTTATGTAACATGAAAAATAAAAATAAAAACCAATATCCAATCAGTATAAAACCCCAAATAAAAAAGTGTTCTATTTTTTTCCTTTTTTTTCACATTATTGCTTATGTGGCAGGGAATTTTTTTAATGAATAATTGAAAAATGCCCAATCAACTTTTTCCCCAATTTTAAAAACCCTAGATTTGTCCACCTCAACAAATCATGCCACCCTTTAAAAATTGGTGGCCCGAGTGCCACAATTGACAAAAAAAATTTAATTCTATAGTATTGCTACCCTTGTATCTACAGTCTTTACTTTCTCGCTATCCTTTATATACGGGCAGTAAAATATAATATAAGTCTGTTATTTAATTAGTATATAGATCAAGGAGAGTGAATGATTTGATCGGTCCAATCAAACCTAACTTGGTAAATCAAGGTATATACGTCAATATGGTTATGTGTATAAATTTAAATATGATTCTGAATTTAAATCCATGTATAATTAATTATAGTTTACAAAAGCAAAAACACTGCATAGTTACTTCAACAAAGTCGACCAGTTTGAAGATTAAAAAAGACTACGACAGTGTTCTTACTTTTGAATATTTTCTTTAGAAAAGTAGACCATTTCGCATTTCATTCATTCTATAATTTAGGATGTAAAAGAAAACAAAAAAGGCGAATAGGTAGACTACCTACGTACAGAGGTTGAAACATCAAATGCTGCAACAAATATTGAAGCTCATCATATGATCATGAGTTGGAATTTCCTCAGACAACTACCAATTTCTTCATCATATCTCTAACTTACTTATAATCATAAGTGCAACTCTTGCATGTGAGCCCGCAAACATCAACAATAAGATGAAACTCTCATGCAAGAACCACAACCTCAAATTAAGTAATCTTGTACCCGAAAACCCTAGTGAATTATCGAGTTGTGACCAGAATTATATAAAATCTAAATAAGGATTGCATGCACGAGCAATAATTCAATAAAAGTTAGTGCAAAAAGGGGATTGAATTTTTTATTTCAAATCGTGTTACATTTTCTATTTCATTTAACATAAACACATCGACCACACATACAAAGTTTCTAAATTTGAAGACGAATATTCTTTGTTTACTTTCGAACTTACCTTTTCTTTTTTTGTTTAGTATTAATTATATATTATATGGAACCCTTTCATTGACAAAATTAACTACAAGAAGAGAATTAGGAGTGGGAATCAACAAAAGTGGCCAACATCATGAATTTAAAACAATTTCTGGTGAAGCACTTCAAAGTTATGATGTGTTGGCTGATGGGGAAGTCATGATGTGCTTGGAAGCTTCTCCGAGTTTGAACAGAAGAAGGCACAGAACTAAGATATATTCCTTAATGCCACAAATAGTGCACATGTCGACACCATATTTCTTTAAGGATTTGTGTGTTTTTGGTGGGCTAATAAATTGGCACTGTATATCAACCATATGACTTCCCCTACAAAACTGGAGTGGAGTAGTAATTTGATCAAGCCGCCCATGTTTACATATAACCATTATTTTACAGTTGTGTATAATTGACGGCGGCTTCTTCACTCATAATTTATTTAGTAGAATTTGTTGACTCTTGACTTGAAAGATCTGTATTTTCACTAGTCTTGACTTGGGGGTCCACTCCATTTATGACTACTCTTGGATTCCACCATTTCTAGATCTCTGGATTTTGACTCTCTAGTCAAATCTCACAAACCACTTCTGATTTTTGTGTCGGATAAAATTTTTACTCAAATCAAGTTTGATTTCGCTAATTATGAATTAATTATAAAATGAGTATGAATTTTGTGAATTATACATCAATTATATTACACGTACATTGTATTTACTATATAATTGATTCAGATTTGACTTAAGAATTATCCTTGTGTCTGTGGGTGACTGTATCAGAAGCATGAAAATTCAGTGCTACGTAATAGTGTCACATTGATACACATACAGTATAGTATACGTCCCAGGCCCAATATAAAGGGCCCAACCCAGTATAGTATAATGTCTATACACAATGTCCAGGCCTGATCAGTCAACCCAAAATAAAGTCTAAGGCCCAATAGGCTGTAAAAGGATGTGGAAAACTAATTGAAATCGCATTTATTTTCTGCCTAACTGATCATTTAGTAAGGCGGGCATAAGATACTGAGACGGTACCGTAAAGTGAGGATAACTGCTGCGCATAATCCCCACAAAACAGAGAAATTTCTGTACGTGTGGATATGGTGACCGGAAAACAAAATAAGCAAGAATCCGTATAACTAGCAAACTCCCGCCACCATGTCGTCGTCCTCGCTGTCTCTCTCCTCTTTATCATCCACCACACACCACCGCCACCGCCGCCAAATTCTTGCTCCGTCATTCTGCATCAAGAACTCTACTAACAACAAGCCACCAACCAGCAAACTAACCTCATGGGTGAGCCCGGACTGGTTAACGTCTCTCACCAAATCGGTCACCATATTAGGCCCAAAAGACGACTCCAACATACCCATTGCCAGTGCGAAGCTGGAGGATGTGTCGGACCTCCTTGGTGGGGCTCTCTTTCTGCCGCTCTTCAAATGGATGAATGAGTATGGGCCCATCTACCGTCTTGCCGCCGGGCCCAGAAATTTTGTGGTGGTCAGTGATCCTGACATTGCGAAGCATGTCTTGAGAAACTATGGCACTAAGTACGCTAAAGGGCTTGTTGCTGAGGTTTCTGAGTTCTTGTTTGGCTCTGGTTTTGCCATTGCTGAGGGGTCTCTTTGGACGGTAATAATTGTTAGAACTGTTTTTCGTTATGTTTAATTCTTGTTGGTTTTTAGGGGTAAATTAATTGGATTATGATTGCAAAAATCCCATCTTTCTGGAGATTTTGGATCTGACTCCAAAATGGCTGTCGTTCTCTTGATATTATGAATTATATATATATATATATATATTATTGAGCGGATACTGAAATAAAACGGTTTACTCAGTGCACTCTAGTTAGATCCTAGGCTTATTTTACAGGAGATTCCAAATTGTAGCAGCATTGCTTGAACATTCTTAAGTTTCAGTTCATAAAAGTTGGCCTATTTTTTTTAATATAATGGCTGTTAACCGGCTCACAATGTCAAAAGATGCACAGCAGTTTCTAAAGAGCTTGGTTGCCCCGGGATCATCTTTTTCAACTTTCATAGTAAATAAGGATGCCTGTGTGGTAATATAGAGTTGATCTCCAGACAGTATTTCTTGAACATTCTTAAAGTAATAGATGTCTTGGTGTTTCAGTTCATAAAAGTTGGCTTATTTTTTTTAATATAATGGGTATTAACGGCTCACAATGTCAAAAGATGCACAGCAGTTTCTACGTAGCATTCACTTTTACATCAAACTTTGGATTTGAATGCACATTGTCTTCAATCTCTGAGGTGGAGTGTATATATCTACACCAACCTATTTTTCTCCATTTTGAGGACTGATCTTCACCAAAATTCATTCTTGGAAAAGCTCTGGCACTAATTTTTTAATAGTTGCATATGTCCTGGTCTCTAGCTTAATTTTAATTGCAGGCCATTATGAATCCATAATATTTAATTAGGGTCTCTCTGTTTTTGAGGTTAAACATATGCTTATTATAGGTAAGGCGGAGGGCTGTGGTTCCATCGCTTCACAAGAAGTACTTGTCGATAATAGTTGAACGGGTCTTTTGCAGATGCGCTGGGCAGTTGGTGGAGAAGCTAAAGCCCTATGCACTCAATGGGTCCGCTGTGAACATGGAGGAGAAATTTTCTCAGCTTACTCTTGATGTTATTGGGCTAGCTATATTCAACTATAATTTTGATTCTCTTACATCTAATAGTCCTGTCATTGATGCAGTTTATACTGCACTGAAAGAGGCAGAGCTCCGGTCAACTGATTTATTGCCATATTGGAAGGTAGGTTATTCCTCAACTCGTTCGAACTGTACCTCATCACTTAGTATAACCATAAGAATAATGCTCACATTTTCGTCTTTCTTTATGCAGATTAATGCTTTATGTAAAGTAATACCAAGGCAAATTAAAGCTGAAAAGGCAGTTACTTTAATAAGACAAACTGTTGAGGAGCTCATAGCGAAGTGCAGAGAGATCGTAGAAACTGAGGGTGAGAACATAAATGAGGAAGAGTATGTGAATGACACAGACCCGAGCATCCTTCGGTTCTTGCTTGCTAGCAGAGAGGAGGTGTGGAATTGCATTTGACTTGCTTTCTTCTAATCTTATAGGCTTATTTGTCATGTCTCATTGTAATAAAACTCAGTATCTGGCAATTTGGCCTATTTATTTAATGCTTGTGAGCTTTCACTTAATTCTACAGATTGATGAGATTTTTTCCCAGAAATTAATTACCTCCAAACATGACCTCCACATTTCTTTTAGGTTTCAAGTGCCCAGCTAAGAGATGACCTTCTGTCAATGTTAGTTGCTGGTCACGAAACCACTGGTTCAGTGTTAACATGGACGGCATATTTGCTTAGCAAGGTACAGTTACTATTCTCCTTCCAGATTCTTTTTGGTTACAAAAATTTGCAGATTCTGTAGTTCAAACATTTGAATATTTTTTCAAGAAATTCACATTGTGCCCGAGTATTGTTTTTAACTTGAATACCATCTCAAGAAACAAGAATTGCAGAGGGTAAAATGTAAGAGACAGCATTATTGCTTTATATGATATTTATTGATTTAGCCAAGTCTGGTTATGTGTTTGCCAGTTAACCTAATTGGAACAGTTGGATGCTTCACTTCCATTGCTTTTCCAGACTCAGAACTCTAAATTCAGATTTGACAATTGATGGTGATGGTAGTAACTTGTCTACTGAGACAATAGCGTTTGTTCTTTCTCTGTAATGTCTGATTATATGGTAGTAAAACTCATTGGAACATGTTTCCTAGTCCATGCATATTTTTTGCCTCTTCATACTCTCTGCTGTTATCATTTTTGCTTTTGTTAGATTTGCATATTTTTAATTCTTTGTTGCTCATGCATAGTTCTTTTTCATTGTACTGTATTCAGGACCCGTCCTCTTTGAGAAAAGCACAAGAAGAAGTTGATAGAGTCTTGCAGGGTCGGCTTCCTACCTACGAGGACATCGAGAATCTCAAGTTCTTGATGCGTTGCATAACTGAATCTATGCGTCTGTATCCTCATCCACCTGTAAGTTGCAAAACTTTTACCTTAATTGGCGACCATATTCTTTTTCTTGTTCTGATGACCGTTCTCCTGGAATGAAAATTTCATCAGGTCCTTTTGAGAAGAGCTCAAGTTGCTGACGTTCTACCAGGGAACTACAAGGTGAACGCCGGTCAAGATATCATGATCTCAGTATACAATATTCATCACTCTGCGCAGGTACCATTACTTCATCATACCCTGACGAAGCCGTATTCTACACCACAAACCCAATAGACAAACAGAAGAAAAAAAAGCAGCTGCAACCACACATATCTAGTGCCTCGAAGTATGTTTCAGAAGATTAATCAGTCTAAGACTCCTAAGTTAATGTGCTTGAAGCTGATTGAATGAGTCAAGTAATAGTTTCCAAATGTAGCGAATTGTTCCATCCACAAGAACATTTGGTTGAGCACCCACACAATTTTCTTGTTGATGAAACATTCAGTGATTAATTCTCTCATCTGAGCTTTTCAAGGTATGGGAAAGAGCAGATGAATTTGTGCCAGAAAGATTCGACTTAGAAGGCCCAGTTCCCAACGAAACAAATTCTGATTATAGGTAACTATATGAACTTCTCGCGTTTTGCTTCAGGGCCTCAATATGCCAATACAAATTAGTCATATTTGCAGATTCATCCCATTCAGTGGAGGACCACGCAAATGTGTAGGCGATCAATTTGCTTTGCTTGAAGCAATTGTAGCACTTGCAGTACTTCTTCAGCACCTGAGCTTTGATCTGGTCCCGAACCAAAATATCAGCATGACCACTGGAGCCACTATTCACACGACAAATGTAATTTTTCCTCAACCATTGATCCTCATACATGAGCGCGCCTCGTGTTTCTTTTCCTTCTTTTTTGTTTCTGTGAAGGTTTCCTTGCACTGAATGAAACGATATTGCATTTCTCGTGGCAGGGTCTGTACATGAAATTGACCGAAAGGCAAATTGCATCCGCTTTTGCTGCCGCAAATTCATAGAGGTGAGCTTGTGATTCGTGAGACAGCTATACCGATGATTTAATACTTGGAACTTGTATCGATTAACATATTTTTGTCTCAGTTTGAGATGTAAATAGTGGATTATTTGTCAAATAATTCATATCTCCTTTTAACATTCCTGATTGTATCTGATGAGAAGATACTTGTATCTGAATTGCAGTACATGGTTGATGATTTAATGTTTCCAGGAAGAGAGATCAGGACTGAAATTCAATTACCAGAAGTAATACATTATCCTTGTTTTCGACTAGTCCTATGTGGGATAAGTAAAAAAGTTGAGTCATTATTTTAACAGTTACCACTAGAAAAAATTGCAAATGTTATAGTAATAGTCATCATACTGTGTGGTCTTATGGGAAACATCGACGTTTCGTCATTCACATACTTGATCAATGTATAATTAAATTATTACAGCTTTGGAAGCTATGTGTAATAATGAAATTTACAATGTGAAGCAGCTTCATTGTACCCAGAAAACAAGATTAGCATCATCGTACAGCTGTTGCATGGCCTTCTTGACTTTTGATGTTTCCGGAGCTGAAGAAATCAGTCTGGATTGGGATAACAAACAATCCTATTCCTGTCTGAATGGATTTGTTATCTTGAATAATTATTTTTAGAAAATTGATGTTGAGCTTATTCTCCCTACACATTTACGCCTAGTTTGCTACCACTGATCTATTTAATTTCCATTTTTGGGTAAAATGTTAATATTATATTCCATATGAAATTGAAAGATAAAATCTAATATTATTAATGTACGAATTTGAAGTAACATAATTTAAATTGAATGGGAAATAGAGATAGATCTCGTGAAAGATTGGGGTTATGATTTTATAGACATAAAAATAAGTATAAATTTGAGTTACAATTATTTGATAAAAAAATAAAATAAAATCTAATCTTACTAGTAAGTTTTAAAATCGAAATCAGGTTAGGTCGTGATTAAGTATTTGATTTTTGACAAACATAAACAATCACAGCCCGTGAAGTAGACTTTCTGCCTAAGATTAGAGCATTAATTAACAAGATTAATTCTAATAAATTAGCCTCAACTCCAAAGAATGCTAGAAAGGACTTGACAGGCTGAATGTGTTAGTTTTTGGTACTCCTACCTATCCTCTACTGCTCGGTAAATTACAACGAGCTTTTCTAAAATTTGTTATAATTATGTCAAATTTTAAAAAAGTTGGTGATAATTTGCTCGCACTGCATTTATACCCACAAATAAATTATATTGTCAACATTCTTATATCTTGAAACTTTATTACATTGATAAAAATAATCAAATAGTATAAGTTACCTTGCAAAAGTACAATATTTCAATATTTTTTTTATCTTGGTCTTCTTTCTTTTCCAAGAATTTTTGTTGATGCATGTGTAGTCGAACTGGTAGTTGAGTAGACAAGAAACGACCATATACTGTCATCATATGAAATGCCAAACTGCCGCACTGTTCTTACGCTTACACACAAGAGAGGTTGAGAACAATGACTAACCACCTAGCTAACGCCTAAACCGCGCTCTCTCTCTCTCTCATGTCTGCTGCTGCCTTGTTTGTGTCATTAATACAATGATTCTTGGTTGGAAGATATCTTTATGACAATGCCACCTACTGAACTGTAGCTCAAGAAAAAAACACGCACAACACACAGTTGGAGAGAATGTTCAAGCTGCAGAGGCAAACCAACAAAGCATCCAAGCCAAGAGAGAGGCTTGATTTCAAATTCTCAAATTTTCAAGCCCTCCAGGTACAACTATGTTATTCATTTCGCTTTTCCATTTATCAGCATCCATCGATTGAACAGTCCTTTCCTGTTAGAACTTGAAATCTTGAAAATGATGCAAATTAAATTTTCCAGGTTGAGAGTAGTCTTAGCTTAATTGTGATACTTGATGATAGTTACGTACAATATTTGTGAAACAGGTACCAAAGGGTTGGGACAGGCTTGTCGTGTCTATAATTTCTGTAGAAACAGGGAAAACACTTGCTAAATCAGGCAAAGCACCTGTCAAGAATGGTTATTGCCAATGGACAGAGACTCTATCGGAATCTATCTACATTCCAAGAGATGATTCTTCCAAAGGCTATGAGGAATCCCCCGTCAAGCTCGTTGTTTCCGCGGTAACATTCAGATTTTTTCTTTTACTTCACGACAAGTACACATTTAGGAGTACGCTTTTTTTTCGATGCAGCAGCAGCATTTTGATGTTGGTGAAGAATTGAAAATAGTTAACCATTTGTCATAGAAAGTGACATCGACCCTGTATTTCAGGGCTCGACAAGATCCAGCAACCTCGGAGAAGCAACCATCAATGTAGCCCAGTATGCCGGTCCAAGGGTGTCTGCTGCAGTTTCACTGCCTCTAAAGAAATGCAGTTATGGGACGATCCTGCAGGTAAGTTATTGAAATATTTTTCGTGTGAGGTATTATATGTTTCTTGATTGATATATATGCTTTAACTAGATATGAAGCTTTGGTGCCAAAAAGACTAATGTGGCTGTCTATCTGGTGGCTTTCAGGCCAAAATTCAATGCCTAATCCCAAGATTGAAAATCAGGTTGTTATTCTATGGCCTAATCCCATTTCTTTATTATGCACTGTTACATTTTACCCTGACGTTTTTTTCAATGTATCCAGTGATGAAGAATCAAAATACTCGAATTCTCAAGAAAAAGATCAGAGTGTGGATCATCGTGAAACGGAGCGTGTTACTAATGGGTCGGATAATTCCAATGGTAGTAGTGTTGGACAAAGTGAAGACTTCACCACTACCTTTCCTCCACCGAAATCAACCAGCAAGGTGGTTGAACAATCTTGTTTTGTTATTGACTTGGGCCATGCTACTAGACTTATGCAGGCTTACTATGTATCGCACATTGAAAATTACCTCTGTATTTTATCTTACAGGAAGCAAGTCAATCAGCATCTGGGAGAATTCAGAGCTCTGACTCTCCAGAGGGATCCGGAGGGAGGGAAAATTTGTCCATAAAGAATGCTTTGAAGAGTGAAGAATATAGTTCTAATGGAAGACAAGATGGAGATTATTATTCAGTTGACAATGATTCTCCATTGAACCAGTCGTCTGAAAACTCCCGGCTGTATTTGAGAGGGGATTTGCGAAATGGAGGAGCAAACAGGCCATCTTTGACGAACTTTGGTTCTTCAAGGAATCTTCTGGAAGCTGCAGAAGATACAATAGATGAACTCCGAGCAGAAGCCAAAATGTGGGAGAGAAATGCTAGGAAGCTAATGATTGATTTGGACATGTCAAGAAAAGAATTCTCTGATCTGTCGAAAAAGCAGGCAGAACTAGTAGTCGAGCTCTCAGCTGCATGTGCAGAACGTGAGGGCCTGAAGAGAGAAGTTGAACATTTGAAGCTTGAGCTGGAAAACTTGGCAACAACTCAGGCTAGCCAGGAAAATCTCCTCATTCAAGCTGAAAGCCTGATGCAGATCCAGAAGGTACTAGAAAACGAGACAAAATATCAAAAGATTCTGAATGATAATTTAGGCCAACAACTGAGACGAAGCCAAGAATCAAATATAGAACTCGTTTCTGTTCTTCACGAGCTCGAAGAGACCATAGAACAGCAGAGAATTGAAATAGAGAATCTTTCATCTCTCAAACTGGACTTCACAGATTTAGAGAATTCTATAGCTAGAAATTCAGAGGATAACAGGGCTCTGCTGCTCCAGTTGCAACAACTCCAAGAATCAGAGAAGAAATTGCAAGCTGATGTTGAATTGCTTGAGGAAGCTTTAAGGGACAAAACTAATGAACTGGAGCAAGAACAGAAATCAAACAGTGAGGTTCTGTTTCGTGTTGAAAAGGATTACGAATACAAAATGTCTGTTAAAGAAGAAGAAATTGCCATGTTAAAAGCAGCACTGTCAGGTGACGTTAACGGTGAACATTTAGAGGCAATGGATGACAACAAGGAAGATAATGCGGATCACATCACGGAAATAGAATCCTTGAGAAAAAAAGTTGAGGAGTTAGAGAAGGATTGTACTGAGCTCACTGATGAAAATCTCGAACTGTTATTCAAGCTCAAGGAATCAAATAAAACTAACATCAGAAAATGCTCGTCTTCTGATTCAATTTCAAGTGAGCATCATACCATTTCTCGTAGTGATGAGTCTGAAATAAGTGATCCAAAATTCCTGGAAGAGGAGCTTAAGAAGAAAGTAACTGACGAGGTGCAGAATGCTGGCTCTGAAAGTTCTGAACATTTCACTGAGATTTTGAAACAACTAGACATGTCTTTTAACCTTCTGATGAAGCCTTGGTACGGTATATCATCTGAGACCTGCGATGACTTTGTTTGTGATCTTACGAGTGAAAACAAGGGAAACAAAACTACTAAAATGTCAGCTGAACATATTCTTGGCTTTTTGCAAGAACTGAATAAGCTCTTGGAAATGAGGATCACCGACTCTGATGAAATTCTCAAGCATCATGAGATTGAGATCAAAGAGAGAAATGTTATTATAACTGATGCTAAAAAGAAGATGGAAGACAGCTATTTGGAAGTTCAAGAACTTGAAAAGTCAAAGGCCAAAAGCGAAGAGTACAACGCAAATCTAATAAAGGAATTGGATCAAAAAAGATCTGAGATTGATTTTATAGAGTCTAATTTGCTTTCGAAGGAACAGGAGACCATCTTTCTTGTGCAGCGTCAGAGGGAATTAGAAATCACTTTATCAGGATTGCAAGAAGAAAACATGCAGTTCCAGGAATGCATATCTTGTCTGGAAACTCAAGTAAGACAACTGAAAGATGAAAAGGAATTTTATCTGCAGGAAACAGATGATTTCAGATCTGTTGCCATGAGTGTCCAAGACGAAATCCAGAAATTGAAAGTTGAAATGGACATTCAAATATTGGATCTCACACAAAAATCAGAAGATATACAGAAACGATGGTTGGGAGCTCAAGAAGAGTGTGAATATCTTAAAGAAGAGAATAAGACATTACAGGCATCTACTGCAATTTTAGAAGAGGAAAGAGTTAAACTTCTGAATTCAAATTCAGAACTGAAGAGGATAAACCAAGAACTGCAAGAGAATTGTTCATCACTGGCAGCTCAATTAAGTGAATCGAAGAAAAGCTTGTCTGAATGCACTAAAAAGGTTGAAGTTTTAGAGGATCATCTCGCTTCAATGACAAATAATTTTGCCCTGAGAGAAAATAGTCTTAAATCAAAGGTAGATGCACTCATTAAAGAAAATAGCGAGCATAAAGAAAAACTTCTTCTAGAGGAGAATTTGCATCAGATACTTTCGGAGAAGACAATAGAGTTTGAGAGCCTTCAAAAAGATGTAGAACACCTCCATAGGCAAGTATCTCATGGTCATAAGGAAAGGGAAAGAATTTCTCGTGAAGCTTCAACTGAAGTTTCTCGTCTTATAGCAGACAAGGCTGAGCTGCAAGCTTCCCTTCAAGAAGTTCAGTCAGAAGCTGAATTGACAAAGAATGAACTCGAGGCGGCCCTGCAAGAATCTAAGTTCCAAGTTGATGACTTAAAAAGTCAGCTAGCTGCTGCCAAACAAAGTCATGAGAGACTCAGGGCTGACCATGAAAGAATTCTGAAATTGTTAGCAAATTACAGAAAAAGTGAAGAAAAACTAAAGAGCGAGATGAACGAGCTTGAATTGAAGCTTACCATCTCTGACTATGAATGCCAACAACTTTCTAAAGAAATGAGCATTTTGAAGGTTCAGCTGCAGAATATATCAGGTCTTCAGGATGAAATATCCATCTTGAAAAGCGATCTCGAGGGCTGCAGGGTCAATAAGGACCAACTAGAGCTCGCACTGCACACAGTTTCTGGAGATTATGAAAAACTGAAGGCAGAGAAGATTTCATTCTCAGAGAAAATCTCCATTTTTCAGGATGCTATGTCTGAGTTTGAGGAATGCAAAATGAAGAAGTTAGAACTAGAAGAAAAGCTTCTACAGATGGAGCAGGAGTTGACTGTGAAAGAGCTTCTCTGTATCCAGAATGCTGAGCTTAAAGATGAGCTGACTGAATTAAAGAGAGCAAACATGCAGTTTCAGCAGAAGATGTATAGACTTGAGGAGGAGAAAGATGAATGCTTAAAGAAAGCTCAAGTTCTGGAAGAAAATCTAAAATTGATGGAGGTATCCCTTCTCTTCTTTTCTTGTTTCTTTTACTATTTGTCTATTCCTTTATGTGAAGCAAATTAATGGATCCGCTTGATCTAATACTTGAGGTAAGGGGTTGTACGCTGCAAAAAATTCTATTAGCTATGAGATTTTTCAAAGTCTTAGGCTTTACAGAAGTTCATTGTATGAGTTGCTCTATTTGCACTTCCCTCATTCAGGGTGCAAACAGTCATGATTTTCATGATGAAAGTCCTCTTGCCGTCAGTGTGGATCACAAGAAAAAACGACAGCTCCCTGAGGGACTGGATGTGAAAAACAAGATCAGAGATCAGCTGGAAAGGTGAGAATATTAGGAACATTCTAACAATATACACAGTATTTACGCCTCAATTTCCGTACGAATCAGTAAAAGTTAAAGAACAAAACAAAATGATCTCATCTTCCTGTTAACATTCTCTTAAAGCATTACATCCTTGGTCCATAATTCATTCCTTTTCTTCCTAAAATCTACAAGATCTTCCTGTTGCCAAAATCACATGAGTTCCATGTGGGATTGTTCATGGATATGGTATTTTCACTATTTGGTGCCTCCTACAATCTTGTCAAACATCTGAATTGTTTCTTGATAAAACTTTTCTGTAGTCGTACTTCTGCTGGGCAGAAGAATTATGCTGTCGCTTCCAAGAAACCAGCAGCTGATGGTGAAGTGGTGGCAAGAGAAAGGTATGAAAGAACGAAGTCATCACTAGAGACAGAGCTAAGAGACCTCAGGGAGCGCTACCTAGAAATGAGTCTCAAATATGCTGAAGTTGAGGCCGAGCGCGAGGATCTTGTCATGAAACTTAAAGCAACCCGAGGTGGCAAGAAGTGGTTCTCCTGGAATCAACAGCTTCCGTCGTAAGATGTTAACCTCAAGTAGCATCTGTACAAACGTATAAATATTTCTGTCTGTTTTTCATTATTAATTCTGCAATAAGTACTTGCACCAAGCAGGGGATGAGTAAATGAGCTTGCAAGTTTTGCACATTTCTCATTAAAGTGACCATAGTTTTGAAACCATGTGACAAGCTTAGGTACTTCTCCAGAAAGATACATAGTGTGATCTTTGCTGGTCATTTTTAGTGACATAGAAGTGTATTGTATGATGTTTACCAAAAAGATAAAGGAAAAAGTTGAGAGAAAAGCACATTACATAAGCAAGCCTATTGTTGGATGCTTTGGCATCAAATAATATGCTCTGATTGCTTCATGATACTTCTATAAAGATCGAGTTAAATACATTGTAGTTTAGGCACATAAATTGCCCTAGAGTACGAGAAAGATTTTAGACATAACATAACATAAACTGCGATAGTTGCACTTTACTCTTCAAATATTATAACTAAGTTGCTTTATTGTCCATTCAATACGAAGTAAAGTATACAAGTTCAAATATACAAGTGAACATGAACTTTCTGTTTATCTACCAATAAGAGAGAAGGGAACTCATTTACCATTGGTTCACAATAATCCATAGCTTGACAAGGCCATATACGATCTTTCTTTACGGAAGTATATACGCAATCAAGAAAAGCATCAGCGAAAGAATAATCCCCTGCTTTTGTCAGCCATAAACATGAAATGTCAGTCGGACCAAAACAAAGCAAAAGAAACATTATATTAAAAGATTTCAATATTTAAATTGAAGCCAACTTTTTGGGTTAGTATCTTTTGCTACAGAACATTTTGTGACATAATCAGTAGTTAGAAACAATAATAGTACTCAT
This sequence comes from Sesamum indicum, assembly GCF_026168435.1. Taxonomy (NCBI): domain Eukaryota; kingdom Viridiplantae; phylum Streptophyta; class Magnoliopsida; order Lamiales; family Pedaliaceae; genus Sesamum; species Sesamum indicum. The sequence goes on from NC_142667.1 coordinate 14,587,998, forward strand.
ATAAAAGAAATTCCTATGTCAGGAGACTCTGAATATACTTTCTGCAATTCTCGATATGTGTTTAGTATACATATATTTACACGATACAGTAGACATAAGTGGACACGACATTTTGAGTGTGTCGAAATTCAAAGATAATTCAGAGACAACACAAGAAATATTTTCTTTGAACATGCTTTCTACATGAGCAATGCTTTCTGAAAATTTATATATTTTGTGGGTTACGGAGAAAATAAGAAATTAAGAATATGAAGAGAATTCGAATCTTGAAGTTAAAATGACTGAAAATGATACTGAGAGAAACTTAAAACCAAGAAACACAAGCCACTATTGATGACCTAATGGCCATAATTTATCATAAATTCAAGACTGTCAAGTGCCCTTTCCTTTCAGGTTAGATTTTGGTGTTAAGCATAATGATATCAGCTCCATACACTCCTAAAATAACCTACTAATAAAAAGCATTGTACGACAGCAGAAAACTGATCCAAGGGACTAAAAAAAAGAGAGAATTTGATGTGTGTGATGTGGAGCAGTGGAGATGCCAATGGCATATGCCTTGGAAGATGCTTCATTTCACTCTCTTTCTGCTCTCTTTTTCCTCTGCTTTAACCAAAAAGGCACCACAAATTCCTACTTGGTCACCTCTCTCTTTTATTGCCCTCATGACCTGCAACACATCTCCCATATAATCCAAACCACCCTTCTTCATCAAACCCTCTCACTATCTACACCACCTCTTTATCAGCAGCTGCTCCGTTTGCCGATGGGCCGACACCCCCACCAACCGGGGCCACAGCGGTGGCTGCCACCACGTCGAAGCTTGCCGGCCGGCTGAGCTGCATGGATGATCCCATGTCTCAACTAAAGGTGGTGGGCTTCTTGTCATATAGGGCAACTTGTATCCTTTGGCATTTTCACTTCCCTGTGGAGTCTTTGTCTCTCATATGGGAGACTTGAATCCATAGTCCACAAAAAAAAAAAAAAAAAAAAAAAAATGAAATCTCAAGGGTTAGGCAGATTATGCTGAATGTATGCTGCTTTTCTTTGATGTTTGTAATGCATGTCTTGAATTAAATAATAATGTACTGGATTTTGCTTCTTATTGATATCTAAGTAGAGGACCTTTGGCTGGACTATTCAATTCCTTTGCCTTTTAACTCATGGCTGCTTTAGTTCTGCGTTCTTGCTCGTATTTATTAAGGATAAGTGGTTGGTAGGACCAATTTTGAGCGGTAAGTATTGTGTTGTATAGAGTTCTGACTTTCGTACTCCCCCATTGTTAATACTTTTTAAATTCTTGTATATCACTCGAAAACATACCAATCTTGTCCGTTTTGATTTCTTTGAAGGTCTTATGATTTGATTGCGTTTAAGGGAATAGATTGAAAGGTCCCAATCTTGGAATTGTGAATAATTCCTAGTGAATTTCTTTTTCTGGGTGGTGCTTCTGGCAAAGATTACCTTGTGCCTTGTGTGTGTTTCAACTTTGAGTTCACCTAAGTTGAAAACTGATTCTATTTATGACTAGTGGCTCGCTAACTAAATATTAAAAAAAAATAAAGAAAAAAAAGAGATGATATTTTGGTATTTTTCTTTATTAATTACAAAAATGTGCTCAAGACCAGTCAAATTTATGAGTGGCTAATGAACCCCAATGACTTTGCTGAGTGAGTAGTATGAATCTTATGAAACTCTTGTCTGCACATCATATGTATCCAAAAGGCTGTTTTTGTACATTATGTTAGCATAAACATCCGCTCAACCAATCCATATGGGTAAACGAGACTTTATAATACTGTTTGTGCAACTCATAAAAGTATATATTGAGGCGACAACCCCAACTACTCCCTTGTAATGCTATGCAAAAATGCTAGTGGTAAGCCACCAACAATCATCATCCAAAATCTAAAATTTGATAATTGTAGTTACCACCAAAATCACCTCACGATAAACCATACAAACAATTATTAGAAATATTCATAACATATATAACTTCAATTCCCCAGCACTTATACAAAAATTTGTTTGGCATTTATATTTTCGTTACAATTGTTTCATATTTATATGGACTTCAAAGTGTTGCCAAAATGTAATACTGCATCTCGTTGATATTTCTCTCCAAAATCACCAACAAAATTATAACATATATTCGTTTTTTTTTAATAGGAAAAGATTATAACATATATTGGGAACACATGTACTATATTTTGCTGTGACAGAGGTTGGTATGTTATTTCAAATTTCAAATTTTCCCCAAAACTTTTGACCAATTTATATCAAAATTTATATACATCTTGCACCTGCATTTATGCACATCTTAATGTACTTGGAAGTGATGTACAGTTGTGAGGTTAGGTTGGTGGAATTGAAATAATCACTTAGAAATGTGGAATTGTGTGAAATAACAATTTTCATTATTCTTAAATGTTTGAAAATGAAAATATAGGACATGTCACAAAATCAAAATTCTTGACTAGACGATAGTATCCATACTTGCAACTTCACAAAACAGTTGGTTTTACTGAAATCATTAATTGTTGTGGTCTAATAATCAAGGTCGAACGTCGTGATAATCATGATATGTGTTTGAATATTTTTCTGAACGAAATAAATACATGTTCGGACATGTATGTACATAATTAAATTTTTGTTTTAGTAACAATAACTTAGATATAAAGATTTATGAGCCGCTCATATTTTTCAATTTTATAACAAAATTAAAAAAAAAAAAAGAAAGGGTTTTGCTGAATAGTAACTTCAACTTGGTCATTTGTCTTTCTTTGTAAAATAGTCATTCGCTTCTCTAATGTTTGGAGATGTTTTAATATGATTTCAAGTGAAAGTTATTGAAAAGTGTTTTGAGCTTTGCTTGGAAGTGATAATTATTTATGATATTAGGAATGTAATTAAATTCCTAAATAAAATTAAGATTTTATATAGTAAACGACTATAAAAATAAATTATTTATTTTAACTACGACTTTGTATACTTAGTACATTGTACTAATGAAATTTTAATTTGTAAGTTTAGTATTTTTTGTAAATAGTAAAGCAACGCAGGGAATAGTACAGTAGGGAATTCGGAGTGGATTGGCCGACCCGTAAAGCAGTGGGAGTGAGTACACACACACACACACTGTATACTGTACAGTAGCAACTGCAATTCATTCGCCCTAAATAATATTTTTATTTTTGTTTTCTCTCTCTCTCTCTCTCACACACACAATCTGATTTCACTGACATTTTTCTTCTCTACTCTCCATAGGGTTTCTATTATCTCTCTTTTCTCTCCTATCCCACCTAAAACAAAATCCAAATTAAACCCTATTTTTTTCTTCTATGCATGCCACTGAATTCTCCCTTTTCACGCAGATCGGTTAACATAATTCTCTGTCCTTCGTCCTCTGCTGCTGTGTTCTGAGCACAGCATCAGTGAATTCAAAGAACTTACGAAGGGACAGTAATGAAGCCCGAATTGGGTGTCGAAATCGAGTGTTCGGGTCAGTTGAAGGGGCCAGAACCAGAATCCGGATCCAGTGATCCGGTGCGACCCGATTCGACTGGTTCGGATTGGATGGATCACTGCTATGTCCCAAGGATTAGGCCGAGTGAGGCTAATGGTTTCGCTGTTTATACGAGGAATAAGAGGTTGAAGAGTCGAGGCGTGGGTAGAATTGGGCATTTGGATAAACTCCAAGGTGATGCTGGAGTTTTAGTTAAGGCAGCGGACGCTGTGAGTTCGAATGTTGAAGTTGTAGTTACTGGTAGTGATGCGGTGAATGTGCGCGGAGATGAGGGTAGTTTAGAGAATTCGGGGTTTAGGGTAGAGGAGAGTGAGGGCGAGATGATGGAAGTTGAAGTTAAGGAGGACCCAATGGCGTTGGTGGCAGTGAGAAGTGATGGGCTTCGCAGGTTTACGCGTTCCGTGCTTAAGTCAAAGGACGAGGACTCTGAAATGGAAAATGAGGAGTCTGGGGATTTAACTGAAACGGTGATTTTGGAGGCAGATGGAATAGGGAATGAAAAATTGACGGTGTTGGGTAATCCCAAGACAAGGAAGATGGAGATGAAGATGTCCAAGAAAATCCTTATCAAAGGGCGGCCAACAACAGTTAGAGAGCTTTTCGAGACTGGATTGCTGGAAGGATATCCGGTTTTCTACAATGGTGGCAAGAGGGTATTAAGCTTGGCAATCATTCTTTTATACTTATTTGTGATTTTGTGGTTGTCATTTTTATAATATGGTTATCTTTTTTGTTATTGGTTCTGATGTTATTAGATTATTATGTTCAAATTGTTGTTTTTATATCTATTATGTCTTACTCTTATAATGTTTATAATAATAAATTATTATTCATATCATCATCATTATCATTTTGTAATAATTTCATAATACTAATTATTATCGAAAATTACTTTTACATGTACATTGGACTAGAACATGGTTGCTGTATGCCAGTAAAAGAAAATGTGTAAATATAAGAATATCGTGTGCACATTCTGTGTCTATGACTAGGGACAGAGTGCTATAGGGAGAGGGTGTTGGGGAGGCTCTGTTAAACTATCTCCTTTGATCCCTGTTCCAAAGGAAAGAAAAATCCATTCATGGGTGCTCCCTTGGTCTAGGATTAACAGATGAAATTGAATAAAATATGTAAAAGTTATTTTTTTTCTCATCTTTGCCTCTTTTGACCAATAACATCAATGACTCTAATTGAGTAAACAGTCCGTTTCTATTTAGGATCTAACGGAGGAAAGATATATAGTTCAATTCAACCTTCTGTCACCCCCTCGCCCTATACCTCTTTTGTATTAACTTGGATAGAGTTGAGTATTAGTGATTATTCTCTTAATCCCAAGATAAACTTTGTCATGTTATTTCTGATTAAAAACTAGGTTTAGGTCCAGTGATGATTTTCTGCTGCTTCTTTTATCTTGTACAGCTATTTAATCACCGTCATATATGTGACAAGTCCCTTCAGGAGTCTTAACTGATTATAACATGCTTTTAGGGATTCCCACTACGTGGAACCATAAAAGATGCTGGAATCCTATGTTCTTGCAGTTTGTGCAAGGGAGCCCGGGTGCGTGCTTAATCTTGAACTTTTCTTGTTTAGTTGATTCATCAAAGTGGCTTTTTAGTCTTCGACATCATGCACTTGCATTTGACTCAAAGATTGGTGATATTTCTAATTTGTATAGGTAGTTCCACCTTGTCAATTTGAGATACATGCCTGCAAATCGTATAGACGTGCATCACAGTATATATGTTTAGAAAATGGGAAAAGCCTCCTGGATGTGGTCAAAGAATGTCGGAAATCGTCTGTAAAAACATTGGAAGAAACAATACAAAACTTCATAGGCCCTATGCCTGTGAAGGAATCTGTAATCTGCCGGAATTGTGAGGGTGAGCTTTATTTGTGAATTGTTATCTATAACTCCATGTTTGTTTGCGGCAATAGCATTTAAAGTACAGGTTGTTGTTGTTTGGCTTCTAGGGTCATTTCTTGCTACATCAGCTGCAAAGGTGGAACTACTTTGTGATTCTTGCATGATTACTCTGAATTCAGACTTTGATGCAGAATGTGTAAAGTCAAGGTATACTTCTGTTAACAGTAACTATTGCCATATGTTTTCGTGTCGCAATCCTCTTTTGGTTGGGTGGGACCTACTCATTGGGTCAACTTCTACACATGAACTGTTTACATGTTCAAACGACTTCGAACACAATTTATGTATGAGTGAAGTGCGTTGTTGGTTTACAATCTGGCTGAGTTTATTTTTTCCCTCTCCTTTTTATGTCTTTAGGATAAATGATGCTTTTGTATTGTAATTTAATTATCACCTGAAGAGATGTAGCCAGGTGTAGTGATGTCAGACGAGAAATTTGGAAGCTACTTAAGCCTTACTTAGTGTTTTGGCAGAATCAGGCGGCCTAAAAATGCAAACATTTTAATTGTACTTGTCATTCCACTAGCTTTGGGTTCTTGCAGGGTTCCTCTGTGCTTGCGTCATGTTTGCTTTGCTTTTGAGATGTCATCCATGGTCTAAGTTTAAACAATAGATATATCTCTTTTTAATACTAAACCTTCATCGGTAGCTTTCTGCTGTAAATATAAGGTAGTAATCAACTTAAGGTATGGATGTATGAATTTGTCCTCTAACTTTTAGAATATTTTTTCATTTGGCTCTTTCAGGCCTTTGGAACCGCTTTTAGGCTTACCAATGGCTGAAAATGGCGAAGTCCATAGCAGTCCCCAAAAAAGAGGTCGTCGAGGCAGAAAAAAAAGGAAGTCTGTATCTTATTTGCTTTTGGCTTGCTCCTAGATTGCTTTTGCCTGCAGCTGGCAGGAAGAGAAACAAAGTTAAGAATATGCCATTATCTTTCTCATTTTCAGGCATTCAGAGTTGACACCTCATATGAGATCTCCTGGGAAATCCTCACTGCGGGTTGCAACAAGGAAAAAGGGCCAATGGAAGCTGGCAAAAATGTGCGTCCTCATGCTTTTTTCCTTTTCATTTCTGTATGACGATTATGTTTCAAGTATTTTTCGGAAACCAAGTTGATTTATTTTACCCTTTGAGCCTTTCCTTTTTTCCTGATCTGTTTCTGTTTGGCATGCTAAGTCTGTCGCACCAAGCTTCTGCCGCAAATTCACCCGGAAGTAGGCATTCAAGGTCATCTTCCGATCCAACTTCAAATGGTAGTACTTCCTTGCATGGCTCACTGAAGAAGAAGAGTACTAGGAAGATCTTAAAGAAGTTGGTGCTTATACCTATTCTTATATATAAATTGATCTAAGAACTCCATTAAGAAAGTGCTGTTTCAATATCTGATGGTGATGTTTCAGGTTGTCAAATGCTGCGTCACACTCCAAGTCCTTAAAAAGTGGATCTCCATCTGGCTCTGAGCAATCAAAGAGTTCATTGAAGATAACTAAAAAGTTGTTACAATCTCTTCAGTTTTTATTCATGCATTCTTTATATTTATTCAATTTTATGAGAAAATCTTGGTGTTTCATGCTTCGAGCTGTCATTTTACTCAGAGATCAGAGGATGCACAAGCTGGTCTTTGAGAATGGTGCATTACCAGATGGCACTGAAGTTGCATATTATTCTAATGGCAAGGTGGTTCATATAAGATGTTATATGTATTACTTTTTCTTTTTGTTGTTTCTGTCATTCTAATCTTCTGATTCTCTGCTTGTAGAAACTACGTGATGGATATAAAATGGGCTCAGGAATAATATGCCACTGCTGTAGCAAGATGGTAACAGTGTTGATTTTGCAGCTGAAATAGCTGATTGTTATAGTTGATTTATTGATTTATCTTTGCTATTATGAGCAGGTTAGTCCATCTCAGTTTGAAGCTCATGCTGGTTGGGCCTCCCGCCGAAAACCGTCAGTGTTTCTGTCCGCTTGTCTTTGAATCATTAACATTTCTCAAGCACCTTTTTCCTTAGCATCTAGGTCCTGATGCCATCTCATTTTTCTGCAGCTACATGTATATCTACACATCTAATGGAGTGTCCCTCCATGAATTTGCCATCTCTCTGTTAAAAGGGCGCAAGTATTCTTCAAAAGACAATGATGACCTGTGCACCATTTGTGCTGATGGTGGGAAACTTGTGCTATGCGATGGCTGTCCAAGGGCCTTTCACAAAGGTGGATTATAGATTTACAATATGTTAAGCTAGATGTGTTATTTTTCTTCTCATTACTGGTAAAACTTCTTCTTTGGTTATATGAAAATTTCTTTTAGAAGTGTGTTGTTTCAATAATTCAGCAATGTGGTTGATGCTTTGGCTGCTCTGCTGTGTGTGATTGAAATCCCCAGCATTTGTATGTGCATAACATTTTGTAGGGCGTTAAACCTATCTGAATTAACAACTGACTCAGAAAAAGTGAAAGTGTAAGGAAAGGGCTTCTTATAACCCACTGCATGTCGTCATGCATTCATAAGAGGAAAATATCTCCATATTGAATTGATTGCATCTCAGTGGATGATTTTTTACTGAATAGAGGAGTCTCGGTGGCTGTTAGTCTTGGACTGTAGGAGATCATTTTGGAGATTAAAAATTTAAGAATTGAAACTTAGAGAAAAATATACACATAGTAAGAAACCACTCTGCCAAGGTAAATTTGGCGATTATAATTTAAGAAATGAAACTTATGAAAAGAATTGTGTGTGTATTAAAAGAAACTAACGTTACAAAGATAACTTTGGATAATTTGGGAAGAACTTTTCCTAAAAACTTAATATGGTTTTGTGGGTCAAAGTGATTGGCTGAACTGTTTATAGTGCCAGTCTTGGTAGATATGTCATACTTGGAAAAGGTCCTTAGTTTATGCTCGGTTTGATTCTGAAACATGCATTCTTTAATGATTCTTTAAGTTTGGGTGTTGAAATAATTTGGGTCTCAGCCTGCAACATCTGGCTTGTAGCTCTTTTGCAGATCCTCTACTTCGTGTATATATAGCAAAATAGTTATGTTTAACTTGTATCTTTTCTTACAATGCAGAGTGTGCATCTCTGTCGAGCATCCCTCGTGGAAAATGGTATTGTACCTATTGCCAAAACATCTTCCAGAGGGAAAAATTCGTTAAGCGGAATGCCAATGCTGTTGCTGCAGGCAGAGTTTCTGGTATTGATCCAATAGCACAAATAACAGATCGTTGTATTCGCATTGTCAAGAACCCAGAAGAAGCTGAAGTAATAGCATGTGTTATCTGCAGGTAACATACGTATATAACTAACCTCTTTGCTTCCTAGGTTTATGATATGGTGTTAGGTCGATGTAGATTTAAAAGCTAATGTGTCTATTTTAGTTTATGTTAATATAAGAATATTTTTTCTCTGTCTCCATGTTTTTTTCCCCCTTTGGACAGAGGCTACGATTTCAGTAAATCTGGTTTTGGGCCACGCACTGTTATATTATGTGATCAGGTATCTTCATGCCTTTTCTCTTAGCTCATATTGTGGAGTACAATGCACTCAGTACATTCCATATTTCCCAGTGTGAGAAGGAATATCATGTGGGCTGTTTGAAAAAATGCAAGTTGGCTGATTTAAAGGTGAGTACATGAAGTATAAGGATTTTGTTTCTTCCCCTCTTGCATTTTCTTTAACAGTCTTGCATCTGGGAAATCCTTATGCAGGAACTTCCAAAAGGAAAATGGTTTTGTTCCGCAGATTGCAAGTGGATATATTCTGCTCTGCAGAATTTGCTGAATGCTGGTGCAGAAAAGATTCCTGATTCTGCTTTGGACATTATAAAGAAGAAGCAAACAGAAAAGACTTCAGTTGCTGATACTGATTTTGATGTGAGGTGGAGGCTATTGAATGGGAAAATTATGTCTCGAGAAACCAGAGTGTTGCTGTCGCAGGCTGTAGCTATATTTCATGTAAGAGTTGTTCCCTAGTAATTTGATGTTCATCGTTCTATGTAATTTCACTCTGTTCACTAAATATGCCGATCAACCTTGGCAGTATGACCACAGTGCAGAATATTTTTCAGCATCCAATATTTGTCTGGATCAAGTTATTATTCATCACTTAAGTAACTAAGAAAGATGGATGTTTTTTATTCATGGTTGGATATACTCTAGTCTTGTACACGAGTTGCCTTCATTTATGATGATGATTTTTGCCTGTGAACTATCATTTTCCGGAAAACGGAGAAATATGATCTTCTCCAGCTGAAATTTTCTTTGTTACCAACTTTTGCTATATATTGGTATTATTGGTTCCGCAACAGTATTCATAATCTTTTTATGAATTTTTCTTGATACATCTTCGAAGTTTTGATTATTGTTGCTGTGTATCAATTTGTTCCAGGATTGTTTTGACCCAATTGTCGATTCAGAAACTGGACGTGACTTCATTCCATCCTTGGCTTATGGGTATGCTTGACTTCTTTTTTGCTTTCTAACATGACTTCTTTTCTCGTCTGTATTTTTCAATCATGTCTAGCCTTGTCTCATATACTATGTCTCCCCCACTCCCTCCCTTTTTTGTCTCTCTGTCTTGCTTTCTCTTGATCAGGAGAAATATAAGGGGTCAAGATTTCAGTGGAATGTATTGTGCTATTCTGACCGTGAAGTAAGAACCGTTCTACTTCTCACATTTTACCTTGGCTACTGATAATATATTCTTCTTGGTTAAGCATTTCTCAAATCTTGCAGCTCAATAGTTGTATCAGCTGGGATCCTACGGATTTTTGGACAAGAAATGGCTGAACTCCCACTGGCTGCTACACGCATCGGTAATCAAGGCAAGGTAAGTTATTTCACTCTTCAAGAATATTTCTATTCCTGAAGCTTTTTACTTTTGTAACGTACTGACTGGTGCCTAAGTAAATTAAGTCTTGCAATTTTTGCAAGATCAATTGTACTGTTCCCCTTACTTTTTTTGGTAAGTTAATTTGTATTAAAACCCACAAAAACAAACAAATACATCAAGTCATTACAATCCGTAGATGTGAGGACTTGTAATAAAATTGTAAGTATTTGACTACGTTACTCCTTAAATTCCTCGTGTGATTTCTCTTACATTTGGAAGAAGTCATTTCGTAAGTTTTCTCTGGAATTGTTTGCCTGCTCTTATGGTGATTCGTTTTGTTTAGTTTGTTTTCCCCCCTAACACCGTCTTTGTCATGGATTAACAATAGTATCAGAATTTGGAGTTGGAAAAGAAGGGAATAAGATTTGAATTCAACTTTCATGTTGGGAATTAGCTAGAACTTCAAGGTCCTGGAATTGATCTTTTACTCCCTTTGCCCTTAATAAATGGTGAATCACAAGCATAATATTGTGAAAGCCTTGTTAGGTATAAGTTCTCACCTTCACATCCTACTTTTTACACAGGACTTCAAATAACTTGGAAGGTTTTTTTTTAAATCCCATCAAACTCAATCCCATTTTAATTTCTCATTCCAAATGCCTAATACAATTTACGATCCGAATATCTCTAAGCATGCTTTAGAAGGATTCTTGTCTTCCACATTTTGTGATATCAATTGTGGATGATGAAGGATTTTGCTCGTACTTTGTTTTTGATTGTCTTGGTTGTTGTCCTAAAAGTTGACCTTAAAGGTTATTGAAACCACATTTATTTCCTTCATGTCTTCTATTCTTTTTTTCAACCCACGCATGCACCCATTCACACACCCACCCAATGGGTTCGAACCCAAGACCTCAACTTCAATTGTGAAATGTTTGGTCCTCAACCATTGGGTGTCCCCTTGGGAATACCTTGTCTTTATATAGAGAGGTTTTCCTTTAAATTCGTCCAAATTGACTACGTTTGGCTGGAGAGTAAGCTATCAACTGTCTTCTGTTCCGTCATCCCTATTTCACTTCTTATTTGCTTCTCTGAATTGCACAAAATACCATGCCCAGCACCCTTTGGGTTTCTTAGTCACTTGCATCTTCTTACCAAGCACTACCTCCTTCATCAGCAGAGCTCCTGCAATCAACTCCATTGGTGTTGTTTTGAAGCCACTTGCTTTCTTGCTGTTGCTGTTCCCATGTTAAGTTCATCTTCTTGAGTCTCAATGCCACATTATATGATATTGGGAAGCCCATTGAGATTACTACATAATTCCAAGATGAGAAAACTTTACCAGGTATAATCTGGTTGACCTCACAAGTAGTCAAGAATACTACATCAGTGCCAGAATCTGGAAAACTTTGCCATATATCTTGCATTTTAGGAAAAATTCTAAATGATGAAGATTTTGATGTTTTGGTGTTCGGTGGTACTATTCGATGGTGGACTAGAGGTTTGGGTTCATGGCAGGGAATCACAGAGGTAACTGAGTGTAACAGCTTTTATTTGTCCTCATGGCCTGTAGTTTTCGGGGTAAGTGGTGAAATTTTGCATTGTTTGGCCTCATGATATGGGCAGAGATGCTCAAGGATTGATGTTGCTTTTATGTAATCCCACATTGAAATGGTGGTGAAGTTCCTAGGGTTTGATATTAGAACTACTTCATTTAATTAGATGTAAATACGGCAATAGCATGCATCGGCTTTATTAGTAAGCTGATCCAATTAGGGATGGAGTGTTCTCTTTGCGCACTGCAAATTCTGCTGCTGTTTTCTTTTTGTTTTGAATCATGGAAGCATATTTTTCTGATGCAGTTGAGATGGCTTTGCAGGGATACTTCCAGGTGCTATACTCCTGCATCGAGAAACTGCTTGCATTTTTGAATGTGAAAAGCTTTGTTCTCCCTGCCACGGATGAGGCGAAGTCAATATGGACAGAGAAGTTTGGATTTAAAAGGATACCACAAGAGCAGGTATGCAAAGCTCTGACTGCTGTACACCCTTTTCCATCCTGTTAAATAAAAGAGAAGCTGCAACATTTTCAGGACCTATCATTCTTAATTGGTCCTATGTATTTGCAGCTCCTTAATTACAGAAAAACCTGTTGGCAAATGATTACTTTCAAGGGGACATCTATGTTAGAAAAAGCAGTTCCAAAATGTCGAATTATTAACAATGAAGAAGGAGATGGTGATGTTCCGTTGCAGTGATATCAGAAAGCAAAGCCATTTAAGCCGTTTCCTTAGCGGCTTGGCTTTATGGGTTGGTGTAAATTGGTTTTTATTTATATTTCTTATGATTAACATATTTTGACAAGTTTCCAGACTGAGTGAGTAGGAGAGAAGGAATAGGGAGAGATTTGGCTGGTTGAGATGGTGGTTGAATTGTAAAAAGTTGTCATCAGTAGTTTATTGTTGAAGATGGGAGGGCATAGTCTCATTTTTACTTTTCCCCTATGATATTTGCTGCGTGTAAATAACTCTTGGCTGGTCGGAAACGCGGCCCTCCCTAGTAACTAGTAATGCTTCCCAACAGCAAAGCACCTTTTATTATCTCAGGTACAATCCATTGTACTCTTGTATCTTGCTTAAGACAACATGGATGTCAAATTTACGTATGCTTCCCTCCAATGTTATTTACCCTTTTAGTTTTTCCTTGTTTTTTCCTATTCTTTCAGTTTTATTTTAATCCCTGTTTCTTAAAAATAACACAAGAGACCTTGATTTATGTATCATAGTTTGTATTATTTTTCTTTCATTTTTCAGATGTGCCATACAGATACGGGTAGTTTTACCTAGTCTCTTTACTAGCAATTGTTCTCTTGCTATCTTTAGGCTCCCAATTTTAGAGTGAAAAGCAGTAAGAATCAAAATATGCGGGACGTGACCCAGTTACTAACAGGATTCTAGTATATTTGTTAAAAAAGAATTGTTTGATTTCAATTTACCTTACTAGTGTGCCTAATTGCCTGTTACGGCATATTCTGGTTTGGCACAAGCAATATGCATTGAGTCGTTTAAGGTGGTTGTTAATTTAGGCAAAAGCATGTGAGATGAAGTCTGGAAGTGGAAGTCCACGATCATCCGCATTACTCACTCAGCTCAGAGACAAAATTATACCGTGATTATTGAGTATGAGACATTACATGTGTAAATGTCAAGGCGCACTTCACCCACGTGACGTGCAACCTCTGGGCCCCTGCCTTTTGAATCCCTTTCCCATGTGATTTCAAAGACATGTATGTCCTATAATTTATTTATTTTTCTAAAATAATATTTGGTCTAACAATTACATTGGAGCACATGTTTAAGTAAACTCCACTTTCATTAACAATCCTATTTCCACAAGAGGAACAGAAAAACAAAGGAACCTGCTTGTCTTTTACTATTAAGTTTTTCCCACGCCAAATAGAAATATGGCTTCAGGCTGCACAAAATATCAAAATAGGATATTGGTGGACTTAAGTCAATTTCTAACCACCACTGGTTTTGTTTCTATTCTTCCCCTCTTCGCTTCCTAATCAACCTAAAGTATGGATTTTCTTTCTTTCTTTTTCTTTATGAAGAACGATCTAAATAACAGTTGATGACTATACTTTTGATTGCTCGAGTAACTTCACTCATTTGAGTTAGGCCATATAATTTTCCAAATTAAATTGTTAAATAAGATATGTCTATTTGCTCTAGTCTCTGTCTCAATCACTTAATTAATTTGATTGTCGATTTTGTCAGGACGATTTTTGTGACTCTGACCCTTATCTAATTACTAACACCATCCCAACAAAGTTCAAACTAGATGACCTTGATGAAGATGATCTGAATTAATATCCGTAGATATCCAGACTGACATAATTTTATTTGGATTTTAAATTTGCAATTGTCTCTAGTTCAATCAGATCAAGTTATTCTCATAAAAATACTTCAATAAATTTATCTGAACAGGAGTAGTCATTTTTCTTTTTTGGTGTGTGTGAATAAGCCAAGAAAGAGATTGCCAAAATGCTGCCAACAAGAGCATAAGAAGGATATGTTTAAAACTGAAACAAAACGTGAACGGCGGGGCCGGTGCTGGTGCTGGTGCTGGTGCTGGCAAATCATGGATTGCGGCGTGATTCAACAAAACTCAGCCCCAGCTTATACGCCGATCAATTGACTCAATCAACTCAATCTAGATTCTAGACTGCGTCAAGCCCGCAGTTGCTTCCACCATTCCATTTGTTCTTACTCACCAATATTCTGGACCCAGTCAAGCTTACTTTATAAGACTCATCTGCAATTTCCCGGAATGCAAGCCCTTCTTTAGTCTTTCCTTATCTTTCCCATTTCAACAATCTTCTTCGACATCAAGCTCATGGCATCCAGTTTACAACTTCACTTCGTGCTCGTTCCATTGCTGGCCCAAGGCCATATGATCCCAATGATAGACATGGCCAAGTTATTGGCTCAGCATGGCGTTATTACAAGCTTAGTTACCACCCCGAACAATACTTCCCGGTTCACGAAATCTATCCATCGGGCCCGAGCAGCGGGATTGCAGATCCGCCTGATAGAAATCCCATTTCCCTGCCAAGAAGTTGGGCTGCCGCCAGGCTGCGAAAATCTTGACAGTGTCCCTTCCAGGGACCTTATTAGAAGATTCTATACTGCCCTTGATATGCTCCAGGAGCCCCTGGAGCAATACTTACAGGAGCATGGTCCCCCGCCTAGCTGCATAATTTCTGATAAATGTCTCTCCTGGACATCTAAGATGGCGAGGAAATTTAAAGTCCCAAGATTGGTTTTTCACGGGATGGGCTGTTTTTCGCTGCTGAGTTCGCACAATGTGAAGCTTTACAGGCCTCATCTTTCTGTCAAATCTGATTCAGAGCCGTTTCTCATCCCTGGGTTGCCTGTCAGCGTCCAAATAACGAAAGCTCAGCTTCCGGGATCGTTTGTGGCTTTGCCGGACCTGGATGATATTCGGGACCAAATGCAAGAGGCTGAAACAAATGCCTATGGGGTTGTGGTAAATACGTTTACTGAACTGGAGGCTGGCTGCGTGGAAGAATACAGAAGCGCCATTGACAAGAAGGTTTTCTGCATAGGGCCGGTTTCTCTATGTAACAGGGAAGTATTGGACAAATTTGAGAGAGGGAATCGAGCTTCCATTGACGAACGAAAGTGCTTAGAGTGGCTTGATTCAAAGAAACCCAAGTCTGTTCTTTATGCCTGCCTTGGCAGCCAGTGCCGGCTAGTTCCTGAACAATTAATAGAACTTGGGCTTGGCCTGGAAGCATCAAAACAACCATTTATTTGGGTCATAAAGACGGGAAATAGGTTTGAAGAGATGGAGAAATGGTTGGTGGAGGAAAGATTTGAGGAGAGAATCCACGGAAGGGGCCTCTTGATCAAGGGCTGGGCACCACAAGTACTGATATTGTCCCATCCAGCAATTAGTGGTTTCTTAACACATTGCGGCTGGAATTCCACGATAGAAGGGGTTTGCTCCGGGGTGCCTATGATAACTTGGCCCATGTTCGCTGAACAGTTCTTGAACGAGAAATTGATTGTGGAGATACTAAGGATTGGGGTGCGAGTTGGGGTGGAACTCCCCGTCAGATGGGGAGAAGAAGAGAAAGTTGGAGTGCTTGTGATGAAAGAACAAGTTGGAAATGCTATAGGAATGCTGATGGGTGGAGGTGAAGAAGGTGAAAAGAGAAGAATTAGGGCTCAAGATCTTAGGTCAGTAGCAATGAGTAAGATGGAGAACAGTGGATCTGCTCATCGTAACATATCCGTTCTGATTCAGGACATTATGGAACAAGCATTAATTCTTGGATAGAGATAAACTGTACAACTCAAGAGTGTCTTTTTCTCGACCAGGTGCTTTCAGCTATCTATATATGTACTTCGCTATCAAATTAGAATAGCCTTAATATGGAAATACTTGGTCTTTATCTGATGTATGTAATTATTTTCCACATTTCTCCTTTTCTGAAATCGTGGGCTGTAGCAGCCCATAGCATGCACTTTAGGTGATGACAAGTTAAAAGACTGATAAATTGCGGATATATTCTTACCTAATTAAATCAAGTTTTATCCAATCAAATTACATACAGAGCACATATGATATATTTGTAATATGATTGGTCATTTTTTTTTCTATGCATCAATAACACTATAAATATATTGTACTCGATATATAATTGATTTAAATTTGATCAAACCAAAATTAAATCAAAATCTTCCGCTCTTTGCCATGCAATAATGCATTACTGGATATTAGTATTGTACACAAAAATCAATAGGGTGGACTTGGTTTTAAATTATTTCAGATTATATTGGACTTAACATGTCGCTGGCTCAAGAAAGCAGTATTTTGCAAAAGTCGGTCATGGTCACTAAATAAAATTTATTTGAGGTGGATTTGATTATTTTAATATTTTATGCTAAATATGAAAATCACAGGAGTAGAAGATAAACATCTGTGAACTGAGGGCGCCAGAACAATAAAAGTCAAAAATGATACAAGAGCGAAAAAGTCTGCCACTGAAAGTGCATATAGAAACGAATAACCCCAAACAAATCTTAAGATTTTTTGTTACTCCATTGAGCTGGACCCATTCATAAATTTAAGACGATTAGCCCATATCCTATTTTAGGGTTATGGCAGGAAAAGAAGATAAAAGAGAAAGAAAGTTGAAAAAGACAGAGCCCCAAGGGGGCCTGGAAGCTTACAAATTATGTCAGAATCGATAACCGGCACCGCGTGCTGCTCCCTTCACAAATATAATAACAACAGCTGATTGTAAATTAGATGATTATTGATCTGATTATTTTAAATAATGAAAGCCTTGTATTAATGGATCATTTGTAACTAATTAAATGATTTTAGGGACATGCGTTGAACTGTGGTCGTCATTTGAAAGTCACTAAAACTCTGGTGTGCGGAGAAAAAGAAAATCTGAAAGATTAAGAGAAATGAATCTAGTTTCAATAGAATTTGTTTAAATTAATGTTATAAAGATTTAGGTTGTATTTAATATGTAATGTAATATAAACAAAATGTTGGAATTGAATCATATGATAAATTAAAAAATAAAAAATTTAGGATGTCATAGATTGAACCGCTAAAAGAGTTTGAGAATATTGAGATAAAGGCCTGCTTCCCAATTACGTACATATACACACCGGCAGAGGCATATGGGAATCCAAAAACGGGGGTCCATGCAGACAGTATTAATCCCTACAAAATATAAATGAGCAAAAGAAACAATAAAGAAACAACAATGAGAATGGCAGGCAGACAACCTGATTTAGTTGCTGAACTTGTTCTCCACTTTCTTGATTGGAAACTTTACCACACACTTCACACAATACATGTGATATACAGACTGCAACGGGAAAAAGGAAAACCAGAACAGGTGATGTTCAAATACTAAACCCAACAGATGATGAGATGGAAATAGCATTTTTCATTCCGTATTTTCGGGTTACTGCTTGCCGTCCCGTTAATTATAAAAATTCTCATTAATAATTCCATAAGTTATAAAATATTCATTTTAGTCATTTCATCACATTTTGTTCTAATCTTGATGCAAAAGGCTATATGACCCTTATTCAAAAGGTTGAAGGAGCTGCTCACCATGATGCCTTTTTCATCAAATTATTAACAAAATTTAACGAAATAACTTACAGTGAGAATTTTTGTAACTTATGAGACTATTAATGAAAATTAAATGATAAAAATATACTGAACCTAAAATACGGACCGAAAATGCACTTTGCCCCTATTCATGCAATTCCTTTCTTAGTTTTACCCAGTTGAGCAATTTCTTGAATTAGCAGGGTAACATTGAGAGAAGAAGATCCTCCTACTTGGACCGATCTCTTTGCCATTACTCCAAGCTCTTGTGCCCTTTTCCTTCTTTCAGATCCTTCTTTTCCTTTATCCATTACCCTCTCAATGGCACTCTTAATTCCATCCCTCGTCACCTGGTTTTCGGCCTTTTCGTATTCTCCCAAATGCGTGACTGTCTGAGCTCCAACTCCCACACCTGTCTCCAGTATTTGCACCACTAACTTCTCATTCAGAAACTGCTCAGCAAATATAGGCCATGTGATCATGGGCAAGGCCGCAGAGATACCTTCAAGAGTCGAATTCCAGCCACAGTGCGTCAGGAATCCTCCTACAGAAGGGTGGGATAAAATCAGTACTTGAGGAGCCCATCCTCGAATTAAAAGACCCCTTTCTTTTGTTCTCTCCTCAAACCCTTCATCCTGAATCCACTTCTCTATCTCTTCTGATCGAGATCCACCTTTTACCACTAGAATAAACGGATGAGTTGACGATTCCAGTCCTTCAGCAAGCTCAATGAATTGGCCAGGCGATAAGCGACCAAGGCTTCCAAGACAGGCATATACTACAGACCCTGGATTCCTATTATCAAGCCACTTCAAACACTGTTCAATGTCAATCGACGCCTGATTTCCTCTCTCTGCCTTGTCTAACTCGTGGTTGCTGCAAAGAGATAATGGCCCAATACTCCAAACTTTACCCCCTTTCACCTTTCGAAACTCATTTACATAGCTTTTCTCCAGCTCCTCAAAGCTATTCACCACCACCCCGTGTGCCATCGACTCGGTTTTCTTCACTTGCTCTCGGAAATCACCAAAGTTTATGGGGCCCGGATTAAATAATCCGGGAAGCTGGAGTCGAGTGAACTCAATCCTATCCGGTAAACCAGGCACAACAAAAGGCTCCGTCGGAGGAACCCTCTCATGAATCTTGCAAGTGTATAAGCTGTGCATTACTAATTGAGTAAAACAGCTCATTCCATCAAAAATTATCCTCGGAATCTGAAACTTCATGCATGTATCAGCAGTCCAAGGTAGATGCTTGTCGCATATAATGCAGCTAGGACTAGGATCCAGCTCTTTTAACATCTCCTCCAGAGGTTTCTGGAGCAAGTTGATAGCTACAAAGAAATTCTGGATCAAGGAGTAAGATGGTAGAGAATCTGCGCTTTCACATCCAGGCGGCAGGCCGGCTTCCGAACTTGGAAACCTGATTTGGAGGAGCCGGATGGATAGTCCGGACCTGACGGCACGGTCGATCACTGAACTGAATCGCGTGGCGTTGGCAGGTGTAACTATGATGGTTACGCTGACACCGTGCTTTGCTAACAATTTGGCCATGTCTATCATCGGAATTGTATGGCCAGGGGCCATTAGCGGTATCAAAATGAAGTTCAGATGCTGATCTGGTGGCAAGGCCATCGAAATGACTTCTGAGAGATTCACGGTTGGAGTTTGAATTAATTTAACTGTTCGAAACGTTAATATATATATATATATATACACACACTCACAGCACGAATACTCAAAGATTAAGAGTTTCTTCCGTTTCAAACTCAAAAAGTTGTGTGTTGGATCGTCAATATATATAGTAATTATTAGTCTATTTTCATATATAACATCAAATATTTGAATCTATCATATTTTTAATATTTAAATTTGGTAAAAGATGGATGTATTTGTCGAATTAGGTCGACAAAATACAAACGAGGTCGACAAACTATCGTTGTTTCTGTGGTCTGCCTAAAGACATTGCCAAACTTCTGTTATAGTACTTGTTATCAGTGCATGCATTAGTGTATATGAATAGACAATCATGAATAGACGCTTATAACATTTTAATCATGTGTTGATTATTAATGTAGTGATCGGAAAGGACAATACAACAAAATAATCCCAATCTCTTAGGCATCTTCCAATGCTAGTTTGATTTTTTTTTTAATCAAATCAGCTTTAGTAAAATGAAATTAATTATATGATAAATATATTATATTTTTTTATATAATTGATTACTTTTATTGAATTCTCGATAATTATATTATATTTATCATATAATTAATTTTGATCTAATCAAATATAATTGGAGTTACGATTTTCTATTACTTTGGTACGTCTATCCAGGATAGGATATGTCCCTGTCGATGAATTTACGCTGAGATCCCTGAATATTTGCCAGCATCACATGGTGAGCCCGTTATTAAAAATACTAATATGTAGTGGCTACGATTGCTTGTCAAATTCTTTTCATCTCATTTTATCAGATCTTTGTACTGTTTAGAGCTGGAGAATTTTTTTTCGTTTTGAAAAAACATCTCAAACACGTTTTATATTAAATATAATAATAATTATTATTAGTATCTATTTTTTAGGCAATATTTTATACACATCAATTATTATTATATTTTTATTTCACATCCAAACACATACTAAAAAATTATTTCATCTCAACCAAAATCATTTGACATAGAAAATAATGATCTTGATCGGTTGTACAGAAGATTTATAAAGAAAAACGAAAGTAAAGACATTTTGATAAAATTATAATAAGGTTAAAGAATGTATATAAAATATGATATTGCTTAATTAACTGCTTATTAAATGGATTTAAGTAATTTGAGAAAGCAAAATTTTAAACTCCATTTAATTTTTATTTTAAAAAATGACATTTAGTGTATAAATATTTTTCCTATCTAATTTTTATGAAATTCTACCACTTAATTAATATATAATAATAATATAGATAGACAAGTGAAGGTTTAATAAATCATTATGTGGAGACAATTTTGATTAGGCAAAAGTACAGTGGTGGTGATGCAAATTTTAAATTCTGAAAGGCTGTTATGTAAATAATGTTTTCTTGCATTCATGACGCAATGGCTTACGCATTTCTGATTTCGGGGTGAAGTGAGTCCATTGAGTGTTAGGCCCCATTGAAATTGTACCTTCTGTGACATTGTCACAACGCATTTCTGGTTTCACACGCAGCTGTCAGTCTCATCATAGTGGGTGTCAACGTGTCCAGAAAACTACGACACAAGAAGGCTTGCTGCATCTTTATCTAACCCATCCGACACTATCTCTATTTTGTCCATTAATTTGGATCACGTTGGAATTGAGCCTTCTACATCTTTAATTGTTGCCATGACATTTGAGATTACAGAGCAACTTGCTGTTGTTGGAACAAGAACTGGTGTTGATTCTAATCTTTTCGATCGAGGTTAGACGAAAAGGGAGTTGCATTTTCTATAACAGAAGCGCATTCACGCGCTTTTTTGTTATGTAAACTAATTGTACACATCATTTATTTCTCTTCTCGTTGGACCACGTAGCTTGAGTTGGCAGTTGCTAATTTGTTAATTTGTTAAACGGTTTTGGTGGTAGAGTTAAATAGCCTTCATCTTCCTCATTTCTGGGTTGTAACAAAAATTAACAGAAATGAAATCTATGGATTTACTTTGCATTTTCGCAGAATTACTTCGCACCTTTGTTGCTCTGATCAATTGGAAATTCTACAGATCAATTGTGTCTGTACTAGGTATTCTTTTCCATAAATTTCTTATTACCCAGAAGTTGCTAAGTACACCTAAATCAAAACTGTGACTGGAGAGGGCATGTAACTAACCAGAGCACACATAGCAGTTTTATGAGGATCAAGAATTTACTGTGTGTAATTCAAAAGAACAGGGAATGCTTGGAACATAATTCATGGTGAAAGCAAATCGAGTTTCTACTTGTACATCATTCGGTTAAACCAAACTTTTGTAAGAATGCTCGTGAAATTTGAAACATTCAACTCAGACTAAAACGTTGTCTGTCATGTTGATCCTCCATGGTTTGCTTTGGCCATAATTTCTTCGATCAGCAATGTCATGCTTACATGAGAAGAACCTCCTTCTTCGATTGCCTTATTCGCCAATTTTCCAAGCTCTCTTGCTTTTCTTCTCCTTTCTTTTCCTTCTTCCTCTTCGTCCATCAACAAGTCTAAAGCTTTCTTCACATCATCTTTCTTGACCACTACCCCCACCTTCTCTTCCTCTCCCCACTTAACAGGCACTTCCACGCCAATGCTCACTCCAATCCTCAGCACTTCGACCACTAATTTTTCATTACAGAATTGCTCAGCAAAAAGTGGCCATGTCACCATTGGCACCCCTGCCGAGATCCCTTCAACCGTCGAGTTCCACCCACAATGCGTCAAGAATCCACCAGTCGCCTGGTGTGAAAGAATCAGCAATTGAGGAGCCCAGCCACGAATCAGAAGCCCCCTGTTTTTAGTTCTTTCCTCGAATCCGTTCTCTGAAATCCATCCCTCCAATGCACCTGACTTGTCTCCTCCTAAGGCCCAAATGAAAGGCCTATTTGATTCCTCCAAACCAAGTGCAAGCTCCGTCATCTGCTGCACTGTCAGTCGCGCTAACGAGCCAAGACTAGCGTAAACTACAGATCCGGGTTCGTAGGAATCGAGCCATTTTAAGCAATTTTGTTCGTCAACGGCAGCACTGTTTCCTCTTTGAGCCAAATCCAGGCTCTCTTTATTGCACAACGAAACGGGACCTATGCACCAAACTTTTTCTCCTTTGACCTTACTGTACTCCTTCACATACTCTGCCTCCAGCTCCTGGAAACTATTCACCACCACCCCGTATGATGTCTTTTCTGCTGCTCTTATTTGATCTGCCACATCTTTCCAGGCAGCCGACTTTCTAGTTGTGGAACCTGTAACCTGGGACTTTCTTAGTTTGATCCGATCAGGCAAGTTAGGCACCTCAAAGTAGTCGGAATCTGAGTTTAAGGTATCAAGAATCTGGGATGCCATTGTGTTGTGTGAACACAAAAGGGAGAAACAGCAAGTTCCGTGGAATACTATTCTTGGAATATGAAACTTTTCAGCAATTTGGGTTGTCCAGGGCAAGCCCATGTCTGAAATCAGGCAGCTCGGCCGGGGTTTCATCTCGTCAAACACTTGTTCAACTTCTTTCTGCAATAAATTGAGCGCAACAAAGAAATTTGTGGCCATGTCTAGTGAAGGAAGAGTGTCGAGATTCTCGCAGCCTTCAGGCAGCCCAGCTTCTACAGATGGAAAACGGATTTCAACTAATTGAATTTGAAGTCCAGCTCTTACAGCGCGAGCAACTGTTGAACCAAATCTGCTAGCATTTTGGGGTGTGGTGATTACAGAAACGAGAACGCTTCTCTGCGCCAGCAATTTGGCAATGTCTATCATGGGAATCATATGACCTGGAGCCATAAGAGGGAACAAGACGAAGTGAAGCTGGTGAGATTGGGAGGCCATGGCGATAGTGGAGGATATTATTGAGGTTTTGAGCTAGATCAGGCTTAGTTCTACTAGTGCTATATTGTGAATGTTCCTCATGTGATAAGAACCTTTAGGACATTGTTGCGTCTTGGTAATGCTTGCCCTGATATGACAATTAGGAAAGTCTTGAACTTGGCTCCTTAAGTTGTAAAGTCATCACTCAAATAATTGAAAGGCGTAAAAATTATTGGTTGGTGTTGCTTGTCCAAACCTTAGCCAAACAAAATATCATGACTCCTACCCTTCGTCATAGCTACTTAAGAGGAGGAGAGGGGCATGACAACTGGACCACTTCTCCGTTGAATGAAACTTTCCAGTTGGGCTCAGAATTCTGCTTTAGTAAGTGGGAGAATAGTCAGATTGAAGGAGTATTATCTTTTTAGTTTGAGTTTACCTATATGGTTGGACTTGTCTTCCATTTATCTTCTTTCAGTAGTTCTTGTTTAGTCCGCGATCTTCTAATCTTGTCCAAAAAGGTAATCATCACTTTCGATTGCTAGTTAAGTTGTCACAGCTGCTGAGACAAGCTAGTGTCAAGACCTGAGCTCCTAATAGTCAAATTTAGAGATGCTAACAAAGAAAAAGCTCAAATTCAAAGCAATAAAGTACCAGAAACATGTTCTGAAGGCAGTAATAAAAGAGGAATTTGCAGTACTGAATATCATCAATGGAAAACAGAGCTTCTGTATCTATTGCTGGACTACAATTTCAGAAGAATATTCATGATCTAGCTTTGCTTCATTTGCAGATTGGTCCACGTTGTTGGTTTGGTGTTTGATAACATCTTCTATAAGCTTTGTCATGTTGAGGTTAGATGAACCCTCTTCGTCCATTGCATTTTTCGCCATTTTCCCAAGCTTTTTTGCTCTCTCTCTTCTCTCTTCCCCTTCTTCTCCTGCATCCATCAACCTGTCGATAGCCATCTTTATATCATCATTTTTAACCTGTACTCCCACCTTCTCTTCTTCTCCAAAGATGACCGGCACCTCAACGCCTACTCTTATTCCTGTCTTGATGACGTTCACAATGAACTTTTCATTGCAAAACTGCTCTGCAAATACCGGCCATGTTATCATAGGCAGGCCAGCAGTTATTCCTTCAAGTGTTGAGTTCCACCCACAATGCGTTAAAAAGCCTCCAACAGACGGATGGGAAAGTATTAGAACTTGAGGCGCCCAGCCTTGGATCAAAAGGCCCGTTTTCTTGGTCCTTTCCTCAAATCTTTCTTCTGACAGCCACTTCTTGAACTCATCTGATGCATTTCTGATAACCCATATGAAGGGGCGATTCGATGCTTCTAGGCCTAAGCCGAGCTCTATCAACTGTGAAGTGGCCAGTTGTGATAAGCTTCCAAGGCAAATGTAAATGACGGAGCTCAATTCCTGTGAATCAAGCCACTTCAAGCATTCATGCTCATCAATGCAGGCCTTGTTACCTCTTTCAGCCTTGTCCATGTCATCTTTGTTGCACAACGAAACCGGACCAACGCACCAAAGCTTTTTGCCTTTCACTTCGAGGTATGCTTTAACATATTCAGGTTCCAGTTCTTGGAAAGTATTAGCCACGGTCCCAAATGCTTGTAGTTCAGCCTCTCGCATCTCGTCCCGTATCTTAATCCAGTCAGAAGACAATTGATTAGCTGTGCCCTTAAGCTGAGCTTTGGTGATCTCAATCCTATCCGGCAGGCCAGGCACCACGAAGTACTCCGTATCAGAAGTTACCTCTTCGAAATCCTTTGAAACTCCCAGCATGTGCATGCACATCAGAGAAAAACAACTAGTCCCATGAAACAGAATTTTTGGGATATGCAAGTTTAGAGCAACAGTCGTGGTCCACGGAAAACACATATCAGCAATTAAGCAGGTTGGCGGGGGCTTAAGTTCTTGCAGCAATTCTTGCACCTGATCTTTTAGCATGGTAGCAGCTTTCCAGAACTTAAGTGCATCGTCAATGTTAGGAAGCATATCAAAACTCTCGTACCCTTCAGGCAGCCCGACTTCAGCACAGGGAAATTTGAGGTGGGTAACATGAATGCTCAGTCCAGAGCCAATTGCACGAGAAATCACTGATTTGAATCTGTTGCTATTGTGGGGAGTCATCAGAATCGTGATGAGAACACCTCGCTTCGCCAGCAATCTGGCAATGTCTACCATGGGAATCATATGGCCTTGGGCCATGAAAGGAAACAGGACGAAATGAGGTTGGTTTTCGTTGGTGGCCATTAATCTAATTGCAGGGACGTGGAATTGGCGGGTTTCAATTCTTGTTTATTCCCAACTCTGTTTGTTATGTTTAGAAATCGGTTGAAAAGGCTGAGATTAAATACTGCATGCTCGAGGTTTCCAGTGTTTAGTTTGGCAGTTTGGTGACGGTGCAAGAGCCGTGAAGGCCAAGTTGAATCTGACATACTAGCTTGGAGATTTCCAAGGACCATTTGACTTGTCTGCTGAAGAAGACCCTTGGAGGCCAAGTTCAAACTTTCATTCTCGGAGGATAGTGGGGAGGTTTCCAATGTTTGGCTGTTTGCTAGCTGATGATGTAAGAGTCTGCATAATGCAATAACGCAAATGCAGGAATTATCCTGTCACCCAAGAATTTGTGGGTTGGGCAACGAGAATGGATTCTGTGGATGATTTTAACTGGTCCATCCTTTCTCCTTCCATACGTTTGAAACAAATCGTGATTCGACCGTATTCAGGAGCAAAAGCTACGTGGCCAGTTGTAGCTGGCCAGTGTGATATCTATACTGACAGACCAAAAATTGTTAAGTCTCTAATTTTTTTTCTATATCTTTTGAATTTAATGAAATTATCATTTAAACATAGAATTAGATACAATTTATTTCATATGAAATTAATTTTTTTTAAAGAAAAACCCTTATTAAAAAAGAAGATACAAAAGATCCGGCCAAGATTTGAGTATCATGTGCCTCTCTGCCCAAGGGATTTCTTATTATTTTTTTAATGCTAAAGGGATTTTGTATGTTCTTTCTTTACTAATATTTTTTTTTATTTCACAATAGGATAAATTATATTTAATCCATTAGAGATACAATTTTGTATAAGGGTCTTAAATCACTAATATCAAAAAAATGACTGCGCCAGCCAAAAAGGAATACTTATTTGACATAATTTCATAAATAAATGAAATAAGATTACACGGTACATTTATTACAAAAAAAATATTAAAAAATATTGATCCGGATAATTCAATAAATTATAGACAATTGAATAGGAGGAAGGATAACTTTCAACAATTTTTTTAAAATTTATCATAATTAGGAATGGAAAATATGCAGGTTGGGTTGAGTCCAAATGAAGCAAGAGGAGTTGTGAGTGTGTTTATGTGCCGGATCAGTCCAAGTTAAGAGTGTTTGCATATGAAGCAAGAGGAGTCGTTAGCATATTGTCCTAAGTGAGAGAGATGTGTATATATGAAAAAAGAAAAAATAGTGGGTTCTTTTAGTTTTTCTTTTTTAATTTATGGACTGAATTCATTAAGATATATATTAAGCCCATTATCAACCGATGTCAATCTATTTTAAAATATAACCAACGCAAATATAATCCAAAGCTAGTTGACTTAGGTTGAACCCATGAGTTTTAACCTATTTTCCTACTCCTAGTCATAATTATAAATATATTCTCATATTTTGAAAAATTATAAATAATAATTTCAAATACCCTATTAAAATTATAAATATCTCCTGTGATAATTTATTATATGGTGTATTGTTAAGATATTTATATTTTTTTAAAAATATAATTATATAATTAGAATAAAATTTAAAAAAAAATTATTGTAATTTACGGGACAAAGAAAAATATTTAAAAAATATCATTAAATTTATGATTTACGATAGCCATTTCCTATTTACAAGACTGAAATTAATTCATTAAATTTGTATTGTTGTAAAATAATTGATTGAATTTACATTGGTCAATAATCTTTTATTGTAATTTACTTAAAAAATAATTTTAACAGAAGTTAATTTTGAGTAGTTTTGGAGGTAAGAAAACTCTCTTAACCATATGAATTTTGTATCTTGCAATTTTATTTTCTTTTATATTTTTTCTAAGTGTGTACTCGCTAAAATTAATTTTTAACATTTTCTATTAAATTTATGGCCTATGTCCCCTCGGCCCAACCCAACGCCCCTCACTTGAATGGATAAGCCCATCTCCATATTTCAACCATTTTGATATTATGGCTCAATATCTTTGGTTCAGCTCACCTGACCCACCCAGTCCATCTACCCGACCCAACTGCATCTCTTGTATTCAATGACTTCATCCTTTAAATATCCCCGGTGGTTTCTAAATCGGATGAGAGAGAAATAAGAAAAAAGAAAGAGAAAAAAAAGAATTAGTAGTTCTTTCTCCTTCCCTCTTCAATGAGCTTTCTTAGTAGTTTCTCTTGAGTCTATGTGAGTATTCATTTTATGGAATCTTTGTGGTCCTTTGTGGATGGTATCTTAGTGGCTTCTGTGAAAAACTGAGTATTGCTGGCTTTGGGCTTAGCAACCGTAAGGGGTTGCCGGCCATTGGTGGTGTTTGGCCCTTCTCCTTGTCGAATCTGGCTCTTGAGCCAATTTTCTATTGAGATCTGTTATTTTTATATTTTGTATATTCATATATGTGTATTCATTCTTTATTCTTTATTTATTTGTTGATTCTGTAATTATATTTGTAGGGTATAACCCTCCAGTGGTATTTCCTTCCAAATATATCCTATCAACTATTACACGGGATGGAGTACGAAATTCCTCAAAAATTACAGGCCGAATACACCAAATATTTACAGAGATGAATATTACAGAAAGATAGAGAAAACGAACAAAGAAACAGTACTGTTTGAATGTGGCTCAGGAGAAAGAGCCAGATCCAATTTCAGAGGGACACGGTCACAGATACCGCACCCAACACACAAGGCAAACCCCACTGTTGCTCCACTACTCACGGCACCCAACCACAAAACCCCAATCACAAAGACCAGTCACTATCGCTCACCACAAAGCAAGTTCTCACACAGAAATATATCACAAAGACTGAGGGAGGAAAAACAGATTTTCTCAAGTTCGGCCGAGAACAGGGGGGAGAAGAACCTCCGTACTTATAGGCTAAGAAACACCCGGAGAGAGTCCGTTAGGCGGTTTCTCAAGAGCCATTAAGTTGGCTCTTGATAACCGCCGGAAACGGAGAAGAGAGAGAGACCAACAGCTGTGTCGGTTTGAAAGAGGGAGAGAGGGGAAGAGGGAAGCGGCGGAAACCGCATGAGGAGAGAGAGAGCTGATTAGGGTTTGTAGATGAGAGAGTATATATATATATAGTCAAACCGGGTCGGACTAGGTGGAGCGGGTCGGGTGCCGGGTAGGGGCCTCCAAGTGACGGTGGGCTTGGTGTGAGTGGGCCTTTGTATTTAGGCCATTATTTCTAACATACCCCACCTTGGACCAAATACCCAATGGTATAGGTCAGGGGTTTATGGATCTGGTTTTCTCATCATTGCTAATAAATACTCCAAGGTTGTACCTGCAATATAAACAACACTAAACAAACACAGAGGTATTAATCAGGATTTAGTAAGAGTATTTTTAAGCACTTACAGAATTTTTCTATTGGCAAGCACTTAGTGCCCATATCTGCAGGATTTTCGTCCGAACTGATCTTTTCTAACCTTATCTCATTTTTCCCCACAATATCACGAATGAAATGATACCTAACATCTATATGTTTTGTCCTATCATGAAAAACAGGGTTTTTACATAATTGAATAGCAGATTGACTGTCAGAGAAAATCACAGGTTTTTCTTTTAAGAAGCCGATTTCATTAAGGAGCCCACTAAGCCATAATGCTTCTTTGAAAGCCTCTGTAGTAGCAATATATTCAGCTTCGGTCGTAGATAAAGCAACAATGTGTTGGAGTTGGGATTTCCAACTAATGCATGAATTGCAGAATGTAAACATGTAGGAGGTAGTGGATTTACGACTGTCCCTATCATTCGCGTAATTAGAATCTACATAGCCAATAAGATGTGCATGAGCAGAATGTTTAGAAAATTTAATACCAACATTTTCAAATCCACGCAAATATCTAAGCAACCATTTCAATGCTTCCCAATGAGGGGGACCAGGATTTGACATATATCTATTCAAACAACTGATGGCATAGGCAACATCAGGTCTAGTGCACACCATAAGGAACATAATAGAACCTATCACATTAGAATATGGGATCTTACTCATTTTTTGCATTTCACTTTCAGATTGGGGGCATTGATTTTTACTGAGTTGAAAATGGGCAGCCAAGGGAACAGCAGTAGGTTTAGAATTTTCCATAGCAAATTTTTTTTAAGAACAGACAACAGATAAGTTTTTTGGTTCAAAAGAATGGAAGATGTTTTTCTGTCTCTAATAATACACATACCAAGAATCTATTTTGCATTACCAAGGTTTTTCATTTCAAAAGTTTTGCAAAGATCATTTTGAAGACAATGGATAAGTTGTAAGCTAGAACTTGCAATTAACATGTCATCAACATATAGTACCAAAAAAATCGGAGTAGTATCAACATATTTGAAATAGAGGCAGTGATCATAGTTACTCCTAGAGAAATTTAAAGACAACATAAATTCATCAAATTTTTTATTCCATTGACGCGGTGACTGTTTCAAACCATATAATGATTTTTTCAACAAACAAACATGATCAGGTTTAGAACTGTCAGAAAAACCGAAGGGTTGATTCATGTAAATATTCTCGTCCAAGTCACCATGCAAAAATGCAGTTTTAACGTCCATCTGTTTTAATTCCCAATCATAATAGGCAGTGAGAGCAAGTATAATCCTGACAGTAGTGTATTTGACAACAGGTGAAAAGATTTCATTATAGTCTATGCCTTCTTTTTGTGTGAAGCCCTTAGCAACAAGTCTAGCTTTATATTTTAAGGGGTTTTCTTGTTTTATTTTGAACAACCATTTACAATCGACAACGGACGCATTTTTGGGTTTAGGAACTAGGATCCATGTTTTATTGTCTTTTAGTGATTTCATTTCTTCTTTCATGGCACTAAGCCATTTGTCACTTTTTAAAGCCTCTTCAACACTAGATGGTTCTCCTAGTTCGGTATGTAGACTTGTGTGAAAATTCCTAAGTTTTGAAGGTATCCTAGTTTGTCTTCTATCCCTATCTCTAGCTAGTTGGTAGTTATCAAGGGGGTTGATTAATGGGTTTGTATCTCCTATGCTTTCAAGATTTTCTGCATTTTGTCTTTGGTTATTGTTGTCTAATCCCTCCCCTTCTTGGTTATCCTCTAAGTCTACTTTATTAAAAGTGGTTTCTTGTTCTATGGGTTGGGTCTTTTCTAAACAAGGCATCTCATTTTCATTAAACGTAACGTCTCTACTAATCAGAACTTTAAAGCCAGGTTGACTCCTAACCCATAATCTATACCCTTTCACCCCTTCAGGATAACCAATAAAAATACATTTGAGAGATCTAGGTTCAAGTTTATCAACATTTTGGTGAACAAAAGCAGAACATCCAAACACACGTAAGCAGGAAAGATCAGGCAATTTTCCATTCCACATAAAATCAGGGGTTTTTCCAGATAATGGCACAGAGGGAAACATGTTTATTAAATGTGCAGCAGTTAGGACAGCTTCTCCCCAAAATGTTTTAGGCAATCCAGAACTAATCAATAGGCATCTCACTTTATCAAGTAGTGTTCGATTCATGCGTTTAGCTACTCCGTTTTGTTGAGGAGTATAAGGATTAGTCTTATGCCTTCTTACACCAAATTTATCACACATTTCAGAAAACTGTTGGTTACAGAATTCTAAGCCATTATCAGTTCTAAGAGATTTCAGCTTTCTACTAGTTTGGTTTTCAACAAAAATTTTCCATTTTTCAAACTTGTCAAAAACTTCTGATTTATGCTTCATTAAGAAAACAAACACTTTACGAGAATAGTTATCAATGATCGACAAGAAATATCTATTACCACCATGGGTAGTCACATTAGAAGGACCCCAAACATCCGCATGAACATAATCTAAAATGCAAGTGGACATAGATGGATTTGGGGAAGGGGATGTAGGAAAATGAACTCTATGATGTTTCCCCATGACACATTCATCACAAAAATCCAATTTGTCAATCTTTTCATTCAAAATACCGTCCTTTTTTAAGAATTCAAGACCTTTCATGCTTATGTGTCCAAGTCTTTTATGCCAAAGAGTGGTCTTATTGTTTTCAAAAACAGATGCAGCAATATTTTCATAAGTAGCAGTGCAGATGTAAAGGTTCCGTTTTCGCTCAGCTTTAAAGACAACCAATGATCCTTTCAAAATTTTCATAGTCCCTTTTCCCCATCTTCCTCTAATGCAGCACATGATATTAGATTGTGACTTAAGTCAGGTACGTATCTAACATTTTTCAAAACCATTTTATGACCTCCTTCAAAGCATAATGAAATGTCACCTAGACCCTTAATATCACATTTTTTCTCATTTGCCATG
The DNA here is from genome assembly GCF_026168435.1 of Sesamum indicum. Classification (NCBI taxonomy): domain Eukaryota; kingdom Viridiplantae; phylum Streptophyta; class Magnoliopsida; order Lamiales; family Pedaliaceae; genus Sesamum; species Sesamum indicum. The sequence goes on from NC_142667.1 coordinate 14,619,999, forward strand.
GATACAAAACCGATATGCTCATGCTTCAAGTTAGAAAAAATGTCTTTGAAATGACTCATATGAAATGTGCAGCCAGAGTCAATTAGCCATTCATGCATGTCAAATGAATTCACAGAATTAGCTTCGTATACAACAAAAACTTCACCATTTGATTCTATGGACACATTGTTAACAGTTTCTTTCTCCTCATAGTTTTTATCTCTGTGTTCTCGTCTAGGTTTTCTACAATCCTTTATATAGTGACCTTTTATGCCACAGTTATAAGAACGTCTGTCTTTTATTCTATCATTTTTGAAGTTGTTTTCTCTAGTCCTAGATTTGCTTCTGCTGTTTTTATTCCTGCTTCTACTCCTACTGTTGTATCTAGAGTTAAAATTCCTAGATTTCATTCTACCCCTAACAAGGTTGACTTCATGTTGGTTCTGACTAGGTTTATTGGTTTTAATGTCTAATTCTTTACTCTTTAAGCCATTAACAACAGTTTCTATATTAACACTATCCCTACCGTATTTAATGGCAACCTTTACGTCAGAATAAGATTCAGGGATAGCATTTAAAAGCACAATTGGAGAATATTCATCAATATTTTTATCTCCAGTAAGTTTAATATCTTGGATCAGTTTAGTAAAATCATCAAGGTTCTCATCAATATTTTTCGATAAATCGAGTTTATATCTAAAAAACTTTTCTAATAAAAACAGCTTATTCGGTAAAGAAGTTTCGGTGTAAATTTCCTCTAATTTATACCACAAAGCCTTTGAAGATTCTTGTTTACCAACTTTTCTCAAAACGGTGTCAGAAAGGTTTAAAATGATAGAGGAATAAGCAAATTCATCATTTTCTTGTTTCTTTTCTTCCGAAACAGTTTCAGCATAATTGCCATCAATGGCTTTGAAAACCTTTTGTTGAATGAGAACACCTTTCATTTTTTGTTGCCAAATGGCAAAGTCACTTTTACCATCGAAGGGTTGGAGGCTGTAACCAGCCATTTTTAAAAAAATGAGGATAGTACGGTTTTTATAAAAACAGGTAATAAGCTTAAAAAAAAAACTGGTTTTTGGAAAAACTTGGAGTTTAAAGGAGTAAAAGCGGGGTGGTTAAAAAAAAAGTAGACAACACGTCAATATATCAACTACCAACCAAAAAAGGCACCAAGAACAGGTACACACAGAAAACACAACGAACAATAGGAGTGTATTACTAAGTTAGAGTGAGTATAGAGATGACAGAGGATTGTAGGAATAATACGGAAATTACAGATGGTAATGCAGATAACAGAGTATAGCGGAAAATCACAAGAGATATAGCAGATATAGTCGACTTGCAGAAACAGCAAGAAAACACAAACAGTTATAGCAAATAGCAGAAATACCACGAAAATCGCACAATGTAACAGTTGTAGCCAAAGCCGGGGGTTACCAGCCTAAGTCCCACCTAGATACCCGACGACCTCAAGGGTCCGGCCAAGGGGGATATTAGGGGGTTTACCACGGCAACAGAGATAATAGGGGTAATGAGATATAACAGTAATATTCAACAACAGCACAAGAAAAATAACGCGATAAAGGAAAGGAGGGGTTTATCAGAGGTTACCGCCACCAGGATCAGCACGAGTCAGAACGCAAGCTCTGATACCACTGTAGGGTATAACCCTCCAGTGGTATTTCCTTCCAAATATATCCTATCAACTATTACACGGGATGGAGTACGAAACTCCTCAAAAATTACAGGCCGAATACACCAAATATTTACAGAGATGAATATTACAGAAAGATAGAGAAAACGAACAAAGAAACAGTACTGTTTGAATGTGGCTCAGGAGAAAGAGCCAGATCCAATTTCAGAGGGACACGGTCACAGATACCGCACCCAACACACAAGGCAAACCCCACGGTTGCTCCACTACTCACGGCACCCAACCACAAAACCCCGATCACAAAGACCAGTCACTATCGCTCACCACAAAGCAAGTTCTCACACAGAAATATATCACAAAGACTGAGGGAGGAAAAACAGATTTTCTCAAGTTCGGCCGAGAACAGGGGGGAGAAGAACCTCCGTACTTATAGGCTAAGAAACACCCGGAGAGAGTCCGTTAGGCGGTTTCTCAAGAGCCATTAAGTTGGCTCTTGATAACCGCCGGAAACGGAGAAGAGAGAGAAACCAACAGCTGTGTCGGTTTGAAAGAGGGAGAGAGGGGAAGAGGGAAGCGGCGGAAACCGCATGAGGAGAGAGAGAGCTGATTAGGGTTTGTAGATGAGAGAGTATATATATATATAGTCAAATCGGGTCGGACTAGGTGGAGCGGGTCGGGTGCCGGGTAGGGGCCTCCAAGTGACGGTGGGCTTGGTGTGAGTGGGCCTTTGTATTTGGGCCATTATTTCTAACAATATTGTATATGAGTTTTCGAACCCATCATTTATCTTTTGTAATAGTTTGATAAGTTTTACTACTGGTGGTTAACACCCAACATCTTCATTGTTACTTGTACAAAAATTATGCTATTTATTTTATTTAAAAAAAACTATATATGTGATGTATCCACATTAATTAATAAAGTAGAAAAAGCAATATAATTTGAAATAGTAAACGAAATTGAAACCAATCATTCATAAAATTTTCCACTGCCAAGATCATTTATGAATGAGTACTGCAGACATGCATTGACTTCCAATGCCGTAGTATCTTGGAAAAATGAATTCACTGACTTTGGAAAGTTTATTAAAAAGAATAAGATTATAATAAGTGTCTGAATGCCAGAATAAAAAAAAAATCTAAGAGAAGCTGATCATGAACTGACAAGACAAAATCTTCATTAATTTCTAAATAAACTTATTACAGAGCAAGTTATGTCTCTTTCAGTATCCAATTCTTATTCGCATGCAACGTCAATAATTAATTATTTAGTTAGGGACAGAAAGTAACAAGATAGTTAGCCCCGGTTGGACATGTAAACGTGCTAGATGTATCGTCATAAGCATAGCTATAGGCCTGAGGACACTGCCGCTTGAACATCTGGGAGTAGCTTGTCGGCTTGCACGTCGCTGGAGAACCGAAGGAACCAGTGCAGCAATACTGCGGTTGGTTAAAAGCAACACATGCACTTTTACAGCCAATTATTGCACCCCTCGGGTTTCTGACGGCCAATTGATTCGGGCAGTTGCGGTTGATGTCGGCAGGACAACTTGTTGAGGGACAAGCTCTGTCGGGCTTCACAAATACTGGTATATTGAATCCATCGACAAGACTAACATCATAGAAATCTTTGTTACCATCTCCTCCTAGTGTGTATTCAACAAGGGTTGCTGGAGGCCGGCCGCCGGCCCCGTTGCATGAGATTTGACCCGAACCGCAGTCTCCACTTTGACAGCTGAATCTGCCGCCAGAGTTTGAGCACCCGAATCGAGCCCAGAATCTGCCTGACCATGGCGCAGGAATGTTGACGGTTGTTGAAGCGCCGGGAGCCAAAGCAAAGCCTGTCGGAGGTGCTGCACCTTTTCCAGTTACTGTTGCTGGCCAAATTTCGAAGCGGCAGTTGTTCTTTATGGTGATTACGGCTGAATGAACTCCTGCAAAACAATTAGTCATATTAAGACCAAACTGTACTGAGAAAACGCTAACACGAAGTGAACAAATTTCATTAACACCAAGTGCATGCATGCTAAAGAACATGTATGCTGAATAACAGAAATGATCATACCGTAAACATAGCATAGTGCGAGCGCAAGCGAGCACAGGATTTTAATTCCCATCGCCGGATCTCTTGAAATTGTTATACTAATTAATATCTGTTGATGCAATTTATTTAAGTGATCGGGCTTGAAGCACAGCATTGAAGGTTATATATATATGCATTTTGATTGCAGAAATACGAAGAAAAATTTGCAGTCTTGAATAAGAAATTTGTAAAGTTTATTGAATCCAATATTACTGAAATAACATTCGAGATCAACATGTAATCGGGAAATGATAGTAGTCTCCTGATCCTGAGTCCAAATTTCATTGGATTTTGACTTGCAAAATGTATAAATTTTGATAATCTTGACTAGCTTAATTCAGATTTTAGTATGTGTTTGGCGATCCGGGTAATCTTCTCAAATATATGTTTGAACGAAAATAAAAAAGTAAACCTTGGCATATATAAGCTTTAATTTGATAAGTATATAAGAGAAATAATTGCATTTAAACTAGCTCTCATGTGCAGAGTAGCTAGAAACATTTATGTGTTAGTAGTATGGGGTTGGAGCAATTATATTCATTTATTTAATTCTCATCCCTTGCATGAAATATCGACAGCAGGAAATCTGCTTCATATAGTTTTGCCATTTTGAAAGAATGATTTGTTTAAAAATATTATTAATTGGAGTTCTCGTTTTATAACTAAATTATGGCTTTTAATTTATTTGACTTCTTAGGTCCGGTTTCATTTTTTTGTTTTTCTGGGTATTAAGCAGTTCAAATGTTTAATTTCAGTATCACAGTATACTAATTAGAATAATTAACTATAATTTATATTTGAAAGGAATATAATATGTTCCACTGAAAGTGGAGTTGACATACGACTCTAAAATAATAATGCTGAAGTCATTTGCTCAAATAAGTAAGGAAAAATGAAAATTTTCATCTAAATACTTTGATCTAAATTCATTTTGGTTATTTATCTTTGGTAGTATTATATTTAGTTCTTTATCCATCAGTTTTGTATAAATTTAGTCTTTTATCCTAATTTATGATTCGTTTGCTATTTTGATGATAAGGGCTAATAGTCCATATAAACAAATATTTTTTCAATAAATCTAAACTCTTATACCATTCAAGGCAAACATTAGCTACGAGATGTAAAATGAATGGATATTATGGACTAAAATTGTTTAGGGTAAAATTGTTTGAAATTGAGTTAAAGGACTAAAATTAAGCAATTTTAAAACTTATCGGACTCAAACTAAAACTTGTAAATTTTTAGAATGAAACTAATTTGGTTTAGTATTAAGTAATTAATAAATTCAACACGGGACAATGTGAATTAGTTTATCGGGAAAAATGTTCTTTTAGTCCCCTAAAATAAGGGTAGAAATTTTTTTTATACCACAATTATGACATGTGACGCTTTTAGTCCCGTAAAACTTAAATTACGTCTTTTTAGCCACAATGCTTTTTAAGTCGCAAACCACGACTTTTTAGTCCCAGAATCACAATGTAATATGACTTTTTGGAACTAAAAATACATGATTAAGAATTTTATAAAACTAAAAGCGACACCTATCATAATTGTAGTACTAAAAGAATTCGGCCCTTATTTTTATGTGGCTAAAAAAGCCCTATTTTATCTCAGTTGTACACTGACCGGAGGAAGTATATATATATATCGACAATCAAAAGAACATTTTAAAAATACTTAAGCTTATAGAAATAAATAGTTGCTTAATTAATGACGACTGTTGTATTCTTGATAGCTTCATCTTGCCACTATTTAACTTGGTAAAAATTATTAATTTATAATTAAACAAAAAATTCATCACTTAACTTTAATAATTGTAATATATACTTAGAGCTTAAATATGATCACTACATTTTTCTCATTGTAATTAAATTATATATTTACGGCCTTAATATTAGCAACATATATATATATATATATATATAATCAGACACAAGACAGCTAAATGTAGACTTGGTTTGTTAAGGTAAGTACATATATATAAGAGGCAAAAATAAAGGGATTTTCATGCTCATCAAAGATGGGAAGGCATAATATCCCATTTCCATCCTTCAAATTTCTGGGTATTATTCCTTGACACCAATCAAAGATTTACCGGAAACACTGAAATCACACATTTTAAATATTACTAAATATATATGTCATAACAGATGAAGGAAAATGAGCAACTGATGAGGCCTAATTATGACAACAACATCAATTAGCGCAAAATCTGTCTCTTTATCCCTGTTGTTTTTCCTTTACTTTCTTGTACCAGTCATTGATGCCGAGCGAACATTCCGTGTGATACAAAGACAGCATAGCTTTCCCAATCCACACGCCAAGCGTCGAAAGCCAAAAGTTAGCCTCTGGGAAAACGCTCATGCCACTTTCTATGGAGAAGCCGATGGCTCCGGAACTATGGGTAAATATATATTTTTATGCACCTTCTGATGCATTCTTCTGATCAACCCATTTATATTAATCCTGTGTAGAAACTATATGTTTAATTTGATCGAATATATGTATAGTTCCTAGTTTATGCATTAATTATTGCATGTTGAAAATGTTTCTGCACCTGCATGTAGTTTTTTTGGCTCGTATGATAATAAAGCTAAGCTCTCGATCATCATAATTCAATCATTAACAAAGATCATTAATCACTTATAGACAGTAATCCTCATAAGTATTATTCTTTTTATTACTTTATCGTGTAAGCGAATGACGACAGTGAAATTTGTTGTCCCACTGTGTGAAAAAGACTGAGTAATAGTAAGCTTTATTGTGTTTCATATGAGTTGAAAGAATTTGGACAGGTGGAGCCTGCGGTTACGGGGACCCCAAAGAACAAGGCTACGGGTTACAGACGGCGGCGCTGAGCAAAGCTCTGTTCAAGAATGGTGAAACCTGTGGAGCTTGTTACGAGATAAAATGCGTTAATGACACCAAATGGTGTCTTCCCCGACACCGTTCTATTATTGTGACGGCCACCAACTACTGCTGGCCAAATTACCAGCAGTCCAGTGACGCCGGGGGATGGTGCAATCCGCCGCGCGAGCATTTCGACTTGGCTCAGCCAGCATTCCTTCGGATTGCTCAGTACAAAGCTGGCATTGTTCCTGTTCAATATCGAAGGTATAGTGACAATATATTCTATCTGCTTTACATGTTCTGTGAAATAACTTAAGACTGTCCAAATGAAATTTAAAAAAAAGAAAATTGAATAGCTGGAGAGAAAAATGAAAACCATTCCTGGTGTATTAATTAATTACACAAATATTAAAGAACTTGTTGAACATTTTCTAGAATAACTCCTCTGTATAACATATATAATGATTCTTCCTGATGATCTAATTTGTAATGTAGAATTTACAACACAAATCATGATTTCAGTGATGGAGTGTAGCTTGTTTCGAAATGAAGATTTTTAATAATACAGTTAAACTTTAGGTAGGGATGATGTTAGAGTAAATATATAATGAGGTATGAGAATTAGTGTATGTTAACATTTAATTTGGGTGATGAGCACTGCAGGGTTGCATGCAAAAAGAAAGGAGGCATAAAATTCATGGTGAATGGGAGCCGTGACTCGACAGTGGTGTTGGTTTGGAATGTTGGAGGTGCTGGTGATGTTGAGAGCGTGTGGGTGAAGGGGGAGAAGAGTGTAAAGCTATGGAGGAAAATGAAGCGTAAACGGGGACAAGGATGGGAGACGGGGGGTGTAGTTTTGGTAGGGGAATCCTTGAGTTTTAGAGTCCAAACTAGCGACGGCAGAACTTCCACTTCCATGCGTGTTGCTCCTAACAACTGGCGCTTTGGTCAGACATTTCAAGGCACCAATTTTAAGTAGACAGGACACGACCTAGGTCTCCCTTCTTTTTGTCTTTTTTACATATTTCTGTTAGTTATTAGGAATCAGGATTTGGGTTCTGTATTTTTATTGTTTAGAAATTAACGTAGACCCATGTATGTATTATAATTAGGGAGTTTAGAGTTGTGATGCGTCAGTATATTTTATTATTAAGGGAGACGAGACTTTTAGTGCTCATTTATTTTTGTTTGATATTTTATTTTTCATTTGTTATATAACTTCTCACTCTGTGAACTTTTTTGTGGTGGAAAGTTAACTCGTTTCAATGCTCTAAAGAAAATGAAAGAATATATTAACACAATTGATAGCAAGCTCATGCTTGTTTTCAATTAACATTGGTTGTGTTCTCATCAGCTATATATATATATATATATATATATATATATATAAACCCATGGCTGAGGAATTTAATTCAGTATAGGGCATGACCGGAACTCAATAGATAAAGGTTTCTCAATTCTGATAAACCACAACCCTTTCCCCCCTTTTGTCTCTTTATGATGTTAATTTGCATATCAAAAGCCATGGCAATCATGAGGCGAGCCCTCCTGTCATCGCTTTGCTGCTCATCCTAATTAATGTTCGTGCTGCCCGTTGCACTTGGCCAGTTATACATGGCCCCTCTCCAGGAACCGGATGCCCAGGCTCAAGTCCATGGCCCCTGGAAACATGCTCGTGCTACCTTCAACGCTAAAGCTGATGGCTCAGCAACACCTGGTACTTACCAGTTCTTTTCCTTTTTCAATTTTTGGGTATATATCTTACTTTTACTTCAAATGTGTAGGACATTAAATCCGACAAGAGGAGCCTGCGGATATGGAGACATAGTGAAAGTCTATGGATTGAACACAAACGCATTGAGCACTGCATTATTCAACGATGGACAAAGATGCAATCTAATGAGCCAATGGTGAAAACGGGGCGAGCCGTCCCTTTTTGTTACCGCCACCAACTTTGTCCCCCGACAGGGTGGTAACGAGCATCCTTCAGATTGCTGAATACAAGTCTGGCATTGTCCATGTTGAATACCACAGTTACAGATTACTTGGGCAGTTTTTTCTGTGACCAATTATATCCATGCGTACACATAGTTTTGAAGAATTTGAGTTGTTTTGGTTGAAGGGTTCCATGCAAGAAACAAGGAGTTAGATTTACCATAACAGGAATCCTCATTTCAACTTGGTGCCGATCACCAATGTAGGAGGGGCCTGGGACGTGATGAAGGTGGAAGTTAGAAATGGAAGGCTACCATATACGAAGTTGAATAGCAATTGGGGCCACATATGGGAGGCCAACGCAAAACTTGTTGATCAGACCTCAACTTCGTCCAAAGTTGTACCCAAGAACTGGAAGTTCGGTGAGAATATATAATTTCGTACTCAACAATCTATACCTTTTTTAATTAAAGAGAGTTAATTTGTGTCCTTTAACGATTAACTACCATCATCCTTCATAAAATATTATTTTTTTCCTTTATTTAAGCCCTTTTTTTGGCATTTTTTTCCTTAACAATTTTATGATGATTAAAATAAATTCAGAAAGGATATAAGTATCTAATATGAAAAGAGTAAAAAGAGTAATTAGTTCAATGTTTTATACTATATATTGAATAAATGTCATCGAACTTTGCTAGTTATAATTGGAAACGTAGGAGCACAACGAACAGACTAAACTTCTGACCACATTGTGCTTGAGACATACTTAGAGAAGAATAATTCGATAAAACCTTTTAAACTCTTTTCGAGATTTTCCAACCTAAAAGGCAAATCACGCGTTCTGCCAATAGAATTTTATGCAGCTGTTTCCGAAAGCCATTCGGATCAGACAGAGATATCAATATAGCACAAAATGCAAGTTTATGTATAAGGAATTATATGAAGTAGTAAGTACTAGTTGAGGTGAACAATGTTGGCAAACATAACAAAAACCTGAATCAACCAATAAGGTTGCATTAGCAATTTAAGCTTCTGCCAAAAATGCCAGAAATTGACAATTTTTTCCTAGCTCCAAATATTAGCATGTTGTATTGACCTTAAAGCTGCAATAAATGACCTGTTTGTACCTTAAAGATCTATTTACAACAACATCCAAGCAATCTTACCCCTACTTGTCACAAAATTTTGTGCTCAACTAACAAAACTTGGCTATATACTGCAGCCACAGCTGGGACAGTGGCAGGAAATGGGACTTTTTCTTCCTGTCCTGGACACTTGAACCATGTTGCGACAATACAGAGTATCTGCAGAGTTACGACCAAACATGCCCATTATCTAGCTTCTTCTGCTTCTTCTTTTTCCTCCTATCTTCTTTTGTTTGCATCCTTCCTTCAGAATGTTGAGCATACCGTGCACGTATCTCCAATAATTTAGTTTTTGCATCTCGAAATGGTGCATCAGACTTTGCAGCCATCAATTCCTGGGACAATAAAAATGTGGGTTTACCTCCTTCTATCTTTAATCAAGTTGGGTGCTGTAAGGTGAGGGTGCAGATCTGATTACCTTTAGATGGTCCATTGCTGCTAAGTTGAAGCCCAAGGTATCCTTGCACTCCTGTTACAAACACGAATTTCAAACATATTTATTTTGAACTTCCCAACAACATTACATTGAAGGCCACAATGTAAGAATTAAGTTTGACAAACAACCAACAATAAATTATTAGAAAATTTCTATCAATAGCCAGTTCTAAACTAAGAACCAACTCATCTTTGGGCATTAAGCAATTTTCAAATAATAAAATAGTCTCAAGTGTGTCAAGAATCAATAGAGGTGATAAAGGCTGGAGTTCAGATTTGATTAGGAACAGAACATAATCAAAATATAAAGGATTCAACAGCAAAAGTTACTCATTGAACTTAGTATATTTTCTTTAGTGGAACTCTCCAGCTCTTACTAGTGAGGACAAAACGACCCAAAATCCTTTCATTGCTACTTATATCTCAAAGAACAAAATAAATATTAACTGATTAGATGTGTATCTTAAGAGCAAGGCTACAACAGCTTAAAAGCACCTTTCACAGATGTTCTTTTATTTGCAATTTACCTTAACCCTCGCATGCAAGACGTCTTTAAGAAGAGATAAGACAGGTCTGGCAGAAACCGTAGAGGTTAGCTGGTTATGGTGGATCTGCAGCAACACAGTGGCAACACGGCAGACAAGCTCGATCTGGCACAACAACAAACCAAATGAAGTACCTGATGGATATGATTACTGTATCAAATAAAAGAGCTTTCACAGACTGAACGTCCTTTTAGACCAAGCATATAATGACGGCCAATATTTACCGAGGCAACTGTTGCTGTCATTTAATTCACGGTAAACACAACCAGTTCAGTTATTTCGGCTTCCACAGTTAGCATTCTACCTTAATGAGAACACAGTTACTCTATCTTCGAAATGGACTTGGTCAAGGAGCTTTGGTAGACAGGAAAGCTACTCTAAAACCTCAAAGTTAGAGAAGGAAAGGAAAAACTCAATGTCCAAAATAAGATCACACTTGCGAATATAAATGACTGGAAGGTACAGAGTGTTCCATTGCAGTCAAGAAGTTCATTTAATATAAATCAGAAATCAAGGTTAGTTCTAGATCTTAGCTATGCCTGGGGAAAAGAAAAGTTACAACAAACTCATTGAGTTGCAGATATAAAGACATTTTTCAGAAGATAGAAGTTGCAACAGAAATTAATCTTATAAATACAGTAGGCTCAATTACTAAAACTTTGAAATACAAAGAACAAAATTTATTTAAGATATATCTGCTTATTCAATAGATATTCAATCAAATGTCAGCCCCCAACTAATGTATGATGATCGCGTTCAACGTCTTAGATGCACTGACCTTATCAGGGAAAGCAACCCAATCTTTCAAATAAGACAAAATCCTTAAGGAATCTGAGAACGGCAGTGCCTGCAAGAATGAACAGTAAGGAATGAATCAAGCTTCTTTCTCCAAATGTAGGGACAGCGGAAATTAACTTGCAAACAGTAGTTTTCCCACACCACAAGGCACAGTACGCATTTTGAGGCTAAAATAGGTTAACTTAAATATGTTCTTTCTTATACCTAGCTGAGACTTAGGCTCTAATCAAAAGTACTTTTCATCACAGGGGGAAACAGTACAAAACCATCTCCAAGAGGAGGAAAACTGAGAGTTTATTTCAGTCAAACATACATGACTTCAAAAATTGACGCTATATCAGCAAACTTACTAGCAATGCTTGCTCCAAATCGTTGGTATGAACACTTGAAACTGCACGTAGAACATAATCAGATGGAGAAAGACCAAGCATAAGAATGTTTGGCCTGAAATCACCAACTTTCCCTTTTGATTTCTCCTCCTGAGAATCACAAGAGGGGGTGTCAAAATAAATATCAAGTACGGATCATGCACCGTAATCAGCTGCTTGTAGATAGGATGCCGCAGGCGCAAGGGGCATCATCAGTAGTGAAGAGAAAAACAACACAGATAAAGCACATGAGATCTCGTACTTTGAATTTCAATCAGACACAATAATTTTAACTTCTATATCAAAGAACATATATTACAACCACCTTGTGTTCAGCTATGCGCTTCAGTTCTTCTTCTGCTATATCTAGTGCATCCATAATAGAATCGGCTGCAGTCACCGTTTCTCCAGTTTTCTTCCCTGCTAAGGCCACAGCACCCTCCTCTGGAAGTTCCTCCTTGGGTGCATACTTGTTCTCAAATACATTGTCAAGGTCAGATTCAAACATCTCCTCCAGCCTTTTTTCTTTCTCTTCCTGCAAGTACGAAACAATTTCCATCTTTATGCAAGCAACCACAAGAATTACAACATATCCCATTACCACCAGAAAATTTGAGCAAAATGTGTTTAGATTAGGTTATCTAACTATCAAACAGGAGCTCCATGCAAACTGTACTTATGTTACTGTGCAGAATTCATATAACATTTTTAAAAAAGAGCTACATCTTTAGAAGAAAGGTATGTATATAGACAATACCTCAATAAAAAAAGGCTCTTCAGTACGATCCCAACGGCGAATAGATCTATCATGAGATCCTGTTACTAGAAAGTCACCACGATTGCTGACTGCAAGGCACCAGACTTCAGAATGATGACCTTCAAGGGTTAAAAGCAATTCAAACTTGTCTGCATCCCAGTATTTCACTAGGCGGTCTTTCCCCACACTAAACATGTAATGGGTATTCCCCACAAACTTAACTGCCATGACACTGCAACAAAAACAGCATTTTAGATTTAACAACCCAAATATAATCTGGTACATATTATGGATTGGGGAGAGTCAAAAGAGAATATGTGCAGGTAGAGGACTTTTATATCATATTTCCTCTAATAATTGTTGGCATACCTATCAGCATGAGCAAAAAGGGATTTATGGCAGTCACCAAAATCTAGACCCCAAATTTTCAAATTTTTATCAGCGGAGCCAGTAACAATCAGATCCCCATCAGAAGATATGTCCATGCATAATACAGGCAGCTTATGTCCATACAAGGAGAGGAAAAACTTAAGCGAGTCCATGAAGAAAACCTGAACCATTTATGACAGCATAGGATGATTAGAAACAAATATAAAAGAGAAATGAGGGTACAAACTCTCAAACACTCATCCACACAGAAAAACAAAGACGGATAGAGACTAAAAACTTGAATTTGGACAGAATACTATTGAGTATAATTAACCAGCATATGAAGATGAAGCAAGCCGCCTAACTGTTAATGTGCTCATTTCTTCAATCATTCAGGCCATTATATAACATAGAATATGACATGAACTAAATTTAGTTTAAAAAGTCACTCAACCTTCACTGTGCAGTCCAACAAGGCAATAGCAATGTGTTTCCCCTCTGGGCTGACAGCAACCACTACAACATCATCATTCATTTTCAGATTCCTCACTGGAGATACTGTCAGATGTTTTGTATCCTGTAAAACCACAGTAATTTGCACATGATTATTAAGATACGGTTAACCACAGTAATCACCAGAAAGCAAAACATGCAAAAATTTCAGTAGCATGGGCGAACAAGCAAAATTATGTGTTAAAATACATTTTTATATGTTTCCCAGTATGGATAAAAGAATAATTATGTTATTATTATGGATAAATTTATATGTTTAAATATGCGCTGTGTATTATAGTTGTTAGCATAAAAAAGTACAATCAATATAACAAGTAATATTTTTGCAAGTCCACCTATGTATTATTCTCACTTCAATATCAGAAAGACTATTCCCAGTGGAATCTCATCTTATCTAGCTGAATTTCTCCTAAAATGATCAGTCATTGTTAAAAAATGTGCCATTAAAGTGTCCAGTTGAAGGACAGAAAACCAGTTGAAAGAAACATGAAAAGAAAAAGCAACTTGTAGAACACACTTGACCAGGTTTCTGCGCAGTTTGGTACTCCCAAAATTTAACATCCTGGTCTGCACTCCCTGTTACAAAACCATCTGCTGTTGCAGCAATAGACTGTACAGAGCCACCATGAGCTTCAACTACTTCCACACAAGTGCCACTCCGGACATCAATGATTTCCAGCGTCCCACTTTTTGTGCCAACAATTGCATACTTGTTACCAGGGACAAAGAGGCCGCATAATCCATATCCTGAATCAATAGTTCGGAGGCAAGATCCAGTGCTGGGATTCCATATTTTAATTGTGCTGTGGCTTGTTGACATCAAAAGAGAATTATCTGAGCTAAGAGTGACACTTCTCACATCGGAACGATGTCCCTGTAGCTCAATGGCGCTTGTCTTTGTAGCCGAAGTGCTCTCAATTGAATATATTTCTAATAAATTATTGTTTAAAGACAATGCAAAGGTTGCCAGAGAACTCTTTGGAGTTATAGGACAGAACGACATAGAGCATATCTTCTTCTTAGCTCGTAGAATCTGCAGAGGCTTAAAAACATCAGGGACTGTAATAAATAACTCACCAAGCTCTTCAACTTCGACATTCCTATTCCCATTTTCGGTGGTATCAGCTTTTCCTTTAGATGCTTTTTTCTCCTTCCGGTTGATTCTTCTTTTCGCTTTACGTCTAGCTTCATTCTCATCCAATACCCGAAACATCTCCACTGTTGTCCCAGCAACCTGACAAGCCAGCAAATTTCCAGAATTGCTGAAACGCACCGTAGAAACTCTATCCTTGCTCTGACGTTGTATATCACCAAAATGCTTCAGAACTTCCCATTTGCTCGAGGCAGTTCCGCTGTCAACTTGAGATTCAACTCTATCTGCCTGTTTTTCATCAGCCAAATCATTGTTAATTGAGTAAAATCTGAGCTCGGGGTCTGCTGACCCAGACACTAGATATCTTTCATCAGGGTTAACATCAATTGACCAAATTTCGCTATGATGACCACTGACAATCTGTACACAGTGTTGGGTTTCAAGATCCCAAACCCTCAAAAACTTGTCCTTTGATGAACTAACCAATTTTTTACTGGAATCCAGGAACACGAGGTCCGTAACCTACAACATAAAGACAAAAACCAATAATGAGAACACTAGTATCCCACATAACTACATCCCCACCTCACGTTGTATAACTTAAAATGAAACAGCTCCTATGAAGATATTGTGTAAACCTGGTCTCGGTGCCCTCGAAGGCGGAAGAGCCCAGCTTCACCAATTACATCCCATAAAATGATGTCACAGTCTTTGCTTCCAGAAGCAAGCAAAGATCCAAGCTTGTTGTACCGAAGGATCGTCACAGCACCTCTATGTCCATTCAAAGTGGTATCACATGTTCCCTTCTCACTATCCCATATTCTCACAGTACCATCAGCATAGCCACTTGCAATCTGCAACCCAAACCCCATTATAAATGAACCATATTCCAACATAATCTAAAATTAAAGCAATGCATCAAAATAAACAGATTACAGAATCTTACAAGAGAAGACGAAGAGGAGGCGATAGAGGTGACGGCCAGGGAGGGGCCGCGAGAGGAGGAGGAAGCGGAGGGAGATAGCGTCTTGGTGCAAATTCCCTGACGCACGTGCCACACAGCAAGCTTCTCTAAAGCACCCGCCAACAGGTGCTTGCCGGAGCTGTCGTACGTAATATTACAATCCACCGACACTATCACCCCGAACGACGCCGCCGCCTCGTACCGCAGGTACGACTTCACCATCTTCCTCGCTCCTTCTCGGACAGTGGTGGCCGAGAATTCTACTTCAACTGGAGAAGATGAACGTTGAGGGTTTAGGGTTTAGTAGTATAACTCACTTAACTCTTCACTCACTTTATTTTGTGATTTGCCTTTTCTCTCATCCTTAGTCTTGGGTTTGGGCTTTATACTGGACCTTCTATCAATCCACTATTCAATAATAGCCCAATATTAGGCCCAGACACAACTAATAACTAGCCCAACCGTAGAAAAAAGATTTATTTTCATTTTTATTTTAAGTTTTCAGCATTTTTAATGTGGTGAAAATATATCGTTGATTTCTATTCGAAAAATAAAAATATATTTAAATTGCATGTTTCTAAATTTAAACTAATATGTTCGAAAAATGAGAAGTATTTGGATTTGATTTTCCATAGGTATTTGATAAATATTGTATTTTAAATTATAATATTACATTACGTTTACTTCTAAAAAGGTCAAGATGACTGATAACGTGTCTTGTCATGCCTTGCGATAAAAGAAACAATGAGGTATAGAAGTGTATATAAAAAAAAGGACCTAAGTTGCAAATTTCAATTGGTATTGTGCCTTTTCAATGAAATTGTGCTATACAAACAAGCTTCTAAAATGCTAAAACTTTTTGAGAATAAAACTAAACGCCCCTGCAGTTTTTTTTTTTTATTGACAGTATATAATTTTGAATTTAATTTTAAATTATCCAAATTAATTAAGACATTTAAAAGATAAGTTAAATATATGCGTAGTGAAAACAATAGGGACCGGATATATATAAATTAATAGAGTAATTTTCAAACAAAAGATGCTTGACAAGTGTTTACTTCCCAAATGATGTTGGCCATTAGCACTAATTATTAATAAACCGACAAGTATGTTAGAAATGATTGGAATGGGGTGCTCAGTCACATTAAAATTTTAAAGTAATAAAAAGGGATGATTATATTCTCCTCCCCTAAAGTTTGATATAATTACGTATAAACCTCTAGTGGTTTGAGAAATTATATCTAGCACCCATGGGGTTTGCTTTCGTCTAACAAATTAATTCATCTATTAGTCAAAATTCACCCGAATTTGTCGATATTAATAAAAAAATTAAAAAAATCTGTATTTACCCCTGATTTATTGCAACTCAAATAATATATTTTTATGATCAAATTATCCTTATACGTCTTTACTCGTTAATGCATATGAGGAGCTATATTTTCACAGTTATAAAAGGTAATTTAGTTCAAAAATAATTATTTGATGTACAATAAGTCAGTAATAAGTTAATTGAGGGTATATATCAACTTTCATTCAGTTTTTCTATTAATTACTGAATTTTAACTAACGAAGGGACTAATTTGTTAGACGAAAGCAAATCTCAAGGGTGCTAGATGTAATTTCTCAAACTACAGGAAGTTATATATAATTACACCAAATCTCGAGAATGGAAATATAATTATCCCTAATAAAAAAATATGGATAGCGATTATGCATTAATAATCAATGTAGTGTTGATTAAGGGTTTTGGGCGTACCTGCTTTTTGAACGGTTTGCTATATATTTTATAGTAAATCTTTGTCCAAGACAGTGACATATACACATAGATTTGGTACTTACGAGCAATCTGCTCTAGATGATGATGATTCTTTTTCTTGTTTTAGATTAGTGCAAAATTATTAACCTAACACACATAATAAGTTCTATGTTTGGTTTATTACATTTTTAGTCATTTTGTTTAGGACAGGTGTTTTTAAAGGTTTATCATTAAAATAAAAAATAAATAAATTATTTGGTATTGATTTTGGGGAATATATATATATATATGTATATATATTACAGTCAATGTTGAGAATATGACGTAATTAGATGATCACTCAATATTAAGTATAATATGAATTAATTTTAAACCATTCCATAGGGGAAATAGAAATAATAATCATTGATCCGTGAAAAAACCAAGAAACACATATAACATGTGGTGGTGATGATCATTGATGATGGGAACCTCAGGAATTGTACGGTAGTGTTTGGCACTTCAGACACGCACACAAATTCTTTGTTTGGAAGACAGCGAAACCCCAACAAAAGTTAATATTACATCCTGTGAATCTCTAATAATTTGTTACATTCTTCTTTATCTAATTTATTAACGGGCAATTTCTGATTTCAGTAGAATTTGGTCAGATTTGAATCAATTAAATGATAAACGTCATATACTCATCATATAATTAGTGTCCAATTCAAGAAAAAATAATTAATAATTTCAAACATTTATATGGTGAGAGGTGGCACTACACAGACCACAAACCACAAATATCTCCGGTCCAGCACAAACCTTTGTAGGTAATACATGCAGCAGGTGGCAAGAAAGGGCCACCACAGCAGCCCTACCAAATTAATGAAACATCATCATCATTATCATTATCATCATCCACTTCATTTATTAATTATTTATTGATGCCCACAAACGTAATTAAGGAAACGTTTGAAATATAAATATAAGCACGGCGGTGGAGGTCGGCGGCTGCCGGACAGTGCGTCAGGAATATTGGAAAACTTTAGAAAAATGACAAGAGAAGCCGGTACGTACAAAGATGCTTTTAATTTTCTTTCTGATGGATTATTAGCTCAACCACTGATAACACTTTTACCGAACGACAATCCTCTGAATATTTCAATTCTTGACACACATCTCTGTCCATCCACTCCCACCATTTTGATTAGATTGATCACTGTTCCGACACACTCTCTTTTTAATTTCTTTTTGGCAATCATGAGAAAATGAAGAGTTGGGTGCGGCAGATGTGTTTGCTGCTGAAAATTAAGCTGTCTTTCTCACCATCACTGAATACCGACCAACATTGATCATCGTGTGTGTCTTATGGGCTCCATCCACAAAGTTGGTGTCCAACACGATGATCATTATAGCGTAAACCAATTTCATCTTTACACGACTGCCTTTCCAGTTTTAGATGAAGATTTTTCCCCAGAAAATAAATGCGTGTTTTGCTGATGCAGTGGGCGGTTTGTTAAGAAATTAAACTACTCTTCTCTTTAATAATTTAAAATTTTTAGATGGGGTGATGTTTAATATGGTATCAAAATTAAATCAAATAAAAAACTTAAGGTAGAATATCACTGCTAAAAAAAACATTTTACATGTAAGGCTTGTTGACGTGTTAAGATAATAAATATTAAATATTTTTTTTTCTAATAATTTTTTTTTTTGGATGAAGCTGTCGTTTAACGTGATATTAAAAATAGATCAAATAAGTGGTCCTAGCTTTTAATATTGCATGCGGCGGAGTGTATTGAGACATTATATATTATATAGTTTTTCTTACTAACAGTTTAAACTTTTAGACATATGAAAATATTAATTTACCTTTATATCAGAATATAGCAAAAAGCTCTATGTAGAAAAAAACAATAGAAAAAAACCCATGTCTAAACTGTTGATATGGGGTACATTGCAATTTTGCACATACTTGATTGAAACCACATATTCGTAATGTATAGTACGTACTTAAGAAACTTCTTGTTAGTATTCTTGAATTATTCCATCGTCGCATTCATTATTAATATTATTAATTAAGATTTAATTAATTCCTTCAATTAAGTAGTATAGTAGTATTGCACTCATAAATTCAGGGAGAATTTGTTTAATTAAAAGTTTGATGCCTAATTAAAATAGAATATATATATATATATATATATTTATAACACTGGTATGAGCTGGATTGCTTGTTTTATTCATTTCATTATTTGAGTCTTTAAGCTAAGGTTGGTACAATGTACAACGTATGTGTTTGTGTACGTATTAGGGTTTTTGACTTGTACTTTTTTTTTTTTTTTTTGTACTGAGAACTTAAACAATACCAAACAAGTACGGAAACAATGAGTTCAAAAACAAGTTAGGTGGTCTGAATTATTGCATTTCATAAAACTATATGAACGTTCAACCATTACTTTCCAGCTCAAGGGACATGCAAATACAAAGTTCACTACTTTGCTGGACCACATTAATTTGGATAAAATGATAATTGCGGAGGTAGAATTAATTAGATTAATGATAATTGTGGATCGAGGAAACAGCATTTGACATTCCGTATGTAACTTACTGTTTTTCTTTACTCTCATCGGTTACGATATTCTCATTTTTTATCTAGAAACTTTCATAAAATAGTATTTTTGGTCCCATGATACATTTTTCGTTAGATATTTAATAATAAATCTCATGTGACGTGGAACAAAAAAATATTAATTTTTTAAAAGTTATGAAACCAGAAGTGATAATCTTATATCTAACTAGACCAATAGTGTAAGGCCGTCACAGCCAGGTGCTAGTTAGTATATGGCATTTTTTGTTAATATATCTTATGAAAATGTGTCATGGGATAAAATGTGCTTATTTTTCTATTGTGGATCATAACATAAAGATTATTGTATTCTTGAAAGAATACTATTACACGATTGTGACAAATCAATAACCTAATTAAGCTAGTAATTAAGAACTTTATACGTACAATGATGAAAACATTACAAAAGTTGTTATTTCTACGATAACATTAATTCCCCAATTACAATGATGTCATAACCCGTACGATATGCCAAAAACTAAATTTCAACGTGTTCTAGTGCAGATGATATGGACACAGTCGGACCAAATCCAACCCCTTCACCAGATAATTCTAACATAATACCAAAAGGTTAGCCTTTTAATACCTGATTAAGACCTCTTCATTGCGGTCATTAATTAGTGTCAATTTGGCACTTGGCAGCAAGTAGACATAGTTAATCATATCCTAGGTTGTGATGACTTTACTTACCATCCAATCACCGCCTCATTTCATTCCTACCTCACTAATTTATTTAATTATCCACTTTTACTAGTTGCCAATTTCAAAATTATTTTATCTTTTTTTCCCTTAAAAAATCAAATTGAAATATTATACATATGTTGGATAGTGGCGTTTGGACAGCCATCGTACTACTTTTTTTTCTGTTCACCCGGCTTTTTCGAAGTGCAATAGCGGTGGTTGTTTTCGTTGAGGGGCAACGT
Source organism: Sesamum indicum (assembly GCF_026168435.1). Lineage (NCBI taxonomy): Eukaryota > Viridiplantae > Streptophyta > Magnoliopsida > Lamiales > Pedaliaceae > Sesamum > Sesamum indicum. The sequence continues at coordinate 14,640,773 of NC_142667.1, forward strand.
CAGAATTACTAGGACGAGAGGAATACTACTTTATTTATTTATTTTTTCTTACTACGTTGTTCATTGACAAAAACTATAATATATATTGAGTGGAGAAATCTTTTGTTTAAATCTTGTTGTATCTTTTATTCTATTTAAATACACATTTATCACGCATATAAGATATATTCTTACATAAAATAAATGATGTTATCTTTATACGCGTTGCGTGCATTTATTTAAGAGAGTAAAGATGCAACGTAATTTAGAATAGAACAGTTAATTCAGTCTATAAAAAAAAAATTATGTGGGCGACGGGATAAATTTTTGAGTTTTCCAAGTTGAGAGTTAGAATCAAGATTCAAATTCAAATTAACTTGAACTTAAGTTTTGGTAGGGTTGAATTTAAAATGAATTCAAATGTTGTGTAACAACTTAAGAGTAGGAAGAGGGGGTATTTGGGCAGGGCAGGCCCCAAATGTCACTATCGGGCACGCCCATGACGAAATGTTCCATGTTCCACAGTGGGTTGGTGGAGCGCCGAACAGCGTATGAACTTGACTTTTATCATTTCCTTTTTTTGAGTTGAATTTTTTATTTTCTTGTATATATATATATATATATGTTATTTTGTGTGTATCTTAGATAATTTAATTCTTGTACCTGCATCATGTATATGTTAAATTAGAATATTGTGTATAAAATATTTTTCAGATAATATATTTTTGTATACGTATTACGTATATGTTAAATTGAATAGAAAACATAACAAAATTTAAAATAAAAAATTCATTTTATTTTCTTTCTATCTTGAATTGATAATTTAGTAAAATGTGAAAACCATTTAAGGCAAAAAGAATAATGGGTTAGGTATAGGAAAAACGCTCCTAAATTTGTTCTCACCGCACCCTAGTCGCCCCTCGCCCGGGCCCCTACCTTAGAAATACTCAAAAAATCTGTCTGACTTTTAATAAGTAAGTAACAAAATCAATTGAAGGTAAAATGAATTTTCGTTTAATTTTATTTATTAATATCAATAAATTTTATGAATTTTGACTAACATAGAAATTTATTTATTGGACGAAAACAGATACAAAATTATGTTAGATGTAATTTTTCAAATCACGTAAATTTATATACACTTAAATCAAAATTGAGCAAAGGGCGGTGTAATTAACCTTAAAATAAATGCTAGATTTTGAAATAAAGAGTTGATTTGTCCTACCTATATTGTAGTTTAAAAAGCAGAATCTATATTTGCAACTTGTTAGTGGGGCTCTCAATGTATAGCTTTTTTCAAGACTAGGGCGTGGCCTCTATTTTAATTTATATTTCATTTTCCAACAATATTACTAAGGCCCACCTCTAAATGCCTTGACCACAACTCTCCAGATTTTCCTTTTTCTTTTTTTTTTTTGGCAAAATAATATTAAGAAAAATATGATACTAGAAATATAAAAAAATTAAGTTTTATGTACCTTCAAATAGATTTAATAGTAATTTGAAAATTTCAGGTAATAATTTATGAATTAGTGAACCAGTAATTACGATTTTGAGACTAAGATTTTTATAGAATTTAAAAAAGTTATATAAAATTATCTGGTAAATTTATATAGTGAACAAGTTATGAAATTTCAAAATGGGATATTTATAATTTTATAAGCTTTTTTTTTAAAGAAAAAGTAAATCCAATTTTTTTTATAAATAAGATCTTTTGACTTCTTATCTTTAACATCTAACAGATAAAAATAACCACAATATTTTGTTAATATCTCATTTTTATCTTTAATGTAATTGATATATTTTTTTTCATAAACTATAAATATCTATTTACACGATTTTGAATTATAATTAAATTTTTAAAGCATCTTATAAAATGTAGAAACTTATAAAACATTTTAAATTTAAGAAAAACACCTCTAAGTTTAGATTCTCAGTAGCATTATTTTTTTTTCCCTAATATATATGTATTTTTTATCATTTAAATCCCTTACCCTTCATTGCCTACTCAAAAAGAGTATAGGCTTACAATTTCATTGGGACCAAAAAGTGTTATTGGTCTGTGACAATTGAGGGAGACTCAATTCACACCCACATATATATATATATATATTATATTATATTGTCAATTTCAAGAAAAATATAATAATAATAATGATAGTTTGATAGATATGTATGTACAATAATTAGTGGCATCTATATGTGATAAGATATGCACGTTATTTTAATGTGCGTTGGGGAGTTTGCAGTTTTAAGAGTGAGTTTGAGTTCTTGGAGGTCGAGCCGTTCTTGATTTTTTTTTTCTCCATTTTTAGCAGAATCGGATCCCATCATCAAAAAGCTCAACTGAAATTAACTGAATAAAGAAACCCCAGACACCCAAAAACATCAACTTCTTTCCTTCTTATTCTCCTCCCATTTTCACACCTTTCTCTGCATTGAAGAAGGTACCTCTTTTTTCTTTTTCTTTTTGATGCCATTTGGAAGATAATTCTTGAAAAGTTGACTATGGGTTTGTTTTTAAAATTGAAGTTTCAGGGCTTGGTCGTTTTATTTTATTTCTGGTAGTCTTTGTTGAATGGTAGACAGAGGTCAACGTGTCAAGAGTGGAGAGAGAGAGAGAGAGAGAGAGAGAGAGAGAGATAATCTGACATTGTTCTTTTGCAGGGAGGTGGAAAATGAAGTTTGAGGCTAGCAAGTGAGGATTAACACTGTTGAGTTGTATGGTTTTTGTGATTCTTGTTTGCTTCCGTTGTTTGTTCTAATTTGGTACTTCTGTATTCTTTTTGGTATTTCAACTTTGAGGATGTACATATAATGTGGTTACTGTTTGATAGCATTTGAGATGATGTTGATATAGCTGGGTGAATTTATTCAGTGTAATGATGTATGTGAACAAAGACTTTGTCGTTGGTAATTCTGATATGCTGGGAACTGAGGTAAATTAATTGAAATTGATTGATTGATCAGCATTTCCAAGTGTTAGATCTGTTTGCTTCTTTAGTAATTCCTCTTGAGTTCGTCTAGTCCTCTACAGTGTATGCTTATCCAGTCTGTTTTCCAGTTGAACTGCATTAATCATGTTTTGAAGAAGTTTGTTTGATGAATTTTGTTTAGCTTAAATCAGGAATGCTAGTCCATCTTAAAAGGACATGAAATTTCAATTGATGTCTGTCCTCAATTATATTCTTCTTGTTCAATAATTGTATTTCTCTTTTGTAAGGTATGAAGGCAAGAAATTGCAGAAGTAGTTCTGTGCTGAATGCCTTTGTCCTGAGCTCATGAGAACATTCCAGGATCTTTCCATCAGTCTAGTTTGGAACTGAAAACTCTTTAGCATTATGCATGTCTGGCCCTGTGGCCATTGCTAATAAGGTTCAAAGGGCACTCTCTTTATCCGACAGGACAAAATCTCTTGATTCCATAGTATCTAATGAAAAAATCCGCTTAACTGAATTAAATGGAGAGGTTTCTCATGCTTCTTCCGAGAGCAACGCCTTTAGATCTGGAGAAATCTTACTGCCTAATGGAGAATCTTACTCAGGCTCCCTGCTTGGCAATATGCCCGAGGGTTCAGGGGACTACGTCTGGGCAGATGGTTGCAAATATGAGGGTGAGTGGAGACGGGGGGTGAGGCATGGATATGGAAAACTTCAATGGTCATCTGGTGCTGTTTATGAGGGTGAGTTTGCAGGTGGTTATATGCATGGCACTGGGACATATACAAGACCGGACAATTTGATCTACAAGGGCCGGTGGCGGTTGAACTTAAAGCATGGTTTGGGGTATCAAAATTTTCCAAACGGAGATGTGTTTGAAGGATCATGGATTCAGGGAACCCCTGAAGGACCGGGTAAATACACATGGGCTAATGGAAATGTGTATTTGGGTAATATGAAGGGGGGTAAAATGTCTGGTAAAGGAACTCTTACTTGGATCAATGGTGATTCATTTGAAGGAAGCTGGTTAAACGGTATGATGCATGGCTTCGGTGTATACACATGGACCGATGGTGGCTGCTATGTTGGAACTTGGACCCGGGGCCTGAAGGATGGAAAAGGTACGTTCTATCCCAAAGGCAACAGGCTTCCGGCTGGTCAGCAGTTATACCTTAATGCTTTGAGAAAACAAGGATTGCTGCCTGATTTTAGAAAACAAAATCAGGTTTCCCATATTCAACATGCAACGTCTGTAGATATGGGAGATGTTAAGGTTGGTCGGAACCAGGTTTCCGTCCGCAACTCATCTGATAAACTCTCTAAGGGAAGCCTATTAAATATGGAACAATCTCGCAACACAAATGTTTCCCTGGAAAGACGTTGGAGTCTTGAGGTATCTATTGAGAAAGTTCTGGGGCATGCTAGGTCATCAAGTGTGTCTGAAGCTATGTTAGATGGCGGAGATAATGAGGATGACATGAACCCTCCAATCCTCGAAAGAGAGTACATGCAAGGGGTACTAATCAGTGAGCTTGTATTAAGTAATCGCTTTTCACCATCATCTAGAAGAGCCAAAAGGCGACAGAAGAGACTTGCGAGAGAGATTAAGAGACCAGGTGAACAAATTATTAAAGGCCACAGGAGTTACGATTTGATGCTAAGTTTGCAGCTTGGAATCAGGTGGGAATTATAATTAACTAGTGCAGTTTTTTTGTATTTCCATTCAAATGTCTGCCACATCCATTGAATTCATGGTATTAGCTAAGTTTGATACATATGTATGTCGCAATGGAAGGTTACAAGTGCAGGCTAACCTGCATTGGTTTGCTTCAGCTGTAGCATATTGATGAACACAAGACTGGAGAAAAATGTTCATCCATGACTTTAATCTATGTGTAGATAGCAAACCTCCATTTCAGGCCTGTGCACTTTGGTTTGCAGGCTTGTACCCATGAATTTGATTGTTATTTAGGTTCATTAGTTGAAAGATGACTGATTTTTGAAGGCAGTATATTGGCTCATTCAAGTAGAATAAATGTTACTTATGCATCCTAGGTTATTTCCTTTTTAACCCTTTGACTGCCTCAGTCATAAATCAACACTGAAGAGCTCTTAGCATATGACCAGATATACTGTGGGAAAAATTACTCCCATACACAGGCGAGAAGTCAGGGCGACTGATTTTGGTCCTCGTGCCAGCTTTTGGATGAACTTTCCTAAAGAGGGGTCACAACTGACACCTCCCCATCAGTCTGAGGATTTCAAGTGGAAAGATTACTGCCCAATGGTTTTCAGGTTCGTTGTAGAGCATCCTTTCGTCATTAGCACTATGCTGGGATTGTTTGTCTGCCATAAGATGCCTAATTGTTGGTGGTGAGAAAATTATTGGATGTGCATAACTTGTCAAGGATTTTGTTGTACTTCTCTTATTCTTTTGGAATTTCACACACAAGCAGTTGTGAAATAATCATGGAGTAGCTTTATTTGTCGTCTCCTATGCTTTTTTTCTTCATATCTTCAGTATCCTCACGTCGTATCTTATTTTGTGCATTTGAATCAGGTGTATCTATCTCTTGCTTGACACAGAAATATCTGATGAGTCATAGTTGTATCTATTCGTCTAGTGCTCCCATCATATATCCATTCCCTGTCTAAACATCTAGGTATAAATTTGCTTTAACAGAGGGAAACAAATGAGTTCAATTAGTATTGTTATCCCTTGTCAGAAAACTGTTTAAGCACTCTTTTGCCTCATCTTCTGTGTTCTTTTCATGTATGGCAGTTGTGCATCCAGCATAACAAAAATATGAATGTTATCCTAGGTTACTACTGACTTTCTTTTTTTATTTTAATTTGCTCCAATGTGACCTCCAATTGTTGTTTGGTCTTATAGGGATCTCAGAGAAATGTTTAAGATTGATGCTGCCGACTACATGATGTCAATATGTGGAAATGATGCCCTAAGAGAACTCTCATCTCCAGGGAAGAGTGGCAGTGTCTTTTTCCTGTCTCAAGATGATCGTTTTATGATCAAAACATTGCGAAAATCCGAAGTGAAGGTTCAAGCTCTTGATCTGCTCTTATTTCCTTGCTTCCAGTTGATGCTTACCTTCTCTCAAGGGACATTTTCTGAATGCTAAACATGGGATTTTTCTTATACTTTAATGTATAGTTTTTCTTTGGTGGGGTGAGGGATTGATTGGTGCACAGAAGCAATGGAGTTTGAAATGTGGAAGATGTAAAGGACTTTTACAATTCAGGACAGCGTTCTTTTTGCGCACCATTTACATCAGGATCCTCAGGCTAATTATAATTATTTAACATAATAGATACGAAATATGAGGGAACCTAGTAATAGAGAAATGTAATAGAATTGACATTGTTAAAAATTAGGAGGAAAATCATGAGGATGGTTAGGGAAGAAGACCTGGGGAACTTTCATAATTCTTATAACCTTCTTCAGACTAAGATATGAAATTCCCAAGTCTGGTGATCAAAGGAAAGAGGAGCAAGATGAACAAGAGAAGAGGGTGTAGAAGAAATGAAGAATGCAGAAACACAGTAAGTATATGAACTTATCAGGAAAGTAAAGAATGGCCAAAAAAGTATCAAACCTCAAACCGGTAAATAATGAGTTAGCTGTCACCATGAAGAAGAATGGTTTTTCAGCTATGAATCTACGGGAGAAGATCCTTGTTAATTATGATGACTTACTCCATCACTTTCACGATATAACATTGTAGTTTAGCAAGTTTCCTCTATTACCTTTCAAGTGCTTGACCAACTATCTCAAGTTGCACAGGGTTGAGTTGGAGCTATAGATATTGCTCGTATTTGTGATGACCTCCGTTATATTTCATGTGGCCTTGTCTTATAGAAGCTAATATTTGTTCACTCAAATTCACAATCAGCATGGTATAAGATTAATGTTGCTAGATTTATTTTGATCAGTGATCTCGCGTGTAGGTTCTGCTGCGGATGCTCCCAAACTATCATCGTCATGTGCGCAGATACGAAAACACTCTTATAACAAAATTTTTTGGTCTCCACCGGATTAAACCCTCCAGTGGTCAGAAGGTAATGTCCACCGCAACTTAAACTTTTTCATTTTTCTGTGGCTAAAGTTTTCCATCATAACACATCTAAGTCGCTAATATCAACCACTTTATGATTTATTCAGAAGTATAACTCAGACTTTTAACAGCTCCTAGTTAATCAGATGTCCCAAAATAGTTGACGCAAGCTACTCTACAAGTTGATCACATTACCAGTTCTATCATTTTGTGCTTCACTTGAAATGAAGTCAATTTCATTCTGAATTACCCCATGGAATCTATGTAAACTTGGCATATTGAATGTGCCCGAGTCACCAACATGATATGTAACTTTAAGTTTCCAAGCTGAGAAATGACCTATGGTTATGACACAGGAAAATTCCATTTAGTATGCTAAACATGAGGCGTTGTTTGGTATATCGAGAGGCAATTTTCTGCCTTCCTCAGTCTACCTCTATTGATGTCTCTAATTGGCTTATCACATCTTAAGTTATTTTTTATGAATTGATTTCCAATTAAACTGGCTGAAGAGACCTAGGCGAATTTGCTTCTATTCCGAGCACGAGGTTTTCAAAATGATTGGCTTTAAGGCCTTTTTCTTCAGGAGAACTTGTGTTTCTTCATGCTTGCTTGCTTGGATCAACTTACTTTTGTATCTCAGTGGTCAACTAACTTTAAGGCTTCCCTTAATGCTTTGCAGTTCCGTTTCGTAGTAATGGGAAATATGTTCTGCACGGAGTTAAGAATCCATCGAAGATTTGATCTGAAAGGTTCTTCATTAGGACGGTCTGCTGACAAGGTTGAAATTGACGAGAATACAATACTTAAGGATCTGGATTTAAATTACTGCTTTTATTTGGAACCATCTTGGCGGGTTGCCCTTCTACAGTAAGTCAGCATTAATCATGAAGATTTGCTTTCTTTGTCACCTTAACTCTGTCTTTTTTCACGTTGTTACATGCTAACAAAGCACAGCGAGTGTCATTGGAAGTTTGCATTATGAGAACTATGGACTTTGTAGTACTGTTTAGGTGTTATCCACAATTATTTCTTTGGTGAAAATCTGAAAGAATTTCATGTTGCAATTTCTTTTCTTCTACCATGTTATCACCAACAACTTTGTATGTAGGTCTGAGTTAATTTGCTCTTCTCACTACCCTGCAGTAAGATAGGCGTCGCAAGCAAAACAACTCACACTCCAGTTAATAGGCAGATTCTTTTTTTTATCTCGATTTCAGTGGTCCTATGAGAAAAAAAGGGTTGTCTTATTCTTTTAACCCCTCCTTGGCGACTCCAATCTTGGTTTCATCCAAAGTTCTAATTACATAACATGTATTTTGGCTTTTGCTTCTTGTTTCCCCCATTTGAGCTGAAGTATTAATTGAGTGATATGCCTGAAATTTCATACTTGCATTTCAAGTTTCATGTAGTTTATCCGACAACATAGTTATACTGCTTGTTGTTTCCACACTGTGCAGGCAGATTGAAATAGATAGCAAATTCTTGGAATCAGAGAACATAATGGATTACAGTCTATTGCTAGGTGTTCATTACCGAGCACCGCAACACCTACGATCTCTAATGTCTTACAGTCAGCGTATGTCAGTGGATGGATTGGGGATTGTTGCTGAAGATGGTAAGTTTTCATTGACAAGTAATATGATAAGTTTTCATTGACAAGTTCTAAGCTAGAGTTTGACCAAACTTTCTAGGTCTTGAAACTGACAGTTCTTGATTTGAGATTGTCAGCTATTCTATTTGAAATACACATGGAAAGTTGTAGCAATTAACCATGTTGGAATCTGCTTATTATTGCATGACACCACAGTATCATTTGATGTCCTAACACTATGCCTACTGAACACATAATAACAATTTTTACCTTGCCAAATTTCTTTTTAATAACTGAGCTCTCCTTTTCAATTCCTGATTTAAAACCTTAGAATCAATGGAGGATGAAATATCTCCGGAAGGCCTTGTTTTGGTCCCTCGTGGTACTGATGACAGTAGCGTGGTTGTGGGACCACATATCCGAGGTAGCCGATTGCGAGCATCATCTTCAACTGGGGACAAGGAAGTTGATCTTCTCCTTCCTGGTACAGCAAGGTATTACCATATAACTTAATCCTTTAGTATGTCATCTGTTTAGTTTTCTTTTTTATCTTTGATCACCAGTCTCATCATTAGGGTAAAAATTTAGCCAGAAGTTTAAATTCCATACTCTGATTAAATGGCGAAAGATTGAAGAACAAACGTTTCCATTGGATTAAGAATCTCTCTCTGAAGGATAAAAAACATTGTTCAAATAATTAAAATCACAAAATGTGGTTTCCATTTGGATAATGACATTATGCCAGTCTTATGGTTTGTAATACTTGTAATTTGGTTTCACTTAACAGACTCCAAATCCAGCTTGGAGTGAATATGCCAGCAAGAGCAGAGCATATTCCCGGCGGTGATGATACAGAGATGTTTCACGAGGTTTATGATGTTGTCTTATACTTGGGTATTATTGACATCCTGCAAGAATACAACATAAGTAAAAAGATTGAACATGCATATAAGTCCATGCAGTTCGATTCAGTATCAATCTCTGCTGTCGATCCTTCATTCTACTCTGAACGCTTTTTGGATTTCATTAAGAAGGTTTTTCCACCAAATGCTGTGGTGGGTTTCGGACCTGAATGATTTCTGTGCTTGCGGCCGACCAAGTTCTTTTTCCCTCCCCTTCAATCCTCTGAAAGCCAGCCATTCGATTCCATTTTGAGTGGCTCCAAAGTTCATGTGCTATTGTCTGTAACGAGGTTAAGCAGAGCTAATTTAGCCATTTCTGAGTCCATGCCTAAATTCTGTAGTTTTATTATTGTATTATGCGACTTTTGGTAAATAAATCTTCGATTTTGGTGCTAAGCAATTGGCAACTTAATTTTGTCGTGTATTGGCTGTATGGGGTGCCTTACAGTTTATCATCAAGAAGTATGGCTTCTCCAACTACACTGCATGTGCAGATAAGTGTAACATTGGTTGTAGACAGCTGCATTGCAGAAGAATCATGGCCGTATGTGCTCAAGTTTTCAGACAAACGAGGCCCATCTTCTGAGAAGCATCACATTCAGTTGATCTTGGGTGTATATATGGCCTTTGCAACAATCAAGTTTGTCCGCAAACAAATCTTGGGGCGAGTTGAAGTCTAAGATCTCTTAAAATCACACTTAAACCACATCTTGACTTATGTGGGATAAGTTTTGGAGAGACAATATGATACAGGGACTTTCTCCGACTTTTCAACTCGATCATTCAACCAACGAGCTTATGAATGAAGTAAGCAAATGGACAATTGCTTCCTCTTTCACATCGACAAGGCAAATGGACAATTGCTTCCTCTTTCACATCGACAAAGCAAATGGACAATTGCTTCCTTTTTCACATCAACATTCACTTCGTAGTTGATCGATATGTCCAGAATATGCATTCCGTAGGTTTCTTCCATGTTAAACTCTATTGTACACTAGGTACCTCATTTTGCCTTTTTTTTTTGACATAACACTTAAATTTTCTTCCTTCTGCTCATTTAGTATGCATATATACGTAACAGAATTGCCAATGCTCCCACAAGCTACCATGTCCATCAAGTTTTAAGTTTTATTATAACTAAACAACTGGAAGAATGGCAATGAAAGGATAATCCTCATGCATAAAGTTTTTATATCGGATATCTATTTAGGAACACAGAAGTTAAAAAGATTAAAAAAAAAAAAAAAAAAAAACTCTTTACTGGTCCCATATTAAAAGAACACATTAGGTGACGAAGGCTGACTCAAAATAGTAGATTCCTATTGTTTAAATGAGAGAACGTCACACTGATGGATATCTGCTTCTGCTATCATACAGGACAGACTCAACCCATATTAGGAGGTGGTGGGGGTGGGTACATCCCCTGGCCCTGCATTTGTTGCCCAGGGAACCCTTGGGGAGGCATCATAGGAGGCCTTCCCATTTGTGCACCGGGGGTAAAGTTTGCCATTGCACCACTACCTACTGGCGGAGGCGGAGGAGCAGGCAAATTTCCGCCTGGAGGCATAGGCCTCGGTCCATTGGCCATAGGAGGAGGAGGGAGAGGCAATGATCCTGGTGCAGGGGGAGGCCTGGGAAGATTTCCAGCTGGTGCTGATGGAGGAGGTCCTTGTGGGGGAGGTGGCGGCGGAGCTTGGGGTGGTGGAGGCAAAGGCCTTGGTGGGGCACCAGGAGCTGATGTCCCATTAGCCACTGGAGCAGCTTGTGGTTTGTTTGCCTCTGGTGGCTTTGCCTTGAAGTATAACTGTAACTGCGCATTCAAAGATCCCACAAAACAGTTTCACTAAGTCATAAGATCCTGAAGGTATGCTGGTCCAGCTCAAATCAATAGGAAGAGAATCAGCATTATATATTTGTCCTAGTAATGTTGTAAATAAAACTGCATTCATGCGGGAGGAGCAGGTCTAGTATTGCACTAAAGTTTCTATAAATCATTTTGCAAGAATTTTGGATTGCAATTATTAACAACTAGCTTTTGGGTGTTCCCAAAGAGGAAATAAATCCAAGAGTGGCATACAGGCCTAATAATCCAGGGTGCTAAACCTTCAGTTCTAAATATACAGGTTGACCTGTAATGAATTAATTTGACCTTGCTCTGAATAATTGTAAACCAGACCAAATTGCAGCTTCCAGGAGTTTGGACAAAGCTGAATGTTAACTTTTAACACCAGGACATACAAATTATAAACAAAAAAGACTACATGCATACATACCGTGAACATCTTTGAGTCTGGATCCCAGTGCGAGAAGAACTTCGGAGTTGATTTATCAATCTCTATACTCGGAACCTAAAAGACATTGAGATGGAATTTACTTAACTGCAAATGCTGCAAGTTGATATCCATATACTGGGATCGAGTTATTACCTTGAAAGCTATAATTTCATATGGTTCAGCAGCAAACAAAAGATACTGATATCTTTTATCAAAGGGTTGAATTTTCTGCAGGTTCCATTAGAAGAAGAGAGAGTAAATTGGAAGGGGAGTTGTTAACAACATATAGACAAATAGAGAGTCAACATTAAACCAAAAGCATGTGATAGATATCAAACACAAAGGACTTTTGTAATGCTGGAAGATACCTGCTCAAAGGATGACATAAACCGATGCCTCGGCTTTGTATTATCTTCAATCTCGGGGTATTCTATCTGCACAAATCGCCAAGTCGTAAAATTATTCCAGACACCAAATCAATAATATCAAGTACGTGATCCAAGTTACTTCAGTAAGTTATCTAGAAAAACAAATTTTGGCAGGAGAGTCCTGTTATGACTAAAGTAACTAGGTCTAGGCATTGCTTTGACTGAATCGTAGAACATCACTGGTTCTGCCCTCATCCAAAATATGAAAACAACAACCATCAGATTTTCAGAAGATGCTATCCATGAAATAACTTTTACTCCTATTCCTCAATTCTCTTCCCCCCCCCCCCCCCCTTTTGTGTCTACTAAACAAAGTCATGTCTAAGCACCAATATTTGACACGAAGGATAACCTACATATCAAATTCACAGCAAAAATCATTAAGCCTCATGCATTTACAACCTTATTCTGCATCATGCAAAGCTCCACACTGTAGTCTACACAATCAACAGTGAAGCTAAATGCACACAGAAACAAACTCAAGTACTGAACTCGCAGTCAAGTGCCGGAGATCATGTACAAAACCTTCAAAAAATAAACCAGACAAGGGAACAAGAAATAAATACTTTTCTACTTGACTTCATAAGTTTCACAAGGAGAAGTAAAAACCAAGCACGAACTAGTTATAAAAACAATATACTTTGAGGACTGTGCATACCTGGAAAAGCAATGACCTCTGCTTGGTCTCTGGGTCAAATTGCTTAGTCACCCGATATCCAGGCCTACCGATTTTAACTATCAACAAGAGAAAGAATTTTAGAAGACAAAAGACAAGAAGGTAAAGTTAAAGAAGTCCCATATCCAACTTTACCTATACCAATTGTCTTTATTTAGGTATTAAAGCTTCAGCAACAAGGTAGAACTTAGTGAATCCCGTAATTTTTCCAAAACATGGGCAGACAATTAATGCATTAAGAAAAAAAGTCTAGAAGGAGTGTTACATGGAAAACAGACATTTGAGACCTTTAAATTCTCCATTCCTACAATCTTAGTCACTTATAACGGAAGGGGAAAAAAAGAAGAAGGAATCTTAACGAAACAATGGCTTCTCAAGCACGCAAAAAAGTTCACAGCTCCATTTCTAAGATACCATGAATTTCAGTGACAAGGAAAAACAATGGCAACAATATTAAATATCCAAGAGAAGGAAGCAGCACGTAGTTGCTTCTCTTCATCAACAAATCAAACTGACAGAAAAGGAACTGGATGAACTAATTACCGATTTTCTTGAGGGCAATTTTGCGCTTATGAGGCTGTGGCTGAGCAGGTGCTTCTTTGGCTTCACGAGCCGCTCGCTTAGCCAAGTTAGTCTGGTGACGCTTCCCTTGTGTGTGCGCCAAGTAATTCCCTTCATTATTGTGCAATGTCAAACAGAGCTTACACTCGTAGCTGCAAAGAGATAGTTTTCACAAAAAAAAAATACAGTATCATCAATTACACACCGCCACGATGCTCATAAGAGCAAGGAAAAACGACTGAGATAAGCAAGCAAAGTAATTTGGCGACGGAATTCTAGGTTTTACCTTCCGAGGTGGTTACGCATGAAATAGGGATCTTTAGCTAAATCGATGGTTTCTAGGGCAAGTCTTCGGAGACGCTCCCGGCGGTCGATGGCCTCATTCTGGGCGGAGGCGGCGCCTCCGCTCCCAGGCTTTGAACCCCACTCTCTGTCCATTTCGTTTTGCCAACTGAATAATCCGGCGGACGGTGAACAATGGGTGGGGGAGTTCGCGAGGGGAACAGAACACTGATGATATTTTTGGGGGTTTACGAAATAATTTGTTTCAGATTAGTGGGCTTTATAATAATAGGCCCAAATGACAGTTCACACTTGGGCCTATTTGACCCAGACCAGAGCTGTACACAACTTGGGCCTATCTTATTAATTGGGCCGAATCCGATATTTCTAATTCTTCAATCAAATTAAAGATCGATATCACATAGCATCGCACAGAGGAACGTCGTTTAATTGTAGTTCTGCCGGAAAGAAGTAGAAACCTATCCCAAAGCCCTGTCTGCACTTCTCTTGGCACGGCGACGTCCATAGCTGATACAGCAGACCAGACTACACAAAGTAGGCGGAGGCAGAAGAAGGACAGCGAGAGAGAATGGTGGTTCGTTTGCGGCTGTCCAGGTTGGGGTGTAGGAACAAGCCCTTTTACAGAGTAATGGCGGCGGATAGCAGATCCCCAAGAGACGGCAAGCATTTGGAAGTCTTGGGCTACTACAATCCTCTCCCTGGTAACTCTCAAATCTCAAACCCACCCCCATTTATGTCTTGCTTTTTGATAGTCAATTACAAACGTCTACGCAAAAAGCTTGAGTTTGTGGTATTGGAGTCCTGAACTTGGAATCCATCTATATTTGGATTGAAGTTTCTTGATTGGAAGCTCTGACCCGAATTTAGTTGCGTCCAGACTTTACCTGCCTTTGTAATTTCCAGTTCAGGTTCCTTTGGAAGATGAATGTAGCTGGGAGTTTGTTTTTTCTAAAGAAAAATGAAAATCTGCTGATTAATTTTATTTGCTGAATCACGCAGGTCAAGATGGCGGTAAAAGAATGGGCATCAATTTTGACAGAGTGAAGTAAGTGTTTAAATTCGCAGTCCAGTTATCAGCTTGCTTTATTTCTGGAAAGTATTCCAAGTCTTCTTCATGATCCACTGGATAAATGAAGCTGTGGTTATGTTATTATATTGTTTATGCTTAAACTTATAGAGATGGGTCTTGTGAACTATCTGTCTGTTCCTTAGCATCTTGGAGGAGCAACTGATATATTAAAGAAGATGGAATTATATTCTGTGAACTTGTTTATGAGAACTTTATGGAATGCATGACTTTTTACGGGCGTTTTAGCTTTGCATTACTGGATGAATGATTCTCAATCTACATAAAAATGCAGTCACACGGTTGTGGCAACATCTTGACTTTCTCCTAGCTTGTGTGTTAACGAAGTCTGAAACATGACTTTATTATGATGACAAAGCAAGTTTACAAATTCTCGGTTTGTTTTCAGATGAATAATACGGGAACTGTGTTAATATATATTTCTAATAGTTCCTTTGATTTTTCAATTCAAAATCGCTCTTCCACATCTTCCCTCACAGAGTAACACCAGGTGGGCATTAGTTAGCTGATTCACATATTTAAAAGGGTTTCACTGCATGCTGGGGGTAGTCTGTAAATGCTGTAAACCGCTGTTAGTTATAACATTTCTAATATGCATGATAACTGACTTCAATCCCACTGTTGAGGCCTAGCATTGCCACCAAACAAGGTTTCTTCAAGTTTCCAGTCTAGAATTTTGTATCTCCATATCACCATCGGAGCTTACTTTACATGTTTAGAAAATGCATGAATACTTCTGTTTCGTATCTCCTGATGTCTGTGATCACAATACAGGTATTGGCTTTCTGTTGGTGCACAGCCCTCGGAACCTGTTCAGCGCCTTCTCTTCCGGGCAGGATTATTACCCCCACCACCAATGGTAGCTATGGGGCGAAAAGGAGGTCCACGAGACATGCGCCCAGTTGATCCAATGACTGGACGTGTTCTGACACAGGGAAGTCAAGAGACTGTTGAAGTAGAAGAGGAACCTGAAGTTGATGAAATTGAGAAGGACGAGAGTTCAAGTTCTTGATGGTCCTTAAATCATATTTCACCTCTAAGATATAAGTTTGTTCTGGGATTGCTCTGCTTGCAAGTGCTGTATGTCTTCTTGATCTTTTGTTTCTATTGCTTGCATTGGTTAGACAAACTTTGAAAAGATGCATATTAAGAAAACTATTCATTCTGAAAAAAAGGAGTATATCTTGTTCTGCAGAATTAGATAAAAGGCGGAGCTGCAGTTAAGATATAATTTAACCAATCTCTTGAAGTGAAGAAAGTTGGAGTTGTTCTAGTGTTTTGAGTGAAACTATTTCAATAATATCTTTGCTTTATCATTGCATTTTGATTTATTTTAATCTTTTTTCTTTCCCCATTTCTGGTGGTTAATTGTTGATGAATTTGAATATTATTTCCAGTTGAGTGTCCATTGATAACCTTGATTATATTCCTAGTCTACCTACAAGGAAGCCTGAACTCAACTGGAACAGAGCAGTGTTTGAAACTTTGAACTCCTTGCAGCTTGGTTCAGCAGGACATCCAGTGAGCGGTGCAAGGGGCTTCAGTCAACCTCAATCCCCATCCCCCTTAACTGAGTTTATCACAAACTCAAAAAATAACTGAAATTAAATATGAATACTCTATACCTAAGTAGATAGAGAGCTTGAGTTCAGAGAAGCCCCACTGAGTTCACATTCTTGTTCAAGTTAAGAAATAATTTTCACTGAGTTAGGTGTCTGGTCACACACAAACTGCAACTGGGATTGCTGACGCTGACATTTCCACTGCTCGCTCTATCGGACTCATCAGGTGCTTCCCATCACCCAAGAAAGGGACGCCTCCACCATCAAAACTTCAGCAAAATGTCATCCCTTTTTCCTTCTTAATTGGCCTTTGTCCTTGTTTTATCTCTCAAGTTTGTATATAATTTGAAGCTAATGCACTGATGTCCCCAATTGCAATCATGAGAGCTCCATCTTTCTACTTTATAGCATGGAAATAGCTGTGATTAGTGCCCCTTAAACTTATATTTACTTAAGCCTAAATAATTAGTTCTCTAATATGTTCAATCATATAAAACTCGAAGTAAATTAAATAAGCTAAAGACCGTCGGACCTGCAATACTTTTTTATAATTATCTAAAATTCTATAGACCTATTATCAACTATTCAAAGAGAAAATATTAAATTATGAGACTCAAATAATTTTAATTTTATTTTTATTTTTTGGTAAAGAGTATATGATCAAATGTGGACAAATGGCCATTTATAATGTTATGAAAAAAAAAAAGGAGGAACAGAGGTGACCTAGTTAGACAAGATGGGCCCATCAGACCCAACTCCACATTGCAACAAAGGCCCACCAAAAGCAAGCCCGATGGAACCCAACCCATTATTCCTCTCAAACTATTAACACATCACCCCGTCTTTTCTTTTTTATTACAGGAACGCCATTTTACTAGAGTCACGGTCACCGTCACAGGAACAAACGCTGTCGTTCGCGCAAAAACGGGAATCGTAGTCGCAGAGCACACAAGAAAAAGAAAAGAATAACGTTGTCCTCTGCTAACCGTTCACCTCCACTTTCTCTTTCTATACATACAATACACAACACACACACACACGCGGGTATCTATTCATATTATATATATATATATATTCTGGCAATATATATATATATATATATCGAGAGAGAGAGTTAAGGTGGTGATGGGCATAAGAGCTTTTCAACTTCCTGCCTTTGCAGTTCTTTCTCTCTCTTATTGATTACACATTGTCACTGTTATAGTTGTTGAGCAGCTACAAGATAGAGAAAGTGCTACAAGGAAAAAGACTACAATTGTTTTTAAAATTCAATTTTTTTTTGTGTGTGTGTGTATATATATTCTAGAGAGAGAGAGAGAGTATTTTGTTTTGTAGAAAGAGAGCAAGATATTTGGATGGGGACTTCAGGGCAGGGGCAGAGCAACTACGATCTCTCGTTCAAGATCTTGCTCATCGGAGATTCCGCTGTCGGCAAGAGCAGCCTGCTCGTCAGTTTCATTTCTAACGTAGTTGACGATCTCTCCCCAACGATAGGTACTACTTCTCTGCTTTGTGTCTTTAAGCTGTGAATTGATAGATGGTGTTTGATTCTTAAGCCTGAGCAAAGTTTTGAAATTTGTTCAAGTTGTGATCTTGGGCTTCGAGTTTATTAGTTGGTAGATTTACGAAATGTGTTGGTGGAAGTTACTCTAATTTCCAGCAATCGTGTATGGATTTTGATCCTAGATTTGATTGTTTTTGTGTTTTGCTGCTAGTACAATTTGAGTTTCGGTGGTATGTAGTTGTCATGGAGCTGATTTCTTCCATTCTACTTTGAGTACAAACAGGAATTCAGGTCATTTGTTCTTTTGCTTGTTGTAGATAGTTTGGTCTTGAGGCTATTTTGTTGCGTGCACATTGTGTCTGCTGCTGTTGACATTTTGCTGTGGATTCAAATACTCAAATGTTTGGATCATGCGCTCATATGGCAAGACTTATTCATTTTTTCTTTTTTTATGTGATGCTGATTTATTCTGCTTATTGTATTTCTTTCTATCTTGATTAGGATGTTGAGTAACTATGTCATGTGAGTAATTGCTACTGCTGTTATGTGGTGTTGCGTTTTCTTGAGTTGTTCGTTTCATTTTTGTCCAAGCTTTGACTAAAGTACAACTTACGTCTCAACTCAAGGCAATTACAACTGAAAAGAAATGCTGAAGCTAATCAAATGAAAACTACACATACTGTTGTCTAGGTAGGACATTTGGAATTATGCGCCTGTCAAATAAATGTAGTGAAAGCTATATGACCTTCTAGTTATGCTTTTCTGCTTATGGCCGTTTAAATTACAAAATGTCGCTGACGGGATTATTGGTTTTTTTTTTTAATTAACTCCTGATTTTCTTAGTTAATAGAGCTAATTCAAAGTTAGTGCTTGTTCACCTGTATGGTATATCTTGGAGTTTGAAAAATAAAATTGCAAAAATATACATCTGAAATGAATAATTTTTCCTTGTTTTTATCTTTGTTCTTTCGTTCAATTTCTAGGTGTGGATTTTAAGATCAAGTTTCTCGCAGTTGGTGGGAAGAGATTGAAGCTGACAATTTGGGACACAGGTAAGAACTTTTCGATAATTTTGACTTAATCCGTCGAAGAGGAAACCAGATTGATTTTTTTTATTTTCTTCCTCCCGTTGATATTGATGCCTCCGTTGTTTTTCTTCTTAACAGTGAATTTTGTATGTCTTTTGCAGCTGGACAAGAGAGGTTCAGGACGTTAACCAGCTCATACTATAGAGGTGCACAGGGGATCATTCTTGGTAAGGCATGCATAAGCCAAAATCACTATCTTATCTTGTCATGGTGTAACTGACTGCTCCCTTTATCTTAAATGCTATAAATATATTTGTTATTAACCCTCCTAGAAGATCATTTAGGGTTTCTGATACTGTTGTATCAATGTGAAATAACTGGTGTGTTGCCAAAAAATTCATTTTCCTTGGTACGGAAATTACGGAAGAGACACCTATTTTCCAGAAATTATTGTGATATCTAATGGCAATGGACGCAGTAAATGATTGGTCACTGTTTATACCTAAACACACGAGTTTCATTTTTTGCGAAATTTGAAAATACAATTAGTATATCAAATTCTGGCAACGTCCTGCTATTTCACTTCCTCATTTCATCTGCACGCCCTATTATAACCATTAAAACACTGTAATTGATTATTTGGAGAACTCATTCTGGAAATTGGCACTACTGGAGCAGTGGTGCTATAATTGGAGCATGCAGAAATCTGATTGAGAACAAACAGAGCTCTAACAGAGGTGAAATGAAAAGAGATGAATAGATTAAAAAACAATTGATTACATCTGCACCTATGTTACTATCCTCTATCATTTTGTAGTCTTGTGGACATTGTTATGGTTAGGATTCGTAGTTATAATGTTCTAGTTTTTAACATCTCATGGTGTTCACTGGTCAACTTTCTGTATGGCTTGTAGTTTATGATGTAACAAGGAGAAATTCATTTACAAACTTATCTGATGTATGGGCAAAAGAACTGGAACTGTACTCCACTAATCAGGATTGCATCAAGATGCTCGTTGGAAACAAAGTCGATAGAGTTAGTCCCCTCTTCTCTTGCTTCCTCTTGATCTCCTATCCCATTTCCGTTTCCTTTGATGCTTGCAAAAATTACTCTAAGGCAGCCTGCTGTTGTTACTCGTTCATATCATATCATATGCTGTTTCATCTCTTTGATGTAGCTGGTGTTCATGACTCTGCATTACTTAGCTGTCCAGGGAAATAGACCATAAATAGGAGAATAAAATAACAATCAGGATGTCATTTATCAGACAATAACTGTATTATATACTTCGGTTGGTTGAGTTTATTACTGATTCCCTGTTCAGATGGAGCGCATTCGTGGCACATGTCATTTGGTTTTTTCACTGATTATTAGTTCAGTTGGACTGTTTTCTGCTTAAAACTTTTTGTATTGTGCAGTTTTGTCGTGCTTTTTTCTTGAGATATCAACTATACTGCCATTTCAGGAATCTGAACGAGTTGTCAGTAGGGAAGAGGGGCTGGCCCTGGCAAAAGAGCTTGGATGTCTATTTTATGAATGTAGTGCTAAAACTCGAGAAAATGTGGAGCAATGTTTTGAAGAGCTCGCGCTGAAGGTAGATAAATGCATTAATATCGGTTTTCTATAAAGAATTCAGCTACATCATTGAGTATTTGACAGATATAGTGAAAGACGGTTTTAAAGATGGAGTCCTGTCTTTGGTGAGTGATGTTTATCATGTGATTCGAGCTTGGACAATGAAATATTTTACTTGTTTCATCTTGAGTCTCAAGATGCTTGTTTCAATGTAGTTGCTCGAACTAAGCCCCTGTTTCCTTGAGTCTAAGACGATTCGATCCATTCTCTTGTTATTAACTGAGGTTTCCCTTTTCCTTAGATTATGGAGGTGCCAAGACTACTTGAAGAAGGATCGACAGTTGTTAAGAGGAACATCTTAAAACAGAAGCAAGAACACCAGACCCCTCCCAGCGGTGGTTGTTGCTCGTAGAAAACTGCAGTAGAAGCTCAATGGCAATTGTCAAACAGCGAATCACATGCTCCTCTGATGGCGAATTCTCCTTTAACGTTTCATGTTCAATATGTGTAAATGATGATTTCTTTTGTTTTCTCAATGCTGCTGTCGTGCTGGAGCCGCTCTAGGTGCATGCGTTGCTTTGCTACTGTTATCATTAGTAGCTCGTGTAAAGTTGTTGGCCGGTTTGGTGTTCTGATCTCCATAATTTGCTGAGAATCCACCTAATTTGATGGAAAACAGCACGCTTTATCTGATCTAATATTGGCTTTTACAATGTATTCTCTGCTTCTTGCATCCTCGAAAACCTTAATTCCATCTTTCTATGTCAGTGGTTGAAGTGCCATAATATTTATCTGGAGCTGCGTCTAACTGTGGATGCTGGGATTTTGGTAAAAGCATACTGGGGAATTTCCTTTTGCCCATTGTTGGGTGGGAAAAAAAAATATAAAGAAATCTGAAGGAATTCTTTCTACAAGCATGGTGATGCAGCATAATTTTATGATTTATTTCATTTTGTCCCCAATACGTGATGTAAAGTTTTAACTCGAACTAACATCGAAATTGATTTATTTCCTGTTAGTTTATAGAAGATTGTTTATTTTGTTCCAATTAGAAGAGTGACTAATTCAGCAGCTACATAAAAATTCTATGCATTTAATTTGAATACTGTTTTTTGTTTAATTCAGGATCCCTTAACTATAAATATAGGTCAATCAAAATGCCCTGAAATATATATATGTATTGTTTCCATAAGTAATTTTCTTTATTAATTAATTCATTTAATCATTTTTATTCATATTTTTAAATTTAATTCATTTTATCAATTAATGGGGTATTAAGTTTTATCCTTCTTTTTAATTTAATAAAAAAAAATACAATAAGAATTTAAATAATGTATACGTGTTGAGAGTATTTAGTGGATTGCTTGCGTAAACAGTAAGTACTTGGAAGCTGTAGTGAGTGGGGGCCAGCATCTAGATTCCTAGAACCCACCCACCATAGTTTAGATTTAGACAAGGGGCGTATGTTATTTCGGCCCAGAAATTTACATCTTTGCCCTGATTCAGTAGTTCATCAGCTGCTAGACCACTGGACCAATCAGTACTTAACGGTTGAATAGGTGGAGTGTAGGGTGTTGATCAACAAAATAAAATCAAATGATATTTCGGAGTTCCATTGTCATAATTAGGACATAAATAAATCATTTTTAAACATGAATGCAGCACAAATCCGTCTCAAGTACTCTCCAAGTTTCATAAAAGAGCCAGCAATTTGAATCTTCTATTACAGTTCCGTGTTTGGTGTTATATTTTATAATTAACCATTGCCAAAAAAAGAAATACTAAAAAGTAGAGTTTGGTTGAGACTTAAGACATAATAAAAGGTGTAACATGTATATATATATATGAGAGGTTGTATATCTTTTTTCTGACATGTTGTGAAAGCTAAATGAATGCATGAGAGTTTGGTGCAAAATGAAGACATGCAGATCCAGAGGAGCACTGTCTGAAATCCTACTCTCACCTATATACTGTCATCCAACACACCACACAGGTACCTATTATTACATCAACCACAAATTTACTCAACCCCAACCCCAACCAGCAGCATCCATGAATTCTTAAATACTGCCACTTTATACACCAACCATCAAACATCATAACCATATATATATATATGTCTGGAGGGAGAGGGAGAGAGAGAGAGAGAGCAGGAAGCATGTGCATCTTTCCTTCCTTTTACTTGTGACCACTGCCAAGAACTTGCCAAAGAAATTAGATACACTTAGTTTTACAACCAAAAGAGAGAGGGGGGGTGGGGGGTGATTATAGGCCACGAAACATGGATTGTGTTATTTGTATGGGGTGGGGGGTGGGGTTAAACAATTAATGTAAGTATATATATATATATATATATATATATGTGTAACTAACAATCATGTGGAGATGTCATGAAAATACGTACCAATTATATATATAAATAAACATCCATTCTCATTCCCTTTCATTCTACGTGAATGTAATCAATCACATGCTCTCCCAGCCAGCTTTCTCCCACCACTCAAATCGCTACTACCCACCCCAATATACACCATATGTATACATGGTTTCTGATATGATGTAATTATAATATATGTATACATTAATCATATTCAATTAATTATCTTAATATAATCATAAATTATGAAGACCAAATTTTCTAACAAGTCTCGTAAATATTGTGAAAGCTGCGACACCACTTTTTTGATTGAACGCTTGGAATCATTCAATTTTAAATTGAACCCAACAATACGTACGTACTTACCCCAAAAACATCCAATTAACGCCTAATTATATATTCTTCATTAATTAGGAAGGGAAGCATTAATTACGTACTACATCTCTGTCTCATTCCGTTACCCACAGATCAAGTTTAGATTTGATATATACCATGATTAGTTCTCAACAATTAATAAATATATAATATTATATATTCCTTTAATATATATATATATATATATTTATAAAGACATGCATATTCAGCCTTATTTATAATAATAATATTATTAAAATAATAAATGCAAGTCTACCTCAATATATATATAGATTTGCAATTTTACAGTGAGTCCACGTTTACATATATACAGACTGAATAAATTTGGAGTACGTAAGTAAAGGCTCGCGGTCGCATATATATAGTTTCAGTTTGGTGGGCATACTGTGACTTAATAATTAGGTAAAATTGCAGTTTTAGTTATGTAATTTTAGGTTATTAGTATTTTTTATTTTGTAATTTATTTTATTTATATATTTAGTTTTAAATATTTTATATTTGGTCCTTTTTGACAAATTAATTAGTTTTGTACTAATAATTTTGATCATAATCACCCATAATTATAAAATTAAAAATAAGATCTATCACAGTATGAAGGAGATCAAAATTGTCAACACATGATTAAATTTGTCAAAAAAGACCAAATGTGAGATGTTGAGACTAAATTCATTGTGTAAATAAAGTAAGTTAGAGCACTAAAAATGCTAACGAGACCAAGAATATAACTTTGCCTAATAATTAGGTTAAGGAAAGAGATGGTTAACTGGATTTGGGTGGCATATATATAAGTATGGATGTACATTAATTAATTATATATTACGATTGGTTTTCTGTTGCTAATTTACTTAATCAAGCTCATCAATCACATTAAAATTTTCCCAAATTTAATATAAGGCCAAGGACTATATATTACAATTGCAAGTGGTGGGTTCCAACTTAGTGAATCTATAAGGGTATTATATACGTATGTTCTTATAATAATTTCTATTTTTATTTTTATCTTGCACAGTTGAAATATATAGTTATTAGTATTTATATTTGAATGTGGACTATTTTTTTATTAACTAGTTCAACCAATAGTTTACTTTTTATGTATAACTGTTTAGAATTAATTTATTTTATTAATTTTAATCAATTATTTATTTTATTTTTTTCTTTCTACTTTTAATTAAATAAATATAATAAAATTTTTAAATTTGATAAGTGTTGTGTATGCTTCAATTACGAAGTATATATCCATTAATTTCATTTTCATGTTGATGGGAGGCACTAATTATAACCTTTCTTGTGATGGATGAACCAAATTAAAGTAATTATGAATGAACAATCACCTGGAAACACTAATCACTATGATTATATAAAATTAGAAAAGCTCAATATAATTAAAACAAATATAAGCAAATGATCAATTAATCTGGATCATGGGTTCTTTAAATAATTAAATTAAGCATTTGGTGGTACAAAAGAATTATATCTCAGCTGTTTAGTTGAGCTTATGATCAATATGAAAAAAATAATTAGGAACTCAAAATTTTCTTGTTGAGTTCTTCTTGAAAACAAATTAGTTCTAATAATGGCAATCAACCAAAGGAGAGGCGGAAAAGACTATAACTTGTTCTTTTGTTGCTGCAAAAGGAAACTTGGATTCCGCCGCCGCCGGGTGATCAATATCTTCTGGGGCAGGAAGATTAAGATCTAAAGATAATAGATTCCTCGGCCTCTTCATCACTTCTTGGGACTCGCCGTGGCTGCTAGCCGGGATGGGCCTGTGCCGCCGCATGTGGCCGCCCAAGGCCTGCCCGGAACCGAACTCAGCTCCGCATATGGAGCATTCGTGAACCCGAGACTTGTTTGGGGGGCTGCCTAATACACGCTTTGAGATTTGAAGTGAAACAAGTGTCCCATCATCAGGCCGGGGGCCGTCTGGTTGAAGATCTTCTTGGTTCTCTCTCAAGGGCTTTTTCTCCTCTAGGGTTACTGCTGGCTTATTGGGTTTCTTGTGACTTGCACGGTGGCCACCCAGCGCTTGGAATGAAGGGAAACTTTTGTTACACGTCTTGCACTGGTAAACCTCCGCCAGCGGGTGAGATAACTTTTCGCCTTGCCCTTTGGCCAAGAGAATCAAACAGTGGGCCATGTCTTCTTCCTCCTCATCCGTGGTCTGTCTGAGCTGATCACAGCCTGAATTAGAAGGCGAGGGGATTAGAGCAGGGTCAGAAGTCCCGTGGGTTATAACACCGGCACTGAGTTGGGGGACGGTGGATGAGGTAGTGGTGGCGGGCATGGTTAATACAAGCGGCGGGGAGTCTGGACGCGGCCTCTTGCTGCGCTTTCCCTTGATCAGAGTTATTTCTTCTGGATGATCAGCTTGCATAGTGTTGGATTAATGTTGCTTGTTTACTTTATTTTGCATTTGTTTCAAGTAAAAAGAAATAGTATGAGAAAAGGGAATGGAAAGAGATGGGGCTGCCGAAATAATGAAAAAGAGTTTAGGGTCTCTCAATATATATATGTACACAGAGAGAGAGAGAGAGAAGTGAATGAGTTGAGGGAGGCGTTAAAGTAATGGAGTGTGGAAAGACAACCCGTGAAAATGTTCACTTATGCTCTTCTTTTCTTGTACTCCCTACCAACTTGGTAACTTTACATCTACATATATGTACTAATTAATGTATAGGAAACTGTACAATTCACCCTATAATATGTGAATTAAATGATTAAATAAACTTTATGAAAAAAAAATTCTCATTTTTGAATTTAGTCAGTATATATAACAAATATTCCTTAATTACATAAACATGATACAGATTATAATAAAAAGAATATAGGAATGTGAAATTAAAAACAGCAGTAGGTATGTAAAAAAAAGGAGTGAGATAGAGTTGGATTTGAAGCAAAGGAAGTGATTGATTGAACTACTTTATGGGCGGTTGTGGAGAGTTAGAGTGCAAGGCTGGCAGTGACAGTGGCACAAGAATTGCGCTGCCCACCCTCCTCATTCTTAAATTTCCAAAACTTGTTTCAACTGTAGCTGTAGTAGTGTTAAGTGGATTAGACCCCAAATGGCGCCGGCTGCGGCTGTACGTACTGTATGATTAATGAGTTTAATTAGCCAATGATTAGAGTTGGTAAAGTAAGGAATAATGGCACGTTCCCTCTCTCACTTCCAACAATATTATAATATCCTCAATTATTATTTTCATAATTAAACCCAAAACCACTCATTAATTATATCTTTGATAAATTAATTCCAGTGAGAGCTCCCCTCCAACTCATCAATTTTCTTAAACTATCACACCTTTTCTCATTATATTATAATATTTTTTTTTTTAAAAAATAATATTTGAAACTAATTTATTCCACGGTTCAATAGAATATTTTAGTTATTTAGTTTTTTCTCTTTTCTGTTTCTTTGACTTAAGAAATTACATCATTAATTATATAATAATTTTTATTATTAACTAATTACACTCTTTTATAATTAATTGACATTTTAGTAAATCGTATTATCGAGTGAACCTATTATTAATTACTACATATAATAATGGGGTGAAAAAAATAAAATAGCATTCATGGATCCATCATCAAAGCACGACATGTAAAAGATAATATAGGGATACAATAAAAAAAAGCCAAAAATTAATTACAAAAGCACGACTTAGAAACACATTTGGATTTTGGGCGATGATGATTATATGTATATATACATATTCTTGGCGTATGTTAGGAGTATACGTAGAATCTACGAGTATGCGGGGGGCACGTAACTGTGTCTTCTACTCGTTCTCACCCTAGCTATGCATTACATACATATTAGGTCATGTAGTACGTAAAGCATTTATCATTTTATTCTTTCCTTTCTCTAGAAATAAAAAAACAAAAGAATTAAGAAGAAGGTGATGATATATGCTGAGAACGTTGTAGGATTTGTTTATTATATTAGGGTTAATTATACTTAAATTCCCTTTAAAAATATAAAATTATATTTTTGTTTTAAAAAAATTTTGAAATTACACTTGCATTTCCTTCGAAAATTCACTGTTTACACCTGACCCTTTTTCATTACGGTTTAGACAAAAAATGCTAGTGTCATCAAAATAATTATATAAAATTTTAAACTTATCCATCATTTAATATTTTGTGTAATAATTTTGTACTTATAAGAAAAAAATATTTAATAATATTAACCACATTCCATATATAGGTATAAGTACAAGATCATACATGAGAATGTTAAATAAATAATAAAATTAAATTTTTATATAATTTTTTTTGCTAACATCAGTATTTTTCATACATACCATAATGGATGGGGCCAGGGATAACGAAGAATTTTCGAAAGAGGTGTAAGTGTAATTCAAAAATTTTTTAGGAGAAAATGTAATTTCGCATTTTTAAAAAAGGTATACGTACAATTAATTTTTATATGTAACAATAAATTATTTATGAGTTTGCCAGTAAATATATTAGAAAAAGAAATACAAAATGCAAATTAAGATTTATATATGTGATTTTAAAAAAAAATCTCCTATCGTTCATCTAACGCCCGTTTACAGTTGCTCAAAATAAATATTTTTATTTTTTTATGTAATACATAATTAATAACTATGTACCTGTCAATAATTTATAAATTACGATCGACAACATGCATCAGTAGAATCCTATTTTTAGGTAGTTAAATATCTAACAAGAGGTCGTGAGTTCCAATCCTACGCATATAGGTGTTTGTCTATTTTTATAGTAGTATGTGAATGTTGTCTTTTTGTTTCATCTGAAGTCATTGACTAATTTAGAAATATTATTATACTGCATATTGAATGTTGTAATAGTCTATTGATTCTTTTAAAAATATGGCTGTATTTTTTAAAATATATATATATAGTTGTATATGATTAATTTATAATATAGTAATCTGAATGCAGCTGGGTGTGGAAGTATGGAACAAAATTAGGAAGAACATGAAGCAAGCAGGCAAGCATGTCGTCGGTTGAGTATTTTCAATCTTACGTTAGTTTTATAACAATAATATTGTATTCCTTCATCATGTTACTTGTAAACTGCAGCATGCGAGTGCTGGCTTAGAATGGCCGAGAGTCGTGTCTTTAATGCATAACAACCGTTATACACGCGGACATATATGTATGATTTTGAGGTATTTTGAATGTAGGCTTTTATTTTGAAACTGCTAGAAAAGATAGTTCTAAATCAAAAATTAGAAGCGAGGATTAATGATTAAGTACAAGGTTCGTTGCTCCTTGCACTGTACTGCCATCCAACTGGGCCCTGTATATGTTGTAAAGGCCCTCATCTGAATTAAGAATGGGCCAATTGGGAAGCCCAGTTTCATGAACAGACTATGCCTTCTCAAAACCACACTAATCTCGCTTACATTAATAGAATCATGATTTGATATTATAATGTTGAGGAGGTAGGTATTATCCATAATTAACTTAGATGATAATGGAATCTAAAAGCAAGGATAGAGAATCAGACAGCTCAATTTGTGATGAGATATTAAAGGGTTTTGATATGGTTGGGTAGCTGTCTGATGATCCACGACAAATACATATGACTAGATATTCTACGCCTATTTTTCGGACACATATTCTAATTATACGTGTCTATGTATATATCCGTGTATGTATTTTAGAGAAATAATTAAATAAGACACATACAATATATTGAAAATTTTATTAAGTACATCAATAATTTTATAACAAAACATACATAAAAACCACACACTACTACATAAATAGACACATCACAAATATATGTGTAATTTGAACTCAAAACCTTTATCAAACGAAGAGTTTTATGACCTTAACTTTATCACTGAAACATAATACCATTGGCAGAACTCATAATATATATATATTGACGGGAATTATGAGATGTTATTCACAATAATACTCAAGTCAAATTGTAAAGTAATAACATTTTATATTATGGTAATCAAATATTTTTTATTTTTGAGTTAATTATACTTAGACCCCTTTTAAAATGTGAAATTATATTTTTTTTTTCTCAATAAAATTTAAAATTTCCTTTACACCCCTTTTGAAAATTCACCATTTACACCCAACCCCTTCTGTTATATATGGTTTAGATGAAAAAGATTGATGTTAGCAAAAAAAAAATTACATAAAATTTTAATTTTATTCCTTATTAACATCCGTACGTAATAATTTTTTTTATTTTATCCCTTGTTTTACCCTTGTAAATATATAATTATTATATAGAAGTATCATAAGAGATAAAATTAAAAAAATTATATATATATATATATTTTATTAACATCAATATTTTCGTTTAAACCATAATAAAAGGGACATGTGTAAACGACAGTGTTTTTAGAGGGGGTGTAACTATGTAACTATAATTTTAATTTTTTAAAAAATATATGTGTATATATATATATACATATTTTTATATTTTTGACAAGAAGAGGAAAATGAGGAGAAATTTGACAACTATATTGATAGAAATCAATAATAATTTATTTTGTGAATATATATTTTGTTTATTAAATCAGAATATGGTAATATGAAAGTATATAGTTTGAAGTTTGAAGGAAGAGAAGCGATGGAGAATTTCTTTTTTGTGAAAGCAACTAGAACGTGCCTAAACGCAGCTAGGCTGGGCCCCCTTTCGTGTTTGTCCTTTGTGTCCACGCGTACATCAATTTCACCGTATATTTATTGATATTTATAATTATCTAAAATCTACTTAATTCATTTATAAAACCCACCCTATATTAATTAATAATTACGATTTATT
The DNA here is from genome assembly GCF_026168435.1 of Sesamum indicum. Taxonomy (NCBI): domain Eukaryota; kingdom Viridiplantae; phylum Streptophyta; class Magnoliopsida; order Lamiales; family Pedaliaceae; genus Sesamum; species Sesamum indicum. The sequence goes on from NC_142667.1 coordinate 14,670,787, forward strand.
TAAAATACCATGTAAACATTAAGATGAGACAAGGCAGAATTTGTGTCTAGACATGGGACATTGGTCAAAATTGTCAGCTTAGGGTAAGTAAATTGTGATAGTGGTAACAAAGATCGATCGTGATTGAAAAATTGTAATGCAGTTTTGATTTTTTGAGAGTGATATTTTGGATACTTTCTCATCTTCACTGTATTTTTAGATTCTTTGAATTTTGATTATGAATAGTGAAGAATGAGGTGCGGTTGTTGAATGATGGAATTTCTTTATGAAAGTGGGAATTTGTACAGGAAATTTCTAGAGGAAAAGGGAAAAAGAAGTGTGAAGAGGAGTGATGAATAATTGGAGATACGTGTGCATGAGACTAAATCCTGTTAAGATAGAGATGAAAATGACAATATATATAGGAATTAGGGAGATGAATTTGTTGGATTTATAATAGTAAAAATTGGACGGAGAAAATGGAATTTGTTGACATTTTCTTACAAAGAATATGGTCCGTCCGATGGTTTTCAGTTGGAGTTGGAGGGTATATGTTTATGGGGTAGCATCACATGGTATACATGTAGAGTACGGAAACAGAGTGCTGTCGAGTGGGACCCACTCCTTGTCAGCAAATCTTGAGACTTTATCCATTTGTTTGTCCAATACGCTGTTCCGACACTTCTAAAATCCACCTACGTAACCTCTCTCATCCTTTACTTTCTCCAAAATATCCCCTTCCCCCAATTAACTCTCTCTCTCTCGTTTTGTTTTCACTTCAAAAATCATATCCTAAGAATAATGTGTTAAAAATTACTCCTTTATCTATATAGTAAAAAATAATGGACTTAGAGACTCGTTTCACGAGTTTATAAACTCTTCAAATTAATATTTTATAAAATATTTTTTAATTTTTAGAATATCGATATAAAATTTAGTAAGTTATTTTTTTAAAAAGAAAATAAAATATTACGATCTTATGATATCACGAAATAAGAAGTTTTTAATACTTTTAAGGTATTTAACTCATTTAAACAGTCTCGCACGATGATTAGGGGTGCTAGGATGCCAATTTTGATTGTTTTAAACTTATTTTTAAATTAAATTATCATTGATGATTTTATAAAATAATTTTTTAAATTGACACTTTTAAAATCAAAATGAAAGAATGAAACGAGGGTTTGTCCCTAGCAAGAGAGAAACCAATAATATGCACTATAAACCACCAACACTCGCCACAACTTTAGATAGATCAAAATATAAGATCGTATATATTAATCCAACAAGAAAATACTTAATCTAACAAAGGCTAATGATTGATTTTAGAAAAAATCGAGATAAAAAACAAAAGAACAAAAAAAAAGAAAGCGATAAGAGAGAAAAGAAAGAAGAAAAGGGGGAGAGAAAAAAAAAGGAGAGAAAATAAACGAAAAGTTGAGGGAATCACTAAATGGGCTTAAATCTTGAATGGTAAGTGCAAATTTAAATTTTACAAAAATAAACTTTGTAACCCGCATCTTTGATAACATATGGAGATTAATTATTATAATATAATTTAAAAAATTAATTATATATTTAACAATACAATGTGGTTTTTTGACAATCTTTTTAAGTTTTAAATTAAAATTAAATCAATAGTGCGGTGCGATTTTACTCTAAATTTAAAATTACAATTTAAAAAATAAATCATAAAAACTAATTTAATTCGATCTTATTTGGGCGATCTGGGTGGTTTTAAAATTTTTTGATCACTCGTAATGATGATCCCAGATCCAACAATTCCCTCTACTGTTAATCATCAAATTGGGAAACACAATTTATGAAAAAAAATATATTTTGATTACATAAATAGTATCCATACTTAATTAAAATATAAGAAACAAGACGGAAACATGTGTACAAATTTTACAAAAATGAAGCTCTCCTAAAAATTTCCACCTTATTGTTATTATTAATTTATATCAATGTAAAGTTGAAATTAATTATATATTGTTTTAGGGAATGAAATATTTAAATGAGATTTTAGTATATTGAGAAGATGAAGGAGTAAGACGACGTTATCCCGTAAGGATCTCCTCTCTCTCTCTCTCTCTCTCTCTCTCTCTCTCTCTCTCTCTTCCTAAGTTTTCATATCTAGCAATGGATAATGAACATGGTGAAGGATGACATGTTACCTCATCATGATGCATTTAAATATACCACCATATTACACAGAGGAAAATGGCAGATGCGTCTGCTGGAAAGATGTAAAAAATGAAAGAACATGAAAATCTGGGGGACCCTTGTCTGAATTTCGGGAACATTTCCATTGTTTTCTGCAAAATGCTCTGTTTTGCGATTTAATTGAAGGGCTAATGCCTAATGTGCTTAATTACGGCGCAAGATTTTAACGTATCTGCATCGGTGCACATATGAGGGTCTGATTATTAGATTTTCTTGACATTTATTTTTCTTATATCTGTATCTGTTTTGCTGCTTCCCTTCTGCATAAATGGTTGTGTGCGTGTGAGTGTGTGTTTTTAATTTTTGTTTTGGTTTGTGTTTTGTGAATTTTCAGGAGGAATTCCGGGGCCAAATCTTTATATTTTTGTGCTATAAGTTATTTTTATAAGACAAAATGGAGAACGGTTTGAAGCAACAGAGGATTTCTCATCTGCCTTCAAAAGATGAATGCACGATGGAGATGGGCTCTGATCAGACATACGGGTCTCTCTCTCTCTCTCTCTCTCCAATAATCAAACCGGTTGTTCTTTCATGCTTATGTTTTTCTTTATTTACTTTTAGACTTAAATTTTGTATGTGGTAATAAACTTCAGGTGCTCGCATTATCGGAGGAGATGTAAGATCATAGCGCCCTGTTGCAATGAGATATTTGATTGCAGGCACTGCCACAATGATGCAAAGGTGCATATCTTTTTTCACTATATATATATATATATATATATATATTTGTTCATGTTTCAGCGTACTAGAAACTGTTATTATGAGATTCACCACAGAGCCTAATTCTATTTCATCTAACTCATAATTAAGCAGAATTCAATAGAAGTGGATCCACTCGATCGCCATGATATTCCACGTCACGAATTAAAAAGGGTTAGTTTTATTACATTGTCTGTTATCTCCTTGTTCCTTTGTCCTCTATGACTTTATTTAATTCTTCTACTGTCTGGAAATGACAAGGAATTTTATTGAATCTTCTTCCCATGATGAAGTGGAAATCTGGACACTAATGAACTGTTTGCCTTGAACAGTTTGACAATGTTAAGCTTAGCTTTCAACTTTGTTGTCTATACGTAAAATGATGTTCAAACAAGTGGATAAGTTTCGGGATTCTTCTCGCCGACACGGCTTCTTATGCAGAGACATAGATACTTTTTCATTTGGAAAGATCAAGATTTTCTATGCATCTTCTTGACTTTATTACATGCTCGTGCTTTTCGGACCTTTCACATGAATTTGCATCTTCATTTTCCGGCAATATATGTTCAACGCCGAATTTAATTACCTAATTTTGCTTTCTTTGTGTCTTCAGGTCATCTGCTCATTGTGTAAGACAGAACAAGATGTGAGTTCTTTTTTAACACTTTAAACGTACAGATTCCTTTTGTAAAACTTGCTACAGTTTTATCGATGATCGACTTAATATTCGATGTCTTTGTAGGTTCAACAAATGTGCATAAACTGTGGGGTTTGTCTTGGAAAGTACTATTGCTCGAAATGCAAATTCTTCGACGATGATGTAAGCTTTGATTAGTTTCACAGACAACTCTATAACCACTTGATTTGCTATTACAATATATGCTTATACAACACGAACCTTATTCTTTTTAAGGTTTCCAAGAATCAATATCACTGCGAAAAATGTGGAATATGCAGGTAACAATTATTGCTCTTCTTAAGCCATACATGCCATGAGTAACTAGAAACTTGGTTCTTGCAGCTTGATTTATGACTGATATGTTAAAACCTGGATATTATCAAATTCCAGCCCCACATTATCCTACATACTTCTTTTTGGGCCACACAGTCCTTTACCTCCTTTCTTTACCTTTACTCTTTTACGCAGCTTTGAATCTAACTTTTCTTTGTTCCCTTTGTACTTGTTTTCACTTTTGTTGTAATAGAACTGGCGGCAGAGACAACTTTTTTCACTGTGATAAATGTGGTAAGTTGCACTGCATCCACGAATGAAGGTCATTGGATACTAATTAAAGATGGAAAATTAAGCATTGTGTGGTTTCTGTATCAGAATGCTGCTACTCAAATTTATTGAAGGATTCACATATATGTATAGAGAGAGCGATGCATCACAATTGCCCTGTTTGCTTTGAGGTAAATATGAGTTGGCCATAATAAACATACACAACCGTCTTTTGGACAGGAGCGCTAGTTTTAACGTCTTATTTTTTCGCCTGCTGCAGTATCTTTTTGATACGCCAAGAGATACAACTGTTCTGCCATGCGGGCATACTATACATCTTAACTGTGTTAAGGAGATGGAACGTCACTTCCAGTAAGATTTTCCTCATCCTTACCTTAACTTCATTGCCCTTTTCTTACAAAAACCTGTCTATCAGATGTATAGTTGGCATATTCAACTAATACTTAAGACACGCATGCAGGTATTCTTGCCCAGTTTGCTCAAAATCTTACTGTGATATGACCCGTATCTGGGAAAGGCTCGACCAGGAGGTGCATATGTGCTCTAGTTATAACTCTACCACCGACATTCATATACTGAGCAGCTGCATATTAACTACTTATCTTCTTATTTTGTCCAAATTCCAGGTTGCTTCAATACCTATGCCTCAAATGTATCAAAATAAAATGGTAAGAAAACGATAAGTTAGTCCATCGATGCTGTCTTTTGCTGAAATACAAGACACTTGATGTTGGCTTGATTTAACAGGTCTGGATTCTCTGCAACGACTGTGGAGAGACATCCGAGGTTAATTATCATATCTTGGCTCACAAATGTCTAAATTGCAAGTCGTATAATACAAGGCAGACAAGAGGAGGAGGCGGCCACACATCATGCTCGACCAGAATACTGGAGATGGTTAGGTGATCAGTATGTCTGGCTGATCTGAATCAGACGAAAACTACTAATATGAAATTGGTCGGGTGGATTGGAGTCGTCACGGATGACTTGAATCCATACATCCAATTCTTCCATTATTCTTTTCTGATTGCTTTACGTCGCCTAGCTAGTCTGAAAAACTTATGTAACTTCATCCTTAGATCATCTACTCTTCAAATTAATCTTCTCATTATCCTGAGAAAACACAAGCATGTTTGTGCTTTCTGGGACATGGATCCTATCACAATGTACTTTTGACTTCCATGTTCTTGAATCCAGGTATTCATTCTGGCCTTCGTTTGCTTTCATTTATGGTTGTCCCAGACACAACCAAAAAGTATCATAAATAATATTGTCCTGATTAAAATACACTCTGTATTATAAAATACAAAATCAAACATATTAAAATAAAATTCAAATCAAACATCATTAAAATCTTTAACAGCAACTTCCTGATTCTTTTGTCTATCTTTTTTTATAAAAGAAACTTTTACTTCACTGTAGTAAGGTCATATCCTTTTATTGGTCTCTATCTGTAAACGACTTTACCCGCGTACAGCAGTGTTCAAAGATTGAAAAGTAAACTTTATTTAACACTTAATTTGTGATTAATTACTAAATAATTAATTAAACTCAACTTGTTAAGTATAATAAATCAAATTAAGCATCTTTTTTTTTCCATTCAATAATGTGTCGAACTCGACTGGATTACTTAAAAATAATGCGTGTAAAAAATGGAGTATTCATGTTATCTTCTTGTTTAGTATAATTAAAGATATTCAGCAATTGACTAGTATAATAATCAAATCAAATATAAATATAATTTCAACACCCAATTAAAAAGTTTATGAACAAGGCTAATATCATAAGTCTCATTATTAGCAATTTTGTGAAGTGGTAATCAAATTAATTAACTCTAAGAAAGTGAGTGTCCTCTAATAAATTGGACGAAATCCTCCTCGATTTTATCTTCAAATGCAGTAAATTATATTTGGATTGATAAATTTTAATTTTGAAGGAAGTATTTGAAAAAGGGATTCAAATAATTTAAAATATAATTTATATTTAAGATGATCCAAATAAATTTAAAAAAATTATTATTAAAAAATTAAAATCCATCCATCTAAATAAACTCTAATTTTGTGTTAGAGTGTCTTCCCACATCCCACATCGTCAGGGAACATTCTTTTTTTCTTTTTCTTTCTGGTGCTACAGTATCAGGATGAGGATTGAGGTTCCAAGAGTCTTTAATGTTTGTCAGACGATCACGGGTTACAAAAATCGCTTCATAATTCAATTGGTGACTCTGGCCCGTATAGGGATATGCGGCGACTGTTGAGTGGCTGCAGTGGCCTGGCGTTGTGCTCCGCGTACTGTCACATTATTGGGGAAAAAACAAATAATAAATATTTATATATTCACCAAAAAATTGGTTTTTTATAAAAATTAAAAAAATTGATAACTGTAGTTTATTTAATTAATAATTACTAATTAGGCACTAACTGCAGTGAATTATGAAAATAAAATACTGTTATAAATTTTTACAAGTACTCACATCGTGAACAACTTTTCTCAGCAATTTTACTTGCTCCATCGAAACAGTCTTCACCTAAAATAGTTTAAAAAGAATTAGTCACGAAGAAACAATATTGCTCCGTGGGGCGACTATATTATAAAATTTATTTTATTTATTATATAATTAATAGTTTTTTTTAATTAAATTATATATTAATTAATCAGACTCGATTTGAATTACAACTTTAATAATGAGAAATAAGGAAGTACCTTTTTGTTGATGGTCCAAATAACCCCTTCGGTACAAGGAGGAACAGTAAGTGATCCCATGTATCTGTAATACCTTCTGCTGCATATTTGAACTTCTTTTGGATCAACCGGTCCCAAACTTCTCTGGTCGTCCTTCTTACGTGCCATCGACGTTATATTTGTCGTCAGCTGTCAATAGTCCAAACAATTTTGTCAAAGAAAATATTAACAAAAGGACTAACAAAATAATTAACATGATTTATTATTACAATTTGCTAAATTGCAGAATTGAGAATTATAGTTTTGTGTTCATTAATTACCTTGGAGAGAAATGGATCGGGTTGGCCAGTCTTGTAGAACACTCCAATCACAGCTATCTTATTTTCGACCACCGGGTCTGTGGCTTTGTGCACCAAGTGCAGCTCCAGGGCATATCTGTACATTACAACATATAATTTTTATTACATTATCACAATTCTTGCACAAGCCAAAACAAACACAAACGAAGTAAGACTGTCAAAAAATGTAGCTATGCCTTTTGCCGTTGTAAGTGTGCTCGGAAGGAGAGTGCCAATGTGCGTAACGGAGACAGTATTCGGTCCCATTAATGGATAATGAACCAGCATCATCTAACCACTGAATCTGCATGCGTGGTCATCACCAAACTTTCATTAATTACTCCGAAACATCTTGATTAATCTAATTATCTTACAAGAATGTACGTAATTTTATATATATATATATATAAACACATGCAGTAATGTTTATGAGTTTGATTCGACCATATAGTGATTTAATGATTCTTACTTGTATGTCGTGACCTCTGTTCTTGAGAAGTGCATGCGCAGGTTTGTAATTGGGGGTCTGGGGGTGGGAGATAATCCTCACCATTCTGTCTCCGGAGATATCGATTGGGGATTGCATAATCCCGGTGTTGCATCCACCCCATTCTTCCTTGATCTTCCCCCAATTTATTGGACCCTTTGCACTATTTTGATCGTAATTGAACTCGCTTTCATCATCTGATTCAAACAGAAAGAGATCAAGAAAGAACAAATTAAGATGTAATGACCAATGAAATCATATCGTGCAGGTTATTTGGATTAACATACCTACTTCTTGAGCATTGATTGGTTTTGTCCCAAACAAGACAAAGAAGGCAACGAAGATTGGGGCAAGAATGTAGGTACACTTGCTTTTGCTCATCGTTTCCTCCTTTTGTCTTTGGTTGGGAGGGAAGGGAGTGGTAATGGTAATGGATTCTTGATTTCATTACATTGTTGTCTTTATGGTCTATATATAAGGTGCATAGATGGCAAGTTTAAGTTAAATTCTTATTGATAAAGCCTTTTGAGCTTGTTTTGATAACTTCATATTACAAAATATTTTAAATTTGTTCGTTCTCATTTTAATTGTTTTTGTGAAATATTAATAAATTTTCAATTCTCTTAATATGAAATTATTTAAAAATGATTTTTACAAAATATTTAATCAAAATTCATTAATTCTATATCCATCATAACGCAACATAAGAAAGTTGTTCTAGACGAAGGAATACGGAAAAGTATGTTAATAAAACATATATTTCCTACCAAAAAAATTTTAGAATTATATTTACACTCCCTTTTCATTATCTATACTTGACCCTCTTTCGTTAAAATTTAAACAAAAAATGCTGATGTTAACAAAAAAATTACATAAATTTCTAATTTTACCCCCATGCAATATTTTCATGTAATAAATTTGTACTTATAAGGAGAATATTTAATGATGTTAACCTCACTCCATATATATATATATTATATTTATTTTTTCACAAGTACAAAAATATACATGAAAATGTTAACTGAAACTTAGAATTGAAAATTTTATGTAATATTTAACGTCAGTATTTTCCGTACGAACCTTAATGGAAGTGGGTCAAATGTAAACGGAAAATTTTTGAAAATATAATTTCAAAACTATTTTGTTTTTTTTTTTTAAAAAGTATAATTTTTACATTTTCATAAAAAAAATTAACTGTAACTAACACTAATAGAAAATGAAATTGACTTTCATTGTGAAGTGATCGTTTGTTCCTGGTTTCCAGGTACGCACACATTGTACGTACCTAGTGCAAACCTTCCTACAAAATGAGGCCTGCTTACGAGGCTAAGGTTTATTGTAAGAGGGAAAATCACATTTTTCGTTTCATATATTAAATTTATTTTTAATATAGCACCATTTATTAGATTTTTTTTTTTAGTCTCATTTATTTTAAAAAATTCTCAATATTAATCTCAAGTCACTTTTTTTTTTTTTTCCAATTTTTAACAAAAAAGTTATGTGAATTGGATGGAAAAGTGACTTGTCACTAATATTGAAATTTTTTTAATACGTATGGGACTAAATATAAGAAAAGTCTAATAAATGGGATTAAATTAAAAATAAACCTATTATATAGGATAAAAACATGATTTTTTCCATTATAAGACTACAAGTCAACTTTAGTTTTCACCTCATATCTTCAAACATGCAGAAAACAAGGCCGATAAATAAATTAATTAACGATGTATTGTTTAGATGAAGAATCAGATAGGATTAATTGGTCAAACATGGGTTGCTCTGCTGATTTCGGAAATCAAATAATGAGAACAATATATGTGGAGTGTGGTTCTTTTAAAACACAACAATATAGACTAGGATAAATGTAATATTACTATACTATAATTTATTAACTCCATCTTTTAAGGCCACATTTGAATGAAGGCCTCAAATATTAATTTGTGATTATTTAAAAAATAACTACTTAGTAATTCGTTTACTTATTTCTTTAGAACAATATGACTAATTATAAAAAATGTGTGGTTATTAGATAAGGACAAGTTTGATGGTTATTTAGATTAGATACTGGTATGCCCTAAAATAAGACAAAACAAAATGATATTTGTTTTATCCCTCTCCCATCCTCCATCTGCTGAAGTGGTTTCTGGGTTGTGTTATTTATGATCTACGACGAAGGATGCCGTTTTACGTGGACGATTGTGATATTTTGGCTTCGAAACGGCACAAAATTATAAGTTCACCAATAGGATTCATGCCTTTTTATCGGGTCGGGACCTGATACGCATGGAGGACTCACATTGGGCCAATCAGACCCCCGGCTTCTCTATATAAATACTCCCAATCAGTGCATTAATGATACATCGTCTTTACCAATTTTTACTTTCAGGTCGCTCCAGCTCGCTAAGCGACCAACTTTCACGACCTCAAAACCAAACACTGACTTAAGCATCGGAGGGTTTTAGTTGGGGACCATTCCAGCAAGCCTAACGATCTGCTTCTTTTCTCATGGCCCAATCACTAATTTGAAAGAGGTAGCGATCTCGAACCACTCGGAGGACCAGCTCGCCCGACCAAGGAGGTCGTGTGGATTTCGACCTGAATCAGATTGTGCCTTCATTCCTTTTTATAATTAATTAATATCTAGACCAAAAGAAGAAAAAAAAATCTCATTTGCAACATAGATATAAGTATATAAGTGCAGCGTAAGCATGACTAGCGAGCAACTTCAAGTGGGGGATCCACTTACAAGGGGCGAGGAGAGGTGGCGTCTTTCAGTTTGAGATAGCAGATATTCATATCTGTTCTTTTACACACTTTGAAAAAAATATCTCATTACCCTCTAAAACAAATGATTTTGTGCTACCTAGCTGCTTAATATTCTTGTGATTACGTGGAAAGCCCACGTTCAGATTTTTCTAACATCTCCACCCACCCATAGTTCCATTATTACATCTCTAATTACTACACACACACAAACACATAAATATATATATATATACTCACATTATATAGTTACTTTGGTAAAAAGTGTATCATGCTACTCATCAAAATACTTACAACACTACTTCTACTGCTGGAGGCAGAAATCTGTTTTGCTATGATCAGTACTCGGAAAGTGGTGAACACCAAAACATGGGAGGAGAGAATCGAGAGCACTGCCTCCGGGGGTGCCCACTTCTATGTAAAGAATCACCACAGGATTCCGAGGGATTCGTGGGATAACAGCCAGAACCAAGACGAGGCGCCGGCCGCTGCAGACGCCCCCGCTGATAACCATGCTTAATTTGGATGCCTGCTGCTTTATATATGATGATGACTCAGCACTTGTCTTTTCTCCTTTTCAGTTATGATTTTTTGTTCAGCCTTTTTGTGGAAAATCAAGTTTTAAAGGGTGTCTAATTAGCAGATAGGACGAATGATAGGTATACAGACTTGAGATAGCTAGGCATAAAAGCTGATATCAGAGGGCCAGAGCAACTGGTGGTAGCTGCCTAATTACTATATCTTGTTATTCCCTCTTCTTTGTAATTTACCACTTCTTATATATGTAATTTAATGTTGTGTTCTGTGTTTTACATGTATAATTATTTATTTAAACTCCAATATTATCAAAAAAAAAATTTATGTTATTTGTCAAAGAATAATTGATAATTTATGAAAATATGCATTATTTTTGTTAAACTAAAATAATTTATGTTAAGTTTAACTATCTTTTATTATTTCTAAATATAAAATCATAATCTCTCCTCTGAATTCAGTTTTGCTATTTCTATTAGATTATTTATGATAATTTAGTGTATCAAATTTTATTTTAAATTTATAAATATATAATATTTTTTTTTGTATTTGATCTTTAGTAGTTTATTTTTATATTTATTTTATTATATTATATATCCTATTAAACTATTAATGTCAAAGAAAAATAATAAAATTAAAAAATATATAAATTATTAAGTATATTAATATTATTTTTAAAATATTAATAACTATTTATGCTGTTACTGATCCAACCACTCTGAATCCAACAATTAAACCAATGACCTATAATCTATTTAATTTTTAAATTCAATAACAATGTGAATTAACATGTGCCTAGGTGCCCCTTGGAAATACCTGCAGGACTGTTGTCTGTTAAAGTGAGTGTAGTGGCCCATTACTGCGCTAAGCCCACTTCTTATAACTGAGGCCCAGTTGTTACATCCTTAATGCGACGTTATGAAGTCGTGTAATCACATTCACAAAGTCGTTAATTTCATATTCGAATTTTTGAACCTCAAAGTCAATTATCCAACCTGTATGTAAAAGTTCACTCCCATCATGTAAATTTGTCGCGTCTGTTTCCCCACAAAATGCACAACCCTTCACCCAAACCCAAAACTTCATTATTAAAAAGGAACTAATTCAATTATCCACCAACTCGTTAGCTTCTAATTTAAAAGTGCTTGTTTTAATAGTTTTAAAAGCATAAGTTAATATTTCAAACACCACAAAATTAATTATCTTTTTACACCCAAAAATTGAAGAGATATATATATATATATATTTAATTCGTGTAAACAGTACCTTAAACTAACATTTATGAGTTACGAGCAACTGCTGGACAAACCCTAGCTAGCTACGAGGCTGAACACTCTAAACCAAGGAAATTATTACAATTTGCTTTGTCATAAAAAAAAAAAAAAGCACGAACCCCACAAGCATGAGGACCTACTCATGCAAGAGAGTCAAAAATGTGGTTGGATGGAAGCCATGTTCTGCCTCAACTGATGAGGCTCCCACCCTATTTTTTAAGTCCATTTTATTGGAAAAAGCAGATATTCTAGTGAAAATTATCCAACCTTTAATCGAGGAACGTTGAAAAACGTAGGAAGAAAAGCGGTATTGATACAAGCATGCAGGGGCATGGATGCATCCCAATTCAAACATAAACGGACCACATTCCACAAGGCCTAAAGTTGAAAAAGCTGCTCCGGACGCCTCAATAGTCAATACATACTGTCAACAAAAACTGAGATGTCATGGGGAGGCTCAGGTGATATGTAGCTAGTAGAGATATAGCTGCCTCATCAAAATTCTAACTCGAATTGAGTTTCATCGAATTTGAACTAATTATATAGTCAGTATAATATACTTATCATGTGATTAATGTACAATTCAAAAAAAATAATTAATTACATAACAAGTGTATTATAGTTGTTGTGCGATTGGCTTGTTCAAACCTAATCTCGATAAGAATTTATCCTCACTATAAACTCACCAATTTTAATTTTCAAACTGGTAATTATGTCCTATGTTGATGGCTGAATATGAAAGTTTGAAAATAATGTAGTGGAGTGACAAGATTACACCTACCATTAATCTTTTTATTATTATTATTATATATATATCTGTGTATAAACTCGAATAGAAGAAACGTTGTATTGAACTTTTATTTTTATGTATTAATTTTTTTTTTTTGGGCCTGAAGACGTTGAAACCAGTCAAGGAAATTCAGAGATGCTCTGGACGATGCTCTATTTATTTATTTATTTATATTTTTCCGTTTACACGACTTATTCTTTTTTGGTCCCAGTAGAAAATGTAGTTAAAGCTTGTGTTCTGGGCCCAATTGTTATGCAGTTAAAGGCGTAAAGAAGTAGAGGAACAAAAGTATGCCACTAATACTTTACGTAGAGGAAAAGAATATGCATATAATATGCACACATTTCAAGGATCTAATTTCAATTTTCTTGTGTTGGTTATACGAATTTGGGAAAAATGAAGGGCCACATTTCATTTTTAGCATATCTGCAGGGGGCTTAAAATAAAAGTTGGGATTACATTGACGCAAGACTAATGCCATATTGATCCCAAAAAGGTTAGAAAATGTGTGCATAAAAAAAGGTATTTGTAGTTTTACGGAATTCTTGATTACAGATGTAAAAGTTATTACCAGATATTGACTCACACATAGTGGCGTTGTTAAGGTAGTTTTGGTGTAAAAATCAAAAGGGAATATGTGTGGCACGACAACAAACTTAAATTGCAAATGCTCTGACTAGGTAGGGTAAATGTTGAAAGCTCCCAATTGGGAGACTGAACATGACCAAAATCCTGGATTGAGAGCAGCTTTCTAAGCACGACTGAGATAATTACGGAGTTAAAAAGAGGGTATAGCAGATGTTTGTGATAGCCATTATATAGAACAACATCATGAAAAGCCGAAAATAGGTTCTGAATCCTCCTAAAAGCAAAAACACAGGATTCTATTCTATTGCCCCATTATATTTATTATTCATACAGTATGAGTATAATATACTTTTTTATTGATGTAGGCCAGAAATCTGGGCCCTAAATTTTGGATAATCTGTGGGGCCCTTGTACATTTTCATTTAATTTCCAATCACACTGATGGAAAAATGGTCAAACCAAATGAAAAAGGCAGCAGCAGCAGCAGCCCAAGTGCTATTCTTGATTGCAAATTAGAACAAATGACCCAAAATTTGATTTGAATTATTGTTATTATTTGGTAATGTTTTTGTTGTAATTCAAAATTGCCTTTAATTTACTTTCTCCTTTTACCCTAACAATGAACCCCAGGAGATTCTGTTACAATGGTTATAAATTATGACTTTGTGATATCAACACACACTGCTGCTGTGAGTGTGAGACGAGTAGAAAGAATAAGCAAAAGTTACAGCCACTCTCTCAGTCTCCACTGACTTCGCTCTAGAGCCCCTCAAAGTGTTGAAATCCTTGAAAATCTAACTTTCACTTCTTATCTTCTCTTTTCTCACTAATGCGCTTAGCCTGAACACAAATGCACCATTCTTGCACCTGATATTGCAGGAGTAGGAGTAGCACATTCTTGAATGGAAATGGTGTGCAGCAGCGGCATTGTGTTTCTGTTGCTTGTGGGCTCATTTTCTCATCTGGGCTGGGCAATGCTCAACCTCACTCTCCCACTCCCCGGTCAGCACCCTAGCCCTGAAGCTGTTGCTCATGAAGTTCACAGGCAAGACAACATAACATGCCTTCTTCTGCTTTTGGTTTTTCCCTCTTCTCTTTGTGTTCTGTTTCAAAGTTTTTGATTTTATGTCTTAAATCTTGAAGGATGCTGTTGCATTTTGAGGTCATGGTAGTATATATATATAGAAATGTATATTGTACATTTGCCTTCAAGATTCAGGGTTTTTCTGTAACTTAAAATTTTCAATTGGTGGAGATAACGGAGGGTTTGCATTGTGGCGTTCTTCATGCCCCTGTTTTTTATGGAACATTGCTTTCTTGCATTTAATGTCTGGTTAACAAGTTAAAACCGACATTTTTCTTTCCATTTTTGTCTCAGATGAGGTGTTTACACGTCCTAACTCCTAACAGGACTCATGTTTTGTCATTTTTCCGTATCTCAAACAATATACTTCACTGGATAGCTTTCATTTTGGAGCGTATCTTGTAAGGCAGTACAATTCGTTCTTGTTAATGCTGAGAACAGTGTTCCACTAATTGTGTTTACCCTTCAATCATGTCTGAGATTTCTTCTTTTTCCTTTTTGTGTGTGTGTGTGTGTGAGAGAGAGAGAGAGAGAGTCATTTCTGATTGCATTAATTTAGCCCTGTGGAGTCATAGCTTTCATGTCTGCTTTTACTCTCTAAGCGTAAGGGTGGCCCTCCAACATCATTTCAGTTCTCTGTTGCCCGCCATAGCATCCTATGCGTATTTCCTTTCGTAAATACATAAACCCAAGTATTTCTACACGTATATTTTCACTTTCATACACAAAACCTGAACAAACACCCTTCCTGACAGAACTCTTTACACATATCCAGCATTTTGATATTCTCAATTTTCCACACATCCAATGCAGAAAAGTGAATGCATCAATTTCAAGAAGAGAAATGCTATCTTACACCACCAACGACCAGTCCAACTGCCTCACTGGCAATCCAATCGACGACTGCTGGCGGTGCGACCCCAACTGGCACCTGAACCGCCAGCGGTTAGCCGACTGCGCCATTGGATTCGGCCAATACGCCCTTGGTGGCAAGGGTGGCCGCTACTACGTCGTAACAGACTCCTCGGACCATGACCCCGTCAACCCTAAACCCGGCACGCTCCGCTATGCAGTCATCCAAACCGAGCCTCTGTGGATCGTGTTTGCCTCCAACATGCTCATTCAGCTCTCCGAGGAGCTAATTTTCAACTCCTATAAGACCCTTGATGGCCGAGGCGCCAACGTGCACATCATCGGGGGCGGCTGCGTAACCTTACAATACATAACCAATGTCATAATCCACAACATCCACATACACCATTGCTACCAAGCTGGGGAGACTAATATACGGTCGAGCCCCACGCACTACGGTTGGCGCACGAAATCAGATGGAGATGGGATCTCAATCTTTGGAGCTAGGGACATTTGGATTGATCATTGTTCGTTGTCGCATTGTAAGGACGGATTGATCGATGTTGTGATGGGCTCAACAGGGATCACAATTTCAAACAACCTTTTTTCGCATCACAACGAGGTGATGCTGTTGGGCCACAGCGACGACTACTTGCCAGACTCGGGGATGCAAGTGACTATAGCTTTTAACCATTTTGGCAAGAAACTTATACAAAGAATGCCAAGGTGTAGAAGAGGGTACATACATGTGGTTAATAACGACTTCACGAGGTGGGAAATGTACGCGATTGGAGGTAGTGGGAATCCGACCATTAACAGCCAGGGAAATCGTTACATCGCCCCATATGATCGCAATGCTAAGGAGGTAATGAAAGCTTGTTTTCCACGCAATACATACATAATTAAGAAACGATGTACATTGATGAAGTTGTTTACAGGTAACAAAAAGAGTGGACACGTCGGAGGATGAATGGAGGGGCTGGAACTGGAGGAGTGAGGGGGATATAATGGTAAATGGAGCGTTCTTCGTGGCATCTGGACAGGGAGTTGAAGTGAAATACGAGAAGGCCTACAGCGTGGAGCCGAAATCTGCAGCCTACATTGACCAAATCACCCTCAACGCTGGTGTTCTTGGCAACAGGTCTTTTTTTACTTTCCTCCTGTTGCTTTTACTTTGTTATCTTTTTCTCCTTTTCCCTCTTTGCTTCAAGTCTTGGACAAAAGAGTAAACATTTCTCACCTGGGCCTAGTGTTGGGCCAGTTCAGAAAGGCTCAGATTTGGACCATTTCTTTGTTTGCTTCCAGGCAACTACTGTACTAATTTGTTTGTAACTCAATTCTGTCGTGGAAGCAGGGGCAACAATTTGGGGAAGTGGACAGCCGGAAACAATGATTCTGGAGCTTATTTGGATGCAAATTCAGGCATATTCGAGGACTACGATGAATATTCAGGGAGCCAGAGGCCTTACACTGATAGTTCCACTCTCACAACTTTTGTAACACTCCTGTTAATCGTTTTGTTTCTAAGTATGAAATGAAGGGAGGAAGTCAGAAAATGTGGTTTGCTTCCTGGAATTTACTTCCCAGTTTACATCAGGAACTTTGATGTCATTGGATTTTCATTAATCTCAGGAAATTTTCTCAGTCCTAGCCCAGAAACTAAACATGAGCATAACTAAGGCTGCCTGATCCAGAAACAAACCTGTCTGCATATGTATGATGTAATTGATCATTCTTTTTAAATTGTACATCAATCATATTAGAACCAGAATTTTTCATTCTGAAAGATATAATCCCTGACGGGTAATTTTTTATCCACTTTCTGTAAGGCAAATTAAGGTAGATTTGGGAGGTACATTTCCAAGAAAGAAAAGAATACTAAGGAGGGTTGATATTTCTTTCAAGTCATGAAACATGGTTTGGACTAGTTCAATTGGTAAAGACTGTTGTCTCCCACCTCATTGCTGTTCGCCAAAAGATGAACATTATCTTGTACTCGGTGAGTACGCATGATCAACAACTTGACATCTGAGGTTAACAAAAGAGCCTAATACAATATTAACTAGTATCACCACTGACTAGTGTCATCCTAATGTGCAATCTAAGCAACATCATCCCACTTCACACGCCTGAATTCCGACCCAAATACCTATTTCCTAGCTAATTATCTACAACTTCTGTCTTTACAAACTGAGATTGCTACCCGTTGAACATTTATCGATGAGGGGAATTCCTTTTCTGATGTTTTAAGTAGCATTTTTGAAAGTCTGTCACTGATTATATACATATAGTAATCGAAATTTTCATTTTCGTAGCAAAATAATATTGCGAGTCAGTAACGCATTACACATCACAAAACAATGTTATTTTCATCATTTGTTAGTAACGTTTTTTGTTTTACACTTCAAACACAATAAATGTGCTATTAATTATCATTACTGATAAACTAAGCACTATAATTCTGTCGTTTATTTATTGATAATGATAACATAATGTTGATCATTATTATTATTAAGTTGGTGAAAGTAATTAGTTGCGATTATGACATCAGAATTATTATCATTTAATATATCTCATTTTTACACAATAATATTTTAACATTTCTCACTAATATTTTATTTATTTTGCGGTGAAAATAGGACAAATATTAGAGAGGGATTGAAATTGGTAAAGTGGTGTAGATGTAATCATGGATGGACATAGTTTAGGGCCGTGTGATAGGGTGCAGAAGTGAAATATGAGAAATGCAGCACATCAGTTCAATCATGGAACTACAATCATCTCACAATGCAAAGTCATGGTGTAATAATATGTCAAAGACTATGTCCATCATCTCAATCAATTCCCAAATCTTGCATTCTATTATACCAACAGTTTCCAGGGTGCAAGTCTCGGTGTGCTTAAGGTTACATCATTATCAATGCAAACTGAAAGGTAACTTCATTAATCTCAGACAACTGAAGCTGCAGACCATCTGCTTGTAATGTTTATGTGCATTAATATACTTTCAACCCAGAAAACTGTCTTCTTTTTAGCTCTTGTACAACAATTAACTACTGAAAGCTCATTCCCCATCCCACAAAGAAAATTCCCATGTACTGTTAGTACTGTAGTCACCATTGATCCATTCTGGAGTGTAAAACTCGTCATAGTATTCTTCTTTAGGTTCCATTTTACGTATATGATCAGGAGGCCAGTTCGACATCCATTCTGTCAATCTCGTCTCATAAGGTGAACGTGTCAAACTTAAAACCTCGAGTGCATCAGATGAATCACCAGACAGTCCGAAAATTTCATCCTTAAACAAGAAGCATGCATGGTCGGTTGAACATGGACTTGCCGTGCCACATTCTGATGTCAGTGAAGTATCACCAGATGTATTATTCATGTTTCTATTCAAACATCCTGTGCATGAAAAGGATTCCTAGTTAACAAGAGTTGTGAAATCGTGTAATACATTGCTTTATAGTGTGTGGAGAAATTGGAAGAAAATTTTACAACTTACCTTTCTCCAGAACTAGATGTTTTCTCTTCAAGTAACTTCTCCAGTAGTTCTTAATCTCATTGTCTGTTCTTCCAGGCAGTCTCCGGGCAATCCTCGACCACCTAAAAAACAAAATAATCTATTCAAATTCAACCAGATATAATTTATTTGTGTGAAGACGGGCAGGTAAATCCAGTACTTATTGCCCCATTTCTCGTGCAGTTCGATGATAACGCGCTCTTCTTCAGCAGAAATGTTGCCATGCTTGAGATTGGGACGTAGATAATTCATCCACCGCAGCCTGCAACTCTTCCCACTCCTCTTCAAACCTGCATAATGAAAGAAGTTTCTTTTATCTTTTTCCCAACTACACCAACTTACAGCTTAATAAAAGCTACTTCAGATTATTATTACAGTAAATACCTGATGCTTTTGCTAATGCATCCCATCTTCTTTCCCCCAAAACAGCTACAGCAGAAGCTAGCTGTTCATCCTCCTCTTCGAGCCAAGGCCCTTTACGCAGCTCGACTTCCTGCATGACTATCCGATGATAATAGTTTATTTGTAGTATTACCAAAAGCGTGAAGCTACCCGAACTTTTTATACTAGCAAAAGATGCCAAACAAGGAAATAGAATGAAAAAGGCAACTGACCAAAACATCTTACATTAGCACAGTAGGTGGAATACACTACAGTATGGGAACTCCACCATTGGCTTACATTATTCCATGATCATAAGCCTTCAAATTAGGTCATGTGAAGATGAACTTTTTGATTAAACAATCCACAAGCAATATTTTTCTATGAATCTATTGCCTCTTTTTAGTCATCTGATACTTTTCTTATCGGTACGTATCACAAGTTTACATATATAGTTTTTGTCCGATCTTGATTATATTAACATCAATAGTGCAGTTATAATATCCATCTAACCTGATATAAAGGTAAGGATGGTGCTCTAATCGGTAGCACGGTTATCAAGACGTATGATCAATCTTTCTTTAATCTTCTGCCAGAATAGTTTTGTCAAAGGGCACTTAACCTTTATCATCATTGTTATTATATTTTTATACTTGGATAAGTATAGAAGTACAATGAACTGATCACCATAATGCAATATGAATATCATGTTTTTTTTTTAACCAAAATTTTTTGGAAATATACTATTAATCGATATCCTTCAAACGTGCATCGGATAATCCCATCAAGTAGCTTCATAGAATTAGGTTTCTACGCACTGTCAAGGGTTTAAATCCTAGTGGCCAGAAACCAGTCTGGTTTTCTAACACCAAGCCACATTTGGGACCTCACATGATGCTTTGGTCATATCTGTTCAATTTGAACCAAAAACACCAAACCATTTATCAATGATCTAAAGCTAAACAGTCCCAAGATTTATGTTGAAAGGTTTCTCCGAGCCTCAGAGGCTTACGGGGAGAAAGAGTGAAAATTTGGATAGAAATCTGAGTCTGGTGCCTCATGGTTATACTTCTTTGTCTAAAGCCGATATGCTTTCTCGTTCTTACAACCTAATGTAGAGAATCAGATTAGGAATAATTCATGTGAACTTTGCAGAAACTCAGTAGCTGCTGTAGTTTAAACACGAGCAATTAGGACACCTGGTTTGAAGTCTAGATGCAAATATAGTACTTTTAAGAGTTCATCTAGAAAAATTTCCATATTGACAGCAAGTAAACTAGTCCTCAACTAGTAAGTCTCGGAAAAGGGAAGACATGTTTGGATATATAACAGAACTTAAGAACAAAAGAACAATGAAGAAAACAGAAATATGACCAAAAGAGAAAGTGAATATCGACTTCAAGGATTAAAATATATCCTCTTAGTGTAATTGCCGTTTGAATTAACTCTTCAATGTACATACTTCCAGATTGTTAAAGCGCAACTTTGGACAGGAAAAATAGAACACATTCAGATGACTAAAACAGAATGTCGTCGCAGTCCATTTCCCAGGAGTCCTCTGCATGTCCTACTGCAGCTCTAGCAGCAGACTTGCGCATTCCAAATATATCGACTAGCGATCAATAAACGATTTGTTCATAAGATCTACAGCTGAATCCATGAACTGCCACCACAAGAACAAGCAACCATACTAGTTAGCAGACGCGACAAATTTCAGATAAAGAGTTATTTACATGGGTACTACATATGTGTCCATCAGTTCAAGAACAGAAGTTTGCATTGCCTCAAAATAAGGAAAATATGGCAGAGGAACTTGACATCAACTAGAGTGGCTTGATCACTCCAAGCAGTCACACATAAGACAAGTTCCCAAAATATGGAACTTAGTCACTTACTCTTCCAATTGATTTCAGTTCCCGCCCAACAGGTTCCATAAACTTCAAGTCCATTTCAATGGGCCATATCTGCACAAAGGATCAGCAAAAGGAGATTTATATATCCTGCCATACACGACCAAAGCAAGATCAAACAATTATCTGGAGTTTGACAAAACATTAATCGACCTAAGAGCTATGAAACTTTGGAGACAAAACTACAAATTTTCAAGAAAAAGGACGAATAGGAAGTAAGTTTGAGGCAAAAATTATAAAAACCTCGTGATATTCTCGTCATATTCAAATTAAATGCAGGAATAAGGGATAGGAGGGAGAAAGTATAACTTAATTCAGACTGCTGGATTCTAGAAAATAGAATCCTGCCTCAGGGATAATCATCCGAAAAAAAAGTAATTCCTGAATAAGAATACTAAGCGTAAAACCACAAACTAATCCCAAATATCTTGGAAAGAAGAAGAGAAAGGTGAAGGAAGCATGGGGCAACAACATAAGAACACACCAATTTACATGCGTCAAGAAAACTGAAAGCCCCTCTTGCACGTGGAATCGTGTTTTCTAACTGATTCAGAAGCTCGTGTCTTTTATCAGATAGAAATCTTCAGGTCAAGATCAAAAAGCACATACCTTGTGCATAAAGAGCACAAGCCATCATCAAATTGCATAAAATTCCAAATTCCTAATTTAGTATCAGTGAGTAGAATTGCTTATTCCAGATGCCTTCCAGGTGATCTTCCCACTACATGAGCAGCTCTGAGGTTCTTAGGGCAACTAAAGCTAGGATTCAAACTGTTTGAAACTTTTTGGGAGTATGGACAAGAGGTCAAATAGCAAGTATGATGGTAGTTCAAATATTTTCTTAATCTACTTATTAACACAGTATCAGGCAGATAAGTGGCTCCTAATCTTGTATTAGTAAGTGCAAACTTCTTGTTCTTAGAACTAGAACATGAGGCATAGACATATCACTACTGTATCATCCATGGATATTGTTTATCTTGACGGGGATCCCTATGTAATTTATACTGGCTGACTAAGAAGCAACCCACATTCACAACCAAATTGTTTCACAAGGTGAACATGTTGAACTTAATGGAAGATTTTCACTCACATTCACGCATAAAACCAGCCATCACTAAAAGATCACAGCAAAACATTATCATTCCATCACCAATCAAGAAGCACAACAAGATAAATATAGGTATAGATGGAAACAAAATACTAAAGTCCCTGAATTAACCAGTTAGTGAGGTAACTGGCTTCTGTTTGCCCTGCTGCAGTTGAATGAGTTTCAATTCCATAATTAAATTTACTTATTTATGCAAAATTAAGAAAAAAGAGATTTAGTTCGTTTTCCAAATAAAAGAGTACATCCTGAAAAATATCCAAAATAATGAGAAACAAAAGAAAAATGCCCTAAACTGAACAATTAAAAGCAGAGGGCGACAAAAGGAACCTTAAGACCAAGTAATTTGATGGGGGCAGTTTGTCCAGGCACAAGGCAGTCTGGCCCAGCAGCTTCAACCACAGCCTCTTTCCCTAGCCCACTCCCAATTGGATCTTCATGCTGAAAAATTACCATCCAAAATGCACAAGAAGTTCACTCCCAGAAAAACAGCACATTCAGTCAAACTACCATAACTTCAAAATCGTCGAGGAGAGCAAGATGACTAAGAGATTTTAGTTGCATATTTAGTAATCAGTACTGCAACTCGCATGAACATTATTCTTAACACCCTTCCCACCTCCAATCCCCGGCCTTAAAACACATCAATGCGACCCTCAACTAGGAAAGGTTCTGTCTTTATATTGAAAGAGGAACACTTTAGAAAAATCCATCACCAGAAGACCATAAATTAGAATATCGCGTCAAGAAAACGAAAACCCACATATATAAGAGAGAAATACAAACGTAATCATCAATTATATGGCTGCCGACCTTCATAACGGAGAAGGCGTAATTGGAATAAGGGGTCTGAGGGACGCGAAGAACGGGAGAGTGATGAATTTTCGGAATTGGTTTCGCAGCAGAGGATGCTCTCCAAGGGACATCTTGTGGCAGAGCAGCTCCTCCTTTTCTCGACATTTGCTGTACTATTTTATTACTAATCGACAATTGCTGTAAGATTTTGCACTATCCGTTTAATAACAGCGAACAAAATTAATGCGGGAATGGGACTTTATTTCTTGAGAGTATAAAGTCACGAAGGAGAACAGCTGATGAGTTTTATTCGTTCTTTGCGAAGATAAGAATTTGGATTTTTTGCTGGAGGAGTAGGAGACGACCAGTAGGATTTATGGGAGGATGACGGACTGAAGCGAGTCGATGTCGCACATTGTAGATTGCGTTCAAAATAGCGATTTTGGTTTTAACCTCACACACACGGCTGGTTTTAGGAGTGCTTACTTTGCGATTTCGCTTTTTTAAATTTATTTTAAATTAAATTACCATTGACGTTTTATAAAATGCTTTTTTAAATTATCGCTTTTAAAATCAAAATTAAAAATGCAGTTTTGTGCGGTTTCGAGTGGTTGGGGATGATTTTACGATTTTAATACTTATAACAAAATAAGATGTTAAGACTAATAAAAAAATAAAAAATGAAATAAGTGTTTTATGTAACAACAAAAAAAAATCAATATTATGCACCATCTACCACCAACACTCTTTACAACTTTAAGTAAATCAAAATATAGGATCATATATATTAATTCAATAAGAAAACACTTAATCGAACAAAGACTAATGATCGATTTTTGAAAATAAAGATAAAACGCTAAAAGACAGAACAAAGAAAACAGTAAGAGAAAAAAGAGAGAAGACGAAAAAGGGGAGAAAAAAACATAGAAGAAAAAATGAACGAAAAATTAAGACAATCATCAAATGGGCTTACATCTATATATATTGTATAAAGTCCAAATATAAATTTTACAGAAAATGAACTTTGTAATGTGGATCTTTGATAACAATTGAATTTTGAGATTATGTAATTCGAATATGAAATTCTTTTAAAAAATTAATTATATTTCTTTGAATTATTATATATATAATTTAAAAAATTAATTATACATTTAGTGGTGCGATACAATTTTTAGCGACTTTTGTAAGTTCTAAATTAAAATCAATCCAATAATACGGTGCGATTTTACTCTAAATTTATAATTATAATTTAAAAAATAAATCATGAAAAGCGATTTGATTTGATTTGTTTCATACAATTTTGAACGATTTTTAAATTTTTTTTGCAACCCCAGCTGGTTTACCAAAACTTCAACGACAATAGAAGGCCAATTGAGCTTTACTTGATACGAAGATGGGCTTCTTCCAACTTCACGAGCGATTGTGGGTTTGAAGTCTTCCCAAAATACTCTCTTTTTATATTTATCTCCATTTTCTTGTTTGGAGCATGTCGAGGACTTCGAAAATTTAAGTTTGTAAACAATGAGTTCTTTTGATAGTAATTTACCAAGTCAAGTGCAACATGATAATTTTTAAGATAACATATGTTTGCACGGGTGATCTTCAACATGACAAAAAAAATATATTTTTAAATCAATTTAGGATTGACAGCTAAATCGAGTTAGCTTGCGAATCTCG
Organism: Sesamum indicum; assembly: GCF_026168435.1. Lineage (NCBI taxonomy): Eukaryota > Viridiplantae > Streptophyta > Magnoliopsida > Lamiales > Pedaliaceae > Sesamum > Sesamum indicum. The sequence goes on from NC_142667.1 coordinate 14,695,717, forward strand.
ATTTGAAGTTTGAGTTGACTCCATTCAAACTTGAGCTTCTAACACGCTCGAGCTAGAAATATTTTATTTAGCAGCTTGCGAGTTTTTTTTTTTCTCTTTTAATTAATATATATATATATATATAAATACATTTTAAGATTTTTATATATTTAACTACGTATTCAATATTAATCAACTTCGTATTTAAAATTCATTATATATTACAATTATGGTATCTTTTATTTATATTATCTAATCTCTATATAAAAATATCACATAGATTTATTTAGACAAAAACAGAGTAGCGAACTTGAGCTCAAGTTCAAGTTCAACTCGAGCTTGAACTTGAGTTAGAAGCATAAAATCTCATCAAGCTCAAGCTCGAGCCAACAAAAAATGGTCGAGTTCGATCCGTTTACACCCCTAAACCAAGTCAAGGGCCTGTAGATGAGTTAGATTGAAATATGTGAATCGACTTACTTCCCATAAAACAGTTTAATCTACTCCACATATATGTGCCAATATATTAAATATTAGTGTGCACATAGTCTATTGTTTTATGCGAGATTTATGATATATCCATTATTTTTCAACAAGAACTATTTTCTACAGCGATTTCATACTCAAATTAGATATACTTCCATGATTACTTTAACAAAGGAGCCATTTATCATCTGCATCAGAAACACAAGGGCCCTTTCACTCCGGTTTTTCACCTTGCTGAAACATCCTGCTCCCTGAACTTCTTGTATATATCCCCCTTATAAAACTTTCTTGTTCTGATCACCAAGATGGAAGAGACGAAGCATCCGATCAGCGTAGTTGCCGTGATTATCAGAAACGCCAGCTTATAGCACTGCACGCCAACGCAAGACAGGTCTTCTCCTTCCTTCCGGTTGAGAGCTTTTGCAGCCATTTGTTTCATGGCCTCTCTGTCATATAAATGCCCTGTTATTCTAACATTGAAAATGTAAGCCCCAAGTGGGCTGGCTCCTCCGCCTAAACTGTATAGTGTGGAGTAGTACTTTAAACCGAATATTTCGGAAATGATCGTGAAAATTAACGGCCATTGAGCTCCGAAGCAAAACCCCGTAATCACTGAAGCGACATACAGAGAATTCGGGATGCCAAATGCAATCAGAAGATGGCCGGTGCATGAGAAAAGAAGCACCAAAGTGAGCATGAGAGGACGGGGGAATTTATACTTTGCCAAGAAAATTTCAGAAGCAAAGCCTGCGGCCACTTTGCCGAGATAGTTCCATATGCTCACAAGAGATACAAATGTGGTGATGCTTTTCGGTGGATAGCCTAAGGCCTTGCCGATTTGGCCTAAATTGTCTATAGCAGTTAAAGTTCCCCCACCTTCGACTGTTATCGCAGTGAACAATATGATCATGTCAATGCTGAAAAGGGCCTGTAGTATGTTGTAGTCCTGGCCTCTTTCCGGCGGTTTGAACACATCCCTCCACCACGGAACGGACTTCTCTTGATCTTTTGGCGGCTGAGCCACCATTTGCGGCGGCCGTTCTGGCCCTGGTGCTTCTACTGGCGGCGGATTTTTAGTGGTTACTTTCAAGCGAGAGGTATCATTTGATTCATTTCCCGTTACTTTCTTGCTCTTCCAAATCTTGAACTCTTCTCTAAAAACAATAGCCAGTGGGGCAAAGAGCAGAATCAGGACAATGCTGGTGCTCCCCTCGTACTGTGCTCTGCTAAAAACAAGCTCATTTTGCAAGATAATTAGGATCATGAGGAAACCCGCCAGACCAAGAGATGTATAGAGAAGATCGTAGAAGATTTGAAGTTCATTTTCTTGCCGAATACCTTTCATCAGCCGAACCGTTCTTAGGAAAACGCACGACACGGCAGCCGGAAGCCAGCTGATAAGCAAAATCAAATCCTTGGAATTATGCCCATAGAAGGCATGAAAAAGCTGCGAGATAATCGCACCACTCAAGCCGGTAAACCCCTTAAGCAGACCGATGACAATCCCTCTACTCTCCGGGAAGTTCTTAACACAAGTCACCAGCGCACCAGTGTTTGAAAAAGTCTGAGAGTTTGCGCCAATACATATGTACAAGCACATCTGCCACACAAGGGGTTTAGCTATGCGTCCCGTGACAGCGAGCCATATCATGAAGTAGCCGGAGAAGTTCATGGCGACGCCGATGGCGAGCACCACCCAGGGCGGCATCAATTCGTTGATGATGCCGGACATGACTCCAATGTTGCTGCCGAGGTCCTTGAAGAACCCAATCAGGTTTAAGGTTGTCTGGTCGTAGCCGAGAGAAGTCTTGATGTCGTTGGAGTAGACGCCGAAGATGTAGGTCGCGCCGGACATTGACATAATTAGGAGGCAAGCGAAGACCATGAACCACCGACTTGTCAGCACTTTCAGGCCGAGGCTTAGAGCGGCACCGCCGCTTCGGCTGTGCTCCGCCGTGATCATAGTTTCTAATCTTCTTGGTATATATATTCCGGGAGAGGATTCGCAGTGAGCAGTAGTGTTATAGTAGTACTAGTTTACTGCAATGCTGATGGAAAAAATAAATTTTAACCAAATTAAATCACAAAATAAATATGATATTTTTATATTCAATTAATTATTTAACCAATCACACACAATAAACATATTAGATTTACCACAAAATTGGATATTTGGACGTGGTAGGAGGCATTTTTGGTATTTATCTCTTGTAGATTATAAAAGTAATTTTGTGTTGAAGGTAGGCAAAATAAAATTACGCCACTTTTCCTAATTTTAGCATTGAATTATTGCATTTTACTCGCTTGACAATCTTAGTATATTTAAATTAAATCTATGTGAAATGAAATCAGTAGGAAATTTTTCAATAATAAATATATATGGAAGCATTAAAAATTTCTTAACCCCAAAAGGGAATTTTGCATCTATTTTATACATATATACCAATTTAACACTTTAATTTCTTAATATATATTTTGGAGCTAAACATTCTTATAAAAAAAGATATATTTTTTAATTTATAAAAAAAGATGTGAATATTTGTAAAGCATCTTCCCTTTTACCACTATTTAATCAATTATTTTGGTGATCTATTCTCTATCTACTCGATTATATATATTCTATTATTATGTAATTTTGAAGGTAGACTTGACAAAATTTAAATAATTTTGACTAAATTCAAAATTTTGGAGTTTTTTTTATTAGATTAAAAGAAATTTATTGATTTAACCTACCAAATTTTATTCAGGTAACTTACTTTTATAACATTTCCTTAAATAGTTAGAAATCAGCTTAATTTATAAGGCTATAATTGAAAGTTTGAATTCTTTCATTCATACTAAATATAGATCCAATTTCTTGTCATTAGTATTTAATTTTCGGCCTTTACTTTTTTAATAATTTTTGTTGTTTATGTCAATCGAAGTTTTTTTAATTGATATTCAACAAATTTAAAATTACCATCACAGAATAAATTGTTTTCAATTCTTTTTCGTATGTTTAATGATATTAACTTGAAAAATAACAAAAAAATAGATAACAAAATATCCCCTTCAATTTTCTCAAAAATATATATATGTGTATATATATATATCCCCTTCAATTCATTTCTTTTTTGTTAAGTGAAAATTCGAGTTCTCTTCTATCACACGTCTATATATATTATCATACATAGTCACACTGTATTTGATCATAATTAGATTTATTTTGACTAATTAAAGAAAATAATCATTGGTCAACTAAATTTAATTTGAATTTTAAAAAATATTATCATATATTAGTAAGATAAGAGTTACAATTAGCATAATATAGCCACTTAATTAGTGGAAGAGAGATTAAACAGGGTCCATATATAGCAAGAGTCCTATGCAGTATATATTAGTGTTTCACCATAATTAATCAAATTTGAAAAAATATAATTAATTGAATTTATTACATATATTAATATTATCTAATTTGAATTAAAATTCATAATTTTGAATATGATCATCTTGATTTGAGCTCAATAAATATTTTCAAATTGAATTAATTTCTTTAATATTTACTCATGGAAGCATTAGTTGTTGTCGAGATGAAAAAAAATTTGATAAGTGAATTGTTTTATATATTACTAGTCGTTGTGGCACATCGTTCCTGTGTGTATATAATAATCAAGTCATCTTACAGTATAGAATTAGTTTTGAAGTTATTTGTACTTTTAACTTACTGTTTTATCTCAAAAAATTAATCACATAATTCTTAATTAAAAAAAAAAAGTTTGGTAGTGGTATGCACGAAAATATCTATATACTTTTTATAAATTATTTTTATGCATGGCACGAGACACACGTTAGTTGATACAAAAATGATGGCATGGTCATCATGAATTTATACATACTTAACTTTAAATTAATTTGAAATTGGATCAATACAATCTAAGTAAAACAGGTGTAAATATTGGGTCATTTTTTATATTATAAGTCTGAAATAGCTTTGCCCAAAAAAACAAAAACAAAAAGTATAAACAAAAACAAAAAAAATATAGCCATAAATGAGTGATCGTGTTATATAGTGATGCCTACAGAAAGGTTTCTGATAAAGTACATGTGCTTCAAAAATTGCATTAATCCAATAATAATATTCAAGTTTTATTACAAAATACTTGCAATACATAATTAATAAAGCAAAGACAAAGATCAGCAGAGCAAGAAAGCAACAGAGTGTATTGTTCACGACATCATTAACAACGAGAATGAACAGAAGAGCATCACAACGTCAGACCTGACTGAGGAACGAAGGGAGGAGGAGCTGCTCATAATAGTGGCATGGAAATCCATGTCTATAACTTGGTTGGTTTATAGGAGTACTTAGGTCCTTTCTGAATAGTAGCAAACCGAAACTGATTGTTTGAATCCCAAGTTACGTACGAAAAGTATTGCAATATTTGCAGCCCTACAAAAGTCCTTTCTCTTGAAAGAGAAGAACAAATTTAGGCAAGATATAATTATGTAAGTATCAAAGACTAGTACGTACATGGACATGATCTTTGATACTTTGCTTTCAGCCCTTGTGTGGGCTTTGAATACTGGGATGATTCACACTTGGATCTTAATTAACTTGGCTTCAATTTCAATAGCATGATGAGAACATGGATGTCCAAATTTGTTCGTCCAACTGTTGAACAAAATCTTGTATTGTATATCAACGGACGAATCTTGTAACATCTCATAATATTCCCTCATCCATGTCATTCCATTTCATATGGGCCAAACCGCAGAATCTTAAAGCATTTACAATAAGCCATTTACAGTTTTGGACCATTAATCTCACAATTGACACATAGACAAACTGACATTTTCTTGCAAGGGAGTGGAGGATTGGATGTTTAAGACTTAGCTTGTGAACAGTAAAGAGCTTCCATCACATTTCAATATCACGTATAAATGTAACTGGGACAGAATGTCTTGCAGCGGGTGTGATTGGGCGGTGAGTGGTGGGGTTCGGAGTTGAAACAAGAAACAAGAAATAAAGATTGGTGGTCCTATGGAAGTTCCGTAGCCTATTATAAATGCAATCAGTGGTGAGTCCATTTCCTATCCACATGCATTCTTGTGGGGTCTAAAGATGAAACAAACATGTGTATAACTTGAATGTGTGGATCGTTGAATATTCCAGGTTTCAAGTTTTATCTTGTTTTCAGCTATTCCATGGACATTGTTCTCAGTAAGGGAATGTGTAAATATGCCAATGTTGTAAGAACAACAACTAAAACGTCGCCCATGCAAGCCAAGGATTTTCTTTACTTTATATATATATCACAAGATGCAACTTACACCAGATTAACATAGAATAATAGATTTGGGTGTGTGTTTTATTCAATCTAAGTTATAGAACTATTGTCTACAGCTAACTTATACTTAAATTAGATATAATTCCAAGATTACTTGATCGAAGGAGCAAATGAACTTCTGCATCAGAAACAAAGGACCCTGTCACTCCGGTTTTTCACCTTGCTGAAGTATTTTGCTCTCTGAACTTCTTGTATATATCCCCCTTATAGAACTTCCTTGTTCTGATTACCAAGATGGAAGAGACAAAGAATCCGACCAGCGTGGTTGCCGTGATTATCAGAAATGCCAGCTTGTAGCACTGCGCACCAACGCACGACAGGTCTTCTCCTTCTTTGCGAACGAGGCCTTTCGCAGCCAATTGCTTCATGGCCTCTCTGTCATATAAATGCCCTGTTATTCTGACATTGAGAATGTAAGCTCCAAGTGGACTGGCTCCTCCGCCTAAAGTGTATAGTGTGGAGTAGTACTTTAGACCAAATAATTCTGAAATGATTGCGAAAATTAACGGCCATTGAGCTCCGAAGCAGAATCCCATAATAACCGAAGCAGCATACAGAGAATTTGGGACGCCAAATGCAATCAGAAGATGACCGGTGCATGAGACAAGAAGCACCAAAGTGAGCATGAGAGGACGGGGGAATTTATACTTTGCCAAGAAAATTTCGGAAGCAAAGCCTGCGGCCACTCTGCCGAGATAGTTCCATATGCTCACAAGAGACACAAATGTGGTGATGCTTTTCGATGGATAGCCTAAGGCCTTGCCGATTTGGCCTAAATTGTCGATAGCAGTTAAAGTTCCCCCAACGCCGAATGTTATGGCAGTGAACAATATGATCATGTCAATGCTGAAAAGGGCCTGCAATATGTTGTAGTCCTGGCCTCTTTCCGGCGGTTTGAACACATCCCTCCACCATGGGACGGACGTTTCTTGATCTTTTGGCGGCTGAGCCACCATTTGCTGCGGCGGATTTTCAGTGGTTACTTTCAAGGGAGAGGGATCATTTGATTCATTTCCTGCTACTTGCTTGCTCTTCCAAATCTTGAGCTCTTCTCTAAAAACAATAGCCAGTGGGGCAAAGAGCAGAATGAGGACAACACTGGCGCTCCCTGCGTACTCTGCTCTACTAAAAACAAGCTCATTTTGCAAGATAATTAGGATCATGAGGAAACCCGCCAGACCAAGAGATGCGTAGAGAAGATCGTAGAAGATTTGAAGTTCATTTTCTTGCCGAACAACTTTCATCAGCCGAACCGTTCTCAGAAAGACGCACGACACGGCAGCCGGAAGCCAACTGATGAGCAAAATCAAAGCCTTGGAATTATGCCCATAAAAGGCATGAAAGAGCTGCGTGATAATCGCGCCGCTCAAGCCGGTAAACCCCTTAAGCAGACCGATGACAATCCCTCTACTCTCCGGGAAATTCTTAACACAAGTAACCAACGCACCAGTGTTTGAGAATGTCTGAGAGTTTGCGCCAATACATATGTACAAACACATCTCCCACACACGGGGTTTAGCTATGCGTCCGGTGACAGCAAGCCATATCATGAAGTAGCCGGAGAAGTTCATGGCGACGCCGATGGCGAGCACCACCCAGGGCGGCGTGACTTCGTTGATGACGCCCGACATGACTCCAATGTTGCCGCCGAGGTCCTTGAAGAACCCAATCAGGTTTAAGGTTGTCTGGTCGTAGCCGAGAGAAGTCTTGATGTCGTTGGAGTAGATGCCGAAGATGTAGGTGGCGCCGGACATTGACATGATTAGGAGGCAAGCGAAGACCATGAACCACCGGCTGGTCAGCACTTCAAGGCCGAGGCTTGGAGCAGCGCCGCCGCTTCGGCTGTGCTCCGCCATGACCATGGTTTATAATTTTCTTGGTATGTTCTGGGAGATGTTTCTCCGTGAGTAGTAGTGTTATAGTAGTACTAGTGTAGTGCGATGTGAGGGAAACAGACGTTGCGTTGAATAGAATTTAAAGCTGCAACTCTCTTTGGATATGTGCTGTGCTGAAGATGGACGTTGCAAGAGGCATTTTATCGTATCTATCTCTTCTGTAAATTAGAAAAACTACTCATGTGATGAAGGTCGGTAAGTGAAATTATGCCACTTTTCCTAATTTTACCATTGAATTCTTGCAGCTTTCTAATCCACAACTTTCACCAACACCTAAATTAATTCTATTATATGTATAATACATTTATTATGACGTGATTAATGTATAATTTAATAATAATTAAATTGAATTCCAACAAAACCTAAATCAATTACATAACAAATATAATATATTTATCGTGTAATTAATATACCATTCAAAAAAAATTATTAGTCTAATTTGATTTGACCTAATTTATGTATAATTTAAACTTAATAGAATTCATTTATTTACATCAAACCTATGAGAAAAAAGTACTGACAGAAAAATATAAAAGATTTTTCAAGCTTGAACCCAACTTTTATTTGAAAAAAAAAAACTTGGAACACCATTCATTGAGTTTCAGGCTTTTACTAATTAAAAGTAACCTTTTTCTTTTTCTATTATTAATTTATTATTATATTATAAGAGTACATATTAATATGTTCTATGTATTATTGTCATTATATTATATTCACAACAGTATTATTCATATTATCTGTTATCATTGAAAAGATTATAATATAAAAAATAAATAAGAGTATATCTTTTTCATTTAAAGTAGTCATTTTTATTTTAATTAAGAGCCCTAAGTTACAAGTGAATAATTTGAAACTCCAACTTAAGATGTTGTCAAATTTCTTAACAAAAAAAGGGAATTTTGCATCTACTTTATAATACACACCAAATTAGCTTATATAAGTTTGGAAGTCGGAAATAAACATTCTTATCAAAAAAGAATATATGGGCAAGATTTATTGGTCCTAAAGTTTGTGTGAGTAATATATACACCCTTTTTACACTATTGTTTTATGGTAATATAATTATGTATATGAAAGAAAAAGATGGATATAAGATGATAAAGGGATTGATTAAACTGTAATTAGTGGTGTGGGTTTAGTTGGAGGTGGAGAGAATCAATGTTGCTTTATCCACTCCCAACTTTTTTTTATTTTTAATTTTGGTAATTAGGGCAATAACAAATTAATAATAATTCCCTTGACGACAGGGAGGGAAGGCAGTGAAGTGACCTCCATCGACTCTGTCTAATAATGTTGTCAGTTTCAAGTCAAAAATGGAGGTCGTTTTTGGAAGCCTCAACACTCATCTCTTCACATTAAATGTATTATCCCTTTTGGCTTTCAACTGTTTGGATATATCTTTTTCTTTTTTTGTTTCTTTGTTTGTGTTTGGTTTGGGGTGAATGACCAGAGTATAACAAAAATAAAAATAAATGTATAAAAAATAATTTGGTGTAAAATTCTATGTATATATGAAATTATTTTAGAGTATACTTTTGTTATTATCCAAAATTGAGCAAAAATTGAAAGTATAAGACCAAAAATATAAAAAAGTACAATTTTTATTTCTATCTTCAATTTCCATATATATATATATATATATAATTTTTCTCCAAAGCTAGTTTTTTATACAAACAAATGCACTGATATTTAAACTCGAATTCATTAGTTGAAAACACTGAACTCATATTTTATTTAAACTATTTGATAAATATTATTAATAAGGTTTTAAATTTTTGATATATTAAAATTATATTAGTATAATATAATTTATTTATTTTCTAATACAATAAATAAAGAGAATGGTTATTCTGTAAAATTATAAAAATTAATTTTTTCTTATCAATTTGTTTTCCTAGTATCAAATTAAAAAAATATTTAAAATTCACTTCCCCTCCCAATCATACCAAACAATTTGAATAAAAACTAATATTATTTCCTTTCTCCTCCCCCTTCTACTTTCCTTTTTCTCTCAATTGAATCGAACGAAACCCTAAAATACATTTTATAAATTAAATAAAAAAACAAAACGATGGTGCACAAGCCCACAAAAAAAGATTGCAGTTAGAGTCTCTATAATTAATAAAATATACGTTAATCTTGTTAAATATCTTGGTTAGGAATATGATAACATTTGATCTTACTAAATGATGGTGCTTAGATGCTTTTTAGCTTCATCAATACTATATATATATCCCATCTTAATATGAGAAAAGAGATGAATAAGGCTTCTGACAGTGAATGGATGTAAGTCCAATGTTGTAAGAAGAGAATTTCATCTAAAAATAGATGTCCTAGAAATTATACGTATTCATACCATCATATCAAAGTTCAAATTATTGAATAAGAGATAAGGATGAAATTACACATTTATTACCGTAAAGTATAATAGACTTGAAAGATATGATTGTAAAATTTTTGACCGAAACCTTAACTATAACATTTTTTATTTATTTAAATTAAAATTTATGTTCAAATATATTATGATCAGTTTTGCTGGAAGATGATGAATTCGAACATCACCCTCTTATATCAACTTTTGCAGACATCAGCCTATGGCATCATCTGACCGCCGTAAGCCAAATTGACGTCATAGGTGGATGAGTTCCATTTTGAAAAGTGGTGTTTAAGGATGAATCCGATTCCCGAACCAATAACTAGGACATGTTAATATCATAAAATGGTGCTCTACTCACAACATTCCTGTTATTCCTTTTGTGTTTATCAAATTTAAAAATATCATAATCTCTTATTTGCAATTTGATAATTCAATTTTTTTAATTGGTCATAATATTCCGTTTGAAATTTTAACTTTTAAAACATCATAATCTCACTTATATTCATTCTCAAGAGGTGGTGTAATTCTTAGTGCTTTTGAAACTTCAAAACATCATAATCTCCCATTTACACGCATGTTGTCCCATGCTAATATTAGAAGCACATCTGGTATATGTGTTTAAATTGTTTTTATATAGAAATTAAAATAGTTTTTCATACTAATATAAAAAATTTATGACATTCTTACCTATTAAATTAAGACATCATTAATAACAACTACTCCATTACGCATTATAAATTCTAAGAACCAAAAATTATTAAGTCTTTTGACCTGTGCTTGGGTACATCTGATCTATTCGGAAGCCGGTCTCAATTCACTTGAGTTATGGTAATAAAAAGCTTTACTAAAATTAATCATTTTGTTAGCATTTATCATATATGTTTATGGTGTAATAATAATTGGTTGAAAATGAAAATTTACCATCAATAATTTTGTTAGCACTATATATAGTGTTAGTGCAATAATAATTGGGTCAAAATTAATGTTCTTCATCACTACCCTTAAAATAATGAGGAAAATGCAATTTACCCGCCTATATTATAAAAAATGAGCAATTTATCTTTTTGTAAAAAAAGTTAGCATTTTATCCTTATATATTATTGAAAATAGAGAAAAATACCCCCCATGATGCGTTTCTTGTATCATGCACATTTTTTTATTTATTTTTTATTTTTTAATTTATAATTTAAATAATATTTATATCTTTATTTAATAACCATTGGATTTTGATCGATTTAAAGTCCGAATTTAAATAAATAAAAATAATATATTATATATAATTAAATTTGACGGGGGTCTCAACGGGGAGGAGGAAGGGGAAGGGACAGGGGTGACGATAGTGTGAGGGGAGGCGGTTGCAGTCGGCAGTGGCACGAAGGGAAGGAGGTGGTGGTGCCTGCGGCGAGCGTCCAATGAAATGAAAATGAAGAAAAAATGAAATATTTATATTTATATATATATTATTTTTATATATCAAATATTATTTATATAAATATATATGTATTAATGTATTAGATTAAATATATATAAAATAAAATAATATTTTTATGATTAAAAAAATATTCAAACGTGGAGTGCGTGTAATGCACCGGTAAATTGAAGCGGTATTTTGCTCTATTATTAACAATACAGATGAATAAATCATTGCTTTATATATATATAAGGGTGGTAAATTGCGTTTTCTCTTAAAATAATTATGTATCCGAGGGTCCCAGGCTCCAATCATCCACTTTTTATATTCGTTCATTTCCTTTTTGGTAATTTGAATTGTCAAATGATTGTACTATGTTGCATTATTGCATGTCAAATTTCTGCTCCCATATCGTTGTCCGTGGCCTACACGAGATTTTCTCATACACTTGAAAATCTTTCCAAATTCTATAGTTTTTCAAATTCTGTTCGAAACTCTTGAATTTTATCTTGTAATTTATTACATTAAATCAAATCAAATCCAATGAAAATTATTATAATTTGATTTATCATTATTATCGTGTGTCGAAATGTAGTAAGATTTAAGATACAAAATTCATTTTAGAAAAGCTTCTGAAATGCGTTAGGTCCAAGATTTTAAAATTCAGCCCGATCCGAACAGTCGAAAGTCTGAACCGTCAATCGAATCACAACGGCCTGGTTGAAATTAGAAAATTGGATGAGCTAAAAAACCATTTTTTTCATAAAAATCGTTTGACACAATGGTTCAATCGGTGAAGCGTGTAACCCAGTATTGTGGTTGATTGAATCGATCATATCAACAATTAAGTATGAATACATGATAAAAATTTTAATTTTTCTTCTCAAAAGTGTATTATTTTTGTTGAATACCCTAATTTTATGTTATTTCTGAAATGATAATAGATTGTTTTTTAAAATGTGCATTATTTCTGTTAAATTTGGATAATTTTTGTTAAGTTTAACTATTTTATGTTATTTTTAAATATAAAATCCTAATTTATCTTCTTAGTTCAGTTTTGCTATCTTTGTTAGATTATTTCTGATAATTTAGAGTATCTGATTTTCTGTTAAATTTGAAAATGTATAATATTATTTCTTGTGTTTGATCTTTATAAGTAAGTTTATTTTTAAATTTATTTTATTATATTCTATATCCTATTGAACTATTAATGTCAAAAAAAAAAAAAAACAATGATTCTTTTAAAAAAAATAAAAAATAAAAGATAGGTTGTTGAGTATATTAATATTATTTTTAAAATATTAATAATTATTTCTAATATAAATATGACGTCACTAGTAGGACCATTTACTGTAATTGAAAATAGCCACAAATGCGTGGTCATGTTATATATGTACTGATTGCCTACAGACATCATTCTGGCAAAGCATGTGTTTCAAGAACCCTAATTATTATTCATATTAAGAAAAGAAAAAACCTACCAACATGTTTCTGGTCAAAAGTGTGCCTGCAAACCAATTATCCAAGCATGTGAAACATCCACTCAAGAACACGTGCAATTCAAGACCCGATTTACCCTAAATCGTTTATTAGAGAATTTTTCTGGAGAAATTCTTGTTCACATGCGTCTTGTAAGACTTGAACAATCATACCCCAATTATATGACATATAATTAATTTATAATTTTTTTAAAAAAAATAAGAAATCACGACAAAATAGTTACACTTGCCATTTGATTGGACTGTCAAGAGCCCGTCGCCTGTTTCCCTCACACACATCGTATAGTAGTTGTTGCAGTCTTGTGCAGTTAAGTGCACCGCTATTTGACCTCTGATAGAACCAGGAAGTAAATGAAAGAGTTAGGACAATTTTCAATTCTTACTAAATAAAGGACTTCTACTGCAAATTCCCAATTTTGAGCTAGGATTCAAATAACCTGTTATAGTTGTTTTTGTCTGAATTGGCTTCCTTAATTCTACATTAATGTACAGACAGACACTTTCATGGTTAACAGCCTATTCTAAATAATCTTCCAAACTTTTGGTAATGTAAATGTAGGGTAGTTGGACAATTGCACTTGGCTCCTACCGCCTGACAGCATTATCCATAACTAATGATTCAGATTCCAGTTTCGCATGAATCCAGGCAGAGAGCTGCCAAACTCTATCTTTCAATCCTAAGTACTGTTGTAGAGCAGAATCTTTGGCTATTGCAGAAATAAGAACTCCTGTCTGCTTCCAGGCACAAAGATTCTGCTGCTCCAGAGAAAAACACCCACAAACTTCCAGCTGCTGACTTTTTGGACATTGAATATTCTACATGTACGTAATTAATAAACCACACTGAGCTGAGTTCTTATAGTTTGTAAGTTCAATAACGATCATCATTTTACTCTTATGCATATGATCATGATTTTTTTGTCCCTTTTTATGATGCATAATAATCATTTAAAAATCATAATTGCAAATGAACATATGTGGAGTGTCTATTTACTGATAATATATCGTAATTTCAGATATATAAAATATTTTAATGTATATTATTTAGTTATAGATCTCATTCAATTTGCTATAATGGAGATTCGACGTTTCTTTTGACGGGTTGAAGTTATGTAAAGCTCATGTAGAGTTTATAGTATAAGCATCTTGCTGCCTAACTTATCTTGTTCTATTTCGGCAGTTACTCTTTTGAGTGCACAGCATGTCTGTCGATTTTGTTAAATCTGTACTGTGGATTGAGAAATATGTAATAAGAAATTAAGATATATCTAAATCACCTTTTTTTACTGTCTGCGCAATCCTATGGTTCGGTAAGTACATAGAAACTAATTGTGATTCAGGAACTGACCCTTTACTTGGTTTATGCGCTAATGCAGACAAAATTAACGTGTTTGAAAATTTTCATGAGCTATAAATTGATCCAGATATGGACTTGTTATTGGTCTTTTCTCACAATGGCCCTTGATTTGTCCGGAGTTCAACATCTGCCAGTTATCGAAATATTTTTCTTGCTTCCTGGACCTACTTATTATTCATGTCAGCTCCCAAACATGGCCGGCGTCTGATTTTAGTATTGTCCCTTCTGTATTTTCCTCTCTTATATATAATCAACCTGTTGGGATAACGTCAATAGTATGTATATATGTAAAGTTATCTGCAGGAAAATAGCAAGTGAGGATACAAAGTTTTTGATGGAAGATCCGAGAAAGTTGGAAGAGGGGTTTGGAAATGGTGCACAGCCTGCAAGCAAAGACAAAGATTGTCAGGGAAAGAGAGCAACTGAGAATATTGTTCACAACGCCATTAGCAATGAGACTGAACAAAAGAGCATCACAACCTCGGACCTGCCTGAGGAACGGAGGGAGGAGGAGCCACTAATAAAGCAAAAAACAAAGAGAGTTGCAACCTTAGATGCCTTTAGAGGCCTCACAATAGTGGTATGAAAATCTATGTCTAAAACTTGGTTAATTTATAGTATACAATTGAGCTTTATAGGAGTACTTAAGTCCTTTATAAATAGAAATTACGGCTCTATCTGTTTGCGTGAACTTGCTGATTAGCTCTAATGAGAATAGTACATGCGTAGCTGATGGTACTTGTAGATGATGCTGGAGGGGCATATCCGCGTATTGATCACTCGCCATGGAATGGCTGCACGTTGGCTGATTTTGTGATGCCATTTTTCCTCTTCATTGTGGGAGTGGCTATTGCTCTTGCCCTCAAGGTATATTCTCCATTAGTTCTAACTCCCTATCACACTTCCCTTTTCCTTTACTATGAACACACTAGAAATATACGCTGGACGAGTAAGTGCGCTGAAATAAGTTCAACCTTGATTTG
The DNA here is from genome assembly GCF_026168435.1 of Sesamum indicum. Classification (NCBI taxonomy): domain Eukaryota; kingdom Viridiplantae; phylum Streptophyta; class Magnoliopsida; order Lamiales; family Pedaliaceae; genus Sesamum; species Sesamum indicum. The sequence continues at coordinate 14,711,031 of NC_142667.1, forward strand.
GCAGAAAATTCCAAAGGTCGAGAATGCAATTAGAAAGATAACTTTGAGGACACTGAAGCTCCTTTTTTGGGGAATTCTGCTGCAAGGTATTGATCGATATATTTCTCTTTCTTTGAGTAGTTAACACTATGGCATGCTGAAATCAGGCATCTTATAGTTTTGACTAATGCCACGAATGTGCTTGCAACTTAACAAAGAATATATATAAAAAGGTTACAGATATTGTAGTTAAAACTACATCAGGATCAAAAATACATCAGGCTCTAAGAACCTGTTCAATCTGTGATATTTAGCCATTAATTTGCATATCATAGGAGGATATTCTCATGCTCCCGATGATTTATCTTATGGAGTCGACATGAAGAAAATCCGGTGGTGTGGCATTCTCCAGGTGACGGGCATTTGTCTTTCTGTTGATAGTTTTGTGAATAAACTGTGAAATAAACTAGATTTCTTTTGAGATTTCTCAGTAGAGTTATAAATTGAAGAATTGAACTCTTCTGACTATCTGCTTGATGTCATTGTTTATGGATATACAAACAGAGAATAGCTTTGGTATACTTTGTTGTGGCTTTGATAGAAACTCTGACAACCAAGCTCAGACCAAGCAGTCTAAGTCCTGGCCATTTCTCAATTTTCACTGCCTATAAATGGCAATGGTAAGCCACTCGTCCAATGCATCACTTGCCTTTTATGCCGAAAATTTGAATTTGCTTCTTTTCTCATATAGTGCTTGACTAATATGGACAATAAACTGCTGTTCCCAGGATTGGGGGGATCGCTGCATTTGTAATCTACATGGTTACAACATTCTCTCTGTACGTTCCTGACTGGAGTTTCATGGTGTACGGCCATCATAAACATGACAGATATACTGTAATAAGCAACACCTTTTACTAGAGCAGTACAGTTTGTTAGAATAAGAGACTGAACATTAACTTACAGGTAAAATGTGGGATGCAAGGACATCTAGGACCTGCATGCAATGCAGTTGGTTATGTTGATCGACAAGTCTGGGGTATCAATCATCTCTACAACCAACCAGTTTGGGCACGGTTAAAGGTCGATTGTAGTTGTAATCTTCAATGAGTTAACAAATCCTAATTTTCTCAGCTCGTTCCCCAGAAGACATATGCTCTCGTTTCTTGTCATTCTCATTTCTTGGTTTTGCATCGAGCAATTTGCAGGCTTGCACTCTTAGTTCTCCAGCTTCTGGTCCACTCCGTGAGGATGCACCTATTTGGTGTCAGGCTCCATTTGAGCCCGAAGGCCTGCTGAGGTTTCTATGTTTCACTCCTGCATCTATAATGCTATTTCACGTTATTTGATATCGAGCAAGCTTAACATGGTTTGGATTTTGCATCAGCTCAATTTCAGCCATCATTTCTGGAACCATTGGAATTCACTATGGCCATGTATTGATTCATTTCAAGGTAAAATTACAAGATGAGTGGAGCATGATCGTTTAAATTCGGCATTATTTACGGGAAAAATGTCTGTGTTTTAGGGTCATGCTGAAAGGTTGAAGCAGTGGGTGTCTATGGCACTCATTTTACTAATAGTAGCGGTAATTCTTCATTTCACAGATGGTGAGTCCTGCTCTGATGTGGCTACAATGCTAGTTATTTGCAATTGAGACAATCACATTGAAGAATTAATAAGCATGTTTACTGTGTTTCAGCTATTCCCATCAACAAGCAGCTTTACAGTTTCAGCTACGTTTGCTTCACTGCCGGTGCAGCTGGCATTGTATTCTCCGGTTTCTACATACTGGTAATGAAAAACCACTCACTATGTCACTATCCTCTCTTACACACAGCAGCATCTGAGGAGAAAATCAAGTATATATGCATTTGTTGCATGTGCAGATTGATGTCTGGGGAATGCGCACACCATTCTTGTTCCTGGAATGGATAGGGATGAATGCAATGCTCGTTTTCGTTATGGCGGCTCAGGGAATATTCGCAGCATTTATAAATGGATGGTATTTCAAGAATCCAGACAACAATCTGGTAAGAACTCCCAAGACATTTCACTATATATCTGATTATTCTGACGTAGCATGCTCAAAGATTTTATTGATGTTATTTCCAGGTGAACTGGATTCAGAAGCATGTTTTCATTGATGTATGGAAATCAGAGAGAGTGGGGACTCTCTTGTATGTGCTATTTGCTGAAATCACATTCTGGGCAGTGGTTTCTGGCATATTGCACAAACTTGGCATCTACTGGAAATTGTAATAGGCAAAACTGCAGGATGGCACACGAAAAACCAAGCAAATACAGTTTATAGGAAGGTTAAACTTATAACCAATATGAATTACTTAGGATGTTGTCTATTTGCACTGCGAGTTGTGTATTGCAATAGTCATTCAAACTCAACAACTTTGTTGTATAGTTTGGTTGCGTATGTGTTAGCCATACAAATTTTACCGGGCCTTAATGTGTTGACGTGCATTAAATGTTGTACCTTCTGGCAGCCTCATGACCCATGCCGTGCCTACAGCGTTTACATAAACAATCATACAAACAACCTCGGCTGGACATCAAGATAGATGCCATGAAAAGAATGCAAGATATTTTTCCGACAGGATATATTAAGGTTTTTGACACCTAAACCGAGGGTGCAAAAGAAAACACTTGTCAGTAAAATTGTGAACACATATCTATTAGATATTACGGCCATCAGCAAAATATCATCAACAAAGTCATAATTATCGTGATTCTCCGTCAGTTCATCTGAAACATCTAGTTTTCCCATCTCTATGACAAGATTTTTCAGTAAAAGAATAGACACAGGTGTAACTGAAAACATGTCGTTTAGACGGAAGGCCCCAAAAGGATGCGTCCTAGATGCATCAATTTACAAGCCGAGGGACTGGTATTTTATTTGACTGCCATTTCAAGGGTAACGCTGCGCCAAGGATTAATATATCTTCATAACCTCATTACACTGTCGCTCTTTTGGAACTGTAAGGTACAGAAGCTAAATAAGACCTATAATGTACATAAACATAGTGAAAATATGTACATATTATAGCAGCTGATGTAGAGTGAAGAACGCAGGCGTTGAACATCCCAGCAGAGTATGACGTCCCAAACTTATTACTCCCAACTCATTAACATCTTCCATACAGTCTCCTCAATCTTTTGCTTTGAAACAGAGCTACCATCCCCTTCATCGAGTAAAACCCTGTAAACTTCCCACTCCCGATCCCCAATCATGTACCTTCCGATTTCAGCCTGAAAGTAGCAAAGTTAGACCAAAAATGTTGAACTCAAGAGTCATAAGGGATTCTTATAAAATTCTGAAGATTATCGAGTTATATACTACTCTTTCATAGATTTATGGACGTACGGGTTCTGTTGGTGAAGGGAACTATAGGCTTCGATAACTAAAACCAACATTGTTTTAAGTTTAAACCATTGAAGAAGAACAAACCTACAGATACTACTTAACTGAGTAGATACCATAGGCAACTTCTGGAAATCATACTCTGTGGTGTAACAGTTTCTACCTCTTGAAAATGCATCCACACACATGTAAAAGGACATAAAGCTCATTCGAAATACACTTCAAACTGAAAAAATATAGAGGAAAGAGACTTGAGAAGTACCGAAAAGATTGGTCTATCGAGCATCTTGAGAGCGAGGGTTATGTCATAGAAAACCAGGGGACGGCCGTTGCCAGTTATCTCAACGGGATTTGCAACTAGCAGCTCGCTATCGGGGCCACGGCTGATCAATGCTACTCTGAGAGGACGACTTAGTTCCATTTGAAGGCGAGAACGCAGCGAACTCTGTTTGCTTGGGTCAATAATCTTCTTACCATCCGCTTGCATGATAAATAAATCCATCTCACATTCTGACTTCCCTTTCGTGGTGAACCGTCCATAAGAAATCTGGTCAACCATGAGGCTGACAGTTAGCTGCTAGGAAATCAGGTCGAACAAATTTTGACACCAGTAGAATCAAGTACCTGGATGTTATAATCCTTCAAAGTTCGCATAACATCATATAAGAGACCTTTATGATCCTCGCAAACAATTTGGACAAGAGTGTGAGAAGGACTCAACGAGTTATCCATTGTGATGGATGGGGGTTTAAAGGCAACACAGTCATCTGGGGATTCATCGCTTGTTGCTATATTGAACATGTCTTCAGTAATTGCATCTGAAAGAAATGAAGGACCTTGAGAGCAGGCGGCAATTTCAGGTCCCACCATTTCTATGTCACAGCAGATCATGGCGTCCCCAAGAACAGCTTTTAAATGGTCATATGTGTCATCCTGTCTGTTCTTTGTATGTAGAAGTTCCCTGATAAGGCAATTGAGGGCAACATTAGTTCTTGAACTAATACATGATGAAATTCCACAGATATTCAGGGCAAAACTAAGGGAGCTAACAACTGAGGTTCTCCAACAAGAATAACAATAGCTTTCATTCTTAATGTCAACTAGGCTGGTTAATTATTTACTTAGAACTCTTTTTGGCAGGATTTTAGTGCTTAACTTGCTTATAATACTTTAGCATTATCTATTACACCTTTCTCTAAAGAAATGAAGAATCAGAGATCATGATTCGTTAGGTTGACAGATACAAAGTGCTTCATCTTACCACACACTGGTTATATCTCACTAAAAAGAAAAAGAATCATTTGGATCACCCATCATTTTTATTCCAATGCTTCACAAAATGGTAGTTAAACCAAACAGAGAAGCATCTGCAAGATGTTATTCGAAAAGAATGGAGTACCCTAATATGACAAGGATGATTGGCAAAATTCAACTCGATAACTGATTTCAAAGGCGCAACCCTAAAATACTTTCAAAAGCTATTCAAACTCGGAGCAAAGGAATGAGACAAGCACAAAACATGTGTTACTATCTACAAAACTGTAGATGTAAAACCTTGTGTCAGTTATGAAGAAGAGATCCATCACTTTCCCATCTGGAGTTGTCGATACCTTTACTCTTTTTATTGTTAGCTCAAGCTCGCAGAGGACCTCCGTCACATCTGCCAAAAAGATTCTGCAAATTTTAACTAATGGATCCGAAGAAAAAGAAAATCTTCTTGGACTAGATGATTTCAACAGCAGCAAAATTGCGAAGTGGATGTTTATCGAATTCCTAATAGCAAATACTGAAGTGAAAAATGACAGAATGAGGAAGAAAGTTCAAGTTTTTGCAGGATATAGAATTTACCATGCAAAAGGCCTCTTCGGTCATGGCAACAGAACTTCAAGAGGAAGACATCAGGAGGTCTCGGGGGTTGCAGTTCAGGCCTGTAATACGAAATTCCAGAGCAAGAAGGGCATGCCCCCATCAATCTCTTCTTAAGCAAACTCCATCGAGTACTCGGTTTGCCTACAACCCAGAACACTATGTAGCACCATTTGCCATCCGTTGATACATCTTCAACCACACCATATGGAAAGGACACAAGAAATAAAAAATTTAGAAAAGTCACCATCTATCACATTACAAGAAGTTTGAGAGAGGAGAACTTCAAATCCATGTCTGATTTCAATTCCCAGAAACATTTCTGATGCACAACATTCTTGTATTGTTGAAAATCATGGGGTAGTATTCGTATAATTTGGAATGTATCAATATCATACGGGGTAGAAACTAGAAACAGAGAGATATTCTTGTCATACTTCTGCTCAAATGTTTGAGCCCCTTGCATATTCAGAATTTGACACAAACACACTCTACCGACGACTAACTTCATGCACACAAAAGAATACGAGACATACCAGTTCTGACAACAGTGAGTCCAAAGAAGAGAATTATGCGACAAAGATCAGAACCCAGACCAGTCTTGTCAGGACAATTCACAGTGATAACACTAGGCTCCCCTTCTTTCTCTGACTGCCTAATTATCACCGCATCATCAAACAGTATCCCCATCTCTTCCACCTCTTTTTCCTCAAATTTCAACCAAAAAGACCAAATCTTTACTCAGGATACACAACAAGAAAGCAAATCCCAACCCAAAAACCAAATGGGCTTCTCAGTTTTCAAGGAGCAGAAACATTTCTCACACTTATCTCTGCTACATATATGTGTAGAGCAAGAGAGGAGGTTAGGCGATAGAAAGTAATTGTCAGTGGCAAATATGTGTTGAAAGTGAAACTGTGATTAGACACAGCTGTTGTGCCAAAGCTGGTATCACTTGTGAATCACTTGTGCTTTTTTGTTGAATACTTTTGGTTGGTGAAAGGCCCAGAACCCGCGGGGTACACGGTATCGGTATCCGTATCGGTATCACCATACGTAGGTCTAGTTGGCGAGTTGCTGTTTCATTGTCTATTTTATGATGATCGTGACCCTTCATCACAACCCTCATATCTTCACGCTTTACCAAGATTTTTGCATACCTTTTTCAGTATTTAAAGGAACTACTTTTCTTGTTTTAATTCTTTTAACTTTTTATTTTTATAATTTCAAATTATAATAAATATATTTTGTTGTTTAAACTATTTTCGATTTTATATTTTATCATTTAATTTTTTTTAAATATCCACGTATCATTTTAACTTTTCAAAATTTATAATTTGTCATATATCATGATTTTTCAGTCGATAGAAAGAACATCAAATGCACTACATATTACATAGTAATATTTACGGTGTATGATCTCAACTTATGAACATGTATAAAAAATATGAAGAAAAATTATGTAGTTTAAAAGATTCTTCTTCGCTCAAGATCGATGTCAAATGAATTACATATAAAAGTTATCAATCAATTATTTATATTATGGTATTTATAATATTGGGACAAACTTCATATTCCATCATCATTTACAAAAAAATGATGAAATTATCTGTATAAAGCCACGTATATTATCATACAAATGTATAAATATTATTTTTAACCTTTAGGATTATGTTTGAAATATTAAAATATTAGTATTCTATTGCTTTTTTTAAAAAAAAAATAGCGATATTTATATACCAACCAATGTGTAATTTTTACAGTATTGGGCATGTAGTACATTAATAATTTTAAATTAATCAACAATACAATTAAAAACAAACAAAATAACAATAGTTTAGTGTTCTATACACTGAGTTGTTTTCTAGACTTTATCAAAATTCCAATTTCCTAATTGAATAAAATTTTCAAAATCAGAGGAAGTAATATCTTGTCTGCGGAGAATTTGGAAGTATAGTATCTATCTATACTAATATAAAAAAGAAAGGGCCTTCATACTCACAAATAACGGTTAGTAATACCACTACACCAATTCTTTATAAAGTCAAAAATGTCCTTTAACTAATAGGATAACTAACTTATTCAACTTTTCAAATTATACATGAACTGATGAATTAGTTTTTTCTTTTTAAATAATGTATTGATTTGTATTATTTACTCTTATATATAAATTTAAAGTATAAAAGATTATTCATCATATGCATGCCGTGCCACAACCACTAATATTATTATAAAAAAAGGGGTTTATAAACTCAAAGCAATAGTTTTGATACCACTACATCAAAATTTTTAAATGCCAAAAATGCCCTTCCACTAATAGAACCTATTTAGCTTCTCAATTCATACTCAATTAACTATTGAATCACCTCCCTTAAGAAAATTAATTTCAAACAATTACTACACTCACAAATTTAATTTACTCATTTTTGTTTAGTTTTATTGTAGATTAAATTAAAAATAATATATTAATATTTATTTTGTATGTAAATATAATCATCGCTACTGACATAATATATATTTATACAGAGTTTCAATTTTTAATTTAATATCAAACGAAATATGTATAATGTATTAATAATGAATGCATTAAAAAAATTACCACACCAATTTTTGTTTAAGACAAATTAGAGTTTAAAAAAAACAAAATATTAATAAAATTACACGAGTACGTGTTGCGTCCCACATTATCTGGTATATAAAAAATCAATCCTCTTCACATGAGGAAAAATCCAAGAAGGTGAGTAACACGAGGCATCTATCTTACTGTGTGGACTGAGTGTAGCATGACTGGCTGGGGATCAGTCCACACTGTAAGAATAACACTCTTACTCACCCCATCACGTGCCTCATTTTAACGTTGCACCCGCACGTGACTCACGTGCTTACCTTCTATCATCAATTGCTAATGTAATTAATAATTATACTTAAGTCCTTTAATTAATCTAATTGCCCGCCTATCATTTTTATGTATAATAATCCTGAAATCGAGCGTGCATCAATTCTATATATGTAAATACCATAAATTATACCATAATCGTACTATGTTGGTCGGACTGCTAATATTTTTTTATATCTTATTTTTATAAAAATTTATCTTGACATATTATGTTATATTATATGGTGTGTATAAATTATTATTATTATTAATAATAATAATAATTGTGTAAAGCAAAGATAAGAATGAGGTAAGATTTTTATAATGCCACTAGTCACAAAACACTAGCTTTTGTCCCCACCAATCATTCTACTTTTCTTAACTTAGGTAATGGGAAGAATGGGATCTTTAATGTTTGGATAGAGTTGGGATTGGAATATTCAACTTGTAGTTAGAGCCATCTCTCACTACTTTTTTAATAACATGGTGTCCAATTAGGCATTAGCACCAACCACCCTTTCCTACATATTAAAATTAGTTTTTTTTGAATAAATTAAAGATTATAAATTTAAAATATTCGATTTGTACGTTTTTATCTCACTTAATATAGTGAATTTATTGTAAATATCAAATTAATTATATTTTATTATAAATTTACTGTCAAGTCGATATATTTGTCAGTTTATTAATATTGATATAATATGTAATCTCAATTTCTATAAGAAAAAAAAAAAGATAATAACAAGCATTAGGGTTTTCTTTGTTTTCTACGCCTATTAATGTGAATAAAACGTGCTATAGTTTTCAAGACAATATTTTAATATACTCAAGTTGGAATTATAAAAAAGAGAGGTGTAAGTGGGCTATATAGTGATATATTCGATTTTTAGGTTCAACTTTGAGGATTCATCTCTTGACTCTTGTTCTGTCGTCTTGGAAGCCTTTTTGTGAAAGATGCTGTTTTCCTGTAGTAGATAATTATATGTTGAGAAAGACAATTTGGGTTGATATTGTAAAATACAATCCATACACAACACACTCAATGTAATGTTCTTATTGATAAGTTGGTTACTAATCATAGGATGATGGCTTGCAAAAGTACGTGTTCTAGTAAATTCATTTAAAAAACGTTGAAATCATTAATACGACTAAATTTTATTGAAGGGAATGAATGAGTTAAAGGGTAAATTTAAATATTTAAAAATAGTACAATAATAAATTTTTTTTAAATAATATTTTATTTAATATACGCGACATGTATATAGTATAGAGTAGTTTCTTGGCACATTTGATGATGGGGCTCTGCAGTTCTGGTGATAGTGAAGCCTTAATTATGCAAAATGGTACTGGAAAGAGATCCACAAGAAATGGTTCCAAATTAGTAATATAAAATGATTGATTAAGACCTTAACAATCAGCACTTTCATTTGAAAACAAAAAACTAAGCCAACATTTTGCACTTTAGTACTATTAAAACTTGATAAAGAAAAAATCTTGCCCTAATCACATATTTGATATTTTCAGGCACATCCCTATTGGGAAATATAGATTATGATACACCTCTTATTATTATTACTATTTTGTTTTTTAAATGCATGGATTTGCATCCAATCATCATTGCAGTTCGAAAAAGTTTCAAGAACTGTTAATTGCTTGTATGAATACTTATAAGTGATCCATCGATGCAGCATTCACATTCGAAGGAGGGATGCAAACAGATAATTTTCAAAATGTTGTGTTTGAATTGATGGATTTGAATCTAAGAATTTTAAATTCATTAAATTTGTTTGGATAAATTCACGCCACAAATAATTTCTAATCTTTGAACTGTATTCTGTGCCTTTATGACAGATTTCAAATCCATTGAACGTGGTGTTATTTCAAATTCTCTCCCAAATTTTTTAAAGGTCATTAATTAGTATTTGCCCACTGTACCCATTATATATATGTATTCCTGATTTAAAATTTTAACGTATTTAATAAATTTTGATTCTCGAAAATATTTACTTCATTTGCCATACTATTTACTCAAACTTATGTCTATTTAGTAACTTGAAGCGTGTTTATGAAAATTTCATAATAATTTTAATATTACAAACTTAATCTCAAACCCGTTAATTTAATCAATATTATTTTAATATTTTTTAAATAATATACATTTGTTACTACTACACAAGAAAAAAGATTTAAAATCATATGATTACTGTTAACTCATCCATAAATAATATCCAAATTAATCAACATAACAGCAATCATTGAAGTCTTGAACAGTTTGCCAAGTAAAATACTGCAAGATTATAAATGAAATGGTAATTTTTTCTTGGGAGTTGCTTTCAACCGAGAAGACCCCAAAACCCAGGTGAGAGAGAGAGAGAGCGAGGTAAAGGTTAAATTATTACACCAAAAAAGGCACAGGCATGTCTTAGAAAAGTGCAGCAGCCGTAACAGTATTGGTTCCACGTACAACATCAAATGTTGATTTTTCAGAAGAACAAGTCAATCAGAGTATTATGATGAAAGGATGCTGACTCGAACGCAATACGCACCACCACATAAGAGAGAGAGAGAGAGAGAGAGAGCGAGAGGGAATTCTTGTGTTGTAAATTGCAGTTAGTGATGCCCACTTTTTGTCCACTTACATAAAGAGACCAAACGACTGCGACAACACCCCCTCCCTCCACCAGATTTCTCCAACGTTGTTTCATTTTCTCTCCCTACCCTTGAATATTCCAAGTTTTAATTCCAACTTAGTTCTATCAATTATATGATAAATATAATATATTTATTATATAATTGATGTATAATTTAGAAAAAAAGTTATCCACTACACGACAAGTGTAATATATTTACTATGCGATTGGTTTGATTCGACCATATCTAATTTGAATAAGAATTTTTCTGAAATATATTATTATGATGCTTCAACAAAATTTTTTGGTTGGTGCGATGCTATCTATGGTGCAATTTTTTTTCACTTGGACTGCGTAAGGATTTGAAATTCCATGGCGACTTAAAATTTTATGGTTCTAATTAATATTATAATGATTTAATTGTGCTCGTACAGAGTTTAATAAGTACTTGATTATTGTATTTATGCGATCTATTTATAATAGAGTTTATTATAATTTTATCAGGACGTCCAAAATTCTCAACACCTATTTAAAGAGCTATTCTCATTAAAAATTGGTTCTTAGTATTCTTACAGTCGTGCACACGTAATTAATGTAATAATCTCTAACCTCTCATCATAGCAACACAGCATAAAACAAACTAATCTCAAAATACATCAACACCAATTAACATAGCTATAGTAGGAGTCAAAACCTAAACACGCGGAATCATGATGGGGGTTGTTTGGGGTAACATAAATCTGAATTGTACTCTTTGAATCAATCACCAGGATCTCAAGTGAAGGACGAAAGCCCCTTCATTAATAACCCACATTTGAACCTTAAATACTTAAACATTAATTTACGAGTCCCAACAGAAGAGCAGGCGAAGACGACGCGCACCCGCTCCATCCAAACTAGTCCCAACAGACATATAAAAATAATGTAGTACATTATAAGTAATTCACAATATTAATTATAGTGGTGAGTTAGGAATTGTTAATTTAAGTGAAAGCACGTGTTTATTGGATACATTTCCTTGTCGGTCGGCGTAATTAGACACGTCTGTCCGATGTTGATGGATATCTTAATCTTAAAAACTATGACCAATTTTTGCTGTGGTCTTTCTTTTTTTCTTTTATTTTTTGTTTTCATGCTCCCATTTGATTGTGCTCTTTAAATACATTGCATCATCTATTCAACTTTCTTAGGTACAATGAGAATTTTGGATGCAAACTCATTTTATCGACAAAATTTTTAAAACGATATAATTAAGGGTAGTTTGGTTGAAAACCTGTTAAATTAATCGTAATAGAGATGAATTTTTATTTATTTTTTTATTAATATCAATAAATTCGATAAATTGATTAATGAAGAAATTTATCTGTAAGACAAAAACAAAAATGTCATAAATATTAAATATAATTTTTTTTAATTATAAGAAGTTTACGTATACTCAAATCAGATTTCGGAGAAAGATGATATAATTATCCCAATAATATTTAATGAGATTAAGGAGTGGATATTATTGGAATACGGGAAGCTGAGAAAATAGTGAACAGTGGGACTTTAAAGGAGTCCTAAAGAATGAATAAGTGGTAAAGAGGGGCGGGTGGTGAGGAAGTGGTGCTTAGTCACCTCCTAACAAGCACGCTTACACCAACACCGTAAAGATGATATCATAAATGTTAGGTGGTGTGCTGATGTCCGAAGCTTTTTGTTTGCTTCTCCAATTTCAGCTATTTCGACACGGATGCTAACTGCATTTTGCTCTCACTTTAGTGCTCGTTTTCAGAAATTCAAATGGAAATTACACTCTCAGACACCAATGAAGTACAAGCTGCATCAAGTTTATTTCTAACCCCCACACAACATAGCCAATCAACACCTAAAATGCTGTCCGGCTGTTGTTATGCTTTATGTCAATCATTTTTATTTTGGATAATTACACTTTCATCCCTAAAGTTTTGGATAATTATACGTAAATTTTATGTGGTTTGAAAAATTAACACTCGTGAATTTGCTTTCATCTAATTAATAAGTTACTTCTTAGTTAAAATTTGCCAAATTTATGGTATTAATAAAAAAAAATTATATTAATCCCTAATTAGCTTATTGCAGGTCAAATACTTTTTTTATGGCCAAATTACCCCCGTATGACTTCACGTGTTAATGCATGTGAGGAGACATATCTTCACGGATAAAGGGTAGTTTAGTACAAAAAAATTATTTGATATGCAATAAGTCAATAATACGTTAATCGATGGTAAATATCAATTTTCATTCAATTTTTTGATTAATTTTAATAAATTTAGTGAATTTTGATTAACGAAGGGACTTATTTGTTAGACGGAAGCAAACCTCAAAAGTGATACATGAAACTTCTCAAACTACATAAAGCCTATATATTATTACACTAAATTTCAGGAGAGATGAGTGTAATTATTGCTTTTAAAAAACTTATGTGTGTTAATTTTTTATGAGATGAGACTTTGCGGTATAACAGGTGACATGGGCTTCTCATGGGCCCTATCTAGTCAAATTGGGCCTATGAGTTTGGTACGATGGAAGATATTGAGTTTGGGTTGGGCTTTCTGCCCATTGGTTCATGCTTATTTTTTAATAATTTGGGTTTGGTAATGACTTTTTGGAAATATAAGGGCCTTTTTATTATATCAACCAAATGTATGGGGAGGGTTCTGCAATTTACGGAATTCCTGAAATATATCAATCGCCCTTTTGGCGCTTGGGTGCAATATTCTTCCCTCCCTTCTCGGTTTTAAGCTTGGGTTCAAAAACCGAACGTCGTCTCTACCAAAATCCTTGAATTCAATTCCTCAACCCCTAAAACCCAAAAGCCTCCTTGCTCAACATGTGGGATCCCGATTATATGAACTATTTGGAACAGCATGTTGTCGACCCGCCCTCAGATCCCGATGACGACGATTACGATGATGACGATGACGAAGAAGAGGAGGAGGATAATGACGATGGTGTTGACGCGGATGGTCGGTCTGGGACGACGTTGCGTCAGGTGTTGTACGGTAATCACAGGAACGATATGAATTCTGTCACTGCTACGGTGTCGAATCAAGAAGTTGTGGATGTTGACAGTCAGGTTTCAGAGAATGACGATGATGCGATAGTGGAGGGTGGACGTGAAAGCAGCAGCCAGGCAACAGATAACACCGGGAGTAAAGGGGGTGGAACGGCGTTGAAGGGTGGCAATGATGGAGGTAATGAAGGAGAGTTGAATATGGGTGACATTGATGGACTGTTTTGCTCCATCTGCTTTGAAGCTTGGTCTTCTGGTGGTGACCACCATGTCTGGTATGCATTTTCTTTTGTCTAACTTTTCCTATCTGGAAGTGTCGCCAACTTTTGTCCCATTTGCGTTTGCTAGTCCTAGATAGTTAATTTAGTTTCCTTTTCGTCTCTTTTTTGGACTCTTTAGTTGTTTGCCATGTGGTCATATATATGGGTTGGCTTGTATCAAGAAATGGTTGCGACGCCAAGGCTCAAGCAAGGTAATTTTAGTTTTTGCTTTACTGAATATATTGTGCATTAGGTCTATTTCATGTGTCTTGTCTCGGGAATTTATTGTGGATTTACTTATTTCAGCTATTTTATGTTCTGATCAATTTTTGCTTATTTTATTGATTTTTTCTATGTTCTAGTGCCCGCAATGTAAAAAGAAATGTGGGATAAAGGACATCCGGCTACTTTATGCGAGTCGAATTGTTGCCATTGACGGAGAGCTTCAAAAGGTGTATTTGCTAGATTGCTAAGAAACTCTGAAGTATTTTATCTTGGTTGATTGATTTGGATTTGACTTTTTCTTTTGGAGTTGTAATTTTGCAGAAAGTACAATCACTTGAAGCTAAATGCTCGTCTCTTGAGAAAAAGGTGAAAGAAATGCAGGAATCTACAGTAATTTAACTTTGTTTCATGTTGAATTGATTGTTTTCTGGATACATTTTGTATACAATATTAAGACGACAGTAGTGCCTGTCCAACTTGATTTTTGCTTTCAAAGAGAGAATCAACACATAGACTTTGCTTCCCGCTTTATATGGCTTCTTTAACTTCCTGCTTTCTTATACAATAATTATGTCTTCTTGCTTTTCCTCAACATTTAGCAGAAGGCTGAATGGTCAAAGAAGGAAGTAGAATGGAAGAAGAGAGAAGCTAGTTTGCGCAGGCAAGTGCAAGACCTCGAACAGGTGTCCATGTTTTTGTTGCTCACATCTCTTTTCATCTATTTCTCTGTTGCTTGATTGTTTTTCCTTTAGATTTTGTGGGAGTTCTTAATTATTTCTAATTTGATGTCTTTGGACCTCTTCCATCTGTTTCACAGATAATAATATCAGCCAATGAATTTGTACTGCAAAACTTCAACTATTTCTACTACTTTCTATTTTCTAGTGTTGCATATACCGTCAAATAGCTATGTTGAAATTATGAACAACTGATATCAGAAATTGCTGCTTACTTGCAATTCTGGTCTTATTTTGAAATTATGAACAACTGATGTCAGAAATTGTAGCTTACTTGCAATTCTGGTCTTATAGAGGAATCATGACTTGGCGGATCTTTTAGAAGATACAGAGCGCACGGCATCGGGGTTATCTGCATCCGGTTGCAATTCTCGTGGAGAATCTATCTTAGGTAATTACTCACCAAATAAACTTTGGTAGTGTGTGGGAGTAATCTGTTTGTTTTAGGTTTCTTGTCCCTTTATTGATTATCTCTTCACACTTGACATGAAGGATTTGATGCTAACGCTCAGTTCAACATGCGAGGATGTTCGAATAAATTTATTATGCAGGTTTGGATTCTTCCACAACTTTTTCTTATTACAATATTGAACCAAGTGTAAATGGTAAAGGGTATAGGAAAAATTTAAATCCTGAAATAATGAAGTTCAAATTGTTCAATCATGTTTCACATGCATAATTTAACCTTCTTTTGGGTAGCAAGTGAAATGATTGACAGAATGTCCTATCACTTTATGCTTGTGATCCAATAGTAAACATTAACATCTTTTCCATTTGTTGTGCAAAAGTAGGCTTAAAATTCTTGTGAGTTTATTTAATTTTCTAAATACAAATGTTAGATTTTGATTCGTCTTGCAAGTAATTGTAAAGAAACAGAGTTGTAATATTTGTGAAATAGGAAAATTAAATGCTTTATGGTTTGGAGATGGATTGTGTAAGAAGTGCTGATCATTACATTACTCCTTTCCCGATAATTTTTAACTTGATTTTATAAAATTTATATCCATTGATTGGCAATGCATTTTAAGAAAAAAATGCCTTTCGCAGTGACATTTTGTGTGTTTTGAAGGAGAAGCCACAAAGTTTCAGCAAAAGGAATTCATTTGAAAGTCCACTTGATTTTCTTGAATTTTTTCTTTGAAGTGGAAGTGAAGGGTAGTTTAATGGTGTGATAAATGATGTTTAGATAATTTGAGTTATTCAAACCATTTTACGATTCCAAACTTGGAACCTTCTGATATATTCATTCAACTCCTGGAAACTTTATTCCTCCTGCGGGCACAAAAAAGCAAAGTATGTCTTCATGGGGCATATTCCTCTTAACAATTTAGTACCATTTACACTGGGTACCAGGAAAAATTCAACATTAGAAAAATTGATGAAGAAAATCCATAGTTAGATATCAAGTCTTCAAAGGTTATATTTGAAGCAACAGAGTTCGTTAAGGCTCATCCCTAATTTGATGGATGGTGCCCCTTGGTTATAATGAACATGAGATACGTAGTATGACTACTTACCTTCTGAAACAGGGATAATTACACTCCCTTTCGCTGAGGTTTGATGTAATTGCACATAGATATCCTATTGTTTAGAAAATTACATTTAGTACCCTTAAGGTTTGTTTCCGTCTAACAAATAAGTCTACCTATTAGTTAAATTCACCGAATTTCATGATATTAATAAAAAAATCGGTAAGAATCCATATTTACACCAAATTTATTTATTATTGAGTTATTGTTAGTCAAATATATATATATTTTTTTACCAAATTACCGTTATATGTCTCACACTAGTGACGAGGTATATCTTCACCGTATAAGGTTAGTTCAATCACAAAAGATTTGTTTGATCAGTAATAAGTCAATTGACAATAAATATAAATTTTTATTTAGTTTTTTTGTTAATATCAATAAATTTAGTGAATTTTAACTAATGAAGGGATTTATTTGTTAGACGGGAGCAAACTTTAGGAATACTAGATGTAATTTTTCAAACCACAGGGGGTCTACGTATAATTACACCAAACCTCATAAGAGGTGAGTGTAATTATCCCTTTGAAATATGAAGTCATCGAGCTGGAACTTCTGTTTGTGCTCAATCAACCTTTGAAGAGCATTATGTGCTCTCTATTCATCTTTTTCATTATTTAATCTTCCATGATCTTTTGGGAGTATGATCTTGTTTACCTTTTCTATGGAGCATTATCAATGAGCTTTATTAGGTTTTGAACTAATCTCTATTATTACTTTGACAGAAAGACTTTCAGGTAGATGGTGCCCGTCTTTTTGATATTGATTCTTCCGGCCAAATTTTTGTAATTGCTCGAAGGCTCTCAGGAATGGGAGGAGCACATGTGCTAACCAAAGTAAGGTTTTTCATGGTTCGTTGGAAAATGAAATTGTTCCTTGTAAGATATATTTGGTTCTTGACAATTTAGCGCATTACTTTCCAATATGACCATCTCTTAAAGGGACAATTTGGAGTTTCCCATGCCATTATCTTGATTGGATTTATTGGTCACCCGCGCATCATGTGAATACATATAAATTATTTCTGGATTTTATAGGTAAGCTTATTATCTAACAACGACAAGGAGGATATTTGGCTTCCTGAGAACACAAAAGCTGTCAAGGATCTACAAATTTCTCCTCATGCTAGACTTGTGCTGTTGGCTTCCTTAGGAAAGAAACTATCCGTTCTTAGGTATGGCATTCTCTGTCTCACCAAATAAACTGATAATTTAAGTAATTCTGCAGTTTTCATCGCTGAATTTTGTTTTGTTTTTGGTGTTCCAGCACAGAAAGCAACAATGCCGTTCTTACTTATGAATTGCCGGTAATGATTTTGTCTTGATTATGCTATCAGATTATTAGCTGTTCATGCTTTTGCATGTAAGACATTACATTAGATAACTTCTTAGATTACATATGTTGAGGCTTGAACATGTTTCTTTGTTTTTCTATTAGTTTATTTTAGCTGCTAACTGCTTGCTTTAACATAACCTTGTTATAATGTCAAGGTTATGTTAAATCATCAAGACTAAATATATAGAATTGTATACCCACTGTGGCTGGAGAAGCATGTATATTTCTCTGAATTGTTTTTATCTAAGCTCCGGAATGTTTAGAGCAGTAATGTGCTAGGAATTATTCAATTTGAAGAATTTCCTTGGATAGGGAACTCTTTGCAAATAGTAGCATTGGATCATCGTCTCCTTAGTACTTGGCTTGATATAAAGAAAAATGATTTTGGATTCTTGAACTAGAGATTGAGGGTAGAGA
Organism: Sesamum indicum; assembly: GCF_026168435.1. Classification (NCBI taxonomy): domain Eukaryota; kingdom Viridiplantae; phylum Streptophyta; class Magnoliopsida; order Lamiales; family Pedaliaceae; genus Sesamum; species Sesamum indicum. The sequence continues at coordinate 14,729,294 of NC_142667.1, forward strand.
TAGAATGTTGGTAAATTGTTCAGTAGCAGTGTGGTGGTAAGACAGATTTTCAGAGGAAAAAGCTGGAATTTCTCAAAGTCCTAAGCATAGAATTTGGACGCAGGCTTACATTGCAAATGCACATGAAGCAATAACATATCTATATGAGAAGAAGGAAGACAAATATTATACTGTAGAGAAATGGTGGTATAGGTGCTTAAAACTTTAGGTTCTGATTTTAACCCATCTTAACAATAGCTGATCCTGTTTGGAAATATTGTAGTATAGTATATACCAAAGTTTATAGACATCCTCCATCTGGTGTGTTTGGTGGATAAGTATTTTCGTACGAGAAGGCACAGGGCATAGGCGGTATGTCAAGAGTTATGATAGTGGATTAAGTGCATTAATCTTCGTGACCTGGAAGAGGTTCAGCATTCTATGAATGAGCTTTCGCGGAGAAACAAATGGAAAATTAAGCACTGATTGGATCTAGGATTTGACAATGGAATACAAAAAGAAAATGGGTTAAAGTATTTTTTCCTTTTATTTTCTTCTCTCAAATAAGTAATTAATTTTGTAAATTTAGTTGAATTTGGTTAGAATAAAATTTATGAATGAACAACTATCTTTGTATGTACTTTACTAGCTTTTCGTTGTATTTTCTTTAGTATCATGCTGAAAAAATACTCAATGTTATTCTCATCCAAATCTAAGATATAAACAGAGCATTAGAGATTAAGACTTCCTTGGAGCGTAGATAGCTTCTGCTCAGCATTTTGAATTTTAGAAGCATGTATTCAGTATCTTTGAAACTAGACAAGCTCTAGAAAAGATCCAAATAAAATGGAAGAATAATTCACCTTAGCATGTTCTATTTTTACTAGAATCTTCCTCTGTTTTTAGTATAACTGGTTGGTCATTATTTTCATTTGAAGAACAGTACAGTTAAGTTATGTCCTGAAGTGAATAGAGGATCATGGAAATGGTGGGGATTATATTATATTATTTCCATATTTTCTAACATATGCAAGTTTAAGGTCTATTTGATTTTGAATTTTCAGGCTGCAGCCTGGTCATGTTCATGGGATATTAGCAGTTCACATTATGCATATGCGGGTTTGCAGGTTCTGACGTCTTGCATCTGGCTTAATCTGTTATGTAGCTCTCCTGCATTCATCTGATTTATTTATTAAATTCATGCAGAATGGCACAGTTTTGCAGTTTGATATGCGTTACACAATGAGACATGTGCAATCTTTTTCCGGGTTGACATGCAACCCAATTCATACATTGTATTCTCTTTTGCCCAAGTCATCTCTTAGTTCTGGTGTCAGAAGTGTTCTCTCTGCATCTTCACTTGGCTTATGCCAATGGAACTTTGGTGGCAGTGAAGACAGGTATTTTTGTTCGCTTTTCCCTGGTCTAGCTATTCTTTTATTCTGTATATCTGAAGTCCCATCTGCTAATTATGGCATTTTGCAAGCAGGAAAATTAGGGAGAGAAGGAATTTCTTCTGTAGAATACTCGAGAAGTTAGAGATGAGTGATAATGATTATTCCCTTTGATTACTCAATGCTCATTTTATGGGTGGTTGCATTATAGATATATAGAAGCATGTTAGACTCACTGAATAAAGCAACTTTTTCTTGTGTATACTTGACGTGCGTTTCCCATTGTCAAGTTTTCAAAATTGGCTGAGATGAAGGAAAGAGAGATATGAGAGGGTCAATTACTCTTTCTAGAATCATTCCTATTGCGTAATATATTCATAGAGCATTATCATGCAATACAAACATGGTATTCTGAGCTTTCTTGCTGCCTTGTTATCCTCACTTGTTCCTTTTGAGCAGTTTCTCGTGGTGGTTGGTGGTTTTTTCTTGTTGCAGCAATTAGAATATTTAACAGCTCAACTGTGCATTGTATTTATGCCATATAATATCTTAATCTCTTCATAGTTAACTTGCTCTTCCTTTTTACCTCCTAGCCAGCAGCCATTGTTTTGTTTCTCATTGCCCCTTTGTGTTATGATTGCAAGATTTATCAGACAGTTCTCTTTTCATTTTGAAACACAGATACAATGTAATTTCTGAACATACTTATTTGATTGGATCCTGTAACTTTATTTCTCAATGTAATTGTAGGCCATATTTAATTCCTGAATCTGATGAGCACGGAGTTTGTATATCTCTTGCTTTCTGTAAATCCAGTGATGATATTGTTGCTTCATATCGTCCTAAAATTGAGATATCTGGTGATCTGGATTTTTGTCAACCAACACTTACTGCACCCGGGCAAAGGACAAGGGGAAGTCACGTCCTTTACAGAAAAATGGGTTGCACATATAAAAAATTAGGAGCAACTTGCGCCAATGTGAGTGATATCCGACTGCCAAAATCTACAATTATAGATGGGGTATATCGGAACCCTGTGTTTGCTTCTTCAGATGAATTGACATCTGAACTTGTGTTGCAAGAGTTACCATCTTTGATGGTTGTTGAGCATCTTAAACCTAAAAAATATCCCATTCGTGACGTCAAGTACCACCGTCAATTAAGTTCGGGACTACTTAGCTGTTTGACTGAGGATTCCTTGCAGCTATTCACAGCCAAGCCCTTGTGAAGGTAAACTATCATTAGAGCTATTATTATCTTTCCTGACTCTGTTTTATGCATTTTTGGACTATTATTCTCCATATACTACTAATTTGGTTGGAAAATTTTTTCTTCATTTCAAAGCCAAGGTCTTTTTACCTATATTGTACATGCACAATATGGTCGCTTGCTGGCTGAAATCACAATTGCAATCGCAGGTTGTAGTTGTTCATCCTTTTGGCGAGATTGTATATATCTGCCTCCCATGGCTCGAATGTGTGGAGTGTCTATAGCTTTGTCCTTAGATTGGTGTTGGTGGAGATATATCTAGATGCAAGTGGGTACATTACGAGCAATATCCTTATGAGGTACAGGGTCAACCTGTTCTCATACCTATTTAACAGATCAATTGAAAAGGATAAGAAATGCATGAGTTGCCCCCTTAGACCAACATCAACTCATTCCAGTTTTATGTCAATTCAGAGCAACTATGGTGTGGTTGATGGACTGGTCAATGATCATCTACTGAAATGACCCTAGAGAAGTACCACTTACATATATATTTTTTCAGATAGGATATGTTTTGGTGTCAAGTGCATAAGGTTTAATGAGAAAGGAAAATTCCAGGTATTAAGTTTGTCAGTTGACTATGCTAGGTATTAATAAGAAGTTAAATCCGCACACTGACTATGATCTTGGTACAGATGTCTCTGGAAATGCTTTAGAAACTCCAACGTGCATGGAATGGAGAAAAGGCATTTCAATATCATCCTAGATTCTTTTGTCCTCCGATATTTAAGTCTCTTTTAACTGCCTCATCCTTAATTATTGCTTCCTTGGCAACGGATCATCTGTCTTTTTTTGGCACTTCTCTTATACTGAGTATAGAAGTACGATGGTAAAAACACACAATTTATGCTTTCCTGTAGCCCTCTAAGTTGCCAACTATTTATGTTGAACCTTCTTAGACTTGTTTAAGAATTTGATGCTATATTCAGTTAATTTATACTGAAAAATTGTGTTAGAATGTTTCTAAAGTTTGTGCCTCTTGACTGAGTTTTATATAGCATTGTCTTTTACATGATTTCGTTGCAGATGGCGTCACAGTGACTGACCAAGTAAACATATGCAGTGCACGGAGCTGTGCTAGTAAAATTTTGTTGCTGTATATACCATCCTGATCTATGTGAAGTTAGGAAGCTGTCTATGATTCTATACTCTTGCTTTTGCTTCAGAGATGCAGCGTTTCCCATGCTATAGGTGGTCTTGGAAGATATCTGTACCATAATGTTCATTTACCAGGAAGTACTATTTATGTTCCATGCAAGCATGTAGAAGAGATTGCAAAGCATGCATTTATTGTGAATGAAAAATTTGTATCATTGGTCCTATCTTTTCATCCGCCAAGGGGTTCATGTGTAAAGGAAAATTTGTATTATTGATCCATCAATTTATCTGGAATTGTGTTTACTTTCTTCTATTTCCTTGAGTGGAACTATTATTAGTTCATTAGCATATCTTCTTTGGAGGAGAGCCCAACTCTAAAGAGAATTGAATCCCATGTCTGGAGGAAGATCGTCCACTCAGCCTTGTGAACCAGTGGAGACCTAAATCTTATGAAGATCTGATATTCATGGATGCTGAAACTCATTATTTCTCTGCCGTACAAGGAGGCATATATGTGTTGGTTTGTACATGTACATGAAGTTCCTTGTCTTCAAACTTAGACGTTGGAAACACCTGCTGTTGGTAATTATACTGTGTTGTATGTGGTACTTATTTTCAGTTCATTCGAGAACCATGTGCATTCATCCATGTTCGGACTGACTGCCCGCGTGCTGCGCGTTGGAATTACACTTATTTCCATCAATGGCTTGATCCTGAAGTTCTTCGAATTTGACTTGTAGATGATTGGTGATTCTCCCATAAGCTTAGAAACAGACTGTACTTGTGATACGAGAAGTATTTTCAATTTGTGATTCAAGTTTAAGGCAAAGGGCCAGAGGTCTTAGTTATTGTATTTTTCTAATCTGTAGGAGACATACATGTCGTAATCGTGAAGATTATGATGTATTTTATTGTATATAAATAAATATGGCCGAAGATTAAGTGGTGGGGATGGCTACTTTTGCTTCAATAATCGCATCAGCTAGTTGGGACTGCATACTGTTGCTGCTTTGATAGTGATTGAAAGACTACAAAGGGTAGACCACCTATTCTGTTGTAGTATTTTATATTATAATTGGGGCTTCATGATTTGGTTGTTGACATAATATGAAAACATCATATTTGTAGCCGTCCACCTATCTCTGCATATATTGCATGGGGTGTGGGGTATGCGCTGAGTGATTTAAAAAAACAATGGACTTAACAATTCATGACGGCACCATTATGAAGACAGAAAATATGTCTTCTCGATGCATACATATACTCTGCAAAATAAGAAAATTTAATTATTTCTCATTTTTTGTGTTGTCTTTTCTTTTCATTTGGGCACTTCTGAGCTTGGTTTTTGACTCACTCCCAGTTTGTTTTGTAGTAATTGAAGCAATGACATGGAAGACCTCGAAATCTGTTGGTGGTTTTATTTGTAAGAAAAACAAAATAAACAAAAAAACAAAAATTATAACTCGATGCCATGTTACTATCTGACAGCAGACTCATTCAGAAAACTGGAAAATAAAAAGAAAAAACAAAAAAAGGAAAGAGCAGAAGAAAACAAAGAATAGAATATGAAAGAGGAGAGAATGGAAACTGGAGTTTGTCGAGTTCAATAGGGCTTAGATATGCACTTGTCGTGGGTATTGCTCTGATCACTACTCTGATGTGTGTCTGATCTGATGTGGCATGGGATCATCCATGTTTTATAATAACTGAACTGATTATTGAGTGACAACACATTCGTTCCTTACTTTTTCAGAAAATGCCATCTTCCTAACTTCACTTCAATGCCCTCCTGTTCTAATCGAATCCTCACAAGAATCTAACAACAGCATGAAATAATGCAAGAGAATTGGACTGGTACAGGACGGAGCAATCAATTTGTTTTGGAAATATTCTGTGTTTCCATTTGCATATATAGTAATAATATTAGGATGATAGTGCTGCCCACCATCAACCACCCCCACTTCCCTTTTTCCTGTTTTGTCGTGGCTCATAGTCATAGCATTATGATGGATAGGGACCAAACAATATGCTTGAATAACACACACACACACACACACACACACACGTCTGTAGGATTGAGCCAATATACAGCAGAGCCCAAGTCCTCAAACTTCACCAAAATTGGTATAACTCTTGTAATTCTTTTCACGCATGACACAAACAGCTTGCTAGTTGTCGGGAAAACTGAAAAGTGTTGCCACTTTAAGAATGCTGTTTCCTAAGATTTAACTAAGTTAATCATTACAACTTCCTTTCTACAATATGATATGTGCAACGTAGGAATCTCTATATGTGTTTGCAAGAATTTTGAAATAGCTAGCTAGCCTAGCTTCAATGTTTCTTGACAGCTAGGCTCTCAGATTTTCAGACTAATGAAAAGTATTTTGATTCCGTCGGTGGGTTGAAAATTGAAATTATTAATTCTAGTAAAAAAATTAGTACAGACACCTCAGTCATATTAATGTTTCATGTATGTTCCCACTCCCTTCTTCCGTATAATGCCATGGCGTTGTTTTCACCCTCAGCCTAATAATCTTATATGTGTGCTCAATACATCAAATAGTTAGATGATTGTTATATATTTTATTTTTAAAAATAAAATAAATATCTTTAACCAGTTAGTATTTATCCTATCTGTCTAATATAGGAGCTACCCACATGCATCGTAAAATAGAATAAAAGCTTCTTAATTACTGTTTAATATAAAAAAAATTGGCCCAAACTTTGTGCCACTTCTATTTCGCCGTCTCAAATCCACTTGAATCTGAGTATGTATGAACACATGATGATTGCATAATTATTTATTTATTAATAACTATATAATTGTGTAATTCGGGCACAGTTGTAAATACTAGTTATCCATACACCAAATACCGAACTTAAATATCGAAAGGCAATATAATCATGACCTTCTCGATGATCATGCAAATAGATTCAAAGACGGATAAATTGTAATTTACCCTCCTATCATATGTTAGCCAAAAATGGCAAAGCACCCCCATGTGAAAAACAAATCAGCAATTTACCCCCCTCAAAGTATAAAAATAAAAGGCAAAATATCGAAAGTTTATAATCAAAGTCTTCTTGATAATCGTGCAAATAAATTTAAAAAGTGACCTAAATATAAAAAAGATAAATTTATATAATATGTTATTAAGTTTTCAAATTTGGACAAGAGACAAACCCCTTATGCAATTTATGGTCATCATCAAGACATCAACCATTCTCTTGATGATATAAAGTTGTTGAATATGAAATACATTAATCCAAAGTTAAATAAGGCCGGTTTGGACTATGATTGATAAATACAAATTAAAGAAAAAGGGAACTTCTCCCCTTGCCAACAAATATCGCAAAGCTTTTCTAGCATTATTGGATTCGTGAAGTCATATGTAAATTTCGTTAAAATTTCCAAAGCGAGATCCGTCGCTAGAAACGTCCTTTTATTGTTGTCCTAATAATACAATTAGGTCATGGATTTTTTGTTTGCATTGTTGTCTCATCGTCAGTTTTGCCGTCCTAATTATCTTTCCAAAACGCTGTCCCTTCAATAATTACTACAAAGGGGGCCTACAAATAATTGTTGTTATCATAAACATCACTCCACTTAATTAGTCTTTATTAATTCATCAAAACCACCACATTTTCTTTTGTAAGTAATTATAATTACATTATAAATTTCAAACATCAACAATTCATATATATAAATTATCAATACCAAATATATATAAGGCTTAAAGGCAATTTTCGTCCCCTAACTTCAGGCCATTCTCGTTTCAGTCCCCTAAGTTATTAGGGCTCCATTTTGGTCCCGTAAAACTGAAAAAAATCTCAATTTTGATACAAATTTAGTCGGAAAGTTGAGTTACTCGCCGGAAAAAGCCACATGCCAGGCATGTGACTTTTTAATTGGGGCTTGCATTGTGATTGGTTGAAAAAGATGATGTGGTGAAGACATGACCTGAAGTTAGGGGACGAAAATTGCCTTTAAGCCTTTTATTTTCAGCCAATCACAATGCAAGCCCAAATTTGAAAAAACTGTGCACATAATAATTCAATTTGGAATTAGTAAAAAGGAAGAAAATTGCACCATAATAAAAATTCTCTCTCTATATATAAATAATAAATAATGGAAAACTTATTGAATTAGGCATCTGGTACACACCAACTACCAGTGGTTAGGACTTTACTATTGGTGCTGGTTGTTGTGGCATGCCCAAATTCGCATAATTATTTCCCCGACCATGTTAATCAAAATTATTTATTTTGGTAAAATTGGTCTAATAGACCCACTCCCAAATCAACCTCAACTCAGCTTTGTAGTACTGTTTCAAATGACCAAACAATCAATCTTGTTGTGTACTTAATCATACAATTTGATCATATTTATTAATATACTTCACTTATAATTTTTGATATTCACACTATTTCTTATGATGACTAACTTAAATATAAATATAGAGGGACTATAATTCCTATGTTTTTACCAACTTCTTTCTTGCAGACACATAAACGGATCTAAAGACTTATCCAAGCAGTTTGTAGGCTTCCATGTACGGATTCAACCCCCGAATTCAAATCCACAACAGACGGAATATTGGAACAACTCCAACGACAAATAGACAACTCAAAACCTTGCACCAGGGGCAGTATCGTCATTCCACAAAAATTGAATAGTAGAATACCTATTATAATAAGACTACAAATGCATTTGGCCCCTCCAACTCATCAAATTACAACATAGAAATTCAGACACGCATGTTGCTAACCAACCTTCAATAGTCAAATCTTGATTTATATTTCACTCAGAAAAAGATAAAAGAGAAATTAAATAAAGACATGAAAGCAAATAGCCATACAGAAAAGATTGACATTTCAGCCTTAACATATGCAGTAGCAAACAAACATGAAATGAACCAAAAATCTCTTGCTTTATTGACAAATTGACAAGTGAATATACTCTCTCTCTCTCTTTCAAACTAAAAATACACTCTCACTCTTTCTCTCTCCTTATTCATCAACCCTCACTCACTCTCCTGTCCGGTCCTTTTTCTTTTTTCCTTAATGAATTAAAGAAAAAAAAAAACCCATTGAAAAACATAATATACAAATTAAGACAAATTCAAAGAAGAAAATGCAAATTTTCAATTTTTGGTAGCTTGGATGCTCAACTTCTACTCTTGCACTTTGTTGTTGGCAAGAGGGACCCATCTCAAGGAAACCCTTTTTCCTTTTTTTTTTTTTTTTTTTGGGAATTGTGGTAGCAATTTAAGATTGAAATACATCATATATTTCGGGCTTGACTGTAAGAATCTTAATTTCAACTAGCGCCAACATTCTGGAGTAAGTGAATGGTCCCTTTTATAGTCCCTGCAATAATCATATACCATATAGTGACTTTGTACCCATTGCATAGCCCTGGTTTGTTGCCCAGTGAGGCGACCGGAGCGGTAGGGCGAGGCGGAGACAGGGTGGCACCATGCCGGAGCATATGCGGTGCAACCACTCGCCTTGAAGTTGGTGAATTTTCCGACGAAGGGTTGGTAACGATAATCGGCCTTGTATTTACCATCCTCGGTTGCCCATGACGATGCATCCCATATTGATCCATACACCCACATTGGTCTTAAGGGAAATGTTGTCGCACTCTTTCTTGGATACCTTCTTATTGGCACATCGTCCACAAAGAATCTTGTAATAAATAAAAAAATAAATAAGATCAAATAAATACAAAGTGGAAAGGAACAAATTAGATGATCACATCACCCAATTGTGGAAATGAAATGCAATGAATGTTGTTGATTTCTAGATCTCAATTATTACTAGGGTACGTTTAGCAATCAAGATTTTGGCTTGGATCTTGTGATGGTATGGGATAGAATACTTTCGGTGGAAATGCTTTTTGGTGTTTCATCTAAGTTAAATAAATTGTTGTGGGCTAGCATTTATTCTTGAAGGGATGTTTTAGGTGGAGGTACCAAAAATATAGTGTAGTATGTAAAATTCTTATTTTAAATTAAATTTAGTTGAATTAAATTAATTATGAAGTAAATGTGATATATTTGTCATGTGCTTGATTATTTTTCAGATAATATAATATAAAATTTTTTTAATCCAAATCAAATTTGATCGAATCAAATTAACCAGTTACAAAGTAAGTGTGATATACTTAATTACCAAGTATTTGGTTACTTTTCTTGAATTATATATACATCAATCTCATAACAAATGTATCATACTTGTCATATAATTAGTTTAGGCAGACCAAAATCGATTTGAGTTAGCATTTCTTGTAGAATAAGAATAAAAAATAGTAACATATGTTACTCTTTTATCGAATAGGAGAAGAAAAAGAGAATAGAGGACAAAAAAAACCATTGCAAAAGAAGAAAAATTAGAGAAGGACTACACGAGTTTAGTTAATTGAGGGGTAAAAGTGAATTTTACACCCTCTATGAAATGCTGGGAGTAGTATAAATAGACCTTCAAGTTATTGTAAGGAAGACTTTGGGCTAAATAGAAGAGGAAAGTTGATAGTTTGAGAACTGTCACATATTTGAAGTGTGTTTAAATTACTTGTCGTTTGTTTATTTCCCATTACTGATTTATTAATTTGATCATATAATTGATTGGGTCATTTCTAGAGTTTGAGTTTATGACATTTCTTACATGATCTCCTTGGGACTCCACAGTATGGCGTAATGATGAAAATCTTGTGTGGGATCGAACCATAAATGAAATTTCATCTCTCTCCCAATAATTCTTCCATCCCCACTTCCTCGTACATACACATTTGTCTGAAGTGTATATGGCTTCCCAAATGTCGTCCCAAGAAACTCGATATCCACCTCATCGTGGAACCCTGGATGAGCTTCATTGTTTGAAAGCTGTGGAAACAAATAAAAAGTTTATCATAATACTTGAATTATTATATCAAGATTAATTCAACCTCACTCAGTAAAATTTTCAAAAAAGGACAAAAAAGAAAAAGGGAAAAAAGACAAAGTAATTAATTACTATGTAGGTTTTGACGTTGATGTAGACGTTATTTACTTAACATTTTTGGTATGTACCAACTTGGTACTTACGTGTAATATAAAGTAAAAACGTCATCATTATCACAAAATCTTACATAGAAAGCGGTAATAACTCCAGCAGTATAGCCCGGTTGGAGCTTAACGGATGCTCCGAAGTACCCGGATCGAAATGGTTTCACCGACTTGAACCCACTTCCTGTTATACCCAAAAACAATAAGATTCAAGACCGAAATATGCTGAAGAATCAAAATCAAGAAATGGATAAAAATGGACCAGAGTTTCTGTCAAGCCAAATGGTGATTCCATTGTTATCGACGCTCTGATGACCCGGACCCCAGAGGTTTCTGTACCCCTGATAGAAGCTCATGGAGCGGAACCGGGTACTCGGGTAGTAACCCGGTAAGGGTGGCCATTGACCCGCATTGGCGGCTAATGGGGCAATGAGGAGGATAATGAGTGGAAGAAGTTGAAAAGCCATGAAGATAGAGCTTGCGAGGGGAGAGAGTGATGATATGTAGAGTGAGTGAGTGAGAGTGAGAGAGAGATGGTGATGTAGTAGTGAATGCAGGTTGAGACAAGAGAGTGTTGGATGTAAATGTGTAGATGGGAGAGGGAGTATGGCTGTGGCACTACACTTTGCTATAAATAATGGGATTGGTAGGTCCATCTTTACCTATATTTTGAGGTCTTCCTCGCCCCACTTCTCATCTATTTCATTTGTATAAGTTATTTTACACTTTATCATAATTATAATTATTTTTTTTATTATTTAAAAAATTATAATTATTTTTAAATACTAACGATAATTTAATAAGTAATTCCTTGTGACAATTCATTGTCAGGCGTATTTATTAGACATATCATAGTTAATTCTAGAAGAGTGTTTGTAATTTTTCATACAACAAGAAGATATTTGAAATTAAAAAAATATCAGAAAAGCCTGTTGTCATTTACCCTTTACAGTTACTAGCTTCTAGTTAAAATTTTGATGAACTCTTGTTATTCATATTTTATACGTTTCATTATTATTTTATTTAATAATACAATAAATTTTAAAAATATTTGATAAGATGTTTTCAGGCCATCTACCGGTCAATTGATTCAAATTGATCCCGACAAGATTGCTCTCAAAATCTTTGACGTAGTTCAAGGGATCTCACACATAATCAGCAAAGGCGTCTGGTTTCAATTCCTCGCTACTATAGCGAGCGTGATACGAAATAAATAAGACGGAGGAAAGATTATGGCAAGTCGGCAGCAGAACAGCAACCGGTTTATAATAGTTTCTGTAAATGGGAAAAACTACAAGCTGTAACATTCGTTGACAACGCTTTATCATCCAAAAAGAACATTTGGATTCATTATCATATTTTCATACTTGTCAATAGAATTATGTTGCTGCACAGTAGTAGTTATACTAATGGTGGAAAGTCCACTTTACCTCTCCCACTGCTGAAAGCAACATTTATGTCTAGCTGTCTCATCCTTTGAAGCTAAGAATTTCAGATTACACACACACAGACACCCCCCCCCCCCAACTGATTCTTGTGTAATTTTTACCTCTCCTTTTATGAGTAGTTTTTCAATGTATTGGATTCTGGGCATGCAGTAGGCTGTCATGGACCCAATCACTTTGTGGGGTCTGAAAATCAAGCTTCTGATTAATGGTGTTTTCATTTCTTGTGAACTTTGCGTATTCTTTTCTTTAATGGAGTAGGGTCACCAGGTATCTAAGCATTGAGTTCCATGGATTCGATTTGATTTCCTGCCATAACATACACAACATTCATAAACTAGCTAATACATCTATTTAGACATTTGTTGATGGTGATTTTTTGATAAGTTTGCTCTTCATGCTTAATTATCAGGTGATTTATGAGTTAACCTGAACTAATTGTATAGCAAGTGCAATACACTTATGGTGTGATTGGTGTGCAAGTGTATAGTTTGGAAAAGTGACTAATTGGCAAGTGTATATATAGATCGCACTTGCTCAATGATTGTTTGGTTCGACCAATCGAATTTGGGTAATTGAGTTTATGTACTTGTTTATATTTTAGCGAAATTCTAGATAGTGATTTTACGACAAACTTAGGGAGTGTCTGCGAAAACGTCTACTTTTTTAAAAAAATATTTTTAGTTTGTAGAAAAAATTAAAAGTTATAGTAAAATTAAAAGTCGGTAGTGTTTGCAAAAAAGGTTAAAAGCAGATAAAAACTAAATTGAGTAGTGTTTGAGAAAAATACTTCTAAAACATGCTTAATTGATTAAAGACGATTCTGTCCCCGTGTGTCAAAATGATATTATTTTAACATTTGTACTTGTCTTTTGTTGATAGTAAAACAATAAAGTTTATTCCAATTAGTGTATCTCATATTTAATTTTTATAAACATTTATTGTTTATATTATTAAAATATTAAATACTACAAAAAGAGTTGAATGTTTCATTCAATAATGCTTCCACTAAGTCATATAATTATTCATTCACAGTCAATAAATAAACTTGTATGATTGCCCAAAAAGCATATTTTTTTATTAATCAATCATAATAATTTAATTTATAATTTTATGTGATATAAAAATAATATCAAATAATATAGAAAGTAAAATATAAGTATTCTAGAATATTAAATATTTGAAAATATAAATTTTGTTAGTGTTAAACTATTTAAATTAATTGAAAATTCTAACATCACTTTAAAAGAGAAATTTTGAAAATAAATTAAAAAGGATAAACTCAAATTAAAATTTTTATAATGAGGGCTAAGTAGTCTAAAAGAAAATTAAATTTATTTATCAAAAAATTAAAGCAGCTATAGCACTTTAAAAATACCATAAGGTGAAAAATATTTTTTGAAAGTTCTTGTAAACACTCTCTTAGTCCTTGGGTGCAATTTTCATCTATATATATATATATATATATTTATGGTTCTTCATATACTATATTTTCGTTTTCAATGATATGATTTGATAGGATTAGGGGCTGACAATTTGATGGAATTGAGAATTTAGCTTCTTTTGCTTATATTATGATAATGTGTTTGAATGAAAGAGTTGCTAATATTTACAAAGAAATATTAATTCAGAAAAATTTACAAAGAACATCTCAGTGTGTAAAAGTTACAATTCTTGATATTTTCTCGAATTATACCTAATTAATGTTGTTATTTAAGCATCTTATTTCTACTTTAATTATCATTTTCTTATCTCTCTAAATAAATTAATCTTTTCAGTCTAAAAATTGTCAAATACATCCGTCAATGACCCGTTTTCATCCTTCTTAATTCAGAAAAACCCGTTTTGCCATTTGATGTTCTTTCATTCTCCATCACATATTTTTAGAAAAATAAAATAAAAGTTGAAAACTAGTAGTAGTTCTGATGATGTATAGTTCTTTAGAATTAGCCAAATCAAGGAACCCTACCAGCCCAACATAAAAAACCAACACCTCCATTTGGGGCACGATCAAAAAATAGATTATGAGTTTGCGCCATATAAAAAAAGTTAGAACATCGATTATTATTTTACATTTATTAATAAAAAAAGGTAAATTATAATCACCTTCCTCAAGATCTGATATAATTGAAAGTATGTATTTATTATTTGAAAAATTATAACTAGTCCTCTTTTTTTCACGTCCATCAATTAACTAGTTATTTCGATACATCCATTAGATTTCTATTTAATTTTTATAGGTGAAGCAATCAATGCCCTTTTGTATTGCGAACCGTAATTAATTTTTAGGAACTAATGAGTTTTATGGATAATTTACTTTATTCGTCCTCAATTTTTTTTTGTTATATTTTTGAAAGATTTTAAAAGAGAAAGCTGTATTAGAGAGAGAGAGAGAGAGGTTTAGGTCGACGATCGATTTGGTGGTGTGAAAGAGCAATAAGAAAGAGGGGAGTGGGTGTTGTCTGAGGTGCATTGGGCATCAGTCATCAACATCACCGCTATTCTAAGCCTTTTTCTTCATTTGACAGATTTAATGAACGTATCATCAGAGGGACCGCCACCTCTTTCTTCCTTCATCTCTTCACTTCCATTTTCAATATCTTTTTTTCAAATATATATATATTTTACTTAGTTACGTTTAATTGGTCATTAATCTGTTGTGTCGGCCATAGACAAAACGGTGAGGGGGGGAGATTAATGTGGGTCCGGGTTGGGGGATTAAGAAAATCAAATTTTCAGCATCAGATTCCTGATCAGATATTTTGAATAGAAATCTATAGAATCTTCCTCATATTTCATGCATAGCTTGCTAAATTAAAGAATATATATATATAGAAAAAAACATGGTATTTTATAGCTCATTTTGTTTGGGTGAAAAGCGAATATATAAAAAAATTAAAAAAGTACAAAGAAATGCATAAAATAAAGATTTATATTTGGTTAGCGGGAATAAGTGGAAAGGAAGTAAAATTGAAATTTTTTCGATATTCGATTTTATTTTTGTTCAACATTCAATGAAAAACATTGAAAAAATAGTGCATTTGAAATTGTATTAGATCCAACTGAATACTTGAAAATGAAAATATATATATATATATAGCAGGGACAAACACGTCCCACTAAACCTATTAATTTAGGATATCAAAGGCTGCTAAGGGACAGTCGTAACAACATTAATGCACCCAAAGACGTCCCTTTCATTGTAACTACTATTATGTGTGTCTCATGCCCCTAATTTGTTAACAACAAACATTTTGTCTTTATGAGCTTTCTCATTCCTTGATAAACTCAAAGGACAGTGTCCCACGATACACACCTAATTAACACCACTATTTCTCTTTGTTTACTAATTAACACTAAATTAACCCACCAATTCTTTATTCATTTTTCCCATTCCCAAATGCTTCAATTTGGTCAAAACCCCATTCATTTTTTTTTACAAAAATCACCCTAATTATCTATACAATAATCACACACACACACACACATATATATATATATATCGCTAGAAGAAATACAAATCTTCATTATGATTAATTATTATATTTAAAAATTAAAAGTTATATGAACACTAATTAATCATGATTGTTGAATAGTTATTTGCTGTAGTTTCTGAAAGTTAAGTGAAAACATTAGCTATATCTAAAAATTATAGCAAATATTTTGGTCATAGGTAAATAATAACATATATTGATTAACAGTGTTCAAAATTTTAAATTTTCACATCGATTATATTTAATCATAGAAGATAATATTGATCGATCATAGTTTTAAACTGTATTGAATCATAATGTGGAGAATATTCCAATTTCTTAATTTCTTGTGTATATATTTTTACGCAACAAATTAAATGCATATCTTATAAATTGAACATTACGGTAAACTACAACAAATTTTCATAACGTTTGACATAATTACGAATATGTCCTTATTGTTTGAAAAATCATAAATACCCTCTCCCTGATATTTTATGAAATTATGTAATTGTTGGATGGATGGACGCAATTGTTAACTTTTCCTTATTGTATATTTTTTTAAAAAAATAATAAAAAAAATCGGACGAGTTGGATGAAAAATTTTAAAAAATATAATTCATAGTCCACAAGGGCGTAAAAATAATTCATGTTCATTCAAGGTTGAATTTTGACAAATTTGATTAATGTGATATATACTATTTCTTGGCAAGGGTGTAATAACTCAAGCAAGTACAGAGGGATCCTAAGAATTAAATGATGTCTGCCGACAATGTTAGGTTTCGGTGTGTACTGTTTAAGCAGTAGTTTATCACTTCATTATCAATTGGTGCAATTATTTGAATTGAAGAATTTTTCATATTTTATTAATGTACGAAATCGACACCATTGTTTTTAAATAATTAAGAAAGCTATTTTTATGATTTTTCTTTTTAATTTCAGAGCATCAAAATTATAGAAGCTGAAAGATTTGTGATTCCATCCACCATTCTAACAAAGTTCCAAATTTTTGCAGGTAGCTCGTTTGTGGTATGCCGCGACGGTGAGGGACACCGTTAGGGAGAGGCAATTATTGTACTCGTGTTTTGGCTATGTTCGAATACGAATAATTTGATAATCATGTTTTTTAAAACCTGTTCAAATCTTTCATATTTCAGAAAAGAATATGTGTTGTGGTCCGACGAGGAGGATCAAAACTTGTTGATCAATTCTTTTTTGAGAATTCGAACCCGTAATATATATCTTTCACATGAATAAGGTGTCGTTATTGAACCACTTGATCGTCTCCATAATGTGATTGGATGATGACGATGTTCTTGGAACTTCAAAAGGTATACATATAGAAAGCCAAGAATTTGGGTAAAAGAGAAGCTTTTGAAAGCCAAAAATATCGGTGAAGTGAAGGAAGTAAAAAGGGTGAATGTTTCTTGTCTCATGTTACAACTATTGTGATGCAAATCTAATAGTTACTTCAAGGGCGTTTTTGGGTTTTTACTATAGTTTTTGTAGGGTGGTTTGGAGAATTCGTACTCTCAACATAAATAACAGTCTTGAGTAGACATACGAAGGGAATCAATTACAAAATACCATAATGTCCTAGCATTATTGACAAGCCTTCGTACCATATACGAGCAAAGTTGTAACTAAACACACTAAAAGTTGATTTATGAATGTTGCCCAATGTTTCCCTATTTGACTAAATTTTCTCACACTCTCTAACTCTCAAGTCTGACTTTTCTTTTTATGATCTCTTACATGTAAAGTTTGACATTAGAAATACCCTTTTCAGTAATTTTAAGCATAACATTAAATTCTTGTACTCGTATGAGTTCATAATTCGCTTGTTAAATAAGACAAAAGGAATTAAATGAAAGTGTCTATAATATAATTCAGTCGTGTTCTCAATCTCAACGTCATGTAAAATAAACAACATCTTTATTTGTTGTCGTGCATTTGTTATGATCTAAAAGATCATGTATTAGACTACGGCAAGGCAAGGACAAGTGGTAGTCCAACAAGGTCTAGTAAAAATAACGCAATTTTGAGAATAAATAAATTGCTAGAAACCAAAGGGCCAATGATATTGAGAAATGCATAAGGTGGGCAATGTATAGATTTGGTGAAAGCATTTTATTTTTATTTTTTATGGTATAGTTGTTTAAGGTATGTTTGTTTAGGCATTTTGGAACTGGGCTTCTGCATATGCTGGGCCATGGGCTTGCTTGATTTGGCGATCCTTTGAAGTTGTGTACATAATGGGCAATTCTATGTTCCCACTGGATCTTGGATTTTGGACTGATATAGTGCATGATAAACGAAACTTTTTTGGCGTTTAAGTGGATATCATTTTGGTTAATTTATCCCAAATAAAGGGCAGAAAAATCCTAAAGATAGGATCTTTGTATATTGATGAGCCTTGCAAGTTTTTGGCTTCAGCCTCTCTGGACAAGGTAAGGTAATATTTCACTCTGAGGCCTAAAACCCCCAGCTCAACTTCATATCAAAACTTCTCCTTCCAACGTACAGATTTTGACCCTTTTGTCTGTTTTTCTCAAGCAGAATGTGAAATTGCATTGTTAAACCCTTAAAAGATGATCTCTTGTTTTGTTTTCTATTTTCATTTCATATGAAGATTGAGTTGATGTGTGTGACTATTGCTTTGGTTGCATAATACTTTTTTCTGTTTTCTTTTTGTGATGATTCATAGGAGCCCGTTTGTTTTTATCTTAGTGACATGCTGGATTGTATAGTTATCTGTGGAATCTTTCATGAATTCTCAGAAACACTCATCTTTTATGTTGATGTTGTTTCATGGATAATTTTCTTTCTTGAGTTCCATCAGATCCTTTGATAGCAAATTTGAACAAGTTCTTGATTATTGTGTGTTTGCCATTTATTTTGAAATCGAAGATGCTGTTCTTGATGGATTTTGTACTTACTGGTATTGACGTTCAGTGGCAGCACAGTTACATTGTTTATTTTGGCAGCATATATATATATATATACGAGAATAATTTAAATAAATTGTTTAAGAATGTGAAAATATGAATGAATGACAATAAATTTTATTAATATTTAGTTATTTATGTTATTTTATAGGAATATTGTTATTTTTTTGTTACATAATTTATATGTAATTAATAAGAATATTATTCTTCTAATACATAAGTATAACTTTTTCGAAAGTCTAATTATGATTCAAATTTATGTGCTCAAATACATTTATACTTATTTTGATTTTTCAATATCATTTATTATACTTTGTTTTTTGTTTTCTAACCTTAGTTCCGAAGTGCACAAAATTATTACATATAATAATACAAGAAATACATATTCATATAAAATCCTCTAACATTTACATTTCTAGAGTATTTTTTGGCCCTGTTCGTCGATCTTTCTTTGATAAATAACTTTTTTACAAATGATTTGTATATATTTTCTAGGTGTAGTGACGTATCTTTACAATTGATAATTAACAGTTTGAAGAGAATAATATGCTTATAAACATGTTATATATTGTGAATCACTTGGCCAATTCATTAATAATGAAATCTTATTCTATTAGCATGCATAGAAATATTATAAAAGTGAATTTACTAATAATTTAAACTTTTCGAATAATATCGTTGCAATACAGTTGTGTTTGATTATATCAATATAGGGTTAATTTAGTTAAAACTGCAACAATTCATACTTTTTACATATAGAAAAAGAATACTTAGATGGATAGACAGAATAGAATAATTATAATCACACATCAAGTTCATCGTTTTCATAAATTATTTACAAGGATCTCACGAATCAAGATGTGCTCCGCTTTTAAGTTGGAACACCCATAGTCAATTTATATATATACGTATGGTGCTTCTGGAGTTGCTGCTATACCAATAAAACAAAACAAAAAAGCCCCAACAATAGCATTTTGTTCAACATGAAACAACTTTTAGTATATAGTTGATTAATTCGGAAATCATGGAATTCAACATAAGAGTTACTCAAGGTGATCCCATACAGCTGAGCTGCTACAGAAAAATAGAATATCACAACAACTTCGCTAAAACCAAAATGAACCCAAAAAGAAACATGCATTCAACAAATACTCCAGTCTCCTCGTATCCCTAACAAGAGAGCAAAAAATAGTATTGATCCCACGTCACGGAGTCCTGAAAAATAGCAGTAACCGTAGTCCAGAAATCAAGCTTTAGGCTTGAGGATCTTGGCAGTCTCCCAAGTGAAGTCGGGATCATCACGGCCAAAGTGACCATAAGCAGCAGTCTTCTGGTACCTGAAGTTGCCTCCTCTCTTCAAGTCCAGGTTGATGGCAATCATTCCTGGCCTAAAGTCAAAGTTCTCCTTGATAAGAGCCAGAATATCCTTGTCAGGGATCTTACCTGTCTTGTAGGAATCAACGAACACAGACAGTGGTTCTGCTACCCCAATAGCATATGAAACTTGCACAATGCATCGGCGAGCAAGTCCTGAAGCCACCACACTCTTGGCCGCTTGTCTAACAATATATGCACCACTCCTGTCCACCTTGGTTGGGTCCTTGCCAGAGAAAGCACCCCCACCATGGGCACCCCAGCCACCATAGGTGTCAATGATGATTTTTCTACCAGTAAGACCTGCATCTCCATGTGGGCCACCAATGACAAATCGGCCAGATGGGTTGAGGTGGAAGATTGTCTTGTCATCAAGGTACTGGGCTGGAATCACAGGCTTGATAACATGCTCTTTTAAGTCCTTTGCAATCTGCTCGTTGGTAACAGTTTCATCATGCTGGGTTGAGATAAGGACTGTGTGAACTCTAATAGGAACCATGGCGCCACCATCATTTCTGTACTCAACAGTAACTTGTGTCTTACCATCAGGTCTCAACCATGGGCAAGTTTTGTTCTTCCTAACTTCAGTCAGTCTGGCCCCGAGCTTGGTGGCAAGGACATGAGTAAGAGGCATCAGCTCTGGTGTTTCATCAGTTGCATAGCCAAACATGTGTCCTTGGTCACCAGCTCCGATTTCTTCAGGTTTCTTAGTTAAATGACCATGAACTCCCTGGGCAATGTCGGGGCTCTGTTGTTCAATGTTGACAAGGACCTTGCAGTTGTCAGCATCTAGGCCAACATCTGGTGATGTGAACCCAATGCCTCTGCATGTATCCCGAACTATCTTCTCATAGTTAATGTTAGCCTTGGTCGTGATCTCACCAAAGACCATAACCATATTAGTCTTTGTGCATGTTTCGCATGCAACTTTGCTCTCTGGATCCTGCTCTAGGCAAGCATCAAGAATGGCATCTGAGACTTGGTCGCAAAGCTTGTCAGGGTGTCCTTCATTGACGGACTCTGATGTGAACAAGAAGGATTCCATATTGTTTCTGGAAACATTGCCAGGGATGAGTTAGTTCGAAGGACATATGCTAAACATTCAGCAATTGGAATAGTAATGAAGTAGGACTTCGTCCTTGTTAAAGTTACTCTGTTTTAGCTCAAAACATATATCAAGCACAAGTAGTTAGGTAGTTATTGCATCTTCTTGTAACTTGAAAGCAACCAATATTCCGAGTCTAGCAGTTTTACATTCTGAACAAAGGCAGAATCTAGAATTACACACTTATGCTGGACACGGAATGCTGCACAGCTCAAACAATTAGAAACTATAAGAGACTCGGGGATCAACTTAATTAAGTAGAATGGTACCACTTCACATGGATTTTTATAGTTGATTTATGACTCATCTCCCAGGCATCTAATCCACATTTACACCTCTTCAAAGCAGATATTATAAAGAAAACCATGCAACTTCCTTAGTGATGAAACAAAGTATTAAATTAGCTACAGGCATGATGAAACAATGTATTAAATTAGCTACAGGCATGTAAGAAACAAATATTTCCTGCGAAAATTTGTTTTATATAAACTTTGAACATCTTCATATATGAAACAAGAGGAAGCGAAAATTCACCATCTAAGTATACTACCTAATGCTGTCCAAATCTTTCACACAACCTAATTTATAGGTAGGAAGAATGCAGAAACATCTTAAAGGCAGATGCAGTACAGATCTAGAAAGACTATAATCAAATAGTGCCACATATGTTAATGGTAATCTATATCTTAGGATTATGCACCCAATAAGGCACTGGACCACCAAACTCGTAAAGCAAAATTCAGATCCTCAACAGAAAACCATAACATTCCTTCTATTAGCACATTTCTCCCTAAAAATCAATGAAAATATGAAACATGGTTTATTTACATCCACCAATTATAAGCTAAGGATTTCATCCCGTAGAAAACATCAGATCCATCAGCATTCGATTCGCAACAGCCAAAAAAATCAATTCGTACGCAGAACAAAGAGATGTGCAAATATACACAAAGAAGAACGAAAATGCTTACGGATCTAAACAAGAACAAAAGCACCATTACCAGATCTACTACAGTAAACAACAACTCAGCTCTTATGCTAACCTTTTACGTAGAATAAGATCCTCAGATCTGCAGACTATAATGGAGGAGGAGGAGGAAGAGAAAGCAAGAGCGCAAAGCAGAATGATTTTTTTGGAATGAAAACGCGGGCTATATATACAGGCGGATCCAAATGACTCGCTCTGTATAGTTTCCGTTGGGAAACCAAAAACCACCCTAGTCGGGGCCCACCTGGCGAGCTCCTACGTGGTGGGCCTAGGTAAATAAGATATTGCCAAGTGGGTGTTGAATGGTGATCGACGGTGGGGTTTTACTTTTCTATAGGGTTGGTGGTAACCGGTAAACGGTAATTGTCGAAACACGTTCTTGCTGGTAAGGAGTTGTACTCGGCGCTTCAGGAAATGTACCTGGGTTGGTAAAATGGAGAATTCGGCTCAACTCCAAGTTCAATGAATTTAGCCTATATTTTTTGTGCAGTTGTTTTCATAATTTCATCAGCTGCCAAAATTTTATATCAAGAAAAATGTTACATTACAATAATTATATTACATCTGCACTGAAATTTATATTGTATTTAATGTATCCTATTAATAAAATAGGGGGAGAGGAGTATTTACATATTATTTTATTAAAATATCTTTTCGAATTTATTCATGTTCATTGGTTCTTGAACCTGTGAAAATAACAAATTTTCTCTTTGTCTATTTCTCAATTTGAGAATTAATATTTTAGACGTTATACATAGAACCTAATAAAGATTTTAACATAGATTTGTTTTGTCAATGCCAAAAAAAAAAACAACAAATAAAAGACGTGGAGATCACTTTCTGTGTGTTTCTCCAGTTTTCTAACACAAGTTGACGTAGAAATGTGAATTGTGAAGTATGAATGAAGCAAAGGGAAAGTGGTGAATTCGTGGTGTTTGGGGGTGTAAACAATTCCCGAATGCATGTAAGTTATGGCGATGTGCGGTGCGGGTCCAATTAGCCACATGATAACCGGCCATTCTTTCAATTGAGTGTACGCATTATTCGTTGCATGTGAAAAACTTTGCCATTTAATACGACTTCATTTCGTCGTTATTTCTTTCTAAAATACCACAATACTACTATTATTATAAACATACTCAATTTTACGCAACATGAATGTGTTTGAAAAACCCACCCCAAGAATGGAATGTAAATATTGGAATATTGTTGCCAACAATTTCTGTATGTGATCATTAATTTTAAGTGAATCTTGTAAAAAAAAAAAAAAAAAAGTTACGAAAGTATATTTTAGTCTATTATGGAGATCTAATGAGTTATTACATAGTAATAACAAATCGTGGATAATGTTTATTCAAATAATTGGAAAAATGCAGGCGTTGAAAAAGATATGGTAAAATTTATTGGAGCTGATGTTCATGTATAATAAGGAGGATCGATCATTTGTTAGCAAGAATTTTTGTTTTGGACTTAGAAAATAATAGGTAAAGATATTCATACTATGCAAGTTATAATCTATATCTCAAGAGTGTAAGCTATAGCGATAATGCCAAAAAATGAGTCTTACTAACAAATATTTCTTATGGTTTTTGTCTTAGATATTAGTAACTCAATCCTAGTTGAAGTCCTAGGGCTGCATGAATGAGGAACAACGTCATAATGCCACTGCCCAAGATTCCATGAGCGTTTCGCAATCCAGGATTCCCCTATACAAAGAAATGTCAGAATCAAACTTGTACGACGGAAAGATGGATTAACAGAAATACTCGGATTTTTGGAGGATTGTATTAAGCTCACCTCAAATAGTGATGGTAATATAGTCTGAATTGTTAAAAGAGCAAGCCCGATGAAGCCTGTTACAGCATGAGGACTGCAAGACAAGGGTGGGAAGGAGGTGATTTGATATGCAAAATTATTGATTTGTAGTGATTTGTGTTTCAGGGAAGGACAAGGTACCTTTCAAAGATGGGCTTGTCTGAAGTGAGAAGAGATGTAATTCCACCAGTAGCTCCAAGAGCAAAGAAGAAAAACATTCCTCCAAGAAGCTTAGGGTGCAAATCTTTGGCCTTGGCCTTCTCCTCCTGGGATCATATCACAAGTACTTTTGAGAAGATCAGTAGGAACGAACAGAAATTAAATGTTAATCAACAAATTTAGACTCCCTGCACGTAAATAATTCTCGTCTTAGCCTTACCACATCATCTGAGAGACGAATGCGAAACCCCAAATAAGTTCCATAACCACCCATGGCAAATAGCACAACAGCCTACAAAAGGATGAGAAGTTTATCTTCTGTATAAAGAGAGTAATAAAAAGATAGATGGTTACATCATTTTTCATGAAGATTGCTGAAAAAGATGCCTTTGGGAACTAGTAGGGAACAAGTCTTACCATGTTCCCAGGATGGCCCCAGTGGACAAGCCAATCAGGGAGGTTCCATGCCTTTACGAGCTCAACGAAAGGGCCGAACAGAGATCTCACAGTTGTAGCTGAATTACATGACCAAATCAATGTATTACAAACACGGAAAGAAATAAGAGATTATTATTATATTGGTCAAAATGAAGCATATGTATAACATAATGTACTCCAGTAGCCAGAACGTCGGATAGATGGGAATCGGATAACATATTATTCTAACAAACATGAGAAGATCAAGTAAGATAAGTCTTTTATGCTGGAAACTCAGCAGCTACTGTCTCATGGTGAATGCAAGATATAATATGTCAACCCTGTATTCAGGCTACGGTTCTTATTTTCAAAGTCCACGTATGAGTAATCTTTTTCTTTTCTAGTTGCAAACAGAGGCCCCAATTCTAAAGCAAGAGTCCTTCATAAGAAGAAGTATTAGCTAATTCAGATCAAAGTCAAATATGCTTAGAATATCTATGTGTTCTGCTGTCCTACTCCAGACTCTTCCAAGAAGTAAGTTACCTGTAGATTGGCTAAAAACAGATTAGCCCAAAGCCATCTAATCAAATCCAAGAATGGATCAAAGTAAGACTATTTGCCAAAAATGCCAGTTTGAGAGTACAAAATGAAATATCTTTTCTGGGCACCAACATTTTCATATATTGCACTATCAACCAGAGATTTTCATTGCTTCAGAAAAAATCTACTGCAACACAAGACACAGAATTGCAAGAATATCTAAATTGTAGGACACACCCAAACTTGTGAAGTCCCACTTCACTTCCCCGAAGGAAAGAATTTAGTGTTGTTTTCATGACATATTGGCATTGAATTCATCAACCTCAATAACATGTAATGAGTAGATCTCCTTGACCCACATTGCGAAGGGAAAAATCTAATTTGGGTTCAGCTAGTTCCTTGTAAAGTACCTATCCCAGAATCCATCCAACACCACAATCGTTGGAATAAACCTAAGAGGCTCATCTGTCCTTCAGTCTCCATTTTTGAGATACTACTCAATAGATTACCACGTCACTAGAATACCAGAAACTTAGAATTAGTTGGCAGGTTATTCAACAATCTTGACCCAACAATAAAATATCAATAGCAATGCATATATGAAATTGTTCAACCCAAAAGCCAGTATTACTACCAGAAGAAATTCACTCAAAAAGTTTTAGGAGGTCAACAAAATATTGAAAATCATTTCTAGTAAAATAAAGCCACACGCTAATCAACTCATCATCACACAACTGGGATGCAGAATCAAATTTCAAGTGGCATTACCTCCAGGAAGAGCACCCAAAAGTAGCAAACTCAAAGGAGAGAATGAATACAAGAGTGTCTCAGATGATTCTTCCAATACTTGATCATTTTCCTCGTCAATTACATCGACACTCTCATAAATCTCGCTGCTTTTGACAGCAAATGTGGATTCAAAAAGACCCCTTCTTCTCTTAGTAGCGGCTAATGCAATCGCTAGTGGTGTACAAGGAATTGGTGAGGAATGTGTTGATGGGAAGTGGGAGGCATGTGAAGTGGAAGGTAGAAGAGAAGGAGATGAGTGTGGTGTGAAAGCAGCCAAAGATGCATTTACCACAGCCATTAAGGGGTTTGAGCTATGTAATTCTGGAGTTTGCTGCTCTCTGTCTTCTACCTGTGGAGTGAGAGAGTGAGTGATATGATATCATATAGAAAAAGGAAGTTTGGAGATAGATAGGGAGGAGAGGTTAGGAAAGGCAAGGAAAGAGACACGACTCCGTAGTCTTTTTTTCAAAATTGAGCAGAATGAACCTTTACGCGTGGCGTCAACACACCTTCTTCCCCGCCTTTTCTTTTTAGTTTATCATCTCTCAATTAGTTTAACTACACCTGAAATCCTTTGGTTTATATATAACGCCCCATGTCGGCCCACGTCCCACATTATGTTACTGATAAGTAATTTCAGTTGTTTATAACTCTTAAATGCATTTTCAATAAAAGTTATTGAGACTAAATTACAACAGATTATTATTCGTGCACGCCACATCATATAAAATTTGTCATTTTAATTGATCTATTTATAAAAAATATTCTATTTATGTATATTTTAAATTCATAAAAACTATTTAAAAAAATATCAACTATGATTAATTATATATTTCTTTTTACATAATTAAATTTAAATTATAGCTAACAAATGAACTCAATTGCAATTATCAACTTATAGTTGTGAACTTCGAGCAGTTGCAAAAATCAATTTTTTGTTGTTGAATTGCATGGAAATTGTTTTATGTGTGGCTTAGGCGGAGTCAATTGTACAACGTATGACCTTATATAAGGTCAGCCATCGCCTGGAAGTGTAGTTTAAGACCAAGTTTTGAGTTGAGGCAATTCTCAGGCAGGAAAGAGAAATCGTTCAGAAAACTTCAGAGGGCAGTGTCATTGACTAATCAAGTTGAAAAACAATCTCATACCCTCACTTTCATACAATTGTATTACCAATCAAATGGCAATTGACTGTGATTTTCCATCAGTTCTAGACAGCAGTGTCAAGGGCTGACAGCAAAATGGTAATCAGAATCTAATGCGGTCTTCTTCTTGTGGATCTCAATCATGTCCATAGCATCACTTGATCAGCTGAGCACAAGAAGCAAGAAAGTTAAAGATGCTCTTAACCGGGAACTTTAACCATACTCCTACATACCTTGTGATTCTGTACAAGATCAGGATATAGCTCACGTGCAAGCACAAATCATCTATCTACTCGAAGAATGTTGTTATGTACAGTATTCCGGGAAATCGACTCCCTTTGAGGATCAATTCTCCAAACACCATCAACAACAAACTTTATCTGCGAGCAAAGAAGGTATTTAGGTTACAAGAGAACTAATAAAATAGTAGCTTGTATCCTGTATAAAGATTTAAAATAGATGAAACTGCAAAGTTGTTCCAGTATGTTTTTTGAAGCAGCAGCCTTTATGCCCTGTGTATTTCTATACACGACATAGCCAAGGATGGGAAGCATTGCATATTGTTCTGAAAGATAACCCAATCAACTCCTGCATCTTTACCAAGAACGAAAACCGCCCTTCCCGAATACGAAATTTGGATATATATTTTTTCTTGATTTTACAAAGTGAGTATACATGTTGAGTCTGTGTAGGGATTACAGCTCAAAGTTTTGAAAATTTTACAACATGCAATTGATTGTAGCTTCCGCACCTCGTAAACCCCAGGATACAGCCACAACACTGCTCGCCAAAGTTGAGATGTCCTGACAAATTTTGCTAGGACAGTTAACTTGTGATTCCCATTGGACTTCAAGAACAAAATGGTGTGAACACCAAGATCATTTTCTCAAGGGTTCAAGAAAAATTTGCAAGTGTATCAAAGTAACGAGCATTCGTCAACATTGAAGGGAGCAAAGAAGCATGGTCAAAGACAAAAGAGGATATATTATTTGTAGAAACCTCCAATTTAAACTAATGGTTAAAAATGTAATCACATGTAAGATATGAAGAGAAGTTGAGCAATAAAGAGAAAAAGAACATGAAACCTCGATCCAGTAGAATCAGTGATACTTGATGATGGCTGTAGATCCATTTTAATCCTTTGCTGCCAGCCATTGAAGCTACCAGCTAGCTCCACAGTTTCCCCATCCCCCGAGTATTGGATGTCAACCTAACAACGAAACCCCTTCACTTAAGTCAGAAAATACTACCTCTGGATTCTAACAGAAAACAAGTCGAATACTGGCAGGCAGGTTGGCAGTTATACCTGCAGCATATATTCTGTAACCGAAATATCAAATAAATGGCTTAAATTGTTATGATTCTCAATGTCTTCAATATGTACCATTATATTCAATAGAAGCTTTATTAAGATATATAGCTGAATAAAATGAAAAATTGTTTCTTGAATATTATGATTATTATCAATTGTCCAAACTTCAGAGCATAGCAAGTTTAGATTTGTGCAAGTTGTGATTGGAGTGAGCAAGCTAAATCTTATTTGGTTTATCAGGATGTTAGCGTCCAGTGTCTTCATTTTCAATCGCAACATATTAAAAATTAAAGAAAATGCGACATACCTCCTTTAGCCCATATAGGGTTTCCTCTGCAGCATGCAGTTCAATCTCTTTCTCAGAAATAAGCTTCTGTGCTTTGCTTATTTCTGTTTCTGCTTTACTTTGCAAAACCGATAAGGCAAGCTGAAAGATAGAAATAAAAAGGAAATCATACATGACCTTTCTGTGGTTGATTTCTTAGAAAAGTTGGCTCTTCTAATGCATGAAATCCATGGGATCAGATTAATAGATAACACATAAATGAGATGATTTTTTATAAAATTTCACAAGACCAAAATAAGATAAATATCAATGCGCGTATTTAAAAAAAAATTAAAAGGAAAAAACACACAAAAAACATAATCATTGTTAAAGCAATTCATTTGATCCTAGCTATCTTTAACACCAATAGCATGCATATCACTTTAACTGCTTAACACCACAACAATGCCCTTGCCACAGAGCAAACACTAAGAAGCCTATATCAGGCAATTTCAGGCTTTTAGTTTATGCTTTCTGGAAAAAATTAACTTGGATCTATGTTTTGCTCACAATGCAAAAATACACTCGTTCTGTTGCTGAATAATCAGCTTTACTCCATTTTCACTCTGTTGTTTAATCAGAGTTTTTCATTTGTTGCTTCACTGAAGAATGTCTCACATACAAAAACACAGTCTCACCTAAACAAACTAACAAAGCCACTTGAAAAACATTTACACTTCACGCACCTATGATATAATCACATTATTCCTGAACACTATATTCCTGAGAACTACAGAATTATCCTGCCACTTCCCTTCCTTTAGATTATTAGCAGAACAGAATACAGTTAAGATACCATAAAATATTTGATAAGACGTGGGGACATGTCGAGGGATAACTCTCAGTTCATCCTCTCAGGGTTCTTGAAGTATGAGTCCTTTTAAAATAGGCCCAGTTTCAGCAATTACTGTGAACACACTATTGTAGAAGTGCGGCAACAGATGATTGCTACTCTAGAAACATATCCAGCCATGCATACCATGAAGAAACCCAGACATATACACTCAGACACATAGAGAGAGGGAGAACAGAACAAAGGATGTCTTTTACTACAGTCCAGTAGAAATTTGCATAAGAAAAGAAATATATGTTGCTCTGAACTATTTACAAAAGAGAGAGTACTTCTCTTTCTTGGGAGATGTAAAGAAGTATCATGTCATGTTGTAATGGTTAAATTAGTTACCTTTTCTTTTTCTATCTGCTGCTTCAGTTGGGTGAGCTCCAATTCCTTCTGATGCTAAGCACAGACAATAACAGCTCATTTAGTTATTAATTAACAAAAATCTACAACACTGGATAAAAAGCAGAGGGTTATCCTCAATTTGTACCAGCAAGAATTTGAGACGCTTAATTTCAGCTTGATTCTCCACTTTCTGTTCTTCCATTCAGGCAGAACTCAGAAATAAATCATAGCAAACATAGATATATTAAGGAAAAATTTGTAAAAAGAATAGAGAAGTCCTGGAAAATCTGTAACAAATTATCAACCAGCTCCAACTGACCAATTATACCATAAACTAACCTCGTCATTTACATCTTGGCCACGACCATTACTTCTTTGTTCTTCAGTTGAAATATAACTGTTCCTTCAAAGTAACCCATATGCAGAAATACAGATAAATAAGAAACAAGTTTGAGAAAGTAAGTGAATTGACATAACTTCTTCAACTATGATACATGGATAGTGAAGTGGGAAGCATAATGCTGTAAAAAAATGGAAAGTAACAAAAAAAAATTTAAAAAGTTCGTGCAATCTCATAGTAACCGTAATACATCTCAAGTGCTCCAATTAGGCTCGGGAAGGCAGGACAAAAGAAAATAAAAATGTATGGTGCCAATCAAGTCTGATGCTGGCATGATAAACACCAAATTACCAACCTGCTTATTGGTCAGAAAGCTAGCCGAACTGACCTGGAGATTCTGTTTTCCAATGCGGGATCTTCGACCTTCTGGACTGATGAAGGAAAATTTCCATTTAAGGTTTCAGCACCACTGGTACTACATAGCATAAGATTTTTCTGTTCATGATAACTGGATCCATATTCTGGTTCATGAGAATCTTCTGATTCAATGTTCCTCTCTGCTTCCTCAGCCTGTTTTTCATTCGTAACTCCAGAGCCAGTATCTGAGAATCAAGATGATACTTCATCTCATATACATGAGGCAACAGCATTTTCTGATAAATGCAAACTATTTGATGCCAGAATCCATGAAAATTTTGACGAAAGTATGGCATAGCTGATGAAAAGGATGGAACATGATTTAACTTTACAATAGGATGGCAAAATTACTGCTTCAACTGCATATCTCACAGTCTCAGAGGAAACCATTAAACTCAGAATGTTACTAACTTAGATGTTACGAAGTCATCGATTTTCATATAGTTTCTTACTGTTATAAGAGCCATTAGAAGTCATAGGATAAAAAAATCCATCCAAAAGCAAGAGAGAAAGATAATAGGACAAGAAGGAAAGAACCAAGTTGTTGAGAGCTAAGCAAAGAATGTTCTAACAGTCAAAGTAGAAAAACTATGCAATCCACAACTTACCTTCAATTTTATCCAATTCCCCATGCTGAATAAATCTAGCCACCTTTTCCTGCAAGGATAAAGTTCTTGACCCTGCAGCAACAGAGCTTTGTTCATCTGGCTTGAACTGTTCATCTGTTTCTGTGCAACCACGGAATTCTTCACCTTGGACGTTCTCATTTGACAATACATCATCATATAAAACTTTCAGCTTATCATTCTGACCTTTTCAGACAACAAACGACTATCAAGCAAATATTTAAAATGCACAAGCTTCACAAATGTGAGAAATACACAAATTTAAGTTGTCCAGGACTCACCTCCAGATCCACCAGCACCTCCATCAATCCAGTCTGACCCGTGTCAATACTGGATCCAGTGAATTTTTCCATGGATGAGGTTGCAAGAAGCTCTTTAATAAATTTGTATCCTCTACGCCTGACTACATTTGCAAGATCTTGCCTACAAATTTCTGGAATTAATAGAATCCTAGAGAAACTACAATTATAAGATGTCCCTCACAATAGGTACATTACATTGGACACAGTTGTAGATGCCACACAACATATAAGCAACCTAACTCTTCAATTCCCATATAATCTCTAAGATTGTCTGTACACTGTTAAAGTACAGCAGGGAATTATATAAATCACACTTTTCACACCACTTGCTTTGGAATCCGTAATGTTCTTGTTAATGCATGAGAGATAAAAGAGACAACCATGGAATTATATTTCCTCCTTCGATCTAGCTCTGATATGGAAATCTGAAACTACAATTTCCTAAACTCCTTTCTGAAAATACCATTTGACAACTATCTTCAATTGTTCTATTAGGTTTAAACTCTGTATGTGTGAGAGAGGGTCAGAGTTAGTTAGTCAGGTAGTTCTTCTTCTCTCAGTTGATATTGGGAATTCTACATGTTGTGATGGTCAATGTTATTCAAACCCCTGCAGCACTAACTCTAGTTCGATTTTTACCCCAAAACCCTTAAAGCTTTTCTAGACTTCCCATTCTGGCACCTTAATTCAATTGTTCCTCAGTGTTACTAAAGGGCCTGCATTCAGCTAGTTGATAACGCAAAGTGGCTTATGCTCGCATTGGGGACACATACATAGCCATAAAATTACATAGAATAGATGAAAAAAATCAAGCAATTCCGATCAGAGCCAGCTATAGTAATCAGAAAATTAGAACCCAAATTCGATAACATCCGCTACAAGAATTTGGTAAAACGAAAATTGAAATGGATTGCAAAGCCATATAACTCAAACCTTCCATGGTGTAAGAGCTCCTTCATGGTGGGCACATGATTTTCTGGAAGACCAACAGAGGATAAGAATTCTCTAATATCATTGTAAAGATCTGCATCGCTCTTCACCTTCCTACTAGCTCTGAAAACAACTCGAGGAGAAACCAAGATACTCAAAATGTCAGAAAATACAAGCAACACCAGAAACCTTTACAGCAAAATAACGACAGAAACACCACAAAACACCCCAACTCTAATGCAAATACATCTTACATGCACGAAAACAAAGGATAAAGAGACGAAAACCTGGGAGATTTCTTGATTGAAGAAGCAAAAACCGTAGAGTAACGGCAGTTTTGGCGGTTGCTAATGTGGGAGTTGGGCAATGGAAGATGAAAAGAAAAGGAACGTCTACGGGAAGAGAGAGGGTGCGAAACGGGGAAATGAAAAAGCGTCGCCATGAGAGAGCAGAGAGCAGCACTCAGGGGTTTAAGTCTCAATTCTGAAGAATCTTTTCCGTTGTATAGTTGAAACTTGAGATCTCCCTCTTCGCCACAAATTTATGAAATGCGCGAATGCCTCTTCTTTATCAGAATTTCAGGGGTACTGGGCCAAGAACATTTTCCATATTGGGCTTAATTTTTATGTTGGGCCCATAAAAGTTTATGGGCTTCATAGCTAGTGGGTTAATGAGCTTTGATGGGCCTACGATGCTTCACGTCAGTTTATTTTTATTTTATTTTAAATTACATTATTCTACTTGTTAGACACCTCAACAGTATATAACACGCGAATTAAAATTCACATTGTTTATTAACTTAGAAATAATATTTTTAATTATTTAAATACAAAATCATAGTTAATAAAAAGAGAGTTCAAATTCTGAAATAAAGAGGAAAAAAAATACACCAAAACAACATCAAATATTAAAAAATATTCCAATTATTGAAACTAAATTTAATTTATTTTGAATGTTAAAAAAATAGGGTAAATTGCAACGATCTCCCCTAAAATTTAGCATAATTATGATTATTCCATCGTCATTTGAAAAATTAATAATACCCTTAATTTCAATGATTATCTAACAATCAGCTCAAGAAATATAAGTGTTCCATTTTTATTAATTTAGACTAACATGTATTGCATTTCTCTGCCCCAAAAATAAATAAATAAATAAATAAAAGGGTGTACTGCATTTCTCTTGTTTTTATAGAGTATAGTCTTTATTTATCTTTTCGTGAGTTTTCAATTTTTCATTTAAAAATGTAATTCACATGGTGGGACCGCCCAGTGACGCAATCCATGACGTTAACTCCCTCTTTTATTTTTTCTCTTTTCCATTTTTCATTCTCAAGAAGAAATTGGAGATGAACCCACCACTTCTTTTGGTTCAGTAATTAAAGTCAAACACTGCAAATACGGCTTTGAATTCTTACATAAAATCTAAATGTATGTCTTAATTCTCATATAATTAAATTTTATTTTTATTAGTAACATGTTAGTTATAGGCCCCTGATTGGATATATGAAGCAAACACCATCCTCCTTACCTAATAGGTTTGCACTTCCATGTATATTTTCTCATTTTTGTAATAAAGAAAGAACTGTGTTGATAGATTATATATTTAAGGACACATTATAAATTATAATTTATAATTCAAATGAGTATTTTGATCAGTTTATCACAAAAATTGAATGAAAACTTGACGAAATTGGCTCGTTGTTAGATGGACGTTAAAATCAAGGATGTATTTGTAATTATGTTAAATGTTAGGGGAGGTAGTTGTAATTTATCCTATATTTAAATTTTAAAAAATATATGAATTTTTTTTGTCTATTTAATAAAATGGTTAATAAACTATTAATTATTTTAATATAGGCATATATATGTATATGTATATGTATATTACTAGCAACAAACAACATTAACATCAAGACTTGACATTTTCTTGACTAATATCTTTTTCTTGTGGCTTACTGAATTAGGCGGCAATAATGAGGTCTGGTTGATGTCAATCTCATACGTTGATTTTCAATTTTCTTGAAAAATATATATAATCAGACAGCATAAATCTAGTGATGTGTTTGTAATTTAGCTAAACATCAATGGATTTTAATTTTATTCAATATATGAAAATTCGTCTCATTTTTATATGAGTTTATTATTTCTTGTAATTTTATAATTTTTAATTATATTAAAATTTTAATTGAATCGATGTATTATTCAACTACTCAATTTTATTCAAACATTAATATATGTAACTATGATTTTTATCTCAAAAAGAAGCAAAATAATCACATTTTGATATAACCTAATTAATGATGAATTCATGATTTTGTAAATTATATGATCTCTTATGGTTTTTACATTTGAACTTCTAGTTATAGAGTGTTATGTATGGAAATTATTTTTCAAAAAAAAATTAAAATTTAGAAAAATATCATATCATTAAGTGATAATTTTATATTTACAAAGTCATTTATTTTTTAAAGAAAAATATTGGACTTTCATTTTATCAAATTCGCTAAAAGTCCCAATTAGGTGTTCCCATGACGACGGGAAATTCAACCAAATCGGCTGAAAAGTCCTAAAATCGCCACTATTTTTCAAATTATAGAATTAAAATTCGAATTTTAATTTGAATAGAACCAAATTGCTACCCATAATTTATAGGAGTAAGGGAATGTTTGTAAAAACTTCTACTTTTAAGTGATTTTTGTAGAAAAAGTTGAAAATTATAAAAGAATTATAAGATTATTTTGATCCTCATTTGTTAAAAGGATACTATTTAGCTAATTATATTATCATTTGTTGTTTGTCAATAATAATTATTTTTTCATATTAAATAATAAATTTCATTATGATTAGTATGTTTCATATTTAATTTTTATAAAATATTAATAGAAAAGTGAATGTTTAATTTAATAATGCTCATATTAACTAATATAATTATTGATTCATGCACAATAAATTAAACTTGCAAGAATACAAAAAAAATATTATTTCTTAATTAATCCTAATTATTGAATTTATATTTTAAATATAAAAAATAAAATTATTATATAATATATATAGCAAATAAAATATAAAAAAAATATTAAATATCAAATATGTGAAATGTAAATTTGATTATTGTTAAATTATTAAAATTATTTAAAAATTTCAATATCAACTTTAAATATGAAATTCTAAAAAGCATGAACAAGAACTCAACATTAAAAAATTGCATTTTTCCGAAAGACTTTTAAACTACCCCTTCGCCTGTCATTATGTTTTTAATTAATTATATATAGTTACCCCTTAATTAAGCTTATCATCACAAGTCCTGCAACTTCCAAAATTTTAATTCCATCTCAGTCCCGACGATCCAGAATTAAATTATTAATCTAATTTAATTATAAATGCAAGTAAGCTGTTTGCATCACAGCCAAACAAAATGAAAGGTGATTGACTTTTATTCTCATAAGTTTATAATATATTATATAATATAATTAACAATAATTAACGTAATTGTCATCCAAAAACCATATTGAATTGGTTGGACCACTTACGTTAATAATTAATGTAGCTCTGAACTGTCCCCAACTTCATATGATTCACGACACAAATTGGAGTGTTTCAGATTCAAAATGAGTTTTTCAAATTAAGCCAAGAAAATTTTAGCTTAGATTGAATATCAATTTGATCCAATCTTGAACAATTATACGGAAAATATAATATATTTATTGTTAATGGATGTATAATTTAAAAAAAAGAATGATTAATCAGATGACAAATATATTACATTTATTTTATAATTAATTTTTTATTCAATCAAACTTGATTTGAGTAAAAAAAAAAGTTCGTTGACCGCTGAATCGCCAAATCATGAAGGGAATTAGAGTTAATTGAGGAAATGAGATTAATTACACTAAATTGAAATTAGAGTGTATGTAGTTTGACTTGTGTTTGTATGACTAGTGATGACTCATCTCAAAATTATAATAATTATATGTATGTATATAATAAGACCGCATCACATGTTGTCTAAAGAAACAATAAGTGTTAATAATAAACCTGCAGCTACGTAACTCTCAGAAGCATCAATCAAGACTTTTCTAGAGAGATGGGAAGAGCTCCATGCTGCGACAAGGCTAATGTGAAGAGAGGGCCATGGTCGCCTGAAGAAGACGCACACCTCAAGGAATACATAGAGAAGCATGGCACTGGTGGCAATTGGATTGCTCTCCCAAGCAAAGCTGGTATGTATATATATATATATATACGGTGATCCATGTTGGTGCTTATAATTCATCATCGTCATTGTCGTCGGCTGTCTCTGTTTGAAGAATTATTACATATGCATCATTTGCAGGTCTGAGGAGATGCGGGAAAAGCTGCAGGCTGAGATGGCTCAACTATCTCAGACCTAACATCAAGCATGGTGAGTTTTCAGATGAAGAAGATAGAATCATTTGCAGTCTTTTTGCTCGCATCGGAAGCAGGTAATTAACATTCATCATCACTTCTAAATACTTCAATTTTTTAGTTGTTTAATTGGGTGTTGATCAGTTTTTGAATGGAAAATGTAGATGGTCAATAATAGCAGGCCAGCTACCGGGCAGAACTGACAACGATATCAAGAACTACTGGAACACCAAACTCAAGAAGAAACTCCTTGGGAAAACTGCTCCTCAACGACCTCAAATCAGCTCTTCATTACCAATATCTAACTATTCACTTCCAGACAAGTCACAATTTTCATCAGCATATGATCAATGTTCTGCCAAAACCAGCAATCTCATGACCAATACCCCTTTCAGGGTTTTCTCCAGAGCATATCATCATCAGGACCCCATATCTTCAGATTTTAATCTCCATCTCCAAGTACAAGATGGATCATGTGTGGGCCCCATCAGTGGTGGTAATTACTATGATCAAGTGATCAAAGATGGTAATAGCAGCAATCTCCTAGTGTTTGGAGGGGAAGCCAGCTGCAGTTCATCTGATGGGAGTTGCAACACCACCACCCAAATTACCATTGGATATCCCACTCCTGCTGCTGATCATGGCAGATTCTTGATCACTACTAATAACACTTGTGCTGCTGATGGGAGAGCAGGAAACGGGTGCTTTAGTGAAAATCCACTTGATTACAGCATTGACGATATTAAGCAGCTGATTAGCACTAACAATATCTGCAACAACATCAACCCGTTCATGGAAACAGCTCATGAGATCAAGACCGAAGACAAAGAGTTAATAATGTACTACTGATGTTTGATGCTGATCGTTGAGGTTCAAATCACAAGATTTCTAGAGTAAGGTGTTGTCATCTGTCCTTGCAGATTTCTATAAATAGGATTAGACTCCGATCATCACTTCATTGGAAAATGGGCTCCTTTTTTTTGGTTTCAATTCTGACAGTACATAATCTCGTCCTTTTGCATTTATTTTTGAAACAATGATGTCTTGAAGAACTCATGTCTGTAGAATTTGATGGAAACTAGAGATTATAACATCCTCCAGCTGAAATCAAGAAATCAGAATTCAATCAATGCTGAGAGATGCCGCCGCCTCATACCCGACTATTTAAATTCAAGCCCTCTGATCATCTGTTATACTAATTAAGTAATTATAAAAGTGGATTTGTATACATGATTAAGAACCTGTATATATGTGTACAGGGGCTACGTTCTTCATATTTTGAATATTTGTTTTTTTTTGTTAGCTTTTCTGACATATATATTTCGTGTATTTACGACCAGCTGTATTAATTGTTTAATAATTGAGATGCCATGAATCTTAAAATATTATCTTGTCCTTGTCAAGGATCAATGCAAGATTTTGTCCCTTGTTAATTTTCACGTTTATTACAAGCCTTGTCATTAATATATATATTAAATAAAACCATTTTGCATATTGCTTCAAAATTTAATCTTTGGCAGAGAATTAATTAATAACTTGTCCAATGTATTTTTAGAAATATATAGATGTGCATCTGATAAACAAATGAACAGATTCTTACGGGTAGCAGTCCAAAAAGCTCCAGAGAAAAAGGTTACCCTCAGTAGATAATGCCTTAGTTAATTATTGGCTAGCTAGCTGGGTTGGGTTTCTGCAATGTTTGGACAACAACTAATAGTTTTTAAATTTCTTCACGAAACAAGATTAACAAAACTAACCAACTGCAACTTTTAATTGTATATATAAAAGCATTGACCTCTTCACCTGTTTGTCTGAGAACCAAGTCATAAATTATTGCAAGTGCCAGCTATTAATTTGAAGCCTGAACAGTAAGACCATGGTGAGGGTTAGAACCAGGTTAAGAACATGCTACACTTGATGTTTTCGGTGCACTGAGTGTATGAATTATATACATATATCAATTGTTCACCTCATAATTGGTGTATTGTGCATCGGATGCATATAGGTACAACATGTAAAAATTTTTTATGCAAATTGATCGAACCTAACTAACTAATCACACAAAAAAATATAATATACTTGTTGTGACCAATCTCATAATAAATATATCGTATTTAATTCAGATTTAGTCACATCTGCTGAATATTTGAGCAAGGATGTCAAAACAGTATAATCCCAGTTTTCCACAAAGCAAAAACCGAGGTTGTCAAAAAAGCAGTAGCTGAAACTCAAGAAGAGGTACTCTAAAGAAAGTACAAAAATGATGATATTCCGCGCCTCTCTTTGTAAAAGTACAGCAAACTTTTGAAACAACACCATACTTTCTTTTAAAGTCAAGTCACTACTAATAATTAACTATTTAATTGAGATAGGATTATCATGCGAGCTGTCAACTACATAGTAAGCAAATAATTCCACTGCTACGTAGAGAAACATTGGTCTTATGTTGCATTTTGCATTATACTTGGTACATGCACGTTGAGAATATATAAAAGATATTTTCTCAAGTATAAATTAAATAATTAATATAAATTTTATACACGTAGCGTAGATATACCAAGTGTAGTACGTGGTGCAATAACGATCTGCAATATTGAAATTTAAATCAGTGTAAAATAGACGGAGGACCCAAAGACACAAATAGTCATGATAGCATCTCACATTTTCCACAGTTTTGATTACAATTTCAGAGGTAAGAAGAAAGTCTCACGGATGGCACAAAACAATAGAACCATTGGATCATCCACTATTGCCACTACGTATAGATGTTGAACCTTTGTCAATGTTAGGTACTGGTTTGAATCTGGAAAGACTTTTTGGTTCAAGAATAATGTGTCTTAGGTTTACAATGAATTTGTATTGAATAATCTGACCGTCCCATCAGACAAATTTATAATGTAATTAATACAGAGAGGAATGGAGAAAAGATAGTTGTAAGGTGATTAATCCTGCTAACGAACATCTGATAAGAGATTATTGCAGCATAACAAGTTAACATACTAACATAGTACAGTACTGAATTGTTCCGAGTATCCCCAGACAGGTACAAGAATGGTTAACTGAGTAGTATTAATATTAACAAGCATGTATACATAAAATTAATTACATTTTGCAGATTTTGTACATAATAGACGACATTAATATTATTTACAGAAGCACCAACGATGGTTGAAGGTAATGAATATGTTATTTACAGGAAATCCCATTGCCAATAGACCTTGTCCACAATCCCACCTCCACTCCTAACTGCAACGTGAAGAGTTTCGGACGCTGGAGGGACTCCCCATAGTAATGGCACTGCAACAGTCATAGTTAGTTTTTCGTGCAGCCCGCCCTTGCTTGCCTTTTCTGCTGCCACAACCTGGTTTCAAAGAGAGACTCCAATGAGGTGCATTTCAGAAATTAGATGAAGAACAAGATGATAACCGATGATAACAATCTCACTTTATAACTGAAAATCAATATTAATAGTAAGACTAGTAAAAATGAAACAGTTACAGCTGATGAATGAGCATCGATATCAAAATTCCAGCAGCTCGAATTACTACACTACAGTGGCAGCCATAAAACTCAAGGTACTTAAAAAAGAATGGCTGCAGCATAATTATTTAACCTCTACATATACCAAGCATGAGGTACAGTTGCTTCTTTGCTTATTCCAATTCCATTTGTCTATAGATTCTCAGGATTCCACATGATTATACGATGCAAATTCCATGAACAGCGAGCTTTGCAATCAAAACAGAAGGATGGAAAATGGAATATCCACTTTTCTTTTGTTCGCTTTCGTTCCTCAAAGATAAAATGGTGAGAAATCCATGACTAAGAATGAAAAAGAAACGAAAACAGTTTGATATTAGTACAATGATAAGAACAATTAGAGTTCATCTCGAAAGGAATGCTATATACAATAATTGACAAAAGAAAGTGACCACCCAAAGCCCATAAACTTCACTGCCCCACAACCACATCGACTTCTCACTAAGGGAGCAATTGGTATATGCATGAATGGATTTGGGAGGGAATGAGATGAACTCGGGAATGGTATAAATGTAGGAAATGAATGATTTTAGTATGTCATTCGTATGTTTGGTATAGTAAAGGAATAAGAAAATGAATTGAATAAAAAATTTTCAAATCACTCATTTATATATTTGGTAAATAGTGATGAAATTAAAAGAAAAATATTTGCATAAGTATGTTACATAAGAAACATTATTTTGCTATTAAATAAATTATAAATTTATGATATATATCTTTTTGGACGTTTTCATATGTATAGATATCTTATAAATACATATTGTTTACAGAAAGAAGTATCATATAGTATTGACGATATAGAATAAATATTATCACATAGTATATATTGTTATATAATTTATACTTACAGTAAATGTTGATAATTAAATATAAGCATGTAACTGACTTAATATCATATTTAATAAAGATACTTAAAATTTTAAATTATTCATACCATATACTTGTAATAGATATTTAAACATTTTTTTGATAGTTTTTATATTTAATGTTATTTAAAATAATCTAAAATTTTTGTGACTACAAATCTTGTAAATATAAATTTTATTAATGGTTATTTTAGCAATTCAAAAAAAGAAAAAATATTCCCAATTCATTGAGAATAGCTAAAATCATGGGTGAATAAGGAATGGGTAATTCTATAGTGCACATTCCATTCCTCACTCATTTCTATATACCAAATTACAATCATGCCCATGTCTGATATGATGAGTGTCGCTACAGTTTTCTAAGCACCAATTGGAGGTCCAACAATCATTGAGATTTAGTAGTTTTTGAAGATATATTGCCCAAACAAATAAACTATGAAGAGATCAAACCACTTATCCAGCAAAAATTTTCTTTGTATCCTAATCTATGGGCCTCCTGTAGAGCAATAGCAGGATGACAGACAAGTGTATTACAAGATATCAACCCAGGCTGCGAGATAAACAAGCTTTTGTTGATACACAACCATAAACATTCAAAATATAAAAAATGGACGAATATAAAATACGTGCCTCTCCTCCATGCTCCAAGACTGTGTCTTCCACGACATCGCAAAGCATCTCAATGGAGCGACAGAAGCCAAAAATACAAAGGCGTCTACCCATGTCAAGTCCCTAGAATGGAGAGATTTAAACAAGATCTTAGAAACTCATTGATGTGGCAGATTTTATTTAAAGGGCAGGATTTTACATTTGTTGCTGCAATATCAAACAGTGCACCCAGACACAGGCTTTGGTTTGGATCCATGTAGTTGCTCTCTTGAAACCGTTGAGATCTTTGAGATATTTTTGCCTTCCCTTGTTTCTTCTGCATGGTGTAAGTTTGAAGTATATTAGCTAATATATTTATTTAATAGTATAGGATCAAGAGGCAGTGTTGAAAAAAATGTAAAACAAGATTCTGAGAACTAGAAGAGAATGCAGATGTGTACAAATAGTTCTAGATAGTATAAAAAAATTATTATGTCTTAACGCAAGTGCATTATAAGTTACACTCGTGCAACGATGCACCAGAATACCAAATGTTTTATATAAGTTCTGTTTATGATAAAAG
This sequence comes from Sesamum indicum, assembly GCF_026168435.1. NCBI lineage: Eukaryota > Viridiplantae > Streptophyta > Magnoliopsida > Lamiales > Pedaliaceae > Sesamum > Sesamum indicum. The sequence continues at coordinate 14,771,681 of NC_142667.1, forward strand.
TAGATGATACCATTCGACCAGAAGGAAGAAAGGAAATCAAATTTTATTGACTAAAATGTGCTGAATAAAATCATTCTCAGTTTTAAAAAGTAAATCCCAACTACAACTCGGGTAGCATTCTAAACAGAGCAAAAGTATAACACAGGAAGACATCGTATGATATTTGATACATGCATGCAGTTTGGCACTTCAAATGCAGTAATGATGACTGATTACTAACATAACCAAAAGGACATTCTTAACTTCTAACAAAGTAATTCTTGCCGACATAATTCCAGAAGCACTTTGCATTGCCCATGGGACTACCTACCAAATAGCATCCATCTTTAGCTTGAAAAAAGTAATTCTAAATTCCCAAGTTTATCCAACACATTTAAATTGGATGCACTGATAAATTATCCTACCGCATTTAGAAATCTTGAAAAGGAATTGTGTTTGGGGTCATGAGTCCTCCAGAAACTTCACTATCAAATACCCATCAGAATCAAATTTACAAGAAAAAAAGAGGAAAGACATACATCAGAAGAAGAAGAAGAAACACGCCGAGGAATAAGGTTTCCCCCAATTTGGATCAGTCCATCAGAAGTAAACAATGTCACTTTCTCCTCCGAAATCCACTGTATTGCTACAACAAAGCAGGAAAAAGAAAAATAAAGATTGAAAAAGATCAAAATTGAACTCCGACGAAGGGTTTTGGTCAAACCCAATTCAAGTAACGTCATACCCAGCTCCACAATAATCTTACATAGTTCAAAATTAATACATAAGTACTTCAAATCTAGTCATCTCAAAGAATAAACACATGGTGAAGTTGCGAAAATACAGGATTCAGCAGCGTCGGGATTCTCCCAGGGGTAAAATCCGTAAGCATCATCGCCGAGGAAATGGGCCGAACCAGATGATCTGACGGTGAACCTGAGGGATCGCGATCGGCGACGGTGGAATTGGGAAGAGAGTCTTCGGGGATGAAAAGAAGTTGAGGGAGAAGAAATGGGATCCTTTGAGAAAGGAATAGAAGAAGAAAAGGTGGAGAAGCAGAGGGCAGAGGCGGTTTCAGCCATTGATTTCTTTTCTGTATTCTTGCGGGAAGAAAAGAACAAAGAGAGGAATTTGAGGGTCGGACGAGAATCTGAGTGAGAGAGGATGGAATTACAATTACAATTACAATTGCAAGGCGAGAAATGAAAATCTTGTCTTGAAATTATATGAAGAATTGTATGGAAAAGGAGCAGAGGTCGAAGGCCACATGTTTAGGGGCGACCACGTGAACCGGTTTATTACATCCAGTGGAGGAGGAGAACCGGGTCCAAAACGGTTGGTCGGTTACATTTCTATGTCTCTTGTCTGAGTTGTCTCCCTCATCAATTTTGGTCATATGGGCTTGGGCCTTGGGGATTTTATTTAAAATATTACAATGGATTCTTACGGATTTCGGAAATAATTATTAACAATATGGGCCGAATGGGCAATAGAAGGCCTACTTTAAGTTGATATCCAGAACAATTAATAGGCTGATATTGGGCTAATGAGCCCTGGAAAATATATCCAGTTTTGGTCTGATCAGCTCTCTCCTAATCTGTTAAAATATTTATTGATCATAATCGTCAGCGGACCATCTTGAAAAGGTATACTCTTTATATAACACGGCCCTAAGCTTTATCGACATTTTGTGTTAAAAGGAAAAAGGTAAATTACAGCTACCTCCTATGAAATTTGTCATGATCAATAATGTCCTCTCGTTATTTAAAAAATTATAAATTAAAAATAATTATATAGGTTTTAGATAGTGACGTAAAAATTATTATTTTACTGTTATTGATTTTTTTTATAAAAAAATTGAAAAATATAAAAAAATCTTAGAGTTGGTAAAGTATACTCATTGAAAATATTATTTTATAAAATTCAAAAAAGTATATAAAAAAATTATAATTTATAATTTAAAAGGGCATTTTTGATATTTTATTATAAAATTTGGATGAAAACTAATAGAATTGGTTCGTTGTTACACGAATATTAAAAATCAAAGCGATTTTTATAATTTTTTAAATTTATAATGAAGTATTTGTAATTATATCAAATCTCATTGGAGGGGTTATAATTTACCCTTATTTTTAAGATTCAATTATAACACAGTACAGAGGTAGAACCACATGAGCTTGCTTATGAGATGTATTTCATCTCATCTCATCCGACCAAATCAAGTAGTGTTTGGTTGCAGGAATAATTTTTTCATTCTAAAAATATTTCGGACACATTTTACTACTATCAAGAAAAATCATACAATATCACCTATAATCATTACATTTTCTGTCTTACCTAACACCTTTTACACATCATATCAACTATCGCTATCACAATTTTATCTCATCTCTCATCACGTACTTAAAGAAAAAATCTCATTTCAATCAGACTTATTGCATTTACATTTCTTTTTTTCCCATTAAGATGAAATCATAGACAATTATCATAATATTTCTTACATCTATGATCTATTCACCTTTGGTCCATTCTCTAAACAATAGTAGTCACATCATCAATTGAAAATGGAAACATCAAAGTTGCTGTCATCAGGGCATCATTTTCTTGACAAATTAAGACTTATCAAAATCAAACCTGCCATTACCAAATCCATGGTCCAGTGGATTGGAAGTCTATAATAGCTGCAGTAGCACATGAACAAGACATCATCGCTTTATTACAATCCGTATGTCACTTTTCAAAGCTGATGCAACAAATGCCTAATTCTTCTTTTAACTTTTAGAGGAATGTGAGAAAGGAGTTAAACTGTACATGGGTTGTCTCAATTTTATCTTAGGTTGTTAGGCATCCGAGGACAAGCGCTAGCTTTACTTCATAAAGGACTTCTTGGTGGCTGCTTCAAACTCAATAGGATTGGAGTTGAATAACTATGCAGGATCAGTTTGAACTTCCTCTATACCACAAAACTTTCAAATCTTTGAATTTTTATTTTGAACTGTATTCTATGAAATCATTTGAAATTATTCCCTCAAATTATCTAAAATGCGTATAAAAGTTTAATTCAATTGAAAATTTTTGTTGGCCAAATCCCTACAAAACCCAAAAAAAAAAAAAAAAAGAAAAAAAAGGAGAAGAAGAAAGGAAAAATGTGTCAGAAATTGGTATTGCGATAGCCTACTGGGCTGCAGATACATCTTGTTGGGCCATGAGAGGTTGATAAGATACTGGACGCGAGTAGGCCCAACGTGGCCTATCTGCAGCAACTCGGAATATCCATCCCTACTCATATAATAAATGCATAAAATGTCTTTATCAGTAAGTAAAAAAAAAAAAACAAAAAACAGGTGAATTAATTTTTAGTGATAATTACATTGATACACCTTACCTATGATTTATTTACACAAATCACTCATATCTTTAGAAGAATTACACATACACTTGCCAAAAACATAAATTACACAAATAACCTCTGATTTTTGAAAAAAAAATACACATACACCCCAAAAATACTATAATATTACACAAATTATCCATACTTTTATTTGTCAGGGATAATTTTTATAATTACACAAAAAGATATGAATAATTGATGTAAATATGATAGAGACTCTGGGAGCTATAAATCGAGGTTTAGTACAATAATGTTTGTTATGTGGTACGTAAGTGGGGACTCCAATAATTATTAATTAACGTAGGAATTAATGAAAAAATGGGAACACGAAAAACACTAACAATAAGTGAACAATTAATAGAAGAAAATGAGTGTTAAAAATCTCATGTCAAAGACTTCAACCAGACCAGCCTGCTGCCCCACTCTACGACTCTCTCTCTCTCTCTCTCTCTCTCTCTCTGTCCGTACAATCAAAGTTGGGCTGTTTGACAAAACCAAAACTGGCCCATCATATTTCAGTATTATTATTATTATATAAAAAAAAAAAGGGTGAAGAGAATTATTGAACAAGTAAAAAAAAAAAAGGGAGAAAAAGGGGTGCGATGGAGGATGAGAAAAAGGGGGCAGAAATGCAATTAATGAAGATTTTGAGTTGACGCATGGATACAGATACCAACTCCCCACTAAGCTAATGGAATATTAATATTTATTTTTTGAAAAAGAAAAAGATTTAATTATTATTTATTAAATGAAGAATAGAGGTAGATGGCATAGTGTTTTTGTCATTTGGTTGAAAAGGTCAACTTTCATTAAATTGATAACTCGACTACACACATCACCATCACAATCACACCCACCACTACTACCCTACCAATTCACTATAATAACCCACATTTTTATTACATTACCTTTTCCTTTCAAACTAACTCTTATTTTATGATTATACACACTGGGTGGTAAATAACTATTTTTAATTATAATTAAACAAAATTTTATTTATTTATCATGAAAAATATTTTAACTACACTTGTTAGTGACATATATGTGTATAAGAGTATGTACTATATATATATATATGAGTGAGTGTGTGCGTATGAATACATACAAGTAGAAGTAAGTCCATATATATATGTATATATTGAATTGCATGTGAGTTGTCGAAAAGATGCCTGAACGCATGTGCAATGTGTATAAATTAATAATGGTTGAATGAGGAAACCCCAACGCCCATTTGCCCCACTGTGGAAGCTACCTTAGAACAGCACCAAAATCCACTTACATATATATATATATATTTATAAAAAAGATTAGTTTCATTAATTGCAGGTTTGCTCCCCTTAAGGATTCCTTCTAATTAAATAAACCACAACCCTTTTTCTGATTCTTCTCTCTAAAGGAATCCCACTAACCATGCACCCACAAATAGAATCAACTCTACATTAATATATATTCTTTCCCACTTTACTACTTTTTCACTATTTTAATTCCTTTTTCCTATAAAAATTCTTTATTACATCATAATTTGAAAACAATAACTAACATCAAATTAATAAAACTATGTACTAATTTCTGTCTTCAATTAAAACCAAATCTTTCAAATGAGCTGGAGTATGTATTTGGTTTTGGGCTATAACTTTTTGAGGGTAGAAGATGCTTCAAGAATCTGAGTTGATTAATTGTAATGAGTTGGTAATAATGTGGGTATGATGGTAGCCTGCATATATATTTTGTTCAGCATTATTAATGTGGATGGTATGATATGATATGGTGGGAATACAGCCAACTAAAAAAAAAGTGTGAGGAGGGTTCTTTCTGGAAAGAGCAGGTGGAATTTATGGAGACAGCTGACCTGCTGCCAAAACATTAAGGAAATATTGGTAAGAATTAATTTGACAAACCATTGACTTATTGCTAAGAAATTAGCCTACACTACTGTCTTCATTTCATAGGCAGATCAATGAGGATATATAGCAGTAGTTGTCTTGATACACAAAAATCATGTTTGCTTAGGACTTGAGAGTATGTCCTAGGTAGGAACATGCTATATCCATTGAGGATATCCAAATCTGCATTTTTGTGTAATTTGATTGGAGTATCCGTAATTGGCAGACACCCATTTACAAGAATATATGAAATATCATATATCCTTTAATTCTAAATTATATATATATGGAATAACAGTAATGATTGGAAATACCTGGCTAAGGATTTGTACCTATTTAGGCCAACAACTTATAGGGTAAATATCCTTGTAAGAAATCATGAAATTTTATTCAACTATCAATAGGCTCCACGTGCTAGAGTTAATTGTTCTATCAGGTCTAGCGCTCCAATTTCTTTAATGGGATAATCACGTTTATATTTTATGATCTATAATTATTTATATTTTTTAAAAAAATAATACATATATAATAATAAATATTAACGTCATTTACATAAATTATACATATTTTTTTTAATAATTACACATACAATTCAGAAACATCAACATCATTACATTAATTATTCATATTTTTTTATTGTCATGGGTGATTTATATAATTACACGAAAAAATAAATTTGACTTGTATAAATAAAACATTAATGTGGAAATAATGAAAGGTTTCCAAGGAAATTCAAATATTTCATGTGTAATTATATATTTTAGTTTTTATAATATAAAAAATGGTAAAATTTTAACAGTTTGCATGAAAAGGAATGAAATTTTTGAAGCCATGGTAAGCTGTAAGCAGTAGTCCGGCGTTCATACAAATTACTGCGGACAACCCAAAGTTTTCAAGTATGGACCCATTAGCTTTATCTCCCCCTCACATAACATCATTGTCCTCAACCCACATAATTTCGGAATATGTGGATTTCAAATTAATGTTATCAAATTTTGGTTGAGAAATAAGAAAGATAATTCTTAAATGAATTTATTTTAGTTTTTTTAAAGAAATATATATCGATAATTTTAAATCAACCAACATATACCAATCAATAAATTCAAAATAAATAAAAAAATTAAGAGTAGACTAAATATTTATTTATATTCTAAAATTTAAATTGACCCCAATTTCACCGATCAGGCGAGGGATTGTTAGTTAATTTATTAGTATTTAATGAGCAGTAATTGTGTTGAATTTAGAAAAAGAGATTTAGGAAAAGGGGAAAGCGAAAGATTGATGTGATGGTGGTATAATTGTTGGATTAGCTGCTGCTGGAAGCCACGTTGTGGACCTGCGATATGCTAATTAAATATAAATAGTAATTAATTAAGGATTAGATAGGGTGATTAATCTAAGGTTACATTATTATTATGATGAAAAGAAGAGCACAAGCAAGACAATGGAATAGTATAATTAACATTCACATGCGATCTCTGAATTTCAATGCCCATTCAATTCTTATACTGGGGCTTTGTTTTTAAATTAATTTCTCATCTATATTTGGAAGTGAGATTGGTCCCCTTTAATTACCCTAATTATGACGGAGAGAGAACAATTATTTTGACTTGTGTAGTCCCCCCGTCCCCCAAATTAAGGTGATTAGCTCCTAATATGATATTTAATGATGATTAAGTATAAATTAATTTACCAATTATTTTTTATGTGAGTGATGAGATTGATGTCTCACAATCAAAAATTCCTACACTCAGACTCTACAATGTAGGCATTTAATTTACTTTTAATAATAGTACTTATTTATTTTGAAATTGTTGATTGATTTAAAAATATTGATGTATTTAGTACATAATATTATAACTATATGTTGATTGAATTTAAAATATCAATCATAATAACCGGGCTCTGCCCCCCCCCCCCCCCCGCAATTACACCTAACTTGGAAGAAATTAATTGGAACTAATATTTTTTTTAAAAAATAAGAAGGATGAATTATTATTAATCGAAACAAATCGATTACATGTACAATCATTTTTGTTGACATTAATATCTAACAAAGACTATTATAGTAATTATATCTTATTCAATAATACCTATTATTACAGTAAACAACACCTCATTCTATACAGCAGACAACATTCCACACATTAAGTAAAATTCGAACTCATGACCTTATTCAGTTGTATTTATATTTTTCAACCGCCACATTGTTATTGGTTAATTGTCCCCTTGATCTTTTTCTTCTTTTTAGGTAGTAAGTAAATAATTATAAGAAGAATTAAATATTATTACGATCTTGTATTTTATCATACAGCCACTCTGTTATTGCAATATGAATGACAAAAGATTAAATAACTATTGTGGTCCTAATTGCGAGATATAAGACTTAAATCCCACATCGATCTTGATATTGGATTTATGTGACTTGGTTGGATTTATACATGTTACTTATATAAAAATGATATTATGTATTTATTTAGTAGTATAGTGTATGTGTATTTAATTGAGTAAAAAATAAAATAAACTTTACACATAAAACTCGATACCAAGTACTTGCGACATACGAAACCCATTACCTTGAAGTATAGGTAAGAACAAATACAGTCCTGATACATTAACAGACATAATGAAGTTCAGAGGAGAAACTTCAATGACGTGCACGCCAAATATAATTAATAATCCATTCCAATTCCAACTCCTTTTTTTGTTCCTTTGCTCAGACTCCAACTGAATTGCAGTGATTATATATTTTGAAATGTTTACACATTCTTCCCTAATACCCCTCAGGCTTCTAAAATCTATACGTAAAATTTTAATTTAAATCGGATTTGAACTAATTATAATAAATATAATACATTTCGTGTATTAATAGTATACAGAATCATACGATAAAAACACTTACTTTATAATTAATTTAATTTGAATAGAAATTTTCATCTATAATTACGGGGATGGCATTTCAGTTTCAGCCTTAATCCAAACTTGATTAAAAGGTATTCGTCAAGTACAAAGTTATTACACTTCACCCCACGTTGTAAAAGTTTTCACCAACTTTGTTTTAGGCGGTAAAAAGCTAAGCAATCAAAGTATCCAACACGTTTGTCGATGGAAAAAAAAAGAGCTCCGTTAGCTGTATTTCAGAATTCATAACTGCAACTTAGCAGAATTTAAGACTGTCTCAAAGAATTTGCAGTGACAGCTCTCATTTCAACCTCGCTTCTGCCTTCTTACAAACAAAGCTGACTAACCCGTACTCGGGTTTTTCTACTTTACAGAAATCCATATGAAGCGCCTGCCCGGAGCAACTCATCACGTTGCGTGCCACCTCACATTTCTATCTTAATTTTTTTAATTAATAATTAATATACATTATTAAGTATCAATATTTATTATATAGAACTAAAACTAATAATTAATATTAAATAAATTAACACGGACACTTTAATGTGACTTGAATCCATGGTCAAAGTTTCGATTTCGTCAATTAAATTATAAATTTTTTTGACAAAATTCACAATCTTTCAAAATTACGACTATGTAGTTAGTTAGGCTTCTCTTTCAATGTGCCATTATACTTTTTTTTCATAGTCCACGCCACATATATTGCTACAAAAGAAATTAGTAAAATCGAGACACAAATTATTAAATAATATTTGTATTTAATAATATGGTCCATTATTTTATTAATGAGGTTAATTATGAAAGGTGTAATATATAGAGAGGGTAAAGTATAAATGTATTATAATTCCACTAATTATTGTGGGAGAGAAAAAGAGGGGAGTAGGATCCAATCAAGTGCCCACTAAATTTTGTCCTCAACGCTTCATCTTCAAGCTCTAATTTGTCAGGTAATACACCACATACTTCCACCAAAAACCAATGCATGCATCCCTAAAATTAAATAAAGTTTCAGGACAAGTACATTACAGCACCTAGATAATCAATAATTTTGTCAGAAAATCATCATATTATCTCAAGATTCCTCATTATATTTATTCAATCACCTCCTTAGGGAATCATTCAAAAATGACAGCCAATTTCGGTATTATAATTCTTGTAAATTTGTGAATATAATCAATTAATTTAAATAAAATTCAGAATATATATTTTGTATAAAACAACAAGTATATGATCATATCTTAACAAATAAAATAATATAATATTTTTTATTTTTAATAAATTAGGACAAATATCCACATATATATATATATATATATGATAGAATCTCGAATTAGAACATTTGAAAATTGCCCAAAATGAGCAATAAATTAAGAAGAGAAAAAAAATATAAAAGAAAAAGAAAGAGGGGTGACTGTGGAGTATAAAATAATAAGAAAAGACTGCCGGATTTATCGGAGATAGACAATGAGGAATGGTTTGAACATGGACTTTCTTACCATAGGCAGAGGCATAGGCATAGGCCCCCACCCCCCAACCCCCCGCGAGTTTTAACTTGGACTGGAAGCCACAGCTTCTCCATCATTTATAATGTATTCTTCAAGTCAAAAACAGTAAGGTAATTAATTATGAGTTTAAAAACAATTGGTGGGGGGAAGAGGGACATTTAAGCAAATACTAGGTATAGGTGAATACATACATGGTATGAGTTTAGTTATTACATTATTATTTTTTTGGTATGAATACGTATGTTTTGATTGTGCTCCATACATCATGGGAATCTGTCTTTGGTCAAAAACCCAATCTGAAGTTTACACACAGTATTCTTTGTCGGGTGCCTTTCTCTCTTTCTCACCCATCATTCCGCTTCTCTCTCTAGCCTTGCCCTTGGCCCTCACTCTCCCATCATCTGTCAATTTTCTGTCACTTGTGCGTGTGTGTGTGTGTCCCTGTTTTTTACGGATGCAGCTAAAGCAATCATGTCCCTGTTGTAAAAAGAAAGAAAAGAAAAGAGAAGAATAAATAACTTATGAATAAAGTAAACAAGAAAAGAGTAATTAATCAAGCTTCACAAAGCAGTTTCTTTCTAATCTAGCAGTAATTAGTATGAACATTCTTGGCCGTTGAAGGAGGAGGAAACCAGATTTAAATTATAGTAAGATAAGACAAGGAGAGAGAAAAATGAAATCTTGGAAATAAAACTGAGAGAAATATTAGGTAGTGTGGAAAGACAACGTAAAGGGTTGATTTTTGGTAATTGTAATTGTACAGATAATTTAAAAAGACAGGGAAAAAAAAAAAAAAAAGGAAAAATGATAGAACAGGATATTGAGGAGATAAAGACGGTAGAGCAGTGGAGATGGTCTGAAATGCAAGGGCTTGAGCTTGTTGTGTCAGCTCACTCTGAGAACTCAGCTGCTGACAGCAACAACCCTCCTTCTATTAAAGCCCACAACCGCATTAATACTAACACTATACCATCCACTGCTGTTTCAACTGAACCTACCGCACAAATAGTCAAACAGGGAGAAGGGCCCTCCCAAGATTCTGTGGAGAGGAGAGAAACAGCGGCAGTGATGGAGGTTTCAACCACTGACGGCAAGAAAGATGGGGGTGGTGAGCCGGAGAAGCCCGGTTCGCCGCCGCCTGTTGGGCTCAGTGAGCTGTTCCGGTTTGCGGATGGGCTGGACTATGTTCTAATGGCAATTGGTTCTGTGGGTGCGATTGTTCATGGCAGCTCATTGCCTCTGTTCCTTAGATTCTTTGCTGATCTTGTTAATTCTTTTGGCTCCAATGCGAACGATGTTGATAAGATGACACAGGAAGTATTGAAGGTAAGTTGTTTGAATAACAGTGCCTGGATTGTTTGTTTTCCTTGGAAAAATTGGAGAAAAGGGAAGCAATGTAATCTCTCTCTTTGTGCTGATGGTTATTTGCAGTATGCACTTTATTTTCTTGTTGTGGGAGCTGCGATATGGGCATCTTCATGGGCAGGTAAGTTCGGGAAAAAGGACATAAAAATGCATTCTTTGGGTCATTTAAGCAATGGTTCTGGAGATTTTGTTCAAGTTTCTTGATTGATATATTGGGATGATTTGATTGGGTGCAGAAATATCGTGCTGGATGTGGACTGGAGAGAGGCAGTCAACAAAGATGAGGATCAAGTACTTAGAGGCTGCTTTGAACCAAGATATTCAGTACTTTGATACAGAGGTCCGGACATCTGATGTAGTTTTCGCCATTAACACTGATGCAGTGATGGTCCAAGATGCCATTAGTGAAAAGGTGAAGAAGAAATAGGGAAAACCCAACAAGTGGTCTTTTCTTGATTTTTCGTTTGTAAAATGTGTAAAAGTCCTGCGATTTTGGTTTCTGATTAGGCCCTTTTTCTTATTTTGGTTCTTTTCAGTTGGGTAATTTCTTGCACTACATGGCCACATTTGTGTCTGGGTTTGTGGTGGGTTTCACTGCAGTATGGCAACTGGCCCTGGTCACTCTTGCTGTAGTTCCACTGATAGCTGTAATTGGGGGTATCCACACGGCCATGTTAGCGAAGTTCTCCAGCAAGAGCCAAGAAGCTCTGTCACAAGCAGGAAACATTGTGGAACAGGTGAAAAATATGAATAGTTCTTGAAATGATCTTAGCTTAACAAAACAAATGCTCTTTTCTTCATTGTGTATATCTGAATTGATATCAATTTTGCAGACGGTAGCCCAAATTCGGACGGTGTTGGCATTTGTAGGCGAGTCAAGAGCATTACAGTCCTATTCTGCAGCTCTGAGAGTTGCCCAAAAGATTGGGTACAGAATTGGATTTGCCAAAGGAATGGGACTTGGAGCTACTTATTTTACTGTTTTTTGCTGTTATGCCCTTCTTCTTTGGTATGGAGGATACCTGGTTAGGCACCATTTCACCAATGGAGGTCTTGCCATTGCAACAATGTTTGCTGTCATGATTGGTGGGCTGTAAGTTATTAGTCCATTCTGATGAACTTTTTGCAGCAAAACTTGATGTTCTATTTGTATTTCTTTTACTTAATGAATCCAATTAAATTGATAGGGCGTTGGGGCAGTCTGCTCCAAGTATGGCTGCATTTGCAAAGGCAAGAGTTGCAGCTGCCAAAATCTTCCGCATTATCGATCACAAACCAGAAGTCGACAGAAACAGTGAATCAGGTTTGGAGTTGGAATCCATTACAGGACAGTTGGAGCTTAAAAATGTGGACTTCTCCTACCCCTCAAGGCCAGAAACTCAAATACTCAACAATTTCTCCTTGACTGTTCCGGCTGGGAAGACAATAGCCTTGGTTGGAAGCAGCGGCTCCGGAAAAAGCACAATCGTATCCCTAATTGAGAGATTTTATGATCCTACTTCAGGTGATGATCCATTTTTAATAAATCTTGTCTTATTCTCGTTCATTATTGTTTCAATCTTACGGTGGAGAACTCCATTACATGTCTGGCAGTTTTTGGTTCTTAGTTCTTCTAATCCTTGTGCACAGTGGAGATAGTGGTTCTTAGGGGGTAAAAAGCTTCTCTTGCTAAGCACTTGCAACTTCGCAGGGCAAGTTCTGCTAGATGGACATGACATAAAAATACTGAAGTTGAGATGGCTGAGGCAGCAAATTGGGCTGGTAAGCCAAGAACCTGCACTGTTTGCCACCACCATCAAAGAAAACATACTATTGGGTCGACCTGATGCGACTCTTATTGAAATTGAAGAGGCTGCCAGAGTCGCTAATGCGCATTCATTTATTGTCAAGCTCCCAGATGGCTATGATACTCAGGTTAGTTAGTTCATTATGGAAAGCATTTAAAGCTCAAAATAACACTTCAATTATGATTTCATCTGATATATCAACTCACATGGTAGGATTGATCCATGAGCCCATTCTAGACTGATGGATAGAGATCCAAAATTTATTTGCAATATTGAAACATCTTCTTGGCCACACATTTTAGACATTTCCGGATCGAGATATGATTCATTGCCTAAGATGTGAATTTGGTCATGGATCCCACACTGGGCATTGGGGAATGTGGTTTGCTCTTGATATTTTATTGCATCAGGGTCTGAATGGGTTATTTGGTCAACAAACCAACCTAACATTGTTTATTAAGTCAAAAGTGTGGCAGTGTTTGGTCATGCATTTAAAAAAAAGGTAACATGGTTTCAGTCAATAATGCATGTGCGGTTGTATGGTCGGTTCGTATTCACTCGTGTAGAAACCAGAAGCTTCTTAATCCTGGGATGAGAATGAAAGCAGAAGGGAGAAAATAATGCTAGCATAATAAGACTATAGTATGTTTGGATTCCACCTCGGGACATATAATAATTGTAAAAAATAACTGCTAAGATTTTACAGGCTTGGAGGAAATATTCGGATTATTTTGCACCAATACGGGTTTGTCAAAACAATCAGTTTCTGAAAGCCTAATACCAGAAAGTGTCATGTTTATTTCCTTGGTTTGAGTGAAAATTGTGAGCTAAAATGTGATTCAGGAATTTATTCGTGCATCAAGCATTGGTCAGGGAGAAACATAGACCTGGTAACCTCACACTTGTATTAAGTAGAAAATAGGCTCAGGCCTTATTTACTTTAAAGTAGTCATTAAATGGAACAGAATTTCACTTGTTGGACGTCTCTTTTGAAAGCATCAACAAAATATTAATTCGACAATGGCAGGTTGGAGACAGGGGGTTGCAACTCTCAGGTGGACAGAAGCAGAGAATAGCTATAGCAAGGGCAATGCTAAAGAACCCAGCCATCCTACTCTTGGATGAAGCAACTAGTGCATTAGATTCTGAATCAGAAAAGCTGGTCCAAGAAGCACTAGACCGTTTCATGATTGGAAGGACCACTCTAGTGATTGCCCATCGCCTCTCGACCATTCGGAAAGCTGACCTTGTTGCCGTCTTGCAGCAAGGTAGCGTGTCTGAGATCGGGACACACGATGACCTTATTGCTAGAGGAGAAAACAGTGTCTATGCCAAGCTCATCAAAATGCAAGAAGCAGCTCATGAAGCTGCTCTCAGCAATGCCAGAAAAAGTAGTGCGAGGTACACTTAAAATGATCCCACCTTCTTGATATCCCGAATAAAATGTTTCCAAACTTTCTAAGTTGATAGCATATTTAGTGATGTGATTGTTATTGTGCAGGCCTTCTAGTGCGAGGAACTCAGTAAGCTCACCAATAATTACGAGAAATTCTTCCTACGGCAGATCGCCTTACTCGAGAAGATTGTCCGACTTCTCTACCTCTGACTTCAGCCTCTCCCTGGATGCTGCATATCCTAATTATCGGATTGAAAAGCTTCCATTTAAGGAGCAAGCAAGCTCGTTCTTGCGCCTTGCAAAGATGAATTCTCCTGAATGGGCTTATGCTTTGGTTGGTTCCATAGGCTCTGTCGTTTGTGGTTCTCTCAGTGCGTTCTTTGCATATGTGCTGAGTGCTGTTCTCAGCGTCTACTACAATCCGGATCATGCTTATATGATTAGGGAAATTGCAAAATACTGCTACCTATTAATCGGTGTGTCATCAGCCGCCCTCATATTCAACACATTGCAGCACTATTTCTGGGATACGGTGGGAGAGAACTTAACAAAACGTGTGAGGGAAAAAATGTTTGCCGCGGTGCTAAAAAATGAAATGGCATGGTTTGATCAGGAAGAGAATGAAAGCTCTAGAGTTTCGGCAAGGCTGGCTCTTGATGCAAATAATGTCAGATCAGCAATTGGGGACCGGATTTCTGTTATAATGCAGAATTCTGCTCTTATGCTTGTTGCCTGCACTGCCGGATTCGTATTGCAATGGCGTCTCGCCCTCGTACTCATTGCAGTCTTTCCTGTTGTCGTGGCAGCAACTGTCTTACAGGTTAGCTAATTTTCACATCTTAGTTCACTACAAACAACAATGTGGCAAATTTACCAGTTCACTTTATGAGAAGTTGGCGCAGTTGATCATAAATGACTAAACTCTAGAAAATACTCATTGACTATCAATTCGCTTTGAACAGAAAATGTTCATGAATGGATTCTCTGGTGATCTAGAGGCTGCACATGCTAAGGCGACGCAGCTGGCAGGGGAATCCGTGGCTAACATAAGAACAGTTGCTGCTTTCAACTCAGAAGCCAAAATTGTTGGTCTTTTCACCTCCAGCCTTCAGACTCCTCTACGCCGTTGCTTCTGGAAAGGACAGATAGCCGGGAGCGGTTATGGGATCGCGCAATTCTTGCTCTATGCTTCCTATGCGCTCGGGCTATGGTACGCCTCTTGGCTTGTCAAGCATGGAATCTCTGACTTCTCAAAGACGATCCGTGTTTTCATGGTCCTCATGGTCTCTGCTAATGGTGCTGCTGAAACACTGACCCTCGCCCCCGATTTCATCAAGGGTGGTCGTGCAATGCGCTCGGTCTTCGACCTCCTTGACCGTAAGACTGAAATTGAGCCTGATGATCCAGATGCCACTGCCGTCCCAGACCGGTTACGTGGCGAAGTAGAATTCAAGCATGTGGACTTCTCATACCCCACACGGCCTGACATTTCAGTCTTCCGTGATCTAAATCTTCGTGCTCGAGCAGGGAAAACTCTTGCTCTAGTGGGACCTAGTGGCTGTGGTAAGAGTTCAGTCATTGCACTTGTACAGAGATTCTACGAACCATCGTCTGGACGGGTTATGATTGATGGAAAGGATATCAGAAAATACAATCTCAAGTCACTGAGACGCCACATTGCCATAGTGCCACAAGAACCGTGCCTCTTTGCCACAACAATCTACGAAAATATAGCTTATGGTAACGAGTCAGCCACAGAAGCAGAGATAATCGAGGCAGCAACCTTGGCAAACGCCCATAAATTCATATCCTCATTGCATGATGGATACAAAACGTTTGCCGGGGAAAGAGGAGTGCAGCTGTCCGGAGGACAGAAGCAAAGGATAGCCATTGCTCGAGCCTTCCTGAGGAAACCAGATATAATGTTGCTTGATGAAGCCACCAGCGCCCTTGATGCCGAGTCAGAAAGGTGCATACAAGAAGCACTAGACCGTGCTTGTGCTGGAAAGACAACAATTGTGGTTGCACACAGACTATCAACAATCAGAAACGCCCACGTCATTGCGGTCCTTGATGATGGGAAAGTGGCAGAACAAGGTTCCCATTCCCATCTGTTGAAAAACTATCCTGATGGCATATATGGACGGATGATACAATTACAACGGTTCACGCATGGCCAAGCTGTGAATATGGTGGCATCAAGTTCGAATTCCTCTGCACGGACTGGTGAAAATCAGGGTCGAGACGGTCAATGAGGCTAAGGAAAAACACAACTAGAATGACGTACATCTCAAACACCTAGCTCCCAAGTGATTTTTTGGCTCCCTTGTATTGTCTATATCTTGATATAGTATAGCATCTGGATTATCTAATTACAGCCTCAAATCTATTTATAACTCGACTTTTTGACTAATGGATCTTTGACTACGAACAAGCATAACAACAAACCGACGTGCATAGATAAATGTATGATACTTTACTCACAAGTTGCCAAGTAATGAATTGTAAGGCCATATATCCATGGGCAGGTTATGCTTTTCAGGTCTGAAACTCGCCCGGTCCGTCACCTAATATATGGATCATATGTGGAAACATGTCATGTTCCAAGTTTTCGTCACTCACAAGTACAGCAATGAATATAATATCCGTGTGAACTTTGATCATCTCAAGTCTATACAAGATGAAACATCCAAGAAAACCGCACGTGACAGATCAAAATCTTGGAGATCATACGTGACTGAGCATCTTCTATGTCTATTACGACAGTGATTGAGAACAACATAAAGAAGAAGGCAGAAAACCATTATTGCCCAACTTCACGTGGTGGTTGCACAAAGGCGAAAGAGACCTTCGGAAGAGCCAAAAACAGGACAAAGTGTCATTAGATCTCATATTACAAGGAGGTAATAAGAGGGGTTGGTGGTGGAGGTGCATGAGGAGAAAAGATGGTCTGAAACTGGGAAAATGACAGCATCATTGATAATGGCAGATTGTATGTTGTGCATGGATAGGATAGGGTGCTTGTGGTTCCTTCCTATTCTTTAATCTAAGGTTTTGTGTGGCCATCCACTTACTCAATTGTTAGTGGTCCACTTCCTTGTTTTTTGTTTCATAGCCTAAGGGGGAGATTTTAATCATAACGATGAGGGGGAACTGTTATTAATGGTTGAATGATTATCTTGTTGTCCTTTTTCTTTTTCTTTTTTTTTTATTTTACTGCTCTCTTATAAGATTTGATATAATTACACGTAAACTTCCTATGACTTGAAAAATTGCATCTAGAGTCGCCGACCTTTTTTCCCGTTGGAGAAATAGATTCCTCCGTTAGCAAAAAGTTAAATTAGTATTATCACCGACTGACTTACTACTGACTTGTTACAGTTCAAATAAATTTTTTCTGTCCAAACTACTTATAAAGGTAATATATCTCGTTGCATGCATTAATAAGTCAAATGGAGGTAAAAGTGAACTTTTATTCAAATTTTTTTGCCGATATTAATAAATTAGGTAAATTTTAACTAGCAAATAACTCAATTTATTAGCAAAAATATGCATTAATTTATTTAATTTTCAAATTACAGGAAATCTAGCTGTAATTATAAAGTAGCATCTCATGATACTCCATATTTGAGAATTCCTCACTTAGATTTGAATTTAAAGAAACGAAAGTGAAATACGGAGAAACCCAAAAAGTCAATGCAAAATATTTTCTTGTTTGTTGCAGCTAAAGAAAACCACTGAAATTGAAGAATTCTTGAAATTAAAAAATATTATACTGAAGTGTGTACATTTATGATCTACTTCAGCACTAAATTGATGAGACTTTGATATCCGTGTACAAATAATTATTACAGGCCCAATTTGAAATATGCAACAGTCTGCACAGTGTGATTAGATTATCAAAGAACGTATACAATTACTTGAATTTATATAAGAATTCTCTGTAAAATTCAGCCCATTAATTATGCTTGTTTGTTTTATACAATAAAATCAATTTGGAGAATTATAATCACACATCACCATAAAATAAAGAAACAAAAGGGTGAAAAGAAAAAAAAGACAAGGATTTGCAATGCTCATCTAATTCAACATGAAAGAAGATGATCAAATTTAAAAAAATTTTGCAGTTTCCACCCATTCGTCTACGCACTCTAAGCGAATTGTGAAATTAGGGATTGCAAAAGCAGAACCCTAGATTGTGAAGGAACGACGTCGTGGAGGTAAAGGAAACTTCTGGGCCGTGAGTACCAGACTATCCAGACTTCAAATGCAAAAGCCCAGACATATATTGGGCCACATCTCCACCTCGTATGTAATTATAATTTAATAAATAAAAGTACCCATGAAATTAATATTTCTTTATGAATAAATAAGCTTATTGAAGTTTATAAACTGTTGCCATTGAAAAATTTCAGTTTAATCACTTTAATTAAACACAATAAATGTTAACATGCCCAATTTAGGTGTGATGTACAAAAATTAGATAAAATCGTCCAAAACTTATTACATGCATATGTGGTATCATTTGTTAACTATGTCAAAACACTTTTTCTTAAAAAAATAAATAAATAATTCAAAAGAGAGACCAACATAGCATTTCATTTTGATTTTTGTGCGACAATAATTATACAGATGATTAATTCACTATAGGTCTATAAAACATCCATCCCATGAACGCATAAGATAACATATCATTTTTTGGGGTTGTTTTAATTAATTACATATAGACTCAATAAAAATGTAAAATTATACTTTTCTTTAAAAAGTTTTGAAATTATACTTAAACCCTCTCAAAAGATTTCCCTTCTCTTAGGATTTAGATGAAAATTATCGCCGTTAGCAAAAAAATTACAAAAAATTTTAATTGCCCATCATTTAATAGTTTAATACTTATAAAGGAATAGATCTAATATCTATATATAGAATAAAGTTAAAATGATTACATTTTTCTCTCTGTAAATACAAATCTATTACATTGGAATGTCAAACAAGGGGTAAAATTAAAAATTTATGTAATTTTTTTATTAATGTCAGCATTTTTCATCCAACTTCTAACATAAAGTGTAAATAGTGAATTTTCAAAGGGAATATAAATATAATTTTAAAAAATTTTGGAAAAAAATTTAGAGAGGATGTAGACGTAGTAAACCTTTTTGATTGTGTGTATGTGTGTGTTGATGGGAAAGATTACATATAATTTGAGTAGTGGGATGGTGGATGGGATTTACAATTAATTACAGCTAAAAAGTGAATCTCAAAATCATCATATATATATATATATAGATATATATATGTTGTAATAAGATGAAATGCATGATGAGTTGAGATCATAATTTGAGAATGGAAAAGCCACACAGTTTGTACATAAAAATGAAGAGGAATGTGGGATGGATATGTATATATATCACCTTACGTATTTCTTCTGCACCAACACCTGCACCTCTCTTGATGAGAGGGATGGAGAGAGGAGAGGTAGGAGAGAGGTGCAGGTGCAAATGCAGAAAAAGTTGAAGGCATCAAAATCATCTCTTCCATCTTCATTCTTCACTATCAGCTTCAAAACAACATTATATATATATGTAAGGATGGATGCAAGTAGAGAACAAGCCCTGTTGCTTTATTTGTGATTGAAGGGTGTCGCACGTGATGAAAAGGATGAAGCACGTGAAGTCCAATTGTCTCAACCAATGGAACTATCACAATTCAGATACTAACAACTAGTAGTACATCTGAAGAGCCATAGGGTGTACATGTCGGGCAGCTACCTTCTCACTACTACTCCTATGATCCATATATACGTCGTCTTCTTGTAAGTGAAGTTGAAGGCTGGACCATCACAAGCAATCAATTCCAATATTTTTATTATAAATTATCACTAAATTACACGTCTCGTGTTTTGTGTGTGTGAGTCAATTTTTCATTTTGATGCTTTACACATTCTTAAATAATGTGTTAACATAATATATATATATTTGTTTGGAATTTAAATATTTATGTATAATGATAAGTAGATCTGAAAAAAGAAAATGAACAAATAAGTAAAATATTTCTATGAGAAATTTTTGATTGAAAATATTGATATCGGAACTTGTTTATTAATAAACAAATTTCTATTCCAATATCGGAGGATGTCGTTTTGAAAGTTGTTTATATATGTACATTTCTTTTGATACTTTTCTAGAGAAAAACATAACTGATATATCCTATCACTTAAAGAATTTTAAAACTAAAAAACACTAAGTAATGTACATATTGAAAAAAAGTGGTATGACATCCATTTTCAATTGAGTTAAATATAATATTAATTATTTATTATACAAGATCATGAGATCAATTGTTTTTCAACTTTGTGCATATATTTTTTATTTTTCATTAAACTCGCTTTTTTTGAAAAAAAAATTAGAGTAACATTTGCCATTTTCTTTTTATCTTAATTGTTTATATATATTACATTGATTAAACTATGTGAATTATTACAAACTTTTGATAAATATTTACTTATTTTTTATTAGTTCAATTTAATCAAACATAATACATAGCATAGTTTTTTTATTTTTTTTTTAGTTTATATTTCAGTCAACTAAAGGTATTTGTAATGATATCAAACTTTAAAAGAGCTTGTTGTTATTTACTCGATATCAAAATAAAGTGATAAACCAATACTTTACCCCACTCCGGCACACAGTTGGATCTGCAAGGCCAGAGATTACCAGTAAGAAAAGACCCTATATCATTTTTCTGTTTTCTTGGGTAGAGAAAGGGGTATAGCAGTAAAACTGTAAAAGTGTGAAGAATCTGTGCAAAAGAAATTTTGAGCAAACAGTTTTCATCTTCCAATTCGATGTTACTATTCCAAACTATACGCACATATGGATCAAGAAACTAAATAACTAAAAGAGGACTCCGCTAGATTAGACAAACAGTGCATTTGGTGATGGAATTTCTCTCCTGCTACTCTAAATTGATACCAAACATTCTCCAGGCTGCCTACTCCTGGCATATGGTACTGCTAATTATCTGATGCCCAAACGTATCTCTGATTATCCTAAGTGTTGCACGCAAGAATTGGATACCATGCAGAAAATTTTTCAGAACATGGCAAGTTTGTTTTTGACAAGTGAATGAAGCAAATATCATTCACAAAGAGACTTGCCAGCTGCTATCGAGACTGTCTGCACACTGCCAAGCATGTTAAAGATCCTTGAAATCTGAATTTCTTTTGAGGCCAATGATAAATCATATATAGGTGGCAAGGTATTTACAAGTGAATGAAAGAATGTCGTATTTTTCTATAGTGTAGAAATTAAGACCAAAAAAAGAAAAAAATCAGTCCTTAACAGACATGCCAATGAACAAGGTCAACAAGTAATCTGAATTATTTCTGGCGAATTCATTTAGCCAAATGCCTGTGTGATATCTTAATAAACAACACAGGTAAAAAGATTGCTACTACTAAAAGTGATGTAGGATAACAAATACAAAAGAAGATCAAAGCTGATTAATATAAAAAATACAAAAATGCTGTTTCAATGAGGATTGAGGCATAGTTTATAGGCCCTAAAAGAAGTGAATCAGGAAATGCTAGAGTTGAAATTAACTATGGAATCTCTAGTAATGCAAGTAACAATTGAAAACTCTCCTAGTTAAACAGAACAACCAATTCCCTAGTAATTCTGCCCATATTCTTCTTCTTCCCCCAATCCACAAGTCTTCAACCTGTACTCCTCATTATCTCACTCTACATGCTATCAATCACCCTCTCAGTGACTTGACTTCTGGAGCTGCAGTTGTAATTTGGCACAAATACTCAACATCTACCAGAATCCTAATTGAGGAAATCTATACTTGCAACGATAAATTAATAAAGAAACATCAACTGTATTCCTACAATTGAAAGACTTGATGAATGTAAAACATCGGAACAATGTAAGAGTTCTACTACTGCAAAACAATGTGCAATGAGATGTAAACATTTATGGTACTCTAATGACAAGAATGTACAATCACATGGGCAAAAGAGATGAAAGGAAGATCTAGAAGCCTGACTATTTAATCCCAAGTAGCTAATGCTTTTCTAATCCTGCCATTCACAAACACTACAAAAGTTTGACAACTGCAAGTAGAATTGCCACCAGAATCTTAGGACTTGTAATAGAGGCTTTTTTTATCAAATCATTTTTATAGATTGGCCTAAGGAAGAACAAAAAAAAAAAAATACAATCATCCAGGTCAGTCAGTAATTTGAGTTCTGTTTCTAGTCCATGGCCCACATAGTTGATAATGTAAGTCATTTCCCTGTATAAGAACTAATTTATCATTTGAGGATTCATTGGACTCCAATTTGGTTATGTTTTATATTTTCAGTAGGCAACCTACAGTAATTGCTTCCCTACTAAATGTATTAATTTTTCTAATATATGACAAACTAGCAGAAACTTAAAAATAAACCAAAATATCAATCTTTATGGTTCATAATTATAATCTCGTACTCATTAAACTCACTCTTTACTCAAAATTACTGAACCCAATATTTCATCACTGAAACAGTCCAAAAAATGAGCTGGATACATGCAAGTAACGACATTTATCATATTACGTGTCACAATTACTTTGCACAGTAAATTGATCCATGAAGAAGTTGACACAGTAGATGAGGCAATTGGGAGTCCATGACAACATTTGACTTGGATGCATGCTATGCATGTTTTTCCATGTTCATAAGATTCCAAAACTAAGCACGTTTCTCTTGAGTGCATCCTCTATTTACGCAAATGCAGTTCTGAAGCTGTTACTAAACCATAAAAGATCCTTTTTACTGTATCATTTATTAAATGTGCTTTCTTCGTACTATTTGTGATTTTAACTTTTATCCTCATCGAAATTTTTACATACCATAACATAGCTCAGTAACTCATATATGTCAATGTCAAAAGAAATAATCATGGGGCGCGAGTCAAACCAAAAAGATTTATCTGTAAGACAAAACGAATAGCTATAGAGGTTAAACAAGGAACTGCTCTAGTGCGAGAAAATGCACCTAATGGATCAACTCTCTCCCACTCAGTCATAATGACATTGCCATTAATTAATAAAAAAACAGAAGATATTTAATAAAATGATCTGAATTTACTCGCTCAACTGCCTTGTCGGCGGAAAAGGCCAAAACTACAGCTAGCAAGTGCTACGTTGCAGCAACTTCACTTGCATGCACACCGTGTGTCTCTCACAAAGAGGAACTTTACTTGGAGTAGATTACTTCTTGTTCTGCATTCTTCACTAAGCACTAACGGTGTGTCTTTACTATAACTCTGCACTTCCCTATGCCTATTTAAAGCAAAAACTTGAATTGCCAAAAGCATCATGAGTCGAGACTACTCTTTTTCATCTGCACACAGACACAGCCACCGATTCCCTCTTACCCTTTTCCCCATCCAACTATTTTTCCTCTGTGTGTGTGTGTGTGACTCTAGATTCAGTTTCTTTCTTCTTTTCACATCATAAATCAACTATTTCACCATGAGAGACATAGTCTTCCGTGAGGTAGAGATGAATGAGACCTATGATCCAACGATGAGGCTCATTCATGCTTGGGATAGCATCCGAGTTCCAATAATTGTGCCTCTTCTACGTTTTGCAGTTTACATATGCATAGGCATGTCTATTATGCTTTTCATTGAACGCGTTTACATGGCTATTGTGATTGCATGTGTCAAATGCTTGGGGAAGAAAAGATATACCAAGTATCAGCTAGATGCCATCAAAGAAGACCTAGAGAAAAACAAAAACTACCCCAAGGTGTTGGTTCAGATCCCAATGTTTAATGAGAAAGAGGTAAAATATCTACTTATGTTTTATTTAGTCATATATTGAGCATCAAATACATGAGACAGATTTTCCTAAAATGAATTGGCATACTAATTTCTTTTCGAAAATAGAGTACTGGTAGAATTCATCAGTTAAGCATCTTATTAATGGAAGGGAAGAGTTTTATATTAGTGAGACGTAATTATTGACAGCCCTGCTTACATATACATACAAAAATATGTGTGTGTGTGTGTGTGTATGTATATATGAATACATACGAAAGTGAGTGTGTGTATTCATGTACTTTAAGTCCAAATTAATAGAATATAGGGTAAAGTGTTCTTTTTTCTGGGAAGCAAATGCTCTTCTCTCCATGGTTCCAACTTTTGTTAAGCATGTCCTGTGAGGTTGAGAGAAATTGCTTAAGATTGGCTTAAAACTTATACTAGATCTTTACTTTCCAGCAGAAATATTTTGTCTCACCAATTTTTGCAAGATTGAGTATATCCATGTCTAGAGAACCTTTCATTAATGTCTAAATGATTAAATTCAGCATCAATATAGAAAATATTATTTTGTGGCACAGCATGTAACATACGTCATCAACATTTCAACCAGAGTAAAGACTGCATAAAGAACTGAATATGCAGATTTAACCTATTAAAACTCCAGCTAGATGATTTCTATGTAAAGTGTAACACAGCATTTATAAAGATATGATAAATCCTACAAAGACAATCTAATGTAATCTATACTCTCACAATGCATAATTTATTCTCTATATATCCACCTTTGCGACAAGTATTATACATTAAACACGAAATAGGTACCAATTATGTCTACTTTAATAGCTTCGGAGGAACATTATCCCCCCAAGCACCACATAATTGTCTACTTCTGCTGAAGGAAAAATGAAAAGGGACTCAACATCATCAAACTTATTACAGTAATAGAATTATCTGGAGTGGAGCTTATGCCTCAAAAATCAAGAGGGCTGCAGGAGTAGAGAATAAAACCACACTGTAATTTGAACTACACAGGAGAACCAAATCCAACACGTTTATTTTGTCTCAGGTTTATAAGCTATCTATTGGAGCAGTATCGGCACTTTCGTGGCCTTCAGATCGGCTCATCGTGCAGGTTCTGGATGACTCAACCAATGAAGTCTTAAGGGTATCTTTTCTTATCCCAGAGTACAAACTTAATTTTGATCCTCTGAAAATTATGTGTCTGTAAAATGATTATAAAAAGCATATGCAGACAATGGTGGAACTTGAGTGCCGAAAATGGATAGAGAAAGGGGTCAATGTCAAGTATGAGACAAGGAACAATAGGAATGGTTATAAGGCAGGTGCCCTTCGAGAAGGTCTAAAGAAGCATTATGTTGAGGATTGTGAATTTGTCATAATCTTTGACGCAGATTTTCAGCCAGAAGAAGATTTTCTCTGGAGGACCATCCCCTACCTACTTGAGAACCCAGAGTTGGGCTTGGTTCAGGCCAGGTGGAAATTTGGTAAGGCTCACTAAACTATCATGTGTGTCATTCTGAAAGATCTCTGAATACGGAATAAATTGATTACGGAAATATCGAGAGGTCAACGAATCACTGAAATGTTCAAAGTATGGATCAAAATAAAAGCACTAAAATCATATGCCACATTATCATAACTGAAGATCAGAGTCAACAGATTCACTTGGTATTAGAAGCTTGTCTTCAAGGTACTAACAGCAGTTTAATTCGCAGTTAATGCAGATGAATGTTTGATGACTCGCCTCCAAGAGATGTCTCTAGACTATCACTTTAGTGTTGAGCAAGAAGTGGGCTCTTCAACATGCTCATTCTTTGGATTCAACGGTTACCCACAACTTATGTTTCAGTTTAAAGGACTCCATTTCTAGTAAAAAAAAACTATGAGTAACACAATAAGATATTTGATTTCAATTGTAGGGACTGCTGGTGTTTGGCGGATGAGGGCAATAAATGATGCAGGTGGATGGAAAGATAGAACCACAGTTGAAGATATGGACCTTGCCGTCAGAGCTAGCCTCAAAGGGTGGAAGTTCCTCTTCGTGGGCGACCTAGCAGTAAGTGTCAGAAACTTGAAACTGTTGCCACACTATTTACCCTTACAGTATAAAAGAACATAAAAGTTGAACTCATTATCCTTATCAGGTGAAAAATGAATTACCAAGTACATTCAAGGCATACAGATATCAACAGCATCGTTGGTCATGCGGACCTGCTAACCTCTTCAGGAAAATGTTTAAGGAGATCATCATTTGTGAGGTCGAAATCTATAACTATTTCCTGTGTTAATTCGCAGCAACTAACTAGTACTATGACTATGATTATGAATTTCCATGCAATTCACATATTTCCTCCCTCGCCTAATGCAGCGTGTGTCCATCTGGAAGAAATGGCATGTGATCTATGCATTCTTCTTTGTAAGGAAGATAATTGCACATTGGGTTACCTTTTTCTTCTACTGCATCGTAATCCCAGCAACGATCTTAGTTCCTGAAGTCCATCTCCCAAAGCCACTAGCTATTTATCTTCCAGCAGGCATTACCATTCTCAATGCAGCTTCCACCCTAAGGCAGGAAGTTCCACATAAGAAGAATTCAATTTTCTGTTACATATTTATCAGAATATCGTCATATATTAACCATTGGCAGTTTCTACTATTTTATCACAGATCTATCCATCTTCTCGTTTTCTGGATATTGTTCGAGAATGTCATGTCTCTTCATAGATCAAAGGCAGCTATAATAGGACTCCTTGAAGCCAACCGAGTTAATGAATGGGTTGTGACTGAAAAGCTAGGGAACACAATGAAGCAGAAGCATAATACAAAAGCATCCAAGAGGCCGCGCTCACGCACCGGAGAAAGGTAATATAGTGCATTAAGCACCACAGAATTTAGAAAGTCACTTCATAAATAAAACAAACCATTAAGGTATCCAAGAACAACACATGTGCATAGATGAAAATTATTCATGATTTATTGCATCATTCTTCTTTACTAACCCAACAAAATTGATGTAATCAATAGGGTTCAAATCTTGGAGCTTGTGGTAGGACTCTACCTGCTTCATTGCGCGATCTACAACATATTATTTGGGCACAACCATTTTTTTATATATTTATTACTACAAGCAGGGGCCTTTTTTATCGTCGGAGTTGGGTACGTAGGCACATTTGTACCCAACTAAAGAAGATAGTAGAAAGAATGCAGGGGGCTTGAGGTGACACCTGACAGTGTACTAGGTGGTCGTAGTTTCTATTTTATTTTCTGTATTGTATAGTATATAATTGTATAGTAAGGCCATGTGGCTTTATTAGTTAATATGTAATGCTAATGCTTAAAGACCATGTGCTAAGAATTCGAAATCCTCTATGACTCAAAATTATCAAAATAAGTGAAATAGATTTGAAATGATTCACCACCAATAACTTAATCAAAACATAATGGTAAAGTTTTCATGTATGTACATTTCGATCAATCTATCGGTTCTATCTAGGCTACTTATCTCTGAGTGATTTTAACACTATTATTTATTACTCTCCTTTCCTCATCTTAACTTTCCCATCCAACACCCAAGAAAAATGCTGCTAGTTACAGTTCCTACTCGTCATTAATTCACAGAAACCTATACAAATCCGGAAATCCTTTTATCATCAGATTTCCAAATTAATGATACGAAATAGACAGCTCACAAACACATTAAACATGCAAAAATCACCATCCTTATCAGAGAATTGCAAGCTAAATTCCCAAAGAAGAGCATCCGCGTAATTATGCATTTCAGAATAGAAGCAAATAAACAACAACGAAAAGAACAAACCAACTTTCCAATAAGGTAGACGCATAAACATACTCCAATGTGACTTGCAGACACTCACCACGCAGTGTAGAAGACTCCGGTAATTCGCCGAGCTAATCGTCTTTGGAACTTCTCCAATTCAATCAAAGAAACACGTGAAATAGCTACCGCTGTCGCCGATTAAATCAAAATCTTTAGTGATGTGATTTCTTCATCATATTAGTGAATGAAGGAAAAGTGATCCCTCGCCGAAGCCTCGGACCTTTGAATTCGGCTGCCTTATTCTGTCATGCGTTCCAGCAGAAGTTAATGCACAATGTAGCCGTGCCAGCTACTAACTGAACTCTCACATCTTCGTCGATTTCAAAGTTCAAGCTCAAGGGGATACGAAATCAACAATGAATCTATTCTAAAAGGGCCAAAAAGCCCAAATTACTTGAGAAGAGGAGAGTTCATGTGACTCCTTCAACCAAATAAGGCCCATTAGACTCTAAATTCCCAGATCAACTTATGTTCTCTGTTTTACTACCGTCCAAAATTCCACTTTTGGTGCAACACATTATAAAGTGTTACATTTTTTTCAGTTTACGACTTAAGTACATTTAACTTTGTAGGATAAAAAATTATAGTATTTTTTCTCTCATTTGATATAAAAAATTGCGACACATTTAATCTTATAAAATTTTATTTTATAGCATTTTTTATCCCAAAGCTATCATTTTTAGCTTACGAGATTAAATGTGTTAAATTCGTAAACTCTGGAACTAAAAATGCAACACCCTCTATTATATGGAATCAAAAGTGCAATTTTCGCTTAATAGTATGAGATTTTTGTTGTTCCAGTGAATGAGGCTTAACCTAATGCTAATAGGCGAAACTGATGTCCCATGACGTCTTGGTCAGGAATTTGAGTCGTATCAATGGGTGGGTATTAATCAAATTTAATAATAATAATTTATTATTTATTGAATAGTAATTATTTATTAATTATAAATACGTAATATTGGTATACATATTAATGATTAAAATTCATGATGTAATCATGATCGATTGATTAAAAAAGACATTAAGTTGTTCTAATTCGACTTTGAACTGTGGGAACTAAAAATATGTTACAACCCTTTGTAGAGGCAAAGGCAATTGACCATTGGAATAATGTAAAAGCCGAATTGGAATATGGGAAAAATATGAGTTCTTCCTCAATGACATCAAAAGTTATAATTATAAATAGTTGCAGTCAATTAAATTGTGATGTGAATAGTTAAATTATTTTAATATATATTTTAACAATTCGGGTTGTTATGACATAATTATATATACATTTAAAAAGTCAAGCCCGTATTTTTTTTTTCTGGATAAAATTAATTCATTACAACAACATTTATGTAGTACATTAACATTCAAATATTAAAATGTTTTTATAATATCTCACATCCAAATGCCAAATTTGTTTTTCTTTCAAAAACTATAGATATCTCGGTGTATCAAAATATTAATTAATAATTTAATATAATAATAAAAATTAATAAAATTCAATTTATGAAATAAATATCTACATATGCTATCTCATACTCATTATATTCAGAATTAGTGGTCAACAGAGAGGCTTTAATTCCGAGATGTCCGACGCCGTAATTTTGTCAAAGTTATAAACATGTCCATTTGATACAGCTACTGCTAGCCCACAATTATCAGACTTTTTACCACTAACATTAATTATTGCCTACCTTTCTTTTCGCGTAGTAATTGATTCTCTCTTTACAAATATTGTAATAACAACATTAAGTAGCAGTAGTCCCGCCACGACGACACAAATTGAATATTTCTATGTTGTTAGAAGCAGAAAAAAGAAGGGAAATGGGACGCAATTTTATTCAGTTCACATTCATGTCTAAGGATACCACAAATTCATAATCTTTGCTGCCCCCTATGCCATCTACATTAATCAACCTACTGCCTACCACATTTATCCACCACATGTTGCAATCCCCTACTATTAATTTTAGGGATAATTATACTCCCTTTATTTGAAATTTAGTATAATTATACGTAAATTTCATGTAATTTTTGAGAAATTATATATAGTTAACACCCCTTAAATTACTTCCATCTAGCAAATAAGTCACTCAATTAGTCAAAAAAAAATCACCAAATTTATTTATATTAACTAAAAAATTGAAAAAAATATTATATTTACTCTCTGATTGACTTATTATTGATCTATTACAAGTCAAATAAATTTTTTTTCGACCAGATTACGCTCATACATCTTCACGTACTAATATGTGCATATGAGGAGGGATATCGTCACCATTATAAAGACAGTTTAGTTGGAAAAAACTATTTGATCAACAACAAATCAATTGAGGATAAATATCAATTTTTTATTTAATTTTTTTGTTCATATAAACAAATTCAATAAATTTGTATTAACGAAAAGACTTTTTTGTTAAACAAAAGCAAACCTCAAGATTGTTAGGTGTAATTTTTCAAACCACATAATGTTTATATGTAATTACACCAAATCTTATAAGATGGGAGTATAATTGTTCCTTAATTTTATGTTAAACGTTGCCGATCGCATAACTAGTAAGCTATTTCTTAATATTATTGTAAAGACGGAAGATGAACGATCGGATTAAGAATATTTTTTAAATGTAATCATAAAAATATTTTTTTTACTCAAAATCGCTTCTTATTATGAAAAAAATAAATAAACTATATATTATACATAAATTAAAATTAAAATCGATTCAGATCATGTAAAATGATATAATGTAATTATTTCATATGAAATAATATTTCAATGATAGAAGTAGATAAGTCGCGAATCGGTTAAGGAAAGAACCAGATTTGGTGCCCAACCTGGGCCACGTGTTGTATTATTATATTACATAAAGGTTAAATTACAACGACAAATTTGACATAATTACAAACATCTTTTTGTTGTTTGAAAAATTACTAATACACTCTTTATTTTAACGGTCGTTTAATAATTAGTCAATCCGTTATATATTTATCTATTTTCTATGTTAAATTGATCAAAATGCTCCTGTAAATTAAATTTTAATTTTTTTTATAAACTAAGTCGAGAATTTTTTATAATTTTAAAAAAATTTCCATCAATCCCGTTTGAATTTTTTTTATAAATTTTTAATTTTTTTAAAGAAAACAAAAAAATATAATAAAGGTAAAATTAATAATTTTATACCTTCATGTAAGAATTACATAATTTTATCAAATATCATGAGAATATTTATAATTTTTTAAATAATAAAAAATATTTATAATTATATTAAATATCAATAGAAGGAGTGGCTGTAATCTATTCTTACATAAATGGACATGAGCAGTGAGTGCTTTGTAAAATCCGTGCACAGTACAAATAAGAGAGGGGGGGGGGGGGGGGGGGGGATGAGTACTAGCCAACCACTTATTACGAGAGAGGATTGTATTTGTTGTAGTACCTGAGCGGTGAGATGAGAAGATTGCAGTACGATTACTACTGCTTCATATAAATACGACTTTCAAGAAAACGATTGAAAGCTACTCAACAAAGCTTAACCAACACATTTTCTGCTCACTGTAAAATCTTCTCCTGTTATATTTTTGTAGAAATTTTGAAAATGTTCAATGGTTTAGATTCCGACGTGTAATTGTTTTGAACAAAACAAAAAGTCCCTTTCATTCTCTTGCCTTCCACAAAAGCAATTTCTCCCTTTTTCTTTCTTTTTTCCCGGGTACAGAAAATAGTAAATTGCAATGGGCTCTTTTGAATTTTGTCATAATTATAAATAATTTTTGTTGTTTGTAAAATTACAAATATCACTTCAAAATTGACGACTATCTAACAAATATCCCATTACAATGAGCTGTTACACGAGTTTTTTTTAATGCTGTCACAAGTGATTATTTGTTAAACGATCATTAACATAAAGGTATTTATTTTTTATTTTTCAAATGAGGGAATAATTATAATAATAACAAATTCCAAAGGGCTAATGTGATTTGGCCTAATAAAAAAGTGATTTCGTAAGATCCCAAATTTGTATGTAGATTTTTGTCTAATCTCATATGATAATTTTACTTTGTTATCTTCTAACGTATATTTTGGTACGAAACTATTGATGCAGTTTATTAGTTATCTCGGTACGTTGAATGACATAATTAATTGATTTTATAAAAAATCAATTACTTTCAATTTTTTGAAAAATAATATCCTCGTTATTTTTTTAGACGATGAATCAAATACGAGACATCATTTTCAACTATAATTCTTCAAACTAAACACCAATTCGCCTCAAATTATTTATATTGATCGCCTCCGAGAATAACTTGTTCTATGTTTCAATGCAAAGCGACATTGAATATATAATTATTCTAAATTTTGTCGTAAATATATTGGAATGCTATGATTAAGCATTCGATGAAAAAGCTAAACGCACTCATGGACACATACATACGTCTTTGTAGCAACGCAAATTAAAGAAAAGCATATCAGCTATCAATTAAATATATGCACCAACTCATTCTAATCATTGTACTATTCGGATTATCTTCACATAAATTATCATAAAATTTAAATTATTATCGTTTGTAAAATAATAGGTTTTGGAATTTTGTTAACTGTGATTTAGTATAATGCAATGCACGCCAAACAACCTTGGAACGTGGTGAAATTTTAAGGGGCAGAATAGTAATACATGATGCCCTTAGTCAAAGTTAGCTGGTTTGCCACGATACTGAATTCCAGATCGGGTCAAATCAGGCGGGCATCACATACCCATCACCCATGCCATGACATTCACATCCATACATGGACATACATGTACATACCAAAACCTTTGTCTGAAATATTATTTTTTTTTTAAGAATTGATTTTATTTGGTGGGACAGGGCTGGATGACTTCATCAGAAACTCCGCTAAGTTTCCGTTTGTTCTCTATATATTGCGGCGGTTGCCTCCATTTCTCTCTCTTCAAACCATTCTCCATTTTCATTTCCATTCCCACACTAGAATCTGTAATTCTTGAGAAATAGGAGAGAGCGAAAATCTTCAAATGGGTGAGGTAATTAATTCATCTCTCCCAATCCCTAAAATTCTACTACTTTTCTGTGATCAAAGGAATTACGGTTTCGCTGAATTGTTTGTTTCTCTTTGTGGGCTGTGGTTTTTCAGAAAGATGACGGAGGGAAGAAGGCGGCTGCGGAGGGCGGAGAGAAGAAGGCGGCGGAAGTCGGAGGGAAGAAAGATGAGGGGCCAACCACCGTTGTTTTGAAGCTGGACTTGCATTGCGAAGGCTGTGCCAAGAAAGTCAGACGGGCCGTTAGCCATTTCGAAGGTACTGAATTTCTTACCACTCATACCTGTCCCCCATTTCCAAAGTTGAACCTTTCCTTGTAAATTTAGGAACAAGAAAAATAAAAATAAAAAAGAAATTACCAAGAATTTTAGCAAACTTTATAGACTCCTCCACCTAATTCCAAGTGGGTTTTTTCTACTTCCTTTTTTCTTTGAATATGCAAAATAGAAATTTTTTAATTCAACTCAAGTTTAATTAGAACGAATCAATTATCTCGTAAATATAATATATTACTAATATATAATTTAAAAAAATAATTAATATAAATATATATATATACTATTTAATTAGTTTGATTCGATTAAATTTAAATAATTTAAAATTTTCTACTTAAGGATGATAGGACAATATATGTCAATGGTTTCTTGATTTGGTCGCTACCAACATAGGACTTTTCGGAGCTCTCAAGGAACAATCTTTAGATGAAGATCCACAACTAACGGTCCGAACTTTTAATTTTTCCGTTACCTTTTCATTTCTATCAATTCAATTCAAAACGTAAACTTTTTTCATTGACGTTTATTTTTAATAAAGACGAGTTAAGAGGCGTGGGGCCTGAAAAGTTTTGTACGTTTTGTGGTCCAATTTGTGAAGGTGTTGAGAAAGTGAAGGCTGACTGTGCGGCCAACAAGTTGACTGTGACCGGAAATGCGGACCCCGCCTGGCTCCGTGAGAGAGTTGAATACAAGACCAAGAAGAAGGTGGAGCTCGTCTCCCCTCAGCCCAAGAAGGATGCCGCCGGCGACAAGAAGGCCGACGAGAAATCTTCAGACAAGAAGGCAGAAGAAAAAAAGGCCGAGGATAAGAAACCCAAAGAGGTAGATTGATTAATTCATTAATTAATTAATTACATTTATTTTATTAATTTTGATTTTAATTTATTTATTTCGTGTTGTTATCTTTCAGCCTGTGGTTAGTACAGTGGTGATGAAAATCAGACTGCACTGTGACGGATGCGCCCACAAGATAAAGAGGGTCATATTTAAGAACATTGATGGTGAGTTGGCCAGAGTTTATTACACTTAATTTGCATTATTTAATTAAATTTCAAAGTCAGTACATAATTAAATGTGACATTTATGCCCCTTTTTTGAGTTAGGTACAGCATCAAATATTTTTCAATTTTATTTACGAAAACCAACTTATATATTAATTATTATTTATTACGTGTGTGTGTGTATATATATCTATCTAAAATAGATGTACGGATGTGATTTTCTGTTTAACAGGGGTTAATTCAGTAAAAACGGATTTACCGAAAGATTTGGTCACGGTGACCGGAACCATGGAGGTGAAGGAACTTATAGCTTATTTGAAAGAGAAGCTCAAAAAGAATATAGAAATAGTTCCTCCAAAGAAAGACGATGGTGGTGGTGACAAGAAGGAAAAAGAAGGAAGCGGAGGAGACAAAAAGGAGAAAGAAGGAGGAGGAGACAAGAAGGAAGACAAAAAAGAAGGCGGTGGTGACGGTGGCAAGAAAGAAGCGGAGTCGAAAGCTGCGGGCGGAGGTGGAGAAGGAAGCAAGGCCGTGGAAGGGGCAAAATTGGAAATTAACAAACTGGAGTACCATGGCCTCAATCCACAAACGTACTACGCCATGCCCATGTACAATCAGAGTTATTCCAACCAAGACTACGGCGTCCAAATGTACCATCATCAAGCTTACCCTAACCAAGTTTATCATGGTTACGCTAACCATGGTTATCCTAATACGGGCTACGTCGTACAATACGCACACGGACCTCCTCCTCCGCCACCAACGTATATGAACATAAACGATCAAATGTTCAGCGACGAAAACCCTAATGGATGCTCCGTGATGTGAACATGAATTAATTGAAATTTTCAAAATGTATATAAATACTTAGAATGATGAGGAGGAGGGAAAAACATATACGAGAACAAAATTTCCTTGTAGGATAAAATATTATAAATATATTATTACAGTGTAGTAGAAATATTAAATCAGACCCGGGTGCTAGGTGGCCGGTGTTTGTTAGGTTGTTCTGTTGTTTGACTTGTACGCTGTATTGTTTTATAATTGTTAGTTAATTAAATATATACTCAATTTTGCTAAGCTAATTATGTTGTTTATCTTATCTTATAACACGACAGCGATGTTAATTAGTACTAATTAAGGCAGTGGGTAGACGGATTCCACGTGGCCCTGTAACTTTTTGCTCTCACAAAATCATATTTATATATGTCTTGTCCATGTCATTAATTTACTCATTATTTGAAGGAGATGGCAATTTTATAAGTCCGTACGGCCGGTGGTTGGATCTCTAGCCTCCACTATTTAAAAATTACCGTCCTCCAGGATCCCATTTTCAGTCAAAATCATATTTGTGTTCATTAGTATAGTAGTTCAATCTTTTCTTTTTCTTTCTTGACCAGATGTAATGGAGCACGTATATTTTATAAAAATTGTGATTATATAATTATATCAATATTAATAAATTATTAAATATAATTAAATAATAAGTTTATATTACTATAAAATTCACATAAATAAAATAAATATTCATACGTTTGGTAAAATTTAAACTCATGGCCTCGAATTTATTCATAAAACCTCAATTTTAACTATTAGGTTAAGACATCATGATCTAAAGGTTTAAGTTATGCTATGTCTACTTTTATATTATTTTATTTTAATTTAAAATTTGTGGTACAATACTCGATCACACTTAAATATTTCGATATATTGAATAGTCTAGCGATCGATTACATCTATAAACAAAAGGGGAAAAAGATGAAGAGCTTTCTAACATAATTAATGTTTGCCTTTTTTTGTTAATTTAATTCCTCCGGAGTAAATAGTTTGCATGGCGTGGAAGACAGGTTTTGGAAGTCATGATACAACAGTCTTCCAGCAGCTTCCAGTCCCAGAAAATGGTTTAACGTCCCAACCACACACTGAAATCTGATTGTTTAACGTCTTTTAAGAACTTTTAACAGCTGCTTAATTTATTAAAAATCT
Source organism: Sesamum indicum (assembly GCF_026168435.1). Lineage (NCBI taxonomy): Eukaryota > Viridiplantae > Streptophyta > Magnoliopsida > Lamiales > Pedaliaceae > Sesamum > Sesamum indicum. The sequence goes on from NC_142667.1 coordinate 14,807,863, forward strand.
CGAGTTGTAAAAGAAAAATCGTAGAGCTTAAATGCGACTTTTCGTTGATACAAAGAGGCTAAGCTCCTTTACTTGTTGTTTTCAGTAGTCGTTTTTTTCATTTTCTTTTTTCCCGTTCCGACCAACTACATCAATTTGCTGAAAAACAAGTGTGCGTGTGTGTATGTGGAATTTAAATGTAGAAAACATGATTGGTAATGTTTCCTTGTGGAGTGAAACATAAGGAAATACTTTTCATGAGAGTGCTGTCACTTTCAAATCCCATGTTTTGTTGAAAAGAATTACAACCCATCAATTTGACTATTACTATATATAGAGAGAGAGATATTTGCACCTTTCGGGGGTGTAGGAAGAATCATCAGACATGAAGAAGTATGCATATCATTTTGTTTATTCTAAAATTGCAATATTTTTTCTAAAAATAATTACATTTACATCTTTGAATTATGATTTATTTATACAAATCACTTCAATTTTTTATATAATTACAGAAATCATTCCTAGCACTAAAAAAATAAGGATAGTTTGTGTAATATACTGAAATTTTGGGGGGGTGTATGTGTCATTTTTTTTTTAAAAAATGGTGATTTGTGTAAATAATATTGACGTTGTTTCTGAATGCATGTGTAATTATTTTGAACAAGCTACAGGTCAGGGATGTATAGATGCAATTATCTATTTTGTCTAATATATACATAAAAAATGACATTTTTATCAATTATTATTCAAAAAGCGTTTAATATAATCGTTCGAGTGAAACGCGATCACAATTTTGCTTCAAAATAAAAAATTATGTTAATTAAGATAAAAAAAAATAAGCACACTAAACTAAGTAGATAATTAATCATATTATTGTTATAAATCTAAAATTTATTTAATAAATTACAACATTTTGATAAAATGCAACAACCCTAATCATGGATGTGGAGTCAAGAGCATCACATATATTAATAAATTGGCAAATGAAATACAAAAAAAAGGATAAAGTTGTTACTTGAATGAATTAATTTGCTTGCAGAGCTTAAATTCCTGCAACTTGTGGAACTCTACACTAACACTTTTATTCGCCTCACAGTTCACATTGCACACACTATTTTTTTTAAAGACTCGCGTTGTGATAAGCTACAGATTAATCAAACTAAAGTTTTGTCCTAAATCTTATCCAAACTTATATTAATGTACACGAACTTATTATTTTAATTAATTATTGGTTATTTGAAGCATGGAAATTATATTTAGAGATCATCTCATCATGCATCTCTTAATTGTTTTTAGAGAGGGTTCAATCATTTGTATTAGCATAAGTTTACACGTTTTCATATCAATCTAAATGAGCATCCCACAATACATATATATATATATATATATATATATTTGATAAGTCGTTCCTATTCAAAATTTTTGAGGAATTATTTTAATGTGTTTGTAGGAAATTCTCGTATTTAAGAGGGAAAAGAAATACGAAAAAGTCTAAATTTGCAATCACGGCATAATATTTAATTCCTTTATATTTAATTATTTAGGCATACATAATATTAAAATGATCCAAAAACCGGCTTCTAAATAGTCCAAGTCAAATAAATGGAGATGTACGCCTCACACTAAATCATGTACAACAAATTGAAAATGCCAAAGGCTAAGCATGGAAAAGGCCTTCCCTCCAACCAATTCTTAATGCAAGATTATTTTTCCAATAAACGGCTTCGTTAGAAAAATAATATATATATAATATCATGGGCACTTCTCCAAAAATTGACCACTATAAACAATACACATATTTTATGAACAAGTTTGAAATTATTGTTCGAATCCCATCAAACGTGAAAATATTTGCATCACTTTATATAAATTATTTTCTTATTTGGTGTATCGATTGAGTTGATAAATCATTCAAATTTATGAGATGTTAATATACATGATTATCATCTATACTATATAAGAAAGAGACTCCATTTTTACTTACAAATAGCGATTACTTACATCACAATACCAATTTTTTAAATTATAAAAATTATTCTTATATTTTTCATCCAATCCTACTAAAATTCTTCTTCTCATATTATTTTTAAAATATAAATAATTATTTATTATATATACATAAGTATAATATACTATAACAACTAGGTTAATATATATATATATATATATATATATGCGAGTGCGCGTGGTGGGCGACATGGGTGCATCGTCATACTTCGTGTCAAGTAATTAATGTTGAAAAGGACGAATTATTACTAAAATAGAAAAAAACATATATGTAATAGAAACAAAAAATATGATGCAAGGAGTTACGTTTGCGTTTGAAATTGTGGGTGGCAAATTAAAGTGGAGCAGAGGGAGAGGCAGAGGCAGAGCAGCCAATTGTGGGCATAATTAGGAAACATGTTACGCATTTGCATACATCATTTTCCACGTTTAACAGCGACTCTTAATCAATGCCCGTTAAAGATTTTGATTGTGATGTTAATTATAACCAGGGGAATTCCCCCTGTCTTTTTTATTTTTTTCCTTTTTTATTTTCAATTAAGCCCCTAATTAAGTTTTATATATTGGTATTTGTCTACCCAATTATTAATATTACTAGTCGTTGGCGCATGCAATCTCCGCGAGCATATAAAAAAAATCATAATATGAAATTTAAAAAAATTATGAAAAAGTATAAACGTAGTTTAAGATGGAGAGAAAGAAAGAAGTTTGTCATAAAAAATAAATGTAGGCTAGAGTCATAGATAAAAAATAAATTATAATTTATGAATTTATTAAAAATATGAAAGTTTGTAAGTAAAGGAAAAAAAAACATGAAGAAGGTGTGTGAGGGTAAACATGGAGTAGGGTGTTAAGAGATGTTGAGTAGTGGTTGAGAGAGGAAAAAATTATAATTATAAAATAATTTAAAAAATATTAAAATTATTATTGTGGATAGCTCTTTTTAAAAAAAAAAAGAATAAAAAGTAAATAAAAGATAAATTAGGATAATAAAAATTGATACGGTCAAAAGGTTTTTTTTAATAATAATATAGATATTAATATTTGTACTAGGTCGAACTTTCATATGAGGCTTACCCCTGAAAAATACAAGAATTTCGGAAGATAATATGCTCTATATATTATAGTTTGGGATTTTTACTCTAAAATTGTAAAAGTTTTCTCACATTTTATTTAATATATCCATATTATATACGCATATATTTATTATTTCTTTAATATATAGATGACATGAATTCTATATAGCTATTTACATAATATATATATATATATATATAACTATACACTAGTTTCTGTGGCAAGCGATCCGTACAAACATATTCAAAAGGAACGGTAGTATGATATGATAAAAAAAAGAAGTTTGTGGAAAAAGACAAACACAGATATAATATTAGGGCAAAATGCAAACAATCATTCAATGATATTACAAATGAGCAAATTACCCTCCTATGAAAAAAAAGAAGCAAAATATATGCCTATATTTTTTAAAATAAAGCAATTTACCTCTTTAATCAAGGAAAGTAAATAATCTATTAAAAACAAACAGGGAGATAAATTGATGTTTTTTTCCCCATAAAGAGATAATTTACTTATTTGCAATTACAAAAAGTTAAATTACATTAAATCCTACAATATTATTTTGTAATGAAAAATTAGCTTTTCAATTAGTTTGCAAGATTTTTTCTCAGCTTCTCATTTTACATGACGAAGACATATATATCTATCTATATATATATATATATATCATAGTTAAAATACATATAATTAGAATAATTTAATGAAACACGAATTGAAATTGGGGTCATGTTTTTGAACAAGTTGGTCAAAATCTAGATGGTGGTGTTATTCTTGTTCAAACCAATTAATTAAATAAATAAACTTGAATTAACATATCCCATAAATTTGAACGTACGTGTGATTTTTAGTCAGTCAATTGTAGGTTGAATTAAAGAGATCCAGTCGTATAAGGGTTTAATTAGATTTTACTTAATTATGTTAATTCTATAACCAGACAGATTTTTCAACTTGAAAAATTAAATTCCACTTAATTGGAGAATTAGTGAACTTAGTTTAATAATTAAATAAATCAGGCTGACGAACATAAACAACCATGAATTTATATACATATACATATATATACATATTTAATAAGATTGAATTTATTATTAAATCATCGAAATTTAAATACATTATTCTATACATCGATGTTTTTAAATTAACAAATATACTCAAAATAAATAATAAAACAAAATACAACGATGTTCTCTGAATTTACAAATATTGCGAGGTCGGGAAGTTCAATGATTGGATATTTCATCGTCCAATTTTCCTTTTTACCGACCAAACACACACCAACTGCCTAATTAAGTATCAGATGCCACGTCCTAATTACTCGGCGCATGCCTTCATATATACGGGGTACGTACCAAAAAAATAGAGTTATTAATTATATTTATTTTTTTTAAAAATATAAAATTATACTGTCTCTAAAAAAAAATTATACTTACACCATCTTCGAGAATTTTTTATTTACAATTGTACTCTTTCCGATAAATTATATTAAATATTAAATGAGGGTTAAATTATAATTTAAATATTTTTTTTATTGATATCAAATTATATTGGTATCCCCCTCTACGAATATTCCATTTACAACAGTACCCTTCCATTGAGATTTAGATGAAAAATATTTAAAAGTATTCTTGGAGAAAGTGTAATTTCAAAATTTTATAGAGTCTAGCTATAATTAATCATAAAAAGTATAATATTATAGCATTTTTTTCTTATATATTTTTTTCATATTTGGAAATGCACTTTTAATTTCTTCAAAAAAGAAAACTATAAAAATTGCAATATATTTAATTTAGGGTAAATTACAATAATGTCTCCTCAAGTTTGGATAATTATGAATATTCCTCTAAAAAAATTATGAATACACCGTGATATTTGATGAAGTTATGTAATTCTTGGACAAATATTTGAAATTGCCCAATTTTGTCCTTGATGTATTTATGTCTTAAAAATAATTGAAAAATTATTAAAAAGACGAACAAGGTATATGAAAAATCTATAAAAGATGAAAAATATTAAAATCTTAGTAATGTTATATTTTACAGTCTACAAGAATATTTTAACCAATTCATCATAAAAAAATGAATCAAAAACTTAATAAAAACTAACGAATTGAGCTAGTATTTGGATAATCGTCAAAATTATGAAGGTATCCGTAATTTTTCGAATAATAATGAGTGACAAATAATTATTCCAAACCTCCAAACTCGTCATAATTTACCCATTTAATTTTAATATAGTCCTAAAAAAGAAAAAAAAAAAAGTTTGTACGAATATGATCATTATCGTCAAATGCATATTTTTATGTAAATTAAAATTAAATAAAAGAAAATACTTGTTGTGATAAAGAAAATGTACTTAAATTCTTTATATTTTCTCTTAATATTTTCTTCATAAAAATATAGCATGGAGAATCTTATGGAAAATGACTTGAAATCATGATATGGGAAAAATTACATACAGATGGCAACTAACATTGATGCCAAATGGACGAAATGGCAGATTGAATAATTAATTAAACATTAGGTGTTCATAATTAAAGTCGGCTGATATTAAAAGAAACAATGAAATAAAGTAGATGAACCTATATATAGACAGTGAAAAAGTTGTCCAGATCAATTGATTACCAAAAGTAACATTGTCAACCACTGTAATAATATAAATTAATATCGGGTTCATGAATCTTCTATTACATTTTAAATGTGATACATTTACATGTACGATGTATGTGAAGAGCTTGTATAATATTTTCATAATTATATATATATAGATAACATTTCAACAAATTCATAGACATGCTATCTACATTGTACCCTCCTAGGAGATGATTGATAGCTGAACCAGATCACTAGGTGCCCCAATAGAGTCAGTCCAGAGGTACAATGAGTAATAATCACTCTATCATTATTTAAAAAATTATCAATACATCATTGATTTTAACGACTGTTTAATAACTAATTCAATTCGTAAGTTTGCATTAGATTTTTATTAAATTTTTATGGTAAACTGATCAAAATGTACTTATAAATTGATTATAATTTATCAATTTCTTAAATTTTTTTAAACTATTTTATTGGCTTAAAAGTGGATAATATTTTTTTGTAATTTTTTTAAAAAAAATTTCATGTATCTCGTCTGTTTTTTTACTAACTTTTTATATCTTTTGAAAAAGTACATTTAGCAATGACAAGTTGACAACTCCAAACATCTATATAAAGATTACATAATTAATTTCATCAAATATCATGATAAAAATATTAATAAATTTTCAAACAAAAAAAAATATTTATAATTATACGAAATATCAAGAAAATTTATTATAATTTACCCTTAATTAATTCAGTTGAAATTGAAGGTGCGTAGATACATAAGTCTCGGGCACAACCTATTTATATGCCTAATAAAAACCCTAGCTAGCTAGTTGCATGGTCCAGTTCAGATCAAATTAAGAGATCTCTCTCCAAACTCATCCATCATGCTAACCCTAATTTCAAAATTAATTAATTAAGTAATAGCTGAATATATAACCTAATTTTGACGGCCATATTATTTAGGGAAAGATATATATTAGATAAATATGTGGAGTCATGTGTACATACATCATCATCACAAGAACTACCAACCATCCACCATACATATAAATATGTAATTAATATATGTACAAAATAAAAACAAGGTGGAGGAGTGGCCATGGGATTGACCTTGGAGTGCCTCTGACTCAGCTCTGACTGTGAATGAGCCTAACTTCTTGGCTTCTTCTTATGCATGTACATCATGTATGTATGTTCATCTGGCATGTATGGTATGGAATGTTTCATGCATGACATGTATGGTGAATGATGACCTACATCATGAATTCTGGGTCCGAGTATGAAATGGGTTTCGGGCTTCCAGAATCTGCTGGAATATTTTTAACACGAGTAGTTCTTAAGGGAAAAAGAAAGAAGGAGAAAAAGAATTTATTAGTGGGACCCAACAGAAAATTGATGATAATGGGACCCGCTCCACGTCATTCAGTCTTGGAGCAACGTTGGATTTTTGAATTTTATGTCTATGTGCTGGCAATGGCATCTTAACTAAGGTTGAAAGAGGACTCAGGAATTGCCAGCATAGCATAGTGTGGATTGATTTATGATTCCATGGGGGGTGGTGTAGTGCACTCATTTGAACCGCAGATTCAGCTTCATTTTTCCTCCCTACGTTCTTAAAAAGTTGAGATATGTTTAATAATCAGATGTGAGTTTTTATGGACAAGATTTAGAAATATATATATATATATTTAATTCAGCATTAGTCGATAAAAACTCTATTTTGTTAAATAAAACTAATTAAATTTGAACGTAATTTTTCATTTGATAAGTTTTGAAATCCTGCTCAAATTTGGCCAGGCTAGTAAATGAATTATAAAAATTATGCCTCGTTTTATAGTACTTGATCTAATTAAAATTTCTTTGAACTCGATTCAATTACTTTCAGATATAATTCTTAAAGTTTTGATGAATAATATGTTCGACTCGATTAGATTCATCCAGAACGAAACAGAGCCCACTAGTTACAGTCAACTATAAACTAATATTAATACAATTCTTGAATTTATACAACACATAATTCTCAAATCTTAACTAGGAAAAAAGCGTCCCACACCAGTTATAGCAACACACCAAAAGTCGAGACAATTATCTTTAATGTCCCGAAAAGTCTCATACAATTATACACAAGCCTTCCATCCTCCTTCATATTTTAGTCCAAAAACCACAGTCGAACTCGAACACGCCTTCCATTCTGAACAACCTTGGAGTCGTATGTGTCTGAACGTTCAATTCTAACATGGGAAAACACGAGTGTTTTAGCACTGAAGATTCAGCCCCCTTTTTGACTTTGCCTTGCATTTTTGGATAAGCACGAGCTTACTAGTCTAATTGTCTAGTTCTCGTGTTTCGGCTGTCAAACGTGTGGGGCTCCAAACTGAAACTCCAATCCGTTTCTCTACTGAAAGTCAAAGTAAAACAATGTGTGTGATATTTTGAATATAGGGTAGGTGTGTTCCCCTAGTGCTGGGCTGATGGATTCTTGATAAATATGATGGGCTTTACTTTATTGGGCTGTGGTGATTGGAATGAATTTGGGTTTTAATGTTAGGCCCATATAAGAATACTAATGGTCTGGGCTGGGATGGATATCTTCGTTTCTTTTCCACTTGCCAGTTGTCCCTACTGAAACTGGACTACAGATGTTTTAGTTAACGTTATTTTAGAAAATTATCAACACCTCAATCTAATATTAAATTTGTTATATAATGATTTCTTCTTCTTTTTCTTCCAACACTAATTTTAAAATTTAATGGAACTCATAAATATGATGAAAATAAAAAAATATTCAAATTTGTAATTTTCAAAATAATATAATTTTTAATTATCATTTTCTTTTTAACTTTATAATATTTTCTTAAAAAAAAGTAAACACCTCATAGTTATATGTGTAGTATATGTAGCAGAGTCTGAATCGAGTGTACATAATTAAATAAAATTTTTAAACGAACAGTAAGGTTATAACCACAAAAAAGCAGTAAAATCTTCTCACTGAATCCAGATATATCGATTTCTTGAAAGAAAACATTCAACTGAAAATGACTGAAAGGAACATAAAATGGCGATTTCAATCATCAAAACCCACATTTTTCCTGCAAACACAACACTCCAGATCGGAGCTTCTATGGCCAAACAGCTCAAATAATGCTAGTCGTTGCCGTCGATGATTCCCCCACTTTCCTTTTCTTCTATTGTCTCATCCTCTTCCTTTTCTTCCTTGTTCTCTTCCGCTTCGCCCTTCTTTTCTTCTTCCTCCTCCTCCTTTTTCTCCTATGTTCCGACGTTGTTCACCTCATCTTTGCTCTCATATGTCCTCCTTGAACTCGTTGCAGGATGCTGAGCGCCCAACGGGGCCTGCCGCTGAAACTGTAAGCACTCTACTCCCATCACCCCTGTTAATTTCTCTGCTTTCCTTTTTGATGGTTAATTCATGGGCCCTCTTTGGGATTTTGACTAATGTTACGTGGGCATGCTATAAGCCCAGTTTGCTTAAAAAGATGCAATTTTTGGATGAGCTACTGTGTAATTGTTCGTCGTTTACGTTTCTGTGGCTGTACTTGTTGAAGTTCCGCCAATTAAATCAAGTGTTGTCTTATGCAACTGCGTGTATGCTATAAGTGATTTTTAATTTGCAAATCATATCTATTTCCATGCAAGTATAATCTTGGTTATGGGTGTGCATGTAATCCAGGTGATAGTGTTGGGTCAGCAGGGACGGCTATGTGGAGGCCGGAGAAGGTCGAGGTGATGGAGCAGCATTGCAGGAGAGGCCCACCAGTTACCATGGTGACTGGTTTTCAGGTCTTCCTCTGTACTAGTGATCCAGGGATCCTTTTGAGCTTAAACTTACTGTCTGATTATATAGATCCAGGTGTTCTTCTGAAGCATGATCCCTTACGTGTGTATATATAGTTTACAGATACTACTGGTAGTGGTTGAATCATGGTATAACAATAAATGCTTTTCTATGCTTTTAGTTGTTTATGGATGAAGAATGTTGTACAGTAATGAGGTCTTCATGGTATTCCCATAATGCTTTTGTACTTTTTTAGTTGTTTATGGATGAAGAATGTTGTGTATTAATGAGTTCTTGCAAACACTAGAAGTGAATGGAATCAGATTGGTCGATTGTGCATGATTTTGGCAACCTTAATACTCATCCCACATCAGAAGCTCCTAAACAACTCCTTGACTTTCTGATGCGGCATGCAGTTTTGAAAACACATCAGGAGCAGAAACCATTTTTTTCATCTCCAAGTTTGCAATTCTCATATGCATGGTCAGCAAAAATCACGATTCTGAATCAATAGGGGTTTATTTCAGTTTGCGCAATTGTTCATGTGCAGTTTGGGAGGAAATTACACTTGAAATTTGAAGAAAGTATATCGTTACAACTTCCTGCTGGTTTACTATTACTCATCCACTTCCTCATTTAGCTAACAGAAGTGCTTCACTATGACCAGTGCATATAAACCTTCAACTGGTTAATTTTCTGATAAATTGGTAGTTGCGACACTGACTAGTGAACTGTAGATATTATTACATTATTATTATCACATCTCTCCATCTCATGTAATAGTAAACTCCAACCCTTGTTGATTTCTAGAGGCCGCAGAAGGAGACAAGTCGTCCCACAATCTCCAATTTTTTGAGTCCACCATAAGCATACTGTTACTACTATTAGTTCTATTGGAAAGAACAGCATTTGTCTCCTAACAGTGATGAAGACATGGTCGGTTGTGGAGCAAAGGATGCATTACTCAGTATTTGGTTGAGAAAAAAGAAGAGATGGCAGGGAAACTTGATAAAATCTCAACATGTTTCGACTTGTCAAGCTAATAACCAGACCCCTCCCATGTGTCTAGTTCTTGCAGATTTCCTTCTTTTGATGTCAAACGTTTGTCTTTTACTTTCATTGATAGGTTTCTTGGTCTGGTTTTTAGTACGTAAACCTCATCCATGAACATGATAATGACTATGACTAAATGGTATAGTTGCTATTGGTTTTCCTTATTTGCACACTGAGTTAGCTCTCTGCAATTTTGAATACTATCTATAATTGAAGCCCCCTCCAGACTATGATATTCTGGTACGATTGCACGTCGAGGCTTAGCTGGAATATCTTTGTTAGGCTCAATACCTCTTTCAGGAAGTTCTTTTTTTTTTTTTATAAAACCAGTTACCAAACATTATTATCCCCTTTTCTCGTTCCTTGTTAACTTTCCCTATTTAGGTTGAAAATCTTGACATCCATAGAGATGTGCCCATATCAACAAGTTGTTGATTCAGTGGTAAGCGAGCTGGACTCTAAAGTGGATTTTACCAATGAGTAAGGTTCAAAACCTTGGAGTCGCATTTGTTGGGAGGGTTTTAACTCTCTTGCTTCCCCCCAGTCTCATCTCCCCCATTCTTGTATGATATCACCCCTAAAGACACGATAAATGCCACAGGTCTCTGTATTCCTCCCAGGAGGAAAAATTTAGTACAACTGCAGTATAGCAGCCAATGAATCTACAAGAATTCGAGCTGCGTGGTAATCTTGGATAACATCAGACTAAGTGTGAGTCCGCCAGCTAGAACAACTGCCTTGCTTTCCACCTTGTACTTAAAGCATTATTATCCCATTGGTATATAGTATGTGTACATGTTTCGCAGAGGGCGATAGTTATCAGCTTCTTGCCAACAGCAATAGCCCTTTCACTCAATAGCAACGGTTTCTAGTCTTCAATCTAAAAGCTTAAACGAACTCACTCGTGTTCAGTATTTATTAAGCAACTCGATAGTCTGGTACTAGTAACCTCCATGAAGTACATCCACTGTACAAGTGAAGATGGGAGCATTTAAACACTATCGATGGTCCCCCTACATACTACAACATCCTTGAACTATCGATTCTAATATTGATCGCTCTCTAATCCAGATGCATGTACAGTTGAAAGCGATGCATCAGAGGTTCTCTGTTGCATAACACATGAAATTGGCTTGCATATATCTATCAGAACCAGATCTTTTGTTCCCCTCCACAGCTTAGTTTCATCTTTATATAGGTTTCTCGAGCTAAACTTTCTTGGCTCACCATTAGCAGCATTCTGTTCCCATGTTCAATTTTTCCAGGATGAAAGGAGGTGCAGCGATCTTCAATCATGTGCGGGAAATGCTAAGAAAGATCCACAAGTCATCCATCCATTATGATCTTAACCATGCCGTTGATGATCTTGAAGACGGCGAGTGTATGCTGCCAGATGACGTGAAGGAAGGGCATTTTCCCGTGCGTGCAGTTGAAGCTGGTGAGTCAAGAAGGTTTATTGTAGAAGTAAGTTGTTTAGCTGATCCTGGATTTCTGGAGCTCTTACAGAAAGCTGAGGAAGAGTTCGGTTTTGAACAAATGGGGATTCTGGTCATCCCATGCACGTATACTGACCTTCAGTCTGTAATTGGAAGCAAAGGAAAACAGTAAGGAAGTATGAGCATTGTCCTTGTAAGGGAGATCCAGCTTTACATGGTCGATCAGATCTTTGTGTCACCATATATTCTTGTTATTTATATTTTCCGGTTATGGTTTTACTTACTACCATATGTGTGTGTATCAATTTACATGTACATTGACATCAAATTGATCTATGGTTGAACTTTATCTTCGTTCAAATTTGGTATTCTAAATAGACACCGTTGTATGAAGTACTGTCCATCTTGATAGAATTTCAAGATTTTTTTTGGAAAAGTACCTCAAGCGAGACAACTTCGGTGCATACCTTACAAATTCATTCTTTACGTTTATTACATAGTAAATATTATTGAACTAGATATTTCTTATTCCAGGACAACAAATTAATACCACATGCCTCAATCAGCATACCCTTTGGACGAGTGATTCTACGATAGGTTTTCGGCCCCATAGTTGTATTATTCTTGCTCGCCCAGCCAAATATGTACTTTTCCTGCCCCCCCTAAAGCGAGTACGGAAGTACGTACCAGACGTGTCGGTGTTTAAGATCTAGTTCCCATATCATTAAGAGAGTTTAGCAGGTCGTAGGATTGCAATTAACCTGATTTAGCTCTATATATGTGTGGAACTCCATCTACGATGAATCTCAGTTCTTTATCCTTGACTGTTTTCTATTACACAATTCAAGCAACAAGTGCAAAATTCAGCAACCCCATGCGATAGATAAAAGTGTCGTGAAACTTACAATCACCGACATCTTATTGTTTATTTTTTTAAATTAAACCATTACACAAGCTTGAGTAACTTTTATTGCAATGTTATTCATTTATATTCAAGAGGAAGGTAATTATTAAAAACATCAAAACACTGCAACCATACACCACATTACGTATTAATTACGACGAACATGCACAACCAGAGTGCAGCATGTAATAGAGCAAACTAGCTCATTCTGCATGTTGGTCACCCAAGACAGGTGGTTCCTGGTTCAAACTATGACAGTGTGCCAAGAAACACATAGGAAAATGCACATTAAATGCTGCAGTTGAACACCGAGAAACAGTCGTATCCGTATGCTAATACCCAACACTGGGTCTATTTGCTTATCATCTAATTCTAGGAAGCTTCCTCCCCCAACGCAATCTAGTATATAAATCAAAGAATTCCCTCCACCACTCTTGAAACTGGTTGGCGAGAAAGATTCTAATTGTTTCTAAGACAGCCCTGAACTTATACAGCAATGGCGACAGAGAGGAGAAAAGGCTTCATTGCGTTCAAACTTCTGGTTAAGAGACTGCAGAACCATCTTCACATATCAAGAAGAGTACTGGAAATCTTCAGAAGATTTGAATGTGAAGAAGTAGAAGCAAAAGAAACGGTGCCGGATGATGTGAAGGAAGGGCATTTTGCTGTCCTAGCAGTCAACAATGAGGAGGAGAAGCCCACAAGGTTTGTTGCGGACCTGTGCCTCCTGAAACAACCTGCATTCTTGAGGTTGCTGAAGCTGGCAGAAGAAGAATATGGGTTCCAGCAGACGGGTGCACTTGCAGTACCGTGCCCACCTGAGGAGTTGAAAAAGATTCTGCAAGACGAGATTTGGAAGGACGCTAACAAAAGGGATTTCAATACGGTATGATAACAGGAGCAAAGCACTGCGCTCTAGTTTCACACAACCTGTGATTCTTTTTTGTCCAAGTTACTTACTAGCTTTACATTGGTTAGTTCTGTATAGAATCAAGAAATATGGTGTGGAAAGAGAAACTGTAGAAAGTATTTGCTTCTATCGTTTCTTGCAAGCTATTATTGCACAGGACGAGACATTCTTATAATGCAAACCAGGTGAAAGTCCAGTCCATGAAAACAGATACCACTGATGTCAATAGATAAAAGGATTACATGACCCCTAATTGGAGTATGAATGAATATTTAACTCAATATTGGGTTCGATTCACTGGCAAACTTACGTTACATGCCACGATCATCACACACGTTCAACTATGTCTTAAGACAATTTCAAGTAGACTAAGATATAAAGTAGGAAAAGAGAACTGACATGGTTCATTTAGAAGATATTTTAAACAATTCTTGTTAATAGTAACTAAAACTAAGTGTACATCTCGCTCCCTGAAAAATGAACCACTTAACATGGCCTGATAAACTTATGAATCATCAACATTACACTTTAACCTAGAGAAGAAAACTAGCAAATTGCTTTGCATGCTTCACTCAATTGCTGTCCAACAAAGCACTTCCATATTAGAAGTAATGTTCCATTTTTCATTACATACCCCTGTATTTACAAACAAACAAAGAGCAACAGAAGTTGATGAATCTAGATTTAATTTCAGTGTGTATGATGTAAACCTTTATTAAGCAGAAGAATAGATGAAAACAAATAACCAAACAGCTCATGAGACCAATAATGAGAAGGGTCAGCAAGGTCATCTTTCAACAAATAGAATACCAAATGCAACTTAACTTTAGGGCTCAATTGATTGTACACACAACTTGTGTAATCTTAATACACAGGATGAAGAAGCACTAAGAATTGTTTCAAAAACTTGAAAAAGAAAAATGCTTCAACCTAAAATATCATTTTGAGCGGGCAGGGTGGAAGATGTGAATTTTAAAATGTCTATTTTGAGAAAACCAGAACATAAGAGCCCTTGTTGCTGCAGGAAGGACACTAAGGGAAGTAGACAGGCCAGTTGAAGTAGTACGACTCTCGTACTTCTTTGGGCATTTGGTTCCACTGTCAGAAAATGACAAAAAGCTACGTGAGAAACAAATTCGGATGACAGTACTGAAGCCTGATAATATATCACAAGATGGACAGCCAACAGATGCCTGACTATCCTTCAACATGGCTTTTCTTCAGAATTTCAAACTCAAATTCAGTAGAAGTACCTTAAATTTGTATGGTTGATTCTTTTCATGGGCTTTCTTCCAGTGATATTGTTCAAATAGCATTGCTTTGTCATGCCAACTGCACAAAAAAATCAAACTTGCAACAAAAACGAATGCCAAAAAGATTATATTTGTAACACAAGTAGAACAATTTCCTCAGGCAACAGAAAAGGTGAGTTCAATTCAAAGCAAGCATATTCTCCAAGTACAAAGGATAATTTTTGTAGCAGTACAGCAGCATCTAAGTCTGTTCTTTTCTTTCTTTTTGGCTGAATCAACGAGGTTATTTTTATTCATTCACACCGAGTAAGTTTCAAATAAAAACCCAACCCTGGTATATACCCATTCAATGTCTGAAGAAGCAGAAAACAGAAACAACACATCCATAGAGCACGAAAAACATCAATTCAAACATTAATTACGACATACAACACCCACTTGAGTATATACACGATAATTGAATGTATCTGAAATTAACGAAAAATTTAAAAAACTTGACAAATAAACATAAGAACAGAGACGAGCAGGTAGGTGTGGGTGTGAAACAAGGAGAAAAGCACTGGTGAATACTTGAATTGGTTGGAGAGTTGCCACATGTAAGGGTTGAACCAGGTGAGGGCGGAGAAGGTAGCCGACCCGATCCATATGTTCATGAAGCGTTCCGGGTCCGCGTGAGGAACACCCGGGTCTCCCCGATATGCGTTGCCAAAGTACTTCTCCATTTCTCTCCGACTCTCTCTCTCTCTCTCACTCTCTCTCTCTCTCTCTCTCTCTCACTCTCTCTCTTCTCACTCCTCAGCCCAGCCTCTGTAGTTCTTACGGAATTGGTTATCTGATTATCTTATCAAGGGTATCCGTTCCCATTTCCGTCATTTCAGCTGCCTTCAAAATTTCGTATTTCCCTTATTTTTCTAGTCTTTTTATTGTTTTGACATTCTTTGCCTTCTATATATACTCCTTTCTTACTCTCTTATTAGCTTAAAACAAGAAAATAAGAACTGCTACCTTTATTACAATACAAGTAACATTCATTATTAATTTTCATTTATTTTCTTTCTTTAGTATTTTCTTAGTAAGAAATATTGGTGGGAAACTATTTTTTATTTTTCAGATGGAAAAAAAGGCAATGGCCTATTCCGTACAGCTTTTTAACCAAGACTTTTTGCTAAAATATAAACTTCAACAAAAGCTCATAAATCAGCATTGCAGCTTTTTTAGTTTAATTATGTTGAACAAACTACACTTTTTGTCAATATTCTGTGTTTTAGTAATGGACATAAACTTGATTACTTTGCATGACAGTGAACTTTCAGGATATGCTTCAAGAACACATTGCTACACTTGAGTATGTTTATCAGTTTCTGAAGTACAAAGATGCAGTCTTTGAAGAAGAGCTTAACCATTCTAATTTACCATCCACAAGACTGTATAACAGATTACACGTACCATAGCACCAGAACAAGTCAAAATTCAAAGCATTTGAAACAGTACAAACAGATAAAAAAGAGAATGCCAACCCTGGAGTTCGTCCTTGCAGCCCACTAAATGGAAAATATATTGTGCAATTCAGTTGTGCCTCATGTCACGATTTACACAGTTAAATAACTCCATTCTAGTTTTTCAGTAAGATTCACATCTGGTCCATGATTTTGATCCAATATCTCATTGGTTAAACCAATATGCTATGCCGCTGCGCATCAGTAGACCTTCAAATCCAACTCCAGAGGAAATGCTTTCCCACGATGATTAAAGATCATGAAGTCCAGATTGGCAGGTAAAGTTACGACCCTGCTTCCACAAATGAGAAGGAAGAAAAGACATTAGAATTCAGAAGCATAGCATATTCATCCCAGAATTGCAGAATAACAGTGCTTAATAGGGTTTAACTGGCTAGGAGGAAGCCAATCAAATTAATGATGGTAAATGCTTATGAATCTCCGATGACTAGGGTTGACTGGCAAGAGAGATATCCTCAAGCTGCTTTTGCATTCATTAATATCCTACTTTTTGCCTTTTGTTTTAGCATACATCTGCCATTCAGCAATCCTTCATATAATTTGAACGGTACTTAATTTTTGGTGGAGAGAGTGAACAGTTTTTTCTAAAACATAAGGATGTGTAGGATACTTTTGTAGAAACCTCAAACATGTACGGTAAAATTATCCACTCTATGACAGGACATTTGATCAACAATGAGAGAAGTCAATATTCATAGGCATATTATAATTTTAAAACTTGTCATGTGTTCCGTTGTACTCGCAGAAAGCAGCAACTTTCTTATGATCAGACCATAAGCCATCAATGGAAAGAATATGATATCAAGCAAAATCCTAAAACCTATTGATACACATTCAATTTAATGGTTCTTTCACGCCACAAGCAAAAAAAGAGCTGAAATAACTAAATGTTGTGCCTGTTAAAGTACTATATAATTGTAATATTTACAAACTTCCAGCCCAAAACTAGGAACTTTTTAGAGACGTGTTTTTGAACTGGTCTCACCGGGAATTATCAACTGCTTGAATAAAGCAGCTCATCTCACGACAACACAGAATATAGTAAATGAAAACTAAAAACCAAGACCACAAGGGACATCAAATGGTGTTAGATTCACATAATAGCAAGACTGCCAAGCGGTTGTATATGTCCACTCCTAACTGAAAAGATATAAACCCTCACAGGAACATGGTTTTTTTACATGATTTATGCAATCAATCTTGAAAACTAAGAAAATAAATCAATAGATTTGCTATGCTCTCACCGCCCTTCTACTCAAAATTCAGTCTTCCAATTGTCCGGAATATGAATACTTGACAGAATTACATTAATTTCTGAACAATAACACGGAGAAGAAAATAAGACTTAAATAATTACCTGTTCTCATCTGAATGGGGAAGTATCGACAAAAACTTTCCAGGCACCGTTAAAGCAGCCCACAAGCACAAAACTGGTCCCGCTATCAGTTCCACCAGAACCTGAAAATACTCAAAGAAAAGAAGGAAAAGAAATTAGAGAAGACCAATTTATCTGAATAAATCCACCAAAATTTATACAAAAGGAAGCAAATCTCAAGATGGGCTTAAAGAAATTACATTGATGGGGGGTCCAGAGAACTCCTCTCCCGTGATCTTGAGCAGAGACCTATCTGCAAATACAAAATCAACATCGACTAAGTATTTCATGTTCTGAGCAAACGGGTATTAGATTTGAATAGACAAACAGTAGGTTAAGGTACACTGAATGGTGGAGTAGGCCGCGTGTGAGAGGATCAGAACTCCGACCACGCCGACGATGAAACCTACGCCCATGGTTCTCTCTTTAAGTCTTTCGTTGTCGCTGAAAAGAGATAAATCGCCGGCCGGCGACTTTGTGGAGTGGTATTGATTGTTGATCCCAGGCGGGTGTGTGTTTGTTGGTTATATGCAAATGGGCTCTGGGCTTGGGATGTCAATAATATAAAGTGGTCTTGGGCTGTTTTATTAGTGGGCTTAAGCGTTTTATAAGTGGGCTTGGGCTGATACTACGCTAATGCTTTTAAAATAGACTAGAAAAGATTATTTGAGATTGTTGGGGAAGGGAGAAAAGTTTCGGGGCGGATTTGAAAATATAAAAACTATGGGGGATTAGAATAGAACTTCGTAATAGCGTGAAGGATGCAAGTGCAATGAAGCGCAATTTGCTATCCGTTGATAGACTGTGTTTGAGGGACGAGCAGGTCAGGTGAAATAGAACAAGGAAAATCCGACTGCCAAATAGAGGCTGAGCATGATGAATCAGGTTCTTACTTTTCCCCAGCCAAAACTCTACTTCAAGAATTCAAATAGTAAAACTTGCGCCTTCGATTCACTCAAATTTCCACCGGAAAAATCATGTTTTCATCCGAGAAATCGTACTGCATTGAAGAGAAAGGAATGCAGCGTCGTTCTGTTTTCTTTGCCAGGTTAATCCTTTTGCGATATTCGTGTAATGCGATCTTCGCCATCATATTTTACTGAAATCAACACCTGATGTTTTAGTCTGCTTTTATTTTGTGAACAGTTAGTTGTAAGGTGGTTGATCAAGCTGAGCATTCGCTTACAGAGAAGGTAGTTAATTAGACTCCAGTCATCCCTTTTTTTTCTTTCTGTTTCGTTCTGTTCGTTTCTCTGTGCAGATTTCATGTCATGTTATTATTACATGCTTTTTTCCTTTTGATGAAAATCAGTATCACGCTTGGCTGTTGAACGTTATAAATGGCTTGTGAAGTAATACAGAGTGTAAAACATCTTGAAAGTTGGTGCTTGGCATTTCATCAGTCACTGGAATTGCATCAAATGAAATAAACACGACAAAAATACTAATGTATGTGTGGAAAAAAAGATCATGCTTTTATTAGTGAACTTGCTTTACATTAAATTGGCCATTCCGGGAAACATACTTGTAAAGTATCTCCTCGAAAAGTTTAAGGAGGGAACTGCCGATGTCTGGTGAATGTTACAAAGTATTATTAGTCACATTGTGCCTTCTGATATTATTTCTGGTTGATAATACAAAAGAGCGTGAATAAAAGACTGACGAAGAGCATCCAGACCAAAATTTGACTTTAGCAGGAAAAATATTTAAAAGAATCTATAGTTTCCTGCTCAGGTTTGCTTGAGGTGGCACTGGTAGTGCAGGGTCATTACATTGTCTTTAATATATTTTTCTCCAGGATGCCGTTTGTGGTCGTGGAAACTTTACTGTTTTTCCACACATACAAACTCTTAGGAATTTTCCCAAGGAAGAGCTATTCGGAAAAGTCGTCATGGTGAGATTCGATTCAATGGTTTTACTTCAAGGAAGGAAAGGACATCAATCACCACCAGCAAATGCTTTTTCCACGATTAAGTACTTACATGAAGCAGGTGCAAAAGTAGTTCTGGTGGGTGGCTGGAGAGAGACTATCAATTCTAAGTCTAGTTCGGAACCTTGTCCTTCGGTGGAATCTGTTGCAGGTTCAGCATTATTTTACTAGTTTTAGGATCATTCTAGTTTTTCGAATACATTTTTTGGCAATTACATGTTAAGTGCTTCTTTACTGATGTCTTCTCCGTATTCCAGAATTTTTGTCATCAGTGCTTGAACTCCAAGTTGTACCAGTGAAATATGTTTCAGTATGCATGCATTCAGGAGTGGGAGAGAGTAAAAGATCTGACATTCTTTTGCTTGCGAATCTTTTCCACTATAAGGGGGAACGGGCCAACTGTTCAAACTTTGCCAAAGAACTTGCATCTGGGGTTGATATAGTTGTTAATGATGCCTTTTCTGAATCTCACAAAGTTCTTGCTTCAACTGTTGGTATTGCTAGTTTTTGCAATGCCTACATTGCTGGATTTTACTTTGAGGAGGGCCTACATAAGCTGAAGAAAATCATCAAGACAACTGAAAAGCCCTATATGGCCATTGTACTCATATACACTCTACACAAATGAATTTCTTTGAAATTAATGGATATATCTGTCAGAAATCCTCTGATATATTATTCATGGAGTTTCAATTATACCTGCAGATAGGTGGAGGCAATCTTGCAGACAAAGTTGCTGCCTTGCATTCATTGACATCTACATGTGATGGTTTAATCTTTGTTGGAAGTATGGCCTTTCAAATAATGCATGCCTTAGGAGTACCTGTTCCCATGAAATTCGTGGAACTTGGAGCATTAAAAGAAGCAGTCAGTATAGTGGAGACCGCAAAGTTGAGAAACATTCCCCTTGTTGTTCCAAAAGACTTTTGGTGCATAAAAAATCATCCCTTGAATCAGATAGAGATATTTTCAGCTTATTCTATTTCTGAAGGTAAACATATGACTTACCAAGATTCTTTCTTTGCACAAAAATGAACACCCCAAGTTTCATGATCTTAATTGCTTTAGATACTTGTAATTTCATATGTTATCATCGAATTTGAAAAGTCAATACAAAATTTTCTATTGATTTCAAATTTTGACTGTGCCTCATGCTTTCAAAATTTTCTCCTTACAGGTTGGCAACCTGTTGATATTGGGCCAAGATCGTTACAAGAAATGATCTATTTAGCTTCAAAATGCAAGGTGCTTTTCAACTTCTTAAAATTATGTTATCATACTCAAGAATTTGTTTTTTCCCTCTAAAAGCACTTTTTTTATGCCAATCAATAGTAAAATAATATGTTCTACTCATCTTATCCAGAGTCTAACACTGCAATTTCTAGATTTCTGATGTAATAAGTTAGTGGGAAGAAACCATTTAGCTGTAGCAAAGGGATGAGTGGAAGATATACTTGTCATCCAGATGAATATCTAACCTGATTCCTCTCTGTCTTCCTCCTGCACTTGGTTGATTTCTGGTCTTTTTGCCAGACAGTGGATATATTCACATGATGTGTCACCACAGGATCCAAAAAGTGCTTTCAATTTTGCAGTCATTACCATAACAATAAGAACCCACGTTGTAAACAGAGTATTTTACGTTATAATTCGCTGCAGAGGGAAAACTTAGCACTCATATACACAGGTTCATGATTGATGGGTTTCCGTGAACTCATTAATCATCATTGAGTTTGCTTTAAATGTACCTCCTGATTTCCCCATGTGAAATTGTGTTCTGTGGAATTTACAGCTTCTATCTGTTTGCACTGACAAAAGTTTCTTCAAGTTTTCCAGAAAATAATTTGGATTGGCCCATCGAGATTCAGCTCATCAAAACAGGATAAAGGTGGAACATTAGAACTGGCAGAAACACTGGGTAATCTGAGCAGTTGCGACATCACTTTTGTTGGAAAAATAGAATTCGAGGAATTATTGGGGAAATCAAAGTCTTTTTCGAATGATAATTTTGTCAAAACTGCTGCTGTTGTGTGGGAGGTTCTTAAAGGAAGAAAGCTTCCAGGGCTCCTGGCATTAGATAGAGTAAGTCCCAAAACTCAGTCTTGACTTTATGTGCAGATGGATTCATCATGTTGAGGTGGAAAGTTTGGAATCACAAAACAGGCCTCTTTTCAATTTGAATTAACATCTGCAAGATCCTACCTGATCTGGAAATTCTCAAGATCCAGCATACATCCTTTTTCTTCTTCCCACTGACACACCATAGATCTGGATCAAGGTTTACATTTGCGGTTTGATATGCACGTGCATAATTATCTTTGAGGATGTTATTTACCAACACAAAAACCATGATGCAGAATGTGTTGTCTATTGTAGTTTATGTTGAAAGTGAGGCATAATGATCTTTTCCATAGCTCACTGAATCAAGATAAAGCTCAGAATAATTTCGAAGAACCTATGTCTTCGATTGACCCTGTTCATTCATCTTTATACTGTGAAACTTTAGCAATCAACATACCTTAAATGATGTAAGAGTTGACCTCCAAAAGGGATAAACTGTACTGGAGTAACTTGAAAAATTTACCTGAAATGTTTTGCCATCAAGATCTCATGTCAATCTTTTCATGACTTATATCAGTATTCATATCAAATCATCTTTTCTTCTTCTTGTTCAAGCTCTTTCAGTTATCTTAATTGATAGAAGGGTTTGCTTCTTTTAAATCATATCCATCTTAAAGAGGTGTATCTCATCCTATGCCTTTTTGCTGAACTTCTGAAAAGAGATGATAACAACAAAAATTTTAGTTCACGAAAAATTGCAGGTACTGCTGATAATAATGCTGTTCTGGAGCAATATGTGACCGATCATTTTCTATTCTTGGAGAACTGTGTACCTTATAATTGTTTGAACTTTGCAGGCATATCCCTATCAGGTAGACTGGAGCGTCACCTACGGTGATCCAACTAGACCTCTGGTTGTTGATGTCGGAAGCGGTAATTCTCATATGACCATGTTTCCCACGACATATTATAACTTCTGTAGGCTGAATAGTAATATTAAGTATACCTGCATAGATACTTGCTCTCGACCTAAGGTTTTTCTGGCTATTACGTCTCCTTATATGACATCCTCTATAACACAGACAAGAGAAACACCAAAAGAGGAAACAAAAGGAAAAAGGTAAAGAAAAGCACTGCCTAATTTTGATGGATAAGAAGTTTTTTGTTCATGATTTGATGTTTCATTTTGAAGCTGTACAGTGTTTTTGAATTTCTTGTTCAAGCTTTCTTGACACTGTGGAATTAAAAATTGTTTGAATGTTCTCTTCAATACTCACTTAGAAAAGGAGGGGAAGAGAGAGAGAGGGAGTACCTCCTAGCGCGTTAGAGATATTAAAATACAAAAACTTTCATTTCTCTAATAGCTAAAAACATTGTAGATGAGGTGGCCATGCACTAGGAATGTTTATCTTAGGAACTGCATCTTAAGATTCAGGGGTCAGAGAGTAAATGGAAGTTTGAATGAAGTCCTTTCTTCAGAGATCCTAAACATGCAAAACTTTTAGATCTTCAATAGAATCCTATTTGGAGAAAATTGTATCATTTCTCAGAAATGAATGTTAATCTGCTGAAACTTCCATTTTTGAATAATTGCTCTTTGAATTTATATTTTTGGATTGATTAATCTTAGTCTGTGAATTTATTATCATGAATGCTGTCTTGCTGAAATTAATATTTGGTTGGGAAACAACAGGGAATGGTTTGTTTCTAGTTGGAATGGCAAGGAGGAGGAAAGATATGAATTTTCTTGGGCTAGAGATAAATGCGAAGGTCTTCTATTTTCTATAATGAATTGGTTCCTTGAATTTGAAGTTGTCTGGACTTACTCATTTTGGCATCTGGTTACTTCTTCAGCTGGTGGATCGTTGTTTAGAAGATATTCATCGTCTTGACCTCCATAATGTGTATGTATTTCATCCCTGTTCAACTATGCCTTTGCCGTGTAGTTTTATCAAAAATCCATTATTATCACTATTTTACCACCCGCTGAACTCTTCTTTATTTATGAGTTCAATTTTACTTGGCTAATACTTAGCATCAGTTAACTAACACATCTAGCTCCCATTGTAAACAATAAAAGATAACAAACAATTTCATTAAAGGATAAGGGTGTCCGCAGCCTGAGGATCAAGACCAAAGATCAATTTGCATTACTATTAAGGTAGCTGCAGTAATATGGTTTAGGAAGTTGCAATATTTTATTTGGACAACTTCCTGTTCTCCTGCATTGCAACTTGCACCTGCACTTGCACATGCTGATGCGAATTGAATATGGATTTGTATGGTGCTATTAGTTATAAGTTTGTGGCGAAAAATTTGCTTATCCAACATGCGAGAATCCTATGTAACTCTCAAGTATCAGACTTTTGCATTGTGTTTTTAAAAAAATTAAACTTATTCTTTCCGATATATGCTAGAAGCGTCTTATGCTATATGATAAAGCCACCTAAGTGCTGCTACCACTTCCCCCATGGTGCAGTCTGGGGGTGAGGTGGGGGAAGATATAATGCTGCTGACTTTATCTAATCAAATTAGCTTTTAGTAATCCTTATCTGGAATATTATGTTGTAGGCACTTTATTGCGACGAATGCAACATCTACTTTTCGGTCTATAGTTTCTAGTTACCCAGGAGACTTGGTTCTTGTATCAATACAGGTAATGGGTATGAGCCTTCTAGTTATGCCCATCACATGTTATTATGGAAACTGCTCTTTTATTTTCTCATTTTGCAGTTTGTAGTCTTTCCATCTAATAGAAAGGCAGACCTTTTTTCTTACTGAAGATTTTTAACTATCTATGCTCCATCAATTTTCTGTTGCTGAATTTAATATCCTCCCAGTGTTGTCCCGATCATGTTGAGTGGTAGATGCCAAACGTGTCTTCTTACTCCGCAAAATTCTTTCTCTTTTCAGTGTCCAAACCCTGATTTCAACAAGCCAGAATACCGGTGGAGAATGTTGCAGAGTCCATTAGTTGAAGCAATAGCTGATATGTTAAAGTTTGGAGGCCAGGTATTGCCCTGTCCAACTGTTTGAAATTGACTCATTGTATTTGAATGACATTAGTATATACATTCCATCAGTAAGGGATAAGTTCAAAGATGCATTACCTGAAGGGAGAAACTACATTCTTCTATTTTACCTTAGCTTATAGTTATAGATTCTTGATTCTCTCATCTTGCTATTATAGTCTTAGTTTTATTCTTATTTCTGTTCTGTTCTTTTCTTTTGAGAGTTTTGACGATGCCATTCTTTTGACAATTAATGAGCTTATTCATGGGGATATGATTTCCTTAATCATTTTGCTCATCCAACTACCATTTCTATGCATTGAAGATGCTGATATTGCTTTACAAATAGAAAAAACCAACCATTTCATTGCTCAACCTGTTCTTCTTTGGATTGAATGATTTTGTTGTGACAAGATGATCAAACCTTTCTTGGTGTAGGTATTTCTTCAATCTGATATAGAAGCTGTCGCTCTGAGAATGAAAAATGAATTTTTAGAATATGGTAAGGGAAAGCTTGTACTTATGGAACATTCAGAAGATGTGGCAGTTAATGAATTAGGATGGCTGGAGAAAAATCCCTTTGGAGTGCCATCAGACTGGGAACGACATGTGCTAGACCGTGGCGACTGTATGTACAGACTTTTGCTTTCTAAAGTGAAAACCAGAGGCTGAAGTAAATGAGAAGCCCTATACTTATGGAACATTCAGAAGATGTGGCAGTTAATGAAATAGGATGGCTGGAGAAAAATCCCTTTGGAGTGCCATCAGACTGGGAACGACATGTGCTAGATCATAGCAACCCTAACTGAAGTAAATGAGAAGCCCTATACAAACAAATCCTGGTGTTTCCTTGGTTAAAAATCCTGTAAGTAAATAAGCTCGTGGTATGGTGGCCATTCATCTTTCTGACAGGTGATCTATGTCTCCAGCCACTATGGTTGTCTCCTGTAAAGAACTTCTCAAGTTGATACCCTAACCAAAAGGTAAGTAGTCACCCAATTGATAAAATGAACAAAAGAATCAATTGTTCTATGGGTGCAGTAATCATGTTCCCAGTTTTCTGTATAACAAGTATTGTTCTGTTACTAAATCTTCTTTTTTGGTATATTTCAAACAGATTTTTGCTTTTGTTATAACTGAATGTAGTAGTATCCGGAACCAGAGTAACATAACAGTGATCATATTAATAACTCTGATTTCCAAATCTATGCTATAGGCCGAACATCAAGAGCTGTGTAAACACAGCTGCCACTGCTAGGGTTTATTGATTGCTGATGCTGCTGAATATTTGGAAGTAGTGGACAACAAAGAGACTGAAGAGGAAAAAGTGAAGAATATACATCCTACTTGTGAGACATGATGGCGATTGTAGCAGTTCTGATCACAGTTCACAGACCACCACTATGGATTTTGGTGGGCTTACTGATGACATATCTTGGGTGAGCTTTCACTAAGTACTGATTTTCTCTTTTCTCATTATTGGGTATTTAGCCTTTTGTATCTGGAGTATACTCCTGAACTACCAGCTGTTCTGAAATTTTCATTTGTGTTCTGACAGCTCAACTTCAGATGATTATATCAAGTTTATTGTGATGACTTGGGGCATATAATCTAATTCTGATTTTTCATGGCACAGCCTGACTCTTTAGGTCTGTTAGCTTTGCACATACTGATAACAGCGATGATCAAATTCTTAGCAATAGCCTTGGTGGTTTGAACTGCCTTGTAGCAAACATTCTTTGGGCTGGATGAGAAAGAACCTGTGCCAACAGCTGAACCTTGCTAAATTGCTTCCTTCTCGGATTTAAATATCAGTAGTGAACTTTAGAATCTAATGGGTGTAATCTGAGCTTTGTCTTAGCTGAAATGTGTAGCTAGAGGTGTATGATGCTGCTCTACGTTATAAAGTCAGAAGTTCATTTCTGCTGTATAAAAATAGACTGGAAAGTTTTCCTACAGAATCTAGTATTGGTGAGATTGCATAC
Organism: Sesamum indicum; assembly: GCF_026168435.1. NCBI lineage: Eukaryota > Viridiplantae > Streptophyta > Magnoliopsida > Lamiales > Pedaliaceae > Sesamum > Sesamum indicum. Next base: position 14,834,739 of record NC_142667.1, read on the forward strand.
ATTTCTTTTGCCGTGTGTGGATGAGCACAAATGATTCCAAGCTAACTAAGATAAATAAAGCAAAATTTTCTTTTCCATTATTTGGATGGGAAATAAATGTAAGGAAATGCGCTTTCTACGTTAATGTACTTAGTATGATAACATGATACTGGTATAATAGCACTTTTGCCTGGAAATTAAATGGATTGGCTTCAATGAGTTTACTCATTACAAGCAATTATTTTGACTTTCAAATCCTCGACAAATTGATCGAAATTTCTCTCGGACGACCCGTCACTCTCCAACGCATTCTGCAAAATGGCATTTACCTTTTTTGCCTCTTCTCTTAAGCTCTTTGAAGCAGCTCCACTTATAAAGCTCTTTATCTTCTCAGCAACCTCCTTCCTTTCAACAGATGTTTCGTCACAAAGATTAATCCCGATCTTCCAATCATCAACCAGTAGTTTCCTATTAGTAGGTTGATCGTACATTATAGGATAACAAATCATCGGTGTACCACACCATATGCTCTCCAACACAGAATTCCACCCACAATGTGTCAAGAACCCTCCAACAGCCAGATGTGAGAGAACCATCATTTGATTACACCACGGAACTATCAATCCTTTATCTTTAATCTCGTTGACATATCCAGGCGGCAGAACATCATCAGCCGAGCTGACAGCATCCGCTCGAACCACCCAAATAAAATTTACTTCACTAAGAAGAAGCCCATATGCTATTTCTTCAATTACCTGCTTACTAGTCTGCACATGACTACCAAACGAGACGTACAGAACCGAACCAGGGGACTTAGAGTTGAGCCAGTTGGTGCAGTCTAATTCAGACCGTAAACTCTTGCTAACAGTGATTGTGGCAAGAGTTTTGGAGAAATTAATAGGGCCAACTGCATAATTTGGCTGGTACTTGTTCAGAGCTGACAGTGTCTCAGATTCTAATTCATGAACTGTGTTGTGTAAGATAAAATCTGCTTTCTTCACCTCCTCAAATGCCTTGGGCACAACCTTGTCCACTATGGTTGCTGTATCCGTTGCTTTAAGATATGACATCAAATCCTTTGTACTAATTTCCTCAACTCCTGGCAGGTAATTTATCTCCTCCTCCACATGGTCTGATAATAAGAAAACACATAAATGAACGTTAGTAAATCTGCTGCTGTTAAGGAGATGATGATCAGAAGCATATACCTTTACATGGAAAATGTCCATTTTCTTTCAGAAGATTCATGTGGTAAGCTAAAGAGAACATCAACGCTGGTTCTGTCCAGAAAGATACATTCAAGAGATTGTGTTTCTTGGCAATGGCTGCTGGCCATGTATAGAAAGTGTCAGCAATCAAGAAATGGGCAAACGAAGGATCATCAGACTGGATTGTCTTAACAACAAATTCCTCAACACGGCCGGGGAAATCTCGCAACATGGACTCCCAGTACTCGTCTGAGTGGACAACTCGATCGAATTCCAGGGAAAAACCATCATCAATCGTTGTGTAACGTACTTCAAGACCACATTCTCGTGCTTCAGAAAACAGATCACTACTACTCTGCTGGGATTGGGATAACGTGTGGTGTATAAATTCGAGGTGGACGAAAGTTACAACGATGCCCTTTGAAGCAAGTTTCAGAGCTAGATTGACAAAGGGAGTAATATGACCTTGGTATGGAAGTGCCAGCATAATGGCGTGAGGTTTTGGACACGATTCGGACATTTTTCTGTTTGATTTTGCAAATATTAGACTTGGTCCAATTTTGATACAAGGTTGTCCCGAAGTTCTATCTATATACACAAGGTTGATTTAGATTTGGCCAATATAAGAGTTGCAAGGAGTCATTGATGGAGCTTGCCAAGTCCAATTCAAATTCCGTGACTGCTATTACAAGTCAAACGATTTCGAATCAAAGAAAATAACAAACGACTGCTGGACCAAGAAGAATGGTTTGAATATCATTATGATGCAGGGAAATGAATACAACAAGATGCAGGTACCGATATGACAGACACAAGGTTCTAAAAAATGTACAGCGAAAATATGATTATTTATCTATATTTGTCTTTATTAATAGAAAACAACATTGACAAGCGCCGCCTGAAATGCCTAGCAGTTTTATTTGTAAGAATGTATTAACTAATATATAGAGTACATTCACAAGAATAAAACTCAAAGGGGCCTGCACAAGTGGTGGAGTACAAACACATGAAACTCAGCACGCGGTAACGGAATTGAATCAATGAAGAAGAACAAATGAACGAATTAAGAATAGAGAATAAAGAAGTCCAGCAAATTTATAAAACTTGACATAGCATGACTAGCTAGTCAAGGCTTATTTACTTTTCAGTAATTGTGGCTTCAAATTTTTCCTTCAAATCCTTGATTCATCGGCCAAACTTTCTCTCTGACGATCCATCCATGTGTACTCCATCATGCAATTTCACCCTTACTTCCATGATACGTTGATTTAAGCCCTTTAAGATAGTTCCACTCATCAAGCGTTTAATCTTCAGAGCAACTTCTTCTCTGTCAATATATGATCCGTCACAAAGATTAATCCCAATCTTCCAATCATCAACCACTAGTTCCTGTTAGTAGGTTGATCATTCCTTATCGGATGACAAATCATTGGAGTACCATACCAGATGCTCTCCAATACAGAATTCCACCCACAGTGTGTAAAGAACCCTCCAGCAGCTGGATTTGAGAGGACCATAACCTGATTGCACCATGGAACGACCAACCCTCTATCTTGAACTGCGTCCTCAAATCCAGCTGGTAAACCGTTAGCATCATCAGAGGCCACGATTCCAGGCCGAACCACCCAAATGAAGTTAACTTCACTAAGCAGAAGCCCGTAAGCTATTGCTTCAAAAACATGCTTACTAATCTGAACAAGACTGTAGAATATTCATGTGGTGAAACAGCCATAGGACCTCCTACAGATGATAGCATCAGGCGTTATGATGATGGACAAGGGATAAATTAGCTTAGCGCAGCAGGGGAACTCGCGTTTCTTGTTTTCACGTTTTTCTTTATCTTATGTTTTTACTAGCTGAGTTGTTAGCTCTGTTGTTTATTATGTTTCTGATTTGGTTAACGTCAGCTAATTTTCTGTTAGGATTAGCCGAGAATTAGTTGTGCTTATGGCGGTGTTTAGGCTCTGTGTTTAAAGGGTTCTTCCCCTTCATTTTTCACATTATTAGAAACATACAGATTTCCAGAAACTAATGGCTTCTCTCTCGATTTTCTGTTTTATTGTTGGCTACATTTTTTTGATCTGTTTCAACAGACTCCCGAACGAGACGTACAGAACTGAGCCAGGGGACTCGGAGTTTAGCCACTGTGTGCAATCTGATTCAGGCAATAAACTCTTGCTGATCATAATACTATTTGTGGTAAGATTCTTGGAGAAGTTAACGGGGCCAATTGCATAGTTGCGGTGGTATTTGTTTAGAGCTGACAGTATCTCGGATTCTAATTCTTGAACTGTGTTATGTAGTATAATTGCCTTGTTCACTTCCTTGAATGCAGTGAACACAACTTTTTGTGAACCATGTCAGTAAGGCCTTCTTTAAGATAAGGCATGAAGTCTCTTGTATTTATTGACTCCACTCCAGGAATGTAATTTATTTCCTCAATATTATCTGAGCCAAAAAAAAAGTACGCATATGTGAAATTTAAGTTATTAATTAATAGTACTAGCTAGTATTTATATATACGTGTTTTCAGTTTATGCGAACCTTTGCATGGGAAATGACCGTTTTGGAAGTTCCGAGTGGTAGATCAAAGAAAACACCAATGCTGTTTCTGTCTGAAACTGAGACATTCACAAGGTTGTACTTCTCAGCAATTGTTTCAGGCCATGAATTAAGAGTGTCTGCAACCAAGAAATGGACTAAAACATGGGTCGGATTTGATTATTTTCCCGACAAATTCATCGACAAGAGCTGGAAAATCTCGCAACATGGACTCCCTAGTACTCCTCCAGGTGGAGAAATCGGTTGTATTCCAGAGGAAAACCATCATTGATTGTTGCGTAACGTATGTCAAGACCTGATTGACGGGCATCGGAGAATAAATCGACTTGGTCAGTTGTTCGTCATGACGGGATTTAGACAACGTGTGGTGAACAAATTCAAGATGAACAAACGTAACGAGAAAGCCCTTTGAAGCAAGCTTGAGTACAAGATTGATGCAAGGGAATGGGATTATGATGGGGTGGAGTTTGACCCTTGATGCCATGTTTGTGTGTGTTGTTAAACTTGTTCTACGATATGGACATGCAGCTGAATGATTAAGGTTGGATTGCCATTGGAACCCCGAATATGCTAAAGATGGAATCTGATTGGACCACAATGGCCGGCACTACAAACCAAACTATGTCATTAAAGATTCAAAAATAATTCGAGAGGACCAATTAAGATGTACTTGGACCGCCGAAATGATTCGATTTGAAGAGGATACCGATTTTTTCTGTTTCGTTTATTATGGGACGACACCTCTCTATTTTATTATTTATCATATATATATATATGAATATTACTGGCAGTTTGGATTTTTTTGCTATAGTTTTGTATTTTGCTTTATGCATGTTTTATTATTTTTTAAATGATATATTACTGACTGTATATTTAATGAAATATTCTATTGGTTTACATATTCTCTTGTAATTTTGTCTTCAATTTTGCATTGTATTTCACTCATTAAATCAAGTACGTTAATTAAATTTATAAGCGTATTCTTAGTATTTGTAGAACATATATTCTTGCTCTCGTAACAAATGAAAATAGAGTTATAACAAAAGGTCCAAAGTAATATTTTAGACATCATCTTTCATAAATGATACAACAAAACTAAAGTCGAACATTTGGATTATAATACAACTGACAAATAATAAAAACCAATACGATCATTCGATGTTATTGATCATTAATTACTTGTTCCAGATTGAATTTTGTCTTTCAAATCCTTGATAAATTGATTGAAATTTTTCTCCGAGGACCCATCAACTTCCAAGGCGTGATGCAAAATCGTCTTCACCTTATTCGCCTCTTGCCTAAACCTCTTGGAAGGAGCTCCACTCATAAAGCTCTTTATCTTCTCAGCAACTTCCTTCCTATCAACAGATGTTCCATCACAAAGACTAATCCCACACTTCCAATCATTGACCACTAGCTTCCTATTGGTAGGTTGATCAAACAAGAATGGATAACAAATCATCGGAACACCACACCACAAGCTCTCTATCGTAGAATTCCACCCGTTGTGTGTCAAGAATCCTCCAACGGCTGGATTTGAGAGAACCCTGATTTGGTTAGACCATGGAATTATCAACCCTTTATCTTTGACCTCATCTTCATACCCATCAGGCATAATTTTAGTATCCGAGGAGCTCAGAATTCCTTCTCGAACCACCCAAATGAAATGTACTTCACTAAGAAGCAGCCCATAGGCTATTTCTTCAATTACCTGCCTGCTAGTGTGCACAAAGCTCCCGAACGAGACGTACAAAACTGAGTCGGGGGGCTTGGACTCGAGCCACTCGCTGCAGTCTGATTCAGACCATAAACTCTTGCTGACAGTATATGTGGGCAAATTTTTAAAAAAGTTAATAGGGCCAATTGCATAGTTAGGCTGGTATTTGTTTAGAACTGACAGTGTTTCGGCTTCCAATTCATGCACAGTGTTATGTAGTATAAAATCTGCCTTCTTCACTTGCTCAAACGCCATGAATACAGATTCGAGCATTGTATAATTATATCCTTGTGCCGATTCCATACTAACTGAAATCAAGTCTCTTGTACTTATTGACTTAACTCCAGGCACGTAATTAACTTCCTCGTGGATATTGTTAACTGATAATCAAGAAATTAACAAGGCATTTGAGAAACTAACTCATAAATGCACGGAAGAGGGTGAAGAAGAAAATTTTTTACGTACCTTTACATGGGAAATGACCATTTTCTATTAGAAGGTCCACGTGGTAAGCTAGAGTAAAAACCAACGCTGGTTCAGTCCAAAGTGAGACATTGACAAGGTTGTACTTCTCAGCAATGGTTGCAGGCCAAGAAAAAACAGTGTCAGCTACCAGGAAATGGAGCAAATATGGATCAGACTTGATTGTCTTCCTGACAAATTCATCAACACGAGATGGAAATTCATGCAGTACCCTTCCCCAGAACTCTTCATAGTTGGCATCTCTATCGAATTCCAAAGGAAAGCCATCGCTAATAGTCGTGTAGCGTATGTCAAGACCTGATTCCCGTGCTTCAGAAAAGATATCGACTTGGGTTTTATTGCAATGGAGATGGTGGGCTTTAGACAACCTGTGGTGAACAAATTCAAAATGAACAAAAGTGATGGAAAAGCCCTTTGAAGCAATCTTGAGGGCTAGATTGACGAAGGGGTTAATATGGCCCTGGTATGGGACAGAGATCATGATAGCGTGGGGCTTGCCGCGATTCTCAGCCATCGTTTCTGTTTGTTGTTTCACTTATCTCGCTGTATGATCCTGATGCATAACGAGCTGTATTTAACTTCTGGGCGCCGTGGATGGAGATGAAATGATGAAACCGACGTAACATGTACAAGCAGCCAAATATATGATGAGAGGAGAAGCAAAACTGAATTTGACAATATCATGTATGTCAGGACCAGAAACGGGCTCTTCTACTGCCAAATCACACAAAAGATTATAGTAACAGGTTAATTACACTTATATTTCATCCCGAAATGAAAAATTACAAATTTTCTTGAAAACCCTTTTAAATTATACTCTTTCAAGACTTTTCCATTTACAACTGACTCCTTTTTTAGGTTGAACAAAATATGATGATAGTATAAAAAAAATTATATAAACTTTCAATTTTACCCATCTTTCAACTTTTTTTTTATGAAGAAATTAGATTTTTTTTTAATTTTTTTAAATTGGGGTGTGAAATTAAAATCTTTTACCTTGCTATAAGTTCATTAAAGCGCGTGCGTTCACACAATTGAGATATTCACTTTTTATTTGTTGAAAAGTGAAAAAATAGCCCTTGATAAAATATTGTCCTAAAATTAGTTGTTTGGATAAAATAAATAAAAAAAACTAATCATGAGACCTTCTGGCCAAATGTGTTCTAAATTTGCGAAAAATTAAAAATATATATACAGTACTACAACCTAACAATATAAAAGACTAAAATCGAAAAATATAATTATGCCATATGTATAATACAACTACAAATAATCAGAGGCAATAAGATGATTGATCAACAGTGCATCTTTGCAGCTAGTCAACTATTATTTAATACTTGTAGTTGTAGAATGAATTTTGTCCTTCAAATCCTTGATAAATTGATCGAAATTCCTCTCAGACGATCCATCAACTTCCAAGGCGTGATGCAGAATCGTCTTCACCTTATCTGCCTCTTGCCTAAAGCTCTTTGAAGCAGCTCCACTCATAAAGCTCTTTATCTTCTCAGCAACTTCCTTCCTGTCAACAGATGTTCCATCACAAAGACTAATCCCACACTTCCAATCATCGACCACTAGCTTCCTATTGGTAGGTTGATCATACGAAAATGGATAGCAAATCATCGGAACAGCACACCACATGCTCTCTATTGTCGAATTCCACCCGTTATGTGTCAAGAATCCTCCAACGGCTGGATTAGAGAGAACCCTGATTTGATTACACCAAGGAATTATCAACCCTTTATCTTCAACCTCATCCTCATATCCATTAGGCATAATATTAGTATCACCGGAACTCAGAATTCCTTCTCGAATGGCCCAAATGAAATTTACTTGGCTAAGAAGCAGCCCATAGGCTATTTCTTCAATTACCTGCCTGCTAGTGTGCACAAAGCTCCCGAACGAGACGTACAAAACTGAGCCGGGAAGCTTGGACTTGAGCCACTCAGTGCAGTCCGATTCAGACCATAAATTCTTGCTGACAGTATATGTGGGCAAATTTTTAAAAAAATTAATAGGGCCAATTGCATAGTTAGGCTGGTATTTGTTTAGAGCTGACAGCGTATCGGCTTCTAATTCATGCACAGTGTTATGCAGTATAAAGTCTGCCTTCTTCGCTTGGTCAGATGCCATGAATAAAGATGTGAGCATTGTGTGATATCCTTGTTCCGATTCCTTCATAACTGAAACCAAGTCTCTTGTACTTATCGGCTTGACTCCAGGAATATAATTTACTTCCTCGTGGATGTTATCTAATAATCAAGAAATTAAGAAGACATTTAGAGAAACTAATTAATAAATACATGGAAGAGGCCGGAGAAGATAGATATATTTTTGCATACCTTTACATGGGAAATGCCCATTCTCTCTCAGAAGGTCCAAGTGGTAAGCTAGAGTAAAAACCAAGGCTGGTTGAGTCCAGAGTGAGACATTGACAAGGTTGTACTTCTCAGCAATGGTTGCAGGGTAAGGGAAAAAAGTGTCGGCTACGAAGAAATAGTCCACATATGGATCAGACTGGATAATCTTTCCGACAAATTCATCTACACGAGCTGGAAAATCACGCAATATCCTTCCCCAGTACTCTTCAAAGTTGGAATATCTATCGAATTCCACCGGCAAGCCATCGCTAATAGTCGTGTAGCGTATGTCAAGACCTGATTCCCGTGCTTCAGAAAAGATATCGACTTGGGTTTTATTGCAATGGAGATGGTGGGCTTTAGACACCCTGTGGTGAACAGATTCGAAATGAACGAAAGTGATGGAAAAGCCCTTTGAAGCAATCTTGAGAGCTAGATTGACGAAGGGGTTAATATGGCCCTGGTATGGGATTGAGATCATGATAGCGTGCGGCTTGCGGTGACACTCGGCCATTGTTTCTGTTTGCTGTTTCACTCGTGTCGTTGTATGACCCTGATGCATCTATATATAGCCAGCTGTATTTACATTGTGTGGGACGTGGATGGAGCTGAAATGATGAAATTGACGTAACATGTAATTGTGTGATGAGAACAGAAGCAAAAATGAATTTGAAAGTATCATGTATGTCAAGACCAACAACGGACTCTTCTACCATGAAAGTTAACTCCCAAAGATTACTAGAAAGTGAGTAAACTTAAGGGAAAATTGCGTGTGAATTGTACATTAACTAATTAAATTGTAATTATAGCCCTCTAATTTAGAAGGCTGTGGTATTTTTAGTCATGTAATCATGACGTGCTCTATCATTATCATTTTTCAATTGCTTAACTATATGGCGAAATTGTAAGAATATTAATCTTCTGTGTATAGGGGTGGTAAAATTAGTCCCATAAATATTGGATTGTCAATTGTAATCTTATAAGTTTTAATTTAGTGGGAATTTTAATCTTTCAGATAAAAAATTATCAAATTTTAGTCGAGCAAATTGAGACTTAGGATTCCGACTGTCAACTAGGCTTCAATTAAAAATGTGGCATCCTCGTAGAGTGATTGATATAAGGAAAAGTTTAAAAAGAAAAAAACCCCTCTTTCACATTTCTCTCTCTCTATGCCCATATGGAAGTGAAAATTGGTTGAAGATGAGTGAATGGAAATGGAAATTGGTTGAAAGAAAATTATGGGTTGGCAAAGGCGAGCTTTGGTCAGAAGGCCGGAGTCGGGATCGTTTTCGAAGGGAGAAATTGAGTGATATATAAAATATTATGGTTCAATTTGTACAACAAAAAATTATGGTAAATACTATAGCACAGGTAAAAGATCATAACAAATATTAATTAAACGTGGTTAAAATTTAAATTTTCGTATCGATTTTGTCTAATCATAATAAATAATATTATTTTATTATTATTTTTAAGTGGTACAGATTAATAATATAGTGAATATCAATTTTCTTTTGTAGTACCACTGTTGACGACAACAGACCATATTACAAAGCCTTTGATTTTACTTCTGAGAGTTGAGTCCTGAAATGTAAGTAAAGTATCATCGGCAATACGATGAATTGCATGGCTAACTGGCCAATGTTTATTCTCTTGCAGCTGTGGCATGGATTTTTCCCTTCAAATCCTTAATAAATTGATGAAAATTTCTCTCCGAGGACCCATCAATTTGTAATGCATCATGTAAAGTCTCCTTAACCTTTTCTGCCTCTTTCTTCAAACCCTCTAAAGCAGTTCCTTTCATAAAGCTCTTTATCTTCTCAGCAACTTCATTTCTTTCGACAGTCGACGTCCCATCACAAAGACTAATTCCAATCTTCCAAGTATCAACTACTAGTTTCCTGTTAGTAAGTTGGTCATAGGTTATCGGGCAACAAATCATAGGAACACCACACCACATGCTCTCTACCGTCGAGTTCCACCCGTTGTGTGTCAAGAATCCTCCAACAGCCGGATTTGAAAGAACTTTAATTTGATTACACCATGAAATTACCAATCCTTTATCTCTAACCTTGTCCTGGTACCCGGCCGGCAGAACATTAGTATCACCAGGGCTTACAATACCTTCTCGAACCACCCAAATAAAGTTTACTTCACTAAGAAGAAGCCCGTAAGCTATTTCTTGAATTACCTGCTTACTGGTCTGAACAAGACTCCCGAAAGACACGTACAAAACTGAGCCAGGGGCCTTGGAGTCCAGCCACTCAGTGCAGTCTGATTCTGGCCACAAACTTTTGCTGATAGTATTGGTGTCGAGAATTTTGGAAAAATTAATAGGGCCAATTGCATAATTAGGCAAGTATTTGTTGAGAGCTGATAGTGTCTCAGATTCTAATTCTTGAACTGTGTTGTGCAGGACAAAATCTGCCTTCTTTACTTCCTGAAATGCCACGAACAAAACTTCACTCAATACAATCTCCTCTTCCCTGAGATATGACATCACGTCCCTTGTGCTGATTGATTCAATTCCAGGAAGGTAATTTATCTCCACCTCTTTGTTATCTGATAATCGAGAGAAAGCAGCCTTTTGTGAAATTAGATACACTATTGCAGTGTCACTCGATCTTATGTTTTAACAATTTGGTTGAGAACACAGAAAGTGTGTGTGGAAGCATACCTTTGCAAGGAACATGGCCCTTTTCTCTTAGAAGATCCCAGTGGTAGCCTAAAGAAAATACGAGAGCTAGTTCGGTCCAGAATGAAACGTTCACAAGGTTGTACTTGTGGGCAATGGTTGCCGGCCAATGATAAATAGTGTCAGTAACCAAGAAATGTACCGAAAATGGGTCGGATTGGATTATATTCCCAACAAATTCATCGACACGAGCTGGAAAATCATGAAAGAGGGTATTGAAGTACTCCAATTGGTGGAGATCTCGATCAAATTCCAAAGGATAACCATCGCTAATCGTTGTGTAACGTATGTCAAGACCTGATTCGCGAGCTACAAAAAAGAAGTCGACTTGATCAGCTGTAGTGGTATGGTCATGAACCTTGGACAATTTGTGGTGAACAAATTCAAGATGAACAAAAGTGATGGAAAAGCCCTTGGAAGCAATCTTGAGGGCTAGATTGACAAATGGGTTAATGTGACCCTGGTAGGGGACGGAGATCATTATGGCGTGGGGCTTGCCATGACTCTCACCCATTATCTTCCTTTGCTGTTGTGATGCATAGCTACCTAAATTTATTAACTTCAGACAGTGTTCGTACTTTGTACATCACATTATGTGGATTGTAACAACTGGTGGTGCTGATTCACACGCCATATCACGTACAAATAGACAAATGAATTAATGCGTGCAGGACGGGGTACTAACAACCCGACAAAAAATGAATTTGACAATACAAATTATATTAGGATCCGGCCCCCAAAAGATTCGATTGAATGATAGGAGTTTAACAACATGTCCTACCATGATTTCTGTCACTTCTGTGACTCTCAATTTAGCTTTGGTTTCACTAACTTCACCAATTTGTTATGCAATTGATCACTTTTCCTAAATTGTACACCAATCATATGGTAAGTGTATTGCACTTGCCGTATAATTAGTTCAAATTCAATCAAATCAAGCACCGATTAGAATTTTCCAAAAGAAAAAGGGTGACTTAAGCGATGGGGTAAAACTGAAATGTTTAATGACCTTTTTCCTTCAAAGTCGAAATATCTCTATGAATATCATTCTGCATTCTGTTAGTAGGTTTATCATTGGGGTACCTACTGCACTACATGCTCTTCAATATAGATTATTTCCTCCCGCAACTGCTGAATCAGAGAGAACCATATATAATTTGATGCACCATGAAACTATCAGCTCTTTATCTTCAATGAAATCCTCATTCAACCAGCAAAACGTTGATTATTAGTATCAGCACAGCTGACTTCACCTCATCGTACCACCCAAATAAAGTATACTTCACTTAGAAGCAGTACTCGTCCATAAGCTGTTTCGTCAACTACCTACATGCTCGCTAGTCCCCACGTGACTCCCAAACAAGACATACAAACCTGATCAGACAGGGGGGCTTAGAGTGAATCCAGCTGAGGGTGCCGTCTGATTAAGAACATGGATAAAACACTGTCACTTAACGTGTGTAGCGTATATCAAGACCTGTTTCCGAGCTTCAGAGAACGAATAGACTTCTGTTTTATTGCGAAAGTGATGGCTAGCCCTTGAACTTGAACCTCAGAATGACAAATGGGTTGATATATCTGTGTGCTGTTGCATTCTTTTCGTTGTATGAGAAACATACATAGTACTAGCTGGATCACGCTGTGTAGTTCCATGGATGGAGCTGAAATCATGAAATTGATGTAAAACATGTACAAGTAGCCAAATATGTGATGAGGACCGAAGCATGAGGCTTGCCGCGATTCTCAGCCTTCGTTTCTGTTTGTTGTTTCACTTATCTCTCTGTATGATCCTGATGGAGTTGAAATGATGAAACCGACGTAACATGTACAAGCAGCCAAATATGTGATGAGAGCAGAAGCAAAGCTGAATTTGACAATATCATTTATGTCAGGACCAGAAACGGGTTCTTCTACTGCGAAATCACACAAAAGATTATAGTAACAGGTTAATTACACTTATATTTCATCCCGAAATGAAAAATTACATATTTTCTTGAAAACCCTTTTAAATTTGTCTTTATAAAATCTTTCAAAACTTTTCTGTTTACAACTGACTGTTTTTTTAGGGTGAACAGAATATAATGATAGTATAAAAAAATTTATATAAACTTTCAATTTTACCATCTTAAAAAGAAAACTCTTCTTGAGTGTTAGATTTTTTTTTAATTTTTTTAAATTGGGGTGTGAAATTAAAATCATTTACCTCGCTATAACTTCATTAAAGCGCATGCATTCACACAATTGAAATATTCACTTTTTATTTGACGAAAAGTGAAAAAATGGCCCTTAATAAAATATATTTATAAAATTATAGTTGTTGGATAAAATAAATAAAAAAACTAATCATGAGACCTTCCGGCCAAATGTGTTCTAAATTTATGAAAATTAAAAATATATATACAGTACTAATTTACAACCTAACAATATAAAAGACTAAAATATGAATAGATATATAGCAGAGGACGAAAAATATAATTATGCCATATGTATAAGAGGCAATAAGATGATTGATCAACGGTGCATCTTTGCAGCTAGTCAACTATTATTTAATACTTGTAGTTGTGGGGTGAATTTTGTCCTTCAAATCCTTGATAAATTGGGTGAAATTATTTTAAAAATGCCAAAAAAAAAAAAATTAAAGATTTGCTGTGTTTTGGGAGAATTTACATTTTTAAGTGGCACCGTGCCGAAAAAATGCAGTGCCACAATTTAAATTAGAAAAAAAAATTATGTCACCGCGGTGATAAACCGCAGTGACATAATTTTTTAAGCCACCGCGGTCCCTTTTATTTAAAAAAAAAATTAATATTCAATGAATAAAGGCATTGTTAATTCATATTGTGATTTGGTTTCAATTACAATTAACATTTGTGAATTGGGCCAATTTGGCCCAATTCACAAATTATATATATTTTTTATTTTTTATAATTTAATTAATTTTTGAAATTATATTAATTTTAAAAATATAATGAAACATAAAAATGTAATAGTGTATATTTTTCTATACAATTCTAAAAAAGTACAAAGAATCATACTGATAAGTTTGCGACAGTGTTAGAACCCTTCGATTGAAACCCAAGGCCAGATTTAAAATTTAAAAAAAAATACAAGTAATTCTTGTGATACTATAAATGTATAAATACTTCAAATTAATATGACAACAAAGTTAGTTTCTATTAAATAGTATACAAAGTTCTCTTTTATGATATTTTCTATCAAATTAAAAGCAAAAAAGGAAATCTCATTTTGTTTTAACTTTAGTGCTGTAATTCCCTTTTTTTTTTTGTTTCCTGAATGTAAAAAATAAGAATATTTTTACAAAATGTAATTCTTTTTTTTTATATTTTTTATAATTTCATTTCATTTAAATTCATGATGTGACATGTATGGTTCACCATATATATGCCAAGTTGTTTCATCTATTTTATTTGTTGCTTATTAACAAGATATTCTAAAACAAGATTTTATTTCATAAAATGAAATGGATTAAAGGTAATTTTCGTCCCTTAATTTCAGGTCAATTTTGTTTTAGTTCTCTAAGTTACTAGGGTTCTATTTTGGTCTCATAAAACTGAAAAAATCTCAAAATTTGGTCGGAAAGTTGAGTCACTCGTCGGAAAAAGCATGTGATTTTTTAAATTGGGGCTTGCATTGTGATTGACTGAAAATAAAAGGCTTAAAGGCAATTTTCGTCCCCTAACTTCAGGCTATTTTCGTTTTAGTCCCCTAACCTCAGGTCATGTCTTCACCACATCTTTAAGCCTTTTAGTCCCCTAACTTCAGGCTATTCTCATTTTAGTTCCCTAACTTCAGGCCATGTCTTCACCACATCAGAGAGAGAGAGAGAGAGACCCATTATTAACCACATAAACATGAGATGCTCTATCGTTGTCATTTTGCAATTATTTAATGATGTGCATTAGTAAAAAATATATTAAATTATAAATATAAAAAAGTAATTTGATATGTATGAGACATACATTAAGCAAATACAACCCATCACACCATATAACTTCCAACGCTATTATAAATACCAAAATATTATTTTTTTAAGAGGGGTTACTATTCATTGAGTGAGACCTATTTCCCTTTAAAATAGTACCTCTTTCGGAAAATCGCAATTCACCTGGTATGCAATTGTGCCGAGACAAAATTCTTAATTTTATCCCTTAGTAAAAATCCTCGACCACATCACTTAACTATGTTTCTGACCACTTGCATTATTTACATCAAAAGTACTACCCTTTGTTGTACCCTCACCATATGATAATCCACACTAAAAAAATCATAATAAAAATTAATTAACTACGACTATACAATGATTATTAATTATTATTTTTACATGTGATGTCAAAATATTTTGTAGAACTAAAAATTCTGACAAATACTATAACATAGATAAAAGATCATAACAAATATTAATTAACTGCGGTTAAAATTTACAAGATCACAACAAACTATAGTGATTAATAATGTAGAAAATAATAATAAAAAAAAATTGTAGCGCCACGATCGGCGACACTAGCAGACGATGTTACAAGCCTTTGATTTTACTTCTGAGAGTGGAGTCCTGAAATGTAAGTAAAAGTATCATCAGCAATATGATGAATTGCATGGCTAACTGGCCAATGTTTATTCTCTGGCAGCTGTGGCATGAATTTTTTCCTTCAAGTCCTTAATAAATTGATCAAAATTTCTCTCGGACGACCCATCAATTTGTAATGCATCACGTAACGTCTCCTTAACCTTTTCTGCCTCTTTCTTCAAACCCTCTACAGCAGTTCCGTTCATAAAGCTCTTTATCTTCTCAGCAACTTCATTTCTTTCGACAGTCGACGTCCCATCACAAAGACTAATTCCGATCTTCCAAGTATCAACTACTAGTTTCCTGTTAGTAAGCTGATCATAGGCTATTGGGTAACAAATCATAGGAACACCACACCGCATGCTCTCTACCGTCGAGTTCCACCCGTTGTGTGTCAAGAATCCACCAACAGCCGGATTCGAAAGAACTTTAATTTGATTACACCATGAAATTACCAATCCTTTATCTCTAACCTTGTCCTGGTACCCGGTCGGCAGAACATTAGTATTAACAGGGCTTACAACACCTTCTCGAACCACCCAAA
The DNA here is from genome assembly GCF_026168435.1 of Sesamum indicum. Classification (NCBI taxonomy): domain Eukaryota; kingdom Viridiplantae; phylum Streptophyta; class Magnoliopsida; order Lamiales; family Pedaliaceae; genus Sesamum; species Sesamum indicum. The sequence goes on from NC_142667.1 coordinate 14,850,872, forward strand.
TAAAGTTTACTTCACTAAGAAGAAGCCCGTAAGCTATTTCTTGAATTACCTGCTTACTGGTCTGAACAAGACTCCCGAAAGACACGTACAAAACTGAGCCAGGGGACTTGGAGTCCAGCCACTCAGTGCAGTCTGATTCTGCCCACAAACTTTTGCTGATAGTATTGGTGTCGAGAATTTTGGAAAAATTAATAGGGCCAATTGCATAATTAGGCAAGTATTTGTTGAGAGCTGATAGTGTCTCACATTCTAATTCTTGAACTGTGTTGTGCAGGATGAAATCTGCTTTCTTTACTTCCTGAAATGCCAAGAACAAAACGTCACTCAATATAATCTCCTCTCCACTGAGATATGACATCACGTCCCTTGTGCTGATTGATTCAACTCCAGGAAGGTAATTTATCTCCACCTCTTTGTTATCTAATGGTCAAGAGAAAATCAGCATTATGTGAAATTAGATACATTTTTGCAGTGTCACTATTATATATGTTTTAACAATTTGGTTGAAAACACGGACAGTGTGCGCGTGTGGAAGCATACGTACGTACCTTTGCAAGGAACATGGCCCTTTTCTCTTAGAAGATCCCAGTGGTAGCCTAAAGAAAATACAAGAGCTGGTTCGGTCCAGAAGGAAACGTTCACAAGGTTGTACTTGTGGGCAATGGTTGCCGGCCAATGATAAATAGTGTCAGCAACCAAGAAATGTAGCGAATATGGGTCGGATTGGATTATATTCCCAACAAATTCATCGACACGAGCTGGAAAATCATGATAGAGGGAATTGAAGTACTCCAGAAAGTGGAGATCTCGATCAAATTCCAAAGGATAACCATCGCAAATCGTTGTGTAACGTATGTCAAGACATGATTCGCGAGCTACAGAAAAGAAGTCGACTTGATCAGTTGTAGTGGTATGGTCATGAGCCTTGGACAATTTGTGGTGAACAAATTCAAGATGAACAAAAGTGATGGAAAAGCCCTTGGAAGCAATCTTGAGGGCTAGATTGACAAATGGGTTAATGTGACCCTGGTAGGGGACGGAGATCATTATGGCGTGGGGCTTGCCATGACTCTCACCCATTTTTTGCCTTTGCTGTTTGTGATGCATAGCTGCCTATTTTACTAACTTTAAAGCGTGTTTCTACCTCGTCACATTATGTGGATTATAACTATGTGGTGCTGATCGCGTACAATAGCCAAATGATATAGGGCGTCCACGACAGGGAATCCTAACAACCCAACAAAAAATGAAGGTTTTTTTTTTATATATATATAGAACAAAATATGAAGTTACCAACACAAAATATATACATTAGTATCCGGCCCGCCAAAAGATTCGATTGAATGATAGGAGTTTTAACAACTTGCCGTAGCATGATTTCTCCCACTTATGTGACTCTCAATTTAACCTTTTAATTTTATGAAAAATTTTAGTTTGGATTGGGTTTAGCAAAATCAAATCAATCACATAGCAAGTGTGATACAGTTGTTATGTGATTGGTCACTTTTTCTTAATTGTACACCAATCACATTGGAAGAGTATTTTACTTGCAATATGAATCAAGTCCCGGCTATAATTTCCCTTAATTTCACATCCTTCACGAATTTGTTGAAATTTATATAGTTGATTTAAATTTAAATTTATATTTTATAAAATTATAAATTTATTTTTATAATGTATATTATTTATAAAATAATAATTTTATCTTTATATATTTATATCTTATTTTCTGTGGATAATACCCTTCAATTGATTTTCTTTGCAGTTTAATTTTTTTTTTAATGTAAGCACTTATGTGACACAAAAGAAATAAATTAAAAAAAATATCCAGCTAGTAAGAAGTTTCCAAATAAAAAAGTGTTCCCCCTTTTGTCCACCTCAATAAATTCCGACTACTTTTAAATATTCCGGTGGCCGAAGTCCCCGATTGCTAAAAATTAAATAATTGTAGGTTACTGCTTGTCATCTCTTAATATGGAGTCCCTTATTTTACAACCCTCTCACTTAAACTCAAACTTGAGTCCCAAAATAGATACCAAATAAATTATTCGACAAAATATATTTTTAATTCCATAAAATAAGAATAGAATTTTTTTTGGGTATCACAACTATGACAAGTGACGCTTTTAATCTCATAATTGCGATATCAAAATAAATTCTACTTTTATTTTATGGGACTAAAAAAATATTGTGGCCTAAATTATGAGTACTAGCAATAAGATAAATTGCTCCATTACAGGCTAGTAATTAATGTTTATTCACTTGTTTGATGACCTCTTTCCTTCAAAGCGTCTGTGGAAATACAGATACAGGGGCTTAACTTAAGCTCCAGTCATCATCCTCTGTTCACAGCGAAGAAGGCACATTTCTTCGACACAAAGACGCGTTCTAATTCTAGCATTTTATCCTGCTTCATGAAGTTGAGTTTTAGCTCATGCGACTTTATAAGTGAATTTTTAGTTTAGAGTAGCAGCTGTTAATTAGTTGAGTTAATCTTTTTAGTTACTAGTTTGTTCATAGCAATTAAGTTTTCTTCTTCGACTTGTATAAATGTACACCACTCTGGCTTCATGTGCGTCAATAAAAATCATCTCAGAAATTATAATGGCTTGTGTCAATCATATATACCACAAGCTGTTTCGTCCACTCTCAACATGCTTGCTAGTACCGACCAGACTCCCAAACAAGACATACAAAACTGATCAGACAGGGGGGCTTCGAGCGAATCCAGCTGAGGATGCAGTCTGATTCAGAACGTGGATGGAACACCGTCTCTTAAGTTGTGTAGCGTATTTCAAGACCTGTCGTATCAACTTCAGTTTTATTGCTGTGTTGGGCTTTAGAACAGATTCATGATGAGCAAAAGTGATGGTAAAGCCCTTGAACTTGAACCCCAGAATGACAAATGGGTTAATATATGTGTTTCGCTGTTGCATTCTTTTCGTTGTATGAGATACATACATAGTACTAGATTGCACCGTGTGGTTCCATGGATGGAGCATAAATCTACACATGTAAGAAGCCAAATTATGTAGGCCCATGATAATTAACAATGATATCAAAAGCAAAAATGACAAGACAGCTGGGACCAGCTAGCAAAAGGATTCTTCTAGTACTATCAAAATCTTTGCTTTCTGCATTTTGTTGTATGAAATACTTATTTATGTTGGTGCATGTTGTGCCATGGATAGAGCTCAATTGCAATAATTGAGATATATACATAACATTTAAGCGGCCAAATTATGTCCATGCGCCCATGATCAGGAACCATGATAGCAGCAGTAAAAATGAAGTTGACAAAATTAATCTTCATTAGGACCACCAGCAACATTGTTCTACTCTCTATGGGGTTTTTTTTTTCTTTTTTCTTAATTGGCAAAATTAATGTACAACATATTTATCACTTGGCGTTACATACTAGACCACGGTACGTACATTGGTAATCAATGAGACCAGCTAACTTTTTATGAATTATTAAATTTGACTACCGACCATCAACTATCTATAAATTAAGGTAACAATTGTATTCAGTCAAGTAAATTGAAAGCTTACGGAAATGGGAGAGAACCAAGTTCATCAATCTCTGAAAAGGCCTCATTTCATCATAATCCCGCCTCCTTTCCAGGGTCACATAAATCCGTCAGTCCAGTTAACTTTGAAGCTCGCATCAAGGGGCTTCACCGTCACCTTCGTCAACACAGAGTTCTCTCATGACCAAATCAAAAAATCACGGAAGCATCTCAGCAATGGAGAGGATGATGATGACATATTTGCCGGTTCCCGTGAGTCGGGTCTGGATATCCGTTACAGGACAGTCAGCGACGGATTCCCGTTGTCATTTGATCGGTCCTTGCACCGTGACCAGTTCGTAGAGGGCCGCATACATGTTTCCCCGGCGCACGTGGATGACCTTGTCGGGAAGCTGATGGCTTCTGATCCCCCGCCAACGTGCTTGGTTGCCGATTCCTTTTCAACCTGGGGATCCTCTATTGCCTGGAAATATGGGCTTGTCAATGTTTCATTTTGGACTCAACCAGCGGTAGTTTTCATGCTGTACTACCACTTGGACTTGTTGAAGAAAAATGGTCATTACGGTTCGAAAGGTGAGCAACCCTCCTACCGGCCCCCACCCCCCTCTACATGTGATTCTGCAGTAGGTTTTTTTTTATTATACAGTTAGAATAACATTCTTGGACAACCCTCCTTCCCATCTTCCTGATTCAAAAGTTTTATCTTAATTTCAAGTATATATATATTTACATATCTTGTTTAAATAGTAACTTGAAATTTCGGAACCTGTTGCTACATTTAAGTTCTACTGATTTGATGCTAAATTTCAAGTGTACTTTTGTCTGAAATTATTAACATATTGGTTAACTTTTCATGAATGTGTGGAATAGATAATAGCCATATATTATAAAGAAAAAAAAAACAATTGTGTGGATTCCACCAAGAGCACCATCCTTTAATTTTTGGCCGGATAGCTAATTTAACTAGTGGCCTAATTTTCTGGGACTGATTTTTATTGTTTGATTGAATTGTTAGCTTCCTGCTTTCACGAATGTGATTCCATAAAAGTCTTCATTTACATTTCTACGTTGGACAGTAGTGCACGCATATATGTAACGACTGACAAGGAGTCTGATTGGGTTGTTTTATTACTAATTGTGTTTCATTTTCTATCCGTTTACACCGCAAGAGACCAGGTTATCAGAGACGAAAATTAAAAACGGAAATATATCCGTAAGAAAATTTAATTTTTCAAATACGGATTTAATGATGAAAAATATTTTCGTCTTAAAATTATAAAATAAATCTTTATATTGACTGAATTTTTGACGCATAGGAATTTTTGGGAAAAAATCTGTCTCTAAAAGTTTGTTTTCTTGTAGTGTTAATCAATCGATATGTGTTATGTGAATAAAAAATAACATCAATATTTTATTTAGAAATTCTTTTTTTACATATAACGTGTGTATATTGAATGAAGTAGATAAATGAAGCGATTTATAATAAAAAAACTCAATCAAAAAAAGTTCCTACGAAGATCCAAACAACTATTAGCACTTACATTAATTATATTATTTTATTTTTCCCTGTTAAGGTTTTTGTTTTTGTTTGGATTAGTTCTCCGCAAAGACACCGTAGATTACATTCCAGGCGTGGCGTCGATAGAACCCAGAGACCTGACCTCATTTCTCCAGGAGACCGACACTTCGACTGTTATGCACCGGCTAATCGAGAAAGCCTTTCAAGATGCGAAAAACGCTGATTTGATAATCATTAACACTGCGGAAGAGCTGGAGCCCGGACCAATTTCCGCTCTGAAAGAGAAGCATCCCACTTATGCAATCGGGCCCATATTTCCATCACACTTCACTAACCGGGCCGTGGAAATGAACCTATGGTCTGAATCAGATTGCACCCGCTGGCTCGACGGCAAGCCTCCGGGCTCAGTTCTGTACGCCTCGTTTGGTAGCTTTGCCCATAGCAACAAAGAAGATATCGAGACAATTGCAAACGGGCTTTTGCTTAGTGGTGTTAGTTTTATTTGGGTGCTGAGGCCCGATATAGTGAGCTCTGAGGTTAAAGACTTTTTGCCAAACGGGTTCCAAGAAAATGTGGGAAATAAGGGTTTGGTCGTGCCATGGTGCAAACAAAACGTCGTGTTAGCGCATTCTGCTGTCGGAGGGTTTTTGACACACTGTGGGTGGAATTCGACACTGGAGAGCATTTGGGTCGGACTGCCGCTGATATGTTTCCCTTTGGTAGGTGATCAAACGACAAACCGGAAGCTCGTGGTGGATGATTGGAAGATTGGGATAGATCTTTGCAAAGGAAAACTTGTGTCGAGTGATGAAGTTGCCGAAAGGATTAAGTTGTTAATGTGTGGAGAGACTTCCAATGAATTGAGGAAGAATGTTACAAAATTGAGGAAGAAACTGGAGAGTGCATTGGGCAGAAACGGAGCATCGCAGATGAATTTTGACAAATTCGTGGACGATGTCAAGGACAGAATTGAGAGGCGCAAGAAGAAATTTTAACGGGGCATGCAGCTTCTCTGAATAATCGAATCATGCTATTTCTTTTTTATTTTCTTCTCTTTCGCAAAAAATAAAACTAGCTGAGTTTGAAAATAAGTGATGGTAGTTTTTTCTTTTTTTAAAAAAAAAAAAAAAAAAAGTAATAAGTTAGCAATCACCTGTACTATTTTATTAAAACTCAACCCCTTATATCTTATTTACTTTGTGATATGAGAATAGAAAAAGGCATTTACTAATTATACTACGTTTACTTAGGTTGTTTGAGCTAAATGACTCAACCCACTTAAATAAATGGGCAGAGTTAATAATAGCTGCATTTTTCATTACCAACTGCACTTTTTCCCGCTACCTATGTCTGCAAAGTACATGCATTAAATGTGTCCGAGCGATAACAAATTACAGATACAATGAACATCCTAAAACATATCGATACGACGTGAACGACATAACTGATAATTCTAAACTGGGAATTTGAACTAAAACCTGAATTTTAAAATTCCAATTTATTACAAGTAGTCTATTTATATTTATGAAACAAAAATTCCACCAATAAGTTGGTGCTGGTGCTGGTCCGACTCTGACACGCTCTCGTGGTAATAAACTTCATTTTTCTTAAAAAAAGAGGTTAATATGTTGATTCCAAAAGTTGCCCATCATGTTCATTCATGCCCGACCAACTCGTTGATTGGCCATTTTCTTCTGCCTTCTTTGTTTATATGCACACTTTGTGAGAATCCCATTGCTTCATAAAGAAAGATGGCAGACAGAGAAAAGTATTATTGTCCGTTGTGACCCACTCACTCACGTGCATTATGGTCTTTCAAATATTTATTTATTCTAACATCCCTGTCTTTTTTGTATTTTACTTGCTAAAAACATAGTGCTACGGATATTCTAATGTTGTTATAGATTTCCACATCTGTAAATATATATATATATATATATATATATATATATATGATTAACGCCTTTTCGGATAAATTCGATTGCAAAAAAATTAAGTATGTTTGACTCTAGAATCTAGATTGTTCCACTAAAGTTCTTTTTATTTGCTTAATAATTATTTAAGGTGATTATAAAATGAAGGTAGAGGGATGATTACCAACATAACAGCCCACCTTAAATGTGATTATATATACCTTTTTCTATTTTAATAAAATATTTAATTTGAACTATAATTACTATTTAAAAAATGAGCTCATCATTATAATCCCACTACAATATAAAGTAAATGATAAAAAAAATACTCTATAATTATGTTACGTGCGCTGCCCATTGTCATAAACGAATTCGCAATTCCATCCATTTAATTCCACAACCCACTTTATAAAATAACACAATCCATGAATTTGTTCAATTAATTTGTGATGATCCAAATGCAATTTTCTTTAAAAGTGATTATATAATTTCATGAATATTAATAGATAAAGAAATATATCGATTTGATCAGTAAAATTATATTACATTAATTGATATTACACCTTTCACAATATGCTCTAAATACATAAAATAAATATCCATACATCTATTAAATTCATAATAATAATCTGAAACTTATTTATAAAACTTCATCCCTAACCCTTATCTCAAGAAATCAATGATGCCAATGTGTGATTTTAAAATCCAAAATCCTTAGAGCTAAGTCCAAATTGTCACCAATAAATAAAAAGGTGAGCAATGCATCATATCGGCACATATTCATTTATTGAAAGTGGGTGAATATTAAAAAAGGTACAACTATCCCGGCACGAACAACCCATTTCATATTATTACATTATAGTTTTAACGTTTTCAATTACAACTTAAAAATAGAAATCTTAACAAGGGTTGTTAATTAGAGAAGACCATTAAAAGCAAAACTTGATTAATTAGGGCCTTCTTTTCTTCCTTTTTTCTCGACCACAGACATTTCTTCTCACGTGTATACATACCGCCTCTGCCCCATTATTTCCTTTCTTGAAACCTTCCCCTTACAACCTCAAACTGAGACCATCTATCCCCCCCAAAAAAACTAAAAATTTAAAACTTTAAAAGAAAAAAAAAATGGCAGGAACTCCGCGGAAGCCTCACGCGATCATGATCCCGTACCCGTACCAAGGCCACATCAATCCGTTCGTGAGCCTGGCCATGAAACTGGCGGCGCAGGGCTTCACCATAACCTTCGTCAACACACAATCCGTACATTGCCGTATTTCCCGGGCCCAAAAGTGGATTGACGGCTCAGACATTTTCGCCGGAGCACGGGATTCAGGTCTGGACATCCGCTACGCGACGGTTTCCGATGGGTTCCCGCTGGGATTTGATCGGTCTCTGAATCACGACCAGTTTGTGGAGGGTCTGATTCACGTTTTCTCTGCGCACGTCGACGAACTGGTGGCGAATTTGGCGGACTCCGATCCGCCCGTCACGTGCTTGATAGCCGATACATTTTATGTTTGGGCATCGGCGATCGCCGAGAAGCATAATTTGGTTAGCGTGTCGTTTTGGACAGAACCTGCGCTGGTTTTGTCTTTATATTACCACCTGGATCTCCTCAAGGAAAATGGTCACTTTGGTTCTCAAGGTAAATGCCTCTTTTTCCCTTCTCACTTGCTACTCAATTCATTCATAATTAATGATTACGGTTTTGACATGTTAATTGAGAACAGGTTTTATTTGTTTAATCAAAGTAGAGGACATATTCTTGTAATATTTTATTGGTTAATTACAACGATCTATGTTGAAATTTAGGATAATTTGAATAATTTTTTTTAAAAATTTTAATTTAAATCGAGTTTGACGAAATCGAATCGAATTATATGACATGGAATTAATGTACAATTGAAAAAAATAATACAAGTGAATTGATTCTACCCATCCTAATTTGGATAAGAATATCACCAGTGTCCCTGTCTCATTTAATTTCTCAAAACCCTCTCTCAGTTTTCACATTTGAGAAAATCTTTCAACCATTCGTCCTCTTGAATTAGATGACTTAAATAATTGGACTTTATGTTTTCTCATAATATTTGTTGAGTAAATTATTAAAATTTCATCAAATTTCTAAATATTAACTTTATGAAAAATTGGAATGAGGGAGAACAGAGATGTTATAAATTTTTTTAAAAAAAATATGAATATAAAACTAATTATACTAACTGTTTTTGGTAACTATTTTAATTTTATTTGTCATATATATAAGTTAAATGATAAATGCATCTGCAATATATGCCAGAAAAACGACAGGACATCATAGATTACATTCCAGGCGTGGGGACTATTAAACCGACAGACCTCACATCTTACCTCCAAGCTGATGAAATATGGACGGTGGTGCATCGCGTGATTTACAGGGCATTTGAGGATGTCAAAAAAGCTGATATCATAATTTGCAATACAGTTCGAGAACTCGAGTACAACACACTTGCTGCGCTCCACAGGAAACAGCCCACCTACGCAATTGGGCCAATCGTCTCAGATTTCACTAACCAGACAGTGGCTACGAGTCTATGGTCCGAAACGGACTGCACCCCATGGCTCAACGAGAAGCCTAATGGGTCCGTTTTGTACGTCTCCTTCGGTAGCCACGCCCACACCACTAGTAAAGAAGACATTTGGGAGATAGCCCATGGGTTGGCATTGAGCGGGGTGAATTTTGTGTGGGTGGTCCGGCCCGATATTGTCAACTCCAACGATGCTAAGTTTTTGCCTGTTGGATTCGAAAACAGCATCAAGGGCCGGGGGCTAATCGTGCGATGGTGCAGCCAGATGAAGGTGATGTCACATCCTGCAATCGGAGGATTCATGTCACACTGTGGTTGGAATTCGGTGCTGGAAAGCATATGGTGCAAAGTTCCGTTAATATGTTTCCCTTTGTTCACGGATCAATTCACTAACCGTAAGTTAGTCGTTAATGATTGGAAGATCGGGATTAATCTCTGTGATAGGCCATCGATAACTCGGGAGGAGGTGAAGGACAAGGTCAAGTATTTGATGAGTGGACAAACTTCGGAGGAGTTGAGGAATACAATCAAGAAGGTGAGTAGTACGATGAAGAATGCATTGATGAGTAGTGGATCATCTGAGGAAAACTTTCATCTATTTATTGAGAATGTAAAGGCCCAAATGAATAAAAAAGATGGGCTGGCCTTTGAAGTAAGAGGTGAACCATTGAATCATGTTTGGGCTCCCCCTGCAGTAAATCTACGTGAGCAGACAATATAGGTTTTGTTCCAATCATGTAATTGATTGAGGTGGCTGAATTAGCCAGTAGTTTGTACTTTTGGACTTGCATGAGTTGCGGTCTTGTTAGTGTTTAGGTTATGTAATGGAATTCGCTTAGAAATCAAATTGTTTGTTTCTTTTTCCTCTTATCATGCATCCATATTCAACTCAAGCAACCCAAAAATTCTTTACAAAAATCCCAAACTTTAAATTTATTTTTTAGCGACATATACAACAATAATCTCCCAAACTCATTTTTCGTTGTCATAAGAATCTCAAATTCGGGAACGGATTGATGATTAAAGTGAATTTCTCATGCTAATTAAATGCATTGTAATTGATGTGGGTATATTCATCATATATTAGGGAGCTTCAAAATTGATAGAGGCTATTATTTTTAGGAAATTACAATACAAGGCTAGTAAGAAAATCTTCCCAACAAATATCTTTGAGAAGCTTATTAAAAAGATTGTACCCCTATTTATTTCACTAAGTATCCAAGGTATCAAAGAGATTCCCGTACTTAGCGACAACAACAAGCATTCTTCACAGATAAAAGTACTACTTTGTCTATTGTGACCATAGCCTGTCAATATTCAATTCAAGTATGTACTGGCTTTTGTCACACCGTAAATCATATTTTAAATTAAGAATGTTTGCGAAATCGTATAACCTATAGACATATATAAATATTGGCTCTCCCCTGTCAGATACAAATTTTATTACCCAACTCTTCACACTTTTTCTGTAAAAAAACATTGGACACCGTAATGACTTGAGCATTTGAGAACTATGGGCCCAACTCCTTCGGACTCAGGCTTAATGCTGTCTTATTTTAGAGAATTTGGCATAATTGTGAAAACATATTTAAATGCTGAGAGCATTACGGACCTTAAAACATTCACTATACATTTACTAGGTACCTTACTAACATTTCTAGGTACAACAATAATTTTAAACTAAAGAGAGTATTAGAAAACATAAAATTAGTGAAGAGTTATTATAGAAATAGATATGTATTTATATTTATGAGACTTTATTTTTCGAAAAAATTGTGACCATTGCAATGAGGTTACGTGGTCGAAAAATTAAACTATAAGTGGATTTATTATCGAGAAAGCAAAAAGGAACCTAATTTTCATGGCCATATATGCATCAGAAAATGAGATTTTGGAACCGGAATCCAAAATTTGTATTTACATCTCAAGGGCAGAAGCAAAAAGGAACCTAAGTTCCAATCGCCATATATCTTATAATTTATTATTTCAGAAAGGAATCATTTAGTACCCCCAAAAATTTATTTTATTCTTTTGTATTATTTCAAAGGGATACTGAAGTGGTTAGGAGGGTGAGAGAGTGTTATACTAGTTTTTTCAAAATCTTTATAGCTGTTTGAAGCAATTACAAAGCTCATCCAGTACTAGTTTTATAGCCCATTAATTCATAACTCCTAATTAAAAGTAGTAGCAAAGGTTCAGGTTTGGACTCTGGCATCCAGCGTTCAGCTCACAACCCAATGCTCATAGTGCCGGTGGGATAAGAGTAATAGACAAACTCACTCTATTGTTTTCTTGGATTTTATTTTTAAAAGTAACAACTAATTCTTAAATTTTCAATTAATTATGTACATAAATTTGAATATGCTACACATGCTTACAACATAATGATGCCTCCGGTTTTGGACAATTTGATACAACCAGGAATAGAGTTTAATCTTTACGCTTTCTGTCTGGAGGGGATGAATTTGGACACATTTAAAGTTCAAGTAAAGAAAGTTTTGAATAAGGAAATCCATGTTTCACGATAGTTGGACTTACTAAAGAAATGATAACAATTAAACACCAGATCTATACCAATACACTGCGAAACAGAAGGAAAAGTGACCAGTAGACTGAATTTATCATATTACAATCTTATCCTACTAATTATACAATTAACAAGTTTGAAAATTTTCATCAGATTAAGTGCAATATATATCTGTGATATAATTACTTTAATTTTAGCTGAATTTTATTTAAGAATTTCTAGAATGTTCTTTTTTTTCCCATTTGTGTATGACATCAAAAAAATTTTTTTATCCAAACTAAGTTGGGTCAAATCAAACCAATCACAAAATAAATGTTATTCATAGTCTTTTTTTTTTTTTTAAATTATGCATCAATTACACCGTAAATATATTACACTTTTCATTTAATTAATTCAAATGTGACCAAAGTCAGTCAAAATTTCGAAAATATCCAAACGCAATTTCTGTTGTGCCTTGTCTAGTGTAGTCCACTCACCCAAAAAGAATGACATGTATGGAAATTCATGAGAGACTCAAAGAGAGGTTGTTTCTCTTTATGACCCAAGTAGTATATATGTTGATGTTTCCAGAGCTCAGCAGTAGAATACTCACTCAATAAGATACAATGGCAAGCAACAAAAATCGGAAACCACACGCCATAATGATTTCGCTTCACCTACAAGGCCACATAATCCCTTTTGTGAATCTGGCCATAAAGCTTGCTTCAAAGGGCTTCTCCGTCACTTTTGCCCACCTTGAATTCGTTCATCACCAGATCTCCAAGTCTCAGTTCAACTCCACAGACATTGACATCTTTGCTCAAGCTCGAAGTTCAGGCTTGGACATCAATTACACAACAATCAGTGATGGCTTTGCTGTTGAATTCGACCGATCCACTGACCTTTATGTGGAGGCTTTTTTGTGTAGATTTCCGGAGAAAGTAGATGAACTGGTCGGAAAAATAATGCAGTCCCATTCTTCTGCAGGTTCTAATTTCTTCTTGGTTTCTGATACTTTCTCCGTTTGGCCAGCAAAAATTGCTGAAAAGTACGGATTGGTGGATGTATCTTTCTGGACGGAGCCAGCGTTGGTATTCTCTTTGTATTATCACTTGCAACTTCTAAGAGAAAACGGCCATGTCCCAGTTAATGGTCGACGGGAAAACGTCGATTACCTGCCTGGAATCCAGTCAATCAATACAAAAGATTTTATGTCATATTTGCAGGATTCAGAATTAACGTTGTTACACAAGTTAATCTTCCAGGCATTTGATACAGTTAAAAGCGCAGATTTCATTTTGTGCAACACCGTGCAAGAACTGGAAACAGAAGCGATTTCAGCTCTAAAAGAAAAACAGCCATTTTATGCAATCGGGCCCTTGTTCCTCGGGGATTTGAAGAAGAACCCGGTGGCAAGGAGCCTGTTGCCGGAATCCAACTGCACGGAGTGGCTGAATTCCAGGCCTGCTGGATCGGTTTTGTATGTTTCGTTTGGTAGCCTTGCCAAGACTGATAAAAACGTGATTCTTGAAATTGCAGGTGGGATTTTACTTAGTCAAGTGAATTTTATTTGGGTTCTTCGGCCTGGAATGGTGGATTCTGAAGGTGGAGGGATTCTGCCGGAGGGATTTGAAGATAGGACGAGAGATAGAGGGCTGATTGTACCATGGTGCACTCAGAATCAGGTCTTGATGAATCCAGCAACTGGAGGATTCTTGACACATTGTGGGTGGAATTCGATAGTGGAAAGCATATGGGCTTGTGTTCCGATGATTTGTTATCCATTATTCACCGATCAAATTACCAACAGGAAATTGGTGGTTGATGATTGGAAAGTTGGCATAAATCTGTGTGATGGAGCATCACTTACAAGGGAGGAAGTTGCAGAGAATATTGGGGTATTGATGAGTGGGAAAAGGGCAGACGAGTTGAGGCAGGAAACCAAGAAAGTCAGAGAGACGCTGCAAAATGCATTAACGGAGGACGGATCGTCAGAGAAAAATTTCAATTGTTTTGTTGAGGATGTTAAGGATGAAATAGAGAGAAGATGCGAGAAGAGGATTTAATGCAATTTACTCTTGCTTTATTTAAAAAAGTATTTAATTTTTTTTATAAGAAAATATTATGACAGTGGTTAAATTGATTTTTCCCTGTGACAAAATATAGAAACTCTTCAACTAATTATTCCCCTTTTTCATTATTTGATGGAACCGCAAGCGGAGCTTGGTGTACTATTCATATAAATTTATCAATCACAGCCCAGAAAATCTTTTTACTTTTAAGTATACATGATATGAGCCATATATATGACAAGAGTCCACTGATTAATCATCAACCATTAATTTTGTGAATAACAACAGAAAAATTATGCATAATCTCGTTGTTTTTAATTCTAATTTAAACTCGTAATTAACGCCTCTTTGTCCGGCTACGATTTACCTTATTCTAGTACATGCTAACCTTGAGCGGAATATTGAGCCATCCATGTGAAAGCTGCGTTAAATGGTCTGTGGGGCTTCCAGAAAGCATTGATTCACAAGTTTGTGTCTATGTCTATTAGGTTCACTTTGTCGGACATCATTTTGGTTAAACATAATGTTCGGCAGCTTGAAAATATGCCTCTTAGAGCAGCCAACCAGCAACGAACAACATGACAATTCTGCTAACTAAGCAACAAAGATTACAAATACGTTTATATGTACAGTCTTCCTTGACTCGCCTTTATGTTTCTCTATCAGCTTCTCCAAGGATGCCGCCTCGTAAACAACCAACCATGCATTAATATCATCGGGGTGGTTTTGGATTGAGTTGGTTATATTTTAAAATGAGTTGAGATAGGTTGAAATTAAATAAAATTATATTTTGTATATATTGGATATAAGTTGATAATAAATTCAATATTAATTGATAATGGGTTTAATGTAAATTTTAATAAGTTCAACCCATGAACTAAATTAAAAATAACTAAAAGAATTCATAATTTTCTCATTTTTATATTCTCACATGACTCTCTCACATATATTTCTGAGACACAAACTCACAACTCATTTTGCTTCATATACGCACATACTCTCATATCTCTCTCTCACACAACCTTCTTTTTCTACACTCACACACACATACACACAGACCAAAAAAAAAAAAAAATGCTTACAACTCATTTTCCTTCATATACACGCACACACTCTCCCATCTCTATCTCTATCACACATACAACCTTTTTTCTCTGACACATATATATGAAAATTTGATTGTACGGTTTGGTGTTCATTTAAGATGAGCATTCAAAATGTTATGAATTATTTTGATAAAATGTAGTATTTTGTTAATTAGATATTTAGTAGATTTTTTTACTTTATGATTTAACAAATGAATATTAAAGCACATGGTTATTAGACAGAAATGACATGTAATATAAGTTTAGACGTATTATATTACAAGTAAAAATTACATTTTTCAATAGTTCAAATATTATTTTTTTTTCATTGTTTGAATTTTTAGAATATTTAGATTCAAATTAATAAAATAGTTTATATTAATCCGACCCTACCTATTTGCAACCCAACTCATTTTGACACTAAGATCTATTTTAAACCTGATTCATTTTGAATCAAACCCATTTGAACCCGATCCAACCGCCAATTTGCCGGCCCTAATATCATCTCATCTATAAACTAACTCTGTCATTGCAGACAATGTACTAATATTTTTTCCAGTACGGTTATTCTTGCAGGAAGAATTTAAGTCAAAGAATGGCTGAGAGAAAGCTTCACGCGATCATGATTGCGTTCTCGTTCCAAGGTCATATTACCCCATTCATCAATCTGGCTCTCAAGCTTGCTTCAAATGGTTTTACAGTTACTTTTGTCCACACTGAGTTTATTCACCACATGTTGTCCAAAGCCCACCACAACATTACTCATGTTGATGATGAAGATTTCTTCTCTGGGGCACGTCAATCGGGTCTTGACATACGTTACATGACAATTTCTGATGGCTTTCCCCTGGACTACGACAGGATTCTCAACTTCAACGAGTACTGGGAAGCTATTTTACGCGATTTTCCATCTCGTGTACATGAATTAGTTGGAAGGATAATCCAATCAAATGAATCTTTGGTCCCTTTCTTGGTTGCTGATACTTTCTATTCATGGCCTGCATCTATTGCTGAGGAATTTAACATCTTGAATGTTTCGTTCTGGACAGAACCAGCTCTGGTGTTTTCCATAGACTATCACTTGGATCTCCTTAGAGAAAACGGCTTTTTCCCTTCCAAAGGTACGTATGTTTTTCCCCAATTCTGCGTTTCCCTATGAATATTTAGTCATTATGAGCTGAAACTTTATCAATATGACTGTTATGTTTGTTTGATAATTATCAGGTAATCAGGAGGATCTCATTGATTTTGTCCCAGGAGTTCAGTCCATTAAAACAAAGGACTTGATGTCCTATCTTCAGGATGCCCACATAACAACAGTTATCCATCAGATTGTATTCAAGGCATTTGATCAAGTAAAGCACGCTGATTTCATCTTAATCAATACGGTGAATGAACTCGAACACGAAACGCTGCTGGCTCTAAACAAAAAGCAGCCGAGTTACGCAATTGGCCCTATAAACTTCTCCACTGATTTCACCAAAACCGTTGTTCCCAAGAGCCTGTGGTCCGAAACAGACTGCACAGAATGGCTGAACTCCAAGCCTGCCGGCTCAGTTTTGTACATCTCGTTTGGCAGTCTTGCTCAGATTACCAAGCAGCTAGTGGACGAAATAGCTAACGGGCTTCTACTCAGTGAAGTAAACTTTGTATTGGTGCTTCGGGAAAATACAGATGTCTTGCCTGATGGGTTCAAGAATGAGATAAGAGGTCGAGGACTGATTGTTTCATGGTGTAACCAAAATTCAGTGTTATCAAGTCCAGCAATTGGAGGATTTTTAACACATTGTGGGTGGAATTCGATACTGGAGAGTATATGGTGCGGCGTTCCAATGATATGTTTCCCGTTTTACGCTGATCAGCCTACTAACAGGAAACTAGTGGTCGATGATTGGAAGATCGGGATTAATCTTTGTGATGGATCATCTATTGATAGGAAAGAAGTTGCTGAGAAAATCAAGCAGTTGATGAGTGGAGAAATATCGAACGGGTTGAGGGATGAGATAAAGAAAATCAGGACTATATTGCAGAACGCATTGGCTGAAGACGGATCGACCCACAGAAATTTCAATCAATTTCTTAAGGATTTGAGGGCAAAAGTTCATGGCAGAAGCCAGGACACAAGTACTAGTCACTTCTTGTAACTTTAATTTTTGCTATTTATATTAGGCCTCAGATGTTTGTATTTAATTAAGTATTCCAAACATATTTTACTAAACTTGTTTGATTGGAGTGAAAAAATAAAGTATGAAAAAAAGTGGAAGGCAAAGGAAAGCATAAAAAAAAATTTGGCGTATGGTTAGGGAGAATAGACGAAACAAAGTAAAATTTGATGTATATGAAATTTCTTTAAAATCTAAATTTGTTTCCATTGGAAATTGAAATCAAAGTGAACGTATAAGGCCAAAAAAATAAATAATATATATATATTTTATTTTTATTTATTTTAGTACTCATATATATAATTTTCTTCTAGTCCTTTTTTTCTTTTCCTACTAATAATACCCTAATATAATTTTAGAGAAAAGATAATCATATAAAAAATACTATTTTCTTATTTGATGAATATTTTTATTACTAATATTTTTAAATTTTTAGTAATTTAAAATTATTTCAGTATAATATTAACTTGTTTATTTTCTGATACAAAATAAAAAGAAATGCATAATTAGTAAAATTTTAAAAATTAGTCTTTCTTTCTCATTTAATTTGTTCGTACCAAAAAAAAGAAAAAATATTTGAGGAATTTAGTCAAATTTCATTCATACGAAACAACTTAATCAAAACTAAAATTTTTCCACTCCCTTCGTTCTGTTATTGAGCCAAACGAATCTTAAATAAATGAATTGCTATTCCACACGGAACTACAAAGTAATGGGAGATGTCTTTTTCCATTTGAAATTGAAACCTTTTGGCATGCCAAACTAATCAACCAATACTTCAAACACGCGGGGTACTGTCCAAGTTAAAGAAAGTGACGTGGATGTGATATATTTTTATTGGAAACCTTATCAAAGTTCAAAAAGGAACTTAGGATAAGAGTAGACGGGTCATTCTTGAGTTGGATATTCAGACAAAAATGGGTGAGAAATTTGCAGTGAAGCCACATGCAATCATGATTTCAGTCCCTTATCAGGGTCACGCCAACCCATTTACCCATCTCGCGATCAAGCTAGCTTCAAAGGGCTTTACCATCACTTTTGTTCATACCCAAGATGCTCACCATAGAATATCCAAATCCTACCAGAAGCTTAACAGCACAAGTAGTAGTGACGAGGTCGATATCTTCTCGGAAGCTCGTGATTCGGGCCTTGACATACGTTACACGACCATCGCTGATGGTTTTCCTCTCGAATTCGACAGAGACCAAAACATCAACGAGTACTGGGAGTCTATACTTCATGATTTTCCATCTCGTGTCGATGAGTTTATTGGGAATTTGATTGAGTCGTTTGATCCGGAGTTGTTGCCGTTCTTGGTTGCTGATGCTATTTATCCATGGCCTGCAACAATTGCGAAGAAGTACAACCTAGTAAATGTCTCCTTCTGGACAGGGCCAGCGGCAGTGTTGGCCATTAATTATTATTTCTTCGATCATCTTAGAGCAAATGGACATTTTCCACCTACAGGTGTGTCTTTTCATCTCCCGAATTTCCCCTGCCTTTTCCCTCTAGTGAAAAATGAAATCAAAATAGTGAAAATAGAAAGTGAAAAACAAAAATATATGTGTTAAAGATATTGTTAATATTTGGATTTATTTTTGGAGATAATATAAAATAAGTATGCTATATTTGATGTTATTTAGTGGGATACAAAAACTACTATTTATTGTCAAATCATGTCTCTTTTATATATATATATATGAGTATGTATATAATTTTTTTAATTGTAAGGTTTATAATTAGTGTAGACTTATTTTGTCAAAAAATAAATGAGATAATGTTTCAAAACATTTCAAAATACTACCAAAACTTTCAAAACAAATCAAGACAAGCATTGTCCATATTTTAACCCATCTCAGAGATGGTTCAAAAATGAAACCAAACAGTATGTTTAGATCTTGAACTTTAAATTCCAAAACATTGTTACTATTTATTATATCACAATAATCCGACCATATATATATATATATATATTTAATGATTACCAGATGATCCCTTGTACTCCATTGATTACATTCCTGGAGTTGAATCGATTAGTAGCAAGGACTTGATGCCGTATCTTCGAGAAGCGGACACCACAACAATCGTTCACAAGGTTCTTCTGAGGGTATTCGAGGAGGTTAAGAAGGCAGATTTCATCTTACACAACACACTACAAGAACTAGAACAGCACACTCTATCAACCCTGAACCAAAAACAGCCAACATATGCAATAGGGCCTGTCAGCTTTTCTCCTGACTGTATCAAAACCCGCGTTTCCAAGAGCCTGCTCTTTGAAATAGATTGCTCCAAATGGCTTGGATCAAAGCCTCCCAGCTCAGTCTTGTATGTCTCATTTGGTAGCAATGTTCCGACCAATAAGCAGGTAATTGAAGCGATAGCTCAAGGACTTCTCCTCAGTGAAGTAAGTTTTATTTGGGTAATTCGTCCCAAGATTGTCCGTTCCATTGATGACAACAAAAATGTTTTACCAGCTGGATTTGAGGATAATTTAAAGGATAAAGGGTTGGTTGTCCCCTGGTGCGATCAAAATGCTGTTTTTTCCAATCCAGCAGTTGGAGGATTTTTGACGCACTGTGGATGGAATTCAATATTGGAGAGCATGTGGTACGGTATTCCGCTGATTTGTTATCCGATAATGTATGATCAGCCTACTAACCGAAAATTGGTGGTTGATGATTGGAAAATTGGAGTTAATCTCTGTGATGGTGTTTCGGTAGATGGGGCAGAAATAGCTTTGAAGATTAAGCAGCTAATGTGTGAAAAAACATCGATTGGCATCAGGAATGAGATAATGAAATTCAGAAGCGTACTGCATGATGCTTTGTCTGAGGAGGGATCGTCCAACAGAAACTTTGATCAATTTATCCAGGACTTAAGACATAAAATGCATGTTGGGAAAGAGAATGTATCATCAACAATCTAGTTGTTTTTTAAGAATTGACAAAATGTCTGAACTACATATTTTGACATTTAGAAATATCATGATGTCGGAATATAACGCAAGTTAAACAACTAAAAAGATCATAATTGGATTTTTCTATTCAACTTTTGGAAATGAATCACTGTTTTATATTTATTTATGTTGCTATTTTTCTTTCAATTAAATATTAATACTAGCTAGTATGAGTTTAGTAAAATATGTATTTGTAGGAAATAAATAAATGTACATGTATTATACAGGAGAGCGGGTGGCGATGACATTAAGGGGAAGGGCTAGTGGCGGGGGAGAGGGCCGCAATCCAACAAAAGAACAAAGAGGAAATGTGGGGATTGAGAAAGAAGATGAAAAATTAAAAAATATATTATTATTCTAAATATTATATTAGTATATTAAATATTATTTAAAAATTACTTAAAGACAAAGAAGGACGAGTGCATTACGCTACTTACCGTTTTCGAATCTTTCTCTTTATTAAAAAAAGGATATGGGAATAATATAATTTTTTTTTCACGTATCATTTTTTTTTTTTACTCATTTTTTCATTCACAAAAAATAAATTACACTTACATAATGTATTTGATATATCATGGGCACAACCAAAACTGGTGGCCCCTTCAAATTGATTAAATTAACCCCACGGCTGGAGATGGTCCAGAAGCATACATTTAACGCTTTGAAAATCTTTGACCAAATGAATCGCAATTCCAAGTGGTGGGATGTTTCGTTTTACATTGGAAACATTTTGGTACGTCAATAAATAAGAAATTTTATTTGAATTTAGTTTGGCTAAATCAAATAATTATAAATTAAATATAGTATATTTAGTGTAGTTGATTATGTTTCTTAAATTTTATATTAATAACATAATAAATGTATTATATTTATCATATAATTAATTTATAGGGTAAATTATACTTACTCGGTGTTTAAAAAATTATAAACATCCCCTCAAATGAAAAATAATTATGTAACCCCTAAAAGCTGAGGTGGATATTACTATTTTATTCTTATTAAAAAATTTTTAAAAAAATAAAAATTATATATTTAAAAGATTGTAAAGAATATATAAGATTATAATTTATAATTCAAATGGGCATTTTGATGAGTCCACCACAAAAATTGTTTAGAAACCTAGCGGAATATGGGTTCGTTGTTAGACGGAAGTTAAATTGAGGGAGTTATTTTATAATTTTTTAAATAATAAAAAAGTATTTATAATTATACCAAATTTTTGAGGAAGTGATTATAATTTACTCTTAATTCATATTTTGCTAAAATCGGTTTGAATTAAAAATCCCGTTACCCAGTCGGCCAATACATCAAACCCGCCGGCATTCTCTAAGTGAACGAAAGTGACGTCCGTGAGATGTTTTTATTGGATTATTTACCTCTATAATCATTGGAGATATTACAATTCCAAGGGAGCTTAGGACAGTAGTTGATCGGCCTATCTTGAGTTCGATCATCCAGAGAAAAATGGGGGAGAAATGTACCTTGAAGCCACATGCAATCATGATTTCAGTCCCTTACCAAGGTCACGCCAACCCGTTTACCCATCTCGCAATCAAGCTAGCTTCAAAGGGCTTTACCATCACTTTTGTTCATACTGAAGATGCTCACCATCGAATATCCAAATCCTACCAGGAGCGTAACAGCACAAGTAGTAGCAACGAGGTCGATATCTTCTCTGAAGCTCGTGATTCGGGCCTTGACATACATTACACGACCATCTCCGATGGTTTTCCTTTGGAATTCGACAGAGTCAATAACATCGACGAGTACTGAGAGTCTATGTTGCATGATTTTCCATCTCGTGTCGATGAATTTATTGGCAATTTGATCGAGTCGTCTGATCCGTCGTTGGTGCCGTTCTTGGTTGCTGATATTGTTTATTCATGGGCTGCAACAATTGCCAAGAAGTACAACCTAGTGAACGTGTCATTCTGGCCAGCACCAGCCTTGGTGTTTGCTATTAATAATTATTACTACGACCATCTAAGTACAAATGGTCATTTTCCACGTACAGGTATGTCTTTTTATTATCCCGAATCTGCCCAGCTTTGCCTTCTTGCATTTCCCATTTCATCTATCTTACACATGACGTCAACCATCTTGAAAAATTTTAAGTGGTCTAGAACCAAAACCATTGTAATTATTTTATTTGTCCCGACAATATATAATATATCTTCATTGGGTTAATTCCAATTTATAGTAAAAAAACTCCAGGTAAAGAAAAAATAAATAAATTATTTCTTTATATGTTTTAAAATAAAATAAAACACACCTCACATATATATATAGTGGGTTACATGCACATTTTTTTTTCTTATTTTTGATTTGAAACGTTATTTATGTTCTGATTTAAAATTTTGAATCTTGATTTCAACTTCATAAACAAATTTAACTAATAGATCAATTGTGTAAATTTTATTTAATTCAAATTAACAATTTGAAAGGGAGGGTGGTGGGCAGCAGCGGCGCGGCATCACTGAAGGGAGGGAGAGCGACGACTAAGAAACAAGATTAAAAAAAATATACCTAATTACATTTTTATATATAAATATTAATATATTAAATATATATACTATATTATTATTTAAAAATCTTGCAGACGGGCGCTCGTATTACACCACTGGCTATACAAGGGTATTTTGTTTTATTTCAGAAAACATCAAAGAGTAATTTGCAAAAAAAATTTCCACATGGTATTTTTGCAGATTTCCTATATCACAACCATATAAATTGTATTTTGCCATCTTGGATGATTATCAGATGATCTCGTGTACTCGATTGATTACATTCCTGGAGTTGAGTCGATCAGTAACAAGGACTTGATGCCGTATCTTCATGAAGTGGACACCACAACAGTCACTCACAAGATTCTTATCAAGGCATTTGAGGAGGATAAGAAGGCAGATTTCATCTTACACAACACAGTGCAAGAACTAGAACTCTACACTCTATCTATCCTGAACGAAAAACAACCAACATATGCAATAGGTCCTGTCAATTTGTCCTCTGAGTGTATCAAAACCCGTGTGCCCAAGAGCCTGCTCTTTGAAGTAGACTGCTCCAAATGGCTCGAATCAAAGCCTCCCGGCTCAGTCTTGTATGTCTCATTTGGTAGCATTGTTCAGACCAATAAGCAGATAATTGAAGCGATAGCTCAAGGACTTCTCCTTAGTGAAGTAAGTTTTGTTTGGGCAATTCGCCCCAAGATTGTTAGCTCGATTGATGACAGTGAAAATGTTTTACCAGCTGGATTTGAGGATAATATTAAGGATAAAGGGTTGATTGTCCCCTGGTGCAATCAAAATGCCGTCCTCTCCGATCCAGCAGTTGGAGGATTTCTGACACACTGCGGGTGGAATTCAATATTGGAAAGTATGTCATGTGGTGTTCCAATGATTTGTTATCCGGTAATGTATGATCAGCCTACTAACCGAAAATTGGTGGTTGATGATTGGAAGATTGGAGTTAATCTCTGTGATGGCATATCGATTAATGGGGCAGAAGTAGCATCAAAGATTAAGCAGCTAATGTGCGAAAAAACATCAGTTGACATCAGGAATGAGATGATGAAACTCAGGAGCATACTGCATGATGCGTTGGCTGAGGAGGGATCGTCCAATAGAAATTTTGATCAATTTATCCAGGACTTAAAACATAAAATGCATGTTTAGAAAGAGAATGTATCATCAGAAATCTAGATGTTCTTGTGGAATTGAAAAAATGTCAGAATACATACTTTGACAACACGAAATATAATATTGTGTGTATTATATTATTGTTACAAGTCCTTTTTGTTCACCAAAGTTGTAGGAGTTGGTATATCATTGTTCTAAAAGTGAGTCAAATTTTTGCAATGATAATCACTATAAAAGTATATGAGAAGGTGGCTGATGAGTATACATGAGAAATGCCCAAAATACCCTTCATTAAGGGCATTTAAGCCTTTTCATCTTGGATTCGCGTCTTTTGTATCGGTAGGGTCGGAGCGGACTCGACCCGAATCCAGCTACCCACTTGAAGACCCCGGCAACGATAACCGTCCGATCAGAGACATAAGCTAGCAAGATAAGGCCACGTGGCCCATTCAACAGTATCCAGCTAAACCTTATAAATACCCCAAGACCCACATTTCGAGGTAATTAAATGCTTAAACACTTCGATCTACACATTTAATCGTATACTTTTTCCTCGATCAACCTGACTTGAGCGTCGGAGGATCGTTGTCGGGGACGTGCCCGACGAGCTCATTTAATTGTCCTATTCTCAGGAACCCAAACACTTGATCTTGGTGGAGTTAGTCAATTGTTGTGAGGTCGCTCATTCCATATCACTGATTTCGAGCAAGATCAGTGGCAATCCGACTAAAGAACAAAGAGGAAATGTTGGGATTGGGAAAGAAGATGAAAAATTAAAAAATATATTATTATTCTAAATATTATATTAGTATATATTATATTTTAAATATTATTTAAAAATTACTTAAAAAAACAAAGAAGAGACGTGTGCATTACACTACTGACCATATTCAGGTCTTTCTCTTTAATAAATAAAAAGATATAGGAATAATTTAATATATTTTCTTCACATATCAATTTTTACTATTTTTTCTATAACAAAAATAAATTTCACTTACGTAATGTATTTGATATATCATAGGCACAACCAAAACCGGTGTCCCCTTCAAATTAATCAAATTAACCCCACTCCTAGAGATGGTCCAGAAGCATACATTTAACGCTTTGAAAATCTGTGACCATATGAATCCCAATTCAATACGGCACTACCAAGTGGTGGGATGTTTCGTTTTACATTGGAAACATTTTGGTAGCTTGATAAATAAAAATTTTTATTTGAATTTAGTTCGATTAAATCAAATTAATTACAAATTAAATATAGTATATTTAGTGTAATTGATTATTTTTCTTAAATTTTATATTAATAACATAATAAATGTATTATATTTGTCATATAGTTAATTCATAGGGTAAATTACAACTACCTTCTTTAAAGTTTGACATAATTATGAATATCTTTTTTTTGTTTGAAAAATTATTAATTATGCCGAACTTCAGGAAAAGTTGCTGTAATTTACCCTTTAACTCATATTCTGCTAAAGTCACTTTCAATTAAAACTTCCCGTTGCCCAGTCGACCAATACGTCAAACCCGGCGGCATCTGTAAGTGAACGAAAGTGACGTCCATGAGATGTTTCATTGGATTATTTACCTTTATAATCATAGGAGATATTACAATTCCAAGGGAACTTAGGATAGTAGTCGATGGGCCTATCTTGAGTTCGATCATCCAGAGAAAAATGGGGGAGAAATATGCCGTGAAGCTACATGCTATCATGATTGCAGTCCCTTACCAAGGTCACGCCAACCCATTTACCCATCTCGCAATCAAGCTAGCTTCAAAGGGCTTTACCATCACTTTTGTTCATACTGAAGATGCTCACCATCGAATATCCAAATCCTACCAGAAGCGTAACAGCACAAGTAATAGCAACGAGGTTGATATCTTCTCTGAAGCTCGTGATTCGGGCCTTGATATACGTTACACGACCATCTCCGATGGCTTTCCTTTGGAATTCGACAGAATCCATAACATCGACGAGTACTGGGAGTCTATGTTCCATGATTTTCCATCTCGTGTCGATGAATTTATTGGGAATTTGATCGAGTCGTCTGACCCGTCGTTGGTGCCGTTCCTGGTTGCTGATACTGTTTATTCATGGCCTGCAACGATTGCCAAGAAGTACAACCTAGTGAACGTCTCATTCTGGACAGAGCCAGCCTTGGTATTTGCTATTAGTAATTATTACTTCGACCTTCTAAGTACAAATGGTCATTTCCCACGTACAGGTGTGTCTTTTTATTATCCCGAATCTGCCCAGCTTTCCCTTCTTGCATTTCCCATTTCATCTATCTTATATATGACGTCAACCATCTTGAAAAATTTTAGGTGGTCTTGAAATTTAAATTCCCAAACAATTGTAATTATTTTTCCCGACAATATATAATATATCTTCATTGGGTTAATTCCAATTTACAGCAAAAAAAACTCCAAGTAAGAAACAAAGAAAAAAGAAAATAAAGTAAATTATCTTTTTATATTTTTTAAAATAAAATAAAAATACACCTAACACATATAGTGTGGGTTACATGCGCATTTTTATTTCTTATTTTTTATTTGAAATGTTATCTATGTTCTGATTTCAAAACTTGAATCTTGATTTCAACCTCAAAACAAATTTAATTAATAGATCAATTGTGTAAATTTTATTTAATTCAAATCAACAATTTGAAAGGGAGGGTGGTGATAGGGGGGCGACAGCGGCGCCGCAGCACTGAAGGGAGGGAGAGCGACGACTGAACAAGATGAAAAAAGTATGTCTATATAATTATATTTTTATTAATATATATATATACATAAGATTTTATTATTTAAAAATTTTGCACAAATGCCGGGGGCACTCGTATTACACCACTGGTTATGGGATGGTATTTTGCTTTATTTCAAAAAACATAAAAGAGTAATTTACAAAAAAAAATTTCATGTGGAATTTTTGCATATTTCCTATATCACAACTAGATAAATTGTATTTTCGACATCTTTGATGATTATCAGATGATCCCTTGTACTCCATTGATTACATTCCTGGAGTTGAGTTGATTAGTAACAAGGACTTGATGCCGTATCTTCATGAAGTTGACACCACAACAGTCACTCACAAGATTCTTATCAAGGCATTTGAGGAGGTTAAGAAGGCAGATTTCATCTTACACAACACAGTGCAAGAACTAGAACTCTACACTCTATCTATCCTGAACCAAAAACAACCAACATATGCAATAGGTCCTGTCAATTTGTCCTCTGAGTGTATCAAAACCCGTGTATCCAAGAGCCTATTCTTTGAAATAGACTGCTCCAAATGGCTCGAATCAAAGCCTCCCGGCTCAGTCTTGTATGTCTCATTTGGTAGCATTGTTCAGACCAATAAGCAGATAATTGAAGCGATAGCTCAAGGACTTCTCCTTAGTGAAGTAAGTTTTATTTGGGCAATTCGCCCCAAGATTGTTAGCTCCACTGATGACAATGAAAATGTTTTACCAGATGGATTTGAGGATAATATTAAGGATAAAGGGTTAATTGTCCCCTGGTGCAATCAAAATGCCGTCCTCTCCAATCCAGCAGTTGGAGGATTTCTAACACACTGCGGGTGGAATTCAATATTGGAAAGCATGTCATGTGGTGTTCCAATGATTTGTTATCCGATAATGTATGATCAGCCCACTAACCGAAAATTGGTGGTTGATAATTGGAAGATTGGAGTTAATCTCTGTGATGGCGTATCTGTTAATGGGGCAGAAGTAGCATCGAAGATTAAGCAGCTAATGTGCGAAAAAACATCAGTTGGCATCAGGAATGAGATGATGAAATTCAGGAGCATACTGCATGATGCGTTGGCTGAGGAGGGATCGTCCAACCGAAATTTTGATCAATTTATCCAGGATTTAAGACATAAAATGCATGCTTAGAAGGAGAATGTATCATCAGAAATTCAGATGTTCTTGTGGAATTGAGAAAATGTCGGAATTACATATTTTGACATCTAGGAATATAATGTTGTCTGTATTATATTATTGTTACTAGTCCTTTTTGTTCACCAAAGTTGTAGGAGTATTGGTATTTCATTGTTCTAAAAGTGAGTCAATTTTCTGTAACGATAATCACCATAACAATCATATATATTGGTCTATAGTTTGGATTAATTGATGTAACTTGTTCGACACTGAGAGATTTATGATGCAATTCCAATAAGAAATTTGACTCTCAAGTTGCTAAGCATAATAATGAGACAGGATTACCAATCAAATCTCAGTTAAAAAAACATCAATGTGCTTATACATACACATCATGCAAAAACATTCAATTGCTTCTTTAATGTTAATATATATTATACTTCAGATAGATATTTCTATAATTAATCACCGCATTTATATTTATATATGTGATTAATATAATCTATTAGGATAAGCTACTTAAATAACACATGAATATATATGAAGAATAGTCTATATTTAAACATTTTTTATTTAGTATACATTTATTTCCAAATTATATTCATGCATATATACAAAACATGTTAGAATCATGTGTCCAACACTCAATCCATTTGTCCATCTCGATATCAAGCTAGCTTCAAAGGACTTTGCCTTCACTTTTCTTGATACTGGATATGCCCACCAAAATTATTGTAACTACCACCAATAGTACTAGTCAAGCATATCTCTTCCTCTGAAGCCCGCAATTCTGGTCTTATACATTAAAATCCCGGAAGGTTTTGCTCTGAAATTCGACAGGATTCATAACATGTGGTTGAGCTCGGGGAGTCACTGTTGCATGATTTTTCATCTTGAGTCGATGAACTCGTATCTATCATTCTATTGGTTGCTGATACACTTTGTTCATAGACCAGAAACCATTGCCAAGAAGTACAACCTAGTGAATATTGTCTCAAGAGCCTGCGTTCTGAAATAAACTGTACCAAATGGCTTGGCTCCAAGCCTCCCGGGTCAGTCTTGTATGTCTCATTTGGTAGCTTCGTTCAAACCAATAAGCAGGTAATTGGTGCAATAGCTCAAGGACTTCTCCTAAGTGAAGTAAGCTTTATTTGGGCAATCTGGCCCAAGATTGTTGGCTCCATCGACGACAACACAAATATTTTACTAGTTGAATTTGAGGATAATATTAAGGCAAGAGGGTTGATTCATGGTGCAATCAAAACGCTGTCCTTTCCAATCCAGCAATCAAAGGAATTTTGATACACTGTGGTTGAAATTCGATACTGGAAAGCATAGGGTACGGTGTTCCAATGATTTGTGATTCGATATAGTATGATCAGCTCCCAATCGAAAACTATTGGTTGATGATTGGAAGATAGGGTTAATCTTTATGATGGCATATCCATTAACCGGGACGAAGTTGGTTTGAAGAGTGGAGAAACATGGGATGAAATCATAGAAACAGTGATTGCATGTTTTGACATCAAAGAATGCTATCTTTACCAACGGCATCGTACAGGATTTCTGTCCCTTTAAGTTGTAAGGGTGTTTATGTTTAATTATGCTGTAATAGAATTCAATGTTGCAATGATTTTATGTCAACTTGTTTGAGAATTAAGGGATTCATGTTTGAGTTTCAAGTTGCGAAGAATATTAATGAGACAGGATTACAAGCAAAGCCCAAGTGAACTTTTAATAGCTCACCGCAACTTGATTTTTGGGCTCTTTTTTGCAAGTCTTTGCCCATCTACATACTTTACACTTCAGCCTTGCTTTTTGAACCCAAAAGTAGACTACTCTGTTTTCAAGAATGAAAATTTTGAAACTGTATCCCAGAATACTCACTTGAACAATCAAAATAAGTATTCCATTGCTTTTATATTCACTCTAAATTAAATGTAGGACAATAGTAATAAATAATAATGTTTTTAGATAATGACAGAGAATTGGATAATCTAAATACCCACGCAAAATTTCTTACTTCAAATCAAATTTGATGAGTAACAACTAATCATATAATATATTTATTGTGTAATTATTAAAATATACATTAAATATTTTCCAAAAGTCCACAAAGACCTGACGTGTAGTCCACCTGGCTCAAGCAACAGTCGAGAAAAAGCATCAAAGTTACACGAGTAGTTTTTAAATTTTACCTTTCTTTCCTAACAAGAAACAGAGCCCATCTTCTCTATATATTTGATACTTCTCACCCCTAATTCCCAGATCTCTCATTCACATTCCTCAATACATTCATCACGCCAAAACCTTAACCAAGATTGTTTCTCTCAATCCGACACCATGAGCAATCAAGCAGAATCCTCTGATGCGTAAGTATTCCCACACATGTTCGGATCTCTGTAACTTTTTTCTCTCGATATGCACATACATGATTGTCCATCTTGAATGACATTCTTGTTTTTTTCTATTGGTATTTTATGTTACTTTTTGTGGGTTTTCTTTTCTAATGTGTAGTAAGGGTACGAAGAGGGATTTTAGTACAGCGATTCTGGAGAGGAAAAAGGCGCCGAATCGGCTGGTGGTGGATGAGGCTGTCAATGATGATAATTCCGTGGTGTGTCTTCACCCTGAAACTATGGAAAAGCTCCAGCTTTTCCGCGGCGACACTATCTTAATCAAGGTTTTGTTTTTTTCTTCCCCATCTTTTTAATGAGTTCTTGTGTTCCACTGATACGTGGGTTTGTTTCCCTTTAATGTATTTTACTTGAATGTTTATTTTAACGGCGGTTCGAATTGGGGCGATGTTATGGGGTTTCAAGATTTATGGGGTTTACAATGTGGGTTCAATCAGAATTAGTTTTAAAAGTAAGATCACTTGGTTTTTTGATATATATGGTTACCTTTGGATATAGTTGTTTTATGATGTGGGATTTTTTTTCCTTCCCCTAATTACATTGAGTGCAAGTTATCAGTTTGTGCAAGAGTTACGGATTTAAATTATAGCCATGGCGACGCCTATATGTAAGACTGAATAGGAGATATTGTTGAAGAACTTTTGAATTATGAAACAGGATTTGGATCCTCTGATGGATGGGACTTTTACCTCTGGTAATTTGGAGTTCTAGTTAAGTGTTTACATGCGAGAATGTAATTTATATCACTATATTGATCGTCATTTTTTTCCTGTGTGCATTATGTGTCAGTAACAAAACTTTCTTCATTAGTTCCTATATTTGTACAAATTTAAGAACCTGATGTTGTTGGTTTGATTGCTTGGAAATTCATATGTTGGTAGTAAAATTTTCACGTTTATGTTGGCTTATGAGTTATTCTTTTGCTTGTAGGGTAAGAAAAGAAAGGATACAGTATGCATTGCCCTTGCTGATGATACATGTGATGAACCAAAGATTCGAATGAACAAGGTTGTTAGAAACAACCTCAGGGTTAGGCTCGGAGATGTGGTTTCTGTGCATCAATGTGCTGATGTGAAGTATGGGAAGCGTGTGCACATTCTTCCTGTGGATGACACAGTTGAAGGTGTTACTGGAAATCTCTTTGATGCTTACCTGAAGCGTAAGTCCTTGACACATAATGCATTTTTAGTCATCTAGTTCTTATTCTGCTTCGACTGATTAATATTTTTTATGTGTTCCGCATTTGCATAATACTATCAGCACTTGTCTTTTTCTGTTTCAATCAGACTTACTATATTCCTAATTGACTGAAAGTAGAGAAATTATGCTCCCCTGCTAGAGATGTAGTGATAAGTTAACTGCATGGAATAGTTTCTCCGCTGAAGCCATTAGATACGCTCAGTGGTTGACAGCTTTGATTTCCTTATTTGATTGTATATTGGAATTCTGCCGGATTTTCCTGCTTGATGGAAGTGTCATTGAGGAAAAGATTAAAGAACATTTCAGTACTGTAAATTCTTCTGGGTGCTAAATGTTTCCTTTTCCTTTTTCAGCATATTTCCTTGAGGCATACCGTCCAGTAAGGAAAGGGGACCTGTTTCTTGTTAGGGGAGGAATGAGAAGTGTAGAGTTCAAGGTTATTGAGACTGATCCTGCCGAGTATTGTGTTGTTGCCCCTGACACTGAGATCTTCTGTGAGGGGGAACCCATTAAAAGGGAGGACGAGGATCGGTTGGATGAGGTTGGCTATGATGATGTTGGTGGTGTTCGCAAACAGATGGCTCAGATTCGTGAGTTGGTAGAGCTGCCACTTAGGCACCCACAACTTTTCAAATCAATTGGGGTCAAGCCTCCAAAAGGAATATTGCTTTACGGACCTCCAGGATCTGGAAAGACCTTAATTGCCAGAGCAGTGGCCAATGAGACTGGTGCCTTTTTCTTCTGTATCAATGGGCCAGAAATTATGTCAAAATTGGCAGGAGAAAGTGAAAGCAATCTGAGGAAGGCATTTGAAGAAGCTGAGAAAAATGCACCATCCATCATATTCATTGATGAAATTGATTCAATTGCTCCAAAGAGAGAGAAAACTAATGGAGAGGTTGAGAGGAGAATTGTTTCCCAACTCTTGACATTGATGGATGGACTGAAAGCCCGTGCCCATATTATTGTAATTGGTGCTACAAACCGTCCCAATAGCATTGACCCTGCCTTAAGAAGGTTTGGTAGATTTGACAGGGAAATAGACATTGGTGTTCCTGATGAAGTTGGGCGTCTTGAGGTTCTCCGTATCCATACAAAAAACATGAAGCTTGCTGATGAAGTAAGCTAGAATGTCTCAGCCTCTTTTGAGTTAATTGGGCTCATACTTTATAGAAGATTTTGTAATGCCAATCAAACTGCCGGATGATTTTGCAGGTTGATTTGGAAAGTATTGCCAAGAACACACATGGATTTGTCGGTGCTGACTTAGCTGCTCTTTGTACCGAGGCTGCCCTTCAGTGCATCAGGGAGAAGATGGATGTGATTGACTTGGAAGACGATTCCATTGATGCAGAGATACTGAACTCCATGGCTGTCACCAATGAGCACTTCCAGACTGCTCTTGGAATAAGCAATCCCTCTGCCCTGCGTGAAACTGTAAGTTTGCTTATCGAATTTCTCCTTGTTTTCTGATTTTTAATTCATTCTGATTGGGATCTGATAATGTGTCATCTATAGGTTGTTGAAGTGCCCAATGTTAGCTGGGAAGATATTGGAGGCCTTGAGAATGTCAAGCGTGAACTGCAAGAGGTATCTATACTTCTCAATGTTGATGTTTTTTGCTGCCAACCTTTTTACGTGTGCATTTTGCAAAGTCTTGATATTCTCTTCAAACTCATGTTTTTGATGTGTTGTCATGATGTAGACTGTTCAATATCCAGTGGAACATCCTGAGAAGTTTGAAAAGTTTGGTATGTCACCTTCCAAGGGGGTTCTTTTCTACGGTCCTCCTGGATGTGGAAAAACTTTACTAGCCAAGGCTATTGCCAATGAATGTCAAGCAAACTTTATCAGCGTCAAGGGTCCTGAACTGTTAACTATGTGGTTTGGAGAGAGTGAAGCAAATGTTAGAGAGATTTTTGACAAGGCTCGCCAATCTGCCCCTTGTGTCCTATTTTTTGATGAATTGGACTCCATTGCAACTCAGGTTTGTTTTACAATCTGGATATGTACTAATTGAGACGAACAGGATTCTTTTTCCTAGCTTACAATACATTGACTATCTCTTCTTGCAGAGAGGAAGCAGTGTAGGAGATGCCGGTGGTGCTGCTGACAGAGTACTTAATCAGCTTCTGACAGAAATGGATGGCATGAACGCGAAGAAAACTGTTTTCATTATCGGTGCCACCAACAGGCCTGATATAATTGATCCTGCACTTCTCCGTCCTGGTCGTCTTGATCAGTTGATTTACATCCCTCTCCCTGATGAGGACTCACGGCTTCAGATCTTCAAGGCATGCTTGAGAAAGTCGCCTGTCTCCAAAGACGTAGACCTTAGAGCCCTTGCTAAATACACACAAGGTTTCAGTGGTGCTGACATTACAGAAATATGCCAACGTGCGTGCAAATATGCTATCAGAGAGAACATTGAAAAAGTAAGTACCGTCTATTTTAGGGCGTTGTATACTTTTGCAGAATCAAAACTCTAAACACTGAGTTTTGTCTTTCTCAGGATATTGAGAGGGAGAGGAGAAGAAGAGAGAATCCTGAGGCAATGGAGGAAGACGTTGAAGACGAGGTAGCTGAGATTAAGGCTGCTCATTTTGAGGAATCAATGAAGTATGCTCGGAGGAGTGTCAGTGATGCTGACATTCGCAAGTACCAGGCATTTGCTCAGACGTTGCAGCAATCAAGGGGGTTTGGTTCTGAATTCCGGTTTAATGAGAACAGTAGCGCTGCTACCGGAGCTGATCCCTTTGCAGCTCCTGCTGCCGCAGCAGCCGAGGATGATGACCTGTATAGTTAGGTTGTCTACATCTCCCCGTGTTAATTGCTTTCCTTATGCCCCTGGATTTATTTCATTCAATTGCCCTGAAAGGAGGGGCAGGATTGATCTGTGGGAAAGATTTCACCTGTATTTTAAGTTCTAATTACTCGAAGGTCCCGGAAAAGATTACAATGAAGAATTAAATTATTGATGGATCCTTCATCGTTTTCAAATTAAATAAATATTTAAGAATGAAGGCAAGTTTACTAAACACACAGATCATAATTCAAATAAAACAGAGAATTCATATCGGCCTACAAATCCTGTACAGCATTTACTGCAGGGACCTACCTCCTCCTCCTCCCCCGTTTGGAAGCAAGTGGCAACAAATATTGATTTATGAATACGCCCTAAGTGGCTCATGATATTTAGAGGGCCCCCTGTTTTTATGTCAAAGCCACAGAGATTGTGGTACAATGCTGCAAAACTTGCCATAATTTGGAAGTCATCACATCACATCACATGCTTCTTTTACCCTCAATTGCAACATCATATCTTATATCACTACACACATGAAACGATAGGACCTTAAAAGCTGGATATATATATATATATATACACACATCATAATAACCCACTCAACTTTATGAGAACTATACAAAGGACCTCTGATTTCTCAAAGGGTAGAGAGAGCAGTGAGCACCACCTTTAAGTGAAATAGTACTGGTAATTAATTTGAAGCTTGTGAGGATATGATTGCACGTGTTATCCTTTCACCTTTGTTCCTCTTCCCTTCCAACTTCCCACATATTAATTTTCATATATACATATCAACCTGTGAGGAGGGAATTAACAGCAACTATATAATGATGCCTGGGGATTCGTCGTACACCTACTGCCCCCCCGCCCGGCATGTCTTTTCTATGGATTCGAGCTGTCGGCTACCCTTCTCCAATTTCTCCTCCTTCACCTTCACTTTTTCTTCAAATTCTTGAAGCATTTTGGGACTCAATTTCAGCCTTTTTATATTATTATAGTTCTTTACATGTCGATTTCATGATGTGCGGTTTCATAAGTTAATATGTCAAGTATTTAAGACATAATTGAGCTTTTAAGAAAAAAAATTATGCAAAACAAATTCGGCTGAATCAAATCAAGTGTGATGCACTTGTTATGTTACTGGTCATTTTTTTAAAATGTACATCAATCATACGACAAGTGTATTACAGTTATTATATAATTAGTTCAAATCCAACCAAATCCAATCTGAATTATAATTTCCAAGCTCTTAATTACTATGACAAACTAAGTTGTGCAGTTTGAAGCTTTGCTTTTCTTTCACACCATTAATAATTCCGGGGTACGTTGCGCTCAACAAACACGGCTAACACTTGAGTTGATCGAGAGATGGCGTTCTCCACTTAATTATGGCTCTTGATGGTTTAATTAGTTTGCTAATTTGTTCTCATAATTGACGACCGGTTTAGATATTAGTTCTTCTATATAAACAACGTAGTACTATACTCTGAATGTAATCAATATTAGTATTTTTCTTGCATATTCAACTGGAGATTATTACATTCTATGCGTTGGTTCGTCGGTCATGTATTCAAGTGGATTATCAATTGCAGACATACATATATCAGCATAAATTCCCGTACTTTGGTTCAAACGATCCACATTAATTAATCCACTTGAGAAATAATCAAATGCTTGAAATGAAATCTTAAAAATTAATTAACATCAAGTACGAACTTCTCCAGATAACATCTAAGCGTGAAGCAAACTATACATAACACATACGTAAGTACTATCAAATATAAGCTTGGATTGGAGGGCTGTGAATGTGATGATCTCTCAATTACAGCTCATTTCTTGTCATGCCAGCACACAAGCATCACAATACAACGCCAAAGAATGTAAACTTTGGTCTGCTGCTGCTTCGCCAAGTGCCCGCATTTTTCCCCCAAACATCTGCACGAAACACTCACCCGCCGCCCGCACTCTTCACTTTCACCCATCAACTACTGATTTCACTTGCTACGTACAACTCTTTGATCATATATGGGCAGAGGGGGTGGAGTGGAGGAGCTGCTAACTGCAGCTGCAGCTGCAGCTGCCCGGTGTATATTTTAAATGGCTGGAAAGAGGAAATCTAGGACAAGTACGAATTGGGGATCACTGGCAATGAGCTATAACTGAGGGGGGATATATATATGCCTTTGATTCTTTGATAGACAAGAGTATGTGGGACTGCCCCGTTTTATTTTGGTAATTGCTTACGATAGTGAATTATATGAGGCGTATCGTTTTAGTCCAGTGGTTAAGATTGGAATTTTCAGGAGTTTGAATTTCATTGAACGTGTACAGGTATCTTACAGTAATTATGTAATTATCATTTTTAAAAAAAGAAAACATACATAGGTTGGTTTTTTTTTTCCCATTTTTTCCCTCCCACACAATTGAGTTTGTGAGGCAATATATGGTTTTCAATTTGCATTTTTGCGATAAGAAATAAGTAATGGTTGATTATTCAGTTTGTGTTGATAATTTCACATGGAATGTGGAAGGTCCAGTCGCTGTCTGTTCATTGTTCTTGAAAAAGATGTTGATGTGTTCCTAAGTTTGGAAATAAACTGAAGACTCGGCAATCCCTGACTGATAATGACCTGCTTTTTTACTTTCCGCTGGAGATGGTTTATGGGAAAATTGTATTTACTTTGAGCAAAATAGGACTAAAAAAAGGAAACAGTTTGAGAAATAATGTGGTTTGATGGATACCAAATTGATTTTAGAAATTTGAGTTTATGGGTTCAAGTTCCATTGAACGTGTGTGTATTTGTCTTATTTTATGTGAATTATTATAATTTGTTATTATTTTTAGTCATATTAATGCATTAACTGAATAAATGTAATTTATCATAATTTGTTATTATTTTTAATCATATTAATGCATTTATTGAATAGATGTAATTTATTACTAATTTTAGTCGTATTGATATATTAATTGAATCGCTGAAATATTTAAAAGAAAAATATCTTTGGAAATATGATCAAAAGCGAATGCTGATAAAATTGAATTTCGGTAATGATTTTGATATTGCGTGTTAGCTCACTAATTAATCAAAAGAATATTTTCCAATCCTAAGTATGAGATAATTTTGATTATTCCTTGTGCTTTCTGCTCAATTGGCCGAAAATTATTTTCTGGAGAGAGGTGAAAATTTTGTATGAATCGAGTTGAAAATTAACAGTATAAAGTGTCAATCATATTGCATCAGTATAATATAAATTCCATAGTTAATATGTAAATCATATTAATCTTGCATGTTAGTTAAAAATGTTAGTAGGAATGTACTTATCTTGCATGTTGATGGAAAAATTAGAGCAGTCTTGTTTTCTTATTACCTCTTCTCTCTAAACTTTCTGGAGTCCACCTGAATCCAATCGAGTTTCCATCATTGGTGTTTTCATTGAAGAAGCCATGGTCGGACTCATGATCTTCTCAATGAATTCAAACTGCAATCGTCGCAGCAACTAGCACAACAATTGAAGGACGAACGAGTTGCTAACCAGCGTCATGAGAAACTAATAGTGGCGATGGCCGATTGACACTCCCAAATCTCAAGCAGACAACCTCAATTGGCCCCTAAGATTTCGACTTCCTTAAACCACTATGCCTCATCAAACTTCCACCTTGGTACCTCCTCCAATAACATCGTATCTCCACCATTGCAAGACACCGCTACAGGATCCCAATCGGTACTCAACCTCAAGCCACCAAAAATCCATTTGCCCGCCTTTGATGGCATCGACCCACTTGATTGGCTTTTCTAAGCTGAACAATATCATACATACTATCATGTTTCGGCAGAGCACCGGTTACAAGCAACTCCATTTTATATGGAGCGAGAAGTACTGCACTGGCTCAAGTGAATGTATGATCAGAACCTTCAAATTCCCACATGGGGAGAATTTACTCGCGCTTTGAGCTACAGTTTTGACCAACCTCTTATGACAATCACCAAGCTGCACCTTTTTAGCTCAGCAACTATCTTGGACTATTAGTCTACATTTTTGCCGCTTTGCAATCAAGTTCTGCATCTCAATCCTGAAACCATATTGAATTGCTTTCTTTGTGGATTGCGCGACAACATTCAATAAGAGCTAGCCATCCTGTGGCCCCCGAGCATATCCCAAGCCATACGTTTGGCGAAATTGGTGGAAGTTAAACTGCAAGGACCAGAGCGACTCCGAACCAATCTTTAGCTCTTCTCCGTCTCCATTACAACCACGACCATTCCCACCAAAATTTCCAACCCGATTCCTATTCATCGTCTTACTACTGCAGAAATACAACCACATTGAGGCAAAGGCCTCTGTTTTAATTGCGAAGACAAATTCCAACCAGGTAACCGATGCACGACTCCACAATACCTTGCTCTATTAACTGAAGGGTCAAACCCGTCTACTAATCAATACATTTTACCCGCTCCATCTTGAGATGTCATCCGGTGCTGATCAACTTTCTGAACACCGCCTACTAGATAAAATCACAAAGCAGACGAGCACCCTTCAACTTTCAACAAGCCAAAGCCCTTCAATAGGCCTTGCGGACAAGGCCTTAAATGAGCTGGGAATGATGATGTGTTTGTTTAGCAGTTGTTTTAATTTTGAGGATAGTTTTATTTTGGCTTGATTTCAGTTACTTTATTAGTTCTACATAATCGCAGTTATTAGAGTTAGTGGAGTTGGAGTTCAATTATATTGTCAGTTAAGAATGTTAGTAGGAATGTACTTATCTTGCATGTTGGTGGAAGGGAATGCCGAGAAAAAAAATTGCAGCAGTTTTGTTTTCTTATTATCTTTTCTCTCTAATTTTTTAGAGTCCACCCAACTCGAATGGGGTTTCCACCCGATAGAAATTGGTGTGAAATCGAACTTTTATGAGCCTTTTGAGTTTTTCTTGTTAATCAAAACATTTTGATGAAAGTGTTTTGCAAACCTAGCGATCTGTACGTTATCTGTTTGTTTGCATATTCATGAGCTATTTTTTGTTTCAACACATAATTATAGAGTAGCACTCACGATCACAACGATAAGCTTACACGAGAAATTATTTCCAATATCCTTTTTCAGGCAGAGGCCGGCATGGAATCAGGAGGCGTCGTCACCGCAACAACCCGGCGGCCCCTCTCGGAGCGGCTGTTCTCTGCAAACTTCAGACTTCCCTGATGCAGACCCCTTTCCTTCTCTTCCTTGTTCCACTCCTTCCCATAGTAATACTCCTCGCTCCACCTCTCACTCGGCGGCAGAAACATGCTTCCCCACTGCGGAAAATGCACCAAAGCCACTGGCGTTGTGCACGCAACGATCATAATTCCCATCAGACTCAGCCCCGTCGCCGTTGAGTATTTTGAGCTCGTGAAGAACAGAAGTTGCGTCAGGCCAGCCCCGAAGTTGCCTCCGGCGCCGGTTAGACCGGAGATGACGCCGAGGGATCTCCGGGAGATAAAGGGGATGATGCCGAAGGTGGCGCCGCAAGCGGCTTGTGCGCCGATTGAGAAGAGGATCATTGATGTGACGGCAAGTGGGAGTGTGTTGGCTCGGCCTAGGCAAATGCAAAATACTCCGCCAAGTGTTTGGAGAATCCAGAGGTTCCACAGCCTGCCCCTCATGCCAAACCGCCGTGCAGCCATATCGGACATAAGCCCGCCGGCAGGTCGGGACACTATGTTGGCCATACCGAACGTGGCTGCTATCGTGCCGGCTGTGTGAAGATTGAGATCAAATCTGGAAATAAATTACATGTTGAAGTCAATTATAGATATAGGTCATTGGAAATTAAGCAATATGAAAAGAACTTAGTCATGTAGCATTAATACAAACCTGTCAAAAAAATACTCGGCGATGACGTTATCCGTGGTTAATTCGACGCCCAGGGACATTCCATACAGGAGAACAAATATCCATGTTCTGTAGTTTGTAATGGCGTACCAAAGTACCTGAGCACAAATAATCTCTCAAATGGAATCTCTACACTTCTCATTTAAGCCAATTATAAGATAGAATATTAATTTTGAGAATTTAAAAAGGGTTTCTCGAGAAGGTCCTAATTGTTCCTCCTTTAACATATGGCTTTTGATATTTAATGTTAAGCAACTCAAAGTTTTATATTTATGCGTGACAGGGCTCAAAGGGCTTAAATTGTGATTATTAATGGAAACTTATAAATGAAATTAATGACCTTGGAAAATTTATCTTTGGGAACGTCTCCTTGCTTCTGCAGTGTTCCAAGATTTCCATCCGGAAGATCTTGTCCCAGGCCTAAAACCAAGAAGCCCATGATCACATGCATCCATCCAGGCACGAAAAACGCAATCCTCCAGGCAGTAAATGGCGTAGCTCCCGCTCTCTTGATCCCCTCATAAAGCAGCGGCATCAGCAGCTGAGTCGCCCCTCCTCCCATATTCCCCCACCCGGCGGCAGTCCCATTAACCAGCCCTATAATCTTACCATTAAACATAGTGCTCATCCAGAACTGGCATGAAACAAACGTCGCCAGAGAGAACCCAATCATGAACCTGACAGCCACATATCCCCCTGCCGATGATACAAATGACATGCAAAACACTGTTGGGGCCGACAGCATGATCAAGAACGCGCACCCATATCTCGGGCCCAACAAATCACAGGCCGCTCCCATCACTAGCCTTGAGAAAATGCTGCCTGAAACGGAGGCTATGCCCGCATTCCCAATATCTCGTTTTGTCAGGTTCAGGTTGTCGCGGATGATGGGAACGAGGGGGGCAGCTGCAAAAGTGGAGACGAAGCAGGTAAAGAAAGAAATCCAGGAGAGGTGGAAAGCTCTCATGTGCGGATTTGCAAAAGAATAAATCTTGAAAACTGTGGCCTTGTGTTCAGAATCAACTGGTAGTGCAAATTGAGCTGTTGAATCAGTGGGGACTGTTTGATCTCTGGCCGCGGAGAAGGCGAAGCTTTGTTCTTTGCCAGTTACTCCGTGCATGGAACTTCCCGGTGACCCGATTCCCCTTTCAGCCATGTTAAGCGAACTTGCTAATTTCTGTTCGTATGTGTATCAAAGGAAACAAATGAAGGGTTCGAAAATTATTCAAGATTTTACCCCATATATATAATAAAATTGGGAAAATTTTAAGCGGTCCGAGTGATATGAGGTATGTGCACAATATTTTTGTGAAAAAGAGATACAAAAATATCTCCAATATTTTTTAAAATAAAGCAAAAATTTCAAAGATGGTGTGTAATGCACGCACTTTGAGTATGATTTTGTTCTAAAAATAAAATATTATTTTATATATATAAATATATATGTATAATAATAATATATTTATAATATTATATATTAAAATAAATAAATAAAACCTAACCCCCTCCACCGCCACCGCCTCGAGTGCAGGACCTCCTTCCTCTTTCTCGTCCATCGCCCCCCACCACTGAGGCCGTAGGACCCTCTTCCCCTTCCCCATCCTCTTTCGCCCCCCTCAGTTTCCCTGTCGCTCCCCCTCTTCCTTTGCCCACCCCTTTCCCCACTACCGTCCCCCTCTCCCGTTCACTTCGCCTTCCCATCCCCTGCCCTCCTTTTCTCATCCACATTACCGCCTCTCTCCCTCCAACCATCCATCGCCTTCATTGCACCTCCGCTCTCGCTCTCTCTCTCTCTCTACATAAATATATTAAATATATATTTCATACAAATATACCATTTCAAATCTATACCGTTGATCCAAATTAAATAAAGTCAAGACCATTGATCTATTAGTTAAATTGGATTTTAAATACAAAATCCAACAATTTTTAGATAAGGAAATAAATGTGATTTTATATTTTTTTTTATAAAAAAAGTATATGTAACACATCAAATCATGTGAGGGTGTATTTTACTCATTTATATATGACATGGGGTAAAAGTTAAAATACAAATGAAGGTAGTCATATCTAATCCAGTCCTTAATTTGGTAAAGAACAATTTGTTGAATGAAACCATTTTTCTCCCTGTCCATTTATTGCTTACGTGACATCTATATAACCAACAAAGTTTTTGGGATGTGTATAATTGTTTTATGTGCTTGTTTTTAGCTTGTGTTTGTTGAAATGGATGTAAAACCATTTCCAACATTGTGGAAGGACAAGTCCTATATATATTCTTTCGAATTATCTTCAGTCACCCTTTCAGATGTTCTAAGAGTTCCTTTTGTCAATTATATCTTTGTATTCCCAAATCACTCCCCAACTACTGTTGCTTCCAGGCTCAGAATTTTCACTCATTTTGTCTTCATTTCATTTGCGCGTTTCCAAGTTGTTGAATCTTTGCCGGCCGGAAAGGTTACAATTCAGCCCCATTAAATGTATATACGCTATATTTATCATGTGATAGAATGCAACACAATGATTCCTTACATATTAAATACAATAATTACAATGCATAAAAGTAAGAACCAATTCAAATGTCCCAAAAACAAAACCAGAGATTTCTCGATGTTGTGTGCATCGTAGTCTTTTGGGGTTTCGCTTATCATAATCACCATATCCAGGGTATATCCTCACATGTTGCCTAAACAACACTATCTAATTGTTTGTAATTGCTCACCTCTTACATCCAATTATAACATATCGATGTTATTAAGAGTATATTTAGACTGCATTTGGATTTGATTGGAGGATTTGAAATAAAAATTAGAAATGATTCAGCATTAATGAATTTGAAATTGGGTTTAATGTAATTTATCGTCCCTCTTTTGATATCGTAAATGAGCAAACTACGTTCCTATTAAAAAACAAAAGATAATTTACCTTCCTATCTTTTTCAAAATAGAGCATTTACCCCCTCATGTGTTTTTATGTACTTAACGTGCTTTTTCTTTTTATTTTTAAGTTTTAATTATAAAAGTTACCTTTATAATCTTATTTTTAATTTTTAATTATAAAATAATCTTATTTTATTTAATTTAAATCATCAAGTTAAATTTAATCAAATATACAATTTTAAATTTAAATATATATATAATATATTTACAATTAAAATATAAATTATATGTATGATTTAAAGTTAAACATATATATTTAAATAAATATATATATTTAGAGAGAGAGAGAGAGCGTAACAGCAAGACGGCGGCAATGGAGAAGGGAAGGGGTGGCGACAGGAGGGAAATAGGAGAGAGCCGACGATGGGGGCTAGAGATAGAGTGGCGGTGGAAAGGGAAAGTGGCGGCGAGAGTAGAGGGGAATGGGGAGGGCGGTGAAGAACTGGATCGGAGGGAAGAGGCGGCGGCCGCAATTGGAGGGGGAGAGGTGGGGCAGGGGTTGTGGAGGTTGGGAATGTTGCTTTCTTTTTTTGTATAAATATTATTAACATTACATATTGTATAATATATTTTTTATATTGATATTATTTTTTAAAATAGTAAAATATATAGTATTATTATTACTATATTTTTATATATCATCTTATAAATCTATTTATATATAATAATGCTTTATTCTTAAAAATCACTAAAAAGACGTATGTATTACACCGCCTCTTGTAAGTGGTAAGAGGGTGATTTGCTTCATTCCGAAGATAATAGCAGGATAAATTATTTTTTTGTTTTTTTTTTTTATAAGAGATATTGCGTACATACCTCATATCATAGGGAGAGTGCAGTTTGCATTTTTTCCATTTGAAACCTATTACATTTCAACAAATACAATTCAAATAAAAGTTCAAGAAATTTGAAATCTTTTGCAACATAAATTTATCCAAATAAATTTGATGAATTTGTTATTATAGAACCAAAATTCTCAGATCAAATTCGTCAATTCAAATACAACTTTAGATAATATAATAAAAAAAACTTGGAAACCATCTTTGATACTCTTTATA
Source organism: Sesamum indicum (assembly GCF_026168435.1). Lineage (NCBI taxonomy): Eukaryota > Viridiplantae > Streptophyta > Magnoliopsida > Lamiales > Pedaliaceae > Sesamum > Sesamum indicum. The sequence continues at coordinate 14,894,993 of NC_142667.1, forward strand.
AAGAAAAATAATGTAACGAGAATTAAGTTAGACTCATTTAAGTTTCAAATTGACAAAATCAAATACGCAAATTGCTCAACCAACGTAGCTAAAAACGCCCACATAATTTTCCTATTTAATAATTTTTTGGTTTTTGAGAGGCAAAATTATGAAATAAGAGTAAATTTTGCACTGTTTAATCCGTATCATTTAAGATCTCTTTAACCATCCATCGACGTAGCATTTAATGAAGAAAAATGAGAAGAAAAGGGAAAGCCAAGAGATTTCGTTGTAGCATTTTTCTTGTGACAAAATGACGAAAGAAGTCTGTGAACACAATTTCGGGAATGACGAGAAACAATGAACTGCTGGGCGACCTCTGATGTAATGAACTTGACTAGCCTTGCTACAACTCAAGTTGGTGTTTGATTGTCAGTATGCAGCATCAGATCAACCTGTTTTCTATCCAATTTTAGAAATTGATATTTTTATATTATACATTAAAAAAAAATGGCTCATCCCAAACTAGAATACACAGACTACCATTTTATTGATAAAAGATGAGAGGAAATGAAATGAGTGTCTATTTTAAATATATGATTCAATGTGAGATAAAAGTAAGATTATGACAGTCGATTTGATGCATAAACAATATTAAGTGAGAGAGAAAATATAGTAATTATTGATTAATGTGATACTTTTTTTTTTTTTTATAGTAGTAAAGTGCGTTTGAGATTTAAAAGCAATATATAAAAACGATAATTGCATTATTACATCCAGAAAGCACATTCATACTTACGCGCACCAGTCAACTTCTTACAACTATGTTTAAGACAATCGGAGGAGCTTAATTACTTGAACAATTATTCTGTTAACATTAATTAATAAAATTAATCAAAATGAAATCCCAATAACTTTTGTTACATTAAAAGGTAGAAAACAACCAAATATTCTTTTTATCGTTCTCTTTTGAAATTTACACTGCCATATGGGCCTTATTGTGGGCCTAATTTAAGAGAAAAATATAAAGCCCAAATTAATGTTTTATGGAAATGTAAAACCACTTTGGTTGGGCCTTCAATATTAAATGGCCCACTTTGCCTCATGTGGTAATTAATAAATTATAATTCTATTATTACTATCATTATAGCCCATTTTGCCTCATGTAGATGCTAATATAAATCTTTGCTTGATCTGCGGGTCTTTTGGAGGCCTCACAATCAAAAGGTTAAGGGTTCATCCCACGACTATGGGGTTATATAATCAAATTTTTATGATAATATATTTTTTTTTGAATTTGAATGTAACAAATAATATAGTAATGATTAGAATTTTATTAAAAAATTACTATATGCAATTATTTATGAATTTATCTCATTTTATATGTATTTATTATATTTACTCATAAATATGAATATAATTATGTAATTATTATTTTTCTAAAAAAAATAACAATCTGCAGCCATTGATGCACTGGGAATGTGCTCTGCACTTTTTTCCACCTCCCATCATTCTGACTTTCTGCACTGAATCTAAGTACGTCCGACAAAGCAAAGTAAATTGATATCTTCTATGGATTCTTTGGGGTTAACTTTTTTTTATTTTTTTATAATTTATTTGCAAAGTGATATCAACTCAAAATAAAGAAATAAAACTTGTTATCTTATCTAACAATATTCAACTTATTAATTATTTATGGTGGTCCATAATTAATAATGTTAAGGTTGTCTTTCTATGTTCAACCTATTAATTATTACATCTAACTTCCATTTATACTAATACTAAAATTTAAAAAATCAATTAGATAATAATGTAAACTTCGTCCTATGTATGATATATTATGCCCATAATAAAAATTATTATTACATGGAGGGTGAAAAAATAAAATTAGACTTGATTTTCTCAAGTAACCCGTGACAATATGGTAGCATGCAAATTAACTCTCTTATAACTATTTGAAGTAATAAAATAAAATATTTTATGCTTTTAATATATAAAAATACCAAATACTTTAACTATTGCAATAAATTTTCAAAAAAAATAAATAAATAAACAGTCAGCTTTTTTTTATTATTAATATTATTGTCTCCTATTTGAAAAGCAACGAAAACATTATGCTTAAAATATATACAGATTTTAGTTATTTTAAAATATAAAGCAGATTTTTCACAAATTTAAAGGGCCCAATCCTTTGAATCTTGAGTCTGAAGCAGAGTACAAAGTTTAAAAAAAAAAAAATCTTGATTGATGTGTTCTTGAATTTTGAAAAAAAAAAAAAAAAACCCAATTTGTTGGCATCCCTAGACAGATTCCAAGGGATGCGATATCTTGGACGGTTGCTGAATCGAATATGCGATTACTAGGTATTGATTAAGATTAGGTGAATTGGCATCTCTATGCAGGAAGAGCCGCCCATTGTTTTGTTTGAGTACTAGGTTGTCTGCCATCATCCCACCTTTCTCACTCATTAATTATTACTTTCCAATATTTCTCATTTCTTCCCATTCTCATTATTTTCAAAGTTGACAATTTATCATTTTTTTACAGTTTTTGTCTTTCTGTTATTGACAAGTCCTTAATCTTCATACACCCACTACTTAATCATTAATCTTTTTGCAAGAATGTTTATGATTAGATTAAGATCTCACACAACCATAATAATGTTTATTTATTTATAAATATTCGATTTATTACATCTTGCAATATACTCAAATTCAAAAAATTGATAAATACTTTAATCAAATATTCAATTCGTATCCTCATTTAATACATTCATACACATCCTACGAAAAAATAAAAATGCATGTAATTCTTTATAAATCCTAAGACGTCATCAAACTTCATCATGACCTAATTACTAGTGGATAAGGGAAAAGAATTCGTCTGTCAGACCTTGCTCGATTGATAAAATTGAACTCTCACAATAAAAGAAAAAATTATGGATTCGAATCCTACGAATATAGGTATATATATATACTGCTATAATAGTTTTTTTAATTCTTTGTTTCGATTGAACATATTTATTAATTTAAAATTTTAATATATATATATATATATATTAATTCAGTTTTTAAATTTGAACGGATTGAGTACCAACAAATTTTGATTCTGACATTATGTACTTCATCATTGATGTACCCTATCAATCAAAAAAAATTTACATAATTTCCTGATTTCAAGAAATGAGTAGATAAATTGCTGCCTTTTGTTCTAAATATTAATATTAAACATTTATATGTAAAAATTAGTCAAAAATAAAAATGCAAAAAATCTCTAAATAAAAAAGTGCAATATATAGAAATAGAATAGGTAAATGGGAAGGCCCTCATCATGCATTCTTGGTCATGAGTCTTGCAGTTGGAGAGCATAGGGTACATCTATTATTAATTTCCGTACAATTTTGCTAAATTATTTAGAAAATAAAAAATCAAAAAAAGCCCCCACAATGCTATATGATAATGCTCTTACATCCCATCAATGTATTTCTTTTCTTGTACCCAATCATGTTCTTCGCAGATGGAATCTAATCTTTTTCTTTTTTTTTATTTTTTAAATAAATAATAATTATGATAAGTTCATTATTTTACAAGCTATAATTACGAAAATGGGACATGCTTGAACGAAAGCAACAAAAATAGTTTTCTGTTGTATCTGAGGTCATATCTCGGAAAACTAATCTCGTGTTTTAGCTGATAACAACTTTGTCTGTCATGCATATATAATGTCAAACCTTGTAATATACATACATACGTACCGCCATTATATATAATAAATATGCTTATTCTAAATCGTAATACTCCGTAATATATTTGTTTTGTACAAAATAATAATTTGAGTTTTTCTGTAAAGACTGTAATTTAGTTCTTAGTACATATGATGGAGTTAGAGCTCTCTCAATTACTCTTTCTCTCTCTCCAGTTTTCCCCTCTCAAATCAACTAAGGAGGACATATTTCCACTATCTGAAATACCAACAAAAATATAATATTTAATTATAATTATTATGATAAATAGTTGTAGCAAATAATTATTAATTATAGCTACACAACGGTCGTTGACTGTAGTTTTTGTTGGACTGTGTTTTTACTATGGCTTTTAGTTGTGCAAATAATTTTTTTTATATCGATTTAAATTAACCGTGGTTAATAATAGTTATTTCCTATAATTTTTAACCATACCCGTTAATATTTTAGCCAATAGTATTTTTTTTCCTAGTGAAAATTGTAATCTTTGTTTATCTTGTTCGAATTGTAATTGGTTGTGGCTAAATCTAGTAGCTTCGTGGATGACATTTTAGTAATCTCGCTTCATAGCCATCTCATTAATATTGACGTCGAGAATCATGTCCCGTAATTTCTGAATATTCTTGCAATTTAATTAATTTTAATGACATAATTTATGCAGATTTAAATCTGATCATATTCATTTATACTTTATTATTAAGGGGAGAAGTCCTTTATAGTCATATTTTTTGTTCTATCATTTTCAATGTTTAATTTGTTTCTCCTATTCATTTATCTAACTTGTCACCCTTCTCAACCCCCAAACATAGGAAAAGTTTACTCTACCCAAACTTCAAACTGCTTCAGATGTGCTGCTGTTAAACTCCCACACAAACTTGAGAGTTGGATTCCAATAAAATAATGGGTTAATTACCGTCTTCTCTCTTAAAATTTAATATAATTATATTTAGATTTTTTGTTATTTAAAAAATTACATTTAGTATTTCTAATATTTGCTTTCGTCTAACAAATTAACAGGTCCCCGTTAGTCAAAATTTATTGGATTTATTGATATAAACAAAAAAACTAAATAAAAATTGATATTTACCCTCAATTGACTTACTGTAAGTTAAATAATTTATTTTCCACTAAATTACCTTTATAACGCTGATGAACCTTCTCACATGTATTGAACGCATGAGAACATAATCAGGGTAATTTGATCATAAAATCTTTTATCTAAGTTGCAAAAAATCATTTATATAAATCTATCGGAGGTAAATATTTTTTAATATCAACAAATTTGGTAAATTTTTTAACTAGTAGATGGACTTATTTGTTAGACGAAAACAAATTTCAAGAGTACTAAATATAATTTTTCAAACCACATGATGTGTAATTACAACAAACCTAAAAAAGAGAGAGTATGATATCCCTAAAATAATTGAAAATTATGCACATATATAAGTTATGCCACACTTACTATTATATATAAATGAACACTTACTAGAATTCACATGCAAAAGAATATACACTTACAGAAGAAAACTTATTGTCTTACTAATTTTTAAATATTCAAATTTGTCTTTTAATTTATTTCTTTTCTAGAAAATTTTGATCAAAATAATAATTTTAATAGTTTTTAATAATCATACAATTATAATTTTATTTTTCTTCCATCCCGTTATTCCAGGTTTCTCTTTCATTTTATTTTCTCGATGTTCTTCTTTATATACTTTCATATTTTTAAATAACGCACAATTATAATTTATTTTTTCTGTCTCCCCTCACTCCAAGTTTCTTTCTCATCTCCTCACTCACTCTTTTTTTTCCCCCATAAATTTTTCTTTTCTCTTTATCTCAAACCACAATTTTTTTTATGTGCTCGTGGGAACCGAACACAACTAATATTTTAATTAAAATGCCTTTAGAAAGCTCTCTATTGGCCACAGTTTTATATGAGGAATTCATCATAAGCAACCGAAAACTGCAAATTTTTCTATTAGATTTTCAGCAGATCTCAATCACCAGTTTTAGGAAAAAGCTTGAGGCCTGCACCAGATAGGGCTAATCATATTGGTATTTTTTTCTTAAATAAATTTCCTAATGGCATATTATAATATTTAAAAATATATTCAACTTGACAATTAAATTATTATTATAAGTAAAGGGAATATTACTACAAGATTCTAAGTTGAAATACGAAATTATCAATATTGATGGGATATATATATCATAAGATTTTTTGTTTATTCAAAATTCAATTTTTACAGATTAAATAAAAATTAAATTTGAAAATAAATAAATAAATCATTTATTTTGTCCCAAGCATGAGCACGTGCCACGTGTCAAAGTGTTAAGTGTATATATATTTATATAAAATAAAAAAACCATTTTTAGACATAAAATTTAAATAACGAAAATTTACATGACCTAATTTAAGATGCCATGAAGAAAAGAAGACAACTCAATAAAATAAATATATACTTATCTGTGCCACTGTAGCTAATCTATTGGTTTCATTATGCACCGCTATTCAGTGAGAAATGGGTTTTCTCTTAAAAAAATTGCATAAAAAATTCCTGTGTTATAAAAATTCAGCTAAAAATTTTTTGTGTTAAAAATATAGGTGTATATTTTTTGAAATCTTGCATATGCTCCTCTTGCCGTTTGTTTTTACTTAACGACGTTTTTTCATTTAAATTTTTGTTATATATTTATATAATATAAATTATTATTATTATTATAATCATTAATTTTCTATTATTGCATCAAAATGGCAGGATCTAATAAATTTTTAATAGCAATTCATCCTCAGAATAAAACTGAACGTTCAAATTTTATGTATCTTGAAAATATATCTTACATTTAGATAGACATGTACATGTATAATTATAGATGCCGGTGGAGGGCCACCGCTCCACCTCCACCGGCCGCCACCCATCTGGGCGGCGACAGGCGTCGTCGCCTAAGACGTCACCGAAATCTGGGTGGATGACGATGATCTGGGCGGCGACCGCACGATATCGTCCATGTCGCGAAGAAGGCATGCGCCCTGGAGTGGTGGTGCGACGAGGTGGAAAGCGAAGGCAGCGGGAAAAGGGAGGGAGATGGGGTGGCGGTGCCACAAGGAGGGAGACAGTGCGGAGAGAGGCGGAGGCGGAGGGTGCTGGCACTTCGAGAAGATGATGCAATTTTTTTTCTTTTTTTTTTATTTTTATTGTGTTGGATTATTTTACTTTGGATATTTTAATATAATTAATTTAATTATGTATTATTTTGATTTAACAATAATTATATTAAAAACTAAAATTAACTGCAATATAATTTAAAATATATCTAACACAAAATCAATTAAGTAATATAATTTAATTTGATGTAATAATATGCATAAGAATTTAATTTGATATCATAATATTTTTTTGTATATAATTATTGATGAATATTGATAGTTAGTATTTCATAATTTTTTCTAGCAAAATAGCAAAAAAAAAAAGATAAAAAAATTAATTAAAAAATAAAGAGAGAGGGTAATTGTATAAAATAGGGGCAATTTTATCCATTTAAAGTGATCAAAGGCTGAAAATAGGTCAAAATGTTATCCCACTCTCATTTCTGACGCGTGTTAGCAATTCTCTATTTTTTTAACGGAAAATATTTTTTTTTGCATTTATAATTACAAGGGTTTTTTTTTATTTAATTAACACAAGTAACTTTTAAGCAATTTTTGTATAACACAAGGGGCTACTAAGCAATTTTGCCCCCTTCTTTTATATAATATAGATTTATATACTTACTAATATAAAAAAAAAAAGAGTTTCTCACTCCCAAACAACGATTGATGATACTGCAACACCAATTTTTAAATATGATAATTAAATCTCTAATTAAATAATTTTAAAAATTAATTATAATAATTATTATTTTTCACAAAAGTAACTCCATATCATTTTAACACAACTATCTCAATTTTTTTGTTGTGTTTTTAAGTTGATTTTCTTTTATTTTTTTAAATATAATTTGTTTGTTTATATATTTTTATGTTTATAATATATTTGATGTACGGTAGGTGGGCTGATGCGAAATTTTAACATTATAATTTCATTTTTCCCCAGTTCCAGCTACCAAGGGACCAGCAGCCCCGTGCAATCAATCACTGATTATTTTATTTTCTGGAAAAAGTAATTAACATTTTTACAGCTTACAGGTCCGAATTACTAATATGCTATAAATTAATAATCAACTTTATAATGTTCGTATGTATATATATTGATTCGGGTCAAAGATTGAGGCTTCTCTAAAATTACCTGAATGATGTATGAAACCTAGAAAAAATAAAAGTTGTTAGGCTCGCTGAATGGTCTCCAACTAAAATTTTTTCGATGTTTAAGTTAGTCGGAAATCGAGTTAGAATAGTTAGAATTAACGTATTTAATACTAGAGAGTGATAGTTAAAGTGTCTTACCTTAAATAAAGCACAATGAATATATTTATAGAGCTAACTATGTAATTAGATGATCGCCGATTTTAATTTTACAATTTTAGGATAGGATCATTGTTATTGGAGTAGGTTGGGTCGAGCGACAACCCAAAATTGGAATGTGGATCCTATAGCATGAGAGGTATTTTTCTTTATAAGGAGGACATTTATATCTTTTTTGTAGATAATCATCAATCTTTGGGTAAATTCCAACCACCTCTTCAAAAGTTTGACATAATTACGAATATCTTTTTATTATTTAAAAAATTATAAATACCCTCCTAATGTTTTGATGAAATTATGTAATTTTTGGAGTGAGATATGAAATTGTTAACTTTGCCATTACTGTAATTTTTTATTATTTTTTTAAAAAACATTTTTTTTTAAAAGTTCACTTATTCCAAAAAAAATAAAAATAAATAAAATTATAATTTTTGATCTAAACAAAGGAATTTTGGTTGGTTTACCACATAAAATGATGGAAACTTAATGGATTTGACTAATTGTTAGACGTCTATTAAGATCAGGGAGATATTGGTAATTTTTCAAGTAACAAATGATTATTCGTAATTACGACAAATCGCAAGAGGGGTCGTTGTAATTTATGCTAAATTTTAATATATTCCTATTATATATATATGTTAGTATTAATTTGTATATACGAAAACTTAAGAGATATATGAAAATTTGAAAGATATAAAACTCGTTTATACACTTCAGAGAACTAATTTGTTACATTATTAATCACAATTAAATCAATAATTTACGGTGATGAAGCCGTCAAGAGACCTTTTAGTCTTATCATACTCTGAAAAAGCGCATGTTATAAATTAATACAAAATCTGATGTACTTTTCCAAAAAGACGTCATTTTGGTGAATTTAAATTAGGAAAATCGTGAAATTTTGATACTTTAATTATATGGATGCAATTTTAGCCCCATTGGAAACTAATTTAATAATAAAGTCTTGCAATTGAAAAAAATTAACATATTAAAGACAGAATTCATCAGAAATTACAAATTTGGTGGGAATTTGGCGTATAAACCTCATGTGAGCTCCAATTTCATATAGAGTTGTAATTCTAGCGAATTTCAACATGATTAAAGCTGTCATCCCCTACCGTTATAACAAGATTAAAATTGTAATTTTTTTTATAAATGACATCAAAAAATATTTATATGTCAGGAATTTGTTTTTTAAAAATAATTTTGGCCGAGATATTCATAAAACTATGAGGGTAACAAATAGAGTAACAATTTTAGTCCTATTGAAATTTAATCTGATAATTAAGTCCTCAAATTTGAGGGTAACAAATAGAGTAACAATTTTAGTCCTATTGAAATTTAATCTGATAATTAAGTCCTCAAATTTGAAAAAAAAATTGGCACATCAACGACAAAATTCATTGAAAACTATAAATATGACCAAGACCAAATTCCGACCATGTAGCAATTTCCAGCAAATTTTATCTTAAATATGTCAAAAATTAAAATTGTAGAGTTTAATTATCAAATTGAAATTTTAATATAACTAAATTTCCATCTCTTTATAGTTATTTGGATCAAACCAAAATTACAAATTTTCATTTAAATTCATACCTATAACTTTGTAAAATAAACCAAAAAAAAAAAAATGCAACAAACCAGTACTTGTTTAATTAACTCAATTACCGCATGAATTTTGAAAAGTAGAAATAGTTGGGGAAACTTTGATTAAGGCTGATGCTAAATGATTGTCTAGGGTGAGCCAAACCTAGTATAAAACCTAGTACATTGGAAGTGAGCGTGGACATCTGAACTCCAAATATTTGTGTTCCCACCTTCAACTCAACCAGGCACAGACCCACACCCACACCCATACCCCAAAATACACACAGTGGGATTTCTGATAACAGTTATACCCTTGTTCCCGTTCCGTCTTCTCCGCTTCAAACACACAGTGGGATTTCTGATAACAGTTATACTCTTGTTCCCGTTCCGTCTTCTCCGCTTCAAACACACAGTGGGATTTCTGATAACAGTTATACCCTTGTTCCCGTTCCGTCTTCTCCGCTTCAAACGTTTCTGGCCTATACTGATCTTCTCTGATTCAAACACACCATACAAATTGACCTTCTTTTAGGGCAGATCTTGTACTTTAAGATCAAGTTTGTGAATCTTGGCGTTGTCTTTTTTGTTGTTCTTTAGCAGTAGAAGTGTCTTCTGATTATGAGCCCACCATCAGAAATCTGATCAGTTCGGAGAAAACCCCATAATCATAGTTTCCTCTGTCGTCGACCATCGTAGATCTATCTGTTGTTCGAAGTTTATTATTACCTTTTAAATTTCAGTTAACATCCGAGGATTCTTTCTCCAATTCATGTTGTATCCTGGGGTTCTGTTTGATATTTTGATTACTAGACCCAGAGACCACATGGTTTGGCTCGTAAAACCCCTTTATGTAATTAATGTCCGTGAATTGTCAGACAATTTCTTCTTCACCCCCCCCCCAACCCGGATAGTTTTTTGATCCACTGTTCTTTCATTATACATGTTTGTGTATATATATATATGTGTGTGTGTGTGGTTTGATGACAGTCGTTCTTTGTTAATGCAGCGTCATCAAGATTCACATTCAGCTAGTGCTGCTGCCATGTAGTGATGATGCACAATGAGAATCTTGATGATGCTGCATTGGCAAATACCGACTCATAATAGGTACTTCCTTCTTGACGATCATTCACAGCCATGGCAAAATCATCGCTTCCTCTTTGGTTTCTCAACATAGCTGCTGGGATCTTGAGATGGAACAACAACACTTTACTCTCTTTTATAGGGAGGTAATAAAAAAGACCAAAAGTAATTAGTGTAGAGTGGGACAGACGGAGATGGATGGATGGAGTACGTCAGAATCAGGTGATCAGGTATGCAAGATTTTGTGTTTCTCTCCGTTTACTTTTTCCTGTCAAATTTCAGATAAATAATTGAACAAAGTGGTAGGGACGACCGACGCACCTAATTTGCTGAGGACAACCTTTTTGCGTTTAAGGGTAACAGATCATAGATTTCTTGTTTTGGAGAATAGGATCTCTAAGGATTCATTAGTGATTCAAGTGTTTCAGGTTTTGGTCCCCCACCCTACCATTACTGATGCTACTTCTGTCCTAATATATATGATTAGCGTACGAGCCTTTAGTTTGAATCTTTAAAACCATGGGATTGAGGCAATATATATGGTACAACTTCATCACACCTGTAATAAGATAGGAATAATTGATCAGAGGTTAATGCTAGTAATTAGCAGGAATTTCTTGTTGTTAACTCAGTTAAGTAAATGCATATATAGGAAATTCTTGTATGCATATTTACAAGGTGAAGCCTTTGTCCAAATTGGTGAAGTCCGAACTTAATTTGTGCTCCCGGAGTAATAGTCTAGTTAAATTTTCTGATAATATTGATCTCTTGGGATGTTTTTGGGTTTAAATCCTAGTGAGAGATGTAATTTACATTATCAAAATAAAGCAAATCCGGATAAATACATATCTTATGTAATTAATCAATTATAATTAAGACCAAGGCTACTGGCAAATTAAGGATGATACTGATTCAAGAATACATAAATAAAGATACATTTTTTTCTCATGTACAAAATTGATCAGGCATAAATTTAATATTTTCTTGTAGATTTTGCATATTACTGCAGTGTATATGTATTGTTATCTGAAAAAGGTGCTTAAACTCTTCACCGGGTCGATCGTCGTCTCTTAATTATCGAATTTGTCAATTTTCATCTAAATCACAACCCAAAATCATGAAGGGTTTGCATTTTCGCGGAGTAGTGGTGCTGAAAAACTTTAGCTAATTGTATCTCTACTAAATATTTGACACCAAAGATAGATTAATGTACCAATCTTGGAAAATCATTTAAATACACGAGTATTATTAAAAAAATTTCCTATGTACATATATATATATATACACAATATTAATAAATCAAATCTATGTACTAATTAAAGCGTATTTATGTATAGTTGGAACTTGTAAGCATGTGATGATCAAATGCATGTGCATGGCTAGTTGATACTTATTTTGTGAAAAGAATACATATATGAAAGTAAGAGTACTTGATGAGTTTCGCAGGTTTTAATTTTTTCCGTCATCGGAGTCTGAATTTTTTATGCATTAACCTGAGCACAAAATGAGCCATTTCCACATGCAGTAAACCATAATTTAGACATCCTTCATCATCTGTCAGGTCTGAGGATTCTCTAATTTGTGAATCTCCACAAAATCTTTGCTTTCACACCTTTATTATTATTTTGTCCTGTTGGCAATACTAACATATATACATATGGCACTGATTTCCATCACCGATGATGAACTGGCTATATATTCTTATTTTCCTCAACCATAGCACACATTCTTATACTTTGTGACACCTTATCTCAACAACATCGTACGGTTCAGCCCGGACAAGATTAATGAACCACGTGCTACGTACAATGAGATTGACGATTAATTAGTCGTTAAATATCGGGGGTGGTTCTGATCAGGTTGATTCAGACAAGTCAATTCTTGAAAACTGCAGATGACATTAATTGCCAGCTCGGTTTCGTTTATTTTACTATATTCTTCTTCTCCCTCTGAATCTTCATTTGAGATTTTATAGTACTGCTTTTAAGTTACTTTAATTTTGTCGGGATGAGTGAGTTGATCTCATATCAGCTAGAGTTAGCTTAATTTATGTACATTAATGAAAGCTTGCACATGTCACATGCAATTAGCTCAATGTTTAGTGAATCATTATTATTTTAAATAGCACATTTATCTTTGGATTGTGGGGTTTGGATCATTTGTTTATTAATGTTTAGGATTTGATCATAATTCATCACATATAAAGAGATGTAATTAAAACTAATGACTGCTTGTCTGTATATATACATGTCTGATCTCAAATCGTCCTTTCCACCAAATCTTACCAGCCAATATATCTAACTCAAAGTAATAGGTAGGCCAAAAAACAAAAAGTTGTCCATGATTTTTGCTAAACTTTTTGCAAGTCGTGAACCTTTAACTCATGTTGTTGCAGGTTCACTTTCTTGCTTGCTTATCCAAATTATTGTAGTATTCAACCGCAAACATGTCATCATCAAATATATACGACCATGTCCAAGCGATTCAAATCTAAAACATCGTACTAACTTATAATATAACCACAAAAATGTGAATTTAATTTTCAAGATCCTACATTAGACATGCGAATCAGGGTTTGTGAAAAGTTAAAACAATCATGTTGCGCTCATGACAGCGACGTTTTCTTAATTTTTGTTTTTGAGTCATGTAAATGTACACCGACGGTCTCTCTCTCATCTAATTTGGTCGACTTTGGCAGTCTAATGACATTTCGTTCAGTTGATCAGATTGAAGTTTCAAGCTTAAGGAGATAGTAATTAATTTGCTCAGTATTGTTCGTAATTTAATGAATCTGAAATAATGAAATTGAAATAGTTTTGGCTAATAATTGCTCAGTTGCATGTTTTTTATATTTATGAATGAACTTTGAACAATTGTATGCGAGGGCAGCATGTAATAAATGGAAGATTCTTTAGATGCAATTCACTTCCCACTTCCCATTCAAAATTCGAGTGCATACGTTGTTTAGTATCAAATAATATACAACTAAAGGTCTGTTTGGTTCAAGTGAGACGAAAAGAGAAGTGAAAGAGAGAAGGAGATGGAAAAAATAATAGTTTTTTTTTTCAAATTATTTGATATGATTGGAGGGAAGTAAATCTCAAATACTTTCACTTATTTGGTTTGAGAAAAATAGATGGGGAGGGAAATTGAAAGTGAAAGGGGAAAGGGTAGAGACAAAATAATAGTTTTTTTTTCGAATTGTTTGGTATGATTGGAAGGAGAGTAAATTTCAAATAATTTCATTTGTTTGGTACCAAAAAAATAGATTGGGAAGAGAAGACTGTTTTTTATAATTTTATTGAATAACTTTTCTCTTCATTGTGCATTAGAAAATAATTATACAAAAAAAATTAAAAATCTTATTAATAAAAATATTATCAAACAAGAACAAGAATATCTTTTATTAATAAAAAAATTCATTGTTGACTATGGTAGTTTTTCAGCGATTTGTTGATCTCTTCTCTGTCGATTGTGTATGGTATTATCAGATGGAAAAAAAAATTAGAGAAAAAGTACATATATGTGGATAATAGAATAAATAAAAATAAAATATATACTTTTTTATATTTTTTACCTTATACTTCTCTTATACTCTCACATCTAACCCCAACAAAACATACTCTAATTAAATTTAGACCATCGAGCGTTGTTTTTTATCAAATAAATACTTTTTAGAAAAATTGTCAAAAGAACAACTTGTGAGAAAAAAGGAAAGCAAAAAAAATAAAATAAAGAATTAGCATTTTTTATTCTATAACTTACAATCTTTTCATTTCGATCTCATAGTAGTATTTTGTCCCATGATACATTTCTATTACATATTTAACAAAAAAGGCCACGTAGCCATTTCAAAATATGTGACCAAAAGTACTATTTTTTTAATAATTATGGGACTAAAAGTGATAATTCCATAATCAATAAGACTATACGTATAAAATTATAAGGACCACATGCTTTTTCATTAAAATATCTAATGAAAAATATTATTGGACCAAAAGTACTATATTTTAGAAGTTATTACCAAAAATAAAAATCTCATAACAAATGAGACTAAAAGTGAGAATGTCCTGAGTTACAGGAAGAAAAGTGATATTTTTCCAAAAGAAAAGAACTCTTTATTCAAGTATATCATTCAAAATATAGATCTTTGATTTGTATCGAATAATATTTAATTATCAAGTAATAAGGATATATTTGTATTATTTCAGATGAAAAATATGAAAATTTTGCACAAGAGTAAGGATGGCAATAGGTCCAAGTTGGACCCAGACCCGAGATCGGACTAGTCCTGGTTAGGGCGGGTCCTGAAGCTTTAAATGGGTCCTAGGGCGTGGATTCGGGTCTTACAGGTTTGGACCCACCTCGTCTCGATTTATTTTTTATTTTTTATTTTTTGGTATATTTTGTATATACTTATATAAAATATATTTATGCATATCATAATGTGTAATTTATTTATGCTTATATACAGTACATTAACCTAATATTTTCATAAATTAAAATAATGATATAAATAGTTTATAATGTTTTAATGTTTATATGAGTAATACATGTTCTAAAATTTGTAATATTTTAATGCAATTTTGTACATATAAATTTACCAAAAAAAAGTAACCTTTCAATTATGTCAGTATTATTTTTAAGAAATTATATTTTTTAATATAAGAAAAGTATTAACTGAACCTAACGGGTTCATCAAGTTCAACCCAACGGGTCGTGGTTCAGGGTGAGTCTCCAATTTTAGCAAACCCAATCCAAACACATACGCTATTTTCCTTTATGAAATCATTTTGTATATTTCCACTTTTGCATTTAACCCCTAAAGAGAACAAGAAACTAGGGTTTTAGAATGCGGAAACTCAACCAGAACTATCAAAATGACTTGATTAAGTAGCAAGTTCAACTATTTAGCACTCTATTTGGGGATTACAGTAGCAATATTTAAGTATGATTGGATCCAGTTCAACTTTTTATTGGATTTGACAAATGATTAACGTCATTTCCAGTTTGGTTCTGCTTTTAGAACGGCACCAATTCTGTGAGCCATAAAATTTTTGCATTCTCGAAGTTCCATGTCGAGCCAAAAGTTCTACGGTGCTATGAAGCAAGTTTTCAGCTCGAATTTTGCTTCAAGATCCAATGAAGAGACTGCAAACTTGATCGCGAAAGCCCTAATCGGTCCTACCTCAAAATCTCTCCATATTTCACCATCTGTGATTTCCAAACTTAATTCCCGAATAACCCACCTTGTTCTCTCGAATCCGCGAATTCCAGCGTCTTCTTGCTTGCGCTTCTTCAATTTTCTGCAGTCGAACCAGTCTATTGTTCCTCAGAAACCCGATTTTGAAGCCCACCTAACACTCATTTTGCGGTTATTTGGAGTCAGAAGATTTGCTGAGGCCAAGAAGATCTTGAATGCTGCTGTTGTTGGTGAGAATCTTCGACGTCCGGTTTCAGAATTAGCTTCTGTAGTGGGTGGAAATAGTGTAGAACCCAAACTAAAGACCAAGTTTTTTGATATGTTATTCAGGGTTTATGGCGACAATAGAAAGTTTGAGGAGGGTCTGGAGGTTTTTGAGTATATGGTGAATAATGAGTTTGTGATTGATGAGCGGTCTTGCATGGTTTACTTGGTCGCATTCAGGAAATGCAATCAATTTGAGTCATTGTATCGGTTCTTTCAGCAGATGGTGGAATGCAATGTGGTTATCACGGTTTACTCAATGACGTTGGTGATTGATGGATTGTGTAAAAGAAAGGAAGTTGAGAAAGCGAGGAAATTGATGGATGATCTGGTTAGTAGAGGGGTGAAACCCAATGTGTATACTTTTAACACATTGATAAATGCTTATGTAAAGAAATCCGATTGTAGGGGAGTAGAAGAAATCTTGGCTGCCATGGAGAAAGCAGGGGTGGACTTCAATGCTGCAACTTACACGCTTTTGATTGAATGGCGGGCGAGGCATGGCAAAATTGAAGATGCGGAGAAGCTGTTTGAGAGAATGCATGGGAAGAGCGTAGTGGCGGATATTCATGTCTACACCTCAATGATTAGTCTTTTTAGTAAGTTGGGAGATGTTAAGAAGGCGTTTGCTTTATTTGATGAGTTGGTAGAGAAAGGCTTGGAACCTAATGTGCACACTTACGGTTCATTAATATATTGTGTGTGCAAAGCAGGGAACATGGATGCAGCAGAAATGTTGCTCAACGAGATGCAAACCAAAGGAATAGACATGAATCGGGTGATTTTCAACACAGTGATGGATGGCTATTGTAAGCAGGGGATGATTGAAGAAGCTTGGAGACTGCAAGGTGTTATGGCGAGGAAAGGGTTCAAAGCTGATGTTTATGTTTACAACATAATTGCAAATGGTTTATGCAAACTAAAGCGGCATGAGGAAGCAAAAAGGTTGCTATTCTCAATGGTGGATAAGGGTGTAGCTCTAAACACAGTTGCTTACACAACTCTGATTGACATATACAGCAAGGAAGGTGATTTTGTTGAAGCAGAGAAATTGTTACATGAGATGGAGAAAATGGGAGAGAAACCGAATAATGTGACATACAATGCTTTGATAGATGGATATTGCAAAAAGGGAAAGATAAGAGAAGCAAATATGTTGAGAAAGAAAATGGAAACTAATGGGCTGCTGCCAGATGTTTATACATACACCTCACTTGTCCATGGACAGTGCATAGTTGGAGAGATAGATGAGGCTGTGAAGCTCTTTAAACAGATGCCAGAAAAGAATATAAGTCCAACTTTGGTAACTTACACAGTACTGATATCTGGCTTGTCAAAAGAGGGAAGATCAGATGAAGCTTTTAAATTGTATGATGAGATGAAAGAGGCTGGTTTCACACCTGATGACTCTGTATACTCTTCTCTTGTGGGCAGCCTCCATGGTACTAAACCTTTGTCTGAGACTAATCCTGAGAAAAAGGAAAGGCTTCCCCTTGTATGAACTATGAGATTGGTTGAGCTCATTTTCTGCAAGGTGCTTCTAATGGGAGAGCAAGTGGTGTATGTTGGAAACATGCTGGTCTCCCTCAAGATTCTTATGACAAGGACTCTATATCGAGAGCTAGTTCCTTTCATCCGCACTCAGAAGAGTGCCTGACTCAATACTTTCAACAATTCTCTTTCCAGCCAGCATGGATCTACCATTCTCTTGATGAAAATGGTATATTACCTACCTTTGATATGAGCACTAAATGCTGCTTCTGAGTTATAGATACAATTGATGGAATATTGGGGTCCTTCAGATGTGCCCACATACCCCCATGATTGGTATGTGGCCATATCTGAAGAATTGCATTAGGTGCATCATTGAGGTTAACCATTACCACAACACCCTCTGTGAATCTACAATGATTTATATCATTCTTAAGGCCGTAGTTTCCAATGTCAATTTAGTGTAGTATACTGATTTCTGTTGTAGATGCAGAAACATTGATTCTCCTATAGTAATACCAAGGCAAGGCTCAGTGTGTCATTCACTGTATACTTCCGTTCAAGCATATGATGATTAAGGACATTCTTGAATCCACTATGGTACGGACCATGGGGAGGGTAAGAAATCAGATATGCAGCAGCTATCTACAGAATGTAAGGTCTAAGATTCTAATCGAGAACCACTCCGCCATTACAGTTTTGTTCAATGATATTGAAGAAAAATTCCAATTGTTGACATTCTACAGAACACAATTCGATTATGGAGGAAAGGAGCAAATGGTGTTGGTCTCATGTACAGTCCAACCAGACACATTCACTTCCATTGCCATATCAAAAAAATAAAAAATGCCCTCAGCATCTCATTTACTGCACAACCTAATTACAGCATTCAGACTAAATGATCATATTTGCATATGCTGCTAGCCCATGGCTACCAAGACACTGTTTCAGCTTGTACAATGCTCGGCTTTCCAGTTGTCTAACTCTCTCCTTAGATAATCCGAAACCAGCACCAATTTCAGACAGTGATTTCTGTTCGCCATGTTCAATGCCAAATCTCAATCGGATTATCTTCCTCTCCCTGGGACTGAGCACACTCAAGAGATTCCTGATGTGTTGTCGCATCAGCTGCTTTGCTACACCCACATCTGGGACTTCAATTGTGGTGTCTGCAGTGATCTCCTGTAGAGATTAATAGCAAATTTCCTCTATTAGTCTCGGTGAGAGCTGGATTTCATGTACTTGATATAGAAAGAAAGACTGGCTTCTAGATTTACCAGAAGCAGAACTTAATGCAGGACTAACTACTATAAATTGTTGAGATGTCAATGACAGGGTCTAATACCTTTTTGGGAAAATATTTTTTTGAATATGTTCGGTAAGTATCCCAGAGTATTTACTTTTTGAGAAAACAGAACCCTCCAGCCATCACATTACAAATTCCCATTGAATTCTTCAGAAAGAAACATCAAAATCCTTTTTATTAAGGATCGAGATCCATGATTTCCAATTAGAAAGCTTCACCAGGTGCTAAAAGATTAAAAATAACAACACTACCTGAAATGTTGTATCTTGGTCTGTCCACACAGGCTTTTGCAGTGAGAGAGGCATTCTAGCAGTATACAGCAATCTCTCCAGTCCCTCAACCGACATTCCAGCACATGCTGCTATGTCCTCTTTTGTTGGGAGGTGATTACCTTGTTGAATGCATAATTTCTTAGCCTCATACACCCTGGAGAGGAGGCTATAAACATTCTCCTGAAACATCAAACTCAGTTAAATCAACTTTCCTTTTAAAAATGACAGAAGGAGAAGAACTAAGAACAAACACGAGGAAGCAGCTGAAATATCATCAATAAGCATAACTAGAAAAATATAGAAACAATTTATAGCCATAAAAGATAATTTGTAAAATTAAAGCTTAGGATCAAAATGGAAAATTGCAGACTCTGGAAAGGGGTATTACAGGCAAGCGGATCGTCCTAGAATGCTGAAATAAGGCTTTCCTAATCGATTGCCTTATCCACCAGTACGCATAAGTAGCAAATCTGCAACCTGCTTGGGGCTTGAATTTCTCCACACTTCTCATAAGACCCATGCTTCCCTCCTACAACAGACCAACAAAGCTTCACACATCATAAGAAGCTGCAGCTTGCACAATGATTCAAGAATAAGAAGTAAATACTAAAGACTCTGATACTAGTTCATTCCTGTTGCAAAGTCAAACCAAGGTGAATACTTAATTAAGCAACTCCAGTTCACCTGTAAGAGATCCTGAAGGCTCAGACCACGCCCTTGGTACTGCTTGGCAATGTGAACCACCATGCGGAAATTGGCACAAATTAACTTCTGTCTGCTGCTGTCCCCACAGTGAATCTGGGACTGCAAGGCTTGACAACTAATCCCAGCAGCGGCAGCCCACTCAACTAGTGTAGGTTCACGGGAAAACTGAACCTTGAGCCGACTCTTCATTTCTTGTAGTCTCATCAACTCCTAGTAGAAAACAAGTAGCTTGTAAATAATTATGGTCGGATTGACCAGAACAGGTATCCCATTACAGAAAAGGCAATGAAGAACTTGAAGAGAACCTGTATCTTCACTATTAACTCTGACTCCTCTTTTGAAGTTAAAAGTTGTCTTGTTTCTGGTCCCCGTAAGAATAGTCGAAGAGGATCATTAGGATCAAATCCTTCATCAGATTTTCTCTGTGATTCTGGCTTCCTACGATGGTTGGTTTCCTGAACCTCAATCTTTGGCTTGGGCACCCTCCTTCTCTTCATCTGCCTCTCCACAAGACGTGTTGACCTCACAGTTCTTTGTGCAGGAACACCAGTCAAACTCCTAGGAAGCCAACAGGAAAAAGGCTTCAGATATAACTTTGTGAAGAGATTTTAGATAGCACATATATAAAGCTGAAAAAGTGAAAACAAAAGGATGCAGACCTTATACTAGAAGAGTCATCTAGACGAGCTCCAAAAAGTTCAGCATCTTTAACAATGGCAGCTGCCTCTTTGCATGCTGAAAAAGCCTCTCTAGCAAGTGCAACCACACGGTCTGCTTCTACATCTATAAATTTTTCATTTTTATTTGAAATGGACTCCATTGTCATAGAAAAGAGTTGTTCCTTTGTCTGTAAGGATGGCCATCTGCAATGATACATAAATTGATCAAGTTGAGCTGACAGTTAGAAAAGGATTCTGATGCAGAGAATGCTACAGGCAAAAAGTCATAGAAAATTTTCAAGCACTGGTAGGTAGGTGTAATAGTTTGATTACTCTTACAAATACCACAATTCTGGCCTGCGTAGCAACTGAAGCTGAAACTCATTTACATACTGATCAGGATCAACATTGCCATTCCCATCATTAGATGAAGATGCAGGCGCCATTACCGCCTGCCTCATACCCAATGTTTGCTTCAACTGGAAAGGAAAGACAAACATATCAACCAAAACGATTTTTGCATAATGATGTCAGCTTGGACTGTAGGCTTGCAAGGTAATATCTTTTTTAATAACACCAAATTACTAATGATAACAAAATGATCAGAAGAATGAAAAATGGGAAGAAAGATTCTCAAGCACTGTCCAGAATATTCTTTCTTAAACACCTCCAGTAGTACGACAAATCGACATCTATTAACACCAGAATAGCATTGCTAATCTTGAGTCTCACCTGAAATACACTATCTTCCTTTGAACACAACATCGACCTGCTCTCATTATGCTGATCCTGAGTAAGAACTGAAGTAGGAGAATGTCGAGCTAAGGTAGTTGACAGAGAGGTAAGAGCAGGAGTCACTTGATCATGAAGCAGCAAAACTGCAAAATTTGCAGGTAACATCAAATTGATATGCATCATACAACCGTACTGCAACCATAACCAAATATCACAACAGTGACCAATTATAATGCGTCAACCAAAAATTTTAAATTTCCGATTCAACATCGTCAAAATTCAAAATTGCTGTTTCTTACTGTCAAACTGTTCCATCTCACATCCCACAATTCTAGTTCATAACCAAAAACCAACATGGAATATTATAATATAGTAACTCTTCTCAGTGTTCTCACAGAATCTGCCTTCAAGAGTATCACTCTAAGTTCCACACAGCGGATGCATGGAGAGGGTGCTGAATATCACTAACATATACAACCTGCAAGCACTAGAACAATTTATAGAAAATTCAACTGCATGAATCTTAAGTAAACATAACCAGACATCATTTGCTTTCTTCACTTGTATAGCGCACAACCACACACGGTCACATTTCAGAACCCAGTAAAAGCATAAAACTTTAGAGACAAAAAACCTGAAGAAGAAGAGCAATTCCTGAGATGGGTTCTTGGAGGAAATTGTGGTGGAGAAGAAACCAAGCTCCTTCCTGCCTCCATTACACTACTTTTACGGAAGAACAATTAAAAATAAAGAAAAAGGGATGAGGGGAAAGAGCGAAAGAATCAATAAGCAATCTCTGCTCACTCCATTTGGTTCAGTTCCTTTGCACAAATATCTGAAGCAAATGAGAAGGGCCTTTGCAGCTCGCAGGATTGAGAGCAGATAAACCCACCGTTCAAATGGATGAGATTTTTGCAAGTCGTTGTTTTTTTTTTAAATTTACTTCAATGCCCCCACAAGACTCCAATTTTACGATAATATCCCCAGTATAGTTCAAGTGGGCCTCTAGTGGAAGGCCCATTTGATGTAGAACTTGGTACAACTAAATTATATGGGCTTTATACAACCCAAAAATACTGTTGTAACCCTAACTTTAACAATACTAAAAAAACCGAGATTGATACGCTCATTTATTGAATTTTTTATTCTAAATTTTATTATATTTATATTTTATTTAATATAAATATATTATGTATATAAAATATTTTTTAAATAATGAATAATATAATATTCATACGCGTATGTGTGTATATTAAATAAATTAAAAGATGTAATATGATTCCAGTCCAAAGCCTGCCTGGCTCCTCCATTACCTCTTATTTCATGAAATAAAGACAGCATTAATTAATTAGATTAGTTGGCGTAAATTATGTCATATTAATGAGTGATTATGTTAATTAATCTTCTCATAAGATCTGAAGACCCTTCTTCTTCTTCTTTTTTCTTTCCACAAAAAATTAGCATTTTAGCTCAGTAACTAAACAACGACCCATTGATTTCTAGTTGTGAGTTAAAAGGTAAAAAAGCAGGCAGGCAGACAGTAATAGTGTAAAAGAGAAGAGAAGATGTGATTAAGATATAATTAGTAGTAGAAGAAGTGGTATATGAGTGAGGGAGAGGGAGAGGGAGTCGGAATTGGTGGTTGGGAGAATGGAGAATGTGTTGGAAAAATTTCAATTTTGAGTAGCGAAACATTGAAATATAAGAATCGAATTTAAAAATCAAAAGTAATGAAAGTTATATTGGAACAAATAATGTGTAACAGTTAGAATTGCTATTTATGAGAAAATAATTAAATAAAAAACTTACAACGATAATTATATGGTAATAAGAATTGATCGAATTGTAGGATTGACTGATTGTCTTGAAAAAATATACATCCTGTATCAGTAGCGCACCAGTCACAACATAGTTTCTTCCAGAATAAGACGATTACAGTTCTTTTATTTTAACACTATATCAAAAAACACCTCGACCAATCACTCAGAAGCTCGTTACTGAAAATTAATTTCAAATCTGTTGAGATGAGAGAGAGAGAGAGCTTGATAAGTTGTGTTTTTACAAATGAAAAATGGCAAGCCTTTATATATGCAAAAAACCAAGCCTCGCAGCATGAAATTCAGTCAAATAATGACTCTTAATTCCGAATGTAACAGCCAAGAAAAACTTGAAACAGCAGCTGAAATTTTCAGCTTTGAAACTAAAAATTAAAATTGAGTTTAATTTTAATAAATAATTTAAAAATTATATTTTCAACTGTTAAAATAAATTTAAAACTTTTACTGCAAAAAACTATATCTTGAGCCTGAGACATTGTTAAAATAAATTTAAAACTTTTACTGCAAAAAGCTATATCTTGAGCCTGAGACATTTGACCAAACGCCCCACACTGAAAGCCAGGGCGGGTGGTGCACGTGTGGGGCAACAACATGTTCACTCTAATCTTCATAATACTTCAAACTCAAATTTAGATTTAAACTTAATATAAGGAGTTTATTATACGAATAAACTTTCTATGTGGTATAATAAAATATGAGTGTATAATACTCACCTCCACAACACCTTATATACTTATCAATTCTCATCATTGTCCCATCATGCTTCAATGTGGGACAAATATTTCTTCTATTTTTCTCAACCTAATCTATGAATTTCATGTAATTTTTATTAAAATTACAATAATTCCCTACAAATCCACAAATTTGAACTCAAGTTTCTGTGATTTACTTTCAATAATGGTATCTTCCGATTTGAACCACTGCCTAAGTTATCTAATGTCAGCAATCACCAAGTCAAATGGAACTATGCATTGAATTTGAGTCTGCGACTGCGATAGCTTCTATCAATAACAACAAGCTACAGATTTTGTGTGGATTTTTAGGATTGACACTGTAAGCCATGTGCCTCAGATCCTATTCATGAATGCTTTTAGGAATAACCTAATTCCTTAGTTGCGGCCAAACAACTCCATTCACTTAGTTGGTCGTCTCTAGGGATATACTGCTAGCATCTCGTCTGATAGACTTGACCATATTCAAAGTTAAACTCTTACTATACTTGATATACTAACACCTTCTAGAATTACAGGGGACAAACTCCAGATACAAAGTATCAGTGTATTTTAGTGCTCTGATATACCCTACGACTTGTTAATACCACATTCAACCTTCTTTGTGAGATCTCCACTTAGAAAGTTAGCTTGCCATCATAGTTATATCATTGATGGATTTTCAGTCACATCCCTAATCTGGATTTATAAACTTGTGACAAATCCAATCCTTTCTTAAAAGGATTAACTACATTGTCTTTTGTTCCCACAAGGTCAATATCAATTACTCTGTTTGACACTAATTCTTTTATAGACTTTAGTCTAATTTAGATGTGTTGTTTGGTCTTTTGGTTGTATTTACGACTTCTTACCTTTGCAATTGTGTTTTGGTTATCACAATGTACAACAATAGGTGGAAGATGCTCGCTTACAATGAAAAGTTGTGATAACAACCCATATAACAATTCTGCCTCAGTACCAATCATATCCAAAGCACATAATTCGACTTCAAAAGTAAATTGAGTTATCAAAATCTGTTTTACAGACTTCCAAAAAACGTGTCTGCACCTGAGGTAAAGACATATTCTAAACACCTATTACTTCTGGAGTTTTTGACTATCCAACTAGTATCACTATATCCCTCAAGAACAATAGGGAGTTGTCTATAATATATGGCTAGTGATACCGTGCCCTTTAGGTACCTTGCTAGTGTATTTAACCAGCTTTGAGACAGAAAAGGATATATCTGATTTCGTACCATTTGCTAGATACTGTAAACTCCCAATAATTTGGGAACACCACTTTCATTTTTTAATAAAGCTACAAAAGAATCATATGATGTCTTTAAAATTCTACTGTTTTGATAACCAAATTTCTCAATTATCTTCTCAACATAGTAAGATTGAGAAATGGTTATCCCATCAATTAAATGGATCAACTAGATGCCTTAAATTACATTAACCTCGCCTGTATCCTTCATTTGAAATTTATTCTTTAAAAATGACTTGGTTTCAGTTATAATTTCTAGATATGATCCTATTAACAGAATATCATCTATATACAGACATAAAATAATTATTTTATATTCTTTAACTTTATCGTATATTCACTTATCATTTTTATTTACGATGAAGTCAAACGTAAAAATAGTTTTATTAAATTTTTCATGCCACTCTTTGAGTGTTTGTTCAGTCCATAGAGAGACTTAACGAGTTTATAAATTTTGCACTTGTTATCATGAGCTACAAATTCCTCAAGCTAATTCATGTATATTTTCTCATCAAATTCACCATATAACAAGGTTGGGAGGGAGGACAGTTTTATCTACATTGAGTTTTACTTAAAGACCAACTCTAGTACCAGGTTTAATTAATGGGTAATTAATAATACTAATACCAGATATATGGGAGTGTGGGGGAACCCCGTCCCCATGACGGGTGGGCCCATTTAGGTCCCCTAATAGGCCCATAAATAGAAGTGCGGGGGCCCATCCCCCATTCACAGTTCCAATACCACCTCCCCCCCCCCCCCCGCCAACCGGTTTATATATCATTATAAAATTCAGCCACCACACCAACACCTATTTTATTTTTTCTTTCGTCAGTACGTTGTCATCTTGTCTTGTGGTTGTGGTGGGGTCAATAGGTGTGTTCAGTCCACACTCCATACCCTCTCTCTCTCTCTCTCCATCCATCAAAAATACCAAAAAAACCCTAACGCAACATCACTCTAAACAACGAACATGTCTTCTTCAGATATGATGCTTCACAAAATCTCCTCTTCTCACCACCACCCCGCCACCTCCGCCCCCCGCAATTCAATCCACAAGAGAAAGACTCCTCTTGCCCCCAAAGATCGCCACACGAAGGTCAACGGCCGCGGCCGCCGCGTCCGGATGCCTGCTCTTTGCGCCGCCCGTGTTTTCCAGCTTACGCGGGAACTTGGTCACCGTTCCGACGGCGAGACCATAGAGTGGCTCCTGCGCCAAGCCGAGCCTTCCATAATCGCCGCCACCGGAACCGGCACACTTCCCGCTGAGGCCATCTCCACCTCCTCCGGCTCCCTCCCCCCGCCCCGTCCCGCGGCCACCGTTCAAGCGGCAGCAAGCAGGTCGACCCAGTCGCTAACCATGGTGGCCCAACCGGTGTCATCCGTGATAGCCGGTAACATGTTCACGGTTCCTCCACCACCGCCGAGCTGCAGGCTGGACCTGTGCCAGCCATCGACGCCAATGGAGTTGGAGTTCCTTCGAAATGGGTACCGCCACATGCCGTTTACAGCGTTGCTGCTGCAGCCGGCAACGGTGGAAGAAGAGGCCGAGGAGAGGCATTCCGGGGATCACCAATAGATAGATTCTAAGCTATCTACTACAACTGTAGAAGTAATTAGCAATTAGTTTATCTATAAGAAAGGATATCATATTTTTGTGTTTTATTATATGGCTAAAAAAGAAAAAAAGTGGGGCCTCTTGGGAATTTAGGTGGAGATATCTTCTCATGTCTTTTCGATAATTGGGAATTTTGTACTTTGATGGGTAAATGATGAAAATGCGAATGAAAAAGACGTATACCATTGGCAATCTAATCAGTGAAAAGGCAAAAATTCTACACCGCTTTTACTATACTATATCAATATTTCCAAAGTTGAATTACTGCTGTTAGTTTCATGTGTTTGGAAAAGGCTATGGTTTTTATTTATTGTTAGGAGGAATTAATGATGTGAAGAAAAGACCGGCTTTAATCATGGGGAAAAGTTACTTGTATGCAGAAGAATGAACAACCCTGGCCTGAGACAATCATTGTGGGTTCCTATTCCATGGATCGGGACTGGGTCCAGGTGAAATCTAGTTTTTACTTTCCAGCAGCCGACGGTGGGTTTGGTTTGACAACTACGGGGTGTAAATGGTAATTCAATTGTGGTGTTGGCAGGTGAGAAAATAGTATATTTATTTATTTGAGTTGAACCACGACCATGGACCAGTAGGTTGCCACATCCGAGAAACGTAGAGGAAAAGGGTGAACAGTACCATAATACTATGAATAGAATGTTATTGTCAACAAGTTTCCATTTGCTTGACTTCATTATTTTGCTGCATTCCGGACATACATTCAGTTGCCCGAAGTATATGCAGATCAAACACTAGGAAAAACTTTAATACCGGGTATATCTCTTTGGTGGATTCTGAGCCAGGAATGGACCATCATGCTAAACCTCATGGGCATCAGTTTGATATTAGAAATGGTCATCAAAAGATTAAATGCATGCTCTCCGTCCCAATTATGCTCTCAGACCCAATTGTGCTCTCAACAGAAGTGCAGGATACAAGTGCAATAAGGAGAGGGGTTCAAATTTGCGAAGGGCGACATAGAAGAAGTAACCTGGAAAGTCTTGAAATGTTCACTGTTTGCGAAAAGGGTGGAAAGATTACGTCATAAGGAGGCTGTGAGCATACTGAAGTAGTAGCACACTAGTAAAAATAATGATGTATAAATTAATATTATAATAGTGTAATTATAAGAGAACATATAAAGTAACGAATAAAGATAAACATCTTCACAATGAGGACTGTACAACTGAGGCAAGGGTGCCGCCACGTTGAGAAAGCAGTATATGATTCATAACATGTCTACTGCTTGTTACGAAAGCTCCACCACTTTTTCTTCCTCTTAAAATCAGTTGGAGGCAGATCTGACCAATAAAAATTAATTTTTATCATATTAGTATAGGATGCCAAAAAAGTTCTCTGAAGATACCACGATTCAGACACCATGAAAATCTACAGTTTATACTTCTGTTTCTAGCCAAGGCAAAATGCAGTTGTTTGGGTTCAAATGCTTATAACAGATAACTTATGGGCTTGAGCGTGGGTGAAATTGTCTGTATAAGTCATCAACTGGTGATGTGAGTATTAGGCAGAACGCATTCATGCAACTAAATCATAATGGTTTAGCAAAAGCATGCATCTCGCTCTTGTCCGATCCCCACTCTCATTAAATCATGACAAAAAGAAACGAGATTTACCTCCTTGAGGATAGATTGAGTTGTAATGTACTTCAGCCCAGAAGCTCAAGTATATGACTGCACAAGAAGACACAAATATTGAATTTAATCCGTAGTGATCCGGACACATATATGATCGAACACATATCATCATGCACACACATACAACTAGGGAAATCGAACAAAAAAAAAACAAGAATTGATAAGAGAAGGGGAATGGATATTGTAAAAATAAATGAATGGCAGACAAGGATATGTTGGGTTTTGTGAAGCTGACAAGAGAAAGCATCTCACAAGATCCCAACTACCGAACACTAGGTGCAGCAATTATGATATACCAATTTCCAACAAGAACTACCGATTATTATTATCAAGTAACAGAATAAAATCAAGTAATGCTAAGAAAACCAAATAGTAACCTCTTTTGGACTTCTGGTCTTTGGGAAGAATCTCGATGTAGCAGGTATCTTTAAATGAAGTTACTACAAGAATTCTCACACCATACTGTCAAAAGGAAAAGAGCCAGTCTAAGTTCTTATAGCAAGTACATATACTCCATAAGAAAAAGGACAAACACGCCAGACTTGGTTAAGGTAAGGCTATCATTACCGAATCTGCAGCAGCCTGGAGTGTGACATGATCACCCCACTCGCCACTCCTGGCCATTAAACATGCAAACAGAATAGGAGTTCAAGGTGCTAAAAAGAAAAATGACAACAAGGGGGAAGATGAAAATCAAGATGAAGAACTATACTTGGACATCCTTTTCAGATATTCAGCATATTCCATGGGAACATAGCCCTCATACATCTCGGGATGGGCTTTAAGCTTAAAATACGAAACCAACACACAGGAAGATGTCAGATTTACGACTACAAAAATGAACCACCAGAATGTAACCAGATCAGAGAACAAAAAAGAAGAATATTTCTTTACAACTACAACCACCTGACGGACAACTTGTTTTCTCACAAATTTGTGGTGTTCAGGAGTCCGATAAAACTGATCAGATAGAGCTCGAAACTGCAGGAAAACCATAATGATTGAGTTGGAATTCCATCAAATTGTAGAAATATAACAATGGTCAATAAGCACATGACGGCATATGTGTTTACTTAGAACTCATTTTAAGGTGAAAAGGTCAAGCCATAGGCTTTAGCATCACCTGCTTATTATTAAATTAGCAAGACATAATGGAGATGAGAATAACTCATAGTTTTCATCATGATTCAGTTTAACTATAACAAGTCTATAATGGATATGAGAAAACTTCTTAGTCTTTACATGGTCTTGTGTTATTGATAACAAGTCTGTAATGGCAATGAGGAAAAATCTCTGTAATCTCCAAATGGTCTTTGTTTTAGCATATAGCAAGCGATAAAAGTTTATCTCCATGTGATCTGGTTGTTTGTTATAATTCTACTAGAACATTTTGGCCAAGTATTACGTTGCAACAATAGATTGCAAGAATGATAACTGCAATGTCTAATTGGACTCAAAACAAGGCAAAAGACAGAGAAAACTAACCTGACAGTTTCCATCTCCTTGAACTTTGTGCTCAATCAAGTCATATAACTGTAACCTGAAACAGAATCACCACCCAAGATCAATTTGAAAAATGTGCTACACCAATTTATGATCATGAAAATAATATATCTCCATGATCTATTCCAGCAAAAAGTGCAACCAGAAAATGAGAAAATCATAGCAAGAGATGAGGGTCCACTGCAAAGTTAGGCATCGTCTAGGGCTTCATTTGCACCCCAATTTCGCCTTTTTCACTCCAAAATCAAGTGCAGGAAGGTAATGTAAATTTCCAATCCAGTCCTTATAGACACTATAAACTGCAGCCATCTTTAACACTTTGTTGGTCCACCACAATTCCTCACGACGCTAAACAAGCTTACTGAGAAGTATTCTGCTTAAATACCCTTGAAGTCAGCTGAAAGGAAAACTTTTTGGTGGCTTATGAACTCTTCTCTCTGAAAAAGCTGACTTGGCTAGTTTGGTATAGGTCATTTTCAATGGGTATTTAGACAAAAGAAGATTATTTTACACAATGTAGGGTGATCAAGGATGCAGGTGCGGGCATACAGCACAAGAGCAAGGAGATACACATTAAGGAGGGTTTTTTTTTTCTTTTTTTTTTGGTTGATGAAAATACACATATTAAGGACATTAATTGACAAAGACATTGACGAACATAGGAACAGGAAAGGACAGCTACACACCTAAAGCACCAGGTGTAATTTGATATTCTAAGCCAACACAAGAGGGGATCAGAAATACCTATCTAGCAGCCTTTGATGGTCAGATGTCGCTTCATCAACTGAAGGTATGTCTCCATTAATTCTTGGAATATGCTGCATAGTACCAATAAAACACTTGAATATCATTTGAAGAACTTCTTAAAGAAATTGAAATTATGTCCTATCACACAAACTACAAGATTTTGACAGTTGATACTTTAAAGTTTGAGCTGCACTCAGTTCTCGATATATTAGGAATATCACATGTGATTCAGCAGTGGCTTGAAACAGATTCAGGATATCTTTTGATTTGCCATAGCATCAGATGCCTAAGAATACATAATACAACCTTCTCAAAAGAGTCCTCAAGAATCTTTAAGTGCAATACAAACTTGGATACATTTGCAAATTTACAGAGCTGGAACTTACAGGAACAGGTACCATTTGGTACAGCCTCTTTTCAACTTCTCCATCAAGGTCAGACTCATCAGTTATGTCCAAAGTATAAGAGTAATCATCTCCATCACATGATCGATCTCCAGGACTGGAGCATACACTTCCCACATCATCAGTCTCATGCAAGTGACCGTCTTGACCTGCAAATTTTGTAGGTTTCTCAGGAATTTATTATAATATAATCTAGCCTGAGATAACCACACAAGAACCAACTGAAGAAAGACATACCAAGATAATAGTTATTTGAAGAATTATGCCAATTTGGGACAACAGAGGAACTTTGCGAGTATTCCTCCCCAGAATGTGATATTTCAGGTGCTTCTGCAATTGATAATTGTGACAATTCTTCTTGAAGAAGAGAATGTGCAATAATCTCATCGGTGTCAATGTTGCCACACTCTGTATCACAATGATTATCTGTAATGTACTGTTCATGGCAAATTTTCACATCATGTTGAGTGCTGTCTCCATAATAATTGTTACTGAAAATATTGTCGAAGTTGAAAAAGCTCCAAGGAGCAGCATCTGATTCTGGCTCATGCATTTTTTATTTCTTCCACTGAGTGCTTTCAGACCAAAACGTGCATTCAACCAATGAACAATGCAGTAATACCCAGCTTTTCTGCTTCTGTTAAATCCCCCAGCTAAAATAGGGAAGAGATAAATTATTCAGTTAGTGACAGGAGTAGCAAATATTGGTACGTATAAGTAGAACTCTTTGAATACTGTCAGCTCGAGCAAACAGCAACAAGACTCTGGTTGGTTGTCCCCTCAGAAATTTGAACCTCATGACGGTATTTTTATATAATCAACTTCGTCATACCCTCTTAATACAAATTAACCCTATTTACTCTTCAGGATGTAGCAAATAAAGTTGCATTCCTAAAACAGAAATTTATTTTCCCAAGCACATCCTCAGAGTAACAACATGGACTCGTTTATACTTAACAACAAACTTTAAAAGGCAAAATGTCCAAAGACATCCAAAAGGTTCACTTTTCCACTTGCTTCCAAAACTAAATGTTCAAACAAGGACAATAATATTGGGACGGAGGGTATATCACTTAGGGGAAGACAGAAGGATACAAAAAGTCTCATCCGTCATAAAGTACAAGTTATACAACTCATGAGGCATTAGAGAACCATATTCTTATAAATCCCTCCTTCCAAGGACCTCCGGACCTACGGCTATGCAAATGAAAATCAAGCATTTTTCTTTTACATAAATCAAGTACAATTAATACTGTTCTAGAAACTGATTAGCTGGCTATATTAATCTGGAAAATATTGGACTACTTGTTAAAAGATGACAAGTACAAAAGGCACTTATATACAAACCAAATCTAAAAATCACTTGTATAGAAGATAACGCAATCTACCCCTGAAGCTATTAGGCCCTAAGTACCTCACCCATTAAAAATATATACACAAATGTGGATATGGTCGAAAAAGCCATACTTATATACAAACCAAATCTAACGTTTGCAAAAAATTACGAAAATACAAAAATAAATGAACATATGAATTCTTGGAATTTATTTAACAACTGCTAACACCAAGGTTAAGCACAGATTATGGAATTAATCCAGATTTTTCTTTTGTTCTACAATGGATGTAAGAATTACTCACTAAAGTATTTTTCAAAGTATGTCAAAAGTCCAAATATGGTCTGTAATGAAGAGTGTCCTTATGCTGAAAGTATTAGATTTGCGCTTTAGAGCTTGGCTTCATATCCCGCAATTGCTCAATGTAAATCCAAAAGGTGTTAAATGTCCGAAAAATAAACTCAAATGTCCAAATACATCAGAAATAATAAGATTTCTCGGGAAATTTTGGGTCAAGGCATGATATCGAATAGATCACAACTACATGAAAATATAGTAGTATCTCTGAGGATCAAATGTCCATCAACTCAACATTGTTCTTTGTTAATCATCTGATAAAGCCAAATCTGTCTCCTTTAGTTTAACTTACAAAACAGCCCCATAAATAATTCAAGAAGAGGATGCCAAGGGTTCATCACGTTTTACTTGTTGAAGCTTGTAGATAAATTCCAGAATACCATCTGCATATAGAAATCTCTCAAAACTATTTCCAAGAATATGGACACATCCACGGAAAAGATTGATTGACTGATCAGATCCATACACATTAAAGCTATAGTTAACCTAAAACTCTTTATCCACAAAGCAAGAGTTTTCCTAACGCCTTTGATTTCTGTGAGGAATTAGAGGCTCTTAAAAAAATGAATCATGGAAAAACTGGTTCACATATGTGATCTATTGCCATTGAGAGAAGGAAAGTATCACCAAAGCCATAAGATTATAAGCAATTGAAAGGAGATGTGTTCTTTAATATACTTTCACTACCCACAGTCAAAAAAACACAACTGAGAGTTGATCAAGAGCTAAGCATATGCAAATTCAGATTGTTCTCTAATAGATGCATATCTTTATAACTGGTGATTTTTCCAAAGGTTCACTTATCCAATCACGGCTAGCTTAACGCTCCAAAACTTATCTTCAGTAAAAAATTCACAGTAAATTTTTCAATATCAAATTCCAATGCTCAAGAAATCTGGAAACTTCAAAAGTAAACAGTAGAATTCGTGATTAATTTTTAAAGAAAAGGTCTAGCAAGCTGCAAGCAGCACTATCATTCATATAAAGAGAGAAAAAGTTGAAGAGGAAAAAAAAAAGGTGCAATTAAAGGATCATCCTTGAATATACCTAAATCTCTTCCAGAACTGATTATTTAATCAAACGATCAACACACAATCAAAATATGCTCATATTCAGCAAACTAATTGAATAGTACGGGCGTAATTGAGAATAAATATATTCATAGAGTCGAAGCATATCAGCATCCAGAAGAATCCGAAACTTCGAACCAAAGCAATTCCAAATCGCAGTTGAAATCCACTAGAAACTAAACAAAAAGATCAATCAACGTCACAATGAATTCCACAAACACGAAACTCACCTTCAATTCAATTCCAGTAACTCGCCTGAAAAAATCACAACTGAAATGTATACACTTGGTGCAACTACGTGTAAGTATATACACATAGAAAACGCGTTCCGCAACTGTATGAGGGGTGCGTGTACTAGATAGATAGAGAGAGAGAGAGAGAGAGAGAGAGAGAGAGAGAGAGAGGATAACAATGCAAATGGGAAGAGGAAAAAGGAGACGTGGGATTTGAAGTGGTTTATATACAGTTTGGGTAAGGAGGGGACAGTGGAATTGTTAAAGATCGAACAAGTTGAGGGGAGAAAGCGCATTGGTGAATGGCGTACGGAAGCTTTCCAAACGCTTTATGGATGGCTGCCGCCTGCCCTTTCAGTGCATCCAAACATACCCTTCATTTAACCGCTCTTTCCTTCAACTGCTAATGGGTCCTCAATTTAGGTAACAACAACATTGACATCACTGTTTTGCGTGTTAGTAGAATTGCCAAACTGTTGCGTGTTTATCACCACCTGCTGCTTCCCACTATCCAATTTTAGATTATCAGATAATTATTTTTAAAATATTTTTTATTAGTTAAAAATGAAAAAAAAAAAGAAGGGTAAAGACAGATAAACTTGAGATATGGACAACACAATTTATCCCCTATCTTGATTTAAGAGCACCATAAACCTTTTACCATGGAAATCATCGAATGATTCGTTATTCATCTTATTTGATTCGGATCACTACAGATTAAATTCAATTTTTTAAAAAAATCTCAGCATATTAACATAATTAATTAATTTATTTTTTAATAATTTAAATTTTTAAATAAAATGTTGGTTTAGCATAATATCACATTTCTGACTAATTAGGTGGACAAATTGGAATTTGCAGCACGACATATGCATCCAGCAATTTAAATAATTTCGCGAGTCTTTACTCTCCTTACTATTTATAGTCGGAGGCAGGCAGCCACAATCACGACACTTTGGCATGAAATTCAACAAATTCTTGATACGTACAAGGCGGCGGATCTGCACTCAAAACAACCATGCCTCAATTATTATATTAGTTAATTAAAGATTTTTTAATTTTTTTTTTTTGGGTGATTTCTGAGTGTGATGCACTAGATGTTGTTATTTAGGTTTCTATGGGTTGGGTCACAATGTGTGCACATTAATACACTGAAAGCAACAAAAGTAATTAAATATTCTCAAACTTTATGATTCATGGTTTGATATTTTGATCAAATATTATGTGCCGTCCTAATTGACAAAAACACAGTTAGGTAGGCCTATATGTATCCTATAAAGAATTTGTTTGGTCGGGTATGGGTGCAAAAGGCAAATGGACTCTCAGCTTCTTAATGGAAATGTTGAAAATAATTCATGCCTATTCGATTCCACGTGTAATTCAATACTATATTTTTGTTTATTGTCTCTTAAGTAATAATCAAATAATTCAATTCAATTTGATTTCACGTGTGATGGAGAGATGAGTATTTTTTTTTATTTATTGGGGGACAAAAATTTAGACGATTTCAGTTTTGATCAATCAAAAATAATTTATTTTTATCGATTAAATCAATAAGTATTGGCTGATCAAAAGATGAGGAATGGTTCTGTTACTTCTGTATCAGGATTTCAGTACTTTGGTGTGGGGATGGGATGTTGAAATAGACGTAGCACGTAGATAATTGGTAAGTGTTCTTTCTTGTCTTTGCTTCTGCGCCAGCGCTTCCGTTTGAACATTGACGTTTATCTAGGCGGCAAGCAAGCAAGAAAGACATACTTGGCCTTGTACGCATGAAACCCATTGGATTCTTTTCTTGCAGCAAATAACCATCTTTTTCCTCCATCCAATTCCACTCGACTCTGCTCCAACCTCAGTTTCTTCGAGGAACGCTCATCCGCCGTCACATTTAGTTAGAAATGCGTTGTTTTTAGAGGCCAGAATGGACCTTTTTTTTTTTTTTTTTGATATTAATGCTAGGTTGAAAATATTAAACTATTAATATTAAATAAATTTTCTTTTTAACATTTTAAATTTTTAGATGAAGTGATCGTCGTGATACCAAGTCGGATCAATTAAGAGGTTTTAAGTTCATAACATCAAATTTTATTACCACCTAATTAGAAATTAAAAAATTTCTCGCGCAGAGCGTACACCTCAAAAAGCATGTTAAAATATTAATATTAAATGATTATTCTTTTTAATAATTGAGAAAGAGAAGTACTTGAAATGAAACGATGGTTTAACGAAAAATGATAACAAAATTAAAATTGAGCCCATATCCGTGTCGATTAGTATTAGATCATGATATATATTAAACTACTAACATGACATAATTCACACTGTTTAAATATTTTATACTTATAAAAGAAACAACTTTTACAATTAATACATCAATGCTTGAACTCTAATTACACATGTTCACCAAATAAAGGCACCTATCAGTCTTTGGGATTCTTCCCTTCCTAAGTCGGAGGGTTTTGATCCTGATCCTACACGCGCCAATAAGCACTCCAAGTTGCACTTTCCGCGGTTGATTCAACAACAATAATGTGAATTTTTCTCACTCGAGAAAATATACAGATTTATTTCCGGACAGCAATTTGTCCCAAGCACAACAAACACTTGCTCAGGTGCACATCATATGTCCTAACAAAGACAATACAAGCAAATTTCCAACTCATATACCTACCCTGAATCATTTCCACCCAGAACTTTTGGTGTTTATAGAGACTAAAGAAGTCCCTCGAGCAGGGAGCCGAATAGCATCTCAAGTCAATGCTCGATCTAAATGTCCGTTTGCAGCAGAAAGTTACACCAGTGACAGCACAAGCCAACGAAAGTCGAGCAAGTCCATTGTGTTGGCCATCGATGAATTTCAACAAGTTACTAGCGTCTTACACTACTAAAAACTCTTCTTCATGTACTCAAAAGAACGTGTCAATCCTACTATACTCCTGAACATTTGGGGTCAGCATGTCTTCACGAGCTTTGATGACCACACACGGACCAGCCAGCCACCGTCCCCGATTTTCATGTCTGTGATCCTTCTTTTACCTTTAGCTTCAGGTTCCTCAAACTTTTTTTTTTGCTCTTTACTCATCAAAGGTGGTTGGGGATTGCCTGTACCGTTTGTTCCCTCTACAACTTGGTTAATCATTTCCAGAACTTCGCTCATCTTTGGCCGTGTTTTCTGGAGTCTGGCCAAGCAGCGATTAGCTACAAGCGAGAGTTTGTGAGCTGATTTAAGTATTTGCTTCCCTTCAAGCCTTGGATCCAATATCTGCTGAAACTTCTTGGCATCTGATAGGTATGGTTTTACCCATTCTAAGAGCTTCTGCTCACTTCTGGGGCGGTTCCGATCCAATGGCCGTCTGCCAGTAATGAGCTCGTAGAGGAAGACGCCATAGCTCCATACATCGCTCTTTGATGTGAGACGACCAGTTTGAATGTATTCGGGAGCTGCATAACCCATGGTCCCGACAACCTGAGACATATATGTATTTGTTGAACATGATATAACTGGAAGTGGATTACGTAATACAAAATTTTTACATGCTATAAACAGCTGTAAGGCATTGAGCATACCGCAGTCGATACATGGGTTAGTCCCTCTGGAGGTCCCAGTCGAGCCAATCCAAAGTCTGATAGTTTAGCATTCCATTGCTCATCTAGGAGAATGTTAGAAGATTTGAAATCCCTGAAGATGATCTGAATAAGGAGATGATAAACATTAGTCTTATGCAAGATTACGGATCTGCAAGTTGCATCATGCATTCAAGCTCTAACTACAACACTGATCACACAGACACACAACGGGAGTGGGGGAAAGAGAGGGGCTTTGATGCACAATAGAGCTATCTACGGTAGATAAATAAATTGAATATACTTATTACGGCACTACATCGCACAGAAAATCAGTCGACGTTTATGATAAAGAATGACCTGAAAATCCATTTCCTCATGCAGGTATGCTAAGCCACGTGCAGCATCGAGGGCAATCCTCAGCCTCATAGCCCACGGAAGAGGTGTGACTGACTTAGCTGACAAATGTTCTTCCACGCTTCCATTGGGCATGTATTCATATATCAGAAGTCGTTGGATTCCTCTTTCATCATCCTCAGCACAGTAGCCAACGAGTTTCACGAGATTTGGATGTTCAACAACACCAAGAACATTAACTTCTGTAACCCATTCTTTGTGACCCTGTCAAACATAAGTGGAAGCATTAGTCACTATTAGAATCAAGTTTCAAAAGGGTTCCTTTTTACATTAGGAGACGTTAATAGAGACACTGCATTGAATCCTGACTATCACAAATTCGAGGAACTCATGCAAGAAAGGTCCTTTAAATATCACAAATAGGAGGCACAGGAGCTTTGCCTGGCCTCAAATAGTAAAATGTGCCTGGGAGGATTTTAGGAATATGAGCAACAATTGTCATTTATGGTACAATCTTAAATAATTTCACAACCTCTAACTGTTGCTGGAACCAGGACGGTCTATTATCTTGCCAACTGACCTCATGCTATAATCAGCGCTTCTTTCACGCTATTTGGGTTCTTATTCTTCTATATCAACACAAACCAGAGACATCACTTGTCTTCAGAGAGATTAGGCCATATTTTCTTGCCTATGATAGAAAAAACCTAATACTCGTCGTATAGATCCCACCAGAATTGAAACTAAACTATCATGCACATCAAGAAATTATTTGGAAACAAAAATCTGGATAACAAGAAAACAACACGAAAGAGAATCTACCTGCAGTCCTCTTCTACCAAGTTGTTTTACAGCTACATCAATTTTCTGAGCTGGATCCTCAGAGATCTTCACAATGCCCTTAAAAACACATCCGAATCCCCCTTCCCCAAGTTTGGTAGTGCGGCTGAAATTTTTTGTTGCTTGTTTCAGCTCCGGAAAAGTGAAGACCTTGAGATTACTGGGTCTCTCTGACAAACTTGGGAATTGGCTACGACCTCTGGACTCGGTGCTTTCTTCTGATGCATTCTGAGAATTAAATTCGGATCCAGATTGCCTTATTTCATGATCAGTAAATGAGGACTGCACCGAAGTTGGCCTTGGTGTCTTTGCTTCTTCCCTTTTCTCTCCAATGTGGAATTGGAAGCACTTCATGACCATCAAATGGTTTATAGCACCACTCACTGTCAATACAATAGAGGAAATAATCTAAATATCCTGTAACAGGGCTGATGGTTTAAGAAATTGTTAACAAAGACTACATAGTGTCATATGAAGAGGAAATGCAAATAAATTACATCAACTGCAACAATGAACTTTTTGAAGCAGTTGCCAACAAATAATTTCAATCAGTACGTAGTAGCAGAAACGCCCATCAGTCAAGACCTAGCGTCCAATCCAACCGACAAAACGAATGCTTAACAAAATCATCACTCAGTCATATGTCTAACTATCCAGAAAAGTTCGGCACAGCATCTACTGAGTTACAAATAAGTATCGTCATGCTTTACACCAAACCACAAGAACACATACAACTAGACAAACCATTGTCCATAACAGTTTACAATCCAATTCAACAATTTGATCCCACAAGCACCACGCCAAGCTTTAGAAGGGCAAAACAGATATCCAAAGAAAATTGCGTCCTCGAAGACTTCCCTCGGTATTATCTACTAGTTCTTGTTTTCAACACTGATTCTCTCTCCCTCTGTGTGTGTGTTTGGTGGGGGGAGTTGAGAAGGAATAGGAAAAAACAAACGTTATTACCTATAATCAGTCTGGAAACTCCCTCAGACCATTCCAGCAGGAAACTAACATCACCTACTATGCAAAACTCAAACCCCACCCTTTTTTTTTTTCTTCTTCTTTTTCCAAAAATACAGTTCTGACAATCAAATAAATTTCAAACCGACAAAGGGTATCCACAAACATTCTTAACCTCAGGAAAAGATTCAAAACCCGCATCAAGTGCCGAATTACACCAATAGAAGATTGAAGTTACAGTTAAGATGCCTTATACTTTTTAGAGTTCTCAATCTGATGCCAAAGATTGGTGTTTTTTCTGGTTTCCATAATTTGCAACGAAAAAGTCCAAATTTTCTGTGATTTCTCAATAAATGATCGCATAAAGATTTGAGAACCCAAATTAAATTCTCAATTATACAACGAAAGAACATATCTCTTTGGGAAGAATTACCTTTTGCTCGCCCAGATCCCAGAACTGGAAATCCTTCCTGATTTTGGAAATTACCCAAAAAATTCAATCTTGGACCTGTTTAAACGTCAGAGTTACCCTCAGGGCTCTGCAATGACTTAACAAAGAGAAGTCTTGCACACGGCAACAGCAAACTCATTAAAAGTCTGTCGTACTGCCAATAAGAAAGGAAATACAAATAGCCCACAAAGTACTACAAGAACTAAACTTGACTACACATAATACACACTAAGAAGAAGGGATTTTCCAACTATATACTGTACAGATGTACAACTAAGTCTTTCTTCCTTCTTTTGTTGGAACAACTATGTTCTATCCTACCCTTTTGGGGACAAAGGAAGTATGAAACTAGAAGCTACGTGTGAAGGCGGCCTTTTGAAAGAAGAGGACAACTAGAGAGAGAAAATGTAGGATAGTGGAATTTAGAGGAGAAAAAGTCATCAAAGACAATCTTTGAATTACACGGAGGATTGAACTAGTATACCCGTGTCCATGTTATAACGGCTTTTCATACTTCTATTTTGCTGACAATGTCGTGTATTTCTCTTTGTTTTTTCGGTGATTATATTTTTACCATGATGCCTCTTGAGGTTAACGAACAAGTGGGTAGATTAGATAGATGGGCAGTTAAAATTTTGATATATGTATATTTATTACATTACATTATTATGATTGAGTGACCAATCAGGTGATGGCACCAAAAAACGTATAGAGACACCCTTATGTTTATGTTTTGAGTCCAAAAATTGCGCCATGAATCTCTCCCCGCCAATTCTTCCTCCTAACACCATGGAGCTCTTCCCCAACCCTGCACACCATTCTCACATCTCACCTCCAAGAAAACTTGACCAAAAAAACTTTTTGTATTTTTGGCTCCTCAATCGCCCAGGCCTTGTCATTGATCGTCCATCAATTCTTGGAATGGGTGCTCGAGAAAAGGATTACTTGTGAGGAACTTTGAGCTGGTTGCATCAACGACCATTCTTGGAAGAACACCCTTAATGTGGAAGCTTGTTGTGCGATTCTTGGATGATTCTCCTTATGTACGGGTGTTGTAAGGATTTACATGATTGAAATGAGTGGAATTAGGGTCAATTCCTCTCGAGTTTCATCATTCTTGGTGCTGCTGATATTGGTTATTGTTCTGGGTTGTTCGAGGCGGGTATGGTGTGCGGATGAAGATGAATTTGATGAGTCTGGAAATTCCAAAGCGCTACCTCTTGTTACATCTCTCATCTATAACCAAATTTCGAATCTCACAAGGATATTCAACAAGGAGATTACTGAGACCTTAGGATATTGCACTAAGGATGTGTGAGTTCAATGGTTTCTTTTGTTTCCGGATTTCTTAGTTAGCCAATTTGCTCAAGTTTTTATTTGCTTTCCCAGGGATCGTGATTTGGATGGGGCATTCAAATTCTCCAACAATTTGGACTTTCTCAGTAATTGTGTTAAAGAGACGAAAGGTATTCCAATCTAAGGCTGTAACAATATGTACTGTTTTATGCCAAATCCTGGTTAGTTAAGGCCGTAGATACTTTTTGCGTTTGAAGTATTCAACGTGATGCATGTTATATGCATGGGGGAGATAGGAGATTTGCAGTGAAACAGCTTGTTATTACTGCAAAAGCTGATAGCTCTATATCGGTGAAATTTGTTAGCCTAAGTCTTCTTCATCTTTATATAGTAATTTCTGGAACTGGCTTGGTCATTTCTACAGATGTAACAAAGAGGGTCTGTACAGCAGCAGAAATGAAGTTCTATTTTACTAGTTTTATGAACACAAAGTCAGCTGATGCACAATTCTTAAAACCCAACAGAAACTGCAATTTAACGTCGTGGGTTCCTGGATGTGAGCCTGGCTGGGCTTGTACCATTCCTCAACATGAACAGGTTGACCTCAAAAACTCCAAGGATATTCCTAACAGGGTTCGTGATAGTCAACCTTGCTGCGCAGGTTTTTTCTGCCCTCGAGGCCTCACCTGCATGATTCGTAAGTGCTTAATCTTCTTTATTCTTCAGAAAATTGCCACGCTTTCCGCTTTTCCATACTGATTATCACATGCAAGACTTTCTTGAGTTTGGTCCACATGAATTCGTATGCACCTGGCATAAATATGCTAAAAAAGTTACAAGATGCAAGGCTTAAGTAGTCTGAATTTTGAATGAATCGTTCCAAGATGCAATAACTCAAACTCTTGCAACTGACACACTCTAACTTTGTTCTAAATTTATTGAAGCTTGTCCTTTAGGCTCATATTGCCCGCGTGCAACACTCAACGACGCAACTGGCATATGTGAACCGTAAGTTTATTTTGCAGCTGGAACTTCTGTCTCCACATTTTTGCAGCCTTCGTTACTTGTATGATTAGTTGATACATATTTGGTGTTTAAAAACATATTACAGATATGCATATCAGTTACCTCCTGGTGCAACAAATCACTCTTGCGGCTCAGCAGATATATGGGCGGGTGTAACTAGTAGCGATGAAATATTTTGTTCAGCAGGATCTTACTGTCCAACCACCACACAAGAGACCCAATGCAAAAAAGGGTATGAATATCATCGAAAGCCTCGGGCCCTGATACTTAGAATTTTGCATCTCTATTTACTGACCTTCTTTGCTTTTTGCAAATCCAGACATTACTGCAGGCAGGGCTCTACTGAGCAAAGAGGTACGCTATAGAAACTCTTAAGTTGTTTCTTATACAAACTGATGCATTGCTCATTTGGGAGAAAGCATGGCGTGTAACTATTGTTAGTTTCCCGTGGACTTAAATAAGAGTCTTGTAGAGCATAGCTTTAACATGTGAAAATTTTCAATGAGAGAGGAGGTGAAAAAAAGTTTGTAATGAAAATAGTCAATGTTGTTAATATCTCTTCGGAAAGTTGGTTCCTCCAAAGATAGACTGTTGTTTATCCCAATTGTAGCAGCCCATGATGGAAGGACCATTGTGAAAATTGGAATGTTAAACCTCTGTCTAAGCAAATTGCTGTACCTTCTTAGTGATAAACTAGATAATATGAGATAAAGGTCATAGAAATAGTTATAAATAGGCAAATTCAAATTGTATTTGTTTTCTTTTTACGCGCATGCATCCATCTCACTCGCGCACACACCTAGCATTCGAACCCAAGACCTCCAACACTGGCTTCAAGTTGAGTACTTGTAATTAGGAAATATTCTTCCTTTGAATTTTTTGAAACACAATGATTGTTTCACCGTTTGTTCTAATATTATACTGAATATTTGCAGCTTGCTTCAAGTTGAGTACTTGTAATCCGAATTCTGATACACAGAACTTGCAT
The DNA here is from genome assembly GCF_026168435.1 of Sesamum indicum. Lineage (NCBI taxonomy): Eukaryota > Viridiplantae > Streptophyta > Magnoliopsida > Lamiales > Pedaliaceae > Sesamum > Sesamum indicum. The sequence goes on from NC_142667.1 coordinate 14,938,704, forward strand.
GCATATGGATTTTTGATCATTGTAAGTTGAACACTTAATAAAAATCATATCTTTACATTGTTCAACAGATGGTTCTTCACATTATTAATTACCAGCTTCTTCCAGAAAAATGAAGAATTACATACATTGATCTCTTAATTTCTATCTTGCCCTAATCTGATTTCCACTCGTATATGCAGGGCTTGTTAACGTTGGTGTTGGTAGTGTTTTACAATTGCTCTGATCAAGTCCTCACCACTCGTTATGAAAGATTGGCCAAGTCCAGAGAAAGAGCGGCAAAAAGTGCCCGGGAAACTGCACTAGCAAGACAAAGGTGGCAAATGGCAAAAGAGGCTACAAAACTCAGAAGTATAGGCTTGCAACAGCAGCTATCGAGCAAATTTTCGCGTAAAACTGGTGATTCATCTTCACTTCCACCTAGGTTTCCGGGTAACTCGAGTACACCACTACCTGGTGCTCCAAAGACAACAAAGGAAGAAAACAACCTCACTCAGATGCTGCAATCAATTGAAGATAATCCAGACAGTCACAGAGGTTTCGACATGGCAATTGGAGATAAGCATATTAAGAAGCAAAATCTCAAGGCAAAACAGTTGCACACTAAAAGCCAAATATTTAAGTATGCTTATGGTCAACTTGAGAAAGAGAAAGCTATGGAACAGAAACAAAAATTGACCTTCTCAGGTGTAATTTCAATGGCCACTGATGCAGAAATGAAGACTAGGCCATCCCTTGAGGTTGCTTTCAAAGATCTCACCATAACTCTGGCAAACAAAAACAAACATCTGATGAGGCGTGTCACTGGGAAAATTTTGCCTGGTCGAATATCAGCTGTCATGGGTCCATCAGGGGCAGGGAAAACAACATTTCTTTCTGCTGTGGCAGGAAAGATAAGGGGGTGCCACATATCTGGTTCAATTCTCATAAATGGAAAGCCTGACTCAATTCACTGTTACAAGAAAATAGTAGGTTTTGTTCCACAAGATGATATAGTTCATGGAAACTTGACAGTAGAAGAGAACTTGCGTTTCAGTGCTCGGTGCAGGTATATTAGTTATTTGGGTTTTATGCATGTGGGGCAGTTATCATCATCCTTAAAGCTGAATATGTGAGGTTCAATAAGTTATTAAAAGACTATGCAGTTACCACCTGACATTGTAATGCATCCCACTACTGGAAATTCATTTTCAGTATAATGCTCTCAATTTGTTATATTCATAACTTTCCTTTAGAATTGCTAAAAAAGTGGAAATTGGTTACTGTTATTGTTATATGACACTGTGAGAGTTGAAACAGTAAACCTTTTATGACATTTTGCGCCATGAATGGAGCTAAATCTTTGTGATGGTGCAGCAAGAAACTACAAGTAGATGAATTCGTGACATTTCTTGCTCCTAAATTAAGTTTCTGACGTCTTATATTCTGGATTTGATTGTGCATAGATGGACTTATCCATGAAGTCACGCTCGTAATTAGTTTGCGAGCTATCTTTTTCAGATTTAGTTATTGTCTGCTTCTATTGTGCCTTTGCTAGTCATTTTGAATTAATTAGAACTTTTCCAATTTCTTTGTGCTAATTTTATACGGTGTAATCACCTTTCTGTTCTTGGGCTTGCAACATATTTCATTTTCTTGAATTTGATTTCTTTTGTTGATTTGATAAGTTGTTGGCTTTTTCTGCTGTGTACTCATGTTTGGGCTTCAACATTATGAAGACTTTCTGAAGACATACAGAAGGCCGATAAGGTCCTTGTTGTTGAAAGAGTTATTGAGTCCCTTGGACTACAAGCAGTGAGAGATTCTCTTGTTGGTACAGTAGAGAGGCGAGGTATCTCTGGTGGCCAGAAAAAACGTGTAAATGTTGGGCTGGAAATGGTCATGGAACCTTCACTATTAATCTTGGATGAACCCACATCTGGCTTAGACAGTGCATCCTCAGCCTTACTCATTAGAGCTCTTAGACGTGAAGCTCTTGAAGGAGTAAACATCTGCATGGTTGTTCATCAGCCCAGGTAAGTCCTAATGATAGCCCATTGCTCTCTCCCTGGACCTGAAATATGTCACGGTTAATAGAAATAGGAGTTTCCTGAAGAGAGACACCAGAAAGTGGGAGTTCCTAGAAGCTGTGTATTAATTCCACAACAAGAACAGGAAAAGCCAAAAAGTTTATCTGTAGGTACTATTAGAAGCTTAACAATGTGTTTCTCTTAACATTGGCTAAGCTCCAATCCCGTAGGCATCAGCGCAATATTCTAGCGATAATCACATTGAAATAACTCAGTGTGATGATATAATGCATTTACTTCTCTATAGGAAAATCTTGATGGTTAAAATCCATACGTGGAATGAAATTGTGTGCACACTCCCAAGGGCTGTTATCTTAGAAGCAGAGGTGTTCAACATAATTACTTGTGCATGCATATATAGATAGGCATTCCTTTCATCATGATGTTGCTGCTGCTAAAGTGTTAATGAATTTACAATTTTCCTGCTTCAGCTATACTTTGTACAAGATGTTCGATGACTTAATACTTTTAGCCAAAGGTGGTCTTACCGTGTACCATGGATCCGTGAAGAAAGTAGAAGAATATTTTGCAAGCTTTGGAGTCACCGTACCAGACCGTGTTAATCCTCCAGACCACTTCATCGATATACTCGAGGGTATAGTGAAACCAAGTGGCGGGTTAACTGCGGAACAACTGCCTGTCCGATGGATGCTTCACAATGGCTACGCTGTCCCTCCTGATATGCTACAATACTGTGACGAAATTGCATCTGGCTCTGGAGGTGTAAGTACTAGTAAAGGAGTTCCAACTCCAGAAGCATCTTTTGCTGGAAGTGAGTTGAAAGATAAGGAGGACCATTCACAGCACAGGTTTTTTAAACCTGATGACTTATCTAACAGACGTACTCCTGGTGTGCTTAAGCAATACAGATATTTCCTTGGAAGGTATAAAATCTGATACTTCTTCTGTGTCACTAATGGAGTTTCTGTTTCTTCATCTCTTCAGTCGACATAGCTTTTTATGAGTTCTTATGCACGTAAACAATGTATTCGTGCCACGCTTTTCAGTGACATGCTAAATTCAATTACACGTTCAATAAACTATGAGTTTGTCTTTGTTGACATGTTGTGAGTTTGTTCAGAAATGGAAAGCAACGGCTACGAGAAGCTAAGCTACAAGCGGCAGATTATCTAATCCTTTTGCTTGCTGGAGCATGCTTAGGAACTCTTTCAAAAGTGAAGGATGACACATTTGGCTATTTTGGTTATATGTATACAGTGATTGCAGTCTGTAAGTAGATTTTCACCAACATATCCCCTGTATTCACTGGATTTTCCAATAACAGTTCCGCTGCCTCATTTCTTGCAAGTTCATAAAAATGATATGTGATTCTGCTTTCATTATTCCTCATTGTTTATTATCTTAGTTTCTGTTTTGCAGCACTCCTGTGTAAGATTTCTGCTCTGAGATCATTCTCCCAGGACAAATTAGAGTACCTGAGAGAGAACGACAGTGGCATGAGCAGTCTAGCCTATTTCCTCTCCAAGGATACAGTTGATCATTTCAATACAGTTATCAAGCCTGTAGTTTTCCTTTCCATGTTCTATTCTTTCAGCAATCCAAGATCAACATTCCTAGAAAACTATGCCGTTTTGTTCTGCCTCATCTATTGCGTGACGGGGGTAGCCTACATTTTTGCTATCCTTCTTCAGCCTGCTCAAGCTCAACTGGTACGCCCTCAAAACTCTCCCTCTCCTGAGGCCCAGGCATACTATAACAGAACCCCACAATTTTGAAAATTTACATTGCACCTCTTGCAATAATATCTTTATATTATGCTTACAACGCCTATTTGCTTCCTTCTTTCCATGCAGTGGTGTGTGCTTCTTCCTGTTGTTCTTACTCTGATCGCAAATCAAGGTAAAGACGACAAATTTGGAAGGATCGTAAGTGGTTACTGTTATCCAACATGGGCTTTGGAAGCGTTCATTATAGCAAACGCTCAAAGGTCATTACAATTTTACCTTCCACTCAATTACTATGTGATTGTGCTCTGCGGACTACCTAATAATCTGTACTAGAAACCTGCCATAACTTTTGTTCCTACGTCTGCTCAGATACTCTGGAGTATGGTTGATAACTCGGTGTGCTGCGTTGAATGACTTTGGTTACGACGTTCACAACTGGACTAAATGTCTACTTCTCCTCATCCTCAGTGGCATACTATGTAGGTTTCTAGCTTTCTTTTTTTTGCTTACATTTGGAAAGAAATGAGTTTGTGGGCTGCTGCTGCTGCTGCTTCATCCTCATCTTCTTCTTCTTCTTCTTCTTCTTCTTCTTCTTCTTCTTCTTCTTCTTCTTCTTCTTACTCTTTTTATTTCTGTGGTGTACAAACAATGTAAAGCATATAGGCTCTGAGCACCCTTTGTTGTATCATATTTACTCACTTTTTGAGTGCCATCAAGTTTTGGTTTTGTTGGCACAATTTGTCATTGGGATTCTGTTTTGTCTCTCTCTAGAATTTATATAGCTCCTTCACATTATGATAGAAAAAATACTTTATTCTTTTTTTATTTTACTAAATGAATTCAAATATCCCTTAATATATATTAAATATCATTCCTATAATTTTCTTAAGATAATTTGGCTGTAATAACATATTTATTTAAAAAAAAGGCTACTATTATTGGTAGTTCCATGCCAAATACATGCAAATTTATTCATTGTGTGATTTTATTTATTCTATATATAAGGTGATGATGGACAAGTGAAATAATTAGTCAAAAACAATTCAATTATAATTAATGCATATTTTAAGGATTTTTTTATATTTTAATTAAAAATTGAAATGTGTAATTAATAATATCATCTGAACAGAATAATATATATATATATTATCTTTATTTTAAAGAAATCAACAATATTATCCTTGTTTACGATGTTTCAAAGTAGTATTTTTCTTTTTTAAAGAAGTAATTATATGATTATATAAATATTTTAACAAATTGAATCTATATAAAAAAAATAGTAAAACAAATTATAAACTACATATAAATAAGAGTGGTAAAATAAATTATAATAAATTTACATAAAATAAATAAATACCTACATATTTGATGAGACTTAAATATATAATTTTAAATTTATTTGTGAGACTTCAAACTTAACAATTTACCTTTTCTTTTTATTATCTCAAAAAATCTAATTTGGTTGGGAGCAAAAATGATATTATAGAAAAACAATGGAGTAGTATATAAATACTACTAAAAAGTGAAAAATAAATAAATGCTCTGGAAATTATAAGCAGCGGGCAAATGCATTAACTCTTCCCACAAACATGAAATCGGCATTTCGAAGCGCCATTTCTACTACCCTCGCATTTTCATTCCGCTCCTTAAACCCTACCCGCCACCGCCCACCTCTCACTCTTCTCTCGAAGCATTCTCCTCTAACTTCAATGGCCGGCGGCGAGAGTGGAACCCACGTGCCATCGTTAGCCACTTTCCAGTCACTGGAGAAACAGTTCGAGGAATTTCGTCACCAGCTCGAGGATTCCGGCAGCTTGCGTGAGCGCATTCGGAGCGTTGCTTTGGAAATCGAGTCGGCTACGAGGCTCATGCACTCAAGTCTTCTGCTCATTCATCAGTCTCGTCCTGTACCTGGTGCGATTATGTACTTCCAAATTGTATTTGACCTTCATTCTCCCCATTTTTGTTTTAACTTTTTTCTATTTGAATCTTATCCTATTATATGGTCAATATACGTAGTTCTTACCGAAACGTTGCTGAGCATTGGAATAATGAAATTTGATAGAGAAATATTAGTTATACTTACTAAATCGGTTTTAGAAATGATAAACTAGGGCAGCGTGTAGTGGTGACATTTGAAAGTAAATATTAACTTTCCCTGAGTGTAATCGAGATTATATATACTAGAGAAAGATGAAATAGTTGCTCTGCTAAGTGTGTTATGAGAGAATTCCAAGAGCCTTTGTTGCCGTTTATTTTCTAAAATAATGGAATATACATCTATTTTTTTAGACGTGTGTTTCTCATTGGTTTCAATGTTATTCTAATAGTTGCTTTCTAAATAGAGGTTTTGGAGACAGCAAAACGGCAGATAGGTCTGATGAGGGAATTATTCAGTAGGCTTGCAGAAATTACCCGTGAATGCCCTGGACAGTATTACAGGTTTGTAGGATAATCGGTTCTTTTAGGACTTACTTTCTTTTCAAAATGATACTTATCTTTGTTCATTTTGTAGGTATCATGGGGATTGGAAGAGTGAGACACAGACTGTCGTGTCGCTCCTTGCTTTCATGCATTGGTTAGAAACAGGGAGTCTTCTTCTGCACACAGAAGCAGAGGAAAAGCTTGGATGTATGTCAAATTTAGTGATTCCAACTTAAAATTAATAAAGAAATTTCCTGGTCCATTTATATATGCTATATCACTTCTTGATCATATTCAGTTAAAATGTGCAAGTTTGGTTTGGAAGTGCCTTGTGAGCGGTCACCATGTCTGATCATAAATATATCTGTATTAGCTCAGCTCAAATTTGGAAAGAGGAAAAGAATCTACCATAAACCTCCCCTCAGCCAATGCTTATGATAGCCTTTCCTCATTCTACTGTCAAGATTTCTTATAGAACACCTTTTGATTGACTTATTTCAGTTAACGAGTTGCTGAGAAAGATCTTTTTCAGCTAATTCTAGTTATGCATCTTTGTGGAAGTTTTTAGGCATCACTTTGATTTCGAAAATTTTTATCTATGAACCTACAATTATATGTCATTTGATTTTGCTTTTAACATTCTTTAAGAGTTAAAACTTGTCTTCATTTCTTTTTGGTGCTCGTTCCTGCTTATTCAAAATCTGGGGTAAACAGTATAGCACTTCACTGTGATATTGTTTTACAGACCTAATTTTATGTCTCTAATGAAATTGGCAACAAAACATGCAGTGTGTTGAATGATCTGGGACTTCGGTATCAAACTTCGTACTTTTGTTCTTGAATGCCTAGGGTGAATACTTATTAGTATATGCTCTCTGGTCCATAACTATTTAAATTTGCAAAAAAAATATGACAAACTCTGAAGCTAATGTTTCTCGATTATTAACACAGTAAATCCTGATGAGTTTGGCCTTGATATCGAAGACTATCTCATTGGTAAGTGGTGACCTTCTGGCCAGTTTTCTGTTGATAATATATAGTAAGAACATTTGAGATTGCTTCAGGAGCTTACATGTTATTGATGGGTCATTCTGAAAAATCATTTTGTTCTTCTGCAGGAATATGTTTTATGTCCAATGACTTGGTAAGCACACTCACTAAAAATTCCTTTAGCTGAACTGAAGTGTTAGAAAAAGAAGAGGCACCCCAGTGTAAAAATAATTAGTTTGTAAATTTGAGAGATATGTTCATAGTGGTTGTGCAAAACCATGTGAAAGCAAGGTAATAATGCTTTTGACCGGAGATGGAATGATAAAATCATAAAGTCATGCATTCTCTGCTCTGGCATGATGTTATCCGCACTTTGGTAACATTGTGTGCGATGCAAAGCTTTAGATGTTGGAAAATTTCTAATTGATACTGAAAAATCTGAATGATAAGTTCTTGTGTATAAAAGCATTGAGGCGTAGAATGTGCATGATTTTGCATTATGTGCTAAATGTTTTCACCAAAGTTTCTCAATAAAGAAACATACTTTCATTCATTACAGATGAGAACCACTGCTTATGTGCATTGCAGCCTAGGTATGTGGTGAACCAAGTAACTGCTGGGGATTATGACTGCCCCAGGAAAGTATTGAAGTTCTTGACCGATCTTCATGCAGCATTTCGCATGCTCAACCTTCGGAATGACTTTTTGCGCAAGAAATTTGATGGTAAGCCAATTATTCTGATGTCTCTACGCCTATCTGTAATGGATCAGGATCTGGAAGTTTTGACCGTTTGGTTTTGTTTTTATTTTTATTTTCAAGTTTTAGTATTTTCAATGGGGTGAAAATATTTTAGTAGTTTTTGTGCTAGAAATGAAAATGTATGATTGTTTTCAAAACTAGGTTTATAGATGTGAGAAATAAGAATTTGTTTGGATTTGATTTGTTATATAAATATTTTCTAGATATTATATTTTGAATTTATAGTATAATATTACTTTTATTTCTGAAAAAAAGTCAAGATGACTGATGAAGCCTAGAACCATATATGAGAAAGTGGACCAAGGCTGCAAATTTTCATTGGAATTTGGCATTTTGAATGGGATTGGCTAAACAAACAAGTTTAAAATGTTAAAATAGTGTAAAACTGAAAATGGGTTTTTGAAAATAAAACCAAAAACCTGCATATAAAATGTATGTCAACTTTCTTATGTATACCCTGATATGATGTCTGTCAGCTAGTCTTTGACCTGCTGTTCTTTTGTGAATTTCATTTACATTAAACCTAGTGCTGGTGCAATTTTTACTTGAGCAGGGATGAAGTATGACCTTAGAAGAGTTGAAGAAGTTTACTACGACGTAAAAATTAGAGGCCTGGCAGCAAACGGGGAGAAAACAGGAGAGCAAAATGACCAAGCACAATCATGAAACACGGGGCCCAGCTTTACCGCCCCTCTTCCCCTTATTTTTATCTTCGGGGTGCCTGGTTTTCCCCATTCATCCTATGCATGTCTCTAATTTTCAATGTAGATGGTAGAGTTGCCTATACAAAATTCAACTGCTAGTTACTCCTACAAAATACAGGGCTTCTCTTCTCTTTATGCAGCTATGTATTTTGGTTTGGACGCATGACAATGAAGCAACCTTGAAAAGGCTGAGCCAGGCGTTTCACATGCACGCCTGCGGTGTAAAGTGCAATTTTCCACTAATTTATTCATTGTTTTCATTAAATATAAATAATTCGAAAAAACATATAACTAGAAAAGACTGAGATGTCAAGAATCACTTTTGTAACATCCATACAGGCTGGAGGAAGCACTATTTGGTCGATTGGCACTAATATTTCAGAAAAAAAGAAAAAAGAAATGAAGTTTTAGATTAAATGACACTGCTTGCCACAATAAGAAGATACACAAGAAGCAAGTGTATTTATATGTTTGGTGGAGGTCAAACTATTTTAAACTTCAAAAGTTGCTTAAAAGTTTGGACCCCTCAACATAATAAATTTGAGAGACATTTGAAAGCGTAGTCATTTCCAGAGTATAATATAATAAGCTAATATGGGTACTGAGAGCGTAAGACAATGATGATGGAGTAATTAATAGTTGTAAGTATGTGTAATTAATAAAGAAATGGTGTTGAGAATGTAAGAGGGAGGTCAACTGGAAGTTGACCAAGATTAAGACAGGACATGAACACACACACCTCTTTTCGTAAATTAAGAAAAAAGTGAGGGAAGTAGGTGTCATTGTCGCAGTCTCACACAACTCTATAACTGCTCATCGCCACGGCGGACCCCAACCCACATATTCCATTACAACTTTGTAAAATCCCTTTCGATTCCGTCGAATATATTGCGTCACTGTACCTACTTTCCCATTCTCCCAAGAACCTTCTCTTCCTCATTATTCCCTCCCTCCCTCTCTCTCTCTCTCTCTCTCACGCACACACACTGCAACGAGACAACTCAAGAAACTGGAGTGTCAAGGTTAGCTCTTTCTTATGCTCATGCAATTTGTTTTTTCTGGTTTTGTTTTGTTTTGTTTTTATTAATGTAGTGTTGCTTTGTTGAATTTCTATGTTGTTGTCTTTGCCAAGTATTGTTGGGCATTGCTCGTTTGCTAGATTTGTGTTTCCTTTTTTCATGAAGGATGGAGGTTGAGGAATGATAGCTAGTATATGATGCTTGTTCTAGTGTGTAGATTATGAAGTGTATCGAGTGAGTTATTATGGAATACGTATGAGGTGAATGAAAGACTAATGCCCACTACTATTCAATTAAAGTGGAGAAATGGAAGCCAAATCAATAACTATGCGCCATGGAATTGCACTAGAGAAAATGGTATAAACAATGCATTGAAGAGTGAAGACATAAGTGTGCCGTAATAGGGTGATTATTGCGTAGGTCTCTTGTGCCGTAATAGGGTGATTATTGCGTAGGTCTCTTGTGCCGTAATAGGGTGATTATTGCATAGGTCTCTTGTGCCGTAATAGGGTGATTATTGCATAGGTTCCTTTTTTTTTTCCATTTTTGGTGGGACATAGCCTATGTTATTGTACTGAATTGACTTGGTAAAATGAAAAATGGGAGGCTGTAGATGTAAACCTGGAGGGGCACTTATGTTATCATTCTATCTCCTGTGATTGGAGAATTTAAGTTATACTTTTAGCTTTGCTGTATCTGTGCTACAATTTCAAACTCTCAAATTGGCTTAAATAGAATGTTTTTGTACCTCCTACTAGTTAAGCTTAAACAGAATACTTCTCCTATTATCAATAATGTTTATCAGGTCATGGAGAATGGACCTCCAACAATTGGATTTGAAGATGGGACAATTGATGTTGAGCGTCTGCTTGTAGAACCCCAAGATGGGCATGTCTCAGTGGATAGTGTCATGTGTTTTAATGATATCGCGGAGAATGCCATGGAGATGGAAGAGGTTTCCCGCCATTTTGGTATATTCTAAAATCAAGCAACGCAAATTTCTCTCTCCTCACATACCAACTTATAAAACTACAATTCAATGATTATTTTGTCATTTGGTGAAGAGTTGTAAGAGTGATTTTAATTACTTGCAAAGTACTTCTATGTTTAGGCAAGAGACGTAAAAGGAGCCATTAGAAAATATCTACTTGTGAACTGATGCTGGACTAGTTATCAAGGATGATTTACCATTTTACCGAGTTATATCTTGTTTGTAACTAATTCTGATACATTTTATTTGTATTACATAATATTAATCTGAGTTCTGAGATGCGCATCAATCATCTGTATTGCCAAATAATTCGTGTTATTATTACTATCAGGAACAAAATGGTAGTTTCTCTCTCTGATTGTATATGTTAATTTCCTTTGACTATCTTGTATCTGTCTGCATAAATAAAATATCATTGCATTTCTTTCTTTCAGTGTAACCTATGAAACCTTCAGTTCTCCAGTGTACTCTTCCAAAATCATCCTGTGGAGAAGAAAGCCCCTTTGAGCTCAGCTTTGAATGTGGTTTACACATGTGCCATCGAATGTTCTCATATTAGATATATTCAGCACATATTCTGTGATTCTTAAATATCCTGACTGTTTGATTATTTACTAAGAGATGAGCTGCCATTGCTCATAAATTTGTACTCTACGCAGGTGTTCCGAATACTGCTGTATCTCAGGAATGTGGTGAAGATATTCTCAATGGGGATGTATGTCATGGTTATTCTTCTCAACCAATGGTTGAGTGTGATTCTTAAGGATGTTTGATGATATAATTTAGTTTAACTGCCCATCTTTTGTAATCTTGTTTCTACTGCTTCTAATTTATTGCTATATATATATATATATGAATTTCTGTGTTTTCCTATATTGTAGATTTCAGCATGTTGGCCCCATGTAATGCACATTTACTTGTGTGCCGCAACTGCAGATTGCCTTTCATCAATATAGGGCTTATGTTTTTAACATATACTATGGATGTATAGCAGCTTGTATTAATATTTTATTCATGTATAGTTTCCATTTATTTCACTAAAAGAAATATAATATTTCTGTGCGAGTTGAGGTTTCAGTTCTAGGAAGTTTTCTTCTTTCTGGATCTTAGCTCATTAGTGAAGCATTATTTAGCGACTATTAGGTTTTGAGTGGTGATTCATGTGGAACTTAACAATAACACTGCTTGTATTGTGTCATCTGAGCCTTTTTATCTTATAAAGGTATTTTAATTGAAGAAAAAGAAGCAACTGATCATTTCTAGAAGGCTTAGGTTGAGCAATTCAAGAACAGTCACATCATATATTTTAACATGGATTGTTGAGTGTTTTGGTTGGTGCATATTATGCATTGACATTTGCTGGGTCTCTCTCTCGCTCTCTCTCACACACACAAATAGCATGTATGTGTGTGGGGACAAACAGAAATATTTTATAGTAGTTTGAACTTCACCCTAACATTGTGTTCAAGCTATTGCAAAAAGTTTAGTAGTGCATTCCAAATTTTCTTGTTCATTTAGTGTGCTGTTTTGAGAAATTGGAAGCAATATTAACGGTGTAAAGACTTCATGATTTTGATGGCGTCCTGCTTTCCCCCCAAATTTGTATTTAAAAATGATGGATATAGTGGAAGAAGAAAATATAGTTTCAACCGGTTCATCTTGAACTTTGCCTCTTCTGAACTGTGAGATTGATATTTTGTATACAGTGGAGTCTGTTATACACATGGACATGATGGGGAAACTGATTTTTTCTGCATTGATCTCTATCTTCAGCTTTTGTGAATTGTCACATCTTACAAGGATGGTGATGTGTAGGTACTTGATTCAATGCGTGAAGTTGAAGTTGGATATTTTAGAATGCAGAATGATTTCTGTAGCATGGGAGAAGAGTACCTTCTAGGTGGGTGTCCTTTCTTGTTTTTAATTGTTCTGATCTACTTTTTCACACCTCGAGTAGCTTACGCCAATAGCTTTCCCCTGCCCCCTGAAAAAAACAAAAATTACACTATTGGCTATTCAGGTGTTGAATTTGCTGAAAGTATTACAAATCTGGATTATGGTTCAAGTGAAGGCCTGCAGACTTCAGTGTCAGACAGTCCAGTTCTAGCATCTGCTGCTGTTACTGACACTCCTTGGAAAGCAGATCTATTTAGAGCAATGGAAGTGCCTGAATGCCAGAATCACCAACTTAATGCTGACAGCTCCAGATTTGGTGAAATTTCTGATCCCTGCCACAAGTCTGAAACATTCGTTGAGGAGGAGGAGCCGTCAAAGTCTCCTACATCATGTGCTTTACAGGATATGGGCAAGTTCCATGATATTTCAAGCTGTTCTTTTCAAGATATATTGGATGAGAATGACACAAGCCTTTCTCCATCAGTTGACATGCTACACAGTCCTAAGAATGAGAAAAGTAGTGAATTTGGTGGGCTGACAGGCCAAACTGGTGAGATCAAAAGATTCCTGGGGCGGGATGCATTAGTAACAACGTCAGCTCCAGCAAGCCACACTAACACTTTTCCTACGCCAAAGAGATCACGTAAGCCCACACAGAGGTACATTGATGAACTAGCAGATCCGCTTTCCAGACATTCAAAAAAAAGGCGGGAAGTTTCTTCTTCAAAGTCGTTAGGAGTTAAAGATCATAAGAAATGCCGTCTAGGACCTAGAGCAATAAGATTGCCTGCTGAAGAGTCCAGTGTCAAAGCTATTCAGGTGCCTTTTGGTTCCTTGGTGCAGAATGAATGTCCTGAGAGCTGTGCATATGATATGGTGAGTTTTAGAGCAAGATGTCTTCTAATGATTGCCTAATTATATCGGCTTCCTACAAGCCAGTTATCCTCCCTTCTTTCTTATGTTCTGGGGTTCCTCTTTATTGTTTGTAATATTCAATTTTTTATCGGCTGCAAGATCTATCTATACAAGTTTATGGATTTTAAACATATAAGTTGCTATTGAACTCCAAAATGATGAAATTGGTGCTTGATGTAAATAGGTCCGTAGTTCAGATAGAGGAAACCTGATGACTAAGTCCAAAGATAGCCGGATTAGTTCAGAAAATCAAAAGAAAAAAGATGTATTTGCCGGAGCTATTCATCTCAAGAAAAGGGATGATAGTGTCTCTGCTGCAACTCAAAAGAAGAGGGATGACAATGTTGCTGCAGTTCATTTAAAGAAAAGGGAAGACAATGTTACTGCAGTTCATATAAAGAAAAGGGATGACAACATTACTGCAGTGAGTCCGAAGAAACCGGACGACTGTGACGCAACAGTACGTCAAAAGAAAAGAGATGACTATCTCACAGCAGAGAGCTCTGAAGAAGTTAATGGTCGGAGGAAGCATCATAGGTTATGGACGATTGCAGAGGTTAAAAAATTAATTGATGGTGTCGCAGAATATGGTGTTGGAAGATGGAGTCGGATAAAGAAGCTTTTCTTCTCTGCATCTGCTCATCGTACTTCTGTAGATCTCAAGGTGAATGCTTCTCTTTCTTTCAAGCTATGCCCTGCTATAAACTTTCTGTCTATCCGTATTCATGATTTGATATCATTTGTTGCTTGCAATTTGGCACAGGACAAATGGCGAAATCTTTTGAAAGCAAGTGGTATTCAGAGTCAAGGCAGTCGACAGGTTACCTTTTTCTTCATACTGTGCAGCATTTTTACCTCCGACCTTGCTTGAGGTTGAAAGTCTTGTCTTGAACGTTCATCAATGCAGGGAGAAAAGAAACGGAATATGGCCTGGCGTCCTCTGCCAAAGTCAATCCTGCGCCGTGTTTGTGAGCTGGCTACAATATATCCTTATCCCAAAGGCCGGAAAACCAAGATTGCACATATTCATCATGATTCTCCAGATAGAAGTACAGATATTACATTGGGCGACTACAGAAGAATCCTACGAAGTATTAATGGCAATTGATTCTCCTGTTAGTATGATTAGGCAATTTTATACATAATTTCAAATTTCTCCCTAACAGTGCTGCCTGTCCATCCTAAACAGCATGTAGAACTGAGGATTTTAGAACTATTTGGATTGATTTTTGAACAGAATTTCACATGATTTCAGTGACTGAATGTCTGGTTTTGCTGACAACGGAATTGAGTATAATGACTACTTTCTCAACTGCCGTTTCAAAGTACAAATACAAAGGCCAAACGTGTATCAGAGAAAGTCCAAGTGCAGAAAACTCAAAAATGTCCAAGCATCATACGTTCGTTTAGTATTACACAAATTTTCAAACTCAAACATCGTATTATTGTCTTGACACGAAACAAGAAAGACGCATACATTATACATCATCATAGGTCTCATTCAACCAGTTCCATTACCATTGTTGTCACCGTCGTCTCCGTCTCCACCAGAATTGCTACCCCACTGATTATAATACTGTCTAGGTATGTTATGATGGTTGTCTAGGGTGCCATCTGGATGGCCGGCCGTGCTGGTTCTTTCTTTATTTGAGTTCTCTGCCACAGATACCTTTCTGCCATTGTTTTCCCCACTGTTGACAAGAGCTCTCCGAGGAGCTGCCAAGCATAAGGAAGTAAGTAAAGCAATGAAGAGAACGGCCACCACTTTCATTTTCTCTCCCGGCTGCATGGTTGGAGACAAAACCATACTACGTTAATAACAATTCCAATTCAAGAAAAGAGATATGGTGTCAAATCGTTCCAAGTCATACAAATTGTGATAGAGCAACGTCACAACAGAACAGAAGCAAAAGTAAAAACCTTAAAGTAAAAGATGGGTTCAACGTATATTTTCAGCTGACTTACCTGAGGCTGACAAGCAGAAATAATGTGGGTGGATTTACAAGAAGAAATTCACTCTAATATATATAGAAGACTTTGTTACTGTTATTTGTTTGGTCATACAAACATTGGATCAAGAAATGGGGTATCACCAATAAGTAGACAAGGGTGAGTGGATTAGCAATATTTACCTTTGTGGTGTTTTTTATAATGAGCAATTATGATAGAAAAGAGACTTTGTTGTCCGAATTAGTTGCCTAAATAGGAAAATCCCACTTTGTAAGTGGGTTTATTGATCACAAGGTCAACTTGCAAGGTTATGGATTTACTGTGTTGGGAAGCTTTATGATATCAAAGGTTTGATTGGTAGTGGAAATGAGGGCGTGGAGAAGGCTTTTTGAAGCACAAGTCACACATAATTGAACCATTAGCATTAGGTTTTCCCATTTATCTCTGATATCTGGTCCCCACTCCCTAGGCCATTACTCCAATGTATATCAACCTAATTAATATGTTCTTTTGAACCCAATTCTTGAATGACTTGTTTCCATCCACTTCCTAATTCATTTGAGCTTGAAATTGAAGTCCGGATCCGTATTAGCAGTCCGTATGTTGAAAATGTACATAGGATTCAATATTAATTTTCAAACACTATACATACAGAGAATGAGTCATCTTGACTTTCAAATTTCGAGAGACAATTAGTATCTATAATACTGATACACTTGAACTCATCACATCAAATTTCAAATTTTGATGATTTTATTACTCGTATCACTAAAGTTTAGTGGTAAGAATTCTACATTCGACCTGGGCTCGAATCCCAACAGCCACACACTAATTCTGTTTTTTGAAAAGTAATTTCATTTGTACGACCCAAATTGTGCGTTTACCTTTTAGATAATTGAAAGTTGTACCCTTTTGTGTACTTCATGTGTTGGTAATGGTACTTATAACTTGTCCTTGTTTTGGTAACATGGAGAAACTGACCGACTCCCATTCATTTTGCCTTTCAATATCATTCATTCAGATGTGCCCATCTCTCTTCTCCTCTAACCAAAATTTGACGAAACTACCAATTCAACCCTTTACATTAATGCCTAAATGAATCCAACTAAAATCTTCCACGTTATTGTTTTAATTTACTCAAAATTTTATTGAGGTTTAAGACCATTATATCTAAACTTGATTGATTATTACTCGAATCGATTTCAAACAAATTATAACGAGCTAAATTCGAGTAGAATTTGAGTATTCTGAATTTGTTTGCTTACTTTTTTTTATTATTATTAATCAAATCGAGCTTAAATCGAATTTCAATGTAAAATTATGTTTAGATTATCTTACATGCTTAACAATCTAGCTAGATGTTATTTCATAGGAAACATGTACAAATGATCCAAGTGAAAGTCGAGGCACATGATCTCAAAGTTGCTAGTTTAAATCTCATTAAATACAGATATTAATATATTGTAATAGTAGTTATTGATTAATTACATACATTTATTATTAATAATAGATACATGTCTATTGAAATTTATAAAGTAATTGTGATCACACACTTAAAAAAAATCCCAAAATTGAAAAAAAAAATTATACCTCCTTTGAACAATTTGCATTCAATTTTGAAGTTGAAAATCCTCTTCCAAGGAGCAAAGGAGTCAGAAATTTTAGTTGGAAAAAATTAAACAGGCAGGGTGCCAGCTAATATATATAATAATAATACTCTTGGGAAAAAAATACTGAGAAACACACGTGATATTTAATTAATTCAGTAGTCGAATCAAATCAAATCATTGTCGTGCATTCCACAATACTCCCATTCAATCATGTATACCTTAATATCTTCTCCCCCACACCTACACACTTAAAATTAAACTCCCACATCTAAAATAGAAAATAAAAATAAAAGATAGTCTGATATTCATAATCATTTATTATTTTCAAAATAATGATAAATAATTTCGTCTGAAATTAATTAAATAACTTCAAATGCAAAAGAGAGAAGGGGTTTATATATAGTGTGGTAAATGAATTGTGAATTAGTTTGGGCAAGAAAATGACATACAGAGATGTGTATGTATATATGTGCATGTGTAATGGGGTAATGGGCCGAGGTGTGGCCGGTGAGCAGAGATGCACATAAGTGTATTGAGGTGTCACCAACATGCATGTCTCCTAATCCCCGTGAGCCACAATGGGCCCTATCTCTCATGTGCTATTCATTCCTTCCTATTAATGACACCCCCACCCCACCCCACCCCACCCCAACAACAAGAACCTTCCTTCCTAGGGTTTCCTTAATTAAGACACTCCTTTGATTCTCCTCTAAAATATCCATGCTTGTAGGTGGCAAAACATCACTTGCTTCCTCTTTACTACAATTATGTTATGAACATTCTTAAGTTAAAACAGAGATACAATTATGTCAATCTACTTCCTAATGTTTGCACATATATATTACAAACTAAAGATATGATCATATATATTACATTATAAATTCTCAACTGATCATATGATGTTGAGGAAAAATCAAGACGCAAAACATTGTTGCAGTGCAAGTTTGTGTAGTACATCCACACGTCAGGACATATCAGTATAATTATCTTGTATGTTGTCCGTAACTCGTACCGAGTCTCTAAAAATTTCATACATGCAATCATATATGTGGATGACTCTTTACACACACATTTGATGTCAAAAAGTGTAAGGAGTTGAGATGTTGTATAACGGTAATTAAGAATGTGTTGTTATAGTCAGGAATATTGAATTGGTTTTTTCTGGAGAAGTGGAGAAACAGTTGAAATTTTGTGTCTGTGAAAGCGTTAGATGATTGAAGAGCTGGAAATGATGTAGGGGAGATTGGTGGTACAAGAGGAACGTCCTTGGGGGATGAATCAGTTGGCTGGCTTTTCAATTATGCTTCTGCCCAGATGGATGATATATCACATCAATCACACACACACACACACACATACATCCTCATGGAAACCAAAACCAAGCTTTACACATACATCTGTCTATCCTCACAGCTCAGATTTTCAAGGCATTTCTCATGCAGAATTTAATGGCAATGCATTTTGAACCATACAAAACTCTGATGGATGGATGCGCGTAAATACTTATGTAGGAAACAAAATGGCAATATTAATTGATATGGGTCGTCACCATCTTAACTATCATGTACGGCATAACGGCAACATGGAAAACTAATAACATGCGGTATCTTTAGGTGCTAAGTGTGGTTTTCGGCTTTTTTACTAATACAAAATCAGTATATTGACAAGCAAAAGTGTATGCAGAACGATGATTCTTAGATTCAAGTTCTACCAGATGAACAAGTCGGAACGAGTGAGAACAGAGTTTGTGAATAAAACAAAGATACTTAGGACAGCACACTGATGTATAGAAATATATATAGTTTAAGTGGGGTTGTCTGTATATTTTTAATTTAAACCAAAGACTAGTTCTTCCTTGTATTTGTTTCAGGTTCATGCATAAATTCTTTCCTGCAACTAAAGTATGGCGAGGTGGTCAGAAAAGCAGAGAGATTAGAGATTTGCAAAATTTTGTCACATTTCTTGAGTGAGCCAGGGATAAGAGTTATGTGCCTACATAAAGAATACCAGAGTACGGCCAGTACTTGCTTCCTGTACTCATCACCATCATTACTTGACTTCTTCATTAATAATAAAGACAATTAAATAATCACAAATTTGAGGAAGCGCCCATTAGTTAAGACAATTAGATAATCACAAATTTGGAGAAACGAATAGCAAGAAGACAAGGCCTGGCCAGCACTAATGATCAATTAATAAAAAATTAAACAATTAATTAGATCACCTTCTTCAATTAAACAACATATTTATCCATTTAATAATTTTTAACTCAAGTTCAAGAACACTAAACTTGGTGTTACAGTTGTCTGGGTCAAATTGGCTGACACATATGACTTTAGTAAAATGAAATATATGGCATCTCCATCCCCTTTCATATTATTACACACGGACGAGAGGGAAAGAGATGCATTAATTTTTTATAATATCTCAAGTAATGTGATGAGAATTATAAGTGGATATTGCACTGTGCCCAAGAAGCTTATCTCTCCCATCCCTCTTTCATATCTTATCTATACCTTTCTCAACTGGTGGGTCTAACTTTGAAAACTTCGAAAGATCACAGAGAGAGATAAAGAGAGAGAGGATTATGATGAGTTAATACTTTTTCCATATTAATCTAAATCATACAGTGCATGTTCGTACAATTTCGTATGGAGATGCAATACTAAATGATGAAGAGAAAGGTACAGCAGAGCAGCCTGCACTACAAGTGCACTTTCAAAAATCACATTCATACTTAACTTGCCTCTTAGCTACACACTTATGTCAATCATTTAATGTTCCCAAACATTGGCTCTTTCCCAACTCTTATATAAAGCTTTCCCCATATTCAAACATCATCACTCCCAAAAAACTTTCCACAGCACGATTTCTCTCTCGTGCACATATTACAGCATTTGCACCCACAGAAGAGAGAGATGAATATCATGAATGGAAAACTTCTTAAAACATGCATGAAGAAGTGGCGAAGAATGGGTCGACGAGTCATACCTTGTGCAGCCTGTGATATGTGCTGCTGTGGTTGGTCTTTGTGGCCTTCGCTGCAAGAAGAGAAAATCGTCCCGAGTGACGTCCCAAAGGGCCACTTGGTAGTGTATGTAGGAGAATACCAGAAGAGGTTTGTGATCAAAGTTACCTTACTGAAGCACCCACTCTTTCAGGCATTGCTAGATCAAGCTCAAGAAGTGTATGACTTCACTGCTGATTCAAGACTTTGTATCCCCTGCGACGAGAATATGTTCCTCAGTGTTATTCAGTGTGCCAAATCTCCACCAGATCGACTCTCCATCTGCTTATAAGAACTCCTGCAGAGAGTCTTGCATTATGATATCATTCATTTTGATTTAACTCCTGATTTAGGATAACAGCGCGTATATCCATAACCTATTGTACACTATGTTCAAGAGCCATGTGTATATTCATTATTCAGCTGTACCGAATAACAGTTTTAATCACCTATGTAATTTGTCCAAAATGAGTAGAATATTTCATCCGGAGCTGGAGATATTCAAAGATTCACTAACTTAATCCTCTCAACTCAGGAAGACCTCTCAGTAATGTCTCTTGATGGTTGTCAAATTGAAAGGTTTTTGTGTAACAGTGTCTTCTACAAGCATGCTGTTGGATGTTTTAAAGTGGTTGGCTTAACTCCTCCTCCCAGGTACTTCCCGCTCGAGGTATCAAGTGGTTAAAATTCTTCCCCATTTTTTGAACTTGTTGAACTCAGCTGTAACATTTCCTAAGTTACTACCATAACTTCCGCAACTGCTCCCCTAACTAGACAAGATCATTACAAAGCACCTAACTTGATGACTGATAAATCATACTCGATAGTCCAAGCAGTAAATGAAGCAGCAGTCAAACTTCCGCATACATGTAATAGCTGCACCAACACCTATATGTGATATAACATCAGTAGAGCAGAAAAAGAAATCAATTTAAGATAGCAGGAGCACTGCAAAATATCACAATTGACATGCCTCATTCATTCCACAAAATGGCCGGACATGCTGCATTCATTCCACAATATGGCCAGAAAGGCAAAGCCAAAATAGTCAATAAGGAGAATTTTTTCATGAAGTCCATTTCCTGACATGCTTGTGCTTTAGTTTGGATTCATGAATATTGTTTTCCATATTAGAGAGTACGTACGATTTCACATTTCAGGATCAAATTTAAATTATGACTGGAGGATATATTCTCTTCAGCAAACTTCAATGATGACAGAAGGTGAGTCAAAGTGGGAGGTTAAGGACCTGTAATTTTCCCATTGGCATAACTGATATAGAGGGATATTTTAGGGACTAGGGGGGAAATTAAGGAATTCAAGTGGTACCACTTGAACTGTTCAAGGGGGTTATACTATTCAGGTTATCAGCATTCAGCAGTCTGATGGCATCCCAGGCAGCAGCTAACATTAAGACAGACACCTTCTTGGATGCTTTGCTGCCTCAAATAACCTCCAAAGAAACTCATTATATCTCTTCACAAACAGATGATAAAATTTAACAGTTATATGTCACCCTGACATTGAATTATGTCATCAGCAGATACATTAAGATTCAAGAGCATCACATTTTTCCTGGCAATTTCGGCACAGGCTATGTCTTCGAACGTTAGAGACCTCTTTTGAGTTATGGAACACTCAAACCAAGCAAGTAATATGCAAGCTACTAGTCTTATGTACAATTAACTCTTTGCTGCAAAGGAAGTCAGCTACCAACAAATCAAGCCTTCTGCCTATCTCTTGTTATATACCATAAGCTCTTCCACTCCCTATTACTCAACTCCCTACAACTATAGACGTTATTATATTGTGACTAAGCAAGAAATAATATAGGCACCGTTTACAATTCAGCACCTATATGTTGTGGAGAAAGGAAGTTAATTAGCTCTTAGCAGTAACTTCAAAGCTCTACAGGGGTGCACATTGTTTTCCTTAGAAACAAACACAGTTCACAGGTGAACACACAAGTGAAACTGATTCGCAGATAATGAGTATTGACAAACATTATCTCATAAAGAAAATTCTGATACTGTACTCGGTAATAGCTAGCCCACAACAAAATTATAAGCTCCCATAAATATGTGCACGCGATGTTGCTTTAGAACTTCAAAATCAATGCTTCTGATTCAACAAAGCAAACTTTAAAATTGTAACAAATTTACCATGATTGGATAAGACCGTAAAGACCAATGTTTTTATGAAAAAGTGGTACAGCATCAAAGCCTCAGGAAAAGAGAATTATAGTTTTGTTAACAGAATGTTGCTGACGTGCAAAGAAAGTCACTAAAGCTACAACTGCATCCATGCAAAAAAAAGCTAATAAATGGTTTTGATTATATGCACTCTGAAAATGAACTTGCTGCTTGAATGTCTTGCCACCTTTAGTATCAGTAACAACAAAGTACATTTTAGAAGGCTAGAGAGGAATAGGTTGCACAAGCGTTATACACATCATGAACTTACGCAGACATTTACATTATATTTCCTTAATGCTATGTACATACTAACTGAATGAGTGGTGGCACCACCAGTAAATGCCAGTGCCAATTTACAATGGTTACAAATTAACAACAAAAGTACCAACAACATTACCACTATCTGACCTTAGCAATCAAGCTAATTAGCAGTTCTTCAGATACAAAAACTCGAAACCCGTGAGAGATAATTTTTACAAATTCTCATTGACTATCATCTAGCAATATCAAGTAGACCTTCCAATTCTCTTCTACCAAATGCCATTCCAAGGGAAGTATCATCTTTTTCCCTTGCAGGCCAAGCTACCATGAAATACACCTCCATCAAAGATTGAAAAACCATCGTAAAAACCTCCGCAAATATCCTCCCTAAAATCCATCTCACTGCAGACCCGCAAATTATTGCTTCAAACCACCTTATCTGAAAAGCAGGGAAAACAGTGCTACCAACATGTGGCAACCTTCTTTAACAATCTCCCTAGTCTTCTCGAGTCCACTATTGCAACCCAAGAATCAATAGCAAATATTAAACCTACTATCAAGTCACTCAAGAACCAGATAACAATGAATCCTGCACTCTCCCACTCATGCCCTATTCCCCATGGTACCGAGTTGGCAAATGGCATAAACTTCATCCTCAAGAAAACCTTAAGAAACACATATTGATCCTAAATCCCCCCAAAAAAGCATATCCCCATCAGCTGTGCGAGGGCATCCCTAACAAGCGCATTTCATCAGAATGAACCCTGGAAGTCTCTTGAGCCCGATAGTTGATCCATCCCAAACCGAGCGAAAAAATGACCTGTGGTGCCCCAGTAAATGGTCCAGCACTTTAAGGAAAATAACCGCAATTACCCAACTACACGTAAAAATGTAAGCAAATAGAACATATAATAGGCTGCGGACAGCACAGCGGTAAAAAGAAGAAAGAAGAAGCGTCCCGACGCCCCAAATCAAAACCTTTTATCAGGAAAACCAAATCCACGACTGCATTACCACCATCTAAACTGGCCTCCACAAATTTGGTATCATCTTCTTCCGAAGGCGTAATATTCCTTTTAAATTCCGACTTAAAACCAAAATCTCCGGGCTTAACAATACTATGGGAAGTAACTCCGTTATCAACGAGTAACCGGAGAAGTCGTAATCAGGGTTGAAATCCGAGAGAGTGACATAGTAGCATTAGCTAGCGGCTTCCTGGACGAGGGGCAAAAGAAGGAGCGTTCCATATCAGAATCTCCGGAGAAGTCATCGTCAAGAGTTCCGACGCGGGAGATGCGGAGAAAGGCGCGACCGTGCTGGCGATGGTGGTGTAGGCGGGAAACACCGGAGAAATTGATCCGGGAGAGGAGCGACTTCAAGGAAGGGTCGCGGTCGATGAGAGAAGAGAGGTAATGAGAAGCGGTGTGGACGTTGGAGCGGAAGGTAAGGAGGAGAGATGAGAGGAACAAAAAGGTGGGGAGGTGAGAGTAAAACAACTACCTCCTTTGCTTCAGGATTTGGGTAGCCGTACCCTGGGGGATGAAGAGCGGCGGAGGTGGAGGATTGTGGTGGTCCATGGCGGAGGCAGGGCTATGATTATGGATGATTTAAAAGTTGGCTAGGCATGGAGGGTATAGCGGATGAGTTGGATGTAGGAATTGGAAACAGGGAAGAAACTATTACTATTGTAAAGTATTCTTATCAGTACTTCTTTAATAGCAGAATAAACAGCGCTATCATTTGAATTCTTGTTATAATTTAACAATTGCAAACATGAAACAAGTCAAACTTCATGTTGTATTCCAAGTTTGTTGTCAACCTCCGAAACAGATCAAAATACGTTTCTGTTTTTTCAGACTACCTTACTCTTTAAACTCGTGGTCCCTTATTTTGAGCTTGTACGGGCATGAACATTGTACTTGATTCCATTGAACATTACTCTAAGGTAAGTTAGAGCAGAGTGGGTAACTTGGGGTTAAGAAAAGAATAAGAAAATTAAACAAAAATAAGAATAAAAACAACAAACCATAATTTGAGAGACCAAAAGCCACAGCTTGGATAATAATAAAATAAAATGTAAAATAGATAAGATAAAGATAGTTTAAAATAGTGGTGATCGGAATTCAGTCGAGTAGGGAGATGGAGAGGTTGCGGTAACGAAAAGGCAACTCATTTAAAATCGGGCTTCTCTGGGTAAGTGCAGCCGGACCTCTGGATAATGACATTAGCTGCATAACTGCCTGCTCTTACGCATTCTTCAATGGGTTTCTGTAGAACCATCTGAGACAGAAATCCACCAACAAATGCATCCCCTGCCACAAAACTATATAAGTTAGCATTTCATCAACCAGGAAAATGGAGTCAACAAGAAGGTGATGGGCGTGGCTCGTTGGAAAGAAGTTTCATTTTAGCGTCATCCTAAAATGTTTGATTGCTTTAAAAGGGGTTACCAGAGAAGGAGGTTCTTAGGCTAAGTTGCAATTATTTATCTTAATTTTATTTGGTTTTTGTGATGTTGAAATTGATCGAATAAACTTGTGGATACCTTTTGGAATTAGGTTCTTAAAAAGCAACATAAATCCACACACCTGCACCATTGGTATCAACAAGTTTCTCTTTTGGCAACAGAGTCACAGGGAATAATTTCACCTTCCCATCCTCTGCAACCACAACTGGGTCTGCACCTTGTGTGATAACAGTAATTCTTTTGTGTGTTCCAGATGCCTTTGGCAATTGGGAAATTTTTAGAGCTATTTCTTCAACATTCTCGGTCTGTTCAAATAAAAAGCTACATTTAAGTCCATAACAAAAATATAAACATATGTGAATCTGGTCAATGAAACCATTACCTCCCAGCCATGAACTTTGGAGAATGTTCTTGCTTCTGTTTCATTTCCAAAAACATAGTCCATATACCTGAAGCCCAAGTAACAGGATCTTAATCAATATCTCTACTTCCCAATCATCCAGGGGGCCAAAAGAATCAAGTAATTGGGCTTACGGGAATACTTTGTCTTGTACATCCTTGAAGAATTCACAAATAAATGGGGCAGAGAGGTTCATCATAAACACCTAAATGTAAATGAACATTTAGGAACTGAAGGTGTCTCGTTTGAATTGTTAGTATAGCATCGAACTACGCAATAAACTAATTAGCCAATGTCTCACCTTGTTTTTAGCAGCAGCATGCTCAGAAACAAGCATGATAGACTCTGGTGAAACAGTGAGAAAAAATCCAGCAATATAATAGTACTTGGCCTTTTCCACTGTCAAAAGATAAATGAGTTTGTTTGGCGAATACATAATATGGACCAAACCTGCAAAACTCACCCAATGCCCAATTTTCTGGTTTTTTCAAATGATCAATTTTGTAGCAATTTGCTGCTGACAGATTAGCAACAAGTGATCTGCAATATAACATTCCATAATGAGGTTAGTGAAATAGATGCATGCACAATAAGAGGAGGATCCATGAAAAGAATGATTCAATCAGAAGAAAATACAAGGGAGTTAACCAAACAATTTTCTGCCCTCTCCTTTCTGTACTGGCACAATTAAACTGTTCAAATGACATCTAAAAACTTATGCAACTCAGTAGACTAAAACACGACAACGAGGGAACCAAAATCTTAAGCAGTTTGGCCATTTAAGAAACTGACCTTTGGTCACCAACCACACACACAGCACAGGTACCAGTTGGAGATTCATCTTCGTGGTAATGAACCTAATGCAACCATGGGAACAAGAAAAAAAATATCGCCATTATAGATTTATTAGTCATGAGTTTACACATATGTCATAACAGATAATGGAAGTTGATGTGACAAATATATCTTATCCAAGTGGAAGATGCATAATATCTATATCGATACACACCTTAATAAGAAAAATCATTTTGATGTTAGTGTTCGTATGAAAACAATGATGATTATAGTTAAAAGGGCTAAAACCTAGAGAGGCCACTTACATTGACACCAGCTTGTTTTGCATTTTTCTTCATTTCTTCTCCAAATTTGTCCTTTCCAATTGAGCCCATGTAACCAGTTGCACCAGGAATTTGAAGCATCCACTGAAGATGAAAGTTGAAAATAATAATTAGGAAAAAAAGGGACACTATTACTTCGACAAGGTTATCAAGCCACAAGCTGGAAAGCCAAGTACCTGGGCAACTCTGATTGAATTTTGAGTAGCACCTGTATCACAAAATTACATAAACGGACAAACCACTAGTAAATACTGATACTAATATGAGATAGGTTTGTCATAAGAACCAATAGAGAAATATCCTAGTATGCATCAATGATCATTTACCTCCAGCAATGAACTCCACTTTGTACTTAGATGCCATTTCGTCATACCTGGGAAAATACATTCATTGATAATTATCACCTTCCCTGAAGATATAAATAGTCATTTTAACACCATTTTATGCGTTCATACTGACTCTACAAATACTAGCTACTCAACAGAAAACCAGTCGCACCACAAACGAATACCAGTAATTCAATTACTAAACAAGAGATTTGAAAGAACAGCTGCAGAGAGAATTTAGTATAAAAAATCGAGTTACTTACATAGGCAAGTGCTTCTCCTCTGCGAGAATCGCATTGTTCGACTTAAGATCATATCTGCGTGCAAAGAGCATAATTAGCTCCAAAGGATTCTAGATCCGCGGAACTACGTACCCTACAAACTAAAACGCACTGAAAAGGCGCCTTTTGCCACCAAAAAAAAATAAAAAGGCGAAACGAAGAAGAAAGCAGCAAATATATAGGCGCACATGCAGAACACAGTAATTAACAAGCTAAACTTGGAGCACCGCATATAGATCGGTGAACATAAAAGCCAGAAACATAATAACAAACACATACTAAACCGCCAATTCTCAAGCTCACACACTCGTACAAATCACGATGTCTACTCCAAACGTGCGAGTATAAAGAAGCAGTAGCAATCCAGTGAAATTACTTGTCTAAGAACCCTTGATCGACGACGGCGGAAATGTCCAAAAGCGGATTTCCCATTCCCAGGAGAATTCCTTCGGACTCCATTTCGACTTTCCGCAATGAAAGAAATGAAATGAACGTCAAATTTTGGGAAGTGAGAGAGGCGGTGGAATGAGAAGGAAGGGATGACGAATCCAACTGAATATAGAGGTAATTAGCGCTGTAAGACTGTAAGTTCGGTGAGTTAAGTAATCAGTGGGGCCGGACGAGTAGAGGGGATGGAGATTTGTACCCCCAAGAGTTTACTATTTCTTTGATTCTTCAGTTGACTAATTTCATAATATCTTTTAATTATATAATCAAATATTTAATTACCTTTAATAATGTATTAAATTAGATTTTTTGCTTTATAAATTTTGTGAAGAAATTATTTTACAAAGTTTTAATTAATTTAATATTTAATTTTATTTTTTTTCAACCAAGGAATTATTACTTATGAAATACGAGTGATGAACAGATAAAAACAAAATATATTCATATTTAATGAATACTTTAAATCGAATAACGAAAATTCAACAACTCCAGAATGTAATCAATATTATTGTGAAAATTCATTTTTTGGCCTTTTCTATGACCCCACTTTGTCATATTGGATTGATGCACATGAGCTTGGCTTCCCCGATTATCTTGTTGCTATGAGCTTGTACCTAGTCTATATCATTATGTGTGTGTGTAGTTTAATCGACTAAAACGAGTAGTAATATATTTCACACATAATAGCTAGTATTATCAATTAATTTAAAATTGGAGTATTCCAATAATCTTCCACCATTAAAAGTTGAAAAAACTTATAACATATTAATTTGTAAGGCATTATATCACAATATTGTTTAAGTGTATTTGTTCTGTAAAATCGAACCAAAAAATCAAAATTTCTCTACACTAAAATGGCAACTGAATACAAAATTGAATAAATTTTGGTTTGGCTCATTTTTTTGCTGAATTAACCAATTTTTTTAAAAAGAATCTTTACATCTCATTAAAATAATAATTAGTATTTATTACATATTTTTAGATTAACTTAGATAAATTTTATATTTAAAATATATTGAACAACCATACCTTATTGAATACCAAATTTGGCCGAAATGGACTACCGAATACCGATTTTATAACATTTTTATTATTTTTTCACAAAGTCATTGTCCTATTATTCTATCGATTCTTTCTACACATTGTAATATTTCAAGGCGTTGTAATTAATAAATATATTTTATTATATTATTAAAGATAATTAAATATTTATTATATAATTAAAAATATTTTATCAAATTTAAAAATTTGTGTTTGGAGTCGTTACTTAAAAATTTTTAAAAAAATAAAAAAAAAATGATGAGTCGTTACTCCACGACTTCTTTGTATTTTGTAAAAATTTCAAAACCACGTGGCTTTTTGCAAAATATATATATATGATGCTTATGTGCCTAACAATATAAATTTGATAATATCAGAAAAGTGTGCTAAGGAATATTAAAACTTATGCCAATTGCAAAGGAAATGTCTATGTTTTCACATCCCAACAAGAATTAGGATGGGATTTATATTGGTTTCATAGAAAACTTAAAAAGGTATATAGCTTTCAGATATATCTAGACAGTGCAGTGTGCGATCCGTTACCTTTTCAACCACACCCAAAAAGACAAAAGGGGGTTATGTCATCAAGAACTCTTTGAATGTGTTTAGTTACTATCTATCATCCTTGCTAGGGGAGTAGCTGCTCTGGGGTGAGTCTAGAGTTTATATACTTGAAAGTAAAAGGTTGCAGCAGTTGTTTAGCATGTTCTCAACGGTGCAATCCAGCAGGAGGTGACAATGAGAATGAGGTCCGCCCTGGAGTTTGCCGAGTCTGTCACCCACTGAAGGTTAACTGGTGAAAAACTTAGGAGAAGAGAGGTTTGATGCTGCAGTGGGCAGAGGACGCTTCATATGTTGAAAATGGAGGGACCGGGCAGGGGCCCTTATTCCATTGCCCGCTTGAAGGAATGCTGAGAAAGTGATGGGCGTGTTAGGCATTCGGATAGTTGAAAGACCCTGAGAAGCTTGAGGAATTTGCGTAGATGATATTGAATTCATGCTTAAACCGATTATCCCTTGTCCTGCCCAAATGTTTCTAGGACCCACCCAAGATGGTTTCTGCATTAGTTGGCTCATCACTAGTAACCAACAAGGTTGATCAGCTGGATGGGTAACCAACCATTCAGCTCCACTGAGGACATAACCTGTGGATCAGCTGTGCAAGGGCTTGCTAAAGGTTGATCATGTCTAGCAGCAGCTGGTGCTTGGTTAGCTATTCTCAAAGATTGGTGCATTGCTGGCTGGACTTGGACAAGATTGATTGGATCTTGGCCGATGCTTGATTCAACTCTTGAACTACTGAGTAGCCAGGTCGGCTTTCAGCTTCTTGTTGGGGTGTCCTCACTGTGATTGATCCAGGTTGCTGAAAACATATATTCTCCACCAAAGAGTTTGTCAGAGGAATACATCAAGAGCTGAGGTTTTCGCGTCAAGGGTATCAAAAACTCAATATGAGAAAGCAAAAAGGGCATTATGTGAAGTTATATATTATGTGGACCGCTCATGATCCTGCTCTTTTTCTCATTTATAAAAAATACTTTCTAATAGTACAAGCTTCAGACTATTTTCATTTCTTAATTTCGAAAATGATATTACGAGAGGGTTTTTTTTGTTCTTTTTCCGTTGCGTAGTTTAGAAATAAGAATTTAAAATTATCTAAATAAATTATAATTAAAAATTTAAAATCTATAATTTCATATCCATCTATTACAATGTAAACTCATTTGAATTGATGAATATTTATAAGATTTCGATAATATCATATTTTAGAAATAGTGAATTGCAACTTGAATTAAAGCTTATATAATTTTCATTTTAGCTTACAAAGTTGTATATAAAATTTCTAAGAAGGAAAGGCCGCTGGACTTCGAGGGACTTGGAACAATTTTCAAGGGGTTAGAGTTAGACCGTACGCGAGAGCAATCCAATTCAAATCTTCTGTTCTCAGTGTAAATGGGGAGAACCAAGAGGCGCCAAATATCGATAGCATTAGGGCTCGTAATGCTCATGGGAATCGCCGTTTACTTCCGACTTTGGACTATTGATTATCGCGTCTCATCTAATGATACCGAATTGTTAAGGTCTGCCGTTTTTTTCTTGAGTTTCTTTCCTTTTTTTTTTTTTTTTGCCGTTTTATCTGTAGTTGTTGCTTGCCGACGCGATCGTGTGATTGATCTTGTATACAGCATGCGGATTCCTTTGTTGCAAACTGAAATTAGATTTTGTTTTAGTTTTAAGTTTCTGTAGATCACAAAAATACTGTGGCGGTATAGATGTGTGTTTAATTGCGCAATACATGCGTTTTTTAATTCGAGCGCGGAACAAGTTATGTCATGTGACTGCAATGTCGACGTGTTTTTGTGCGGATTCACTTCTTGTAGGAGACAATTTGATCTCGCTAATAGAGAAGCTATGGATGAATCTGCAGAGTGGAGAAGGAGGTATGATTGGGAGTTCGAGAAGGCTGCCGAGTGCTCCAGGCAACTGGAGGAAGTAAGTGAGTTTTGTAATAGCTAATTCTCAATTCAACTGTTTAACCCCTTTCGGCATCATATCCCGAACTGTTGTCATGGATTTAATGCAAATCTGTCGGGGAACTGAAAGGACTGAGTGTTGTGAACATTTGGCCATAATCTCAACATAGTAAGAAACAGTTTACCTTCAGTAATTTTCAGGAGTGAATATAATAACCAAGATTTTTGAGCTATGGTTGGACTTGCTTGTTCTTGTTGGCTTGTCAGTTGAGAATAAGATATTTATGTAACTCATTGTGCTTCTCTGCTTGTGAGATTAAATTTTTCTCCATGTTGACCAAGTCTTTTGGGTTGATGAAAAAGAAAGTTTGTGATTTCCCCAATTTCATATCCGACTCCTGTCTTGATGAAGAAATCGCTTGGTGTTTAGAAGCACTGCCCTATTTGGTTTATGTCATTGCAGGCTACAGCAATTTTTGCTAGTGTTTTGGTCTTTCAGTGGAGAAGCGTAACCCCAGATGTATCTAACAGCATGACTGATCCCAGTCTTTTGTGTACATAGATTAAGAAGTCTGCTGGAGAAACAAAAGGGGTTTCGGCTGTCCTGAACAGAGAGATGGAAATGTTGCAAAAGGTTCCTTTTATTGAACTTCTTTTTGTAAATCGTTCCTTTTATTGAACTTCTTTTTGTAAATCTGATTACTGTGCCTATGTTCTTTATTTTACTACAGATCCTTCAAATATGTTTATACTGGGAATTTTTACATTTGCTAATTTGTAAGCTGCCTTACATTTCCAGGAAAATGTGGATTTGCTTGAAAGGGTTGAGTCTTTGAAACAAGAGCTTGAAGCAGAGAAATTGAAATGCAATGTCCGTAAAATGTAAATCATCTAATGAGGTATGGAGTTGGAGGATATCTTTTGTATCAGAGATTAGTAGCGATTTCTAGAGTACGTGCTTGTTGATAAGAATCATACTTTTTGCACTGCACCAACGACTGTAGGAGATTGTGTCCTCTTTTTTCCCCAGACTTGAGCTACTTTGACAAAGCCTATGGATGTTGAAACATACTTTTTGCACTGCACCAACGACTGTAGGAGATTGTGTCCTCCTTTCCCCCAGGCTTGAGCTACTTTGACAAAGCCCTATGGATGTTCTCTCAGAAGATGAATTATGCATTCTATGTTACCGATGACAACAATCAACCAAAATTAATTGTTCATCTGTTTCATGCACCAATTCTTCACAAAAATGTCCGGATGTACCACCTTATACAAGCTGGTTCGTGTTAGTCAGACAGCAGATTGATCCATTGTTGGATTTAAGAACTCAAACTCAACATTAATGAATTAAGGTGGCAAGAATTTATCTAGTGGCTCCTCTGCTGCTACTCGATGCCACTTCATTCTGAGATCACAAGTAAATTTCTACTTCGACTCTGTCATGGACTAACAGGCGAACAAGTTTCTCTGAAGTCCCTCACTTGGGTACCTACACCTCCTCTGTTTCTTACAGATTGTTTTTCTGGCAATTTAGTGCAAGAAAGCTATTTTTGTTTTCTTCACATGTTTGCTTGACAAGGTCTCAAGTACTTTTGACGACAATCAGCCCATCTTCCCAGGAGAACAAAAATGTGAATGTTGGCTGCAGATAAATATCCAACAATTACATAATTGTTCCACGTCTACGGTTCATACTTCAAATGACGGAGTCAAAATTATCCATATTGAAGTTGAAATATGTATTTTTTTTTCTCCCTTTATTTTTCTTTATATGCTCCTTTGTAACCCCTCCCCTGCATAATTTGCTCATTCCACGTTAAAGACCTTACCGACATGTTGAGTACTTAAAATTTGCACGCCTTGTTGAGATGGCAGTCTATCAACTCTGTATGCTGAAAATTGTTATGAAGATGCTCTGAAATATTTCGATTATTTCTTCCATCCAAGAGTCTTTTATATGCAATAAAAGGCTTGGTATTGGACCACACTTGATGCTCAATTCGTTTACTTGCAAAACACCAGAATGTAGAACTGACAGCAAACAATTGATCTGAAACCAATTTTTTATCAATTCACATGCCGAGTGAACTAAAAAGCCTTTGACACGAAGACTGCATTAGAATTAATCTTGAACCCTAGTCAAACATGGGACATAAATGATATTGATTTGAAACCACACCGGTGGTGAAACCAACGCACTTGAGCAAAACAATTCTTTTTCCACCACTGGTGAATAAATTCTACATTACCAAATTCCCTTCACCACCGAATTCAGTGATATGGTAGTAGAGGCATCCAGATCTTTTTCCCTTGACTGTCAAAGCAAAAAACACCCAGAAAGTACAGAGCAGCAGCATCCAGTTGATCATCAACTCCCTTCACAGCTTTTATTTCGCATTTTTGTGCTACCGGGAAGCCAGAGACCAGAAATTCAGCAGAAATGATGGGGACACAGCAAACCAGCTCAGAAAGGCCATGGCTGTAGCTGACATGAATCTTGTGCAGTGGTTTAGATTACATTTATCAAGGTCATTCCCAATGAGGACGGTGATACCAGCAGAAGCACAGGCAG
The DNA here is from genome assembly GCF_026168435.1 of Sesamum indicum. Classification (NCBI taxonomy): domain Eukaryota; kingdom Viridiplantae; phylum Streptophyta; class Magnoliopsida; order Lamiales; family Pedaliaceae; genus Sesamum; species Sesamum indicum. The sequence goes on from NC_142667.1 coordinate 14,972,309, forward strand.
CAGCAAATGTTAGAGTTGAAGTTATCTGCACGAGAACAGCAGAGATGCTTATGGATCTTGGTGAGGAAACAAGAGTAAATGGGAATAGTCACACGAGCATAACAGCCACAGCAAGTTTGGGTATGCTGGTGTCTGACTAATGAATTTGCGAAAAGTATGTCCAAATTGGGATACAGTTGCACTACTAGGCATATGAAGCAGTTAAAAGACATGACATGAAAAAGACTTCTCTAAAGCACCACAACTAAAAGCTTTAGCTTCCAAAGAAGAATTAGGAAAATCTTACTGACAAACAGTTGAAAGTAATTGCAAAAGTTAGACTACAGTACTTGATTACTTGATAAAAGAATTAACCAGACAAGGAAACTCCAGTGACAGCTGATATGCATGACAAACTAACGCATCACCATAGTTGCATATTCATGAATTGGTAAAGAGACATAGGCGTTACGGGACTGAACTGAAGCAACTCTGAATTTTGAAAAACCAACAACCGATATATGAATATTAAAGATCATATTACATCAGAGTTCAGGAAATAAATTAAGTGCATTCTTGTGTTACAACTCAAAATTACATCCTCTACTGCCACAGAGTTGCAGCAAGTTAGCTAAACTTCGACCCAGAAAATGGAAGCAGACTTTCAGAAATCTGGGATCTTGGGGTTAGATTCACTACGACTGAAATTATCTAGTTCGATAAATGCTAACACAGTAATTGAGTGTCTGAGGGAAATTAATTTCAATTAATGCTTCAATAAGCAAAAATATTAAACTAAGAACTTGTGGAGCTAAGAAGTTCTGTTGTCTATCAAACAATTTTTCTTACCCCATCACCAATGGCAAACAAACTCACAACTCCAGTATTTCTGAAACTTCGCCTCACCAAAAGAGCATATATGTCAGCAAGAGCCAGAGACAGGCTCCATAAACTTTGCAAACCAACGGCAGCAACAAGGTAGCTAACGGAAAGAGAAAACAAGTTTTAGTGACAAACCCTTTTCATACTGCAATATCACATGAAGAGATATATGAATCGAGTTCAGGAATTGACAAACCGCCGTAAGACAAAGAGAAGATTTCTCGATTTTACACATAAATGTTTAACGCATACTGATACCTTTAAAGAAAAAACCAAATGCAAGTGATGACCCAGGTTGAGTGGTAAATTACCAACTACCATTTTCTGAAAATAAATAGAACTCCATCGCCAAAGGACAATGGGCCTTGATTGCTATCAGGTCTCACTTTGACGATTAAGGCCGATTCTAAGCTTACAATAAGTAGAAAATCCTACAATGGCAACTGCATTTTGTTCTCTGTTCCATAATCTTGGAACACAGGTGTTGTTACTGGTAAGAACTTCATTTTTATCAGTTACAAGCACAATGCAAAAAGTAAAGTCTAATCCCTAGAAACTTGGAGGCCTCCACTTGAAATTCAAGTATAAAAAGTGCATCTTTAACTCTAAGAATCACCTTTTTCACTTTACCAAACCCAAAACCCTAAATTCGAAGAAAACAGAAACACTGTAAATGACAGCATGTAGAACTTAACCGGAAGGCGGTGACGGAGGGGAAATCGGAGGTGGTGGCCATGACGCAGAGAGAAACGGCAGCGAAGACGAACTGGCAGAGGCGGAGGAAGAGCGCGCCGGTGGTTCCGGCCATTCCCTGAACGTCTTTCATCCTAACCGTCGGCGGCGCTGCATCTGTCGTCGGCGGAGGCGCCTCCACCGGGTGCACCGCTGGCCCGCTCATCTGCTTACTTACTCCTTCAGTATTTACCCATCAAATAAAACAATGAGATAACATAAATTGATATTGAAAAACGATGTAATATTTTATCTTTCAGTTTTCTACTCGAAGTCGAACAAAATTCGAGCGATTCTTGCTCGCACTGAGAAGGGAGGAGACAAGACTGACTGGCGAGGTGGGCGGAGGGCAAGATTCTTTTATTTTTGCCGTCGAGTTTTATACTTGTATGTTTGGTGGTGCTTTAGCAATTTTAAGGCAATTACTTTTTTTTGTGTTTCCAATCTGGACTCCACGTCCTACTCGATTAATTAACAACTGGGCATACAGCAAAATCTATACCTCAGATGAGAGTAACACCATAACAATTTTTCTAGATTTTTTTAATTAGTTAAAAGTTTTTCATTATAATTTTTTTCACGCTGATGCTCTGTTGTCAAATCTAAATTTTTTTTATCGAAATTACTGTCTTAAGGTTTGTGGAATTTGTGTTTCTTGCCAAAATCTGGTTTTCTGAACTTCAAATGCTCAAGGGCCATCCAAAATTTTACCCCATTTCTTTGGATGGGTATACAATTTCATGCAATTAGGATCCGGTAAGAATTTAATTCTCACCATAAACACATTGCAAAATCTCCTGACACGCACTTGGTGTTGGCGATATGAATGGAGGCCTAAAAGAATACCATTGGAGTAGACTACATTTAAAATCAAATAGAAGTCGTGTCGCATCAAAACACATACTGCGTAGATAAAGAGATATTAATTGAAAGCTAATCCTATCCATTCCAATCTACAACTGTGAGAGCAGTCTTTTATAGTTCATGGTTACCACCATGATTGGGACAAAGTTTTTACTTTTTCCCATCATGGTGTTGCTGGCTAAAGCAAATCAGGTATAGCGTGTTACGGATGAACTTTTATGCTTGAGCAGGCATAGAATGTGCTCACTGTGATAAAAATAGACACAAAGAATCGATCTGTATTACCAAGAAACACTTAGAACACTATGAAAATACCATTACCAAACCACATATTATATAAAATCCACATACATGACTCCTCTTGTTAGTAATATACTAACAGAACTTCTCCAATTGTATACACATACCAAAACAAACTCATGAAACTACCATATCAGCTTTCACTTCTTAGAAATCACCACCTCGGAGTCGAAGAACAAGGTGAAGAGTGGACTCCTTTTGAATGTTGTAGTCTGCAAGCGTGCGACCGTCCTCAAGCTGCTTGCCAGCAAAGATGAGCCTTTGTTGGTCTGGTGGGATACCCTCCTTGTCTTGAATCTTGGCCTTCACATTATCAATAGTATCTGAACTCTCCACCTCCAAGGTGATTGTTTTCCCTGTCAAAGTCTTGACAAAGATCTGCATTCCTCCCCTCAAGCGCAAGACCAGATGGAGAGTTGACTCCTTTTGGATGTTGTAGTCTGCAAGTGTCCTACCATCCTCAAGCTGTTTACCAGCAAAGATCAATCGTTGCTGGTCTGGAGGAATACCTTCTTTGTCCTGAATTTTTGCCTTGACGTTGTCTATTGTATCCGAACTCTCAACCTCCAAAGTAATGGTCTTCCCAGTCAAGGTCTTGACAAAGATCTGCATCCCTCCTCTCAGTCTCAACACCAGGTGGAGAGTCGACTCCTTTTGAATATTATAGTCAGCAAGGGTCCTGCCGTCCTCAAGCTGCTTACCAGCAAAGATCAAACGCTGCTGGTCCGGAGGAATGCCTTCCTTGTCTTGAATCTTTGCCTTCACATTGTCTATTGTATCCGAACTCTCAACCTCCAAAGTGATTGTCTTCCCAGTCAAGGTCTTGACAAAGATCTGCATCCCTCCTCTCAGTCTCAACACCAGGTGCAGTGTCGACTCCTTTTGAATATTATAGTCAGCGAGGGTCCTGCCATCCTCGAGCTGCTTACCAGCAAAAATCAAACGCTGTTGATCAGGGGGAATCCCTTCCTTATCTTGGATTTTGGCCTTAACATTGTCAATAGTGTCCGAGCTCTCAACCTCCAATGTTATGGTCTTCCCCGTCAAGGTCTTAACAAAAATCTGCATGCCTCCCCTCAAACGCAGCACCAAATGCAGGGTCGATTCTTTCTGGATGTTGTAATCTGCAAGGGTCCTGCCATCCTCAAGTTGCTTCCCGGCAAAGATCAATCTCTGCTGGTCTGGAGGAATCCCTTCCTTGTCCTGAATTTTCGCCTTGACATTATCAATCGTATCGGAGCTTTCCACTTCCAGGGTTATAGTCTTCCCTGTGAGGGTCTTGACAAAGATCTGCATTCCACCACGAAGACGAAGGACAAGATGAAGAGTGGACTCCTTCTGGATATTGTAATCAGCAAGCGTGCGTCCGTCTTCAAGCTGCTTTCCAGCAAAAATCAATCTTTGCTGATCAGGAGGAATTCCTTCTTTATCTTGAATCTTAGCTTTTACATTATCAATAGTATCGGAACTCTCGACCTCGAGAGTTATGGTCTTGCCGGTCAGGGTCTTTACAAAGATTTGCATCTACAAAAACAAATGAGAGAAAAGACGCAATAAGTTGGTTGTCCTTTGAAATCCAAATATAACACTCAGATGAGCAATTATTTCCATACCAACACCTGGCTAAACATATGTGCTCAAATGAGAAATCTAAATTATATTAGAAAAGGGCGGAGGAAAAATCAGCTTGAAGCGGAGGTCTTGCGTACACCAACTGCATTTAGCTAAAGTTTTTATTGCGAAAAAACCTCAATTAGCCCTATAACATGATCATCAAGAATCAACATCGCGATGATACCGCGCATCCACGGAGAGATGATTATACCTTAAATTTCTTCTCACCCATAATACGAAAGGGTCTAAAACTTTTGAACCAGCACAAACGCCGAAATTTCAACTAAAATCATCAATAAAAACTAAAACGAATTATCCTAGATCTTCCAATCATTGAAAAATGCACGATTTTAAATCCAAAACATGGGGAATTCTAACCCTACGAGATTATGAAACATCCGATACAACTACAAGAACAAAAACACCCGACCCCCTCGTAATACAAAAACTACATAAAACTCAACAAGGATCACAATCGCGGATATGAATGCGATACATGAAGGAGAGCAAGTTACCTTTCGAAGAAGGAGAGAAATTTCGAGTGACGAAGACGGGAAGTTTGTGATATCTTCAAAGCGAACAAGATAGCGTATAAAGGATGAGAGAGGAAGCAGAATGGAAAGATATATATACGAGGATATGAGGGCGTTCGGTCGCTGCGTCTTCGTAGGCGTAGGCGTAGGGTAAACGCTGGATAGGAAGAGCCTTCACGACTAAAATTGCGATCAATCTTCTCCTTCTAGAACAATCCAGGCTACTCCAGAAAGGATGTTGAAGCTTCTCTAACACCGGGATTATATGTATTCTTAGGTATTTCTTTTTCTTTTTATTTACAAGAACTGAATAATAATTTAATTCATGTATTTTACTTTAAATAAGTTTAAAAATTATGCAAATACATAAAACATGTTATAATTTATTCGTAATTATTATTGAGGTGCATGGTATTTTTAGATGTACTATAGTTGATTAAATAATTAAGAATACTATCTAATTGTTTAAATGCATTTTTTATTTTAAAATAGTATTTAGATTTATTTAATACTTTAATTAAATAAATGGTTATATATAATTTACCTCATGTATTAATAAAAAAATGCAAAAAAATCTTTGTAAAAACAAAGTGTAATTTATCCTCCCGATACTAAAAAATAATGCAATTTATCTTCCCCATCAATTTATGGAGGGAGGTAACTTGTATCATTTTTTAAATTATAACTCGGTAAACTATATTCTTTTATGGAGATTTTTTTGTAATTTTTCATTAGTACGGGGGACAGAGAGGAGAGATGGAGGAGCAAACACTTGATTGTATAGCCTCCAATACACCTCTTCTTGCATCAACTGTCTATTATATTTGGACAGTGATTCGGGTCGAAATCTACACGATTTTCTTGGTCGGGCGAGCTGGTCCTTCAAGTGGTTTGAAATCGCTACCTCTTCAAACTAGTGATTGAGCTCTGAAAAAAAAAAAAACAGATCGTTAGACTTGTTGGGATGGCCCCCAACTAAGACCTTCCGATACTTAAGTCAGTGTTTGGTTTTGAGGTCGTAAAAGTAGGTCACTTAGCGAGCTGGGGAGCTAAAGCGACCCGAAAGTAAAAGAGGAGAAGACAAGTACTAAGACGTATTTATAGAGATAAGTTGGGGGTCTGGTTGGTCCAATGCGTGCCTGGCACGTGTCTCAGGTTTTCGACCTGACCCGATAAAAAGGCACGGATCCTGTTGGTAAACTTATAATTTTGTGCCATTTGAGGATAAAATTATCTTTTTCTACTGAATTAGAATTTACTCATAACAGATCGTATCAAAATTTAGATGATTTTAAGAATTCAATAAATTTGAAAAGGTTGTAGCACACTTGTGTTTGATCAAATAAGAGGCAAAATATTGAGTGAAGAATTGAGAAAGTCTCGACCCATATCGATTTTGTATATTGCATGGCCATAGAGTGATGCGTGGTATTTATTGATGCTCTAAGAACTTGAAGTTGGGCCAAGTGATTTAAATAGTCAGTTCGGGCCCAACTATAGACAGGCCCATTAGGTAAAGTTATCCATAGCACTTCAGGCGGGGGCGGGGGCAGCATTGGAATTGCAACCTCGGATCTCTCAATTCAGCAAAACAAATATATATAAATATAAAAAAGAGGTTTCGATGGGATGGCATATATAGATACATAGGTAAGTAGGCGGTGAAAACAAAGGAAATTAATTAATTAATTAATTAAAATGGTGTTGACAACGTACGTCGTACTACTAAATACAAATAAAAACAATACATTGGAAATGGGTTATGTCCCCTTGATCTTGCATGCATGCATGCATGCATGTCTTTTCCTCTTCCTATGTGCGCCCATATATATCGCTTTTTATTAATTAATTACTACTTGCATATAATTAATCATCATCATTGCTTCAAAACTTGAATTAGCCTTTAATCTAATTTTTGTTTTCTATTTTTTGTACTTAGGTATTTTAATTTTTTTATTTTTTTCAGAGTAATAAATAAATTTTATAATTTTTTTTTTCAGATCTTAGTTCTTCAACAGTGTGCCTTGCATGTATTTTATTTTTTATATAAATTTAGGGCTTTTGTTGTCGTTGGTAAATTTCTAACACAAAAGGGCTAAAATTTACAACGTTGGAAAAGATTAAAAACATGCATAGTGTGATGAACATTAAGCAGTAGCGGAAGTAATTATAGAGAGATGTAAGAATATTTAAGAATGCATATGTAGGTGGTAATGAACCTCCCCAGGTTAAGTAGATGCGTAGACATACCATCGACATATACCTCTTCAAATACGCTACTTCTTGTTCATGTGAACAAATGTTTTTTTTTTTTTTTTAAATATGATATAATCATGGGAAATGAATAAAAATGGGAGAGCAGAAGAGAAAAGAAGACGTTGATCGGACGTTGTTGTTGTTGGCAGTTTCACGTGATCCAACTCATGATCTGGTACTTGGGTTTCGGCTTCTGTTTCTAGCTATATATATATATATATTATATGTCGGGTTTATAATTATCATGTGAAATACATAAGATTAATTAAGTGCGTATAATAATACGGTACATATAGCTAGCTGCAGCCTGTTGTTATTACAGCAAAGTATATCTGTACCGTAATTAAACAATAATGATTTTGATATAATATTTTTGGGAATATATAATTTATATGTAATTTTAAAAGGAGTTATTAGTGAAGAAATTAAGGAGAAATAGTAATTAATAAGAGTAGAGTAGAGTAGAGAAGGGAAGAGACAGCAGGGGTCTTCAAGGCGGCGCAACGCGTGCAAATATACCCTCCTGCTGACGCTGCCCGCACGTGAACATATTATTATCGTGGGACGGGACCCCACCCTTCCCCACAATCACTCTCACGTGCGCCTCAGTTTTGAGCGCCCCAACTCCAAACTCACATACTACCAAGTACTAACTTCTCCATCCAATCAAACGCAGAGAAGATTCTACACTCTTGTAAGATTCTGTATAATTTAATATTAATTATTGTTAATTTTGATCCCTAATAACCCATTTACAAAAGCAAAAGTGATTAGGGTGTGCGTAAGAAGTAATTAATAATTGCAGTTGAAGTAGAGGAGTCAGCATCATTATGAGTGTCATGTTATAATTAAACCTTAATTAATTAAGATTGTTAGAAGAGTTACCAACAGTTGCGGCACTTGAATGGGGATATTTAAGTGGGGTGACTGTTTGGGTTTGGTCCAATCCCACGTGACTTCTGTCTCCCTACCTTACCTTAACTTTTTCTTGTTTTCTTCTTCCTATTTCCCACACTCCACTGCAGTCAACTATTTTATTTCTCTAACAAGACAATCTTGCACACCAGATCCCATACATTAAAAATATTTACATATCCCACTTTGAAACTGTACAAACAAAGTTGATTCCACTAACAGTCAAAAGTTTCTCTTCAACCCAACGTAATAGAAAATTGCCTTAAGAATCTCATGACACTGTTCTTGAATCAGCACAAGCCCCTAGGAAAGCAAATTAAGTCCTACCTGTTTCTTTACAGGGATTGCCTTGTACAACACTAGTAAAAAATTAACATCAAACCTTGTAAACATTATGCGGCTAAGAATTATACTCACGAGAACCAACACTTCATCCCAGGTTCCAATTTGTAGACACAGAGGAATCCAAGAGGGTTTTGCCCAGGATCAATATGTCAGGAAGCACAAAGAAATTGGGAGCTAGAGCTCTTAGTCATTCAGCAGTATAGTTAGAGTGGACTGGAGGCCCGGTTTGTATGGTCATAGATCTATACTCCTACGTTGTCACTGCTTGAATCAGCCAGAATTCTCAACCTTCTTGCTGTTTTCATAAAGTTACTGCAATTGTCACAAAGGGAAAAATACATCAATATAGCTTTAACCAAACATGCAATAAAGATTAATATGTTGACAAAAGGTGCTAACAAATCTCACCTAAAGGGTTCGTCGCCAAGTTGCCTGACTGCACCTGCGGCGTCCCGATAGAGAACACGGTTTAGCATTTCAGAAATTTCAGTGCCAAACATACTTGCCAACTTTCTGTACAGTTCTTCATAAGAACCGAGCAAAGAAAGATCTAGAGTCCGACCGACATCCTCAGACTCCATGAAGACTTTGCAGTGACCGGTCTCCAAGTTGAGTTCTGATTGAAATCCTTCACATGATGAGTGGTCTGGTGCATCATTCTGATTAGGTGCAGGAACGGATCCATCAGAAGTGTTTCCCATTTTATTTGCATTGCCGCCAGAAGAACTATTGCCAGTGCGAGCGGGGGAAACAGTGTCGCTGGAGCAACTGAGAGAAATCTGTTTCTCAGTAAGTATTGTCTGACCAAAAAGCACGAATGGGGCTGCTTTCCCATTATCAGATTTCTTTGATCCTTGAGTCGAATTTCCCATGGTTAGCAGACAAGAAATGTTCTCATTACTGCCAGGCTCCGGAATGATGGGATTGGAGGCTCCAGTAGGTAGAGGAACTCGATGGGGAGGCAGAAAACCAACTGGAAACAAACTTGACTGCAGTTTATTGAGGTGGAGATCTGATAAGGACAGACCATATTGAGCATGCCTGGCTCCCTGCATGCCAGCAGGAGAGTTGTTTGGAAGACATCCAAAGGGGTTGCTAGACCCAAGGAGGTGGTTGCCGGAGAATGCCGGCAAAGGAATTTGGCTGTCCAGAGGGAACTCCGAATTCTGTGGTAATCTCAACTTTTTACGTGGAGGTGAGAAGGGGGAGAGGTGGATGGCGGGCATGTTTGATACTAATTCCACCAACCATGGGCTAACACGTTTTACATTTTGCAGCAGATCAGGCTCATCCCAAGTCACCTGCAATGATACAAGAGTTTTATCCAGCCCAGAGCAATTCATACACTAAGGCTCAGTAACAGCTTAGAAATTTTTGCATCAGATTACATAGTAGAGTACAATTGGAAACAATTCCTATGGACACAATCAAATTTGCTTAATTGACAATTTGCTCGCCTGACTGTGGCTATCATCTTCAGAGCAAAACGTTGAGAGAGTATCTATGACATCATTTTACATAACTGCAATAACAAACTGAAAATCTGCAAGAAACGTGTACTTCCTCTATATGCAACATTACAAACTACACTGGAAAATGCACACAAGAGCGAAATTAATGAGAATAACTGGTATGTAAAGCATGGCTGCTTAAGACACCATGGTATATCTGTTGGCCTTTAAAAACCTCCACCCAAGAGAGACAGAAGACAAACGTTAATGCCTAAAATATCATTGGTCATCAGTCAAGATAACTCTGAGATTCGGACCTAAAGAGTTGAACAACAAAGGGATAATCACAGTGAGAAGTAGAGTCAGAAAGTTGCATTGACAGCACTACGCTACAAGTATACAAGCAAAATTTGCACACAGAATAATTAACATAGAACGTAGTAAAACAAATTTAATTTCAAAATACATAAATACCTGGAGAAGCCTCCACGGTGAATCAGGCCACCGAATAGGATCAGCAACCTGAGCTGATGAGATGGTTCCCATGAACCAACTTATACGTGAAGAATCCTCCGTCTCAAATGCCATCTTGAACCTCATCCCAGAGCACCAACGTATTTGCAAAGCCGTCTTCACTAGAGAGGCCTTCACACAGAACTCCGGGGTGCTAGCTCGAGGATAGTAAACCACATCAAAGGGTTGTCCATTGGCAGCAAGAGTTGCGGCCTCAATTACTTCTTCTGCCTTCACTCTTCCCCTGCTGGTCCAATTCCCAATTGTGTATCCGTTAGTGTTTCTACTCAACTTGCTCTCTTCTTCCCCCAAAAATGCTGAAAACCCTCCATACGGCACAACAGAGTTTCCAGCTGCTGGATTCCATCCTGTTGGCATTTCAGGTCCACCACCAGTTCCCCTCTTTGCTCGTCTGATTCCAACACAAAGATCACCATTTTCTGCTCTCATAAACACAATTGAATCGCCTGCTACAAGCTTCTTATGGTTCACAAAAGTACTCCATCCAGTTGTCAAGAGATGCCGCCTTGGAGTCCCTCTGTAAATATGTCTGAATTTCCATGTCTCTCCATGGACATCCTTTGCGAGGATAGTCTGGACTGGAGGATCAGCAGAGTAGTCTAGACGAGGAAATATGGTCTCTGCACAATATCTAGGTACTGAAAATCCTCCACCATTGTTTGCATCAGATTGCGTCAATGTCTTTGCAAATGATACAGGCTTGTCTTGATTCTCGGAAGCACTAATCCCGACAGCCGCATCATCATCAAAACTGTCCTCATTCCTAGTAATTGGAACCAATCGGATTTTCGCAAAGACCTCGTCGGTCTCAGGATCTGCCATGAACTTAACTGTGGACACTCTACAGGGGACGTAGGCTGGAACCCTGGGACAATTCCTAAAATCAACATTCCCAGAAGCATGTTCTGAATGACCCTGTGGAAAGTAAAACACCTTTGAATTTACCGGCGGCATTTGCACCATGCTACCGGCACAGGCATGCCACAGCTGAGAATCCAAACATTTCTCAGCCTCTTTCATTTTTTCTTTAGACTCCATAAAGGTAATCATTGAAATAAAAGATCTATACCACAACAATCAGAACCCAAAACTCAGCTAGTAAAGGTCCGCTCTTTACAAGCCTTGCTTCTCAGACATCACAAGGCAATTGCTGCACAAAATAAAGACAGGGTTCTCAGAGAGAAAGAACCAAATTCATGCAAAGGCAGAGAACCAAGAACCGAAAAAGGATAACAAAAACACTGAATTGAGGTTGAAAAGTTTGAATTTCTTACCTCCTTATTGTCAGCAGGCAGGCAAATAAACCCAATCTGCAGAATACATAGAGAATAATTATATTCAGCCCTCCTCACAATCAAAATCCCAATCTTGATAAAATCAAATTCTTGGCAGTCAAAAAAAAATAAAAAAAAGAACCCTCTGTTTCTTCAATCCAACACCTCACTTTCTTCAATTTGACCGATCAATATCCCTAAACCTCTCATATCAGAACAAGAAACCCGTGACTTGGACCCAATAACTATCTTTCCAACAAAAAAATTTCACTCGCTTTCACACACAAAACCAACACTACATAAAACTTAAGACTTCAGAAGTTTTACTCCACAAAATCGAAAACCCGCATCAAAACTCTGCTCTCTTCCACTCCGGAAAAAGAAATAACAGTCGAAATTCAAAGCGTTTGCTACAAAATCAAACATAAAAAGGGTAAAATATTCAGAAAACCAAGAAGAAGAAGAAGAAGAAGAAAAAATAAGTGAATAGAGAAGGCAGAAAAAAGAACAGATGAAAGCCCGTTGATTTTCTTTTACTTCAACTCCCTCTTCCTCCAATATTCACACTCAACTCCATTCACACATATAAAGCTCTCTTCTCCCCTCTAAACAACTACTCCCTCTCTCTCCCCCTCCCCTCTCTCTCTCTCTCTAGATATATATATATACATGTATACGTATACAAGTACATATATATATATAGGTGACATCTACTCTTCACACGGACACACACACACACACACAAGTCTCTCTAGTTCCCTCTATCTTTCTTTTTCACCTGATGAGTTTTTATCACTGTAATATATATATATATATATATATATTTATTTTCTTTTTGTAAAAAAAATATATAACTATATAATAATAAAAATAACATAAAATATAATTCTTACCTTTTTCTTCGGATCTGAAGAAACTTCTGATGTAGCTTCAGTTGAGTTCACAAGCCACCACAACAAGAACAAAGATCTTAAACCAACCCCATCCTATTTCCCACTTTTTTCTTTTCTTTTTAATTTACAATTATTGCATTCTTATCTTCCGTGAATAAAGTATTGGGTGGTGTTGTTATGTGCTGCTATTTGTTTAATCATTACAATATTAATATATTTATTCTGTTGCTTACGGTGTCGGATTTAGTTTGATATATATTTCCCTGATTACGCTACTCCCTAATTCCATTACCTTTATTTAATCAATTCCTGGTAAGAGGTATTGTACTGTAGTCTCTCAAAATTATTACTACTTGCTCTAAAATCAAGACAACCTTTCACTATGCTCAACACATCTACTTCTTTAATTCTCTTTTTTCCTCTTATTGTAATAATAATAGTTGTCTCTCCACAATTCCATTCAAATTAATTGAACCTATACTCTCGTAAAAATATTATAACGACTCATATTGTATTTTTTTATTTCAATTGTGTTGGATCTTCTGCTCTGTTAGATATAAATATGTCATGAATATAAAAATAAAAAAGATCTATTTTATTTAAAAATATAGTTTATACATTTGAAGATAAATTGATTATTACAGTGTGATAAATACATATATTATTTATTTAAAATGGAGAAAATAGGGTGCGTGAGTCTGTGAGGGTTGTCATTAGAAGATAAAAGAGTTGCGTTTGGTTAAATCATGACTTTTACTTGAGACAGTGCGTAAATTAAAATTCTAAACTACTTTGTGCTATTTTATTGAAATACTATTCTTTATCGAAATATAAATTAAGGCAATCCTCTCTTATTATAAATTTTAGATCTAGAATTTAAAATAGTTGATGAGTGGTAGTTGAATGTCACAGGACATGAAGCCTGTAGATATGGATTGTCTTCGATGAAAGAAAATATGAAAATGAAATTATATTTTTGATTAAGGGAATAGTAAAATAGAAAAGAAAAATAACAAAAAATTAGTAGAGGAGTAATGGAATGAAAGATTAGAATAGAGAAGGGGAAAACATAAAAAAGAAAAATCATAGAAATGAAAGATATGGAGTTGAATAAAATAATGTGTATAATATGGGAAATAGTGTGAAGTGATGATTGGGACGTGAGGAAGAGCATAGGCTGGGTCTTGACATTATTATGTCATAAACTACGACCACTGACTGATGCTACTGCCCGCAGCCCACATCGAAAACGACTCCTGAACCATATCATGCATTTACCTTCTCTCTCTCTCTCTCTCTCTTGCATTTCCATTTCCACCCTGCCCATACCATCGCTACACATATCATCGTATGCCCACACACCTATTACTCTCTCTCTCTCTCTCTCTCTGTTTGTATGTATGCGTACATGTATCAAACACTGCTATTTCATAATTTTAACATACCTCTTGTGATTAAGATAGTAAATGTTTATTAAATCGTAAAGAACCAATCAAATAGCATCATTTTACCAAATATTAATACCACAAACTTTCACCTTATAATTATAAATAGGAGGTATTCTCCAACAACTTCCAATACAATAAATTAAAATCAAACCAAGTTGAATACTGATCGAAAAAGCTCAAGACTATTCCCTCTGCCCAAACTCAATAAGATCCGCCATATTTGAGACAGAAATCAAAGTGTATTTCGTAAAATCATTGTAAAGATCACCCACAAAATTTCGTTATTGAAAAATAAATTAGCTTGATACGAGATCGAAACTTAATTCAACAAAAAATCAAATTTCCGAGTTTAACTCGATAAGTGGGAAACCTCTTGAAATTAAAGTTATTGAAGGTTTACATCAACTCTAAAAGAGATTAATTAATATCAAATTAAATTTATTTATAATTTTTTTTTGTCCCATTAATTAAATTTGCGTACGTTACAATGATATTCTTATTGAATACGTGAAAACCAATTAGACTTATATATATATATATATATATACGTACAAACTCAAAAATCGTATTGTATATATATAATGAGTGAATGCAAGAAATGGGGCACATCAAACGTTGGTGGGCATTGTCCCAGCAGCGCTTGATGCCTAATGTGACCATTTGTGCGTGCACTGCTGCTACATGCAGACAGCTAACCAAGTAAAACCAACTCACATGGAGGGGGGGTCACCCCCCCCACCTTATCAATACATCCACATACATCAACCATTACATCCTCTTTAACTACAATAATTAAATAATCCATTTTTACAGTTCAAATTTTTAGATGAAATCATCATTAATATTACCATAACATTATGAGCAGTTAGAGGTGATGGACCAGACGAATTTCACCAAATTAAGAATGTGAAGGCGATGGCAGCACTTATTACATAAATGGTAAATGTAATCAGCGAAACCGAATGGTATAGTACTAAATACTGTGGTCAGAACAATTTGAGTGTCGGAAATGAAGGATTGGGGTCACTGTTTACATTAGAGTGAATGGATTGAATTATGGGATTGTACCGACGAGTGGTGGAATAAAGGACCCTTTCATGGGCAGCATTAAATTTTCCAACACATATGTATGTGTGAAAAGTGTCTGTCTGGGTGCCAATTATACCTAACTGCAATTAATTAAAGTAATTGTACCCTAAAGTCGCATTTATGAGTTATTATAAATTTATATGGGTTGTACGCTTACACCTACTATAAATCAAACCCATTACAACAATTAATTATACATATGCCCCAAAGCTTCACACCATTACTCTTTATGTCTTCAATTTAAAGTACTTGTTCAGACACTGCACATGATAACACTTTATTTCTTAAAATGATAATTTATTTATAAAAACAGCATCTCATTTTTTTATAATATATGCTATTTTGAAGGTTAATAGTGCAAAGTTACATAAAATCTTATCATTTTTTGGAATTATTTTCTACTTAATCAAAACAGAAACTACAATTTATGGGAAGAGAGTATATATGGCAAATTCTATTTTCCATGTTTAAATTGCGTAATAAGCTCCAAATAATCAAAGATAAGGTAGTTGTCAATCAAATGCGTAACAAATAACCCCCAATTTATTAGGAGTCTTAATAGAATTTACCATGAAAGCCCGGGCCCAAATGCCCACCAAGTAGAAAGCCAGGATGAAAGTGACATTATACCTCCGAGACAATAAATATATAAACCCCCTCTCAATAATACAAAGGCTACTTCACTATTCTCACATGAATAATGTATGACTCGTCTTTGTCCCTTAACTTTTTAAAATAGTACTTTAGTCATGTATTTTTTTTAATTTTAGTATTTTTTTTTATTAGAATTCACCTTTCTCACTAATGGCAGTGAAACCCCAAAAGAAAAAAAAACCATTAAGATCACGAAATTAAAAAAATAAAGAACCAAAATATTATCATAGAAAATTAAATGATGAGAACATCAAATGACCTTAAATACATTTAACTCTTATATTTAATTATGTTGGCACACCAACAGAACACCGTGTATTGAATTTCGACAATCAAACTAACCCCTTTGAGTCGATATTTTTGGTTCATTATTAATCATTTTTATTTTTGATCGCATCATCGTACACCTTTGTAATGTATGGATTTATGAACAATATTGATGGTAACATGAAGCTAATTTTGTAGGTTTACTTTACTTTATTAATAATTATCCTCCAAAATCATCAACAACTAATGGATTGTATATCCTTTTTAAATTGTAATTAGTACATCTTGTCATAATTAATAACTTGCACGCAACAAGATGTTGATCAATTATTTCACATTCAACATTGTAGGTTGCTCATGTGATCACGTACAAAATGAAGTATTCTTCTATTTATATGAGCGTTTAGAAAGTAAATTTTTCTATATAATCTTATATTATAATTGCTTTTTGAGATGATGATTATTAATTTTTTTTTAGTGAATGGGTACTTGTAAAAATAAAAAATATCGAGTTTTTGTTTGGACATTTTCAATTTGGTCTAGAAACTACTGCTCGTTCTAATAATATAAATCATATTTATTTACCAATTATAATTTTACTATTAATTTATGTAAAAACAATTGGGAAAAGAGAAGTCCAGTAAAGTAAATGCGCCCAATGACAATGGGTTGACAGCTACGAGACAACAAATGGGGCCGGGGGGTGGGGGTAGTTGACTCGTACCAAGGCAGAAGACGTGGCGGACGGTGAGTGGAGATGACGCACTCCGCACGGGGTTTGTCGCTCGTGTGCGCCCAACCACTGACTGCACTGCCAAATCTCTGTCGTTTACTCGTTTCTGTTTTTGACCTAGCTTCTCCCACTCCCACTACTGTTCAATTCCTTCCACTTTTACTTTTTTTTTACTCCTATACAGTAAAACCTCTATAAGTTAATACTCTATAAATTAATAAACTCTCTAAAATAATAAAATCTTTCGGTCCCAACTTGGGCCTTTGTAAAAAATCATCAAATTCGATAAGATAATAAGATAATAATCTTTTAGAAAATTTCTTTATAAATATTAGGTCCCATTAAAACTCTAAATTAATAATTCATAAATATTATAATTATAAATATTATGGTAATTTGCTAAAATATGAAGTTTGTAATGCATTACGCATTTGATCATTCATGGATGATTTTGCGATGCCTTTTAGAAGAAAAGACATGATTAGGTGTCATGAATTATTTTATTTTCATATTGAGATTTATATAGTATATGTTTCATCATCATGCATGAATATATTTAATTGGCTATAATAGTTATTTAAGTGCAACGAATTAATGTAAACATGTATATTTAAGTAATTCCAATGAATTGATACATGCGCCTATGAATATAATAGTTAATTGTATACAACAGTAATATATTTAATTAGTTACAAAGAACTGATTGATGCATAAATATAATCAATGAACCATATATGAATTTATTTATTTTCAATACATATGTACTAAATTTGTTAAATTTAAAAAGTCTCTATTTTAATTAATAAAATATTAATTTATCGATAAATTAATATCTTTCTAAATTAATAAAAATTCATGGTCCCAAGATTATTAATTTATAGAGGTTTTACTGTATTTTGAAAAAAAAGTACGATGTTTCTTATATAAAAGGATAATATGCTTCTTTTTAATAAATGCAGAGGGTAAAATAATATTTTATTTTTATGAAAACATATGTGAATATTTTTAATAATACAAGGGGATGATTTTGTAATTTACCCATGATTTATTTGTATAAATTATTTCTATAATTACACACGTACTTATAAAAAATATCAATATAAACTGTACAAATGATCGTTTTTTTAAAAGAAATTACGCATATACCCTTAAATGGATGTGCTCGTTTATGGATTTCTAGTATTTAATTTAGTGCAAATGAAGTTTAGACCTAATGCTTAATAAATTAGGAGATCAAATTGGATGATATTTTAATGAGAAAAAAATCAATCCAGCATTTTTTAATGTAAAAAAGAAATAGATATGCTCGTTTATAATGTAATAAAACTAGAATGATTTGGTAATCTTTTTGAGCTTGCATGTTACTAGTACATGTTAACTGCAAAACCAATTAAAAATTAAAAAGGAAAAAAAGTTAATTTTTGGACTCCTCAATGAATGAGAAGTGTCTAACTACTTCGTTCAAAGGGTGCAATTGGCACTAATTTTTAAGTTATAATCAAATATTTTGCTAAGATTTATTCTATAGAGTGTAGTTTGGACCAAGCTATGTATAGGTGCACAAATTGAGAACCTAGAAATTGTGTATGATCAATGATGTGAAGTGAAGAGTCGTCTAAAGAATGAAAAAAATTATTACATAAATTATATTTGGTTGAATCAAATTAATCGTAAAGTAAGTGTACTATGTGATTGGTTGATTTTTTTTGCATGTCCCAAACGCGGCCTAATTAGCTAATAATAGAATGAATCCAAAGAAGGGAGAAAGTGAAGGAGAGGGAAGACAGTTGGATAACTGGCAGTCTCATTGCTCCACTAGACTCGGCCGCAATGGAAACATTCAACACCGATGCTAAAAACCCTTTTCACACTTAATTTCTTCACTTCATTTTTGTTGTTTCACATTTATCTTCAAATCTTCCCCCTTTTTGTTTTTATTTATGTTTCTTGAAAATCCAGGAGAAGTGCTGCAGACCCATAACATGGCTTCCATGAAACTTGGCTCAAAATCTGAAGCATTTCACCGCCAAGGCCAATCTTGGTAACCTCTCGAAACACTTGTTTTTCTTTATTCTGGATTTGATGGGAGTTTATTGTTTTCTTAGGTAATAGATTTTGGCTATGTTAATGTTCTTGTCTGGTTTTGTATGTTGCAATAAAATACTAATAATGTCCATGGATGCTGGCTAGTTCTTGTGATTGTACCAGGATTTTACTTAGTTAATGAAACCAAACCTTTCTGTAGGCATTGCACATCTGGGCTTCAGAGTGATGTCACCATTGAGATTGGAGAAATGGCCTTCCATCTTCACAAGGTGAATGTTTCTACTTCCCTCATCTTTCTCTAATTTCGGCATCCATTTTTCATGTACTAATGTTCACGTATTGCAGTTCCCTTTGCTGTCGAGGAGTGGACTACTTGAGAAGCTTATTGGAGAATCAACGACGTCTGCCGATGGATCTGCTTGTTTTTTACAACTTAGTCAGTTGCCGGGAGGTGCTAAGGCTTTCGAGCTAGTAGCCAAGTTCTGCTATGGTGTCAAAATAGAACTCACGTCGATGAATGTAGTAAGTCTTAGATGTGCTGCTGATTACCTCCAAATGAATGAGGAGTATGGGGAGGGAAATCTGATTGCACAAACTGAGGCTTTTCTCAATGAAGTTTTTGGCAACTGGACCGATACGATAAAAGCTCTTGAAACGTGTGAAGAAGTTCTGCCACATGCAGAAGAGCTGCATATTGTGTCGAGATGCATAAACTCCCTGGCTATGAAGGCTTGTGCTGATCCTATGTTGTTCAGTTGGCCTGTTTCGACTGGCAATGAGACTGCAAGAACTTCAGGTGCTGCAAGAACGTCAGGTGCTGCAAGAACTTCAGGTGCGGCAAGAACTTCAGGTGCAGCATTTTGGAATGGGATATACACTGCAACGAAGCCTCAGCAGGTGAGTGATGACTGGTGGTACGAAGATGTGTCTTTTCTCAGTTTGCCTCTGTATAAACGCTTGATCCAAGCTGTTGAAGCTGGAGGTATGAAGGCTGAGAATATTGCTGGAGCACTAGTGTTTTATGCCAAGAAATACATACCGCAGATGAATAGACAATCGAGCTTCAAGAATTTGAATTCAGGCACAACAATTTCAATCCCTTCTGAGGCTGATCAAGGAGCACTTCTTGAAGAAATAGTGGAGTTAATTCCGAACCAGAAAGGGGTCATTCATACTAGGTTCCTTCTTCGGTTGCTTCGAACTGCTATGGTTTTGCAGGCCAGCCAAGCATGCAGAGACAATCTGGAGAGAAGGGTGGGGCTGCAATTAGACCAAGCTGCGCTGGAAGATATATTAGTACCAAACTTGGGCTATTCCGTGGAAACGTTGTACGATATCGACTGTTTTCAGAGGATTCTGGATCATTTCATGTCGATAGAGCAGGCGTCAGCTGCTGCTTCTCCGTGCATTGTTGAAGAAAGTCAATTAATGGAAGGGACACATTCATTGACATCATTAACGATGGTGGCTAACCTGGTAGATGCATATCTTGCTGATGTAGCCCCAGACATTAATTTGAAGTTTCCAAAATTCCAAGCTCTTGCTGCTGCAGTTCCTGATTATGCTAGGCCGCTTTCTGATGGGATTTATCGTGCAATCGATATATATCTCAAGGTAAAATTCTCATGCTCATACCGTCAAATCATGACCACGTTGTTATTGTTTAGAAATATGCAAATTCAGACTGCATAGTAATTCATTTCATTGATAGTTGTCATTTTTTTTCCAATGATGAATTGCTATGACTAATCATTATAACAGGCACATCCGTGGCTTACAGACTCAGAGCGGGAGCAAATCTGCAGATTGATGAACTGCCAAAAGCTTTCATTGGAAGCCAGCACTCATGCTGCCCAAAACGAGAGGCTACCTCTCAGAGTGATCGTGCAAGTCTTGTTCTTCGAGCAGCTGCGACTACGGACGTCAATCTCTAGTTGGTTCTTTGTTTCCGACAATCTAGACAGCTCTCAGAATCCGAATCAAGTTCCTCCAGCATCCAAGAACGCCAGTTGCTCCCATGAGAGAGCATCAGATGTAGACGATGTGAGGGAGCGCGTATGTGAGCTGGAGAAGGAATGCCAAAGCATGAGAGAAGAGTTCCAGAAGCTGGTGAAAACAAAGAGAATTTGGAACATATTTTGGAGGAGGAAATCACATCAATCCAATTCAAAGCCTCAGAAGCAGTGCAATGTTAAGGCGAAGCAACCGTGTGCTGATGGACATCAGCATTGTGGAAACGCCGAGTTAGGACATTAGTAATAGCATACAACTCTCCTTATCTTTTCTGGTAAGCTGACATATTTGTCGTTAAAACGATGAACAAGTCCGGTGGGTTTTCAGATGGGCATCCCTGATTTTTTCCTACTCTTCTCTTCTCACTTGATTAGACATACACATCAAAATACGGATAATTCAATAAAATCTTTTCAAAATACTCGAAATAAATAAAATTTTGTATTGTGTTTTGTCACCCACACAAAAAAAGCATATTGATGCCGAGTCATCTTTTATATCTGTGCCACATCAACTGCTGAAACTGGAGATATCTTCTTGATCTGGTTCACGTCAACGATCAATGCGGCGGCTGAGTCAATTACCAAATCCTCTCCACGTCAGCGGCCATAAATCGGTATCTCTCTGACTCAAACACGATGCTGAGTCAGTCACCACCGTTTCTGCCATGTCAACACTAGATGCAGCGTCAGCAACCACTTTCCCGCTCCAATGATCCTCCCGATGGCGGCGAGGTAGTTATCCTCGTCTAGATCTGTGGAGCTGCGGCGGCGCTGGAGGGTTGGAAAAATCAGGAGTGGGTATACCCTTACCGCTGGTACAAGAAATGTTCGATGAAATGCCAGAGATAGTGATTGATTCTGTCTATTCAGATGATGGACCAACATTCGTAGTTACATTCAGTGACACTTTGCGTCCGGTGTATGAAGAAATTCTACACCAAGTATTTGAGAGATTTGGTACGGTGGAAAGTGTCGACTTTGTCCCCCGGAGGACCACTTCCAAGCACTGGTAAGATACCAATTCTCTGGAGCGTTCGTTTTCTGCATTGTGTTCTCCACATGATTGCTGCATTTATGAGGGTGGTTGCATAATGGATATTCAATACGTAACATAGAATTTTTCCGGATGAATTACTGGGGATGCACATTACTACCAGAAAAATTCATCCGGAGATGATAACTAAATTGAGGTTGATCTGTAAAGCAACTGAAATAAATGAATTTACATGCAAGCCACAACATCCAGTGGCTAGTAGTTGTCTACCAACCTTACCGAAGAGATTAGTCGAGTTTGGAGTAGTCCATTCGAAGGAAGAATCTGATGAATTACATACGAACGGAATTCCTACAGAAACAGTTTTCTAAGTGTCCACTGAATTGCCTGTAGATAGGAATGACGGAAAACGAGTTCATATAATCGGTTCAGAGGTGTTACAAATACTGTTGAAGATTTGAAGCCAAAGGGTGATTGTGTTCCAATTAGTGTATCCAGATTCTTTGTAGATCACCAGGCGGATTATATCCGTATTTAAGCTGGTTATCCGGGAAATATATGTAAAACTAAAGTGCTTGAAACACTGCTTATGAATAAATATATTCAGCATCCTTCCCCCCTCTGGATATAATTGATAAATTATCAGGTTGATTACTCTTTCAAAAGTGTGCATACTAAACTTTTAAACAGCAGCACGAAATTTTTACAATTAGCATTAGTAAAGCATAAATTTGTCAGTGATGCACCTTCCAGGAAGTTAATCGAAGCTGGCTGCTACAAGTTCTGGACATGCAATATGAGAAAGTCGAGGTGGATAGCAAAAGTAGAATATGGACTATAGGACAGAATCCATATAAAAAGTTGTTGTTAGAACCTAAGGTTCTCTGTTGATAGATTTTTTCATTAATTATAACCTTCCGGTTAGAGAAGTTTCATATCTGAATTAATGTGTTCATAGCTCAAAATAATAATACTGCAGTATTTTCCTGTTCCTTGTGTGCAATTTAAAGGTACCTGAGCGGCGCTGCAGATGATAAAAGTCAGGCATGGCATTTTCTCTAATGGACCTTACTCCTTAGTAAAGATTAGCATTAATGAGCAGGTTAGGATCCCCTGGGTTCTGTCATTGGATCCACTTAATCAGTTGTCAGGAGCTGCTAAAAGCATTCAAGCTAGTAGCCAAGTTCTGTTATGGTGTCAAGGCAGAGCTCACTTGGATGAATGTTTAAATCTTAGATGCAGCTGAGTACCTCCAAATGAATGAAGAGTATGGGCAGGGAAATTTGATTGCACAGACACGCTTTTCTTAATGAAGTTTCTGACAATTGGACCAACATGATAAAGGCTCTTGAAACATGTGAAGAAGTTCTATCACCAAATATAATAGCCTTGGGGATTTCGGGTACTCTTCAAAGATGTAATAGCCATGAAGTTGTTTCTTGCAGTGGTTAAGACCATATTTACATGTTAAAGTTTCTCATCACTTTCAGGGTAACATTCACTAATTCTGTCTTTGCAACTCTCCATATTAATGAGTACTCCTGTATTTGTATCAGAACTGACTTTCTCCCCAATGCCTTCTAGCTTTACGAAGTACATAACTACTAATACAACTATTATTATTACCACCTTATTATACAATGATGTTACACTTTACCAACACCGGACCCTTCACGATTTATGCTTTATATAGGTTTCAGATAGAGAAAGTAAATGCAACTCATATCTACTTGGCTCCAGACAAACTAAAACAGAGTTATAGGGAATTTTCATCCGGACCACTCCAATGTTTCATTAAGACACTAACAGTCTTAATGGATTAGACCATTCAACGACCGATATGGATTGTGTTACTGTCTCGGGCTAGAGATGAGTACAACCCACCCACAAAATCCCCACATATGCAGATGGTTTAAAATGAAACTGAAAATGCTGTCGGGACCATGACCAGCTATCATTTTGTCTTAAATTATCCAAGGCACATGGACCTTCCTCCTTGCTGTTTTACCCCACAACATCTCACCTTTCACCCACACTTAGTGTTGTTTTACTCATCCCCACGCTCATCCCTTCCTTCTTTGTCTGTTTTGGAAACTTTGACAGAATATTATTCGAATCTTTTAACTTCTGCACCAGTTCAAGAGCCACATTTTGACTGTGATTCAGTTCTGATGCCTTTTAATCCCGGCCATGTATTTGCATGGTGTACCTTTTGGAACCATTAGGTAGCACTGTCCCTTTAATCCATGAGCAGCTTTAGATTGGCCCTCCATGTTGTTACAACTTGTCTTTGGTTGGATGTATGTTTTTGTCTGTTGCCAAGCATCGATAGAGACTTAACAGAAAAAACAGGCATCGGAGAATTAGTTGAAAAACATGCTTTTAACGCGGATGGTCCCTATGTTCTTTCTTGAATGTGGAACATTTGGTCCTGTTACCGACTAGCACAGCCGGGTGCCGACAACTTTCATTGTCTTTCTTTGTTCTATACTAAACAAGGAAAATTATGGGACGTAGAATTTGCTGCTCAACCTTCAGTAGGATTTAGGGGAACAAATATTCTAATAGTTTTATGATTTACAATATAGTTGAATGCAAGGAGGATTACATTGGATAAACTTATATAAGTCTTCTCTTTTACCTATGTTTTATATTTTATGCGGGGTTAACTATTGCAACGTGATAGTTCTATAAATCATTGAGATACATATTTGTTCATGAAATTACATGCATCACTTGTACATGTTCCACTGACATTTAACACAATGAAGTTGTGGGTGGATGATTTTAAACGATTTACGAATTGACTGGGGTAGCTTTATAAGAAGTGGAGGGCCCTCCTCCAATCCTCCTTCCATGCTATTATAGCGTCTAATTCAAGTGAACGTAAGCCCTAAGTGGCTTCTGCACTTGTTAGCAGTAAGAATGGTCCCTCAATTTTATCCAAAAGAAACAAATGATATGGTGCTTCAATCCTCTCAAACTGCCAATATATGCACATCCCCTGTATAACAACTTAGCTCAGACCTCAGAGTTTCACATACTATTCAATGCAAGAACAACGTGCAGACGCTGCTACAGTCAACTCATAAAAATATTCTGTTTCAAATTATTGGTTGATCTTGTATTTTTGTAACATATGTATGTCAATGTATATAATTTTTTTCCTTAAAATACAACTGATGTTCACTGCGCGTGCATGTGTGAATCAAAATACAAGATGCAATACCTTTATGATGACAAAAGGGAACGTATTTTATGAGAAAATAGTAAGTTTCCATTAGTACTGGAATTACATAATGCATTTACTAGTTACAACTTGCAAGCAAATTAAACAGGGAAAATATGAAGGTATCGCATATTGAGCAACATTTCCAGATTACTTTACAAACGATTTCTCTAAAATTCCAAGTTAGCTTCTTCCGTTGCCAATAATCCATTTTCTAATGAATTCTTCTATGCTGCAATTCCATTTCTTCACCTGGACATATCGTATTTCTGAGAGTAGCCCAACTGCTCCATCTCCCAGCTCAGTTTTGGCGCAACCCGTTCATGGCGAGGTACATACTCCTACGAATCACACGAGACCACATCAATAGGACACAGATGTACCACTTCTTTGAAAGTGGAAGCAACCGAACGTTTGTGCCTGGACCACTTTCTGAATTCTTCCCACATGTTCAAGTGCTTAGCAGTCTACGTGAATTCCCATAGCATCCAAGTGATGTCTCAATGGCCACTAACAAACAGCCAATCCAGTGTTCTTTTTCAAAGTTCTTCTATTTAGACACATGCTTTCTAATTTTTTATGTCAATTATTGGTGGTACTATGTGCTTACAAGAAATCAAATGCCAAAATCTTCAAAAGTTTTCTCTTGCAGACAATTACCTCCAATTTCTTGACAAGCTCCTTTGCTGTTGGTGCGGATACGATGATGTGGCGAGCATTTGGACTAATGAATCCTTCTTCCACAGCTTTGTCGATAAATGACAATAATGAGTTATAATATCCATCCACATTCAGCAACCCCACCTGCAAAATGCCAACAGTTGATTGATTTCTTTACCTTGCAGGATTGGGACTGATAAAGTTCTGTCTATTGGTTCCAACAGTTTCCTAATCTTACGTACAAGAAAAAACAATTAGGATTATTTCATGAGTTGCACGACATAAATTACCGGCTTATCATGGATGCCAAGTTGAGCCCATGTTATCACTTCAAGTAATTCCTCCAGAGTTCCATAACCCCCTGTTTGCATTGACACAAATGGCATTTAAACCACGCATGCTTTTTTGACGCCTCTATTTGCAACAAAAAGTACATCAAACAATTTAATCGAGCTATTAACTTTAGCTAGTCTACAGAGGGAAATTAGATGATGGTGGAAAAACAATGAGCAAAGGCATTTATTGGTCTCATCCTTTAATAAATGAGCAGCATGATCCTCTGGCAACCTGCAGTGTAGATTATTCTTTACGCTACAGTGTAGCATGGCATCATAGTGCAATATTTATTTCAAATTCAGAATGGTTGACTGATTGAGTCCTTGAGGTGCAGTCAAAAGGTTAGCATGTAATGATTAGATACTACCCAATTGAGCATTAAAAAAGATAGAATAGTGTGAAAGGACAAGATGTGTAATGAAGGAAGCAGAGTGGTTGATTGAGGTCATTTCCCACACGATTAAGTGCAAGTGCAAAACACCTGATCTACTTGTCGCCAAAAAAGTCGGTTATAAGTTAAAAGGGGAGATGGTTTTCACAACTTATTTTCCTTGCATCCAAGAGTTTTAGATGAACTGAATGTTGGTGGATCCAAGAATCAAACTGGCTTCATCTTATACAAACCTGGTAATGCAATAAAAGCATCTGAATGCCTGGCCATCTCTGCTTTCCTTTGGTGCATATCTGCAACTGCTTTCACTTCCCCGACTGTTTCGCCAGTTAACTGCACAAACACAAGGTGCCAAATCCCATAAAGCTAAATGTTGATAAAGCTGAAATGGGAGAAGAGAGTTTAATTGTATTGGAAGCTGTGCAGTTCTGCAGTCAAGTAATGATGGTATTTGCAGGAAAAATTGGATTTAAAGTAACTATCTCAGAGTCAGTAACTTCAGAGCTGGTGGTGGATTTATAACCAGATAAGCATATACACACACATAGTCAAATGTAAAAAATTCAAGCACAGAAAGAGCCAAGAGAGAAAATCAGAAGGGGCAGAGCAGAACAGTGTCAATTAATGGTGAAACAGAAAAGGAAAAAACCAGTGCAAACATTTGTAGACCAAAAATGTATACATTGTACTGAAACAACCACTCCATAATACTCTACCCTATGGATAAGGTATTGGAAGGACCAACCAAGTAAAGATGAACTATTTCATGTTGTTCAAATCAAGAGCAAAAAAATAAAAGTAAAAACAGATCATGTCTTTTTTTTTCTTTTTTACCAGGACAGAACAAACATATTGACTAAGAAAACTGAAGAAATTTACTTTAAACCTAACAAAAAGGAAAATGGAAAGAACGCAGTGGGAGGGAAGTAAAAAGACAGGAATTGGGAGAACGGAAAGCAAGCAAGCTACCAAGAAATACATCCTAACAAGATGAAACTACTCCAAGTAAAACCATGGAAGAAAAAAAAAAGGAAATAATTGCAAAGATACTTTGGTGGGGTTTCAGTTTTAATACTAATAATATAATAATAAAAGGCCAAAGACTTTTATAAACCTCTGCAGACATACCTCTCGAGGCATGAGCGTCTTGGGAATCACCCTGCAGAGGGGGGACAATAACATGACAAAAATCAGTTTTAGTGTAGAATTAAACAAGATTAACCATTATAACAGGCTAAACTCGGTTAATCATTGATAGAGTAGGAGTAAACTACAAGGAAAGATGCTCACCCAATAACATGCCGACCACCATCATGAACAGCTTGTGAAACCAAACCCATCAGGCCTATGCTACCTCCTCCATAGACCAAATCAATGTTCCTCGAAACCTTAAGACAGACCAAACAAATTAGACTAAAGTTCCAAGGCTCCAGCAAAATAGAAGCTTTTCTCAAGTGGGCTCAGATGGGTTAACATTTTTCATGCTGAGTTAACTTTTGAAAAGATTACAACATCCCCTCTGTAAAGTACATTTACATTCATTGACATTATGGAGGAAGGAAAGTGGTTTAAAGAAAAAAATAAAGAATGTTTCTTTCATAGTCAAATGGGATAACACAGTGAAGAGTACTCTTTATAGTACACTCAGATACCAAGTTCTTATCCATTTGAGGAAGAGCAAAGCGTATTCATTGCATAAATTTGGGAGAGAGCTGTAGACGAAAGTAACAAGACTTATGGAAAAAATATAACACGGAAGGCAAAAGAACATGTAAATATCTTGACTTTGTTATCTCCATGTAGGGAAGCAACCTGAAACTTAGCATCCACTCGCTTGAATTCGAAGGGGAATGTCCTTTTAAGTAATAGAGATGGGTATTCTAGCTACATGCAACATTCCATCTCCAAAAGTCTTGATGAACAGCATATTTGCATGAGAATTTGAACCCAAAAAATACAAATAAAATTGAAAGAATCCAACTAAAAATGGGAAAAGCCACAGTTAGCTTTTATTTCAGGAAACAGAGACCTAGCATTCTGCAATTCTTAGAAGAATTTGCTGCTATAAAGACAGACACATAGCAGGTGCAAACACAACTTGATAAACTATACATATATGGACACCCCAACTTCAAACAAACACACCATTTCATATTATAAAGCAAACCCAAACCCTGAAAAAAAATAATGGAAGAAAGTTTAAAGAGTTTATATACATGGGGAAGAAAGCAGAGAAAGGTGTTATTACCAAGACTTTGCCGAGTTCAATAGCAGCTTCTTGATAGCTAGTCTTCTTGCCCTGGCTACTCCCACAAAACACACAAATCCTCTTGAATTTGGACGCCTTCACTTCACACTCTCTCTCCATTTTCTTTCCCGACTCTTGCCTCTCTCACTTCCTCCGTTGGGCTATATATATTTGTCTTTTATCTCTTGACGCGGGTGACAACTTAGAATAAAAGAAGAATCTTTCTTCTACAGTCGCCTCTGTATATACCACCTACCTTTTATGCGTACACATATAGTGCCTGCATATGAGATAACGTGTGTATGTATTTGTATGTATATATATAGAGAGAGAGAGAGGAGAGAGAATTTGTGGTATGGAAGAAAACAAGCATTAACTGGGAGACCTTTGCTTGACCAATCTTGGCTCTTCACCAATAACATTGGGAGGGGTTTCATTTATAAGGGCTTTCTCACGTGCAGAAACAACACCTCCACCCTAACTCGCACGTGCCGATCACTATTTTTTTTTTTAAATACTTAATATTTTTTATAATATACAATTTATTATATTATTCAATATATTCAAATTTAAATATTAATTAAAAATATCAATAATTCAGATAAACACGACAATAAAATAATAAATTATTATAAAAATAAATATACGCACGCATTCATAAAATTCAAACTCACAACCTTATCAATCAAATGAGGTCTAATCGACAAGTATTTAGATATTTTATAGAGGGGATATTTAGCTAATTTTTATAAGTATTTTCAAGAGCTTTATACACATTTTCTATAGGCTTAAAAAAAGCACCTTATAACATACAAGAAAATTATATAATAATATTAATAATAATTGAGATATAAAAAGCCTGACGCGGAATTGGTAGCGAAAGATAGTGACAGATCAGTCAGTTATTTCAATAACTATATATTCCTTACGGATCCCCCCAATCCTATTTCTTGATTGTTACGGGAAAAAAAAATTAAAAAATAAAATTCTTTAAATATTTCTCTAAAAAAATACTTGCTTTCAATGAATATAATCACACTAAAAATACTCATGAGTTTTAAAAAGAAATTTCGATTTTTAAAAAATTACGCTGCATGTACTTTTTGCAATCATGCTCACGTCACAATTTGAACGTATAACACTGGAAGAACAGTCGAGAATTTATAATGTAAAATATGACTAGAGACGATCACGGTAATTTTTCATAATTATTTTGCTCCTTTTATAAGGACAAAAAACTTTATTCAATAAATCAAAAGGATGTTTCTATCTTTTTTTTATAGTATGTGATTTATTACAACATACCAATGATTTAAATTAATAAATATGTTGAAACGAGAAAAATAAATAATAAATTATTATAAAAATAGACATACACGTACATTCATAATACTATTGTTGTAAGTCCTTGACATTAGAAATAAGAAGAGAAAATGTTGATGTGTGGAAGAAAAAAAAAAAACAGCATTGGGATTGTGAGAAAAACATCTTGACATTTGCAGTTTTATGGGCACTGCAACTCCAAAAGATGAATACCTTTTCATGTGTGCAAAAAAGCAGAGTGAGATGGGCAGTGTTGTTTTTTTAATACTCATGTGCATGCATTAAAACTAATTGTACTAAAACAATAGAATTGGCATTGGCATTGGCATGGGCATGCACATACATTTTTTATTCCTAGAAATTCAGATTTAATTTTGATTTTAGCATAGGCATAGAGCAATGTGCAAAAACTATATATTTAAAAATTAGATGATTGAACAAGGATGTGGGTGATCATGGGTGGGTATGTGTTTGTGCCCTTATCACCCTGTATTAAGAGACAAGGTTGCTGTATACATAGGAAACATTGTATTTTTATTACACGCCCCCCATTCCCTTCCCCATAACACTTCCACCAAGCATGCTGTCCCCAGCCCCCCATCCTCTTTTCCATTTAATCTTTTATTTTCTTTTTCATTCTAACTTTTTTATTTTTTTTGTAACGGGTAAATGTCTTTAATTAAGCTTAACGCGTACGTATAATGTTAATTATAGTAAGAATATAGTGTATTGCGCAAGGAGTATAATGTTGTATTATGGTGGGAATGATGGGTTAAGGGTTGAGGGTTGAGATAATTAATGTTAATCCGACGTAGGGACGACCTCAAACTTATCTTGTATGTGAAATTTGTGCAACAACATTTGATCTTGGTAATAAAATGGCCTGTTATATGTCACTTTTTGGTTTTAGTCCAATTAAAAGAGTACCTCCATGAGGGCTTTTATAGAATTTGTCCTGATTTATTGAACCCCAATATGATGTTTTTAGAACATTCTTTTTTATCCAAATTTCACCAAACACATCTTAGTAGAAAGTAATGTAGATATCTTTTTTTTGTTTGTTTTTCTTGTCTTGACTCTTTCTCTACCGTCACTTTTCTCTTTGAATTCTGATGTCTGATTTCTACGTACTTTCATCATATAATATATTTTTAGATATATATTAATTTAGGGGTGAAAATTTTGTGTACGAAATTTATGTAATTGAAGTGTAATATAAATTTTATTTATAATAATAATTAAAAAATGAATTGATGAATTCGTTTTCTTTTTTTTCTGAAATGAATTAATAATTAGGTTGGTGAGGTCCCGGAATGGAATTTAGTGTGTTATAACACAGAGATGAAACATAGACCTAATCCCAACGTTGGCCTTTCGACTGTTGTTACCTGTCTGCCTCTGCCCATTCAGTCACGATAAATTAAAATTTGCAGTGGTACTGTATATTGTGGTAGTGGATGCCTACTAATTACTATAGTAATTAGTAATAAAAATACGTTTTTAACTCATACTCATGCTTGCACGCCTTTAACGCATCTTCTCTCTCTTAATTATTTTATCTTGTTATAGCAAGAAAGTTATTTTGTTTTGTTTAATTACACGCATTTTAAAATTAAAATAAATAAGTAACGGGTCAAATAATAAGGCATTGCTACACTCTTGAACAAAAATTATTACATACAACGGGGTATAAAAATACCGAACGATATGAATATATATAAAATAAAAATGATGACGACTTTTATTCTTTTTCAAATATTTTTATACTTAATGCATATGATAATATTTATTTTTCCCACTTCATGAGCCAATGTGCTCCCAAAAAGAAAGTGACGGGAAACAAACTTTGATGGAAATGTAGAAAACTCCAATTACACCCATTCTACGTACGTACGAGAGTGGAAAATGACTTAGAATTTAATTATAACGGGTGTAAATTAAAAGAAAATTCAATGGCCATATATATATATATATAATATTAGTTGTTATGACATGCCGTCTCTGCATGTATATAATAAATAATTATTTATACTTAAAAAAATATATTACAAATAAGAATAAAATATATAAATCAACGCATCACATTTAAAATAAAAATAAAAATAAACTAATTTAACGATATTATTGACACAAAAAAAATTTGGTATCGTTGTTTTACAAACTGCCGTCTGTGAGTGTAATTTTCATATTAGTATAAATAGATCGAATAGATATATAGATCAAAAGAATAATTTAAGTAGGGTTGACTGAGAATACATAAAGATATTCTTTGGTAGGTTAGAAAATATAATTTCACAGTATAAGTAGTCGTTATTTATAAATAAAAATAGAATTTTTATAATATATATATATATATAGGGTGGTGGGTAGGGGCTAAAAGGTTGAGCAGCCGCAGCTCTTTTTGAAATGAGATTATAAAGAAGCAACAAAAATTGAATGAGTATTGGTATTGGTGTAAGCATGGTGGATTAAGTGGGCTTGAGCATGCTCATTCTAATTGTCTCTATATGGATTGTACCTATACATCCACTACAACTACAATTTGCTCTTCATTATTTATTACTTCTTTAACTCTACCTACCTAGGTAACAATTTTTTTTTTTTTTAATGCAAATTGATTAGTCAAGTTGTTTGCTGTGTATAATTTCTTGAATACAAAAACTTTGAGGTTTTAATATTTTATAATTTAATTTAATGTATTGGAATTTCAGTGCCATTTGAAAATTTTATGGGTATTAGTTGTTCGACTGATACTTATTATATCCATCGTTGAGCTTAGGTCGATCCGTCGTCTTGTATATAAAAAGTATAGTCGAGTTTGATTGGATTTAAATCAATTATATAATAAGTGCAATTCACTTACAGTGTGGTTGGTGTACAATTCGAAAAAAATAACCATTACATGATAAATGTATTACACACTGCTCCGTAGCTGATTTAGTTTGATAAAATCTGATTTAGAAAAAAAAAAAATTAAAAAGCAATCAGGATCATAACAGTCTATCCATCACTAAAACTAGCGCAATCGATAATCATTATAAATAAAGCCCCATAACAAACAAACACATTACTCGTATCTAAATGTATTTTCACTAATTGTGTTAAAAAAAGAAAAGCTCTCGTCAAGTTCAAAATGAATTAATTTTTAAAGTAATGATGAGCGACAAATTAATAGTCGCACAATACCCTTTTCCTGATCGTAGCGTTAGCATATTTACTACTCTCGGGGAAACCTACGGCAATAATCTTAAGAATTCTTTTGTATAAATCTTTTCTTTATAAAATGCTCAAATATAGTAGCTGAAAAATAAGTAGAATATTGAATATTGTGAACATAACATGAAATTCCCTTAATTAGTCACTTTTTTTCATGTGTTACATTGACTGGTAAAGATAGTGTGGGTTAGAGGAAAAGCCCTCTAAAGACACATGGAGGAGGACAGGGGGTTGTTTGTGGAAGCTGATAGTTTGTCACCAATTATTTTTCCACCAATTACGTTTGAGTATTATGCAGTGATGGACCCAACTATGTTATGACATATGTCGCATTAGCCAATCCCACATTTGATTTTCGGATCTCCTCCAATTTTTCCATAACTAATTTGATGGATTTTCATATGGTCTCATAAAGCTTGGGCAGCAGTATGACTTCTGTTGTCAGTGTCACCTCTCTCTCTCTCTCACACAAACATTTCCAGATAACCTCTCTGTCTGCAACACCCTCCTAAAAACTTCAAATTTTTACTACAACTCTTTTTTTTTTTTTCACTTTCGACTTTTTTGAAATTAAATTCCAATCATATAACACGCTAATAACATAATTTCGTTCAGTTAAAAAGTTAAAATGCTGAAATCTCTTTTCACGTAGGACTCAAATTATTGGGAAAAGTTGATGGATTTGTGAGAGTTGTGTATGAGGAAGTCGAAGCAATAGTTAGACTCTTTATTTTTAAAATAATTATTGATCCGCTCTGGTGTTAACAGAAACGGCAATTTGTCTCTCAACATACTTTGACTTATAATCTCAAAGTAGTAGCATTACAAATTTGAAAACTCTCTTAATAAAAAACGAAATGCTTTTATTGCTGGCACTTTGAAATGCTCTGAAATGCTTTTCAAGTTGATATGAATGACTGAAATTGTTAGATCTATTTATAGAAGTTGAAAATATATCATTGAATCAACATGTTCAATCAGAAAAAATACCTTTGAAGAGTTATAGCTTTTCATTCGAATGAACACATCGTTTCACCAAAAAGGTTACACCCAATGAACACATCATTTCAACCAAAAGACACACATATTCGATTGATTAGACATGGTCAAATAGTGATTAAGCGCCATCAGCCATCATCCACGTATCACAAACTTATTATGTGTATCACATCGTTACCGGTCACTTATTACTATTTAATATGATAAAAATAAATTTATTCTTGAAATTAATCATCATTTTCCAACACAAACCCGTGGTATTATTTTAATTCACGAATGAATTGGTACATATATCTTCTTCCAAAGTGTAACTGAAGGGCTTGGTGATTAATTGTGTGACTATAATCTTGGGTCCGAATTTTGGTTAGCAAGATTGGTCTGTAGGCGCGGTCACGTTTTGTCTCCTAAACGCAGGCGTAGGCGTAGGCGTGGGCATAGGTGGATTTGTTTCTCTCTTTAATTGGCTGACTCAATATCTCACTTAAATTTCACCCATATTCAGATTTGAATTTTTGTGTATTTTTTGTTTTGTTGGGGTTGTCTGTTTCTTAGTAATGAATGAATGAAGTGTGATCTTGATTGGGGTGAATGCCGACGCAATTTTTGCTCCCTTTTTGCCCTCAATTCACGGCGCCATAATTTTGATTTGTTAATTAATGTCATTTAATACAATTTGGATGTTTTGAATATTTTCTACTTAATTACTCCCACTAAGTAATTTTATTCATAATTAATCTTGAAACTATTCAGTAATTATTACAACTAAATTATAGATAATTTGTTTAGGGAAAATAAGACTAGGGATGGATGTGATATAAGGTTGATGGACATGAAAAGGGAGAAGACAAAAACTCCCAACACCTAAATTTGGATATGCAAATCTTCACTTGAAATCAATGAGATCCCCCGCCCCCTCAAACACTTGCTAATTGATGGAAATCACAAAAAGGACAAGTCCTCAGAAATTCTAATGTGTATCGAGGATCAACCAGATTGGAATCAACTATATAACAAGTGTAATATATTTGTTATGTGATTAGTGTATAATTAAAAAAAATGAGTATTATAGTTAATTAATGCCAAATGTAAAGGGATGGATTTAGAAAAGTGGAAAAGTGAGGGGGGAACTTTTTGACCTTAAAGATGAGGAAACTGAGAATATATATAGTTAGTTTAGGCAGTTGATGAGTAGTAAGAGGGCGGTGGTTATGACTTATGACCACTTTGTCTTTGGAGGGAACTAATCGGAATTTAATGCCATCACCCCTCCCTACCCCACAACTTGTACTCATTCATTGCTTTAATTCATCTAATTATTTTAATAATTAATTCTTCTATCTATGTATGTGCCTTTTCTAATTACTTTGGATTATAAAAAAAGAAATAATCACTTTTACTTTTTAATTATTAATTAGGGTTCACAACAATAGTCGACCTCAAATCGAGTTTAATTGTATTTAAATTAATTATATGATAAGTATAATAGTGAATCACATACTTGCATTATAATTAATTTAATTTAATTAAATCTAATTTAAGTAAAAAATTGATTATATTGAATTATATTGTGGGAATATTGGGACGCGGAAAGAGTAGGGGTTTATGGAGAATGAATGAGAATTGAGGAAATTAAAAGAGAGTTTTGGTTAATTGGTGGAGTAGTGCAGTGGAGGTGATGGGAATGAGTTTGTGTTGAGTTGAAAAGGTGATGAGTAAATTGATAATTAATGTGGGCATCACAAACCTTAAAAAATGCTTGATTAACTCCTAATCAAACATATCATTACAGGCCCCACCCCACCCCCCCTACCTAATCCTAACAATCTTAACGCCCAACCGCATGCAACTCAACTCCATCCGGTAGTTAATACCGTTACCCCCAAAAAATTATAAAAATAAAGTCAATGTAGCATTTGTCATATTCTGCTGCTCTGGGAATTACAAATTTCGCTGTACGCACGACAGCAACATGTCAAGTAGAAATATTAGTTTTTCTATTTTTTGAAATTATTACACTCCAACTACTACGTACTCCTTCCATTTATAATTTACATTACAAAATTTTCTCTTGCTCATAACTCTAATTAAAATACGATTTTAGAACATAAAATATAACTGCAGGCACATCGTAAAAGTTTTAATTTTCGTAATATATATACTAAAATTTGAAAATTATATATTAATATTATTAATTATGAAGATGGAGGTATTAGGTATAGTAATTCGGATGTTGGGATGCATGCATGTAAGCAGCATATATGTGTGTGGTTCTTTCTTTGGTCTAAATTGACGGCCATGCATGCCTTCAAATACAAATATAATTACTTGCATTATTAATTTATGACCACCTTTAATGTGTTTGACTGTTTTATGTTGTGAGAGAGAGAGAGAGAGAATGAAATTAATACTACATGCGAATTGGTCAGTTTATTAGCAATACCTAAAGTGGGAGAGTTTGGAAAAAGCCATTGGGAGTAGGTAATGGACTGACACAGACACTCAATTTACTTGCACTTCACTGTCTTAATATTTTTTATGAATAAATTGTTAGGGCGACAAAGACGCAGGTTGAATGCAATTTATCATTGTGATACGTGCAATGAGCGAAAACTTCTTTAATGAAAAAAGAATTAGCAAATGAGTTCATTGTATTTGAAAAATAGGAAACAGAAAAGTTTAGAAAAATGCAACAAGAGAATTGGCAAAAACAAGGGGAAAGTGGTGTAAATTAAGAGGAGTGATGCATGGCTTGAAAACTAAAAGTGGGGTGAAAATTGCAAACATGTAGACAAAGTGGAAAAGCAAGAGGGATGGTGTAGTGAGTGATGGGCAGAGTCACAGGTCAAAAGTGGGCCAAATTCTGACGACTGTGTCGCCACCGAAAGAGCCCAATTCTCAGTACGACAAAAATGGAAAGGCCCCACAACTTATCCTTAAATTTAGACAACCATCCAATCCAATCCAATCCACACACAACAAAACGTAGTTTGAGACTAAGCAGTAGATGGACTTAAAAGAGTGAAATGGAAATTGGAAATTAGGAATTGGGAATTGGGGGGTGTTTGTTTGCTTTGCGGTCTGCTGATGATGTCTGGCTTTTACAAGGAACTTATGTCTGCTCCCTTTTCAGTTTGTCTACCTTTTCGGACCACCTCTACAAACCCTCACTTCTCAACACAATACCCAAAAGAACAAAACCCTTTCTCATTCATTTTCAACTTCTCTTTTACTTTCACTCCATTTTTAGATTTCGGATTAGTTTTCCTTTCATTAAACAATCTCCAAAGTCCAAACCCCCGGCTTGGGATCCTCTACTCCCCAAAATGGTGCTACATCTTCTATTGCACCTCTAGATTGATGACATGTGGATAAATAGTGTTGACGAGAGATTTGGGGAAGAGGGGAACGGTTAGGTAGGAGAGAGAAAGAGGAGATATTGATATAAATAAAAAAAAATTGAAGAGAGAGAGAGACACAGAAAATGTTAGAAGAAGATAAGATGTTAGAATATTAAACATACAAATGTATTTCTAACACCAAATATATTACTGTCATCATGCTGATTTATCTAAGAGAGCTTGTGCCTTGATTACTTGTTGCTGCCATGAAAAAAACATATAAATAATTAGAAATGAATATAATATTATCAAATAGTAACAAAACTTCTCAGATTGTTTATATCACCTATAGTAACTGTGTTAAATTTGTCTGACTTGGGTGATCTAATCTTGAAAAGTAACGATTGAAATTGAGTTGATGCTGAAAATTTGGATCGAAATTCTAGAAAAAAAAAATTACGTAAATGTGAAATCACAATAACTAGAAAATTAGTTTTTTCAAAATATACTATAGTTAAAAGATAAATAATATATTTTGTCGAATATACCTGTACAAATTAAAATGGTTCCATATGAGACGGGGAAGCACCTATTTGAACTACCTAATTTATCATAATAGCCTGAATAAGTATCAAATATACTCATTTTTCTTTATAACATAAAGAAAAAATCTCAAGTATACCAATTCACAAGTTTAATTCATCGAATAAATAAATGTAATGTATGGAATAAAAATAATACTTACTTATTATTCTCTGTATTGGTACATATATAGAATTGAATTAATACAACAGAAGATGTAGCACCATTTGGGAGTAGAGGATCCAAAGCCCAAACCCCCCACCCCCTACTCAATAATCAATATTTCTCGATTTATTTATAAAATATTTGAAAACCCTTAAAAATACACATTTATTTTTATTTAGTTCTTGGCCCGATAGTTGAATTTTTACTAATAATCAGTACGAATTTGAAACTTTAGAATTACTTTTTACACATATGTGCAAAAAAAAATTAAAAAAAGAAAAGAAAATAAAAGGGAGTTGATGTGAATCAATCATTCAAATTAACAAAAAGAAGCAACCGAAAAACGGAGCAAATTTATGGCGAGGCAGAGACAAAGCATGTTACTTGGTTTTATTTATTTGAAGGGTCAAAAGTGATGCGTGATTCTAGTAACAAACTCCTTGAAATGTGTGATCACTCACTCAAAAACCCTAATTTATTTATTTTATTTTCCAATCTTTCCTGAAAACAAAGATAAATATTTATACATACATTTAAATATGCAATTTCCAAGAGAGATATCTTATTACTGTATTGTAGCATTAATTTGTTGGTGGGTTGAAGTCAAATAAAGTGAAGAGATAAAGTTGCTGTGGGAATGATTAAGGTCACACTTGTATGTTGCCTTTTCTAGTTTTTGAACTTGATTTAATACTTAAATCATTTCAGACCACCTGCACAAGTTTGTTTGTCACATTTGTTTTTTCAAATATTAACAACCCTCCACAGTTACAAACCACTTTAAGCAATGAATACAATATGTGACTGGGGTCTCACTCTCACTTTAACACTCATATCAACCTGCTCTATCATCATCACCTAATCAAGTCTTTCCACTACCACATTTCTGGAACCCTTACTCCCTCTAATGGTTCTTGAATTCTTGATACTCATGCATTATTAGCCTAAGCTTCTTCTTATATTGGCTGTTTAAGCCAAGAACATGATTAGGTGTAAGAAATTTATCAGCCCAGTCAATCACGCATGTGGAAGACTACAATGAGTTCAGTGCTTGTTTTTTGCGCAGACATGATGTAGTGATTAGTTTATTAGTAAGTAGAATATTAATTGGTTCTGGAAATGGCGTGATGCAAACATGAGTCACTTATTTCCACACAAGTTGTCTACCAGGCTTGTGGAAAGTTGGTCAAATGAAATTGTGCTGATGAGAAATATGTTGGAAGTTCAATCTGCAGAAGGGGGGATTTTGGAGGTAGACTTAGAGGGGTGTGTATCAGAATGTTGTCTAAATAGATCTCCAATCACTTAAAGTGTACAACTGGACTATAGAAAATTCTGAATGTATCACAAGCCTAATGGAGTAGAAGCAAATAGAGTGATTGGAGTCTACCTGTGAAAATGTGACATGGGTGGAGAAAAGCCCAAATTCTCAGAGCTGCTATCCATTTGTAAGCAGAGAGAGTTTTCTTAACTCAGGCCCAACAAGAATCTGAGCTCTAGTTGGTTGTCTAGGAGAACTGAAATGGATATGAACAATTTGCTAAGAAATACACAACTGTACTCAGTTACGACTTGCTTTTCTCCAAGCTAGTGTTGTTTAGAGTAATGAGCTCTCTTCGGACGCTTCTGAGTCCAAAATGATTCTTGTTGAGTTTGGGCAGGCTGGAATTCTGAATCTGATTCAACACTCTTTCAGATGTAATGGGGCTATATCTTCCTTTTGCTCAGCTGTTGGAAATAACGTGCCCCTCAAATTCAGTTTTAGTTATCTGGTTCCTTGATGAACAAACATTATCTTTCAGGAAGATACAGAGAGGAAGATTTTGACAGCTTATGATGTAAACTTTACACCAAGCCTCTCAAGCCCCAAGAAGTCATAGCATGCAACTCTACTCCAATCCATCTGAAAATCTATCCAATCTTAAATAGTATTTCTCCATGTCATAGGCGAATAACTCAACAACTGCATAAATCTGATCAGCCTCTGGATGAATTTCATCCCCAGTGGTGAATAAATGATTTTTCCCCTTAATATCAATCCAACTACAACCCAACTCCTTTCTAGCAGCTCCATCCCGCATTTGTGCCCTCATTTTTGCCACCTCCTTCCATTTCCCAGCCAGTGCAAAAATATTAATGACCATCAAACACGCACTTGAATTGTAAGGTTCAAGTTTCAATATTTGTTCTGCGGCACAAACACCCAATTCTGTGTTTCCCCAGATCCTGCATCCATTCAACAATGTCCTCCAAAAGATTGTTGTTGGCTTGAAGGGCAGCTCCAGTATAATCTCATATGCTTCTTTAAGCTTCCCGGCACGTGCATAAAGGTCCACCATTGCGGAAAAATGCTCGGGTCCTGGTGATATCCCATAATCCATTTTCATTGACTGAAAATACTCTCTCCCTTCCTGCACAAATCCGCAATGGCTACAACCATGTAAAACCCCCATATAGCTAATTCCATCTGGCAGAACTTGAGCCTTTTGCATCTGATGGAAAATCATCATTGCTTCCAATCCATACCCATGCTGTGCAAAACCCACAATCATAGCATTCCATGTTACACGATCAGGTTTATCTAAGTCCAGGAAAATGCGCCTTGCGTTGTAAAAACTCCCGGTCTTGACAAACATAGCAATTGCTGAATTTCCAACATGATTATTACCATGAAACCCCCTTTTAAGAGGTTGACAATATACTTGCTCACTCACCGAAACAATTGCTAAATCAGCGCAGGCCGACAACACACTCGTGAACAAATGAGGAGTTGGCACAATTCCAACCAACAACATTTCTCTAAACACATTCAAGCTCTCAATTGCAAACCCATTCTGCTGAAACCCCGATATAATGGACGACCAAGAAACTGCATTTGCTTCAGGCATTTGCTTAAACAAGCGCCACGCTTCATCAACCTGTGAAGCACGACACAATCCAGTAATAATAGCTGTCCAGCTCACGACATCTTTCTCAGGCATTGCTACAAACAGCTTCAACGCCACATGAGTTTTTCCCGCTTTTATATAACCCATGATCATGGTGTTCCAAGAAACAGAAGTCCTGTCAGGCATTCTGTCGAACAACTCTCTTGCATGCTCAACCATTTCGTTCTCAAGGTAGCACCTGATCATGACATTCCAAGAAACCGAGTCTCGCACACCCATTTCATCAAATATCTTTCTTGCGTGCAAGATGTCTCCTCTGATAGAAAGCTGTAACATTCTCTCTGTTAGTGCCACCAAAAGGTCATCCTCCCGAGCGTTTAATGGAAGCCTCCTATGCTTTATTGGGGAAGGATTATTAACATTATGTGGGGTGCGTAAGCTAAAAAGGGCTTTGTTATTCGGGGAGTTATATATCAATTTGATTGAATTGTGATGTAACCATCTTTTCACATGGATCATCTCCAATGCGCAAGAAGGAGCCTAAACTTATTTATTATTTCCTCCAAGTTACATTTTTCACTGCAAGAAGCTGCATTTAGACTATATAAACCAAAGCACCAAAACCTCTTCCAAAAGTTTCACGTCTCATACACTATCATCAATTGAGAAATCAGGTTCCACTGGTTTCTTCATTGCGCTTAGTATGTCCATTTGTGAACCATTTCTCAGGCTCCCAGACCTTCTAGTGCTAGTAGCCAACTGTGCAGCGTACATGGCGAACTCAGATGCTCTTGGTGGCAACGAAGCACAACGTTCCATAGCTAATTCGGCCGGAGGAGCTGTTACATTCTCCCGAGCCTTCAGCACACCGCCTTCCTTTCTTCTTTTGTACCTAAACCATGCTGCTTGTATAAAGCATGCAGCCCATGTCCTCCATTGATTCGAGTGGAACCTAAACTTGTGCTTCAGTTGCTTGCTGTGCAGCTTGCGGAATTGTGATGCAACGAACTTCACATCCTCGGAGACGAGAGCAAACGCCTCGACCTCGGTGATGGCATTCACCGTTCGTGTGGAGGAAGG
Source organism: Sesamum indicum (assembly GCF_026168435.1). Taxonomy (NCBI): domain Eukaryota; kingdom Viridiplantae; phylum Streptophyta; class Magnoliopsida; order Lamiales; family Pedaliaceae; genus Sesamum; species Sesamum indicum. The sequence goes on from NC_142667.1 coordinate 15,014,582, forward strand.
GAGGAGGATACTGGGGCGTGGGTAGAGAGCCCAACTGAGCAGTTCTTCACCACAGAAGTCTCCTGATCCTAGCTGGCACGAATTGAAAAACCCAGTTCGACCTCCGTTAGTCGTGTAGGAATCAAGGCGGCCTCGTAATATGAAGAGCATTTCAATCACAGGGTCACCCTCACGGACAAGGCAAGTACCCGGAGTGCATAAAACTGGCTTCAATCTTTCACATATTGCATCCAGGGTGCATTCATCCATCTCACCGAACATGGGAACCTGTTTTCACAATATTAAGCAAGAAATGGCTCAGCCTACTATATGATGAGTTACTCATCAAGGAATGATCATGGAGAAGTGAAGGATTTCAAACTCACTCGCCGGACTAGGTCAAGACAGAGATGGTGCTTGATGTCTCGTCGGAGATCCAAAGGAAGACCCCTCATAATAGCTTCCTCGTCGACTCCTCTTGTGGTAACCCATTTATAAAGATCATATTTACGGACTCTTTCCTTCATATGATGAGGAAGTTGGCGATGATGCATCCATTTCTCGGTGTCGGTCCTTCTAACCCTCCACTCCTCGAGACGTGCAGTCGAAGATTGAAGGTATGTCTGTTTAGTAATTCAAAACACAAGAGCTTTCAGACTCTCTTTTTTGTTAACTAACAAAGTAAAAGTATAGCAAACTAGTTTGTAACATGGCAGCCCATTATTATCAAATCCTGAGAGCTTTTTCCCCTGTTTTTCCATATATCATCACTACATGAAAGGGAATCCTGAGCATCACTTGTACTGCTCTTGGCAGCAATGACTATAACGTACTTGCATATTCCCAATAAGCAATGCGAAAAGCACCAAGCCCAGAATCGCGATTGTTATGGCAAATGTAATTTCCCCAATATAAGTGGTGGTGATAAGATTCTGTCCGATAGAGCTGCAAGAAAAATCGAGTTGGAAAAAGATCAAGTCACTGATTCAGGGTATACTAGGATACTGCTTCCATTAGAGGGAAAACCGTACATCTTTTAGCCTAGATTTAACGTACTCATCGCTGATCATTTATCAGTCATATGCAATCTTGGCGTAGTTATCATGTCACATGGAAGATCCATAGCTAAAAGGTACTCTAAATATTTAACTGTCATTTGTACTTACCTCAGATTTCTCAGTCCCCACCAAAGACAATAGGAATATTTGTTGAGGAAGCTCGACATTGCCACATTGTAAGCGACTGCGTCACCATAGATTCCGAAATTATAGAATTCGCTACCAAGACCACACAGTTTGGAAATATTGCTTGACGCAAACCAAGATCTCCTGTCTGAGTCACCCATTGTTTCACAGTCAAAATAGGAGTACCGACACTTAGGTTGTTGAAGATCGCAGAAATGTTTCCAGCACTCTTCTTGCCGCTCAACTGATAGAACGTACCAGCAGGAGCCGATGACCTGTAGAGAACTCAATTATCTTATTCGCAATCCTTTTCTCACAGATAATAAGCTTGCAAACTACTACTTATCATCAAGAAGATTGAAATAACAAACTTACATGACTTGCCAGCATAAAAAGCATAAGATTAAAAGCTGCACCTGCCCAGGCAGCTTCAACTACGACCCCAGCGGTTCGGATTATTTTAGATGCAAGGGGGAAAATAAGATAGAGCCTCAAAAGAAACTGAAATATGATGGTGAGCCGCAGCCCATGTTTTGCGCTGATCACGTTGGAACCTCTCATTGATGGTATAATAGCCCATATCAACAGCTAGCAAGGATAAAGTATCATCAGACAATCACAAACAAAAATTACTCAAGTCAAGATCAGACTCCAAATGCACATTCTGTGTTTTTCTTTCCTGGTAATAATGTCAAGAAATTCGAAAATATTAATGACATCAAAAGGAGAGACGTAACAAGAAAAAGCCGTATCCAGTTTTAATTAATTAGATCACTTGATAATTATGTTGGCAGAATATAAGTAAATAAATAAGTTTGGAGAAATTATTTTCTCCAGTAAGCAAAATCACAAAGAACTGCGGAAGGTCCCACAACAAAGAGGTTGTCGTGCAATACCTGTGGAAGGGGTAGAGCAGATACTAAATCAAGCCAAAAGTCTTTACGGAAATATCTTGAAGCAATCTTTGAAGAGTCAATAACCAGCTCTCCCCTCCCAAATACACGAGAAGAAGGTGCAACATAAGCTGTTCTAAATCGAACAAAAATCTGAATCATGTAAAATGCATCTACAAATGAACGAACGATGGTAAGCGCTATCTCAAGGGGGACGCTTGCTTGCATACATGCGTCTTCCTTAACAGTTGGCAAATAAAAGAATAGGGGGTCAACAAAAAGAGAGACGAGGCATGCAATTAGAAAACATTTATTCCATCGGCTTACAACAGGACCTCGTGGATCCAATATCTTCTTTTGCACAATCTCGTAGTCCTCAGAGAATACTCTTGAAAGTTTCTTATCCTGAAAGGGATTGCCAGAGTGAATCTCAGCGTGCTTCAGGCAAGAGTTAGCTGTTTCTTTCTTATTGTTTGATGTGAGTGTCATATATTTGCTGCAACTTGCTGGAGATAAATTTGCAGTTTCAAGGTCATCTCGAAATCTGGAACATCAAATCCAAATCTAGTTACAGGGGAGGATACGAACAGATCATGCTATGCCAGCCACTTCATGATGTGTACAATATATGTAGAGGCAGAAAAGAAGATTGGACAACCTTACAGATTTTGACCTTTTGAAGCTCAAGTTGCCCATAGTCAATGTATTATTGATTCAGATGCTGGATCAACCTGTCAAAAAGTCGAGGGAAGCAAGTTAATGATATCGCTACATGCTATAATGGATGCGAGAACCTATAAACTGAAACCAGCTGAGATCTGTAATATTTTTTTTTCTGTGAAATAGATAAGAACACTTGAAAATTTGAGTGGTCATATCATTGAACTAAAATTCAATATTACTTTCATCCACAGAAGACGAGCTGAAATGCAATATAACTATAAAGTGAAGAAAACCATGTTCCAATATAAGAACAGAGTGCAACAGAGAAAACATGCATCCCCTTCCCTTCTATATATGAGCATCTCTATTAGTTTAACCAGAACTTACAATTACACCTCACTCCAAATATAACAGGTCATAGAATTCCCAGATGAACTGTTACTCAGATTTCCTCAGAATAAAACCTCACTTCAAAAATTCTTAAAACATAACCTTCGAATGTAGCATGTGTTACTGGAAGTCTTTGATATGTATAATGCAAGAGGAGATGTTACAAGAAAACAGAGGAAGGCATATGGAAGATCAATAATGAGATTTTCTGATGCATAAAAGATTGGATAGTTATCAAATGTTCTTGTTTTTGTCTGGTTAAATTATCTATAGAGTTAAAGATGTTCTTCATCTTAACTGATCTTATGTGACGGCTTGAGCTTGACTATTTTATTTGACACCATATCACTAAAACCTAAATCGTTAGTAGAAAAGGCTAGAATATCCGTGTCTCAGTATGGTCAGGACAAAGACACTGAGACAGAGTGCTGGATCCGTTTCATGCTTGAAGACAAGAAATGGAACTCTGCGAGCCCAGCTGTTTTACCAGTTACCCATCAAATTCCACCCCTTATACTGCCTCGCTCAGATTTTCATTATTTTGCTTTAGTAAATTACCCACAGCCTCATCCTGAATGCAATCACTTTATTATGAGTGGAATAATCTTGTTGTTCATCCCATGAAGAGAACATGGTGTTCTATTACTAGGTTCGTCAGTTTTCACTGTTTTACTGCCAGAATTTGACAAAACAGTATATTAACATGAACTAGAGATTAACGTCAATCTGTGTGAATAGGAATTATGTGGAAGCTTTGAAAACACTGATGGTAGAGGTTTCAGATTCTGCCGAGTCCCTTCAGTTCTGCCTTTAGTAAATTACCCAGAGCTTCACCATTGCTGTCTTGCCCATCTTCTCCACAGTCGAGACAGCAAAACTTACAAGTGTTCTTTTATCTTGAATTAACATCATTTTTGTCTTGTCCGATTTTGTCCAGAAGTCAAAACAGAATCCTCAAGTATTCTTTCATATGTATAGCTTGCAGAAGCAGAATCCGCCCCAGAAATCAGGGTTTTGTAATAGAGCGTTACTTTGGATTTTCTTCACAAGCATATTGCCAGACAAGATTAGCAAACAAAATTCCACCACAAATTGCTCTTCTTTAGCCTTTGCTGATTCCACGTGAATAACGACTCTTCCCTCAGATTCACATGAGAACGAGAAGCAGCTGATCAATTTACCTCAGTTTAACAGACAAATGGAACCCAACCATAGTGGGAAAATAAGCAAGAAAATGAAGCTCAACCACTATAATGGAGGCAGCAATTGATCCTATCTATCCAAGACTATACGCCGGGCTCTGTGCTTTCTGAAACAATTTGTGTACAAGAGAGCAACATGGAATGGCCCTTTTCATTCCCGGAGTAGAAAAGTGATGGATGGACGACTACATAAAAGTGCGGTCAACTTACCTCCATGAGAAAACTTGAGGTGTCGTCAGAAAGTTAGGTGTTATCTTATAGATGGTATTGCAATGAAGCTCTTCAATTGAACTTGGTTGTTAGATCTAGACAGGAGTAAGGCTAAACTGCATATTCGATACACAATCACAAATCATTTTCATTCAACACAACATGAAGTCAACTAATCCAAAATTCATGATTCTGCGAGATGTTCTGAGATGACATTGTTCTCCAATGAATGACAGAGTTTCATCATCAGAAGCACACACAGACCATACATTTGCAAAAGTTAAAACACTCGCATGCACTTGTTAGTCAGGGTGCATAAGTCAAAATCCCATTGCAACTTGTCAGTCAAAGTGAGAAGTTCTTCCGGTTCATATCAAGCATCAGCTCCAAGACATCTGCATATCCAACAGTTGATCCCTGATACAGAAATCATATATGAAGTGAAAACTCAGCAATCAGTTGAGCTATCCAAGATAAAGTAGTATAATGTGAGGTGGAAGCACAATGCATGTTGTTAAGCTACGAATTGTTGATGCAAATGTCATGGCTGCATTTCACATAAGCACTTTACATATTTGATAGCAAAGCTTAATCTTCTTAAACTAGTAATCTCTGAGAAAAACATAAAGATGCAAAGCGAAGTGGCATTCAGCTGCTGATCATAATAAAAAGATGTCCCATTTAGGATACAATACAATTGAGTTAGAATATAGAAAAACAAAAAAAGGTACCCCTGATCATCATTATAAGGGTCTTGAACAACTCAGTCATTAATATTGGCGCGATGGACGGGCCTCAGCAGGGCTGACTCGAATGGCTCTGCCGTGAAGGTCCTGCAGCCAGAAATTTCAATTAGATAGGAACAAACAACATAATAAATAGACACTTTAGTAATGGACTGGAAGCACAAACAAGTCATAGATATTGGTCCAAGTTAAGCAATCAGATAGACAGAACGTAAATCACTGACGATAAGCAAAGGATTGAAGATGTACTTGTCAGTTATCAAACAATATGTCCTTGACTACATCGCTAAAATTGATTGTCTCAGCATGTAGATCAAGAAGATGAGATAGAAAGAGGATTTTAAGAGTCACAAGACTTCCTCATGTTTCCAGTGCATACAACATAACAATGTTCAGTATCAAGAAAAGCTGCAAAAATTGATAGTCAAAAGAATAGGAGATGCTAAAATGCTTCAAACTCAAAGGCATACGAATAGCACAAAACACATGTTCCAGGTGACAAATATATCCATGGACATATTCACCAATAAAACCATCAGAATCATCTACACTGCAAGATACTTACCATGCCATCCAATTCTTCAATTGCACTGTTGACCTCTTCAGCCGAACTGTAAGTAACAAACCCAAAACCCCTCGATCTACCACTTTCTTTGTCATAAACCACCCTGGCTTCCTTAACATTTCCTTGCTCACTAAACAAGGTCTCAAGAGCAAGATTGTCAACACCCCATGCAAGGTTACCCACATAAAGTTTGTTGGTGCTATCGTAACTTGTCCTTTCCCTTCCCCTGGCTCCTCGGAATGACGGATTTTCACTCTTAGCAGGTGGTGGTCCAGAATTTACCCGTAAAACTCTGCCCTGAAGTTCCTGGAAACAACCAAATGTGCTGGCACATCAATTCCATTGACCTCTAATGCCAAGAAAAAATATTATGCATGTAAGGCAGAAATGACACAAGTAACATGTCCCAAACTCAGTAACAAAATGAGCTATAGTGAAGAATGAATATCTGGTAACCATCTACACCTACATATCTATGATAGTGATGGAATCTTACATATCCATTGAATTGTTGGGCCGCAGCTTCAGTTTCCTCGACTGTAGACATGGTCACGAAACCAAAACCCCTACTTCTTCCAGAGAACTTGTCATAGATAACCTGCAAAGTTACATAACTCGGTAAGTAGACAGATTTATACTGTTATCTATCAATAGCTTCCTAAATGACGGCTCCGCCCACCACTCAACTCCATTTAGCCAAGACACTCGCACACAAAGAAAACAAAGCAGTAAATAGCAATTAAAGCCGAAAAGATAAAAAAAGAATTAGCGGCTGATGTACTATAAGAAAAAACTCACCTCAACCATCTCAACATTTCCTGCTTGTTCAAACAGGCCAGCAAGCGCAGCACTGTCAACAGTAAAAGGCAAATTCCCCACGAAGAGTTTCAAGTCAGGCGAAAAACTCGGCTGGTCAGCCCCAGAAAAGTCGAAGATTTGGCCTTCTTCTCCATCTTCAACCTCTTCTTCCAACTCAGAGGAAACAGCAACGCAGCGAACAAAGCTGGAAGTGGAGCGTGCGTAATGGTTGATAGAAGAAAGGGAAATGAGGGGTTTTCGCAGAGGTTTAAGAGCAAAAGGTGTGAAGAGAGGAGAGGAAGAACGGGGGAGGGAGATGGATTGTGGAGTTAAGGATAAGAAGTGGAGAGAAGCAGCGGCCATCGGTAGTTGTGTGAGTAAAGATAAGGTTGAGAGGTTTTCTCTTCTTGAAAGTAGAGGAGTTTGGGGGAGAAGGGGAGAGAGATATTTCTTCTTTGCTCAATTCAATTTGGGGGTTGGGAGATATTTATAGAGAGTGACTAAGAATTTTAGAGCTGTTTTGGTTAGTGATTTCATTCACATTATTTTCACTTTTCTCTATTTGAATAGTTGAAATTTTATTTGATTAAGCTATTTTCATTGAAATTGTATTCTTATTTTAATTTTGAATTTTTTAAAATTATAAGTCAATATGGGTTGGTTATCCAAATTAATTAATGAAGGTGTCTACTTGTCTTATCTTGTGAGCTATGTCTTTTCTTGTTTCAAATCAATTAAAATTATTTTATCTCCCAAAATATCGTTCTATGAAAGACTCAATCAAAACCACCTCTCCTCCTCCTTCCTCTTCCTCGGACTTCTCTGCACACCTGCCGTTCGATCCGTTTTTCACCGGCGTCAAGCCTTGTGGCTCGAACAAAGACATCCTTTGCTGGAAGAGAAAGCACGGCACTCCAAATAAGGTGAGCTCTGTACCCAACAGTTTTTTTTTTTTTTTTTAAGCAGATTTGGTAGTGATTGTTTTGGTGGATGAAATGGAGGAAAGGAAAGGACGGTTAGGCAAGGGGGAGAAGACGATGATGTGTTTCTACCTTGCATTTTCGCCGTAAATCACATGTTTCTTGAATGATAATAGTTAAATATAGCATGGTGATTTTCCCTATCATTTAACCAAAAGAAGCTATAGTGTTCATGTATTTGAGGGCCCTGTGTATATTTATGATGTCAATTTGTTTATAAATTACTAGGAGATGAAAAATGATGAGAAAGAGATAAGAACAAGGTTAGCAATGTACACACCTTGCAATTTTGTCGGTAATTTGGCATGATTTCTACTGATGGCATTATTTCTCTGTACTGTTTGTCTGCACGCATAAGCAATCTTTTGTATATTTTTTTTGCTGTTTGTGAATGTATCCTATGCAAGAATCTCCCGAGTTTTATGCTATTGGTTTCAGCCTTTTTATAGAAAATCCTAAATAGTTGTCGTAGTTTAGTGGTGGTCTGTAGTCAGTTTGATGAAGAAAGGGGGGTTCACTTGCTCTCTGAGAAAGTAGAATATAATGTGAACTCTCTGCTCATGTTTTGATTTTTGTCTTTGGGAAATGGGTTGTAGTAGTAGTGTTGTTATCTTTCTTGAGCCATTACTAATTAATTCTATTATGTTCAAACCTTGTTAGTTGTTCTTCAGTTTACACTAAAAACTCACAAAAAATTAATAAAGAAACGTGACAACTTTCTTATGTTTTATTTTGTATTATTTCACTTCTCTATAATAAATGAATCACAATTTGTTAAAGAAAAAATATAGAATATTGATGAAATATCTGGATAATATGGTCAGACAAACCTATATATACACTTTTTGTCATTAAGCATTACGGTTAATTACTCCATCAAATTCCTGTATTATGTACGTTTACATATATATATAGATACATTTATACATACACAAAATCCCCTTTTGATGCGTTTACTGGTACCATAGACAGAAATCAGGACAATGATTGGAAACCTATTATGTTACAGATTTTTTCCATCTTGAAATCTTGTGAACAAATTAACTCTAATAATTAAATGGTACCTACATTTCTTGTGAAGAAATTAGCTATTACAATTATATATAGTCTAGATTTGTTGTTGCTTATTTTCGATTATTTGCTGGTTACTTTATTAATACTTTAGATATTGAGTAACATATGTTGTGACTTTAAACATGATAGATGAGTCGAAAGGGGAAGGAGCCATGCGCTACGTCTTCAGAGCCAAGGTCACGAATTGACGATGCTTGGTGGGATCTGCCATAGATCTCTTTGTTCATTGAATTGATGTATGAGCATTACAAGAAAGGACAACTTATCTCATCTACATTTAGTGGGCAAATTTGGCGTGAAATAGGCATTGAGTTGTACGAATGTAATAGAACAGAATACACCGTTGCACAACTTAAAGGTAAGGCTAACAAGCTTCGGATGTTTGGCGTAAGTTTTATGATTTGGTATACAAACGGACTGGTTTTGGTTGAGATCCAACTACGTGCACTGTGACTGCCAGTGAGGATCGTTGGGCTGAATGGGTCGCGGTAATTGTATTGTTCTCATTTTATTTTCAAACATATATTCATCATTTCTTGTCATACGTTAATGAAATATCAATGATTGCGCAGGCTAATCCGAGAGAGTCTGGCTTGAGAAAGAAGGGTTTTCCTCATTTCGATTTATGTACTGAGATGTTCTCCATTTCTGTAGCCATAGGCAATATTGCCTGTTCATCTGCTATGCCTCTTGTCGACAACAATTGTAAGCTATCCTACAATGGATACTGGTAATCCACTCTCATTCGGGGCTGGAAAAATTCCAAGATGAACAAAAGGAGTGCAGCGAAAAGGGGGACAAAGTGATCGGTCAAAACGAATTAATAATTGCATTAATGCCATAACGGCTTGCAGTGAAGCCAAAACTCAGAAGCTGACAAAAATTTTCAATGACGATATTGAAGATTGCATGCTTGCGCTTTCTAAAATGAAAGGACTACCGCCGGATTTGTTCTTTGCAGCGCAAGATCAGTGTGTTGAAGGTGAGGCGTCAAATATTTCTTCTGATGAGTGATGTGGACAAGCGTGCTTGGGTTGAGAGATTGAACAAACAAGTCTTCCATCCCGTGTCCACTTTCCGCTATAGAAAACTTATGATCGGAAATAATAGCCATTCGGCCACATGATTACTTAGTGGTGAAATTGATGAACTTTGCAAAGCATTGTGCTTATATAATGGAGACAGTTCTCACAATTATTTTTTACCGATTTCAACAATGGCATATATAAGATGTTTTCATAGCAAATTTTGCGTTTGAGCTAGACTATAGCTTGATTATTTATGTTCGTGAGCTCGGGAACTCCCATCTTTTTATATATATATATCATTGAAGTACATAATTAATATTATATCAATTTATACACAAAATTCAGTATATATTAGAATTATTAATCAATATATCTCATATTTTAATTTTATGTAATAATAAAATATGATATTTTTATTTATATTGTTTAAAAACAAGCTTAAGCAACACTTTAGTAAGTCCGATACTGTTTTGTAAACAAATATTTAAAAATCACCATAATTTGGAATTATTAGTTAGTATCTCATATTTTAGTTTAGATGTATTAAATATGTTATTTTAGTTTGTACTCTAAAAACAAGCTTAATTAATAATTTAGTACATCTTGATATTTTTTTCGTAATTTCAATATCTACTATAATAAATTCATTTATTTCAAAATTCACCATATATTGGAGTTATTAGTTAATATATCATATTTTAGTTTTAGATGATATTAAAATACAACATTTTGGTTTATATTGTCTAAGAGCTTAATCAATAATTTAGTATGTTTTACTAATTTTGTAGTAAATAAGTATTTAATATAATGCATATGAATTTTATTGTTACAATTTTAATATCCATTACATCAAAATGCAATTATTCACTATATATTAGAACTATTAGTCGGTATCTTATAAATTTAATACGTTTTGATAATCTTTTTGTAAATAAATATTTAATATAATTTTTATATGAATTCGTTGATGTTAGTCAAAAACTAAGTAGTGGCATGGAACTTTGGTTACTTCTCATTAAATGATTATACCGAATGATTTTTCGTGGCTTTCAATTTTCTTTCATCGTATTGCTTCTTCTTTTTTTGTCTTTTTTGTGAAAATATTCTTCCTAATTCTTATTTCAAATGGTACAATAGTTCATATATTTTTCAAATTCAAATATTCTTAGAAAAAATTATTTGAGCTCGAGCTCGTGCTCCAATTTTTTTCTGGCTCGTTGAGGTCGGTTCGTTTGCAGCCCTAGTGCTTGGTAGTGTCGAAAAATATATATATAAAAAGGAAACTCCTATTATTTTACTACAAATTTCTTTACTTTTAACTCATATTAGATAAATTTAATAAAGATTATTATGTAAAAAAGCGTTAGAAAGGTATTTTTCAAGAACCTCTTGATACCCCCATGTTGGTGGTAGTTCTAAACAAATAAACTTAACGAGCTCGTATGTTTTATAAATTAATATTGTGAAGCATATATAAATCTTACAATTGAACACATACACATACAATTCCTCGAAATTTATGTATTTTCTTTGTTGTTATTTTAATATTCTTACCTTACGAAAAGTAAGATATTTCTCAATTTTATTGAATTTTCTGTTCTTGTCGTTCAATATAAATTTCACATTTCTAATAGAAGAAGTTTATGCTTAATAGCAATTTTACATATAAAAATAACAATCTTTATTGCCTTTGATAAACAACAAATACAATCTTTCAGACATTTACATAAACAAAAGCCTCGAAAACCCATGAGGCTCATACTCGGAAGACAATCCGAGACAAGTTCTTCACTATGAAGCAAGTTCAAGACACGTTTGTCAGGCGAAACTCTTTTCTTGATATCAACATCACTGGAGTTGTATGATCTGCCGCTTCCATTACGTCAGTCGATGATCGATATTAACTTAAGCCATGCTTCCGAAGGCAATCTAATATCAATCTAATATAATGTACACCACAATTATATTAAGACTCAAGGCTCTAGAGTCTATTTGGTTTTCCAGTTCTATGCTTACCGAAATAACATCGTCCCACTAAGAACGATGCGAGAGCTAAAGGTTGAAATAGGAATTTAAACTCTCAACTAAAACTGTTTCACACTGATTGCTTAAAAAAATGCATTTTGACATCATCCAGAACCAAAGTTCTGTATCTGTCTCTTCCTCATTGTCATTTTCTAACGAAAAAGCAACCTTTGTCCCTATCCATTCCCTCTCTACCAATTTTTTCCCATATTTAAAATTCAAGAAATGACAAACCATTGTATTTTCCTTTGTACACTACAAAACCCAAATGTGTGCCTAACTTCTACGGAACCTTCACATTCTCACCATTCTAATTTGGAATACATGTGATTATGAATCTTGAGACAACTTTAAATGTGTTGGATGCTAGAGACTTTAGAGTTGAGGCCTAAACAGGAGATATTCCTCCACTATTTTTGTTGATTTATTCTTGATTCATACACTGTGTTAGGTTCCCATGTTGCTTTCTCAAAACTTTTATTTGTCATATATTTAAAATCTTTGTACAAATTTTACGAAGCCACCATATCCACATTATTGACATCTGGACTTTGTAGGTGCATCATAGTGAAATATATTGGAATATCATTATCATACAACCACAAATTGATTCATTTGTGAACTTCAAAAATGAACTAAATTGTAGAATATTTGCCTAGATGCCAATTATTTTTTATTTTCAGAATACCTGTGGATATATATCGTAAAAAGCTTTTTCACACAAACATAGTTAATAATACATGTCTTATGTTATCATTTATCACAAGTAAAATTAATTATGCACTTCTTTGAAAACCCAAAAGTTAATCCAGTTTTCCAAAACTAGGAAACAAAGTGCATGTTAAGTTTTCCAAAGAACTACAGAAAATATTTTGAATCAGTTATTATTTACAGAAATAAAAATTTTAACACATTTCTTGGAAGTCAAAAGTTGCAACATTTCATGCATTTTCCAAAAACAAGTACATGAATAATTGATTAAATACATTTCAGACTTTGTCTATTTATCTTTCATTTTCTTTGAAGAGAAATTACAACACTTCATACTGATTTTGAGAACATCACTCTGCAACAAAAGAACACTTGAAAAGAGAAAAACAAATCTTTTTGTAAAAAAGAAAACTTGAAAAGAGAAAACAAATCTTTTTGTAAAAAAGAAAACTAAGTTTTGTTAGTAATCAGTAAAAGTAAAAAAGTTATCCATTTCAATATTTATTAAGTTACCAAAACTTTATGTTCTTTAAAAAATCATCTATCAAAATCTGACATTACAAAAAATTCACAAAAAACTACCAACTCATCTTGGATTTAAATTGGCATCTAGACAACCATTGTACATTTTAGCATAGGATTTCATTTCCAAAGTTCACAAATCAAACAATTCATTGTCGTATAATATAGATATTCCGATATATTTTTCGATGATGCACCTGCAAAGATAAAGATGCTAGCAACATGAACCTTTATGGTTTCTGTAAATTCATACAAGGATGTTAAATGTATAACAATAAATTGTTTTGAAACAAGCGCATGAAGAAAACCCAACTCAATAAATGAATTAAGAATAAATCCACAAAAAGAAGGAGGTTCATTCTCCAATTTAAGTCTGAACTCGATGCTTGCATCCTTCACATTTTGAGCAACCTCAAAATCCATGATCCCATTATTTCCAAATCAAATGGTGATAAGTGAGGGCTTTCCACAGAAATCAGTGCAGTAAATTTGAGTTTTGTAGTTTACAAAGTGGAAATTCAATAGTTTCATCCTTTCTTGATTTCATAATATGGGAAAAAAATCGAGAGAGAAGAATTAATTAGGCCTCGGTCACCTTTCAGTTAGAAACATGAAGAGAGGAAAATGAAGATACAACTACCATTAGGTTCCGGAATGTCGTCAAAAAACATACTTTTAGCAACCAACATGTGTTTCAATTGAGAGTTTAAATTCGAATTAACCCTTTTGTTTCCCGCACAATCCTTAATGAAACGAAGCCATTTGGTTCGCACATAACTCGCCAACCAATAAACTCTAGCCCCTCAGTGTTTAACAAACGATTATAGATCACCCATGCTAACTAATATGTTTCACTTGTAGAATCAAATAAATGCATGTTATATACTAACTAATACTTCACATGAAGAACCAAATAAATGCATGTCACATGTATTACTAGAAAATGATATATCAAGTAAGGTGGCATCCTTTTATAATTGTATGCTGCATGTGTTGGGGGTAAAGAAATACTTAGTAAAGTTCGACACGGGTCCAACCTCTTACATCAATCTGTTAAAGTTCAGAGAATCACATGTATGCATCAAAGCGGAGATAGGTGAAACTGATTGATATCAAAGATAATAGTAGGAAAAGCAAAGGCATTACTTACTACTCCCAAGACCCAGAGTCGCCGATCAAGGTGAAGATATCACTACACGGCTTTCCATTAGCTTCAGACACTTGTCCTATTCTAGATTGCGTAAAACCATCAACATGACCTCACACACGGAAAAAAAATAATTGGCATCACATTCACACAGGCAAAATGCGGAACTAGTAAGTAACGTTTTTGAAGAATAACATGCATGCAGTTATATTGTTTCCGAGGCTCACTTTCTTTCCTATCCCAATGGTAGGAAGGTCAACCAACAGCCCAAGATGACAAGCCAATACAAAAGCCTGCAGACTTTCCAATGATTTCAGTAAGGACAAATAGTGGCATAACAATGAAATCCATAGAAAGGGAGCTGCAGTAATCATGTATATGCAGGAAAGCATGACCATCAGGAAGCGTGATAACCAACATTTTCTAAACATAAAGTCATTCCATACCTATAATATAATAAATTCACAAAGAGACTAAACCCACAAAACTGATAGAAAATAGAGTTTCTAGAAACTCCAAATTTGTCAAGACGAATCAAAAGCAAGCCAACAAGACAACTACATGAAAGCAGACTGGGTTCCAGAGAGTCGTGGAATCAAAAAGGATATCACTAGTTGAGGCATTACTTACAAGGACGAATGCACATAAAATATTATGCCTTATCTTACCAAGAAATTGAAAAACGACTTGCCTCGAGGATGAAGAAGTCCATTTCCATCAACCATCAGAACCTGTCAACATACATGACTAATAGGTGTAAGCGATCGTACGGTGAATATTCAACTGTAGGGACACAAAAAGATCTTTTAGCTGATCATATATACAAGCTAAACAATCTTTCCCAAGGATAATTAAGCAAAAAAATGTACATACACATCACCTAATATCACATAAAAATATAAGAAAGAGAGTTTTATTCTCTTGTTTCTTTTTCTTTTCTGATCCTCCTTTTCTTTTTCTTTGGATGGCTGGGGACTTGTGGGATGTAGATACTTACACATATTTTTTCAGTTACGTGACTTCCACCATGTCACATTTTTACAAGTTCATGTTAAAAATCTTAAATATATTTACCGAGACATAGAGTAATTAGTCACCTGGGAATACAATGTAGGTGATGTCTTCTTCATTTTCTGTGGAAGTTCCAGAAGCACTGGTGCCTGAAAATAGAAGATATTAAACAATTTCCTGAATTTTGGCGATCAAATCCACAATCACCAGTAGAATCATAGTTAAGACATGATAGTTTGTTCCACACAAACCTTTCATTAACCAAAGACGAAAGTAAGGGAAAGCACGCCAAAAGACCAACAGGACTATGCAACGGAGAAATTCAAATGAAAATAACAATGAACATTACTTCAAAGTAAGAATCCGCTGAAGTTACAGAAAGCTTGATATCGCAAAAGAATGACACCAGAATCTAAATCTCACATGAAACGACCCCAAAACATGTAGTTTTACTTGAAAATTTCATCACATGTTAAAAGAAAAAACAGGGCAAACTTATGGAAATAAAACCTCTAATTGTAGGAAATGGAGGATCAACCACAATGGCCACAACACATTATTCTTGTAAATAGAGCAAGCATTCATAAATTTCAAAATTATACCAATGATTTAGCAATTCCAGAAGAAAACATGAAAAAAATAAATAAAATAACGGGAAGGAAAAAAAAAAACTGGTTATTTCACCAAGAAGCATGCAACACAATAATTCACAAGAAGAGCAATCAATTGTACCATATCAAGAATCAGAATAACAAAACCTGAGAACAAGAATTATACCAATGATTTAGCAATTCCAGAAGACTGAGAACAAGAATTATACCAATGATTTAGCAATTCCAGAAGACTGAGAACAAGAATTATACCAATGATTTAGCAATTCCAGAAGAAAACATGAAAAAAATAAATAAATAAATAAAATAACGGGAAGGAAAAAAAAAAAAAAAACTGGTTATTTCACCAAGAAGCATGCAACCCAATAATTCACAAGAAGAGCAATCAATTGTACCATATCAAGAATCAGAATAACAAAACTGAAAACAAGAAAAGGGAGTTCATATATAAGACCTCTCAGGAACATGAGGAAATCGAACCTTAATAATGGAGGAATCTTCATGCACGACTTCAAGAGTAGAAATGTCCAAAACCACAAGGGTTGCCCAAGCAATTGACGAGTCATTTCTTGAGAAACTCAAGTCAACCCACCCACATGCTTGAGGATTTCACCGTTAGAGTCTTGATTTTTTTCTATCCCCTCAGAATTGGTCCTACATTGGGTGTAAAAATTCTATTGATACAAGAAAGCAAGAAACTACAACAGGAAAAAGAGGAATTGCGAAACTTACCCACTCCATTCGTTCCGAAATCGGGAGAGATGTTGTTAGACCCTGAAGTGGAAAAGAATGAGATTACAAGAAAAGGAAAGAAGAGAAGAAAGAGGGACTGTTATTCTACCGTCTATGAGTGTTCTGAGAATGATTCACATATATGCGTATATCTATCTTCAATTTGCACTTGGCCCCCTGAAAAATGCAAAAATAACAAAATGCCCCGCCCCGTTTGCCATAACGGTAAACCCGTTCAGTGTCCGGGTCGGGTCGCACAGATCCTTCGAGAGTCTTCGCTAAGCGCCAACCATAAAATAATTCACTAAAATAAAAGAAACAAGAAAAAGAAGAAACCCTTAAAATATAGATATATATATATATAAAATCATATAATATAGATATATATTATTAAAATAATAAAAATATGTATTAAATATGTATATACATATACAATATACTAAAACATCAAAATCTGACCAACAATTTAAATATATATATATTTAGACGGTTCATTTATGCACAAAGATAATTTGTGCAACTACATTCAATGGGAGTACTTAGGTCTAGCAAAAGAATTTTAATTAATTTAGAAATTTTCTATTTTTATTAACTCAAGAAAAATCATTATTAATAAATTTATCCATTTCTATATATAATTTAAATTGTAGTTTCATTTAATATATTTAAGAAGAATAATTTAACCTAAAGTTGAATTCAATCACTAATATATGAGTAATCCGTAAAACTTACAATTTTCTATTGAATTTGCCAGAGTATCATAATAAATTTAGTGTCCGCAATCATAGATATAGAAAATACATAATGGATTCCATATACATACAATTTAATTTCAATTATGTATCACCAATCTCAACAATAGTTTATAGGTCTTATGTTTCGTAATAGTGTAGTATGTGTACCAATAAAGCTTTGGGCTTTAGATCCCTTTCTTATTTCAATTTACTTTTCATTGAATTCCTTATTTTTAATTTTCTTTTGGATAGAAAAGAGAAGTGGTACAATTATGTTCCTTGCAACATCAGAAATCAAATGTATGTATAGTTCATTGAAATAAGTATAATTTGGATCACTAAAAATAATACAACATTGCATAAACAAAACAAAATAATGCTATCGACTGCTTGCTATTCGGTTCCGCTTCACACAGCCTTTTGGCCATGGCAATAGGATACTTAACCACCAGCCCCCTTTAGGACCTCTACACCCGCTTAGTAACAATTTCCTATTCCAATCATACGATTTTCACATAATCCATTCTGATTGTGTAATACTGACTAGTTTCTTATATCTCTGCGGCCTGTGCTCGTCTTATAACAATTTCTTCTTCATATATAGCAAGAATCTTACACGCTTCACATTTAGTCCATAGTAGTATCCCTATAGGAAATGTCACTTGAATCTTCCAAGTCGACCATTTTTGCTGCATTGGTGTGAATAGTCAGCGAAATGCCATAATAAGATTTACTTCTCTACTATATCCTAACTCTGTTATATGCTGTCAGTGTCCCCATAACCTCCAACAAGATAACTCTTCAGAAATAATAGCAATTGGAAACAAGTAGGAACAATTTTCATTAGAAAGAAATTACAATGAAAAAACTGTTTAGCATACGCCTCTTTTAAACAACCATCGTGATGAATACATCCCAAACATATTTATAGAGCAATACAAGTCCCAACCATCCAAAACAAACTTTCTAATATTATGTCCAGAGATAACAAAATCATTCTCCAACTTCTACAGAATACATCCACTTCTATTATTAGCAACAGGTAATCAGATCAGAAGGGACAAAATCCTACATGAATGAACTTGGATGAAAACTGCATTATAAACTGAATAACAGGCAATCTACTTAGAGACCCGCATTGCATCAGGCCACATGTTTCTCTCACAGTGCTATGCTTCAAAATTGTAAATCAAAGAAAAAGGACACTCAGAGCCAGTCCCATAACACATTTTAGGGATCATGTTCTGACCTTAAGATAAATGAACAATCATTATTTTTCCCTCAACTAGTAAGCAGCAGCAGCAGCTCTTTTATTTCCTTTCTTGCTATCAACCTGCTTGTCCTTTCCCATAATCATCCGTGCCAGAATGTCTGCTTGTTTTGTGTTCCCCTCCTCATTGAGACTCTTGATCAACTCTTTGCAGCTGCTCCAATCAGTAACTCCTCCTTTCTCCATAATCTTCAACAGTATTGAATACGCATTAAGAGTCTTCCCAGCCGCCAACAGAGCATCCAACACCTTCTCATAGCTTGAAACGTCAATCTTATAGTCCCTCTCCAGACCATAATCTAATAGTTTCAATGCAGCAATCGTCTTTCCCTTCTCACAGAGAACAGATAAGAGGCTATCAAAATCTGGTGCAATTCCACTCTGCATCAGCAATTCAATTCTTCCACAGGCTTCCTCAACATGACCCCTCATAAACAGAGCTTCCAATATCTTTGCAATCAAATCTTCATGATCTGTCACCCCCTTCTCCAACATCATCTTCATCACTCGACTTGCTGTCTGAACTCGTCCATCTTCAAACAAGCTCTCCATCACTGACCTATATAGAGAGGAATCTGGAAGATGCCCATTCTCAACCATACTATCCAGAGCTGCCTTTGCATCAGCAGGATTACTCTTTCTCAAGTAGCTTTTTACAAGTGAATCGTAAGCACTTTTTTCTGAACGTACATTTCTCCTAAGCATGATCTTCAGAATTTCAAAAGCGGAATCAGGGTTCCCTTCTTGTGAGCGCCCACAGATCAAAGTATTTAAGGCAATAGGGTCCTGCACACCCAATTTCATCAACTGCCGCAATAGGGTTTCAGCTTTAGCAGACTGGCCATTGTTGCAAAGATACTCAATCAGAGGGTTATATGCACTTGGCTCCATATGCAAAGTACTCTGAGGCCTCAGAATGATGTCCTTTTCGATCAGCTTATCCAACAATTTAACTCCTCTATCATATTCACCAGCCTTGCAGCAATTCTCAATGAGAACACCATAATGCCCAGCTTCTGTTGGAACACTCAACCGGATCATAGCCTTGAGCACATCGGCAGCAGCATCTAGATTACCCACCTTGCACTGTCCAGATATTAGTCTCATGAAAATTGAGTTATCCTTAGGCGCAATATACTTCTCCACCATCTCCTTCAATATAGTCTGAGCTTCAGACATTTTCTCTGCATCACACAGCCCTGGCAACAATGTCGAATAAGTAATTGCGTTTGGCTTAATGCCAAACCCCTTCATCTCCTCCATCAACCTCAACGCATCATCCACTCGGTCAACTGAGACATACCCTTTAATCAAGGTCGTATAAGTAACTACTGTTGGCTCAATGTTCCTGCCTTTCATCTCCACAAAATACTTTTCCGCCTCCTCCATTTTCTTAACTCGATAATAACCATTGATCAACGTATTATATGTGACCACATCCGGCATAATCTCACGATTCTTCATATCCTCAAAAAACCTATTCGCAGTCTCCACCTTACCGGAAAGAAAAAACCCCCAAATCATAATGTTGAATGTATGCCTAGTTGGCTCAATGCCCTCACTCAACATCTTATTAAAATACCTCTTAGCCATCATATATCTACCCCTACGCAAGATCACCTTAAACAAAGCATCATATGACTTTATACTCCGCTCGACTCCCAACTCTTCCATTTTCTGGAACAACTTCACACTCTCCTGAACTATTCCCGCCTTTCCATAACTATCAATCATCAAAACCCACAAGTCCTCATCCCATTCCAAACCCTTTTTTGGCATATCCAACAAAATGCACCTAGCATGATTAAGCTTCGAAGCCCGGCCCAAAATTTCAATGATCTTGAGATGGGTCTCCCTATTATGTTGAAAAAGGTTCGACCTTTCAACCCAGCGAAAGAACTGAAGCGCGTGCTCCGATTTCTTCGCGCCATGCAGCACATTGTAAACGAGTTCATGATCAAAACTCGGGACCAAGTTTCGGATCGAGTTCTGTAAACGGGTTGTCCAGGCCCGATTAGCCATCATTCTACAGATAATATCTTCAATTTTTTCCGGGTTCTTCTGGCGCTTACCTTCCGACCGAAAAGTTGCTGATGCTGATGCAGCTGTCGTCTTTGTTGAAGATGAATCAGCATTTTGATTTGCACCAACGGAGGGCTCCTCATTTGAGCTAGGTTTTGAGGGGGCAGAGGAGCAGAAGGAAAGGGATTTGATGGAAAGCGGCGATGAAAGGTTCGTGAGGTTTGCATTGAGATGGGTTTGCCTTCGTGCTGCTAGACTTGCCATTTCTTCGCAGCTGCCTAATCAATAAAGTCCACAAAATTCCCGAGTAGAATTGGGGGTTCACTCTGGGAGTTGAGAACGAGAGCGGGGAGGAGAGTAGGGTTTTGTGGCCAACCTGAGTTCCATTCAAACTGTGAGGGCTAGTTAGGGTTAAAGGATTGACCCGGCCCCGAGTTAAACCAGACTCTGAGTTTTTAATTATCATAACCTTTTTCAATCCTAAAAAATGATTAAAAATATAACAGCACTGCAATTATATCAAATATTAACTAAATAAACCAATAATAATTATATATCCATAGATAGTAAAATACATGTATTTATTTATATTTAATAATTGTTCGCAATAAAAAAGACTTGATGCATGCTCCTGACTTAAGTTTTCGTCACTATTTTTTAATTTATCAAAATATAAAAATTAAATTAATTTATCAGAATAGAAAATCATGTATTAATATACTTAAATAATTTAAGATAATATTATTTGATGAATTAAATAAAACTAATTAGGAACATGCTAATTAATTCAATCAAAATTAATATAATTTGCAAAAAAACGATTTACTATTTTCTAAGCTGAGTTAGATTGGATAATTGGGCAGATAAAGTAGGCCCACTAAACATTGTAAAATTAGACTTCAATAGCCTGGTGGCCCAGTCCACTTTCCACCCTTCCCAAAACCAGATCCAATTAAAAGCCCAAAGCCTAACGCAGCCCTTTCACCAGTAGGGAAGTAAAAATTGAGGACGGTCCCCTAGGGACGGCTCGGCGGCTTTCATGCGTACCTGTACCATAAGAATCGAAATTTTTTTAAAGAAATTTTAAAATCAACCCAACTATCTCTATAAAACAAAAGTTAAAATTTTGATGCCTAAATTAATAACGATTTTTTAAAGTAAAAGAAATGAGAATTTGGATCGAAGTGAGAATAATGGTGAAAATTGATGTTAAAGTAGTATATATCTATGTGGAGTGCAAATTATAAGTTTAGAGTAGCCTAAAAATGAAGAAAGTTGAGGGAATAAGTAAGAGTTTGAGAGTGAAGATTGATGTTACTAAATGTTTGCAAAAGACCTCTATTTATACGGTTGGATAGCGCATAATATAGGAGTTTGTTGTACAGAGTCTTATGTCATTAAAAGCTCTTTGAACCAGCTAGTTAATCGAAAAATCTATGTATGATTTGGACTTGAATTGACTGATATATACACCATATTAATTAAGTCTTGTCAGGTTTATCTGAAAATTCAAAAATTGCTTTTCTATAGATATTAAGTTGTTTATCATCAATCTACTAAGAGCCACCTGGAGATATTTTAGAACGATGTATCTTAAAACATTGGCAAATTGAATGATGTGTCCGTCAAACTGTATGATGATCGGCTGGAATGAACTCGATTTCTTATCCTGGTAGTTCAGTAAAATTAACTATAGATAATCTTACGGACGTTACTCCCCAACTGATGACTAATTGAACTTGCGACTAGTTGAACTGACGTGCATCTTTTATGAATTTATGAAAAACTTTGGGAATATCATTGGTTTGAATATAAAATATTTTAAAATTTTTGAATTTAACTTAAGATGGCTGTCCTGATGTGTGAGTAAAAAGAAAAAAAAAAATTGAGGACACATAAGTAACGTGTGTTTACAAGAAAAGATGCAATGAACCGACTGCCCCAACATTAATCAAAGTGAAACTCATAATAAAACTCAAATTTTCACGAAACCCCAAAAATCACAATCCACTTAACTAACATTAAAACAGAATTAGATTCTGGGAGTGGGACACACCCATCTCAATATGCACCTTTGTCTCCACCAACTCACTCCCCTGTTTTCCTATTTCCAACTCAAGACCCTTAGTTTTTGCTAACTAATGTTTAAATATAACACAAAATAGAACATTTTTTACTCGAATTAAGTTTGAATAAGTTAAATCAATCATAAAATAAGTATAAAAAAAATTATATAATTAATTATTTTTTTAAAATTATACACTAATCATATTATAAATATATTATATTTGTAATATAATTGATTCAAATTCGATCAAATTCGACCGACTTTGGAAAAGAGAGAGAATATTAGGGGCAGTTTTGTAGGGAGCACAAGGTTTCCACTTTGCTTAATTATGTACGCTGCTGCACTTACAAGACAAATGCAATGTATTTGTTGTGTGTGTGTGTGTGTGTGTCGGAAGTGAATCTAATTTACATGTAATTACATGGCTTAGACTTTGGTAATTTATTTGCTTTGATACAATGAATAACCGAAAGCGCGATTCCTCCATGTGCATAACCACTACTCCTCACAAACTTAGAAATTTGAACAACTTCCCTTCCTTCGTTAACCAGGTATTGCTCAGTAATTTATTTTTTTAAAATTTAAATTAAATTTGAATAGATCTAAATTAGTTATATAATAAGTGCAATGCATTTATTATTTGATTTGTGTACGGTTTAAGAAAAATGATCAATAATATATAAGTATATCATACTTACTCTGTGTTTCGTTCGAACATGATTTGAATTAAAAAAAAATTGTTATTCAACTGGTAAGATTAAAGTCTCACAACATGCAATTTTCATAAATACATTAATAATAATTGATTATACAAGTACATAATATAATAATAATAACAATAATAATAATAAATTAGTTTTAAAGATCAATTAAAAAATGAACTCAATGCTCCGCTAATCACTCACGAGATATCAGGTCAGAAAATGCCTTTTCTTTTCTAAAAGTGGACTTCAAAATCCAGTATTGAGATCGAAAAGGGGAGGAAGAAGGACTAGACATTCGCGTGCAGGGGTTCCCGGTCTTCTTCACTTGAATAAGGTTCAGTCTTTCTCGAGTAATCGATAATCTTAGCGGAGGAAGCTATTTCATAAAGTTTACTTGCTGCTTCGACGCTCTTTTATACACCCCTAGAATCCGTTGAATTTCCCCAATCTGTTCATCATCCGCTACACAAAATAATAGTGTAACGTCAACGAAGAGTAAGTAGGAAACACGCGGCACAGATGTGCTCACAGCCCCTCCCATCAGCCGCCTGGTCCTCTCCACCTCCTGCAGCATGCATGAGAATGCCTCTACACAAAAAATAAATAGGTATGATGAGAGGGGATCTCTTTCTCTAATCTCCTATCCGGCCAAAAGAAGCCAAATTGCTCGCCATTTAAAGTTAGAGAGTAAGAAACTGTAGAAACTAATAGCCTAATCAAATCAACAAACTTGCAACAAAGCCTAACCTAGTAAGAATACGTCTAAGGAAAGCCCATTCTACTCTATGATGCTTTGCTCATGTCTAACTTTAAAGCGACACAGCCCATTTGAGATCGAGATAACACTTTTAAAAAATGATTCAGCTCAAATACAAGAAGTATATTATCCGTAATTAATCGACAGGGAATAAAAGCATATTGAGTAGGGGAGACTAAAGAATCCACAAGACCTTTTAAGCTATTCGCAATGCATTTGGCAACAATTTTCATGACCATATTACAAAGGCTAATCGACCTTAACTGATAGACACATTCCGGATTACTACCCTTAAGAATGAGGACTATATGTGTATAGTTCATCTTGTGCAATAGAATTTGATCATTGAGCATTATATGGTGTGTTATTGTACATAGAGACAACATTTCCAACTTAATTTCCCTACCCAATTATTTATTAAATTAAAAAACAATATATTTTCTAATGACATAAGCAAGTAATAATTAAAGTTATCTCACAATGCAATGCAATGTATAAGGCCCTGATATTAGGATCCAATCAATGATTTCCTATTTAAAAAAATGGACACTGACATTAACAAAAGTAGAATAATAATTTCAAAATTGGACTATACAAAAATAGAGCATTACAATAACTATTATTGTTACTTGTGATGTAATTAAATATCAACATCTTAATCACCTTTTAGACATCAAAACGTACATCAAAATTCACAAGTCAATTACATTTTTTTCAATTACCTGATCTCAGACAAATTAGCCTCAATCATGATATCCTTTCCATTTTTCTTTTCCTTTTCTTTAATAGTTAAAAATATAGATTAAGTTAACATATCATAATTTTTCAAAACTCGTGAAAACTTTATCGATCTCAAACATGTAATATATTATGAATTAATGTAAGTTGGCATCGGTACGTGATAGCACATTCGTATTTTGTGTTTTTCTTTTCAAATTTTAGTTTTCAGAATAATAATTGAAGTGAAAATATGTATCTTCATACGTATTTTTATTAAACATATATTATTTTGACATCATAACTCAACATAAAACACAACGTCGTTAGGTAATTCAAATATATCCTCATTTCACATGAAAACTTATACAAAATGAAAACTACATGTTTTCCTCTGAATTATACAAAATTCCATAATTCCACCAATGCACTAAAAATTAAACAATTATTGAATTAAATATTATAAGTCAATTGATATATCCACGTAAATCATTAAAAATTAAGACACGATTGAATCAAACAATACAAGTTTAACAACAATTAATAATACGTCCATATAAAATAACGATTTTTAATTTTATTTTATGAAATTGGAACGTGTAATGTTTACAATGAAAAATTAATAAAATTTAATTATTAAACTATAATATCTGTAATATAATTCAGAAAAAAACTGGGGAAGTCAACATCTACGTGAGAAACGCAACTAATAATTTAATTTATTATTAAAAAAAGTCAAAGAAATTATGAGGGTAGAGGTCTCTTAACTGAAGGGTCAAATTCAAATGCTATTTTGATTACACGGTCCCCACATAAATGTCGATACCCTATTGGCTAACCTCTCACGAGACCCTCACACGTAAACGCTTTAGTGCCTCTACCCAAACTTTGAAGCCTTTGAGATATTTAAACTCGAATAAATATATTAATTTAAACAAAGGTTTGAGCCAGCCTGTAAGTGTATGATCAACAAATTCAGACCAAAAACGGGATTTCTAATTTATTTTTAAGTCTATTAAAGTCGTACTCAAAGTTTTGAATCAATTTAAATGATCCAATTCTAGTATATCTTAATCCAGATATATATGGATTCATAATGTTATTAGATTATTTTAGTGTGTGTGGTTCACATAAAATTATATAATTGTAAAAAATTTATAAATAGTTATCTTCGATGCAGTGGGTATAACTTTTACTACACTCCTTATTACTTCTCTTATGACTTACTGACTTGAATGTTGGAGGATAATAATCGAGGTCTTTTCAGTGTGATTCTAAAGATAATTCATTTTGTAAACTTATCAGTTGAGTTAATTTAGTCGTAGTCCAATGATTAAAAAATATATAGAATTATTTTTTTTTTGGTAAAAAGATACGAAAAGAACTCAACGGGAAACTCAAATTGATGCAATCTTATCTAATTATTATTGACGATAATGAAAGTTCATACAAATACTGACAACTGCAATTGAAAAAACATAGACTTGAAATAGGTCAAAAATCAAATTGCATGAAGCGACAGCGAGAATGGAAGAGGAATAAAAGTTAAAAAAAAACGTCAAAATCTCAAAATACTTGTAATGAAAGTAATTTGGAGTGTATAATAATAATAATAATAAAACATTAAACGCAGTAATTTCTCTAAGATTCTTTAAATACGAAAATATCAAGTTACGTGTCTGTATTAATTAACTTAACAAGAACAAAATTAACGATGACTCGCACTTAAGTTCATATTGAAAATAAATTAGGAGCACAATTTTTTTTTTCTTTACATATATATTATGTATATTTAGAACTTCTTAATTTATTCAATAAATAGATGAAACAAAAAGAAATAAATAATATCCGTTCAAACTAATTACAAAAAAAAAACAAAATTTTCAAATAGATTACGATATTCTAAATTAAGAAGAGATATAGATATGTCATTATTATTATTATTTATTAGTGAAAAAGTATAGTAATGTTATATAATTGTCTTTATCATCGTCATCATTGTTATTATTATTATTTATGTTGTCATTATTGGTAGGACTGAAATTTATTATCGTTATCCTCATTATTGTTTACTATGATAACTATTGTACCTAATTCTCCTTTAGATTCGAAAATATTACTACAAGTACTTGTAGCATCCGTAACAAAGAACCCACCCACTCATGTCTTCATTATTACCACGTACGACCATGTTTCTCACTACCTACTACTTTTTCTGACGAGACTTATGATTTTAGGAGGTCTGATTTTGTTTTAATTAAAAAAAGAAACTGGAAATAAAAATAAAGTAGGAGTGGAGTTATAAAATAACATGAGAACTGGCAGTCGAAGTCAGTGGTCATAAATGAAACATGTAACTGTCATTTCTCTCTCTTACCTTTTAGTCTTCTAACATTTGTGAAGTGTAGTTAAAGAAGCTTTTTCTTGGGCAGTCACCGTTTTTTCCAAAGGTTTTTTCCTTTTTCTTTTTAATAAAATAAAAATCTTGGAAAGAAAAGAAGCCAACCCCTCACCTTCGCACACACATACATGTACTACTCTGCATATAATAAATGTTTTTCTCTCTACACACACACTCTCTCCCAGCTCACACTCTTCTCCATCTCTATCTCTATCTCTTTCTCTACCCATACTTTGCTTCTCTCTTTCCTTCCTTCACTAATAATTATTTATATATCAAGAGACGCGTGGCTTTCTTCTGAGCCTTTGATCTAACTTCTGAGCACGCACAACCAGAGGGGGACGCGGAAAAGGTAAATGAAATTAGGCTGTCTCTGTGATAATGAAGCATGTGGGAGTGGTATATGGTTGCCTTCCTCCAATCTCTGCGCGAAGATACGTGGTTAATTTGTGTGTAATGCGTTAGCTGACTGGTTTTCTTTTGTATGTGTGAGGATTCACAGTTTCTTCTCTATGTGTTGGTCAGATCCATTGGATGATGTGGTGAAGTGTCTGCATGATTGTTGTGATTATTTGTGGGGTTTTGATTGAATGGTATATTATTCAGCGCCTGTGCTAGGGTTTCGGATTCAGGGGTTTGTTTGATGAATTAGGGGTTTTCTTTCGGGGGGGGTCTGTGTAATTTGTGCGGTTTTGTGATGGTAGTGATCATGATGTGGAGGTTGTTGTTGGGTTTGAAGTTTTGTGGTGTTGCTTTTTGTTGAATTTCCTAATTCTGCTTCAAATTGTCATTAATTAAGTTGTTTATTTCCATTTAGGTATTTTATTTTTTTCCCATCAGCTGTTTGACTTGGAATTCCTGAATAAATGGTCATGGAGATTTCTATTTTATTTTTTTCTTTTTGTTGGAGTGTTTGCTTCTGTGGGCTTGAAGCAATGTACAAAACACACACTTACATATGATCCTTGAGGTTTAAGGAGTTTGTAAATTGTATTCCAATAGCAAATTTCTTGTTGTTGTTCCCATACCTATTAAGAATTCTTTTGATGGTGAATGTCTTGGATTTGCATGTTTCCTGATATGTCTGGTGGGAGTTCTGGTTCTTCTGTTAGATGATTGTATTTACTAATATACCTTTTTCTTAGACGACATTGGATATTGAAGAGTATGGAAACTGCTAGAACTGTTGCTTTTCGTTGTCTGTATCACTTGGACATGTTAAGATGCTCTAAATTTTAGAGATTGTCAGTTTGCTGATATTGTACTTATCTCTGTGGTTCAGCTATTGGGTCAGGATTGGCAAATTACAGCTCCACAGAGAAGTTGTTCTGCATACTGTACCTTCTTGGAGTGCGTATATTGAATTGCGAGATTTTGTTTACCTTTGTAATACTAGGGGCAAAAGTTGAAGTTTATCGGAAGCTGCTCTCGTGGTCGAGCGATGAGAAGATCCAATGATGCGTACCAACTCTGTGAATATGAACTGGATGAAGCATTGCCATGAAATGGTTATGGTTGGAGCATTACGAGTGTTAAGGTTCTGAATTGTCAGCAATTGCCATATGACTAATCAGACAACGCCGGAGTTGGGAAGAATGAAAACACATGGTCAGTTGTGTACTGGTTTTCTCATTTGACGATGAAGTTATATTGTTGGATTTTCCTCAGATACTCAGAGGACTTCCTGATTAAATCCACAGCAGGTCCTTTTTGAGGCGGAATTTGTTGTCACTTGTCAGGAAGAATGTAACTGAGCTGGGTAATTTTTGACACATTTTGCAGCTGCTTGAAAGTGTCCATTGTCAGAGGATAATGCTGTTCTTCTTTTATTTTTGAGTATAAAAAGCAAATGGAATCTGAGACATTGATAACGGATTATCCGCCAGCCACTAGACAACGGGTGCTTGCTGCCGTTGGACCGGTACTTTGGATTGCTGTCAGCTATGTAGACCCTGGAAAGTGGGCTGCAGCTGTAGAAGGGGGTGCTCGTTTTGGTTCTGATTTGGTTTTACTTGTGCTTATTATAAACTGTGCAACTATTTTGTGTCAGTATCTGTCTGCACGTGTATCCATTGCAACCGGAAAAGATCTTTCGC
This sequence comes from Sesamum indicum, assembly GCF_026168435.1. NCBI lineage: Eukaryota > Viridiplantae > Streptophyta > Magnoliopsida > Lamiales > Pedaliaceae > Sesamum > Sesamum indicum. Next base: position 15,043,822 of record NC_142667.1, read on the forward strand.
AGGTGGTTATTTTCCTTCAACATTTTTTTTTCCTCAGATTAATTTTTTTCAGATTGTTTCTCATCTTGTGATTAATTTGAACTAATGGAAATGAACTGAGAGGTCCATCAGAGTGAGCTGAAACTTGTTTTGTGCAAATCTTATGGGATCAATGTAATTGATTGGCTAATTTCAAAGTTATATGCATCAATTTATTGAGGTTAGGTATGTATAGGGTTATTTAGTTCTTTTGAACATTGAAACTCATATTCATCATGCGTCGTGCCAAATGCACACTTAAGAAACGCTTGAGATATATTCTTATATTATATTCTGCTTGTTCGGAAGTTTGTGGCGGCTCACTCTCTAGCTGGTAATGTTGAGTAGTATGATTGTTATTGCTGTGAGTTTATGTGTCCCGTCCTATATAAGCATCAATGAGCTGATAGAGGAATCAATCACATTCCTATCATCCCGTGCTACCTTATAATTCTTCATTTATTTTTCTATCATATCAAACTTCCGTGCAGTTCTCTGTTTTGAGGCTCTCTTATGCTGTATAACTCTTGCAAAGTGTGACTCATTGTTCTTGATGATTCAATAGATTTGCAGTGAGGAATATGATCATCTGACATGCATACTTTTAGGAATTCAGGCAGAGATCTCAATGGTTATCTTAGATCTCACAATGGTAACTTCTACTCATCCGGAAACCAAATTGTTTCTTCTCCAATATATTCTGTTTTTCTAATTGTAGAATTAATTTTCCTGGTAGGTGTTGGGCACTGCTTATGGACTTAATGCTGTTTCTGGAATCAGCCTATGGAATTGTGTCTTTCTAACTGGCTTTGATGCTGTTCTATTTCCATTTCTCGCTAGCTTCCTTGTAAGTTTATCTGCTTCATTTAGTTACAATATGCTCTGCTTCTCAGATATGTTAGTAACAATCCACTGCTCCTTTCAGGAAAATACCAGAGCAAAGATCATATCCATAAGCTTAGTTTGCTTTATATTAGCATCTTATGTCTCTGGAGTTATAGTAAGTCAACCTGAAAGCTCTCTCTCTGTGGGTGGAATGCTTAATAAGCTGACTGGGGAAAATGCATATGCACTGATGAGTATCCTTGGAGCAAATATTATGCCCCACAACCTTTACCTCCATTCTTCTCTTGTACAGGTTGCATGCTCTCACACAATCACCTTTGTTACAGTCTATGCTTTGAGCATCTACTATACTGTCCTCGCGCTTGCATCTTTGTAAACTTATGTTAGTCTTATTTCCCTAATCTTGTCAACCTCTGCTGACTGTCCTCCAATCCTTTTGCAGCAAGATCAGGGGCAAACAACTGTTTCTAAAGCGGCATTGTGTCATGACCATTTTTTCTCCACTTTATTCGTCTTTAGTGGCATATTCATGGTGAACTGTGTGCTAATGAACCTGGCGGCCAATGTATTCTACAGTAGTGGATTCATTTCACTAACTTTACAGGACGCATTGTCATTGCTGGATCAGGTGGGTGTTGGATATGCTAAATTTTGATTTTATCCATGCTGCAGTTATGTGTCTTCCAGTTACAATTAAATCCTTTGAATGGTGATGCAGGGATTTAGGAGTTCATTAGCTTCAATTGCTTTAGTATCCATTATATTTTTGTCCAATCAACTGGTGGCAACATCAAGTCATGGAAGACAAGCAAGACTTGCCCATGATTTCTTCAAGCTGGAGATCGCTGGTTGGCTTCATCGTGCTGCAATCAGAATAATTGCCATCATTCTCGCGCTCTTTTGTGTTTGGAATTCAGGAGCAGGAGATTTATTTCAACTCCTGATTTTTACACAGGTCGTGATTGCACTTCTACTGCCATCTTCTGTTATCCCCTTATTTCAAGTTGCTTCCTCCAGATTAATTATGGGTGCCCAGAAAATTTCTCATCTGGTGGAATTCCTAGCTTTAGTCTCCTTTGTTGCAATGCTGGGGCTAAATATCATGTTTCTCATAGAATTGGTATTTGGCAGTAGTGAATGGGTTACTAGTTTAAACATCGGGGATAGTATGCCTGTTTCGTATCATATTCTTCTGATAGCTGCTTTTGCCTCCCTGTGTCTGATGCTTTGGCTGGCAACCACTCCGCTGAAGTCTGCAAGTTCTGGGCTAGATAAACAGACATTGAAGTGGGACAACAAAGCCAGTATGATTGAGTCATCTGTGGAGAGAGACCCATCGGAAATTGGTGAGATCCAACACCAACTAGAAAAGTCTATGGAAAAGCAGGAACCTGTATCATCGTTGGAGAAATCCTTTGGAAACCATCAGGATTTATCGATTCCCACACCTGATCTGAGTTTTCCTGAAGCGCATGTGGATTCGGAGATCAATCTCGATTTGACTGCACTTCAGGAGAATAAATCTGAGATCAAATCCTCAGAGCCTGCTATGGTCAATCATGAGGCATCTGCAATCATTTCAGAAATTGTCTTGCCTGAATCTGGAGATGGTGATAAAAGTGAATCGCTGGATGACATCAACGTGAGCACTGAATCAAAAGACATGGTGGAAAAGACTTTGAAAATTGAGGGAGATGTGCAGAATGAGAAGGACGATGAGGGAGATCCTTGGGAGCCTGAAGAATCAACTAGAGATGTTTCTGAGAGCATCCAGTCTTTGACTTCCGAGGGTCCGGGATCATTTAGAAGTGTTAGTGGAAAAATTGATGATGTAGGAAGTGGTGCAGGAAGTCTTTCAAGATTAGCAGGATTAGGCCGTGCCGCAAGGCGCCAATTGACTGCAGTTCTTGATGAGTTCTGGGGCCAGATGTTTGATTTCCATGGTCAAGCAACACATGAAGCCAAAGCTAAGAAACTTGATGTTTTACTGGGGGTGGATTCTAGGGTAGACTCGAAGTCTTCCTTTGCATCTGTTAAATTGGAAAGCATTAATAAGGAATCTACTGGATATTTCCCTTCTACCAGTGGAAGAGGATCTGAACTTTTAAGAACTTCTAGCTTTTACCATTCTTCTATGCCACATATTGGACAGAGTAATATTGGATCACCTCTTGGGGTTCAGCAAGGCTCATCAATGTGGTCTAACCATATGCAACTGTTAGATGCATATGCGCAAAATTCCAGTTATAATGCCCTTGACTCTGGTGAGAGGCGCTATCGTAGCGTGCATATTCCGTCATCTACTGATTGCCATGATCAACAGCCGGCCACTATTCATGGTTATGATTTAGCTTCATATCTGGGTCGGATGGCTAGCGAGAGAAGTCCGGATTATCAAAAAGGTCAATTGGAGTTATCAACGCAAACCTCAACTCCCTCGATCAAACCAAACTCCATAGATTCATATAGTCGGCCAATGGGGCTGAAGCCACAGAATGGATTACGCACGCTGAAGCCTCCGGGTTTTCATAACGTACCTGTTTCGCGAAACAGTTCATTGAAATCTGAAAGACCTTCTCAAGACCTTTGCAGTCCTGAACCAATGGATTACAGTAATAACCCACCCAATGTCAAGAAATTTTACAGCTTGCCGGACATATCAGGACTTTATATCCCCAACCGGGATTCATCATCTGATAGAAGGTCTCAGTGGGATAATTCTATGGGTTATGGGCAGTCCATTTACCGTCCAGCACGGGAGCAGACATGTTCAAGTGCTTCTTCATGGGCTAGTTCTGCTTTAGGATTTAATCAACTTTCTCCTTCAAAGGTTTGTAGAGATGCTTTCTCATTGCAATTCGCTTCTAGCTCAGGTGCTGGTTCACTGTGGTCTAAGCAGCCTTATGAACAGTTTGGCGTGGCTGATAAATCTCCTTCCAAAGTACAAGAAAATGCATCAATTATGGATATGGAAGCGAAGCTTCTACAAAGTTTCAGAAGTTGTATTGTGAAACTTCTGAAGCTGGAGGGATCTGACTGGTTGTTCAGACAGAATGATGGGGCTGATGAAGACCTTATTGATCGTGTAGCTGCAAGGGAGAGATTTCTCTATGAAGCTGAAACTAGGACTGTAGACAGAAAGCTTAGTTCTGCTATAAAAATTGATGAAACAGACCAGTCAAAGTTTATGTCAGTTCCTAATTGTGGAGATGGATGTGTTTGGCGAGTAGATCTAATTATAAGCTTTGGAGTTTGGTGTATCCACAGGATCCTTGAACTTTCCCTCATGGAAAGCAGGCCAGAACTTTGGGGGAAATACACCTATGTACTCAATCGTCTTCAGGTAAAAGATTATTGTTCCTGTCTCTCTCTTGGAACCTTCTATGTTCTCATTTTTTTCACTTAAATACTATTAAAGGAGTAAGGCTGTTAGTGCAGTTGTTTTTTCCTCAATTTCTTCTCCACTGAAGGGGAAAAAAATGATACTCTGTCAATACGGTGGACATTTCTAGGTGCAAGATATGTTAGACTCTTGTACTAGAAGAGCCCCTGATAAATTGAGTTATGGCACTTTCCAATGTATAACCATTTACCTATCAAACTTGTGTTCCTGCTGGGGTGTTGTCTTCCTCCTTCTCAAATATATATTTTCTTCTGTAGGGGATTATCGATCTGGCTTTTTCAGAGCCTCGGTCGCCGAAGGCTCCCTGCTTCTGCCTTCAGCTACCTGTCGGATACCAGCAAAAGTCGAGCCCGCCTATTTCAAATGACAGCTTGCCGCCACCTTCAAAACTGGGCCGGGGCAGATTAACAACTTCACTGATGCTGCTAGACATAATCAAAGATGTCGAAATGGCTATATCTTGCCGGAAGGGTCGAACAGGCACTGCTGCCGGTGATGTGGCTTTCCCTAGAGGAAAAGAAAATTTGGCATCCGTCCTCAAACGATACAAACGCCGTTTGTCAAATAAACCAGTCGGGTCTCAGGAAGTCGCACATGGACTGCGCAAGATGGGATTACCATCTCCCCAGGGCTCGTAGTCCATGTTTTCGGTTCATAGGTGCTGGGAGGAGGATTAATTGGGTGTGGAGAACCACTGAGGAAAGATGAACGCTGCTGGCCGTGAAACTTCCATGGCCCATTCCCCCTCCCTTGTGTATTAAATCTTTTGCTGCTCTTATAGTCTTCCCTTGTACTTCTGTGGTGTATACAATAGGATAAAAGTGTACTGGTGTAACTAACTCATCAGGTGGAAGAAAGGTGGAAATATATATTTGTATTGCAAGTGGAGTGTGTTATCCTAGTGTAATTTACAAGGGACAAGATGTCACTCACTCTAGATTAACTGGTGTAGTAGTTAAGTTTTGCTAGAGAATCGCTGCTTTGAGTTTGAGGTGGTAATCCCCTTTATCATCGTGGCTCTGAACTGAAATAGTTAAACTTGGGCTTGAAGTGAACATCTTAGAGGGAGGCGGAGAGAGGAGACACTCCCAGTTTCTCATGTGGTTCTCTTCTCTACTGTTGAACCTAAGTTCTCCTCAGCGCTCCATCTATGACGCTAATGTTTCTATCTAGGAAGTTTGGTTTACAATTTCATCCATTGGAAAAGGATTCTCTGCATTTATTCACCAAAGATGATAATGGGAAGGGAGTACTAAAGGAGAAACACAGACACACATTTTGGTTTTATTTTCACAAGTCCATTTTTAATTTTATACTACTTAAAGAATATGAGATTATATTTCATATTTTCATTTCTCAGATAAAATTCAATAGAAAAACAAAATAATTTGTTTAAAATTATTGAAAATAAAAAAAAAAATGAGAATAGAAACAAAAGTAAAGAAAGCATATGGTGAGGCAACCTGATATTTCTGGAGTTGTGATAAGTAACCGAGTTTGGTGACGCAATACAAGACGCCCTGCCCTGCAACTCATTTTTATATGATTTAAAATTTTAAATTATTTTCGATGAATTTCTTCCTAAAATGAGAAATTTCAACTTGCCTGTTTTTGATCTTTATCCACCTGACCTGACGTATTATCTCATTGTTTTAAGAATTGCGGAAAAGGAAACTAAGGAAGAGAAATTTCTCCATGATTATTAATTCACCCTCACTTACTTGTTTCTCTCTCTCTCTCCAATCTCACTTTTTAAGTTTGCGGAGTAGAAAAATTCCAGTACGAGGTTTTGAGCTTGATCCTCCTCTGAGGTAAGTGTTCTTCCACTTGAAATTTATTTATATTTCCCTCTTTCAATCTCTTTGGAAATGGAATGCTGCGTCTCTCTCTCTGTCTTTTGGTGTTATAAACAGATAAGAATTATTGAGGTTTTTGTTTTGGGATAATATGGTATCCAGTTACTGAATTGATTTGAAACCCCAAAACAGCAAAAATCAAGAAGAAGGTTAAGCAAACCCTACTCTTTAACTTAATTACTTGCTTATTATTCACCCTTTAAATGCAAAAAGTAACATCATAATTTCATATCCTTCAAAGCAGGAAACGTTTAGTTGTATGAATGGTATTGTTATTTCAGGTTTATTTCTTCGTCTATGGACGCTTATGATCTCTACAAGTGGCAGTCGCAGTGAGAGAAGTTGGTGAATTGGGCAAGACCCAAAATCAGTAAGGAAAAAGTTGTGGCATTAGGAGAATGGAGTACGTGGTGGTGGTGTCATTACCAGTAATCCTCTTCTTCTTGATTACGGCAATTGCATGTTATCTGCTGGGTAGGGCCCGAGGCCGAGAGGAAACCGCCAGACACACTCTTCCTCACTTCTATGGACCTCCACTTTCAGTTGCAGCTCCTCCTCCAGACAAGTAGATGTGTGGGTTATTTCTGTACTACTTCCATAATTACTGTTGTTTGTTGAGTAGTGGGTCTCTATGTATATATGATATGGTCATTAATTGATAAAGCAATTTATGGATGAGTGATTTTGCAAGCTCTAGACTTTAGCGACCAGCAAAAACAAGTACTGACAGTTTGATGGTTAAAGCAGTATGAGAATGAAGAAAAGTAATTTAAAGCAGTAGGATTGAAGTGAGTGAGTGTGTGTTTGAATTTTTCATGTGCAAATAATGGGCGGGGGTGGGGTTTTGTTATTTATAGGCAACCAGCAAGCTACCCCAGTGATTGGGAGGAAGACTACTGGATTGCTGATTGTAGATAGATATGGGTGGTTGTTTCAGGGTATAAGTTCGTCCCGAGTCAGGAGAGGGTCGTTGGCCAAGGTAGAGATGCTTACGATGAGACCCGTGAAAGTATGTCCCACGCCTTTATTTACCACCTCCTTCTACACATTCAACATAAATTCACCACTTCTTCGCTCAAATTAGAGTTTTATGAAATCCGAAATGTAATAAATGTATAGTCAATTAACTCACATTTTTGTTCCATCTCCGAAAATCTAGAGTCATAACCAATTTACAGGCTGGAAAAAGATTGAGATTGGTTTCTAGTAAATTCATTTTTTATGAGTTACAATAAGGCGTCATCCATCAACTATTTATACTACAGCAATAATAACACATTGTGAAATTTCAATTTTATTTTGTTAAAAAAGTTTGAACGAAATAATTGATTTGTGATCGTTGGTCTTAATGTAACGTTACGTCACGCATCATATTCCAAGGCAGTCAAGGATTTGTTTGGTTGCCCATTAGGATTTACCCATTAATACTTAAATGATAGAGCAAGTTGACCAGTTTCTGAAGTGGTTGTGTTTGGCATTTGGAAAAAAGGGCTTATCCACCAACCACCTCAGGATTAGGTGGACCTCCTTCCTCTAATCTTCTCTAACAACCAATTAAACAACTGCAATTAAGATGGATTAGCTTCAGAGTTTTTATAGTACTATGCATTTCGTCCGTATTAATTACTTTTAGAGTTATTAAAACATGATGACGCATATGTATATTAAGGGAGAATGAGTAAGTTACATGGAAAACATGCATTCATGTTATATATTTAATTCAATCAATTTTAAGATACAAATTTTGGATTTGAATGTTGGGTGTTGTGTTTGACCCGAACCTCATATGCAACTAGTCACTAATCAGAATAAATGATTAGTGCAGTGCAGTCTGCATAACTATCCGATACAGAGAGAGCCAAAAGGTGGAATTCGATATGGGAAATGCACTCCAAGACCAAAATGAGTTCAAAGAATAAGAAAATATCCAAATACTTTCAAGATTCATGTATTTTTTAGTAATCTGACGCGATGACCTGATAAAGTAGTTATTGATTTTTCACTTATCCAACAGTCGGACTTGGCCCATACGAATTTTGACACATATATAGGTATAAATATATTGGATCCATTTTACAAGTTTGCAATTAGTACTATAAGATTGAGCTCTAGCAAGATCGTATTGTGTAACATGACCTATAACTCCGAACCCTGATTGAGGTCCATTTCGTATAACCTAATGATTTTTATGTGCGGATCAAGCATTATTAATTTAGTTCAAAATAATTACTCAGATCGTATTTTAAATTATGGTTAGATCAATTTCAAATGATTGAAAATTTCGAGTCAAATCAAAATTTACGAGCTACATAGACATAGTAAGACAAGCTCTAATCATGAAAATATCAAGTCACGTGTAACACAAACGACGATGAGAAAACACGATTTCAATGGAGGAAAAGCGGAGGACCTTTCCTATATATCGTCAATACCGTCCAGAAACAGGGGTGTTTCCACCAATTTTCTTAGATGAGAATGAGATGATCAATGGAAATGGTGCGGAACAGGGCCAGCCCACACAGCACGTGACCACCAGAAGGTGGGGTGGACCTTTTGTCGTATTCACGGCCGGTAGATAAATAATTTCGCCCGGAATTCACGACCGACCCCCTAAACAATGGGAAATTGCAAATTTGCCTCGTATCTTTTGGCTGAAAATCACGAAATGCCCCTCTAATACAATTATTTTTCATAATAGAATCATTTATGCAAAAGGAGCAATTTATATTGATCTTGAGTTTGGTCTATGGAGCTTTCCTGGCGAAGATTGTTTACGAGTCTCTGATCGTTTCAACTATCTTCTGATCCTATAAAATACAAATAAAGTTTAAAATATATTCGATAAATCTCAATAGAATTATAACTCTCAAATACGTAAATTAATAAAGTTGGCTTGAGTAGAAAACTAGTGCAATAAACGTGCAAACAATATTGTACACCTGACCAAGTGTTAGAGTATTTACAGTTCCAGTCCACTTAAACTAGATACATCAAGATGACGTAAACGACTGTAAATCGTTGTATTAAGCGTGCATCGTATGACTAAAATATAAGATGGTGCGTCTGATCAATATTAAATTAAAAATAAAATGAATACGTCATTGTAAGTGATAATTTTATTTAATATTAAACTGAGTAGAATGAAATATATATATATATATATAGATGTAAGTAGTATACAAAATTCCCAATGCTTATAAAGTAGCAAGCAAATATGAAGTTTTTAGTGGGCAATTGCCACAAAATTACGCGGAGATTATCAGTGGGGGGACACGATCACATCCGACTCCATTGACGCGCATTGTAGTCTTGGACTTGTTAGTCAAAAGAACTCCAATTCGGTCATTTCCATGATCCTTCCACTCGATTTTTTTTTTTTTTAAAAAAAACATTATTCTATATAATTTAATTTTCATTCATTTATCTCATGTTTTTCACTTAATTGGGGACATATCTTATATCTGGGATACGGCATATTATTACCATGTTGTTGCTTACGGCGTCAATAACATTAGTGATGGTTGCCATGATTCCAGCAATTACCAGCCATGGTTGAAAATTACAAAGGTTAGGATTGTTAATTTTCTTAGAAACAATTCTGTATGTGGGATCATTGCTGGCACTCATCTTCACAACTCTCATCCCTAATTAGGTAACCCTAATTGCATTAATGATTATGATTATTAGGTAAAGTATATGCTCAACAACTCTTCCAAGTGGAATTATACTAATATCACCATCCCACTAATCATGATTAAGTCTTTAGCTGTCAGCCCACTTAACCAAATTCAAAACCATAAGAGATTTTCAGTTGGAACGTGACGAGTGTATAAAAAAAAATTAAAAACCTTCAAAGATATTGCATTCGAATTTAGATGAATACATGATTTTTTTTTAAAGAAAAACAAAAGAGGAATCATCCTGTTGATTAGGGGAAATTTTAATCCAGAATAGGTTCGGTCGAATTTGAATCAATTATATGACAAGTGCAATGGACTTGTTGTGTGGTTGGTGTACAGTTTAGAGAAAGTGACTAATCACATAATAAAATATGATACACTTATTTTATGATTTATTTGAGTCGAGTAAGAATTTTTAAATTGATTAGTTTCCATCACTCTCCCCAGAAATTATTGGCAGATTTCATAGATTTTCTCTTAAAGTTTAGCAGTTGTTAGATGATATTGACTTGGCTGCACTAGATATGGTCACGTTCAATCTAATCGGCAATCTTTTTTCAAATATTTTATTTTAAATTTATGTTGTATTTTAATATCTTAATTTATAGTGCGTATACGTGTATATAATTAATCTAAAGTAAGTTTCACGAAGATATTTTAAATATTGAAATTATATGTTTAACGTGTAATGAAAAATTAAAATATCAAATTAATTGAGACGTGTATATAATTAATATAAAGTAAGTTTCACGAAGATATTTTAAATATTGAAATTATATGTTTAACGTGTAATAAAAAATTAAAATATCAAATTAATTGAGACGTGTATATAATTAATCTAAAGTAAGTTTCACGAAGATATTTTAAATATTGAAATTATATGTTTAATGTGTAATAAAAAATTAAAATACCAAATTAATTGAGATGAAATAATAATCCAAGTTGTAGGAATCTAGTTCCCACCCACCACACGAACTTTCGGACACGAAATGTGAAAGGAAAAGTCCATCTTACAAATCCCAAACCCACAATTAGCAAATCCGAACCCTTGAATAAACCCAATGGACGGCCAAGATCCATCCTCAACCAACTCCTCATGTTGACCTGTCTGCCACCCCAACTCCTTATTGCCAAAGCCCACCTACCAAAATCCATATACGTAACACATTACCACCCCAACTCTATTTAAAGCCACATATCTTACTAACCACATTTCAACAAGTTCCTCTATAAAAACACACACCCCCCCACAGAGACACGAAGAGAAGAACTCATCAAACTCCTCGATCTCTGCTGATCTTGTGTGTTTGTTTGTTAGGGTGCTCCAGCTTCACCAATGGCACCTTCCCTGGAAAATGATCACCACTCAAACGGCTTCTGCGTGCAGCAGAAAGATCCACTGAACTGGGGGGTGGCGGCGGAGGCGCTCAAGGGGAGCCACCTGGATGAGGTGAAGAAGATGGTGGCGGAGTTCAGGAAGCCGGTGGTGAAGCTCGGAGGAGAGACGCTGACTATATCCCAGGTGGCGGCAATCGCGGCCAGGGATAATGGGGTGGCGGTGGAGCTGGCTGAGGCGGCGAGGGGCGGCGTGAAGGCCAGCAGTGATTGGGTGATGGAGAGCATGAACAAAGGGACAGACAGCTACGGAGTGACAACTGGTTTTGGCGCCACATCGCACCGAAGGACCAAGCAAGGTGGTGCGCTCCAGAAGGAGCTCATCAGGTATACTAATTAACCACATTCCTTTCTCCATCTCCATTTCTTGAAAAAAAACAGAAAGATGTGTAGCCTTCAGCTTGAGCTGTGTTTTTGTTTATAAATCTCATCTAAATCGGAGGGTGGGTGCAGTAAATCTGCAAGAAATTGACACGGTTTTTATATAGGACATACGACTTTAAATTAATACCGAAATTATTTAGGGTGAGAATATGGGTGGTTGGTGGTAAGCTTTATTATATTGCAATTCATGTTATATATGTATATGAAATTTGATAAAATAATAATAATAATTACAATAAAAGATTCAACCGGTGAGGGGTTGGCTAAATTTCCGAACTTGGAAGCAACTTTTATTTGGATAACAACTGTTTGAAAAATCTTTTAGGAAACTGTGTGGAGCCACCCGAGTACGGTGTCTCTTATAACTATATATATTTGATAAATTTATATTTAAAGAGAGGCGTAGACGACTACCAGATTGATTATTTGTTAGTTTCTTAAGTAAAGACAAACAATTTGGGACAAATTGAAATGAGTTCATACTTTCTGGACAGAAGGGGTATAATTCAACTACTATTACAACAGGAGAATTTACCTTAACAACCGCTTCAAATAAATTTGTCTGATAACGAAAAGTAACTGTAACAGGTTCTTGAATGCTGGAATCTTCGGGAACGCGACCGAATCTTGCCACACTCTGCCCCACTCAGCGACAAGAGCAGCAATGCTCGTTAGGATCAACACCCTCCTCCAAGGATACTCCGGCATCCGGTTTGAGATCTTGGAAGCAATCACCAAATTCCTTAACCACAACATCACCCCATGCTTGCCGCTTCGTGGCACCATCACCGCCTCCGGCGACCTCGTCCCCTTATCCTACATTGCCGGGCTATTGACTGGCCGCCCCAACTCCAAGGCCGTCGGACCCAATGGCGAAGCCCTTAACGCCGATGAAGCCTTCAAGCTTGCCGGTGTCCATGGAGGATTCTTCGAGCTGCAGCCTAAGGAAGGCCTTGCGCTTGTCAATGGCACAGCTGTTGGCTCTGGGTTGGCCTCCATTGCACTTTATGAGGCCAACGTTCTTGCTGTGTTGTCTGAAGTTATGTCTGCTGTTTTTGCTGAAGTTATGAATGGAAAGCCTGAGTTCACCGATCACTTGACGCACAAGTTGAAGCACCATCCGGGTCAAATCGAGGCTGCTGCTATAATGGAACACATTCTTGATGGCAGCTCGTATGTGAAGGCTGCTCAGAAGTTGCATGAGATGGATCCGTTGCAGAAACCGAAGCAAGATAGATATGCTCTTCGAACATCGCCCCAGTGGCTCGGACCTCAAATTGAAGTCATCCGCACCGCAACTAAGATGATCGAGAGGGAGATTAACTCGGTGAACGACAACCCCTTGATTGATGTATCGAGGAACAAGGCGCTGCATGGTGGCAACTTCCAGGGGACACCGATTGGTGTGTCGATGGACAACGCAAGACTGGCGATCGCATCTATTGGAAAGTTGATGTTTGCCCAATTTTCTGAACTGGTAAATGATTTCTACAACAATGGGTTGCCATCAAACCTTTCTGGAGGGAGGGATCCAAGCTTGGACTATGGCTTCAAGGGCGCTGAAATTGCCATGGCTTCATACTGTTCGGAACTCCAGTTCTTGGCAAATCCTGTAACGAACCATGTCCAAAGTGCCGAGCAGCACAATCAAGATGTAAACTCGTTGGGTCTGATCTCTTCGAGAAAAACAATTGAGGCTTTGGATATCCTGAAGCTCATGTCGTCCACCTACCTGATTGCACTGTGCCAGGCCATTGATTTGAGGCACTTGGAAGAGAACCTGAGACTTGCAGTCAAGAATACTGTCAGCCAAGTGGCTAAGAGAACTCTAACAATGGGTGTCAATGGGGAGCTTCATCCATCAAGATTCTGCGAGAAGGATTTGCTCCGTGTAGTGGACCGCGAATACGTTTTTGCATACATTGATGATCCTTGCAGCGCAACCTACCCGTTGATGCAGAAACTGAGGCAAGTCTTGGTGGATCATGCACTGAAAAACGGTGACGGTGAGAAGAGCTTGAGCACGTCAATATTCCAAAAGATTGAAGCTTTTGAGGACGAACTCAAGGCCCTCTTGCCTAAAGAAGTTGAGAGTGCAAGAATCGCCCTGGAGAGTGGAAATCCAGCAATCGCTAACCGTATCACAGAATGCAGATCGTACCCATTGTACAAGTTCATTAGAGAGGAACTGGGGACCAACTTCTTGACAGGAGAAAAGGTGACGTCTCCGGGCGAGGAGTGCGACAAGGTGTTCACAGCATTGAGCAAGGGGCTAATTGTTGATCCATTGTTGAAATGCCTTGATGGTTGGAACGGTGCACCACTTCCAATCTGTTAGTTCAACAACTATTTATGTTTTTCATTTGTGTTTATGGTACTTAAGGCCTTTGTTGTATGTTATCTTCCTTGATGTAATATTGCTGCTTTCCCATCCATCCAAGGTGAAATAATATGTAGAGATTGCTGAAATTCTCGGGCATTTTAGCTTTAGCGTACATAATTTCCTTTTCTATAAGTTGATAATTCGTTCGAAATAAATCAATCATGGAGCAAGTGTAATATATTTATCATGGAATTAGTTAATTTTTCTAAATTCTACACTAATTACACAACAAATATATTGTACTTGTTATAAAATTAATTTACGTCTAATCAAACTTTATTTAAATTAAAATTTCCGTACCGTATATGGAACAATGATGAGGGTTCATAAGTATTGACTATATGAAATTAACATCAATTCCAGAAAAGATCATTTCTCTCTTTAATGAACTGGATCTTTAGAGTTCTTTAAACTCACCTAATTCCAACATTTAATGACCATACAGAACAAATCTCGTACGTTCAGTGCATGTCGTCCTTATCGTTGAATTGCTCTACAGAACATGTTTAACCTTTGAAATTATCTAACTCTAATTTAAACATTGTAGGCCCAATTAAAGACCAAAAGTTAATCTGGGCCTGATCAAGCATTTCAGCCCAATTTTCCATCCAGGCCGTGACTTTAAGGCCCCAACGTATTTTTTTTACAAAAAACATTATTGATTATGTTCTTCGGTAGAAGTAAAAGGACATGACTGCCCGTGAACTGGACACGTGGGCCGCCCCTACTGGTCATAATAAAGCCGCTGACTTTTCCCTCTCAATTGCTCAGAAGGCGACGTAAAAACACCATCAACTGTCTACTTAAAGCAATAATTCAATCAAACTCGTACAACTTTTGAAGATTTAAAGAATCGGTGTTAAATGGCGTTGCAAATCGTTAGACGAATCGTTCATAGCCGGACCAATGGAATCTCCTCCTCCAGGTACCCTCGCTTCTTCGATCGTTGCTTCTCATCGCCCGCGTCCGGCTCCAATCTCATACGCGCCACTCTCTTCCCCGGAGACGGAATCGGCCCTGAGATCGCTGAATCTGTCAAACAGGTACGAGAATAGGCTCCGTAGTCAATTCTATATATGTATGTATATATATATATATATATAGATAGATAGATATGTATTCCAATGCATTTTTATTTATGTTTTGGTTGAATTGATGTGCGCGATGAAATTACGTGACTTTGGGCTCTTGGAAATGCTAGTAACAGAGTTATCAAGTCATGAATTTATTTCAGTTTAGATGATTTGTTTCTGTCGTGGTTCTATGTAGCTTCTTGTTGATGATCAATTAATTGGTGACGGATGGATAAGGACTGGAAAAACTGTGTGTTTCTGTTCTTCAATTTGCTTCTGTCCTTTGTAGCTGGTTTAACCCTCCGTCTTTGAATGATGACAAAGGTGAATGCTTCTGATGTAATTGGTTGGCTGAGAAAACACTGAAACGAGGGAGTAGTTGATCCCCTCAGAGATGGTTTATATATTACCAATAATTCTGTCAGTTTACCATGACATAAATACACACTGTTTTGCTTGATGATGCTATGTTAATTGCTTATAATGTGCAAAGCATATTCTAAGCCGAAAATTGAACATTGTAAGCAGAGTGGAGCTGACTATTACAAGACAAGAGAATTTCTTCCTGTATAGGTTATGTTGGAACTGGCCACACAAAAGCGTAAAAGTGTGAGAGCTATATATACAATGACAAGTTATCCTCTTTTTCTGTAGTCAATGTAGGTGTTTGGAAGTAGTAGATGGCTTCATATTAGCATGGTCTTTTGAGACAATTAAAGTGGTGCTCATTGTTCTGGCTTTCTGTCTCGCTGAAGATTTTCTTGACAAATGAAGTTTTTGAAGTAACAAGTTCTTATATTTGATACAATCTAGGTATTTAGAGCTGCTGATGTGCCAATTGAATGGGAAGAACACTTTGTTGGGAAGGAAGTAGATCCTAGAACCCAGAGTTTTCTAACATGGGAAAGCCTAGAATCTGTCAGAAGAAACAAAGTAGGTCTGAAAGGACCCATGGCTACACCAATTGGGAAAGGTCATCGTTCTCTTAACCTCACTTTGAGGAAGGAGCTCAATCTTTATGCCAATGTTAGACCTTGTTACAGCTTACCAGGATACAAAACTAAATATGATGATGTAGATCTCATCACCATTCGTGAAAACACAGAAGGGGAATATAGTGGACTTGAACATCAAGTAAGTCATGCAAAAGGTATGCATGTCATCATTAAGGCCTCTTTTGTTGCGAATTTGATCGAGTCCCTTTTATTTCTCTAGGTGGTGAGGGGTGTTGTTGAAAGTCTCAAGATCATTACACGTCAAGCAAGTCTTAGAGTTGCAGAGTATGCCTTTCACTATGCTAAGGCCCATGGACGAGAAAGAGTATCTGCAATACACAAAGCAAATATCATGCAGAAAACTGATGGTCTTTTCCTTAAGGTATTCCTCTATGCATATACTGTCATTTGCTCTTTATTTGAGCATTTTCATCCAATTAAAGTTAAACTTCTCCTTCATCTTGCAGTGTTGTCGTGAGGTTGCAGAAAAGTACCCAGAGATAGTATATGAAGAAGTTGTGATCGACAATTGCTGTATGATGGTATGAAAGAGTGTCTTTTATACTTAAAGGATTTTTTTGTACAAGCTGATATAAACTGAAAAGCTCTGGAGCTCCTATTTTCATTAATATAGCACTGGTCGAGAAGCTGCATTCACAGGCTTCACCAAATCAAATAGATGGTATAAGTTAAATGTTTCATTTTTTCCATGTACAGCTTGTGAAGAATCCATCACTATTTGATGTCCTAGTGATGCCCAATCTTTACGGTGACATAATCAGTGACCTTTGTGCTGGTTTGATTGGAGGCTTGGGCTTAACTCCAAGGTATATCAAACTTTTATCTGGTACTTTAAAGGATGTCAGTCCACTGCAAAAGTATTCTGACTTGATTGATCCTTCCTACAGCTGCAATATTGGAGAGGGAGGTATTGCTCTTGCTGAGGCTGTACATGGTTCTGCTCCTGATATTGCTGGAAAGGTTCGCAACCAACCAAATTTAAATTTGTGATCTTGTTCATCTTTTTCTGCATGAGGTTTCGAGCCATAAAATCTGTTTTTAGCAATCATCTAATCACAGTTGAATTGGTGTAGAATTTGGCAAATCCAACTGCTTTGCTTCTGAGTTCCGTCAGTATGTTGCGCCATTTGGATCTTCATGATAAAGCTGACAGAATCCAGGACGCTGTCTTGAACACAATTGCAGAAGGCAAGTACAGAACGGGCGATCTTGGCGGTAAAGCAACGACTACCGACTTCACCAAGGCAATCTGCGATCACCTCTGAGCAGCCCTACGTCAAATGATCATCTGATTTTTGCATCATCAGTTCGACGTGAAGTCGTTTCCTGCAGTGTTTCTTTCAACACAATCACCAATTATTTTGATGACTTCTAGAGAGGATCTTCCAGCAATGTTGCCCGGAGAATGCGAATAAGACAGGGGGTCTTGTTCATGAAATTGTCGCAAAATGTCCTTAATTCAAAGCAAGAAAATGAAAAGCAATGCGATTTTTATATTTGCTCGTCTCCCTCAATGCAAGAAAACAACATCTTTGCTGTATTTCAGACTCGTGTCAGTTATAGAAGCTTCGCTGTCTTCTACTGACTTGTATATTGCTTCAACAAACAGGTCATGGAAATTGCATTTTTAGCCTGTTGTTTGCACTAGCTTGTGTGTGTGTTGGGAGAAGAAAGGAATAGAATAAAAGCAGAGAAACTGTGGATGCAATCAGTTGGCGCCCCCCGTTTCTCAAATAGGCAATAGGCTTCTGATGTCATAATTGATTCCTCAGACGAATTTCCATGAATCAGTTTAATGATAATTATAAGTCTTTGATACCTCCAAAATCCATTTTCAGGACATAATTGTGCAGTTCGTAGGTGTCATACATTGAATTTGCAAAAGCTAAAATCTCAATTCATCACAACAATGAATGAGGTTATGAGTTTGTGTGCGGCATCTTATAATAGGGTCAAATTGTGAAGTAGCAAAAGTCGTCGAATACTATGATTGGAAACTTTGTTTGGTAGTTGGGTATGTAGCACTCAACATCCACAGTCCACAATCCCCATGCCCCCAAACACACGCAAACCAAATGCACACACTAAACTAAACTAATAGTAATACTTACCCAACCAAACAACAAAAAGACAAACCAAATTTTAATACACGAGTGATCCAACACCAAGAGTGGATTGGATTTTACTTCAGGGGGTTGTTTTCAGTTAGCCTGTTGTTTTCCTACCTACCAATATACACTATCAACCAACCCCTCCCCTCTTGTCTAAAAACCTCCCTTCCCCTCCCCTTCCTCTCTTTTTCTACTTCCATCTACAAAAACAAGAACAAGAATTACCAACCAACCCACATCAACAACTACTCTTTTTCTTCTTAAAATATATACATCACACACGACAACATTAAAACTAATGTGATAACATCAGATATGTAGTACATACAACTTTAACACTGAGATATTTCTCCCACGGGAAAATGGCAGCAGCAGAGTTTGATTTGTTGCCTTTGGGAAAACAAAAACACAGCTGTGTTCTTGATTTCTTTTCCTAAACAGTTAGAAGTTATAACTTATATATTACCGATCCTCTGAATCAAAGCTAACAAAAACAACTCCAAAAACCAGAGGATCAGATGTCTTCAAAACCAGACATAATTACGATGATGTTGTCGCGCTTTTAATTTTGTTGTGTGTGTGTGCGTGTGTGTGTGCTAATCCTCAAATCCAGTCTGCTTCCAAATCGCATTTCTAACCCTACTCAAGTCTCTCCCCTTGAGTGTTCTCCCTACTCCTTCATGCACCGACAAAGATGCGACTCTGGTTCTCGCCAGATACTCGTGTGGGGGTATCCTGTCATTTCCACCATCATCCTCCTCCTCGTCTCCGTAGTCGACGTCCGTCAACTCCCCGGCGTGTTTCCTGTACTCACCTCTTAGGATTTGGGACCAATCGGGGATATTCACAGGCAGAGATCTCGGTCCCACGCGGAGATGATCGACGTTGACGCTCTTTCTCACTGGTTTCCGCAGCGGACGAGGGTTAGACACGGGCTTTTTGGTCTCCGCTATGTTAATGGCGTCCTCGGCGCACAAAACCTCAGCTTCATCGAATTCCAAATCAAATTGATCACCGAGCGCGGCGGAGCTCAGCCTGTCGTGGCCTCCGAGGTAGCAGTGGCTCCTCCTTGCTGCCATTGCAGTTGCTGTAAGAAGAAAATGTTGGAAGTTTTGGAGTTGGTGTTCAAAGGAAAGGGGTCTGTTAATCGTAGGATTGCTGGGGTTTATATAATGCACACGAGTATCGGATAAGCTCGCCCTTTAATTTTCCATTATTCCTATTTTATTTTTTTGTTATTAATCTTTTAATTTACCAATAATAGAAGTTACATCATTGGTGAAAAAAGCTGAGATTGGAACTTATATTATACTCTAATACGTATATTGAGCGTATAAAACAATTTTTATAATTATACTCAACAATAAATATACATATTATATATAGATATGCACGTGCTACGTATTCTGTACAGTATAAAATAATTATACTAGAAAATTTTTGACTTATACTCACCAATTATGATGGTGTCACGCACCTCATAATGAAGTTCAGATTTTTTATTATAATATGGTATCGTATTTTGTATTTTATTTAATAGTCTAAAAATATTTTTGTATGTTATAGATGTATATAATTAAATGAATTATGAAAATATATTTATTATTTTATATATAATTAAAGATTTAAATTGTTCGTAATATTATTTTTATGACAGTTGATTTGACACTTTTATAATCATTTAGTGATAAAATATCGAATGGAAAATAATATTAAAGAAATATATTTCTCCATAACATTCTAAAATAAAACCATAAATTAAAATTATAAGTATTTAACGTAATATTATATATATGAGAGGTGTTTTATGGAACAGCTCCAATGCATATTTATGGAAATAAGGACAGGACATATCCGCAACCAACCATGCGGATTGGATTAAATTTCTTGGCATGAAGAATGTGATGAATATTACTTTTATCCACCTATTTATTTCAAATTAAACACTTCATGTTCGTGCCAGCTAATATATTGGAATTATTATTTCTATACCTTTAAAATATGGCCTATTGATATAAATTATTTTAATATTTTAAAAATATAATTATATTAATAGAAAACGACAACATCATCGTTCCTATTCTTTTTTTTTGAAAAAATTATACATACACCTCTAAAAATGTGAAAGAGGGTGGAACTAAAAGAGGTTGATATATACTTATTAAAATCCCAAAATAATTAGTCTAGTTCAAATCAACATGAAATTTCAAATAAAACTATTATCTTCAAGAATAATGATTGAGGATTACATAATTCTTGATAAGATGTTTCAACAAATAAAGTATTATTGAAAGTTTGGATATAAATGATGGGAATTGGATGTGATTTTGGACTATAACTATAATTTGGGTTAAAGTATTTAATGATCTGACGACGTTTCGGTGGCCGTCTAGAGTATGGGTCAATATGATTAGTTCGATCTAGACAATATGATGTTGGCCTGCAACAACGCATTAGGCTTGACGAAGTGACCCTCATCTAAAATCCTTCAATAATTAAGTTAATTTAAGCTCGAGGTTATAGCAATTGCAGGAGCGCAATTTGATAATAATAAATGCATAATTGTAAAATGGACTCTAAATGTATTTACAAAAATTTACCTGTCAAAGTCTATACGAGCCATATGTCCTTCAAAAAGCCATCGAATGGGTTGAGAATCAATGGATGATAATGTTAGGGTCACTGAATCAGGCGAGTGACCCACCAAAATATATGTTGATCCATGAAGTGCTCAGAATTTTTCATATTTCTAGAGAGCAAATCGATCATTTAGGCTTATTAATTGTATTTTCCCTATTGAGATTGAATTGATACCCATATTTGAATTGAATCTTAAGTTAGAATGAAGATTTATTTAATTTTTAACGATACTAATTTTTTTCGTGGCGTATGACGAGATATATGCTTATCTATATTATTTATTAAGGGAAGACCCCTATAAGTATCGTGGTTGGCAAAAATATAAATTACTTAAAATACCCTTAGCTATAATTTTTTCTCCACGAATAACCATGCTTTTATATTTATACATATTAAAAATTAATTTTGTTAAGTTATTGGTTGTGTATTTTTATTTTATTTAATTAAATAACTATAATAAAAAAATAATTTAAAGACGCAGTAGTAGTATGGTTTATTTATTAGTATACATTAAAGTTCACTCTAAAGACAATTAAAACTAGTGATTAAGTTAAAGAGAAAAAAAGAAGTAATTTTGGGGAATACAAGGACTAGAATTAGATAGCGTGTACCTTGTCCCACCAGATAAACACGTGGACGAATGCTAGAAAGCCTTAAGCAAATTTACAACTGTAGGGGGTAATAATCTTGAAATCCATCACAAGTCAGACATGGGTCCCACTTGCCCATCACCGTCCAACTAAAGACCATATGTGATTATCGCGACGTTTCGCGTACATGAATTCCCTCCTCCAGTTTGCCCACACGCTTGAAGTTCTTGAACTAGACGATTTTGCCCTTCCTTGACCCATGCCATGCGCCTGCTGAAAATAAGAGAGTTTTTTTCTTTTTTTTTTTTCAATACGAGTGATTAACTATTATTAATTAAATTAAATTAATTATAATTATTTTTATTTAATATCAATATCTAATAAATATAATTACATCTTGATAATAATATCAGATAAATTAAATCTAAACAACACCTATTATTACAGTAAACAACACCTATTATGCAGTATAACTATTACCTATATATCTTACATGCATGACAGGGTTTGAACCCATGACTTCTAAGAATTGCTCCCTAAGAAAATTAGTGAGAATTTTCAAATTTTATATCACATGGAATATTTTGCTCCACCTTTTATTTTATTTACACAGAAGACCTAAAAGGACATGATTTCATAAAATGTAATTATTGGATTTTGCTGGGACCATAATTGATGTTTCCAAAATTTGGTTTAATTACTTATCTAATTGAGTTCAAATGAGTTTTAATTGGATCAAACGTATGAGTCACGTCCGAATAATTTGATATTTTTAAATATTTTATTATTATTGCAGTAAATGAAAATGAATTTGAAATTAATCTATCAAAAAATTTTATTCAAATTTGATTTATTTGAATTTTTATGAATGGAGTAAATTGATATAATTTTGGTTAGGCATCTGCCTCGGATTATCCAAATGAATAGAAAAGAGGTGTAGGGGCGATGATTGAATGATCAAACAGGATTATGTAATAGTAATGGAGTTGCAATAAATTAAAATCAGCTAACTCAATGAATCTCCGCTCTCTAGCTGCTCATTTATATTAGTCAAAAAGCCGTAATTGTATCCAACGAGTTTTCCTGCACGACATGACTGCATCAATTAATTAAATAATGCATAGCGTGCTTTCAAGGAGCCTGTTTCCGCATTAAAGAAACGCGTTTCTCTGCAGTTTCAAGAATCGTGTTAGGTGGAGACACCTTCGCACCCACTCAATCACAATCAGATGACTTGAGCACGCCAATTATTGTAACTTTTGCCATAATTATTAACTACATTAAGAACCATTAATTTATCGTGATGTGTATCCTTTTCATGGATTTGTACTTAGCTAAGTGCCATTTTTTCAGATAATCAAATTACACATATATTTTATGATTACATAAAAAATAATATATACATATATATATATATATATGTCAATATCAAGGGTTTCAATAACTGACGAATATTTTTGACTTTTGTGCTTGACTTATTTTGCACGATGAAACTGTGTGTAACAGTTTACGTGATGCAATTGCTAGTTTCAAACGAGGATTTTTTTCCTTTAGATCAGATTTTTACTCGAGTATGAGATCTCAAAAATAACAAAATACTAAAAAATATAATTTTTTTAGTGTAAGTATTCGTCCTCATCAAATGTGATATAACTAAAATTCCACAATAGTTATTGCCATTATTTCAGCGGACGATACCAAAAAAAGACATAAACAAGTTTTTCATAATTTGGGAGAAGTGAAACATGCATGCATGAACTATTTTGGACCTATAGGTGGGCATGAGACTTGTTGGTGCAATGGGAACAAATACAACCTTTTTTATCTTTTAAATAAAATTATATTTCTTTTTCTATTTTTTGCTTTTTAAGAAGGGAATAAAATTTATACGTACATTGCACCTAAAGTGAAAGTAAATAATTATGTTATATTATTATCATTATTATATTTATCAAATGGCAAAAAGTAAGGTATAGGTGCACGTGAAACTTAAGTCGTCACGTGAAAATTTGGCATTGTACGATGTTTATGATAAATGGATGCACTATTATTTAATTCCAGAGTTTTTTACTTTTTCTTTTTATATAAAAAAAATAGAAGCAAAATACCGTTTGTTTTTTTGACATTTTGACTTAAAAAAGTAAACACTTGTGTTACAGCTAATAAACATTCAGGGTAGTAGATTAAGTTTGATGACTCCTTTCTAGTATTTTCGTATGTTATTTTATCCAAAAAAGTATTAATTGTCAGAGAGTTGCTAGACGTCTAAAATGTACACCGAATTTTAGGAAATTCGTTATAGAAAATTTGTTATTAATTTTGAAGATGATATAAAATAAATTTGAATATAATGGAGAATATTGGTTAAAGTATTTTCGATAAAATTGTAAAATTGGTCCTATATATGTATGGGGGTGGCAAAATTAGTCTTGTAAGTATTGGACTGATAATTTTAATTTAATGACAATTTTAGTCCTTTTAGCCAAAAGTTGCCAAATTTAGCCAGATAAATTGGAGCTTAGGATTTCGGCTGCCAACTGAAATTCACTTACACAATTAGTATCTTACGTGGATGCTAACGTTGTTGAATGGAGGAAGGAAAAAAATGTGTAAATTATGTGAAAAGATTTGGGTGTTTAACAATTTTTTTGTCGTAAATGTCTTCTCCATTGATTCGCCGGCCAATGTTCGACCCACGGCATCGGACCTCCACCAAAAGTTTCGCCATCTTCCAACAATCCTAATGCATCATCTCCCATCTTTTTTCATCAACTCTACGGCCACATCTCTCTAATACCATTTTTGCATCGCTGTCGTAGTTTTTCGAACTTTACCTCGTCAATCCCCCGCTGTTCGGCGTCCTCTCATCTCAGACCTCTCCCTTAGAAGGCCCATTTTCCGACAATCACTTTTCATCAATTAATTTTAATTTTCTTCAACTTTCGAACATTTGAACATCCTTTGTTTATCGCCAACTCCTCCTCTCGCGACTCCTTCTTGTCACCAACTTCCATTATGGACTTAGCTCCGCACCACATTCATACCCCACACCACGTCAGTAACAACATAAGACTCCACATATTTAAATTAATACCAGTTAGCAGTCGAAATCCTAAACCCCAATTTGTCCATTCAATTTTTCGGTAATTTTGATGAGAAAGATCAAAATTGCCATTAAACTAAAATTATCAGTCCAATATTTACAAAACTAATTTTATCACTCCTATACATACATAACCAATTTTGGCTTCCCTCATAAAACTAATGAATGTGAAGTGATTTTGTTGTCAATTTCCATGAGCATGAAATTTAAGATTTAAATCAGAAGAGAGGAAGAGCAGTCCATGGCCATTGCCATGAGCTTGTAGTTTTGGATATTGATACTGGATCATAAGCCCATTTCAAAAGTTAGGTGGTATTAAATACAAGCACACCACCAGTTTATGACAAACATTAATAGGTCCAACTAATTTGGGGTTAGGTGGCCCATGTGCCATATCTCTAAGACACGTTCCCAATATTTCGAAACTCAACATTTTCATAATGAAATGTCGAGCTTCAAATTAATAGAGTATCCCACGAGGGACATATCTCTAGGGCACTCCTGACGGAAGATAACTCTATGACAGTAATGTATTTTTTGAAATAAATTTATAATATGATTGATTATTTTTATTAATATATATATATATATATATCACACGATAAATACATTATAGGTCATTTAATTCAGTTCAAAGTTCAAACCAAAATGATTTGGATTAAAATTTCCAGATATAGGATTTATGGTGTTCTCCTGTTATAGGGAGTTGGAATGGAGTTAGTTTAGTCTGTTAGGCTCAATCGCAAACATCTTCCATGCATAACAAATTTCTTCCACAAACAACACCCTCTTACACGCTGCATCACTACTTGTCTACCACCAACATCCCTGAAACCGCCTTATAAATGTGCTACTGGATCCAAATCTATCCCAATTCACTGCAATCTCACCACTCCTATTCCTCTTCTCACAAGAAGAATAATATAAAATAAGAACACACTAACTCACATCCTCATCTCTCTCTTTCTTTCTAGAGCCAGAGGAAAGAGAGCTGTACACAAAACTTGTTCAAAAATTTAGAATAAGCAAATCCCAATTCAGCGTGTGGTATCACTCTTTTTTCCATTCAGAAAATGGGGAGGAGTATCGGTAGTAAGTTGAATTTGTGGAATGCAGTGGCTCCAGAGCCCATCATACATCCATGTAAGCCTTCAAATTCTCCAGAGTTGGAGACGATCGTGGAAGAGAGGGGTGAAGGTGACGACGATGATAGGTAAGCCGAAGATGACCAGACGCACTCCTTCTGGATTTTGTGTGAGTGTGTGTATATATATATATATATAGATGACGTCTAGCTTCCTCTGTGTATAGATATCAGCTGCAAACAGAAGGATGTAGAGGAAACAATAGCACTGTGACTGTGTTTCCAATTTTGGTATAGTAACTAGATTTGTCTTACTTCCCTTTCACCATTTTCTCATATGTATGTAGCTTTTCATAGTTTTTACCCCCTGTGAGTGGGTAATAAAGTTTATATTTCCTCCCGCCCCCTCTCTCTCATGCATTAATACAAACACACACCAACTATATATGCAATATTATTATTATGTATTCCCCTACATTACTCAGCACCCTTTTCATACTGCTTCATCAAATCCATTTAACAAATAAAAATATACAAGATTCAATAATTGTTTTCATAGCCTAAACTCAAACAATCACATCAATACCTATTTCTAAGAGACAATTAATAGTTATCTGGACTTGAAAAAAGAGAGACGCTCCTAAAAACTTTGCATATAAATTAATTTATATCTTGAGATGTAAAGTTAATAATATTAGAAATTAATGTGACAGTATTTTGTTATACGATGATCAGTTGGTATTCATTATAACCATAAAATGGAGTTAAAAAAATAAATGTGCATAAACAGGTCGTGGGTACATTTCTGAAATTCCAATCACCAATCACCACCTACACCTTCCCATAACAATTAATTCAACCCTTTTTCTTTTTCCCTCTCTGAAGCCCAGTTTTATCAGGAAACTTCTAGACCATCTTTTATTATGACTAGTTTCGTCATTCTCTGTTTTTGGACATAGCTGCTGTCTGGAACCTACGCCCGATTGGAACTGGGGGGTTCGCCTTTCTGCATCATCAATCACTAAATTACCCCCTACGTCCCCAAGGACTTCCGGGTTATATAAGTAATCTTGTTGTAATTAACATGGAATAATTATAAAATCAAAAAGTAACCCATCATAGTGCATAACATTTAATTTTCAAGAAATTACTCATAAGTTGTTTGTAATTGGAACCTATTTTTTACAAATTATGGTTCCTACTTCACATTTTTACGTCAAAACATAACAGTAAACCTAATTTCTACAAACTTAGCTACTTGAATTAAGCTACAATTTAATATATACCCATAAATTCTCCCCCCTAAGTATTATAAAAGAAAAGTAGACTGAGACAAAACATGCCTACCTGAGTATTTATATAGTCACTTTCATTTATAGTAATTATTTGATCTATTTTGAATTATATAGTAACTCTTATTTTGAAAACCTATGCCGTATCTATTTTTTATTATATTAGTCAATTTGGCACGTCGTTCATATGTACGTATAATAAATGATTATTTATATTTTAAAATTTATTATAAATAAGAATAAAATATATAAATTAATCAACACATTATTTAAAATAAGTAAATAAATAAAAATTAATTTTAAAAATATTATCGACACACAAAGTTGATGTCGCTGTGTTATAAACTGTTGTTTGTGGGTGAAATTTTTATATTAGTATAGATAGATATATAGATGAAAAAAAGAATTTGAGTAGGGACGATTAACATACATAAAAATATTTTTAATAATTTTAAAAATTAATACTTTATTAATATTTTTGTTGTACATATATTATAAACATGTATTAATAGTGTATGTCATAGTTACTTTTCATTGGGTGAGGGTGTCATTGGGTGAGGGTGAGTTCATAACTGATAATACAATATTTTTCGACCGACCAAGTGAGCTAGTCCACAACTTTACTGCACAAATTTCTTGAGAGGGCAGGACAGTCATCCTCACGACACGTGGCGAGCTAATAACCAGGACCTCTTCAGAAATTGGGGGCTTGCTGTAGTATGATTGGTTGATTAAGCAATAAATAATTAAAAGTTAATTGTTTAATCCCGAAATGATTGGTGGGTGGTGGATAGAGACGGGAATGCGGCTGGAGTGAGGTGGCGGGTGATGATTGGTGGGGACATTACTGTAAGATAATGGTGGGGTCTGAGTTGGAAACTTGGAATGGGCGGTGGTGGTGGTGGTGATGGTGAAGTGATTTGGGTTCATTCATTCATGATTTCATGGTCGGTTCTTCGTGAGGTGTCACCCCTGATTTGATATGTCGTCGTTGCCCCCCTTGCTGTCTTCGTTTTATTCTTGGATTTGAGCTCACTTTCTTCAAAATACTTTCAATTTTATTATTTAGACATTCATATTTCTATATCTCGAAATCTTACTATATAGAAAGGTTTATATAAAAAAAATAATTCGTCTTGAAATTTAACAATAAAGATTGCATTTTGTGTTGCAATTAAAATACACAAAAATATAAAGAAAGCAACTTTAAATGAAATTGGAAAGTAGAAAATAGTTTGATGTGATACGGTGTTGTTACATTTACAATTAGGTTGGAAATAATTGAGCACAAAGTTTGTTCTTCGGACAAGCATGGGTGGAACAAAAAGGTCATCCGCTCGAATAGTTCACTAACACGACAAAAATGCAGGAACAAAGGGTAGGGGCCATTGGCCGGGGTGGCGAGTGGGGTGTGTGTGTGTTTTTTGGTGTGGTAGGGCCGTCAATGTCAAATCATGAGAAAGAAATGCAAATTACTGAAATATGAAATATTGGGGCGGCCAAAGCCAAAGCCAAATTCAATTCAATCAACTATTCTTTTCTCCCGTATAAATACCCCTCACCTCTCAACTTCCAAACACACTCAACCCATCATTCACCATATACCCAAAACTCAACCCAGCTCCTCTTACTCCTTCGTTTACTCTTTAATCAATAAGAAGTTCAATGGCTAAAGATATTGAGGTTGGAGGCACTGAATACGGCGCCAAGGACTACCAAGACCCGCCCCCCGCCCCGCTTATTGATCCCGAAGAGTTGGGCAAGTGGTCGTTGTACAGGGCCGTCATTGCTGAATTCATCGCCACACTTTTGTTTTTGTACATCACTGTGTTGACCGTGATTGGGTACAAGAGCCAGAGCGCCACAGATGAGTGCGGCGGCGTTGGCATTCTTGGCATTGCTTGGGCCTTCGGTGGCATGATTTTCGTCCTTGTTTACTGCACTGCTGGCATTTCCGGTGAGCATACTACGGACTATATATGATTTGACCATTGAGTGATCAGTAGCAATTAAAAAAACAATTAGTTTTAGTAAATTGGCTTATTAATTAATGTGAATTGGTTCAGGGGGGCACATCAACCCTGCTGTGACGTTCGGGTTGTTCCTGGCCCGGAAGGTGTCGTTGGTCCGCGCTGTATTGTACATCATTGCACAGTGCTTGGGAGCCATTTCCGGCGTTGGACTAGTGAAGGCTTTCCAGAAGGCGTACTACGTCAGATACGGCGGAGGCGCCAACGAGCTGGCTGACGGCTACAGCACCGGCACAGGATTGGCGGCCGAGATAATCGGCACTTTCGTCCTTGTTTACACTGTCTTCTCCGCCACTGACCCCAAAAGAAACGCCAGAGACTCCCATGTTCCTGTAAGCAAACACTAATTCGTTCTTTCTTCTTCTGATTTCGCTCATATATATATATATATAATAAAGACCGCGTGATAATGAACCCTATTTGAACGCCGGCTGCAGGTTTTGGCACCACTTCCAATTGGATTTGCAGTGTTCATGGTTCACTTGGCTACAATCCCAATCACCGGCACCGGTATCAACCCGGCCCGCAGTTTCGGAGCTGCTGTCATCTACGGCAAAGACAAGGCCTGGGATGATCAGGTACAGACCTATTTATATCTCTACAACTTATCAAATTTATAATGCTCTTGTTAACAGGAAAAGTGATGTTTTTGTAATTTATACACAGTGGATTTTCTGGGTTGGACCATTTATTGGGGCGGCAATTGCTGCAATCTACCATCAGTACATCCTGAGGGCTGGAGCAGCTAAAGCTCTGGGATCATTCAGGAGCTCTTCTTACTGAGGATCCTTCAAAGCATTGATTGAGATTGAAAACTCCCAAATGTGGTTAGGGAGGAATGTATATTAAGCACTGTGGAAGAGGCATCAATATGTTAAAGAGGGGTTGGTTGGGAAATGGCACTGGTTTTAAGTGTGCCCAAGTGTGTGTCCTCTTTTTCGTTTGTTTTCTTTGATTTCTCTTTTTCTTCTGGCTACTTAGTTTGCACCAATTTGGCTTTAAAAATAATATTGTACCAACAACAAGTGTGTTCCGCAGCAATGCAAATTGTATCATCATCATCATCATCTATAAAATGGTTCTTCGTTTTCCTGTTAATCATGATTGTTAACGAGCTATTTACTAACGTATTATGTTTGAAAAACAAGGTACTGAAAGTTGACTAAACGCTTTTATATCAAAATACATTTTGATAAATAATAAATGAAAAAAATATTGATTTGAGACTAAATGAGTAAAAGATTTCCTAAATTGGAAAAAAAAAAAATAAAACAACAAAGATAAAGAAAAAGTAGATTGGGAAGATAATTCAACATATATGTTCCATATTAGTAAGTAGGAGTAAACTTAACATTACATGAGTAAAAAAATCAATTATCAATTGCATTTTTTGCGAATGAGGTGCATCGAAAAATAAATTATTATAATTATTTTGAAAATGAATGGAGATTGATTGGCTCTGTATATCCTTTTCAGGGGGACTTTTGTTTATTAATATTTTCATGAGGGAGCAGTTGCATTTGGCACAAATGTATGTTAGGGTAGTAATTATTATTATATTTGTGACATAAAGATGAGGAGTTGTTAAAGGAGTTTTTCAGATTGAAATATGGAAATGGAGGTTAGAACAGCTTAATTCGACTGCTACAACACATCAAATGCTACTAGATGAAGGCGTAATTGTAACGTTAATCAGGTTATTCTGAGGTGGGGTTTGTGTTTGGGGATATTAGTAAATTTCCGAAACTCAAGGGGTTACACTGCAATTAACTCTACCACTGAACCTTTGTATGTTTACATATCCAACCCTCGATCGCTTTCTTTTCCCGCCAAAACCAGTTGCGCGGTTTACCTACAACAACTAAGCGGCCGGAGGGAAAGAGAGAGAGAGCAGAAAATCGAAATGGATGCGGCTCCTGATGCACCGTCTTCGCTGCCTATTCCCACAGCAGAGAACGACCTGCAGGTACATTTTGTGAGTGTATAATCAGAGTAAGTAATTCGTAAAACGAATTGTAATAATTTTTCCTTCTTCTGCTGCAGCCTTTCTTCGTTCTTCACAAAGCTTCTCCGCCCCGAAAATCTGCCGCAAAAGCCAGACGAAGGATCGATCTGTCTCCCAAAACTTGCGATAGTTCTACAGAACAAAATGATGATAGCTTGCGATTGGAAACCTTCAACTCTCTTTGGTCCAAGACTGAGTCAATTATCAAGGTAAATGCTGCGTGCTCTTCTAACGTAGTCGATAAACTAATGCGCTTTCATTACTGATCTCGCATTATTATGCTAAAAGCTTGCACTATAAATTTCAGGACGTTCTAAAAAATCTTAACGCCAATGTGTTCGATGAAATTGATAAGTGGGTTCATGTGTCCTTCAATGCAATTCGTGCCTGCAGAAAGCTTGATTGCTTTAGTGCCACAAGCCCATACCCGATTTTAAATAGTGCATCAATTGCTGCCGCTGGTGCATCCAGACAAATCTTCACCGGATTGCTTTTCACGAGTAAGTTCTTTCTCACTGAAAGATGTTGAAAATTCTTCCCAGGCAATGCATGTTGAATCCAATCGAGAATGTCTTATACTCTCTAGATCAGCTGCACTGCATATCCCAGGCAATACTTTATTGATTGCAAGAAACTTTTGTCCTGATATGGTTACTAGTACTCTGGTTTCTGGGAGGTGATAACTTTTTCTGAAAATTTGCAGAAAATATGGAATTCGTTGATGACACACTAACATTTGCGGACCTTGGTGTACATTTGAGGTCCAATGGATGTTATGTAGCTAATCTTACATCCTTGGACTTCTCCGCCAAGAGTGGAGTTGGTGGTTGTCTTAAAACTTTATTGAGACAGTTTCTGATGGTCGGCATTGATGTAAGCATGTATCTATGCCTCCATAAGTTTTACTGCAGGGGAAATATAACTTTTCCTGTAATATGAAATGGCTTCTACAGCTAACAATTGTTCTTGCCATTGCTGTTGATTCTTAATAGGCGCCTGACATGTCCATTTTAGCATCGTGGTACACTGAACAAGAGAACTATGAGAGTCCACTGGTTGTGATAATTGATGATGTGGAAAGATGCTGTGCTTCTGTCTTGGCTGATTTCATTATTATGTTGAGGTATAGCAGCTACTTTCTTCTGAAATAACATCCTTTTCAGTCTTGACTTGAATTTAGTAGTATGTGGGATTTACTCAGACTGCATATGTCCAAACCGCTTCTGGAAACAAACATGAGTAGATTGTTCAAGCTAAGGAAAAACAAAAACTTAAAAAAGAAAGAAAAAGGAACTCTAAAATATGCTTTGTACTCTAAGTATGTACGTGTTGTGGTATGCTTGTGCTGCAAATGACAGTATAGAAAGTTTGGGCATCCAGCAAGCAGTATACAATTCGAGCTACCTTTTCCATTCCTTTCAGCACAAATGTCTGTTCGCCTACCACCTTGGTATATGATCGACTGAAGAAGTTATGTGGCTACTGAATTTTAAGTTGAATGTTTTCTGCTAGTAGCTTTTTTTGTTTCTAAAAAGAGAAGTTTTTAAAATGTATCAGAGTTCTTCAAGGAAACCTGCACAGGCTTAGTTTCCTTCTAATATGCCGCACTCCTCTAGAACCTAAAGAAATGTTGGAGATAACTCCTATAATTTTGTCTGGAATTCTTGGTTGCCATCTTCAATATTTCCATATCTTTTGAAATTGCCAATGTTCTTATAAATGTTGTTAATCCTGTGTGGATGGTGGTCTCTGTTATGCAGAAACATATTTTAATTTAATTCACTTGACAATTCATTGTTTCTGAGAGTGATCATATGGCAACTCTGCAGTACTTGATGTCTTCGGGAAACTTGGGGGAGGGTTGCTTTCTGAGGACAGAAAGGAGCGTGAGTTGATATTGATTGGTGCTACAAAAGTGTGTTGATTTTGAAATCAGTATGTTATTAGTTGCAGATGTGTGTAGTGCTCACTCCAAATTTGTAGCTTTTAAGTAATAAAAACTGCAGTTGATTGGTTATATGTACTGAATTAGACCATTCTCATATTTGGACAGGCAACTAACCTCTTTGCTAAGTGTACCATGTGTTAGATGATATATTATTGCATGGATTACTTGGTATGCTTTAGTAAATTGTGATTTCATTTATTTCAAGATCCTCTGCACTGTGGATTCTGACAACGTTTCTACTTTCAGGGAATGGGTAGTAAAAATTCCACTAGTTTTAATACTGGGAGTGGCAACTGATGTTGATGCTCTAAGGAACATTCTATGCTCAAATGTATGTTCATATCTATCAGTTCGTGAATTTGC
The DNA here is from genome assembly GCF_026168435.1 of Sesamum indicum. Taxonomy (NCBI): domain Eukaryota; kingdom Viridiplantae; phylum Streptophyta; class Magnoliopsida; order Lamiales; family Pedaliaceae; genus Sesamum; species Sesamum indicum. The sequence goes on from NC_142667.1 coordinate 15,077,042, forward strand.
TTTGGGGACCCCAGCTGAAAGGATGGATGCTGTCATTGAGTCTGTTCTTCTGAGAAGTGAAAGCTTCAGTATTGGGAAACAGGTGTCAACTTTCCTGAGAAATTGCTTCTTAAGACATGATGGTACACTGACATTATTTATCCGAGCTCTAAAGGTTAGTATGCCAGCAGTAGCATATTTTCTTCATATTTGTTCTTTGTTTGTGAGGTAGAGAGCCTCTCACATCCTTGTAACTTTACTTACTGAATGCTACTCTGTTGAACAAGTGTTATCCAGATTGCTATGGTCCAACACACTTATGGAGAAACTTTAAGCTTTACTCTTACGAAAATAGTTGATGAAGAAGGCTCCAAGGCAAGACTAACCCTTATTTTTTTTATCTTTGAAAGTTCTTCTTTATGCTGTTTGGTTCTTGTGTTGGAAGTTTGTCTCTGTTTTAAGTTTTTGAATTTGCAACAATCTACATTTTTTCATGATATCTGAAATTTACTAAGACATTATTTATCTAGAGAGATTAGAGAGGAAATAGTGCTAAACGTGATGATTATATGTCTTTGTTATTTGGATCCGATTTTCCAAACTTGATCTGGGAGTTACTAGGAATTAGCACTAGAATATAGTTTGTGGTGTACTGCTACTCAGCTACTGTATTCTCATGAAATTTTAACTATAATAACTCCTACTGCATGTGCATTTCTCCTTTTCTTTTGCTAAATCCTGCAGTCTTTCTTAATTTTATAAATGGGAAAATGTCTGCTCCAGCTACAAATGCTTTCTTTTCACTATTGCAGGGCTTTGATGGTGAGAATATCTTACTCAGAGACATTGTGCTCAAGCGGGCTCTTAATCTTCCATCTTTACAAAGGTCTTGAAGAATGAATTTTCCTAATAGTAGTAGCCGTGTTAACTTTGAGTTACATGGATTTCTGATATTGATTTGCCAATATTCTACAAGATTTTGTCAGCCTAGTGCTAGGCTTGTTGACTGGGCCAGTGGTTTGTCCGAACTAAAAAGACTTCGCACCCTATGGAGCTCTACTGTTATGGTAAGATCCTGGGTAATTCACTTAAATGTTAATGTACCGTTGCATTACTTCGACAGTTTTGTGTTTGTTTGTGGAGCCTGAGAAAGAAACTTACCAGTCTATGTCTGACTTTTTCATCTTCAGTTTTCTTCATGCAAAGATTTCCTGTTACATAGATCTTGTGCTGTTAGCAAATGTGAAAAGCTGTTTGGGTTAATATATGTAAATGGTGGAAATCTATTCTGATGTTGTAAGTTTCCCGATCTCCTTATATCGCTGATTGTTTTCAAGACTCATGTTTAACATTCCTTATTACTACTAGTTAGTCTTGACTCTATTCCTGAACATCATCCATGGAGTTCATAGTTCTCTCAGGCTTAAATAGTTAGCCTACCACACTTGATATGGAGTTAGCAACTGAAGAGAGGATTTCCTGTATTTGATAAAGTAACTTTATTGCAGTGCTTGTATGAAGCTGGGAAGTATCAGAAAATTTCCCTGTTAGATTTATATTGTGAGCTTCTCGAACATGACCAACGCTACTCTGGTGCTTCTGATCATACACAATTGGCAAAAGATAAAATCGTCTCATCACATAATAATCACTTCCATGGCTGCTTGCAGAAAGAAGGTTATGTTATTCGGGCATTCCAGATAGTAAGGTAATACTTTGATTGTTTGGTCAGCACTTATGTCTTGTGGCCACTCAATTTTCCTTGCACCTCCATATTTATAGGACAAGGTTGATTTTAAAAGCTTAGGTTTGTTCAGAGGCACTAACACTAACAATTAGAGGTATCAATAGGATATAAATTGAAGATGGATTACACGACACAGATTTGCATAAAGACTTTTTTACTTTCGACTACCTCGGAAGGGTTATTTAATCCTATTCATATAAGTCATCTGTTGTATATAATATTAGAGTATGAATCCAGAGCCTTCATTATTATGTTTATGCAGGGATCTGACAGCTGTGAAACTCTGCAAGTTGCTCAACAGGTGGGAATTGCTTACCAGAGGCATAAAAGAGGTGTGGTGTCTTTTTATTTCCCCATACTTGAGGAAGGTGGAATACTAACAACTTTGAGCTTCTCCATGCTATTTTAGCTTAAGTGTAACTGTTGTTAAAAAACATAATGCTTAGTAAACTCTAATGTCATTACCTTCTTCATAAATTGATAAGTGGAACTCATTAAATGGTACAGTAATAGAAGGGGATGTATATGATTAGAATTTGGTCCAAGTCCATTATAGTTATCTTCAACCAGAGATGTTTGGTTGACTAAGTTGATAAAGCCTTATACTGTCTTAACGAACTTTGCAGTGCATATAGATGACATGAGAGCTAATGGGAGGCATTTAAAGACCTAAACTTAAATGCTTGTAGAATTCTCCTGTAAATATCAACAATTTGGCACATAAATATTGCAGGTGGAAACCACTGGAAATTTTAGAAGTGTAAAGTTTGTTGGGCAGACTGTGAAAGTTACTCAATCTGAAGTGAACTCAAAACTGCTTGCATCTGCTGAAAAATGACACCAGTCTTTTCAAACTCATTTTGTTGATTGATTAACCTTTTTTTTTAAAATACACTCGTCATCTGCTTCTCAAATGATGAAAGTTTCAGAAAAAACTCCTCAATTTGGGATGTAGTGGGTTTAGAGTATGTTAAGTCTTATCTTATTTACCAAAGACACACTAGAGAAAAGAAAAAATTCCATGGCATGAAGCATGGTGCCCATTGATGCACTTAGATAAGAAGATTGCAAATTCTGAAATTAAGAATATTATATATATATATATATTATATGCAAGTACCAATGGATGATTCCAGTGACATGGGCCTTTTTTTTGAGTAATTAAACACATTTCATATCCAGTGAAGACATGGTCTTAGAGCACTGTGAACAATAGTAATTAGTAAGTATATGTGCCTGTGCAGTTTATGCTTTCAACCATGAATAGATTTAGCAGAATTGAAGAAAGATGACGTTGGTGATTTGGCTGGTGAGTGACTAACTAGTAAACATGTATAGCCTTGAGGTTTCAAAATGGTTAGCACTTACGAACTTGCTTGGTGGCTTTATAATTATTTGGAACCAAGCATATTTTGATCTTGCTTTACAGCATATTCTTATTTATTGTATCTGGCAATGCAGATCTTATCAAATTTGGTTTGCTCTTTCTTGCTGTCAATGATGTTTAACTTTTTTTATTATGATGGTTGATATTTTTGCAGTATCAAAACTGATGGTTATTCATTGCGCTAGTTTGTTCATTGAATTTGTATCTAATTTGCCTACTTAAACATTAATATGTCCAGATTCATGAAAAAGTAAAGGAGCTACAGGCACTGATGAAATCTGAGGAGAATCGTCCAAAACGGGATCTGAAAGAGGCATCTAAGTATTCCCTTTACTTCCTTACCTATCATTGAATGATACATTCAGCTAAACATTGGCTCCTCTATGCAGTCTGGTCCATTTTGACCAACTGTTATTAGATAAATTGACAAGTTATGGTAAAGTAGGCTAGTCTGTAAGTCCACTATTTACTTCGTTGTGGTCATAATCTCGCTTCTCACATAGGGTGGTCACATTTCATATCATATGCCACATCAATGCACCATCGGCTTGTATGGAGCAACCTTGGTTTACATGCATATCCAGGAGATGTTCAGTTACTTCATAGTTTCTCTCTCAACCTGACACCAGTTATCTTAGAGTTGTGATCTGATGCTTTGGCAGTGGTTCACTTAGTTGGTTGAAATTTATTGGTCATTGTCTCACAGCATAATGCTGGATTTAGGCTATCTAAACTCTTCATTTTGTTGGCAACAATAATGTTTGAACTCTAGCTTATAACTTACATGCGCACTTCTTTGATCCAAGTGTATCTTCCATTTCATTGTTTGGTAGAACTGATGAACCTATTTCGTCATTGTTGATGTCACAGGAAGCCAACAGCCAGGAATCTTATAAATGAGAAAACAGCTAAAACCACAGCCAATGAGAAAGTTGCCACATTTCTACAATGTATGGTCAGGTAAGAGTTCCACTGTGCATCCTAAATTGTTTCACAAATGTCTCTAAGTTTTCAGCCTCACTAAGTTCAATTTTTTACATCATCAATTTTAAAAACTTAATTGTAAAACAAGAAATCATGTTGCCCTTGGGCTTTTCCTGAACTATACCACCACCATTGAATTGTGCATGCACTACTATACTGTAACGAAAAAGTAGTCCCGAAAAGTGCCAAAAAAATAAAACTAAAATTCAGACCTCATATAATTGGATAGGTAAATTTCAGTGGCATAAGAGAATGCTTGAATATAAATTGTGTGGTCTCAAACATTAGAATCATGCAACAACTTGTGGACACAAAGTATAAAGCTTATATTTAATGCAATGTCCATATTAAAGACAAAAGATAGGGTTGAAAACTAAACCAATTAACATAATCTATGATGTAACTGAAGGATCAGATCGAATACCTAATATTTATTTATGGTTGCTGCGCTATGAATTGCTACACGCTTTTCATATTCTAAGTGATAAATGCTTACGAATGCTGTATCATAGTTTCTGTTTGCTTGAATTTGCTGATATTTATATTAATACTTTGTGGTTTTACTTATTTACTTGCTGACTTGTTTTGTTTTGCTCATGAATCAGGCAGTATATCCAGCCCATTGAAAGTATACCTTATAATGAAATAATCTTCTTCAATAATGTTGACAAACTCCAAACAGTTATGTATTCTGGACCTTGATCCTATAATTTTTGGGGCTTTGGAAAGATTCTAGTTGATGAGTACAAGTTCTTTTCTTGGATTTGTGAGAGTCAATGCTCCGATTATAACAGTGTTTAAAGATCTAATAATTGTGTATGAAATATGGGAATAGGTTTGCTTAACTCCAAATAGATAACTGGGTGAGTTCACCTCTATTTGAACTACAATTAATTAGAGTGCACACTAGAATTTCTGAATTGGTTTCTCCTTTTTCTTTACAAATGTTATTTAAAAGAATGGTCAACTGTACAAGTCCAATAGTTTGAAACATGCATGAGACAGTGGAGATGTATTTTATCAGGAAAAAGGAAAGATGTCGGACATATACATAGATTAGATTTTTACGAATAGCCATGTCAAATGAAATTACTTCAATGATAGAATTCTAGATAACAGTTTAGTCAAATAAATGCATATTTTAAGATGTTGAAGCAACTTAAAAAGTTATTGAATGTTCATAGTCCATATATGTAGATGCTAATACTGTAATGCTTCTTGTTCTTTTTTCGTCATGTTAGGCTTTGATAGGAGACCCTAGAAGAAGAATCCAGGCTGACCTTTTAGAGTCTCACAAATTCGTAAGGTGTTCTTGCTGCAGCAAAAATAGTGGTGTGCCAATTCCATCAATGCATGATACCTCAATAATGTAAGTAGTGCATTTCTTCCCACAGCCAAGAACTGGCCATTGCACCATTTTGATTTCTATTTTTCTTATTGGAGTATAGCATTTGATCTTTGATAATAAAGACATGCAAACTGGCTAATAGATGAGATTGAACTAATTCTACCAAGTTTATTTAGTTGAACTTATGCTGCTCTTTTGTATCATAATTCTAGATAATAGAATCAAATCCGGAATTGTATGACTCCTGGGGTGAACTTCATTTGGTTGCTTAGGTACTCTCTTGCTCAAGAGCATGGCGATCTGATCAATCTCCATGAATGGTTTCACTCTTTCAAGTCAATCGTTTCTCTTCCACCTTTACAAGCCAAGAGGAGGGCACGGGCTTCACCATCACCTAAGAAACGAAAAAATTCTAATGAACCTCAGAACAGAAACGATGCAAAAATCCAGTATCCTCTACTGTTCGTTTTCCTAGTATTATTCCAACTGTTCTCTAGCACATATTTGTCTGATTTCTTTATTAACATGGATGGCTATCTACATTTTTCTGCATATGAATGTTGACTGCATTGTTGATTTTCGAAATCCTTAACCAAATACTGCACAGAGCAGCATTTTGCAGGGCAGTGACGGAGCTACAGATTACAGGGCTGCTTCGGATGCCTAGCAAAAGACGCCCGGATTATGTGCAGAGAGTGGCTTTTGGACTTTGAGTACACCGGAGGTTATGGTGACTTATGTTGCAAATTCATTAAGGTCGAGATGCATCAGCTATCTCAAACACAGTAGCTTTTAATCAACATCAAATGCAGACAATCATGTCAAGCTAAAAACAGATATTACTATATATGGGTTTCTATAATGTTCATAAGAGTTGATAAACTCTAGAAATTTTGAATGGGAAGAAAAATGTATTTATTAGAGGTTGATTGTGTCGATCATTAAGTGCCAAAGATCGTGTAAGGTTGCGTAGACAACCAATCAAATGTGAAGGAAAACTTTAGTTTGAATTGAATTCAATGTATGGGATGGGACAGCTGCCGAATTGGCTACTTGAGTTTTAACTTATTCGGTAACCATTGGACCAAGACAATAATGTAAACCGCAAATCTTATCAACTGCTGATATTTTATCTAGAATCCTTGGCGCCACAAATGCGTCCAAGCAAGGAGGAGGCGGAGGCCATTCATGACAAGAGTGAGGGCCAAAATTAAAAAAGAATACATAAAGTCCCCCTCTCCCTCTCTCCTTTAAATACAAATTTACGCCCTCCAACTATCTAAATCAGCCAAAAGGTGAAAAAGCAAAGGTGTTACTTTTCACTATACATTTATATCTCTACCCTTAATCTTGGATGAAATTTACATGTTAGCCCTCATACTTGCTAATAGTAGTAGTGTCACAATTAAATTAGTATTTTGGAATGACCTTTAATTTGAATCATTTCCTAAATCAATAGTATACTTACCTTTTTTTTTCCTAAAATTTATCACTTTTTACTTGTACAACTCAACTCAAATCAATTTTTTATTTTTAAATTATTATTGTGTAACCAACGTGCTATTTGGTATTTTTCACAGTAAGTGAACACTTGAACAAATAATTAGAGCGAATAATTTAAATTATCTTGTTAATGATATGGTAGGAGCCTTCTTAGGAGACGTAGGAGTGGTTTGAATTTAAAATTTTGTACGAAAGATTTTTAATTTAAATTTGGATGAGCGTGTGAGTGTGTAGTGCAGTGTGTTTGTAAAAAAAAAATTAAAAGAAATGATATGTCTGTGAAAATACTGCTAAAGCCCCCAATCAAATTAAAGTTGCAAATGCGAACGAAAATAAAACACTTGTCTGTCTCCGTTCCAATCATCCTGGACCTGGAGTATTCTCATACAATTCAACCACATGAGGAAGTGAAGTAGAAGATCAAGAACAGCGCTGGCCTAATTGTTAATGCATAGTGTCCTTATTATTGTTTGGTATAGCTAAACGTTGGCAGGCGTAGTGAATCTAGTGATGAGGGGTGGTGGGGTTGCAGTCTGCACCACCACGTGCGAATATAGCAGGCTCCATGCCTGTAGTGGGGGCCTGCTTTCTTTTCCCAGAACCAATCCCATCATTGCTTCAAAACCACAGCCCCTCATTGGCCGCAATAGGAGCATTCCTCTTTTTACCCCGTTGAGAGTGAGTGGCAGTAGAGGCGGCGGACGTCCGAGGATGATGACCATGAACGTGGCGGCAACTGACACTTTGCAGAAAGGGATAGCGGAATTCTACGACGAGTCATCGGGAGTATGGGAGGACATATGGGGGGACCACATGCACCATGGGTTTTACGAGCCGGGCTCCGACGTCTCCCTCTCCGATCACCGCGCTGCCCAGATCCGCATGATTGAGGAGTCCCTCCGTTTCGCTTCTCTCTCTGGTCTGTCTCAGATTTAATCTCTACGTTTAGGGTTGAGGGTAGTGAAGGATGTGCAGTGGAAACCTAGTAATAGTAAATATATGATTGGTCTGTTTCTTGCCCACAATAATCTTGACAGCAGGCACTGAAAACATAATTTTTGGTTGCTAGTTTCTGTTTTGTTAGTATTACATTATACTTCTTTGGGGATTCAGCAACAAGAAGTTTCTCTGATCAATATTATTTGGCTGGTAAATTTTGCGAGGTTCACTTCTGTTTTCATTCTATCCTATCTCAGCCCAGGTTAAGATTTTGCATGTCCGTGCGAAGTTCACTTTTCATTCTATCCTATTTGCAAAGGGGCATGCACCTCTAGTTGTTCTGAAAACTGTATTTATGTCTTAACATAGATAGCCTTAAATCACTCGAGGATACTGATCCTTTGGATGACTAACTTTGCAGATGATTCAGTGCAGAAACCTAGAAATATTGTTGATGTTGGATGTGGTATAGGAGGCAGTTCAAGGTACCTGGCAAGAAAATATGGGGCCAAATGCAATGGCATCACACTCAGCCCTGTTCAAGCACAGAGAGCTCAAGAACTTGCTGCTGCTCAAGGATTGGATGGCAAGGTACGTGAAGCAGGGCTTGCAATACTTGAGCCAATGTATTTGCCTCGTCTATAATCAAACTTATTGTCATGCCTATTCTATTTGAGGGATTAACATTGTTCCTTCGGCCTGAGTAATTGTAACATCTGCGTTTGTCATAAAAATAGTAATTTTTATAAGTTTAGAGGTTAAATCTGACCACACCTACAGTTGTTTCTTGAATTGCTTATTAGCACTCTGTTTATTTGAACTTCGTAGACTAATATAATGACTCAGATTTTCAACCCATACATCCAAAGTATCTTACTTTAGTAAAGGAACACCAATTAACGAGAATGAAATTTGACATAGCAGGTTTCCTTTCAAGTTGCCGATGCATTGAATCAACCATTTCCAGATGGAGAATTTGATTTGGTTTGGTCCATGGAGAGTGGAGAACACATGCCAGACAAGACAAAGGTTTCTTTCTTGGCCTCACCTTTAGTCTCTGAATTCATTTGATTGTCGTCCTCCACCATTTTGAACATAAGTACGATAGGAAATGTGATTTCTCTCATCACCTTCCAAATTCATGTGTAGTTTGTCAATGAGCTGGCTCGAGTGGCTGCTCCTGGTGGGAGAATAATTATAGTTACATGGTGTCATAGGGATCTCTCTCCTTCTGAAGAATCCCTGCGCCCAGAGGAGAAACAACTCCTAAAGAAAATATGTGATGCTTATTATCTTCCTGCATGGTGTTCTACTGCTGACTATGTCAAATTACTCCAGTCCCTCTCTCTTGAGGTAATAATTATCGACCTCTTCTTGTGCGACTGTCATTCTTGTTCGATCATTTAGATTGATCAACTCTTTTATGAGGTAGTTTGTGCTTTCCAAAAACCTGGACACAAATCATTTGAGGCAGGGCCAAAAATATAAATTGATAATCTGAATTCATAAAGTAATCGAAAATAAAAAAGATAATCGAGAGAGTTCATTTATCGGCATGACTTACATTTTGGTTATGAAAATGTTATGCCAGGATATTAAGGCTGCAGACTGGTCTCAGTATGTTGCTCCATTTTGGCCGGCAGTGATAAAATCAGCGTTATCATGGAAGGGCATCACCTCATTGTTTAGAACTGGTAATCCAGATCTCCATATTCTACTGTAAACAGATATTTGGCATTCCCTCCACCATTTCTATACACATCCCTGATTTGCATATTTTTAATCAGGATGGAAAACAATAAGGGGAGCGCTGGTCATGCCACTGATGATCGAAGGATATAAGAAGGGTGTAATCAAGTTTGCCATCATTACATGCCGGAAACCTGCATCATGAGTGAAATACAGGGACTTGCTGAATTTAGTTTGGCTTTGCTAGTTTTTACACGCCTCAATTTCTCAATTTTCTGTACGATGAGCTAATAATAACAGTGTTCAAATCCATGTGAGGTTCTTGGCATGGTAGCAAGCTCGTTTAATTGAGAACATTTGATAAATGAATGACATTCATCTTTCCTCAACATCTTTCTACTCCCTGTGGTTTCATCTATAGGTAGACATGGTATTTGGTTCTGACTGGACTGTGAAAGATTTTAAAAAGTAATCAAAGTGGGACTGAGAAAGTTGAATTGAAGCATAATTGTACGAATACATCCATTTATTACCTTCATGATACTTGTTACAGTTTAGAAGCTCTGCTATCTTCCGAATCCTTAGTTTCGTCGATGTGATCTAATTCAGTGCCTTTGTTTTGGAAGTTTTAATTTGTCCACATCTTTTTAGTTCCAGTGGTCGGCTTGGAGGTAACTGAAAGCTGCATTTTGGCAATGATCTCAATCTTCAGTTCTTTCCACATGTCTATATACTCGTCCCCCTAACTTCTTAACATGATCCTCTTCATGTGTCAAATACAAGAAGTAGCTTAGATAGGGTATCATATTATAACTTGCAAAGGGACTAGCAGAGTTGCAATCTGCAGCAAGTTCCAACATGGCGGAATCCATTATTATATGCAGCGGGAGGGAGCCTCCCTTCTTCTTCGGCCACTCACTACTGTCCCATGATTGCTCTTAAAGTTAAAACCAGCTGGGGCGCTGCATTGACTGCACAACAAGCTCTGTATATCATCAAATTCTGTATTTCTTTTTTGGCCATATTTGAATTCTTTTTCTATAAATATTTATTGCTTTCAAAGTCACTGCTAATTCTATCAAGATGCAGTTTTAATTTTGGGTAGGTAGGTATGTTCACACGTTAATTAATAAATAACGTCTCAAGATGTTATAAGATCTGAATTCACATTAATTAATCCACTTTTTAAATAATAAAATCATATTAATCAACCTTCACTTTAACTCAATTACCTTAATTTAAATACTACTAATTACTCAACGTATATAACTCTGCTCTCTCTCTCTCTCTCCCTCTCTCTCACACACACACACACACTAAAAAGTATAAGAGAAGTAATTTTTATTTACTCATAACTGAAGCACTACTTTAGGATTGACTTTTTGATGTAATTAATGCATTTATTATTATTTTTATTAAGTGAAAACGGATCTTAGTCGTCATCCTCAATCAACCAAATTTCAATCTCATTAAATATATCAATATTCAACCACATATATATATATGCAACAAACATGTCAGAAACCTATACATTATTTAATTTCATTTGTTTATATATATATATATGTATTCTTTTCATAATATTGATTAATGCCAACTCATAAACATGCATGATTTGCATTATTGAACATCCAAAAAGTAGAACGTACATTCAATAAATGTAGCAGTAAATCCAGAATTGCATACACACTCCAAACTTTTCATTATTGAATATACAATAACGTGGTTTCTATTTTTATTAATATACGTATATATGTATATATATATTATGTGTTTAAAAATTTAAGAAAATATTTATAACATATATATATGAAATATAATAGTCCGAATCGGGTGTTTTGGCGGCTTGAGAAGAAAAAAGCTTATTAATCTCATTGGGTTGTCCTTAGTAAAGACATTTAAGTCAATTCACGAGTTTGAGAGATCAATATATATATATATATATATAAGCTAGCACTATCCAAAATAGTTTGCGGGCATTTATAAGACCAGATGTCTATGCTTGTAAGGCCACCGAACGGTCCTAGGTTCTAGGTCCCGAGTTGGGTTAGGACAGTGTACAATCCGACCTAAAAAAAAAATACTGATTTTAAATTCTATTGGATATTTTACCTTTCTAACGATATTTTATCCTTTTTGATGTTGAGTTGGATATATCTGTCAATATGTATATATGAAAATTCTGATTGGCGAGAAGGTTCTTTGTAGTGCATATGCAGAAAAAAATCTAAGGTAAAGATGTAGCTGTCTTTGGTCTCCAGACAAACCACATGAAGGATCAAACTCTTTATTGCACCACTTGCATATTATATATATATACTCCCAGTTATTCAACGGCCCATGCATGCATGCACCCAAAATTGGAAGAAAGTTGTGAATTAAACAATATTAATTTATTTTAATACGTACTCCTTTCTTTAATAAATTAAACAGTAATTTATATTATTGTGAAAATTGGTACACGTACATTATGATTTTGAACGCTATAAGAAACTCATATCGTTCCATACATTTAACTAATAATTAAAAAAATATTAACAATTCATATTTTTCATGTCATTACATCATAAGGATAGTCGAATGGTTCCTAACTAAAATTTTTTATGCTTAAATTAACTATCGTGATCGAAATAATCAATAAAATTGAAAGAAAAATATATAAAAAAATAAACAATAAAAGAATGTACGTAGATTGAGTTGTGAAAGTAATAATGATGATAATGGCATTGGTAGGGCCGTGCATTGAACCTTTTCATTGGGAATGTGTGTGTGTGTGTGTGTGGCTACTCACTCAACGTCAACAACTGTACTATCCCTATTTCTGGGCCATCATCTTCATCATATATGTATAAGATCTCCCACATGCTACGTTTATTACAAAATCGGGCATTACATTCAGTTTTGTCTAAGCTTTTGGACTGATCAGTTGTGTGCAATCTTTGACCAATTTTACCATCCATTTCATCACATTCTCACGTGCCCAAACCTTTTTTTTTTTGTTTGTTTCTTTGAGGAAAAGAAGGTTTATTTCAAAACTGTATATCAGACAATACAAATGGCTAGCTTAACATGAAATGTAGAAAAATATGCAAGATTAGACCCGAAAAATAGAAGAAACAAACAAATATACGAAGAGGATAAGTCATTTTTTGTCAGAAAAATCTAGTGAATTCCAACTGTATAAGTGATTTATAACTTGTCGAACATACCTTATTTATAATAATCGAAATTAAAATTGCTCAAAATTTATTATTTAAAAAGAAGAAAGAAAAAAGGTATAGAGGAAGAGGACAATATGTGAAAAGGGGTTTAGGCGAGAGAAGATGAGAAGCATGTGCATGGGAAGGAGGAAGAAACCCTGTCCTTGCCCAATAACTTTGATCATGAAAAGTAGGGTACTGTCCAATTGGAATGGTATTAGAATTGTTATGTCCCAGTTGCAGTTGCAGTACCAACCATGATTTGTTTAACATTTTTTGTAAGGAAAGGTACAGCTATAGTCTATAGGCAGCCGCTGCCACCCCCTAATAATGTGTCTGATTTGTTCTATATTTGCTAGTTGGTACCTTAACTAACTACCCCACCCCCCAATCAACTTCTCTAATTCCTCAATTAATGCTTATATACATACATGAGATGTATGCTGCTACATATATTACCATGTTTATCAATTCAAGTAATTATTATTCGTAACCATACCATGATTTATTAATTAACTCATTATTATCAACTCTAAAGTACTATTCTTTTTGAATGGGTGTTTTTGTACAATTTTGGTAATAGAATAGAGTATGCATTTTTAAGTATAATTACAACCTTAAAAGGTATATTTATAATTTCATAAAATTATCAAAATGTTTGGAGTGAATGTCAACTATAATTTGTCCTTTTGCCAATAACAATATTTGATAGGTAAAGCATTGAGAAGTGAGAAGATGGAAGTGATGAAGAAAGCAGGCAGGGGAGGGAGAAATGGTAAAATCTAGCAAGATTTTTTACAGCAAAGAGACAGACAAGTCTGAAGCTTTCCACCAACGAAACTGTAAATATGGAAACAACAGCCGCAGCAGCACCCACGTTCTCGCCTCATCAGCTCCACAACAAGTCCAACCTCATCACTGTCCCTCTTCACACTTCCCAATTTTCTCGCTCCATGTCCATTGTACCAATCCTCTCTTCTACCGTTTATGATCCAAGCCATGAAAGTTCCTCCCCGATTCTTCTCCGGCCCTTCGCCCAATCCCCCCTTCTACCGTCTTCTACTCTTTTTTCTCCTCATCTTCGCCGATTCCGTATCTGGGTTCGGTTCCATGGGCCCCATTGCGGCGTCGTTTGGAGATTACAGCCTCTTCTGTGCCATTGATGCAAGCGGGAAGCAGGCTGTGATTTGTTGGGACGCTAATAATAGCTCGTCGACGGCCTCGAGTTCCTTGCATTACTCCACTGTTTTGCCTCCGATGGCGGCGCTCTCTGGTGGGGAGGGCTTTCTTTGCGGCATTTTGGTGAATACTTCCCAGGCATTTTGCTGGGATTCAATGGGACTGTCTAAAAGCTCTGATCTTGTTCCTGCGGTATTCCAGCCCAATGCTTATTCTCATCTTGCTGCTGGTAAGGATCATGTTTGTGCGATTCGGGGATCTTACTATTCAGAAAACGATTCTGGTAGCGTTGATTGTTGGGATATTGTTAGGGTGTCCAATAACAGTTTAAGCTCGAAACAGAGTGCTCGGTTTTATGATCAGTATGCCAGTGCACTTGTGTTCAGAAAACTTGTTTCTGGTGATGGCTTTAGTTGTGGTGTTATTAGAGATGGGGGTATTGCTTGTTGGGGTCCAAATTCTGGTTATATAGGAGTCTCTGGCATATCAGAGAATTTTGTGGCCTTAGCTTCAGGGGTAGGCTCAATTTGTGGTGTTTCACAGATGTCTGGTGAGGTCAAATGTTGGGGTGATAACAATACATATAATAATCCTCCAATTGGTACTAGATTTGTATCGCTGGCAGCTGGTGCACAGCATTTTTGTGGGATCAGGGAGGACAGTCATGGGATCGAGTGTTGGGGGAACTTCAACTTGTCATTGATTCCGAAGGGATCAGGTTTTCTTGCCATTGCTTCGTCTGACTTACTTTCTTGTGGTATTAGGGAAAGTGATTTGGTGCTTGATTGTTGGTTTGCTAATGTAACATCGTCTGCGAATTACGATCCTCCATTGCAGTTATGCAGTCCAGGCCTATGCACAGCTGGTAGTTGTGGGGAAGGGATGTTTGCTTTCAATGCAAGCCTCCTCAACGAACCAGATTTGACAAGCTTGTGTGTTAGGAAAGATCTAAAGATTTGTTCGCCTTGTGGGTTAAATTGTTCTGAGGGCTTTTTCCCTTCTAGTTCATGTACTTCAGATGCAGATAGGGTTTGCACATCTTGCTCTCTCTGCCAGAACAGTTCTTGTTGGGGTGTTTGCAGGCTCCAGTCTTCACGAGAGATGCGGCAGAAGCACTGGGATCAATGGCGTCAACTACTCCTTATAATTGGGTCTGCTGCTGCAGGACTCCTGCTAATTTTGGTTGCCTGGTGTCTTTTACCTCGTGTGATGGTCACCAACAAAGAAGAAGGGCAGAAGAAAAAATTTCTGTCCTGCATTCGCAAGCCTCAGCCGGAAGCTGAGCGAAATGCTGATCACCATCCTCCAGCATCAGTGGCCCCATGCCCCGGAGTAGCTCAAGTTTTCCGACTCTCAGAACTAAAGGATGCAACTAACGGGTTCAAGGAGTTCAACGAGCTTGGCAGGGGAAGCTACGGTTTTGTCTACAAAGCTGTCCTCCCAGATGGGAGGCAAGTAGCAGTAAAGAGGGCTAATGCCGCAACAATAATCCACACCAATAGCCGGGACTTTGAAATGGAGCTGGAGGTCCTTTGCAATCTTCGTCACGGCAATATTGTCAACTTATTGGGTTATTGTGCAGAGATGGGAGAAAGACTTTTGGTTTATGAGTTCATGCCACATGGGACACTTCACGATCACCTCCATGGTGGTCTGTCTACTCTAAACTGGAGCCTGAGGCTGAAAATTGCAATGCAGGCTGCAAAGGGACTTGAGTACCTACATAAGGAAGTGGTACCTCCTATTGTTCATCGTGATGTTAAGAGCTCAAAAATCCTTTTGGATGCTGACTGGGGAGCTCGAATTGCAGATTTTGGGCTGCTCACTCCAAATGAAAGGGATCTTACGGCAGACATGAGAATGGATGTTTATGGATTTGGAGTTGTACTTCTTGAGATTCTTAGTGGAAGAAAGTCGTATGACGGGGACTGTGTCCCTCCAAACATAGTTGACTGGGCGTTACCTCAAATTAGACAGGGCAAGGCGGCTGCCATAATTGACCGGTATGTGGCTCTACCTAGAAATGTTGAGCCTCTGCTTAAACTTGCAGATATAGCTGAGCTTGCTTTGAGAGAAGATCCCAATGAGAGGGCTTCCATGTCGGATTTGGCTCTTTTGCTGGACCAATTGGTGAAGGATGGATTGATCTTGTAGTTTCAGATTGTATTTCTGTATTCTTCCTTTTATGCTTTTCGGTGATTTCTATCATTCAAAAAACAAAGCATAAGATAGAATCTTTCCATGAGTATGCCCCCACAACTGTACATTTCTTATGAGCTTCTTGTAAATTTTTGTTGCTTACCAAGTCAAATCTCAGCTTTCCTAAAGTTGAAGATATGAACTTTTATTTGTTATTTTTTTTTAAAAAAAAATAAAGAATAAAGAATACAGATAGACTTTTGCCATATCTCATCTTTGATTAACAAGTTATATGCTTAGCTCCTTGCATGTCATTCCTTGAGTACTCCGTAGGTGGTGACCTTGCAGAAGGCATGGCAGAAGGTATGCAGTACTCCTATGTGTTTCATTTCCCTTTCTTTAGTCAAAGCTTTTCTAGTTTTCTTTCCAAGTTCTATTCCCATTATATCTGTTAGATGTCTCCTTAAAATTGATAGTTATGAGATAGGGTGCTGTGATGGTAAGGTTTGGCCAAAAACGGGAAATGATCTTGTGACAACATGGCAGGTTTTATGATCGACCACCTCTTTTGGTGGAAGTCTGAAGACATATTGATTCTTTTTCTTCCCTATCTTCTTCTAACCTTGTTCTCATCCCCTACCAGCAATGATAAACCGGCTGTCTGAAAAAATTGTTGCAACACATACTTCTACTTCACAAAATATCTGTGTTTGTACAACGGATCATTTGCTTCAAATTTCACTACTTATAGTTGAAAGCCTTATATCGACATCTGGAAATCTGTCTGCATCCTTACGGTTTCTTCGCCGCAAACCCTGGCCCTAAGCCTGCCATGTGTTATCGTGCTTGGAAACTACCTGTAGTGCTGGATGCTGGGGAAGACGTAAAATTTGGTGAATGCTTTTGTCGTATTTTAACTTCCATCAGATCAGCAACAAGTCCAGGCCGGGATATATCAATATCTTCTATATCTATATCATTGGATAACATCTTTATGGCTTCAGACATTGCAGGCCGGAGTCTGGTGGTTTCTTGCACACAAAGCAGCCCAACTTTCAAGAACCGAACAGCTTCTTCCTGTGGGAATTCCCCCTTTAAAGCAGAATCCACCAGCTCCAGCAGGTTCTTTGTATTGTAAAGCTCCCATGCCTGCAACAGTAAGTGTGAGAAAGATTACAGCATAGGTTTTAACTTTTGACAGATGAAAATTGCTACCTTCTCTACGAGGAAGTGTTCTCCATATTTCAGGTTGTAACCAACAACAGGCTGCCCGCTGACTATTTGCAGCAGAAGTACACCAAAGCTATAGACATCTGATTTTCGGGTAAGATGACCACTATAGGCGTATTCTGGAGAGAGATAGCCTCTGTGTGCATTGCCAACACAATAAACATGTTAAACAACAGAATTCAAACACGAAAGACATAGCCAAATCAGAAAGCCCAACTAAAAAGCATCATAAATTTCTACTCACAATGTCCCAGCGACACGAGTACTAATGTAAGAGGTGTTGTCTCTGAACAGTTTAGCGAGGCCAAAGTCCGCGAGTTTTGGTGTGAAATTCTGATCAAGAAGTATGTTGCTGGCCTTAATATCCCGATGCACAATGTGAGGGTTGATTTCTTCGTGGAGGTAACAAAGTCCCCTAGCAATGCCTAACGAGACATGTTTTCTCAGTGGCCATGTAAATTTCACCCTGTTCTGCTCCGCCCCTGTTGATCAAGAAACCATTTGTTTTTTCCATCCAATTAAAAATTTCATTTTCCTCCAAACATCATGTAAAATGATTCTTGAGAAATAGTAATTCTTTCTTACCGAGAAAGGTATGGCTGATGCTGTTGTTTTCCATGTAATCGTAGACCAGAAGCCTTTGAGCTCCATCTATACAACACCCTTTAAGAGTAACCAGATTTTCATGCTTGATATCAGACAATGCTACTATCTCAGATATGAAGTCCCTCTCCCCACGCATGGTTTCCAGTTCAATTGATAGAACCTTGACTGCTATAAAATTGTTTCCGACAAGCCGTCCCTATGGGATTGTTTACCGACAAGACCATGAGAGAGAGAGAGAGAGAACTTTTAGCATTCATAAACACAATAAACAAATGTAAAAGACTACCTTATAAACAGAACCAAATCCACCCTCTCCAATCTTGTTCTTGAATCCCCGAGTGGCGGCTTTCAGTTCATCGTAAGAGAAAACACGAAAACTGGGATTTGTAATAGCTCGACCATCTGTTCCAGAATTCATGTTGATAGAATCATCATATCCTGGCAACATATGAACAAGATTCTCAATATCTTAGCCCTACATTCTAAACTAATAAAACGAAGACGTTCATCGTTAAAAAGAGAAGGAAAAAAGAATATCTGAAAAAAACATACTTTCTTCTTCTTCTTCCTCAATAGCATCGCCTGCCAGCGTAGCCGAGGAGGGTTGGAAACAGCGAAAGAAAGAAGCCGTGAATTTCATGTTCAGATTAACGTTGTCTACGCTGTATTCTCTGCTCTTATGCAATCTCGGTTTCACTAGCTGGAATTGCATAATGGGATATGATTACTTCACTATTTCCTATGGAAATGAATAAATTAAAGGGTCAAAGAGAAGGTAGAGAGAGAGAGAGAGAGAGAGAAAATATCAGAAACAGAAAGGGAAGGAACAAAGACATGTTGAGGATTATAATAATATTTATACTCAACGCCCATTGAGTTGAACTTCAAGGGAAGACAAAAACCATATTAAACTCTTCTTGCATTATTCAATCTCTTGACAGTTTTCTTTAAATAAACCAAAATAATGTTGGAGCCTGGAGTTTGGTCCGACCAGAATTACTTGGTTCTTTTTCTACGTCTACATTTATTGTCACGACCTAAACGATATGTTGAAAACATTAAATTGGAATAAATTCCAGGCAATCTAGAAATATTCAGAGAGCACGCCATGGATCTTCATTTGACATGGGTCTTTTTTGATGAACAAAAAGATTCAACAACAAATACCTATTTCTGCAATAAAAA
Source organism: Sesamum indicum (assembly GCF_026168435.1). Lineage (NCBI taxonomy): Eukaryota > Viridiplantae > Streptophyta > Magnoliopsida > Lamiales > Pedaliaceae > Sesamum > Sesamum indicum. Next base: position 15,096,157 of record NC_142667.1, read on the forward strand.
CAACAAGAAAACTTATCCCTTCTTACACTCACTACTGAAACTTGGTAAATGAGTTAACCATAATTTGTTCGACTCTCAGAAACTGGTGGGATGGTGGTTTGATTTTCTTCTTGTTTCCAACTTCTTCAAGTATTTAGTTTTGTTGGTAACTTCCAGGGAAAAGACAATGTGAATGAAGTTAAAGCCCGGAAACAAGTGGCAGTCGGTCTCCCATAATATGAGTAGAAAATCATTAATCATACTTATTGGACTCTACTTACGTAATAACCTGATTTGAGTTTAATTATCAAAAGCAAAAAAGAGATTTGACTTTGTCCGGACAGCTTTTCTCTTTGCATAATACATCTGCTGGAGGGGCCGGGCCTTGTGGCTGCTGCCCGCTGCCCTGTGCCCGGTCCTTAATTTTTTTCTTTGAATTTTTCAAGTATTCATCTCATCATACTTACATACATATATATATATATGTATATGATTTCAATATTGGAGAGCAGCCGCCACCCGCCAGCTTCTTTACGTACCCTCTCAACTCACTCACCACCGCAACAATCCAAAATTCATGTACAAAGGATAAACAGTTCTAATTTTGTATTACTTTATATTACATTTGATGTTAATGTGGATTGCGACTCAATTAGTATTCCACTGTACAAAATCTTTGTTCATTCTAATTTTGTATAAATTTCACGATTTTGTTCTCAAAAGGCACTAGAAAAAAGATGTCTTGAAGGCTGAAGCTTTTAAGTCGCTCCTCAAGCTCTTTCTGCCACTAAAATAAAACGCTTGTCTACATCAAACGTATATACTGTGATAAAATTTATATTATTTATATAATTTTAAAAAAAATTACAAATATAAATATATACATGTAAAAATATAATATCAATTTACATCAAAATATCGAGACGAATGTGAAAGGGTTATGGTTGACTTTAGACTCGGGAATTTTATTTGATGGAGCTCCTAGGATCCAGCTAATTGCAGAAATTTTGGTTGACAAATTAAGTTGAACATTATTTGTCTCCATTATTGGATATATATATGTATATATATATATATATTAATATTTCTTTGTGCCTATATATAAGTTTTTAATCATTATATATGTCATGCATGACAATCCCTTATTGCTTTACAATAAGCATTTTGAATAATTTAAAATTGTAATTTACTCGTCATTAGTTGAAAAAGAATTAGAGTAATTAAGTCAAAATGAATTTATAATTAAATAAAATACAATTTTTTAGCGATGCATGGAAATTATTTGACTTTTAATTTAATTAAAATAAACTTTATTATCAATCCAAGACGTGACATGATGAAATCATGGACGTCTATATCAATTTAAGCACGATCACAATGTTGCACTAAATAATCCAAATATGGAACCATAATTTAATAGTGTGGAACTTTATCAAATTATAATATAATATATTTATTTATCATTCTACTCCAACAATTAGGGTTGGGGGGACCAAGATGGGGAATTTTTTCAAAGTCATTAGACTTTGAATCATATCGCACCAAAATATTACTTGGAATTTTTTGGCATATGATGATACGTTGGGTCATTTCAAAGTTGATATGTATTAAAAGAATAATGAATTGATAGTTACGATCTATAAATAGATGTGAAAATAAGTGATTTTTTTTACAACGACAATAGTAATAATTTTATGTTTATTGATTTGAGAATTGTTGCATTACATATATATTTAGTACAACTTACATAACAAGTGAACTCTTCTGTAAACTCATTTTTGTCCAATTTTATAATTAATTAGTTCCTGAATCGATACAAGTTGTAATATTTTTAAAATGTAACTCTATTTTTTTTATTATTGGATTTCTATATGAAAAATTACTTAAATACATAATAATTTAAAATGAAGAAAACAAATAGAATTCGAACCTATAAACTCTTATTAAATGAAATTTCTTGAGGCATCAGTAGCTAAAAGATAGTGTGATGGATATTCACTATAAATGGGTTATTTATTTATTGATAATTCGAAATTATAATTAAACTTTTTTTGAGAGGTTAAAAAAAATAATTTTGTATATACCTCTCTGGAGTCCGGTGTTGAAGTTTGAGTTGAGCTTTCAATGGGCCTAATGACGCCCAAACCCCGGAAAGACATGGAGGCCCACATTGTAAAGGATACGCTCCATTCTGGACAAAACATATTATTTATTGTTTTTAATTTTTAAATAAATTATTTTTTTGAATAATACGTTGATTCAATCAATATAGTTAATAATCATGATAGATTACAATAATTCAAATAAAGTGATATTGAACTTATTTATGGACACCAACCTTAGTCTTAATTATTAAATTTCTAATTTCAATTCTTATTTTCTTTATATTTTTAATTCTTCGATTAATAAAATTGAGAAATCAACTAATTTTGTCTGATTTTTATGATATTTTTCAAATTTTAGTCAACACACTAACTAAAATTTGTGTGGGTCTTTTTCAAATTTTGCTGCCTTCCGGATGTGTTGTTGAATTTAATGAAAGAAACAAAGAGAAAAATGCAAAAAGGAGTGAAGGAATTGAGGATGGATGGACATTGTTGTGAACGTCAAGCTCAAGCGTGTCCGTGTCTTCTTTCATGTCAGGTGCCAACTGCCAACCCAACCTTACCTTAACCTCCATCAACATTTCTCACATCAACTCATATTCTACTTAGTTTCTGCCCTTTCCTTTGTAATCATGGGTAATACTGGGAGCCGCAGGGCGCAGGGACGTAGAAGGACCGCCAGCTCCCGCTCCCACCCGCCGCCTCAGCCTCCGCGACCCAGGCGGTATGCTTTCGTGGCTGAGACGCCTTACCCTCCACAGAATTCCAACCCCGACCTTGCCCAGTATTATCAGTACCCGCGTTATTATCCGCATCCGACAGCGATGCCGATTCCACCGCTGGCCACGCATGCTAATTTGATTGGCAGGGGTTCCTCCTCTGGCGCCATGACGCGGCCTTCGGCGTACGTGGAGCATCAGAAGGCGGTCACGATTAGGAATGATGTTAATGTGAAGAAGGAAACGCTAAGAATCGAACCTGATGAGGGAAATCCTGGCAAGCATCTTGTGACGTTCACGTTCGATGCGACGGTGGCCGCGAGGTATCGTTCCATGTTTGATTTTTTGTTGGTTGTTTTTTCCTGTAAATTCTGTGGGGTTTATTGATGATTGGATGATGATGCTCTTTTGTTCTGCCCTTTGTTTTTTTATTTTTTATCATACCCCAAGTGTTTTACTGTATTTTAATTCCTATGTTTATTGTTGTAGTAGCTATGTTAGTTGCTGAAGTAATTAGTTGGTGAAGGAATAAACAAGCTGAGCCGGGAGTCAGCTTCAATCTTTTGAAGGTTGGCTAATGAGGTCTGATTCACACCTCAATGAGCTAATATATCCAAATTTCCACGAAGAATCCCCTCGTAGACACTTGAGTGGTGAAGTGCATTATGTTATTTTCAAGTTGATTATTCAGATTTTTGTTGTTGACGTACGAAGCTGATGTCGGTAACATGACGCTAAACACACGTGTACTCCTTTGAGGTCTTCGTTTCTCTGATTGGAGCAAACTGAGCCTGAATGCCGGAATATCTGACCTACATTGGGGCTGGTTCACAGATTGATCAGACCAATATATTATCAAAGTTCAATCTAATAAATGCTCTTGTGTTTCCACTTTTAAATGCCTTTTGTGCTTTTCAAGGAGTGGGATTGGATTCTTGAGATATTTTTGGTCGAAAGCTCAATAATCATAACTTGGGCTAAAAAACTCTAGTGGATTCCATTCTTCTCTAAGATATTGCTTGTCAAACTTATGTATTAGCTATGGAGATTTTTCAATTGTCTTTTCTTCCAAGTAAATTGGATGCTTTTCTGTCCCAGGTTCATGAGTAAATTTAAGTTGTGATTTCCTGTTATATGCAGCATAACCATACTTTTCTTTGCAAAGGAGGGTGAAGATTGTTGTCTTACTCCAATGAAAGAAAACCTGCATCCGCCCATCACCGTGCATTTCCGACAAGGTTTAGCCCAAAAATTTAAACAACCCTCTGGAACTGGGATAGATCTTTCAGCTTTTCACGAGCGAGAATTGTCAAAAAACAGTGACAAGAACGTCTACCCTCTGGCTGTTATGGCAGAGGCCTTGCCAAGTGGAAAACCAGACAGTGTATACCCAAACTCCCAGATAACTCAGGCTGTGTTTGAGAAAGATAAAGGGGAATATCATGTTAAGGTGGTGAAGCAAATACTATGGGTTACCGGCATGAGGTATGAATTACAAGAGATTTATGGAATTGGAAACACAGTGGAGGATGATTTCGATGGGAATGACCCTGGAAAGGGATGCGTTATATGCCTTTCAGAAGCCCCAGACACTACAGTCCTTCCCTGTCGGCATATGGTACCCTTTTCCTCCCTCATTCTCTGGACATATTTTATGTCTGTTTTTACCAAACAAATAAGAATTTCCTTGAATACGACCGACATTTGGCATTCATTTAACACTCGATTTCTGAATCAATCTATGGTAAGGTTCATGTTAGCAGTAGATTAATGAGTCTGCTATTCTTCATGTAGTGCATGTGCAGCGAGTGTGCAAAGGTCTTGACGTTACAGACGAACAGGTGCCCGATATGCAGACAGCCAGTTGAGCGTCTTTTGGAGATCAAGATCAGCAATGGGACCAATACATGATCCCATTAGGAAGCAGACAGAAAACCTGGTGTAGCTCAGGGATGATTCTGAGAAGTGCATGGTTGGATCACCCTTGGATTTCTATTCACATGGCAATGAGCTCCTATTGATGACGGGCCTTTGAGTGGTCCAAATGTATTCTCCACAATGGGATTGCAAAATCTCATTATTCTCAGGGTTCAGTCCGTTTGACATTGATTATACATTGACATACTACACCATACATTTTATTCATCTGTAATAAAATAGAAATATTGAAGTTATTCAAAGTATGTACAAAATGATTCAAAATTCTATTTCTCTCTAAGTTAACTTGGGACGAGACCCACATCTTGAGTTCTGTTTCTCTATCAATATATGTATATGTTTGTGTGTGTCTATTTGTTTACATGAATTCTTGTGTGTTTATGTTTTTATTTTCAGTTTTTAAAATAAAAAAAAATATTTGTTTAAACGTATTTTTTTATTAAAAATATATTAATTTAATATCACAATCAATTTAAAGTATAATCTCATTAATTGATTCAAGTATAAGTTCATTTCACATCAAAATTGAAAATACACATATTCCACTTAAAACTAAAAATGAGAAGACAAATAAACAGGGTAGGAAGGGGGCAGACAATATATGACATCCATGTCTATCATCCACTAATCTTTAACTCAAAGTTAATTTCGCACTGAATAATATATGATTTGGGGGTTCTTTGAACACTATCCACTGAAAGTGAGTAATGATTGATAATGACCCAAATGGTAACATTTGGTAGTTGCATGATTAGAGCCCATAAAGTTGACATTACACATCCAAAACTCTCCTACTAGACTATAGTCAACCAATAATTTCCCACTAATTGCTATTTTATTTGCTAGCATAGCCTCGTGTTCTTGCAAATTGCATTTCTCCACAACTTACATAAATTGCAATAGACTCAAATCAATTTTCAATTTAATCATTTTTCTTTATCGAACTTAATATTAAAACGGTGTGAAATGCCATTAAATAAGAATTACAGACAAAAAAGAATACAAAAGTTTTCAATATATAGTAGGGTGTTAGAATTTATCATATGTTGTAAAAATAATTATATATAGTTTAGGATAAGATGAGTTATCCAAGTTGAATGTTGATGTTATGAAAAAGAGTGGTTGTTGTTGTTTGCACATAAATTTTAATAAAATCATAATGTGGGGTGGGTTTGAGTTTTAATCTATAAATAAAAGAATAAGAAAAGGTTATAAGTTGTATATAGGGATTCCACTCCTTCAAGTGAGGATGAGACTTTGGCCTTTGAAATTCCAAAAGCCAACTTTCCTCATTATTATCCAAATCCTGATTAGCTACCATGTCTCTAATTGTGTGTGTGTGTGAATGCAGTTGAGATGCTCCATCACTCGTCATATTTTGATCAACTTTGACCAATTTAGAGTTTTCTTGAGTAACTAGAGTTGGAATCTCACGATTAAAAGGTTATCTGCTTGAGTATTATTATGTTGTTTTTTTTTATTTTTAATTATAAAATAAAATGAGATTGAAATAAACTCCGATATGAATTGTATATTTAAAGAAGCATGATTGATAAAAATTAAAATAAGAACTGAACTGCACCAAAATGCAATTAAATTTTGGGACTTTTATTTAAAAGTGGATAGAAATTAAAGTGAATTTATGGTTGGTTGATTCCAAATTTTGGACACCATAATTCAATTTTCCCCAATATATCTTAAGAGGTAAAAAGGTGTGTAATAGTTAGATTGTGGATAAGTGAGGAGTAAGTGAAGAAAATCAAGAAACAAATCATCAGCTTTCCTTCTTAGAACAAAATCCGTCGAATAGAAACCGAAGGAAATCAAGAAATACATATCAGCTTTCCGTCCAAGAAAAGGAAAGAAAAACATTATAAAAAACGGGAAACACACACACACACGCTGCAAGAGAAAGCACAACGTGGTTGTTCACTTGTCAGATAATAGATTTGTACTACTCGTAAGTTGGCGAGAGAGTTTACTACAATAAAATAAAATCTCTCTCTCTCTCTCTCTCTCTCTCTGATTCTACTTCCAGTATTTCTCTGTTATGTAATTGTTTTAAGCTTGTTTATTCAGTAAATTCAGGAAAATTTTGGTTCTGGGTGTCATATTTTGTGTCCAATTATGGACTCTGCTGAAGGGAAATCCTTAACCAACAAAAATGATGAGGGCTTTCCCAAGAACAACAGCTCTGTTAGTTTATCACCTCCTCAAGCCCCAAAGGTGTTTGTTCCTTTACTTCTGTGCTCTCTGTTTGTTTCTTTAAGATATATTTCTGCAATTATTTTCTCAAATTTATCATAGAATTTGTCCCTTTATGGCGAATTTTACTTTGTGCTACTGTTATTGAATTTTCAGTATTGAAACAGTGTAATCTTTTTGAACTGCAACTATGGTTCAATTCTTGGAGCTCTTAGCATGGAGCTGAATGTTCAAGGTTCTTCAATTCTTGAACACGGTTCTGTGTTCTTGTGGAAGAAGAAAACTGGGAAAATGGATTAAGCGGGGTTGGTGATTGGGGTTAGCATACAGTTGTTCTTCGTTTGGGTGATGTGCCCTTTAGACATTTGCTTGTACAAATTATTACCGACACCACATGGAAGTTTGTGGAGTATAATTTGTTTGTGTAAAGGAAATGCTTTCACTCTCTTCTTACCTTTGGATTTCGAAGGTTCTTTTGTTGTTGATGCTGAAGAGTGAATGTTGAGTATTTGTCCTGGGTTTGGAGATTGTTTACTATTATTTGTTTGCTTGAAGATAAAGTATATGGGAGTATGATAGGAGCATAAACAATTTTACCTGCACTTTTTGCAGCACTGATTTGCAAACTTATTGACCTTGCTTTATTGATGCTAAATCACTGACTTAAATTCACTTGGGGGAAGACCTTTTTTGATTCTTAAAGGTTGGATTAAGTATATTTCTTATTGTTACTAGGCTGGAGATTTGAGTGAAATAACTGAGGAATCATCAAGCAGTAAGCAAGAGCGGGGAGAAGAGCTGATTTTAAAGATACCCAAGGCAATGATCGAGGGATCCATGGAGGATTCGATGACAATAAACATGCCTCTTTCACCTGCTCCAACTCCCAAAAGAGTAAATTTTTCCCCATTACCCAGCCCTAACCGACTTAGATTCATTGGATCTCCAGGCCCTTCGTCATCCAAAGGAAAATCAGCCATGAAAAATTTCCTTCCCAAACTGAACTTCAAATTCCGGAATACAAACTCGGAGATAGAAAAAGATGCCATGCTAGCACTGGGTGCTTCCCCTGAGATGCGTGGGAAGATATCAATAGCTAGAACATTCTCTCTTACGAAGATTTTCACACCCAAGATGAAGAGGACATCATCCTTACCAGCTACGCCTATTTTGCACTCAAATCCGGAGTCAGCTCATGGAGGAATTGCCAACATTGAAGCTGATGTACCTGTGAGTTCCTTCTCCAGAACTGTCATTTTATACTGTACCTTCATTATTTCTATTATTCCTGTCAGAATAGTTATTAGATAAAAATCTTGCAAAGTTAAACTCTGCTACTGGTGCAATGACCATTGCAATGGATAGTGCTTTTTTTCTTTTACTGGATGAAGCATGTAGCTTTCGGCATTAGAATGTTCCTTCATGAGATGAGTTTATATGTGGATTTATTGTTATATGTCTTTGTTCGTGTTGAATTTTATGAGCTCTGTCTCTAAACACATTGTTATTACTTTGCTCAAGACATTTTTTATGAACTATATCCGTTGATTTTATCTCTTGAATTATGTCAATTGGAGTCATGTTTCTTGATCTTCTTTTGGTACGATGGATAGAAAGTTTATTTATTAGAACCAATCAACTTCTGCTTTCTGACTAGACCTTACAGATTCCATCATTGTGCAGAAAGGTGGGTACCAGCTACCAATGCATCGTTCCTTGTCAGTTCCTGTCCTCAACAAAGATGGAAGCCTGAAACAGATGGACTATTTAGGTGGTATTTATCGTGTGATTCCTACTACTCCAAGACCAACAGAGCAGATTGCTGCAACATCAATACCTAGTGTAGCAATTGATATAGGTAAAGTTTTTACATGAAAGAAATTATCCTCTAATCGGTTCTTGGTGAGATGATTAATTTTCTGTATTGAGTTTTTTTGTATGTCTTTGTGGAACCTCCAGATCTTTGAACAAAACTTTCTTGAAAGTCAGCTGTACTCGACACATTGGGATACAGCTCTTACGTATTTTGTCAAATTTAATTAAATAAGACAAAATAAGCATCGGGATATTCTTGAAACAATTAATATTCACTGAGGTATTTTTGAGCATCGAAATATCAAGAACAAGAAGGGTCGCCTACTTTTTTATATTTCTACAGATGTTTTGATGCTACTGTCAGTCGTTTGATAACCAATATACAAACTTATCTTAGCCATTATGTTCAGGTATGAACAATAACTATACCAAAGACATCCCTCAAGAAGAAGCTGTTTGTAGAATCTGCTTGGTTGAACTTGGTGAGTGCTCAGACACCCTGAAGATGGAATGCAGCTGTAAAGGTGAACTTGCACTAGCCCATCAGGAATGTGCAGTTAAATGGTTTAGCATAAAAGGCAACAAGACTTGTGATGTCTGCAAGCAAGAGGTCAAGAACTTACCTGTCACACTTTTAAGAATCCAAAATGTTCAAACTCGAGGACATGGAGCTCGTCAGCCTGAAGTAACTCGGTACAGGCAAGTGAATAACTTTTCTCAAGCTCCAATAATGAAGAAAAACTCATGTTGAATTTTTAATCCAAAGATAACTAAAGTTGGTGGCTGATGCAACTATTTATAGGGTTTGGCAGGACGTTCCCGTGCTTGTTATCGTTAGCATGCTTGCGTATTTTTGTTTCCTGGAGCAACTTTTGGTGAGTGAAATGGCTCCATACCCAGAAAAATAAACTTCACAGATGGTTTCTCTTTAAAGTTATAAATTCAAGTGATGATATGGCTTTTGGCATGCAGGTTGCGAAAATGGGATCCAGTGCAATTGCCATATCTTTGCCCTTTTCTTGCATATTAGGTCTCCTTGCATCTATGACATCAACTACTATGGGTATGCCACTTTGCTTCTGGAACTTAAGCGTAAGGTTTGCCATCTCTTTTAACTCATTCTCTTGCTTTTTTGGTGTAGTAAGGAAGAGATACGCATGGATATATGCAACAATTCAGTTTGCGCTGGTGGTTCTTTTTGCACATATTTTTTACTCGGTGGTAAGACTCCAGTGACCTTAAAGTGGTGTTGAGTACTTGCTATAAGATGAACTGATGGATGAATCTGAGATGCGATATTACTACAGTAATTTGCTAGCTAACATGATTAGACCTTGATCTACAGCTTCACGTGCAAGCAGTTCTATCTGTTCTTCTTGCAACATTTGCTGGTTTTGGAGGTGCAATGTGTGGAACTTCCATTCTTTTCGAGATTCTTAAGTGGAGAAGAACATGGAATGCTTGGTCAAATACCGAAGGTGATTCTGCACAGACGAACCAAGCTTCAGAGACCATTGATGCTGGCCAAACAGGTTTACAACTACCCCAAAGTGAAGCACAGAATCAAGGGAGTGGTCATGGCAGCTGACGCCAGGGAATAACCACATCTTAGTGAAACCAAAACAAGAAAATTTACAGTTGTACAGAAGTATTCCTGTTACAGAATAGTTATTCTACTTGTAGCAATTGTCGCTACATCTTGTGTTGGCATTCTCATGTTGACACATAGAGTCATCAAATTCTGATTCTGCCTGGCGAAGAGGCCAGCACGAGTTGTCCAGTTAAAAGAAGGGGCGTAGTAAAAATCACTGTGAATATTATCTGTACCTTTGGACGTCTTCATTCCTGATTGGTTGTGTTTCTTCTTCCATTGCCTTCTTAATGTTTGAAGAGTGTGAAGTATATTATTGTATGTAGAAAGTAACATGAATATATGCAAATTGAGTAATTACCTGAGTCTCTCTTCAAATATGATCCACTTGTTGAATAACATATAACTTAACATCCATTTTATAGACATGTTAATCTAATTATTCACTGTTACTGAGTTACGGCACTGTCTATGCGGTTCCAAGAAATGGCTGATTAAAGACATTGCTCTCCCTCAAACGCTAACCTAATAATTGAAGAACAAAGTAAGCATCAATAGCACATTGTAATCAGAACAAACTCATAATGCAATCATGCACAATATCAGTCATATATAGTATAGTCTAAAACGATTAACTCCCAGAACAAGCTAATAAGAAGAAGTATTCTGTTAGGTCAAAGGCGAGTCCAGCCAATCAAGTTTAAGACATTCATATAGATTTAGCTATTCTGTGGCAAAAATGGCCATGGAAAGTGGACCACTAAGAACAAGGAAATGGGAAGGAACAAAGAATGTCAAAGGCGCAACTTCAATTATTTGATCGATCGCTAAATGTTGCTCTGACAGCTCTCTCATACTTACAAAGTGGTTGCGCACTCTATCTCAATCTCATGGTGACTCCAAAGGCACTTTTAGCCCTCTGCCTGTACAATGTCAGTTAATCTTACTGCACATGAGTTTATCATATGCTCTGTCATTTTCAGTAAAAACTGTGCAAATGGCAAAAGCAGCACTCTTCATTCCAACTAGAATTGCAAAAGCTTTATCCACACAACATTGATTCTTGAGTCATTATTTGTAACTAGAACCGGCCACCTTTCCTGATATCGAGTGCTTTTCCTTCAAGCTTGTACTCGATAAAGAATCAGAGTTACTTGATTGGCTCTCAGACAAACCTGGTCTCATCCAAATTTTTATGTGGCCCTCCCGGCAAACTGTAAGAACAGATTCCTGAGTGAATATTAGACCAGAGAGAGGTTCTGTGTGGACACGATGAGCTACCAGGGGAGAGAGCTTTGGAACGTCTCGCATGCTCGGAGCAGGTTGCAAGGTGCCGACAGGGCAAGCGTTGTCCCAGTGAGACGACTGACTTCCAGTGCTGAAAGTAGGAGAGCCGCCAGGGGCACGACGAACTGGCACTACGAGCTCCTCCATTTCTAGATCCCATAAGAGCAATTGTGTGTCCTGCATAACATTTAAGTTATTAAATGACATAACACAAAGGCTGAAAAGCATAAGCCACACAAATTTTTGTATTGAGTTTATCCAAAAATTATCACATTCTGAAGCAATGTAAGCTATTGGGCTGGTAATGTCTTAAACAATGAACTGTATTGATTTACATCATCCAAAGATCAAAACAGAATGTATATACAAATTTCCAAGGAGGAGATATTTTACTGAAAGGTCCATGTTTTTTCCCAATAGAGGAATATGCAAACAAGGAAAAGGTTTTTCTCAGACCAGAAGATTATTAAGGAAGTCAAATGAAAATCCATCCATGTCAAGGCCAACTGTATAAACATCATAGTACGAGGAGCAAAAAGATGAGTAAAACTAATCCTGGTGAAGGTCAAGGATTAGCCCCTTTATTGGCCCTAGGTTATTCAAAAACCCATTTCCATTTCAAACCTGAAATGAGACAAATGCCTTGGAAGACTTAAAAGGGGATAATTTGATTGGGTGATGGCTTGTTATTAGTTTGATCTTGAGCTTAAAGAAGAAACCAAAGAGCTACAAATATTAGATGGCGCAGAAGAATGAACACTTGTGATTCAGGTTGAACAGCCAAATAAATTTATTGGACTTTGACATGGTTCAGGTACCTGGCCAACAGAACCAAAGCGATAAACGACATTTTCACCCACACCATCTGAACTTGGAGCATTCCAGTATGAATCAAACGCCACTCCACTAACCTGCCATCATGAAGCACAAGATGAGTAAAAAGGACATCAATTACTACATGAGAAACTAAACAGCAACAACCAGGTGTCTATGCTGTTTGGGTTCTGCTATGAGTATCATACGTCGAATTCTGTGGGTAAATATTGGATCTATCACACATTTAAAGTCAAGGGCACACAAGAAATTATTCCTCCCTACAATCGTATACTTTAGTTCAAACTTTAAATTGGTATGGAATTCTTCAGAAGGAAATCTAACTTCTGATACTTCACGGCGGAAATCATGGTCAAGAAGCCTAGTTAATTGCAACAAGCAATTTCTTTAGAAAGCAAAACAATTTATTTAATAATAGCTGGTAGCTCACCCATGAGTTGTGTCCCTCACCCCATGCTACAATCTTTCTTTCTTCCATACTCCAGACTTGAACAAGGTCATCCTCACCTCCAGTCAAGATGTATTTTCCATCCATGCTGTTGTTTCACTTGCCGTTAGTTACACCATATTCTTACAACATCATTATCAACTACATAATTTAACTGTGGGAACAATCTTTTGAGAGAACAAAAACCTCTGCATATAGAAAGAAAGCAAAAAGAACTTCAATTTCCGGACAGAAAATTTAGTAACTCACCTCCAAGCACAACACAAAAGAGCACCATAATAGCTTTTTCCACCACATATAAGCTGTTCATTTTTGTAATCAAAGACTCGCAAGTAACCTGCATTATCAATTTAAATGGAGATGGAGAAACATACGGAGGAAAATGAAAACTAACAAGAAAAAAACAAAATATTGAAAGGAGAACAAATTATGGCAATACCATCCCTTCCTACAGTTGCTATATAAGCACCATCTGCTGAAAAAGCAATGCCATTTATTGAACCTTGGCATATGTGCCATCTAGCAACTGGATTCTGCATAGAACCATGTGATGTTAAACAAAGAGTGATTTAGACTATGGAGGTTTTACTAAAGAGCAGAAGAAGAGAGAAGTTATGGTTCAACAATGTTAAAACAAGTCTCACGGGTTGCAGTTGTTACCAAAATGAACTCTCTTGGTAACAAACAAGCCAAAACCAAGTCCTAAAACATACAAATTACATGCAGTTCCAAAACTTAGAGTGCAAAATGCTCCAGACACCAATATATCATGCATTTGCAGTCATAAAGATAAGACGATTTCAGCAAGAACAACAGTAATAGCAGTCTATGACCAAGAATGACTTGGTGCTGGAAAGCAAACTAGCTGCTGCAGTATGAACAATCCCAGAACAAAATCTCCACTCTATGTCTCTCTGAATGTGGACTAACCACTGATTTCTAGGTCTGTCTTTAATGAAAAATAAAAATGTGGCACATGATATCCTTGTGAAACCAACTAAAGAATAAAAATTCAATACATAAGTTGATACAAAGAGATTGCACCGAAAACCAACCAATTCTCTAAGAATCCTAGACAATATAGCCCCTAATGACTAAGTTCTCAATGGACTGAGGCTTTAATGAGTCTGTATTATCATTAAGTCGCAACTCCCTCAACTTATTGATGCATAGAACCAAATTTGGTAAATATTGGTAAGAACTTTTTTATATTTGAAACGCCAAAGCATTCCATAATCTGTCAAATAATGAAAAACTTTATAAACAATAGTTCTAACATCTCCAATTTGGTTAATACAAAAGCTGATAAAGGTTTACTAACAATAATGTGATTCAAAACTGCTGAAGAAGAGCATAAGAAATACCATAAGCTTGTGTCCTTCCCACCCAATAACAAGGTTACTAAAAGTCCCTACTAAAAAATAGTGTCATGAAAATCTACTCCATAATGTTCCCAAAACAGATCGATAATTAGCAATACCTTACTGTAGCGTGCATGTGATACAGAAAATTGTGTTTGATCCTTGATCACTGGGAATGAAGGATCACCAGAACCATCTTTATTCTGAAATAAAAGAGGGACCAATTTAAAACTAAGGAATTAAGAGGATCCCAATTGTTTCATTCCAAATAAACTTCAAAACTTGCCTTTTCATATATATACATATTCCCATCCGCATGAGCAACTACGAATGAGCCATCACCATTGGGAATCCATGCAACACAAGTACAACGACTGTTGAAAGGAAATAGATTAATCTATCAGATAAAAAGTCACAGATAAACCCATTTTCTCATTGACAATGGCATGGTTTGAAGCTACAAAAGTTCAATTATTTGCAGAAAATGATCCATTTATCACCACCAAGGACAATCAAAATCACCAAGATTTTGTTAATCAAATTTTCTTAGGAAAATATTGGAAGCAACATCCTTAAAGAAATCATGTTCTGTTATTATCCAAACAAGAGATGTCACCAAAGATGAGACATCTATATAAAAAGCATGAAAACTTCTGAAGAGAAGCAAAACTAAAGAGTCAATTTCTTACCTATTGTTAACCGAACCATCTTTATTATAATGTTGAGCAGCAACAAGCTTCTTCCCAACATCTTGCAATTGCTGTCTCAGAGATACGGAATAAACTACAAAACACAGAAACCAAAATATACTGAGTAGAAATTGTAAATTACAAATATAATCCTACCAAAAATTCTGAGAGAAATGGCATACCATCTCCAGAGTTCAAACCAATAAGCAAATCATGTCCATCTTTTGCGTCAGGATCATATGCGTGGCAAACAGGATTCGAATTACTAAAATGTATAGACTTTATAGGATCCTATGCAGCACAACAAACCTCTTTAAATCAATTCAATTATGAATCTCAAAATAAAAAGCAAAGTGCAAATAACCACAAAAGTACCTTATCCTGAGAATTTAAGTCACTCACGAAAATTGCATCACCGACGTTGAACACCAAGTAAGTTCCTTTTCCATCAAAGTTCAGATTACCAACCATATTACTCGTACTTGAAGCCCCTAATGATCCTATTCTAGTAGTGTTGCCACTCATTGGCTTACTTCCACCATTCCCTCCAACGAAACTAAGTGCCCTACTCCCATTACCCCCACCCAATAACCTCGCTGCTGCTGACCTCACACCACTGCTTACACCCAAACTTGATGATGATTGTGATGGTGCCTGCATTGGCTTATCCTTAAGATGAGCCAGCGTCACCTGATTCAGAAGATTAATGACATTATTCTAGAATCGGTCAAAAGTTTGATTATTTTTAAATCTGTTCTTCCAAGCAGAATTACATAATTCCAATGCTTGACAAATGGCACTCAAAATAAGAAACTCTCAAATCCAGATGCTTTAACTATTAATTGATTTCAGTCATGCACCGGAACATGACTTAAATCAGTAGCACAGCAAGTATGAAGCGGAATTTAATAAACAGAAGCAAAAGACTTACCTGAAAAGGTCACATTTATAATCCTATCCTCTTCATGTAAAAAACCAACATGTCACGGTTACAAAAGGGCACAAACTTTTCTCGCTAATTTTCTAAATTGGAAACAAAAGAAAAAGAGAAAGCCAAAGTTGCAAAGATGAATGTCCATCATGCATATACTGACCTCCTCCAAACGCCACACAGTTATCAAATAGACACATTAGACAGACAACCATCCAACTAAACTCAAAATCCGCAAATTGGCAAACATGTCATTCCAAAAACCCAACCTTTTACCCAATACACTAGCAAAAAGTCAGAACTAACAATGGACCATCCCCAAAATCTAATCTCTTCACACTACAGGCAGCAGACGATCAAATTAACAAACGGAACATTCTGGGAAATCTTGAACGACTGATTGCCAATAAAAAATGCAAACTTCCCATAAACGTGCCAAAAATAGCAAAAGGAAGAAAGATAAGAAGAAAAAAAATAAGCCCTAGAAAAAGAGGAGAAATTGACCAACCTGAGTCACAGTTTTGCCATGGGCATAGTGAAGAAGGCCGGCGGGGTGAGTCTTCTCATACTGAAGCTTATATTTTCCCTCTGGGGTCTTGAAATACGTCTTCAAACCCGGCGGGGCCTGCGCGTTGTTCCCAGACGCCGATGCAGAGGACATCATATTATTACTCGCCGCACTGTTCATCATCTCTTCCCACAAATAAATCCCAAAAATCTCGATAGTAACTATATAAGTCAAAATCTTGACAAGATCATGCACTGGGAAGGAGGGAGGGTTCTTTTTCCCAAAAATAAAAAAAAGTAAAATCTGGGTTGTGCGTGAATGAGAGTTTGTGCGCGTGTGTATTAAGGAGGGTTCTTTTACCTTTTTGTTTTTCCGTTAATTTCTGTGGTCTCTGAGAGGGAGTCTTGATAGGGACTGTTTGTGCCGAGTTTACTGAGTGAAAAAAGCCCTCAAACAGAGCATGCCAGATTTTTAATTGTGTATTTGACTTTTGTTTGATTCGAAGCCTCTACTCTGTGTTTTTTTCTTGCTAAACCTTGCTTCTTTTTTTTCAGAAAAGAAAAAATCAATAATTATACTATCGAATTTTAATATATAAATTAATATTTTTACTAATAATTAATATGCAAATAAATAAATCTACCATTTAAGTTTGGAATTTTAGGTTTGGGCTTCAGGAAGGTTTTTGTCATTTGCAAAACAGAAGATGATGATGAAAAAGAAGCAGCAGTAGCATACATGTAGATCATGCCCTCCATCCACCCACTGTGATGCAATTCCAAGGAGACATGACTTTGGCCTAGTCAAATTATCAATTATATCAACTCTCTTTATTTATTTTTATTTTGTATCTGAAAAACACCACTAACATGCATTTTCTTCAAACCCATAAGTTATAACCAACTTTTCACAAATAATAATAATAATAACAGTTCCCCTAAATAACTTTTCAAGAAATACAAGAATTAACAGCTTATAAGAAGTTCATTAAAACCCAAATAAATGAGGCCAATAGAACCTAAACTAAAAAGCCGAATGCGGTAAGAGGAAGATGTGGGCTGAATCTGTTATATGGCCTTTGCCCAATCAGACTAGACTGATCTAGTATTTGAGAAATATGTAATTCCTCAAGTTTTGGCCTTTTAAGTATCAATCCCAACTCTCCTAATAATCTGCCCATCTCTAATAATTCAACCCATTATCACTTGGGCCTTTTCAAATACTCATGGAAATGGGCCTCCATTTGTCCAAGTTGTGGGCCATTTTTCTTTTTTCTTTTTTCCTTTTTCTTCAATTGTTGACTTCAATTTCCCTGTTAGCCCTTCTCATCAGAGTTCTGTTCCCTGCAGTGTAGCAAACTGATGAATGTTATCTGGTGGTAAATCAAATCAGAGACACTGTTCAATTTGCATCTATTTTCTCTATATTTCTTGAGGGTCCAGCTGATTTATACCCTTACCATCAATCATGCCAATTTCACCATACAAGGCATCCAATGCCAGCACACATTAGCCCTTCTTTCAATCTCGTTTCATCGGCTAAATATGAAATTCCAAACATCATTCCTGATACAGTCTACCAATGACATGATAAGTATACTTGCAATGTAAGATGACATAAATATGACATAAAAACGACAATAAAATGAAGCCGATCTTGATGATTGTAGTGCAGCATGCATCAAGAATGTGACTCAAGAGAACATGGTAGTAAATTACCCGTGCCTAATTGTGACTAGGAATAAAGGGACAGAGACTTTCAACCTTGATGAGCTATTCAGACTGATTGCTCTATTTCTTTAATTTGAGGGTGTTTTGCTGAGAAAGCAAAAGGAGTAGTAAAGCCCCTTCTACCTGAATACTTGAAGAAGAAGATTGTTTAAAAATGTCCCCAGCATCAAGCAGAATCAGAAATCCAATCATACCCCATGAAAACTGGCCACCAGCAAAGTTGTTTTCTCTTTCATGCCAAGCAATCAAGTAGCTGCCTCAACATTGTCAAAACCTCATCTTCTCACCTTAAAGGCTTTATTTCTTTCACCTAACTCACCTTACTGGTCACTAACATCTCAAAGCCACTGTTTTTTCCTCTGCTAGAAGTATATAAACCAGGTCGTCCTATTTTCCATTCAAGAGAAGCTACTCCTCATTCTTTGTCTTCTTGATTACCTCCACAATCAGAGCAGCTTCTGCAAACTAAAGTTTAAAACAGAGATGAAACCCTTATCTCCTGCATTCCCTCTTCTCCTCCTCTTCGTTTACTCCACCCTGACTGCCGCCCAGTCCCCGGCAGCAGCCCCTGCACCGCCCGGGCCGACCAATGTGACAGCCATCCTCGAGAAGGCCGGCCAATTCACCACATTCATCCGCCTGCTACAGAACACGAAAGTGGCAGATCAAATCACCGCAGCGCTCAACAATTCAAACCAAGGCCTCACCATTCTTGCCCCAACCGATGGCTCATTCTCAAATCTCAAACCAGGCACGCTAAACTCCTTCACCGACGAGCAGAAAGTTGAACTGATACAATTCCATATCCTCCCATCCTTCTTCTCACCGTCACAGTTCCAGGCCGCCAGCAATCCACTGCGCACCCAAGCCGGTGGTAGCCAAGGTTCATTCCCACTGAATGTGACTGCAACCGGGAACTCGGTTAACATAACAACAGGAGTGACCAATGCAACAGTTGGGAACGCAATATACACTGATGGGCAGCTAGCGGTGTACCAGGTCGATCAGGTGCTGCTTCCTCTCAGCTTTTTCATGACTCCGGCACCAGCTCCTGCACCTCAAAAGCCCAAGAAAGCTGCTCGATCGGCAGATGCTCCATCAGGATCTGATGTTAGTACTACAGCTGATTCTTCTGGTGCAATTTGTCTGTCCAAGAAGGTGATCCGTGCAATGGCCTGTGTCATGCTAGTTTTTGCGGCATTTACTTGATGAGCATGACAGATATTGATGCCCGCATGAAATTTTTTCTGTACTTATGGTGTTGTGATCTGTAAAATCAGAGCATTCTTTCCTGTATTTTGTGTGAAAATGTGAGTTGCAAGATTTCATTTAATGCAGACCTACCTTTCTTTGCTAATGCAATTTGCCTGTAAAAAGAGCTTCATCTCTTTCTTAGCCTAAGTATATAAGCCACTTCCCTACGAAAATTATAGGACAGAAATGCTCATTAGGACACAAAAGTAAATACCGAAAAACAAATTTTGATTTTGAATTTTCTGTATCTGCAAATTTACAAAGTACTGCGCTTTCCAGCATAATTGCCAGGAAAGTTTTTATTACTGTGCATCCAAATATGACGTAAAATGCATATCGGCAGTCCAACCCTATATCTACAATGCCAGAATTTCTCGTGGGATGGAATACCGAATAAAACAACTGACACTCTGCAGGAGCTCCAAAGATCTCCATCAAAGAGATTTAGACAGCACTATTCATGAGAGAACTTGCCATTTTTCCTTGAATCAGTGTTTTACATACAATGTGATATTAATTTCCTTGTCGATTTCTGAAGTACAACCTGTGGCAATGACACACCACTGAATAATAGCCTACAAAGATTCAAATGAATTGCACCTATCAACGGCTAATCAAAAATTGCTTTTCCAAAGAAAATCGATGTTCCACAAGTCATCCTCGGTAAAATCATCGGGGAAATACATTCCCATATGTTACAAAGGTTAGAAATGAAATCCTCCAAATCCACCAGGAAAGCCTCCTCCAGGAAAACCTCCTTCAAAGTGGAAGGTAAATTGCTGGGCCCCTCCTCCAAAAGGATTAAACCCGCCACCACCCATTCCCATACCATTATCATCAATATCTTCTCCATTGTCATATCTGGTACGCTTTTCCTCATCGCCCAGAATCTGCGGACATTTATATTCATCATGTCCATTGTCATAAAATACTGAAACGGGGGGGGGGGGGGGGGGGGAGGGACAAATCTATAGAAAAGTAGCTAAAAGGCATAGGAAAAGGATTTGTAAGAAGCTAATCTCAACCAATAATTATGAGTGACTAATCATAGACATTAGTGGCGAAACTGGGTTTAGAGTATAGTGGTATACCCCTTTCATCAGGAGTCATGTCCTAACTTCATAGATTTCATGGTTCCATGAAACTTTGACAATTGATCATCTTTTCATGGGAACAGCTGGAGTTGAAATAATAAAATCCCACCAAAATCCTTTGAACTCTCAAGTTTTCAAATGAACTAATAGATCCTGGTCTATGCCAGCTTAATTGTAAAATTCAACCATAATCAAAGTAACCCTTATTAGTGAAGGCCAGCATATATAATTCTTTGATAAGCTAGAAGAAGCCATAACTAATGTCTTTCCAGCTACTTGAAAAGTTGGTACAATCATATTAATAAGACGGCTGCCTGCAGAAATGCAATCAAGCACCAAAAGATCTATAGAATGATCAATGAGTAAGGTTATCTAGAGTGATGATGAACAAGCTGTTACCTCATATGCAGCTGCTATTTCCCGAAATTTGGCTTCTGCTTCTTCTCTATTGTCAACATTCTTATCTGGATGCCACTGCAAGGCAAGCTTCTTGTAGGCCTTCTTAATCTCTGATATAGATGCAGTTTTTGAAACTTCAAGAATCTTGTACCAGTCCTTCCTTTGGCTCAATTTCAACAATCTTTCAGCCTTCATTAAAGTCTCACGAATACTCATATCCTGTCAAAGATTGATCATTAATTAACTTATGTAAAGATATTGTATAAGCAGTTGAAAGTAGAATTTCATATTGCATGAGCAGCAAAGCTTGTGTTAGACAAGCCATATGCACACAGTGCATTATAGACAAAACCTGACAATATGGGTCTGGATCTCTTCCTTTGTAACCAGAATAGAAAATTATTATGATTTATAGTAATCTACCACAACTAGGTCAAGGCTACTAATCAGATGAAAATCAGTAATCATGTATATATATATATACAGATCAAACTCGGACACTGATTCATTCTCATAAGGTACGGAAGGAGCAGATTCTACAGCACAAGACTGTTGTTACTTTCTCAAATCGCAATTAGGACATGGAATAAGATAGCTCTTAATGTTTTTATTTTCAGATGACCTCAAACACAGAAAAAAAAATCGATGTTCTGAAGTATTGAAGCTGTTAATCAAAACACTGCTCTCAGTAGACGAAAAGTTCCAAGAATATGACAGAGCCTCAGCCCTTGTGAAGTTAACTGCAAACTCTATGGGGGTGCTTTATGCACAAAGTTGAACAAGAACGAAAAGAAAGCAGTAAAGTTCCTTGGCTTCAGTGGTAAATTTTCATAATTCAACAATAAGAAGAAAAATGAAACATTCAAAATACACCAATAGTTATAGCTATATTCCTCTTGAATGTAAACCCCCTCCCCTAAGCACAAAAATAATAGACACACAAAATAGTACTTGTTTCTGTTCTGAGGCAAAAGTGGACAGTGATCAACATGCATGGAAAACCTGAATATAGTGTAAGCTACATATGAAAAAACTGCCTAGCAAATGCGTGAACTTCAAAAAAATATTCTGCAAGGTAAAAGATGCCCATGACTATCAATGTTCTAGATACCTCTTACAGGTGAACACAGTAAGCCTACAATAAGCCAGAAAGAGTATCCAGAACCATAAAACAAAAACCACTATAGCTCAGTACAATAATAACCTGAGGTGACTTTTCAGCTGCTGATTTTAGATCCGCCACAGCTCCCTCCCAATCTTCTACTAAAAGCTTAGCTTCACCCCTCTGGAAGATTGTCAAAAGTTAAAAAGGGCAAGGAATATCGCTCTAAGGTACACTCTACCAAGAGAATACAGGTTGTCAGGGTATTCATACCATAGCATTTTAATGGCATTTTTTATTTTTAGGTCAATATTAGCAATGACAGAAGATTGATACCTGGACTAGAGCTTCAACTAAATCCTCATCAATTTCAAGTACTTCTGTGCAACTTGTTACAGCATCCTTTCCCCTACCAAGCTTCACGAAGACTTTACACAGTCCAAGATGAAGGTGTACATTATGTGCAGTATGGTTTGGATCCAAAGCAAGAGCTGCTCTATATTCTTCCACTGCGAGCCGAAGCTTACCCTTACTGGCATTATCCTCTGCCTGCATGAAAATTAAGTTCGTTAATTTGAGATTAGATCAGTATAACACCAATATTAATGTCGAATTACTACTAGAATGAATTCATAAGCCATTACACTTTTAGTCTTCTTGAGGAGGTTCTTCAGTCCAAAATATGCCTTCTTAAGTTCACCATGCTCAGGGTCTAGGCGAAGGCCCTTCTGGTAATGCCTGAGGAAGAAAAATGTAGACTATAAATACATGAATAAGGAACTTTCAAATCCTGGTAACTATAATAGCATAAATGTAACCATCTGTATCCATCCTAAACCTATTACATTGCCTCAGTGAATATGGATGCGGAAGTAAGGAAAATCTTTTAGATGTTTTTGTCAAACCTGGTGGCAACATCATGATCAGCTAAATAATAGTAGGCACGACCACGCAATAGCAAAGCCTCTAAATTGTCCTCATCCTCTTTAAGAATGTATCCTGTCTCAGATATGGCATTCGAATAATCTTTAGATGCTAATAATAATCTGACTTTGAGGAGTTTGGCCTGCAAAAAATTGACAGATATTACAGTAACAAGGAAAGCTCCCAATCAATAGTAATAATTTGTTCACTTGATCAATAGGACATACTTAAAAACAGACCTTGGGACATGCTGGGGAGAAAACAAGTACAACTTTATCAATATATTCCAGTGCTTTGGTAAAATCTCCTGAATCAAAAAGATTGTGAGCTGAACTTAAGGCATTCTGAGCTTGATATAACTGAGAAAGCTCCTTTTCTGCAGCTGAATTCCCAGGTTTCATCTCCAGAAACTTTTTGTAACTTTTCTCCGATTCCTCATATCTACATCAGCGAAAAACTTCCTGAATCATATGATTTTTCAATCAGATATATAGAAATAAAAAAGAGAGAAAGACTAAGACTCGTCCAATAGTTATTGAACAGTCTAAAATAAAATCTGTAACTGTGAATGAGAAAATTTTTCTGGTTGCACATAAGAGAACCTCATAACAGAAATTGTTGGGTAGAAGAACAAGTCAGACAATGTAATAACACGCTAGATAATATAAATTTCTAGTCAATGTTTATTTGGGAGTTGTTTGGAGAAAAAAATAAAGAAAATAATATTTGAACGAAGAGCTGGCATATCAGCATTTAAAGTCTGGTCATAGTGCTGCTTATTACCTACCATCCCTAAGAAAATGAAAAGGAAGAAGCATGGAGAGCCTGATGCCATGTGTCAGTTGGTAAGGAAGACAGAAGTCCCTAAAAACAGATGATTGGTAGAATCATTTTCAGCTGGATCTAACCTTTTCACAGAATCGTTCAGTTTGTTTATAAACTTTTGTTTCTTTTTTCAGTGTCACAGACAAATAAGATCCTCAGAAATTTAGCTTAATCTCTGCCAAATATAACCTGCACAGCTGACGAAGAATGGATGCTCCACGCCAATATGCTTCTGAAAGTGCTGGATCTGCCTCGATAGCAGCAGTGAGGTCAGCAAGTGCCTCATTATATTTCTTCGCTTTTATACTCTGCGAAACTCTCTCAAACAGAGCAGCAGTATCACCAGGTTTTCCATCTGCATTTTGAATAAAGATTGCATATCGAGAGTAAGAGCTACTTTGATCCAACACCATATGAAAGCCAGTGAAGTAGTCACAAATCCAAACAGTCAAAAATACACCAATAAGTGCACTGTATTTCTTTGTTGCTTTTAACTCATTTTTTGCAACTTAAGGCACAATTTCAAAGCTTGGCACAACTCAACTGTCGTCCACCAAAATCACCAGCTTGCTTTTCCTGTGTAACTCTCCTTATGTGGAAACAGGAGAATAATTTAACAAGGCCCTATCAAAACTTTGCTTAAAACCAATAAATCACCATCAACATATACTCAATGTGGCATGGCGAGGATTCACAATTAGAACATAAATAAAATAAAAAATTACATTGCAGTAGCTCTCATATGAATTCCCGCGGCTCATTCCATACGACCATATTGCAACAGACATTACGTTAACCTAAAACTACTAAAAAAATTAAAAATTTCTCAGCTCTCACTAGAGCAACCGAACCAAAAAAAACCAAAGCCGCCATATTTTACACAACTGCAGATAGATCAAAAGAACAAGTTCAAACCAATCCTAGAAATACCAAAAGAAATTGAAGAATGGAGTTACCTACAAACGGTTGGAGTTGCAGGAGGTGGCAGCACAACACGAAATTCAGAATAAATACTGTGTAAAGAAAGCCTCTGCACGCCACGAAATCAGAACCACAGAGCTTCATCCCCATCTCCACCTCAATGTCACACAGCGTTCAACACTCTGCAACAAAACTACAATTAATGGAAACCAGGGATTCAACTATAGATACATGCGCGCGTTAAATGTGCGAGTTTTGCAAGTCTAGGATTTTAAGTACAGCAAGCAACCAAGTGAAAATTATTACACTACACTACTACTACAGTAGTTAGAAATTGCGTAGCGTGGAAAGGGATTCACATTCCAATTCCACGTTGTATAATCCTATAGTTGCTCGCCACGTGTATCCTCATTTCTGCCCTGGCTGTTCTCGTAACAAGTTGAAAGGTGCCACGTACACGGGCTTTTGGGCCATTCATGGTGGGCATACTGATCCAATTATGTTCATCATCACTTAGCCCAATTAGTCTGCTAGTGCTACTACGTTATGGAGGCCCAATTAGGAGCAGGCTTAGAATCTATGGGCCCAACCCATATGTTTGAAGCAGACAAGGATTGTCTCCCATATTGGTATTTGGTTATTTATTATTTTTCCAGTGAAGAGCATTTAAAAAAAAATTATTTTTTCTGCGTTTTTTCCTTCTCTGTTCTTCCATTTCGTTGTTTTCGCTGCTGCAAGTTACTAGTAGGTTCCCCTCTTCCTAGAACTTTCTCTCTCGTTTCTGCAAAGGTTCTCACTCTGTTTGTTCTGGAGTCCGACCTCGGCCGGTTGGGGGCATTGTCGTCTCTCACTGAGGAGGAAGAGGCAGGTATGTCTTTGGCACTCGGAGCCTTTGTCATTGGGTTTTTTTCAATTGTGGGTAGGTTGTTGTCCACAAAATCCTTTCACCCCGAGGCTTTACAGAACACTCTAAGAATGGCTTTTTGAATCCAGTGCGAGGAATGGATCTTAAAATGATAGAAGGTGAGAGATTTTTGCTCAAATTCTTCCATATCGTAGACAGGTACCTTATGTTGGAACGATGCCCTTGGGCTTATGACAAAAATTTGTTGGTTTTGGCTCCGGTGGAGGCTGCTGATCATCCGAATTTGGTAGACTTGAATTGGCGCCACTTTCATATTCATATTTATGGTTTACCGATGCGGAAAATGACCAAGGAAGTGGCTTCGTTTATTCGGAATCGTTAGGTCTCATTTATTAATATTAATAGAAGGATTGAATGAAAATTGATGTTTGCCCTCGACTAATTTATTATCGATTTATTGTAGGTCAAACAAATTTTTTGTAACTAAACTAAACTAGTTTGATAAGGGTTAAGATATACCCTCCTCACATGCTGATTGTCAAATATGTATAGGCCACTAATAAGTGCACTAGCTATCAAGTAGTATAATAAATATCGATCTCACGAGAATTTAAATAGAATAATTATCGAAACTATAACTAATCTACGATTATTTGGATGATTGAGAATCAGTGGATGGATTATTACTGCGAAAAATAACAACTAAAGAGAACAAGATAAACAAATTTGATAATGAGAATGATACTAAGACTATAGGTCCACCTAATTGATTCAATGAATGCAAAATTTAACAGATTAATCTAGTATGCAAGTGTTTTCATATACCGAGATTCTTCCCAAGTTAATTCATTACACTCTCTCGAACTGTACCAAACCTATTATCATCAAGAAAATAGTGGATCTCTTCAATCTAAAACTCATGACAATAATGCACTATTAAGATCTGTGAACAACCTATGCAATCGGATAAATCATGCCTATGTGTGTCAACATATCATTCAATTCACACTACAAATATCCTATCAACTGTGCCAAATCCCCACCCAGTTCATCAACGTAATTAATTAAACTCAAGAAATGAACAAACTCTCAAATTATAAGAACAAGCACAATAATTTGCAGATATATAAAAACAAAGTTGTAGATTAATGCAGTAAAAATACTTGCAACATTGTCTCAATTAGGCTTCCCAAAAGCCTTAATAAAAACTAAATTAGTTCATCCTATCTAAATCAAACACAAAAGAGAAAAATAAAGAAAAACTCATGAGGTCAAAAGTTGGGCGTGAACGGTCTGTCACTCTGGTGTCAAATCTTGCTCCTCCACTCTTTTTCGTCTTCTCCTTGTGTTCTTCAGAATTTTCTAGCCAAAAGGTTGCTATTTTTTCTTCTCTTCTTCTTCCTTTTATACTATTGCTAATTATGGTAGGAGAGAAAAAGAATAATACCTTCCATCTTTTCTTTCCTTTTCAGTTCCGTTCCTACCAAACATCTCAAACTATTCTAAAAATAGGTCCACAACAAGTTTATCAACACTCAACTTTGCAATCTTCCATTTATGCCTACTGCACGTCTGATAACTCGTGGGCCACGGATTATTTTTGTACCATTGTTACTGAAAAATTTGTTTTTCCATGATTTAGCTCTTTTCTTGCATCTCTCATTCCTTCCGCAAAACCACCTAAAATGTCACAAATACACACAAGATCAAGCATCATGTTACAAAAATATAGGGGTATTAATAGAAAAATACATCATATAATTAGCTCTAGTCACATGTATTAACGTGTGAAGATATATAAGGGTAATTTATTCGTAAAAAGATTTATTTAACCTACAATAAATCAATAATAAGTCAATCAGGATTAAGTATGAATTTTATCATTTTTTTTATTAATATCATCAAATTCGATAAATTTTGACTAATAGGTAAACTTATTTGTGAAACGAAAATAAACTTTAAATGTATTAGATGTAATTTTTCAAATTATAAAAAATTTATATATAATTATACCAAATTTTAAATTAGAAGAATGTAACTATCCCAGAAAAACAAAAAAAAAAGGTACTGGGGATGGTCAACTTGTAGCATCAAAAACGACTTTTTTTCACAGTGATCGAAGATGAAAAGTGGTCAACGACTGAATAAGTCTCTCTATGTTTGTGCATTTAATAATTAATATATAAAAGTGGTAAAAGAAATTAAAATGAGGTGGGGAAGGAGCAATCAGCAATCCAAACATATGTATGTATGAAGACATAAACAGCACAGCAACATGCGGCGGCTCCCAAGAATCTTTTCTCATACAACCTTTTTATTGGGGTTAACTAACATTCTACCCTAATTCCCAGGTCTCCTCTTTCACTTGCTGTCTACTTTTCAATTATTAAATTAAATAAAATGCATAGAGTAATGTGGGAAAAATTACTTGAACACACAAAGTCAAGGTCCACGACTTTCATTTCAAATTCTTGTTATTGCTGCTTATGCTTGGAACTTAACCAACTCCTCTTTTCGGCTATTAATTCAATTTAATTTCTTTTCAACTAATGTCTAACAAATTACAAGAAAATAATATCACTAAATTTCAATTAAATCATCGTATTCTAACAAAAGTATGAATATTTATACAATACATATTACAAATCTCACTACAAAACTTATTGTTAGAGCATCAACAACAATCTTGATTGGGGTCCTGGTAGTATTCTAGCCACATTTGTGTTTTTGGTTTTTTATCGTGCGACAAAGTTATTTAAACAGTCCTTATTACAAACATTTCGATTCTGAAGCTAATCAACAAATCATGATGGCTTAAAAGATTATAGTTTTGTCCAAGTGTATGATTGATATCGGGTCCTTGGGATCATGCCGTGTACCTCTTAATTTGATTTTTCAGAATGTTCAAGATTCGAATATAAATGAACGGATCCTTATCCTACGGGATCAATTTCGTCATGATTTTAGAGGTATTTACAACTGGTACATGTTTTGGTCACGTCGAAACTCATAAACTTGAACTTATATTCTAAACTCGCATTATTGGTTTCTCTAATAGAGTTATTCGGAATGATTATGATAGAATCATTAATTAATGCAATAATTTAGTTCCCACAGGATAATTACTGCATGCTTAACAGGGAAAAGAAGAAGAGAGGGGTCTTTGATAAGTACAAGAAGTAAGCCGAATCCAACGGCCCACGATGGTTAATTTATTGCCGGACTTAGTACCCAACAATTGATTTTCTAGAGAACGTATTTATATATAACGAACAAAATAAAAAGGAAAAATCAAAACCCACCAAAGTTGACGAGGTCGCTTTATAGTTCAAAGCCTCCAACGAGCAGTCAAGGAATATCATACATATATAATCAACTTGCCCATCAATTTATCAAAAAAATATAGATCAAAATTACAATAAATTCTAACGCAAATCGTATTTAATTCAATTTGAATCAATTACATAACAAGTATTTTATATTTATCGTATGATTTGTGTATATTTTAAAAAAAATAATCAATTATATAATTAATAAAACATATTTATTGTGTAATTAATTTAATTTAAGCAAGAATATAGCATATTATATAAACGAATTGTACGGAACCAAACACATTGAAATTGATTATGAAATTTTACAGCACAAACTTTTTTTTATTCATGCAACACTCCTAACTCCAAATCACCTACTTTTCAACATTAACACAATTCCTTCCTCCAATCATCCACAACCGTGGGTCCCACATCGACACGAATGGGGCCCACAATCTCATCTTTTTGCATTGGGCATGTCTAATATCTTATAACATGCATGGCTAGGACTGATTAAGTAGATTATTTTTTTCCAAAGAAATTTAAGTTCAAATTGGATTTAATTGTCGATTGGACACACAAAAATTTCCAACGTTGTGTATCTAATTGATATCATGATTTGTGTTGAAGCTGAAGTTGTCTTCTTTTTTCTTGGTGCGCGTGCAATGGGCATTGATACAACATTTGATTTTATGTGGAAAACGAAGGAGGAATGTATATGAGCTGGCCCTGTTCAAGATAAGGTTTTGTGCTAGGCCTCCCAGACAATTATTATATGGTACAAAAGAAGTGAAATCGAAAAAAACACATGCTAATAGCTAGTGGTTGCTAGTGAAGTGGCTCAGCCCCATGGCTGAACTCATGGAAGCAAATTTCGCTAGTTCTTGCGGCAAGAACGGCCCACCGGCACCGCCGTCTCCGCCCATGCCGAGAAAATCCCGCGTCAAGCTATGCTCCACCCCATGCATTAATCCAGAATGCAAGTTCAGCTGGGAGTTAGCCGATTGACTAATTTGTGCACCGGTTGACTGAATCATAGAGTGATGGTGGTGATCAAGATTACTGATGGTATTGCTTGTTTCGGAGCTGAAATTCATCATACCGTCGGCGGGTTTGGGGGCGTGATTCTCCGGCTGTTGTTTGCCGAATACTTGGTGGAGCTCGCTTCTGTTTTGAGCGAAAGATAGAGTGTTTGTGGAGGAAGAAGAAGGAGACGAGGAACTCATCATGACGCCGAGAGTGTTGCCGAAGAAATTCGGGTGGCTTTTGGTTGAGCCCATTTGAGCTGCTTTTTGTAGAAGTGCAGTTGCAGACATTGGCGCCGATGATGGGGAAGATTTTGATGATGAGTGATGGACGTTTTGACTGT
Source organism: Sesamum indicum (assembly GCF_026168435.1). Lineage (NCBI taxonomy): Eukaryota > Viridiplantae > Streptophyta > Magnoliopsida > Lamiales > Pedaliaceae > Sesamum > Sesamum indicum. Next base: position 15,126,364 of record NC_142667.1, read on the forward strand.
CGGAGTTGTAAAGGGAAGATAGAGAATCAGCCATTGGATTTGTGTTTGCTTTGTTGGTAACAGGCTCCTCCTTCAGCCCTTGTGGTGGCAATGGAGATAAAGAGAGATTTGCATAGTTTCCCATTGATGAAGTTGAGCCAAAAAGATTACTCGACGCCATTTGAATCATATCAGGCAAGCCAGTGCTTGAACTTGAAGCCATGAAAAGATTAGAATTGTGATGATCAAGATTAGGATTAAGCTGAGAATTTGCTTGATGATCCAACCAAAGTGACAATCTTGGCTTCTGCTGATGAGGGTCTCCGCCGAGGAGTGAATTTCCGGCGGACAACCCCCCAAACTCAGGCCGGAAAGCGGCACCGATATGAGGAATGTTGGAAAACGTGGACCCATGCTGCAAATTAGGCTGAGGGTTCATCAGATTCCCGTGATGACTGAGATCATTTCTGAAGTTCAAGCTAGTGTTAGCCCCAACAGTTGTAATTCTTGCACTTTCTTCAGCTAAGGCGTCACAGAAGGCTCTGTGTGTAATGAAACTATCCTTCCTGTAATTAAAAAAAAAGAAAATCCCAACTAAGAATGTAATGAATACATGATGTGTATATATCCAAACACTTATTACCTAATCATTTGGTGGCAATAAATTGAAAAGGGAGTGGTGCAATATTAATTAAAGCAGCAGGAGGTTTGCACACACACATGAGGGCAGCATTAAATTCTTGCAAACAAATATTCCTAAACAAGAAACACATGTAAAATTAAATACCTGGAAAACAGCGTACCACAGTCACATTTGTACTCCCTAGTCCCACAAGTCTTAGAATGAGCTTTCCAGTCAGATTGAACTGCATATTTCTTGGAACACTTCTCACATTTCCACTTCTTCTCGCCATGCTTCCGGCTGAAATGCTTCTTGATGCCCGTAAGATCTCCGAGGGCCCGGGCGGGGTCGTGGTGGACGCAGGTCTTTTCCGGGCATATGTACACCTTCTTCTTGATTTGATCTTTGTTGGCTCTTTGCTTCAGCTTCCATGGGAGGTTATGACCTCTTCTGTGGAGCTGCAGATTCTGGTCCCTCTGGAAACCTTTGTTGCAGATTTCACAGATGAATCTGTTTGTAGCCATGAGTGTCTTTGGTGAGAGAGCGATGACTTCTGCATCTGGATCTGTAATTAGTACGTCAATTGTATTAATTAATGTAATTTCAAGAACAGATAACTAATTATTACAGAATTGAAGTACTAGTTGTTATACAGTTAGTACTACATATACTGTAATAATTATTAAGGTTAATCATCATATATATTAATTACCTGGTGTTCCTGGAAGGTTTCTTTTCTTCTTGGCCGCAGAAGGGAGGCTGGAGTTGGAGTTGGGTTTAGGGTTAGGGTTTGGTAGTTGTAATTGTTGGTGCGGAAAAACATTGGGTGCTGCGGAACTGGGAACAGAGAACACATCACCAGACATCATTTGGAGATTGAGAGAGCTTTGGTGGACTGGTGCAAGAAAAACAAACAAGGATGTAGTAGAAGTAGTGCTAGAAAACAAAAGAAACAAGAGAGTTTCTCCAAATACAAACAGATGAATCCTTTGGTATTATTCAGACAACCTTTGAGCAGCTACCTATATACTCATCAGATTGTGCCAAAACAAGAAGAAGAAGGAAAGAACCACAAATGAACATAAATACTAAGATGATGACGAGATTGGTTTGAATCCGACCGGCGGCCGCGACCGGGCAGAAGAAAACAAGTAATAACAGGAGTATGAAGTGATGAAGTTGGGAGTGTTAATGTTACAGAGATCTGGTGGAAGGTGTGTTTGATTTCTAGAGAAAACACCAAAAAACCATTGAAAGCTAAAGAGAATATTTCCTCTCTTTTTCTAACAAAACCCCCCCCAGTCTCTCTCTCTCCTCTCTCTCTCTCTCTCTCTCTCTCTCTTGTGCAATAAAAATTTAAGCTTCTATCACCCCTTGGACATCCTATCTCTTCATCTCTTAATTTCAAAGTCGGTCAGCCATAGATTTAGCTGCTGGGCCCACTTTCTCTCTCCTCTCTCCTCTCTCCTCTCTCTCTCTAGATATATACACTTGTTTGTACGTATGCATTGGCTGTATGCTGCTTGTAACCAGAATGTGTAGAGCTGTGTGTCCTCTGTAGTTTTTCGAGCTAAAAATTGCAATTATCAAGACCATACATCAGAAATTTAAACAAAAAGGTTATCTTAGTACTTATATAACATATCTAGCTACTACCAATTAAACTCCACCAATCACGTGTCATTTATCCATACTATTACACACAGCAACGCGCTTTATATTCACAAACCGCGATTAATTACATCATCGTACTAAATTTTTTGTGAAGTCTAAAAATACCCTTCAACTGATAACATAAGTAACTTATTCAACTTTTAATTTTACATAAACTCAAAATTAGTTTTTTTTCTTTTTTTTTTCAAATATAATGTATTGATTTATATATTTCATTCTTACTTATAGTATATTTTAAAAACATAAAAAATTACCTATTATACGTACATAAAAACGACATGTCACAACAATTAGTAGTATTCTAATTTAAATTTTTGCATTTATCTAACCATGACTAATAATAATCATTTAATCTACGTTCTCGACCCCCCACTCCTGTTGTAATAAAAACAAAATCAGACAATATTTATTTTAATAAACTTTGACGAAATATATTTCACAGCAGTTAATTATTTTTTACATCTATATATAACAAAAATCCGTGATATTAGAAAAAGTGAGGGTGGAAAGGTCAAATGCATATTATATAAATATATGGTCTTATTTTTTTCCTCACAAAGACATATATATTTATATGTATATTAAAATACTAAAATAGTTTATAATACAGAAAAATAATTGGCTACTTTTGAGATCCCAAAAACAAAGAGTGAAAAAGTGGAACAGTAAATATGTAAAAAGTGGGTTGCCTTTTCACACACACACAGCTGCTCGTGCGTCTTCAGGAATAAAATCATTACAACATAATTATAAAGTTGAACTTTGCACGGGATTTCCTGTTTTTTTTTTAATTTTTTTTCATGCTATTTAAATTTAAATATATAGTATGAGCAGAGATGAATTATTAATAATTACAAGGGGAGTGCAGCAGATGTGTCAGAAAGTTTTTTTCGCAATTCCCGATGGGTTTTTCAGGCACCCGTGACCCCCCCCCCCCCCACCCCCTCTGTTTGATGTCGCTATGAGACTGACTATTGGGACCCCCACTCACTGCCTTAGCATATATATATGTCTATGTCTATGCTCTATGAACCTCTGTCTCTCTGTGTTGCTTATGTACATATGCATGTATGTCATGTTATGTTGTGATGGTTTGTGTTTTTTTTTAAGGGATGAATTATTATTAATTAAAATAATGCGATTACAATAATTATATTTTTTATTAATAATATCAGATAAATATAATTTAAATAACACCTACTATGCAATAAAATAATATTTCACGCACAGAGTGAGGTTCTAATCTATGATCTTTAAAATTATGAGATCTCAATTTCGTCAAATGAATTAAATCTTCTCGACAAAAGGGGTGATAATGGATCACACCATGAGCAGGATGTGATGTGTGCATATGCGTTTAAAAAGAAAAAAAAAAAAAACCTAAATTGGTGATCTCATGTGAATATATTGCAAAAGTTGCAACTTCTTTCTTTCTTCTAAAGTGGGATAAAAATCATAGTTGAAGCATCAACTCCTTTTGCTTCACACGCGCGCACATATATATATACACGTACATATTTATTTATTTATTTATTTTTTAACCCAAGAAATCTAATTCCTGCACACTCCCAAACTGCAGACTTTTGGTAAGAAACTTGGAATTCAATATTATCCCCTATAAAACAAGTTTCACGTTAATATTTCATCTTCCATATATGGGATTTCACTTTGTAGCTAGCGAGTTGTGTGATATTAGTTCTATTTGGAGGCCATGGTCATGGTCATGGTCATGGTCTCAATCACACACACACACACATGGACCCTCTCCACTTTGAATTAGCAACCAAGATTTGAGTCATCAATTCCAAGAAGGTTAAATTTTAATTTGTGGAGGAGAAAGAGAAAATGGGAAAAATGGAGGAGTATATATGAAAATCTTTTATTCAAATCAGATTCGATCGAATCAAATCAATTATAGAATAAGTGTGATATATTTATTATCTAATTGATTCATTCTTTATGAATTATTTACTAATTCTACAATAAATATATTGTACTTGTCATATAATTTATTTAATTTTTTTGGGTATGTATATAGGTAGAGTAGGAAGGTGACGGGTGGTGTAGGGAACTTAACTATCCAAATTCCAACCTCACCTTCAGAGTGGTCCATCTCTCATATATATGGAGTTAATAATATTTTTGCTAATTAAAATTGAAGAAGGGAATATCACTTATTAATTCATAATAATAATAATTTTAACTGCTTTTGGCTCCATTCACTTGGATCTTACTACAAATCGAATTATTCCATCTCTATATACCCTACCACCATACCAATCCCTATCACTCCCCCCCTCTCTCTCTCAATATTCTAGCAATCACAACCCCTCATTCAAATTCTTTACTTTAAATATTAATATTATGTACATAATTCACATTAAATAAAAATTCATACTCATGATACTAGTTTGATATTTTTTGAATTAAATTGGTTTAGCAAGAAATATATTATATTAGCATAAGAGTACATATATACATATTGGGTTTTTTTTTTTTTTTTTGGGGGGGGGGGGGAGAAAATAAAATAATATCAGTAGATTAGAAGAAAAAAGCATGCACATGCATACGTAGGGACATATGGGCCTACAAAAATATGGAGCCCTAATTCCAAGGGTGGATTACATTATGGGATGAAGATTTGAGTTGTTGTCCGACCACATAAGACATCACTTCAACTTCCATGATCCATCATTTTTATTTTATATTTTTATTTTTTTTACCTCTTCCACTTCCCCATGCATATATGTAACCCGCTTTTCCTATTTAAGTATTATTTTAATACCCATATGAATATGTACGTTTTTTAATTCAATTAGTAGGAAAATCGATCACAGCCCCTGAAAACGCGTTTTAGTGTTGCATTTTCAAGGTGCCTATGTAGAAATTTGATGCAAACCCTATTACAAAGAAATTCGGGTCCTCATCAAACCCAGCGCCCTCTGCCTTTCTTTTACATATATATATATATACATACATGGAGAGAGAGAGAGAGAGATTTAGAGACCGACAATTTCTTATTCATACACCCATCCAAGAAAGTCTTTAAAAATTCAAAAATAATAATAATAACAGATTTAAAATATCAGAGAATTTCAAAACGAAGAATCGATTAATATTTGATTTTTGTGTTGTACATTAAATAATTATTGTATATATGTTAAGAAGGTGTGGTAATTAACCATCAAGTTGTAGCACATGAATTAGGTGGGGTTTTAGAAATTAAATTAGTAAAGTAGATAGGGACATCAAATAATTGTTTCATAGTAACAAAAAAGAAAGAAAACACATTGGATGAAAGCTGTTGGTTAAGTTTTTATCATATTATATATATGTATATGTGAGGGATGATAGATAAATAAATAAATAAAACAAGTTGAGCGTTCGCCCACGGCAAACAATTCCATTTGGTTGGGGACTGCTTACACATGGGCTTGTCTATTTATAGGAAAATAGATGGAGTATCCAATGCTCCACCACACTCCCTACGTTCCATAATTCAGTTTCACGTTTTTACAGTAGCAGCCTCATAAGGTGGCTGGCCAAACCACGACTCTTGGATAAATATACATACACTGCGGGTGTACAAACATACGTACATGGGCAGAGACAGAGAGAAGCAGATCTCTGTGCACATGATCAAACAGTGGGGTTGTCAGAATTATTGAATATCAAACAGTATATATATACATATGCTGAGATTTCTGTTAGATGTTAATATCATGCATTGCATGGGTGGATGTAGATGTGGATCTATCTGAAATTGGTCAAACTTATGTACTTTTTGATGTGCCAAAGTAACATGGTGGCGACTACCTTGGCCTGGAGCTGTCGGTATGTAATAAAATATATACTGTTGTCTATCAGTCTATGGTTGGTGATCGATCCACTCTTGCTCATCAGCTATGCATATCATATTCCAGCAACCACCTGTATATATATATATATATATATATACATAAAACTTCCCCAAAATCCAATCAATATATTCTCTCTAATTAATAATAATTCTTCAATGTGGTACCTGTCCTAAGGTTGATCAAGGAATTTCTTTCCTTTGTCTAGGGCCAATAATACATTTCCTTGACTTAATAAACATTTGCTGAACCTGTTCCTTTAGTGACTGCAACTTTAGCAATAGCAGCAAATAGAACGAGATCGACACTGTAAATCGTTTTATACTTGTCCTTCCGGGATCACTGCCAGTAGGTAAACTTTTAGACCACTGTTTATTCCCATTTTCAAATCACATTATGTTAGTTGGATTATTGCAAGATCAATGTAAGGTTCACTGCCTGAGAGATTGTCGGATGGTGGTTATGGAAAAAACTTAACCTGGAAAGCACGCAAAGGTTACAGGAGAATGAAAAAGAAATTTCAAGAGCAATGTGTGGTCCTTCAGATATAAACTGGAAAAGTCACACATGAAGTTTCATAAATGTTCTTAAAAGGAGCAACAATTGTTTGCAAACACAATATACATCCAAAACATCATTTTGTTCATCTATAACAAGTCAGACAAAGTTCTGACCTCTAATTACCAAAGAATGAAGACAAAGTTCTGACCTCTAATTACCAAAGAATGAATGCTTACATTGAATGAGTTAAAGAACAACAGTATGTAATTGTATTACAAGAATCCCGTAACTCAAATATGTAGGAGGAATTAAAGGGAGTAAGCATACTTCTCATGAAACGCAGACATACACAATGCACAAATACAAGTTACACAACCAAGCATGTAAACTGTGAACCGGAGCAAGAGAATACCAAAGACATCATGCAGCTCAATCCATCAGATGTTGCTATCATGTTCATTTCTTCAACACACTGCAAGAAACATATTTATGAGAAAGAAATATGCAATTATGCTAGTCTTGGTTGTGTGAAATATACCAAAGCTAGTGAAATTAAGGCTCCCACCGAACCATGGAAAATTGGGGAAGGGGTAAAATACGGAAGAGGATAACTTGACATGAAAATGTCTGCAAAAAGTAAATGTTCCTTAGTCTTCCAACTGTTTCCTTGTATCTGAAAAGTTTCTAGAAAGTAGGAAGATGTGACTGAGAACTGGGGGAAATTTTGGCTTCATAGGAATAGGAGATTTTCTCTATCAGATAAGATTTCTGATTTCTTTTATAATTGCTTTTCTTCCCAATTTTTCTAGACCCAAACAGAGCCTTAGGGTTCAAGTTCAAAATGTGACTGGCATCAGAAGAGAACAGAGGAAGTCCCTGAATAAGAGTTTGGCATGCAATGGAAATTAGAAACTTACTTGTATAAATAGGCTGCAATCCCAAGAATTATACACAGCAAAATTATGTCAATGCAGAAATTTCGACTAGATCTCAGCTGAAATAAAATCAAAAGCTCCATCAACCATGGTGAAAAAAGAGAATAATGTGATAGAACAGACATAGAAGAGTATGTCCAAACTGAAAAGGAAAACTTCATGGCACCTGGTTAACTGTGTCCTTCAGTCTGACATTTGTATTTTTAAGATCAGCTGTTGCCTTGTCCACCTGTAAATAGTTGACAAAACTTTAGAATTCTCTCTCACAAAGTCAAAGAACTGCTCTATACTGGCAGTTTGTCATTATAAAAGCTAGGAAATCTCTCTACAAATTTGAGGCATGCCTAAGTGAAGGCAAACATAGGATATATCTAACCACTCTAAAGTCCAAATGTTGCTATTGCAGCAAAGCTTCAAGGGGAAAAATTTTTACCAGACAACTCATATTCATATTCTTTTCTGAGATTCATGTTAGAACGAGACAAAAACTATGGGAAAACGAGAGACACCAGGAGATAGAGAAAAACATGACGAACAGCTACAAACAAAATCATCTTTTCTATAAAGATAATGAAGTTACTTCAGAAAGTCTAACCTTAGTGTCAATCTCATCCATAAGAGGAACTTGCCTATCCAATTCCTGCATGAAATGCATATTTAAAGTTCTTGTTGACCCTTGGAGAGTAACAACTAAAAAACCAACTGACAGAAATAAATGAAAGTGGATACAAAGACCAAGAACAGAAATTGTAAGAAAGATAACCTCATTCATGTCATGGGCCATGTTTTTCAATGTATGCAAGCCTTCAGAGATCATGTCTAATCCTTGGTCCTGTATCAAGATGACAGTACATAATCAGCAAGAATCAAGATATAATCAATTAAAAAGGAGTAAAGCTTGCCTAAATTAATTGTATACTGTATATTAAAAGAAAGGAACATGCCTGTTTCATTTTTCGCATTTCATACTCTTGCCTGAACTGGCTGGACTCTTCAGTTTGCTGAAAGTATTCATCGTCGAACCGTCCATCTAAAATTCAATTTTAATCATAAGTTCACAACTAAAGAACAGACTGAAGCTTCACCCACCCGATCCCCACCCTTCATTACATAGTATTAGCAGGTTAGCAATCAACAGGCACATGGTACAGACACACATATATATATGCATAATTGTCGAAGTAACCATTTAAAATGAAATTTGAATGTACAAGTGGAGAACTAGAGAACAGACAAGAACTTCAACTCTGCACAAACTCTCCCTGGTTATTGCAAGCCGCAAAACCTACTAGACACACACACACACAGCAGCAGCAGCAGAAAATTGAAGGGTTAGAACATCTAAATATGAACCAGATGGAACACGAACCTGAATCAAATTTGATTTCTGTACGAGGAGCTGAAGTTCCCCAACCCCTAGATGGTTTAGGTGGAGCTGCAGAGCCATCAGGAATGGCTTGAATCCTATCAGGCAATGCAAGGACCAGATCATTGCGGGCAGCAAGTTCTTCTGTTGAAAGTCCTTTAACCTGCATCAATATCGTCAATAGCAAAGTACACTCCATAATGTCACACTAGGGCTTATTTATCAAGGCAGCATATGGGAGTGAAATAACATAATTAAGAACATGGAAGACATAAATGAGCTCCAAATTTAATCAAAGGAGCTCCATCACAAATCAAGGAGAAGTCAATGCACTCCGTATGATTGCATCAAGTTCCTCAAGCAACAATCTCAGTCAACCTAGTCTTTATCTAGTCATAACATTAGAGTCCAAGAGCAGACATTGCTTTAACTTTGATCTAAGACACTCGTACTATCAAACAGCATGACTTTAAGAACACTGCATCTAGGAGTGGTTTACCTTCCTACCAAGTAAGACTGGTTATCAACAGTCAAACTAAAACACTGTATGCAGCACCAATGCAAGCACAATTGACAGGAGTGAACGTCGAAATATATCAACTCCTTCAGAGGCTGCAACTCTCATATATAGTGGTGAATCAAAGTTAAAGAACTGTAATCTATGCGTATTAAAATGATTATTCAATCCTTCTAAGCAATGGCATTAACGGCCGAACCAAACAAGATTCTAGTGAAGAGGCCTCAAATGGAATGAATAGACCCCAAACAAGATTCACCCAGGCATGGTACGTGGGTCCAACTGAATAAAATTGCACGGCTGTAATTTCTGAAAGGTTCAAGATACGAAACCATTTAGCTTAAAACATTCATAGGCCATGAACTGCTTCATAGTCCAGCTAGCCAACAAGGTCATTAACTCATGAGCATAAGCTCCAATTCATCTTTAGCAGTCTATCTACTACTAAATTAAGTATACCAATTGACTTTATTCAGATTGAATTTGGAACAGAATGCATTTTGTAAAATGATTTTGGAAATAACTGATTCTACAAGATTGTTGTTTGCCAAAAGCTACATTTATGGATTTTGCAAAGAGCTGATATGGCCAAATTTGATTCCAGTATAGTTAGTCAAACCGCTCTAAAACCACTGTGGAGTTCCAAATATGTATATTTAGGCTAAACAGCCGTAATGAAGTGAATGAAAAAGCACAAAGTAAGAAGGAAATGAGAGCGAATAGATTAAACCTTCTTAACAGCTAATCTTTGCAATTTGGGGACCTCTTCAAGCAATCTGGCCTTCGTCCTCCGAATCTCGGCATTGATCGCTACAGCAGACGCCCTATTCTTCTCACTGGAAGCTGTCTCCGCTTTCTGCCAAACAGAAATTATTTCAAAATCTCATCACATTCAAAAAAGTAAACACATTCATAACAATTGGAGAAGCTGGGAGAAAGAAGAGGTAGACCTGAAGAGCGGATTCAATGTCGGACTCTACGGAAGCGTAGAGGCGGGCGAAGGCGTCATCGCCGGAGACGTTAGAGTCCTTCTGCGCAACGTCGTATTTGTCGTACTTCTTGCAGATCGCGTCCACACGAGTCAATATATCGATCACGCTCATCTTCCACCCTTCCGTTCTTTCAATTCCTGAATTGCCTTCGGGTTTTCTTTGGAAAAATTACTATGAAGTTGTAGAAGAGTGTGAATAGAGAGAGGTTTAAGAACTGAAAAGGGGCTGTGTTGCTGTTCTTGAACAGGCTGGATTTGGTTCAATGCTTCCAGCAGGGAGAAACAAATCATAAACTATGTATTTTGCACAGTTGCACCTTCGAAATAGGCTGAATAGCCACATTGCACCCTTTAAACATAAAAATACTACTGCTACCACCGAAATACCTAACCATTGGCAGTTTGCACCCTCAAGGTATTTCCAGACCAGAAGACACCGGAAAATTGATTTTCCAGGAAAATAATTTCAATTTTTATGCAGGCTAGAGTAAAAATAAGCATTTTATTTAATTTTTCCTTTCTTTGCTTAATTTTAATTTTACTTTTTGTTTCTATACCACCCCAAAAAGAATTTGACAACCTAACATGAAAGTTTGTTGTGTAAAATAGTCATTTTATGTTGTGAGGTCGCAATATGCCCTTAAGTCTATTTTATGGGTCCACATTGCAAATTGAATAATTACATCACACTTTCTCAAAATTTAATATAATTATAAGTAAGTCCCTTAAAGTTTGAAAAGTTATACTTAACATCCAAACATTTATTTCCGTTCAACAAATAAATTCATCTGTTGGTAAACTTTATGAAATTTGTTGGAAACTCATATTTGCGCCGATCTTCTTACTACAAAATATTATAAAAAATCTTTTTCTAAGTACAACTACCATTATAAGAATAAAGATGTACCTCCTTTCATGTATTAAAATGATGTAAATAGCTATTTTTGTCAACAATATTTATTTAACATATAATAAATACATAATAAGTCAATTAATTATAAAATTTCATTCAACTTTTTTGTTCATATCAAAATTTTACTAACTGATGATGTATGTGTTTGCTGAATGAAAATAAATATTATGAGTACTAAAATATAACTTTTTAAATTATTAAAATCCAGTGTAACTATCATGTGCAAATTACATAAGCTGTTAATATTGCCAAACCAATTTTATTGCTGGCAAACAAATCCTCCTCAATCTGACGGGCCACGGTTGGTCCGGGAATGAGGTGGTTGTGAGAAAAAACTGCATTACAATTAGAATTGGTACCAGCGGCATGATATTACAAGAAGCAATTAAAATTAACTGTTTCAGACAGCAGACATGACTTATATTTTGCCAGCGTTTGGTTCAGATATCGAAGATGGGAAAATCGACTTTGTTAACAAGGAAAGAATTGAAGGATTCTGTTGTTACATTCTGGTGATAATTGAAAAATAGGAGATCCGTACTCGTCACGGATGAACTGGAAAGCTATGTTGAATTTAAGGCTTCAATTTGGGGGGCTCTCCAAAAATTGAAGGTCCGAAAGCCAATAACTTAAAAATGGTGTACCGTCCATAGGGGCTATTGATTTCACAATACCGAATTTTCACGTTCCAGATGCTCGCTAGCTTCCTTGAATGACAATAATTCTTGCAACAGTGATGCCAGTTTGGCCTCATCTGCTTCACGGATATGGACTGGAACTTTTTCCTGGTAGCCAGGGGCGCTCGTCTTCTTCCTCATGCCATCGCATTGCCTGCAAGACACTCAAAATTAAGGATCCAGCAAAGTAACACCAATGGTTTAACTATTGATCTTTCTCTCAGCCATGCATCTATAATGGTCATGAGATACACCAAGCAACTATAATTCAGGTGATGAGTTTGAGAGGTTTCTTACTTTTCTATCTCCTCCATCTTCTTTTTTAATTTTTCAAGTTCAGCTTCCACATTGATGTTCCCTTTGAGTTTGAGGTAGACTGAAAGAGCTTCATTTACAACATCCACTATACAACCGACTGGAGCATCATCAGCCTCGCTTAAAACCTGAGATTATTATCCATTTCAAAACATTCAGAGATATGTAAATATACTGAACAAAAGACCAACTCTTATGAAAGAAAGATTGCTCCTCGGGAAGAAACAGGAAAATAACCATTTTACGTACATCCAGAGATGATAATGTGGCAAGAGTGGAAATCTCCAGTTCATGCTTCTTGATGATATGGCATGCATCATTTGTGCGGCAACGAACAAAAGCTGCCCGCCTGGGGAAATATTTTTGTTATCAACAAAATCAAGAACTAACCATCTAACACATTACAAAGCACTTAGGAACCAAATGCCTCTTCAACTTCCCACAGCTCATAGAGACCAATTCTTCACGAAGAATTCCACAAAAAACTTCAACAAGAGCAAACTTCAGTAAAGATAAGAGGGGACATCTGATAAATAATTTACAAGGGATGAAGGGAGATAAAGTGCAAAACAAGCAGGTCATGCTCAAAATTACATAGAAAACATACTGACATTTTCACAAGAAAAAAGCCTATCATAAGATACAAAGTAGACTAAAACTTTCATGTTACCAGGTTTTCAGTTAATGCTGCCTTTTCCTTATCTGATAAGAATAAGCTAGTAACCCAACAATCTTTAATGTGGTTAAGATACATCTACAATTATGAAATTACATTGATTCACAATGATGAGATTTACCTTTCAAATCTCTCATTTGGTGCCAACTGAGACCGCAGGGACCTCAGTGATTTCACAACTGACTCAATCGTATCCATCTCCAACTCCACAGCATCATTAGTCCAACACTAAAGACAAGAATTCAGAGAATTATCGGTAATTGATTATAAACAACATATATTATCTGAAGTAAACTATATATAAATATTGTGCTAAAGCATGGGAAACTACTGAAAATACCACTAAATCAACATAATAAGTAGATTGTTGTGCTCCATAGGTGTAAATAACATAATGGACAGATGGAATCCTATAACAGGAACTTGGATCAGAAATCTCGACATACATGGCCACTCAGTTGGTAAACTATGTTATGCTACATCAGGCCAGAAAAATGTAACAAAATAAACACTCCTTGTGATTCTTATCACTTAGCTTTTGATTCCTTATCATGCATAAAAATGTTAAAAATATTACCTCAACGGTTGATGGATATCCGGAAATCACAATTGACTCTTTCCTCACAGAATCTTTGTTGGAAGGAAGTCGCTGCCATAGTTCTTCTGTGACAAATGGCATAAAAGGATGAAGTAGCCGCAACCCATTATCCAAACACAGCCACAAGGTATCCTGTGCATATCTTCTTTCAGCTGCAAATGTTGGATCATTACCAGCAAAATAAGGCTTGATTACTTCAATAAACACATCACACAATTGAAACTGCCACCACGAGTATACAGCTGTTGCAGCATCAGAGAATTCATAGGAATCCAAACAAAGCACTGTTTTTGATATAGCTTTGTTCAGAACAGAGAGTATCCACTTGCAGCTGAAAGGCATGGTATCTGGAACAATTGCTGCTGGAGGGATGTAATCATCTCCAAGTTTACTCATAGCAAACCGTATAGCATTCCATAACTTGTTACACCATTGACGATATCCAACCACCCTCTGGATGTCCAGATTTATTTTGTCCGACTGAAAGAAAATAATATGAAGATCAAACACCAAGGAGAACTAGAAATTAATAAAGAAACAAGATATCAGGTATTGACCTGAGCTGTATATGATACAAGAGCAAAACGCAGAGCATCTGCACCACATTCAGGAATTCCGTCAGGGAAGTCCTTTGCCTGACCCTCTTTTGCAGTTTTCAATTCCTTGGGATCCAAATTACCCTCCTCCAGCCTTTTGTGAAGATCTTTCAATGTTATTCCATTTATTACTTCAAGAGGATCAATAACATTTCCTAATGACTTGGACATTTTGCGACCATGTGCATCACGAATCATAGGGTGCAAGTAAACCTGCATGTAGTTTGGATGCATCATTATTTCCAGATTGGGCTTGAAAAAACACAAATTATGAGGCAAAACTTGATTGATAGAAACAGATAATTCTAGTTGCTTTTGTAAAAAACAGCTTCTGAAGTGAATCCGCACTTTCCAGAGTGCAGGCTTCAAAAGTCTAACAAAAACTGAGATTTACCTCTTTCAAGAAACAGATTGCCCAAACTTGCAAAATACTAAATGGCTTTTAAGTGGTCAAAGCAAAAAGATTTAGACGAATAGTCTACAATGCATCAAACAGCATATCAAGGCAAACAGAGCATCAACAAGCCACAAAGGATGAGCAGTACGATGTAGATAAACATTGCTCACCTTTCTAAATGGTACATCACCTCCAAGCTTCATTCCCAACATCACCATACGAGCAACCCAGAAAAAGAGGATATCGTGGCCAGTTTCAAGCACAGATGTTGGATAAAATGCTCTAAGATCCTTCGTCTCATCTGGCCACCCTAATACAGACAATGGAAAAAGACCAGAGGAAAACCAGGTATCCAAAACATCTGGATCTTGGAAAAGCTGGAACTTCTTTCCAGCAAAGATTCTGTTAGCTTCATCCTTAGCCTCTTCCTCATTCCTGGCGACCACCCAATGGTTATTGTATGCACCAAGTTCCTTGAGATCATCATCGTCCAGCATTGCGTACCATGCAGGAATGCGATGGCCCCACCAAAGTTGTCTTGAAATGCACCAGTCCCGAATGTTCTCAAGCCACCTGCACCATCAAGGACAAACTCATTAATACCAAAATTTAGAAAAACAGGATATGACATGATATGTTACATTTCATAACCAACTCCCTAAAAGTGCAGAAGAAATGTATCAATCGAGAATTCATGCATAATGACGAGAAACTGAATATCATTGCTGCCTGATCATATTTTGTAAAAAAACTTAAAAGGATATTATCATTTAACTGTATACCTCTTCCATTCAGCAACATATTGTTTTGGGATGATCTCAATCTTTGGATTTGCATCATCCATGACAGCATCAAGACCTTGTTGTGCCATGCTTTTACAATTAACATACCATTGGGGCTTTATTAGGGGCTCCACTACATCATTGCTTCTTGAACAAATGCCGAGGCGCATCTCATTATTTTTATCACCCCTATAAAGTCCCTTGAGTACAAAGAAAAGCAACTTTCAGAATACATGTGACACGAAAAGCATATATACACATACGAACTCCTAAGAGTCTATAACCCATCTCTAATATCTCAGGAATGAAGTAGATAAGGTTTACCTTTTCCTTTAATGCTTCGGTCACAGCAACACGAGCCTTAAAGCGAGGCATCCCTGCAAACTCTGGACCACCATTGCTATTTATGTTTCCATCATCAGTGAAAATGTTGATAAACTCAAGATTATGACGCTTTCCGACCTCAAAATCATTCGGATCATGGGCTGGAGTTATCTGCAAAATGATCCATGCGCCACTTACATTGACTTGTTGTCAGATCTGGAAAAATAGGTGACAAGCATTCTGAGCTCAGAAAATCACTCACCTTAACAGCACCAGTCCCAAAATTCATATCCACGAGCACTGCATCACAAACTATAGGAAGCTTCCTTCCATTGAAAGGATGAATAGCAAATTTCCCATGAAGATGACTGTATCTTGGGTCATCCGGGTGTATAGCGATTGCGGTATCACCCAACATTGTTTCTACTCGAGTAGTCGCAACAATAATTTCACCTAACCCTCCTTCCAAGGGATAAGCAAATGAAGTCAACACCCCAAACTCCACAGGTTTCTCATATCCAGGAACTCGTAATGGCGTCCTCTCTTTAATTTCTATATATTCCACCTAAAAACACCAAAAACTTCAAAAGTTTAGGGCACACTTTTGCCAACATATAAGTAAGTTCATATGCCAGAATGGATGTATCTTACCTCAATATCAGATATTGCAGTCCGCAAGACACAATCCCAGTTCACTAGCCGTAGATCTCTAGAAAGGAAACAAAAAAAGAAATAAATAAAATTATACAATGAAATATAAAGCATCTCAAAAAACAGAAAAATGAGTTTGCAAGTCTTATCAAATCCATGAGAGATACTTAAGTATTTAAGTGTTATGATGGTGGAACACCGGAACAAAGCAAAACTACTAGTAAGTGATTCGCAAAAAAGTTAAACTCCAGCATTCAGAAAGCTTTAAACATATCATATACTTAACATTTGCCAAATAAATGATCGTCTGATGGAAATAACAGCTGCTTTAGGCAGCAGACAACAGTAGCCAAATATCATGAGGGGATATAACAAATATTCTTTCACCCAAAACTTGAAATGTGGATATTAGGGGCCACACAAAATGAATTATGATTGGGTTTTTATGACCAAAAGAAAAAACATAAGCAGCAGTAACAAGGACTTTGTTACAAATTTACTGCATAGACACCAACATACCTATAGATAACTCCCTCCCTGTAGAGTCTTACAAAAGCCTCAGTCACAGCTTTTGATCTCTTGTCGTCCATGGTAAAGCACTATTAACGATACGAGTATAAAAGACAATGAGCACAGAATAACATAACGCATAACTGATTATCAGAACCATCCATAGACAAATAGTAGCAGTATTTATATCAAATAGATGATGCAGTGATAACCAAATTCATCACCTCACGAGACCAATCCAGAGATGCACCCAAGCGACGAAGTTGTTTTAGTATAGTACCCCCATACTCATTCTTCCATTTCCAGACCTGTTATTGAATTATCAAAGTAAAATCTTGCTATCAGTAGCTATTTGTATGTCCAAAAGGTCCAAGCACAAAGATACAAAAACTCTAAAATCATCCTCAAAGAAATAAGTCAAAAGGCTAAAGCCTAAACTCACTTCGGCTATAAATCCATCACGGCCAACATCATGCCTTGTTAATTTCTTTTCTCTCATAATTTTCTTCTCCACAACAACCTGAGAAAGTCAACATAATCAATTAACTATTCACGGACCAACAATTTTGCAGTTGCAGGCATACCCATCACAAACATCACAGAAATGTCTCCAAAATTAGTAAAATACTAAAAGTTTATTGACTATGTCACCATGATGATAGTACAACAAAACTGAAAAGGACTCAAATGTAAACTGTTCAGATGATTAGTTAATGACGATTAATATAGCTGAGGAGCCTCTTTCAAATTCTCAGACCAGGATTTTCTAATACAGAAAGCTTATACTACAATAAAATTGCACTTATAGATTTTATGGCAAGTCATGTGAGTATGTAACAAGATGACCTTTCAGCGAATTATTCATAATAAGCCACCGTAATTGACAGCTAGAAATCCATTGCACCGAATTTTTTATATAATTTTTACCCATAATTTTGTTAAGTTACAAATTCAATGTAATATTGGGTTCCAAAATTTTTATCATTCATAACATATGCATGGAATAACATGAGCGATTAAATTTGACAAAACTCAGCCACCAGCATCCAGTATGTGGGACCTTTTGTTGGCCGTTGTGCCAAAAGTCTGGACCCAGAATGCTTAACATGGGCCAGGACAGTTTAGTCAAAGCCTCACAGCCAAGAAAGATGACTGAGGGCACCACACCATCACAATCCTCCATTGAAACACTCTGTGAAGGGATCACTTACCCCAAACTTGACAAAAATGAAGCCAAGGACAGGTATAGAATAAGTAATCAAAAGATGCATAAATTCCTGTGTATGACCTGGGTAGCAATTCCAGCATGGTCCATGCCAGGTACCCACAAGGTGTTGTATCCAGACATTCGTCTCCAGCGAATAATTGTATCCTGGAGTAGTGGAAATAAACATCAATAACAAATCAAATAAACTGTAGCTGGATAAAGTTTCGCAAAAGAACCATCAAATTTAATTAGAAGACCTGGATGGCAGCAGTGAGGGCATGGCCAATATGTAGCGCTCCAGTAACGTTAGGTGGTGGAAGAACCTGCATGCACAAGGAGACGATGTTAGTAACAAAGAACCATAAACATTCAATTCTAGCATACAGAAATGCACTCCAAACTTGTATGTTTTCCCTTGCTGTAGGCTGTCTAATACATCACACAGAATCCAAAGCTTTCATACCCTGTTCGACCAACTGGACAATTTTGAATCAAAAATTAATCAAGTGATCTTTATCCAACTTCTATTAATTATCAGTTCCTTCTATTGCAAATATTTTTCTTCCCCTTCTTTTCTATGGTCCATCTGGTCAAGCTTGGCAAACCTGCAAATGCTGTTCTGTCAAAGCAGCAGCTTAGCACGGTCATGCATATCTTAACTGGCCTGAGAGTTATCATTTTCGAGATGAATCTATTTTGCGGGTTCTCAAACAGGCATGGAATGAGAAATCTTGAATAAAAAACCCAAAGGAGATGAAAGTTGAAACTCCGTGATCTAGTACTGAATCAGGAATCATTCTCATACCATATTATTTTGGGCTAAGTTTATACCTAAAAGTTAATTAATAATTATGGAGTTCCTCAGTAAACGAACACTTTTCAGAAATAGAAACTGAAGTACATGCATGTACAGTGGCACGTACAAATGCAGGACAGATAGACAGAAGAATAAGAAAAGAGTTCCAATGTCATACCAGCTTTTATATAGCTTTTAGTTCGATAGTCTATAGCTAATTCAGTTCTTTTTTCCTTTTTAACCATATTTTCCTTTCTTAGTAGTTATTACTCATCCAAGATTGTGTAAGAGTCAAGAACTCACTATGACAAATGGTGGTTTGGAGCTGTCTGCATCTGCCTCAAAAAAAGTAGACTTTTCCCACCATTCATACCACCTGGATAAGAAACTTGAAGAATGAGATTCGGAAAATAACAAAGCAATCCTTCATATACTTTAAACCAACACAAATCTTAACAATTCAAACATACGATTTCTCAACAGCACTGGGCTTATAAGTCTTTGCCATTTGACGGGAGAGTCTTTTCTTCTCACCAGTAGGTGTTTCAGGGTCATTGTAATCCTCTGGATTCTCCCCTCCAGCTTCTTTTTTTGTATTCTTTTTCTTCCCTGACTCTGGCGCGCTGGAAGCCTTTTGTGCCTTACATTACCAATAAATGGGACAAGTGGAACATCTTTAATGCCATGAAATAGACAACATATATGACACCATAATCCCAGTTATTAACTGTAACCAAGAAAAGGACTGTTACTGAAGCACACCTGAAGCTTAGCTGCTTCTGCTTTTTGAGCAGCTTTTAGTTTCTTCAACTCCTTCTCTCTAGCCTATATTGGTAACTCATGAAAAAGACAACAGGAGGATTATTCTCTCTAAAAGATTATATAGCTGGAGACAGTATTTATTAAAAAGGAAAAAACAAAAAGAATAGAAAACAAAACTCTAACCAAATCCCAGCTGATCCAGGAAAGGTTTGTAACTATAATATGGGGAAGAGTTGGTTTCCCATGAGTCCAAAAATCCACATTCAGCTAAAAATTTCACGAAATTTTGAAAATCAACAATTTCGGAAGACATACGCATATTTGGGTCCTGGAACTAGAACGCTTACAAAATCAGATCAAACTATTAACTTTTTTAGTTCTCAATTCCGCCGCCCAAAATTAGTGATGCCAACTCGAAGGCCTTACTCTTCGCACTCAGAAACACAATCGCAAAATAAGATTTCTGGCAAATATTCAATGATCAGACCTTTTCTTCTTTCTTCTTCTTCTTTTCGAGCGCTTCCGGGGTCAGCTCTTGCGAATCCATTGATCCGCCGGCCTACCATGAGAAACACGGAGAGAAAAATCAATCTCAACAATCAAAATACTAGTTTCCTCGATTGGTTTTAAACACCATCGTCACTCATAACCCTACGCAAAAAGCAGCAAACTATAAAAAATAATATAAGGATTGCATCAGAGAGCTAAAAGACGGCCCCCTAAGTGACCGCAGTGGAGGAGGACAACACTATCAGTGGCGAGACAGGGCGGCGGAGGATAGAAAACAAGACCTGATTGGCGAAAAAGACAGAGGGCGCCGGTGGCGTGCAAGCCGCAAGCGGGAGTAGGGTTTTGGGGAGCGTTGCGTGGGGATAACGGTTCACTGACTTGCAGTTGCTTATTCTTGAGAGGAGTTTAATCATGGGAATTTAAATCTTCGAAATTTTGCTCCCATCATGTAATAAGCCACCACATTGTTTTTTTTTTCATTTTTTTTCTTTAAGAGCGCCCAACTTTTTATTAATTGAAGTAAGTTATGTGTAACAATTTCTATAATATTGGAGACATTATCCCACGTATTTAGTGAATTTCGTACTTATAACCTCTAATATTATGCATAATATTTGATTTCAATTTTGTTTCATCCCCGAGATGGGCCAAAACATAGATAATATTTGTCTTGATTTGTTTTAGAAGTTTTGGTGGTGTTTTTAGATGTTTTGAAACAGTGCCTCATTTATTTTTTTGTCAAAATAAGTCTATACTAATTATAAATTCTACAACTAAAAAAATTATATACATACTTATACATATATATAAATACATATAAAAGAGACATGATTTGACAATGAACAGTAATTTTTGTCTCATACTAAAGAACATCAAACATACCATGCATATTTTATATTATCTCAAAGAACAAATCTAAACATACACACTATCTCTAACACATCTTTATTTATCTTTATTTTTTTCTCTCTATCTCCACAAAATACATCAAAATAAGTTAAAAATAAAACTAAACATAGTGATGAGGTTTCAATTTCGCCAACTAAATTATACCTCAATGACGTAATAAGACACCACATTATTTGCTATTTTCACTAATCTTTTCTTTCTTTTTTGAAAAAATTGGTACAAAATTTAACATATATAACCACAAAGAAAGAAACAATTGGACTGATATATCAAATCATTCACTGTAATCTTTTAACTATTATATTCTTTAGTAAATCAATTATAATTCTTAATATCAAATATTTATATTTAAGAACAACCAATAATTATATTATATTAATTCTCGTACAGACATCTATATCTAATTTACAATTACTAATTGATGGGGTTCGAACCAATGACATTATAGTTATGAAGCCTCATCGTTGCGCCTCATTGACATTTCACAATAATTTTAAAATATATATTTTCTTTTAATATTGACAATTTTTATATTTTACCTTCTTTTTTTTTTTTAAATCGTTTGATATCCTTTTCTAATTCATTCCCTCTAATTAAAATATATCAATCTAAATATAGGCTTAAAATTCGATAAAAATTTTCAATTTCATAGTATTTATTTCTTGAATATTAGCATATTTAAGAACATTCACTATGTGATTTATTTTTCATTTTTTCAATCTATAAATTAAAAATATATCTTTTTGAATGATTATATTCAAAAGTTTTTTCATTTTTGTCCTAAACTATAACCAATTTTGAAATAAAAATTATATAGTATAGATAAATTAAAACGAATTGCCAAATATTTGCTATAATTATAAAATACTTATTTTTGTCTGGAAATTTATAAACATCCCGGTGAAATCAACGATTGTGTAACAAATACCTCTCCTAACATCCCATTATAGAGAGATATATTTGTTAGAGCATCGTAGGATATTTGGAATAATGGGGTATCTGTAATTTTGGCAAACTTTACGAGAGGCTGTTGTAATTTTTTCAGTTTTTAAAGTGTTTTTTTATTTTTAAAAAATGGAAAAAATAATAAAAGCATAAGATAAGTATGTAGTTTTTTAAATTTTTCTATATGTCTGATTTTATATTTAATAACTAAATTATATATTGTGTTTTATAGTAAAAATTAAAAAATAAACAAAAGCTTCAAGAATCAATGCTGCAGTAAAAGACACGAGTGCATAGGGAATTAATTGAGGCAGCAGCCTGCTTGTTCCGCCTATTTTGTATTTCAATTGAGTCTATAATCATCCCATTATAGGGGATAATTACATTTAACTTTAATAATTTTAAATAATTTATAAAAATGTGATAATTTTTTTATTTAAATTATAACCTAGTAACTAATCTTTATTAATATACTAATTTAACATTTTAATTATTAAGAGGTCTATTTTTATATAGAGATTCAAATAAAATAGTCGTATTATTCATCCCCTATACATTGCTTTGATACTCCTCCACCTTTTGGTAATTACATATACACTCTGAAGGCATTTTTGTCATTAAAAAAGTAAATTAAAATTTGATCTGATCAATAGGGATTGTCAGGAGTGATTTATATAATTTTTGAAAAAGTGATATTTTGTGTAGAAGAGCAATAGACGAGGGGGTGTAAATATAATTATTTTTTTATTTAAATTTAATCCATTTTGAGTTATATTACATCAACCGTAGGCTCCGCTCATTTATTTTAGGTAAAGGGTTAATTATACTTAGAAACCTCTCAGAATTCATTTATCATACTTGATCCCTCTTCCCTTATACAGTAAAACCTCTATAAATTAATAATTTTGGGACCATGAATTTTTATTAATTTAGAGAGATATTAATTTATTGATAAATTAATATTTTATTAATTAAAAGAGAGACTTTTTAAATTTAACAAATTTAGTACATATGTATTAAAAATAAATGAATTCATTTATGTTTCATTGATTATATTCATGCATTAATCAATTCTTTGTAACTAATTAAATATATTCATGTTGTATACAATTAACTATTATATTCATAGACGCATGTATCAATTCATTGGAATTACTTAAATATACATGTTTACATTAATTCGTTGCACTTAAATAACTATTATATCCAATTAAATATATTCATGGATGATGAATGAAACATATATACTATATAAATCTTAATATGAAAATAAAATAATTCATGACACCTAACCATGTCTTTTCTTCTAAAAGACATCGCAAAATCATCCATGAATGATCAAATGCATAAAGCATTACAAACTTCATATTTTAGTAAATTACCATAATATTTATAATTGTAATATTTATGAATTATTAATTTAGAGTTTTAATGGGACCTAATATTTATAAAGGAAATTTCTGAAAAATTATTATCTTATTATCTTATCGAATTTGATGATTTTTTACAAAGGCCCAAGTCGGGACCGGAAGATTTTATTATTTTAGAGAGTTTATTAATTTATAGAGTATTAAATTTATAGAGGTTTTACTGTAGTTTGGACAATAAAGCTGAGTAAAAAATATACATAGATTATCATTTTACCACTCATTCAACATTCAATTATAATATTTTTATACTTATAAGTCAGTGAACGCAATATACGTAAAGTCAAAACGATGTAATCGTAATAAAACTTGCTTCCAATAGCTATTGGATAAAAATATTACATATCAATGTTAAATTAGCGATAAAATTGATTTTTTTATGTTGTTTGGCCTATACGATAATACAAAAATAAAAAACTATATTCAATAATCCAAAACCATATTTCAAATCTTGCACCAGTGGTTCATTGTTGGGTAGTGGGATTGAGGTCTCACAATCAAAATGTACGAGTTAAAGTGGTAGATATTAGTTTATTTTTAATAGAAGTATGTTATTTCTTTATTTACTTTGAGTTTATTGACCGATTTAAAAATATTGATGCATTATGTACTGAATGTGGTAATAATAATATGTTAAAAAACTTAAAATTTGAGATTAAAAAAAAAAGACTATATATTTGGTGGCATAAATTATTATCTATTTTCAATTGCATCACATGAAATTAATCTTATTTATTATTATTGTTTATCTGAGTTTGTTGCTTCTGCAATTCCTTTTCTTCCTTTGTGGTCATCGTCTACCCAAAATTCCAAACTCCACTTCTTGTTGCTTTCTTTCTTTTTCCCCTTCAAAAATAAAATAATAATAATGATTTAATTTACTAAGTTGCTTTTATACCTATCCCTCTTTCACAATTTTTGTTTATTTAACAGATGTTGAGGAGGAATACGCAACCCATTCATGAATCAACCGCTTTAATATATTTCACCACCGCTTTCTCTCATAATTTACTATCTCCTTTTTCTCTCTCTATATTTTTTGTTTCTATTCTCTGTGGGTCTATACACACAAACCAGTCGGCGTTGATCATTCGGCTGGCTTATCCGATCACCGATTATCAGAGGTTCGTGTTTTTTCCTTGTTTTTTTTGAGGTCTGATTTGATATGAGTTATGTTTTTCGGCGAAATTGCTTTGTTTTTACATGTGTCTGTTGTTTGATTACTGGTTGATTGAGTTTGCATTATAGGCTCTCCGATTGACTAGTTTTGTGTTAGTTTATTTGTTTCCGATCATCAGTGTGTTTTTCATGTGATCGTGGTCTAGAATCGGCGAGGTTGCAGATTTCGCTAGTTAGAAACGTTTTCTTCTCATGTTGTTTCCGCGCGTGTCTCTGGCTTTTGATTTTAGGTATTAGTGTTTATTTCTGTTCGCTTTTTCCTTTTATTGTTTTGATTGTGCACGCGATGATGATGCTTGATTATTTCGTTAATTGTTTGGCCGTGTTATACATGAATTGTTAGTTGGTCTATCTGCTGCGAGATACTAGTTTTCTGACTCTCTTTTTCTTTTCCGATTTTATTGAAATTGTTAAGCAGTATGATTTGGATTTGGTGGTCTATACATCGTGGTTTGAGTTATTGTAAATCTTGCTTAGATCGTTTGCTTTTTTCATGGCCTTTTCAGTAAATAAAGTGTCTCGATTGGTAGGCTCAGAGGAGCCTTTTTCTTGTATTTTCATTCTTTCTTGTGGGGTGCAAGCAGTTGCTGAGTCACATTTCTAGCAACCAAAATACAAAGCACAAAATCTTGTTATATGGAATGGTTCAGACTTGAAAATTCTCGGTAAATTGAAAAATTATTAAGGTGCATTTCGTGTGTGTATGATTGTCAAAGGCCCAAAGCATTATGCTTCCCATGGAGCTACTAAGGCTTTCATGCTCCAACTCCGGTTTGAGCAAGACAATCTTTTATTTACCATGGCTGAGGCATCTTCTGATTTTGACTAGGTGACTGGGTATCCATTACTTGACTACTTGATCTACTTGATTATGAAAAATGACTAAACCTGGTAATGATACCAGCATAATTAATTTTCTGAAATGATTATTAAAAAAAAAAGAGAAAAGAAAGGAAGATTTTGCAAAGTAAAAAGTGAGTTAGATGTAATGCCATGGCATAGTAGATACTAAAAGTATGAAGACTCCTTATTGGTATGCACAATATGACCTGTAGTAAATTCCTTAACAATTGATTGTGGCGAGTGATTCATATAAAGGTATAATTGTTATTTTCTTGGTACCTTTTATGTGTTAATGCTTGATTTAGGATATGATCCTGGTTAATCAACTTAGTTGGTTCTGTGAAAACAGGCCCAGTGTTACAATTGATTAATATAGCATTTGATGTTTCCATTATTTGCTGTGATAAGAATTTGAATTTTTTTTCTTGCATCATCCTTCAGAGAACTGCATCCTTCTATATTAGATATCCCAGAGGTCTGTCAAGGTCTAGTAAGCTTTCCCTTTGATATGATTGAATACTGACATTTTCCAGGTTTAGAGAAAGGGTGGTCTTCAAGAGCGGCAGTGGCACTTCTACTGTGACAATTTGTTGCAGAAACGGCTTGTGCGAACTTGAAATATCGTAAGTTGATACTGAATTTTCAAGACACGAGATGACTTATGGGTTAAATATGAAGTGGTTCTTAACCTAGCTGAATGTGTTTTGTCTTCCCTTTTTTTAGTTGAAGAATTTAATGACAGCTAGCACTGCCTAGATGGTTTATAATGAAATTTGTTAGAATAGTTTGAGGTTAAAATTACTGCAGTTAATAATTACAGGTGTTATTGATTCTCAATGAACTTTACTGTTCAATGCCGAGAAAAGTTTCTTACAGGACCATTAGAATCGCTACTGATTCAGGTGCTGGAAGTCTATACCTTACAGTTGAGGTTGTTGGCTCAAAAAGATATCATTATCTGATGAATCCTCTACCTTCAGGCTGTCTGAATAAATGCTAAGCCTAATTCTGGCTAAGTGCAAATTTGATGAATCCTATATCTTTTGGTGTTATATGGTTTCTTAAAAAATCTCCATAATAATCTATCCTTTTTATTGTTCTCAAATGATACTAGTTGGCAGTTGCAATTGGAGAAGTTCTGTTTCATGAAAAAAAAAAATTCCTTCTTGTGCACAAGTTATTACTACGACAATTACTGTTATTGCTGCCACTACAACTAGTTATTCATATTTAAAATATAACTATTTGGTATCCGTTCTATTATCTCACAAATCTAAATTCGGTTTTCATGGCAATCATGATCAAACAGGTTAGTTTTCATTCTTTTCCTGCCCGCCCATATTTGGCTGACATTTCATCATGATTCATGTATAGCTTTGTTGATGATCTTTGAAACTGCGCTTAGTACAAACAGCTTTGTGTTAGTATTGTTTTGGATTACATTGAAGACGAACTAGGTTAAGATGTTTTCTAATATGCAGGCAGGGGTCCTTGGTGGCATATATTTACGGATGATTTGACCTTTGATTTGTAGGAATCTGTATATCAAGCCTATAGTTCAAACTTAGGGCTTTTCCCAGTTACTTGAGCTAGCATTTGGAGACAATGACACTATAATCATTTTTGTTCATTTTCTTTCCCTACAATGAACATGACTTAGCAAAGCACATGGACTGAGAGTAATTCACAGGTGAGACATCTTGATGCTTAGCTCTCAACTCTCTCTCCTCTCTCTCTCTCTCTTGCTCATTCTAGATAGATTCCTCTTGTTCTATCAATTTCAGTCTTACACATCTAAAATCATGTCTTACCTCAGGTACGGTATTGATAATATTAGGACCGTAGTTTACATCTTTTTTAGCTTAGTGACAATTAACCTTTCGAAAGTTTTTAGAATAAGCACTAGTCGCCTACACAAAAGCAGGGCACATATTTAGTGGATAGCTGCTTCCCCTCTCTAATATATGAAGAATCTGAATCCTAAATGGTATTGCAGGCACTATTTTGCTCTATCTGCATCATTGACGAACAGGTTTGGTTTTGGTTTCTGGTGTTCCCTCAAGAATTATTAGATTGACCTGCTGCAGTTGCAGTATGTTATGCTCAGCCTTTGGGTTGGACAAGAAACAAGCACTATAGGGAAAAGTATTGCAGCCAACTTAATTCTTTGCCTTGTGGAAATTACATGTAACAATCCATCATTCGTCTCCAACAAAGTGACGGTTCATTGCACATCACTCTGAATTAAATCTAAGATTGACAATAGTCCTTGATGAATGGAACCAGCCATAGTTTGGTATGTTGGGCTTTTTTGGTTTGAGACTACTGGCATAGTTTGTGTTTCCTTGATGGTGCATGATGTCAGACACGTGCCACTGCGATGCTAATGTTCCAAGTGCTCTTTTTATGGCTTATAGAAATCATCCTAACCATCTCATTCTTTAGTGGTAATGGATAATTGAAACACAAAGTTCGGTTGCAATTCCGGATTTGGTGATTCAATATCTCTTACTGGTTCGTGGAATGGAGGAGCAGGGTTCACTTGTCATCTTTTACATGTCTCTGAGACGAAACTAATTAACATTAGCTCTTGAATGAACTCCTATCTGTGCAGCAGTCCCTTTCTTCATTCAGTTTCACTGGTTGATTACCCTTTTCAGTCGACTCTTTTTGAGATAGTGATGCTTAATCGATATCGAGGTTACTCATTGTGATCTCACTCAAATTGTAAGTACAAATGAGCTTGAGTAAGAGAGCTATAAGGATGAGACGGGTAGTGGGATTTCTCAGCGGTGCATAAGTGGAACTACAAGATTTAATACATACAGCTGTCGCCAAATCGAGGGCTTATTTTTGTAGCACATCAACATCGTCATCTGAATTCCTAGATGGAGAGCTATCAACATAGTACACCTGCATGATTGCCACTTATTGCTCTCATGTGTTACTGTGGCCTAATAGAAGAAGAGAAGTTTTGTAGTTGAGATCTACTGAGAACATTCTGTATAACTGTTAGGCAGTTACCTGATCACTAATCTTCTTTTGTTTATGGACGAGCTTCTTTTGTTGATAAGATGATGCATGGTGACTGTATTAGCTTGAAAAATCATTTTGGTTTTCCTGGGTGCATGATTGCCCCAATGTTGCATTTCCAATTTTTGTAAGTTATCATTGTTTTGTTGATAAAGCTTTGGCAGATCTTTGTGGAATATCTAGATCACTACGGTTAAAAGTTTTGGAATTTCTCTACTTTGTGGAATAGATGCCATCATGGGGGTCCCTTTAAGCTATGTATATTGCTTTGGTTTACTCGAGGTTATAGATCCTTATGATCTTCTATACTCGAGGGAATTTAAAAACTTTTAGAAACATTTGCAAGCTGGATCTTCACCTATCACATTCTTCAGTTGTTTTGCATATAATTTGTTCTCTAATGTTTGTTATGTATGATAGGATATAAAGTACTATAATCTGGGAATGCCAAACTCCTTGCAAGTAACTGAATTATGATGCTTCGTGTTGTTCCATGAAATTTATAATTTAGGTTGCCTATTATCAATTAAAAACATCATGGGTTTAAATGCTATTGGTGGAAGTTTTTCCTCTACTGGTTTTAGATTGGGAACACAAGGTGCTGCAGCATATAAGTACAAATGTACACAAGGGAGGAGAAGAGTTTCTCTTACTTAGAAAATCATGTAATTTTTTAATCCCATTAACAAGGGAGGAGGATGGGAGATATACTAATTCTGCATGTCGTTTGTCTATCGTGTTTTCATATAGTTTACCTGATGTTTCTTCTTGCCATTATTGTATAACTGAGAGGGCAGTTATAAACTGAATTTTACATCCCTTTTCAGATAGAGATGATGGAACTTGTTTCCTAGTAAAAAGTATAGAATGGTTATGTTGACTATTTATTGACTGGTATTATGCAGTTAGATTTTTATAAGGAAATACATTCTCATTTTTTTTTCTTTATATTTTCCATTTTCTCCAAATTATATCATGATGGTTGGAATAATAAAAAGAGGAATGTGGCCAATCATTTTGATTTTCTGGATTACCATAGATCATGGAGTTCTATTGAGAAATTCCCTGTACAATCAGTGGATTGGTTTACCAGACTTGAATGATGGTTTGCAAGATTTTTCCCTACTATATTTATTTTTGCATCGTTTTTTTGCTAGAGTTTCATTTCCCTTGGAGTGTCATACCTCCAAGGCTATTTAAATCTTCATGTTCTTTGAAGATGACGAAGATTGTAATTTATGCCTACCAGCTTTGGTTCCCATTTTTAATAGCTATACTCTCTAGCAGAAGGTTATTAGCATGGGTAATTGTGATAAATTTGCTTTGTAGCATGTTTATGTATACTTCTTCTCCATATATGGTGAGAATGCGCTTGGCCTGTATCTCTGTAATTATGCACAATTGGGAAGATATCAAATATGAGATGCCTCAAGTTTGGAACTGCAAAAGTTTTCTACATGGCCTATAAAAAATTGGCATGTATGATTGTGGTAGTTTCACCCTCTTTTGCTCCCTGCTTTTTCCTATGACACCTTTCTTTTCTCTTTCTTCTATGTTTGTTATGAACATGCCATTTATTCATCTTTCTATATTGTAATCAAACTATCTTTTCTAATGACCTATTTTCTTTTTTCTTTTCTTTCTTTCCAATTCATGATGATTAAAACATTTTAAAAAGAAATATACAGTCATAAGAAGTCCACTATCAAATGGATTAATAAACATAGGAGTTGATTCTTATATATGTTAAAAATATGCCTACATATAGAGAGTGCAAATTCATCTTGTTCTAATTTACAATTTGAGGGTGACTAAAATTGTCTCTCAAGTAGTTTTGGTATGGCACACAAGTAATTACACAGTTGATAAGCGTCCAGATGGTAGTTTTGCTCCCTGTTGTGACTTCTTTCTCTCTTGTCTGTCCTATGCTCACTTAAATCATGTGCTGTTTCTCTTTCTAATGTATGTTTCTTTTTTGTTTTTGATTAACTTATCTTCTTTAATATCTAAATTTATATATTCTTTTAAATTTATCATGATTCATAAGTATGAATAAATTTATGGAAGCACAAGAAAATCATCATTAATGGATTAAGGAACTTATATTTTGTAATATATATAGTAAATGTATGCACATAGATAGAGTGTGAAGAAGAGAGATTATTTAGAAAGGGAAGGGAAACAAGTACATCTGCCAAGGTTGCAGAATTGGGTCAAACAATCCGCAACTCTGGCACGACTGTTATTATTGGACCTCCATCAAATGACTGTGTTGACATTCAAAGCATCGCCGGATGCTTTTTCATGAATATGTTCACATTCAAAGCATTGCTGGATTCTTTTTCTTCAATTCTTTGAAACTTATTGGTGATAGGTGCTGCTCCCTAAGTTAATATGTGTTGCTTTGCAGGTCCCGGTCTGCTGGAGAATTAGTTTCTGATATCGTCAGGCAACTATGGGGCACAGACATATGTTTAATGCACCTCAGGTTTTTGAGACTGACAGTGACCAGGGATGGAATCATGCAGAGCAACCTTACATGCCCATTGGTAAATTTTCCATCACATACTTCCATTTTGATGGCTTTCTTATAATTGTAAGACTCTTCTGCCACTTTAACGGTAGTTTCTTAGACATCATAATCTTATGGAAATCTGGCCTCTTGCATCGATGTTGTTTTCCTCTTTTCTTTGACTGAATTTAGTACATATAAGTTTTGGTGCCATTGTTGTCGACAAAGTGCCAGAAAGTATCAATTCTCGTTATGTTAATTTTTTTGAGGATTATAAAAGTGAGTCGGGTTTTCTTTCGATTGGTGGACCATTTTTGTGCTGTTGGATGGCCTTTATTGTTTTTGTGTTGCACTCTTCAAAGCCACAAGGAGGAAAGAAAAGGCAAACTCGGTCATAACTGATTGTAATGATATTTAAGAAGGCTTGTCTCTGGTCTCAAATATTTTTCTGGGTTGAATACCTTTACATTGTCTTTGAATCATAGAGCATATGTTACTGACACCAGACACTTGGTCTCTGTAAAAGTAACAAGTGAATCATGTTTGGTAATAGTCTTCGTCAGCCTTTTTTTATCTTGTGCAATATTTTCTTATGCTCTTCTTCTGAATTTTATTTCTGTAGCAAGGGGTGCTTCTGAAAGCAGTTCGATTATTCATCCTGTGGATAACATTACTAGCCAAGGTGGACACTTTCCTACTCAGTGGACCCCTGCTCCTAGGTTAAGTGGACACTCTCCTTCCATTCTTAATGGTGAATTGTCACATTATCAACCAATGCCTCCCGGTCCATCTCATGATCCATTTCTGCATCAATCTGCTGCTGGAAATCTACATATGCTTCAAAACAATTATATGCATCATCCATCTTCATCCAATATTGCTGGGCAGATGATCCCAGGGGTAGATGGTGGTTTCTATGATCAGGCAATAGGTAGTGGCAGAGGGCCGTACAAACGGAAAAGCCCTGGTATCCCTCCAATATGTGACAGGGGGTCTACAAGCAGATATTATGATGTTGGAAGTTCATCTGATATTCATTTGCCTGCAGACCCGTGGCAGGAGAAGCAGAATACTGAATCTTATCATATGCACTGGGAGCATCCTCCAAATTATGGAGTTAATAGCCTCTCTATAGGTGGTGAAGTTACAATGAGAAATGTTAGAAGTAGAGCTGCAGTTGATCTGGAAAACAATCTGCCAAGGAATCATTTGTCAAGCAATTCTGTGCATCATTCATTCTCTAGTCGACCCTTTGATCAACCTAATTCAGTGGATTTCTGGGGTCAGTGTTCAAATGCACCAACAAGGGAATGGAACCGTAATCTTACGCCACCAGCACCACCTGGGGTGACTTTTGGCTCGGGTTAGTTTCATAGAATTATTTTCATTGGGTAATATAACATGCTTTACTAAGATAATTTCATTTTACAATTGCAGATTCCAGTTTCTTTGGTCACGACCAAAATTCGCTGAATACGCTAAACAGCCATCCAAATAGTTCTCTGGAGAATGGGGGTTACAACAATGATGTTACCTCTAGGAATCATGTTCCTCCAAATGCTAACAATCACTTGAACCAGCCTATCAGAGGAGTCCGAAGTGGATATAGTCAAAGATCTGCCCCTACTTTCAGGGCTTCTTCGAGCAACTTTCGCCCTGGACATATAGCTGCCTCAGATGGTGGGCAGCAAATGGTTGCAGAAAGTTATCCCTCAAGGCATCCACGGGCTGCCTCCAACTTAAGGTTGCGCCATGTTGACAGGCATGGGAGAACTTTTGTGTCTACTGAAAGACATAGATCATTTGCTGAGGATGCAAGTTTCCGTGATCGATTGACACCAGAGGTTTATGTCTTTGAGTATTCTTGCTGTTATTTTCAGGGGGGTTTATGCTCTGAAAAAATAGGGATGAAATGCTAACTTGAGAAAATGCTCTTATTTTGTGGAAGCCTTTTCCTGTGGACCCAGTGCCTTAGGTTCCATCTGTTATTGTTATTGTTAGCTGTTCCCTTTTTCATGCCTTCCATAAAAAGCTTAGTGATTTTAGTGCCATATCCAGTAGTGTGCTGTGGCAATGCTTCGAATTCAATTCTTGGAGTTAAATCGTCTTTGCTCTTGATTGAATGTGTGCAATTCTGGCTTTCTTTCTCCTTGTAGCTGAATAAGAAGAACTTGTTTTAGTTATTTGAAATGCATTTGGTTACTGTTATCTCATGCATATTCCCCTTCCCAGAGAAACTGAGTAAATGGCAGACTAAATACAAGGAGATGGATGAATCATTAGTGGAGATTTTTGCTGGGAAATTTGTTCCGCTGGAGAAGTTAAAAAGAAATCTGCAAAGCTTAGGTTTAACAAGGGTCTATGTCTTCTTTTAATGTTGCTGGATGTCCTCATCTGGGTGTGTAATTCTTCCAATTGAAGGATGAAAACACATACATCTCTGAGTGAGCTGGTAGTTTAATGTTATGGATTCTGATAACTACCTTGAGTTAATTAGTGAATTGTCTTGGAAAGCAAGATCAGAAATGCTTTCTCTAATATATAGTGCCTGCAATAAGTGCATCAGTTCCTTGTGTGAGTGCATTTTATTTTTAGATTTGAAGATTATTAACTATAGGCCATTTTTGACTGTTTTGTCTCGTGCAAATAGTTTTTCCCCTTGTCTTCTTCGAGCAATGTTACCTCGATTGAGCAGCATTGTTATTTTGCAAGGAACAGCTCTATGATTAAGCAGCTGTGCAGATTTGCTGGAAATTTACTAAAAATTGTTCGTTATTTTTCACCCACTTATATGCCTCTTGTATTTCAGGGACTCATGGTTGTGGAACACTCTGCATTTTATGGATCCCGGGCTCTGTTTGATCAGCATAGGGACATGAGACTCGACATAGACAATATGAGCTATGAGGTTGCTTTTTAAATCTGCTTTCTGTCTCTTCATTTGTTGTTTATGTTTTATTTTTTTAATATACTGGTGTTGAATGTTCTTTTGCCTTAAACATAATCAATTGGCATTGAGCAGGAGCTACTTGCATTGGGCGAGAGGATTGGAAGTGTCAGCACCGGCTTATCTGATGGTTTAATTTCGAAATGCCTGACTGAGTCAATATATTGTTCATCGGACCTGTCTCAAGATGAAGGAACTTGTGTTATTTGTTTGGTGAGAATATCAGACTGTTATGCAACATATATAAAGGAGCTTTCATCCAAGACAGCATTGCGCATTTATTTTAGCCAGACCTACTGCATAGACTGTTAAATTTTATTATTTCTCAATTGGATTTCTTCACCGACATATATGTTTATGTAGGGAAACTGCTATAGTCAGTTAGTCATTGGTTTGTTTCCCCTTTATAATAGGGAGTTTTCTCATTGCTCACTAGAAGAGTCCTAAACGGCGTAATTGTGTTTGTCTATAACAGGAGGAATACAAAAACATGGATGATGTTGGGACATTGAAAGTCTGTGGGCATGATTTTCACGTGGGCTGCATTCGGAAATGGTTGTCGATGAAGAATTTATGTCCGATCTGCAAGGCATCCGCGGTGGATGATAATATGAAGGAAAAATGACTTGTTTATGTTGCTCTATAATTTATCTCAACCTTCTGTACATATGTATGTCAAGAAATTCCTCAAAATGGAGGAAGAGTGGATATTGTTGGAGAGACTTTTGAAAGCAAAAATGCTACGCTACTTGTATTCTATTTGCTGCTTTCAGTCCATTTTACTTCGTCTTTCTGACTCCATACCCCATCATCATTATCTAAACTATTTTAGATTATCTTGCATGAAGATGCTTAGGTATATGGCTAATACCTGAATACGTAATTATGTATGTCAATTAATTAAGAGAGTTTTAACAAATCTTATATTCTTCGATAAAAAGTATCTAATTTTTTCAGTCTTCGCCCCTGATTTAAATTAATTGACATATACTTTATCCGTTCTTATTTTAAATTAGTCCAAAATTAATTTATGAATTAATTAGTAACTTAATTTAAATTTGGTGACGAAAATAAATTTGATATTTAAATACTTTCTTATTAATTGAACACTTATTTATATTTTCATTCTAATTAATTATTATTTCCAATTTTTTCAAAGAGTATTTTCAGATAAAATTTTCATACTTAGGCCCCATTTATAGGATGCGCAATTCCAAGTCCACTTCATCCACCATTTACCATTAAACAAACAGTCCCAACACAAAATTGTGCAGCCCGTTCTAATAGTTAGATGAATGTCGATAACTTATCGCATTTAAAGATTGTATATTTTATCGAACATTTTGTCCAAGTGGTGTATTAACATAAAGATATTACAGTACTCTTCACAATACTAGCAAGTAAGTAAATGATGGATTTTTAGTTCTATTTTAATTATATCCATCATTTAGTTATATATTTAACAATATCCTACCTTTATAGTAAATGGGCCCCAAAGGACAAGGACAATTTGACAGAGTTTTAATTTAAGATAAATTACAGTTATTTTTTCTGATGTTGAATATAATTATATATATCTTTTTATTATTTGAAATATTACAAATATTTTATTGATTTTAATATTTTTTTCAACAACAAACTCATTTTATTAGCTTTTCATTCAATTTTTATTGGAAATCGACAAAAATACCCTTTTTGACTATAAATTATAATTTTTTAGAATTGTTTAAAATATTGTTGTGGACTAATATTCTCTATAAATTATTTATTTTCCTCATCTTTAATTTTTTTATATATATTTTCTCAAATATACTTTTTAATTTTTTAAATTTTTTTAGAAAAGTAAAATAATATGTCTACCCAATCATTTAATCTATTTGAATGGGGGCGTATTCGTATTTGATGGAGTGGGTGCACGTACTCGTAAAGAAAAAAATCTTTACATGAAAAATGAAATAATATTAGAGAATCAATAGTGGCTCTAATTTATGTCCAGATGGATGAATCGCCAAGAGATCATAAGAGAGTTGGTTTGTAAAAAGTATTTATAATTTTTTAAATAATTAAAAAATAATTATAATTATATCAAATTTAAAAAAAAAAATATAACTTACCCTTTAAATTAAAAGACAAGTATACTCTCTTATAAATCTAAGGGTGGAAAAAAATAGACCATAGAATTGTGGGGGTCAAAAGTAGAATAATCCTAAACCAATAAAGTCATTGTTGTAGAGTCGGCGAAGGAAGCGCGAAGCAGCCTGTCGACCCACCCTAGAAGGTTCTAGACTACCATTCGCCTCTTTGACTCTAATTTTCATCTCTGCCCTATGTCCGCATTTCTCTCTATAAATACAGCTCTCTCCTGCATTTCTATTCAAATCATCGTGCAGAAAGCGATCTCTTATCTAATTCCAATATTCCCTCTATCAGTTTCTCTTTAGCTCAAATTCTTTTACCCTTTCACCCTAGAATTGAAGATGCAGATCTTTGTGAAAACCTTAACCGGCAAGACCATTACCCTCGAAGTCGAGAGCTCCGATACCATCGATAACGTCAAGGCGAAGATCCAGGATAAGGAAGGAATTCCTCCGGATCAGCAGCGTCTCATCTTCGCCGGAAAGCAGCTCGAGGACGGCAGAACCCTTGCCGATTACAACATCCAGAAGGAATCCACGCTTCACCTCGTCCTCCGTCTTCGCGGTGGGATGCAGATTTTTGTGAAAACCCTAACGGGAAAAACGATCACGCTGGAGGTTGAGAGTTCCGACACGATAGATAACGTTAAGGCTAAGATCCAAGACAAGGAGGGAATTCCGCCAGATCAGCAGCGCCTCATCTTCGCCGGGAAGCAGCTCGAAGACGGCAGAACCTTGGCCGATTACAACATCCAGAAGGAGTCCACGCTCCACCTCGTCCTACGTCTGCGAGGTGGGATGCAGATCTTCGTGAAAACTCTGACCGGAAAAACGATCACGCTGGAGGTGGAGAGCTCAGACACCATAGACAACGTCAAGGCTAAGATCCAAGACAAGGAGGGAATTCCGCCGGATCAGCAGCGCCTCATCTTCGCCGGGAAGCAGCTCGAAGACGGCAGAACCTTGGCCGATTACAACATCCAGAAGGAGTCCACGCTCCACCTCGTCCTCCGTCTGCGAGGCGGGATGCAGATCTTTGTAAAAACTCTGACCGGCAAAACAATCACCCTCGAGGTGGAGAGCTCAGACACCATAGACAACGTCAAGGCTAAAATTCAGGACAAGGAAGGGATACCGCCCGATCAGCAAAGGTTGATCTTCGCCGGAAAACAACTGGAGGATGGTAGAACTCTAGCCGACTACAATATTCAAAAGGAATCGACTCTTCATTTGGTGCTGCGACTCCGCGGTGGGATGCAGATTTTTGTAAAAACCCTGACGGGCAAGACTATTACCCTGGAAGTTGAGAGCTCTGATACAATTGACAATGTAAAAGCAAAAATTCAGGACAAAGAAGGAATTCCACCAGATCAACAGAGGCTGATTTTCGCTGGCAAGCAGTTGGAAGATGGAAGGACTCTGGCCGATTATAATATTCAGAAGGAGTCGACTTTGCATTTGGTCCTGAGGCTGCGCGGTGGTATGCAGATTTTCGTGAAGACATTGACAGGAAAAACCATCACCCTGGAAGTGGAGAGTTCGGACACCATTGATAATGTCAAGGCAAAGATCCAGGATAAGGAAGGCATCCCACCAGACCAGCAGAGACTGATCTTTGCTGGTAAGCAGCTTGAGGATGGGAGAACTCTCGCTGATTATAACATTCAGAAGGAGTCGACTCTTCATCTTGTTCTCCGCCTTCGTGGTGGTTATTTCTGAATTAATATGTTTGTTGGATGGTTTAACCTCCTATATGGGAGTTTGAGTTGAATTTCAAATGGTGATAAGCTTGTGTACTTTAAACTTTGTACTTATGAAACTACGATCATGTTGAAGCAATAATGGATTTTGATTTTGCCTGCTGTATATGGTTCCTTCTTATTGCGGTCATTTGTATAAGTAAATTCTCTTGGTACTGTGTATAATATTGAATTGTGTTTCCATGGTTGTTCTATATTATTCATGTGAGTGAGTTGGGACTCTATTGTTCGCCTGGATGAATTACAGGATTGATGTAAAGTTGTTTATGGTCTATGACCTTAGTGCTAGTAAATTAGACAACTAAGAAGTTCACAAAATCAGAAGGAAATCCTGTGATGTATTGATTATTATCTCTATCTTCCTTGTAATTAAATATTCAATCTTCACTGTGAAGTTCAGAGACTTTCAGAACGATGCTCCTGTATGAGATGGGGACAATGATGAGCCAACCTTTCATCTACTTCCTTGCCCCGAGTTTTTGAACTGCAGTTGGGGTCTTGACTCTATCTTCCTTCTTAATTCTAAGAGCTGTGTGACTTGGAAGTGTTTATTATGTTCTCTTGTGCCACATCTGAGTTGTTTGGGAAGTGTTCTTCCCAGAGTATTGTATGTTCAATCTGGACTTGCTCTGCGTAGTCCATAGACTTCTGGACTGACGTGTCAGGGAAAAATATTGAGAGACTCCATCTGCTTTCTTGTCTCAACTTTCTTTGGATGTTATTAATGTATTCTAAGCATTGAGTCGAATTTTGATTTCAATACTTGCAACTTCCAGAATGTCCGCTCATGTGCTAATCGAGCTCCTGTGGCTGTGTGCTCCTAAGTTTTACGAGTTAGAACAATATCAGCTTTGAACTATGCTTGTTTTCATGCAGCCCTTGTTTGTTGGGTTGCAGTCAAAATCGCATCAGTAATTCACCGATATCACCTGCTGGTTTATGTTGGCTAGGGTCTCTTGCAACTGTTTTACTGTTTGCAAGCTGCTGTTTAAGGAGAAGGGAAATTTTCCGCTCTATTATTGAGGGAATATGAATATTTACGTTGTAATTTTCCGCTAGAAGAAAGGCAATTCTTGCTCATGGATGAGAGTCAATGTGCATTCATCTTGGCTCACGTCCCTTTTGTAGCTTGTGCTGCCCCTCACATTGTACATGGTTCGTGGACAACAGTCAATGTACAATGTTCTACACTCTCACACACTTATGCGGTTGCTCTGGTTTTGGCCCATGGAGGTTTGTAGGTTAATCTTAAGGAAGTTGAACACGCATCAAGTGGATGGGTCATCGCCATCTGCCTTAAGGCGTTTTCTAGGACTCTTGAGACAAAATAAGGCCTCAACATCTAGTTGTGAGCCTGATGAGTGTGATCCATGCAACTCTTACTAGATTTTAGATAAAATGCAGCTGGATCTTGGTTTGCAGTATGATGGTGCGTATTTGGTGCCGTCCCTTCTGTTATTAGGGGTGCTTGTATTGTAATTTCTTCTTTAAAGTCTTTTTTCTTCTATTCATGATGGTTAAGTAAGAGTAATATCAAATAAATTAATGAAAGATGCATTTTATATTTAGATACACTCATTTTAATTTTGACTTTATTTTAATGTGGTGAGATGTTTAAAGTACAATATCGTTATGACGCATATGAGGTGTCTCCGCGTGAAAAAGGATATAAGGTGGCCTCACATAAAAGAATATTAGGTGGCTTCATAAAGAGAATACGAGTTGACCTCCCAAAAAACATTCGAAGTGGCCCCTCAAAAGGTTTGGCCATGGAAAGTTAAGAGCTCCCAAATCGGGAGGAAAAACCAAATGGCGACTTTTAAAAAATCAACAAATGAGTTTTTGATACATGTATATTTCTTTTTTAATGTTGAAAAAATATCAAAAAATGATCATCTCAAAAATATTTTATAAGATCATTCGAGCACAAAACCTATAAATAGCTTCTTATCGGACGGATAAAGGCAAAAGAAAAAAGAAAGTAAAGAGAGAAAGAGATGATAAGGAATGAGGAAACCCTATTCTTTGAGAACTACATTTTTTACATCATCACTTTAGTAACTCATTTTTGTTGTTCCTTTTGCCTCCAATTGTAAGTATTCATTTTAGTGGGACACATAATTTTAAATGAAACTAAAGGTTTAGTGTGTAAGGTGAAAGAATTGAAGATGTAAATAGATAGAAGAGGGGAAAAAGATGAGAGCTTTGCAACACTTAATTAGATAACATATGGGAGAAATGTAAATATTTAGTAAAGTTGAGGGTGCTAAACGAAATTATTTCCAATACTAAAACCCCCTCTTTTCTTCACAGGAATATTTTGTCTTAGCCGAAGAAGATGCAAATCTTTGTGAAAACCCTAACTGGCAAAACAATTACTCTCGAAGTCGAAACCTCAGACACCATCGACAATGTTAAGGCCAAGATCCAGGACAAGGAAGGAATTCCACCGGATCAGCAGCGTCTGATTTTCGCTGGGAAACAGTTGGAGGATGGCAGAACCCTAGCCGATTACAATATTCAGAAGGAATCCACACTCCACCTCGTCCTCCGACTCCGCGGCGGAGGTACCAGCTGGAGGATCCCTTTCGTTGCCAATCACTTGGTGAAGAAAATCCAGCAGCTTAATCAGAATTCGCGCAAGGAGCTGATCAAGACATGGTCCAGGGCTTCGACTATTGTGCCAGAAATGGTGGGTCATCGGATTGCTGTTTACGACGGGAAGAAGCACGTGCCTTTTCGTATCTTGGAGAATATGGTGGGGCATAAATTGGGAGAACTACGACCGAGGCGTCTGCACAAGAAAGAAGTTCATGCGCGGGGTAAGACTGCAAAGAGTCCGAAGAAGAAATAACCCTGTGTTGGAGTGGGAGTACTGTTGGTTGCATTTACTGCTCTTAGGAAGAGATTTGGTTTTTGTGAATGCAATTTGACATATTGGCTTTTACTTGGATGAATAAAATTCTGACATTTGCGCACTTCGGGCTTTGTTCGTTTATGTGCGTCTTTTTTTTTATTGAATATGGCTGAAGGATCCTTGATGGAATTAGAATTTCAAATGTCCTTTATGCTTTTATTGTTTGAATCAAATCCATGTTCTACTCTTCTGAGTGCTTTAATGTCTTTCATCACAGGTTTTGGTATATTATGGAATTAACTTGGTTTCTGGTGCTCACTAGGTGTATTGAATTGATAGTTTTAGCTGGTTTATGTTGGTGTGCAATATCTGGTTGGTTTTCGCATAATTCGATAACTATGCCATATATATACAATCATCTAAAACAAAGTTATTGCTTATATTCTCTGTAGAATTGATGGTTGTCTCTCCTGTGGAACTTGTTATTTGTATCACAGAGACTTATAATTTCTCAGTTAATAGGTTGAGTTTATACGCCAGTTGGAGTTTAGTCATTCCCATCATCAAGCGATGGCATTTTGCTTATGAACTTATAGGAAGTCAGATGCACTGAAATTTCTGCAGTCAGTATGAGCCACTTCTGGTCATCAAGGTTTCAAAGGCTTGTTCTATTGTATTCTGTAGTACACGAAAGCTCTTGGTTTGAACAATAGCTCTCTGTACATGATAGTGCTGTTGATACAGCCACTAAGCCACTGAAACATTTGAGATGGCAAAGTGATTATCCACTGCTTTCCTTGGAAGTATGCAAACTGGTGAGTTTATTTTGCAATTGAGAAATATGCTTCATTAATCTGATGATGAAAGTGACAACCTTGGAGCTTAGATGCTTTGAATGTTCTTGTGTCTCCATTGCTTCTGTGACCGGTTCACGACTTCCGTGTTGAGTGTAGTACCATGAAAGATCATCAACTTCTTGCTATGCCCCATTTCTATAATTGCCAAATCTTACCGAAGCATCTGCACCTTTAACGTCACTCCTCTAGCAGCAAGCAAAATGCATCATCTGGTGGAGCGTTTGGCCTGCTTGATTGGTGTGATTGAGCATGCTGGATGGTTTCCCTTCATCTGCTTCCTTGCATTTGGTGACATGCACGAATAGTTCAGCTATTCTTTCACTGAAAATGGTCAGCCCGATGTTTATTTCCATCTGCTTGATTTTCTAACACATAAGAATTATTATGACCCAGGGGCTGGTGGAAAAATAATGAAGAGCAGGGTCAGGTCTAAAGAACCTTTACTGATAAATTTATCATTTGCATGCCATGGAAGAAACGAAATAGCTCAAGAGTATTTGTACCAGCTCCTATCACTAGCGAAATCACTATGTTTGCCATGTTGCAACACACTATTCCTGCCAATTATAGCTACTGCAATGGCCTTCACTTGACTATTATATTTCAGATCCCAGGAAACACTCCGACTCCGCGCTGTTCATACTCTACCGCAGCCTACTGTTTTCTCTGGGAGCAGGACTGCACCCATTGCCATATTTGGATGAACACATATTCATTAGACATCATATAATGAGTAAAGCTATAGCTGGAAAATGATTTAACTTGTAGAACATGGTGGGCCAAGCGCAAGCAAAGAAGGCAAGCTAAAATGCATTCTATAAGTCTAAACTATCAGGCTACTTAATTTTTTGGGGAGAAGATTGGAATCATAAATGGAAAATATATGTTTATGTGAATTGAGCACTCAGGGTGAACTAACAAAGAAACGGAAATATGCATACATACTTGTGAATTCTCCCCAGTTAAAAGAGAAAGGGCCTCCTATCTGAAAGCCCAGTTTTGGGATTTGCTTACAAGATCATTTGCTAACCCGCGTTGGCCGATCCACAAATGTTGAGCTAAAAGGAGGAGGCCCAAATTGAGATCCAAAAGAATCAAAGAGAGCTTAGTAGGGGCATTCCGAGAATTGAACTCGGGACCTCTCGCACCCTAAGCGAGAATCATACCACTAGACCAAATGCCCTATTCATGAAAGAGTTAACTATTGTATTACTAACAATTGATCAAATTTCAGTTTACAGAAAACTCCAGAGTCACAGTCTTAGAAAAACATACAACTGAACAAACCAATCAGATGAATAGCATTGGCAAATACAAAAGTTCTCATGAACCCCAAAGATGCTTGAGGGTTTCCTTTCCCCAAATTCATTAATAAGTCCACACCTTCATCTTTTTTAGAGAGCTTATATACATATTAGTTAGATGATACACTTATTATACCTCAACAGATTTGGGAGTTCGGATTCCTCCATTTAACTGCTTCTACTGTTTCTGGGCTCTATTTGTTAGAGTTAATTATGTCATTTAATAATAGAAAACACAATTTAATTATGAAGAAAAATATACTCTAACAATTAATTGTATAATTTGCCATATCAAGTCTATATTCTAACATTAATTTTTTAGTTTTTCTACCAAACATTAAATGAGAAGAACGACCAATTGACTTGACTTGTCCCACGTTATTTATTTGCTGAAGCAATCACAACAAATAACACACACACACACACACACAAATCCAACTAGCATGTAGACATGGTCTCTGCCATCCCTTTCATGCTCTTAATTATGCCTTGCATTTTGTTTCATTTTAGAGAAAAACTGAAAGCAAGATTTTTTCTTCTTACGTTGTTATTATTTTACATGGGACAAAGGTAGCTAGTGTGAATCCAGGAAGTTTTAAAATGCGTGTCAGAATCTAGATGCTGAGCGCATCGCTCCTTAATATTCTAAACAATGCAGTCTCATTCACTGTATTCAACAGGGAAGAAGCAGATCAGTCATAACTCATACACAAACATATACATATATGTACTCTTCAGTGCCTAAGTATTAATATTAATAATCTAGGAAAAATTCTTTCCTTTTTTCTTTCTTCTTTTTGTTTTTAAGTTCATGGCGGCCGGAGACTCAGCCTCCACCTCTCTAGAACACACCCCAACTTGGGCGCTTGCCACCGTATGCTTCTTCATCGTCTTCGTTTCCGTTATACTTGAGCATTCCAT
The DNA here is from genome assembly GCF_026168435.1 of Sesamum indicum. Lineage (NCBI taxonomy): Eukaryota > Viridiplantae > Streptophyta > Magnoliopsida > Lamiales > Pedaliaceae > Sesamum > Sesamum indicum. The sequence continues at coordinate 15,170,149 of NC_142667.1, forward strand.
CCATCTCCTCACCAACGTGAGCTCAGTTTTCTACTCAGACAAATGTTACATGTCTATGCATGCATTTACAGATTACACTATGATTTCTACCAGTTACTGAAATCAGGCTACTTGTATTTTACTGCAGTGGCTTAGGAGACATGGAAAAACTGCTTTGTATGATGCCGTGGGGAGGCTTAAATCAGGTAGGTCAACAAGTTCTCTTTATGTAATTATTGAAGATTCAAGTGTCACCTGTTTGTTAGTTTTTTGGTTCTTGACTTTGTATTCTGTGGGAGGCAGAGCTTATGCTTCTGGGGTTCACGTCTCTTCTGCTAGCAGTAACTCAAGATACCATCTCAAAGATTTGTGTACCCTCTAAGGTGGCGAATACGATGCTCCCGTGTCGCAGAGAGTTCGTTACAGCAGGGACTGAGTCCTTAGCGGTCTTCATGCACTCGTTTAATCGAGCGTCTGCAGATTTGATAATGGCTGATTATACAAATTTCAGTGATAGTATAAACTTACACAAGTTGTATAGTCGAAGATTGGCTGACGAAGACGCTGGTGATGGCAGCAGCGGTGGAGTTTCTGGGACAGCCAAGAACACTGATGCCGCTGATTCTTGCAGCTCAAAAGTATGTCTAATTTCAAGATTGCTAGCATGTGTTTTTGGGTATAACCAGGAAATGCAACTGAGTGTAATCAAGATTTCTTTTCATCAACTCTCGTTCACATGCTACTGTGTGTTGTATGTGGATTTTGGCCTAGTTAGGAAAGGAGAGTTAATGTGCTGATAAGTTCATCTGAGATTTTCAGGGAAAAGTTTCATTAGTAACGGAGAAAGCGATGCAGCAGCTGCAAATTTTCATTTTTGTGCTAGCAGTTACACAGATTGTGTACAGCGTCCTCACCATGGCATTAGGAAGGGCCAAAGTATAAAATTATGAGTTTCTTGGCTCCTGATTTCTTCAAATACTCTCCGAGAAATTTCATGATTAGCATACCAATAACAGATCATTCTAATCAGTGAATTTAATCATCGATCCTGCAGATGAGGAGTTGGAAAGCTTGGGAGAAAGAAACTCAATCAACAGACTACCAGATTGCAAATGGTATATGTTAATTTCCTGCCGTTTTGAATTGTTCAACCAGCTTCTGTTGTGAGTTTACTGTTGTTTCTCGTCTTGATGAATTGAAATTAGGGTGCTCTAGAGCTCTAATGAAGCAATCAAGTGGTTAAGAGATTGACTTTGGGCACAATGTGTCGTTTTTCATCAGTAACTAGCCTGCATTTCAGTTAAGGCAAAAATCATTGACCTTTTGTTGTAGAGAAAGTGTCAAGTCAATGAAATCACTGAGTCTCCGGGACTTTTTGGTTGTTGCATAGGAAAGAATATCGCGGTTTAAACTATTTTGATCTTGATATTGAGTTGTGTTTTCCGTGTAAGTGCATAAAATTTGATCTTATCTGATACAGATCCAAATAGATTTAGATTCACAAGACAGACGACGTTTGCAAGACGCCACAATACTTGCACAGAGACAGCAAGTCAACTGTGGATAGTAAGTATTTCTGCTGATAATAGTTCAAAGCTCTTGCATCATTAGCATGACAGGAAAACTTCTCCTGAAGGGCATCCAGTGTCCTGAAACATGCTCCTTCAACAACATTAAATAGTATCAGATTGTCCACTACTAAATGCTAACTATAAGCTGGAGCAGAAATGTTTTTTCAGGCAATTCTTCAATTCCGTGGCAAAAGTTGATTACTTCACCCTCAGACATGGCTTTATCATGGTCACGATCATATCCCAATTCCGCTTCCTACTTTCTACATTTCTAATCACAAAACTGAAAAGAATACGCATCGGGAGCAAGAAAGTCTTATTTTTTGTGATTTTGCAGGCTCATTTCTCTGCCAGGCTGAACAACTTCAATTTCCAGAAGTACATAGAGCGTTCCCTGGACGAAGATTTCAAAGTTGTTGTCAGCATCAGGTTTCAGAATTTTCTGTTCCTACCCTTGTGGTTGTGTGATCAAATAACATGATTGGAGCTTTAGTTCTTATCTGCTCAAGAGCATGCATCTGAAATAATATTTTCATCGAGCCATGAATCCATGAAGCTTTGCCGTCTCTAATCTTCCATCACTTAAATCTGCAGCCCTTTTATGTGGTTTCTCGTTGTTATCTTCATGCTTGTCGATGTTCACGGTAAATTCCAGACCCCATTGTTATCTTTGTTCAGCATCCCTTGCCCTTCAATCTTGACAGAATGACCTTAAACTTCTCAAATAATCAGGTTGGCATTCATATCTTTGGATATCATATGTTCCACTGTTGGTGAGTACTAACTGCAAGTAAACTAATACTTCTACCTTCTCCAGACAGAGACTGATATGTTTTCCAATATTTGCATCTCTAGATAGTTCTAGTACTTGGAACTAAACTGGAAGTGATTGTTGCAAAGATGGCCCTTCAACTCAAAAATCAGAACAACGTCGTTATAGGAGCCCCACTGGTGCAACTCAACGATGATCTCTTCTGGTTTAGGCGGCCAAGATTCGTATTACATCTCTTGCATTTGACACTTTTTGTGGTATGTCGTCTCGACACTGCTATATTGAACTAAGCATACAGTGGCTTCTGACTTAGAATGAATTCTAACAACGTGTTTCTCAATGGTGGCTCTAGAATGCTTTTGAGCTGGCTTTTTTCATTTGGGTCGCTGTGAGTATTTCCTAACCCTTTGCCTCGCAATTTTTATCAAGAAAGCTCTTTGAAAAACTCTGCTTCTCCCTGTGTAGATACAGTTTGGGCTCGATTCTTGTTACCACGAGCACACGGTGATTATAATCACCAGAACAGTGATGGCGTAAGTACTGAGAAACTGTTCTTAGTAGTTCATTCCATTTCTGAAGATTTTACAATTTTCACACTCAAACCTGTCTTCTTCGTGCATTTTCACAGGGTGGCAGTCCAGGTTCTTTGCAGTTACATTACTCTTCCCCTTTATGCACTTGTGACACAGGTTAAGTATTCAAACATTTGAATTCTCAAAAACTACGTCTGGAGCAAGAAAATATGGCTTATTTTGTGCAAGGTTTTGGCGACAGATGGGTTCAGAATTCAAAGGCGAAATACTGAAGGAACAAATAGCACAAGTTTTGAAGCAATGGCATTCTGAGGTGAGGGACAGGAGAAAGAACCGAGAACGTGGACTCATCCAGCATCCTCCTACTGTTACGGCAACTCACAGGGGGGCCAACAATAGTTACAGTAAATTTGATCCACACAACGCTTCTACTTCATCGCCTGTTGAAGAAAATCATGTGTCGAGCATAAGTGAAATCATGGAGGAACAAGCAGAACCAAGCTGAGAGAATGCAGAAATTCATAAGTTCCTGAGCTGCTCAGAGAATAAGGATTTCTTGTAAATATTTACAGGCAAAGAAGGGTATTAAAATGTTGTATTTTTGGGGATTATTAATTTGGACGTAAATTCATGTGAATTAATCTGATATAACTGACATAAGTGTATAGGGAAAGTGCTGATCAAATGTTACTCTGAGGGCAAAACATCAGAAGTATGAATCACAGAACCTGTCTGGTGAATGTGTAGTACAGAATTAGACAAGAAGACAACTCCACAATTATCTGTGAAGACTAATGAATTTTGTCTTCATCAGCTGAAAAAATGGAGCGCATGTGAATGATTTTGAAGGTTCCATAACTCAAGACCACAACTGCCATTTTCAAGGGACCCCCCACATTTATTCTCAGTATTCCTTTCCTCTCATTTATTGATTCCTTTTTCACTACCACCACAACCCATCATCGTCATCCTTCAGCTTCATTATTGAATCTTTATATGCTACAAGCAACCAGCACCCACAAATAAAGAAGAAAACAGAAGAGGAAAATGGTGTTCATGGCAGCAGAGAAGTGTGTGATATGCCTGATAGGGGCCATGGATCGCCTCTGGTTTCACCAAATCATTCTTTTCCAAGAACCCTCTTTATGCCCACTTCCTGAAAATCCTAAAACACCTCAACCCACCTCAGAATCTCCACAGAAATCATCAAAAAACAGCTCCCATATGTCAGTTATATCAGAGCAAGAAATTTCACCACTAACTTCTGTGATCATCAGTAGTCTACAGGTGAGTAGAGTACGTATAGCTATAATTTGCATCTCTTCACCCTCCCACCCATTCACACACACACACACATAGGGGTGTGACTGATGAAACTCACAAACAGCTGGTGTGCGTTTTCTTTTCTGTTGAATGATTACCATATTTAAGGATGAGACGAGCAGCCAAGACAGTGAAACTACTCATGATGAGGAAAGAAAAACCAGGTTCAATCTTGCTCCCATCAAAACCAGGTTTCTCTCATCCTCACCAAAATCAGCTCAAAAACAATCCAGAAACCTGGGCTACTCGACTTATTCCCAAGGAAAATTGCGGAAAACCACGAGCTGCAAGAGCTTACTGGAGCTTGAACTCGAAGAAGTAAAGGGTTTCATGGATTTGGGCTTCATCTTCAGGAAAGAAAACCTGAGCAAGCGCATGAAGCGCTTAATCCCCGGATTGCAAAGGCTTGATGCAGATAAAAACAAGCAAGATTACAGTTCTGAATTTAGCGGAAACACAGATGACCTTGAAGATGACGAGGAAAAGGGTGTAATGAGGCCGTATTTGTCGGAAGCGTGGCTCATTAAAAGACCCGATTCTCCATTACTGAATTTAAGGATACCAACGAGAGTTTCTACAACTGCAGATATGAAGAAACATTTGAAGTCTTGGGCTCGAACTGTAGCATCAGCCGTTCAGCAAGAATCTTGAGATTACTTGCAGTTTTGAGGAATTGAGAAGATGGGATGGGACGGAACGGAACCACTCATTTTTCTGAAATGTGAAGACGTATTCTTACATTCAACCGACAACTTGGGAGACTGGAAAAACATGAATGGTTGATTTTTGTTGTTAAATAGAGTGGTTGTGTGCATACATCGCAATAATAATATACACAAATACAGAGTTATTGTTTCCTAAAAATGTCTTTTCCAATCAAGAGAAGTTGCAACCAAAATTCAAAACTTTTTATATCAACTTTCTTCATCATCACTCACCTGATTTTGTTAATAAAAATATAACTGTATTTGAATGGCTAAAATACATATCATAAATTACCAAAATGATGATTTCCCGTTTTGAATTAATTTCTATGTTTTAAATTTTATTTTATATGTATAAATATTACGTCATTTATTTTATTCAATAAAATCTTTTGTATATAAAGTACGCTTATATTAAATATTAAATAAACTAAAAAATATAACATGAGACGAGAATAAAAATCTTCGCCATTATTAGATGTGTGTAGCACATTATATATGTGATCTGAAATTCATAAACGTGCATATAATTTTTAATCTTATATCATGTAATATTCATATGGAGGTGATCCTATTATAATTAAATTATATAAAAAAATACCGAGTCCGTGTTTTCCACGTGGCAATTCTTTATTTTCTATAGAAGAAATCAAGAATTTACGACAACCTAAAAATTATAATTTTTTTCGTATTTTTACCACACCACACGTAGTTAGGAATTCGATTTTTGTTGGAAATAATTAAAATTAAGGAAAACTCTTTTAATCTAATTCAGAAATTTCATAAACTTTTATGGGTTCAAGGCCCAAATAGAAGTGGGCTGAGGACTGGGCTTTCCAATAGCTTTATCACATAAATATGGGCTGGATCCACAAATTCATTATTCAAGAGCCCAAAATTGTGTAGCTCTGCCGTAAGAAGCACCCAAAATTCTCACAAAATCAATTCTGATGATACTAAATATGATCACATTATTGGATTTTATTAATTCATTATTATTTTTTAAAATTATACATTAATCACATAATAAATTTAATCCATTCATCATATAATTAATTTAAATTCGGTCAAAATCTGATTTAAACTAAAAATTTTCCGTCTGAAAAAAGAGTAAATTATTATAAGCTTTTATGAGATACAATATAATCACAAATACCCTTACTGTTTGAAAAATTAGAAATACTTCCTTGATACCCGTAGTATATTCTTTTCTTTCTTTTAAAAAAAATTGAAAAATTGTAAACAAATTAGATAAGGTGTTTGGAAAAAATTTAAAATTAAAAAAAAAATTATCCGCTTAATCCATTAAAAAAATGCATAAAATTTTTAAAAACAAATAAAATTATAATTTATAGTTTACAAGGGTATTTTGATCAATTTACTACAAAAACGGATTAAGATAACTAACAAATTGAGCTAGTTGTTGGACGAACATTAAAATAAGAGGGTAGTAGTTATTTTCAAACAACGAGGGATGTTCATAAATATGCTAAAATTTAAGACAATTCGTTGTAATTTATCTTTAAAAAAAAAAAGAGTAGATGACGAGTGAGCTAATAATTTCAACAGATGAATGAAAAAAGAAAGAAAAATCCAAAGGATCAATGATTAAGAAACAAATAAGTTGACTAAACAAAATAATTTTCTTGCACGCTGCTCTAACTAATACATTATACAATACAACTATAGATAAGGCCAACTAGCAATACTGTCGGCATTAGATGTTTAATTTGACACTGTTTGTTTTTTTAATAATATATCGATTTAATTAACATATTAATGTGATTAAAAATCATAAAATATAACTAAAAATAATAATAAATTATAATAACTCACGTAAAGTAAGACAAATATCCACACATTCGATGAAACTCGAACCCATAATTATAATTTACTAGTTCATTGTACTGATATATAAGAGCAAAAAGATAAGGAACAATGGTCCGTTTATACAAAATCATTACTATATTTTAGATAATTACATTACAACTACTGAAAACGTCAAGACCATTAACACAAACCATCTATATTTTTTGAAAAAATATATACAACCCAGAATATCTATATTATTATACAAATTATTTTTATTTTTTTATTGTCATAAATAATATTTTTGTAATTATTAAAAATTTAAACAAATCATAAGTCAAAAAGTATAAATGTAATTATTCAAAAAAAAAAAAAAAAATCAGACGTGATGAAGAGAGGATATATATATAGCTTGCGGTTTACTCCAAAAAAATACACGTTGAACCAACTAATCACCGAATCTGTTGCTATCTGTTCCTCATTATCATTATTCTTCTGCTCACGGGTTACCAATATATTATTTTTTTATTTATTATTAGTGGTTGTGTTACGTTGTTTTTATGTGTATATAATAAAAAATATTTTATATTTTAAAATATATTATAAATAAGAGAAATATATAAGTACATTACGTTAATAAATAAAAGAAAGAAAAAAAAGAAAAATAATTTGTCAATTAATAAAAATTTTGAAAAGTTGAATAAATTAATTATTTTATCATGAAGGGTATTTTTTATTTTTCAAAAAATTGATGCGGCGGTGTCATTAACTGTTGTTCATGAATGTGGAAGGACTTTTATTTTTATATTAGTATAAATAGATTGTTATTAGTGGTACGTGGCACATTTGATGTATGAGCACAAAAAATTTAGAATAATTAAATATTATTTATTAAGTTTTTTTGTTGTAGGCAAATGGTAGTATGAAAATGATTATATAAAAAAAATGATTATGAAAGAGAATATTTGGAATAGGCGAAAGAGAAAAAAAATATTAACTGAAAATAAATAATTATTTAAAAAAATTAATTTTACTACTTATAAATATTGGGGGGGGGGGGAAGTGAAAATTAATGGGTGAAAAAAAAGTAGCATATTAAATAAGGAAGAAACCAAAGAATGTTCTCTCTTAAAGATCGTTTGGTTCGTATGATAGGATTAAATAGGATGGAAAATTGAATGATTATTAATCCTATCTTACATTATATGATGTTTGGTTTGAGGTATTGCATGTGGGATATCTCATTTGATAATATAATCTGGTGTTTGATTGAAATGATTATAACGTATGATTAAATGAAGAAAACTATAAAATTTGTGGCATATTTCCTCTTTTTTTTTTTGGGTCTATATTTATATAAAGCTGAAGTTGAAAATATGTATTCAATTAAGTAATTAACGATAAAAATCTAATTTTTTTTAAATGTCCAAAAAAGAAAGAAGTGATATTTTTTTACTACATTTTATTATTAAATTATTATTTTATTCATCGAATTTTCATCGGAGAAAAGTGGGAGAAAAGGGGAGAAATAAGCATATGTTAATAACACTATCTTTCTCGTTATTTCAATTGTTCACAGACAACAAAAATTCTCTCCGAGGAAATACAAAATTCGTTGGATTTTGATCGAAGAAAGATGGGAGAAAAGGGGAGAGGAATAAGCGCCCGTTAAGTCCTGGGAAAAGAAAGAGAAAATGAGAAAAAGAGGGGAGAGAGTGGAGATGAGGAGAGAAAGAGGAGAGAGCCCAAGGGTAAATTAGGCAAATGAGTTAAATAGACTTGATTCATAATATCAATATTAATACCGGACTTTACTAATATTAACTAAATATGTGATTGGTCATAATAAATAATTTTATCATACTTAATTACCCGAACCAAACAGGGCCTTAATATATAATATAAATTAGTAATAATAATATTTCGTTGTTTTGGAAACAACTCTCCTCGTCCCATATCAGACATGAACATTAATTTTGTCCGCGATGGGAATAAAAGGATTAAACCCCTCTTAACAAATTCAACTCTAAATTTTCAAATATTACTCATTAATAAAAAAAACCATCTTAAAATCCAATTTGCTTATCGATCAATTAAATAATTTGTCTATGGATAATGATCAACAATTGCTATGATTACTTCCATATTATTGTTTTTATTTTTTTATATTATTTGTGGTGCACAAATATTTCCTTTTTCTTAAAAAAAAAAAAAAATTGTGTACAGTGTCTGAACATTAATAGAATAATTATATTTATGTCTTATCTGTCAAGATCAATAATTCATAAGGTCAAACATTCAAATTGCTTACAAAAATGTTGTTGTTGGCTACAAAATATTAAATGAACAAGTTCTTAATTTATCCTTGAAAAGAAAATTTATAAAAGTTTATAAGATATCTTTTATTTAATTAATCCATAAATACCAGAAAAAAAATAAAGAAAAATTTCAAAATTAGAGAAAATTAAGGTAGCATTCTCGTTATTTTAATTTTTTTTTGGAGCTTACAAGCATAATTTTTAGACACATTATTTTTTAAAAAAAATATTATTAGACACTGCAAAATATTTTAGAAAAAGTTCAAAAGTCTAACTCAAACACCTTATAATTAATGAGTCGTGTCTAGTTATGGGGCCATTATTTCTTTTTTTTTTTTTAATTATATAACATTTTTGATCATTTTATTATTAATGTATGTAGGCGTATCATACCAGTTGTAAATAAAGAGTTTGAATGATTTATAATTTACAAAATTTCATCTTTCAAGCGAGACGTCTTTTCAAAATAAAACTATAAAGTTTATATAAAATTAAAATAAATAATATTTATATAATAAAATATAAATTGAGTCGGAAAATACATTAAATTATATAATTTATTTCTTAAAAATCAGTGGTCGAATTTGTATCTTTTGGCAGAAGAAACAGTAATTGTAGTCTACCCTATGTGATAGATGCAGTCATAGTGCCCACTTGGGCGGCGGTGGCGGCCGGCGGAGGCTGCTCACTTTCCGTACATTGCTTGTCTAGAATATACTTAAATGTTGAGTTCTACTTAGTAAATTACTTTGGCACTTTATAAAATTAGATTTAATTACATAAATATTTTTTATAATTTTTAAAATTATAAATATTTTATAAAGATAGAGAGTGTTTTTATAATTAGTTAGATTTGACCTCAAGATATATTAATATAATTTATCTTAAATGTTAATTAAGATTACAATTAGTTCACTCGTATTTTTTAATCCTTAAAATGAAAAATATACAAATATGAGCATTTAATTTAAATCAATTCATTCATATCTAATAAAATTACACATCAGATTTGTCACACATAATTTGACAAAAATGACTATGCTTGTTAGATGGCTATTAATTTGGATGTGGCCTAATTTGAATTTAGACAAAAAGAATTAATTGAAAAGAGTCATATTCAACATAGGTCTAAAAGAAAAAGAATCCTTTTCAACATAGTTTGGGTAGGAGAATTAAGATGAGCCTATCCAAATTCAAGAAACTACTTTCCAACATATCGAATTGCAGAAATAATATTCATTTAAACTACCCAAAAATGAGGAGTTAATATAGTAGGTTGGAAAATTCTGATCCAAATTAGGTTTGACTATTTAATTATATAACAAATATAATATATTTATCGTGTAATTGGTGTATAATTTAAAAAAAATTAATTAATTATATAACAAGTGTAATACAATTAATTTGATCCGATCAGACTTAATTTTGAGTAAAATAAAATTGTGCAGTAATACTACTTGTAGTGGGGCATCCAATTCCAAGCGCGCGTGGTGGTAAAATAGCCGAAAGGTTGGAAATTTGTGACTAAGTGGAAGAGCCTCTAAATCTGAGTGGCTTGCCCACCACAAGCCCCCAGACTCCCACTCCCTCTATATAAACAAGACACAATCACTTCATTCTGCCCTGTACCAGTTCTCATTTACAATTTAAACATAGATGGCCACTTTCAAGTTCATAATCTTTCTGTTATTACAGTTGCTCTTGCAATTTCATCCTGGTACGTACTGCATCTATTCCCTTTTTTCCTACTTTATACCATACACACAGAGTAAAAGTGTGGGCTCGACTTCATAATATACAATTATCGCATATTTCTTTTATGCTTCACAAGATTCATGATTTTAGACTTGGTTAGTACCAGCCCAGATGAAATGTTTAGTACGGTACCGATCATCTTGCAACATACCATGATGCTTTTTTTTTTCTCAGAGTCACATGTTATGTTTTTGACTTATGTTGAAGGTAAAAGCGATCTCCAGTTGAACTACTACTCGGAGAGTTGCCCCAGAGCAGAAGCGATAATCAAGGAACAAGTCACCAAGTTATACCAAAAGCATGGCAACACGGCTGTCTCCTGGATCAGAAATCTCTTCCATGACTGCATTGTTAAGGTGTTCATCCATTAATTAATATCAACCTTAAAAATTCAATCATTTGTGTCTTACAATTGTTGTATTCATTCCGTTTTTTGGGTCGAATAAATTAATAAATGTATATATATATATAGTCATGCGATGCATCACTGTTGTTGGAAACGGTGAACGGCGTTGAATCGGAGAAGACGTCGTCGAGGAGTTTCGGGATGCGGAATTTCAAGTACATAAACACAATCAAAGATGCCCTTGAGAAGGAATGCCCCATGACCGTTTCTTGTGCTGATATTGTTTCTCTATCAGCAAGAGATGGTGCTGTCCTGGTAATATTATATATACTTCTTTCCTTTTAATGTAAAAAAGTTGTCAACTATATATGTCCAATTCAGACAACACAAATTATCTAACTGATCACATTTATTTATGTAACAGTTGGGAGGTCCTTACATCGAAATGAAGACCGGTCGGAGGGACAGCAAGGAAAGTCATGCAGCATTAGTTGACAGCTCCATCCCCAACCACAACGACACCATCTCATCAGTTCTCTCGACATTCCAATCAATTGGTATTGATACCGAAGGAACAGTTGCCCTGTTAGGTACTTTCCTCTTTATTACATATATATATATATATATAGTTCAAGTTCAGACAATCCCAAGTTGTAATAAATTACAGTTATCATATGAATGATCGATCAGGTGCACACTCGGTGGGACGAGTTCACTGCATCAACATAGTCCACAGGCTCTACCCGACTGTTGATCCAACGTTGGACCCTGACTATGCCGGGTACCTCAAGGGCCGGTGCCCATCACCGTATCCCGACCCAAACGCAGTCGAATACGCAAGAAACGACCGTGAAACGCCGATGGTGCTAGACAACATGTACTACAAGAACATTCTGAGCCACAAGGGACTACTGTTGGTTGATCAACAGCTGGTTTCTGATCCTAGTACATATCCATTTGTGGAGAAGATGGCTGCCGACAACGGATACTTCCATGACCATTTCTCGAGGGCTCTTCTCACTTTGTCTGAAAACAATCCGTTAACTGGGGATGAAGGCGAGATCAGAAAGGATTGTCGATATGTAAACGCTAACTGACCACAACTCAAGTGGAATTTGGACTCTAAAAGAAAGGGCCGTTTAAAATCTTTTTTATTTTTCTTGGAAGTTACTGAAATTGGGGCGCTGCTCATGGGCCTCAATATATATATCTATATATGGTTTGGGTCCAGTTCTATTGAATTCTGCTTAAGGGCCCAGCCGTTGAAGTGTATATTCACGCTGTAGCTCTAAAAGGACTTGATGTTTCTATGGGTAAAACCCGATGGGTGTTGCGGTATGGTATGGGTGTTTGAGGAGTATAAACAGCAATATACATATATTTATTGGGTGTTGATACGCTAGGTCACTAGCTACTTGTACCTCTTGGAGGTTGCACGATTGTATCTGATCTAGGGAACTCCAAGGAAATATGTTGGAGATCTATACAAGACGCACATAAGTCGGGTTTGATCCAAACGTAAGCATTCTGATAATTAGATCACGTGATTTATAAATCTAAAAGTTAGTTAAAAGATAATAAATAATGAAATTAGATACTTTAAATCTTCCTAAATAAGGGATTGAACTTGCCAAGGGATTTCTTATCGAATTCAATTGATGGTCGATACCTCGACCCGCTATCCGACCTGATCCCTCAATCAGCGACCCCTGAGAACACAAGGAACGGTTAAGCCAGTCGGGTATGTTCCCGACGTAGGCCCTCCGATGCTTAAGTCAGTTCTTAGGCCAAGAATATTTTGACTGAGAGATATGTATCTAGAAAGCAAAGTAACATTACCTCCTCATGAATTCCGTTTGTAGCTTTTATATGCCCACGTAAGATGCATTTGGTAAATGCTAATGTTCAGGCGTCGAGCTTAAGTTATGTCCCAAATCATAGCTGATTGATATTATAGCCATCGAAAATCCCTCCACAAGAGCATTTGGCGGGATCTTGAGATCCTTCCATAAGATATCCCTGATTAATGCCTATTCCTTAACCGGTATGAGGGGCATACTTGTCTAGTGACAAAAAACCCCCTCATCAGGGATATTTATACTCCTCCCGCAATGTACAGACGCCGCATGGCACTAGTGGAATGGTGCCATGTGTCGCTTGCTATGATGCATGGACATGAGTATAGCAACACAAAAAATATAAAAATATTAGGATACAGTACGGCTATATATAATATATATTTTTATTTTTTTAATAAAATTAAAATATGCAATATAAAAGATATTAAGATAAAATATAAAATGAACATATCTTACACCTACATTTTTAGTCGAACGTGGCTTAAAAAATATACATAATTAATTTATTTAAAAAAGCAATATTTTTTTTTAATAATTTAATTAGTTAAACTATCGTGAACACATCTCGATTTCTAAATAATTTCATCATAATATTTTTAGTTTAAGATGAGTGAAAACTTTTTTTTTTATTAAGCCTAAGATTTTTTTTCCCCTAAAAGACAACCCAATTTTTTTTTAAATTATAAAAAAAAATCAAAATGTGTCCAAAACACGGGCACGTCCCTTTTTTTTTTTAATTCGAGGAGTGTCAGACACTATTAAATAATTTTTCGCAATGTCCGTGCATTATAGGTGACCTGTCCCTGCACTAGGGGAGTTTTGATGGATCTGGACCCTGTTCTTTTGGGTCTTGTTAATGGACCTTTTTGGATCATTATTGGACAAACACTGCCTAACCCAAATCACATATATATTTTAGCCCACATCGGTTACGGATCCGAGTAGAATAATACACATCCACTTGATATCGATGTTCTACGATATACCAATCACAACGTATTAAACTAAATTAATTACCGAACAAACTTTTGGTTATCCATCGCTTCTTCATTAACAAAAAATGAAATTGCACAGACGCATTCATTAATTTAATTAGCCCAAGTGGCAACGGCCCGCCTTCAACAATAATTAATTTCAATACTTATTATGAAGAAAATAGCAACACATATAATCCCTAAATAAATTTATTGGAATAATTTTAAATTTCTTTTGTCGACCAATAAATTTAGGAAAAATTACACCCCTAATTATAAGTATATACTCCTTATGATTTAGGAAATCACATTTATACATCTTACATTTATTGTCGTCTAAAATCTCTTAATTACTCACAATTCACTGAATTTGTTGATATTAATAAAAATTTGAATGAAAAATTTATATTTATGCCCAATTTAATTATATTTAATTTATTGTAGGTTAAATAATTATTTTATTTTATTTTTATCAAACTACTCTTATAAAGGTGAAAATATACGTGATCAGCTATATAAATGAGGAAAAGAATATTTTAGGCAAAGATAAAATTGATGTATATGTGGAATTGAGTGTGGAAGTGAGATGGGGAGGGCATATGATGTGATGAATTAAGAGGAATTTGTGTTGTTTTTGGTCCACCCAATTATTGCCAACTTTATCTTCATTTGTTTTACCAAGAAAAAAGAATGAGGAAAGGAGGGGTGACTACACACTCCTTGTCCACCACCCCCTCTTTCGAGGTCCCGTTTCTACATTCCCTAATTCAAATCATACCTCCTAATTTTTCATGCTAATTATTGTTTCCTCTCTGCTCATCATTCTTGCTAATTTTATGGTTAGATTTTTATAAATTAAATGATACATAATCAGCATATTAATAATTAATCAGTGCATCAGCCTCCAATTAGTTTAGTTAATTAAACAATTAGGGTTCCCATTTCCAAAGCTGTAATTATTCCGGAATTAAAACCAGGGGCAAAACAACAACCGCAGCAACAGCAACAGCAACAGCAACAGCGAGAATAAAATCTGCAAAACACTTTCATGTCCTGTCCGAAAATCGATTTCCCTTTTTTAACTCTCTCCTTTATGACAAACCGACCCCGCAAAAAATATTACCGTTGGAATCAACACGTGGCGTCCACCTGTCTCCTTCTATCCCTCTTTGGATTCTCTCTTTCTCTCTCACACCACCTTCATTCACACTCACTGTTCTCTCCCTCTTTCTCTATCCTTTTTGTTTCTTTCCTTACATTGTTTTGTTCTCAAGTATCCGAGCTTTTCTTCCCTGGTTTTTCTCCCCCTTTTTCACGTGATTCTCAGTCATTCTTTCATCTTGGGTGCAAAAGGAAGGGGGAAATGAATGTCTGATGGGTTGTTCTGAAATTTAGACAACAAACAATGGCGTCATTTTCCGGCGGGTTTTACTTTTGTTTCATTCTTGTAGCCAGTTTTGTTTTGTTTAGCTTTTCCTCCGGCAATGTCTCGACGGCGGCGACTGATTTTGACTTCGGAACGCTGACTCTGTCAAGCATGAAGCTCCTCGGCGACGCCCACTTGAGCAACGGCAGCGTTAGACTCACCCGGGATCTCGGTGTTCCGTACTCCGGCGCCGGGAAAGTTTTATACTCAAAACCCATCAAGTTCCGGCGGCCTGGGACTCAATCTCCGGCCAGCTTCTCCACATTCTTCTCGTTCTCTGTCACGAATCTGAACCCCTCCTCTATAGGTGGCGGCTTGGCTTTCGTCATCTCACCGGACGACGAGTACGTTGGCGACGCTGGGGGGTTCCTGGGAATCATGGACGCAAAGGGTGCCCAGAGCGGCGTTGTGGCGGTGGAGTTTGACACTCTAATGGACGTTGAATTTAAGGATATTAACGGGAATCACGTGGGTTTGGATCTGAACTCGATGATTTCGACCCGAGTTTCCGATTTGGACGCTATTGGTGTTGATTTAAAAAGCGGTGACCTGGTGAACTCGTGGGTTGATTATTCTGGGTCGACCCGGATGATCAAAGTGTACGTTTCGTATTCCAACTTGAAGCCCAAAGACCCCGTCATATCCGCCACTTTCGATCTTAACCAGTACATAGTGAATGATTTCATGTTTGTGGGGTTCTCCGGGTCAACTCAGGGGAGTACAGAAATTCACAGCGTTGAGTGGTGGAGTTTCAGCTCATCCTTTGACGAAAGCCCGAGTTATAATTCCGTGCTGCCGTCCGGTTCTCCTCCGCCGCCGCCACCAACGGCTAGTTTAATGAACCCCACGGCGGATATAGTCAACCCTCCACCACCTTCCGTAGCACCTCAGCCTGACAATAGTAATGCCACGTCGCATGAAGACAAAGGTAGTGGAAAGTGTCACAACCAGCTCTGCAAAAATGGCCCTGGGGCTGTTGTCGGAGTGGTAACGGCCGGTGCATTTTTCTTGGGATTCTGCGCTCTAGCGCTTATATGGTTGTATAACAAGAAGTTCAAGCGTGAGAAAAAATCTGAGACTTTGGCTTCGGATGTGATCAAAATGCCAAAGGAGTTCAGCTACAAAGAGCTAAACATTGCTACCAAAGGATTTGATTCTAATCGAATTATCGGGCATGGGGCTTTCGGGACCGTGTATAAGGGTATACTGCCCGCCACGGGTGATGTTGTGGCGGTGAAGAGGTGTAGCCACAGCGGACAGGGGAAGACAGAGTTTTTATCCGAATTGTCAATAATTGGAACCCTTAGGCATAGAAATCTTGTCAGGCTTCAAGGTTGGTGCCATGAGAAGGGTGAGAGTTTATTGGTTTACGATTTGATGCCTAATGGGAGCCTTGACAAGGCATTGTTTGAATCGAGGATGATATTGCCCTGGCCTCATAGGCGCAAGATTTTGCTCGGTGTTGCGTCAGCCTTAGCGTATTTGCATCAAGAGTGTGAAAATCAGGTGATTCATAGGGATATCAAGACTAGCAACATTATGTTGGATGAAGGGTTCAATGCTAGATTAGGAGATTTTGGACTGGCTAGGCAAATTGAGCACGACAAGTCCCCTGATGCCACCGTGGCTGCAGGCACAATGGGGTACTTGGCACCTGAGTACTTGTTAACCGGTCGAGCCACCGATAAAACCGACGTTTTTAGCTATGGAGCAGTGGTGCTAGAGGTGGCGAGCGGACGGAGGCCGATTGAGAAGGAGGTTGTAGGCGTGGGGAAAGGTGGGGCCAATAGTAATTTGGTGGAGTGGGTTTGGAGTTTGCACCGGGAAGGGAGGTTGATGGTGGCGGCTGACCCGAGACTCGGGAATGAGTTCGACGAGGCAGAAATGAGGAGGGTGCTATTGGTTGGGCTGGCTTGTTCGCACCCGGATCCAATGGCTCGGCCGACAATGAGGTGCGTGGTCCAAATGCTGGTGGGTGAAGCCGAAGTTCCAATGGTCCCAAGAACAAAGCCAACTATGAGTTTTAGCACATCGGACCTACTAATGACTCTCCAAGACAGTGTATCTGATCTGAATGCCATGATCACAATATCCACTTCGTCCTCGGAAAACAGTTTCACAGGCGGCGGTGGCAGTCTAGACTTGGTTTGATCGGTAAATTTCGAAACGTGGATTAGAATCGAGATTTTTCGGGTTATCGCCTGCTTATTATTTTTTAACTTCTATAGATTCATTCATTTATCAAACTGTGTGTATGTAACAACAATGACTCGTAGGCTTATTCATTACTATTGCAAATTGCGTCATCCTAACTCCTAAATACATCAACCTTTATCCATCCCACTTTAGAGAGGGGGACAATGGAATGGTGTACTCATATTCTTGGCATTGAGTTGTATGGATTTTTGGTTGTGGAAAGGTGGGTGGGTGGTTGCTTTCCTAAGTAACCTAAGAGTCAAAAGGAAGCACAAAGAGTTTGAGTAGAGGTTTGGTAAAGTGTACAAGTGATATAATTGGGGGAAGAAAGGCATATGTATTGGTAGACATTGTGGATTTTGGTGGAAGATTCTTGATGCCCAATATTTTTGGTGGGCTATTTTTCCATTCTGGAGAGAAGGTTTAATATTAAAGTTTACACATTTCTTTCAAGATACTGAAAGCTAGTTTTCCATTCTATTTAAAGTTGTGGATTTTTGAAAATTTTGATTAGTCAAATACAGGACGATGAAAGTGGTGATGAGGGTAAGTAAATCTGGCACGGGAGTATTCAAATAATTTTGATGTTTGTGTTTACATCTCAACATGCATACAAAATATTGACATTTCCTGGGCAGAAGCATGTTGATGGCCCAGCATCCAGCTCGACCTGCACACACTGTTTCTAATTATAATGTCGAAGGCGACTTGCAGCCTAACCTAACAATAATGCCGCTCAACTTGCTTCTCAACTCAAGTCTTGTCTTGTTGTTCCATTAGATCTTCAAACATGGACAAAATCCCCATCCTTCTACTCCTTGGGCTTTTCCAAAACTCTACCCAATCATTCCATATCCAAACCGAAAACTCTTGTTTAGTAGGCTCCAGTTGCTGTCGTTGGACCCACTAGCAACATAAAGTTAGATTAGTTAAGGTGGTTCTCAAAAGACTGTCTGATCATAAAGTCAGAATCGGATCTATTCGAGGTTATAAAAGAGAATAGAATTCAATCTCAACATAAAAAATGCCCAACGTATTTACAAAAGTTCATATGTCAGAGTTCGTACGGTCCACGTGTTGATCAAGTAGTCGTCAGATGGACTAAGTATCCACGACAAGTAATTCAGATCACCGAGTCATGCTGGTCAGATCACTAAAAAAATGCGGATGATCATCCGATTTTGAGATTTTCATGCCTTTGAAAGGGAATTTGGACATTTCAATGCTTTTGATTGTTATACCCCTATCAATATCACATATAAATTGTATATCAAATAGTGTGAATTTTATCGTCAACCCTGTTGCATTAATGGTGGTGTATGGTAGTTTTGTTCAATGATGGCATGATTATAGATAAAAATGAGCATATATCCACACCCACAATTTGTGAATTACTAACCTTAATCTCTTGTTAACAAGATATTGTTCCTTAAAAAAGAAGGGAGAAGGAGCCAAAGCCACATGTAAACAAGACCCATCAGGGAATCTCGTGCAGCTGTGTCAAACACTATGGAAACTGCTACAACTTCACATGCCCACTGTTCTCTTTTGGAACGTTAAGGGGTGGGGTCTCTATATAGCTGTGTTATTCATGTATAAAAGTCATAAGACTCATGACCATCTGATTATGACTTTTCCTTTTTAGAGCATATTATGACATTGACTTCCTCAATTCATCTCACACCTTTTGTAGTATGAGATTTTAGAGATTATTTAATTATTCATTGTGTACCAAAAATTATACTTATGTCATTATGTTTAAATAATTTAAGATCTTTTATTTTGTTATTAAATTCAAAAGCGTGTAAAAAGAATTATTTTTTTTTTGATGGGATGTGAAAAAATTGCACGTCAAAAGTTACCGACATTAGAAATTTGTATTTGTCCATCCCTATACAAAATCAAATTCTTTTAATCTATGACTGACTTATTACATTGATTATTGGAGAAAAAAAATCTATTTATTGTGTTATTTAATTTTTTTTAATTGAAATTTGATTGAATATCTAATTGTTTAAGAGATTATTAAATGCATTATCAATTCGTCCTTTTCTTTTTTTTTTTTTTTTTATGGCAGGACTAACATTATTATTGGGCTATTTGTAACTCGAAAAAATGCTGTAATAAATTGGGCTTTGGATTGGGCTTATATTGGTCTTGGGCCTGGGCCTTGGGTAAAAGATTTACATGTTCAACAGGCTTGTTTGGATTGAGACAAAGGCCATGGGTTAATTCATAAATATGGAAAAGATAAAGGACTAAATGTGAAAATTGCGCCTGATCTGTTACTGAATAACAAACAACACTTCCAATTTAAGACCCTCATCTCACGCACACTGGAACTAATTAGTCAATCTCGTTCCTTTTCAGCTCATCAATTTCTCTATTCCTTTTTTCTCTTCTCTTTTCTTTCTGTAGAATTTTCACCTGAAAAGCGCGATGGATATTGAAGGAGATTTTGAAGATCAATCGCCTCCGTCGTTCGATCGAATGGTACATTCTTTTTCCTTAGACCTCAGTTGAATTCTAAATTGGATTTTTGAATAGATCTGTTTGTTTTGGAGTCGATTTTAGTTTTCTCGTTCTGTGATCTGTGGGTTTTTGCGCCAAAACAGGGTGTATACGTTTCTTTCTGGCTCGGAATTTCTGGATGTTGGCTGTGATATATTATGCTAATTTTTTCCTTCATGCATTTGATATCAGGAAAAAACAGTTAAATGTCACTTGAACTCGTTATTCGAATGAGTGGCCTGATGATCTAGAGAGGATTTCTTTTATCTACACTATCATACTTAAGGAAATGAGGATTAAGTAAAAAATTATGGTTGAGGTGCTGAGAGCATGAAAATGAAAGAGTAATATCAGAATTCATTTTTCCTTCCCGTAATTTTGTTTCTCATTTTGAAAATTAGTTTTAATGCCATGCATTATCATTCTGTTCATGTTGTATTTCCCATATATTTTTCAGCTCCACATTTCTATAACATGCAGATGTGTATACTCTCTCTTTTTGGATAAACTATGGCTTATTCGGAAAATTAATGAGTTAGTAAACTTGTGTTTAGGTCTAGATTTTTGAGAATTTTCATGTCACACTATTATTTGCCTGTTGGTATTAAGATAAAAAAGAAAAAAAAATGTTGTATTGACTGCATGTGTATGAGACAATTGAATTGTGTTGCAAGATATTCAACATGATTTTAATTGGGAAGTGATGTAGTACCTATAGAGTGCCTCATGTCGTGGTGCCAGGCAGAACCTGATAGTCTACAGTTGCTATGCAACAAATGATTTGTGTTTGTTCTTAAGTACAATCTCAAACCAGCCTTCAAGAACAAATGGAGGGACAATGTAGTGGTTATGATCCCTACGGTAAACTAATTTACAAAAGTGTGCCAAGAGATGTGAAGAATGACATTTGCTGCTGATAAATAGTAAATAGAAAGGAATGATTTTCCATGAAGCTGTAGACTGTATGCTAAAGTGATTGCAGCATGCAGCATTGACCATTGAAAGTTGCTCATCTGTTTTGATCTATTTTAAGAATTTGCTGTACTTTATACCTGGATGCATGCTCATTGTTCTTTCTTCAAAGTTAATGAGCTGCATATACAAATAACAGATATCATATTTGTGCACTTGACATTTCTTTTATTTTGTAATACTTATCCACAAAAGATATGATGTACTTCTCCAGGAAGCATGTAGACATGCTTTTGCTCAACTGATGCATGCTATTGGCAATAATATGATTCATTCATACTGTAGCTCACCTAAACTAGGTGGTTTCATGATTAGATACATTCAATCATCTTTTGTTATCTTCATCCGCCTTGTGCTAGCTTTTCACCAATCCTTTTATATGTTTCACCTGCTGGGTCAACAGAAAAAAGTGGCCCAGAATGTTGAAGCCAAAGGATTCAATCCAGGATTGATAGTCTTAATTCTTGTCGGTGGGCTGCTCTTGTTATTCCTTGTTGGGAATTATGTGCTGTACATGTATGCCCAAAAAACTGTTCCTCCAAAGAAAAAGAAGCCCATCTCAAAGAAGAAGATGAAGAGGGAAAGACTGAAGCAAGGCATTTCAGCACCAGGAGAATAGATTTAACATGGGTTGTTCCCCTTACACATTGAGCTGCTGTTTTCCGTATACCTCATAATCAGAACCTTGTTAGCAAGCGTTGCAGTGTTTTAGGACTCTTAATGATATAAAACTTGAACGGTATATTTAGAACCTACCATGTCATTTTGCAAGCTGACTCAGAAGAAAGAATGCTATTTATCTCTTACGTGATAGTTTTGCATTTGTTCTCAAGTCAGACGGTTGTAGATTTTGTTTATATTCAACTCAGTATTTTAATGTATGAGTCTACTCACCCTTGCTGCATACTTTCATAGTTCTCACCTTCAAATCTCAATAGGGCTAGTTTGCCAGAGCCTGCTAAACTTATGGATAGAGGACAAGGGCAATAGTGATGCGAGTAATACAAATTTCTTAGAGGTGCTTCTGTATAAGGATTTAAGATTCGATAAATGCATTTGACCTGTGCAAAATAATGCACTTCTGTAATAAGCTTTCAATTTTAGCCCTACTGCTTTTTCCGAAAGCTTTCAATTGAACAAAAATCATCCACCAGAAGCAAAACCGGGTTAATACCGGGGGTTCCTGAAATGAGGCGTATTAAATTAGAACACAATAAGAGTTCTGCCAGCGATTAGGGGAGCATTGCCATTCTTCTTGTATTGGAAACAAAAGTGTAACCACAAGATGGATCCATTTCATGATGATAGTAATTAATTTGATTTTCTTGTATTCAACAATGTCGATATGGCACCCCAAAAATAAAAAAAATTACAAATGCTCAATAATTCAATTGATAAAAATTGGCATCCAAGTGTCAAATAAGACTTCATCAGCTTGGAATTACACCATTAACTTGCAAGCATTATCGTGTCCTTTATATTTTGAAATCACATTTCACAAAAGAAAGACCATGTCTACCATCACCTTATTACATGGACATCCAAGAACTGCTTCTATCTGTATTTTTCAACAAAAACTAGTAACTAATGCAGCCTCAACGTCCCAGGCTGCCGATAAACGAGTTATGCAGACTAAACCACAAATCACATAACGCAGTCTAACGGAAGTTCTCAGCACACAATTACACAAGTCCAGAGCTTGTCTGAACCACCATAAAATAGTAGTTACACTCCACGGCCCATAGCCTGTCCACCAGGGGGAACCATGACGAACACTGGTTCAGTATTCATGAAGCCAGGATGAGGAAGCCTACGACGAACTTCACGACCTTCCTGACAAAGAGCACATGCATGGCAAAAGACATGGGTAGCAAAATCACACGCCGTTTCCCATTGCTCACGCCGAACCTCATCCTCCAAAAAGCTTCCGCAGCACCCACATGATCTAGCAAGCGCCTCACAGCTTCCCTGTCATATAAATGAAACAAAATTCATTTACATATAAGGACATCTTATATGATCAAGTTCATATATTGAACACCACGTTGTCTTGATTTACAACAGCGAGATATCAGGTAAAACTGGTAAGATGGTCAACTGGAAGCCAATGCAGAGATGGTGCAGACTTACTCTTTGTGTTCCAATTTCCATACAAGATCCAATAAGCTATTGATACGAAAAGTGGACAGGACTCTTTCCTCCAAAATCTTTCCCCTCACAAAAAGGGTGCTTAAAATACTGACTACAGTCATAGCCTAAGTGAGACCTCAGTAAGACATTCATTTGACTTCCCCTGCCCCAGTCTCCTCCATTTTATCTCAATTCCATTTCCTCGACATGGGAATATAAAAGAAGGTATATTGCAAAAACTAGTGATAGCAAGAAGACAATGTTAAATAAAAAGAAAAGAGATAGTTATCAAGATAGGCGGACGAATTAGACAAATGGGAACAGTTGAATTTCAAAAACTTCAGCACTGTAAATAAATCAGAAGAAACATGTAACATGCCATATAATCTCTTTTGTCTCTCCTACTGGTTGAAATTATTTTCCCACTTTCTCCCTCAAGTGAATTGGCGAAATTCACAAAATACGATAATACTAACTGTCTCACAGACGGCAGTTACTGAAATGTGCTGAAGGTATGCCCGCAGATAGCATACTGCTAATAACATAGATTTCCATGTAGAGTGATACCAGATAATGGAAACCACAAAATAACAAGTTTGAAATTTTAATTTTTGCCCCTTCAAACAGGCAATACCAATTGGTGCCTTGTAATCTTAACATGACAATAGAGCTGCACAAGGTGGAAAATTTAATAAAAGAACTAACCTCCAGGTTAAACTTCCGGCGGATAGCCGTACGGGTGGGAAAAGAGAACAAGGGAGCGAAGCAGTTCCAGCCAAAAAAGGCATTCCCCATTAAGTAAAAGCCGGTGTATGGCAAACAGTGATTCGCAAAAGTGCCGGGAGCAGATCCAAGTCTCTCAACATTGGTTCCATAGAGCACACAAGGGGCCACACTACCCAACAGACCTGCCCAATATTAGAACCATCAAACACCCAAAGAAATAAAATACGGTGAAAAAAACAATTAGAGCAGCATCACAATACAATATATGTTCGAGCTCGAGAAATATACTTAAAACAATAAGAATGCTTTCATAACCTTCATCCAAATCGAATCAGCAAAAAGAGACAGACAGAGTGGTATGAGTATCCAGTACACTACAACCTTCACACTTCTAGATACAGAATGCAAAATTAACAGAATGTTCATAAGATTATGCCAACCAAAAACTTCATCCAAGTTATAAACTGCATAACTAATTAGCTTCTTAGAATGAAATCAACTGATTCCACAACAGGAGATCTACAAATTCTTAGTTATCAAGTCAAAGTGCAACTACAAAGACCAAAAGATGAACTAATACTGTCCAAGGCAAAATTAGTATCATCCAGAACTAATACTATACATAATCAAGACTCCAATGCATAGAAATCAAATCTTGACCTGAAAGGAAAACGATTCAGCAAAGAGAAAGACAAAAGGAAACAAAAAACTCACAAACTTCAAGATCACTACTGCAGAACTCATCATTTCTTCCAAGACAAGAGAAGATGCCGGAATCCCACTGGGACTTCTCCATCATGATCTCACCCACCGGCAGCCCGTCAGCTGTCCATCCCATCGGAACCGCCGGATGAGGCTGCGGCCCACCGTTCTTGGCGTTGGACGATTTCTTTTCATCTTTTTCCCCTGATGCCAGTTCTTGGTTTGGTAAAAGAGGATTTGATTCCTCAGAATTTGCCATTTGCACAGGTAAATATTAAACAAGAATTACAAAAACTTGTGTCCCTCTATACTCGCTTGAAATTAGAGAAAATAAATCAGGGAACGGCAGATGGGGCTCTCAAGAAACGTTCTTATCTGTTTTCTCCTTTCTTGCAGAGCTTGCTTGCATTTATTTATGTATTTTATCTATTCAAGTACTCATGTTTATTGACGTTGATAAAAAAAAAAAACCGCGTTCAAGAAAACGTAGACGCGAAGGAGTTGATTAGATGAAAATTAGCTATCGTTTTACTGCCATTATTTTATTTTAATTTGTTGAGATATTAATATAATTATTATCATAAAAGAAAAGGACAAAAAATTCTGAATGTCGACAGCCTTTGTATCTTGTAGTAATTAATAATTATTATTTATTTTTCATTTTTTAATAAAATATATCAATTATAATTATTCATGTCGAATATCAGCATTTAACAAAGATTATTACGAAAATTACATCTTCATCGAATAAATTAAATCTAAACAACACATACTATTACAGTAGACAATACCTACTATGCAGTAGAAACAACACTTATTAAGTAATAAAAACAATATTCCACGCATATCAAGGAGTTCGAATCCATGACTTTTAAAATTGTGTTATGCGTGATTTTATTTTTTTGGAAAAGTTATAGTTAATAACAAATTATGTTTGTATAATTAAGTTCTCAAAAGATAACTTAGTATATTAGCACCAGTTTTTGACTTTTTCTCTTCGTTGCTATATGTCTAGTTGATAACGAAGTTGAGGAATTTTGTTATATAGATCAGATTTAATCAAATATGAACTAATGATATGAAAATATAATAAATTTATCATGTAATTAATTATTTTTTTTAATCGTACCTAATTTAAGGAGGAACTTTCCAAAATCAATCAAAGAGCCGGAGGAATAACTAATAAAGGAATTACATAATTCCTTTAAACCTAATTTGAATGGAAATTTCCAATAATTGAAGTAATTATCAACATCATAACTACAAATGTCAAAAAATAAAAAAAGAAAGAAAAAACCCATCCTGTCAGCCCACAATAAAAGCTAGAAAAATTCTTACTCAAATCAAGTTTGGAGCAAGTAAAATACACCGGTTATGGTTTTTTTTTCTGAACTGTAGGCCCAAATTCAACTAACATGATTTGGGTTAGAATTTTCCATAAAAAGCAAAGCAAATTGGATGTTCATTCATTACAATACACTGTATAATGGCTTGGAAGCAAAATCACACCACAATCATAATGACAAATATGAATATCAACTCATCCTGCTGCTTCACTCTCCATTGCATCATCCTGGAATTTTCTTCCCCTGAAAGGCAAATCATCCCTTTTAAAAACAACAACCAAATTTAATCTTCAGCACAAAACTTTCATTTTGTATCCATGAAGAGATCGAGTTGACAACCTGCTACATATATAGTTTAATAAAGTAGTGAAATTAAGGATTGTTGGTTCTTACATTTCTTTTGGGGTTGTGATGAGGGGACATGTTTGTCCGACGATTTGGTGGTGGAATGTAGGTGTGAGTCTCTGGACCTCTGTAGTCAATTACATAAACCTCAGAATCCTTATTTTTCACATCCAATCTCCCTGCAAATACCACCCTAGAGAAAGAACCTCTGGAAAAGCTTGGCACGGCGACCAGGAGGAAGAGCAGTAGAGTGGCGATCATCATTCTGTCCTTCATCTCCATATAGAGTACTAAAGACTCTTCTTGTTTCTGTGTCCAATTCTGAAATGAGAGGAAGGAGTTGTTGTCGGATTGCAGAGAGGTTTTAGGGGATTTTGAGAGTCACCATCTGCACAGCAATTGATTGGGATGTGCTGAGTTGTAGCAGTTATTTAGTATGATCATTCAGAGCCACCTTTACAGACTGTTTGGACTAAGAGGAAATCAAACTGAGGGGAACACAAATGCTGTCATAATTACTTCTTCCAGGTTACATTAACCATACATTTGTTGTCTAAAGGAGGAAATCTTGGGTTGGTCCCTCCCCCCCTCTCTCATCCTCTATTCAAAACATCACCAAAATGGAGTTTCAAGAATTAAGGGAAATTAGTATGTGATGTTGTCTGGTGACATTGTGTTGTTGGTATTAATACATACGATCTAACGATTTTTAAGTGAGTTTAACCAATTACTAAGTTAGACGGCACCGAATTCCTATTTTCTTATGGTCGCGTGCGACAATTCTATGTGTATTTTATTAAGAATGTCTTAAAAGGGACATTGCATTTAACAGAACAGCACGTTGGTTGTACGCACAAAATACATATTTCCTTTAAAGTTTGCCTCTCAATTCCTACCCTCTTTATGTCATAGTATACAGTACATCATGATGATTTACGATTAGGGTTGAATGTTGCTAAGTCCACAATGTATATTCGAATTCTTGAAAAGACGTTCAGTGAATTTAAACATACGTCATAACTTGTGTGTAAGAAAATTTATATAGTGATAATAATTTTATTGAAAAATATGGGTTCCCTTTTATTAGTTGTTGTGGGTGTCGAGATTGGGGTGTAGTTGGAAAAATTGAATGCACTGCAAGAGATAAAGCAGTCTGTGTCCTTTCTATGAGGTCTTACATTACATGAAATCAATACCAATCGCTGATTGCATGACGCCGTGACCCCATACGCATCAACTTCAAAAATCAAATGTACCCTTCAACTTTTCTAAATATTTCAATTTCTTGAATTTTGAAATACAATATAGACGACTTGAATTTTGGAGCTCAAACGTATGGTGCAGGTTAGGACATTAATTCATGAAAGGTGGCACATCATGACAGATTGTTGTGTAATAGGATTTCAAATATATGCCGACAAGGTATTAAGAATAACATGTCAAATGAATATAAAAACTCAGTTTCATTTTCATACACCTCAAAATTGTAGAGGCATTGATTGGATGGATTTGTTTGCTTTGGTGAAGATTAGTGGGTGTTATTGGGTTGAACAGTGTGAGTTGGGGGCTCAAAGGTCCACCCCTATTTACTGTTTACCCTGCATAACACAAACTCATCAACTAAGGGTGCTTAATAAACCCAATCCTATAAGGGAGTAAAATGGTCATTTTAACCTGCCTCATCTTCGTTCATCATCGACGCATAAAATTGAGGTGAATGATTCGAGTTTTACTGAATGTAAGAGTGTCTGTCTCCCTTTATATAAAATTTATTTATTTTATTATTAAGATATTAATTCAACTATACACTGCTTAATTACCGAAATATTTACAAAATCATATAACTATTTTTTGTATTGAAAAAACAAAGAAAGAGAGAGGAGGACGTCTAAGGTTTGAGTTTGGTAGTTGCAGATGCTATAAATGGGCCTCAAATCTGAAATTGGGTTACATCATCACTAACTATCCCTATGTTTGCACCTTAATTTGGACCTCCTCATAAATACATACTCATCTCTTTATGTATGACGATAAGTAGATAATTCATAGATAACCAAACTAAGTTCGGTTCTTACCACATATGGCATTACATCCTTATTTATTACTTAAATTTGACTAAACATGTCATATAGTAGTTCAAGAATCAACATCAATTATGATAAGAGACTTATCATAGACTTGTTCCTGACTTATTTGGGTTCTTGTTAAAAACTCGGGTCATGCTAAATTATGAGTCCCGTATTGCACGCTACGTGTATAAAATTCAGATCATTTATATGTTTAAAACCATGTTTTATACCGATATTTCGATCGTTATCAGGCTAGAAAATGGTGGAAACTGTTGAAGAGGCATATGATTTTCCAAGTGGATGATCTCATAATAGTTCACCACAACATTAATGTTCCAAGATTGGATAATACAAATCAGTCCACCTCAAATTAAAGGGTGTCCGAATTTCATTATGTCCATATCTGTTTATTTATGAAAATCAAAATATTCTCTAGGCCTAAAACAGAGTACACAAAGCCAAGCGGACAATACAAATCCCTCCGATCCTTTACAAGAGTGTGACAACGACATGTAAGTATGTAATAATGTCTCTCAATCTAAACAAGATTCTTTCTTCCCCACTAATGCCCCAACATCAAGAAAGATTTTGGTTTGTGTTATTTTATTTTATTTTTCATATATAGTTTCTTTTATAAAAAATATTTTAATATAATAAATGGGAAAAAAGGGTGTATAAAAAAATTAGACACTATGGAAAAATGAGGATGCAAGAGAATTGGAGAATGGGGAAAGAAGAATGTGAGGAGAGATTGTAGGAGGGAAAATGGAAGTATGGAATATTTTACACAAATTAGGTTCGATCGAATCAAAATTTGATATATTTATCATATAATAGATTAATTTTATAATTGCATACAAATCATATAATTACTATATAATTAATTTAAATTCAATGAGAAGGCGTGGCTTAGAATTTCTAAGCAGGAAGGAAGGAGTGAGTAATATAATAGTGTCAATGAATGAAGAGTGTGTGACAGTATGAGTGAGGAAAGGCAAAGGGCAAGCAATAAATACAACAGCAGCCCATGAGGAGTGGCAGAGTACACGAAACAATTTTACTGTCCTATATCTTTCAGCCTACGACTCAGACATCCTAATTTTATAACATTTTCATCCATCCACACATTAATTCTTAATAAAATAAATGTTATATCAGCATTTGATTGACATTAAGATTCTCTCTTACAAAACCCATAAATCAGAAAAACCCAAAAAATATATGTATATTTTTTTCATGATGAAGCAATCAACAACCCCAAAAAAAAAAAGAATGAGAAGAAATCAAGAACTTTGCTTTATATATAATTTCCTTTAAAGAAAAAAAAAACAGCAAGAAACAAAATCACAATATACTCAAAATATTATCCAAGAATAATTATGTTTTGGTTGCTGATTAACAATTACTATGAATTGTGTTGTGAAGAATTGTGAAACCTTGTTTGATTGGGGGGTTGTGGATTAATGATGAGCCTTTCTCCTGTTCTTGCAGGCTCTGATTTACACCTTGTGAGCAGCAATGGATGCACTGCTGTTAATCCTCCTGCAACATTAACTCCCTTCAAATCATCTTCACCTGAATTCTTCTTCTTCTTCTTCTTCACTTCCAATTCTTTGCTACTTTCCTGCAGGCTAATTGGTGTTGCCTCCTCTTCCACCACATTTTGACAGGAGATGGGATTCTCTTGCACTACTTGCTCTGTTTCATTTTGAGGTTCAGATAATGGAGACCCCCAAAACCTACCCCCCAATGATGAAGATCTGTATGGAGCAGATCTGCACCTTGTCAAAAGTAATGCGTTTTTGGGTGGAGATGATGGAGAAGACGATTCCACTTCCACACAACCCCTCTTGCTTTCTTCAGCTGCACCTCCAACATTCTCGTACTTGTTGTCACTGCAACCACTCTCACTATGATCATTACCCCCCTCACCACCACCACTCTTTTCACTCTTCTCATTACAATAACCCCTGAAAGAATCCTCTGTCCCATCAACTTTCTTGCAACACCACCACCTCAAACACAAACCCCACTTGCAAAATACCCCTCCTCTAAAGTGCCTCTTTCGCCACCGGAATCTCCAGGGAAATTTCCCACAGAAGAGGGTTCTCTTCAGCCACCAGCAACGGCGGCGACGCTTCACGGTGGCGCCTCCGGTCTTTCTGGGCTTAGTTTTGGCGGAGCGGCGGACCCTGACTTGGCCAATGCAAGTGACCTTGGGGGATGATGGTTCTTGAATGACTCCAGCAGGCACACTAGTCTTCTTGCTGCGCAGGTAAAAGATTGGGCTGGAACGAGATCTTCCTCTGCTCCTGCTCCCCACATTACTTCTCAAGAATCTCATCAATGGCGGAGGAAACTTCTCCGCCCTGCCCGGACTTGATAGTGGCTTCGACAAAGCTTTCATCTTTACTATCTCTCTCTCTCTCTCTCTCTGCACTCTGCCTCTGCACACTGGTAAGAGTATCCAGTAGCTAAATATACCGCTACTGCCCTCTCGCTCTCTCTCTCTCTCTCTTCTGTTTCCTTTCTTCCGTTTCTTTGTCCATATATATACACATATATATATATATATATTCTATCGTGTTTGTGTGTGGTGGTGGGGTGGGATGGGGTGGGGGTAGGTCGGATGGGGGAAGGGATTGGGATTGAAGGGGTAGGCTTTTCCTTACGTGCCATGTTTACTCATTTATTGCACTATAGTCATTTATTTTAGCTTTTTATTTATGTTATTATTTTATGAATCTTGGTGGTAAGTATATAATATTTAATTTAAATTACTGAATAATAATAATAAAAAATTTATGTGTAGCTCCTGCGACAAGAAGAGTGTAGGTAATAGGTATTATTATTTTATTATTGCACGGATGCAAGAGAGAGAGTGAGGAGTTTGAGGTTCCAATACATCAAGTGCTTCGGCCTTGCACGTTTCATTTCATTACAGTATTAAAAGCCAGTGTCTTGTTTCTCTTACAGACAGACAGCTGCCAATGCCATCTACACTCCACTTGTTCCTCCCCTCATTCTTACATATGTAGACGCAACGCACTCACAGTAGGAGCAAAACTCCGCAGTAAGTAAATAATTATCAGTGATTACCGTTTGGATTTCGTTCAGGTGAAACTCAACCCCCTACCCCTACTCTATTACCTTCCTATTTACCTGTTCAAATGTTTTAACTTTTTTCCTAACTTGAATTTTTTTATTTTTGAAAATCGAATTTGTAATTTTTTTTAAATAAAAAAAAGATGTCAGCATTGAGATATTTGATCTTTGTTTTGTACCATTCAATAGTTGTCCGGGTTCTTTTACTTACTAGATGTGGTAAAACGAGTAGGGCTGAATTGTATGATATTTTTACCAAACTTTGCTGATTTTTCATCAGTTTTAGCTTTTATTTTTCAAGGATAGGAAATATCAATTATAGTTAGATTCTTTGGAGAAGAAGATTTTGAAATAAATAGAGTGGATTGCCCTAACATGTTTATTTAATAATCAACAAGAGTGACTAATTATTATTTAATAAAGGAATAAAATAAAAAGAAATAACTCACACTCGAGTGGTTAATTTTCCTTTCTTTTTTTTTTTTGGCTGTAAAAAGATTCCTTTGTTTCAACAGTCAAAGCAGTTAATTGCTGAACTTGGAAGTCAAAGCAAAGAGATATGGGGATGCATATGGGATGAGTATTTAATTCTCAAACATCACAAACTAAGTTGAGTATTTCTTGGTACAAACAATACTATTTCTACTTTGTTTTTCCGAGTGAAAATAGAGATTGTTTTACAAGAGATACCTCAGCCCATAATCACTAGAGAAATGGAAAGAAAATGTTTGAGGAATCAACCTTTTCTTTTCAAGAAAGCTGCTCAAATGTGTGTGTTCTTGTTTGTCTGAGAGGACATCAGAGAAAATATTTTTTAACCCTCAGATTTCTTGAATATTACCTTTTTTTTTTTTTAACTTGTACTGGTTGCTGATCTGACCTCAAAGTAATTTAATGCATGCAGCAGAGTAGCCAATTCCAGGACAAGGTGAGTAGAAAGTGAAGCATATGGTGAGCATTCCAATGTGTAAGAAGGGGGAATGAGACATCATCTGATGAGTATATGGTAAACCCTCTTTTTTCACTTGTAAGCATATGGTAAGCATATCCATACTCTTTTTTCACTGTGCAACTCCCCACATTTTACTGCAAATTTGCAACTTTGAACTGAAAACCAAGAGGAAACTACAAACAAGAACAGAGATCCCTTTTTGCTTTCTGCATGTGTGTGTGATGGTGATGGCCAAATTGGACAAAAACCCAAAGATAATAGAGCTCTCTTTACTTTTTCCACTATTATTTGTTTGAACTCTTTTTATTTTCTTATTTCTCTTTAGCAACTTATGATTTTCTATCAATTCTTTTTTTTTAAAAGTTGAGTATATAGTGTTTTATGGGATAGAACATAAGGAAACTGCATGGTCTATAAATTTGTGTTTCAATAACACATGTCCATAACATTTTGTCAGAAACACACAGAACTGGTATAGAATGATTGATTTTGCTATAGTGTATGGGCTGATTATTACAAGAATGAATAGGAGGGCCAAACTAAAACTTTGATACTAGGTAAAAAGAAGAAAATCCAGGCATTGGGGCCAAAGTGGTTCAGAGGGCCCTGAAACAAAGAAAAATGACAAATCACAAGAAATGATTTGAAGCAGACAGAGGCAGAAAGAGAGTGGGGGCTCTTGATTTCTTTCATAGGATGTGAAAAGGCAGAAACATGCAATGGCTCCACATATTTCCTTTTATCTGCAACTACAGCCCTTAGATTTGACATGCAAACCACCTTTTTCTCTCAATTTCCACCCTCTCCCAGTTACATTTTCTGCCCCAAAGTCAAGAATATTTTTTAAATTGCCCCCCACCAACAATGCCTACAACAAGTCAACTCTCTCTCATATAAGAAAAGCAAGAGCTTCTTGACAAGGCGAACCCAAAAGGAGAGCAAGACAATCAGGAACCATTCATTCATTCATCAGAGTTATCAAAGCTCTGCAGACTAGGAAAAAGATAAATATTTAAGGGTGATCATCAAACTGCAGAGAGTAAGCCCACACATGGAATATTGATATGTTGTTATTTTATTCATTGATGGGGGTGGGGGGACCATTGCATAGAGAAAGGCAAAAGGGCAGCAGGGAGCTATTAATATTTGTCTCAAGGACCCCTACAAAATATTTGTAGCATTCAGGCATCCGATGATTGTTTCCCACTTGTTTCTGGATCAGACACAACTTGTGGAACCAATATATGATTCATAGCCCTGCATTCGTTCCATAACACCAAAGTGTGAAAATTAAAAATAAAAGAAAGGAGAAGTGAAGAGATCTCCTCGTCATTACAGAATTTCTAAACCTTAACATGAAGAAATAGCTATGCCCGAAGAAATGGTTCTTAAAATAGAAAGTAGCAAGGTGAGAAAAGAAACATCGGGAAATGTTAACCAAATTTGTAACCGTTGTACTTGCAACATCAGCTATGTGAGTTATTTGTTTTATTCTGATGTCTAAGTTTGGATCATAATGGGAGCAACTGATGCTTGTATAATTGTAGTTTTCCTCTCTTAAGGAAAGAAAGCAGAACTCCATATTACTAGCAAGTCAAGAATGTAAGAATCCTTCAAATACAAACACAGCAGAGTTCAACTTTTGATTTGTTGTTAGAAAATATTTTCCATACCTATTCAACACAAGCAGCTATAGATGTGTTTGTGTAAAGAGCTAATAAGCATTTAAATAAAATAGGGCATCAAAGGTCATGCCTCAAAATCAAAACAGAGTGATCATTTATCCCTAGACTCGACGGACCTGATTCCACTCTACTCAACCTACTGCACTGAAATGCTCTGATAATAGATTCAAATGTGCTTGCTGAGTTTTTGCTTCCTTCCCATGATCCATGTTCTAGAGAAAAATGGCCGATATCCTGTTCGAATGATTCCTGACTAGCACCAATAAAACTTGCTCAAGAAATTATGTCAGTTAACCTGCATGCATTATAAGAAGTTGTAAAATGCTGTCGTTTCAGAATTCATTATAATGATGATGTTATTTGCCTATGCATCAATCAAAATTTCCAACTGGTTGCGCTTGCCTCAGAATAAACTATATCTACTCAATAATTCTGAAAGGTGAACTGCGACAATGTTATTTGGCAAACAATCCCAGATTAATAAGAGCAAGAACACCAACAAGGGCCCCTAATCTCATTAAAAGGGATCTTGTTGTTCTATGCATATCCAGAAAGGCACAGTGTAAGCTGAAAAAGAGAATATTCAAATGCAAATTTCTCCATTCATCTTCATTACATGCCACATCATAAATAAACACCACGTACCATGGTACTCCATCCCACCGGAAATAGCTACGCAATATTATGAACCAACCAACGCTTTATTAATTAAGCAAAGCATTTTCTCTCACATAATAGAAGTGAAATTATAAAATTGCTAATGCAAAATGAAAATCAATCTTGCTTATGGTAAGACTTCACAAGTTTATATCCATGTGAATCTCGGTTTCTCATTTTATAGTTTGCATTCAGCTTCTGCATGCTTATTTCTTGTGAATATTGAGCCTTGTTAGTACCATATTACTCTAACAGAAATTGGTTTTTCTGACGAACTTGTGAGATAAGAATGGATTTTTAACTCTTTCTTGCCCTTCTAATCAAAAATAGAGGGCCAAAACTGTACTTAACCGGAACTTGGTGGAGATTACAAGATCAGTAAAGTTGCAGCATTCAACAAAGATGTTAGATCTCATGGGATACCACAAAGACAATGCCAAAAGCAGGGCTATCAGGAGTTAGGATAAGTGTATGCACATCAATTATTTACTTTACCAATCAATGGTCCTAAATCATCCACATTTTAGTAATTCACCAAGATGCAATACCAAATTGTCAAGTTTCTGTAGACAACTTGTGCCCACCTTCAAATATTTTGCTAGGTTTTAGTACATGTTTCTTCAATGGTGATTGCTCTTTATAGTAGATTACAGTTAAGAAGACTTATGTCTTTTCCAATTTATAGTTGATTGCAGCGACAAACCTATCACATATTAACTGGTTACCGGTAATTGTTACCATTATTACTTCAAGCTTGTAACCATCTACTGCAAGACCATTCTATCTTAAGTTCAAAGATTCACACTAAGAGTAGATTTTCCAGCTACAACATCAAGCATTTTGATGTCAACAAGTCCGCTTGGTAATCGTTTTTCCAAATGCACAAAACCAAAGAAGCATAGGATCACCAATCATAGTAAAATTCAATTGAAACTTAACCATAAGCAAACAAAGAGAAAGTCCCGTATACCCCATTTTTCAGTCCATTAATCGGATCGCTTGTAGGAGACGTGTTTCCTCGACGCCCTCGCATTTTCATACTCAAACTTCAACACATTCGGAATATGTGAAGTATCCTTCACATAAAACAACCTGCCAAAGTAACTCTCCTCAATCGCCGGAAAATGACACCGCAGCAAACTATTCACTACCCAAAACCACCCTCCACCCAGCACCGCCCCCAGTGCCGCTCCGGCAAACACCTGCGCCAGAGTATGGTACCCCAAATAAACCCTCGAATACATAGTTAAAACGGCCAAGGGCCACACCACAAGCCCCACAATCCACATTTGCTTCCGGAACAAAACATCTATTCTGTAATAAGTCAAGAGCGTGAAATAAACGGCGAAAAAGAACATGTACTGGGAATGACTGGAGGGCCAGCCGTGGGAATCGCACATTTCCAGAAGTGCGCAGGTCTCTGGCCGGGCTTGTTGAACGGATTTCTTAATGATTTGGTTTACGAATTCTGAGATCAAAATGCCGAGGGCGAAGAACATGCCTTGAAGCTCGCGGCGAAAGATGAAGTGTGAAATGAAGCCCCCAAGGCTGATAAAAACTGGGATTAGAGAAATCCATGCCAATAAATGGCCGATTTGATCTCCCTTCCGGTATCGAACGTGGGTTAAGGTTACGGCTTTGAGGGGTGGGTGGGGCTGGAGGTGGGAATTCGTCATAGGAAGGATCGGATCTTGGACAATGCTGCAAGAAGAGAACTACAGATTGTGAGTTAGGATTAAGGGAGCATGCAAAGGCAATGCAACGAAAAGGAAAACGAAGAAGTTGAGCTGATTAGTTTATATAGTGATAAAAGTAAGGAAAAGGTATAGGCTTCCAGATTTCTAGTGCTGTTGCTCAAAATCATGAAAAATTTCCGTTGCCGGGAATCGAACCCGGGTCTCCTGGGTGAAAGCCAGACATCCTAACCGCTGGACGACAACGGATTTGTGTTAATATCATCTCGGTACTTTTAAATGATTTTTTCTTTCCGCGCTACTAAGTACCAACGCTCGCCCTGCCGTACATTCTTTTCCTCTCCGCAATCCACTCTCCCCTAAAAAACCCAAAACCCTTCGGGAAAAACCCTAAATCATCATCATCATATATACACACACACACATATCAAACTTTTCTGAAGCATTGTTTCATTCGGCTTGCCATGAATTTACTAGCCAGAGCAAGACCATCATCAGCCTATCTGATTTTCTCTTCTCCTTCACCAAGAAGGTGCCTTTTTTACATCCACCCCATTGCTGCTCCTCTTCAACAATGCAGTTTCTTTTCCAGTAAAGCTGCCTATAGTAGCCAGAAAACGCAGCAAGCTACCAAGCCAAGAACCCAGAAATCTTCTCAATCGTCTTCAAGTTTTACTCAGAGAATCAAGAAACAAGCAGAGGCGCTTGCTACTGTTTGGCCCAAGCCAAGAGAGATGCCATATCAAGAGAAAGTTTCCAATTTTGTGAATTTGATCGGTCATATCAGGACACCGGTTCGTTTTGAGGCTGCTTCTGATGGGAAACACTTTTCTACCACTGTGATTTCTCTAGGAAATGGAGGTGAGAGAAATTCTCTGTCGATTCCTGTGGTGTTTGAGGGAGACTTAGCTCATGTTGTCGCTTGTCATGTCAAGGAGAACGATTGTGTTTTCGTGTCAGGGCAGTTGAGTGTGGATCCTGTGAGATTGGTGTCGAGTGAGAGTCTTGGGAAGTTTCATGTTGTGGCGGAAAATCTTAACTTTGTCCAGGGACTTGAGAAGAATTTTTTAGATAAGAAATTAGGCGTGGAAACTGACAAGCCTGGTAAGCACGGGGCTAAAAAGATTGAGGAGGTCATAGAAAGGGTGGATAATGATCCCTATTTTATGAAGCAGTTGGGAGAAGTACTGAAAAATCAAGATACGAGGAGAGTTGAGAGTTCTGTCAAGCAGTCGAGGAATGCTGACTCTGTGTCAGCGCCTCCAACTGCGACTTTGGAATGTGGAAAGGATGAGTCAGTACGAGAAAAATGTAATGGAAGGAATGGAGGGATTGCTATTAAGAAAAAAGGAGCAAATCAAAACTTGGATTTGTGGAGGGATCTTGTCAAGAATCCCCTGCAGTGGTGGGATTATCGCGATCATAAGAGTAATGGACTGGTTAAAGAAAAATTCCCGGATTTTAAGCAGAAGGTGACTGAAGAGGCACTCTGGGTCACCAGTGCGCCAGAATGGGTGTTGCATGGACTTGGAAAACTGGAGTTTGATGTTAAGCCAATGAAACAAAAGCAAATGCAGGGAGGTGAGAGGCCTGGTGAGAGAAAAAAGAGTGGTAAACTTGATCATTTTTGGAAGGATTTGGTGGAAAATCCTGATAACTGGTGGGACAACAGAGCACAGAAGAAAAACCCGAAAGCACCCGACTTTAAAAACAAAGAAACAGGTGAAGTTTTATGGTTAAGCAGCTCACCAGGTTGGGCATTATCCAGGCTACCGCCCATGAAAGATGGTTAAAGGCTACTGATGAAATGAGCTTCCCTGCAATTTGAGTGGTCTGAAGGGATTGAGTCCAAGTTCAGAATTTTGATGCTCCATATATGCTGCCAGTTTTGAGTGTTTAAGCCTGCATGATTTTGAGAGTGCGAACACTGTTGGAACTGAACAAGAAAGCCACCTTAGAATCTTTGGAAATGTGCTTCGGATTCATTCTCTGACTAGTTCTGTTTATATAGACGATTTCTAGTTGCAACCTTGTTTGCACATTGTGCATAATTTTGTTCAATTCCTATTTACAGGGTTTTGATGCAATTGCTTCATGTGTTTTATGAACCACCCTCTTTGAGGAGAAGTGTTCTGATTCTTTCATGTTGAGTTACAAAGAAGTGTTCTGATTCTTTCATGTTGAGTTACAAAGAAGTGTTCTGATTCTTTCATGTTGAGTTACAAAGAAGTGTTCTGATTCTTTCATGTTGAGTTCAGACGACACTTCAGATACCGGTGTCAATTGTATTAATTTATTGCAGAAACTTTATCAAAACAAACTCATCAGAATTCTAGATTTGTAGATAGCTAACTTGTTAGCAGCTGTTGCATTTCAACAATAACATGTCAATTACATATAATGGAAAATAGAGAGAGTTCTTTGACTTATTTCTGCAACAATTTTCCACACTTTTTCATCAAAGAAGTAATTTCCGCTACCTGTATTCCATAAAGATGGAACAGAATGACCCATGTATTTGATCTTAGACAACATCCCATTAAGGAAAGATCTACTCCGCCTACAAACGATAATAAGGAATCAATTCATTCTAAAGATTTGTAAGACTCACTCAAAATCATGGAATTCCAAAGCTTAAGCTTATGCTTAAGT
Source organism: Sesamum indicum (assembly GCF_026168435.1). Classification (NCBI taxonomy): domain Eukaryota; kingdom Viridiplantae; phylum Streptophyta; class Magnoliopsida; order Lamiales; family Pedaliaceae; genus Sesamum; species Sesamum indicum. Next base: position 15,209,260 of record NC_142667.1, read on the forward strand.
GCTCAACTTATGACATTTCCAGCGGTCAAATTGCTGCGTAAAGTGGGACAGAATGACTCATGGATCACAAGAAGTAGAAAATGAAGGATAAAATACCAAAATAGCATTTTACCCACAGGAAAACAAGGTGGATGTTGTCATTGCTATAGAGAACAAAGATTCCTTTTGATATTGTAGTGCTTTCTATTTCACACGTCTATTGTCAGCACTAATAAGTAAAGTTATCTTCAGCACGTAGAAATCAGCAAACTATTTGATTTCTGGCTTTCCATGCTCCACTGAAAACAGGAGCAATCCTGTTATCTACACAGTCATTTTTTAATCAGGAAGCATCTTGTTCAGAGGTAGACTCTGCCTGAACCAAGCCCTCTTCTCCATCTTCTTCTGTTAGGGTATTATCTACAGTATCAACTGGACCTTGTGGGCTTCCAAAAAGGGTTGAGAATATGTTCCTGTGGCATTCATCGCAGAGAGAAAAATATGAGAAGTGGCCCTCTTCTGGAAGTCTATGCACAATCGCATTGGGTAGGATACGGGCCACATAATCAGTCATTGATGGGGGAAAGACTGTGTCTTCCAGTCCCTGTTCAACAAGAAGAAAAACATGAATCATTGAGGAGATGTCACAATATTGATGTAACCTTTCCACTTTCAAGAGGAATAAGCAATATGAAGGACAAAGAAAGTACGCTTGTGTAGACCTGCCATATGTGTATCGGGCCAAGATATCCAGTCAATTCACATTCTGGCTCACCATACATGAACTGGAGCCAAGGGAGAATGCCTTTTCTGGAACATTTCCTCTGCATTTGAAAATCCATGAGGCTGAAACCCCAATTTGTCACTTGGAGTACTGCTTCCTCCACAAAGGGTTTGAGATTACCCTGACGAACTGACTCTTCAACATCCCTGTGCCATAATTCTTCAAAAGCTGATGTTTTGACAAGATCTTTATCCTGGTTCAATGAAGAGGGAAAAGTATGAGTAAAGAAACATATAAGGGCAGCCTATGCAGCAACCAGATGCTGACGGACTGGTTTCAATTTTAGTTTTCTCTTATATAATTTACATAGAAAATTATAATGTATATGTGGACCTGATCCCACCTTCTTTGCCAGTGATAAAGACAACCATTTGTCTATCTGACCATGCTTCCCAGAGAGAAAAGTTCTACTATAAAAGTAACTGAGGAACTTGGGAAATCTTCTAGCCAGATAGTACAATAATTTTCTTCTTCGAGTCCAATTTTCCCAAGTCCTAGACATCTCTTCTTTGGTCATGCTCACTTCATATGGATTAACAAATGGTGCAAGCATGGCAACACCTGTAACAAGAACATCTTTAACGCATCAATGATGGTCAAAATGCATGAAAAATCTCTATCAGCAGCCCCATTTCCCCTTTCTTCATGAGTCGCACTAAATGCTGCCCATCTTTTATGTTTCTTTTCTATAATCATAACAAATAATGGCATCTTATAGTTTTTTTTTCTGCATGAAGGAAATGATGGTGTTTTACCTGCAACTTTATCCGGGATGTACTTCAGAGAAGCCCAAGCATGCAAAGAGCCACTTGAATATCCCAGAACCCAGAATTTACCCTTTACTCCTACTGAATCTGCCAAGTGTGACATATCCAGAGCTGATGAGTTAAGATTTCTGTTAGGATTAGGATCACTCTCGCCAAAACCAGGAAGATCATAACTGATGAGACGAACACCAAATTCTTCCAGCAACGACACTTTGATACCCAGTATACCTGTGATTTGATCATTTAAAAAATTTAGTATGTACACATAACAACATAAATTGCAACTTATTGTTTTCAATTGTCAGGTACCCCCAAGTCGAGAAGAGAGGAAAGCATGTGGCATGATAACGGAATATCTTGCTGTATCAGCTGGAACACCCATCTCATGATATGCTATGTATCTGCCATCTGGAAGCAATATACGTACAGCACTAGGAGGATGTAGAGAAACTTTCTTCACCAATACAACAGCACTGTCGTGATTGCTATTCACATTCAGAACTGCACATCATTTGAAGAACAGTAGGTATTAAAATGCAACACCAAGAATTGAAAAATCTAATGATACAGGAGCTCCAGAGGCAGTCGTCGAATGTCAAAAACAAAGCAATAACACCTTCTAGACATTACTGATGCTCGAACTCTGAAATGTTTGAAATTAAGGAGGGGCAATTTTACAATACCCTCACAGAATCAATTGTCGAAAGAACATGAAAGGGCATTGAATGAATTTGGATATACAGGTATAATCCATCATTTATTGCAGAAGAGATCAATTATAAGTTTCAAAATTGCAGATATCAACCATCTGCTGCTTATGTTTTCAATGAAAGAAGATAAACCCACTGGAATTTAGCTTGATATCGTAAGCTAGTGCTCCAGTTCTATTATCAAGTTTAGAAGCTCAAAATTTTGATTCCCAAGCATTTTTAAAGCTATACTCTACCTTCAAGTGATGGTCAGTACTCATATCTGATAACTACATTTAACCCAAAAGACGAAAGTCCAAAATATGATAAGATAACAATCTAAATTGCTCATGTAATCGCCCAAAATCAGCAAAAAATTGCAGCAAAACCGAAAAAATGAAGTAAGAACCTTGCGGGGGGAATAAAACCCAGAAATTACCAGCAAGAGCAAGAACAAAAACGAAGAAGATGATGGGCCAAACGTGCGCCGGATCACGATCCTCCGGCAAGAACTCATTCAGAAACCTCAGTTTCTCCGACACCTCAGCCAACGGCCCTTTGGTTTTCTTCACAATGTAAGAATCCTCAGTCAGTACTGTCTGCTGCAAAACATCCCTACACCCTCTCCCCAATTCCACCACCATTTCTCCCCACGCCTTGGCGAAGCCCTTGATTTGATCCTTCAAAGTCTCCGACTCCTCCTCCGCCGACGGCTTCGCCGTGAACTCCGGCGCCAATACTCCGATTGATTCTCCGGTGAATCGTATCCCAGTATCCTCCACTAAGCTTGCTAGCTCATCTCTCCACGACTTGGGTTCAGCCGATACCTCCATGAATACGTATGTATACAGAAGTTACATACACTCTGTACACGTACGCTCACCAACACCACCAATACTCTACTGAACTCCTAGTAATGAAAACCTGTGAAAATGGGTGTGCATGTCAGTGGAAGCGGTGACAGAAGAAAGAGAGAGAGAGGTGAAATTCTTGTGGGAAAATCAAAGAGAGAGAAGAACAGCTGTAAAGAGAGATGATATAAGAATGTAAAGACAATGGTCTCATGACATACGATCTGTATTCAGTATTATTATACATATTCATCGTATACGTATAGTTCTTGTCCCAACTGTTTGGTCTCTTCTCTTTGAGCCTTTGAGGTCACAAATATATCTTTTGTTTCAACTTAGATTTTTATATGAATCTTTCTTTACTACAATGATACATTTTCTGTTTGGGGGGTAAGAATCCAATTTCTAAAATTTCCTAAGTTCCATCTAAATTGCATAATAAAAATAAATTACAACGAATTCTTGTAAATATTAAAAAGTATTTAAAATCAACTTGAATAATTAGATGAGCATAGTAAGGAAGTTGAATACATGAATGGTTAAAACCATAAAAACCAAAATTAAAAGAAAAAAAAAATATTCCAAATCCAGAACCGACCATTCCTCAGAGGAATCAAATCTTCACCTTAAAAAAGTGAAAAAAAAAAAGTAGCAGTACACACACTACACACTCACACACAAATTCTTTTTTTATAATAATAAATAAATGTTGGTGAGTTAGTGGGCCCCATCCCAACGCCTTCTTCTTTACTCATCATGCACTTCACTTTTTCACACACTTAGTGTGTGTATTTGTGTCACTGAAAATACTATTAAGGACCACCACCTATTCATCCATAATAACGCTTGTTTTAGACTTGTATTCCTCAAAATAAATTGAAAATACTATTTTTTTATTTTTTAATAATTTGAAATCAAATTGATTTAAGTAAAAAATTATAAGCAATTCTCAATAAACCTTTCAACTTCGATATTTATTTTTTTATTTTTAACTTTTATTTTCAAACACTATCAAATTTTACTATTGCTTATTAGAAAAGTAGAAATATGTTATATTAATATTTTCTGAGATTAAGTTAAAATAAATAGATATTCTATATTTTTTGTAGAATTACAGTTACATTCTTTCAGGGGCATTGACGTAATATTTTTTAGAGAATATTTGTAAAAATTTTGCATCTAAATAGAGAGTGTAGTTGTAATACAATTATGAAATCAAAATATATGTCTATAAATTTATAAAAATTATGAACTATTTACGTATTTTAATATAATTTCAGAAGTATAATTTGCGTTGAAGTAATTGCTCAATGGGTCATGCAATTGGTGGTCCATATTTAGTTGGGATCGGAAATTGGGTTCATAACTTTTTATTATTTTAGTAGGATGTAGAAGTTTTCTCGAGCTACGTTGCGGGCTGCCACATTGCAGGTCTGGTACGTTTGTGTTCCGCCGGTGCTGGTTCCCAGGTGGCGGTGATGATGCGCTCACATGATATCAAATGTCAAATGCCGACCGCCTTTCCTCACCCACGGCCACGCCCTCGCCCTCGCTCCCGCCCCACGTATATATTCTATTCTATGTATCTTTTCATTCATCATTCACCTCTCTTCATCTATTTGTTCCAATATTTATTAGCCCCTCAAATTATATAATAAGGGGGAAAAATATTAAAATATGATGCAATAATGCTTTTTTTGGGAGTTGATTTTTAGCTAGTTTTTATAAATTTTTTCAATAATGATTTGAAAATGTATATTTAGAAACACAATGAGTGTTCTATACTGTTCATTTCTTTAAATAAATTTTAACATAAAAAAGGACTAACATGCAAAAGTATAAATAAACACTCCAATATTTAAATTGACAGATTGATTTAACAAAAACAAGTAGGGAAATACTTGAAAATAACACGAGATATAATGTATTAATTTTAATGGAGTTATAAAATATCAAAATATTAGACAAAGTATGATTGTATAGTATAAAGAATGAGGAGGGCTCTAGTAGAGGTTACAAAGGAGTGAGGTTACAGTTATGACTGCACTATAACCTCTATTTATAGGCCACTTTGGAGTAGAACTCTGAGATTGGTTATAGCATATAATACATCGTTTGAAAGTTGTGTCTTAGCTAATTAACAAAAAAATTAATTGAGATTTGAACTTATACGAGTGGAGATATGTTCGTTTTAGTCAATCATGCCCCGTCGCCCAAAATTTGGAGAGTTTGTTTACCTGCTGTTAACATGCCGGCTGCCGCGTATCTAAGAAGAGTGTGTTGAAAATTTTTCAGTATAATGTGGAATTCTTGTTGTTTGTTGAGTCATGCTGCTTATTATACTTATTTTTTTCTTTTATTCTAATATATTAATATTAATATAAAAGTTATGGGCTTGATACTTTATTTATTCATGACTAGCAGGATTAGGCCTGCCTAGCTGATCAGTGGGGACTCACTTCCTTTACTTTGAGATTTAGAAAAAATATTTTATTGGGATATCAAGTGCAAAAATAAAATCGAACAAATTGTAATTATCTTTTGGTTGTTTATTGCTATAGTCCGGTCCAACACATTGAATTTTAAGTGAAGTTGGATGAGGGTTGACTGGGTTGTTTAATTGGGCCGTCTCCCGTCCTCGCTTTCACTGTTCCCCTTCCCCCGCGCACCACCGGTCCACATCCCGCCGCGTCCCAAACCCACGTATTTTTCCCCCTGGCCGCCCGTCTTCCCCTCTCGTCGGTCCCCATCCCCAAATCTAAATCCTAAAACCCTAGCCCCAAACCAACGCTTGCAAGCCCCAATCCATCTACCAGCGGCAACGAGGAAGGCGATTGCTGTTGTGTCGGCCAAGCAAGAATTTCGAACAGGTTTGCCGTTTGCCATTACATTTCACGTCGGCTTGTTTATGGGCGACGTTTGCTGTTGTTTATGGGCGGCAATGGGATGCTCTATGCTTTACGTGTTTTTATATCCATGTTCATCCACGCTCCAATGATTTAAGCTATTTTCATGCGGATTATTTATTTTTTCTGTTTCATATCTTTATTTGTTTGCAAAATGATTGTGGACATTTTGAAGTCCGGTGTTGAAGAAATAATGGTTTATTGAGTCTCAAACTGTTGAAACCCACATGTTTTTAATTGTGGACAATGACTCACGATCACAGTTATGCAATTACATCAGCATCACCCTCATTGACAACACTATTTGTCTGACTGGTTATGTGAGGAGCTCGTCAGGCTGGAGCTGAATTGGACGTTTAGCACTAGCTCGAGCTCCATAAAAGATAAAATCCTCATTTACACCCCTAGATTTGATGGTGGTAAAAAGGTGGAAGTAATATGAGATGGAAGAGGGTATAAGGAGCATTGCAGTGAGAAATTCAATGTGTTGTAGTCTACTAGAGTAGTTGAACGTACTGAAAGGGTTTCTGTTGTATGTAATCTTCAAACTTATTGAATTGGATTTAATGCGAAAACTTGGTACTTTGGTATCGAACCCAGAATGGTTGCTTGCTGCTTGTTGAAATCATTGACACACACAGTATTATATCATCCTCCCTGTATGAACTTATGCAAGACCAACCAGCTATTCAGTTCCTGACATTTTGTGAAGTAATTTACGATTTTTTCAATTATGAGGTCCTTTATCATATCTAGCATCACTTACTAGTTTTATGCTGTAATGTTATTTTGCTGACAGTGAATCAACTATGGAAGATCAAAGAAAACGAACGCTGGAAGCTCTGGAGCGAAGGTTTGCGCAAGCAAAAGCAGAGCTTCAGACACAACAACAGAGGAGCAAGAAAAGGCCAGCTGAAGATAAGGAAAGAATTGCGTCAAATATCGAATCTTCATCGCCAGATTCAACAGTAAAAAAGTCCTCTGGTACTCCATCTAGAAAAGGTTTGTTGTTGAGTATGTTATATTCTGTCTCTTGCTGTTCGTGTGACGATTTCTTTTTGTGCACATGTTCTTGTTCTTTTTGCCTTAATGTGATAAGATGAATGATGAATAAAACAAAAGTTATTTACAGCATGAAGTATGTAGCAACGATGAGTTTTCTGGATAAGCAATGACATTTAAAACTGCTTGTGTTCAGTCAAATGTAAGATCAGCAGTACTAGATTCACTCTTTTTTATTTTTTATAAATAAAAATATTTTGAAGTGATGGTGCATGTAAATTTCAAAGAACACAATAGACTGTAGGAGCTCGGGTCTTATGATGGAATTCAGAAAGCTTAAAATATAACTGACAACAGCTCAATATTTTTTTTCATGTGGTGTGGAGTTTACATTCCCTTTAATGTCATCCAATTACTTGTTTATAATTGAGGCCAAGTGAATGGATCAGGTCATTCAAGCTTGTATACTGAATGATGTTGAAATTGAATGATGTGATTCAGCTACCAGTAATCTTTTCTAGATGATTCTGTTTCAGGCTTTATAATTAATAATATTTTCTTCTTATCTAATCATTTTGTCTGCTAACTTGAATCACTATGCAGGCAACTTTTCTTTCTCGGGTCATACTTCCAAACAGGGTATGGTTATATTAGATGATTGCTGCTCCTGTTTGCAATTATTATCTTTATATGTATATGGGATTTCTGAAACTGAAAGTGTTATCTACCATATTCTACAGATGTAGAAGTAATTGAACCAGCGTACTTCAACCTTTCTCACTCTGTTGATGAAAATTTGCTTCCAGCCAATGTTGAGGTCACTCTTCATGCTAATCTATCTATATTCTCAGATATTTGGCTTGTGATTGACTAAAAACCAGCTATAAATTATGATATCTCCCTTTACTTCACAATGCAGGTTTCTGATAGAAAAGTCACAGTTGATCGGATTTTGCATGAGCTTTTCCAACATGGTGATTCAGCTCAGAAGTACATGCAAGGATCTAAAAGCATGAAAATTGAGAATACAATACTTCTTGATAATTATGTTCATAGAAATGGCATGTCTAGTGGTGGTCTTACCCGGGCACTAAAGAATGGGTCAAAACGCTCTAAAAAGCATATGTCCATCAAGCAGCATAAGCGGAGTGGATCATTTGATTTGCCTAAAGAGTTCCATAAGTGAGTTTACTGGTCATTCTTGATATTTCATTTCTGTTTTTTTTCTCCATGCGTTATTGATACTTGTCTTTCTCTTTATACTTTGGTATTAGATGTTAGCTTTATGATAGTGCGTTATAAGTGATTTTGTTGACATTTTCAGCTTTGAACTCTTCAAGCCTTTGCATGAGAAGTGGAAATCATACATTGTACACCTTCTGAAAATCGTTGGGTTAGTAGGGGTCTTTTTTCTATATTTTAGTGCTGTGTTTATCTGTATATATAAGTGAGTTTTTAAGTTAAATCTCTTGCAGGAAAGATCAGCTTCCTCAGTGTTTTCTCAATGCCGACCTACATGGTGCAGTCATCCTAGGTTTGACAACCTTACTCTTTCTCTGACCACTCTCAATATGTGTGAATGCCATAGATGCAATCAATGTGGAGAAACACAAACCTGAATTTTCTCAACAGTAAATTCTATTCCTGAAGTATGATGAGTACTCTGACCTCATGATACTTTGCAGTCTTTACTGGCTATAGTAGTTGTGTTTGCTCAACTGCAATCATTAAGCTATCAATGCTGCTTTGGGCTTTTAATTGAAAGAAAATTCTTCCACAATCTCCTTCCTGTGTTTATTTTTTATTTCAGTATCTTAGTATGTTTCTCTCCTTTAATTAATAACTAGTTGCTCCTTGGTTTTGTCTGATATTGGTGATGATTGCACGATCTTGGCTGCGGCTTTAATTGGTTTTGTTTACGTTCATTGAAATGTTGCTTCCTGGTTGGATTTATGGGTATCTTCCATTTCGAAATTCTTTGGAACATATGTGATATATCTAAGAGGTTGACATGATGACTTTTGCACTATCACAATCCATAAGGCAAAAATTGGAGAATGGGACAGCACGGAAGAAATATGTGGTTTAGACTTTGCTGGTATCTTGTTCATTGTGAACCTGTCATGTCTTTTGTTGTTGGATTCTATTTTTTCCCTTTAAATTGCCACTGATGAGAAAAGATTATGGAACAGTTTTAGCTAGAATATGCAATAATGGATTTCCTCACATTATTCCAGTCCTTCTAAATGATACATTATTGTTGGGTTTTTTTCTGTTTTTGTAGTTGTTCAGTGCAAAGTACCTGCCTATGTTGGGATACATGGCATCATGGTGCGAGAAACTAAAGAAACATTTGGAATCATTACCCAGGATAACAAATTCCGAGGTGCTGCTTTATGTCTTTGGAATGTAGTTATGTTTGCTATTGCTTATCTAAGGTTTTGTCTTAGCAACAATATTTGGACGAGCTTTAGGTTCTTTGTTAGATAACTTCCAAAAGCAATTAAAATTTCGCCAACAGTAACGTTTTTGCTCATCATAGTATGCAAATACAGCTCAAGCTAATTCTATAAGCTTTATGAATGTTCCAGGATCTAGGGTGACCAAAACCTTTGTGTACGTATCTAAATTTATTTGGCAAAATTAGCAGAATTATATTGCCAATCATCATATTACTATTGGCAAAACTAATGTATGCCTCTCTTTCAATGTATATATCTCTATATATAAAGGCTATAGCCGTGTGTGTATGGTTACATGTGAAAATTTATATCTCTCTTTATTTGCAGTTGTGCCCAAAAAGCTTTCCGTATTTGTACTCCAAGCTGATTGTTGGAAGATAACACTTTATGGAGATAGACTTGTGTCCAGAAACTTGGTCCCGTGATTATAATCTAGGTATGTTGCCCATCTACCTAAAGATTTTGGCACTCCATGGTATACAATATCTTCTATTCAGGTGGTAGGATGTGATTTTCGTTTTTACATTTTCGATTTTCATGCTTTGAACCCTGCTGCAGTTGGATCACACGGTCGTTTCAAGAAAACCATCCAGATGTATGAGTCAGGCCCCATTGTGGAGTTGGAGCTTACAGAGCAGCCGAAAGGTTTCATCATATATGCCACGCCCATCCAGTTGGTTGGATATGAAAAATAAATTAAGTTCTCCGTTTTGCCAATTGTAAAGTCCAATATTCTACCAGGGAGAGCCTTCTGTTCTACTAATTTATGCAGGACACGGGACAAGAAATTTATTTAGGATGCTCTTGTTTCAGTGTCTGCAACCTACCTCTGCCAGGAGAGCACAATTTTGTCATCTATACTATATAAAAAAGAAAGATCTTCGCTCACAAATAGCGGTTAATGGCATCGCTGTATCATTTTTTTGTAAAGCCAAAAATATCCTTCAATTTTATATTTTATATAAATTGGTAAATTAGTTTTTTTTATGTCACATATTTGTTTTTATATTTTATTCTTATTTATAATAATTATTTTAAAGCACAAAAAATTATTTATTATATACACGTAGGAATATTGTGCTAGTAGTCTTTTAATTGTAACCTCCCCCCTCCCCGAATTTTGGATTTCATTGGACAGTTGGGATTGTTTGTGTTTTCATTTTCAACTTTTCAATTTTTGAGATAGTGATTAAAGTAAGCATGTTTGTTTATACGAATTCTCATTGGAATTATATTGATTTAACATCAAAATTTAATATAAAATACAATTTTATTGATTTATAGAATATATAACTTTAAAAAAAATTAAAAATACATATTTTTCACTGAAAATGAAACTACAAACAAACTAGTTTCATTAAAATTTCAGTTTTCATATATTACAGAAGTAGGTCAAGTGAAGAGAAACTTGGGTGTGCATTTTGAAATGTCTTTCCTTATTAATTTTCTCTAATTATTGCTTATTATAATCCAAATTATGAAAAAATGGGATTCTTATTAGGGAAAAAAAATCTGGAAAACTTGTGAATAACAGATATCATACGCTGATAAGATTAGAATTATGTTAATTCATGTAAGAATATTATCTCTGTGTTAGTACTTAAATGTAAGAAGATGGGAAATTATGTCCGGCAGATGAGTATTATTACGTAGTGATAAAATCAGGTTGTGAGTGAGTGGGCTATCAACCATATAATTAACGTAGGGTGTACATAAACATACTGAATCCTAGTTGTCACTATTGAGTGCATCCATTTACTAGTATTTTAGTATCCTCTTTCTGGTGATTATGACTAATGTTTCTTTAATTTTAAGCAAAGCAAAGGATTTATGTCTCTTTTTCATTTCGCATTATAATATTAAGGGAGGTGTAATATTTTTACCAATTTAACCTCAATAAATTCTGATGAAAATAATAATTTTCATTTGCTTAATTTAATGTAACTTCAATCAGTTAAAGTTGACATTCTTTGTTTGGTTTCAATTCATTTCTGGCCCATCTTTGAGATGGGTCGAGACATACTTAATATTTGGCTTCATGCAGAAATCACATCATATTTAGGTATTTTTCTCGTATTTGAATAATAATACACACACACATATATAAGTACATAAAAAAAGAGACATGATTCGATAACGAACAATGATTTTTGTCTTCCAAAATACAATATCAAACATACTGTACTTATTTTACATTATTTTTAAAAACAAATTCAAATATACGCATTATCTCTAATACATATTTATTTAACCCTGTTTTTTTCTATCAATTTCCATAAAATACAATAAAATATTCAAAGAAAATGAATCCTTAGAACTCAATTTGAAAGAAGTGTATATATTGATTTTTTGTTTTCTTTATAATAAAAATGATTTGTTAATTGTTAATAGTAATAATTAGTGAGTGAATTAAAAGGAAGGGGAATCTTGGAATTATGTTGGGCAGGGCACGTGTGACAAGTAGTCCGTAAAACTAACCGTTACGAGATTTGCAGCTAATTATTCTGATTTGCGGATGGAGATTTGTGCGTGTGAGTGCTTCTCTCTCTACTCTCTACTCTCTAGTGTTTATATAATCAAATACATTATTATTATTATGCATCATCTCTACGTACCGCAACTTATCCCAATACATTTTTGGTTCAATTCGAATTTTATATTACCGACTTAGGAAATATTAAATGTGTAAATAATATTATAATAAATGCATTGACATTGGAAACACAAGAAGCACGGCCCTAGTGATAGTTTTTGGTTAGTCACCTTCCTCTTCTGACCAAAGAGCGAAGGGAAGAGCGGCAGTCTGCAGGCTTGGGAAGCATCAACTGCCACTGCCACTGGCAGACACCTATGTACGAATCCACCTTTCTCTCTGGACATCTCTTTTCTCACATTATCTCTCTACTCATATTTATCACATCTTCTCCCAGAACTAAGAAGTCACGCCTCGGCTCTGCTTGTACTTGGTAAGTCTGCTGTGGCTGGTTTTTGTGTCGTCCAGCCACGCCAAGTGATTTGTTTGTTTCCACATTTGTGGTATTTCGTCTGGGTTCTGCTTTTTTATTTATTTGTAGTTGACGGGAGTGAGAGTTTTCCATGTGGGCTTTGTTCTTTTTGTCAAAATCTGAGTTTTGGAGATGGGAGTTCGCGTTTCTTGGGTCTTTTTTGGTGTGATTTTAGAGTGCTGATTGGTAGTTTAGCTTTTGCAGATCGATCTTGGGTTCCATGCGAGTTCCATATTTGTATGTGCGTATGTCTGCTTAGCTTGTATTCTTCTTGTGTCATTTGAGGTGGAAATGAAATTGCGTCAGCTTCTTAGATCTAAATAGTTCAGAATAAACATGGGACTTGGTAAAGTTTTGCTTATAGTTTGTTGCATGTCAATGTGGACAATGTTTTTTTATTGAAAAGATGGTGACTGTTTGAAATCTCTGCACTTAACTCTCTCTCTCTCTCTCCTGTCGTATCATGGTTCAGTGAGATTCTTTTCCATTTTAGTCGTCGGTTATGGCTGAGAGTTTGAAGTTTTTGTTATGGAATTTTGAAAGGGAAATACAGGAAGGACTCTGCAAAGAACGCAATTTAGTATGGGGAACTAGGGATGAGATTTCTGACATCATGTTTAGCTGTATATTCCTGTTCCATAACCAACCTGGGAATCAAAGTAAATGAATGGCAGTTTAGGAATACTAATAAATGAGTGCCAGTTTTAAAATATTAATGTACATTAAAAAAGGGGTTAAGTATGTTTCACGTTTCAGTATCTTTGCTGAAAGTTGAGTGTTCTTGAAATCTGAAGCTCTTACTGATTCTGCTGAATTGTGGGTTATGTTATCATTTGCTTTTATGATGCTGTCTCATTAGTGTTATTCCTAAACAGTGCAAGTCTTGGAGTAAAAACAAAGGAAAAGATTGGGAAAGTGAAATACTTCCTTGCATTATCATACTTGTTTCTCATCTGATAGCTACTTCCTTTTTCTCTTTTCTATTTTCATATTTTTTCTTGTGCTGTGGGTTTGGTTGGTGGAGTGGAGGTTGTTTCTCTGGTGTCCCTTTGAAGCGACAACGTTGTTTCTTTGGTTTTCCAATTGAATATGGATTGGAGGTTGGATTTCCTCTATGAAGTTTTATTTGGCTATTGTTTATATTTAACGCATAATTTCTTCCTCTGAACTATTGCAGGGTTGTGGGTCAGGTGGGCCTTTGAGGACATCTATTTTGCTATATCTTCGTCACTACTGAGATAATATAACATGCAGACCCCTAAATCAAGGTAATTGTAGTTCATGATAAGAAATCGTTTTTCCCGTGTAGAGTATCCTGGACCTGGTTTCTGCTTTGTCAGTCTTTTCTTTAATATCTGTGAAATGGGGTTCGCTATTCTTGCCTGTTTACGTCTCTGAACCATGCGTGATCTGTCTTCGAAGAGGTAAGTCCCAATCATTCTTTATATGATACCTTGTATGCATAACATTGGTGCGTGTTGATTTACTTGTATGGAATAGTGTCTTCATGAAAATAGAAAAAGAAATAATGAGAGAAGGGAAGATAAAGGTTCTTCTTCTAATGCTTAAACAACGAGCTCGTAATTATCATGTTCTTGATCCATCATTGCCGTCTTTAATGTATAGTTTCTTTGGTGAAAGTTCTTAATCTTTTCTATCTTCTTTTGGTTAAGGTGAATTTTATGAAATGTTAAAAGTATTCATTTATTCGGCCTTGATAGAAAAGGATCAGTTCCCCCATGCTTCCATGTTATCCATGGCTGAATGTCAGAGTGTGTGTTTTGGTACAGGCCCCGTTCTCTCGATGTGCCAAAGAGACCATCTCCTACCACATATCGAACCGCCCGCAAGCTCAAAACTCCAGGATCAGATTCTGATTCTGCTTCATCTCCAAATCCAGTTAGCAAAACACCAAAAGACAGAAGTCCTAAAGTTGTCGATCGCAAGTCACCACGAATTCCGGCAATTGAGGTATATATATATATATATATGTAAATCCTTTAGACAGCTCCAATATCAAACAATCCAAAATTAAATATAGTGAACTAATTTAGCATCACTTCATTGTATTTGAATATCTGTCCAGTAAATCCAATTCTTGAGATGTTAATATGCTAATAATGCGATGTACCTGCTTCATCTGTGTATTCTGGCAGTTTATATTGTGAGTTTATGCTTGGGCTATGAGTCTATTCTATCTTCATATCTTCTAAACAACAGCCAGAAATTCTTCATAAAGGCTTTTACTGCAGTTCACCATGCTGTTCTCATCGTTACTTGAATTAAGTTCATAGCAAGACATATCATTACTGTCTCTTCTGAAAGAAAGAAAGTCGCTGACATGTTTGTTTCCTACAACATACTCTGTTCCAATTTCTACCTGGATTTCTTGATTTATTTCCCCTGGCAACTCAGTGGAGGCACTTGGAGTAACAATTGTTATTTGGTGTTCCATATCTGCAGTTTGTCTTGATAATCAATTATTCTTTTGGTTTCTTGCTGTTTTGTTACGCATAAAGCTTTTCTTATCCATTTTTAACACGTCTTTTTCCCATTACGTCTCAGAAGAAAAGACCAAGCAAAGTTTCTGAACTGGAACCTCGCATTGCCCAGCTCCAGGAGGAACTGAAGAAGGCAAAGGACCAGTTGAGCTCAAGTGAGTCATCGAAGAGGAGAGCTCAGCAGGAGGTGGAAGAAGCAAAAGAACAGCTTGCTGCGATGATGGCAGAACTTGAGGAGACTCAGAAGCAACTGAAGGAAATTTCTGAATCTGAGGAAGATCGAGTCCAGGAGTTACGTAAGATATCTCAGGATCGGGATAAAGCATGGCAGTCCGAATTGGAGGCATTACAGAAACAGCACTCGTTGGACTCAGCTGCTTTGGCTTCTGCAATGAACGAGGTACAGAAGCTCAAGATTCAGTTGGATAGGGTTTGCCAGTCAGAAGCTGCTCAAGCTCGGCATGCTGAATCGGCACATACTGAGATTCAGAGCTTGAGACTCGAACTCACGGAAACTCTTGTGTTGGTTGAGAAATTGAAGGAGCAGTTAAATGATAGCAGAGAATCTGAAGCCCGGGCCGTTGAAGAACTTAGTAGAGCTCAAATGCAATTGGAAGTTGTGAAGAATACTGAGGGGACTCTAAAGTCGGAGCATGCTAATGCAATGGAATTGTATAAGTCTTTGCTAATGGAGTTGGAGCAGTCAAGAGATAGAGTAAACTCATTGGAGGAGCTTGTCGCAGACCTCCAGGCTGATCTGGGTAAATTCAGCAAGATGTCGGAACATCCTTCAACTGAAGTTAAAATCTCATCTGGAAATGGGGAATGTGATGAATCAGAAGTTATGAAAACTGAGATTAATAACTTGAAAAATGAAGTGGGTCAACTAAGAGCTGCACTGGAGGCTGCTGAAAGTAGCTACCGGGACGAATATATTCAGAGCACGTTGCAAATTAGAAACGCCTATGAACTTGTGGAGCATGCAAAATCAGAATCACGCCAGAGAGAAGCTGAATTGGAGGCAAAGCTAAAGGAATCTGGGGCTGAAGTTGAGGAATTGAGGACACAACTGCTCGAAAAAGAAAATGCACTGCAAAGCATTTCGTGTGAAAACAAGAGTCTGAACCAAAAGTTGGCAGAAAACCAGCAAGCTCAGAGAGATACTGAACTTGAGATCAAGCTACAAAAGTCAGAATCAGTGCTGGAGGATCTCAGGGCGAGCTTACTGGACAAAGAGGCGCGTTTGCAAATCATTGCTGAAGAGAATGAGAAGCTGAAATCTGAAATCACGAATAGGGAAACTGAAAGAAGCAAAGCAAACCAAGAGGCCCTTGCTTTAGCAGAAGCAGCTAGAGCTGCAGAACGGGAGGCCTTAATGAAGCTCGGTTCTTTGACAGACGAAGCGGACAAAAGTTGTAAAAAAGCTGCACGGGTTTCAGAGCAGCTCGATGCAGCTCAGGCCGCTAACTCCGAGATGGAAGCTGAATTACGGAGATTGAAAGTGCAATCTGATCAGTGGAGAAAGGCTGCTGAGGCAGCTGCTGCAATTCTCTCTTCTGGCAATAATGGGAAATACGTCGAAAGGGCTGGCTCTTTCGACTACAATACCATTGGTTCTAAGTTGAGCTCCCAAGATTCTGAAGATACAGATGACGAGTCACCGAAGAAGAGAAATGGAAACATGCTGAAGAAGATTGGTGTGCTGTTGAAGAAAGGGCAGAAGTAAAACGTAAAAACACTTCAAGATTTGATTTCTAGCTGATTATTTTTGTCTGGGTGGAATGTATAGAGTATTATGTGGGACTTCTGTGATTTCACCTGTCTTGTTTGTCCTGCCATGATCCTGCTCCTTGTTTCTTTTTACGACAGAATGATGGTAATTCTGTTTCTATTGTGACCATTTTGGTTGGATTTAAGACCAGTATTCCTTTTCAAGTTCATGCTCTCAGTTCTAGTTGGCTATTTTGTTTCTAATTGACAGTGAAAGAATTTTAGAATGCACCCAGAAGCTGTAATAAGTCAAATATAGAGTATCTTTACATGTATGATTCTGATCTCACTAGATTTAGTATGGTTTTTATTCAACATCCACAAGTTTATTTCTTCAGTTAATGAGAAAGGACCAATGATGATAATGATGCAGCTTGCGTTTTGATTGTCCTATTAAGCACCAGGTATTATTCACTTTAGCTCTTTTCAATTTTATTTTAAAAAGATGTTTCGTTAGGAAAATAAGTATTTTGTTGCTCGATATATTGTTCTCTTTGACTTTTCATAGCTTTATCCTAAAAAGAACCCACTAGAGAGAGGATAATCGTGGGGCTCCACACGTTGCAGTACAAAAGATTTGATCAAATGGAGCAAAATTTTGTTGAGTCACAGATATCTACAGGGACAACATCTATTCTCAACAGTGCCATTAAAAATCTCTTAATAACAATTTTTTTGAATATGTCTGGATATTTTTGAATTTAAAGAATTTTAAATTCTTACATTCTAATTTTAAATTATATTTTGACTAATATTGATGACTTCCAAATTTTTTTAAAATGGGTAGTTTAGAATTTTTTTTCAAATTCTTCTCTCAAATTCAAAAAATGGGTAGTTTAGAATTCTTTTTTCAAATTCAAATATATCAATACAAATACACTTGATACCTTTTTATATGAGATATTCTCACAAGATCATCTTTGTGAATACCATACATCAGTTCCAATAAGATTGCAGCAGTTCGATTTGTTGTTGGTATATACCTTGATGATGAGACCTCGGAGGTCAACGAAAAGACTTTCAGCATTGCTGTCTCGCAGGTTTTGAGGCCCATAATTTGTTATATCCGAAGAAAATTGGGCTCTATTCCGATGTTCATTTTGTATCAGAAGGTTAGTTAGGGCAATGGAGATTGGAAAGTCATACATACAAGACTTCAAGTCGCACCATTCCGAAAATCACGTGCATGAAGATGTGCCTCCTGAGTTTCAATTTCAACTGCTGTAACAGGTTCTCTAGGCTACGCCTACCCATGCAAGTAATTCAGCTGGACACAGTTTACAAAAGCCATGAATGATTCAAAGGTGGATGCTGACCCATAATGTGCCACTAAAACTCCGGTTTTCTGTTCATTGTTATCTCAATCTGGAGATTACTAAATACTCCCAAAAACTTCCTCAAAGTTGCATGCTTGACAGGTACAGCTTGCTTACTACTTCAAACACATCCTTCCAACTGTTAAATTAGCCCGTGAGATGCATGTAACAAAGTGAGATTCTAATAGCTAGCGAATCATAATAATTGACAAATCCGCCCAGTAATTTCTATTACAGTAAGCTCGTGAAAAAGACAATGTAAAGACAATAACTGTCAAAATTAACTCAAAACATTGAATCATTCATCAAAAACTTCACCCACAGCTATGACAAAAAGCCAAATCTAAGATCTAGGTTTTTCCTTTTTCTCCTTGAAGAGAGCCAGGAGTGAGACCCCAGATACCTTCACCACCTTAAACCTAACACCAGGAATATCTCCTACGGCATGCCCTTTTCGCCCAAATCCAGCAATCAACACTTCATCCTGAAACAATAAAATTGCAAATTATTCATCAATGAAACAGATATTAGAAGAAAATGAGTGATTAAAATGAGAAATGGAGCTCACATTTTCTTCAATATAGTTTAAACAACCATCATTTGGAACAAATGCGGCAATCTTCTTGCCGTTCTTGATGAGTTGCACTCTAGCACATTTACGAATAGCAGAGTTTGGCTGCTTAGCTTCAATGCCTCTGCAAATAAATCGGGTTAGAGAAACAAAATTCACTTAGAGTCACTCAACCAAGAGCCGGATGCATAATGGAAAAGGTATGAGAATCGCACATCTTCTCGAGGACAATGCCTTTGGCATGGGATGACCCGGCAAATGGTTTCTTCCATTCATTCCCAAGGTGGGATTTCTTGTAGGCCTTGTCAGCCCATCTTTGCCTCCTACGGTGGGACTTGAGCTTGCGCCCAGCTCCCATACCACGTGTCTTCCTGTAAGATGGTAAAACAAGACCATGAACCACTTACCCAGACTGATATTTGAGTAAAAGACGGGGGTACAGTAGCCATACCTAAACACTTTGATACTGGCTTATAGCCAAAAACTACTATTAAGCATAACTTACAAAATCAGTCAAAATGTTACTTAGGAATGAAAAGCTAGATTAAAGTTTCATGTACTATCACATTGGTGCAATATTATTAAAACAACACATGTAATTCTTCCAGTTAGTAATCACAATTTTCGGGACACAAAGTCCTGAGTCAGTTTTAAGAACTGATGCAATTAGAAAAGAATCAATAACCAAACTTCATTAGTCATGAATCAATATAAAATCACCTATAACTTCTGCATTCAAGAGGTTAAGATACAATTTTATTAAACTTTGCAAACACAAAAACACACACTTAGACCATTCCAATACATAAATCGAAGAAATACTTTTTTTTCAATCACTCCATAACAATTCTAACATTCAGAGTCACAACCAGAAACATAGATAACTCTAAAAAGATACGAAATCAAATCCGCGGAAAACCACACAGAACACCGTAATTCATAAACACGCATAAAACTACGAACAAAAGATAATGTACGTGCATACCCCATGATTGCAGAGTAGAGAGCACGAAGATACGAGACTAAGGATTGAGAGGTAGAAGCAGCCGCTGATTCTAATCGTGAAAACCCTAATCCAAGAAACCTCCTGGGGCGATATTTATAAACAAGTCCCAGAGAATTAGGCCCATTGATATTTGGGTATATGGTTGAAGTCCAGCCTGGATGGTTGAGCCCAAATACTTTCTATGATTAGGCCCAGTTATTTATATTCTGTACAATTTATTATTTATACTCAATAAATTTTATTCAACTAAAATATCTCTTTGTCTGAAATAAATAAAATATAAATTCCGCATTTCAGGTTCAAGAAGACAATTAGAGTTCATTATGCTACTTAAATATAATCTAATCATATGTTTACCAAATATATTTTCCCGCCGAAAAAACCTCAAGTTACACTCAATTATTGGATCACCCTGAGGGTGACCGCCACAGCCACGGCCTGAGCTGCTGTAGTTCGAGATGTACGGACACCCACCGGAAATCAGTAGTAGCAAAACCAAATTCCGATCCAAGGGGGCAAGTGATTTATGGCGCATTGTGGCCTTTTATTTTCCACAAATCAGTGCCGACGGCTCGGAGCTCATATTCCGTCTCACTTCTCTTCTGGTTCACTTCTTTTCCTCTCCTCAGGGACAACAATTTATTGATCAGGTGTGTTTTTGCTCTGTGTGTGATGTGTTTTGTTTATCCAATCACATTCTGCGAAACTCTAAACAGAGTATTGATTTTGTTCAAATAGAAAGTGCAGGGTATGTACTATTTATTTGCCTTTTCTTTTCACTTCTGAAACTAAACGATAAATTCAGATAGGCTCTAGATTCGTCATTGGCGTTTCCTAGAACTGATATTCGGATGCAAGTTTGTGTAAAAATAAGGATGGTGGTAATACAAGATCTACTTACTTAGAGGAGATTTTGAAAAACATGGATAGGTAAAAGAGGATGATGGCTTGTTCATCTTACCACTCGACTTCCAGCAGTTCCGGAAAGTATGTGAGGTTGAGGAATTTTATGCAGCATTGGAGGAGAAACCCAAAGATGCTCTGCTATGCATGAATGCTGCAGTGCACAAGGTACATGGATTCTGGCTTCCTTTTAAGAGATGTATGTTCATAGTTCGGGTGAAATGATTTTCTGTGCAAACTTAAAACCTGACTAGGTCATTTTTGAAAAAGCGGATCCGGTGGAGGATTCCATAAAGATAAATGTTCGCCTGCACAGTTACCAAGACTCCATGATTGCTCTGAAGAACCTTAAGGCTGCTTATATTGGTACTTCTGCAATTTTGCTCCGTTTTAGCATTTCTAAGTGAGGTTGTTTGTAGAAACACCTAATTTTAATGCTGCAAATCAACTGAATTGCATGGTTGAATGACATCATAGACAGGCTTGTTTCTGTACGGGGAACTGTAATTAAAGTTAGCACAGTGCGGCCTCTGGTGATACAAATGAGTTTTTCATGTGCTAAATGTGGGACCACCATTACCTGTGACTTTCCTGATGGAAAATTTTCTCCACCAACAAAATGTGAAATGCAAGCATGCAAAAGTCGAAATTTCAATCCAATCAGATCCACTGCTCGGCCAATAGATTTTCAGAAAATAAGGTATTGCTGTTTAAGAATGCCTTGATTGTGAAGGTTTAGAGTCTGTGATAATTCTGTTGTGATCAAATAAACTTTTCAGAATTCAGGAGCTGCTGAGATCGGAACATCATGAAGAAGGGAGGGTTCCTCGGACCGTCGAATGTGAACTGACTGAAGATCTAGTTGATACTTGCATTCCTGGCGATGTTGTAACTGTAACTGGCATAATAAGAGTGATTAACAATTATATGGATATCGGGGGAGGTACGGCCGTACAGGAGACTGTTACAGAAGAAACATAATATCTTGCCACAATCTCACACATCAGCTTTCGAGAACTTGATGAAATTTTTAATTTTCAGCATCTATGCACTTATTTTTTTTTAAAATCTCTTAACATGAGATGGAGTTAATATGCATGTAAATGAGCTGATTGCCTGATTGACTTTAATGTGATGAGTTCTACGGCATAACTGAGGCTCAACAATTTTATCACCATGGTGAAAATGTCCCCCAGAAATCTCATATTATTAAGTATTACCTTTCATGGTTGCAATTTTTAGGTTGCATCCATGTATCATTGTATATTAATTATGATTTACCAACTATTTTTGAAAAAAGAACTAAGAAACTTTCTTGCATCAGATGTTCTCATATGTAATGCATGCAAATCCTGAGAAATGCTGAGGATGATGCTTTCATGTTAATAGATCTTGTATATTTTGTTATGTACCTAATTGTGGGTTTGCTTCCATCAGAATACACGAAGTTGTTGTTTGGATATCTGAATTGCAGTTTTGAACTTTGTGTAGACGGTTCAGGCATTTTCAGGCTTGTGCACTTTACGCTGAGATGGTATTTTGACTAGTCAAGCAGCCTAGTCAATTGTCTTCATTTTTCAACAATGTCTTTCTTGTTGCTGTTGCAATTGATGCAGCTGCTTCTACTATTGAGGCATTTTCATATACACTTTTTCCTGTTGTTCGCTCTCTTAAACAAAAATGTATAATATCTGTGGGAAATTATGTTGCATCTAGTTAGTTCTAGTAAGTTTTGCTTGTGTGCTAAACTTGTTGGTGCCTGGATATTATATATTTCAGTTATTATCTTCATTTGCAATGCTGACAGTTGAGTAATATTTTCAGCTTCATACATGTTCCTGGTTTTATATTCCTTATTTTTCCTTAAATAATTTCAGGGAAATCTAAAGGCAAGAACCAAACACTCTACTATTTGTACTTAGAAGTTGTTTCAATAACAAACTCTAAGTCCCAGTCTGTGCCTGAGGATATGCAACATACTGACACCAATGCTAGGGCTACAGAGCATTCTGATTTGTACTCATTTTGTCCAAGAGATTTAGAATTCATTGTAAAGTTCTCTGAGGAGCATGGTTCTGATGTATTTCGACAGATTCTGCAATCAATTTGTCCGTCCATCTATGGCCACGAGCTTGTTAAAGGTATATGAAAATAATTATAAATGGACTTTCTTTATGTCAATATTGAAGCATGGAGAATCAGATGCAATACTCTGTTTTGCTATATCATTCCACTGGCACACCTTTATTCGAACTTCATCTATATGCAGCCACTAGACATATCTAACAATGCCATTGTCCTCACTGGAAACTGTGGTTGTGATCATGTATGACTTGGCTCCTTTGGCAAGCACTATATTCTTTTGTAGGATATTTATAAAAGCTCTAAATTTGGAAAATGCAGTTCAAGCTTTTAGAATATGTAACTCAGGTTCTCATCTTACTAACCAGGTGCCAACAATTCCTGACAAACGCCTTACGGGAATTTTAGGGCCTCAAATGCCCTCCTCACTTAGAATTCCACTACAAAAAGTTATAGGAACCCTCTATCTTAACTCATAACAATTAAATTGGAAACATCCGGTGCATGTTCTGATAATTAACTAGTGATGCTGATTACCTTGCAGTTTATGTTTCCAATTTTGCACAAACACATGAACACGCATATATGTAAAACATGCTTCAATAGTTCATTGTTGTTTATACATTTGACTGGGATATATATGGGTTGAATTGAATTTGTTATTGGTAGGAACGTTTACCTTCTTTTCTTCTTTGCTCAATAGCGGGAATTACATTAGCACTGTTTGGTGGTGTTCAAAAGCATTCAAGGGATCAAAACAAGGTACCTGTCAGAGGAGATATCCATATAATTGTGGTTGGTATGGACCTTTTTTTCTTCTTCCTTATATCAGAACCTACTTTACCAGCTTTTTTAGTTTTCTGCAGTAACCATACTTAAAGTGTACCTAGAACTTACGGGAGTTTTCAATGTCAACATCTGATGTGCAAGTTATTTATGTAATTAGGTGATCCTGGACTCGGTAAAAGTCAACTACTTCAAGCGGCAGCTTCTGTTGCTCCACGTGGTATATATGTATGTGGTAATGCCACAACTAATGCTGGCCTTACTGTTGCAGTTGTGAAAGATCCTCTGACAAGTGACTATGCATTTGAGGCTGGTAGTCTTTCTCTTTCTCTTCTATCCAAGTTAACTGTTCCTTTTAAATACTGCTATATCACCTTCAGAATAAATGGATTATCTGTGGTCAAGTTTTTATATGGCACTTGCATTTGTTTTTTTCATACATGTTGTTTGGAGAATCTTCATGCCTTGATTTGGATTGGACGAGATATTGCTGCACGATTTCACCTCGCTTATAGAGAATGTGCGGTTTTGCTGTTTTCTTCATGAAAACTTCTTTTGCCTGATAACATACAGAGAATTCAGATAATTATTCTTGATTTAGTCAGAATCTTTACATTATGGTGAGGATGTCTCTTTCTTCAATGAATTTGGATGATCAAATTCTTCTCCTTTATATTTATCTTGCAGCACTAACTTATGTTCCTTTCCTGTCATACTTGTTATGTGTGCATACCAAATACTCATTGCTAAAGTTAACTGTTGTGTTCCTTTTAAAGGTGCCATGGTACTTGCAGACCGTGGGGTATGCTGTATCGATGAGTTTGACAAAATGTCAGCAGAGCACCAGGTTTGTCAAGCTCTGACTTCTTCCGAGGACATGATTGTTTGGTTTCCAAATGAAAAAATGCGGAAATATTTTATTGTCTCCAGGCCCTACTAGAAGCAATGGAACAGCAGTGCGTCTCTGTTGCGAAGGCAGGACTTGTAGCAAGTTTATCAGCAAGAACATCTATTTTAGCTGCAGCAAACCCTGTGGGGGGTCATTATAAGTACTGCACATAAGTTTTACCTTGACTCAATTAACTCCATATTTTTTTCGGTGGGCCGGAACAGTCAGACTTCTCCATTTTGTGTTTGCTATGATTTAGCAATGAGACATGCCAAGTCCTAACCAAGTAGGGCCCAAACCTTATGGAACCATGACATCCTAATCCTGCCAAAATTCTTCAAAATGCTTCTCTTCTGTTATTCTTTCATCTCTTTTTTTGGAATAACTATATGAAATTATGTATTATTTCCCAAATGGAAAGAGGAGTAAAGGTCTAATGACAGTCTTTCTTCGTGTTCTAAAGATGGTTTGAAAGGCTAAGTATGCAATTTCTTGTTTGTTAATTTATTTTGTAATGCCTTTTTTATTTAAATTTCAAATTGTACTTGCAGTCGTGCAAAAACAGTGAATGAGAACCTGAAAATGAGTGCTGCTCTTCTCTCACGATTTGATTTGGTTTTCATATTACTTGATAAACCTGATGAGTTGCTGGATAAGAGACTCTCAGAGCACATAATGTCAGTAAGTGACCTGCCTACCACCAAAATGATGATTGAAATATTTATTTGCCTGCTGACCACTTATCCTGACTGATCCAGGCTCAACTATTTTACTGAGCTGAATTGCTTAACTATGCACTGGTATTGCTTCGTATTACGTGAACATGTAGTACAGTTGGAAAGATTGTGCCTCTGTGTCTAAAACATACAAGCAGTGCAAATGCTGTAGGAAAGCAAAAATTTGGTTTCCAGTTATTTATCCACAGGCGTACAGTTAATCAACTGGATCAGATTTATCAGGCTCCTCTGTCTTAATGTTCTACTTGATTTGCTTCATTCTTTCTCTCCTTTTTCCTGTTTCTTTTGGTCCTAGTAATTTTCTTCTGCAGCAAAGAAATCTTGATATTTTCAATAAATTGACATCTTTGGGTGTTAATATAGATGCACAGGATCTTCCAATTGATGCCATTCCAAATAAACTTATAAAACTTGGAACATCTCTTTTGCAGCTTCATGCTGGCAATGGACCACTATCAGCCCCTGGAAAGAGGTTATGTAGAGGTGATATTCGACCTCTGTTAATTTAGTTATTGGAGAATCCTTTTGACACAATACATTTAATTTGTCCCTTGCAGAATCACGGGATATTAGAGGGGTTGATATGAATGTGAAAAATGGTTCGCTAGTGGCAAGGTTGAGACTTGACCCAAAGATAGACAGTGATTTTGTTCCACTCCCTGGTCCTCTTTTGCGTAAATACATTGCTTATGCAAGAACTTATGTATTTCCAAGGTGATCTCATGTTCTCTATAGTGTTAAAATTTTTCTCCAATACTTCTCTAAAGAAATAATTGACAATTATTTCTTCCTTCAAGACTGACAAAACCAGCAGCAGAAATCCTGCAGAAGTTCTACTTACGTCTAAGAGACCATAACACTTCAGCGGATGGTACTCCAATAACTGCAAGGCAATTAGAAAGCTTGGTAAGGCTGGCAGAAGCTCGAGCCAGAGTAGATTTAAGGGAAGAAATAAGCACACAAGATGCTTTGGTATGTTTGTCCTTTAAGAAGTAACTGTTCTAGAATGGTATTTCTGATGTGAATCACTGTTATATCACAAAATTAGCATAACCATGTCCTTGCACTAATTTGTTCACTGAACCCATATCTTGGCATGGTGCATTCATTGCTTATGACATGATATTGTTCATTTCTATGTATCTGTAATTGTACATAAATGCATGTGTGTTTTGCTCATGAAATTATGCGGGTACAATTGGGTCCACCACCTCTTGGTGAATGGAGTGGAAGATGTAATGTTCATAAGAAGCGCACTCTTGGGATGAAACATTATGTGGACAGCTATTTTTTTTATCAGAAGATTGTTTTTGCTCTTTGAAAACTAAAGAGCTACCTTAGAGTACCTTTTGCCCATCATCTCTAAGCATTGTTAATGTATGTACAGAGGTCTGCTTGGAGGTTCAGATTATTTGTTTGACCATTTCAGAGGATCTGATTTTATACTTTGACATTCCGCAATTGATGGATGATTAGGAAGAGCTTCACCAGCATATCTGGAGACTGGAACTCCTGAATTTTGTTATTCTTTTTCTGACTATATATATCGCCTCCAAGTTGCTAAATAAGTCCCGCATCCTGCGAGAAAAATTAAATCAGCTACCATGCAAAAGACCTAAACCAAACAAAAGCTGGAGCTGTTTGAGTAACCCCCAACACAGCTATTCTAATCTGAATGCTGAAAGGTGCAAGACAGAAACATGAAATCTCCATGCACCTGACTTAAACCAGGCCAATGCTAATTAAGGAGAAACATGCTCCAGAAGTTTACCGTTCAGTACAGAACCTTGCTTCCCCTGCTTTGTTAGCTCAGAGCTTGGTGGTGCTCTGGGGGAACCTCCAAAGCCACTTATACAGCTGTTACTAATCCTGCCAGCACCCTTTTAATCCAATATCAGCTGAATCGGTAACATTTACATGTCATAATACGAGGTGAAGAGTTCCCTTTAATATGTAAATTTCTGGGCTCTTTCGCAGATAACTAAATATGCATACTCGTGTAATTCATGCATCTTGCCTGTTTAGTTCTCACATTGTTCATGTGTTTAAGCCATGCATATAATGCGGATTACTTCTGATGACTAACTTGTACAGGATGTTGTTGAAATAATGAAAGAGTCCTTGTATGACAAATACGTTGATGAGAATGGCTTTGTTGATTTTGGACGGAGTGGTGGAATGAGTCAACAGAAAGAAGCCAAGCGATTTTTAAGTGCTCTGAATAAGCAATCTGAAATACAGCAGAAAGATTGCTTCTCTATATCTGTATGTAATCTTCATCTATTAAGGGATTGTCGTATCTGGATTTAGTGGAAAACATATATGGAAAAGAGAGTCTGATTGATGCTCAATTTGCTCAGGAAATATACAGCCTAGCAGATAGGATCGGCTTAAGAGTTCCAGATATTGACACCTTTGTAGATAATTTGAACAGTGTTGGCTATCTTCTAAAGAAGGGCCCAAAGACATATCAGGTACTGTACGTGGTAACTTAACTCATTTAGCATTTCTTCCTACTTCTAAATACTGTATGAAGATACCTTGGAAATTTTTTGGGATGTTTTTACGCAAAGCAAATTATTATCTGTCAGTTACAATTTGCTTTCTTTTCCCATTCTTAGTTAAACTGGTGTATCGAGATAACATTTAATGCTTGTTCTTACAAGCTGTCTCTATGAACTTCAGCCAAATGCTGACAAAGTAAATATAATCTGTGTTGTTTCTGCCGTTGAAATATACCCTCACTAAGAGTGTCCAAATTATTGTACTGCAGGTATTATCATCATCTTATTCCCGCAGTCAGTCGTCAAGGTCAAGATGATTTTTGCAGCCCCACAACAGGTGAAATCTTTGAAGTCGATTTTTGGCTTTCCTATATCCCACACCTTTTCCCCCGATACATATGCTTCTGTAACTGGTGAATGTATATTCATCTTCAACCATTGCTTGATAGTACTGCTATGGGGATGCCTCATTTTGTATATCAGAATATGCTGATTACCTCTCAAGAGAAATATCAAAGAAGTGTTAATTGAACTACCATAGACATGTTGATTTCAGTTGCATCTCCATTCTCCAACTGCTGTAGTTGTCCATGAGCTCTTGGGATTTAGAGAAGAGCAATATATTGTTAAGAAGGCTACAATATCTTACCTCATTTTGGTTTCACATTTCTTTCCAGCTTGATCAGTGTCATACTTGGATTGCATTTCACTGTAACCTGGTATGTAAATTGCTGTACACAGTTCATAAATATTTATATTGTATAGTGTCTTGGCTAACCGTTCCAACTGTGCTTTGGAACATGTTTCCAATTTACTCTACGATGTTTACCTGTTGACTACAAATTTTTGGGAAACAATCTATAGATGAAAGGACCAAATACATAATGGTTAATGAAATTCTTTAATCATATTCATCTGCAGGGTCGAGCCGCCATTCACTTCCATAGTAGGAGTTGGGCAGTCCCAACCAAAACTTGAAAGCCTCTGCCGCTCTCTTCCTTTCCCTTCTTCTATCCTGTCTCGCCCTCGATGCATGCTTACTGGTAAACATTCTTGAATGCATCTCTACATAGATTCTCTTATACTTGGTCTTGTTTGGAGCCATCCCGTTCTCCTCCATACAAGCAACAATCTCCAAAGCTTTCCTAAAGAAAGCGGCCCTGACACAAATATCAGCCAGAGCATCTAAAAGTCCTTCATCAGGTTTTAGAGGCGGGAGAGTGGATGAACAACTAGATTCTTCTCGTCCATTTTCAATCCCACACCTCTCCTTTATTTCATTCCAGAGTAGAAGAGCTTCCCCTGGTTTTCTAGCCAATGCTATCCCATTTGCAAGACTTCCATAGGTGGCCACATTCGGGTAAACTCCCATTTCTTTCATCCTCTGAATTATGCTCTTTGCTTCATCAACCAGCCCAAGTTTACAATAGCCTTCAACCAGCATATTCCAGGCAACCAAATCGACTTTCACTCTAGGATCTTTGAGCATCTCATCAAACACCTTGTTAGCCAATTTCGGCTGTCCAGATGAAGCAAATGCTTTCATCAAAGTGGTATAACTTACTTTCGTGGGAGCAATGCCTCTCTTCCGCATCTCATTGAAGTATGTTAGAGCTCCTGCGCTGTCATCAACAAGTATACATCCATCAATCAATGTGTTATAAGAAACCACATCTGGTTCAATTCCCTCATTGATCATTTCCCTGATGAGATCCTCCGCCTTATCAATCTGCAGTTGGTGGCAATACCCTTTCAGAAGAATATTATATGTGATCAAATTGGCAGGAACGCGAATTCTAGCCATCTCCTTGAGCACTTGCCGGGCCTTATCCATTGATCCAGCCTTTACAAATGCAGATATAACTGTGGTGTAAGTCACATGGTCTGGATGGCTAATACTGTCTTTTTGGTGCCTCATGGCCTCAAGCATCCTCACGGTGTCGGAAACACGACCAGCCTTCATATAACCTTTCATCAAGGTCGTGTAGATTCTTGAGTCTGGTGGAACTGCCTGAGGCAATTCCGGGGGCTCGCTACTCAAATCAATTGAATTGGGTAGTAATTTCACAAATGCATCACTTCCATTCCCCACTTCGTTCTCATCATCGGAGTATCTATCCTCCAAGCATGATTCCCTCAAAACCCTGCAAATGTCTCTCCTCCCTTCTCTCATTGCCTGAACCAGTTTCTCAGCAGTCTCTAAGTCGCCAAAACCAACATAGGCCGCAACCAATGAGTGCATTGTTGTCTTACACATTGCAACCCCTTTCTCAATTATCCTTTCTAGAACAAACACGAGCAAATCCTTCCTCTCAACCCTCGCACATAATTTAATCATCACATTATATGTCAATGCATCCGGTTCACACCCGAACTCAGGCATTTCATCAAACAGTTGCAGAAATTTCTTCATATCACCAAGATTGGCACAAGCATTGAGCACAGCGTTGTAAGCACCTGTATCTGGCCTCGAGTCCTTAACTACCTCAGAATCCGCAAATCTTCGGACCCTTCTCGTTACGGAATTGAAAAGCTTAATCGCCTCAACTGGTCCATCATCACCCGAAGCAGCGAGTCTACTTGTAACAGCACTCCACGCCTTCACATGGGGGAGATAACCCGACTTAAGCATGGACTTGACAATTGATGTGGCATAAAGAGTATGGCCGCCTTTTGCGGCCGCCACCGCGAGAAGGCCGAGGGAGTTGGCATCGAGACGGTGGAGCTGGCCCTCGCGCCGGAGGCGCTGGATAATGGACTGAGCTCTCGTCAAGCCTTCCGCTGTGTTTAGGTAGGACAATTGTGAAACCAGGCGGCTAAGGCAGGTAGGATTTGGGAGTTGGGCGCATTGCGCGTACAATAACCAGGCTTCCTCAGTTTTCCTTTGTTGAAGGAGTGTGAGGAGCACCTGATCTTGAGAATTTGAAACCTTGTTGCTCGCGGTGGTGGAAGAAAGAGGGGTGTTGGAGGAGTTTTTGGCGGTGTGAACGCGAAGGGAAGAAGGTTTGGCGGTGGTCGAAGGGGCAGCGGTGGCGGAGGCGAAAAGGGAGGTGGAGGAAGGCGGAGGCGGCGCAACAAAGTGACGGCTGAGAGTGTGGGTAGAGTTCATGGCTGGTCCATTTGGGTCGGGGAGAAGAGGGTGGGGAGGGGGGGAGGGGGTTATTAAGAGGTCTGATTGATAAGATGATATATTTGGAGGGGTAATGATTTTGAGTGGAGAGGGAAAGTACTACGTCGCGGTATATTCCCTCCTCTTGTTTGGCGTGAGCTGATTGGCTGACGCGTGGTTGCTGCGCTTTCCCTTTTGGTATATCTTTCTATTCTTTTTTTCTTGAAAAATTCAAGAGTGGTACTTAGATGGTTGTGGTCTCAAATTGATTATTGGAGTACATGGGTTTTTTATATGGATCCCATCTTTTGTAAGAATTATGTGATTTTAAAGACATTTAAAGACACACATAAACTTTTGTGTAGCCCGTTATTGATGCCCGCTGTTAGGCTGCAATATTCTCGTCATTTAAATCCCAATTGTTCCCGCTTGGCAGACCCATTAATTTTACTTGCCTGATTTACCCCCATTTTTTGGGTCCAATTACCATTTAGTCCCCATTCTTCAACCAATTTACATCCAAATCGTGGGCTTGCATTAATGGCTCTGACATCTCCATCTCCAACACATGAATAAGGTCAGCAAACTCTTTTTGCCTCCATTTTCATTCTCTTAAAACAGAGGTAAGTGAAGCCCTAGTTGGTGGAAGACTATAAATTCTTTTGCTTTTCCCATTCTTAAGCAACTTGGATTTTCTTCCAAAATCCCCCTGATTTCAAATTTTCTGATTTGCTGGGGTTCTCCCTTTTTTCCGCAATTGAAGCTAGCTGAAGGGCGCATATTGGTCTAACTTGTCCACAATCTTTGAAATGTTTGCTTCCCTCTTGAAAACTACATTTTTTTTTTTTTGGTTCTCCTCTTACAAGTTTTTACATCTGGGCTGGCGCCTTTAGGGAATAACAAAAAAGGGTGAACTTTTTTCAGGCTGTCGTCATGAAAATTAATGAAAATAATACATAAACAATAAGCTCAAAGTTTCTACTCACCTTCTCTGGGTAAAATTAGCCAAGTCAGAGCAAAGCTTCTCCTGTTGTCTTCCCCGCAGTTGGCTCCAAATAAGGAAACACTGTATACATTTCAGAGAGTCATTAACTCAAACTCTTTGAGCATAAGCTATCCTTCAGTTCCATGAGTCTTCGATTCTTTTCTCTTTGTTAGCTCAGAACTTGGCGGTGCTCTGGGGGAACCTCAAAAGCCACTTACACAGATGTTACTAATCCTGCCAGCCCCTTTGATCCGATATCAGCTGAATCGGTAACATTTACATGTCATAATACGAGGTGAAGAGTTCCCTTTAATAATTTCTGGGCTCTTTCACAGATAACTAATTATGCATACTTTTCTTCAACTTCTCATGGACAAAAAACAGAGAGATTTTATACAAACCTTCAACTGCTAAAAAATTGTATTCATTTTCAGATGGCATCGCTCCAGTTGATTGATTGTTTACAAGCACTCAAGCTTCGTGCCAAGTTGGATATCCAGGAGCAAGAGGATTCACAGAAGAAGTAGAAGGGCAAGCCTCTGATGCTTGCAGTGGCATCAAACCTGGCAACCACAGTCATGAGAAACAGCACATTCAAATTGAGCTATAAAATTTTAGGTCGATTATCATTTTGTTATTGCATACAAGAATCGAACCATTTTTTGGTGCCTTATGTGGATACGGATGAGCAGCTTTATGCTTTGGGCTAAGGTGGACGCAAATTTAGATGTAATCGTTATATTGGAATATGGTGATGAGTCAAAAAACTTGTGTTAAGCTGGTGAAGTCATATCAATCTTATGTGGAGTTGACTCAATTCGATACCCGAATACAGGAATTCTTCGAAGACCCCCAAGAAAATCAAATTACTTTTCTCTGAAAAATTGGAAATTGTGATTCTTCAATGTAATTTCAGGCCGTCTATGTTAAAATTAACGAAGATAATACACAAGCAATAAGCTCAACATTTCTACTCACCTTGTTTGGTACAAATTAGCAAAGTGTCTACTGTTCTTCTTCCCCACAGTTGGCTCCAAATAAGCAAACATTGTAGCTCAAGAATGGCAATGCCTCTAAAAATCACCAGTAATCGTTACAGGAACATTTACCATCCACGAAATGATGAAACCTGTTGGAGTCACGCAACACAATCTGCCTGCCAACAATGGCTGATATGTACTTGAAGGCTGAATGACAATCCCCACAAACTCGAAGATTTTTCATAATCCTTATCGGCAGTTCTGATTTCCTCATAAGCACAAAGGCAACCGCAAGTCTCTCACTGTGATAGCTCAAGATCTCCTCCTTGTTCTCCAGTTCCAGATCGTAAAGTGCATATCTTATCTGGGGAACATATCCAGCAGCCTTTATTTTCCCATGCAATTCACCAAGCTTTTCATATATTGCATCTGTATCAGGATGTGTTTTGTCTCCAGAGATGAAAACATGTATCCCATCTTTCATAGTGACCCAACTGCAACCGGCTTCTTTTCTAGCTGCTGCTGCCTTCATGGCATGCCGGGCCTGAGCCATATGTTCCCATTTCTCTCCAGAGGCATACATGTTAGAAAGGAGCACATAGTTCACTGCATTTTGTGGTTCCAATTCCATTATCATTTGAGCAGCCCTCCTGCCCAAATCGAGCAGCCGACCATTTGCCCTGCCACAAGCACCGAGAACAGTCCTCCATATTAGAACATTGGGCTTTATTGGCATTCTATTTATGAAGTCCTCTAACTTATCAAATTCACCTGCTCTGCCAAGGAGGTCAACCATACATGAGAAGTGCTCGATTCTAGGTGTTAGGTTGTACACTTTGCTCATGGACTCAAAATGGTCATATCCTTCGCTGACCAATCCCACATGGCTACAAGCTGATAAGACACCAACGAAAGTCACATGATCCGGTTGTTGGTTTTCCAGTTTCATCTTTGAAAACATCTCCAAAGCTTTGTGCCCATCACCATGCCGTGCGTAGCCAGATATCATGGAGTTCCAAGAGTATACATTTCGGAGTGGCATTAACTCAAAAAATCTTGAAGCATATTCTATCCTTCCACATTTGGCATACATGTCAACAAGTGCACTGCCAATAACCACATCAGATACCAAACCAGCTCTAGTAGCACAAGCATGAACCCCCATGCCATGCTCCAGTGTTGCAACAGAAGCACAAGCACTGAGGACTGTAGCAAAGGTGAAAGAATCTAATCTTTGGCCACTATGCAACATACGCCAGACTAAGTCCATGGCCTCTACTAAATGCTCACTGTGTATGTATCCTGAGATCATGGAATTCCAACTGACATCATCCCTTTCCGACATTCTGGAGAATATACTTTCACAGCCATTTATTTCTCCAGACTTCCCATAGCAAGTGAGCAGAGAATTGTTAACTGCCTTATCATCTGTAAGGCGATACTTTAATACCAGAGTGTGAACCTGATGTGTGAGTTGAACACAAGAAAGATATGCTGCTGCTGCAAGAATATTAATAAAGGTTACACTATTAGGAATCCTTCCAGCTCGCATCATCTCTATGAAATATCTTGTGCCTTCGACAATGGATGACTCTGAATCAGTGAACGCCCCGATAATTGAATTCCATGACACTTGATCACGATCATGCATAATGGAGAATACTTTCCTGCATTCAGTGACATATCCAGTATCAGCATATAGTGAAAGAAGGGTATTTGACACCGAAACATCCCAATTCAGTCCCAACTTAATTGCTTCGCTATGTATTTGCTCTCCCATCCTGATCCAGCCTAGACTACTACAAGAACTTAAGGTGCTGATCAGTGTGAAATTTGAAGGCATTAATCCTATTCTCTTCATAGTACGGAAACTCAACAATGCATCTTCAAAACACTCATTTTGGTCAAACCCAGAGATCATGGAACTCCATGAAACTGAATCTTTTTCAAGCATCAAGTTGAAAACAGAACAAGCATCTTCAATAGCACCACATTTGGCGTACATATTAATCAAACTGTTCCCGATTGAAATACTTGAATCACTTATCCCTGCTCGTATGAGATACCCGTGCACCTCTTTCCCTTTCCTCCTCCCTTCTTCTAGACATGAGAATTCGCCAAAGGCACTCAAAAGAAGAACATAACTATCAACATTTAGTTTAACCAGGTGTCTAGTATCCAAGAAAACCTCCACTGCTTCTTCCCCTTGCTTAAGCTTCACTAATCCAACCATCAAACCATTCACGGACACTGCATTTCTTGTGCCCATTTGCTGAAAAATACTCTTGGCAATATCTATCAAACCGAGCCTTGCAAAACCGCTCACCAAAGCACTACCTACATATAAATCTTCTACAAACCCATACATCTCGACTTTTGCTAGCAGCTGCTTGAGCAGTAAGGAACCATGATCAACATTAAGGGATTCAGCGGCAGCAGTTATTAAGCTGCCAAATGTATACTCGCTAGGCCTAAAATTAAACCCTAAACCCCTCTTTTGCATATCAGAGAAAAGATCAAAAGCAGAAACCACATCCCCCCTCTGAGAGTAAACTGATATGATAGAATTCCAGGATATGGAATTTTTATTTTCAATTCCATCAAAAACACACCAGGCATGATCACTACCAGTGGAACCCACAATGCAGCTCCCATACATGGAGACCAAGGCATTGCACACGACCACATCAAATGCATAACGGGTTTTCGAGACTAAACCATGAATTTGCATCCCATGTTTTAACCCCTCAGCTCCCAATCTCTGACAAGCCCTTAACGCGCTTCCAAGTGCATAATGGTTTGGAATAAACCCTGCAGACACCATTCTGCCAAAAACTGCAATTGCATCTTCAGGCGTTTCATTTTGAGTATACCCAGTAATCAAGCACGCCCACGTAACGGAATTCTTATCCGGCATTTCATCGAACACATTGTTAGCAGAGACCAAATCTCCACTCCTAGCATAAACATTGATGAGGGTATTGCCCATAAAAAGATCGCCAACGAACCCATTCTTGATTACATCTGAATGAAACTGTTTGGCTTCAAAACCAGAACTGGGAAATCGGTACTTTTCAATCAAAAGATCATACTTCTGAGAAAGCCCAAGTTCAGCTCCTTCCGATAAAATTCCAGCCTTTTGACAACGGTTGTCATGACGAACTTGCGTCTGTATCTGGACATCAAAAGAAGAGCGTACGTAGTACTCCGTGACTGATCTTGAGGGAAAAGCTGAGACTTTGGTGAGTGAACTAAAGAATGGGTCTCCATAAACGTATTTGCAGAATAACCGGCGGGAAGATGATACGACGTCCTTGGGAGAAAACATTGAGTTGAAGCAATTCCTCCGTTCATGTCTATTCCCGCGCGAGTTTCAATTTTAGAGAGTGGGACAGTGTCATCTCTCCACATACCTATGCCACTTCTCTGGGACTCATGGCAGACCAACGTATAAAATCGAATGTTGGACCAAGCCCGGTCTATAATTGTATTTTTAAATTATAATCTTCGAATATAAAATAGTCGTCGATGATGAATGAAAAATTAATCCTCCTTTGATCTTTTTTTAGTTTTTATACACAAAATAACATTAATATTATTATTGCATTTATCTTTTAGAAATATCTTTTTCAAATACTTAATTTAATATTTTAAAAATAGTATAGAAATAGTGTTCGCTTCATTCCATATATACAATGTTAAAATATACCAAAAAAATAACTAACTTTTTCATTTATAAATAGCTATTTTTCATTCTATGACTATAATTCAGGAGTAATATTTTGTTATAATTATATGGTTTTGACTTATATTACATTTACATATAAATATAAAAATATTACTAGAGAATGCTAAATTATTTAGCTAGTCAATATATACTTTTATGTGCTGAATATTAGAATATAGAGTAGAGAAATCATTGGTGATACAACGACAAACGAGGGAAAACATACAAAGGATGAGAGCATATGTAACAATCACAAGGATGCTGAAAATGAAACGAATGAGACTGTGATAAGATTTCTCTACTGGACAATTATGGAGTGACAAAATTTGATCCATCCAGTGATCCTACGACCAGTATGTTGTTAATCAAACTACAGAGAAAACAAGAGAGAACAAGAAAGAACGATCCGGAGGTAGAATGGTTCTGTGCTAAAGAACAAGCACAGTAAGAATAACAATTTTTGACTGGATACCCAGGGAAAGAATTGAAACAAAGAAAGCTAAACTGGCTTATTGGTCGATGGCAAGTGTAGGAATACATGAGTTCTGAAATTCAAATTTCACAGCTAATAGCCTGCAAGAGAGTGAAGTACAACAAAACCATAGTTGACAAGGCATAGATAATAGAGCTAGAAGCATAATTGCGTTTCTAATAAATGGAACTCAACTAAATAACAGGTGATGTGTGCTTGGATCAAAATAGGAGGCTAAACTAGTCACAAGAAGCCATCAAGATCATCGTAAATTCTAAGGCAGTACATAATGCACTTGGACAGTGTAATCCATCCCTTGGATTATCCTTTCCCTGTAAAGGTGAAAGGGAGCACATTTAAGTATCTCATACTTTTTGTTTCTTTTGCTTGGGAAAATTGCTTTTATTAAAGGCTCTGAAATCATTCGTGGTCTCTGAGGTGTTCTGCTTCTTCAACCCTTTCTTCCCTCCGAATCCAAATTTGGAATCCCTATAGGCCCTATCCTTCCTCTTTTTATCAAATCCTTTCCCCCCCTTTCCACCACCTTGTTTTGTCTTACCTCCAGAACGATCTCCAGGAGCCACTCCTGGTCTCTTCTTGCTTGATCTCTCAAATGCTTTTCCATCTTCAAAAGCCAAACTAAAATCACCATCTTTGTCACCCCCAGCAAACCCACTCTGCTTCCTCTGCTTCCTCCAGTTTTTAACAGATTCTATCTCTTCTTTCTTCTGTTTGGCCCTCTCCTTTTGCTTCTGCACCTGTATCTCCTTAGCTAACTTTTTGTTCTCCCTTGCCTTCCTTCTCTCCTCGGCCTCCTCAATTTTTCTCTTCTCTGCCAAGAGACGGCCCTTCACTTTCTCCATGTGTGCATCAGATTTTACCATTTCAGCATAATAGTCAGAAGGCCTCAAGAAAGGCAGCCCCACTGATTGAAACTTCGTAAAGGCCTGCCTTGCACCCTCAAGTGCCTGTGTATAGAAGGCAAGCTCTCGCGTGAGGTCATCATTCACATCCACCTCTTGCTCCTGGTCAATATCAACAGAAAGCTTGTGTTGGAATTCTACATTTTCAGGCCAGCTAATATCTCCAAGTTTATCAAGCAAGCCATCCTTGTTGTATACAGCTGTCTTTGAAGGCTCACTTAATTTCACATCTTCACCTTCTTCAGATTCTGATTCAGACCCAGAAACCACAGGATCATCATCTTCCATCCCCATACCATTTACTGTTGCATTGTTCTGCATGATTGTTTCTTCTTTTTGGAGCAATAGAATAGTCTGTTAAAAGAATAAAAAACTGGAAATCAGACAAAAAAAAGATCAACTGCCTGAGGCAAGACGCCAAAAGCAAACAATATTATTGCGACATTAAGGGCATTCGGACCGACTTGTATATGGCAACACTAACTTCATAGACAGAGAAAGTAGTACAAACTTCATATCGGAAACCAGCATATTTCTCACTGATTTTAAAATATAATTCCCATTATTTTAATCCATTTTTCTCAACCCTTTCAAGGGGGATGCAGTAATTTAGTTGCTGCAACCATAGCAGTTAAAGGCTCGTGGCTAAAGATGCAGCAACTATCAAAGAAGGTGCATAATTCCAGGAAAAAGTTGCATGGTCACACCATTAGTAGCTTTCAACAAAAATTGTAATATAAAGATAACAAAGGGAAATACTTGCTCACACTGTAACAGAATACATTCAACATAAAGAAAGTTATATAATCATATTCAGCCAATTCAGGTTTTTTCTGTAGCAAATTGAGCAATATTCAGCAAAATCAACACTTTTCCAAGTAAGCTCTGCAAAGTTTTAGACATTCTGCTATTTATTTCAGCAAATTGATTTTTCCTTGTAGCAAATAGAGCAACACCTCAGCAGAAACAATTCAAGAAAAAGAAGAAGAAAAATAAATTATAAGAGTAGAAAACTGCTGGAAAAGAAAAACAAATGAAAACACTGAGGAAGAAAGGAAGAGAAGAAGTCAGACCCGGAAAGGAGAGGAAGAAATACAAAATCAAAACAACTAGAATGAAAGAACAAGAAAGTAGAAGACTGGCAAAAAGAAGGCACATGAAGAGATATACCTAAATCGTCTGCGCAGCTGGAGTGAGGAGAAGAGTAGGGTTACAATTGTTTCTTTTTCGTCTTTTAATCTAAAACTATAACCAAGAGCCCAGTTCAGACCCTTCCCAAATGGCCTTGGATTAGGGCACCCCTTCTTTAACTACGGCAGTAACCAATATTTTTTTCACTTGAAAATTGAGAATTAATTTAACGCATATGGATCTCTCTCAGAGAATAGCTTGATTGCAATGAGTTATCTCACCAATCCCACATAATAAATCATACGTGATAAGCCAAAAGCGGACATTCCTCAGAATGTCGGAATGTCTCACATACACAGAACCATTACCATCGAAAAACCCCTCCAAAAACGAAAAGATAAATAAAGAACAAAAAGGTCATATCCCTGAATAACCAAAAAAACCCTAGAGAACCTTACGGAAATCGTCCCATTAAGAGGCGCAATAAGCCCCAAACGTAAATTCCCAGAAAGCAATTAGAATAACTCGAACAGGAATTCAGATATAAAAACTCACTGAAAAAGAAGAAAAGCATACCTCAAGTGAGATCGAACTCTTACAACTACGTCTTCTTCTCCTCTATCCGAACACTTTCTCTCACTCTCTTTAAGAAACAACAAAAACAATCAAATATTTGGGGAGAAAGAAATCAACAACATTAAGAAAGGAAAGCGGCGTCAGAGTGAGAAAGAGTGGAAATTAGGGTTTTACTCTATACTGATGAGGGTTTAGATAAGCTGAAGATTTCTTTGCATGGTACAACTTTGCCCTTTGGAGTTAAAACTACGAAATACTTGCAAAAATAATAAACATTCAAGTTCCAGATATTAAAAGATGATAAGGATAAAATTACAGTTTATTTACACAAATTTTTATTTTAAAAAATTCATATATCATTCATCCGAAACGTGAATAAAAAAAATTATACATATATTTTAAAAATATCGGCATCGTTACATAGACTACTCTTTTTTTTATTGTCAAGAATAATTTCTCTAATTTCAAAATACTTTAACGATTATTTTTCCAAAAGTATTTATCTTTTGTAAATAATAAGTATTTAATAAAAATCTAAATATGTAAAAGCATAAAAAAAATATAAATATTGTGAATTTAAAATTAATTTAACATTTCAGAATAATAATTCTTTATATAATGAGACATTGTGTAGTTCTTTTTTAAAATTTTTCAATTTTATTACTATATATCAAACTAATAAATGAGTAATTTAAGAATTTTTTATTCAATTCCTTTGGCGTATGTACAAATGTAGGAATGATACATTTTCCTACTTTTATTTCTTTCATAAATTTATTCTATTTCTTCATAAATTCTTACATACCAATCACCTTCTAAAAGTATTCTGCTGAAAATTTGATACATAAACTAGACAATAATTTAAGTCTTACATTGGAGAACAATATTACATTTTGTACTTTATTTAATATTTACATATATTATATGTAGATTAAAAAAAATATTATATATACATGCATGAATTAAATTTTCACCTACCATATCATATCATGTGTCGTGCACAGATAAAATATAAAAATATGAAAAGAAAAAGAGATATTTACCGAATTCTTTCTCAATTAAAACCATCAAACTTAAACAAAAATAGTAGACATTGATATTTTTATCCTCCTATTTCATAAAGCAACCAAGCTTTAAGGCAAGAAAATGAGGGTTGTTTTTCCTCCAATACTGCCTCCATCGATTCTACCAGCAGGGACCAATATTGACATTGTCAAGTTTCAATAGTTTGAAGAACAAAACTGAATAAATAGTTAAGTATAAGAACGAATCTAATTCCCCCAAAAGGAGCAATATTAATATAGGACAAAGTCATACTATATGCCCTCTATTTAATATAAAAATAATAATACAAGGCATCAAGTGTAACATCTATAATAATGCTTTTTTGCGATATTGTTGCAAGTCGTCTGCGTATTCATTCCAACCATTAATTTATCGGTTCACCAATAAAAATGAAACAGATGAACGACTACGGGAACTTACTGTTACCCACTCAAAGTAGACTTATTTTTTGAGCAAACACACAAGCCTCAAGCAACATCGTATCACATTCAACACATTTAATGATACCATGAAGTGTAATATGTACATCCACAGGCTGATCAACAGACCAAACCACAATGTATATACAGTGGAAACGCATTGGAGACACCCACACATAAACAGCAGCAGGCGCAGGCGCAGGCGCAGGCGCGGGCGCGGGTCCTTGCCCGTCTCACATATGCACACCGAGCGACATCAGAGAGAGATTATATTCCATTGCTTTAAAATTATTGAAACGCATCTATTTTATAACGATTGAAAGAAAAACTGTACAGTCTTTGTGCCCCTACACATTCACCTTCCAACCTCGTCTACTCGTGTTAATCAGCGAATGCCATATATACACATTTCACAACTAGAGTGAACGACTGAAGAGCTTCCATCTCTTTCCGACTCGATCCGCTCTCCAGCCGCTGCGGCTACTCAGCAGCTAAACCAGCTTCCCACGTTATGTACATCATCAGCTAACCTAAATCCATATTCACATGTTATATACCTGGTACTGCAACATTATGGCAGATTATGAAAGGTGGAATGATCCCTGTCCCTCAGTTACAGCATACAAGAGCTTCTCTTTCATGACTTCCTGCAAAGTAAACACTTGAATTCTAAATGTTTTTGCCGGCTACAAAAAAATCTGAGGAAAAATAACTAAGGAAAGAATGGGGTGAACTTTTGAAGAGTAAGGAGGAAGCTTCAAATAATTTGCACATGTCATCACACTCGGCAAATCAGCATCTATCCCCTTGCTACAATGCTGTTGGAAAAGAAGAAAATGGAAATTCATTATTCAGTCAATGAAAAGGCAACAGGATAATGAGCCAAATCTCTTGTTCTGACCTTCCGAACAATCGTAAGCTTAGGGTTGAGAGAAGCAAGCCCCCCAGTTGGAAGCCGGGGTGCCCCAGTCA
This sequence comes from Sesamum indicum, assembly GCF_026168435.1. Lineage (NCBI taxonomy): Eukaryota > Viridiplantae > Streptophyta > Magnoliopsida > Lamiales > Pedaliaceae > Sesamum > Sesamum indicum. Next base: position 15,251,129 of record NC_142667.1, read on the forward strand.
CAAACTGTAAGAACGCTCTTTGCTGCTTCAGATCAAACTCTTGCATGATCTCCAGTAACTGATCATTAGATATCCATGAGATGAAATCTAAAAGAAACTGAGATCTGAGATAAAAAGGCAGCCAATAGATTTATACTGACATTTACTATAGGAGGACTGCTAATTGTGTAGCCATGATCAAATTTGATGTGATCCAAAAGATCCTCTGACTGCTCAAAATTAAAAAGGAAAGGGCAAAAAGGGGGCTTCAGCTGTTCGTCAAATGAAAAATCATGCATTTTGCAACATAAAGTTAGAGCTAACAGAAAGCATAATACACCTACATTCCATAGCACATGTTCTCCACATAGTAACCGCTCTAATTCTTCTTCTGTGAAGACCTTCAGATGTTTAATGGGGAAGACCTGAAAGTAATTAAAGGAAACACAGATACATCAATATAAACTTGTCAATAAATAAAATCATAACAGATTTGAGATATAAACAGAGACGAATGCAGCAATAGCAAACACAAAAGTTCTTTCCCATAAGAACATTTGAATCCAGTGCATCTCTAAGAAATCAAGGCAAACGACCACCCATAGCCTGCACAACCTACCTGATCAAAACCTGACTTGAATGCTTCCACTTGTCTAGCGATTCCAGATTTTGTTGTCGCGTCGACAATGAGTGTAATGTATTCGTCCAAATTATAGAGATTTACCTATAAACCACTTAAAGAGAATGAATTTGTCGGATTTATCAATCTAAAATATCAGTGGAAACTGAGGAAGACCGCAAAAACTAACCATCCTTGAATCAGTCTCAGGTACAAGAACATAATCTGGATACCCAGGAAGGGTGAAATCAAGACAGAGATCCTCAATTTTCGTGTTCCGCAAGCATACATCAAGATCAGCTGATTCTTCTTTACACACAGACCTCAGATACTCCTTCCTTTCGACAACAGCCTGAAACTCTAAAAGAGCCCTACCAGATGCAGGATCAAATGACTGGATGTCGTACAAGCTAAGTTCCTACATAAAGGATAACCGAAAAGCTAAATCAAATGAAAATTGGTAAAAATCATAATTTCCCTAGTATCAATACCAAAACCATCATACCTTCCCCAGAATGAGTTTATACAAAGCTTTTGAAAACGGAAGATCCAAAACTCTACCATCTTGAAGAGCTTTAGCAACTATATATCCCAGAAGAGAAAATTTTTCAATCACATCTGAATATACAGAGCTACTTGATGCACTGAGCGAGGGTGACCAAGGGCGTGGGAAGAGTCCAAAAGGGGACACCAGAAATCCCGTATTCTCAGTCTCTAAAACTGCTGTGCACTGAAGTGGAACAGTGTCATCTCTCCACATACCTAAGCCACTTCTCTGGAACTCATGGCAGACCAATGTATAGAATTCCAATGTTGGACCTAGACCAGTACCCACCTCTTCATCATATTCCACCTCAAAAAGAACCTTTTGATGGGTATGGAGTTCCATCATTTGTGCAGCAGATTCTAGTATTTTATTTCGGTGAACCAAAATTTTCCTGCGGCTTTGCTGCCTGCCACCAGAACCTCCAGCATTACCATGAGACACGGAATGAGTTTGAACTGGCGATCGGCCTAATGCTGCCAGATGAAAATACTTGCACCTCGCTTCAAAACCAAATAAGAAAGGGCACCAAGCCATCAACTGGGTACACCACGCAGGCATGGCCCCAACAGAGACAGCCATAGGGTCCCGCATCTGCTGTTCCAGTTTTTCTGTTAACTTCTTGTTGACAAATTCATTTGGGGGGACTTCAGAAACCACTACATTTAACTTATCCAAATCATCTGTTCTTCCTTCAGCAAATGCATATGTTCTTTCACGGGACATTAGATGAAATCTCAATCTGTTTATTCCTTCCAAGCTTTTAAGAAGGGACAATATATCATATGTAGGACCCAGTTTCTCAAGGTCAACTTCAGAAGCAAACATGGGACAGAAATATGGAGTGTACTGAAAGAATAAGGCTCTTTTTGATGAAAGAGAACATTGTGCCTCATCATGACTAGGCTTGGGATGTCTTACTCTGGTTGTAACAGGTCTTCTGTAAGTCAATTTGTATATACGATTCCACAAGCTGGCACTTGAAATATTGTCATGGTCTGTTTCAGTTTGCAGGTTTAGAATCGATTGATATAATGTCAATTTACAGTTCAGCTGCTGGCTTTCCAAGTAAAATAACAACTTTGGCGAAGTTTCTTCACAATCGCTGCATCCTGGATGATCAAAATTGGTACCACCATCCTCTTGAAGGGGGTCATGCTCCTTTGGCTCAAGAGGATCCTTATAACGAATTACGTAGATAAATCAGGTAGAAATAATACGAATATATGTTCCGTCTAAACTATGAACAAACAGCCATATAATTGAACAGACTGGGAGAGGAGAAGAGAAAACTGAATAAACAAGGAAAAACAATTGTCGCATTCAGTGAAAAACAAATTAAAAGAATAAACTGGTGGACAATATCTAGCAATGATCAGGAAAGAACAAACATACTGTTTGAACATCAGCTACATCTGCTGAGTCCATAATTCTTTGTGAGGAACTGGAAGTATCTGCTGGTGAAGACAACAACAAATTTGATTCCTTATCCTTCAAAGAAAGTAAGAACTGTTAGAAGCAAGCTCGTGCGTAGTATATTGACAAAGGAATATGGTTTAATTTCATGTTCAAAGAAGCCACTGCAAAGGGATAATAAGTCGGTCAGCTAGAATTATGGAAGACAAGTATAAACCTGCAGTTTGTGAAAATCAACTAGCATTTCTGTGGACTTTATAACATCTATACTTTTGGCTTGACAAATGCTTGAATCTGACGGTGAATGTGAAGATGAACTATCTTTCTCCTTCGAACCCTTAGACTCTGACCTCAAAATCTTGGTTTTACCATTAGTCACTCTAGGCAGCAAATATCCTTCAATTTCTTCCAGAGCCACAAATGGGTCGACATTCACAACATCGTCAGCACAATCACGAAGAGAGACCTCCCCTTTCTCCCTCACAAACTGAACTTTGAGACATGGGTACGAAGTGCAACGCCCATATGGAACAGTGGCATAAGAGTTCCTCCGCCTGGCTGTATGGCTTGAGATGACAGGGAAATTTTCAACAGAAGACAGAGCACTTTGTAGTCTCCTTATTAGTATCAGAAGTGGAAATTCCTCTCGAGCTGTGTTGTCACAGGATAATAGTAGCCGTCCAAACAATTCAAATCTTTTCTCCATTATGCACAAGTTATTTACTGCATTATTATCTTCTCGTCCAACAATATGCCTGCCATTTGATAGGTAATTAACTAATGCTTTTATGATTCCACTCTCCACAAACTCAAAAGTGGAGATAGAATCTTTATCATTAAGCTCAGACATGATTTGGTGCAAAAGATCATAAATCTCTTTTTCCTGTTGGCTAGATGTTGCCTCTTCCAGGGCCTTGTTCACCAGGGCTGTTAAGGCACTGGATAAAGTTCTGAGCTTCTGAAGAATATCAGTTACTCCTTTCTCAGGGTTCACTGATTCTGTTTCAAAGTAAGTATTCCATATATGCTTTGCAAGATTCTGAACAGTGTCTTTCTGAAGCTTGCAGGTTCCATTTTCTGGAGATCTTGCAGATTGACCTGTATCAAATGTGAAGCATGGGCATCTATGGACATCACGGGTAACTGACCTTAGAGTTGCATCATTTTCCATCTTGATGCCATCAAAAACAGGAGACTGCTTCAAATCTTTATCTGGAGAAAGCAGCGCATAGATGGAAAATAGGACACCTTCTTTGACAAAAGAATTCAAGTAAACATGCGGAAGCTTGAGCGTTATAGTATCAACTATTTGGAGGGCCAAAATTATCACATGATGATCCTTCCTTGTAAACACTCCAGCCAAAAAGCTGACATTCAGTAGATGATGATCCAGCTTTTAGATCAGAAGATCAAATGAAACCAAAAAAAAAAAAAAAAAAGAAGAAGCCTTGACAGCTAACTAAACCATAGGATAGAGAAGAAACCCCTTTCACCTTGAAAAGTTAGCAGTTTGTAGCAAACAATGAAGCGCGCCAGATGAACTGAAACGAACTAACTTATTGATAACAGATAGACAGCCGTAACATATAAGCAGATTCACACCAGAATTTACCACCTGCTTGTGGATGAAAAGGACATGTAAAAGACTGGGGGAGGGAAACATGTGGACAAACAATTCAAGTAAGACATGTGAGGCACCAACCTGAATCAAGATAGGAAGTAGATCAACTCCAAACTTCTGCACAATATCAGGATGGCTCAAAAGAAAAACTTCTTTGTCCGACTTTTGTTCACCATCCTGTTCTTCAGTAATTGCTGGGAGAAGCTCATTCAGCAACTTCAAAACTTCATGTATCTAAGAATAAGATCAGAAAGAAGCCATATCTTACAAATGATGCATGATCCAATTATAGATGCTACTGAATGCACCTAACAACTTCTATATTGCAGACCTCTATTTAAGCAAAATAGCAGCCACAAATTATAGAAAGAAATTGAAATCATGTTTTTTTACGAAGGCACCGGAAACAGAGACTCCTGCTATAGCCGAGACAAAAACAATAATCGAGTTCAAACATATTATAGTAAGAGTGAGTTAGTCCATCTCTGTGTTTGTGTCAGAGAGACACACAGGGGCAAGAGAGATCAAATTGACGAACCTGACTGTGATGCCCACCCACCATGGAAACATACAGTGTTCCATGTGACAAATCATAAGTGGATAGCATGTCCTTCACTGTGTTGCTTATGTTGAGCTCAAAAAGTGTCCTGAAAGCAACAATAGAGCCAGCGGCCAGCTTGACAAGTAACCCTATCAATCCCTGCCAATGAATAATGAAATTTATAGTTCAAATAACTTAAATTGGAGAACTTTAAAGGCAGGAACATAAACAGAATTCTCCTTACAATATATGTTGGTTGACAAAGTGTGGTTCTGCTATTTAAGCCTATTAGATGCAGAATGTGCTGAACCAGCCCGTGTTTACAAATGTCATCCAACATCTCTGCAGAACAATAGACTTGCTCCCCTATTTTGATCAAGCAAGTGGCCACACTCTCAACAAGCTAAAGAAAAAAAGGTTAAAGGTCAAAAAACAGAATTCAAAATGTTTCCAAGAGAGAATCATTCAGAAGAGAACTTTGCAGGACAATTACCTGTCTATCCTCATACTGGAGAAGGTTACACAAAATTGGAACTGCCTCCATGAAAAGTGGAGGAGATTCAGAAGATAGTTTCTTACATATATTGACCACAGTAGACAGTGCAACCCTCTGAGAAAACAAAAACATGGCAAAATTCAAAAGGAACGGAAACTTCAGATCAAAATAATCACATAAATGGAACATATATTTCATAACTGAAAAATATTTGATATACGCCAATGTTGGAGAATACCTGCACACTAGTTGAGAAGAAATCAATATAACTTAAAACAGCCATTATTGCACCAGATTGCAAGCAAGCAAGTGGCTGTTCACGTGATATTTTCTCCATTGCTTGCAGACACTACATTGGAAACAGAAATTAGAATTTGAAAAAAAAAAAAAAAAGGGACAGTGAAAGTTTGAATTGTACAATAAATAAACCACAAGGCAAACATACTGGCAAGAACCACAAACTAAACATGTATGAACATAAGTAACAATCATACTTGCTCTGCCACATCCAAGTATTCAATTGCCATTAATCTTTGACAAAGGACAGGAACCGCATCATGTCTCACAAGAAAGCCTGAGGATCGGGGATTAACATCACACAAGTAAGTTATAGCTCTTATAGCCAGGAGCATTATATCCGGATTGCTCTCATGCCTTGCCAATCGGACAAGTACTGGAGAAAATGAGTCCACCATTAGGCTCGAGAGAGAACTATCAGTACAAAAGGATAGCAACTCGCACAGCTCTGTGAGTAGAGCCAACTGCCCTGATTCCTCCACCTCCTCACTTAAACTCGACAGCACTTTCTTAAACTTGCTCTGATCACTCATTGATCGATGCCTATAGTAATCATGGATGCTATTGTCAGAATCACAAGAGCCATATGCAGATTCTTTCTCTCCGTCACCCTCGGATCTAGTTGAGCCAGAAGTGGAAGATGATGTGTCCATGTCAGCATCCTGGGCTTCATGAGCAGAACTCATTGGTGTTTGAGCCGATGAATTGGAAGAACTTGGCCTGAATTCTAACGAACTACATGCACGCTTATCTGCTGGCAATCCATCCACAACCTCAGTTCTTTTTTGACCTCGATTTGCCATTCCCTAAGCCACTGGGAAGAGAACAAAACGACTTCAAAGACCTCATCCTATAACACTAACCGGACAAACACACAAAAAATCAACACACAAAGCCGGGAATTCGAACAAAATTTATAAATGCTCGAAACTTCAAATTTACCATCAACTGGTACAAAGTCTCGTTGGAGTTGGGTGAATGAACAAAAATACTCCCATATGAAGAAAACAAATAGTCAGTAAAGACGTCACTTCGCATCAAACCCGCAAACACTGATCAGTTCTCAACTCAGTAGATTAAAATCAACCATGAGAAAAGATACACCAAAAAACAGGACTCTTTCACATGAACAAAGGAGGAAAAGAAAACGCCAAATAACGATAGCCCAGATAGGGAAAAACGCGAAATTCACTGAACAAAACCCAAAATAAGGGATTGGAAAGCTACATATTCAAAACCGATCAAAAAATCGTTCTATTTTCCTGTTTGTGTTACCTAGAGTTGTTTATAGATAATTGATCTTGCCAGCGTCGTTACAGGAATTCTAGGTCTTTTCCAATTCCCACCTTCAGTTGCTATTTTCTCGGGAGGTGAATTTAATATTATATATATATATACAGGTTTGAGAAGTGTTTGTATTTACGGAAAAGAGCTTATAAGGAGGATGATGATGATGATGATGATGATGATGGGTGGAAACAGAGTAAGATGGAAAAGAGGGTCTTTTATTTAAATTCGGAATTAGCAAATATTGATTATACTAATAACCTCTTTTAAAAAATACGGTAATCTACAGTTAGGGGAATATTATTGTGTGAGTCGCCATCATCCTATCAATGGTGGGCAGCTATGTTGGGACACGTGTAAGATCATGATGCAATCTGATAAATTTGTGTTTGGGCTTTAATTGATGTGGGCTTAAATGGGCCTTTCTTGGCCCGTTAATGCCTTTATTTGTTTATATTGGATGGTTGTTTATAAAAAAGGTTCATAATCCTACTTGTTTATCTTTTCTTGATTAGATTAATCACATTAATTATGTCATTATGTGCCCCTAAGTTATATTAAACACGGTCACTTATCGTTCCAAGAATTTCACATAATTATAATATAATATAGAAATAATTTTAAAGAAAATCAAGCTAATTAAAAATCCACTAGAATCCTATTGTGAACTATGTTTTATTATATATTGACCTTTTCTCTATCTTGTGCAAAAGATGCCATCATCCAAGGACACCATAGGTGACTAATTTGCTAAAGTGGGATATCATGGGCTTGCTTTATTTGGTACAATGATATTCATCGTATTCCAACACTTTCCTTGGGGGCAAATTGTGTTAATATTTATCACATATATCGTCACCGGTCCACTTTCAATCAAATGATAGATTTATTTTTATTATTAATTTGAGAATTGTATTGATAAACAATTTATAAGTATTTCTGTGGGCAAGCGATTTGTAATTCTTGATGCATGCTCTAACTCCTAGTGTTAATCGAAGCCGAGATCATCTAAATTTTTTGAACCAAATACAGAAAAAAATTGTGGGCAAATCGATCTTTTTTAGCATTTAATATCAGCATTATATTAAATCCAAGAATTTTCAATTATATTTACTAGAGATTGAGAGCGAAACAGTATCAATTGAAGGGAAGAAAGCGTCCTTAGTGATGAAGACTCTTTTCCAATTGAGCTAAGAGATCTTTTCAAATCGGAGTGAGGCATATATAATCCATTCAAAGTGGGAGATAGGATGAGATAGGAAACTTGAAGAGAAAGCAATCTTGTCAATGCCGTGTAACCCTTAATTAATTAAGTAAAAAAAGTTGCTTCTTCAAGATGCATACTTTAGGTGCCGCACAAGTACTTATTCTCTCACCCCAATATCACGCCAGAATTACTCAAAAATAGAAAGGAACCTAACAAATTACATGCTTGAGTTCGCAAATTCATCGGGATAGGGTATTTTCTGTTTAGCACTAAGAAGGCAAAACACCAGTCAGACAGTAAATTGGCATATCCAAGCAATTCCACAAGAGAGAATAGAAATATACAAGGAAAAATAACAGAGTGGATATGGAATTCCTTTTAAGTCTCATTTTTTTCCTTTTGATAATTAATGTAGCAATAGAGTTTCCACAAGGAGAAGAAACAAGTCATAATAATAATATTATGATGAAATTTAACGTGAACAATAAGTTACCAATCTTGCCCGACATTATTGTCTGTACCCAGAAAGACTCCCAAATTTACAACCTTTTTACTGGAACTACATTATAGCTCAGACATACACGAGCACAAAAAGAAAAAAAAAAATCATGAGACAAAGTTTTACAGTCGAAGTGAAATGCATTTTGAGCTCTGCTGATCTCTCTAAAAGGATGAAGGAGTGGCATTGGTCAAAGATGAGCCCATTCTAATCCATGCCTGGCATTGGCACCATCATGTGTTGAGCTTGTTGCTGAAAACATAGAAAGAAATAGGAAGTAAGAACAGAAGCCACCAAGTCTGGATAGGAATTCAAATACCAAAAAGAGCATTAGGCTAAATTCATACACACAAGGAGCAATTTCACGATAAAAACAACTGAAAGTAACTAAAATTAATCGGAAGTCGAGATACTAATGGACAATAATGATGTCAAGGACTCAAGATGTCCGTTTCCCAAGCTGGACACAAACAGTAGGTAAAAGAACTTTAGCGATTTCCTTTCCCAGGTTATGGGGATAATACCATAAGAACTCAGGTAAAGTCAGCATGGCGACTCTCTTTTCGATAACAGGCAGACTACAAATATTCTCGCAGTTATTCATTAGCTTCAGAAAGATTGCCACAGGGGGACCCAAAAAGATATGATGAATTATGAAAGGCAAGCGGTACAGCGAAACCAGTGACAATCTCTTGTTTTATATTGGCTATCTTTAAAGCGCGTGAACAAGATTGAAGGATTTAAAATCTTCAAAACTTCCATAGAAGATCCCATATCATGGTCAGCCCCAAATAACTGCTTGGCCTCATCTAACCAGGTAATGTAGAAGCACATATGGCAAAGTTGATGAAACCATTCCAACACAAATTGCTGAGAGGCAGAAGACATGCACATAGATACATACACATATGTAAAGTAGATACAAACAACAGGGGATCATGAAATGACACCCAGAAGCACAGATGTTGAGGTACCTGAGCATTTCCATAATTCATGCCTTGTGAAAAAGAACCCTGGTGAACCAGCTGTGGATGCTGCAGGACATAATCGTTTAACAATGTCAGTAAATCAAAATCCATAAACATTACAATTATAAAATTATGCCACTAAACCTAAATGCATATATGAGATCTATGCTACAGCTCACCTGTGAATTAGGAATTGGTTGTTGTAATCCATCCTTCCTTCCAGATCCATCTGCACCCTTGGCTGATCCCTTGGTATCACCCTGTTGAGAATATTAATAACATCCAGACTGTTAAGATAAAAAATAATATCAAAAAAATAGCCAGCAAATAAAGCCAAAGATCCATTAACTCACCTCCATCTGCCGCATCAAGAGAAATTCCAATAAAAGCAAGGCCAGAGAAACAAAAATTATCAGTTGCAACATAATACAACATTATAGCATCGCAACAGTTCAATATGTACAAAAGTCAGTCAAGAGAAACCAAAAACAAGAAATGAGAACAAAATTACCTCTCTGTACCTAGTGAGGTACACCTTAAGAGGATCAATGTAATCTTCAAAACCTAAAGTAGCCATAGCCCATAGCAAATCATCCCCGTTGATTGTCTTTCTTTTCTCTCTTTGGCACTTATCACTTGCCCTTTACAGTTCAACCACCAAAAGTACAATTAGTTTTAGATCCTAAAAATAGCACCTGGGACATAACTTCACATTCATATACAGGCATTGAAGATTAGCCATTCATCACCCCTTCCACACATATCTCTTCAAAATAACACATGCATATATAAAATTCGATCAGATAGACAAAATAAAAGTCACCGCAAGCTATTGGCCTACACATGATAAATGATGAATACGAGTTGCGCCTGAAGAATACATGAATCGATAAAACCAACAAATAACAAACTACAGGAAATAGAAAGGAAGAAAGAAATAAAAAACCGGCAAGTCCGTCCTCTGCCGACACACTCTATTCAGTCCATCACAATTGCAAACATACAAAACAAGCAGCATACAATTCAACAGTCGAGTGTCCACCAACATACTCGCTAGTGATGAAGCTAATGAACTCCGAAACGCATTCCTGTACCGTCTCCTTCGCATCCTTGGCAATCTTCCCATTAGCAGGAAGCGCCTTCTTCATGATCCGGCTAATATTCGCAATCGGCAAAAACCTATCCTGCTCTCGTACGCCGGAGCGCGGACTCTGGTCGCCTCCGCTTTCATGGCTGCCGCCGGCGGGGCTCCCGGGAGCTCCCTGCGACGACTGTCCGTCCGCCATTCGATCCAAAAACCCTAACAAATTCAACCAAACCCTAGGTAAGGGGGATACATAATACAGGGCTGTGTAAGTAACTGCAGCGCGCGCGCGAGAGAGAGAGAGAGGTCACCTGTTAGTGTGAGGGGATTTGTGGAATTTGTATTTTGGGCGCGAGAGAAGGATCGGAGGGTGGAGAAATGGGGAAGGAGACGACGACTGAGATTGAGAGATTGGGAAATGGGAATATGAGGTTAGGTTATCATCACCGTTGGTTTCAGCTAATTTATGCGATTCCGTGGTGTGGGGTGGACTTGTTCTACCTTATTAGACCACGTGCCCTCTGCCAGACTACATATCTATCGGAACCCCTACTACGACGCCGTAATTTAAATAAAAGGTTATTTATATTTTGCTATAGGAATTATAATCGTCTTTATATTTTCATATTTAAATTTTTTTGTATTAATTTATCATCTCAATTTTATAAAAATTTTATACTTTATCGTTTATAATTATTATTAATCAGATTTTTTGTCCAAAAAAAAATCACATACAGTATATATGTGATATTAAAAAATTATATAATTTTTATATTTTATTTATTAAATTATCTAATTATATTCTTTCATTCACATATTATTATTTGATTAACCATATCTTTTGTTATATTTTAAAAAATAAATATAAAATATGCTAATCGAAATAAAATTTATTATTTTTGTAGAAAAATAATTATTATTAACAAAAAATAAGTAAAATAATAAGCATAAAAATAGTATCTTCTTAACATATAGTGACAAAATGATCTTCAGTGGATTAAGTTTATTTTAGAAGTGGTTTTTCTCCCAACACTGTCCAATTTAACTTTTATTTGCTTTTTACTTTTTTTACAAGCACTACACACTTTTGATTCTGCTACAACTTTTAATTTTTTCTACAAAATTCACTTTTATAAAAATAGAAGTTTTTACAAACACACCCTTAAGCTCTCAATGAGATATCTTAATTTCTCCTAAAGATAATTACAACTACTTTTTATAAAGCCAATTATTACTTTCACAATTTCGGGGATTTCTATAATTAAGATGTTCAAACACACGATTCAAAAAAAGCAATAAGTATATATATTTATATTTTATTCTTTTAAAAAAGTATCGCTTTTATAATGAATAATATTTAAACGTGGTTTTCGTGTTCTATGAAGTACATCATTAATTAATTTTATTTTCAATGGTTATGTGATATTACAAATCGTGACGATAGTTCAATAAACGAGACATAAATAGAGCATTGGCGTGTATGCAAATCGTCTGCACTCATATTATTTTTTTACAATTATAATTTTTTTGTATTTAAACTATGAAAATATTATGTGCTTTGTGAGAATTGTGTACCGCTGCAACTAGTATATAAAATAACAATAGCAAAGCATTTTTTGTTTTAAAAAGGGGAAAATATGGAGTAATAGATAAGAGGGAAAGATAATAATAATTATAAAATGATTTAAAAAGTTATTAAAATTACTATTATGTTAATTTTTTTTTTTGAAAAAAATAGAATGAATTAAAGAACAAATAAAAAGTAGATTGCGATAATAAAAAATTAGTACGATTAAAGATTTTCTTTTGGAGTAGTATAAATATTCATTATTATCACGTTATTCATTTTTTAATGTAATTTGAAAAATTACAAATACCAATTCCTAAATTAAAAATAACTATGTAGCTTTTAGACCGAGATAAACATACTACTTAACCCTATAAATTACTATGTCCCTTATTGATTTGCAACATATTAGTTCATAAAAATCTATCAAATTGTGTTCAAAAAGACAATATAACCAAGTCGATACGGAACTTACAGGAAAGCCTCGTAACCCTAAACTCTGCATTGATACTATCAGAGTTACCTTCAATTTATTCTTCTATAACATTAGACCTTACAGATGTGTAGAAAACAATGTACCACCATAGTTCAAAATTGCACTAGAATTGGTTGGGGAAATTCCCGAAAAGGAATAACCCCTCCAAAAAGTGGCGTATGCCGCTTAATTGCGGCAAGCACACGGTATTCTTTAGTAAAAGGCGAAAGAATAGTTCGCTATGTGCTTACCGCGCGGCTGCGTGAGTTCAATATTTGCTGGGTGTCCCATTTTATGCACACCTATTGTCTCCAATCACTCTCTGCTAGCGATGTGGGACAAAAAACTTCCTGCCTGGCACCCCGTCACCCATCGCTCACCTTAGGCTACCGCACACATAACACACTGCTGTATATCCAGGAACTACTATTTACATATTTGATCGATCAAAATCACACCATTTCTTTTTGGGGGAAATATAACGAACAGAAGCCCGTTGGTTGACGGAAAATGCCACACAATCAGCTATAAAATCAAAGGCACAGTGAATGAAACAACGAGGGAGAATTGTTTATGAAATGCGCATGACATTTCCATAAATAAATGTTGAAGACTCAAAAGATATGTACTCTTCCAAGAAGGTTGGGATTTACAGTAACTCTACATCAAGAATTTGTTGCTTATCCAAGCAAATAAGACAGCAAAATTACCAATCAAAAAGTTCATCAATCAAAAACTTTGCAAATAAGAGCTGCTTGATCAGAGGTAATGTTCTATCGAGCAGTCGGGCGTGCAATGGAGTCATCGATGGACAAATAGTGCTCGCTGGCGCCCAAATCCAACGAACCCAAGTTTAGGGAAGAATGAACGGAGTGCCTTGATATTTCATCCGAACTCCCCTCTCTCACGCCTTCTGCTCCTTTCTCTATTGTGATTGCATCTTGGATCTCCTTAATAACTTCGGAGATTGATGGTCTCATGCTCCCGTGGGGTTGGACGCACATCAAAGCCTTTTCGGCTATTTTCCACATGGACTGGATGTCATAGTCATGCAATGAGGGGTCGATGATTCCCTGTATGTCCCCACTCTCAATGTGCATCTTCGCCTGCCGTAAATCCCACAGAAGCAACCAAAAGTTAACTCACCAATATTTAGTCCCCATAAACTGATTAGTTCCCCCGGGATGCTAATTTTGCATCTTATAGAGCTCAGGAAGAATTTGATAACGAAATTTGTAGGTCATATACTGATAAAATTTAAAATCCAAAGATATTCTCTGTGGACGATCTTACCCATTGGACTATATTTCGGCAGTTAATGCCAAAGCTTTCATTAGAAATTGCTTCTTGACCAGATAGTAGCTCCAGGAGAATGACCCCGAAGCTATAAACGTCGCTTTTGTCTGTCAACTGCTGGGAGATGTAATACCTGCATAACATGAAAAGGGGAATAAATAACTAGAAAATGGAGGTATACTCTTCACCAGAAAAGAATAAAAGTAAAGGCGTACTCCGGATCAAGATAACCAACAGTTCCTCGAACTATACTAGAAACGTGGGAAGCTCCATCTACTGCTAGTTTCGAAAGGCCAAAATCTGAAACCTTAGCTCTCATGTTCTTGTCAAGAAGAATATTGCTGGTCTTCAAATCCCGATGAATAATTGATGGAACACAACCAGTGTGAAGGTACTCAATTCCTGAAAGAAGCAAGACGAGAAAATCATATGGTGATTTCTTCCTGTTACTAGTTTCATTTCATACTTCTTTTCAATTTTGATGCAAGCAAAATAAGTTAATTCAATATGGGAAGCACGTGTAAACTCTGAAAACAAAGGTAATAATGTCTGGCTAACCAACCTTTTGCAGCATCTTCAGCAATCTCAAGGCGCTTGAGCCAATTAATACCTCTTCCATGTGTTAAGGGCCCTATCATAACATATCATTAAATGTATTTGCTTTAGACTTTAAGCAAGTGCCTCTAGTTAAGATGAAAATACTTACCGTATAGATGCTCCTTAAGAGTCCCATTATGCATGAACTCATACACAAGAATGCTTTTCCCATCTTCTTGGCAATAGCCAAGAAACTGGACCAAATTTCTGTGATGTATCCTTGAAAGAAGAGACACCTGGTTTACCATCAAGATTCAGTTCTAGGCAAACTAAATTTATGCACAAATTGATTAATTGAACTTATACAATGAAATCAAGCAGCTCCAATTGCAAAGAAGAGATCTGGTACCTTTTAAGGATGTCAAGATTTTATGATAAAATACAATTTTCTACCACATAAAAATAAAGACACAATCTCATGGTTCCATGTTTCAAATGAACTCCCAAGTACGAATGATATTTGCCATGTCAATTAACATATATCATCCAAGTTTGAACGGTATCGGAACGTAGAAGGTGGTGTTCATGGATGGAACAGAATAAAATATTTCAGAAGTTAGTACCTCATTTGAAAATTCTCGCTTCCCCTGGAAGGAATCATTAGTCAAAATTTTGACTGCAATTTCTTTTCCGTCCTTCAGTCTACCATAATATACTACACCGAAGCCTCCTGATCCAATTTTTCTCTCAAAGTTCTTTGTGGCATCCTCGATCTCCGATAAAGTGAAGTAATGCGCAGCTTCAGCTGCAGTGTCACCAAGGGAAGATGCAAGCTTTTGAGTGGGCAAACCATGTTGAAGTTTTCCTATGAAAAGAATTAGACAAAACGGAAGTGTCAATCCAACTAAATTCTCTAATACATAATGCAGATTTGGTCATAATGGTGTGCATCTAACCTTGTTTAGATGAATTATTTCCTTTGGGCATTAAAATGCAGGCGGTAATAGTAGCAATAAGCAGAACAGCTGCTCCGACTGATGATCCTATAATAATCTTCTTATGGTTCCCTCCATTGCTTCCCTTATGGAGACCAGCGTTTCCAGTGTAGCTGCAATACATGTATGAACATCGAGCAAAATCCATAGATGAGAAATTTCATCAAAAGGTAGAAATGCATTTGAGAAGTACTTGATACATGCACAAGCAGCCTATTACTGGCTGATGACTTTCGAACTAATAAGTGAAATGCTAAACCAGTTCAAAGCAACTTATATACACACAGAATTAACATGGAATTTTAGCAAAATTTTGCGCGGAATGATTTGAAATTGGGTCGTTTTTTTGTCATTTATTTACCTTCTTTAACACGAGATTTTATAACTAGAAAAATTGAAATCACTACTGTTTATCACTGGATCCATTTTAGTGTGGGCAGGATCCATTTTGTATCTGAACGGAATGGCCTAAACAAGGGTACAAAGGCAATCATCAGCAGAAACTCTGTTAGCCCTGAGATGCTGAACCATCAGCTACTTATCAGTGTGTTAATATGTCAGTCTCCAGGCCAAGTTTTATTCCATTCAGAGTTATTATTTAGTTGATCTAACTCATTGGTGTAGTGTAACGATAAGTACACGATACACCAAAAAGGAGGGCATTAAAAACTGAAATTAATTGAAAATTCATTTATATGCATAGACATGCACACAAAACTTCAAGCGTAAGATTAAAGCAACTAATAGCTCCTCAAGTTCTAAATAGATGGAACATATTAAGCATTCAAAATATACTCACTTTAAAAAAAGATTTTTATTAAGAAGAGCAGATGGTACTTCTCCCGACAACATATTGTTCTGAACATACCTGCATAATCAGTCATTAGAGGAGTTATAAATGATTTAATCCAATCTCTAGGTGTGAATACAAACATAATCAATATCCATTTTGCATCGAGAATGAATGCTGAGGAGTAGGATTAGCAGCTTGTGCAATAAAGGTGTCCGAATTTTTCTTTGAAATGCTTTGCAGACAAACAAGAAAAAAGTAATAATAGTAAGAACTTCCTAATGCTCTAAAACAGTTTCCAAAATAAAACTGAAGTTCCTTGTCAAAGTTTTGTTCAAGTGCTAAAACTGAATCAGTTAGCACTAAAACTTACAATTCTCTCAAACTTGACAGATCTGCCAAGGAAGCAGGCAGGTCACCAGTCAATTGATTGTTCTCAAGATGTCTGCAGCAGAGAAGTAGTCATCAGTTGCTCTGGGGAAATACACTAGTAAACTACAAAGAAAGATGGGAACACACTTACATTCTTTTCAAGTTAGGGCATCCAGAAAAATCAGGTATTGAACCACTCAGTGAGTTATTATCAAGCCATCTGCAATGAATAGGAGTGGGTACAGTGGAAGTATAAGCCATAGCAACAGATTGTGGATGAGGGAAAAGACATATAAATCAATAAATGATGGAGTCTGCAGCTTACAACTCAACTAGGCCATCCAAGTTTGTAAACTGTGCCGGAATTGATCCTGACAAATTCTTCCCTGATAGTTTACTACACAAGCACAAACACGGTCATAAATTACAGACATAGATCATACTTTTAGGTGTAAGGTAACTTGTAACCATCAAAGTGGAAACTTATACATGTTTGTGCAACATATAACCACTCTGGGTTTCAAACTGGAACGGCAAAATGAACTTTATGATTTTTTTATTACAAGTTTGAAGAAGAAAGAACAAAAACCTACATTGATGTCACTCTTGGTTGTTGATCTGAACTACACTGGACCCACGACCATGGAGCCGGGAGGCATGGGTCGCCAGCTTCCTGTGCCCACTCAGCTGATGAATAAGCTGACGTTACAGCAGCAAGGAGTGGTCCTGCAACTCAAGTAAGCAATTGCAGATTCTTCAAGCTTCGGAGGAAAGCACAGAATGCAAGTGAACATTTTTAATCTTCCATTCCCCATAGGAAGTAAACTACTACTAAGCAAAAGAAAAAGAAAAACTCCATGCATGCCTTGGAGATAGTGATTGCATACTAAGGGAGCTGAGTGCAGAAACAAAAACCATCACATGCCCCAAGTTCTAGACCAATCCATCAATTTCTGTCTTAGAAAGTCCTAACTACCATCCACTCGCTTCGGTAGACTCAACTCTCCAACCAAACATAGAGTTCCAAAGGAAGCATAGAAGAAAACAATGCACAGAGTGATTGTTTTAGTAGCAGGAAGCATCTTTATTTTTATATCAATGTTAATAGTAGAACTGCATATTGCGCACATTCAAGAAATTTACTCATTCTCACCATCTGCAGAGCCATCACTCTTTTTCAGATACTTATTTATCTCCATTGCATTCAGGAGAGGGCCCAATGTGGAATCAGAAGTCTTGGCAAATCTGAAAGATAAAACAAATGGTAGAGAAATGTTGTAATATCCTGGCTCATAAAGCCGATATTTCCCTTGGGCATTCTCTTGGATATTTACAACAGCCTTGCTCAATTCAGGATCGCCAGGGAGCACTAGCCTGAATTTTCTAGTATCACTTGGATCGAAATCTTCAATTTCGGCAAAATATGTGAATGCCCAACCAGTACCAGGAAAACCATCGAGGTTCAGGCGGTATGTCAATGACCCATTTCTGCCAACTACAGCCGTCTGCATCACCTTTTGGGGTGGCCTTTCATCCCCGCTGACATCAATTGGCATTCGGGTTGATATTTTTTCAGTTCCAGGAGCAACATCAACAAGGTAGTTAGCCTTTTTCACAGAGTCTGACTGCCATATTCTATCAAATGGGTCATCCGGATACCTGCAATCAAAGATTTTCCCGTTCCAATCAGGCATGAAATTCAAGAAGAAACAGGTACTTACCATAGAAAAGATTACTTAAACCAGTCTAACTTTTAAATTTCCACCATACCTGACTGGTGTATCACTCTCTGCACCAAAGTTTATTCTTGCTGATAAACTAAGGAAAAACTGGTTCTCATATTGATTGAAGTAGATGGAACCATTAAATTGCCGGAGCTCAAGAGTCGATATAAAGGGCTGTCCAGTTGTAGCATTGGACAAACAAACATTGATGGCAGGATCTGTAGCCAGAAATATTAGCTCCTGACTCTCTATTGTATTAGCATCCGAGATTACTATTGTAGCCCAATGGGTTGGCCCAAATGAAATGTCAAACTTGGGATACACATGGTTGTTATCAAAGTTTCCATACAAGAAGGTTGTTCTTATAAGATACCTAGTCCTACTAACCACATTGAGTGTGTAGCAATACTTATTGTTATCTGCTGGGAAGAATCTCAGTGTCTTGTACTGTTTTCTAGTCTCATTGGCTACTGAAATGTTGGCAATTTCTCCGCTTAACATATAGTTATCAGGACTCCAGAAGAGGCCTATCTCATCCGTAAAATTATCCGTGCCACCACAGTCCAGACTTACAAAACCTGCATCATATGCCATTAGTTAATAAGCCAAAGAGAGTTGGAGATTTGTATGCATCAGATGAATGCAGCAATAAGTCATTCCCACATTGAACATCATATGACTGGGTCCAACTTATATCAAGCATGAGGAGGTGAGAAAAGAAGATTGACAGCTTTATATCATGCTTTCTATAGAATTTTAACGTATGCTATACTAGGAAAAGGTTGAAACTGCTGTACTTAAAAAGCACCACAACCACCCGGAAAAGGGGAAAGAAACAGGGAAAGGTTTCGGAAATAAGTTCAGCAGTGGTCTGGAATCAAAACCTACTAAACAAACTGACAATGAACCAAACATATCAGTTATTTGGTCTTAGATTAGGTTTGTAGGTTTGTCACCTAAACCAGAAGAAAAGAGAAAAACAATTTTGCAAGCAAACTGGCATCTCATAATGGTCTTATAGTACTTCTTTGCAATAAAAAGAAGGATGTGTTGATATAATTAAAGTAAACAAATCGCATGGAAGGAGCTATACAGGACCCTCACTAATCGCAGCTTATAAAAGTTTCCATTTCAGAAATGTACATCATCTAAAAAGAATTATTGAAGGGTCAAACAAGAATGACTGGTAGAAGAAGGGAAACAGATGTCCCCAACTCATTTAATGCTATATCCTATTGCGCTAAACCAGATACAGTGGAAGAGCAAGAGGTCCAACAATGGGCACGCAGAGATGCTGAATTGTGTCAAAAGTCTGGGAGAATATGAGATGTAAATTCTTTTAAATATTCCATTATTAAGTTGGTTTAAAAGACCCCATATCATGGAGTGGAATTTAGGTTTAAACCTTCATGACAGCAGAACTACAGAAGTTACTTTAGATTATACAGTTTTTAAAGAAAGAAACTTGAATTGAAGGCTTGTATGCGGGCCTTGGTCCTTACCCGCTGCCATTGACTCCACGACCGCCTAAAATATCATGCTGCAAGGGACTATAACAAGTCCAAGATAAACCACAGTGGAAAAGTCCGCAAATTCTTGCCTGAATATGTAACTTTATAATCATTTCAATATATAACTGGATTAACCACTACTCAAAAACCATAATTTCATGCTTGAATCCACAGCTACGCAAAAGTATGATGTAGTTTTGCAAATTATGCACCACAAGCTCATATATATACTACTTTTGTTACATGCGCTTAATATAACCTATGCCATAATACTTTCGGGTCAACTCAAAACTCCTCTATTTCTTCTTGTTTCTTTCTAAATCCCTTTGGTGTCCAATAGAATTGAATCTTGTCCAGCAACTTAGTTCAGTGAATCTGAGGCCATTAATTCCACCACCAACAACAACAAATACACTACGAGAATAACTATCATTTAGGTGAAAAAGAACCAAGAAAACCAACCCATCACCACAGAGAGCAAAGCTTCAAACAAACTACCAAAAAAAGAAACAAATAAATAAACCCAACACAGAAATTACTCAAACATGTCATAAGAACAGATGCAAACAAATCTACTTATAAATACAGGAAAAAAAAAAAAAAGAGAAACCTGGCATCTGGGCTGTGGAAACATCCATGAGAAGACCAACATATAAAGAAACAAAGAGGAAAAGAACTCCTACACTCCCCATTTCTTGCCTTTCTTCCAATATGATGAAAAGGGCACTAAGAAGATGAAGCCATCAAAACGATGAAAAACAAGAAAAGTAGACAGATAGAAAGTGGGACTGTATTACATCAGTATGCAGTGGAAAAGAATCAACCGCAATTTGGACGACTGAAATGTGAAATAAGTGGAGTGAATTAAAAACCAAGATTAAAAAGAGCAAAAGTGGATTTACAGACGTGGGAGAGCAAGATTCATGTTTTCTTCCAGTACTTGTTCATGTACTGTACAAATATACACTAAATCTTGGCGAGAGAGAGTGTTGGAGAGAGAAAGTAGGATGGAGAGATTCGCTTTTTTGCTGGAGTTGGAAGTGGAGAAAGCCGAAAGGACTCTCGCAGTGCAAGTCACTCACTCGCCACCCTTCTCAACTTTTTCATTTTTTCTTTATATGTTTTTAACAATATCAGATCATTTACTCTATTTTTAGTGTACCATATCTCTAGATTAAGTAAATTTTGATCTTTCAGGTAAGAAAGGATGATAGGCGGTAATCTCTTGATGTTAGATTTTTTTCAATGCAAGCGATAAATTATGATTTATTAAGTCAATTCCACTCGTCAATATTAAATATTTATACTTAACAATAATCAATAATTATAAACAATCAGATATTCTAATCATAACTACCGACAAGCGACAATTATTACATAATCAACGACTACTATTCATTCACACGTATTGGTGTAATTCGAACTCGTAATTTCAAAATCATGAATTCCAATTATTTCCGATTAAATTAGATTTCTTTAATTTACGATACTAAATTGTACATAGTATTTTGAGAAAAAGATATTAATATTTGCATGACGTTCCTATAAATAGCAACAATTACTTAATATTTTATATTTCATCATAGGAGATGTCGTAAATAATATTTTGTTCCACGTTGATGGTCAATTCAGTCTATAAACAATTGATTATATATCTTTACGGAATAATAGAAAATGACACAACGAAGCAGAGCTGAATTTCTTGGGTCTAATCGTTTGAATGATAAATCTGAGGGATGAATCACAGTCCCAAGATGGTGAAATGGTCAATAAATCTATGGAATCATGATGAGTCAAAACTACAAGCTCACGCGTGGCGCAAAATGATTGGACGAACTCCCCACCTGCCGATGAAATTAGAACATTCTCTCACATCACATGGACTGTTTCTATTTACTAAAACTAGCACACGGAGTTAGTACAGTAAAAGCTAATAATAAAAGCTTTGTAGATTGGACACCAAACAGTTTGGACGGATTAAACGGCCGTCAGCAATCAGGTGGAGCAACAAGTCCACATGTACAAAATCGACTCATCTTTTGTCTTCAAACCGGAGAAAACCTCAAGTTTTCCGCATATATATATACGAGATAAAGTCGGACTCAAATAAAATTTAATCGAATTTGAATTAATTATATAATATATTTATTATGAAATTAACGTACAATTTAAAAAAATAACAATTACATCATAAATACATCACAATTTTTTTATAATTGATTTGATTCAATCAAACTCAATTTGAGTAAAAAAAAATTATAAAAAAAGGATGATTATCCTATCTTTTTATTGGTGGGGGGGAAGATTATTGAGCATTGTTGTTAGGTTTTGACCGACTTTAGAGAAAGGAAGAAAGAGTTGGGGTTTAATCGCTTTGTGTATGTGCGTAGCTGCTTTTCTCTTTTGGTGCTTGGACTTTTCAGTGCAATCCAAACGCCACCGTGTCACACGTTCATACAAGTAGCTGGATTTTCTTAGCGTCTAAGTACTTGAAAACTTTCGAGCTGACTTCTTCATATTGCTGCCTTGTTTTCAATATTTGGCTGAATGGGGACTGTAGTTCTGGGAAATCAGATTAGGTGTTTAGGTTCCACAGTCCTCTATTCTTTTTCTTGGAGATACTGTTAAAAGGCACTCACAACAGCTCTTTATGGAACAGGATAAAACTGATTTAAACTTGCTTCTTTTGTTTCTACGCATTTGGATATAAGACGAATTAAAGTGTAAGAAACCATTCAGAGTACATCTGTTTATAGAATATATACAACATGTTCCTGACAACCGGGTTCCAGAAAGTGAAAGAAGACGTTGTTTCCATACACGCAAGAGAAAAGAAGAGAAAAGGTATGTTTGATTTCGTGTGTGCCTCTTAAAAAGGTGAACCAAACATGTATGGTGGTGTTTTTTATTATTCTGGAAAAATGAACCTCACAACTTTACAACTTATAAATCCCGATATACTTCTTTCTTCGTATAAAGACTAAGAGCATCTAAGACATTTTTTCAAAAACTGAACCAAACAGTACTTGTAACTGCTTTTCACTCGATTCTTTCTGATCAAATTATTAAGAAATGTTATATAAAAATACAAGTCATTTATTCATGTAATACACTTTATACATACAACAGAAGCAAGGCTGGAAGTGGACAGCCACTAAGGAAATTCACATACGCAAGAGGCGAAATCACAATCATAGAACTCATGCAACACAAGGGCAGAACATGGAGACGATCACACAGACTTCTGTAAAGGGTGGATGTGGAGAAAGAAATATAGATAACGGTTCCATATACCAAATAGAAGACCCTGCCAACTCTGCGCTGCAATCTACTCTTCTTCCGCAAATCTGGAGTTAACCACACATAAAAAAGAAAATGTCATCACACAATGTTGTTGTTCCCTATTTGGCACAATATCAACTATTGTGGCAGAATGGGTCGGGATCCATGGATCAGTTTTGACTCACTGCAGGATCAAGTGACTTGATTTTGGAGTATCTGAATCCTAGCTTAATGAACTAAAATTGAAAAATATTAAATAAAAGGAGATTACTGATTTGCATATGGATAATTGAAGTCGTGTATTACTCACGAGCTGGTCATAGATAGAAAACAAAAACAAAGAATCAAATAGCAGAGCAAGTCAGAACAGATCTGATCCATAACGGAACAGTTTCTGGATCCATTTTTAATCCATTCCAACCTGCCCATCTGCCCCTCTTCTTCTTTTTTTTTTTTTTCTTCCCCTTTCTAATTTTGTCTTTTATTCCAAACCGCGCTACACTTACCCGAGCTCTGACAGCTTTAAGTGCGCTTCAGCGTAGTCATGAAAGAAGGCGTCCTCATCCTGGTGGAAGTATGAAAATGTTTCAGAAACTTTTGATCACTTCGAATTATGATCAACGAACATTAATCTGATGGATAAATCATATCAGCTTACTGCTGCATATTTTTCAACAAGAGGGCGGAAGCTGCGATCCTCCAGAAGAGCTTTATCTGTTGGCAGCTGGATGAGACCTTCTTTTTCCCCACTAAGAAGTTCCCTGGTTTGATAATTCAGAAGTATTGATCAATGGTTGCTTCTTTCAGCTTATCTTGGCATGTAAAGTGAAGTAATGAATCTTCAGATTGCAATCAAATATAGTGCTAAAACAAATGAGGAGTTACAGGATTAACTATCAAAGGGCTTACTTGAAATAGGAATTATCAAATATAAGAGGATTACGGGTCCATGGTCCCTCAAATCCAGATCTTTCCTTATGGCACCTACCCTGGAAAACCCTCCAAGAGCATATTTAATTGGTTTAATAAAATTCACATTATAGTAGTGATAGTATAGATTTCAACACTTTCTTTCTAACATACCAGGGTATGACCACCAGACAGAGCAACAATGTCTTTATCACTCAAGCCCATGTGCCCAAAAACTTCCCTCAAGTGTTCTGAGCCTGAGAAGTTGATGGTAAAAGATCATATTCTGATCTTCACTTAACAATGTTAAATTTTCAAAGTTCTTGTATTTGCTTGTTTAGGACTAAGGGGAAATATGAAGGGTTACCTTTCTTGGCATCAGGTAAGCGGCCTTCTGGAGGGGGATCTGTTTTGTCCTGGAAGCAAAGAGATTCTTCAGTATGACATAAAAGCATTTGAATTTGAAAATAAACTCAATCACCAACGTGGTGTACATGATGAGAAGATAAATACCATTTTTTCAAATTTGAAATAAAAAAGCATCAAAATTAAACCTTGTGAAACTGAAATAAAATTAAATATAAATGAACTTAGCCATCCTAAATTTGTTAGACACTCGCATCTAGACTATACTAGCTATAGATAAGTAGAGAGCAATAACAGTCTCCCAACACAGTAAAATGACCACAACATACCGAAGAATGATTCAACTTTAGTATTTTGTTTCAGATGTCAAACTGATACTAAAATAACACACCAGCATACAGAAGAATAATTCAACTGCATCCAAGATTTCTGCTACTGTACTTTCCTACTTCATTTAACTGATGATCGTAATAGGAAGTAGAGAGATTAACCTGTCTTCCAGCATGAAAAGGAATCTCAGGCCCTCCAGTCACTTCAACAGCAACAACCCCAGCCAGCTATAACAAGTTAATAGCGCAAAAAATACTTTCAGAAAATAATATCAGATACAAAATAATGAAAATAGATAAAAGTTATGTCTAATTTAGAGTTCAAGCAACACACACTAAATTACCTGGTAGAAATCTGCATAGCTAAGTATAGGGAATTGCTGCTTTATCGGCTCCAATAGCCTAACGGCTATATCAAGGCCATTGTTAGCTTCATGAGAAAGTTCTGCAGGGTGCCTAATTGTCCCAAATGGTCCTCCAGTTTTTGTTTTCCAATCATAAGTTCCAGCAGAGTGCCATCTGGAAGACCACAATGAACCCAATTAGTAATCAACATTGATACCGTGCGACCACTCCAATGTGCTGAAATGATGAATAGACTTCAACATGTCACGGAAATATTCTCATACCCAGCGTAACTGAATGGTAAATGGGAATAGTTTCAATCATTAATTATTTCAGTTTGAACATGCTAAGCAGGTAATCTGTAACTTGAACATTAATGCATTAACACCTTTAACACGAGAATGCTCCTAGACACTCACATAAACTAAACTCAACCCTAAGCAGATAATTCAAAACTGTAATTCGATATACTCAGCACCAGAATTTGTATGTCTATCTCTGTGCGGAAATCCAAGCTATTTCAAACAGCTGTTTCATAGAATGAAAATTATGTTGAGATTCGAACTAAAGATATGTACACACGTATTCGTTAATAAAACCATACATTCGTCCGTAGAACAACAGGTAAGATACAAAAAGATGTTTAATACGAGCGCAGAGAACATGCATAAAAATGGCTATAAACACACAGCAGCAGCGTACAGAGCTTGAAGCAAAAAACAAAACAGACAAACAAGCATCCTATTATGAGCTTACGCCAAACGCAGCACGATAGGAGCGCATTGTTTCTCAGCAATGAAACCTCTCAGTTTCCTCTTGCATTTCTCCACAGCCGCCTGATACTCTTCACTCACCACCGGATATTTCTTCACCATCTCTACAAACTTCCCAACTGTATCAACCTCTTGCAAAAATACCAGCAAAACCTCGAACCGCAACAAAAGCTGCAAATTCAGATCAACTGAAGCAATCGGAGATCGCCCGCAGTCATATATAGGTCGAGAGCAATGAACCAGAAACTTCTATCAAATTCCATTGCTTTCCAAATAGTGGTGTGACGAGTGCAGCCTAAACGCCGAGATCATGTTTTTTCGTCTAACTCGTCGGCTGGTGGCCCCAAATTAGGCCTTGCCCGTTATCTATCGCCACGTGTTTGTTCTTGTTATGCGATGAAGATTGACCTTTGTTTTCCCGGCCCAATTTGAAGGCCTCTTTTCCATGTAGGCCCAATATGATTTATTAAAATAATGATAACAATTGATACCAAATTATGTTCAAATAATTTTAACGGGTTCATATATTTATAAAAATATAGAAGAGAAAAATATATCTCATTTCAAATATAGGAGTGGTCATGGTGCAGTTTTTCGTCTTTTCAAACCTATTTTTAACTCGAATTATCATTGGTCATTTTATAAAATAATTTTTTAAATTATCACTTTTAGAGTCAAATCAAATGTGCGGTTTCGGACGGTTTGATGGTTTTAATATTTATAACAAATATAAGTTGTTGATATTAACAAAAATTAATAAATAAATTCACGAGTGTTTATATGTAGCAAGCAAGAAAAGTCAACATTATACGTCATAGACCATCGACATTCTTTAATACTTTAAATAGATTAAATAAGATCATATATATTAACCCAACAAAGGTAAATGTTCGATTTATAGAGAATAGAGATAAAAGACAGAAAAATAAAATAAAAAAAGCGTTAAGAGAGAAAAGAAAGAAGAGGAAAAGGAGGAGAAAAAATAAATGAAAAATTAAAACAATCATCAAATGGGCTTAAAGAATTAAACATGTATTTATTTATTATTGTATAAAGTCAAAATAAATTTTACAAAAATAGGCTTTGTAATGTGGATTTTTTTATAACATATGAATTTTGAAATTATAATTTGAATATGAAATTCTTTAAAATATTAATTTTTTTGAATTAATATATATAATTCAAAAAATTAATTATAAATTCAGTGGCGTGTTTTGATTTTTGATGATTTTTTAAATCTTAAATTAAAAATAAATAAATACTACAGTGCAATTTTAGTTTAAATTTAGAATTGTAATTTAAAAAATAAATCATGAAAAAGGTTCAATTCGGACAACTTTGGGCGATTTTAAATTTTTTTTATCACCCCTTATTTGTATGTATTTCGCGTAGGACGTGTTGTCGGAACTGACCCGAACCCGTTAACAAATATGAATTGGTTTTGGCGGGCGGACCCGTTTAATAACTGGGTTTAAAAGGGTGGCGTTGGCCTTTCTAAACCCATGGCCGATGGGTCACCCCACCTATTTTAAAAGTTTCCAGTTCTGTTAAATTAAGTATATATTTTTAGAAAGTAAAAGAGAAAACGTCATTAGAGAATTCGACCACTCCGCATCCCAATCGAAGCCCTAAACCGTCCGCCACAGGACGCCGTGTGCACCGCCTTTGGTCGCTATTTCGCGGTGGTGGCAATCGACACCATAAGAGTAGGGCTATTGGACTCCCGCAGTCAGTCCCTTCCAATTTATCTACCTCGAAGGATCCTACTCTTCTGCAAACCGCCACCAGCGGCTCTGTCTTTTTACTCGCGCGCAATTAGGTCCACTCATAAACACCAAATTTCATTCAATTTCCACCTTCACACGATAATACAAGCGGAAGCAGAAAGAGGTAGGCTTTAGCGTTAGGGTTTCATTTTTTTTTTTTTTTTTGTATAAGAATTGTGATTTAAAAACTAGGTTGACATATCGGGGATCAAGTTCTGTATGTATATCTGATGCCAGACGATATTTCCTATTTTTCCCTCATTTTGTGATGTGCCAGCCATGTGATTGAACTGATTAACTTCTTCATAATATTTGTTGATTACCAAATTAATGGTAGATACTGTTTTTACAGAGTGGTTCGAGGCAAAATTTGCTTCTCTTTGGAGTTACAGGGTGATTAATTATTGATTTAACAGTCAGTGTATCAATGGAAGAGCTGAAAAGCAAATCTCGGAGGGAGGGCTCTGAAAAGGAAGAAATGAAAGTAAGTCACCATAAAGAGGATCGTAATCGTGAGAAGGAGAGGAATGGAGAGAGGCAGAGGGACAGGGAGAGGGACAAAGACCGGGATAGCCGCCATGATAGAGAAAAGAGTGTTGATGACAAGCACAGGGACAGAGAAAAGCACAAGAGTAAGCGCCGGGAAAAGGAACGAGAGCAGGAAAGAACCAGGAGCCGTGATGATGAAAGGGCTCGAGACAAGGCCAAAGGTAGAGAAAAGGACAGGGATGATAGAGAAGTTGACAGAGACAGGGAAGACCGGGAGAAGGACAGGGACAGGGAGAAAGAAAGGGCACGAGATAGGGATAGAGCACGGGAGAATAGAGAGAGAGAGAAAGAGAGGGAGAGGGAGAAAGAAAGAGAAAGAGAGAGGGAAAGAGAAAGACATGGGGAGCGAGAGAGGGAGCGGGAGAGGGAGAGGAGGGAGAGGGAGAGGGAGAGGGAGAAGGAAAAAGAGAGGGAAAGAAAAGAGAGAGAAAAAATACATGAAAGGGAAAAACGCCGAGATAGGGATAGGTCGTACAGTAGTGATGAAGATGTTGCTAGGGATCATGAGAGGAAAAGGCGCAGGAGAGAAGAAGATCATCTGGACAGGGATGTGGAACCAAGCAGCAAGACAAATCGGCGTAGGGATGATAGTCAAGACAGTAGCCCGCGGAGAAAGGGAGATGCAGACCCAGAAGTCAGGAAAGAAAAGACACGGGAAGAGGATTTTGCTGAAGAGCAAAAGAGATTAGATGAGGAGATGGAGAAGCGGAGACGGAGAGTTCAGGAGTGGCAAGAACTAAGAAGGAAGAAGGAAGAATCTGAGAAAGAAACACTTGGGGTTCCAGGGACTCATGAACCCAAGTCTGGCAAGGCATGGACTCTGGAGGGGGAATCTGATGATGAAGAAGCTGGCCCTGAGGGAAAAGTAGCCATGGATGTGGATGAGGATGGAGCTGGAAAACTCAGTGGCGATGATGAAAATGGCATGTCTGTTGATGTTGATAATGAGGCTACTTTGCAGAGTGGTGCTGACGATGCTGCTGGGGATGATGAAATTGATCCTTTAGATGCATTTATGAATTCTATGGTGTTGCCTGAAGTAGAGAAGCTAAACAGTGTTGTGCCTCCTGTTCCAAATGACTCTGGTCCTGAATTGGTTGAAAGAAATGGTAAACCAAACTTGGAACATCCTAAAAAGGGGATGAACAAATCTATGGGAAGAATTATTCCTGGAGAAAATTCTGATTCAGACTATGGAGACCTTGAAAATGATGAAGATCCTTTGGAGGATGAAGATGATGAAGAATTTATGAAACGAGTGAAGAAGACCAAAGTTGAGAAGCTGTCAATAGTTGATCATTCAAAAATTGATTATCCTCCCTTCCGGAAGAATTTCTATATTGAAGTGAAGGAAATCTCCAGGATGACACCTGAAGAGGTCGCTTCATACAGGAAACAACTGGAATTAAAGATACATGGAAAGGATGTCCCAAAACCTGTCAAGACCTGGCATCAGACTGGATTGTCAACTAAGATTTTGGATACTATAAAGAAGTTGAATTATGAAAAACCGATGCCAATTCAAGCACAGGCCTTGCCTATAATTATGAGCGGTCGAGACTGCATTGGTATTGCAAAAACAGGATCTGGCAAAACTCTAGCATTTGTGTTACCCATGTTGAGGCACATTAAGGACCAACCTCCATTGATGTCTGGAGATGGCCCTATTGGCCTTATTATGGCTCCCACAAGAGAGCTTGTCCAGCAAATCCACAGTGATATCAAGAAGTTTGCAAAGGTGATGGGTCTCAGCTGTGTTCCTGTATATGGAGGTTCTGGGGTCGCTCAGCAGATTAGTGAGTTGAAACGAGGGGCTGAGATTGTTGTTTGTACCCCAGGTAGGATGATTGACATATTATGCACTAGTGGTGGTAAGATTACAAATCTGCGTCGTGTCACTTATTTGGTCATGGATGAAGCTGATCGAATGTTTGATATGGGTTTTGAACCTCAGATTACGAGAATTGTTCAAAATACAAGACCAGACCGTCAAACCGTGCTATTTTCTGCCACTTTCCCTCGTCAGGTTGAAATTCTGGCTCGTAAAGTGTTGAATAAACCTGTTGAAATACAGGTAGGTGGGAGGAGTGTTGTGAACAAGGATATAACCCAACTAGTTGAGGTAAGACCAGAAAGTGATAGGTTCCTTAGACTCTTAGAACTACTTGGAGAATGGTATGAGAAGGGCAAAATTTTGATCTTTGTACATTCACAAGAGAAATGCGATGCATTGTTTAGGGATTTGATTAGGTCTGGATATCCTTGCCTGTCACTTCACGGAGCAAAGGATCAGACAGACCGTGAATCCACCATAGCTGATTTTAAGAGTAATGTGTGCAATTTATTGATTGCTACGAGTGTTGCTGCTAGAGGTTTAGATGTCAAGGAGCTCGAATTAGTCATTAACTTTGATGTTCCTAACCATTATGAGGATTATGTTCATCGGGTTGGTAGAACAGGCCGAGCTGGTAGAAAAGGCTGTGCTATCACATTTGTTTCTGAGGAAGATGCAAGATATGCACCAGATCTTGTAAAAGCACTGGAATTATCGGAACAGAGTGTTCCAGATGACCTTAGAGCTCTTGCTGATGGATTTATGGCGAAGGTTAATCAAGGGCTTGAGCAAGCCCATGGGACTGGTTATGGTGGCAGTGGTTTTAAATTTAATGAAGAGGAGGATGAGGTGAGGAGAGCTGCAAAGAAAGCTCAGGCAAAAGAGTATGGATTTGAGGAAGATAAATCAGACTCAGAAGATGAAGATGAAGGAGTTAGAAAAGCAGGTGGTGACATCTCTCACCAAGCAGTCCTTGCTCAGGCTGCAGCTCTTGCTGCTGCTTCCAAAGTGACTGTTCCTTCAGTCCCAACACCTATCTCAGCAGCTCAGCTCATTCCTAATGGTGGATTACCTGTTTCTCTGCCTAGTGTTCTTGGTTTGACAATTCCGGGCGTGGCGGCAGTTGTACCTGGGGCTGGACTGCCAGTTGGCAGCAGCGATGGGGCAGCTAGGGCAGCAGCTCTGGCAGCTGCAATGAATTTGCAGCATAACTTGGCAAAGATTCAGGCTGATGCCATGCCTGAACATTATGAAGCAGAATTGGAAATAAATGATTTTCCTCAAAATGCTCGTTGGAAGGTGACACACAAGGAAACTCTGGGCCCGATCTCTGAATGGACTGGAGCTGCCATCACAACTAGAGGGCAATACTATCCACCAGGCAGGATTCCAGGACCAGGGGAAAGAAAGCTTTACTTGTTCATTGAGGGCCCTACTGAGCAATCCGTCAAGAGGGCAAAAGCAGAGCTAAAGCGTGTGTTGGAGGATATCACAAATCAAGCATCATCACTTCCAGGTTCAGCACAGCCTGGCCGGTATTCTGTTGTCTAAGAGCAATTCTGTCTATCTGGACTCCGATTTTGCCTTTTCTGCCTGGAATTTGTATAATGAAAAGGATTTGGCATCATTTTTGCCTATTTGCACTGTAGTTTCTAACTTGGTATTATGAAAATTTAATATTCATTTGTGCCAAAAACTGTCTTATTTTCTGGGAGCCCTAGGCCATCCTTTTTCCTCGACTAAATAGAAGAACTCGATTTATGAACATGATGGCTTATGGTTTGGGTGAGTTGGCGTTGTTTCTTCTGGATCTTTACAATCTTCTGTTTGAATGAAACCATACATATTGTTTACATTTTCTTTAGTTGGAAATTGGAATGGAACTTAACATTGCGTCAAAAAATAAAGAAAAGAAAGAATTGGGTGTTTCTGGTTCCCATGTTCCCACTAGACTTCCATAATGGCAGATTGTTGAATGGGTGATGCCATATGTTATCACAACCTATGTCTTTATAACCTGGTTCTCACTTGACTTCCATAATGGCAGATTGTTGAATGGATGATGCCATGTGCTATCACAACCTATGTCTTTATAACCTGGTTTCGATGTTTCCTGCTTGAGCAGGAAATCCACTGTACCATAGGCTTGATTCTCAGCTGCATTATTTTCCTCTTTACTTCTACTCTGGTTCTTGTATGTTTCTGACTGCGGTGTTTCAGACACTTGTAGTCCTGAAGCATCCGCTAACTTGTGGTAAGCTATGCATGCTGCATCTTTTCCATCTACAGTTGGTGTTCTTCGCCATAAAATCTTTTTCCAAGTCTCTCATGTGCAGTTAAGTGAGGGAGCTTCTGTCTGTATGATTGCTGCTGCTGCTGCTTTATTATAGAAGTTTTCTTTCTTTATGTTGTCCGGATCTGTATTCAACAATTAAAACCAACGTTTTTCTTTGAGCTTGATATCACTATCCGATTTACTGAATACTCGGACATGCTTTCCCTTCATAACATTATTCTACTTAATGACATTTCCGGCTTGGGTAACATAATCTATCTTTTACTATATTAATTTACCGGCACTCTTTTTAGTTTCTTTGTCTATTAATAACTGCATTATTAGGCAGTAATTAATTTTTTTTCCTTTTTCTTTCTCTTTCTTTCCCCTTCAATTTCTAAGTTGGTTTCTTTTTCATTTTTACCCTCCCCAAGTAATGCCCATTGATTCTCTCGAAATATCTATTTTCTTTCTCTACAATCTATTTAAAATAATATGTTGGCAGAATCTCACTTTTCATACTGCAACTATAGTGTTGTTATATTTTTTATCTTTTTAATAAACATATTTAGCTTGTATGTTTGAAACTTTTGACATATTTAATTTTGCAATTATTGATTAAACAAATTCAGTCATGTATGTATTTTAATAAAATAAATTTTGTCCTTTATATTTGACAAGTGTGACTTTTAATCCTTTTATTCCTGAAAAAGAAAAATAGTGGCAAAAAAAATTTTAGTGAAATGTGCAACTTATTGGATTTTCACCTACTTGATATTATTTCTCACAAGATAATGCACACATTCTCAACATCTCAAACTCTGATTTTTCTCAAAATTTTCAATTTCTACTTACAAACCCTAATTTTTCTCTCAAATCCTTCTAATATTAATCAAAACTCACCAAATTCACTAATATTAACAAAAAAACCTGAATAAAAATTAATATAACTTAGTCAAACAATTTAATCATTAAAAATATTTATTTAATCTGCAATAAATTAATAATAAACCAATCAAAATCTTTTGAATTGTCTCAACAAAAATTCCTTAAAACAAAATAAATCATAAGGGGAAAAATGGAAAGTAAAGGAGGTTGTCGCAACAAATTCCCATATCCCATATGATGTCTCAACAATGTCTTTTAAATCTCCAAACCCAAAAACGGTAATTAAAACAAACTAAACATGTAGGTTCTAGAAGACGCATCAAAATAAAGATTCAATCACTGAGAGACACCCAACCACTTTGAGAAGTTCTCAAACTCTGTGTAGTCACTATCTGAGATCATCGTCTTGTACCAGGTCTTGCTGGCCGATTTGATTGCTGATGCCTCCTCCTACAGGCAACAAAAACGGGGAAAACATACAATTACAGGCATGGATTCAGATCTTAACCATAAAACAAAAATGAAAACAATGAGTCAGACCTCAAAAATGCAATGGAGGATCAGTAGATGGAAGTACAGAAAACAGCATATCAAGAATATCAAACATGAAATACCCACAAAGTGAGCCGTACTCAAGTGAGGACTAGCACAAAATTATACAAGTGTATTGGCAAGCAAATCAGGCAAGCCATACCCCATTTGCATTAGCTAAATGCCCACTGTGACTAACCTCAATCTCACGTACGTATGTAGAAGAGAATATTATAAGCAATAAAGCAACTTCGTACCAAACTGACAAATGCGCAAGCAACTAAGAGAATCATGTCTTGAACAATTTTCCAAACTTAAACTCCATTAACACAGAGCACATCATGCAAAAGAACCGCCAATCACAACAAAATTAGTTGACACAAATGTAATCCACTATTTACCAAACAGATTTCTCGAAGAATTAAATTCAATCGATGCACATAAGGATAAAAAGAATAATATCGGTCACACAAGAGACATTTACACGATAGTTGTATGAACCAGAATGATTCAAGCAAATATGATTCATTTTGCAGAAAAGCAATTAGAAACTGCATTGTCAATAACGTTATGGAGTGGGAAATATGCAAAGACAAAAGTACCTTAGTAATCTGCTTCCTCTTTTTATCAAGTTTCTCCTGCTTAGCCTTCACTCTCTGGGCCTCGGCTAAGAGTGCCATCCGCTTGGCAGCCTTTGCATACGGGTTGAGCTTCAACATCACATTGAGATTCTTCAATGGGTTCTTCTTCAATGGAGCTCTCTTGATCTCCTTCTTGATTGGATTCACAACAGACTGCACCTCATCAGAGTTGATAATTCTGGCTAGGTCAGCGTTCACCATCTTAGTCCTGGGCAATACATACCCCTTTTTCTTCTCAGAGGGCTTGTCAAAGGTGCCATAAACCTCATCCAATTTCTCAAAAGCAGATTTGGTCCAGATAATAAACCTCCCAAGATGGCCTCCAGGAGCCAGCTTTAGGAGATTAAGGCGTGAAACATGAGCAACTTCTACACCAGGGATGTTGCGGAAAGCCTTAACCAGTTTCGCTCCCTCAGTTCCATAAACAATGAGTGGCCCTTTCCTCGAAATGTATCGGCGGTTACGCATTTTTCCTTTTCCAGCGCGGATGGCATGGCTGTCCTTTGCCTTCTCAACATCGGTGAAAGCCCCAATTTGCTTGAGGATTTTGAGAGCAGCATTAGTTTTTTCAACAGCCTCCGCAGTGTCGGACACAACAAGAGGCAATTCAGGAACTTCCTCAATCTTATGTCCACGTGCAAGCACCAGCGAAGGAACGGCAGATGCGGCGATCGCCGAAACGACGGCATGGCGCTTCTGAGTCACATTGACTGCCCTGTGCCAGCGGCGCCAGATCTTAGTAGGCGCAAACATCCTTCCACCGCGGCACATGTTTCCAAAGGCTCCCTGCCCCGCGCGGTGGGTACCGCCACCGGGAACACGAGGGATACGGGAAACAGCACGGCCAGTACCCCAGGACTCGGCCGAGGTCTGGTGGCCGGCGCGCTTAGAGACGGCATAGGGCTGACGGGCGTTATTTGAAATTTGGCCGTGTACAAATGTAACGATGTCAGGGCGGATGGCCGCCTTCATCACATCTGGAAGAGGCACGGAGTTGGCGGCGGCGCCTCCGTCAGTGGCCATGTCGTTCTCTAGGCCTTGGACGGTAACGAGAGGACGGGCGGCGGCGGCGGCGGCAGCCATTTCACCAGCTTGCGGTTTGCGGAAGAGGGGAAGGGGGGAGGGGGGATACGGAAAAACGAAGGCACTAGGGTTTTTGAGTGAGAGAGTGAAAAATTAGGGTTGGAGAGAATCAGCAATATATAGCAGGAAACGATGATTTTGTTACAAAAACACCACTTATAAGGGCCATCTTTGATTAGGCCTCTCAGCCCATTTATTTCGGCCCAACTTAATAAAACAATTCTGACAAAGCCCAAATTTATCATAAGCAATAAAACATTTAACCACGATAATTAATAAATAACCGTACAAACAATCATTAACTATAGTCACACAACGATTGTTTAGAGTTAGTTTTACAAGTGCGGAGCTAATTGTTTGTCATGACTTATTTATACCATGATAATTTTTTAATAATAAAAAGTTAGTTTTTTACAATAATTTATTCAATTGTGATTAATAATAATTATTTATCATGAGTTTTAGCTATAGTCATTATTTTTTTTCTAATACATAACACAACAGATTAAATATACTTGTTATATAATTAAAAAAATATTAATACTTATCCTACAGTTAAAAATATTTTAGTAGATTTATATTTGAATTCTAGAATTTGCATATTAACCAATATAAGTTTTTTTACATGATAATTGATGAAATTTTTTGGAGAAAAACATTATAATTTATGGGATAACTAACAATTATATAACCTCTATTAGTTAAATTCATAGAATTTATTGATTAGTAAAAAATTTAAGTAAAAGAAATTACATTTATCCTTGATCACTTTATTACGGATTTATTACAGGTTAAATAATAATTTTTTAACCAAACTATCATTATATATTGTTACATGCTAATGATTTTAATGAGATATATCT
This sequence comes from Sesamum indicum, assembly GCF_026168435.1. Classification (NCBI taxonomy): domain Eukaryota; kingdom Viridiplantae; phylum Streptophyta; class Magnoliopsida; order Lamiales; family Pedaliaceae; genus Sesamum; species Sesamum indicum. The sequence continues at coordinate 15,287,388 of NC_142667.1, forward strand.
TTATTTTTATAACAGTGGTTTGGTCAAAAAAACTTTCTTTTGAATAAAAATAAGTCAATTGAGGATAAATATAAATTTTCATTTAATATTTTGCTAATATAATTAAATTCAGTAATTTTAATTGCCAGGTGAAATTTACTTGTTGAACAAAAGCAAACGATTGGAATACTACATATAATATTTCAAACCATAGGATATTTACGTGTAATTAAAACAAATATTATGAATGGACAATGTGATTCTCCGAAAATATTATTGTGGGACCATATGGACTAAAATTGGAAAACTTAAGAATCTAATTATTGGCACAACCAGCACAATGGAACGTTGAGATTTATAATGCGACAAAATATATAAGTGTAAGCTACATTAACACTTCCTGAAATTAGGTTAATTTACACAAATACTTCTTTTTTTTTTTTATGCAAAATTACATCTAGAACCATGAGGGGTGTTAGTGTAATATTTTCTAATAGGTGTTTATTTAGATTTTATTTTTAAATAGAAAGTATAGTTGTAATTACAATTATAACTTTAAAAATGTAGTTTTAAATCTGCAAAACACATATATTTTAACTTAATTTTTAAAAAATATCAATGTAATTTACCCTGCGTATAAATGTTAGAGACTGAATGCATATAGTGATGGTTGTAGGCTATTTAAATTGCCACGGAGAGGAAACAATACAATGTATTCAGTGCTTCTCTAAGTTGCTCTGAGAAAAGCAACCAAACAAGCATCACTGCATTTGCCAGCATCCAGCCTCTGCCTAAACTTTACACCAAGAACTGAATTAAGATCTCCCTATCTACATGAAGAAACAGGCAGCAACCAGAGCAATGAGTTGGCATGTTATTAACAAGGGAGGGAGTACAACTTTATGTTGGATCAGCTACAGCAGTCTGGTACAATATGTCGCACAGAACTGAAACTAGATGTTTTGTAGGAAAGCTGAGAGACTAAAAAATCGAAATCTAAACAAAATGTCATCATTTCTGGGTTGAAGGCCCAGAACTACAACAGGGGAAAATCGGCGGTTTGTTCCACCTCAGGACACATATCAAGGGAATCAGATGTCAGGTGCTCGTCTGAGAAAATTAGATGATTGCATGATCTTCTTGTCATCTTAGGTACTGTTTAGACCGCTGATCTGCCATGTGTATATTTACTTCTTTTCAGACTCACTGCTGACTTCTCTTCTGCGGTGCTGGTGAAGGCGAGAAAAACATATAACTCCCGCATAGCTAGTGATGACAATGTTGTGAGGAGGTGGTCAAGCAAGAAGAGGGCTCACTACAAACGGATTCTAATGATTTTGATAAATCAGTGATGCTTATTCAGCACTGATGACAGTACCAGAGGAAAGCCCTACTGCTTTGGCCTGGTCGTATGATGAGAGAACCTCTCTCTGCAGACATACATGGAAACTGCTTTCAGTAAGTTGCATACAAGTATCAAAGCATAGTTGTCAGGGGTATCGTCAATAAATTGGTTATGAATTTTGAACTCCCCCGGGTGAGTGGTAGAGAAAGAACTCAAAGGTGTACTATGAACAAGAAGGTGTAAGCGACATCAGGCTCAGATAAATGAGAAACCATATTTTCTCTTTACGAAATTAATCAACAGAATAAAGGTTGTAAATGAATGTTGAGAAAATCTATGCACTTTTGCCAACAGCTAATGCTTGTTTATTATCATTTGAGGACAACTTGGGCATGCTGTCCACCGCCCTACCTCTTGAAATTTTGTTCTAATTGACCATTGACAAGGCAATTAAACCAACCACCACTGCTTGAACCATATTTAGCATGGAGAGTTCTATGACAGATACCTCTAGACAAAATACTGAAGCGATTAGACAGAGAAGAATACTTACGATTGGCTCAAAATCAGGACTGGACAAATTGATGGTAAGGTTTCTCATCAATAACAAGACCTGCATTCCAATATGAGGTCATCAAACTCCATGTACATACATTTGAGCACAAAAATAATGTTTAACATGGATCAATCCAACTACCTATTCACAGAGATATGTTTCCAAGTTAATCTAGAAAGAACAAACTAAATACAGAACTTGGAGTGTCCATGTAAAGCACAAAGCAATTTTTATGTATCTTCATCAGAATTCAGAAACAGGATAAGAGTAGAGCTTACAATGCACAAAAGTTGCTATTAAAGCCAATATATTACTGATATACATCTGCGTCATAATACAACATTATTAACACCACCAACTTAGCTTAAGATACTAGTATCTTCCAGCAAAACTCCAGTAAAGTGTGGAGCATCCATTTCTAATGCTTGCTACCCAGGTTCATGATGACCACAGTCAAGGAGCCCCCAGCCCCACCACCACCACAAATTCTACCACACATTGTTGGACAAGTTACTAATATCTTTTTATTATGTAAATTTTCAACATTATACTCGCATAAATTCTAGATTAGTGTATTAACTCTTGCTGTAGCAACACAAGCTAAGCATTACAGTGAGATGCCCTTTTATGAATGCACACAGTGTACCCTCATGCCAGTGAATAGAGGAGCTGGAGTACCAATTGTCCCCAAGAGTTTAAATACAAAGACTCTCAGTGGATCAATCTCTTCTTTAAAATCTGCAAATCCTTCATGCATTTGGATGGAGGCTACTTTACCACCTCACAACACGAGTCTGTGATCCTTTTCTCTTTCTACTACCAATGATCACAGTGAAGATTGTTCGGCTGATTAATGGTAGGGAACGAGATGTAGGAGGAGGTTATTACTGGGAGCTGATGCAATCCCATGAATAATGTGCAGCCACATAGTTGTTGAAATTGGTTATGAATCTATACAAATCATCAAAAACGTCGGAACATATATGCACTAGGAGCAACACACTCGACCAAAAATTTCAGACTCTCCTTTGGAGTGAGGTAAATGGGAGGCATCATGGCCTTGTTTTCAGATGTCTCCTATATTATGTGCCTTCTTATAACATGGAATTAATTCTACCACTCATTTAGGTGTGCATGATCTTCAGGCATGAGATTTTCACAAGAAAACTGTACATAATTTGTTCAACTCTTTCATCTATGGACAGTATGTCCAGTAGTATATGTTTACTTCTAGCCATGTAAATGCCTCTCACTTTTATGGAAAGGGAGTATAAAAAAAAACTAGAAAACAAAATAGTTTCAGTTCATCATTCCACATAGAATCAATTGAATTATTGAGTTCACAAGCTAAAGATCATCAAATTCAACTCACTGTTTCAAAATTTATGGGGTCCATCTCCTTGAGTTTCTGTACATGATCCTTACGATCTGGATCAAAGACACTCCCAATGAAGCTGTAGACTTCAGCAAAATCTGGAATACCTGAAAAGACAAATACAGACCATGACCCACATATCACTTGTATCAACAAAATTATCTGAAAGTCCTGCTAATATTTGGTCATGCATTTATTTAGACATTATATATTCTCTTCCTATAATTCTAACCAGAGGAAAGAAAAATTAGTGTGGCTACACATGTTCAACTGCTCTGGACATTTTCATAGCCATCATCCAGAATTGCATTATCTTACTACGTCATAATTCAAGAGAGCCAAATTTGTGTCCTCTCACAAGTTTGGTTTGGGAATTTGCCCACCATCCTCATGAGCAGACAAATCTCAACTACTTCACTGTTCTGACATTTGCCTTATTTTTCTCATTATCCCGTTTCACTTTGCAATTTCCTTTTTTCTTACCTTTTAATCATATTATCTTCTTAAACAATATTATTTTGCAATCTATAATAAATTAAAAACCCATAAAGAAATAAAATTCTAACTACTAAAATTAATTAACCCAATATTTTGCTGTTACACCATCAGATATAAGCATACGCAACGAGTACGAAGATCACTAGCATTAGGAATTCAGATGCTTCAAAGGTACTGCATCCCAAAGGGCTGACTTTCATGTTAAGATTAAGGAAGTAACTATCTCACTTAATAAAATGATTACAAACGCAGAAGTTGTTCTGACAACCTAGGTTGTGGCGGCATTGATTAGAAGTCTCCGACAAGTATGCAAGAAAAACTAAAGGCCAATGAGATCAGCTACCATGCACAGACCTAACCCAAACAAAAGCTAGAGCTATTTAAGTCAAACCCCAAGACAGCCATTCTAATCCCAACTCTGAAAGGTGAAAGACAGAAACCTGAAATCTCCATGCACCTGATTTAAACCAGGACACTGCTAATTAAAGAGAAACTTGCTCCAGAAGTTTACCGTGCAGTACAGAACCTTGCTTGCCTTGCTTTGTTAGCTCGGAACCTGGCGGTGCTCTGGGGGAACCTCCAAAGCTACTTACACTGTTGTTACTAATCCTGGTAGCCCCCTTTGATCCAATATCAGCTGAATCAGTAATGTTTACATGTCATAATAAGAGTGGAAGAGTTCCCTTTAATATGTAATTTCTGGGTTCTTTTGCACATAACTAAATATGCATACATTTCTTTAACTTCTCGCGCAAAAACAACACACAGAGATCTGATGCAAACCTTCAACTGCAAGAAAATTGTATTCATTTTCAGATGGCATGGCTCCAGTTGATGGATTGTTTACAAGCACTGAAGCTTCATCCCATGTTGGATATCCAGGTGCAAGAGGATTCATCGAAGAAGTAGAAGGATAAGCCACTGATGCTTGCAGTGGCACCAAAACTGGCAACCACAGTAATGAGAAACAGCACATTCAACTTGTCAGAACTATAAAATTTTGGGTCTAATATCATTTTTCTTATAGCATGCAGGAATCGAACCATTTTTGGGTGCCTTCTGTGGATATGGATGAGAAGCTTTACGCTTAGGACGAGGTGGAGGAACATGAGCTGCTGTTCCATTCTTCTGAACCTTTAGAAAGTACTTCTGCGCATGACTCCGGATCTGTCATAAAATTTTTCAATAGGATTCAATCATGTGTACAAAGTTTCAAGGGAGAAAAATCAATAACAATGCCACACAGAAATATATATATATATATCAATCAGGGCAGATTTCTTAATCCAAATAAATCATTTCTAGAACTCAGTGCCAACTTCCGGGAACATGGGATTTAAGGCCTTGGGACTTATATCCTCAAAGTCAAACCAAACATGCTAACGCAAACTCCGAGGCCCCAATTCCATGCAACCAAATGTAGCCAAACAGTTCTCTAAATCTCCATGTCCATGAGAATAACAGATTATTATTTGTTCTGGTTAAGTACTTCTATCCATTATGTGAATGAGACAGGTATACTGCTTGTGAAATATCATGGAATTCAAAATACTATATGATCAGCAACCCTTAGGTAGCGTCATGAAAGTATGAATTCAGCACCTGAATTACTGTCTTTGAGCCAACAAAATCTTCAATTTTCTTCCAATCGCGGTCAAACCTGAATTTCATGTCAGAAACAGAGTCACAAGCTTTAGAAAATTTCCAGCTGTGCTTCACAATACCTTAAATTTCGATTCCAATTTACCCACCGAGCTCTTAGCCAGAAGTTGACCCTTGAACTCAGTTGTTCACTTTCTCCTGAAACTTTTAAATCGATTCAACTAACAATTGAATCAATTCAAAGAATTCAAGTAAAGTGATATAACTGAGAGCTTACGAGGGCAACACTGCACTAGCTTTCAGTTTGAAGGTGTCAAGCACTTGATTATTTACCTCTGAGTTGATTAATTTATTTTTCTAAATGAATAGATTTTTGAGAAAGGATCTTTAGTGTTACCTTAATATCATTGTTTTGACCTATTAATTTAGTTGGAATGCATTATATGAGAAAATTTGTTTCTTATTTTTCAATAACATCAAGTAGTTCATATACTTACTGTCCGGAAAGGCAATGAAAAGAAAGAGGCAAGGGATAAAGCAGCGCACTATAAAATGAAAAACATAAAGGCATAAACTAAGCCATAGGTAGCAGTTCCCAATTTCAACACCTGAGGTTGTATCATACCATATGGAGTCTACTATCCTTCAGAAGAACTTATTACATAACAATATGTGCAATCTCAGAAAGACACATATAAAACTCAACCTTTTAGTATAGATACTATCACTTCAGAATTAAATCATCTTAGCATCAGTCAGTCCAGCTGTATTAATTGTATATAACCCTGCCAACTCCTATTGAGCCATAGAGTCCAAATTGTATCACCAAACCAGTCTGAAACTCTGAGGTCTTCAGATTATTTCAATTGTTTAACTATTGAAGCAATTTAAGGAGTAGAGTTTAATTGAGAATTGGGGGAAGACGGAGAAGTTTGACTGCTAGAGATTAAGGGAGTTAAGTGGAATTCACTCCTTAAAATATAATCTGGATCTAAAGTTTCAAAAAACGCCGGCGGAAAATTGTCAGCTACATGTTCTATCAATAAATCAACAAATTCATAGAACAACCAAAGCATCATGATGTTAAATGCAGCATCATACATCCGGGCCTCAAATCCGGCTTCTGTCTAACACACACAACTACTTGTACTCTTCTCACCTAACAAAAAATGTCCTAAAGGTAAGCAACTAGATCATATACAGGAGGAATTGCAAAACATGTCAGAAATCTGATAGTACAGTAAAATCAATTGGAAGATCAACAGCTGCGGCACAAGGGAGCACTTGCAGAGAAACATGTAGAGGATTACAACCATAGATACGATGGAGGAACTAAAGGAAGAGAGACTTTACAGTTGCAGTGCTTCGAGGAACTTGTCGTGCTCTTCTTCGCTCCAGCTTTCTCTGGACTTGGTAATGGTGTATGGCTTCCTGACCTTCTTGCCCGACCCGTCACCCGACTGAGGTGGAGGCGGAGGGTTCGATGAGGTTGAATTCATGTGGTGGGGTGTGGCCGTGGTGGGAATAGGAGCTGCGTGTTTTGTGGTGGCTGAGCGTTGTATATGCGAGTGCGATTGACGGCTGGGCGGATTGAGGCCTGTCAATTAATCGTTCATCGCAACTTGGTCGAACGAGGGAAAATGTATGAACCGATTTAATCGGCTCTTTTGGTTAGCCGAGCTCACGAGGACATTATTGTCTGTGGGCAACCATTTGTGGCGTATAACTTTAGCTTCTTAAAGTACCTACCACTACCACTACCACTGATATATATTTAAAAAAAATATAGATGACAACGAATTCTCCTTATATTTCATATAATTATAAATATTACTTTTTAATATTTTATAAAGTTATATAACCTTTTCATATAGGTTTAGAATTATCAATTTAATTATATTATATTTAAAAAAAACAAAATATCATAAAAAATCGAACGAGATAGTTGAAATTTTTTCAAAAATAACAAAAAAAATTATAATACATAACCGATAAAGACATTTTTGATAAGTTTATCAAAAAAATAAATGAAAATGTATGAAGACTAACATGTTGGATTAATTCTTATACGGTTGTTAAAATTATGGTGTATTACTGACCTTCCAGACAATAATAAATATTTGTAATCATGTCAAACATCAATAGAATTTATTGTAAATTACCCTAAAAAAATGAAGTAACTTTTATTCGATTAAATAAAATGAAATAACATGCTTTTTATTTAAAATTAATAAGGAAATAAATATTAAATAGACCAAAAATTAGAAATATTATAAAAACCTACAAAAATATGAGGGTTTTAGCCAATATTTAGTACGAGCTCATTTATTTGATTTTTAAAATAATACGAGATGAAACTATTCGAAATGGACAAATTCACGGGCCCACACCACTTGAAGAATTCTCTTACATATTTGCCTATTATATGCACCAATGAGAAGAAAGTACGAAGCATGGTTATTATACTATAATACCTATTAAATAAAAACCAACTAATTTATTATTTTGGCGAAGCTTAATACATTGAAAATGAAATTTGATGGAGTACATGTTAAAGCCCGGTACACTCCATAGCAGTGAATAATGATCCCTTGAACAGCGCCGCCGAGGATATCCGTCCCAGACGATTTATTGAAACCTCAAAATCGGGAAGCGGGACCCAAGGGTGATAGGCTTGATGGTACGTGTATGTGTAACCAATCCACTAGTTTCCAACGTGGTCCCACGCAGTTTTTACCACCAGTGCTGCGCTTTCATGCAGCCGTGAGATCATAATAGATCCAAGGGCCGAAAAGGGCTGGCGATGTGTGTGGTTTTCAATTGGCCTCGCATGTGACAGAAACTAGACCAAGTGGGGCCACGTGTCTGAGTAGAGTAACACGTTGCATGATTAGGTACACTCAATTCCTCCACGTTTGGGAAAGGCCTGTCAAGGTCAGCCCAATAAACTTTCAAGTTTGGGCCTCGGAGAAACTTAATGGGCCGACGTTTGAATGATTAGTTAATGGGCTCGTCGGCTGATTTTTGTGGAATCTACAGGCCCATTAAAAGTTGATTCAGGCTTATTCAATAAAAAATTGCCTATATGTTGCTCGTGTATAAAAATATTCTCTTAAATATAAGTGATTGCAAATGAGAAAAATGCAATTTACCCTCTTGTATTAAGCAAAATGAATAATTTATTCCCTGTAAAAAAAAAATAAATCAATATATCCCCTGTAAATAAATAAAACAACAATGTACTCCCCTGTATTATAAAAAATAGAGCAAAATTTGTAACAACTCACCGTATCCATTTTATTAATAATTTTTTAAAGTTATTATTAATAAATTATTAAAAATAATAATTATAAGAAGTAATAATAAATATAATTATTATAATTAGTAGACTATTAATTTTTAAATTATTTATTAAATATTATAGAATAAATTTAAAGTTATTATTAATTATAATTTTTAAATTTACATTTATAAATAAGTGTAAGTTGTGTTGTGTGCCTCAAGTGGACGATTGCATCATTTGGCTAACATTTGATGAGGTCATGTTCACTAGCATTACCCTGCACATAATCAAATAATATCAGTATCATTTCAAGATATGTAAAGAGCAAAATGGATAACGTATAGCATGCAATCTATTTATACACGTCTATTATGATTGATGGTTCTAGAGTTTGTATTTGATTTCTCAATTATGTGCTTGCCTAAATAACATCATCTCGTTAATTTAAAGTTTGAAGTAGGAGATTCAAATACTTAATTGTTTCACATTGACCGCTAAAATTAAAGAATGTGCTTTTTGGCACTATCTAGTACCATGTGACAACCTAATGTATCTATCTCTTCCTCTCTACCATTTTTCAACCCAAAGACGCAACCTTTGTCCCTATCTAGTTATTCTCCACCGATTTCTCCCATATTTTAAAATACAAGAAAGGGTGAAATCATTGCTTTTTTTTTTTTCTTTGTATAATTCAAATCTAAAAATGTATGTGATTTTCTATGAAACCTTCACATTCTCAACATTCTAACTTAGAAGTAATGAGATTATGAATTTTGAGGCTAGTTTAAAATGTGAAGAATGAAAGGTAGTTTGGAGTTGGCAACTAAAGAAGAGACAAAAAGAATTCCTTTGGAAGAATACATAGTCGGGACAGGAACACCTTCCTCTGGGGTACAGGGGGTCCCTGAAGCAAATCTGCCAGAGGTCCCTCCGCAATGGCTGGCCTATTTAGAATGCCTTCAGAAAGACCTCCAAGGTGTCCAACACCAAATAGCAGGAGTTCCAGGAGAAGAATTACAGAGTATCCCTTTAACAAATATTGTGATGATCGACGAACTCCCTGCCAACTGCCGTACTCCTGCTATCATCGAGTATGATGAATCGACCGACCCCTAGGAACACCTTTTACGCTGTGAGAATGCAGACCTGCAGCACATCCATGTCTGGATGTGGACTTCTAATCACGACGGATGCCTCGCAAGGGTACCATCAGATAATGCTGGTTCCTGAAGACTGAAAAAGAGTCAGCTTTATCACCAGTCAGCTTTATTACCTCTGCCGGACCTTATGCTATATAGCCATGTTGTTTGGTCTGAAAATGCCGGAGCCACCTAACAATGCTTGGTGGAAAAAATATTCTGCCCTCAACTTGAAAGGAATATGGAAATCTATGTAGATGACATGCTTTTAAAGAGCAAAGAAACACAAGACCATGTAGCGGACCTAGAGGAAACATTCATTGTTTTAAGAAAGCATCGATTAAAACTCAATTCTGGAAAATGTGCATTTAGAGTGAAGAGATGACGTTTCTTGGGATTCATGGTTACCCAGAGAAGAATGGAAGCCAACCTCATCAAGATCAAGGCCATTTTAGATATGAAGGCCCCCTCCAACATCAATAAAGTGCAAAGGATAGGAATGATAGCAGCACTATGCCAATTCATCTCTAGATGAGTAGAAAAAAGCCCGCCCTTCTTCAAAACACTCCGAAAAGTGAAAGACTTGAAGTGGGATGATTCCTGCCAAATTCAAATTCAAGGCCTCCAACAATGAGGTTGAATACGAAGCACTGGTGACGAGACTTAAGGCCCGAGCATCCCGTCTCCTGTTGCAAGGAGGGGTCCTCCATAAGAAGTCTTTCACGCATCATTTGCTTAGATGTCTATCTCAACGCAAACCATGTCTTGAAAGAAATACATAGTGGCTGCAGAGCACATACAGATAATTGAATGCTTGCCAATAAAGCACTGCGAGCGGGATATTTAAGGCCCTCCATGACGCAAGATGCCAAGCAACTGGTGATCAAATGCGAAAATATAAAAAACATTCTTCGTTTACACACCAAACCGCATAGTCCCTTACGACTATGTTATCACTTTGTCCCTTCACATAATAGGGGACAGACATTGTGGGACCATATCCCGAGGCACCCGACCAAAGAAAATTTCTACTAGAAGCTATTGACTACTCACCAAGTGGGTGGAAGCTAGCAACTCGCCTATATAACAGAAATGGAAGTAATGAAAATTCATATGAAAAAATATCATTTGCCGCTTTGGGCTCTCATGAAAAATAATCTTACACAACGATCGACAGTTCCAAGGCCACATAATACAAGATTGGTGTAAGGGTTTACATATCAAATAAAGGTCTACTTCAGTAACCACCCCCAAGCCAGTGAGCAAGTAGAAGTGACCAACCGAATCCTTATCAAGGAATCAAAAGACACCTAGAGCGAGTCGGGGGAAATTGGACAAAAGAATTAACCAGTGTTCTGTGGGCATATCGCATAACCCCTAGAGGGTCCACAAGAGAAAACCCCTTCACCATAGTGTACGGGACAGAAGCCATCATCCCTGCAGAGTTAGGGGTACCCTCTTACGGAATTCTCTATTTTCAAAATAAAATAATACGAAACTGCTAAGAGAAAACCTGGACCTCATCGAAGAATTGAGAGACAAAGCCTTCATTCAGATTCAAAGGTATAAAAACACTATGATCAACACTCACAATAAGAAAGTAAAAATACGAAGCCTCCAAGTAGGTGACTTGGTATTACGAAGGGTAGATGCATCAAAATCAGTAGAAAAAATGGATCCCACTTGGGAAGGGCCTTTCAAGGTCACAACCATAATAGGACGAGGTGCTTATAAATTGAAAGATACTGAATGACGACCATTGTCACGACCCTGGAACATTAATAACCTCAAAAGGTGCTACTCATGATGAAGAATACCCTCATTCTACACCCCACATCCTGCAATAAAGTCCTCTTGAAGGACTCTCCCTAAAAAATGTCCTCCTGTTGGATATCCTATAAAGGGTTTCCTGAAGGACCCCTCTTAAAATTTGTCCTCTTTATGGACATCCTTCACTAGCCTTCCCATAAAGGCTCCCCTTACTAAATTTACATGTGACAGGCATCTTTCTCGAAAGGTTAGATGTATCACATTCGTTAAATTGAGGCATAAAAGAATTCAGGAGTAACGCTACCAAAGCTTATGCAGGCCTCCACCATTGAAAGGACCCACCTGGGGCTTCCACCTTAAGCCCTCATATTTTTCAGTGATCTTTTTTTGTAACATATGGTTCGTGCCGTACTTTTTAAATACTTCAACAAGAAACAAAAAAGACAGAGAAAGGTAAAAAGGAGCCCCCTTACTTAAAATATCCTGGAGGCACCTTCAAGAAAAATTGGGAACCCCCGCCCCAGAAGTTTGATGTAAGGTTCCATGCTCCACGAAAAAGCCTACGGGTACTCACATATAAAAGAAACAGAGCAACAAACATGGAAGGAAAGATAATTCGATACCATGTTAAGACCCATGTCCTAAAAACCAAGGACAGGGGCAAATTTGTTCCATCAAAGTAAAAAAATAAATCGTCTCATCTCCATTTTCAATGGAGGAAAGTAAGCAAAAGAAGTAAATTGTTCCGACTGGAAATCACATTAGATTTTTGAATTTTTTCCCTACAGGCGGGGCCTTCATTCTTTTCTTTGGAAGTCACAGCAACAAAAGTTTCAGACAGACAGGCATCGACATCCTTGGGGGCTTTCGATCTCCCACTCTTGAGAGGTTCCTTGCTGTAGATTCAATTGTTGATTCAAGGTGGCACCCCTCACTTCGGCCTCGGCCTCTCCTAATATGTTGTCTAAATCATCCTCTGTGGAAAAAAAACAACTTGTCAAGTACACACCTAGGTGAAAAGTGGCATCAGATTAAAGGATGATCAATTCCAAGACCGAATCCGATTCAAGAGGGAAACCTCTACCTTCACGAGCAGGAGCATCCAAAAAAGGGTCTGGAGCGTTTTCCATGGCCGTGGCAATATCTAAAACAGAGGGCTCCTCCCCTGATGGAGGGTACCTATGCGCCTTGAACTGTTTCTTGCATTCCACGAAGCCATGTTCGAAATAAGTTCCCACGATTTTAGCTAATTCCCTTTGATAGGTCTCCTTCTGCAATTTTTTCAACTTTTTCTCCAGCTGCTGTAAGCGACCCACTGCTTCCTTCTTATACTCCCTTAGCTTAAGATTCTCAGCCCCCAGACGCTCTAACTTCTCCTTGAACTTCATGCTTAAATAGGAGATTCAAACACTCAATTTTTTCACATTGACCGCTAAAAAGAATGTGTTTTTTGACACTATCTAGTACCACATGACAACGTAATGTATCTGTCTCTTCCTCTCTACCATTTTTCTAACCAAAGACGCAATCTTTGTCTATATCTAGTTATTCTCCACCGATTTCTCCTATATTTTAAAATTCAAGAAAAGGTGAAATCATTGCATTTTTTCTTTGTATACTTCAAATCTAAAATGTATGTGATTTTCTATGAAACCTTCACATTCTCAACATTCTAACTTGGAAGTAACGGGATTATGAATTTTGAGGCCAGTTTAAAATGTGAAGAATGCAAGGTAGTTCGGAGTTGACGCCTAAAGGGGAGATAATCCTCTACTGTTTTTGCTAATTTAATCTCAAATTATTCATTATATTAGGTTTTTATCCAATTTGCTTTTGCAAAATTTTTTGATTGTCGTACATTTAATACTTTTGCACAAATTATGAATCCATTCAAGGTATATATATATATATATATATATATGTATATTAGTTACTTGTAATAACTAATGAAACCACACAACACAAAAATAATTTTCCTACCCTAGAACATCCGTCCGACGCCCCTCTCCAAGGTGTATTCTTTTTCTCCTTAATTCTTTTCTAGCAAATTGAATTAAGGGATCTCATATTCAGGTGTGGTGTGGACGCGTCTTTAAAGGACTTTAACGTTGAAGTCTCACGTAAACGGCTCAAATGAAGGAGGTTCAAAGTAAATCAATCAAAGGCAATTCTTGATTTACGTTTCTTGCACTTCTCATTTTTAATTTTACCATAAGCACCGTTTAATTTTATTGTTGTTGTAATTAACTATATCAAACGCGCCGCAACTCCAAGGGTACACCACTTGGAATCATGGTATTATTATGTTCGGCTTTTAATTTACGTAATTTTATTTACCGCTTCCAATTGCGCATTCTCGGATTGATTCACTCGCATTTTCATTGCTTTTAGATTGGAGCTGTAGCAGATGTGACTGGTATCAGCAACGATGATGCAACATATCTGTATGCATTCTAAGGAATTATACAATTTTACATTGCGGCAACTCAGTCCATTTTCGATTTCTCTCCTTAAGAGTATATCTGCACCCTCTAATTGAATGTATTGAAGAGGTTCGTAATCTGAAACCTCTAGGTTCTGGTTTTAAATAGCAAAATTACGAGCGTTGCTTATGAGAATATTTGAAAAACAAATTAGAGAGGAAAAGAATAATGAAACTTTTGATACAAGTTGAGAACTAAGAGCATTGCTCTGATTAATGAAGTGGAGTTATACTGGAAGCCGAGTGCTCTTTTGGAATGCATAAAAATAGTTTTATTTAAGTATATCATAGATCTATGTCACAAGACTATGATTAGGACATGTAGTAGAGAATAGAAGTAGTAATAAGTGTAACTGGTGTTGCGTCCCATTAAATACTGAAGGAATTGCAATAGGTAATTTTAATACAAAAAAGTCTAAACAAAGGCCTTTTCCACTGAAGACCAAAAGTACTACAAACAAAGTATAATGGATGTCGATGTCCCGGAAAAGAAACCGCAAGGCTCTTGTGTGTGTCATGAAAGCTAGTGTGTTATTATGAAGCAAGTTGACGACTGTATCATTTGGGATCATCTTCACTGGTATTACCCTGCACGTAATCAACAATATCAGTGCCATTTAAAAGTATGTTAAGAGCAAAATGCAATGTATCTATCTATACACGTCTATTACGATTGATGGCTCTAGAGTTTGTATTTGGTTTTTCGATAATGTGCTTGCCAAAATAACATCATCTCGTTAAAAACTGTGCAGGAATTTAAAGATTGAAGTAGGAGATTCAAACACTCAATTGTTTCGCATTGACCGCTAAAAAGAATGTGCTTTTTGACACTAATTAGAACCACATGATAACCTAATGTATCTATCGCTTCCTCTCTACCATTTTTCTAACCAAGGCGCAACCTTTGTCCCTATCGAGTTATTCTTCACCGATTTTTTTTCCATATTTTAGAATTCAAGAAAGGGTGAAACCATTGCATTTTTTCTTTGTATACTTCAAATCCAAAAGTGTATGTGATTTCTATGAAACCTTCACATTCTCAACATTCTAACTTGGAAATAATGGGATTACGAATTCTGAGGCCAGTTTAAAATGTGAAGAATGCAAGGTAGTTCGGAGTTGATGCCTAAAGGGGAGATTAATCCTCCACCATTTTTGTTAATTTATTCTCAAATTATTCATTATGTTAGGTTTTATCCAATTTGCTTTTTCAAAACCTTTTGATTGTCATACATTTAAGACTTTTGTACAAATTGTACAGAAACACCATATTTGTCCATATCAACATCCGAACTTTGTAGGTGTATCATAGAAAAATTTGTCAAAAAATCACCACTACGCAACCACAAATTAGTTTATTTTTGAACTTCAGAAATTAAATATCATACACTACACGGTAAAACGGTTGTCTAGATGCCATCTCATTGTTTATTTTTAAATTACTTGTACACCTATCATGTTAAAAGATTTGTTACCACATTTTGGCAAGTAGCAATATAGTTAATGCATGTATTTCTTTAAGTATTATCAATTCAGTTATTTATCACAACAAAGCTAATTATACACTTTTTTGGAAGTCTAAAGAAAAAATTATCCATTTGTTTAAAAGTAATAAATCGAATGCACTTCAAACTTCAAAGTGTTCCCAAGAATACAAAAACTTCTTTAAATGACAATCAAAATCAATTAATGATTTTCTTTGAAAATAAAAACATGTGACTTTTTTAGGCACTTATCCACAAAAAAAGGAAATGAAATACATCTATATACTTGTTAAAACTGACCAAAATGTTCAAACTTTGTAAATTTTTCTTAGAGAAATTGGTGCATTCCATACTGATTTTGAAAGCATGAGTTGATAAAGCACTTGACAAGAGAAAACAAATCTTAGTAAAAGAATAAAAAAGAAAACATTTTTTTTAGAAATATACTATGCTTAATTACTCAATAAAACTAAAAAAATTCTCATATCTAGTACTAATTTGTTCATTAAAAAACATTTATCAAACGTTTGAGATTACATATATTCACAAAATTCATGAAATCTTCTTAAAAAAAATTGATTGGCATCTAGACAACCGGTCTACACTTTAGCATAGTATTTAATTTCCCAAAGTCCACAAAATAAAATAACTCATGGTTGGATAATATAGATTTTTCGATATTTTTCAGTGGTACACCTGCAAACATAAGATGTTAACACGAACCAACATGATTTCTGTAAATTCATACAATAATTTTAAATGTATAACAACAAAAAGTTTCAAAACAAGCTCATGAAGAAAACCCAACACAACGAATTAACCAAGAATAAATTTACAAAAAAGAGGGAGATTTGTTCTCCAATTTAGGTCTCAACTCTATACTTGCACCATTCACATTTCAACTGCCCCAAACATTCACAATACTATTCTTTCCGAGTTAAAATGATGGTCACGTGAGTTTTTCAAAGAAATCAGCGCACAAAATTTGGATTTGAAGTTTACAAAGCATAAATTCAATGGTTTCAACCTCCTTGATTTCAAAATATGGGAGAAAAGTCGGCAAGAAAAAACTGATAAGGACATTGGTCTCTTTTTGGTTAGAAATTTGAAGAGAGGAATATGAAGATACATAAGTTAACACTAGGTTCTAAAATATCATCAAAAAGCATACTTTTAGCGGCCAAAATGTGTCCCAATTGAGTGTTTTAAATCCTATTCAACCCTTTTGATTCCCACACAGTTTTTAACAATATGACGTTTTCCGGTAACACAGAATTTGCAAAACCAAATTCAAACTGTAGCGCCTTCAACCTTTAATAAACGAGTACACATAACCTATAATACTAACTAATGCGCTTCACTTATAGAATCAAATATATGCATGCTACATGTTTGATTGCATAATACATACTTTCTGAATTTTCTAATGATGGCTCGTCATATCTAACTGATGCTTTTTGGGACTTGAAACATGCTAGACAATTCACAAGTTTAATGGCACTAGTAAGACATAGACAATGACAATATTGCTAACAATAAGCTTGCAAATAAAATAATTGCTAATAAATAATATGACATCACAATTCAATCAGCCCTTTCTCCTTGTACTTTGCATTAAGAGAGAACTACGAATAAACCAAGATATAGAAGAAAACGAGAAATTTTGAGATGAGATCAAATTGGAGTAGCAGAGAGTTTATAGCTGGCACTTAAATTTCAGTGAATAACATATATGCATTACGACAGGAGATAGGAGAAATTGACTGGAAAAAGATAATAGCAGTTAAGACAAAGTAGTAACTTACTGCTCTTCCCGATCAAAGCCAAACCTTTTCCAAACCAAAGTTGAGCAAAGGAGAAAACATCACTAACCTCTCTTACCAATTCAAGGCCAATAGTCTGATTAAGAGAGAACTACGAAATCAAAATTGCAGTCTGATTAAGGCCAAAGTTGCAGTCTCAAGTTTGGTTTCAACTATCAACCACCAAATGAGAATCCACTGTGAAAGCATACAAATGTGATTAAATCCCATTACAAGAAGGGAAGGACCACCAAATCAAAATCAAACAGACAAAAGAAAGACTAGATGAAATTATTTTTCGTATTTGAAGAGTCGAGATATACATGCATTTTTGGTGAAAATTTACAGAAAAAATCTACTAATTTCTACCAGCTGAAATTTGATCAAAAGGTGAAGGTCGAAAGTTCAATTGCAGCAGTTTTTTGGGGTCAAACTCTGAACATAATTGTTGACTGTTGTACAATATCGGATGTCCAAATGCAAGAACATTTGAGAACATAGAAACGAGAACCCCCCGAAACAACTGTGTTCCTCCGTAAAATTAAACAAGGTGGTACAAACAAAAATAATTGAGGACAATCGACCAACACATCACACAAAGATCCTAAACCCTGTTCAAATATTGTATCTCAAAACTACGATAAACAATTATGAAGCCCCAACTTTACAGAGACGCTCAGCAAAAGGACATGAGAATAAAATCTAAATATCCCTCGAGATGGAGAGCAAAGAAACATAGAAGGAAGTCTACAAAAATCAAGAGTGTTGAGTTTCTTTTTCCTCCTTTTTCACTTCATGCCATAACTTATAGAAGGTCAAAAGCAGAATATATAGACAACAAAAGCATTTTATCCATTCTAGTGACCAAAAGCATAGAAGCACCAACAGATTATAGTCATATGAAAAAACAACCATACCCAAAGGGAAGAGCCCTCCAAAATCTCCAATTCGGGGAGCCATCTTGGCTGTTCTCCTCATCAATGTCTACACCGGCATCCTTGTTTGCAACTCCCTCAACCCTTGTCTCGCACAACAGCTTCGAACCAGGTTTTGCCACTGCTGCTCCACTCCACATTGAAAGTGCAACACTGTCTTTTTTTGACTCTTGCAATTCCTGGAAAAATGGAAACAATTCTTTGGTTAAAATTATCCTCATGAATCTTGGGTAAAGCCGGATTGAACAAATTTGGGGTACAATGGAATACTTTTGTGAACTCATGCTTATTGAAGTAATTATAAGAGAGCCCTTGGAACAATTGGCCGAAACCTTCCAAGAAAAAAATCAAGAATATACAAAAGACTGTGTAATCTAAGTCGGTGATCTTTAAGAATTATTCAAATTAAATATTTCATAAACCATTGATGTAAGAAATTAAACGAACTCGTTTGATTTGAGTTGATGAATTTCAAGAATTACCTGAAGAGATAAGAGACGGAGGCCAAATGGTGGTCGGCACACGAGATTGGCGGTCGCAGGACGAGAACGGCGGACGGCGGAGGTGGCTGCCTAAGAAGACGATTGATGCCGCTGTTACAGTAGAAGTAGCGGTTGGGGGAGGAGAGGAGCGGCTGCCTTGAGAAGGTGAGGAGTGCCTTTTAGTATGAGGTGGCAATGGTAAGAAATTCTAACGGTAACAATTTTTTTTTCTTTCTTGATCTAAAATAACAAAATTAACCTTCTTGTTTGGAAATTTAAATTGTTATCCAATTGAAAAAATAGATATTGAATATACATATTTTTATGTACTTAAACAAATAATAAAGAATATGATATTAATTAGAATTTTTTGTACAAATATTAATATTTTTTATTGTGTATCTTAAAAAACTTGTTAGATAATATAGATCAGATTCTTTTTGATAAATTCAATATTTTTAATTCTTTATCCAAAAGCCGTTAGATAATATTGCTAAAATCTCTTTTGGATGAAATTTAATGATTTTTTATTTTAATATAAAAAATACAGTATATTCTATTTGGCATAATAAAACTTATTTAGGTTGACCACATTTACGGATGCGTGACGCTTAAGTGGATAGTTTCAATAATTCATTTTATTATCTCTAGATTAAAAATTTTAACCGATCATATCTAACAATCGTGTGAATTATAGTAGTCGAATGATATATTATAAAATATAAATTAATATATTAAAATCATAAAATAATGAAATCTAAATTACAAAAATCCTCAAAATGATGGTAAAGTGAATATTTGGGTTATGAATAAAATAATTTTTTTTTTGGATAAATACAAAGAACAGTGAACTATTTGCTACGTGTGCTACTATAACTAAATACTAACTAAATTTTATTTTCAATAAATAGTTATCATTCATTTCTTACTGCAATATATAATTAAAAATCTCATATTTTA
Organism: Sesamum indicum; assembly: GCF_026168435.1. Classification (NCBI taxonomy): domain Eukaryota; kingdom Viridiplantae; phylum Streptophyta; class Magnoliopsida; order Lamiales; family Pedaliaceae; genus Sesamum; species Sesamum indicum. The sequence continues at coordinate 15,307,080 of NC_142667.1, forward strand.
ATTTTAGATGATATTAAAATATGATATTTTAGTTTATATTATCCAAAGTTAAACTTAATCAATAAGTTAGTACATTCTCATGAACTTTTTTGTATATAAATATTTAATGTAATTCTTATAAATTTTTACCATTTTAATTTCAACATCCACTACGACAAAATGCTTATATTTCAAAATTTTCACCACATATTATAATTGTTAGTCAATATACCATATTTTAATTTTGGATGATATTAAAGTATGGTATTTTGCTTTATTTTATCTAAAAACAAGCTTAACCAACAATTAGTATATTTTGATATATTTTTTTAATAAATATTTAATATAATGCGTATGAAATTTTATCTCTATAATTTCAATATCCACTAAAACAAAAATTCATTTATCCACTGTATATTAGAATTATGTCAATCTCTTATATTTTAGGTTTAGATGATATTAAAATATGGTATGTTAGTTTATATTATCTCAAAACAACGAGCTTAATGAACAATTCAGTTTTTGATATTTTTTTTATAAATAACTATTTAATATAATCCCTTTGATTTCAATATCCACTACAACAAAATGCATTTATTTCAAAATTCACCATATATAAGAATTGTTAGTCAATATGTCATAGTTTAGTTTTAGATGATATTAAAAATATTGTATTTTGGTTTATATTATCTGAAAATAAACTTAACTACAATGTATTACGTTTTGATAATTTGTTTTGCAAATAGATGTTTAATATAGTGTATATAAATTTTACTATTATATTTAATATCCACTATAACAAAATATATTTGTTATTAGTTATCTTAACCCTATAATACTTATAAATAAATGATGGGTATGACCCAGCATAATTAGGCCAAAAAACGAAATAAGAAGCCCAGACGCCTCACTTTCGTATGCCCATGACGAGGAAAGAAACCCAGGTTAAATGGCCAAACACGCTTGGTCCAAACACTTGTAGCTGGCCCAATCCTCATATACATGGTGATCCTTGAAGCCTGCGTGGCAGATATATTAGCCCTCCACGTAGCCCCCCCCTGTTGACATGGAATGTGCGTGGCAGGAAGACCTCCCCCAAGAACTCGGACTCTAACACACAGCAGACTCCTTGCGGTCTAGGAGTCATTCTCTGTCTCGGACTCTCTCCCTCACCTAAATAATGGTTCCAACAGTATAATCCCTAAAAATAGAACTTGATCATATCTTATCTCAACTAATGCTACCCATTCACCGCAAGAATATGGAGCACGATCGGTTCCCTGGTGAGGGGGGATACCTTCAAGAGACAGAACATTGGTTATCACTCTGCTATCATTCTCTGGCATTGACAAAATGCGATTTATTTATCTTTTCCAGCATTACGTTTCATTTCATTAACATTTTTTTTATCACTTTGAACTATTGTTCTTCAGATCCAATACTAATTTGGACGCTAGAGTGCTAACATTTTATTTTGCAAGTTCTCTTTCTTAAAAGTTTTCGCTCCGTTTGTCCGATCTCGCTATCAAGACCCAAAGACTTGGGCTGGTGCTGAAATCGCATGCATCAATTGGTGCCATCTGTGGAAAATTGAGTTAAAGATGTGAATTGCCATGGAAACCCCTAGTAATACCGCAATAAGCAAAAGACTATGGAGACACCCGACAACACTCAGCCTCTCTAGGTCGTTGCAGGAACCTCCCTAACGCCAGTAGGAGGGTCCGGCCCCTATATTCCAGCTTCTATGATGCCTCTTAGGGTGAACCATTAGTCAATCCCCCATGACGGAGTATTTCCTCCCTCACCGCATCAGGGGAACTCTCCCTAGTCTTGCTGGGCGCTAAACAACAGGCTATCGGAACAACCTTACGAGAACAAATAGTGATATTGGTTCCTAATTGCCCAGCCTCTGCGCTGGAAGCAAGTGCCCTTCAAGAAGAGACATAAAGAATTCCTTTGGGAGAATACATAGTCGGGACAGGAGCGCCTTCCTCCGGGATACAGAGGCTCCCTGAAGCAAATCTGTCAGAGTTCCTTCGCAATGGCTGGCCCATTTAGAATGCCTTCAGAAAGACCTCCAAGATGTCCAACACCAAATAGTAGGAGTTCCAGGAGAAGAATTATAGAGTATCCCCTTAACAAATTTTGTGATGACCAACGAACTCCCTACCAACTGCCGTACTCCTGCTATCACCAAGTATGATGAATCGACCGACCCCTAGGAACACCTTTTACGCTTTGAGAATGCAGCCCTGCTGCACATCCATGCCTGGATGTGAACTTCTAATCATGATGGATGCCTCGCAAGGGTTCCATCAGATAATGCTGGTTCTTGAAGACCGAAAAAGAGTGAGCTTTATTACTTCTGTCGGACCTTATACTATATAGCCATGTCGTTTGGTCTGAAAATGCCGGAGCCACCTAACAATGCTTGGTGGAAAAAAATATTATGCCCCCAACTTGAAAGGAACATGGAAATCTACGTAGACGACATGCTTTGAAAGAGCAGAGAAACACAAGACCATGTAGCGGACCTAGAGGAAACATTCATTGTCTTAAGAAAGCATTGACTGAAACTCAATTCTAGAAAATGTGCATTTAGAGTGAAGAGATGACGTTTCTTGGGATTCATGGTTATCCAGAGAGGAATGGAAGTCGACCTCATCAAGATCAAGGTAATTTTAGATATGAAAGTCCCCTCCAACATCAATAAAGTGCAAAGGTTGACAGGAATGATAGCATCACCATGCCAAATCATCTCTACATGAGCAGAAAAAAGCATGCCCTTCTTCAAAACACTTCGAAGCGAAAGACTTGAAGTGGGATGATTCCTGCCAAAATTCAGATTCAAGGCCTCGAACAATGAGGTTGAATACAAAGCATTGTTGTCGAGACTTAAGGCCCGAGCATCCCGTCTCCTGTTATAGAGAGGGGTCCTCTTTAAGAAGTCTTTCACACATCATTTGCTTAAATGTCTATCTCAACTCAAAGGGATCCATGTCCTGAAAGAAATACATTGTGGCTGCAGAGCACATACGGATACTTGGATGCTTGCCAATAAAGAACTGCGAGCGGGATATTTAAGGCCCTCCATGACGCAAGATGCCAAGCAACTGGTGATCAAATGTGAAAAATATCAAAAACATTCTTTGCTTACACACCAAACCGCATAGCCCCTTACGACTATGTTATCACTTTGTCCCTTCACATAATGGGGGACAGACATTGTGGGACCATATCCCAAGGCACCCAACCAAAGAAAATTTCTACTAGAAGCTATTGACTACTTCACCAAGTGGGTGGAAGCTGAGCAACTCGCCTAAATAACAGAAATGGAAGTAATGAAAATTCATATGAAAAAATATCTTTGCCGTTTTGGGCTCTCACGAAAAATAATCTTACACAACGATCGACAGTTCCAAGGCCACATAATACAAGATTGGTGTAAGGGTTTACATATCAAATAAAGGTCTACTTCAGTAGCCCACCCCCAAGCAGAAGTGACCAGCCGAATCCTTATCAAGGAATCAAAAGACACCTAGAGCGAGTCGGGGGAAATTGGACAAATGAATTAACCAGTGTCCTATGAGCATATCGCATAACCCCTAGAGGGTCCACAGGAGAAAACCCCTTCGCCATAGTGTACGGGACAGAAGCCATCATCCCTGCAGAGTTAGGGGTACCCTCTTACAGAATTCTCCATTTTCAGAATAAAATAAAAGGAAACTGCTAAGAGAAAATCTGGACCTCATCGAAGAATTGAGAGACAAAGCCTTCATTCGGATTCAAGGGTATAAAAACACTATGATCAACACTCACAATAAGAAAGTAAAAATATGAATCCTCCAAGTAGGTGACTTGGTATTACGAAGGGTAGATGCATCAAAATCAGTAGAAAAAATGGATCTCACTTGGGAAGGGCCTTTCAAGGTCACAACCATAATAGGACGAGGTGCTTAGAAATTGGAAGATACTAAGGACGACCATTGTCACGACCCTGGAACATTCATAACCTCAAGAGGTACTACTCATGATGAAGAATACCCTCATTCTACACCCCACATCCTGCAATAAAGTCCTCTTGAAGGACTCTCCCTAAAAAATATCCTCCGGTAGGACATCCTACAATGGGTTTCCTGAAGGACACCTCTTAAAATTTGTCCTCTCTATGTTTATCCTTCAACTAGCCTTCCCATAAAGGCTCCCCTTACTAAATTTACCCGTGATAGGCATCTTTCTCATCTCCATCTTCAATGGAGGAAAGTAAGCAAAAGAAGTAAATTGTTCCAACTAGAAACCACACTAGATTTTCAAATTTATTCCCTACAGGCAAGGCCTTCATTCTTTTCTTTGGAAGTCACAGCAACAAAAGTTTCAGACAGACAGACGTCGACATCCTTGGAGGTATCTCCCTCCTTTAAATATGTCCAGCAGGGAGGTCAGTGCAATGGACCTCTCCCCAACTTGAAGAGGAGGAAGGACGTCCTGAAATCAATGATCAGGGAAGGACCAAGGGGAGAGGCAAGATAAAAAAAAAAAAAAAACTCTTCTTCCAGTGTTTCGGGGGGTGGGGGGAAGGCAGGAAGGAGATTCCAGGACGAGGCATGAACACAGAAAAACCAGTTTCCACTCTTTTCAAACGGTAACACTGAGCAAAGATACTGGTAGAAGTGGGAAATTGATGAAAACGAAAAATCATGAAGAAACAGGCGAAAAGTTTGAAGGAGTTGGGGAAGAGGGGATGGGGAAACGAATGCCTGATTTAAACTATGCAGAAAATAAGGTGAAGCAACTAGGGGGAGGAAGGTGGGGACGACTCTTGGGGGAAAGGGTGTAGAGTTCAAAGGAAGGAGGAATAAAATACTCCCTTATCAACTGCTCTATCCTCATGACCTTGAGGACAGAGGATCCCCCACTACAGAGGCAAAGGAGAAACCTCCCTTTCCTCTTCTCAAGGGGAAGAATCTTCCCCTTTCTTTCCCCCCTCGGTAGGATCAACTTCCTCCTCATTGATTAAACAACGGGCCGCCTCGGTTGCTATTCAACTATGAATTTCAAGGATTGATTTATTTGGTTTCGCACTTGCTTAATCCACAATAATTATGTGAACCATCATTGATGTGGTGAACTCAGCCATAACGAGATCAACTACACTTGGATGGCGCAACACTATCTTTTACTTGTTTCTTGCAACTACTACTTCTTTGGATCCAGCGCAACGTGTTACTTGTGTCGTGTTAAGTGCCTCAATTTGATGACTGTATCATTTGGCTAACACTTGACGGGTCATGTTCACTAGCATTAACCTGCATATAATCAAACAATATCAGTATCATTTCAAGATATGTAAAGAGCAAAATGCATAACGTATAGCATGCAATCTATCTATACGCGTCTATTATGATTGATGGTTCTAGAGTTTGTATTTGGTTTCTCAATTATGTGCTTGCCTAAATAACATCATCTCGTCAATTTAAAGATTGAAGTAGGAGATTCAAACACTTAATTTTTTCACATTGACCGCTAAAAAGAATGTGCTTTTTGACACTATTTAGAACCACGTGATAACCTAATGTATCTATCGCTTCCTCTCTACCATTTTTCTAACCAAAGACGCAATCTTTGTCCCTATCTAGTTATTCTCCACCGATTTCTCCTATATTTTGAAATTTAAGAAAGTGTGAAATCATTGCATTTTTTCTTTGTATACTTCAAATCCAAAATGTATGTGATTTTCTGTGAAACATTCACATTCTCAACATTCTAACTTGAAAGTAACGGGATTATGAATTTTGAGGCCAGTTTAAAATGTGAAGAATGCAAGGTAGTTCGGAGTTGACGCCTAAAGGGGAGATAATCCTCTACTGTTTTTGCTAATTTAATCTCAAATTATTCATTATATTAGGTTTTTATCCAATTTGCTTTTGCAAAATTTTTTGATTGTCGTACATTTAATACTTTTGCACAAATTATGAATCCATTCAAGGTATATATATATATATATATGTGTGTATATTAGTTACTTGTAATAACTAATGAAACCACACAACACAAAAATAATTTTTCTACCCTAGAACATCCGTCCGACGCCCCTCTCCAAGGTGTATTCTTTTTCTCCTTAATTCTTTTCTAGCAAATTGAATTAAGGGATCTCATATTCAGGTGTGGTGTGGACGCGTCTTCAAAGGACTTTATCGTTGAAGTCTCACGTAAACGGCTCAAATGAAGGAGGTTCAAAGTAAATCAATCAAAGGCAATTCTTGATTTACGTTTCTTGCACTTCTCATTTTTAATTTTACCATAAGCACCGTTTAATTTTATTGTTGTTGTAATTAACTATATCAAACGCGCCGCAACTCCAAGGGTACACCACTTGGAATCATGGTATTATTATGTTCGGCTTTTAATTTACGTAATTTTATTTACCGCTTCCAATTGCGCATTCTCGGATCGATTCACTCGCATTTTCATTGCTTTTAGATCGGAGCTGTAGCAGATGTGACTGGTATCAGCAACGATAATGCAACATATCTGTATGCATTCTAAGGAATTATACAATTTACATTGCGGCAACTCAGTCCATTTTCGATTTCTCTCCTTAAGAGTATATCTGCACCCTCTAATTGAATGTATTGAAGAGGTTCGTAATCTGAAACCTCTAGGTTCTGGTTTTAAATAGCAAAATTACGAGCGTTGCTTATGAGAATATTTGAAAAACAAATTAGAGAGGAAAAGAATAATGAAACTTTTGATACAAGTTGAGAACTAAGAGCATTGCCTGATTAATGAAGTGGAGTTATACTGGAAGCTGAGTGCTATTTTGGAATGCATAAAAATAGTTCTATTTAAGTATATCATAGATCTATGTCACAAGACTATGATTAGGACATGTAGTAGAGAATAGAAGTAGTAATAAGTGTAACTGGTGTTGCGTCCCATTAAATACTCAAGGAATTGCAATAGGTAATTTTAATACAAAAAAGTCTAAACAAAGGCCTTTTTCACTGGAGCCCAAAAGTACTACAAACAAAGTATAATGGATGTCGATGTCCCGGAAAAGAAACCGCAATGCTCTTGTGTGTGTCATGAAAGCTAGTGTGTTATTGTGAAGCAAGTTGACGACTGTATCATTTGGGATCATCTTCACTGGTATTACCCTGCACGTAATCAACAATATCAGTGCCATTTAAAAGTATGTTAAGAGCAAAATGCAACGTATCTATCTATACACGTCTATTACGATTGATGGCTCTAGAGTTTGTATTTGGTTTTTCGATAATGTGCTTGCCAAAATAACATCATCTCGTTAAAAACTGTGCAGGAATTCAAAGATTGAAGTAGGAGATTCAAACACTCAATTGTTTCGCATTGACCGCTAAAAAGAATGTGCTTTTTGACACTAATTAGAACCACATGATAACCTAATGTATCTATCGCTTCCTCTCTACCATTTTTCTAACCAAGGCGCAACCTTTGTCCCTATCGAGTTATTCTTCACCGATTTTTTTTCCATATTTTAGAATTCAAGAAAGGGTGAAACCATTGCATTTTTTCTTTGTATACTTCAAATCCAAAAGTGTATGTGATTTCTATGAAACCTTCACATTCTCAACATTCTAACTTGGAAATAATGGGATTACGAATTCTGAGGCCAGTTTAAAATGTGAAGAATGCAAGGTAGTTCGGAGTTGATGCCTAAAGGGGAGATTAATCCTCCACCATTTTTGTTAATTTATTCTCAAATTATTCATTATGTTAGGTTTTATCCAATTTGCTTTTTCAAAACCTTTTGATTGTCATACATTTAAGACTTTTGTACAAATTGTACAGAAACACCATATTTGTCCATATCAACATCCGAACTTTGTAGGTGTATCATAGAAAAATTTGTCAAAAAATCACTACTACGCAACCACAAATTAGTTTATTTTTGAACTTCAGAAATTAAATATCATACACTACACGGTAAAACGGTTGTCTAGATGCCATCTCATTGTTTATTTTTAAATTACTTGTACACCTATCATGTTAAAAGATTTGTTACCACATTTTGGCAAGTAGCAATATAGTTAATGCATGTATTTCTTTAAGTATTATCAATTCAGTTATTTATCACAACAAAGCTAATTATACACTTTTTTGGAAGTCTAAAGAAAAAATTATCCATTTGTTCAAAAGTAATAAATCGAATGCACTTCAAACTTCAAAGTGTTCCCAAGAATACAAAAACTTCTTTAAATGACAATCAAAATCAATTAATGATTTTCTTTGAAAATAAAAATATGTGACTTTTTTAGGCACTTATCCACAAAAAAAGGAAATGAAATACATCTATATACTTGTTAAAACTGACCAAAATGTTCAAACTTTGTAAATTTTTCTTAGAGAAATTGGTGCATTCCATACTGATTTTGAAAACATGAGTTGATAAAGCACTTGACAAGAGAAAACAAATCTTAGTAAAAGAATAAAAAAGAAAACATTTTTTTTAGAAATATACTATGCTTAATTACTCAATAAAACTAAAAAAATTCTCATATCTAGTACTAATTTGTTCATTAAAAAACATTTATCAAACGTTTGAGATTACATATATTCACAAAATTCATGAAATCTTCTTAAAAAAAATTAATTGGCATCTAGACAACCGGTCTACACTTTAGCATAGTATTTAATTTCCCAAAGTCCACAAAATAAAATAACTCATGGTTGGATAATATAGATTTTTCGATATTTTTCAGTGGTACACCTGCAAACATAAGATGTTAACACGAACCAACATGATTTCTGTAAATTCATACAATAATTTTAAATGTATAACAACAAAAAGTTTCAAAACAAGCTCATGAAGAAAACCCAACACAACGAATTAACCAAGAATAAATTTACAAAAAAGAGGGAGATTTGTTCTCCAATTTAGGTCTCAACTCTATACTTGCACCATTCACATTTCAACTGCCCCAAACATTCACAATACTATTCTTTCCGAGTTAAAATGATGGTCACGTGAGTTTTTCAAAGAAATCAGCGCACAAAATTTGGATTTGAAGTTTACAAAGCATAAATTCAATGGTTTCAGCCTCCTTGATTTCAAAATATGGGAGAAAAGTCGGCAAGAAAAAACTGATAAGGACATTGGTCTCTTTTTGGTTAGAAATTTGAAGAGAGGAATATGAAGATACATAAGTTAACATTAGGTTCTAAAATATCATCAAAAAGCATACTTTTAGCGGCCAAAATGTGTCCCAATTGAGTGTTTTAAATCCTATTCAACCCTTTTGACTCCCACACAGTTTTTAACAATATGACGTTTTCCGGTAACACAGAATTTGCAAAACCAAATTCAAACTGTAGCGCCTTCAACCTTTAATAAACGAGTACACATAACCTATAATACTAACTAATGCGCTTCACTTATAGAATCAAATATATGCATGCTACATGTTTGGTTGCATAATACATACTTTCTGAATTTTCTAATGATGGCTCGTCATATCTAACTGATGCTTTTTGGGACTTGAAACATGCTAGACAATTCACAAGTTTAATGGCACTAGTAAGACATAGACAATGACAATATTGCTAACAATAAGCTTGCAAATAAAATAATTGCTAATAAATAATATGACATCACAATTCAATCAGCCCTTTCTCCTTGTACTTTGCATTAAGAGAGAACTACGAATAAACCAAGACATAGAAGAAAACGAGAAATTTTGAGATGAGATCAAATTGGAGTAGCAGAGAGTTTATAGCTGGCACTTAAATTTCAGTGAATAACATATATGCATTACGACAGGAGATAGGAGAAATTGACTGGAAAAAGATAATAGCAGTTAAGACAAAGTAGTAACTTACTGCTCTTCCCGATCAAAGCCAAACCTTTTCCAAACCAAAGTTGTAGCAAAGGAGAAAACATCACTAACCTCTCTTACCAATTCAAGGCCAATAGTCTGATTAAGAGAGAACTACGAAATCAAAATTGCAGTCTGATTAAGGCCAAAGTTGCAGTCTCAAGTTTGGTTTCAACTATCAACCACCAAATGGGAATCCACTGTGAAAGCATACAAATGTGATTAAATCCCATTACAAGAAGGGAAGGACCACCAAATCAAAATCAAAAAGACAAAAGAAAGACTAGATGAAATTATTTTTCGTATTTGAAGAGTCGAGATATACATGCATTTTTGGTGAAAATTTACAGAAAAAATCTACTAATTTCTACCAGCTGAAATTTGATCAAAAGGTGAAGGTCGAAAGTTCAATTGCAGCAGTTTTTTGGGGTCAAACTCTGAACATAATTGTTGACTGTTGTACAATATCGGATGTCCAAATGCAAGAACATTTGAGAACATAGAAACGAGAACCCCCCGAAACAACTGTGTTCCTCCGTAAAATTAAACAAGGTGGTACAAACAAAAATAATTGAGGACAATCGACCAACACATCACACAAAGATCCTAAACCCTGTTCAAATATTGTATCTCAAAACTACGATAAACAATTATGAAGCCCCAACTTTACAGAGACGCTCAGCAAAAGGACATGAGAATAAAATCTAAATATCCCTCGAGATGGAGAGCAAAGAAACATGGAAGGAAGTCTACAAAAATCAAGAGTGTTGAGTTTCTTTTTCCTCCTTTTTCTCTTCATGCCATAACTTATAGAAGGTCAAAAGCAGAATATATAGACAACAAAAGCATTTTATCCATTCTAGTGACCAAAAGCATAGAAGCACCAACAGATTATAGTCATATGAAAAAACAACCATACCCAAAGGGAAGAGCCCTCCAAAATCTCCAATTCGGGGAGCCATCTTGGCTGTTCTCCTCATCAATGTCTACACCGGCATCCTTGTTTGCAACTCCCTCAACCCTTGTCTCGCACAACAGCTTCGAACCAGGTTTTGCCACTGCTGCTCCACTCCACATTGAAAGTGCAACACTGTCTTTTTTTGACTCTTGCAATTCCTGGAAAAATGGCAACAATTCTTTGGTTAAAATTATCCTCATGAATCTTGGGTAAAGCCGGATTGAACAAATTTGTGGTACAATGGAATACTTTTGTGAACTCATGCTTATTGAAGTAATTATAAGAGAGCCCTTGGAACAATTGGCCGAAACCTTCCAAGAAAAAAATCAAGAATATACAAAAGACCGTGTAATCTAAGTCGGTGATCTTTAAGAATTATTCAAATTAAATATTTCATAAACCATTGATGTAAGAAATTAAACGAACTCGTTTGATTTGAGTTGATGAATTTCAAGAATTACCTGAAGAGATAAGAGACGGAGGCCAAATGGTGGTCGGCACACGAGATTGGCGGTCGCAGGACGAGAACGGCGGACGGCGGAGGTGGCTGCCTAAGAAGACGACTGATGCCGCTGTTACAGTAGAAGTAGCGGTTGGGGGAGGAGAGGAGCGGCTGCCTTGAGAAGGTGAGGAGTGCCTTTTAGTATGAGGTGGCAATGGTAAGAAATTCTAACGGTAACAATTTTTTTTTCTTTCTTGATCTAAAATAACAAAATTAACCTTCTTGCTTGGAAATTTAAATTGTTATCCAATTGAAAAAATAGATATTGAATATACATATTTTTATGTACTTAAACAAATAATAAAGAATATGATATTAATTAGAATTTTTTGTACAAATATTAATATTTTTTATTGTGTATCTTAAAAAACTTGTTAGATAATATAAATCAGATTCTTTTTGATAAATTTAATATTTTTAATTCTTTATCCAAAAGCCGTTAGATAATATTGCTAAAATCTCTTTTGGATGAAATTTAATGATTTTTTATTTTAATATAAAAAATACAGTATATTCTATTTGGCATAATAAAACTTATTTAGGTTGACCACATTTACGGATGCGTGACGCTTAAGTGGATAGTTTCAATGATTCATTTTATTATCTCTAGATTAAAAATTTTAACCGATCATATCTAACAATCGTGTGAATTATAGTAGTCGAATGATATATTATAAAATATAAATTAATATATTAAAATCATAAAATAATGAAATCTAAATTACAAAAATCCTCAAAATGATGGTAAAGTGAATATTTGGGTTATGAATAAAATAATTTTTTTTTGGATAAATACAAAGAACAGTGAACTATTTGCTACGTGTGCTACTATAACTAAATACTAACTAAATTTTATTTTCAATAAATAGTTATCATTCATTTCTTACTGCAATATATAATTAAAAATCTCATATTTTAATTTTAGATGATATTAAAATATGATATTTTAGTTTATATTATCCAAAGTTAAACTTAATCAATAAGTTAGTACATTCTCATGAACTTTTTTGTATATAAATATTTAATGTAATTCTTATAAATTTTTACCATTTTAATTTCAACATCCACTACGACAAAATGCTTATATTTCAAAATTTTCACCACATATTATAATTGTTAGTCAATATACCATATTTTAATTTTGGATGATATTAAAGTATGGTATTTTGCTTTATTTTATCTAAAAACAAGCTTAACCAACAATTAGTATATTTTGATATATTTTTTTAATAAATATTTAATATAATGCGTATGAAATTTTATCTCTATAATTTCAGTATCCACTAAAACAAAAATTCATTTATCCACTATATATTAGAATTATGTCAATCTCTTATATTTTAGGTTTAGATGATATTAAAATATGGTATGTTAGTTTATATTATCTCAAAACAACGAGCTTAATGAACAATTCAGTTTTTGATATTTTTTTATAAATAACTATTTAATATAATCCCTTTGATTTCAATATCCACTACAACAAAATGCATTTATTTCAAAATTCACCATATATAAGAATTGTTAGTCAATATGTCATAGTTTAGTTTTAGATGATATTAAAAATATTGTATTTTGGTTTATATTATCTGAAAATAAACTTAACTACAATGTATTACGTTTTGATAATTTTTTTTGCAAATAGATGTTTAATATAGTGTATATAAATTTTACTATTATATTTAATATCCACTATAACAAAATATATTTGTTATTAGTTATCTTAACCCTATAATACTTATAAATAAATGATGGGTATGGCCCAGCATAATTAGGCCAAAAAACGAAATAAGAAGCCCAGACACCTCACCTTCGTATGCCCATGACGAGGAAAGAAACCCAGGTTACATGGCCAAACACGCTTGGTCCAAACACTTGTAGCTGGCCCAATCCTCATATACATGGTGATCCTTGAAGCCTGCGTGGCAGATATATTAGCCCTCCACGTAGCCCCCCCCCCCCCCCTGTTGACATGGAATGTGCGTGGCAGGAAGACCTCCCCCAAGAACTCGGACTCTAACACACAACAGACTCCTTGTGGTCTAGGAGTCATTCTCTGTCTCGGACTCTCTCCCTCACCTAAATAATGGTTCCAACAGTATAATCCCTAAAAATAGAACTTGATCATATCTTATCTCAACTAATGCTACCCATTCACCGCAAGAATATGGAGCACGATCGGTTCCCTGGTGAGGGGGGATACCTTCAAGAGACAGAACATTGGTTATCACTCTGCTATCATTCTCTGGCATTGACAAAATGCGATTATTTATCTTTTCCAGCATTACGTTTCATTTCATTAACATTTTTTTATCACTTTGAACTATTGTTCTTCAGATCCAATACTAATTTGGACGCTAGAGTGCTAACATTTTATTTTGCAAGTTCTCTTTCTTAAAAGTTTTCGCTCCGTTTGTCCGATCTCGCTATCAAGTCCCAAAGACTTGGGCTGGTGCTGAAATCGCATGCATCAATTGGTGCCATCTGTGGAAAATTGAGTTAAAGACGTGAATTGCCATGGAAACCCCTAGTAATACCGCAATAAGCAAAAGACTATGGAGACACCCGACAACACTCAGCCTCTCTAGGTCGTTGCAGGAACCTCCCTAACGCCAGAAGGAGGGTCCGGCCCCTATATTCCAGCTTCTATGATGCCTCTTAGGGTGAACCATTAGTCAATCCCCCAAGACGGAGTATTTCCTCCCTCACCGCATCAGGGGAACTCTCCCTAGTCTTGCTGGGCGCTACACAACAGGCTGTCGCAACAACCTTACGAGAACAAATAGTGATATTGGTTCCTAATTGCCCAGCCTCTGCGCTGGAAGCAGGCGCCCTTCAAGAAGAGACAGAAAGAATTCCTTTGGGAGAATACATAGTCGGGACAGGAGCGCCTTCCTCCGGGGTACAGAGGCTCCCTGAAGCAAATCTGTCAGAGTTCCTTTGCAATGGCTGGCCCATTTAGAATGCCTTCAGAAAGACCTCCAAGATGTCCAACACCAAATAGTAGGAGTTCCAGGAGAAGAATTACAGAGTATCCCCTTAACAAATTTTGTGATGACCAACGAACTCCCTACCAACTGCCGTACTCCTGCTATCACCAAGTATGATGAATTGACCGACCCCTAGGAACACCTTTTACGCTTTGAGAATGCAGCCCTGCTGCACATCCATGCCTGGATGTGAACTTCTAATCATGATGGATGCCTCGCAAGGGTTCCATCAGATAATGCTGGTTCTTGAAGACCGAAAAAGAGTGAGCTTTATTACTTCTGTCGGACCTTATACTATATAGCCATGTCGTTTGGTCTGAAAATGCCGGAGCCACCTAACAATGCTTGGTGGAAAAAAATATTATGCCCCCAACTTGAAAGGAACATGGAAATCTACGTAGACGACATGCTTTGAAAGAGCAGAGAAACACAAGACCATGTAGCGGACCTAGAGGAAACATTCATTGTCTTAAGAAAGCATTGACTGAAACTCAATTCTAGAAAATGTGCATTTAGAGTGAAGAGATGACGTTTCTTGGGATTCATGGTTACCCAAAGAGGAATGGAAGTCGACCTCATCAAGATCAAGGTAATTTTAGATATGAAAGTCCCCTCCAACATCAATAAAGTGCAAAGGTTGACAGGAATGATAGCATCACCATGCCAAATCATCTCTACATGAGCAGAAAAAAGCATGCCCTTCTTCAAAACACTTCGAAGCGAAAGACTTGAAGTGGGATGATTCCTGCCAAAATTCAGATATAAGGCCTCGAACAATGAGGTTGAATACAAAGCATTGTTGTCGAGGCTTAAGGCCCGAGCATCCCGTCTCCTATTGTAGAGAGGGGTCCTCTATAAGAAGTCTTTCACACATCATTTGCTTAAATGTCTATCTCAACTCAAAGGGATCCATGTCCTGAAAGAAATACATTGTGGCTGCAGAGCACATACGGATACTTGGATGCTTGCCAATAAAGCACTGCGAGCGGGATATTTAAGGCCCTCCATGACGCAAGACGCCAAGCAACTGGTGATCAAATGTGAAAAATATCAAAAACATTCTTTGCTTACACACCAAACCACATAGCCCCTTACGACTATGTTATCACTTTGTCCCTTCACATAATGGGGGACAGACATTGTGGGACCATATCCCAAGGCACCCAACCAAAGAAAATTTCTACTAGAAGCTATTGACTACTTCACCAAGTGGGTGGAAGCTGAGCAACTCGCCTAAATAACAGAAATGGAAGTAATGAAAATTCATATGAAAAAATATCTTTGCCGTTTTGGGCTCTCACGAAAAATAATCTTACACAACGATCGACAGTTCCAAGGCCACATAATACAAGATTGGTGTAAGGGTTTACATATCAAATAAAGATCTACTTCAGTAGCCCACCCCCAAGCAGAAGTGACCAGCCGAATCCTTATCAAGGAATCAAAAGACACCTAGAGCGAGTCGGGGGAAATTGGACAAATGAATTTACCAGTGTCCTATGAGCATATCGCATAACCCCTAGAGGGTCCACAGGAGAAAACCCCTTCAACATAGTGTACGGGACAGAAGCCATCATCCCTGCAGAGTTAGGGGTACCCTCTTACAGAATTCTCCATTTTCAGAATAAAATAAAAGGAAACTGCTAAGAGAAAATCTGGACCTCATCGAAGAATTGAGAGACAAAGCCTTCATTCGGATTCAAGGGTATAAAAACACTATGATCAACACTCACAATAAGAAAGTAAAAATATGAATCCTCCAAGTAGGTGACTTGGTATTACGAAGGGTAGATGCATCAAAATCAGTAGAAAAAATGGATCTCACTTGGGAAGGGCCTTTCAAGGTCACAACCATAATAGGACGAGGTGCTTAGAAATTGGAAGATACTGAGGACGGCCATTGTCACGACCCTGGAACATTCATAACCTCAAGAGGTACTACTCATGATGAAGAATACCCTCATTCTACACCCCACATCCTGCAATAAAGTCCTCTTGAAGGACTCTCCCTAAAAAATATCCTCCTGTAGGACATCCTACAATGGGTTTCCTGAAGGACTCCTCTTAAAATTTGTCCTCTCGATGTTTATCCTTCAACTAGCCTTCCCATAAAGGCTCCCCTTACTAAATTTACCCGTGATAGGCATCTTTCTCATCTCCATCTTCAATGGAGGAAAGTAAGCAAAAGAAGTAAATTGTTCCAACTAGAAACCACACTAGATTTTCAAATTTTTTCCCTACAGGCAAGGCCTTCATTCTTTTCGTTGAAAGTCACAGCAACAAAAGTTTCAGACAGACAGACATCGACATCCTTGGAGGTATCTCCCTCCTTTAAATATGTCCAGCAGGGAGGTCAGTGCAATAGACCTCTCCCCAACTTGAAGAGGAGGAAGGACGTCCTGAAATCAATGATCAGGGAAGGACCAAGGGGAGAGGCAAGATAAAAAAAAAAAAAAAAAACTCTTCTTCCAGTGTTTCGGGGGGTGGGGGGAAGGCAGGAAGGAGATTCCAGGACGAGGCATGAACACAGAAAAACCAGTTTCCACTCTTTTCAAACGGTAACACTGAGCAAAGATACTGGTAGAAGTGGGAAATTGATGAAAACGAAAAATCATGAAGAAACAGGCGAAAAGTTTGAAGGAGTTGGGGAAGAGGGGATGGGGAAACGAATGCCTGATTTAAACTATGCAGAAAATAAGGTGAAGCAACTAGGAGGAGGAAGGTGGGACGACTCTTGGGGGAAAGGGTGTAGAGTACAAAGGAAGGAGGAATAAAATACTACCTTATCAACTGCTCTATCCTCATGACCTTGAGGACAGAGGATCCCCCACTACAGAGGCAAAGGAGAAACCTCCCTTTCCTCTTCTCAAGGGGAAGAATCTTCCCCTTTCTTTCCCCCCTCGGTAGGATCAACTTCCTCCTCATTGATTAAACAACGGGCCGCCTCGGTTGCTATTCAACTATGAATTCCAAGGATTGATTTATTTGGTTTCGCACTTGCTTAATCCACAATAATTATGTGAACCATCATTGATGTGGTGAACTCAGCCATAACGAGATCAACTACACTTGGATGGCGCAACACTATCTTTTACTTGTTTCTTGCAACTACTACTTCTTTGGATCCAGCGCAACGTGTTACTTGTGTCGTGTTAAGTGCCTCAATTTGATGACTGTATCATTTGGCTAACACTTGACGGGTCATGTTCACTAGCATTAACCTGCATATAATCAAACAATATCAGTATCATTTCAAGATATGTAAAGAGCAAAATGCATAACGTATAGCATGCAATCTATCTATACGCGTCTATTATGATTGATGGTTCTAGAGTTTGTATTTGGTTTCTCAATTATGTGCTTGCCTAAATAACATCATCTCGTCAATTTAAAGATTGAAGTAGGAGATTCAAACACTTAATTTTTTCACATTGACCGCTAAAAAGAATGTGCTTTTTGACACTATTTAGAACCACGTGATAACCTAATGTATCTATCGCTTCCTCTCTACCATTTTTCTAACCAAAGACGCAATCTTTGTCCCTATCTAGTTATTCTCCACCGATTTCTCCTATATTTTGAAATTTATTAAAGTGTGAAATCATTGCATTTTTTCTTTGTATACTTCAAATCCAAAATGTATGTGATTTTCTGTGAAACCTTCACATTCTCAACATTCTAACTTGAAAGTAACGGGATTATGAATTTTGAGGCCAGTTTAAAATGTGAACAATGCAAGGTAGTTCGGAGTTGACGCCTAAAGGGGAGATAATCCTCCACTGTTTTTGCTAATTTATTCTTAAATTATTCATTATATTAGGTTTTATCCAATTTGCTTTTGCAAAATTTTTTGATTGTCGTATATTTAATACTTTTATACAAATTATGAGTCCATTCAAGGTATATATATATATATATATGTATATTAGTTACTTGTAATAACTAATGAAACCACACAACACAAAAATAATTTTCCTACCCTAGAACATCCGTCCGACGCCCCTCTCCAAGGTGTATTCTTTTTCTCCTTAATTCTTTTCTAGCAAATTGAATTAAGGGATCTCATATTCAGGTGTGGTGTGGACGCGTCTTTAAAGGACTTTAACGTTGAAGTCTCACGTAAACGGCTCAAATGAAGGAGGTTCAAAGTAAATCAATCAAAGGCAATTCTTGATTTACGTTTCTTGCACTTCTCATTTTTAATTTTACCATAAGCACCGTTTAATTTTATTGTTGTTGTAATTAACTATATCAAACACTCCGCAACTCCAAGGGTACACTACTTGGAATCATGGTATTATTATGTTCGGCTTTTAATTTACGTAATTTTATTTACCACTTCCAATTGCGCATTCTCGGATCGATTCACTCGCATTTTCATTGCTTTTAGATTGGAGCTGTAGCAGATGTGACTGGTATCAGCAACGATGATGCAACATATCTGTATGCATTCTAAGGAATTATACAATTTTACATTGCGGCAACTCAGTCCATTTTCGATTTCTCTCCTTAAGAGTATATCTGCACCCTCTAATTGAATGTATTGAAGAGGTTCGTAATCTGAAACCTCTAGGTTCTGGTTTTAAATAGCAAAATTACGAGCGTTGCTTATGAGAATATTTGAAAAACAAATTAGAGAGGAAAAGAATAATGAAACTTTTGATACAAGTTGAGAACTAAGAGCATTGCTCTGATTAATGAAGTGGAGTTATATTGGAAGCCGAGTGCTCTTTTGGAATGCATAAAAATAGTTTTATTTAAGTATATCATAGATCTATGTCACAAGACTATGATTAGGACATGTAGTAGAGAATAGAAGTAGTAATAAGTGTAACTGGTGTTGCGTCCCATTAAATACTGAAGGAATTGCAATAGGTAATTTTAATACAAAAAAGTCTAAACAAAGGCCTTTTCCACTGAAGACCAAAAGTACTACAAACAAAGTATAATGGATGTCGATGTCCCGGAAAAGAAACCACAAGGCTCTTGTGTGTGTCATGAAAGCTAGTGTGTTATTGTGAAGCAAGTTGACGACTGTATCATTTGGGATCATCTTCACTGGTATTACCCTGCACGTAATCAACAATATCAGTGCCATTTAAAAGTATGTTAAGAGCAAAATGCAATGTATCTATCTATACACGTCTATTACGATTGATGGCTCTAGAGTTTGTATTTGGTTTTTCGATAATGTGCTTGCCAAAATAACATCATCTCGTTAAAAACTGTGCAGGAATTTAAAGATTGAAGTAGGAGATACACTCAATTGTTTCGCATTGACCGCTAAAAAGAATGTGCTTTTTGACACTAATTAGAACCACATGATAACCTAATGTATCTATCGCTTCCTCTCTACCATTTTTCTAACCAAGGCGCAACCTTTGTCCCTATCGAGTTATTCTTCACCGATTTTTTTTCCATATTTTAGAATTCAAGAAAGGGTGAAACCATTGCATTTTTTCTTTGTATACTTAAAATCCAAAAGTGTATGTGATTTCTATGAAACCTTCACATTCTCAACATTCTAACTTGGAAATAATGGGATTACGAATTCTGAGGCCAGTTTAAAATGTGAAGAATGCAAGGTAGTTCGGAGTTGATGCCTAAAGGGGAGATTAATCCTCCACCATTTTTGTTAATTTATTCTCAAATTATTCATTATGTTAGGTTTTATCCAATTTGCTTTTTCAAAACCTTTTGATTGTCATACATTTAAGACTTTTGTACAAATTGTACAGAAACACCATATTTGTCCATATCAACATCCGAACTTTGTAGGTGTATCATAGAAAAATTTGTCAAAAAATCACTACTACGCAACCACAAATTAGTTTATTTTTGAACTTCAGAAATTAAATATCATACACTACACGGTAAAACGGTTGTCTAGATGCCATCTCATTGTTTATTTTTAAATTACTTGTACACCTATCATGTTAAAAGATTTGTTACCACATTTTGGCAAGTAGCAATATAGTTAATGCATGTATTTCTTTAAGTATTATCAATTCACTTATTTATCACAACAAAGCTAATTATACACTTTTTTGGAAGTCTAAAGAAAAAATTATCCATTTGTTCAAAAGTAATAAATCGAATGCACTTCAAACTTCAAAGTGTTCCCAAGAATATAAAAACTTCTTTAAATGACAATCAAAATCAATTAATGATTTTCTTTGAAAATAAAAACATGTGACTTTTTTAGGCACTTATCCACAAAAAAAAGGAAATGAAATACATCTATATACTTGTTAAAACTGACCAAAATGTTCAAACTTTGTAAATTTTTCTTAGAGAAATTGGTGCATTCCATACTGATTTTGAAAACATGAGTTGATAAAGCACTTGACAAGAGAAAACAAATCTTAGTAAAAGAATAAAAAAGAAAACATTTTCTTTAGAAATATACTATGGTTAATTACTCAATAAAACTAAAAAAATTCTCATATCTAGTACTAATTTGTTCATTAAAAAACATTTATCAAACGTTTGAGATTACGTATATTCACAAAATTCATGAAATCTTCTTAAAAAAAATTGATTGGCATCTAGACAACCGGTCTACACTTTAGCATAGTATTTAATTTCCCAAAGTCCACAAAATAAAATAACTCATGGTTGGATAATATAGATTTTTCGATATTTTTCAGTGGTACACCTGCAAACATAAGATGTTAACACGAACCAACATGATTTCTGTAAATTCATACAATAATTTTAAATGTATAACAACAAAAAGTTTCAAAACAAGCTCATGAAGAAAACCCAACACAACGAATTAACCAAGAATAAATTTAGAAAAAAGAGGGAGATTTGTTCTCCAATTTAGGTCTCAACTCTATACTTGCACCATTCACATTTCAACTGCCCCAAACATTCACAATCCTATTCTTTCCGAGTTAAAATGATGGTCACGTGAGTTTTTCAAAGAAATCAGCGCACAAAATTTGGATTTGAAGTTTACAAAGCATAAATTCAATGGTTTCAGCCTCCTTGATTTCAAAATATGGGAGAAAAGTCGGCAAGAAAAAACTGATAAGGACATTGATCTCTTTTTGGTTAGAAATTTGAAGAGAGGAATATGAAGATACATAAGTTAACATTAGGTTCTAAAATATCATCAAAAAGCATACTTTTAGCGGTCAAAATGTGTCCCAATTGAGTGTTTTAAATCCTATTCAACCCTTTTGATTCCCACACAGTTTTTAACAATATGACGTTTTCCGGTAACACAGAATTTGCAAAATCAAATTCAAACTGTAGCGCCTTCAACCTTTAATAAACGAGTACACATAACCTATAATACTAACTAATGCGCTTCACTTATAGAATCAAATATATGCATGCTACATGTTTGATTGCATAATACATACTTTCTGAATTTTCTAATGATGGCTCGTCATATCTAACTGATGCTTTTTGGGACTTGAAACATGCTAGACAATTCACAAGTTTAATGGCACTAGTAAGACATAGACAATGACAATATTGCTAACAATAAGCTTGCAAATAAAATAATTGCTAATAAATAATATGACATCACAATTCAATCAGCCCTTTCTCCTTGTACTTTGCATTAAGAGAGAACTACGAATAAACCAAGACATAGAAGAAAACGAGAAATTTTGAGATGAGATCAAATTGGAGTAGCAGAGAGTTTATAGCTGGCACTTAAATTTCAGTGAATAACATATATGCATTACGACAGGAGATAGGAGAAATTGACTGGAAAAAGATAATAGCAGTTAAGACAAAGTAGTAACTTACTGCTCTTCCCGATCAAAGCCAAACCTTTTCCAAACCAAAGTTGTAGCAAAGGAGAAAACATCACTAACCTCTCTTACCAATTCAAGGCCAATAGTCTGATTAAGAGAGAACTACGAAATCAAAATTGCAGTCTGATTAAGGCCAAAGTTGCAGTCTCAAGTTTGGTTTCAACTATCAACCACCAAATGGGAATCCACTGTGAAAGCATACAAATGTGATTAAATCCCATTACAAGAAGGGAAGGACCACCAAATCAAAATCAAAAAGACAAAAGAAAGACTAGATGAAATTATTTTTCGTATTTGAAGAGTCGAGATATACATTCATTTTTGGTGAAAATTTACAGAAAAAATCTACTAATTTCTACCAGCTGAAATTTGATCAAAAGGTGAAGGTCGAAAGTTCAATTGCAGCAGTTTTTTGGGGTCAAACTCTGAACATAATTGTTGACTGTTGTACAATATCGGATGTCCAAATGCAAGAACATTTGAGAACATAGAAACGAGAACCCCCGAAACAACTGTGTTCCTCCGTAAAATTAAACAAGGTGGTACAAACAAAAATAATTGAGGACAATCGACCAACACATCACACAAAGATCCTAAACCCTGTTCAAATATTGTATCTCAAAACTACGATAAACAATTATGAAGCCCCAACTTTACAGAGACGCTCAGCAAAAGGACATGAGAATAAAATCTAAATATCCCTCGAGATGGAGAGCAAAGAAACATGGAAGGAAGTCTACAAAAATCAAGAGTGTTGAGTTTCTTTTTCCTCCTTTTTCTCTTCATGCCATAACTTATAGAAGGTCAAAAGCAGAATATATAGACAACAAAAGCATTTTATCCATTCTAGTGACCAAAAGCATAGAAGCACCAACAGATTATAGTCATATGAAAAAACAACCATACCCAAAGGGAAGAGCCCTCCAAAATCTCCAATTCGGGGAGCCATCTTGGCTGTTCTCCTCATCAATGTCTACACCGGCATCCTTGTTTGCAACTCCCTCAACCCTTGTCTCGCACAACAGCTTCGAACCAGGTTTTGCCACTGCTGCTCCACTCCACATTGAAAGTGCAACACTGTCTTTTTTTGACTCTTGCAATTCCTGGAAAAATGGCAACAATTCTTTGGTTAAAATTATCCTCATGAATCTTGGGTAAAGCCGGATTGAACAAATTTGTGGTACAATGGAATACTTTTGTGAACTCATGCTTATTGAAGTAATTATAAGAGAGCCCTTGGAACAAATGGCCGAAACCTTCCAAGAAAAAAATCAAGAATATACAAAAGACCGTGTAATCTAAGTCGGTGATCTTTAAGAATTATTCAAATTAAATATTTCATAAACCATTGATGTAAGAAATTAAACGAACTCGTTTGATTTGAGTTGATGAATTTCAAGAATTACCTGAAGAGATAAGAGACGCAGGCCAAATGGTGGTCGGCACACGAGATTGGCGGTCGCAGGACGAGAACGGCGGACGGCGGAGGTGGCTGCCTAAGAAGACGACTGATGCCGCTGTTACAGTAGAAGTAGCGGTTGGGGGAGGAGAGGAGGGGCTGCCTTGAGAAGGTGAGGAGTGCCTTTTAGTATGAGGTGGCAACGGTATGAAATTCTAACGGTAACAATTTTTTTTTCTTTTTTGATCTAAAATAACAAAATTAACCTTCTTGCTTGGAAATTTAAATTGTTATCCAATTGAAAAAATAGATATTGAATATACATATTTTTTTGTACTTAAACAAACAATAAAGAATATGATATTAATTAGAATTTTTTGTACAAATATTAATATTTTTTATTGTGTAAATTAAAAAACTTGTTAGATAATATAGATCAGATTCTTTTTGATAAATTCAATATTTTTAATTCTTTATCCAAAAGCCGTTGGATAATATTGCTAAAATCTCTTTTGGATGAAATTTAATGATTTTTTATTTTAATATAAAAAATACAGTATATTCTATTTGGCATAATAAAATTTATTTAGGTTGACCACATTTACGGATGCGTGACGCTTAAGTGGATAGTTTCAATGATTCATTTTATTATCTCTAGATTAAAAATTTTAACCGATCATATCTAACAATCGTGTGAATTATAGTAGTCGAATGATATATTATAAAATATAAATTAATATATTAAAATCATAAAATAATGAAATCTAAATTACAAAAATCCTCAAAATGATGGTAAAGTGAATATTTGGGTTATGAATAAAATAATTTTTTTTTGGATAAATACAAAGAACAGTGAACTATTTGCTACGTGTGCTACTATAACTAAATACTAACTAAATTTTATTTTCAATAAATAGTTATCATTCATTTCTTACTGCAATATATAATTAAAAATCTCATATTTTAATTTTAGATGATATTAAAATATGATATTTTAGTTTATATTATCCAAAGTTAAACTTAATCAATAAGTTAGTACATTCTCATGAACTTTTTTGTATATAAATATTTAATGTAATTCTTATAAATTTTTACCATTTTAATTTCAACATCCACTACGACAAAATGCTTATATTTCAAAATTTTCACCACATATTATAATTGTTAGTCAATATACCATATTTTAATTTTGGATGATATTAAAGTATGGTATTTTGCTTTATTTTATCTAAAAACAAGCTTAACCAACAATTAGTATATTTTGATATATTTTTTTAATAAATATTTAATATAATGCGTATGAAATTTTATCGCTATAATTTCAATATCCACTAAAACAAAAATTCATTTATCCACTATGTATTAGAATTATGTCAATCTCTTATATTTTAGGTTTAGATGATATTAAAATATGGTATGTTAGTTTATATTATCTCAAAACAACGAGCTTAATGAACAATTCAGTTTTTGATATTTTTTTTATAAATAACTATTTAATATAATCCCTTTGATTTCAATATCCACTACAACAAAATACATTTATTTCAAAATTCACCATATATAAGAATTGTTAGTCAATATGTCATAGTTTAGTTTTAGATGATATTAAAAATATGGTATTTTGGTTTATATTATCTGAAAATAAACTTAACTACAATGTATTACGTTTTGATAAATTTTTTTGCAAATAGATGTTTAATATAGTGTATATAAATTTTACTATTATATTTAATATCCACTATAACAAAATATATTTGTTATTAGTTATCTTAACCCTATAATACTTATAAATAAATGATGGGTATGGCCCAGCATAATTAGGCCAAAAAACGAAATAAGAAGCCCAGACGCCTCACCTTCGTATGCCCATGACGAGGAAAGAAACCCAGGTTACATGGCCAAACACGCTCGGTCCAAACACTTGTAGCTGGCCCAATCCTCATATACATGGTGATCCTTGAAGCCTGGGTGGCAGATATATTAGCCCTCCACATAGCCCCCCCCCCCCCCCCCTATTGACATGGAATGTGCGTGGCAGGAAGACCTCCCCCAAGAACTCGGACTCTAACACACAGCAGACTCCTTGCGGTCTAGGAGTCATTCTCTGTCTCGGACTCTCTCCCTTACCTAAATAATGGTTCCAACAATATAATCCCTAAAAATAGAACTTGATCATATCTTATCTCAACTAATGCTACCCATTCACCGCAAGAATATGGAGCACGGTCGGTTCCCTGGTGAGGGGGGATACCTTCAAGAGACAGAACATTGGTTATCACTCTGCTATCATTCTCTGGCATTGACAAAATGCGATTTATTTATCTTTTCCAGCATTACGTTTCATTTCATTAACATTTTTTTATCACTTTGAACTATTGTTCTTCAGATCCAATACTAATTTGGACGCTAGAGTGCTAACATTTTATTTTGCAAGTTCTCTTTCTTAAAAGTTTTCGCTCCGTTTGTCCAATCTCGCTATCAAGACCCAAAGACTTGGGCTGGTGCTGAAATCGCATGCATCAATTGGTGCCATCTGTGGAAAATTGAGTTAAAGACGTGAATTGCCATGGAAACCCCTAGTAATACCGCAATAAGCAAAAGACTATGGAGACACCCGACAACACTCAGCCTCTCTAGGTCGTTGCAGGAACCTCCCTAACGCCAGTAGGAGGGTCCGGCCCCTATATTCCAGCTTCTATGATGCCTCTTAGGGTGAACCATTAGTCAATCCCCCAAAACGGAGTATTTCCTCCCTCACCGCATCAGGGGAACTCTCCTTAGTCTTGCTGGGCGCTACACAACAGGCTGTCGCAACAACCTTACGAGAACAAATAGTGATATTGGTTCCTAATTGCCCAGCCTCTGCGCTGGAAACAGGCGCCCTTCAAGAAGAGACAGAAAGAATTCCTTTGGGAGAATACATAGTCGGGACAGGAGCGCCTTCCTCCGGGGTACAGAGGCTCCCTGAAGCAAATCTGTCAGAGTTCCTTCGCAATGGCTGGCCCATTTAGAATGCTTCCAGAAAGACCTCCAAGATGTCCAACACCAAATAGTAGGAGTTCCAGGAGAAGAATTACAGAGTATCCCCTTAACAAATTTTGTGATGACCAACGAACTCCCTACCAACTGCCGTACTCCTGCTATCACCAAGTATGATGAATCGACCGACCCCTAGGAACACCTTTTACGCTTTGAGAATGCAGCCCTGCTGCACATCCATGCCTGGATGTGAACTTCTAATCATGATGGATGCCTCGCAAGGGTTCCATCAGATAATGCTGGTTCTTGAAGACCGAAAAAGAGTGAGCTTTATTACTTCTGTCGGACCTTATACTATATAGCCATGTCGTTTGGTCTGAAAATGCCGGAGCCACCTAACAATGCTTGGTGGAAAAAATATTATGCCCCCAACTTGAAAGGAACATGGAAATCTACGTAGACGACATGCTTTGAAAGACAGAGAAACACAAGACCATGTAGCGGACCTAGAGGAAACATTCATTGTCTTAAGAAAGCATTGACTGAAACTCAATTCTAGAAAATGTGCATTTAGAGTGAAGAGATGACGTTTCTTGGGATTCATGGTTACCCAGAGAGGAATGGAAGTCGACCTCATCAAGATCAAGGTAATTTTAGATATGAAAGTCCCCTCCAACATCAATAAAGTGCAAAGGTTGACAGGAATGATAGCATCACCATGCCAAATCATCTCTACATGAGCAGAAAAAAGCATGCCCTTCTTCAAAACACTTCGAAAAGCGAAAGACTTGAAGTGGGATGATTCCTGCCAAAATTCAGATTCAAGGCCTCGAACAATGAGGTTGAATACAAAGCATTGTTGTCGAGACTTAAGGCCCGAGCATCCCGTCTCCTGTTGTAGAGAGGGGTCCTCTATAAGAAGTCTTTCACACATCATTTGCTTAAATGTCTATCTCAACTCAAAGGGATCCATGTCCTGAAAGAAATAAATTGTGGCTGCAGAGCACATACGGATACTTGGATGCTTGCCAATAAAGCACTGCGAGCGGGATATTTAAGGCCCTCCATGACGCAAGACGCCAAGCAACTGGTGATCAAATGTGAAAAATATAAAAAATATTCTTTGCTTACACACCAAACCGCATAGCCCCTTACGACTATGTTATCACTTTGTCCCTTCACATAATGGGGGACAGACATTGTGGGACCATATCCCAAGGCACCCGACCAAAGAAAATTTCTACTAGAAGCTATTGACTACTTCACCAAGTGGGTGGAAGCTGAGCAACTCGCCTAAATAACAGAAATGGAAGTAATGAAAATTCATATGAAAAAATATCTTTGCCGTTTTGGGCTCTCACGAAAAATAATCTTACACAACGATCGACAGTTCCAAGGCCACATAATACAAGATTGGTGTAAGGGTTTACATATCAAATAAAGGTCTACTTTAGTAGCCCACCCCCAAGCAGAAGTGACCAGCCGAATCCTTATCAAGGAATCAAAAGACACCTAGAGCGAGTCGGGGGAAATTGGACAAATGAATTAACCAGTGTCCTATGAGCATATCGCATAACCCCTAGAGGGTCCACAGGAGAAAACCCCTTCAACATAGTGTACGGGACAGAAGCCATCATCCCTGCAGAGTTAGGGGTACCCTCTTACAGAATTCTCCATTTTCAGAATAAAATAAAAGGAAACTGCTAAGAGAAAATCTGGACCTCATCGAAGAATTGAGAGACAAAGCCTTCATTCGGATTCAAGGGTATAAAAACACTATGATCAACACTCACAATAAGAAAGTAAAAATATGAATCCTCCAAGTAGGTGACTTGGTATTACGAAGGGTAGATGCATCAAAATCAGTAGAAAAAATGGATCTCACTTGGGAAGGGCCTTTCAAGGTCACAACCATAATAGGACGAGGTGCTTAGAAATTGGAAGATACTGAGGACGACCATTGTCACGACCCTGGAACATTCATAACCTCAAGAGGTACTACTCATGATGAAGAATACCCTCATTCTACACCCCACATCATGCAATAAAGTCCTCTTGAAGGACTCTCCCTAAAAAATATCCTCCTGTAGGACATCCTACAATGGGTTTCCTGAAGGACTCCTCTTAAAATTTGTCCTCTCTATGTTTATCCTTCAACTAGCCTTCCCATAAAGGCTCCCCTTACAAAATTTACCCGTGATAGGCATCTTTCTCATCTCCATCTTCAATGGAGGAAAGTAAGCAAAAGAAGTAAATTGTTCCAACTAGAAACCACACTAGATTTTCAAATTTTTTCCCGACAGGCAAGGCCTTCATTCTTTTCTTTGGAAGTCACAGCAACAAAAGTTTCAGACAGACAGACATCGACATCCTTGGAGGTATCTCCCTCCTTTAAATATGTCCAGCAGGGAGGTCAGTGCAATGGACCTCTCCCCAACTTGAAGAGGAGGAAAGACGTCCTGAAATCAATGATCAGGGAAGGACCAAGGGGAGAGGCAAGATAAAAAAAAAAAAAAAAACTCTTCTTCCAGTGTTTCGGGGGGTGGGGGGAAGGCAGGAAGGAGATTCCAGGACAAGGCATGAACACAGAAAAACCAGCTTCCACTCTTTTCAAACGGTAACACTGAGCAAAGATACTGGTAGAAGTGGGAAATTGATGAAAACGAAAAATCATGAAGAAACAGGCAAAAAGTTTGAAAGAGTTGGGGAAGAGGGGATGGGGAAACGAATGCCTGATTTAAACTATGCAGAAAATAAGGTGAAGCAACTAGGGGGAGGAAGGTGGGGACGACTCTTGGGGGAAAGGGTGTAGAGTACAAAGGAAGGAGGAATAAAATACTCCCTTATCAACTGCTCTATCCTCATGACCTTGAGGACAGAGGATCCCCCACTACAGAGGCAAAGGAGAAACCTCCCTTTCCTCTTCTCAAGGGGAAGAATCTTCCCGTTTCTTTCCCCCCTCGGTAGGATCAACTTCCTCCTCGTTGATTAAACAACGGGCCGCCTCGGTTGCTATTCAACTATGAATTCCAAGGATTGATTTATTTGGTTTCGCACTTGCTTAATCCACAATAATTATGTGAACCATCATTGATGTGGTGAACTCAGCCATAACGAGATCAACTACACTTGGATGGCGCAACACTATCCTTTACTTGTTTCTTGCAACTACTACTTCTTTGGATCCAGCGCAACGTGTTACTTGTGTCGTGTTAAGTGCCTCAATTTGACGACTGTATCATTTGGCTAACACTTGACGGGTCATGTTCCCTAGCATTAACCTGCATATAATCAAACAATATCAGTATCATTTCAAGATATGTAAAGAGCAAAATGCATAACGTATAGCATGCAATCTATCTATACGCGTCTATTATGATTGACGGTTCTAGAGTTTGTATTTGGTTTCTCAATTATGTGCTTGCCTAAATAACATCATCTCGTCAATTTAAAGATTGAAGTAGAAGATTCAAACACTTAATTTTTTCACATTGACCGCTAAAAAGAATGTGCTTTTTGACACTATTTAGAACCACGTGATAACCTAATGTATCTATCGCTTCCTCTCTACCATTTTTCTAACCAAAGACGCAATCTTTGTCCCTATCTAGTTATTCTCCACCGATTTCTCCTATATTTTGAAATTTAAGAAAGTGTGAAATCATTGCATTTTTTCTTTGTATACTTCAAATCCAAAATGTATGTGATTTTCTGTGAAACCTTCACATTCTCAACATTCTAACTTGAAAGTAACGGGATTATGAATTTTGAGGCCAGTTTAAAATGTGAACAATGCAAGGTAGTTCGGAGTTGACGCATAAAGGGGAGATAATCCTCCACTGTTTTTGCTAATTTATTCTTAAATTATTCATTATATTAGGATTTATCCAATTTGCTTTTGCAAAATTTTTTGATTGTCGTACATTTAATACTTTTATACAAATTATGAGTCCATTCAAGGTATATATATATATATGTGTGTGTATATTAGTTACTTGTAATAACTAATGAAACCACACAACACAAAAATAATTTTCCTACCCTAGAACATCCGTCCGACGCCCCTCTCCAAGGTTTATTCTTTTTCTCCTTAATTCTTTTCTAGCAAATTGAATTAAGGGATCTCATATTCAGGTGTGGTGTGGATGCGTCTTTAAAGGACTTTAACGTTGAAGTCTCACGTAAACGGCTCAAATGAAGGAGGTTCAAAGTAAATCAATAAAAGAGAATATTTGAAAAACAAATTAGAGAGGAAAAGAATAATGAAACTTTTGATACAAGTTGAGAACTAAGAGCATTGCTCTGATTAATGAAGTGGAGTTGTACTGGAAGCCGAGTGCTCTTTTGGAATGCATAAAAATAGTTCTATTTAAGTATATCATAGATCTATGTCACAAGACTATGATTAGGACATGTAGTAGAGAATAGAAGTAGTAATAAGTGTAACTGGTGTTGCGTCCCATTAAATACTGAAGGAATTGCAATAGGTAATTTTAATACAAAAAAGTCTAAACAAAGGCCTTTTCCACTGAAGACCAAAAGTACTACAAACAAAGTATAATGGATGTCGATGTCCCGGAAAAGAAACCACAAGGCTCTTGTGTGTGTCATGAAAGCTAGTGTGTTATTGTGAAGCAAGTTGACGACTGTATCATTTGGGATCATCTTCACTGGTATTACCCTGCACGTAATCAACAATATCAGTGCCATTTAAAAGTATGTTAAGAGCAAAATGCAATGTGCTCTATACACGTCTATACACGTCTATTACGATTGATGGCTCTAGAGTTTGTATTTGGTTTTTCGATAATGTGCTTGCCAAAATAACATCATCTCGTTAAAAACTGTGCAGGAATTTAAAGATTGAAGTAGGAGATACACTCAATTGTTTCGCATTGACCGCTAAAAAGAATGTGCTTTTTGACACTAATTAGAACCACATGATAACCTAATGTATCTATCGCTTCCTCTCTACCATTTTTCTAACCAAGGCGCAACCTTTGTCCCTATCGAGTTATTCTTCACCGATTTTTTTTCCATATTTTAGAATTCAAGAAAGGGTGAAACCATTGCATTTTTTCTTTGTATACTTCAAATCCAAAAGTGTATATGATTTCTATGAAACCTTCACATTCTCAACATTCTAACTTGGAAATAATGGGATTACGAATTCTGAGGCCAGTTTAAAATGTGAAGAATGCAAGGTAGTTCGGAGTTGATGCCTAAAGGGGAGATTAATCCTCCACCATTTTTGTTAATTTATTCTCAGATTATTCATTATGTTAGGTTTTATCCAATTTGCTTTTTCAAAACCTTTTGATTGTCATACATTTAAGACTTTTGTACAAATTGTACAGAAACACCATATTTGTCCATATCAACATCCGAACTTTGTAGGTGTATCATAGAAAAATTTGTCAAAAAATCACTACTACGCAACCACAAATTAGTTTATTTTTGAACTTCAGAAATTAAATATCATACACTACACGGTAAAACGGTTGTCTAGATGCCATCTCATTGTTTATTTTTAAATTACTTGTACACCTATCATGTTAAAAGATTTGTTACCACATTTTGGCAAGTAGCAATATAGTTAATGCATGTATTTCTTTAAGTATTATCAATTCACTTATTTATCACAACAAAGCTAATTATACACTTTTTTGGAAGTCTAAAGAAAAAATTATCCATTTGTTCAAAAGTAATAAATCGAATGCACTTCAAACTTCAAAGTGTTCCCAAGAATACAAAAACTTCTTTAAATGACAATCAAAATCAATTAATGATTTTCTTTGAAAATAAAAACATGTGACTTTTTTAGGCACTTATCCACAAAAAAAAGGAAATGAAATACATCTATATACTTGTTAAAACTGACCAAAATGTTCAAACTTTGTAAATTTTTCTTAGAGAAATTGGTGCATTCCATACTGATTTTGAAAACATGAGTTGATAAAGCACTTGACAAGAGAAAACAAATCTTAGTAAAAGAATAAAAAAGAAAACATTTTCTTTAGAAATATACTATGGTTAATTACTCAATAAAACTAAAAAAATTCTCATATCTAGTACTAATTTGTTCATTAAAAAACATTTATCAAACGTTTGAGATTACGTATATTCACAAAATTCATGAAATCTTCTTAAAAAAAATTGATTGGCATCTAGACAACCGGTCTACACTTTAGCATAGTATTTAATTTCCCAAAGTCCACAAAATAAAATAACTCATGGTTGGATAATATAGATTTTTCGATATTTTTCAGTGGTACACCTGCAAACATAAGATGTTAACACGAACCAACATGATTTCTGTAAATTCATACAATAATTTTAAATGTATAACAACAAAAAGTTTCAAAACAAGCTCATGAAGAAAACCCAACACAACGAATTAACCAAGAATAAATTTACAAAAAAGAGGGAGATTTGTTCTCCAATTTAGGTCTCAACTCTATACTTGCACCATTCACATTTCAACTGCCCCAAACATTCACAATCCTATTCTTTCCGAGTTAAAATGATGGTCACGTGAGTTTTTCAAAGAAATCAGCGCACAAAATTTGGATTTGAAGTTTACAAAGCATAAATTCAATGGTTTCAGCCTCCTTGATTTCAAAATATGGGAGAAAAGTCGGCAAGAAAAAACTGATAAGGACATTGGTCTCTTTTTGGTTAGAAATTTGAAGAGAGGAATATGAAGATACATAAGTTAACATTAGGTTCTAAAATATCATCAAAAAGCATACTTTTAGCGGTCAAAATGTGTCCCAATTGAGTGTTTTAAATCCTATTCAACCCTTTTGATTCCCACACAGTTTTTAACAATATGACGTGTTCCGGTAACACAGAATTTGCAAAACCAAATTCAAACTGTAGCGCCTTCAACCTTTAATAAACGAGTACACATAACCTATAATACTAACTAATGCGCTTCACTTATAGAATCAAATATATGCATGCTACATGTTTGATTGCATAATACATACTTTCTGAATTTTCTAATGATGGCTCGTCATATCTAACTGATGCTTTTTGGGACTTGAAACATGCTAGACAATTCACAAGTTTAATGGCACTAGTAAGACATAGACAATGACAATATTGCTAACAATAAGCTTGCAAATAAAATAATTGCTAATAAATAATATGACATCACAATTCAATCAGCCCTTTCTCCTTGTACTTTGCATTAAGAGAGAACTACGAATAAACCAAGACATAGAAGAAAACGAGAAATTTTGAGATGAGATCAAATTGGAGTAGCAGAGAGTTTATAGCTGGCACTTAAATTTCAGTGAATAACATATATGCATTACGACAGGAGATAGGAGAAATTGACTGGAAAAAGATAATAGCAGTTAAGACAAAGTAGTAACTTACTGCTCTTCCCGATCAAAGCCAAACCTTTTCCAAACCAAAGTTGTAGCAAAGGAGAAAACATCACTAACCTCTCTTACCAATTCAAGGCCAATAGTCTGATTAAGAGAGAACTACGAAATCAAAATTGCAGTCTGATTAAGGCCAAAGTTGCAGTCTCAAGTTTGGTTTCAACTATCAACCACCGAATGGGAATCCACTGTGAAAGCATACAAATGTGATTAAATCCCATTACAAGAAGGGAAGGACCACCAAATCAAAATCAAAAAGACAAAAGAAAGACTAGATGAAATTATTTTTCGTATTTGAAGAGTCGAGATATACATGCATTTTTGGTGAAAATTTACAGAAAAAATCTACTAATTTCTACCAGCTGAAATTTGATCAAAAGGTGAAGGTCGAAAGTTCAATTGCAGCAGTTTTTTGGGGTCAAACTCTGAACATAATTGTTGACTGTTGTACAATATCGGATGTCCAAATGCAAGAACATTTGAGAACATAGAAACGAGAACCCCCGAAACAACTGTGTTCCTCCGTAAAATTAAACAAGGTGGTACAAACAAAAATAATTGAGGACAATCGACCAACACATCACACAAAGATCCTAAACCCTGTTCAAATATTGTATCTCAAAACTACGATAAACAATTATGAAGCCCCAACTTTACAGAGACGCTCAGCAAAAGGACATGAGAATAAAATCTAAATATCCCTCGAGATGGAGAGCAAAGAAACATGGAAGGAAGTCTACAAAAATCAAGAGTGTTGAGTTTCTTTTTCCTCCTTTTTCTCTTCATGCCATAACTTATAGAAGGTCAAAAGCAGAATATATAGACAACAAAAGCATTTTATCCATTCTAGTGACCAAAAGCATAGAAGCACCAACAGATTATAGTCATATGAAAAAACAACCATACCCAAAGGGAAGAGCCCTCCAAAATCTCCAATTCGGGGAGCCATCTTGGCTGTTCTCCTCATCAATGTCTACACCGGCATCCTTGTTTGCAACTCCCTCAACCCTTGTCTCGCACAACAGCTTCGAACCAGGTTTTGCCACTGCTGCTCCACTCCACATTGAAAGTGCAACACTGTCTTTTTTTGACTCTTGCAATTCCTGGAAAAATGGCAACAATTCTTTGGTTAAAATTATCCTCATGAATCTTGGGTAAAGCCGGATTGAACAAATTTGTGGTACAATGGAATACTTTTGTGAACTCATGCTTATTGAAGTAATTATAAGAGAGCCCTTGGAACAAATGGCCGAAACCTTCCAAGAAAAAAATCAAGAATATACAAAAGACCGTGTAATCTAAGTCGGTGATCTTTAAGAATTATTCAAATTAAATATTTCATAAACCATTGATGTAAGAAATTAAACGAACTCGTTTGATTTGAGTTGATGAATTTCAAGAATTACCTGAAGAGATAAGAGACGCAGGCCAAATGGTGGTCGGCACACGAGATTGGCGGTCGCAGGACGAGAACGGCGGACGGCGGAGGTGGCTGCCTAAGAAGACGACTGATGCCGCTGTTACAGTAGAAGTAGCGGTTGGGGGAGGAGAGGAGGGGCTGCCTTGAGAAGGTGAGGAGTGCCTTTTAGTATGAGGTGGCAACGGTATGAAATTCTAACGGTAACAATTTTTTTTTCTTTTTTGATCTAAAATAACAAAATTAACCTTCTTGCTTGGAAATTTAAATTGTTATCCAATTGAAAAAATAGATATTGAATATACATATTTTTTTGTACTTAAACAAACAATAAAGAATATGATATTAATTAGAATTTTTTGTACAAATATTAATATTTTTTATTGTGTAAATTAAAAAACTTGTTAGATAATATAGATCAGATTCTTTTTGATAAATTCAATATTTTTAATTCTTTATCCAAAAGCCGTTGGATAATATTGCTAAAATCTCTTTTGGATGAAATTTAATGATTTTTTATTTTAATATAAAAAATACAGTATATTCTATTTGGCATAATAAAATTTATTTAGGTTGACCACATTTACGGATGCGTGACGCTTAAGTGGATAGTTTCAATGATTCATTTTATTATCTCTAGATTAAAAATTTTAACCGATCATATCTAACAATCGTGTGAATTATAGTAGTCGAATGATATATTATAAAATATAAATTAATATATTAAAATCATAAAATAATGAAATCTAAATTACAAAAATCCTCAAAATGATGGTAAAGTGAATATTTGGGTTATGAATAAAATAATTTTTTTTTGGATAAATACAAAGAACAGTGAACTATTTGCTACGTGTGCTACTATAACTAAATACTAACTAAATTTTATTTTCAATAAATAGTTATCATTCATTTCTTACTGCAATATATAATTAAAAATCTCATATTTTAATTTTAGATGATATTAAAATATGATATTTTAGTTTATATTATCCAAAGTTAAACTTAATCAATAAGTTAGTACATTCTCATGAACTTTTTTGTATATAAATATTTAATGTAATTCTTATAAATTTTTACCATTTTAATTTCAACATCCACTACGACAAAATGCTTATATTTCAAAATTTTCACCACATATTATAATTGTTAGTCAATATACCATATTTTAATTTTGGATGATATTAAAGTATGGTATTTTGCTTTATTTTATCTAAAAACAAGCTTAACCAACAATTAGTATATTTTGATATATTTTTTTAATAAATATTTAATATAATGCGTATGAAATTTTATCGCTATAATTTCAATATCCACTAAAACAAAAATTCATTTATCCACTATGTATTAGAATTATGTCAATCTCTTATATTTTAGGTTTAGATGATATTAAAATATGGTATGTTAGTTTATATTATCTCAAAACAACGAGCTTAATGAACAATTCAGTTTTTGATATTTTTTTTATAAATAACTATTTAATATAATCCCTTTGATTTCAATATCCACTACAACAAAATACATTTATTTCAAAATTCACCATATATAAGAATTGTTAGTCAATATGTCATAGTTTAGTTTTAGATGATATTAAAAATATGGTATTTTGGTTTATATTATCTGAAAATAAACTTAACTACAATGTATTACGTTTTGATAAATTTTTTTGCAAATAGATGTTTAATATAGTGTATATAAATTTTACTATTATATTTAATATCCACTATAACAAAATATATTTGTTATTAGTTATCTTAACCCTATAATACTTATAAATAAATGATGGGTATGGCCCAGCATAATTAGGCCAAAAAACGAAATAAGAAGCCCAGACGCCTCACCTTCGTATGCCCATGACGAGGAAAGAAACCCAGGTTACATGGCCAAACACGCTCGGTCCAAACACTTGTAGCTGGCCCAATCCTCATATACATGGTGATCCTTGAAGCCTGGGTGGCAGATATATTAGCCCTCCACATAGCCCCCCCCCCCCCTATTGACATGGAATGTGCGTGGCAGGAAGACCTCCCCCAAGAACTCGGACTCTAACACACAGCAGACTCCTTGCGGTCTAGGAGTCATTCTCTGTCTCGGACTCTCTCCCTTACCTAAATAATGGTTCCAACAATATAATCCCTAAAAATAGAACTTGATCATATCTTATCTCAACTAATGCTACCCATTCACCGCAAGAATATGGAGCACGGTCGGTTCCCTGGTGAGGGGGGATACCTTCAAGAGACAGAACATTGGTTATCACTCTGCTATCATTCTCTGGCATTGACAAAATGCGATTTATTTATCTTTTCCAGCATTACGTTTCATTTCATTAACATTTTTTTATCACTTTGAACTATTGTTCTTCAGATCCAATACTAATTTGGACGCTAGAGTGCTAACATTTTATTTTGCAAGTTCTCTTTCTTAAAAGTTTTCGCTCCGTTTGTCCAATCTCGCTATCAAGACCCAAAGACTTGGGCTGGTGCTGAAATCGCATGCATCAATTGGTGCCATCTGTGGAAAATTGAGTTAAAGACGTGAATTGCCATGGAAACCCCTAGTAATACCGCAATAAGCAAAAGACTATGGAGACACCCGACAACACTCAGCCTCTCTAGGTCGTTGCAGGAACCTCCCTAACGCCAGTAGGAGGGTCCGGCCCCTATATTCCAGCTTCTATGATGCCTCTTAGGGTGAACCATTAGTCAATCCCCCAAAACGGAGTATTTCCTCACTCACCGCATCAGGGGAACTCTCCTTAGTCTTGCTGGGCGCTACACAACAGGCTGTCGCAACAACCTTACGAGAACAAATAGTGATATTGGTTCCTAATTGCCCAGCCTCTGCGCTGGAAACAGGCGCCCTTCAAGAAGAGACAGAAAGAATTCCTTTGGGAGAATACATAGTCGGGACAGGAGCGCCTTCCTCCGGGGTACAGAGGCTCCCTGAAGCAAATCTGTCAGAGTTCCTTCGCAATGGCTGGCCCATTTAGAATGCTTCCAGAAAGACCTCCAAGATGTCCAACACCAAATAGTAGGAGTTCCAGGAGAAGAATTACAGAGTATCCCCTTAACAAATTTTGTGATGACCAACGAACTCCCTACCAACTGCCGTACTCCT
This sequence comes from Sesamum indicum, assembly GCF_026168435.1. Lineage (NCBI taxonomy): Eukaryota > Viridiplantae > Streptophyta > Magnoliopsida > Lamiales > Pedaliaceae > Sesamum > Sesamum indicum. The sequence goes on from NC_142667.1 coordinate 15,345,441, forward strand.
GCTATCACCAAGTATGATGAATCGACCGACCCCTAGGAACACCTTTTACGCTTTGAGAATGCAGCCCTGCTGCACATCCATGCCTGGATGTGAACTTCTAATCATGATGGATGCCTCGCAAGGGTTCCATCAGATAATGCTGGTTCTTGAAGACCGAAAAAGAGTGAGCTTTATTACTTCTGTCGGACCTTATACTATATAGCCATGTCGTTTGGTCTGAAAATGCCGGAGCCACCTAACAATGCTTGGTGGAAAAAATATTATGCCCCCAACTTGAAAGGAACATGGAAATCTACGTAGACGACATGCTTTGAAAGACAGAGAAACACAAGACCATGTAGCGGACCTAGAGGAAACATTCATTGTCTTAAGAAAGCATTGACTGAAACTCAATTCTAGAAAATGTGCATTTAGAGTGAAGAGATGACGTTTCTTGGGATTCATGGTTACCCAGAGAGGAATGGAAGTCGACCTCATCAAGATCAAGGTAATTTTAGATATGAAAGTCCCCTCCAACATCAATAAAGTGCAAAGGTTGACAGGAATGATAGCATCACCATGCCAAATCATCTCTACATGAGCAGAAAAAAGCATGCCCTTCTTCAAAATACTTCGAAAAGCGAAAGACTTGAAGTGGGATGATTCCTGCCAAAATTCAGATTCAAGGCCTCGAACAATGAGGTTGAATACAAAGCATTGTTGTCGAGACTTAAGGCCCGAGCATCCCGTCTCCTGTTGTAGAGAGGGGTCCTCTATAAGAAGTCTTTCACACATCATTTGCTTAAATGTCTATCTCAACTCAAAGGGATCCATGTCCTGAAAGAAATAAATTGTGGCTGCAGAGCACATACGGATACTTGGATGCTTGCCAATAAAGCACTGCGAGCGGGATATTTAAGGCCCTCCATGACGCAAGACGCCAAGCAACTGGTGATCAAATGTGAAAAATATCGAAAATATTCTTTGCTTACACACCAAACCGCATAGCCCCTTACGACTATGTTATCACTTTGTCCCTTCACATAATGGGGGACAGACATTGTGGGACCATATCCCAAGGCACCCGACCAAAGAAAATTTCTACTAGAAGCTATTGACTACTTCACCAAGTGGGTGGAAGCTGAGCAACTCGCCTAAATAACAGAAATGGAAGTAATGAAAATTCATATGAAAAAATATCTTTGCTGTTTTGGGCTCTCACAAAAAATAATCTTACACAACGATCGACAGTTCCAAGGCCACATAATACAAGAATGGTGTAAGGGTTTACATATCAAATAAAGGTCTACTTCAGTAGCCCACCCCCAAGCAGAAGTGACCAGCCGAATCCTTATCAAGGAATCAAAAGACACCTAGAGCGAGTCGGGGGAAATTGGACAAATGAATTAACCAGTGTCCTATGAGCATATCGCATAACCCCTAGAGGGTCCACAGGAGAAAACCCCTTCACCATAGTGTACGGAACAGAAGCCATCATCCCTGCAGAGTTAGGGGTGCCCTCTTACAGAATTCTCCATTTTCAGAATAAAATAACAGGAAACTGCTAAGAGAAAATCTTGACCTCATCGAAGAATTGAGAGACAAAGCCTTCATTCGGATTCAAGGGTATAAAAACACTATGACCAACACTCACAATAAGAAAGTAAAAATATGAATCCTCCAAGTAGGTGACTTGGTATTACGAAGGGTAGATGCATCAAAATCAGTAGAAAAAATGGATCTCACTTGGGAAGGGCCTTTCAAGGTCACAACCATAATAGGACGAGGTGCTTAGAAATTGGAAGATACTGAGGACGACCATTGTCACGACCCTGGAACATTCATAACCTCAAGAGGTACTACTCATGATGAAGAATACCCTCATTCTACACCCCACATCATGCAATAAAGTCCTCTTGAAGGACTCTCCCTAAAAAATATCCTCCTGTAGGACATCCTACAATGGGTTTCCTGAAGGACTCCTCTTAAAATTTGTCCTCTCTATGTTTATCATTCAACTAGCCTTCCCATAAAGGCTCCCCTTACTAAATTTACCCGTGATAGGCATCTTTCTCATCTCCATCTTCAATGGAGGAAAGTAAGCAAAAGAAGTAAATTGTTCCAACTAGAAACCACACTAGATTTTCAAATTTTTTCCCTACAGGCAAGGCCTTCATTCTTTTCTTTGGAAGTCACAACAACAAAAGTTTCAGACAGACAGACATCGACATCCTTGGAGGTATCTCCCTCCTTTAAATATGTCCAGCAGGGAGGTCAGTGCAATGGACCTCTCCCCAACTTGAAGAGGAGGAAGGACGTCTTGAAATCAATGATCAGGGAAGGACCAAGGGGAGAGGCAAGATAAAAAAAAAAAAAAAAAAAAAAAACTCTTCTTCCAGTGTTTCGGGGGGTAGGGGGAAGGCAGGAAGGAGATTCCAGGACGAGGCATGAACACAGAAAAACCAGCTTCCACTCTTTTCAAACGGTAACACTGAGCAAAGATACTGGTAGAAGTGGGAAATTGATGAAAACGAAAAATCATGAAGAAACAGGCAAAAAGTTTGAAGGAGTTGGGGAAGAGGGGATGGGGAAACGAATGCCTGATTTAAACTATGCAGAAAATAAGGTGAAGCAACTAGGGGGAGGAAGGTGGGGACGACTCTTGGGGGAAAGGGTGTAGAGTACAAAGGAAGGAGGAATAAAATACTCCCTTATCAACTGCTCTATCCTCATGACCTTGAGGACAGAGGATCCCCCACTACAGAGGCAAAGGAGAAACCTCCCTTTCCTCTTCTCAAGGGGAAGAATCTTCCCGTTTCTTTCCCCCCTCGGTAGGATCAACTTCCTCCTCGTTGATTAAACAACGGGCCGCCTCGGTTGCTATTCAACTATGAATTCCAAGGATTGATTTATTTGGTTTCGCACTTGCTTAATCCACAATAATTATGTGAACCATCATTGATGTGGTGAACTCAGCCATAACGAGATCAACTACACTTGGATGGCGCAACACTATCCTTTACTTGTTTCTTGCAACTACTACTTCTTTGGATCCAGCGCAACGTGTTACTTGTGTCGTGTTAAGTGCCTCAATTTGACGACTGTATCATTTGGCTAACACTTGACGGGTCATGTTCCCTAGCATTAACCTGCATATAATCAAACAATATCAGTATCATTTCAAGATATGTAAAGAGCAAAATGCATAACGTATAGCATGCAATCTATCCATACGCGTCTATTATGATTGACGGTTCTAGAGTTTGTATTTGGTTTCTCAATTATGTGCTTGCCTAAATAACATCATCTCGTCAATTTAAAGATTGAAGTAGAAGATTCAAACACTTAATTTTTTCACATTGACCGCTAAAAAGAATGTGCTTTTTGACACTATTTAGAACCACGTGATAACCTAATGTATCTATCGCTTCCTCTCTACCATTTTTCTAACCAAAGACGCAATCTTTGTCCCTATCTAGTTATTCTCCACCGATTTCTCCTATATTTTGAAATTTAAGAAAGTGTGAAATCATTGCATTTTTTCTTTGTATACTTCAAATCCAAAATGTATGTGATTTTCTGTGAAACCTTCACATTCTCAACATTCTAACTTGAAAGTAACGGGATTATGAATTTTGAGGCCAGTTTAAAATGTGAACAATGCAAGGTAGTTCGGAGTTGACGCATAAAGGGGAGATAATCCTCCACTGTTTTTGCTAATTTATTCTTAAATTATTCATTATATTAGGATTTATCCAATTTGCTTTTGCAAAATTTTTTGATTGTCGTACATTTAATACTTTTATACAAATTATGAGTCCATTCAAGGTATATATATATATATATATATGTGTGTGTATATTAGTTACTTGTAATAACTAATGAAACCACACAACACAAAAATAATTTTCCTACCCTAGAACATCCGTCCGACGCCCCTCTCCAAGGTTTATTCTTTTTCTCCTTAATTCTTTTCTAGCAAATTGAATTAAGGGATCTCATATTCAGGTGTGGTGTGGATGCGTCTTTAAAGGACTTTAACGTTGAAGTCTCACGTAAACGGCTCAAATGAAGGAGGTTCAAAGTAAATCAATCAAAGGCAATTCTTGATTTACGTTTCTTGCACTTCTCATTTTTAATTTTACCATAAGCACCGTTTAATTTTATTGTTGTTGTAATTAACTATATCAAACGCGCCGCAACTCCAAGGGTACACCACTTGGAATCATGGTATTATTATGTTCGGCTTTTAATTTACGTAATTTTATTTACCGCTTCCAATTGCGCATTCTCGGATCGATTCACTCGCATTTTCATTGCTTTTAGATTGGAGCTGTAGCAGATGTGACTGGTATCAGCAACGATGATGCAACATATCTGTATGCATTCTAAGGAATTATACAATTTACATTGCGGCAACTCAGTCCATTTTCGATTTCTCTCCTTAAGAGTATATCTGCACCCTCTAATTGAATGTATTGAAGAGGTTCGTAATCTGAAACCTCTAGGTTCTGGTTTTAAATAGCAAAATTACGAGCGTTGCTTATGAGAATATTTGAAAAACAAATTAGAGAGGAAAAGAATAATGAAACTTTTGATACAAGTTGAGAACTAAGAGCATTGCTCTGATTAATGAAGTGGAGTTGTACTGGAAGCCGAGTGCTCTTTTGGAATGCATAAAAATAGTTCTATTTAAGTATATCATAGATCTATGTCACAAGACTATGATTAGGACATGTAGTAGAGAATAGAAGTAGTAATAAGTGTAACTGGTGTTGCGTCCCATTAAATACTGAAGGAATTGCAATAGGTAATTTTAATACAAAAAAGTCTAAACAAAGGCCTTTTCCACTGAAGACCAAAAGTACTACAAACAAAGTATAATGGATGTCGATGTCCCGGAAAAGAAACCACAAGGCTCTTGTGTGTGTCATGAAAGCTAGTGTGTTATTGTGAAGCAAGTTGACGACTGTATCATTTGGGATCATCTTCACTGGTATTACCCTGCACGTAATCAACAATATCAGTGCCATTTAAAAGTATGTTAAGAGCAAAATGCAATGTATCTATCTATACACGTCTATTACGATTGATGGCTCTAGAGTTTGTATTTGGTTTTTCGATAATGTGCTTGCCAAAATAACACCATCTCGTTAAAAACTGTGCAGGAATTTAAAGATTGAAGTAGGAGATTCAAACACTCAATTGTTTCGCATTGACCGCTAAAAAGAATGTGCTTTTTGACACTAATTAGAACCACATGATAACCTAATGTATCTATCGCTTCCTCTCTACCATTTTTCTAACCAAGGCGCAACCTTTGTCCCTATCGAGTTATTCTTCACCGATTTTTTTTCCATATTTTAGAATTCAAGAAAGGGTGAAACCATTGCATTTTTTCTTTGTATACTTCAAATCCAAAAGTGTATATGATTTCTATGAAACCTTCACATTCTCAACATTCTAACTTGGAAATAATGGGATTACGAATTCTGAGGCCAGTTTAAAATGTGAAGAATGCAAGGTAGTTCGGAGTTGATGCCTAAAGGGGAGATTAATCCTCCACCATTTTTGTTAATTTATTCTCAGATTATTCATTATGTTAGGTTTTATCCAATTTGCTTTTTCAAAACCTTTTGATTGTCATACATTTAAGACTTTTGTACAAATTGTACAGAAACACCATATTTGTCCATATCAACATCCGAACTTTGTAGGTGTATCATAGAAAAATTTGTCAAAAAATCACTACTACGCAACCACAAATTAGTTTATTTTTGAACTTCAGAAATTAAATATCATACACTACACGGTAAAACGGTTGTCTAGATGCCATCTCATTGTTTATTTTTAAATTACTTGTACACCTATCATGTTAAAAGATTTGTTACCACATTTTGGCAAGTAGCAATATAGTTAATGCATGTATTTCTTTAAGTATTATCAATTCACTTATTTATCACAACAAAGCTAATTATACACTTTTTTGGAAGTCTAAAGAAAAAATTATCCATTTGTTCAAAAGTAATAAATCGAATGCACTTCAAACTTCAAAGTGTTCCCAAGAATACAAAAACTTCTTTAAATGACAATCAAAATCAATTAATGATTTTCTTTGAAAATAAAAACATGTGACTTTTTTAGGCACTTATCCACAAAAAAAAGGAAATGAAATACATCTATATACTTGTTAAAACTGACCAAAATGTTCAAACTTTGTAAATTTTTCTTAGAGAAATTGGTGCATTCCATACTGATTTTGAAAACATGAGTTGATAAAGCACTTGACAAGAGAAAACAAATCTTAGTAAAAGAATAAAAAAGAAAACATTTTCTTTAGAAATATACTATGGTTAATTACTCAATAAAACTAAAAAAATTCTCATATCTAGTACTAATTTGTTCATTAAAAAACATTTATCAAACGTTTGAGATTACGTATATTCACAAAATTCATGAAATCTTCTTAAAAAAAATTGATTGGCATCTAGACAACCGGTCTACACTTTAGCATAGTATTTAATTTCCCAAAGTCCACAAAATAAAATAACTCATGGTTGGATAATATAGATTTTTCGATATTTTTCAGTGGTACACCTGCAAACATAAGATGTTAACACGAACCAACATGATTTCTGTAAATTCATACAATAATTTTAAATGTATAACAACAAAAAGTTTCAAAACAAGCTCATGAAGAAAACCCAACACAACGAATTAACCAAGAATAAATTTACAAAAAAGAGGGAGATTTGTTCTCCAATTTAGGTCTCAACTCTATACTTGCACCATTCACATTTCAACTGCCCCAAACATTCACAATCCTATTCTTTCCGAGTTAAAATGATGGTCACGTGAGTTTTTCAAAGAAATCAGCGCACAAAATTTGGATTTGAAGTTTACAAAGCATAAATTCAATGGTTTCAGCCTCCTTGATTTCAAAATATGGGAGAAAAGTCGGCAAGAAAAAACTGATAAGGACATTGGTCTCTTTTTGGTTAGAAATTTGAAGAGAGGAATATGAAGATACATAAGTTAACATTAGGTTCTAAAATATCATCAAAAAGCATACTTTTAGCGGTCAAAATGTGTCCCAATTGAGTGTTTTAAATCCTATTCAACCCTTTTGATTCCCACACAGTTTTTAACAATATGACGTGTTCCGGTAACACAGAATTTGCAAAACCAAATTCAAACTGTAGCGCCTTCAACCTTTAATAAACGAGTACACATAACCTATAATACTAACTAATGCGCTTCACTTATAGAATCAAATATATGCATGCTACATGTTTGATTGCATAATACATACTTTCTGAATTTTCTAATGATGGCTCGTCATATCTAACTGATGCTTTTTGGGACTTGAAACATGCTAGACAATTCACAAGTTTAATGGCACTAGTAAGACATAGACAATGACAATATTGCTAACAATAAGCTTGCAAATAAAATAATTGCTAATAAATAATATGACATCACAATTCAATCAGCCCTTTCTCCTTGTACTTTGCATTAAGAGAGAACTACGAATAAACCAAGACATAGAAGAAAACGAGAAATTTTGAGATGAGATCAAATTGGAGTAGCAGAGAGTTTATAGCTGGCACTTAAATTTCAGTGAATAACATATATGCATTACGACAGGAGATAGGAGAAATTGACTGGAAAAAGATAATAGCAGTTAAGACAAAGTAGTAACTTACTGCTCTTCCCGATCAAAGCCAAACCTTTTCCAAACCAAAGTTGTAGCAAAGGAGAAAACATCACTAACCTCTCTTACCAATTCAAGGCCAATAGTCTGATTAAGAGAGAACTACGAAATCAAAATTGCAGTCTGATTAAGGCCAAAGTTGCAGTCTCAAGTTTGGTTTCAACTATCAACCACCGAATGGGAATCCACTGTGAAAGCATACAAATGTGATTAAATCCCATTACAAGAAGGGAAGGACCACCAAATCAAAATCAAAAAGACAAAAGAAAGACTAGATGAAATTATTTTTCGTATTTGAAGAGTCGAGATATACATGCATTTTTGGTGAAAATTTACAGAAAAAATCTACTAATTTCTACCAGCTGAAATTTGATCAAAAGGTGAAGGTCGAAAGTTCAATTGCAGCAGTTTTTTGGGGTCAAACTCTGAACATAATTGTTGACTGTTGTACAATATCGGATGTCCAAATGCAAGAACATTTGAGAACATAGAAACGAGAACCCCCGAAACAACTGTGTTCCTCCGTAAAATTAAACAAGGTGGTACAAACAAAAATAATTGAGGACAATCGACCAACACATCACACAAAGATCCTAAACCCTGTTCAAATATTGTATCTCAAAACTACGATAAACAATTATGAAGCCCCAACTTTACAGAGACGCTCAGCAAAAGGACATGAGAATAAAATCTAAATATCCCTCGAGATGGAGAGCAAAGAAACATGGAAGGAAGTCTACAAAAATCAAGAGTGTTGAGTTTCTTTTTCCTCCTTTTTCTCTTCATGCCATAACTTATAGAAGGTCAAAAGCAGAATATATAGACAACAAAAGCATTTTATCCATTCTAGTGACCAAAAGCATAGAAGCACCAACAGATTATAGTCATATGAAAAAACAACCATACCCAAAGGGAAGAGCCCTCCAAAATCTCCAATTCGGGGAGCCATCTTGGCTGTTCTCCTCATCAATGTCTACACCGGCATCCTTGTTTGCAACTCCCTCAACCCTTGTCTCGCACAACAGCTTCGAACCAGGTTTTGCCACTGCTGCTCCACTCCACATTGAAAGTGCAACACTGTCTTTTTTTGACTCTTGCAATTCCTGGAAAAATGGCAACAATTCTTTGGTTAAAATTATCCTCATGAATCTTGGGTAAAGCCGGATTGAACAAATTTGTGGTACAATGGAATACTTTTGTGAACTCATGCTTATTGAAGTAATTATAAGAGAGCCCTTGGAACAATTGGCCGAAACCTTCCAAGAAAAAAATCAAGAATATACAAAAGACCGTGTAATCTAAGTCGGTGATCTTTAAGAATTATTCAAATTAAATATTTCATAAACCATTGATGTAAGAAATTAAACGAACTCGTTTGATTTGAGTTGATGAATTTCAAGAATTACCTGAAGAGATAAGAGACGGAGGCCAAATGGTGGTCGGCACACGAGATTGGCGGTCGCAGGACGAGAACGGCGGACGGCGGAGGTGGCTGCCTAAGAAGACGACTGATGCCGCTGTTACAGTAGAAGTAGCGGTTGGGGGAGGAGAGGAGGGGCTGCCTTGAGAAGGTGAGGAGTGCCTTTTAGTATGAGGTGGCAACGGTATGAAATTCTAACGGTAACAATTTTTTTTTCTTTTTTGATCTAAAATAACAAAATTAACCTTCTTGCTTGGAAATTTAAATTGTTATCCAATTGAAAAAATAGATATTGAATATACATATTTTTTTGTACTTAAACAAACAATAAAGAATATGATATTAATTAGAATTTTTTGTACAAATATTAATATTTTTTATTGTGTATCTTAAAAAACTTGTTAGATAATATAGATCAGATTCTTTTTGATAAATTCAATATTTTTAATTCTTTATCCAAAAGCCGTTAGATAATATTGCTAAAATCTCTTTTGGATGAAATTTAATGATTTTTTATTTTAATATAAAAAATACAGTATATTCTATTTGGCATAATAAAATTTATTTAGGTTGACCACATTTACGGATGCGTGACGCTTAAGTGGATAGTTTCAATGATTCATTTTATTATCTCTAGATTAAAAATTTTAATTGATCATATCTAACAATCGTGTGAATTATAGTAGTCGAATGATATATTATAAAATATAAATTAATATATTAAAATCATAAAATAATGAAATCTAAATTACAAAAATCCTCAAAATGATGGTAAAGTGAATATTTGGGTTATGAATAAAATAATTTTTTTTTGGATAAATACAAAGAACAGTGAACTATTTGCTACGTGTGCTACTATAACTAAATACTAACTAAATTTTATTTTCAATAAATAGTTATCATTCATTTCTTACTGCAATATATAATTAAAAATCTCATATTTTAATTTTAGATGATATTAAAATATGATATTTTAGTTTATATTATCCAAAGTTAAACTTAATCAATAAGTTAGTACATTCTCATGAACTTTTTTGTATATAAATATTTAATGTAATTCTTATAAATTTTTACCATTTTAATTTCAACATCCACTACGACAAAATGCTTATATTTCAAAATTTTCACCACATATTATAATTGTTAGTCAATATACCATATTTTAATTTTGGATGATATTAAAGTATGGTATTTTGCTTTATTTTATCTAAAAACAAGTTAACCAACAATTAGTATATTTTGATATATTTTTTTAATAAATATTTAATATAATGCGTATGAAATTTTATCGCTATAATTTCAATATCCACTAAAACAAAAATTCATTTATCCACTATATATTAGAATTATGTCAATCTCTTATATTTTAGGTTTAGATGATATTAAAATATGGTATGTTAGTTTATATTATCTCAAAACAACGAGCTTAATGAACAATTCAGTTTTTGATATTTTTTTATAAATAACTATTTAATATAATCCCTTTGATTTCAATATCCACTACAACAAAATGCATTTATTTCAAAATTCACCATATATAAGAATTGTTAGTCAATATGTCATAGTTTAGTTTTAGATGATATTAAAAATATGGTATTTTGGTTTATATTATCTGAAAATAAACTTAACTACAATGTATTACGTTTTGATAATTTTTTTTGCAAATAGATGTTTAATATAGTGTATATAAATTTTACTATTATATTTAATATCCACTATAACAAAATATATTTGTTATTAGTTATCTTAACCCTATAATACTTATAAATAAATGATGGGTATGGCCCAGCATAATTAGGCCAAAAAACGAAATAAGAAGCCCAGACGCCTCACCTTCGTATGCCCATGACGAGGAAAGAAACCCAGGTTACATGGCCAAACACGCTCGGTCCAAACACTTGTAGCTGGCCCAATCCTCATATACATGGTGATCCTTGAAGCCTGCGTGGCAGATATATTAGCCCTCCACGTAGCCCCCCCCCCCCTATTGACATGGAATGTGCGTGGCAGGAAGACCTCCCCCAAGAACTCGGACTCTAACACACAGCAGACTCCTTGCGGTCTAGGAGTCATTCTCTGTCTCGGACTCTCTCCCTCACCTAAATAATGGTTCCAACAGTATAATCCCTAAAAATAGAACTTGATCATATCTTATCTCAACTAATGCTACCCATTCACCGCAAGAATATGGAGCACGATCGGTTCCCTGGTGAGGGGGGATACCTTCAAGAGACAGAACATTGGTTATCACTCTGCTATCATTCTCTGGCATTGACAAAATGCGATTTATTTATCTTTTCCAGCATTACGTTTCATTTCATTAACATTTTTTTATCACTTTGAACTATTGTTCTTCAGATCCAATACTAATTTGGACGCTAGAGTGCTAACATTTTATTTTGCAAGTTCTCTTTCTTAAAAGTTTTCGCTCTGTTTGTCCGATCTCGCTATCAAGACCCAAAGACTTGGGCTGGTGCTGAAATCGCATGCATCAATTGGTGCCATCTGTGGAAAATTGAGTTAAAGACGTGAATTGCCATGGAAACCCCTAGTAATACCGCAATAAGCAAAAGACTATGGAGACACCCGACAACACTCAGCCTCTCTAGGTCGTTGCAGGAACCTCCCTAACGCCAGTAGGAGGGTCCGGCCCCTATATTCCAGCTTCTATGATGCCTGTTAGGGTGAACCATTAGTCAATCCCCCAAAACGGAGTATTTCCTCCCTCACCGCATCAGGGGAACTCTCCCTAGTCTTGCTGGGCGCTGCACAACAGGCTGTCGCAGCAACCTTACGAGAACAAATAGTGATATTGGTTCCTAATTGCCCAACCTCTGCGCTGGAAGCAGGCGCCCTTCAAGAAGAGACAGAAAGAATTCCTTTGGGAGAATACATAGTCGGGACAGGAGCGCCTTCCTCCGGGGTACAGAGGCTCCCTGAAGCAAATCTGTCAGAGTTCCTTCGCAATGGCTGGCCCATTTAGAATGCCTCCAGAAAGACCTCCAAGATGTCCAACACCAAATAGTAGGAGTTCCAGGAGAAGAATTACAGAGTATCCCCTTAACAAATTTTGTGATGACCAACGAACTCCCTACCAACTGCCGTACTCCTGCTATCACCAAGTATGATGAATCGACCGACCCCTAGGAACACCTTTTACGCTTTGAGAATGCAGCCCTGCTGCACATCCATGCCTGGATGTGAACTTCTAATCATGATGGATGCCTCGCAAGGATTCCATCAGATAATGCTGGTTCTTGAAGACCGAAAAAGAGTGAGCTTTATTACTTCTGTCGGACCTTATACTATATAGCCATGTCGTTTGGTCTGAAAATGCCAGAGCCACCTAACAATGCTTGGTGGAAAAAATATTATGCCCCCAACTTGAAAGGAACATGGAAAATTACGTAGACGACATGCTTTGAAAGACAGAGAAACACAAGACCATGTAGCGGACCTAGAGGAAACATTCATTGTCTTAAGAAAGCATTGACTGAAACTCAATTCTAGAAAATGTGCATTTAGAGTGAAAAGATGACGTTTCTTGGGATTCATGGTTACCCAGAGAGGAATGGAAGTCGACCTCATCAAGATCAAGGTAATTTTAGATATGAAAGTCCCCTCCAACATCAATAAAGTGCAAAGGTTGACAGGAATGATAGCATCACCATGCCAAATCATCTCTACATGAGCAGAAAAAAGCATGCCCTTCTTCAAAACACTTCGAAAAGCGAAAGACTTGAAGTGGGATGATTCCTGCCAAAATTCAGATTCAAGGCCTCGAACAATTAGGTTGAATACAAAGCATTGTTGTCGAGACTTAAGGCCCGAGCATCCCGTCTCCTGTTGTAGAGAGGGGTCCTCTATAAGAAGTCTTTCACACATCATTTGCTTAAATGTCTATCTCAACTCAAAGGGATCCATGTCCTGAAAGAAATAAATTGTGGCTGCAGAGCACATACGGATACTTGGATGCTTGCCAATAAAGCACTGCGAGCGGGATATTTAAGGCCCTCCATGACGCAAGACGCCAAGCAACTGGTGATCAAATGTGAAAAATATCAAAAATATTCTTTGCTTACACACCAAACCGCATAGCCCCTTACGACTATGTTATCACTTTGTCCCTTCACATAATGGGGGACAGACATTGTGGGACCATATCCCAAGGCACCCGACCAAAGAAAATTTCTACTAGAAGCTATTGACTACTTCACCAAGTGGGTGGAAGCTGAGCAACTCGCCTAAATAACAGAAATGGAAGTAATGAAAATTCATATGAAAAAATATCTTTGCTGTTTTGGGCTCTCACAAAAAATAATCTTACACAACGATCGACAGTTCCAAGGCCACATAATACAAGAATGGTGTAAGGGTTTACATATCAAATAAAGGTCTACTTCAGTAGCCCACCCCCAAGCAGAAGTGACCAGCCGAATCCTTATCAAGGAATCAAAAGACACCTAGAGCGAGTCGGGGGAAATTGGACAAATGAATTAACCAGTGTCCTATGAGCATATCGCATAACCCCTAGAGGGTCCACAGGAGAAAACCCCTTCACCATAGTGTACGGAACAGAAGCCATCATCCCTGCAGAGTTAGGGGTGCCCTCTTACAGAATTCTCCATTTTCAGAATAAAATAACAGGAAACTGCTAAGAGAAAATCTTGACCTCATCGAAGAATTGAGAGACAAAGCCTTCATTCGGATTCAAGGGTATAAAAACACTATGACCAACACTCACAATAAGAAAGTAAAAATATGAATCCTCCAAGTAGGTGACTTGGTATTACGAAGGGTAGATGCATCAAAATCAGTAGAAAAAATGGATCCCACTTGGGAAGGGCCTTTCAAGGTCACAACCATAATAGGACGAGGTGCTTAGAAATTGGAAGATACTGAGGACGACCATTGTCACGACCCTGGAACATTCATAACCTCAAGAGGTACTACTCATGATGAAGAATACCCTCATTCTACACCCCACATCATGCAATAAAGTCCTCTTGAAGGACTCTCCCTAAAAAATATCCTCCTGTAGGACATCCTACAATGGGTTTCCTGAAGGACTCCTCTTAAAATTTGTCCTCTCTATGTTTATCATTCAACTAGCCTTCCCATAAAGGCTCCCCTTACTAAATTTACCCGTGATAGGCATCTTTCTCATCTCCATCTTCAATGGAGGAAAGTAAGCAAAAGAAGTAAATTGTTCCAACTAGAAACCACACTAGATTTTCAATTTTTTTCCCTAGAGGCAAGGCCTTCATTCTTTTCTTTGGAAGTCACAACAACAAAAGTTTCAGACAGACAGACATCGACATCCTTGGAGGTATCTCCCTCCTTTAAATATGTCCAGCAGGGAGGTCAGTGCAATGGACCTCTCCCCAACTTGAAGAGGAGGAAGGACGTCTTGAAATCAATGATCAGGGAAGGACCAAGGGGAGAGGCAAGATAAAAAAAAAAAAAAAAAAAAAAAACTCTTCTTCCAGTGTTTCGGGGGGTAGGGGGAAGGCAGGAAGGAGATTCCAGGACAAGGCATGAACACAGAAAAACCAGCTTCCACTCTTTTCAAACGGTAACACTGAGCAAAGATACTGGTAGAAGTGGGAAATTGATGAAAACGAAAAATCATGAAGAAACAGGCAAAAAGTTTGAAGGAGTTGGGGAAGAGGGGATGGGGAAACGAATGCCTGATTTAAACTATGCAGAAAATAAGGTGAAGCAACTAGGGGGAGGAAGGTGGGGACGACTCTTGGGGGAAAGGGTGTAGAGTACAAAGGAAGGAGGAATAAAATACTCCCTTATCAACTGCTCTATCCTCATGACCTTGAGGACAGAGGATCCCCCACTACAGAGGCAAAGGAGAAACCTCCCTTTCCTCTTCTCAAGGGGAAGAATCTTCCCGTTTCTTTCCCCCCTCGGTAGGATCAACTTCCTCCTCGTTGATTAAACAACGGGCCGCCTCGGTTGCTATTCAACTATGAATTCCAAGGATTGATTTATTTGGTTTCGCACTTGCTTAATCCACAATAATTATGTGAACCATCATTGATGTGGTGAACTCAGCCATAACGAGATCAACTACACTTGGATGGCGCAACACTATCCTTTACTTGTTTCTTGCAACTACTACTTCTTTGGATCCAGCGCAACGTGTTACTTGTGTCGTGTTAAGTGCCTCAATTTGACGACTGTATCATTTGGCTAACACTTGACGGGTCATGTTCCCTAGCATTAACCTGCATATAATCAAACAATATCAGTATCATTTCAAGATATGTAAAGAGCAAAATGCATAACGTATAGCATGCAATCTATCCATACGCGTCTATTATGATTGACGGTTCTAGAGTTTGTATTTGGTTTCTCAATTATGTGCTTGCCTAAATAACATCATCTCGTCAATTTAAAGATTGAAGTAGAAGATTCAAACACTTAATTTTTTCACATTGACCGCTAAAAAGAATGTGCTTTTTGACACTATTTAGAACCACGTGATAACCTAATGTATCTATCGCTTCCTCTCTACCATTTTTCTAACCAAAGACGCAATCTTTGTCCCTATCTAGTTATTCTCCACCGATTTCTCCTATATTTTGAAATTTAAGAAAGTGTGAAATCATTGCATTTTTTCTTTGTATACTTCAAATCCAAAATGTATGTGATTTTCTGTGAAACCTTCACATTCTCAACATTCTAACTTGAAAGTAACGGGATTATGAATTTTGAGGCCAGTTTAAAATGTGAACAATGCAAGGTAGTTCGGAGTTGACGCATAAAGGGGAGATAATCCTCCACTGTTTTTGCTAATTTATTCTTAAATTATTCATTATATTAGGATTTATCCAATTTGCTTTTGCAAAATTTTTTGATTGTCGTACATTTAATACTTTTATACAAATTATGAGTCCATTCAAGGTATATATATATATATATATGTGTGTGTATATTAGTTACTTGTAATAACTAATGAAACCACACAACACAAAAATAATTTTTCTACCCTAGAACATCCGTCCGACGCCCCTCTCCAAGGTTTATTCTTTTTCTCCTTAATTCTTTTCTAGCAAATTGAATTAAGGGATCTCATATTCAGGTGTGGTGTGGATGCGTCTTTAAAGGACTTTAACGTTGAAGTCTCACGTAAACGGCTCAAATGAAGGAGGTTCAAAGTAAATCAATCAAAGGCAATTCTTGATTTACGTTTCTTGCACTTCTCATTTTTAATTTTACCATAAGCACCGTTTAATTTTATTGTTGTTGTAATTAACTATATCAAACGCGCCGCAACTCCAAGGGTACACCACTTGGAATCATGGTATTATTATGTTCGGCTTTTAATTTACGTAATTTTATTTACCGCTTCCAATTGCGCATTCTCGGATCGATTCACTCGCATTTTCATTGCTTTTAGATTGGAGCTGTAGCAGATGTGACTGGTATCAGCAACGATGATGCAACATATCTGTATGCATTCTAAGGAATTATACAATTTACATTGCGGCAACTCAGTCCATTTTCGATTTCTCTCCTTAAGAGTATATCTGCACCCTCTAATTGAATGTATTGAAGAGGTTCGTAATCTGAAACCTCTAGGTTCTGGTTTTAAATAGCAAAATTACGAGCGTTGCTTATGAGAATATTTGAAAAACAAATTAGAGAGGAAAAGAATAATGAAACTTTTGATACAAGTTGAGAACTAAGAGCATTGCTCTGATTAATGAAGTGGAGTTGTACTGGAAGCCGAGTGCTCTTTTGGAATGCATAAAAATAGTTCTATTTAAGTATATCATAGATCTATGTCACAAGACTATGATTAGGACATGTAGTAGAGAATAGAAGTAGTAATAAGTGTAACTGGTGTTGCGTCCCATTAAATACTGAAGGAATTGCAATAGGTAATTTTAATACAAAAAAGTCTAAACAAAGGCCTTTTCCACTGAAGACCAAAAGTACTACAAACAAAGTATAATGGATGTCGATGTCCCGGAAAAGAAACCACAAGGCTCTTGTGTGTGTCATGAAAGCTAGTGTGTTATTGTGAAGCAAGTTGACGACTGTATCATTTGGGATCATCTTCACTGGTATTACCCTGCACGTAATCAACAATATCAGTGCCATTTAAAAGTATGTTAAGAGCAAAATGCAATGTATCTATCTATACACGTCTATTACGATTGATGGCTCTAGAGTTTGTATTTGGTTTTTCGATAATGTGCTTGCCAAAATAACACCATCTCGTTAAAAACTGTGCAGGAATTTAAAGATTGAAGTAGGAGATTCAAACACTCAATTGTTTCGCATTGACCGCTAAAAAGAATGTGCTTTTTGACACTAATTAGAACCACATGATAACCTAATGTATCTATCGCTTCCTCTCTACCATTTTTCTAACCAAGGCGCAACCTTTGTCCCTATCGAGTTATTCTTCACCGATTTTTTTTCCATATTTTAGAATTCAAGAAAGGGTGAAACCATTGCATTTTTTCTTTGTATACTTAAAATCCAAAAGTGTATGTGATTTCTATGAAACCTTCACATTCTCAACATTCTAACTTGGAAATAATGGGATTACGAATTCTGAGGCCAGTTTAAAATGTGAAGAATGCAAGGTAGTTCGGAGTTGATGCCTAAAGGGGAGATTAATCCTCCACCATTTTTGTTAATTTATTCTCAAATTATTCATTATGTTAGGTTTTATCCAATTTGCTTTTTCAAAACCTTTTGATTGTCATACATTTAAGACTTTTGTACAAATTGTACAGAAACACCATATTTGTCCATATCAACATCCGAACTTTGTAGGTGTATCATAGAAAAATTTGTCAAAAAATCACTACTACGCAACCACAAATTAGTTTATTTTTGAACTTCAGAAATTAAATATCATACACTACACGGTAAAACGGTTGTCTAGATGCCATCTCATTGTTTATTTTTAAATTACTTGTACACCTATCATGTTAAAAGATTTGTTACCACATTTTGGCAAGTAGCAATATAGTTAATGCATGTATTTCTTTAAGTATTATCAATTCACTTATTTATCACAACAAAGCTAATTATACACTTTTTTGGAAGTCTAAAGAAAATATTATCCATTTGTTCAAAAGTAATAAATCGAATGCACTTCAAACTTCAAAGTGTTCCCAAGAATACAAAAACTTCTTTAAATGACAATCAAAATCAATTAATGATTTTCTTTGAAAATAAAAACATGTGACTTTTTTAGGCACTTATCCACAAAAAAAAGGAAATGAAATACATCTATATACTTGTTAAAACTGACCAAAATGTTCAAACTTTGTAAATTTTTCTTAGAGAAATTGGTGCATTCCATACTGATTTTGAAAACATGAGTTGATAAAGCACTTGACAAGAGAAAACAAATCTTAGTAAAAGAATAAAAAAGAAAACATTTTCTTTAGAAATATACTATGGTTAATTACTCAATAAAACTAAAAAAATTCTCATATCTAGTACTAATTTGTTCATTAAAAAACATTTATCAAACGTTTGAGATTACGTATATTCACAAAATTCATGAAATCTTCTTAAAAAAAATTGATTGGCATCTAGACAACCGGTCTACACTTTAGCATAGTATTTAATTTCCCAAAGTCCACAAAATAAAATAACTCATGGTTGGATAATATAGATTTTTCGATATTTTTCAGTGGTACACCTGCAAACATAAGATGTTAACACGAACCAACATGATTTCTGTAAATTCATACAATAATTTTAAATGTATAACAACAAAAAGTTTCAAAACAAGCTCATGAAGAAAACCCAACACAACGAATTAACCAAGAATAAATTTACAAAAAAGAGGGAGATTTGTTCTCCAATTTAGGTCTCAACTCTATACTTGCACCATTCACATTTCAACTGCCCCAAACATTCACAATCCTATTCTTTTCGAGTTAAAATGATGGTCACGTGAGTTTTTCAAAGAAATCAGCGCACAAAATTTGGATTTGAAGTTTACAAAGCATAAATTCAATGGTTTCAGCCTCCTTGATTTCAAAATATGGGAGAAAAGTCGGCAAGAAAAAACTGATAAGGACATTGGTCTCTTTTTGGTTAGAAATTTGAAGAGAGGAATATGAAGATACATAAGTTAACATTAGGTTCTAAAATATCATCAAAAAGCATACTTTTAGCGGCCAAAATGTGTCCCAATTGAGTGTTTTAAATCCTATTCAACCCTTTTGATTCCCACACAGTTTTTAACAATATGACGTTTTCCGGTAACACAGAATTTGCAAAACCAAATTCAAATTGTAGCGCCTTCAACCTTTAATAAACGAGTACACATAACCTATAATACTAACTAATGCGCTTCACTTATAGAATCAAATATATGCATGCTACATGTTTGATTGCATAATACATACTTTCTGAATTTTCTAATGATGGCTCGTCATATCTAACTGATGCTTTTTGGGACTTGAAACATGCTAGACAATTCACAAGTTTAATGGCACTAGTAAGACATAGACAATGACAATATTGCTAACAATAAGCTTGCAAATAAAATAATTGCTAATAAATAATATGACATCACAATTCAATCAGCCCTTTCTCCTTGTACTTTGCATTAAGAGAGAACTACGAATAAACCAAGACATAGAAGAAAACGAGAAATTTTGAGATGAGATCAAATTGGAGTAGCAGAGAGTTTATAGCTGGCACTTAAATTTCAGTGAATAACATATATGCATTACGACAGGAGATAGGAGAAATTGACTGGAAAAAGATAATAGCAGTTAAGACAAATTAGTAACTTACTGCTCTTCCCGATCAAAGCCAAACCTTTTCCAAACCAAAGTTGTAGCAAAGGAGAAAACATCACTAACCTCTCTTACCAATTCAAGGCCAATAGTCTGATTAAGAGAGAACTACGAAATCAAAATTGCAGTCTGATTAAGGCCAAAGTTGCAGTCTCAAGTTTGGTTTCAACTATCAACCACCAAATGGGAATCCACTGTGAAAGCATACAAATGTGATTAAATCCCATTACAAGAAGGGAAGGACCACCAAATCAAAATCAAAAAGACAAAAGAAAGACTAGATGAAATTATTTTTCGTATTTGAAGAGTCGAGATATACATGCATTTTTGGTGAAAATTTACTGAAAAAATCTACTAATTTCTACCAGCTGAAATTTGATCAAAAGGTGAAGGTCGAAAGTTCAATTGCAGCAGTTTTTTGGGGTCAAACTCTGAACATAATTGTTGACTGTTGTACAATATCGGATGTCCAAATGCAAGAACATTTGAGAACATAGAAACGAGAACCCCCGAAACAACTGTGTTCCTCCGTAAAATTAAACAAGGTGGTACAAACAAAAATAATTGAGGACAATCGACCAACACATCACACAAAGATCCTAAACCCTGTTCAAATATTGTATCTCAAAACTACGATAAACAATTATGAAGCCCCAACTTTACAGAGACGCTCAGCAAAAGGACATGAGAATAAAATCTAAATATCCCTCGAGATGGAGAGCAAAGAAACATGGAAGGAAGTCTACAAAAATCAAGAGTGTTGAGTTTCTTTTTCCTCCTTTTTCTCTTCATGCCATAACTTATAGAAGGTCAAAAGCAGAATATATAGACAACAAAAGCATTTTATCCATTCTAGTGACCAAAAGCATAGAAGCACCAACAGATTATAGTCATATGAAAAAACAACCATACCCAAAGGGAAGAGCCCTCCAAAATCTCCAATTCGGGGAGCCATCTTGGCTGTTCTCCTCATCAATGTCTACACCGGCATCCTTGTTTGCAACTCCCTCAACCCTTGTCTCGCACAACAGCTTCGAACCAGGTTTTGCCACTGCTGCTCCACTCCACATTGAAAGTGCAACACTGTCTTTTTTTGACTCTTGCAATTCCTGGAAAAATGGCAACAATTCTTTGGTTAAAATTATCCTCATGAATCTTGGGTAAAGCCGGATTGAACAAATTTGTGGTACAATGGAATACTTTTGTGAACTCATGCTTATTGAAGTAATTATAAGAGAGCCCTTGGAACAAATGGCCGAAACCTTCCAAGAAAAAAATCAAGAATATACAAAAGACCGTGTAATCTAAGTCGGTGATCTTTAAGAATTATTCAAATTAAATATTTCATAAACCATTGATGTAAGAAATTAAACGAACTCGTTTGATTTGAGTTGATGAATTTCAAGAATTACCTGAAGAGATAAGAGACGCAGGCCAAATGGTGGTCGGCACACGAGATTGGCGGTCGCAGGACGAGAACGGCGGACGGCGGAGGTGGCTGCCTAAGAAGACGACTGATGCCGCTGTTACAGTAGAAGTAGCGGTTGGGGGAGGAGAGGAGGGGCTGCCTTGAGAAGGTGAGGAGTGCCTTTTAGTATGAGGTGGCAACGGTATGAAATTCTAACGGTAACAATTTTTTTTTCTTTTTTGATCTAAAATAACAAAATTAACCTTCTTGCTTGGAAATTTAAATTGTTATCCAATTGAAAAAATAGATATTGAATATACATATTTTTTTGTACTTAAACAAACAATAAAGAATATGATATTAATTAGAATTTTTTGTACAAATATTAATATTTTTTATTGTGTAAATTAAAAAACTTGTTAGATAATATAGATCAGATTCTTTTTGATAAATTCAATATTTTTAATTCTTTATCCAAAAGCCGTTGGATAATATTGCTAAAATCTCTTTTGGATGAAATTTAATGATTTTTTATTTTAATATAAAAAATACAGTATATTCTATTTGGCATAATAAAATTTATTTAGGTTGACCACATTTACGGATGCGTGACGCTTAAGTGGATAGTTTCAATGATTCATTTTATTATCTCTAGATTAAAAATTTTAACCGATCATATCTAACAATCGTGTGAATTATAGTAGTCGAATGATATATTATAAAATATAAATTAATATATTAAAATCATAAAATAATGAAATCTAAATTACAAAAATCCTCAAAATGATGATAAAGTGAATATTTGGGTTATGAATAAAATAATTTTTTTTTGGATAAATACAAAGAACAGTGAACTATTTGCTACGTGTGCTACTATAACTAAATACTAACTAAATTTTATTTTCAATAAATAGTTATCATTCATTTCTTACTGCAATATATAATTAAAAATCTCATATTTTAATTTTAGATGATATTAAAATATGATATTTTAGTTTATATTATCCAAAGTTAAACTTAATCAATAAGTTAGTACATTCTCATGAACTTTTTTGTATATAAATATTTAATGTAATTCTTATAAATTTTTACCATTTTAATTTCAACATCCACTACGACAAAATGCTTATATTTCAAAATTTTCACCACATATTATAATTGTTAGTCAATATACCATATTTTAATTTTGGATGATATTAAAGTATGGTATTTTGCTTTATTTTATCTAAAAACAAGTTAACCAACAATTAGTATATTTTGATATATTTTTTTAATAAATATTTAATATAATGCGTATGAAATTTTATCGCTATAATTTCAATATCCACTAAAACAAAAATTCATTTATCCACTATATATTAGAATTATGTCAATCTCTTATATTTTAGGTTTAGATGATATTAAAATATGGTATGTTAGTTTATATTATCTCAAAACAACGAGCTTAATGAACAATTCAGTTTTTGATATTTTTTTATAAATAACTATTTAATATAATCCCTTTGATTTCAATATCCACTACAACAAAATGCATTTATTTCAAAATTCACCATATATAAGAATTGTTAGTCAATATGTCATAGTTTAGTTTTAGATGATATTAAAAATATGGTATTTTGGTTTATATTATCTGAAAATAAACTTAACTACAATGTATTACGTTTTGATAATTTTTTTTGCAAATAGATGTTTAATATAGTGTATATAAATTTTACTATTATATTTAATATCCACTATAACAAAATATATTTGTTATTAGTTATCTTAACCCTATAATACTTATAAATAAATGATGGGTATGGCCCAGCATAATTAGGCCAAAAAACGAAATAAGAAGCCCAGACGCCTCACCTTCGTATGCCCATGACGAGGAAAGAAACCCAGGTTACATGGCCAAACACGCTCGGTCCAAACACTTGTAGCTGGCCCAATCCTCATATACATGGTGATCCTTGAAGCCTGCGTGGCAGATATATTAGCCCTCCACGTAGCCCCCCCCCCCCCCTATTGACATGGAATGTGCGTGGCAGGAAGACCTCCCCCAAGAACTCGGACTCTAACACACAGCAGACTCCTTGCGGTCTAGGAGTCATTCTCTGTCTCGGACTCTCTCCCTCACCTAAATAATGGTTCCAACAGTATAATCCCTAAAAATAGAACTTGATCATATCTTATCTCAACTAATGCTACCCATTCACCGCAAGAATATGGAGCACGATCGGTTCCCTGGTGAGGGGGGGATACCTTCAAGAGACAGAACATTGGTTATCACTCTGCTATCATTCTCTGGCATTGACAAAATGCGATTTATTTATCTTTTCCAGCATTACGTTTCATTTCATTAACTTTTTTTTATCACTTTGAACTATTGTTCTTCAGATCCAATACTAATTTGGACGCTAGAGTGCTAACATTTTATTTTGCAAGTTCTCTTTCTTAAAAGTTTTCGCTCCGTTTGTCCGATCTCGCTATCAAGACCCAAAGACTTGGGCTGGTGCTGAAATCGCATGCATCAATTGGTGCCATCTGTGGAAAATTGAGTTAAAGACGTGAATTGCCATGGAAACCCCTAGTAATACCGCAATAAGCAAAAGACTATGGAGACACCCGACAACACTCAGCCTCTCTAGGTCGTTGCAAGAACCTCCCTAACGCCAGTAGGAGGGTCCGGCCCCTATATTCCAGCTTCTATGATGCCTCTTAGGGTGAATCATTAGTCAATCCCCCAAAACGGAGTATTTCCTCCCTCACCGCATCAGGGGAACTCTCCCTAGTCTTGTTGGGCGCTGCACAACAGGCTGTCGCAACAACCTTACGAGAACAAATAGTGATATTGGTTCCTAATTGCCCAACCTCCGCGCTGGAAGCAGGCGCCCTTCAAGAAGAGACAGAAAGAATTCCTTTGGGAGAATACATAGTCGGGACAGGAGCGCCTTCCTCCGGGGTACAGAGGCTCCCTGAAGCAAATCTGTCAGAGTTCCTTCGCAATGGCTGGCCCATTTAGAATGCCTCCAGAAAGACCTCCAAGATGTCCAACACCAAATAGTAGGAGTTCCAGGAGAAGAATTACAGAGTATCCCCTTAACAAATTTTGTGATGACCAACGAACTCCCTACCAACTGCCGTACTCCTGCTATCACCAAGTATGATGAATCGACCGACCCCTAGGAACACCTTTTACGCTTTGAGAATGCAGCCCTGCTGCACATCCATGCCTGGATGTGAACTTCTAATCATGATGGATGCCTCGCAAGGGTTCCATCAGATAATGCTGGTTCTTGAAGACCGAAAAAGAGTGAGCTTTATTACTTCTGTCGGACCTTATACTATATAGCCATGTCGTTTGGTCTGAAAATGCCGGAGCCACCTAACAATGCTTGGTGGAAAACATATTATGCCCCCAACTTGAAAGGAACATGGAAATCTACGTAGACGACATGCTTTGAAAGAGCAGAGAAACACAAGACCATGTAGCGAACCTAGAGGAAACATTCATTGTCTTAAGAAAGCATTGACTGAAACTCAATTCTAGAAAATGTGCATTTAGAGTGAAGAGATGACGTTTCTTGGGATTCATGGTTACCCAAAGAGGAATGGAAGTCGACCTCATCAAGATCAAGGTAATTTTAGATATGAAAGTCCCCTCCAACATCAATAAAGCGCAAAGGTTGACAGGAATGATAGCATCACCATGCCAAATCATCTCTACATGAGCAGAAAAAAGCATGCCCTTCTTCAAAACACTTCGAAGCGAAAGACTTGAAGTGGGATGATTCCTGCCAAAATTCAGATTCAAGGCCTCGAACAATGAGGTTGAATACAAAGCATTGTTGTCGAGACTTAAGGCCCGAGCATCCCGTCTCCTGTTGTAGAGAGGGGTCCTCTGTAAGAAGTTTTTCACACATCATTTGCTTAAATGTCTATCTCAACTCAAAGGGATCCATGTCCTGAAAGAAATACATTGTGGCTGCAGAGCACATACGGATACTTGGATGCTTGCCAATAAAGCACTGCGAGCGGGATATTTAAGGCCCTCCATGACACAAGACGCCAAGCAACTGGTGATCAAATGTGAAAAATATCAAAAACATTCTTTGCTTACACACCAAACCGCATAGCCCCTTACGACTATGTTATCACTTTGTCCCTTCACATAATGGGGGACAGACATTGTGGGACCATATCCCAAGGCACCCAACCAAAGAAAATTTCTACTAGAAGCTATTGACTACTTCACCAAGTGGGTGGAAGCTGAGCAACTCGCCTAAATAACAGAAATGGAAGTAATGAAAATTCATATGAAAAAATATCTTTGCTGTTTTGGGCTCTCACGAAAAATAATCTTACACAACGATCGACAGTTCCAAGGCCACATAATACAAGAATGGTGTAAGGGTTTACATATCAAATAAAGGTCTACTTCAGTAGCCCACCCCCAAGCAGAAGTGACCAGCCGAATCCTTATCAAGGAATCAAAAGACACCTAGAGCGAGTCGGGGGAAATTGGACAAATGAATTAATCAGTGTCCTATGAGCATATCGCATAACCCCTAGAGGGTCCACAGGAGAAAACCCCTTCACCATAGTGTACGGAACAGAAGCCATCATCCCTGCAGAGTTAGGGGTGCCCTCTTACAGAATTCTCCATTTTCAGAATAAAATAAAAGGAAACTGCTAAGAGAAAATCTGGACCTCATCGAAGAATTGAGAGACAAAGCCTTCATTCGGATTCAAGGGTATAAAAACACTATGACCAACACTCACAATAAGAAAGTAAAAATATGAATCCTCCAAGTAGGTGACTTGGTATTACGAAGGGTAGATGCATCAAAATCAGTAGAAAAAATGGATCTCACTTGGGAAGGGCCTTTCAAGGTCACAACCATAATAGGACGAGGTGCTTAGAAATTGGAAGATACTGAGGACGACCATTGTCACGACCCTGGAACATTCATAACCTCAAGAGGTACTACTCATGATGAAGAATACCCTCATTCTACACCCCCACATCATGCAATAAAGTCCTCTTGAAGGACTCTCCCTAAAAAATATCCTCCTGTAGGACATCCTACAATGGGTTTCCTGAAGGACTCCTCTTAAAATTTGTCCTCTCTATGTTTATCATTCAACTAGCCTTCCCATAAAGGCTCCCCTTACTAAATTTACCCGTGATAGGCATCTTTCTCATCTCCATCTTCAATGGAGGAAAGTAAGCAAAAGAAGTAAATTGTTCCAACTAGAAACCACACTAGATTTTCAAATTTTTTCCCTACAGGCAAGGCCTTCATTCTTTTCTTTGGAAGTCACAGCAACAAAAGTTTCAGACAGACAGACATCGACATCCTTGGAGGTATCTCCCTCCTTTAAATATGTCCAGCAGGGAGGTCAGTGCAATGGACCTCTCCCCAACTTGAAGAGGAGGAAGGACGTCTTGAAATCAATGATCAGGGAAGGACCAAGGGGAGAGGCAAGATAAAAAAAAAAAAAAAAAAACTCTTCTTCCAGTGTTTCGGGGGGTGGGGGGAAGGCAGGAAGGAGATTCCAGGACGAGGCATGAACACAGAAAAACCAGCTTCCACTCTTTTCAAACGGTAACACTGAGCAAAGATACTGGTAGAAGTGGGAAATTGATGAAAACGAAAAATCATGAAGAAACAGGCAAAAAGTTTGAAGGAGTTGGGGAAGAGGGGATGGGGAAACGAATGCCTGATTTAAACTATGCAGAAAATAAGGTGAAGCAACTAGGGGGAGGAAGGTGGGGACGACTCTTGGGGGAAAGGGTGTAGACTACAAAGGAAGGAGGAATAAAATACTCCCTTATCAACTGCTCTATCCTCATGACCTTGAGGACAGAGGATCCCCCACTACAGAGGCAAAGGAGAAACCACCCTTTCCTCTTCTTAAGGGGAAGAATCTTCCCGTTTCTTCCCCCCTCGGTAGGATCAACTTCCTCCTCGTTGATTAAACAACGGGCCGCCTCGGTTGCTATTCAACTATGAATTCCAAGGATTGATTTATTTGGTTTCGCACTTGCTTAATCCACAATAATTATGTGAACCATCATTGATGTGGTGAACTCAGCCATAACGAGATCAACTACACTTGGATGGCGCAACACTATCCTTTACTTGTTTCTTGCAACTACTACTTCTTTGGATCCAGCGCAACGTGTTACTTGTGTCGTGTTAAGTGCCTCAATTTGACGACTGTATCATTTGGCTAACACTTGACGGGTCATGTTCCCTAGCATTAACCTGCATATAATCAAACAATATCAGTATCATTTCAAGATATGTAAAGAGCAAAATGCATAACGTATAGCATGCAATCTATCTATACGCGTCTATTATGATTGACGGTTCTAGAGTTTGTATTTGGTTTCTCAATTATGTGCTTGCCTAAATAACATCATCTCGTCAATTTAAAGATTGAAGTAGAAGATTCAAACACTTAATTTTTTCACATTGACCGCTAAAAAGAATGTGCTTTTTGACACTATTTAGAACCACGTGATAACCTAATGTATCTATCGCTTCCTCTCTACCATTTTTCTAACCAAAGACGCAATCTTTGTCCCTATCTAGTTATTCTCCACCGATTTCTCCTATATTTTGAAATTTAAGAAAGTGTGAAATCATTGCATTTTTTCTTTGTATACTTCAAATCCAAAATGTATGTGATTTTCTGTGAAACCTTCACATTCTCAACATTCTAACTTGAAAGTAACGGGATTATGAATTTTGAGGCCAGTTTAAAATGTGAACAATGCAAGGTAGTTCGGAGTTGACGCATAAAGGGGAGATAATCCTCCACTGTTTTTGCTAATTTATTCTTAAATTATTCATTATATTAGGATTTATCCAATTTGCTTTTGCAAAATTTTTTGATTGTCGTACATTTAATACTTTTATACAAATTATGAGTCCATTCAAGGTATATATATATATATATATGTGTGTGTATATTAGTTACTTGTAATAACTAATGAAACCACACAACACAAAAATAATTTTTCTACCCTAGAACATCCGTCCGACGCCCCTCTCCAAGGTTTATTCTTTTTCTCCTTAATTCTTTTCTAGCAAATTGAATTAAGGGATCTCATATTCAGGTGTGGTGTGGATGCGTCTTTAAAGGACTTTAACGTTGAAGTCTCACGTAAACGGCTCAAATGAAGGAGGTTCAAAGTAAATCAATCAAAGGCAATTCTTGATTTACGTTTCTTGCACTTCTCATTTTTAATTTTACCATAAGCACCGTTTAATTTTATTGTTGTTGTAATTAACTATATCAAACGCGCCGCAACTCCAAGGGTACACCACTTGGAATCATGGTATTATTATGTTCGGCTTTTAATTTACGTAATTTTATTTACCGCTTCCAATTGCGCATTCTCGGATCGATTCACTCGCATTTTCATTGCTTTTAGATTGGAGCTGTAGCAGATGTGACTGGTATCAGCAACGATGATGCAACATATCTGTATGCATTCTAAGGAATTATACAATTTACATTGCGGCAACTCAGTCCATTTTCGATTTCTCTCCTTAAGAGTATATCTGCACCCTCTAATTGAATGTATTGAAGAGGTTCGTAATCTGAAACCTCTAGGTTCTGGTTTTAAATAGCAAAATTACGAGCGTTGCTTATGAGAATATTTGAAAAACAAATTAGAGAGGAAAAGAATAATGAAACTTTTGATACAAGTTGAGAACTAAGAGCATTGCTCTGATTAATGAAGTGGAGTTGTACTGGAAGCCGAGTGCTCTTTTGGAATGCATAAAAATAGTTCTATTTAAGTATATCATAGATCTATGTCACAAGACTATGATTAGGACATGTAGTAGAGAATAGAAGTAGTAATAAGTGTAACTGGTGTTGCGTCCCATTAAATACTGAAGGAATTGCAATAGGTAATTTTAATACAAAAAAGTCTAAACAAAGGCCTTTTCCACTGAAGACCAAAAGTACTACAAACAAAGTATAATGGATGTCGATGTCCCGGAAAAGAAACCACAAGGCTCTTGTGTGTGTCATGAAAGCTAGTGTGTTATTGTGAAGCAAGTTGACGACTGTATCATTTGGGATCATCTTCACTGGTATTACCCTGCACGTAATCAACAATATCAGTGCCATTTAAAAGTATGTTAAGAGCAAAATGCAATGTATCTATCTATACACGTCTATTACGATTGATGGCTCTAGAGTTTGTATTTGGTTTTTCGATAATGTGCTTGCCAAAATAACACCATCTCGTTAAAAACTGTGCAGGAATTTAAAGATTGAAGTAGGAGATTCAAACACTCAATTGTTTCGCATTGACCGCTAAAAAGAATGTGCTTTTTGACACTAATTAGAACCACATGATAACCTAATGTATCTATCGCTTCCTCTCTACCATTTTTCTAACCAAGGCGCAACCTTTGTCCCTATCGAGTTATTCTTCACCGATTTTTTTTCCATATTTTAGAATTCAAGAAAGGGTGAAACCATTGCATTTTTTCTTTGTATACTTAAAATCCAAAAGTGTATGTGATTTCTATGAAACCTTCACATTCTCAACATTCTAACTTGGAAATAATGGGATTACGAATTCTGAGGCCAGTTTAAAATGTGAAGAATGCAAGGTAGTTCGGAGTTGATGCCTAAAGGGGAGATTAATCCTCCACCATTTTTGTTAATTTATTCTCAAATTATTCATTATGTTAGGTTTTATCCAATTTGCTTTTTCAAAACCTTTTGATTGTCATACATTTAAGACTTTTGTACAAATTGTACAGAAACACCATATTTGTCCATATCAACATCCGAACTTTGTAGGTGTATCATAGAAAAATTTGTCAAAAAATCACTACTACGCAACCACAAATTAGTTTATTTTTGAACTTCAGAAATTAAATATCATACACTACACGGTAAAACGGTTGTCTAGATGCCATCTCATTGTTTATTTTTAAATTACTTGTACACCTATCATGTTAAAAGATTTGTTACCACATTTTGGCAAGTAGCAATATAGTTAATGCATGTATTTCTTTAAGTATTATCAATTCACTTATTTATCACAACAAAGCTAATTATACACTTTTTTGGAAGTCTAAAGAAAAAATTATCCATTTGTTCAAAAGTAATAAATCGAATGCACTTCAAACTTCAAAGTGTTCCCAAGAATACAAAAACTTCTTTAAATGACAATCAAAATCAATTAATGATTTTCTTTGAAAATAAAAACATGTGACTTTTTTAGGCACTTATCCACAAAAAAAAGGAAATGAAATACATCTATATACTTGTTAAAACTGACCAAAATGTTCAAACTTTGTAAATTTTTCTTAGAGAAATTGGTGCATTCCATACTGATTTTGAAAACATGAGTTGATAAAGCACTTGACAAGAGAAAACAAATCTTAGTAAAAGAATAAAAAAGAAAACATTTTTTTTAGAAATATACTATGGTTAATTACTCAATAAAACTAAAAAAATTCTCATATCTAGTACTAATTTGTTCATTAAAAAACATTTATCAAACGTTTGAGATTACGTATATTCACAAAATTCATGAAATCTTCTTAAAAAAAATTGATTGGCATCTAGACAACCGGTCTACACTTTAGCATAGTATTTAATTTCCCAAAGTCCACAAAATAAAATAACTCATGGTTGGATAATATAGATTTTTCGATATTTTTCAGTGGTACACCTGCAAACATAAGATGTTAACACGAACCAACATGATTTCTGTAAATTCATACAATAATTTTAAATGTATAACAACAAAAAGTTTCAAAACAAGCTCATGAAGAAAACCCAACACAACGAATTAACCAAGAATAAATTTACAAAAAAGAGGGAGATTTGTTCTCCAATTTAGGTCTCAACTCTATACTTGCACCATTCACATTTCAACTGCCCCAAACATTCACAATCCTATTCTTTCCGAGTTAAAATGATGGTCACGTGAGTTTTTCAAAGAAATCAGCGCACAAAATTTGGATTTGAAGTTTACAAAGCATAAATTCAATGGTTTCAGCCTCCTTGATTTCAAAATATGGGAGAAAAGTCGGCAAGAAAAAACTGATAAGGACATTGGTCTCTTTTTGGTTAGAAATTTGAAGAGAGGAATATGAAGATACATAAGTTAACAATAGGTTCTAAAATATCATCAAAAAGCATACTTTTAGCGGCCAAAATGTGTCCCAATTGAGTGTTTTAAATCCTATTCAACCCTTTTGATTCCCACACAGTTTTTAACAATATGACGTTTTCCGGTAACACAGAATTTGCAAAACCAAATTCAAATTGTAGCGCCTTCAACCTTTAATAAACGAGTACACATAACCTATAATACTAACTAATGCGCTTCACTTATAGAATCAAATATATGCATGCTACATGTTTGATTGCATAATACATACTTTCTGAATTTTCTAATGATGGCTCGTCATATCTAACTGATGCTTTTTGGGACTTGAAACATGCTAGACAATTCACAAGTTTAATGGCACTAGTAAGACATAGACAATGACAATATTGCTAACAATAAGCTTGCAAATAAAATAATTGCTAATAAATAATATGACATCACAATTCAATCAGCCCTTTCTCCTTGTACTTTGCATTAAGAGAGAACTACGAATAAACCAAGACATAGAAGAAAACGAGAAATTTTGAGATGAGATCAAATTGGAGTAGCAGAGAGTTTATAGCTGGCACTTAAATTTCAGTGAATAACATATATGCATTACGACAGGAGATAGGAGAAATTGACTGGAAAAAGATAATAGCAGTTAAGACAAATTAGTAACTTACTGCTCTTCCCGATCAAAGCCAAACCTTTTCCAAACCAAAGTTGTAGCAAAGGAGAAAACATCACTAACCTCTCTTACCAATTCAAGGCCAATAGTCTGATTAAGAGAGAACTACGAAATCAAAATTGCAGTCTGATTAAGGCCAAAGTTGCAGTCTCAAGTTTGGTTTCAACTATCAACCACCAAATGGGAATCCACTGTGAAAGCATACAAATGTGATTAAATCCCATTACAAGAAGGGAAGGACCACCAAATCAAAATCAAAAAGACAAAAGAAAGACTAGATGAAATTATTTTTCGTATTTGAAGAGTCGAGATATACATGCATTTTTGGTGAAAATTTACAGAAAAAATCTACTAATTTCTACCAGCTGAAATTTGATCAAAAGGTGAAGGTCGAAAGTTCAATTGCAGCAGTTTTTTGGGGTCAAACTCTGAACATAATTGTTGACTGTTGTACAATATCGGATGTCCAAATGCAAGAACATTTGAGAACATAGAAACGAGAACCCCCGAAACAACTGTGTTCCTCCGTAAAATTAAACAAGGTGGTACAAACAAAAATAATTGAGGACAATCGACCAACACATCACACAAAGATCCTAAACCCTGTTCAAATATTGTATCTCAAAACTACGATAAACAATTATGAAGCCCCAACTTTACAGAGACGCTCAGCAAAAGGACATGAGAATAAAATCTAAATATCCCTCGAGATGGAGAGCAAAGAAACATGGAAGGAAGTCTACAAAAATCAAGAGTGTTGAGTTTCTTTTTCCTCCTTTTTCTCTTCATGCCATAACTTATAGAAGGTCAAAAGCAGAATATATAGACAACAAAAGCATTTTATCCATTCTAGTGACCAAAAGCATAGAAGCACCAACAGATTATAGTCATATGAAAAAACAACCATACCCAAAGGGAAGAGCCCTCCAAAATCTCCAATTCGGGGAGCCATCTTGGCTGTTCTCCTCATCAATGTCTACACCGGCATCCTTGTTTGCAACTCCCTCAACCCTTGTCTCGCACAACAGCTTCGAACCAGGTTTTGCCACTGCTGCTCCACTCCACATTGAAAGTGCAACACTGTCTTTTTTTGACTCTTGCAATTCCTGGAAAAATGGCAACAATTCTTTGGTTAAAATTATCCTCATGAATCTTGGGTAAAGCCGGATTGAACAAATTTGTGGTACAATGGAATACTTTTGTGAACTCATGCTTATTGAAGTAATTATAAGAGAGCCCTTGGAACAATTGGCCGAAACCTTCCAAGAAAAAAATCAAGAATATACAAAAGACCGTGTAATCTAAGTCGGTGATCTTTAAGAATTATTCAAATTAAATATTTCATAAACCATTGATGTAAGAAATTAAACGAACTCGTTTGATTTGAGTTGATGAATTTCAAGAATTACCTGAAGAGATAAGAGACGGAGGCCAAATGGTGGTCGGCACACGAGATTGGCGGTCGCAGGACGAGAACGGCGGACGGCGGAGGTGGCTGCCTAAGAAGACGACTGATGCCGCTGTTACAGTAGAAGTAGCGGTTGGGGGAGGAGAGGAGGGGCTGCCTTGAGAAGGTGAGGAGTGCCTTTTAGTATGAGGTGGCAACGGTATGAAATTCTAACGGTAACAATTTTTTTTTCTTTTTTGATCTAAAATAACAAAATTAACCTTCTTGCTTGGAAATTTAAATTGTTATCCAATTGAAAAAATAGATATTGAATATACATATTTTTTTGTACTTAAACAAACAATAAAGAATATGATATTAATTAGAATTTTTTGTACAAATATTAATATTTTTTATTGTGTATCTTAAAAAACTTGTTAGATAATATAGATCAGATTCTTTCTGATAAATTCAATATTTTTAATTCTTTATCCAAAAGCCGTTAGATAATATTGCTAAAATCTCTTTTGGATGAAATTTAATAATTTTTTATTTTAATATAAAAAATACAGTATATTCTATTTGGCATAATAAAACTTATTTAGGTTGACCACATTTACGGATGCGTGACGCTTAAGTGGATAGTTTCAATGATTCATTTTATTATCTCTAGATTAAAAATTTTAACCGATCATATCTAACAATCGTGTGAATTATAGTAGTCGAATGATATATTATAAAATATAAATTAATATATTAAAATCATAAAATAATGAAATCTAAATTACAAAAATCCTCAAAATGATGGTAAAGTGAATATTTGGGTTATGAATAAAATAATTTTTTTTTGGATAAATACAAAGAACAGTGAACTATTTGCTACGTGTGCTACTATAACTAAATACTAACTAAATTTTATTTTCAATAAATAGTTATCATTCATTTCTTACTGCAATATATAATTAAAAATCTCATATTTTAATTTTAGATGATATTAAAATATGATATTTTAGTTTATATTATCCAAAGTTAAACTTAATCAATAAGTTAGTACATTCTCATGAACTTTTTTGTATATAAATATTTAATGTGATTCTTATAAATTTTTACCATTTTAATTTCAACATCCACTACGACAAAATGCTTATATTTCAAAATTTTCACCACATATTATAATTGTTAGTCAATATACCATATTTTAATTTTGGATGATATTAAAGTATGGTATTTTGCTTTATTTTATCTAAAAACAAGCTTAACCAACAATTAGTATATTTTGATATATTTTTTTAATAAATATTTAATATAATGCGTATGAAATTTTATCGCTATAATTTCAATATCCACTAAAACAAAAATTCATTTATCCACTATATATTAGAATTATGTCAATCTCTTATATTTTAGGTTTAGATGATATTAAAATATGGTATGTTAGTTTATATTATCTCAAAACAACGAGCTTAATGAACAATTCAGTTTTTGATATTTTTTTATAAATAACTATTTAATATAATCCCTTTGATTTCAATATCCACTACAACAAAATGCATTTATTTCAAAATTCACCATATATAAGAATTGTTAGTCAATATGTCATAGTTTAGTTTTAGATGATATTAAAAATATGGTATTTTGGTTTATATTATCTGAAAATAAACTTAACTACAATGTATTACGTTTTGATAATTTTTTTTGCAAATAGATGTTTAATATAGTGTATATAAATTTTACTATTATATTTAATATCCACTATAACAAAATATATTTGTTATTAGTTATCTTAACCCTATAATACTTATAAATAAATGATGGGTATGGCCCAGCATAATTAGGCCAAAAAACGAAATAAGAAGCCCAGACGCCTCACCTTCGTATGCCCATGACGAGGAAAGAAACCCAGGTTACATGGCCAAACACGCTCGGTCCAAACACTTGTAGCTGGCCCAATCCTCATATACATGGTGATCCTTGAAGCCTGCGTGGCACACATATTGGCCTCCAAGTAAGCGTGCGTGGCACGCATATTTAGCCTATTCTCATAATAAGAGGGTTTATTTTACAGAATTTTTAAAACACATTGATAAACAAAAACCCTTCAACTGCAGTAGTCAACCAATTGAAATGGGAGACTAGGGAAATGCTTTCTTGCATTGCTTTATCATTAGATTGGGAGAGGGCAAAAAGACATTGAGAAGTATGTGAGCTGTAATCCAAGGCATTCAAAGTTGCCACTATTTAGAGAGGTTGACCCATCAACATAAACACAAAGTATATGTTGTACCTGGGAATTTTTCATAATCTTACCTTACTGCATTCATTTCTCTTTATGTCTCCTGAGTTTTGCATGGAAATCAGAATCTTCGAGTTGTGTCTTCGCCAGAGGGTACCAATTCGGTGAACGTCCCCGCTTCTGCTCCCTATAGGGGACCTGGTCTTTTCCAGACATCCTTGTCATGGGGAACATTGAGTTTGAATGGAGTGAAAAGTGAATGAATAAAGAAGTCTAAAAAGAAGTCATGAGGTCAATAATCCATATTCGGTATTTTGAGATTTAACGTGTCGTGGTTTGATACTATCCTTTCCCTTTTGAATCGGTATCTGTCATTGACTTGTCCGTGGCGATCTTTG
Organism: Sesamum indicum; assembly: GCF_026168435.1. NCBI lineage: Eukaryota > Viridiplantae > Streptophyta > Magnoliopsida > Lamiales > Pedaliaceae > Sesamum > Sesamum indicum. Next base: position 15,381,590 of record NC_142667.1, read on the forward strand.
CTTACATTATAAATTGAGCTTCTACCCTGTCTTGAATGCTTCTTGCGTACGGCGATTTGTTACAAGTGCAAGTCGCTGTGTTCCCTACAACTCAGGTATGATCTTAGGTTGTTCTTGTTCAGATTGTTCATTCATATTCCAGTCCTGGAATCCTGGAACCATGCTAATATGCTCTCCTGTTTCTAGTAATCAGGTAAAACTAGGAAATGGCTACGACACAAGTACTTGATAATAAGGGCTCCAAGTCCAAGAAGAATGCTGTTCTTCCACCTAGAAGGGGTCAGATCAAAATCCAGGTATTTCATCACATTGTGAGGATGTTCAGGCAAGCAGCTGCAAAGCTACGACGACGACCGACACGAAACGCAAAAGACAGACAGAAACAAGAAAATGACACGACGATATAGCGTCACTACTACTGTGTCCTGGAACAAACACCATCTTTTTGTTCCTTGTACCTTTGAATTTTAAACTAATGACCGAATAATGAAGTTCTCTGGGTAGGGAGAATAACTGTTTCAAGCTCAACGGGTATGCCGTTTGAGTTGATGATTGATTTCTAAGCGTTGCAGTGAACTGGAAATTGTACATGCAATTCTGTTAGACTGGGGAGAGGTTGTTTCTCTATCAATAAGTGGCTGGCACAGATAATTAATCCACGTAGAATACAAAGGTTTATGCATGGAGAATAATACGTTTTATGCATAATACAGTGAGTTAGAAATAATTGACACACCTGCTAAAAAGTTTTCCAACATGTATTGTAGGTTTCATAAGGATAAAGGTCGTGACACGTAGGGGTGTTATCAATTAAAGGACGAGATAGAAAGGCTAGTGAGGCAGAGGTATTTTAATTTATTATTATAAATATAAACTATTGATTAGTTTAGTAGTAATATAATTAGTGAAATGTACCAAAAAGAAATCATACCGAATAATTTAAAATTATAAAAAAGTATCCATTATCTGAAATAATGCAATTGAAATACATAAAAATATTTTATAGTTGAGATTAATAGATGTTCACAATTTGCAATAAATTTATATATTTATGAATGTTAAGCATAGTGCTGTTGTGAATTGAAATAAAAGATGATGGTTACCTAGTTAGGAAGATAGTCAATGGTTTATGTTTAAAATTTGTCATGTAATATATTTTGTCAGGTTTGTGTTTAAAATTTTGTATTGTCTGTTGTTACGCTATTTTCCTTTGAAGTTATGTATATGAGGACATCTAGTGAGGGTAAATATAAACTTTTGGCGATATCTATTATCTATTGTAATATCTATATATTATATTGATAAAATAGAATTTATTTTACGGGTTGAAAAGAAATTACTTTTAGAATGAGTTGTTATTAAGTAAATGATGAAATAGTGATAATTAAATGTAGTGAGTAGGGGGTTCTACAAGTACTTATGATCATTGTCCATTCTTCAAATATGACAATCATATCCTTATTTTTCTTGTGCTCTATTTTGATGATATGCTAATTACTAGCCCTAGCATAAATATGATTAAGGATTTGCAATGCAATTTGTGAAAAACTTTGAAATGAAAGATTTAGAAAATGCCAAGAAAATTTTAGGAATGACCATTGAAAGAGATAGGAACAGCTCTACAACCAAAAATCCTATGTCAAATCATTGTTAGAAAAATTTTCAATGATAAATTCCAAACTCACTTCTGTTCCTTTAGGTGCTCATTTTTAACTTAGTAAAAATCAAAGTCCTAAAAATGATTCTAAAAAGAAACACATGCAAAAGACCCCTTATTCAAATGCTATTGGATCTATAATGTACTTAATGGTTAGCACTAGACTTGATATTGCCTATGCAGATAGTTGTCAAAGTAAATATAAATCAAATGCGGTTTTCATCATTGGGAGGCTCTTAAATGGCTGCTAAGATACTTGAATGGTTCTATGAATGCTAGGATAAAATTTACTAAGTGTGCTGAAGGTGTGAACTTAGTCGAATTTGTTGACTCTAATTATGTAAATGAAAGGAATAGTAGGAAACCTACTACTTCTTATGTATTTACCTTATGTGGTGCATACGTTAGTTGAAAATCTCAACTTCACCATATTGTTGCATTATCTACAACAAAAGTTGAATATATGCTACCACATAAGCTTTTAAGGAAGTCATTTGGCTTGAAGGGTTACTAAAAGAAATTGGTTTCTTAAAGCAAAAAGTCACAATGTTTTCACATAGCAAAAAGTCATGTGGCCCAAATCCCTTGGGCCCAACCCATCTCACTGGATGGCTAGGATTGGTTTGCTTTATGATGCTTGACCCATTTCTCCTTGCCCTAGCCCATTCCCCTAACCCGGCCCATTAGGTCGACCCGCTTCCTTCCTTTTTTAAATAGGTCTGTCTCTTCCTCTCTCTGTCATAACCCTAATCCCTTTCTTGAAGCATTATTTCTCTCAATTTTTTCTCTCACTCTTCTTCTCTCTGATATTGGGACTCTTTCGCCGTTTTTTTTATTTCTCTTCATCGCCATTTATCCTTGATCTTCTTCAAGTATTAAATGGATTCTTCCTTTATCTATAGTTGGCTTTAGTCTAGTTTGTTACCAAAACTTGAAACCCTTATCCTCTCTCTAATCTCCTTCTGTGTTCCTTAAAGTTCTTCGCGGACAAGCTTTAGTGGTTGAATGATCTTGTGAATCTAAGCCTTTGTGGCCCTAGGTTAATATAATAGCGTTTGTGGTAGTTTTGGTGCCTTTGTGGCTCTGTGATTCCAAACAACCGTGAGCATGGGTTGTGGCGTTAGTGGCTTTTGGATTTACATTTACTGATTGGATCTGCCCTTTTGAGCCTTATTCCTGTAAACCATTGCGATCTCCTACCTTTTCGCTTTTTGTTTTAATACTTACTGTATTTTTAGTTCTGTACTTCTATAGAACTTTATTTTTATTCTATAAAATTGTTGTATAAAGGGTTTTGAAACCCTATCAAAATTTGTAATAATTGATGGGCCTGTTTTTGTTCTTTGGGCTTGATTCGGTTTTTGGAGATTGATACCTAACACAATCATAGCATCAAGAGGTTCATTCATCGATGCCATTTAGAGTAATAGTATTGCAAGAAGTGGAGGAATTGAAGGCAGCTTGGTTTGGCAACATTGTGTCGAAACGAAGGAATCATACTCTGATGGACCTAAAATTGATTAATTTGGAACTCCATCAACAAGCTCAATTATAACGCCAACAGTCAGCCACAAATAAAAGCGCCATAAATTGTGTTTTCCATTATGTCCTCCATTGTTTTTTTCTTTTCTTGATGCTTACTTGTGTATTTTCGGAGGAAAAAATGATGATTATATTACAGGTTTGGTGTTTGTGTTGCATTCAATTTCGAATCCATTTTCAATACTATGTTCCCCATAAACAAGTTTTGAAGTAACAAATATCAAAATCTTTTGATCAAAATCTTTTAATCAAAACTTTTATTTCCTTGACTAAAAAAATAGTCTTTACATTAGTATTCTAATTTACAATAGGCAAGACTAGCCTCTACAACAGAGAGCTACAAATGTCCTTGGACTCTTGTCACGATCATCTTCAACAGAAAAGGTCTTTTCTTGTGCTGAGATCATCTTCATCAGCGTTGTTCCTCGACATATATTTTCTTGTATCGAGATCATCTTCAGTCGTATCATATTAAATGTCATCATGTAAGCCTGAAAAGAAAAACAAAAGGCAAAGAATGAGAAACATGTGCAATCTATCTATACTCGTTCATTAAGGTCGAGGGACTCAAAACCCGTCACTGATTTGTCACGCGTGCTTGCCTAAATAACCTCATACCCCCAAGAGTTGTGTGGACATCTAAGGTTAATGTAGAAAATTTAATTACTCTACTAAACACACAATGTACTTCAACAAAATTCAAACCCAAATGGCAACTTATGTATCTACGTTGTTGCTCTCTCTCCCTCTTTTTCTAACAGAGAAAGTGATCAATGTTCCTATATGTTTCCCCTTTGTCAACTTCTCCCTTATTTGAAAATCCAAAAAGTTGAAAAGCCATTGTATTTTCATTTGTACTCTTCAAAACCCAAAAGTCTGCTTTGATTCCTATAAAATGTCCAAGTTCTCACTATTCTAATTTGAAAAGAACAGGTACATGAATTTTTTAAGCCTCCGAGAATACGATGGATGCAAATTGAGAAGAATACCTCTTTCGAGAACAATACTCCAACCTCTTGGCAAATTTGTTCCTAATTTATTCAATATGTTGGATTTGTTTTAAGGGTTTGCTTTTGCAGAACTCTTTAACATCATGTATTTAAAATTTTGTACAAATTTTACAAAATATCATATCATGTCATGTTATTGACATTTGACTTGTACAGGTGTATCACAATAAAGTTTGTTGGAAAATCATTATCATACAAAACACAACTTATTTATTTGTGAACTTCGTTAATGAAACATCACATACTAAAATATTGACAGTTGTCTACATGCCAATTTGATTCATTTATTTCTCGAATGTTGTGCATTTGTATTGAAAAAATCATCATAATTAATACATCATTTTTCAAGTGTTCTCATAACTGAAAAAACTTACATTCAATCTTCAAAATGTGAGGAATTCATCAATTTATAGTGAAAAGGTCAGATGAATTGCTTTTTTGAAATTATAAAAACTGCTTTTTTATAAACAAAAAAAAAATTGAATAGGGATTTTCGAAGTAATTCTGAAGCATTTATCCAAAAGCAATTAAATGAATGTATCTCAAAAACTACCAATTATTGAGTAGGTTTTTTATACAAAATTCTGGATACAAAAGTTTGTGCACTAGAAGCTGATTTGAAAAGAAAAAAGTTTATCAAAAGAATATCAATTCATTGAAGCATGTTTTAGACAAAAGGAAAGCCCAAAAAAGAAAAAGAGAGAGACAGTAAAACACTTGTGGTAAGTACATGTTTTAGAAAATGAAGGCATTTAACAAGAAAAATAAATTTGTAAACATAAGATTATTTAGTTATCAAAACTGCATGTTTCTTTAGAAAACATTTCTCAAATTTGAGACATAATATTGAAGAAAGAGTTCTCAAATTCCTTTAAAAAAAATTAAAAGTGGCATGTAGACAAACATCCTATATTTTGGCATAATGTTCCATTATCGAAGATCACAAATAAATAGCATATGATTGTATGGTAAAGAACTTCTAACAAATTTTTCTACGATACACCTGTAAAAGTGAAGATGCCAAAGAACATGACAACATGATTTTCTGTACATCCATACAAAATGATAAATAAATGGCGTCAAAAAATTATAAAGCAAACCCATGAAAAGAACCCCACAAAATGAATAAACCACGAGCAAATCTACAAAAAGAATGAAGTTTAGTTCTTCCCATTGGCATTCAACTCTACACATGCATCTTTCATATTCTTAGGAGCCTTAAAACATATATATTCCTGTTTCTTCCAAATTACAACAGTGAGAATGAGGGCACTTCATAGAATCACAGCAGGGGTTTAGGTTTTGAAGTTTACAAATTGTAAAAACAATGGTTCAACATTTTCTAGATTTTCAAATGTGGGAGAAAAGTCGACAAAGTAGGATGGAAAGGAACAAGGATCACTTTTCTGATAGAAAAACAAGTCGAGAGAAAACCATAGATACAACGGTTACCATTAGGCTCTAAATGTTGTCAAAATGCATTATTGTAGCGGCCAATGTGTGTTTCAGTTGAGTGTTTTCCTACTTAACCTTTTGATTTCCACACAACACTTAAGAATATGTGATTACTTTAGTTTGCACAAAATTGACAAACCAAATTCAAGCTGAGGCCCTTAATCTTACAAGAAGCGAGTATATATACAATCAAATAAAATGCTTGTGACACATGGTACTAAAAAATGATTTTTCAAATAAGTTGATTCCAGTTTATAATTGTATGCTATATGTGTTATGGGCAAAGAAAATCAAATATTGCCTCCGCATGCTATAAAATGCACTAAGATAGGATTGTGAAAGCAACTTGAATATGACAAAAGAACATAGATAATCATTCGGGTTCCACAGTGGAACCTGTGACATAAACCATAGCTCATAGAGTTCTCCAGTAAAAGGGCATAAGCAACATAGCAATAATACTCCATAAACAACATACTACCATGATGCAAGGGCATAAGAAACAAAGCAAAAATACTTCATAACAATTAAAGTTTTCTAGATGCACACATAAGCAACAGAGCAGAAATACTTAATAACCAAGAGAGCTCTCCAGATGCACTAAGAATTAAAATACTGTTCATCGATCACAAGCTAATAATGATTTAAGAAGATACTAAACTCAAGCTGAACTTGAAGTAAAGGAGAGCAGGTGGAAGGCACTTACATTACAGTGAATTTATATATATATAAATAGAGAGAGAGAGAGAGAGAGAGAGAGAGGAGATAGGACAATCTGATTGGTTATAAAGATAATAGTAAGAAAACGAAAGGTTACCCACGGCTCCTAAAATGCACTTGGTGTCACTGTCACTGATCAACGTCAAGATATCACAACAAGAGTTCCCATTAGCTTCAAGCAGTAATCTCACTCTAGATTGTCTTAGACCATCCACATGGTCTAACCAACAAACATTAGTATATTTGCTAGTAACAGGTCACATATAGACAACAAAGCCAAAATTAATCAGAACCAAAGTCCTATATGAACCAAGATTAACTAGTTCAGGTATTTTGAGAAAAATACCACAAACCACTCATAGAGAAAGAAAATCACTGTACCATTGTAACCACAATGGTAAATATGGAACTATTAGAGAACTTAATTGATAGGTAACTTTGGAACTATTATGCATACAACAGTTATATGTTGTTAGAACTTAACATTCTTTCCTACCCCATTCCAGGAGGATCAGAATTCAAGTCTATCTATAGCCTGCGACCTACCATCAATTTCAATAAAGAGCACATATCATGAATTCAAGTGAATATGCTTGGCATTAAGAATAAGAGAAAAATATTAACTAAAATAAGGAAATTAGTCACCCGAGCATAGAATGAAAGTGTCATCATCTTCATTTTCCCCAGAAGTTCTTGAAGAATTAGAGCCTGAAAATAAAAAATAGTAAAATTTCGCCTCCATTTTTGTCACAAATCCACAATGACCAACAATGTCATATTTAATTCACAACAATTTGTTCAGTGTAAACATGTCTTTAACCAAAGAAGAAAGTAACAGAGAATCACACCAACATACAAACAAGAAATAGGAGAAATTCAACACAATGACAATGAACATTTTTTAAAAGGAAGAACCTGTTGAACAGTTGAAGTTAATCAAGGTTTGAAAATGAACGAAATCATGTCCAAAAATGATCTGACAAAAGAATAAGGGAAAAATATTAACTAAGATAAGGAAATTAGTCACCCGAGCATAAAATGAAAGTGTCTGACATCTAATGGTTGTGGAAATTCATACAAAAATCATCTTGTGCCTGACAACATCAAGTAACACAATGAGTTGACCCAAACAATCAATACTTTCGTGTGTGACTTTCAGGAACCAAAATGCCAAGACAACAAAAATCAAACCACAGAAGCACAACATATAAACCAAAAAAGAGTCGACAATGAATAAACTGACCACAGTAGCGAGGACAAATTCGAAGCCGCCGTGGATGTTGAAGGAGAGAAGGTTCGGCATGTCGTCGTCGACCTCCATCTGGGGCGCCGCAGCACCGAGATTCGCTCTTGTCTCAGCCATATCGCTCTCCCAGAGGCATCTTCTCTCTACCCTCTCAATGAGCGAGGAAAGGAGGAGGTTTACAGAGGGGTGAACTCCAACGGACTAATTTTTCCTGCTTCAACGGTCACTTTCCAACTATTAATATTTTTTTCAACTTAATAATAAATCATTAACGGTTATATTTTTCTTTTTTTACCGTTGATTATTTTGTCATTAGACAAATTATTAATTAATTATTAAAACAAATCCGTTAGGTTTTTTGTGTCAGGCTTTACAAACTCTATTTGCTAATTAAATTTTGTTAATTTTTAATTATCAACTCGTTTCTAATTCAAAAATCATAATCTTTTTAGTAGAAACTAGGGATGTCTATTTTTATTTTTTAAAATTTTTATATATTTAATTACATATTTACTACTTTATCAATTTTATGTTCAAAATTGATTATATATTATAATTATTAATCAATTCATATATTTTATTTTAGATAATAATAACCTATGGTACTTTTATTCATACGTCTAATCTTTATACAAAAACAAGTTTAATCAATAATTTAGATTAATTTTAATATTTTTTTAAAATAATTATTTAATATGACATATAAATTTTATATTATATTTTAATATCTATTTGTCATCTCTTATATTTTTTTAAATTAACAAGTCCTAACAATTAACTTCTAGATTTTTATATTTATATCAAAATACATAATATGCATTATGCGATATATTTTATTACTTATAAATTTATATCAGAATTTGATGATTCTTATTGTTGTTGTTGAACAATTTTAATTATTTTAATTATTATTTTACTATAAATATATAATGAGATCAATCATTATTTTGTATTTTGGTTTAATAAATTTGTCTCTTAATTTTATTTTATTTTTTTGTAAATAATAAGATCAATAACTTTTAAAAAATAGCTTATCTTTATTTTTTTATTAATATTAATAACTTTAAAATTATGTGCAAGTATTTCGATAATGTGATGTATATATATTTTCCATACTTTTGTGTTTTCAATTGATTTTATGAATTTGGTAAGACTTGTTTGTTTTTGTAAATGGTAGTTGATTACCAAAAAATGAACTTAAATTGTTAAATAAATGTGTTTAAATTACAATAACTAAAGCAGGGTGCGCTCGAGCTCGAGTTCAACCAATTGAACAGAAGGCTTGCTCAGCTTGAGCTAAAAAAAAGAAAAAATTGAGCTTGACTCATTTACATACCTACTTTTGTTTAACAAATAAATTCCTATGTTGGTTAAAATTTACTGAATTTGCTGATATTTATAAAAAATAAAAAAACTAAATAAAAATTTATATTTACCCGCGATTAACTTATTACTGACTTATTCAAGGTCAAACAATTTTTTCGGACTAAACTACCCTTATAACGATGAAGATATATCTCCTTACATGCATTAACACGTAAAGATGTATGAAGGATAATTTCACCATAAAAAAATTTATTTGACCTGTAATAAGTCAGCAATGAGTCAATTGGATTAAATATAAAAAAGATTTAGATTTTTCATTAATATCAACAAATTCGGTGAATTTTGACTAATAGGGGGACTTATTTGTTAGCTGGAAGCAAAACTTAAGTATATTAAATGTAATTTCCCAAACCACAAGGAATTTATGTGTAATTGTACCAAACTTCAAAGGAGGGGATTGTAATTATCCCCTTTTGTTTTTTTACTAACATTAGCATTTTTCATTCGAATCCTAACCATGAAAATTTTCTAGATGCACACATAAGCAACAGAGCAGAAATACTTAATAACGAAGAGCTCTCCAGATGCACTTAAGAGAAGAAATATTGTTGATCGATCACAAGTTAATAATAATTTAAGAAGATTACTAAACTCAAGCTAAACTAGAGAGCAGCTGGAAGGCACTTACATTACAGCTGATTGGTTATAAAGATAATAGTAAGAAAACAAAAGGTTACCCAAGGCTCTTAAAATTCACTTGATGTCACTGCCACTGATCAATGTCAAGATATCACAACATAAGTTTCCATTAACTTCAAGCAGTACTCTCACTCTAGATTATCTTAGACCATCCACATGGTATAACCAACAAACATTAGTATATTTGTTAGTAACGGACACATATAGACAATAAAGTCAAAATTAATCAAAACCAAAGTCCTATATTTGTGTTTCTTGGCCTTACTCGGCCCCTCGGGGACATCAGGAACACCAATCTCGACTTCTTGGGTTTTCACTAACCTTGACCCTTGAACGAGACTTGGGAGTATATTCCCTCACCCGAGCCGCAGTTTGGGTCCCATCACTAGTATCCTCAAGCTCGACTTCAATAGGGATCGGCTCCAAGGGATCCGCAGGATCAATGGAGAGTGAATTTTCCTTGGGGGCAAAAGATACCTCTTTCTTCGCTTGCTCCAGCAAGATATGATTGGCCAATGTCCCTTTCTTCGCACAAACTTTATTGGCAATCTAAGAGAATGAAAATAAGTGAGAAGGTAAACAAAAGAGCGATCACCTATGGAACCCCTAATCGGGAGGTGTGCTAGAGTGAGATCCGCAAGCTTCAAGACCCTCTCTACGAGAGTTAATTAGGCTTATACCAAAAATTAATGGCGCAAAACACTACTGATGATAAATGGCCAAAAATTAAACTGGTAAAAAAGACCCAAAATCAATGTGCACGTGTACATGCCAATCCTCGTGGCGGACAAAGAAGATTAAGGCTAAGATTTCTGCAGCCAAATATGGACAACATCCGACAGGGGAACAAAGACGACATTGTGTAACAGTTTAGACCCAATCTGTCTTAAGATTGGTATGTTCCCAATAGCTGCAGACTTGCTTTTTTCCTTTTTTTCTGGTGGATCTTATGGTCAATGAACTGTATACTTTTGTGACATTCGAGATTGGTTGCAAGCTACTGGGAAGATAGTGCGTTTTTTCTTACAACAATCAGGTATATTCTCAGAAACAATGGTACTTGCTGACGGAATATACCGTTACCATGAACTACTACAGTATTATGCAGTTCATTTGGAAAACAAGAAAGAAAAGGCGAATACATTATGTTAATGCGAGGATCAACTGATCAAACTAGTACCTCTTACCAGAAATTATATGTAATACTTACCTCAATACTATAGAGTGAGCCCTATAGCCTTACAGTTGAATGATAAGTAACCCTAACAAACAGAAGAATTCATTCAATTAGGTCTTTGAAATGCTCTAGTTTTTGACAGATATGCGTGCCAAGTCAAGGTAGTTAACCACAGAAAATAACATTTCATGGTCCTTAGTGCGCTAAGAACAAAGCAAAACAATCGAGTCCATAAGCTTGGCCGTGTTTCACAGCCCATGAATTCTTAAGTACTAAATGTTACAGCGCACAGACAACGGAACCCACGTGACAGAACCATACAAAAACTGACTACTAATAATATCTGGGATAAAGAATCCTCACGTCGTCCCACAAAATGACTTCAGAGTAGTAGCTGAAATTAAGCAATACTTGAAGACATTCAAGTGTAAGTCAAAAATGTTCTCAGATGTTAACCTGCCTAGCACAGGATCATGCATTATCGCCTGGTTCTTTGATTTTTAATGTTGTTCTTGATAGGCTGGCTTCCAGTTCATTTAGCTCATCCATGTCCAGATCATCTTCATCATCATCAATCTCATCATCAGGAATATCTTCAGCGTCCTGTGAAGTTATTGAGGAAGAACTTGGCCCATCCATGGCAGGATCTTTATTAACCTGAATATGCAAGTGCACTGAAATACTCAGAGAATTGGATAAATAATTCACCTCCTATCAGGATATTTCAAGTTATGGATTAAAATAAGAAATAAAAGCATCAATACCTCAGAGGTCAGTCACAGAAGAAAGGTCGCCTCTGTCAAACTCAGGGGAAATATCATTTTTGGTCCCATAAAATGAGGCCCGTTCACTTTTGGTTCCATTCATTATGGAATTAGCACTTTTAGTCTTGTAACTTATAAAAATTATCACTTTTGGTCCTCATCGACTTTTCCGTCAATAATTTAATCATGTGTCTAGCACATGACTCTTAAGTATTTTCGACTGGAGGGAAAATTAGTCCTTTCAAGAGTGGAGTATGATTGCTTCATTTAGTTTACTTGGTTCATTTGTAGAAGATATGATTCTTTATGTTACTTCTACTTGGCTTCAACTTATAAAAATATGGAAAGGATGAGATCCAATTTTTTTAGAGAAGGAGAAATCCCCTTTCTTTGCTCTACTTTCCTTGAAGATTTGTTTTTCTCCCTAAAATGCAGTTATATTTCCCCAAAAAGTGGTCCAAAGCTGAAAAACACGCTAATTTTCCCTTGAAAAAAAAAAAAACTTAAACAGTCAAGTGCTAGGAACGTAGCTTACGCCGTTAAATTATTGTCGAAAAAGTGGATTAGGACCAAAAGTGTTAGTTTTTATAGGTTATGGGAATAAAAGTGCTAACTCCATAACGAATGGGACCAAAAGTGAAATGGACCTAACTTGTGGAATATAAAAATGCTATTTTCCCATCAAGTGCAAGATTTGCTTAGAAGGTCAGAATGTGATCTGACCACACTCACTACATAATAATATCTTCTCATTATGACAATACAAATAAGCAAAACTGAAAAATTCCTGACAACAAACCCCAGCAAAAGCCAGATGGTTGTTGAAATACGGTTCTCTACTAAAGCTTTCCCTTGCCTAAGCAAGTTCTAATTCTTCATACTGAAGAGAGCCAAACAACTCTTTGAGTGCTTAAGATTGGTCAAGAAAACTCTACAGCATAGACAATGATTCACAATCATTTTGTAAAAAGTATTAAAGAGGAAGAATACTCATATTATCCTCATTCTCAGGGACCACAGTGTTTTCAGCAACAAAGAAACTCTTTGAATCTCCAATAATAAAGGATGAAAGTAATAGGGCAAATGTGACATGTTACCTTTTGCTCAGCATCTACTTCTTCTTCCCTCTGGTATCTATCATAGGCCTCAGCATCATCGACAAACAAGCTTGCATCTGAGAGGAACAGCTCACGACCACTGGGATATTGGCAGGGAAGAATTAAAAGAATATCAATACTCCTGCAGCATAAAAGAAAAAAACTATCCAAGCATGGAGACAGGAAATCACTCGAGAAGTATTACCTCATACGGTCATTCTTAGCTCTCTCTGCCCTCTGTGCAGCCAAGCCAGCTTCTCTCTCCTCCATCTTTTTCTTCTTCCATTGCATGAATAACTCTGGTGTCATAGGAGTTGTGGTAGTTACTTTTGCACGCTGAAAAGAAGGTATCAAACCTATTAGCATGATAGATTTTACATCGGGGGCTGGAGAAAGTGCACCCAAGGAACTGCTCAGCCATACAAAAATACTTTCACAAAAAAATTAATAAATTAGAAACTTCAACTGAATCTACCAGATTTTTACCTGGTTTTCTATCTCTTCCTCAATGGGTATCTTTTCAGATTCCTCCTCTAACAGCGCCTTCATTTGAGATTTTAAAACATATCCAGGAGGAAGTGCGTGCCTGTAGTGGCATTCTTTACCACCATTTGGGCAAATCCAAAACCAACCATACTGCTTCTTTTCAACTGCTTCCAGAAAGTATTTGCATACCTGCAAGAAAATGAGAAGAATAAAAAGAAAATTTCAGTTTGGTTTTTGAGATAAAATGATAATCATGGAAGAGAATATGTATGTTTTAAATAACAAAACTTAATCAGGAACCTATAAAACAAGTATATGATAGAGCAATATGTCACCAAGCTGAAGTGAAACAGGAACAAAGTATTTTAATAATCAGATAATGATCTTTCCTATGGGTGGAAAAACTGCTGGTAGCATGCATATTGACTATGTAAGTTAAATTCAACTTCAGCCTACAGCATAATGAGCAGGCCATTATCCATGCCATGCTGATGTGGAATTCATGGTCTCAATTTGAGCCTACACCCTACAGCATAATAAAGTACCACAATATCAGATTCAGATATCTTTTCAAAAATGTGGAGTTACATTTGTTACAAACTCAGTTTCTTCTATTAGACACCTTGTGAGACTAGTTTCCCTTATTACATGTCAGTCAAACCAAATCCTAAATGCTAGTTTGATTATCATATAAATGCTCAAATTCATGATGTACTCAGTTGAAATTCTCAACAAAGACCCAAATTTCAATGCCACCACAGACAAAAGGAAGACTCTCACCCTCATCATTGCCAAATATTGTGCGTGGAAGCCATATGACAAACATTTGACATAACTTATGATTACAGAATTTTACCCATTGCTTGAATATGCACAAGCTCTTCCTGTACATTTCTGACTTGTGCAAATAGAATTTTTATACTTAATGCTAGAGTATATCAAATTGTTGAATCAATCAGGATATCCCATAATGAAAAAAGAAAAATAATAATAATCTCAAAAGAATATTCCAGTTGAACAAAGTGGATAGCATGCAAAATCCATAATAATACGATTTAATAAGACAGCCAACTTAATGAAAAAATACTAACTATATCTGTAGGCTTATTTTTGTTGTACTCCTGGCTCTTGGACTCGACAACCTTCTCCAGTGTTTCTTGATCCCAGTCATCCATTGTTTCCTCGTCTTTTTTTGGAACAAAGATAACACATTCACGACACATATCAGAAATTAGGGGTGAAGTACAACTAAAAGGATTTTAACATTATTCCAAACAGGAACTTAGAACGTCAAATATCAACCTTTATCACGCTTATCGCTGTATATGTCTATCTTCTCTCCTTTCCTCTGCACGTTCAAATCATGGGAGAACTTGCACTTAAATCCTTTCGCACATTGCCCCACCTTAAAATGCTCACATACTATAGACTTTGGATCAACACCTGAACAAAACATACACTCGGAGAAGATTATTTGGTTAACCAACTTAACCCATAAATAAAATACCCAAACGAGCAACCAACAAAGTTTCAGCATCTCAGATAAACAACTTATGGGCAATCAAGTGGATTCGAAGAATCTTAGACAGCCACACTTATATATGGATACACAGAATTCTGAACATATTTTTTACATATACAAATCAAAGCACGTTGATCTCATGGTGCCAGTCCTAATAATGTCTCTTTGTATGAATAAAGAGAATATTTGGAAAAAAAGAAAATATATGACAGAAATTTACCAACAGGAACTTTAGGCTGCTTTATTGCAACTTTAAACAATTCATTGAGCTCCTTCTCTCGTGCCTTCTCCTCCTCTTTCTTCTTCTGTAAAATTTTCCCCAACGAATCCACCAAAGCAATTAGCAAAAATATTTGATACCCATGTGTTCCCAAAAAAGAAGGAAAAACAGTGATACCCAACTAAAACCAATACAAGCAATAACACATAAATCAATCATCACAATGAAACATTTTTAAAGAAAAGTATAATTGGCGTTCGACCTGTGCGTTGAGTTTGCTAGGGTCGGGTTTAGGCTGTACGGATTGCTTGAGAGACTGCACGTACTTCTGAACATTCTTCGACTTGTTCTTGTTCTTCAATCCGAAGGTTTTGTCCTCAACTATCTTCTGCTTCTTCGCTAAATCCGCTTTAGATTGCTGTTTCGGAGGCATTTTTCCCTTTCTTTTTTCTCCTTCAATAGAATTTCTATTTCTATAATCAGAGATTAACTTAACTCGATAGGTAGTCTTAATATAATTGGTTGGATTCTCTTATGTTTATAAATAAACAAATAGGCGTTGAAGAAAACGGAGTCACCGGTTGACGGCGGCCTGAGGTGGAGGAGCGCCGCTGCGTGTGGTTTTGGTGTGAGGGTATGTGCCTACTGCGGCAGGATCCGGTTTCGAGAAACTACCTGACGCTGTGAAATTACGACCGCAGCCTTCCTGAAATAAACGGGTCGGATCATGGATGATTTCTTTCACAACCAACCCGATCCATCATAGTGATATACGAGTTGGATAGTCCACAGCCCACTTTCTAAAACCATCTACCTCTCTTGCAAAACTTTCCCCAACTTTGAATTTGATATTGAATGAGACTGACTCGGAAAAAAAAATGAAAAATATATAAAATTAAGTTTTTGCTTGTAGTTGTTTGGATACATTTTATTTGAAGTGGGCTACTAAAGTTTGTATTGTTGAAATTATGTGATTTGTGTTTATCATTATATCTCAAAATAACTTCATATATAAATTATCAGTATATATTTTATCGTACTTACATATAGTAAGGAAATAGATAAAATAAAGTTTGAAATTAGAAAATTTTCATTGACGGATAGTAACAACACTTGTCGCTGACCTAAAGCTATGATTCTCTCCCCATATGCAGATTTTAACAACTGACTATGACTTCAGGATAAAATTTCATTAACTCTCAACAGTGTTTCATCTCGTGTGCACGACCACAAGAAAATTATGAATCAATTTACAGTTACGTTACCTAAATTCTAAAATACTTGTGGGAGTGTAAAATGTCTCTCAAACTTCTTCCTTATAAATCACCCCAAATGACCTCTTTATATAGATGAAAAAGTACGACCTTTATATGGGATAATGATCCTATTAAAATATATTATAAATTGAGAATAAATATGACTAAAACAAATCATAAATCACCATAAGTGGGTCATAAAATGAATACTAAAAGTCAACGAACATATAATGAATACTATAATAAACTGACAATAAAATGGGGCCATCAATAAAAATCATAAAATAATATAAATAAATAAAAAATTGAAACTTATTTCCAACAGCTTCAACTCAACAATCTCAAACTACAAACTAATAAACAAAAGTGAGAAGAAGCAATAACAAGAAAAATATCTAGAGATGAAGTATGAAATCAATAGATCAATTCAGATTTTGGGATTTGAATGAATTGCAGGAATAATCTTATTTATTGTAATATGTGTGATGTTTTTTAAAATGTTGCGACTGTTTTTTTTAAATAAGTAGATTTTACTGTGTGTGTAAAGTGTTTAAAATGAGAAGAGATTTATTGTTTTACAGTTAATGTTTTTAAATGGCTCAAATTAGATTGAATTAAGCTAAATTATAAATCACTCTACAATTTTTTGTTTTATAACTTGAGATTTGCATAAAAAAAGAAATTGAACAAATTACAGAGGCTCAATTATTCAAGTTTAGAGCATTCAAAAGACAATTTGATTCAATAAAATCATTCTAATTTGAGTGGTGAGCCCATTGTGCGAGAGCATGAGCCGTGGCGTTTGTTTATCTTCCAGTATATTGCAACTTTCAAGATGGAACCTTTCCAATCATCTCTTTGGATCCAAGCAAAAGTGTCCCTACATTCTAAAAAACATATAATTTGAATTAAATTTTAATCATTGCAAGAGGGATTTTTCGATCGAAATAAGCCAATGTGTATAGAAATAAAATATGTTATGAATTCGAACTTTCTATTTTTAACCTTGCAACTTATGTATAAATTATTGTAAACACGGTAGGACAAATTTAATCAACAAAACTTGTCCATTAGTTCAAGTGTAGTTGTTTTTAGTCTATAATCAATTTGAAATACATTTTCAGTTAAGATCAATTATGATATTTTATTTTTATAAGTGGTAATTCATCTAAGATAATTAAATAATGAATTATTACAATTTATATAAAATAAAGAGTATGAGATGAAATCCATAATTTTACGTTATAATTATAATAAAGAATACCATAAGATGCCATACACACAAAATTATATATAATTTTGAGGTTACAAAATTTTATATCGGGTGTGGGATGAAACGACGCCCGCCTTTCGAATTCAATCCGCAAAAACGACGACCGAAAATCAAATTGAACCATCACTTATTGCTACGATTTTACTGGCAACGGAAAAAACGGTTGGCCAGGAAATGAGAGACGCACTATCGCTCCTCACTTCCTCCACCGTCCTCCCTCCTTTGACCGGCCTCCCCAGCCACCACCGCCACCGTCATCGTCCGCATCACTCCTCAAGCCCCACCACCAACAAACCTGCGCCAAAACCTAACCCCAGGCATAAACCCCAAATTTCCACTTCTCCGCTTCTCTCCTCTTCTCGATTGGACAATCGCCAATGCCTAACTTACTATACCGAGCTAGCGTCAAAGCTAGCGGAGGACGGGAGGTTCGAGGACTTCCTGATGATCGCAGACGGCTTGGTTGCTGCGGGTGTGGAGCCGTCGGAACTTTTAGCTTTGCTGAATGCTCAAAAGGTCTCGAGTGGGATTGCGAGAGTGCTTGGTGAAGGAAAGCTGAACGATGTTCTCGAGATGCTGTTCAATGGTGTTCGGAAGCTCGGAATTCAGCCGGTGCATCTGTTTGATGGAGTTGCGGTGGAGTCGCTGAAGGGCGAGTGTAGTAGGTTACTGAAAAGCGGTGAAGTGGAGCAACTTGTGAGCTTGATGGAAATGCTTGCTGGTAAAATCGCGTGGCAGTAGATTGAAAGAAAATATAAGTATCGCGTGGCAGTAGGCCTGTTCGGTTAAATTAACATTAATGGCAATAAAATTAAATCACGATAAGCTGTAGATTAGCGCTAATATTAACACTATCAGATCATGGTTATTTGCACAATGACACTGTTGAGTCAAATACCTGGTTGGGATTCCTTTTTGTACGTGTCAGAATGACATTTTAAATACTACAATCTACCAACCACATTATTCAACATGCTATAGATTATATTTTGCCTTCAGTAATCCACAATGCGGAGAAAACATCCCATGCTTATTCATTATTTGTCATAATTATGATTAGTAATTAATTAATAATCTATCCAAACACTTAACTAAATAAATGCAGTTCTATGATCTTCATCGTGATATGCTTTGCAATTGAGAATTATCTGGGAATGGTAAAGGGCACTTTTGAATTGCAAGTAAAAGTGTTCTTTAAATATGGCTTATGAACTAGTATCAACATCAAATGTTCAAATATGAGATGAATGTTCAAATCTGAGAAATGCTTGCTTCACTGGTTCAGGATTTCAATTTCTAATCAAAGAATTGGTGGAGCCATCTGATGTTATAAACCTTTGCATCAAGAAGGGGGATCCCACAGCTGCCATAAGGTTTGTTTCCACATTTTTCTAAAAAAAATATGTGCTGTTTGTTAAAGACTTCCTGAGGTTGATGAGATGACAAGGTCATTAGAAATAATAAATGATCTACGACCCTGAGGAAGAAGTGGTGATTTTAGTGTTAGGCTCAGATGTTCATTTTTTTTTAACTTCTTACTCTATTATTCTTGAATTCTAATGCACTTCCAAACTCATTACTGCTGATCTTTTATGTGATCCAGTTCTTACTATTGTGTTTCAAATCGATGCTGCATGTCACAACTCGTTGCTGCTCAGATCTTACATCTTACCTTCCAGTTCTTTATATTCTGCTTTGAATAATTTTTTGCTGTATTTTCTTGTTTGTATGTATCTTCCTTAGTGGAAGTTGCGTATCTTATCAGAATATTAAATCATTTCTTACTGCATGTTCATATTTTTCTATATGTAGCTGAAACTTTGCCATAGATTTACTAACATGGACATGGGGAGAGAATTATTTTGATACCCATGTTATACACCTTATCAAGCTTTAATGTGGCTTCTGCAGGTATGCACAAAATTTCTCTCATGGGGAAATGCTATTTTGTTCAATAATTCTTGAATTTGGGAAGAAAAGGGACTTGTCATCTGCTCTCATAGCCTTTGAAGCATCCAAGCAATATTTGAGTTCTCCTAATATGCATGCCTACCGCACAATCATAGATGTATGTGGTCTTTGTGGTGATTACTTGAAGTCGAGGGCTATTTATGAGGTACATGTGCTAAATTTTCACTGAGCTTATGATCTTTAGTGGTGTATATTAAACCCTATTTTTATCATTCTACAATGTGCAATTGATGTAAAATAGGCTGTCTCATCATTTTCTTTAAAAAAAGGAGATGAAGAACATTTAAATAAAAGATATATCATCTATCAGAAGGTATTACCTTGGAGATCCTTCCCCCTTCATTACCCTCACTTGAGCTGGACATGCTTAGTACCATAGTGTCTAGAATGCTCAGTCTAGATATTTGGCTGCACAGTCATATTTGTTTCTTTTATAGTTAGTCTGTAAACCAAGCCGGTTTAAATTTTTGAATATGGTGACTGCATATCTTTTATGGTTCTCACATTTGTTTGTGACTTCAGGATGTCCTGAAGCCTGTGGGGCCTGTTTGTGGCGGAACCCTGTTTGTTCATTCTGTAGCTTCCTGAAAACCATGAAGTTGTATCTTACCCTTTTCTAGTTTTATTTGTTTTACAATGATCAGGCCGTATCAATCACTCTGACTGGTTTCATTTTATCATAAGCAAAATTTCTATGGCGAACTATTGTTTGCCATTCACAAATTTTGTAACTCCCGTTGATTTAATGTGATCTTAGATTTATCAAAGGTGCTTTCTGGACTGAAACTAATTGAGGATTATTTCTACACAGTTTCTTATATGCTTTAGGGACTGCTTATGAATGATAACACTACCATAACCTTTGATATTAATACAGGAGTTACTTGCTGGAAATATCACCCCAAACACATATGTTGTCAACAGTCTTATGAATGTAAATTCCCATGATCTGAGTTACGCACTGGAAATCTACAAGAAAATGGAAGTGAGGTTCTCTCTTTCTCTTTATTCCCACAGCATTTGTTGCATGTGTCTGCATGTGTCTAACCATGTCATTCTGCATGTTTTCCAACTCCCATGCTTGCATGGAATGCAGCATCTCAACCTCCTTGCTCCTTTACTTCTTGTCTATCTTCTCCTTTGGTTCATAGTCGCATATTATATCAGCAAATTCACTCCAGCAAATGCCATATTCAGAAACTTGGTGTGACGGCTGATATTACGTCTCACAACATAATTTTGAAATCATGTCGTCTTGCTGCAAAAGTTGAAATCGCCCGAGATATTTATAGAGAGATACGGAAGTTGGAGTCAAGGGGGGCTCTGAAATTGGATGTCTTCACGTACAGCACAATGATTAAGGTATAATTCAATATTTAGACTTTAGCTACATAATGTACAGTAGGTAACATGATACTAAATGTACTCTTTTTGACTCGAGTCAGGATACAAAATTTTATGTGATAATCATGTAGTTATAAAATAGCAACATCTCCAACAAAAGGTTGCTTACTATATTCTTTTTGCGCGATGCTTTTGATGTATACGTTCTCGCATAGTATTTAGTTGTACTACCTGTTCTTTTTGGGCATTATGGACGCCCAATAGTTAAATACTGTTGCAAGATAGAGGTGATAATAAATTTTTGGATGTATTCGTGCACAGGATTCAAATATTCTACATCTGTGAAAAGTCCTTCACTGTCTTAAATTCTACTGTTTGTGCTCTGCTTCAAAGAATTATGAGTGAGAATGTTAAAGACATCCACACTTCCCATCAACATTCAGGTCTTCGCAGATGCCAAAATGTGGAAACGGGCACTGGAAATCAAAGAAGATATGGTGTCATCTAGTGTCATTCCCAACACAGTTACTTGGTCTTCGTTGATCAGTGCATGTGCAAATGCAGGTCTCGTGGAGCAGTCAATGAAATTATTTGATGAAATGCTTCAGGCTGGATGTGAACCCAATTCCCAGTGTTTCAACGTCCTTCTCCATGCCTGTGTCGAGGCTTGCCAATTTGATCGGGCCTTTCGGTTATTTCAATGCTGGAAAGAAACGGGTTTTCAACAAAGTGCTGGGGATGATAAACTGAAGAATCCAGACAAATTTGTTGCAATGGACCAGATGAGAGTTCCAATAAGATCTTACTCACACTTAACTGTGAGAATTCCTTTTAAACCCACTACTTCCACATATAATATTTTGATGAAAGCCTGTGGCAGTGATTATTTCCGTGCCAAAGCTCTGATGGATGAAATGAAGACTTTTGGCCTTACTCCTAATCATATAAGCTGGTCAATATTGGTTGATATTTGTGGAGGCTCAGGGAATGTATTGGGTGCCATACAGGTAAGACTTAAACCATCATGTAAAGATGTTACAACTGAAATAACCTGTAACAGCTGATATTCTCAGATCTCTAGCAGCCAAAAATACGTCTTCAGTGATCTAAAGCTATATCATAAAATTGTTATAAGATGAATAAATCCTAACATCTTGAAATTATGGTCTGGTCCTGTGATTTGGTAGTTACATTATTGAGTATATGTAAAAATCCTTGACACAATATTTTTTCAAATACATTTGGAAGCATTGGATTCACAACAGTCTGAACTATTGAATCGATATGATAGAACAATAACGCTAACTTCTTAGAGCATTAATCGCACATAATTTGAGTTGGACGTGGAAGGCAGGAATCTAAACACTAGAGTTTATATCAGCCTGAACAACTAAAATTATGTCATACATTATGCTTACCTTCTGCTGCCCTTTATACCTTAATCTTGCATGTGGCAAAGAGGTTACAACTTAAAACTTTTTCAGAAAATAAATTTATCTTTGAAGAACATGTCAGTGGTTTCGCACACATGCCTAGACTTTGTAGTTGCAGACAAGCATGAACACTTCAGGGAATTTTGTTGTGCCTGTGTAGTTATATTTGTTGAGTAGATTCCAGTGCTCAACATTAGGAAGTGAAACATAGAAATTTTCTACAATGACTTCTACTTATGCATTGCAGATATTGAGATCCATGCGTGAAGCTGGTATTCAACCTGATGTTATTACGTATACCACAGCTATCAAGGTACACTTATTTATTTTCAGTAACTCTCAGAGCCTCATCTAATGGTTCAGAGTGACAAGTCTCTGTTTGAGTTGGCTGCTCTTCTTAATTGACTTGACATAGGTACTCATGGCTCTTGCTTTCAACTACAGATCTGTGTAGAACATAAGAATCCAAAGCTTGCATTTATGTTATTTGCAGAAATGAAGAAATATCAAATAAAGCCAAATTTGGTGAGCTTTTCAGTATGATGCAGTCTTCCTTTATTTGCGGCGTTTCAACACATATAATTGCATTTATAAACCCTAAAAAAAAATTTTAATGTCAGGTGACCTACGACACTATTCTTAGAGCTCGTAGTAGATATGGCTCACTGCAGGAAGTACAACAATCGCTTGCTGTATATCAGCATATGAGAAAAGCAGGGTATGCCACTTCAGATTTCTTTGACAATGCGCACATGTAAATCATGAATAACAGGAAAGAATTTATGTTACTTCTGGATGGGTTTTTAACTTTGCCATAGTAGGATACAGTATGTAACATATATCACAATAAGCTGTATGAATAGATCTAATCTCATTGCATGAACCAACCTTCTGAAGGTACAAACCCAATGATCACTATCTCAAGCAACTGATTGAGGAGTGGTGTGAAGGTGTGATACAAAATGAACATCAGAAAAAAGTTAAATTTGCTTCACGTATAACAGATTTTGGGCCTCAAAGCCTGCTGCTTGAGAAAGTGGCACAACACCTGCAAGATAGCAATGCTGAATGTCTTTCCATTGACCTCCGAGGTCTGAGCAAGGTATATATACCTACCAGAAATCCAACTGTTGCAATCTAGTGAAACTGATGTATAATGTCCAGGAAGATGTCCTTGTAAGGATATCTTATATAAAGGGCACAAAGAGATTTGTAATGGAATTGTTGAAAATAGACCTTGTCCTATAGATAACTTTCACCTAACAAAATTTGCTTGATTTGATTAAATCTTTTGTGGTGCAACAACAGGTGGAGGCTCGAATTGTTGTTCTCGCAGTTCTGCGGAAGATCAAAGAAAAGTATATTGCAGGTGACAAAATCTTAATGTGTTAAACTTGTAGGACATTTTCGCTGAACCTTCTCCAGAACACTCTTGTTTTTCAGAATCCTTGACCTCCTCAAAAACCTGGAAAATTATAGGGAAATATTTCTAACTGAAATCGAGATGCATCTTTCTTCTTTTTTCTGCCACCAGAACAAGGAAGTCTACCTATAGGGCCTCCCTCCACTTCCTACCGCGCACAGACCTTACTATTATGCATGTAAAAATGTCAGAGGACTAATTTCCAGCCTTATTCTGGTTGCAGGAAATTCAATAAAAGATGATATGTTGATCGTACTAGGGATACAGCAACTAGGTGATAATGTCTCCAAAGATGAGACTGGAGTTGGGGAAGCTGTGATTAGACTACTGCAGCATGACTTGGGGCTTAAGGTTTTTGAAGCTGGTCCCAGAATTGGGAATGATACAAGGAGAGATCAAGGAAGCCCGACACATTCAAATTTGAAGTTGGAAGAATTCGACAGAAGCAGCTTACCACACGCACCAGAATCTCCTACTACTAGGAGACCTTTAGTTCTACAGAGGTTAAAGGTAACAAGGGAATCGTTGCATCGTTGGTTGCAAAGGAAGGTGGGTACATCAACACCATCACGAGTTCCATGAAAATATATTATGTAGCGTTCATTCTTTATTCTTTCACACAATAAGTGCATCATATTAGCATTGCCAAAAGGGGTCATAACAAAATTGATTTCTAACTCCATTTTGTGCCATATGTACATGACTGTTGTAGTATGATATGATATAAACCGCATTGTAGTTCAGCTTCTCAGGTTCTAATCTTGGTCATTATTTGCATTTCCCTCAATCATGGGTGGATTTAAATTTCAAGAAATAAAGATTGCCCTGACACTTAGATCCAAATTTATTATATTATTGAAATTGAGCCAATTTAAGGGAAAAGGCCATTTCAGATATTGAAAAAAGTGCAATGCAAATAGTTATCTAGTCCAGTTTACAATTTTAAGTTTCTATTTATTATTGCACGCAATTACTGCGAGCATATAAAAAAATGACGATCTGATATGGAGAGAAAAAATAATCTTGGTGAGATAATAAGAAAGAAAAAAGTCTGTCATAGGAAAAAAAAAATGCAAGGTGAGAGACGAAAACAGTATTATTATGGTTGTAATAAAAATACAGAAATTTATAATAAAAAAGAAACATGGAGAAGTGGGTGAGAGATGTAATTATGAGCATATTAAAAAATTTTAAAATTATTATTATGATAATGACTTTTTAAAGGAAAAAAAATAAATTAAAGCATAAATTTGAGTATTCAATAGTTGGTACTATAATAGATTTTCTTTTATAATAGTATAGATATAGATAGTAGTAGCAAATAGTACCCTAATAAATGAATTAATAACTTCCCCTAAAAAAATAGAGCTAATACTTAATTCTGAAATAAATACAATGTGGATCTTAATAACCTATTAATTATGGTCATAAACTAGATTTCAATGTATCTAAATCTTCAAAAAATCGATCGAATTAGCCAATGGCGTTGTAATTTCATTTATTTTTTACAACAACATATTTTATTTGGATAAAATGTATTGAGTATAAAAGAAGTACTTGAAAAAAATGAAATGGTATTTGTAAAAAAGAGAAAGAGAGATAAGAACTAAATTTGATAATGTTTGGAGAAAAATCACTCATAAAATAAACTTAATTAATTAAAGACTGTTTTATTCATGTGTGTTGAAGAAATACTATTTTTTGCTTATTATTTCACTTTTTATTTGTAACTAATAATTATTGTTTCCATAGAAAATAATAAATTTTATTTTGATTAATATATTTCATATTTATTTTTTTAAATTAAAAAATATATTTAATTTAATAATGCTCTCACTAAGTAATATACTTATTGATTCACATACAATAATTAAACTTAAATAATTTTCAAAAAAAAATATTATTAATTAATTAATCAAATAATAATATGGAACGAAAGACAATATAGAAAATAAAATAATAAATTGTATAGAATATGTACGATATAAATAATAGGGCCTAATCATAAAAAGTATTTGGGCTCAGCCATCCATGCTGGACTTACACAATATACCCAGATATCAATGGGCGTAACCATTTCAAACAAGCCCAATTCCGGAACTTGCATATAAGTACCGCCCACACACCATCTTCTTCTTGTTGGGTTAGGGTTTAGGCTTAGAATCAGCGGCGGTTTCTTCTACACTCCTACCCCTCAATCCTTGGTCTCGTTTCCTTCGTGCTTTCTACGCTGCAATCATGGGGTATGCAAATACATTATCTTTTTTTCGTAGTTCTATGCGTGTTTATGAATTATGGCGTTCTGTGTAGTTTTCCGCGGATTTGATTTTCTGTTTAGAGTTATCTATGTTTCTGGTTATGATTCTGAATGTTAGATTTGGTATGGAGTTGTTGAAAACAAGTATTTCTTCGATTCATGTATTGGAATGACCTAAGTGTGTTTTTTGTGTTTGTAAAGCATGAGAAGTTTAACAGAATTTATCTTAAAGTATGCAGAAGTTATAGTTTATTTTTTAATAAAGATAATACTTAACATTTTATGGCCTAATTCCGTTCTATATGGGTGAGTTAAAATGTCTTCGTTGAATTGTACTGATTTATGGGGATACAATCGGTTGTTTGTTATCGATTTGATTTTAGTGAGGTTTGGTTATTGATTCTTTTCTAGTATTATCAGTTCTTAAAATTGGCAGATCATTTTGTGTCTCGAAAATCATGATTAGTAATTGGAAGAATTAGTCTGTGTTGTTTAAATAGCATATTGCATCAATGTGATAGTGCATGAAATTTTAGTTTAGCTATTTCATTCCTAAGTAAGACTTTTGCTGATTTGTAAGTTAATACTTAATAGTGGTATTTGGTGATAAGCCGGTGCCAAGGTTTAGGCATGGGCAGTATACCCCTGTCTATTACTTTGTATCAGTCCTTGTAAGTGATTCATGGTCTTGTTTACCATCTTACAGGAAGACACGTGGTATGGGAGCTGGGCGCAAGCTCAAGTCCCACCGTAGGAGGCAAAGATGGGCTGACAAGGCCTACAAGAAATCCCACCTTGGGAATGAATGGAAGAAACCATTTGCTGGGTCATCCCACGCCAAAGGCATTGTCCTCGAGAAGATGTGAGATTCTTCTGCCTTTTCCATTATGCGTCCGGCTCTTTGTTCAGTGATCTCTAAGTGGATTTTGTTTTTCTAACCTGATTCATTTGCAGAGGCATTGAAGCTAAGCAGCCAAACTCTGCTATTCGTAAATGTGCTAGAGTGCAACTCATTAAGAATGGCAAGAAGATTGCTGCTTTTGTTCCTAATGATGGTTGTTTAAACTATATTGAAGAAAATGTGAGTTCCGTTTCTCATTTTGATTGCTCTAGTTCTTCTAATATCTGTTTCGTTGATGAATAATTTGCAATTTTATTGTTTCAGGATGAAGTGTTGATTGCTGGATTTGGGCGAAAGGGGCACGCCGTAGGAGATATTCCTGGTGTTAGGTTTAAGGTGGTGAAGGTGTCTGGGGTCTCACTCCTGGCTCTCTTCAAGGAGAAAAAGGAAAAACCTAGATCTTAGATTTGTCTTTTTGTAATAGCTGTGAGTGAAGTTTTTGATGAATGATTCAATGTTTTGAGTTGATTTCTTGGACAATTATTGTCTTTTCAGGAGCTTACTGTAATAGGAACTTACTGGGCGGATTTGTCAATTATTATCATTCGCTAGCTATTCGAATTTAACTTTGTTGCATGCAATTCATGGACTAATTTAACAATGGGAAGGACGGATGTGTTTGAAGTAATAAGCAAGCTGTATCTATCCAGCATGTAACTTTGAGGAAGGTTTTAATGTTATTGGGAGTGTTTTATTCATCTCCAGCTAAATTAATTGCATGCGGAGCTTAAAAGCATGTTGCAGCTGTTGAATTTTGATACTCACAAACCACATTAAATTTTGACTAGGAGAAAAGGAAAGGAAAAAAAATAATAAAATAATGAAGCATCAACTATTATTATCTGGAAATAGGAGAGTTTCTTTCATAAAATTCAAAAATAAATTCAAAAATAAATTCAAATATACACACTATCTCTAACTTATTTTTATTTATCTTTATTTTTCTCTCTCTATATCCACAAAATACCCAAAAACAAGTTAAAAACAAAACCAAACATAATACTCATTTTCTTAACATTTTTACGCTTTTTTTCACCCTATCACCAGAACTGCAATGAAAAAAGAATTTGGACACATCTTCGTTAGATCCCGAGACTTAATCACCACATTGTTTAACGGTAAAGCTTAGAAAACCACACCTCCCCTTTTAAGAGTCTCTCGGGTAAGCAACACAAAACTCCTCTGATTTCGGCGCCCCGAACGTTGAGACCTAATGGCGGCCCTGGCCCGCCTCTTCAGATCCTCCTCCTCCGCCGTCTCTTTCATTAGGAGGTCTTTATCTACGGAGGCCGCCGTCGAGCTAAGATCTCAGTCTTACTCTCCCCGAGTAGATCCCAAGGCCAGGAATGTCCAGTGGGTGTTTTTGGGATGTCCTGGTGTAGGGAAAGGTACGTACGCCAGTCGGCTCTCAGCTCTCCTCGGCGTTCCGCACATTGCCACAGGCGATCTCGTTCGGGAAGAGCTATCGTCTTCTGGTCCACTATCGAAACAGGTAGGTCATCCTTACATTGATTGTGTTTTGATTTGAAGAAGTGAGCTTGTAGAAGTGGAATCGCTGAAACTGTGAACGAGTTTGAATAGAATTCTTTGTGATTCCTGTTGATTTGAAGTCTTTGGTTTAGTTGGTGTGGGATAGTGAGTGAGGATTATGTTGACTCCAATCTCTCTAGGTTGTTTTGAATGCGTTTCATTTGCTTAACCGAAATACGAGCATGCATTTGTTGATGGAAAATGTGAAAATTTTATTTCAGTTTCTTGTGCACGCGAGTTCATGCTTGGAGATATAGAGAGGTAAATCAACGATGTGACGAATTCTCTTACCAAAATGGGCTGGCGGGCTGAGTTATAGTTTTGATTATGGATGAGTTTGAGGTGTTTTTATGCTCTTTTGACGTTGCCTTACTGATTCTAGTTTCCTTTATTGCAGCTCACAGAGATTGTGAACCAGGGTAAATTGGTATCTGATGAGATAATTATAAATTTACTTTCAAAGAGGCTTGAGATGGGAGAAGCCAAAGGGGAATCTGGATTTATACTTGATGGGTTTCCTCGTACCGTACGGCAAGCAGTAAGTAAATTTTTCTATTTGGAAACTATTACAGAAAAGAGTGTTCTAGTATAAGACTTTTCTGAGGTATTATAAATGTAAAGGTTACAGCTTTACAAGAGAACGACACTACAACGGAAGCCTCATCTTCCTGCTCCCAACATAAATCTGGAATTTGCTTTCTTGCACTTTTTTTAGCTCCTACTTTGTATTGAGTGGTTCTCCATGTTTTAAGGGAAAAGGAAAGGGTATTAGCAGTTACCAATGCTATTACATTATCATCAGATCGTCCCTTAAATGTTTTGTTTTTCAGTTCATCTCAGTTGCTAATGGTGAGAAGATGAGTGCTTGTCTTAATTTGTGTCCCCTGTTGGTCTCACATAATAACATAAGATGAATGATTATTCGCTTCCATAAATGTTTTGTTACATGTGCATGTGCAATTTATCATCTAATACAGATAAGTCTTTTCAGTAGGTAATACGTGGGGGTCAAACCATAGTTGTCATGAGTACTCTCATAGGTGCCATGGCTATAAGGCATTTTAAAATCTGAGGTGATTATGTACTATGCTTATCATTCAATTTATAATTTACCTATTTGAATATGTAGATAAGTATATTACTTCGCTACTATTTGAAAGAAAGACAACTTAAACAGGAACAGGATCATTGAGTAATGGTTAATGGGAGGATCTTAAAACATTTTGCTCTGTGTAACCATCTGACCATAGGTGCTTGCTAGGCAGTGGACGGAGCTTGTCATCTGGAATTGTCTAGGCTAAAGTTCTTATTCATCTCATGCCATTTATAAATTACATGTTCCACTGAAACTAAAGTAGCAGTTCAAGTTGCAAATGGGTCGATCTGGCTGAGGATTGGTCTGGTAAAGCCTGGCTGAGGACCAGCACCGCTGTAGCATTTAAAATTTCCACAGCAGCTACCTTGTGGATTAATTTCTCTGTTTGCTGATGCTGATGGGCAGATTTGTGTTCTCCAACAATCAACTTGACTGTCCGGGCCCACCTTTGAACAGTGATAGGCAGGTCATGGCCCGGGCTTTACCAAGCCTATCCATACTGGTTCTGAGGTGGTTTGGTTCACTTGCCCAACTTGAGTTTGAACAAGTTGGCACTTATAGAAAATTGAAATGACTTTAAGACATGAATTTCTTGCATAGTACTCTCTGGTTAATTCATGTTCGGTCCTGGAATTACCCATGTGACCAATATTTCAATTAGTTTTATCACATTCACTGGAATTCTGTTAGAGTTATCCGCTTTTATGTGAATTTTAATTACTATCACTGTGTGGTCGCAAACCACGTTACTTCTGAGGTTACGTTTACTTCCCATTCTCTTTTTTCTGTTGTTTCCTGAAATGCCTAGTGGGTATGACTAATGAGTAACTTGCACTTTCCCATACTCTGATAGTTTATGTTGTTTAATAATATGCAGGAAATATTGGATGAAGTAACTGACATAGATCTAGTGGTTAATCTCAAGCTCCCAGAAAATGTACTACTGGAGAAATGCCTTGGAAGAAGAATTTGCAGCCAATGTGGAAAGAACTTCAATGTGGCATCGATTAATGTCAAGGGTGAAAATGGGAATCCCGAGATAAGTATGGCCCCACTCCTTCCTCCTTCTGAGTGTGTTTCAAAGCTCATTACTCGCTCTGATGATACCGAACCTATTGTAAAAGAAAGGCTGCGGATATATAACGAAAAGGTACCACTAGGAGCCCTCGCCCGGCCCTGCCGGTTCCCCACCTCTCTTCTATGTTTGGTCCTGTATGTTGGTTGTCGGGGTCAAAGGAATAATGTTGGGTTGTCTTCTATGAATTTTAAGTGAAAGTTTTGTTATATTAGTGCTGCTGATACTTATTTATTGATATACACTGTAGAGATTAATTATCTGTCAATTTAAGCATTCAGAAAAAAGGTCACTTTGGTTAATTCAAATATCTTTTCATTTCTTCTCCACTGAAACAGAGCCAGCCAGTGGAAGGATATTATCGCAGTCATGGGAAATTGCTGGAATTTGATTTGCCTGGAGGTATCCCGGAGTCCTGGCCAAAGCTGCTGGAAGCACTCAACCTCGACGAGAATGAGGATAAACAGTGTGCCACTGCATAGATTGTGAATGTTGCTCACATGTCCGTCGCATGCTTCTAAGTTTTGCAGAAACCATAACTTTCTTAATTTATTTCGTTTTTTTCTCCTTATGGGAAAATAACAAAAAAAATTCTGAGTGTTAATTCCGATGACTTGCTTATTGCACCTCTGTATTTCTTAGTGGAAGAATTTTTTTGTAATACTATACGAGTGGGCGTGAACTAAGATTCATTTTTGGCTTAATTCAAGTGTAATAAACTTCAACAACAATTACAAGTGGCAAGACGCCCCTCATTGCATTCTTTCATTTCCAGTGTTTCTGGTTTGATGTAAATCGAGTTTGACTACTGCTTCTATTACGATGTACTTCATCGCATTAAGTTATGTTCGTATTTGCACTTGCACATGTGTTACCAAAAGATCTAGCAATAACTTGGACTGACAACAAGTTATTCCATAGATATAACAACAGAGGAGCCATTGCTATTCCGTAAAGACCACAGCTTATTTCAATTCCGGATCTCACTGAAACAGGATCCGTTTGGTATGACGCCGGGTGTGTATTGCAGCTACTTTGTTGGGTAAATATGTGAATTTGTCAATGATAACGAACCTAGCATTTTACATCTTACTTTCAGGCTGTCAAAACGCAAAAGCAGGAGTTAGGTATCCACATGCATCAAATAGCTAACTATAAGCATCCTTTGTCACACTGCTCCTTGGAAGAAACCTACTTCTGAATTCTGCCCTCCACTTCCCATTCCCAATATCTCAGCATCAGACACACTCCAGTCATCTAACAACAGTAACACAGCAGCTCTTCCTCATTCTATAAGATCAAACTGTTCTTAGCCTTCCTGTTTGCAGCATATCGGTAGACCGATTCTCGGCTTCTCATCAGCAGCATACAATGCAGAAAGAAACCTTGTAAGCCATTCTCGTGCAGCATTTGATGATCTCCAGAACACAAGTAAGACCAATAGATTCTCACCCTCTTTAAGTATTTCTTGATCATTTCATTAAGGGGTTCTGGATTACAGTCACGCGATCCTTTTCGTCTATTGTCTTGTTTGATATGATCTGATGAGACCCTAACCATTGTCCGTCCTTAGGTTGGTAAACATGTATTCTTGTGATGTGGTCTTTCGTTTCATTTGCAAGCTTAGGGAGGAAAAAAAAAAGGAAAGTTGCTCTGAATCCGTATTCGTGTATGCTTATTTCTCCTATTCTTTGGAAGTGTTAGCCAAAACCGTCAAGTTGGCCAAACTTACACTACCTACATTCGTTTAAACCATCTAAGCATGCATTTCGATTGATGGATTTAGATTTAATGAAAGGATTTTAAATGACTCTATATTATAAGAGTTTAAAATCCATCAATATTCAAGGAAAAAGTTAAAGCATTTCAAAATCTTTAAATTGAGAATTATGCCGACAAATACAAGAATTTGTTATTAGGAATTTGAAATCCATCAATCAAAATATAACCTAAAAAGGAAGAAATACTTGTTGGGAATTCAATCAATAGACTCAGAAATTAGAATAAATTTAAAAAAACGAAATAAATACACATTGCAATAAACTTGTATTAAATAAAATCAATATCCATACGTACAATAGAATTCGAACCCATAATTTTTAACTTATTTTTGAAACTTTAATCTTAATCAATGGACTAAGCTATACCAGCTCAGAAGCTAATCCCTACAATTTGAGTAAACTCTAATTACAAAGAGAGAGCCGTATTTGGCACTATATTAAGGTGGATATCAAATCACGTCTTTCCTAATTATCCATTTTACTTACTATAAATAATTGTTGAATCATTGCACGATGCGTTTCCCATACTTGGCACATTATAATTTAGGAGTTGTGCAACAAATTCAACTATTTTTTCTTCAACGAAAAATGAAAAGAATTAAGATGCGAATTAATTTGAATTTTTTTAATTCTAATTTTAAATGTATAAAAGAAGTAATTAAAACTAAGTTATAACTTCTTTTTTTTCCTCGTGTGGAAACATCACAGTATGTTAGGGTGTTCCCTACTACAGCAGATCACTTCCCTTTTTTTTGTTTTTTAATAATCAATTTCCCGAATTTTCTGCCTAACCACGTGGAAATTGGAATACTGTACCCGGGATAACCAGTTTTGATTAGGGGCATTTATGTCTTTTCATGTTTCAGGGGCCAATTCCGTCAAATCAGAACAAAACTTAACGCCGTCAAGGTCCAAAGCTATTCCTAGGAGCGGAGAGCGGGAAACCGTTATAACGACGTTCCCCTGCCGGTAGAATCGAGATATTTTCGGCGAAATCGAACACGTGTCCCCCCGATTTGAGGCTCCGAATCTGTTTTGATTTGGACCAAAGCCCCAGAGCTCTCGCCTTTAGATTTTGTCCGCGTCATCCACACACGTCAGCATCCCCGAAGCTACGTGGGTGTCTCCGAACCTACGTGTCGTCCTCGGAGCCTGCAAATTGTACACGTCATTGTCCCCCGAAGCATTCGAAAATAACCTCTTCAACCCTTTATTCCCTGTATTTTCTCAAAAGCAGAGAAGGAAAGAACTTAGAACCCCTAGAAAAAAAGTATACACGATAAGCCTTATCTAAATCTTAATCGAAACCCTAATCTCGGGTTATTTCATTTTATTTTGGATGTGTTGTTTCTGTATAGCTGCGATTTATTTGGGTTTTTGCTCTGTTTCTTTGTTCCATTTCTTTGTAGGTGGAATTTTGAGCAACTTTGACTTGTAGATTTGGATTGGCGCTGAAAGTAATGTTACTTGTTGATGAATCTTTTGTTGAGTATAAGTAGAAATCATCTCACTTTGCTCACAAGTTGTTTGTTTTTTGTGTTGTTTATCGTTAGGAGATTTTCTCTCTTTTTTATTTATTTTTTTTAATTTATTTTTGGTGGATAATGAACGCCATGATTGGTTTTTTGATGAATATGTATGATTTGTTTTGGTGAACTTGTTAATGTTAATGCTGTATTTTGTGATTGGCTAAAGAAGTATAAGATTAGGGTTTGGAGTGTGGATGGTTTGCTGACTGATGCTCCGTTGTGTTGGGTACAGGGTATGATGTGAGCACTGGAAGGGAATCGAGGAGTAATTATTGAACAGGCTGACAACGGTTTGGTTCGGTTTTACCGTGGTGAAAGTAAAAGAGTTGTTTAACTAATTTTGCTTATGTATTTTGTGTTGCTCTGTTCATTGTTTGATGATTTTCTTGTTGGACTAGGATGGTTTTATAGGATTTGGGTTCCTGAAGAAAGAAGCTATTACTATTAGCTATGCGCTGTTTGTTTTCTTTGACGAAGGTTTATCAAAGGTTTTGTGAGAAGAAGGATTACTGTGCGCCTGGCCTCCTCATCACCATTGTTTTAGATCTGGTTTGGCAGGGAGTGTTTCGATGACTATTGATGCAAACGGAGAAAAAGAGTCGCCAGATGAGGACAAGGGCATTGAAGAGGGAGTTTTGGGTGAGAGACAGAGTTCAAATCCAGTCAGTGTGTTGAATGTTGATGCAGCCAATCAATCTGAAAAGCATGGAGCTACTAGTGGGTTGCAAGGTCCGACCATTTTGCAAGTGCAGCAGCAGCAACAACAGACTCTGGGGTCAGTGGTTTGTTGGGAGAGGTTTCTTCACGTGAGATCTATTCGGGTCTTGCTTGTGGAGAACGATGATTCTACACGCCATGTTGTGACTGCTTTGCTCCGAAATTGCAATTATGAAGGTAGCCAACTTTTTGCTATGTTAAATGAAAATATGGCTTAATGGTTTCCAGTGAGAAAGTATAAATGAATTTTGTGCTTGGATAAAGATTGAAACATGATCGCAAATCACCAGTAAATTATCCATGATTCCATTGTGGTCAGTTAACACCAGGTTTTCATAGTATTTCTTCTTATGAAAATCAAAATTATAATGTGACCAGGTGGAAGTTCAGGAACTATTTAGTACAAGAAATGTAGGTTGAGACCTTAATGCATTCAGAGAAGTTTAAGAAATCAAATTGTGCAAACCCTCAGTACTGTTATTGTCATTGAAAGAACAGGTTGATATTCTAAATCCCACATAGACGTTATTGATCTTTTTGCATGTTTAGGTGTCGAATGCTATATCTAGGTTCATTCTTATTCCCATAGTTTGTTGTCTTCTTCTCCAGTATCCAAATGGATGTGATTTGTAGAGAGAATCTCAAAGCTATTGCTTTAGTATGTTGTAGTGGTCTGATTAGTCTCAACTTGTTACTGGTATACATGCTTCCAAGTTGAAAGTTATGCATGATGGACATCGACCCTTGTAATATTAATGCCTTTGATTGGCAAACCTAAGAACCTTATGATGGGCGGCATATGGTGAAGTTTCTTAAACCTTTCTCTGGATCTGACCAACATAACCCCTCACCAGTGTTACATGATCGTTATTTTTCAGCAACATTTACCGTGTCATTGCTGGGGAATTCTGGCTATGCTTCCAGAGGTTGTTTTCATCTGTGAAAGGCAGCCTTTCTCAAGGATCTTGGCTGAAACATGCAAGCTTATACTTTCATGGCAGTGATCAGTGAAATGCTGTCCTGAGGCTATAAATTGGACCACTTACTGCACTGCATAGGGAAAAAACAGAATTTCCAGCATCCCTAAAGCATTGCCGTCTGAAAAGCTAGAAATTTTTTATTTTACATTCAACCATAAAATGCTTGTAGAAATTGATGCATGGCGGTGGTAACCTGATTAAGTACAGAGCTCCAACTTCTAAGTTACACCCAAGAAGCCAAATAACTGAATCGGATAATAACTTGGACCTTATTTTTGTGGTCCTGTATGATCTTTGTTTTAGTATCTTGTAATCATCTTCTCCCAGATTGAGCTGATGTATTCATCTTATGAAGTTAATCTAGTTTAGGAACTTTTTATTGGATTATTTGTGTTGATTATATTTGGTTCGATGCATCTAATTTCAGTCAACTGTTCAATGCAGTACTAGAGGCAGCTAATGGACTGCAAGCATGGAAGGTTTTAGAAGATTTAACCAATCATGTTGACATTGTCTTAACTGAGGTAGTAATGCCTTGTATATCCGGAATAGGTCTTCTGTGCAAGATTATGAGCCACAAAACTCGCAAGAATATTCCTGTGATTAGTGAGTCATTACCCTCTTGGACACTTTTATTGCAACATAATAGGTACCGCTAACTCTGACACTGTTTGAGATTTCTGCAGTGATGTCATCTCATGATTCAATGGGTTTAGTCTTTAAGTGTCTGTCCAAAGGTGCAGTTGACTTCTTGGTTAAACCTATAAGAAAGAACGAGCTCAAGAACCTTTGGCAGCATGTATGGAGGAGATGTCACAGCGTGAGTCACGTAACTTCCTCTGCAGTATTGTTGAACTGGGAACTTGCATATGTGGTAAAAGTGTGCAAACATGATTGTCGAAAGGCCAAAGCCATGACATGCAGGACATCGTCTCCTGAATTACATCAGCATTCACCTCAAAGTTGATTGGACAAACATATTACTTCGTGTTCACCACTAATACTATTTTTTATTTTTCTTTTCTTGGAAAAACAATGAAAATATCTAGCTCGGAAAACCGGGAGTGTGAGCAGCCTCAGTCATGATTGGTTTCTTTGTTCTCCAGTCGTAATAAATTGTGTATCATATACTGATTAATGGTCAAAATGAATGGAAAACGATAGGAGAAATCTTTGAACACCAATGTATGCTACGGAGATGGTGTCTTCTTGACTGAGCAAAGAAGCAAAGACTTCACTGTAGGGACCTCTTTTACATAAACTTGGCATTTTAGACCACAAACTTATTTCCTGGTTCTCTTGGATGGAAAAACTATATTTACATGGATCATTTGTAAATTATTTTGTTTGCTTCAATATGAACTATGATGAGACAAGTTTATTTTAGCTTCTACTAGGCACTCATTTTTTCTTTCGATACCATATGCTCTTCAGTCTAGTGGAAGCGGGAGTGAGAGTGGTACACAAACTCAAAAATCTGTGAAATCAAAAGGTAGTTCAGGCAACAGTGCTAGTGATGATGGTGAAAATGATGCGAGTAATGGCATAAATGTTGGAGATGGAAGTGATGATGGGAGTGGCGCACAGGTTATACACTTCTCCTTTTTTGTTTCACCTAGACGAGCTATGCAATTTGTTTATATTCACATGCCTGCTAATAATGAGGTTTTGTCTAGACACAATGTTAATTCTCACTACTTTACAGAGCTCTTGGACAAAGCAAGCTGTAGAAGTTGACAGCTCTCAAGCTTTGTCACCAATGGATCAAGTAGCTGAGTGTCAAGACAGCACCTGTGCCCAAGTTATTCGGTCAAATGCTGAGCATTCGGACAACAAAAAGGAGCAACTTATTGCAGCAAAGGAAGGCCATGCACAAAAACGACCTGGTATTAAATGGGCGACTAATTTTTGGCTTTATTCTTTTTCTTTTCTTTTACCTGATTAACAATGCAAATTTAATCTACAGATGATGCTGAAAAGGGCAATGACTTGGAGACAATTGTACATAAAAATGTGGAACCTAAGTCTGAAAATCCTGAGGGGCAAACGAAACCAACTAGTAGAGAATTTGAATCTACTCGAGAATTGGCGAATAAATTGGAATTTTGCAATAATGCAACTGATAGTTGTAAAGAGCCAAACGTTGAACTTAGCTTAAAGAGACTAAGAGGAGTGCAGGACACGGGGAGATCTGTTCCAGATGATCGTTATGTCTTGCGTCGTTCTGAGCAATCAGCCTTTTCAAGGTGTGAAAGAAGAGAAAAACAGATAATCTAGAGTTTCTTTGTTTTTCTTGTTCGTGCTGAAAAAGAGTATTCCATTATTAGGATTGATATCATCATCATCAATTTTGTTTGTTTTATTCTCATGATGCAGGTATAATACATCCACAAATATTTTCAAAGCTCCTAACGGGATCACTGGTAGCTGTTCCGTACTTGACAACAGTATTGAAGTTGCAAAGAGAGAGTCAGTTGGTGATATGCAAGTTTATTCAGTTGACCATATTGTATATCAAAGTTCAAATGGAGTCAGCAATAACATAGATATGGGTTCAAGCACTAATAAGCTTCCTAAAGATAAGTCTGAAGCGACATCAGCAATTAATGGTTTACATCCTTCTGCTTTCAGACCTGTAAAAAATGACCTTAGATACAGTCAACAAGTCAGTCTTCTGCCTAATGGCATGCAATCAACTGACTTATGCCCAGGAAGAGGATCACACCAGGATATCCAAATTCAGCACACTCATCACCAAAATTATCATCATCATCACCATCATTTCCAGAACTTGGAAAATCAGCCTTCATCCAACATTGATGAGTCATCCTCAAAGAAGTTGGTTGTAGATGCTCCACATTGTGGATCAACAAATGTTTTAGGTGGACCAATGGATGGCAACCCCAGGAACTATAGTTTGAACAGAAGTGCCTCTGGAAGTAACCATGGAAGTAATGGACAGAATGGAAGCAGCACTGCCGTTAATGCTGTCGGGAATAATGCAGAGAGTGATGGTCAAGGTGGGAAAAGTGGAAGTGGAGATGCTAGTGGCAGTGGTAGTGGAAATAGAGTAGATGAGAATAAACTTGCACAACGGGAAGCTGCCTTGATCAAGTTCCGTCAAAAGAGGAAGGAAAGATGCTTCAAGAAAAAGGTAATAAATTTGTTTACAAGCCCTTCAAATTTGTGATTTTCTGTTTTATTGTGGAACTGTAAGCTTTTGATGTGACACTAAATAAAGCTCAAAATATTTCCCTAAATTAAGATATCAAGGTTTTCTTGGCAGGTTACCTGGTGACTAGGTTGTTTCATACACACCTGGTCGAGCGACTCTAATATTTATTACTTTACCCACGAACATCTATCTTGTATTTTCCTTACTTCATCATGAGAGAGATTGTGGAAGGTTGTGGTATTGCAAGTAAAGTATTTAGGTAGCTTCTCCTGTGCTTTCTAGATTCAGATTACTCTTTTTCCATTGGTTTTCCTGAGCATATTTTTCTTATTTGCATAAATTTGCTTAAATTTAATGAAGACTTTTGCTAAAATTTCTATGGTTGGATATTGGGAGTCCTTAAAAATTTGTTTGGTTACTGATAGACCAGACAAGGTTTCAGTCTTTGCATGCTATTATGGTTGTCAGTTATCGAGATGTTGTATGCCTGTCGTGCAAAGGAGGATGGACAAGGCTAGCCGCCAGACCCAATTTTTATCTGGGGGAAAGAAGGATTTGGTACTTGGTACATCTGAACAGTATTGTTTCCCTAAGCATGTTTGGAGTATTAAGGTTTTTCTGGTGGTGGTAAGCCAATAACTCCATGTAGTTTTGGAGGTGGTGGTTGCTACAGAAGTGATCTGTTTGTAGCTATTGAGGGTAGTTATTTGCAATCAAGTTACACACGGACATGGTTGTATGTTGCCATTTAGTGAATAGTACAGTCAGCACTTGCTTGCTTTTCTGACTGGCGTTGGTTAAAAGTGAAAAGGATATAGATGATGTTTTATCAGGTTCCATATAGAGGCATGGTGTACTTTTGAGTGACTAAGAGACTTCACGTAAATGAAAGTATATAAAGATGCATGACTAGATTGTTTCCTCTTCCAAGGTTTATTATGCCTCAGCATGCAACAAGATTCCAATTTCATTCTTTTTTGGCGAAGTACTTTTCTCTATTGAACGTTGACATCAGATTGCCACTTGGACAATTTAACATGTAACTTGAATTTGTAATCTTTTTCCTTTGTCATTGCGTCTTATTGTTTTAGATTCCTTCCAGATCAGCTGGTTCTTTAACTATGGAAGTAGGATTCTTTCTTTTGATCTATTGTGATACTTTCTCTTTTTTCTTTTGTAAACCTTTATACTGCCATGGATGTCTCTTACAATTATTATTGTTATTGTTACTACTATCTTTTTGGTTTAGGTACGATATCAGAACAGAAAGAAACTAGCAGAACAAAGGCCCCGTGTTCGAGGACAATTTGTAAAGCAAACAGGGACCGACAGTTCGGCAAGAAGTGGAGATGAATAGTTCAATCACTCTTTGGCTAATGCCCTCATCTTTTCTTTGAGATAGAAACTGTTGTTAATGCAGGAGTAGGATTCAAGTACATGATGATTTATTTGATGATTGTTATAGTATTTCCATCGAGTCCTAGCGTATCAACGCACGGTTGTGTAGGCATGAAACGTTCTACTATTGGGTTTGAAGAGTTTCCTTCTGCAGTGCAAACTTTTCAATCTGAACTTCTTGTGATGGACCGTAAAGGTCTTATTGGAACTGACTTTGTCTAAACTTCTTTTTGCGTTTTTTTCGACTCCAATAAGTTTACTTCCCTTATCCTCAACAGCTTAACTTGTAATCAGGCTTAGACCCCTAACTTATCCTAGAAATTGAAGGAAAGAAAAAATAATACTATTCAGTAAAATGGAAGCAAATGCTCAAGAATTGTCTAGAAAGATCTCTTCAGGGAGCCACTTTCTTCCTTGTCAGGACTAATGACGCTCTCATTTGCATTACGCTATTTTTCTGGTTATATAAATGTGTAAGTGTGTCTCTGTGATGTCTACACACACACACGCCCGCATGTATATATACGTGGGGTCATATTTCGAATTCTTCCTGAAGGAGTTTAAGTCATAGGCATGATGGACTCAGAAAAAAGCAATAAAGATGCGGCAGCAGATATAAATGTGTTTTCACTGATCCCATCAAGTCCTAAGTTTGTAATTAAGAAGAACAATAGTTGGAGAATTAAACCGTTCAAACATAAACAGATCTGTTATCAATAGTGAAGGGAAAAAGCTAGCATGCTTGCCGAGCAATTGTTTCAATATAATTCTGATTTCATTAAAAGAGAATTTAATTTAGAGTTACCTGGATGATGTTTTCAGATAAACGAAGTATTTGATCCCAGTGGACTCCAGGCATTGATCGGTCAGTGTGCAGCGTTTCAGAGTAGAAGAATAAAGTCCAGATCGCTCATAATTACAGGTTGTATAACTGGAGAATTATCTGTTTGCAGTTTGCTCCGCAGTGGCTGGCAGCCAGACACGTGAGGTGGCGCTAATTGTGAAAGGCGGTGGCTGATCTATCT
Organism: Sesamum indicum; assembly: GCF_026168435.1. Taxonomy (NCBI): domain Eukaryota; kingdom Viridiplantae; phylum Streptophyta; class Magnoliopsida; order Lamiales; family Pedaliaceae; genus Sesamum; species Sesamum indicum. The sequence continues at coordinate 15,422,675 of NC_142667.1, forward strand.
TCTTGTGCGTCCATGCATGCATGGTTGCTTAATCTGAGTATAGATATGAACGACGTTTCAGAAGTGAGGAGAGAGAGAGAGAGAGGGAGGGGGGAGGAGATAAACGTGTGTATCATTACATCACGTGTAAAATGTGAGGGATTAAGGGAAGGAGAGGATAGGAGATACGGTTTGTAGTTGTAAATTGTAATCTGTTGTGGTTGAGATTGGGTTTTTGGTGAGAGGCGCTGAAAAAGCGCCCACCATTCTTAGACACAAATAGAAAGAAGCGGCTGTAGTGTTGTCGTTGAGAATTAGGAACAGGGCTTGCTTGGGTTGGGTCTCGGACTGTTGAAGCCCATATCACTATAGGCCCAGCCCAATTCATACTTCATTAGGTCCAAAACATTTTAGTGGGGGGTGGGGTTAGCACGTGAGCTGTAAAGTTTCAACTACCATTCTTTTGGGTTGAATTTGCAACCGACAGTCTGATTGGGCATAAATATCAGTAATATGGGCATGGGGATGGGGGTATAGGGCCCCCCTCCCCCCCACTCAAATACAATGCAATCACATGTTATTTGTTAAATTACCTATCATCTCCATATTACATTCATCTCTTCAATTCCTCCTCCTCCTAGAAACAAAATATTCCTTTCAAACACATCTGACATAAATTACAATCACCTCTTCTCAAATTTAATATAATTACAAATACTTTTTATTATTTAAACATTATTAGTATTCTATAATCTTAACAGTCATTCAAAAATGAGCTCAATTCATTCGTATTTTTCTTTTCGTTTTGTATTTAACTTGATAAAAATAGATTATGGACTATACATTATAATTACATATTTTTTATGGATTTGTTTATATAATTTTTTAAAAAAAAATTCATTCACCTTGTCCATTTTTTTTTAAAAAAAAAAATACAGCAAAGACAAATTTGATAATTTTAGTATTCAATTCAATGATTACATAATTTCATTAAGTTTTAATGGGTACTGATAAATTTTTAAAAAATAAATAAATATTTATAATTATGTTAAATTTTTAAAAAAAATCATTGTAATTTATTAAAAAAATTAATGCAATGTTTAGAGCAACTGCATGAGTCCCTTTAAAGGGACAAATATTGAGATTTAAAATTTTAGGACAATAACCACTATTTTATATATATTGAGATACACACAAAAATTCGTGACATATAAATACTTATAATTACCTAAAAATAATGCTGGTTGCTCTGACATTATTAAGGTGCAGCAGACAACAAGTAGGTGGGAAACATTTGACCCATACTAGAATTGTAGAAGGAATTTGTACAAAACTTGTCTGTTTAAATTTAGTGAGTGGGGTTTTATGTGTGTGATTGGTCGGGTTAGTAACCATCTCAAGTCTCAATAGCCTAACACACACTCAAAATCTACAGATATGAGGTCCCCCAATCCCAACCACATTTTGGGGCTCTTTTGCCCATTCTCCTTCATATATTTTTATACCATTTTGGGCCCAAAGCTACCAGCAAATCAACGCTCATAAATTTAAGCATAAATTACATTTTGATTCTTTTTAAAAATATAAAATTATATTTTTTTAAAATCAAAATTTTAAATTATATTTATTCCCTCTTTCAAAATTCACCATTTATACTTGACCCTCTTTATTATGGTTTGAAATGTCGATGTTAGTAAAAAAAAAAAAATGTATAAATTTTAATTTAATTCCTCATTTAATATGGCCATGTAATAATTATATAATTATGAGTGGAAGAACTATAATATTATTAATCTCAATCTATATATATATTATATTTATCCTCTTATACATATAAAAATATACATAAGAATATTAAATAAGAAGTAAAATTTAAAAATTTTATGCAATTTTTTTTTGTTGATATCATTATTTTCTGTCTAAATTCTAACGAAAACAGATTATGTGTAAACAAAAATTTTTTTATGGATGTGTAAATATAATTTTAAAATTTATTTGAAGTAAAGTGTAATTTTATATTTTTTTGAGGTTCTAACTGTAATTAATCCCAAATCTAATACAAAAAATGTATAGTTGAGTGTAAAGGTCAAACCCAAACAAAAAGGTCTAAGTCTAACGAAATCTACTAAAGAATTTCAGTGGCCGGGAGTGTCAAAGCCGACGGAGATGGTTAGTTGGCTCAAACTTTCTCAACCACCCCGCAATCGCCTGTTCTTGGAAAAGGACAATTTTGTATTTTTTATTTATTTTAAAGGGAAAAAAAAAAAGAAGAAATGAAATGTGAGAGGAAATCCAGGGAAATATCCAATTATGTACAGCTTTGTCTCTACGTTTTTCATTCTTTTTTACTTTTCACGTTCTTTAACCCTACAGAAATAGGATGTATTGTTGTTTACTTATTCTTTTGTTGGTTTCTCAGTTTTTAGGTTGATGATTTGTGGTGGTGGATGGGCTTTGTGTTGAAGCTTTTGACGCTGAAAGAGAGAAGGGGGGGAAGGGAAAAGGTTTCATCTTGAAGCTTAATCAGTGTATCAGCTTCTTGATATGAAAATGGATGCAGATGGGTTCTTAGTATTTACTTGTAAGTCCCTTCTTCAATTCTCTTGCTTTCTTATGGCTTGTTATGCCCGTGAAGTTCTAAGGATGATTCTTGGTTATGAGGGCTGTTTGGATTTGTTAGATTCTTGGAATTCTGCTGCTGTGTGTATGTGTTTGTTTCAGTGTTGCTGATGATTTTGCTCGTCTGAGAAAGTATTAGTGGAGAGGATAATCCAAATTGCCTAAGTAAGTTGGTTGCTCATACTGACAGAAATGTTAAGAGTAAAACAAGTCATTTGTGAAGGGGTTGGGGATGGATGTTGTGTTATCTATCCAGTAAGGCCCTAATGTTAAGTAATCAAGACACTGAGCGTTGCCCTTAGGAAGGTGACATCTCGACATTATGTAAGCGAATGTTTTGATATCAACTTAGTTGCAAAGCGAATTTTTTGTCAGTAACAGATGATATTTGTGGCGAATATGCTTGTTTGGAAGTCGATAGCAATTTGATTATTGTTTTGCCTGTGGCGAGTGGTGGATGCTGGCTCGTTAATTTTATGAAACGAGAGTTTAACAAAAGTGTAAACATGTTACCATGTTAGCCATTTTTTTTGTTAAGATGATGGGAGTATGATTCTTGTTTAAGATCTAAATGTTGGAAGACACCTGATGTGTGGAAAACCAACTTATGATGTTATATTTTGCAGAAGGAGACTCTTAGCGGTTGTTAGAGCTATGACGGGAATAAAAGAGACGGAGAAAATTGTAATAGTGAAACCAGTTGCTTGTAGACCTGGCTTTTCAAATTTGAAATCCTTCTCAGAGCTTCTTGCTGATGCAGTTAATGCTTCTCCCCCTGCTGCTTTTTCTGAAACTGCAGTGGCCGTCATAAAACCAAGGACAGTGCGGTTTAAGCCCGTCTGCAGGAGAGACTTAGTTGGGGTGGCTATTTTCTCAAACTCTACTTATCTAACATAATCTTTGAACTTCTGGTATTTGTATTTTTCTTATTGTTTTGGCATCTGACGATTCCAGGCTGAGGTATTCGGTTCTGCAGCTTGCAATAAATCAGAAAAGGTCCCAGAATCTAAACTCACATCCACTGTGGTATACAAACCAATAGCTAAGCTCGTCTCAAAGAGAACTGTTTCTCTCTTGGCAAATTTGGTTAGTCTGCAATGTTCATATATTAAACAGTGATAAATTATGTGAAACTCCCATACATTTGATGTTTCAAGAATTTGGTAATTTACTACATCTGTAGAACCCTTTCAGGAAACGATCTACGAAATGTTTGCGCTGATTGTGTCGTGGAATCTAGATGTTAATCTTTTCTATTTACCAGGGGGGTCAAGGTATTAGTTCTTCAACAGAAAATGCCGAGGCTGGCGCCCCTATTCAATCACCAAACCAAGTCAAGCGCCAAACTGACCCCACATCAGATCTCTATCAAACTTTTGCTCTGCATTCGGAACAAAACGCAAATGCTATACGAGAAAATTCTGAAGATGGCAACAAATCCATGTCACTTCCAGTCCCAAATAATGGGGATCGGCCTTCTTATGATGGGCACAGTTGGAGGAAATATGGACAGAAACAGGTTAAAGGAAGCGAGTATCCTCGAAGTTACTACAAGTGTACACACCCAAATTGTCCAGTGAAAAAGAAGGTAGAAAAAAAGCTAGACGGTCAGATTGCAGAGATAGTCTACAAGGGTGAGCATAACCACCCAAAGCCTCAGCCTCTTAATCACAACCCGCTGGATGGAGATGCGCAAGAACCTGCAAATACTGCCACTCAAAATGAACAGGCAGAAAGAATTAAAGGTCAATTAAAGAGCGAGAATGATATTGAATCATCTGCCCAGTCAACTTTTTCTGGTGCTGCTCCACCAATCAATGACCTTGTTACAGCTGCAACCTGCAATGCCAGTTTCTCGACTTCCAATAATTCTCTAGGACTGAGCGGGGAATGTCAAGAAGTAAGTGAACCTTTGGAGGCAGAAGAAGGTCATGATTTCGGAAGAAAAAGAACGTAAGTGTTTTCTTTTTCCCTAGCAATGGGAAGGAAGATTTCTTTCATTGCGTGGTTATAAGATTGCTAATGAGGTTTTTAAGTGACTGTGGAGTTCTGTTAGACGACACGTATAACCAGAAGATTAGATTTTAAGGTGTGATTTAAAAACATTAGCCTTTTCAAGTAGTTGTTTATTGTTTACAGAAAACGTGGGAACCAATTGAGCAAAGCAAGCAAGGTGGGGGAACCCTCATCTGAGCCTCAAATTGTTGTCCAGAACAATACTGATTCGGATATAGTAGGGGATGGATTTCGCTGGAGGAAGTATGGCCAGAAAGTTGTGAAGGGTAATCCATACCCAAGGTTAGTATTAATTTTCTCGGTTGACCCACTCAAAAAATAGATGTGGAGTTACATATGCGTATGCTATAGAATTTCACTTTACTAAGGAGGCCATATAAACTAGTGGACGTGCTTGTCCATTCGATTTGCCTGTTCAGTAAATCTTATATCTTCTCGTTCCTTCTTTTGACCATTCACGTGCAATGTATTGCACAGACGGAACTGCACCTCTCTAATGTGAAAGGTCGAGAATATTTCTTGCCAGCAAGATCACTGAAATTTTGACCAAATATTATATACATTGTAATCCATCTTATAATAAAGTAACAATATCATCACCTCATCTAAAACTGAGCGTCATGGTCAATTTTAATTGTTTATCTTCTCATTCTCATCACCGCACGTAAGATAAAATAAGTGAAGTTATGAGGACATCGGACTGCTACCGTCTCCTAGCAAACTTAGATGTTCATTGCATTGCATTGAATTATTCTAAGGCTTTACTTGTATTTCTCCCACAACGGTTTGATTTTCTGTGCAGGAGTTACTACAGATGCACCAGTCCCAAGTGCAATGTGAGGAAGTACGTTGAGAGAACATCAGAAGATCCAGGCACTTTCATAACAACATACGAAGGCAGACACAACCACAGCATGCCAATCAAACATACAAATGCAGAGGCCTCCAAGGCAAGTACTAAGAACAAACCATGAATCCCTGGAAACAGATGACAACCAGATTATGATGCTCATCAAATTCTGCACAACTCCTTCTGAGAGTACTAGAAGCTTTAACTAAGAAGCATTACGTATATTCATCCTGATGTATAATTCTGGGATCAGTTTTTGTCCAAACGCTGAACAATGCATCACTCAAGCTAATTCAACCTAATGCTTGTAGACTCTGTGATCATAAACTGGGATCGTTCTTTTGCCTCTTGTTTGATATCACATTTCAACATACAGGGGAACTATACTATACTCTTTCGATCCGTCTAATTCAATAAAACTCAAGCTTCACGCGCCAACGTCTATCTTGTAACAGGATATTAATGAGTTGTGACAGGAATTGGAGACTTACAATTCTATGTCAAGTGGAGGGTATATATTCCCATTGCAGATGTCATTGTTAGCTCAAGTACAAAACCAGATCGCTTACAAATCTGTTCATTGATTAGAGAAAAATGCTGTCAACCGTGTAGTATAATAGCACAAACATATCTAGTAGCAGCAGACCAAAGCTACTAGAATCAGCCTCTCATGTCCAAATTTCTCTGTTCTTGAATCTTGACTAATCCACTGCAGTAATTCTTACATTTTCGAACTAATCATTTGTATCACACAACGATATCTAATCAACACTTAATATAAAAATAGAATAACATTTCACATGTTGGTAAAGTTGGCCCATGATTTTAAAATTAAAAAACCTCAATTTTACTAATTGAGTTACACCTTATCGATCAAACATTGTGACTTAGGAAAGAAATTAATTTAGTGTAATTGGATAAGTTGTCTTATCCCACAAAGCACGATAATATTCATTTGTCCTAACCCATATCAAGCCAAGAAAGAGAAAAAAAAAAAAAAGATTTGTGGTTGGAAACTTGTACAAGGGGCAAAAATGGTTGATTTCTAGTTGACATTTTCAAATGAACTTGTCCAAATTATACTAATTTCCTCCCTTATTCTCCCCCTCTTCTTTAGCTTCACATTCTTTTTGTATGTGCACAGCATTTATGACACTTAGAGGCCTAGCACTAATAATAAAGTCAACTCCCTTAATAATGCCATAAGGAACAACAAAGGCTACTCAGACATTTGTTGGTCTAATGCTAAATGAGCTGAATTATAAGGGAAATTCTTGTCAATTAGACTGATTCAAATGCTCAAAATCATATTTGTCGAGAGGAATTTAAATCTTTGTTCCTGTTTCAAACACAATTAGTTTCATACAATATAGAATAAGGACATTTGTAGCGGAAAAAAAAAAAAAAAACTTAGGACAATAACTTTAATTTTTGATCAGTTGGCAATTTTGACCATTTAGGACAGGAAAAATGAGAATAATTGCCTGAAAGGAAGTCGTTAGCTGCAGGATTTATGAAGTGCTCGATCACGGTACTGTTGCTGGGACAGATTACAGCACCAGGGTTGATAATTGAAAGTGAACTTTGGAGAAAAGCATGTCAAGAATTATCTTTACTATTATTACAACTTGAAGAATTACTACATCCATAATTCAACCACACTAGACATAAAATCCAACGTTTGATTCAAAATGTGGTCATGAATCATGATGTTAAAAGTACTTCACCCCTGAGAAATAACTCATCATGATGTCAGAAAGCTGCTCTCCCTCACCTCAAATTTCATCATTTTACCACTTTACTTTTAAAAAAGTAATTTAAAATTACTTTATTTCCTCAAATTATGTTTATCGTTCTCGAGGCAACGAGCTTCGAATACTATATATTACTACATAAATAATTCTTGAGCTTATTTCTTCTTTATAATTAATAATATTTGTAGTAAAAACATAATATTTGCAATGTCGACAACTACCAAGAAAAAAATACAAAAGCATTGAGTAGTAAAATGTTGTGATGAAGTGCATTAAATTAATTTTGAGAATAAAATGGTAAAATAATAAAGGTAAGGGGGATAAATGTCTCAAAACTTATATTGTTGAAAGAGTTGTGGGTGTAGAATTATATGGGAAAATTCTCACTCAAGCTTCGATAAAATTAAATTAATTAGAAAATAAGTCTATTATTTGATTGATTTTTTTTTTGAAATTAGACATTAATTATAAAATAAAAATATTATATATTTTATATTAACATAATTAATTCAGAACAAAATTCGATTTGAATCAAAATTTTCTCAATAATCGTTACTTGTGTTTGAGTAGAATGTATAAAAATCGTTATGTTAAAATCTGTGATCAAAGTATAAAGGAGAATGGAAGACAAGTCAGAGACAGAGATTTGTACAACTCACTCCCCACCATATTTAATCATCGTAAATTGTAAATAAGTCGTAAAAATTGATTATATTTTTGTTAAAATTCCAGAAATAGTGCACTGTGAATGGCCTTTCTTCTTATCATCTCATTCATCACCCCATCAATTTGCAGGATTAACACACACTGTTGACACTGATTACTTTCCTCTCTGTAGCGGTGCTGCTGCTCCCGCTCTCTCGGTTAACGCCACGGAGAGGCTCTACCCCTCAGCCAGAGCAAAAGGCTTCCTTCTTGTCTGTGTTGTGAGAGAGTGAGGGAGAGCAAATGGGATGGTTCCCATGCTCAGGACAGTCAAAAAAGATGAGGAAGAAGAACGAGTCCCTTGATCCAATCCAACCCACTTCAGGTTACTTGATCTCTGTCTTGGTGAAAGATCGATTCTTGTTTGAAAATATGGGGTTTGCTCTGATAATCTGTCAGCTTGACTGAATTTAGATGATTATGTGGGTGTTCAGCTTCTGTTTCACTTTCATACAGTTTTGTGTTGCTTGTGCGGAATTTAAAGGGCTATGGGGTTGAGTTAATACTTGGTTTTCTTGATGAACATGGTTAGAATTAATTCTTGATGGGTTTTTTGTGAGTTAAAACCTTGTGCTTTCTTTGTACTACTCCCATATTATGTATTGGCCTATCAGTAATCTTCTTCTCTGTTTTTCTTTGCGAATTTGAGGTGTCTTGGGAAATCTTCCTTGCTTGGTTGACTAGTTTTGATTTAACCATACAAGCGATGACGTTTTTCTGGTGAGCTCAGTATTTGAAAATTTGATGTGGATCTCAAGATGGCTCATACATCCTCTTGACTTTTAACGCACCAACTCCTTACTTTGTAATTGAACACGAAAATGAGTTCTTAACTCTTACAACATAGAAATTTTCCCATGCCTTTTATGCTTTTGCTATACTTATTTGAGTTATGTTTTCTGGAAGAGAACTGACTGGCTTAACACCCTTTTCTAACTCTGTGTGTGTTTGTGTGTGTCTTATCTTGCTTATTATCAGTTGTAATATTTCTGTTAACTCTACGCCTTCTGTCTTCAGGTAAATTCAAAGACGCCCCTAAAGATGGATCATCCAACAAAATTGCAGCCAAGACTTTCACTTTCCGTGAAATGGCAGCCGCCACAAGAAATTTTCGTCGTGAGTGTCTCTTGGGGGAAGGAGGTTTTGGTAGAGTGTATAAAGGACAGCTGGAGGCCTCCAGTCAAGTATGTTAATTTATTATTTTGGTTGCCTTATCTAGTTGAGTACTTTTGTTCTGCTCCCTTTTTCTTCAGAATTGATTTTGTTTGCAGCTCGAATGTTAATTAAATATATTTATCAGGTTGTTGCGATCAAGCAACTTGATCGAAACGGCCTGCAGGGGAACAGAGAATTTCTTGTTGAAGTGTTGATGTTGAGTCTACTACACCATCCTAACCTTGTTAATCTAATTGGATATTGTGCTGATGGAGATCAAAGACTTCTGGTTTATGAGTATATGCCGTTGGGGTCGTTGGAGGACCACCTTCATGGTATGCTGCATAATCACTTTTCTGTTGCTCAATTATTCGGAACTGTTATCATATTGCTGATGGTTTGAACCTAATTCTTGTTTTTGCAGATCCCATGCCTGGTAACAAACAACTTGATTGGAACACAAGGATGAAAATTGCTGCTGGAGCAGCAAAAGGATTGGAGTATTTACACGATAAAGCTAGCCCTCCTGTTATTTATCGTGATTTAAAATGCTCTAATATTTTGCTCGGCGAGGGGTATCATCCAAAGCTATCTGATTTTGGCTTGGCCAAGCTTGGGCCTGTTGGGGATAACACACATGTATCAACAAGGGTTATGGGTACATATGGATATTGTGCACCGGAGTATGCAATGACGGGGCAGCTGACTCTGAAATCAGATGTTTATAGCTTTGGGGTTGTTCTTCTGGAGATTATTTCAGGCAGGAAAGCAGTTGACAACTCAAAAACTGGTGGGGAGCACAATCTGGTTCTGTGGGTAAGATCCGGCTCCACTGGTTATTGAATCATTTTCTGTTGTAGCTAAAGTTATTTTGTTATGTTGTTACCATGTTTCAGGTTTAGACCGACTTTTTAAGATAAGTCAGTCTGTAAGAGTATATACAGAGAGCATATTTGATTTGCAAGAACTTTGTTCAGAAAACCTACATAAAAATATGATTTGCTTGTCAAGAAAAGGAAGTTGTGCTTTTCCTAAAATTATTGGGGTTGCCAGAAGAAGGCCGTGTTGGCTTATAAGTCGGAATACTAAAATCGGTCTCTTGGCAACATAAAACAATGGTCTTATTTTTCTCTTATAACTATTGTATCCTTAGTACTCTTAATTCAACATTTCTGTTAGCTGGTAGTTGCCCCACAGCCTTCTATGTCTACTTGTTACTTGACTTCCATCAATTTATTTGGCACCCTTTTGACCCCGCAGGTATAGTGTCCTCATTATTCCTATTAGGCCTGTCACAATAATACTTCTAACATCTGATTAAGATACTTGATACAGTGGTTTTAATGAAAGGAAATACAGTTGTTATTCTGCTAAGTTTCTACAATTTGCTTCTTTTTTTTACCAGGCAAGACCGTTATTCAAGGACAGGAGAAAATTCTCACAGATTGCAGATCCTGCACTCCAAGGTCAATATCCACCAAGGGGACTCTACCAAGCTCTTGCTGTTGCAGCAATGTGCGTTCAGGAGCAACCTAACTTACGTCCCATGATTGCGGATGTTGTCACAGCTCTCACATATCTGGCCTCGCAGAAATACGACACTGAAACACATCCCATCCAGAGCTCGCGCTGGGGACCTGGTACTCCACCTAGAACGAAAGGAGATGCCGATAAGAGAAGAAATGGTGGCAGTGGATCTGAAAGAGAACAAACCAAACGACCGTACTGAGGTTTAAGCTATTCTTTGCATCATTTCCTCGGAAATTCTGTTGTGAAAATTATGGTTGCTTCAAGAACTGCTAATTCCACACGGATTAATATTGTCTACACTTCCCCCTTTGTGCTGTTACTAGGATTATTTGGTGTTACTGCAGTTTCAAAATCATCTATCATTTTTCAGGTATATGTTTTGTGTCGTTCAGTAGAATAGCGTATCTGGGGTCATTCTTCGTGGCTGGTTTTGTACAGTTATAGGATGTATGTAGATATATATGCCTGTATACTAAACAGCAAAAAGGCTGGTGTATAATGAGTGATTGATGTTACATAATTTGATAGCTGAGACAGTTTAGTGAATAAAGCTGATGAGAACATTAAACAACACCAATGTTTACAGTGATTGTTGGCGCTACTGTTTGAACGTTCAGCTTCTGCAGGAATTGCAGAGTTCATAGACCTCATTCCTTACTTGGCTTCTCTAGCACCAGTTTGCCCCAATGTCATAGGGAACAAGGAGAATACAGTGATACAGACTTATGTTCATTGTAAAGTTCATCAAATGTATGACTTAGTTGCAAATAACAGCACACTCAGTTACATGGAGTCTCTCACTAAACCAACCAGTTGACAACGCACTATAATCTCACACGACGACCCAAATTGTTTCAGATATGAGCAACTGATTTAGCTTGAGGCCTGCAAAAGGGAAAGGTGCAATAGTTGAGCAATTTCATTTACATTCATCTCAGTGAAGATAATAACAGAGTGAGTTGTAAATGTTAGAAATACTACCATGAAACGGGTTTTGTACAACTGAACGAGAAATTTAGGATCACATTTTGTTTGCTTATAAGCATCAATCTTGTTCAGTTCCTGCGTAACCATGAACTCTTTTCAAACTCCACGAATATAAATAGAATGTGGTGATAAGATGATCCACTCTCGGCCACAGACGGTTTTTTCTTAACAAAAGGAAGATGGTCCTCACACGTGGCGTATATAAACAGTGAATGCAACTCTTTTCAACAGCACAAGCATCATATAATTAATCAACTATAGAGGATCAGATTACAAAGACCTCCAGATATGCAGCCAGATTTGGCCTGCCGGATGTTATGTCATAGTTGAACACTTCTTGTAGAAAGATCTGAAACCTTTCAATAAATGGAGCATAAGCAGCATCAACCTGAACGCACCAATATGAGCATAAATCAGTGCAACGACAATTAAAACAGGGGATGCACACACACATGCACAGAGGCACACGGTCTCTAGTTTTATACCAAAGCAAGAGTTTTCTGTTTGGTCTTCTTCCGACCAGGCAGGTTTATCAGTCTGCTCCCGTAGGTGAAAATTGACTTACCTGACTGAATTGACCAAGGAAGAATGGGCTGTCATCAAACTTTTGTAGTGATGTCTCCAAGTAATCGAATTCACCACCTAATATATCAAAATAAACACTGGTAATGCGAAGAAAACCATATAGCACATCAGAAGGTGAAAATTTCTGAAAGTCTCACCAGCTTCTTTCACAGGGTCTCCTTTGAATGATGTCAACACATTTTTCATGAATGTGTCCGAGTAGGCTATCATCTCTTCAGCAAACTTCTGTTTGGTGGGATCCTGCAGTAGAGTAACATCACAATATTACCAACAGTTCTACAAATAGAGCAGCAGAAAAGGTTGTTCTTACATCAGGTAAAAGAGCAGGTCCCTCGAAGTTAGAGTCTATGTATTTTATCAAATCTAAGCTTTCTCCAATGACTTTGCCGTTGTGCTCCAGTGCAGGCACCTACAGAATAGGATATGATAGTTGAACGCAACTGAGTGTTATTCATTAAGATCTAAAGCATCAAGACAACAGTTTCACTGTCTTAGACTGCATATCGCAACTCCTAAGACAGAAATTCATCTGGCAACAAGAGTTCGAGAATACCATGAAGACAACACATTTCAAGAACATGCAAATTGATCTTGTGTGCCACTAGTCATATCTACAGATGTTTTTGTAGTTCAACCCGTAAAGTCTAAACACAATACTATCCAACACTCTATCATTGACTAAGAGTTTTTGCTCAAGGACAAGTAGTCATCTGGATACTGGATGGAGACTAAAATATAAGGTAAAATACCTTATTTTCAGGATATAGTTTTTCCTTATACCAAGCAGGTTTGTCCTGAAGGTGCACAGCAACCAATTTGATCTTGTCTTGTAAACCCTGATGAGTAAGCAAGAGAAATTAAAAGATCAGTAATCATCCGTTCAAACTACTACAGAAATATATTCTGTTCTCCTCAAAAGTCCATATCTGCTGGGAATCAAAGCTTGAAAAGGTCACTACATATTTGAAAATCAAAGCTTGAAAAGAAGCAATCAACATACCTTGTAATTCCTGACAATCCAGACACGCTGGCAAAAAGGGCACTCGTAATTCAGATACAACCTTCAACAAACAAAACCCATCATTAATATTTCGAGATCATACGAAGAAACATAAACCATATGCTAAAACCAATCATTTCACACACACTAGCTCCAATCTTTGCACCGACAGACATAAATGCAGGAAGCGGTGGGTGGGCTGAATACCTAGTGGTTCCATCAAAGATTGGTGGTGGATCAGCAGTCGAATCCAATGTTGGAGGAAGAACTTCTTGGACGTTGCTATATTTTCCACATAGTAAGAATTATGATGGGCCAAAATCATCAGAAAGAATTTTAAGTGTAAGACTAAACAATCTTCTCGAAACATGAAAAGATTATTCCAAGATAGTTGGAGTTCTTGTTCTTACAAGGCAGCCATGGTTGTCGGCAATCGAAGCTGGAGGTGAGTAGGTAGTTTCTCGTGTGAGGATACTCGCAGTCTCAACTCTCAACTAACTTCATGTCCTAATCTAAACTTTTTTTCAAATTAAAAATTTCACGTTGAGAATCCCACATTTTCTCCTACAGAAAGTCAAAGCATCGGCCAATCAAAATTTGACGTTAATGTTCTAACTTTATATTTATTTATTTATTATTTTAGTGAGAGTAGACGGTATATTAGATCAATGATTTGATCCATTAATAAATGGTTGAAGCATTATATTTGGATTTTACTACAGCGTGAGATATGAAGAGCGTCTCCAAGTGCTGGTTGTTGTTCATCTCAATGTTTTAATTTTACAATTTTATTATAGAATAGCGTTTCCCCATATTAATTAAGTCTCAAAACTTATACACTGCACAAATTTCTCATTTTGACATAAAATTTGTATCCAACATCAAATTTTACTATAATCTCAAATATTTTCAATGTAAATGTAAAATTATGTCAAATCTTAATATTTTAAGATTCAAGATTTCAACAAACACGATCACAAAAACCAACTTACATTTGCCGTTTAGTCGTTAATAATGAAAAAAGTTTTTGAGAAAAGGATTAAAAGATTGAACTATTGATTAATGGAAGTATGATTCTTCAATTTAAGAATGTTCAAGTAATATTGTATGGTTCCTGATGCACGGTAGAGTAACAACATACATTACAAGAACGCAACATACAAACATCTCTTTGTACGAGAAAATCTAAAACAATTGCAAGGGGTGAAAATGTAGAAAAGGTGTATGAGTACCAAATAATGCAACCTCTGTATAAATTGGGAAGAACATTTTATTTTAATAAATTCATGTAGGAAATGCACCATAAGATAACAACTTAATGCTTTCATCTATTTAAAGTACAACAAGCCGGAAAGTAGGACACGAACAATGGAGCTTAATACAACACCTTATTGGATTCACATTCCACGCCTACTACTTAAAGCTCGAGTTCACAAGCCACCGTTATATTAAAGCAGACTACGTATCTGGAGCTGCAAATACCATATACGAGTTATCCTTATTTCAGCAGTACCAGAGTAGCATCACCATTCATCTTTAGGCCTGCACATGAAAGAATGTGAGTTAAGCAATCTGAATGGAGAGAACCAGAGACTTTCTGAAGTTGTGACATCAATGGCTCAGAGAAACTACCAAAAACCGGCTTCTATAGAATGGGATGAGATGGTTAGGGTCGCATTTTGTTGGCTTGTAAGCGTCGATCTTGTTAATTTCCTGGACAAGCATTTGTATGAAAACATGTTGCTCAAAATCCCATCTTTATATAGTGTAATAAGAAACAGAAACATAAAACAAAAATTTTCATCAAGTGCATGGTGTGTGTGTGTGTGTCAGTGTGTGTAAACATAGGTATAAGTTCATTCTCCAAAGTGCAGTAAACACAAATATAAAACACACAAGGCAACTGCTAGAATCCACACCAAGCGCCCAAGATATAGACAGAGTAACGACTCAAGCTTCAGTACAAAGAACCTTTACTCAATATTATCCCATTATTCAATAATTATGAATGAAGTACCTCAATCCACTTGGCTAGATTTGGTCTGCCAGATGTAATATCATATTTCCACTCTTCTTGGAAAAAGATCTGAAACCGCTCAACAAATGGAATATACACAATATCAACCTGTAGAGTGCAAGAACTGTAATCAGAAAATTTAACTAAAGGATATCCATCAGCAGCAAACCCAACTTGTTTGGTTGTTCCTCAAAAAATAAGGAAAATTTTTATTCTTCATTTAAAGGATACAAATATAACCCTTTTTCTTTTCTAATTTCTCTTTTATTTGTCTCTTCAAGGGCTCAACCATGCAGAGGAAACTTGTCATTGAAATATTACTTACTTCACTGAACTGACCAAGGAAAAAAGGTCCATCGTCAAACTTATGGAGAGCTTTTTCCAAGTAATCAAATTCAGCACCTGATATAGCAATATGGATCATTTAGAGCTTAAACCAATAATATCAGAACATACAAAGTCATGAAGTGAAATGAAGATGACTGCTTGACTACCTGCTTGTTTAATAGGATCTCCTTTGAATGATGACCACACATTTTTTGTGAATGTATCGCAGTAGGCTATCAACTCTTCAGCAAACTTCTTTTTGGCCGGATCCTAAAGTATTTTCATATCATCATTTGCCCCAACAATGTGAGTTATGAAGATAGAAGAGAAGGAAAAATGGAATTTTATCCAGAAAAAGGTAAATTCAAATTTGCATCTCACATCAGGTAACAGAGCTGGTCCTTTAAAGTTGGCATCTATATATTTAATTAAATCCAGACTCTCGCCAATAACTTTGCCATTATGCTCCAATGCAGGCACCTACAGTAGAACAAGTGTCAAAGGTAAATTAAGAAATAAATCAAGATACTGAGTGAAGACATGAGTTCTATTGTCCACCTTATTTTCAGGGTACACTTTCTCCTTATACCAAGCAGGTCGATTTTGAAGGTCAATTGGAACCAATTTTATCTCATCTTGTAAGCCCTGGGTATGGGGAAATACAACCAACTCAATTAGCAATGAGTGGATACCAAACAGCTTCGTGTATTCCTAATCAAATTAGACTCAATTAACATAACATAATTCCCAGTGTAATGCCAACTTTTATAAGCCCAAGGTCTTGTAATTCAACCAAGTCCCAAGACTGATGAACAACTTATTATAAGTTAGGCAAAATACTACACAGGCATTAAAAAATTGCAAATCCTTCTGCATCCGGTTGAGCTTACTTTCCAAATAAAAAGCAAACAAGCATGTTTACAGTTATTTTGAAAAAGAAGTACAAAAGAAGAAGCAAAAACAAAAAAAACAATGACAACAAAAGTAAAGGGCATCAACACAGAAACCAAGTGAATAAAACAAAACCAAAGAGAAATTATGTCTAACAACAGACCTTATAGTTCCTGACAATCCACACTCGCTGAGCATACGGGCACTGGAAATGGACATACAACCTACAGAAATAAAAAAAAACAACAGGCTTCACATTATTCCGCGAACATACACGAAAAACTTAAATCGGGAAGCCAAATGATATAATCATGCACCTGGAACCAGCATCCATACAAGCAAAGCCACATATACACATCGACAGCGTCATCAAGAGAAAGGAAAACAAATATGGTATATTAAAGAGATTACCGGGTGGTTCCATCAAAGAGCGGCGGCGGCTCAGAAGTAGAATCCAGGTACGGAGGAAGAATCTCTTCTACAGCACTGCAAATTTCAAACCATTAACAAGCTGAGATTCACAACTACGTCAAAACCCATACGAAATTATGGACAGTGCATAAGCATCCCCACTACGAAATAATTACTTTTTTGAAGAATACAGCTAATTAATCATCAATCAGCACAAAAATTACAAAAAGAAAAAATTAAGATCAAAAAAAATTTCAACAATGCCATAAACCCACCTAGAACAGAAAGACACGGAAACACGCCATATTATCAATCTAAAACAGCAAGTGTAACAAACAGCAACGTGAAGAATAAAACAAAAGTACCAAGTAGATGAAGAACTTACGATGCAGCCATTAACGATTCTGATGAGTCGAAAGCTTCAAGCTATAGGATCCGAAGCTCCTTCAGTAACTTTCAAGTTCCACCGAATGTTCTGTACGTTTAGATGTATATAGCGCGTCGAAACTTAATCAATGCTTTCGTCACTCATAACGTAAGTAAATTTGAAGCTGCTTCAGGAACTTTCAAGTTCCACCGAATCATCACTTCTGTACGTTTAGATATATATAGCGCGTCGATAAGGGATAATTAGATTTAGTCTAATTACATCTAAATTTATTGTAATTTGAAAAATTATATTTAATATTTTTAAATTTATTTTTATCTAATAAATAAGTTTCTCTAGTAGATAAAATTCACAAAATTTACTTATGTTAATAAAAAAATTAAAAAAATAATTTATATTTATTTGCGATTGACTTATTACTGACTCATTACAAATGAAATAAATCTTTTTTATAACCAAATTACCCTTATACATCTTCACACATTAATGCATGTGATGAGTCATATTTCACTGTTATAAAGGTAGTTTAGTCCAAAAAAATTATTTGACCTATAATGGATCAATAATAAACGAATCGAGAGTAAACACCAATTTTTATTTAGTTTTTATATTAATATAAGTAAATTTAGTGAATTTTGACTAACGGATGGACTTATTTGTTAAACGAAAGCAAACATTAGTGGTGCTAGATATAATTTTCCATACCACTTATGTATAATTACACCAAACTTCAGGGGACAGAAGTGTAACTATTTCGATTATTAATTTGCGACCAATCAAATATTATATTAAATAATCGTTATGACACGCGTTCCTATGTATATATAATAAATATGGATTAATTATATTTTTTTATGATGTTTGGTGTAATTACACATAGACGTCGTGTGGTTCAAAAATTTACGTCTAGCACTCCGAATGTTCGCTTTCATCTAATAAATAAGTACATTCGTTAGTCAAAATTAATAAAAAATTTGCTCATATTAACAAAAGAAATAAAAAAAAATTCTATATTTACATACTATTGACTTATTACTAATTTATTGCAGATCAAATAAAAAATTTTATGACTAAATTACCTTCATACGTCTTCATGCTTTAATGCATGTGGGGAAGTGTATCTTCACCGTTATAGGGGTAATTTAGTTGGAAAAAAAATTATTTGACATGCAATAAATTAGTAATAAGCGAATTTGATGATAAATATCATTTTCATTCAATTTTTTTTTTTTTTTTTGTTAATATTAGCAAACTTAGAACTTGGTGAATTTTGACTAATGAATTGACTTATTTACTAGGTGGAAGCAAACCTCAAGAGTACAAAGGATTAGTTATACCAAACCTCAAGAGGGAAGTGTAATATCCCTATAAATAATTATTTATATTTTATAATTTATTATAAATAAGACTAAAATGTATAAATTAACACATCACTTTTTTTAAAATATATAAATAAAAAATAAATTAAATTTTCGATATTATAGACACGAAAAAAATTGATATCGTTGTTTTACAAAATGCCATTTAACACAGAATTTTTCATATTGATACATATAGTATAGATTTATAGATTAAAAGAAGAATTTGGATAGAAGTGGTTAAAAATACATAGGAGTGTTTTTGGTAATTGAAAAAATTAATATTGCAATGTAAATAATTATTATTTATGAGTAAAAATAAAATTTTCTTTTTTTATATAGTATAGATGTGTGAATTATTTAACTCGTTGAAATATTAAATTAATTATATAATTATTGATTTTTTAAAAGACGTGATTGTTAGGTACAGTATTTTCATGGATGATCCAAGACTGGGAATCACACTGATGTATTTGGACGATTTTCGGGCAGCATTCAAGTTATTGCCAGCCGACCAGTGATGATGGCCGACAGCGACGGGCTAATGTTCCATATATATAAATTAGGTATGGAATCTTTTGAATTAAAAATTTGTTGCCTTTTGTACATGAATTAATAACTTTGATGATGAATAAGAGACAAAAGAAATGTCGCAGAGATTGTAAAGACATTAAATAACAGATACCAAATTGAAATTGGTATGCCGTGTCACTGTGTTGCTGTAAATTGGGACGAAGATTTCGATATATTGATGAACAAAACACACCAAAAGATGATTAAAGTACAGGATGTGGGGGAGGAATGTTGGACATGGACAATGGAGCTTCATACAGCACCTTATTGGTTTCACTTTCACAGTTTACGCGTACTACTTAAAGATCGAGTTCACAAGAGACATTGTCACATTAAAGCAAATGAAGTATGTGGAGCTGCAAATCCCATCATCGTAAGATAGATCCTTATTTGTGTAGCAGCAGAGTAGCACCACCATTCATCTTTAGGCCTGCAAATGAAAGAATGTGATTTAAGCAATCGGAATGGAGAGAAACGGAGACGTTTTGAAGTTGTGGCATTAATGGCCCAGAGGAACTACCGAGAATCGGCTTCTATAGAGCGGCACGAGTTGGTCAGCGTCGCATTTTGTTGGCTTGTAAGCATCGATCTTGTTTATCTCCTGGACAAGCATATGCAAATGTGAAAAGATGTGGCTCAAAGTCCAATCTTTAGATAGTATAATTGGAAATACAGAAACAGAGAACAAAAATATTCGTCGTGTGGAGCAGGTGTTGTGTGTGTGTATGTGTAAACATTAGCATAAGATCATTTTCCAAAGTGCAGTAAACACAAATAAACACCAGACAAATAAAGGGTGCTCATTCATTATAAAGAAATTTTTGCTCCGCTTGCTGGTTTCTACAATCCAAAAGGTCAAGTGCTCCTTCATGTTAAAGACCTACAAAGGTATCAAACATTTCCAAGAAGCACTGAGGCCATCTTATAAAAGCACCCTCTTGGCAACAGATTCCGGAGGAGCCAGGATCCCTAAACCACCAGAAAGATTTGTGCTAATACTCATTTTAACTTTATCAGGAAGAAATATTGGATACAAGGTAGTCTCCTCACTGGAGAAAATGAAAGAGAGACAAATATTGGATCATCTCCGGTGCCCGGTCAGATGTGGATTAGAGGGACAAACATACCCAGTACTAATACAAACTAGGTGTTCCCCCTGTTTCTAGAAGACCAAGAAAACAACTTCAATAGGCACCTAAAACCCTGATTCAGAGCATTTGCAAAACCACTAGCAAACAACCATCTAGGCAACTGCTAAAACCCAGACCAAGTGTAGAAGATATAAACAGATTAAAAATCTAAAGTTTCAGTGTAAAGAGCTTTTAGTCAATATTATTCCGTTAGTCAATAGATGATGAATGAAGCACCTCAATCCACTTGGCTAGTTTTGGTCTGCCAGATGTAATATCATATTTCCACTCTGCTTGAAGAAAGATTTGAACCCTCTCAACAAATGGAGCATAAACGACGTCAACCTGTAGAGGGCAAGAGCTGACATCAGAAAATTTAACTAAAGGATATCCGTCTGTGGCAAACCCTACTTGTTCGGTTGTTGCTTATAAAATAAGGAATTGTTTTATTATTTATGTAAGATACATATATATAACCATGCACTGGAACCTTGTCATTGAAATATCACTTACTTCACTGAACTGACCAAGGAAAAAAGGGCCATCATCAAACTTATGGAGAGCTTTTTCCAAGTAATCAAATTCAGCACCTAATACAGCAATAGCATTTAGAGTTTAAACCCAATAATAACAAAGCATATGAAGTCATGAAGTGAAATGAAGAGGCCTGCTAAGACTACCTGCTTGTTTAATAGGATCTCCTTTGAATGATGAGAACACAGTCTTGATGAATGTATCGGAGTAGGCTATCAACTCTTCATCAAACTTCTGTTTGGCCGGATCCTAAATTATTTTCATAATATGATTTGCGTCAACAATGTTAGATGTGAAGACTAAGGAGAAGGAAAAACAGAATTTTATCCAGAAAATTCAAATTCGCATCTTACATCAGGTGACAGTGCTGGTCCTTTAAAGTTGGCATCTATATATTTAACCAAATCCAGGCTCTCTCCAATTACTTTGCCATTATGCTCCAAAGCCGGCACCTACAGAAGAACAAGTGTCAAAGGTAAATCAAGAAATCAATCAAGATACTGTGGGAAGAGGACATGAGTTCTATGGCCTACCTTATTCTCAGGGTACACTTTCTCCTTATACCATGACGGTCGGTCTTGAAGGTCAATTGGAACCAATTTTATCTCATCATGTAAGCCCTGGGAGGAACAAAACCAACTCAATTAGCAATGAGTTGAATCCTGAACAGCTTTGTGTATTTGTAAACAAATCAGACTCAACTAATACTAACACATTAAAGTTTAAAATAATAACAGAGTTCAAAGTCATGACATTACATAAATGCCAATTTTTATAAACCCAACTTCTTGTAAAGCAACCAAGACTCTGATAAAACAATCAACAAATCGAATATTACATGCCCGAGTTGAACAACTTATTATGAGTTCGGCAGAATACAGGGCAATTGTAAATCCTTCTGTATTCAGTTGAGCTTACTTTTCAAATATAAACCATATCAGCATGTGTAAACTTATTTTTCGAAAGAAGCACAAGAGAAAAACACAACCAAGAAAAACAATAATAAAAAAAGTAAACAGACAACCACAGAAAATTAAAGGAATAAAAACAAAACCAAAGAGAAATTATAGCCTAAAGGCAGACCTTGTAGTTCCTGGTAATCCACGCACGCTGAGCAAACGGACACTGGCCATTGATATACAACCTACAGAAATAAATAAAAAAAAACAAACACGATTCACATTATAGATGCACAAAAAAATTAATCGGCACACCAAATAATAATAATAATCATGCACTGGAAACAACTCTGAACAGGCACAATACACAATTAAGCGTCATCAGACATCAAGAGAAAGGAAAACAGAACATACATAATATATAGATGGTATAATAAAGAGATTACCGAGTGGTTCCATCGAAGACCGGCGGCGGTTCAGAAGTAGAATTCAGGTGCGGAGGAAGAATCTCTTCTACAGCACTGTAAATTTCAAACCACCATAACTATTTAACACCATTAACAAGCTGAAAATTTCACAACTACGTCAAAACCCATATGAAATTGTGGACGATGAACATCCACCCTACTACTAATTAATTACTTTTTTGAAGAATACAACTAATCAATCATTGATCAGCACACAAATTACAAAAAATTACGAACGCCTTAACCCCACCTAGAACAGAAAGACACGCAAAACATACTGTATTTATTATCAACTTAAAAACAACGATATTAACACAAACAGCAACGTGACGAATAAAACAAAATTAACAAGTAGGTGAAGAACTTACGATGCAGCCATGAACGAGTGTGATCGAGTCGAAAGGTTCAATCTATAATAATCAGAAGCTGCTTCAGGAACTTTCAAAGGCCACGAAATTGTCTTGTACCTATATAGCTGAAGTGGTGGAAGCTTGATCAATGCTTTCGTCACCAATGCCGTCATTCGAGACTCAGCCCGAGGGAAAGTAAAACCGGAAAGCACAGGCGTTGAATTCTTTGTTTGAAGCAAAGAGCTGTTGAATTTTTAAAAATGCAAAAAGAAAAAATTATATATATATATGCATATATTACTTGATGTGTGTGACAATAATATTTTTATTAAATTAATAATCTATTATCAAAATGGAATTGAATAAAATAAAATAGAGATAATTAGTGGAAGAAAGAAAATTCATCTCTATATTAATATTAAAAAGAAAAAACTCTTTATACTCTTAACTAATGAAGTTGTCTCATTAATTTTTAAATACAATAATTATATTTCTAATTAGATAATTTTATAAAAATAATTATAATTTTTTTTTTTTTATAAAAGCGACTCTATGTTATTTTAACAACCTTACACCAATTTTTTTTTGTATCGATAATACTTCGAATTGTTTCTATTTATCTATTTTAAATATAAATTATTAATTTCCTTTTATTTATAATGTATTTTTAAAAAATTATTTCAATCTAACTCATTTTATTTCATTTTCTTATGAGATAAAATTACAACCCATCACTGCCTTGATATATACTATTAAGTGAGGCACAATCTATATATAATATGTACATAAATTTTAAAAAAATATCTATATAATATAAAATTAAAGATGGTGGTTTTATTAATTGAACGTGAGATAAAAATATATTATTCGTTTTAAAATGGTGAAGTGCGTTTGAAATATGTTTATTAGACTAGATTAGACAAGAATTTCGGATTAGCAAGAAAGCCTAAATACATTTAATACGGTTTTTAAATTTAATAATGGATTAAGGTTCTCCACTTCTCGAATAATTGATTTAGTTAGCGTTAGAGAGTGGAATAAGTAAAATATTATGAAAGTAAATGTTGAGTGTCAGAGAGAATCTGAATTAAACTAGTGCCGGCAGTTAAATTAATGTATTTGGACATTTTTCAGGCAATATTATGTTTACCAACCAACCAATAATGATTTGAAAATTAGACAATTGCAATTACTTTTAAATGTTTACCAACCAACCAATAATGATGACGGGCCATCGCAGCAACCAATTTTTTATTACCATTGACTCAACTCTCCTTTCAAATGATCTTTATTGTTTTTGTCTTTTTAGATTGGGAAGGCCAACACTAAGTTTGATCGGATCTGAATCAATTATATAATAAGTATATTCTGAAATAAATGATTGAATCCATACACGGTGTACCAGCGTTGTGTTTGAAAATTCATGTGTTTGTTTGCATAGAATTTTCAAGGAGACGACGAAATGGGTAATAATTTCAACTATGGCAAATTGGCAGTGAACATCATCCCTCTTGAGCTTGACCAGATAAGAGCGTTCGAAAGGAGCCTTCGTTGCCTGCTCCATATATGATAATCCTTCCTCTATCCTGAGTACAATATCTTTGGAAGCAAGAACAAAACAGAAACAGCAAAATCGACTTCCCTTCTTCATCCACCTCTTAGTTCAGTCAGATTTCTTTATTAAACTCAGCAACACCCCACTCACCAGAGACGTAGCCACCAGTCCGAGGGAAACCTCAGTTGATACGTGGAAACCTGGATGATGGTTAGAAAGAATTACACATATTCTACTTGATTATATAGCACCAAATGGGGACTTATTACCATTAGCGAGCCTTACCGAAGAAATCTAATATCATCTTACACCCAATAAAGCCCAGAACCACCGCAATGGCTGGCTGATGAACAAAATAGCCACCGATCAGTTAGTCATTGTGAAGACACAAATGCCCCATTAAAAAGGTCAGAGAAGTTGCCCGACAATATTATATAAAGCATAAAGGGTACAGAAGTGAAGCCTAAATCCATTCCTTCTTAGTTGTTGAGAATAAAACCATCATATTTCTGGTTTGGAAATTTATGTTCACTTTCATTTCTATTATGATAATAGATACTAGTAATCCTCATACATTAGGGCCATGCTACATTTCCCTTCATCACCATCTTAGTGTCAACATATCATACGCTTCATCTTTTTGAATTCTGTTACCACCAGAAGAAATATTAGGTTTCCAGATGCATGGACTAAAACTGGGTAAACCCATTCTCGAGAAATGCAATTAATTCCATTCGGCAAACAAATTGCTGCCTTAGAGTTTCACCTATTGAAATCCAATGTCAGATTAAAGAAACATTAATCATATCAAAAGAGTTGATGGATGTTATTGTGTTAGCACAGACATGTAGGCCCCAAACATGTAGCAGCATCCTATATTTAAACTAAACAAGCAAATCTCACCTGCAAATATTCCAAATCTGCCATGCTTTCCGAAATAAGTGTGTAATATGACCTTAAACCTACAAAACACAAAATAAATATGAGAATCCAACCAAAATATAAATGTCCTTATGTAACCATACATGACGGTAACACTGATTTCTAGTTTTAAAAGTCCAATATGGTATCACAAACATTCCTTAATTTAGAAATATCAGCTGTATGCTTCACAGATAATAAGCTAATATGAAAACTACGAGGAAGACCATAAGCGATATAAGGACAAGAATGCACCTAATATGGCAAAGAGATTAGATGAAAACACGATGAAAGGATCCCGCGTCACACCAAAAACAGCTGGTATGGAATCCACCTAACAAGAAGAATAAAAATAAGCGCATAACAGTGATACATCAAACATTTAGATTGTCAAACATGTTTCTTAGGTTGCTGATGAATAGGATACCTACAGCAAACGCAATGTCACTGAGCTCAATAACTGCTACTGTCAGAAGCAAAGGTGTAGCCTGCCCAAAATGTTTGACTCCTGTTAGAAACCAAGTTAACGATCAATCCAAATAAATTTTATTTGAACATTATAGGTGCACCAAAATCCTCCTTCGGGAGTCACACATATCTGAATCGAGGTATCTGAGTCTATTTTTAGAGTAGGTCTTCACCAAAAATTTTGGCCATGCTTCACAATGGAAAATGCCAAAATCTGAGGCTAGCCACATTAGCTAGAGTTAGATAGCCTAACTCAGAACTTACTTTCCACACACCATCTTGAGTAGTTATAAATCGATTGCCATCATAATTAGCTGCAAAACGGAGACATTCATTGAGTTACAATCGCAGATATTTAGAACCAAAGAATTAATGCATGGTGCAAAATTAAAGGGTCAAACAATGGTAGCAGCAAACAAGAAACTCTGAGATGATAAACATGATGATGAGCATTGAGAATTTGAGATGATGGATGGGAAGTAGAAAAATACTCAGGTCAGCTGGCAAACTCAATTTGGGCTAACACCAAACAATTCAAATTTGAGTTTCTGAATGATGTCCCAAACGATCCAAAGCAAGCTTGTGAATGATGTGTGGCAAGCAAGGCGAAAGATAATAATAGGGAGATCATCAAAATTGAGGTTAAGACTAAGAATTTTAAATCAACCTCCAGCTTGATCCCGTAAGTTTCTAGCTATGTGGATGGGCTTGACTCATCTGCATCTCTAATTAAACCATAACTATTCCTTTTTCTTACCTGACTAGCATACGGACTTTAGAATGCAAGTGCTTTTCTACATGCTAGGAAAAGACAAAAAAATAATAAGTCCATCAAAAATCAAATTGTACCAAACATCCTTTTCAAATGTCCATAGACTCCATACGCCACTAGCAACAGAAAGAACATGAATGTATGGAAATCATTTTTCGAAAATGTAAGAGTGAACTCATGCCTGCATGCTTTGCAAACAGGTGCGCTTACGCGTGATAAGGGAAGGAGATCAGAGAACATTACAAGTTACAGGGATGAACTTCTGGCATGTCTTTACGATGAAATTATCTGAGAGATCTGCATCTTCATCTTCTTCAGCAAATAACTAGGCAAACAAAACAACAATAAGAGCACAAAAAATAAAGAAACCTGATAAACCTAAAGGCCAAACCACACTACAGCATACTAATAAAATGGCAAAAGGAATGGAAATATAGTTATGGTAAGATAATCGATCAACGTTCATGCTATTAATGTATTATAGCAGATCGTTTAGGATTCTATTTGAGGTAGTTCCAGGCAGGTCCACCACCAGGAGAATATATGAACTGTCAATAAAAGGCCTTAACATTGAGCATAGAAAGCCACATTCATCTTGCTTCTTCCTGTTCGAGACTGAGTTAGAGGAATTTCTACGTAAGTTGAGAAGAAAGTCATAAGGCAGTACCATTTTTCTTGACACGCATGACAAACAGAACTACACACCACATATAACTAAAACCATTCACTACAGTACTTACACAAGTTCTGGTGGAAGCTCTTTCTGAATTTCATGCATTATAATCAAAGGATCGAAAACTCAGTAGGTCTAGCAAACCAGGTCACAGATTCTTACAGAAGACAGAATAAATTGGAAATTATAATGACACATTTGAAATAAATTTTCTTTTTCATGATTGGATTCAATTTCTATATACTTAACTCGGTTATTTATGTGAAATTTCATGTTATGCAAATTGAGCATCAGATAAAATGACAGCTATTAGCAGGTACATGTTCTTAGAGAGGTATAGCACCTTGAATGACGAGTATAGTAGTATCGCTGCCAGCAATAGGTTAACCGCCTCATATCTCTAAGTATGAGATAAAAGAAACAATTTCATACATTAGAAGAAAGCCAAATGTAGTAAAGTTTGGATTGGCTTAAAGATGCAAACACTAGTTCATGCATTTAGTTATCATTGGCAGTGACCTGAAGTGTTGCTGTCCCAAGAAGTATCAATGACAATCTGAAGATTATTGCACCCGCAATACCATAAGAAAGCACCCGATTCTATTTTTTCCATCAAATGGTTGGATTTCCACAAAACAGAAACAACACAGAACCTGGGTCAGAATCTAATTATAATTTGAACAACAGGTGAAATTGTTCAAGAGCGTGATGCTAAACCTGATAACTAAATGGCACTTGGAAATACTTGAAGATCAGGACAAATACAAATAGATTGTCCACAGATAAACTCTGCTCCAGTAGATACCTGAAAATTTAAAAATAACTATAATCGTCTGTGAATCACAATTCAAAAGTCAGAAAACGCTTTTGTATAGGTGCCAACAAGAAGAGGAAAGTATACATAATCACTGAGGAGGGCAAAAAACAAACGGTAAATAAAGCCTATTCAAGAATGGTGGTAAGCCATCCTTCTGAATTCGGAATAAACATATGGGAATGTAATAAGAATATAAAACCTAAGAGGAAATGCAACGATGAAGCAAGATAGGGGTGAGATTCACACATCCCAGGTGATCAACTGTTATTCGAGCCTGAGCCTTCATTATAATATTACAATCTCCAGCTAATACACATCACTCAAACTCATCCCTATCCTACTATGGAGCCTCAATAGTCATTGCAGACGCTCAGATTATCTAGACATTTAAAAGAGTTTCTAAAATTTGCTCCTCTGGAGCCTCAATCATATGATAGAACACCGATTGCAAAAGATTACGATGTTAATAACTGTTTCAAGAACTTGCATAGAATCATAGAATATGGGTGCCAGTATAAGGTAATGAACATACCCAGCAAAAAACTCAGATGCCTTGCCAACTCCATCTTTGAAACCCAAACCAACCCCAAATGCAACAGCCGAAAACAACTACAACAAAGATTTACTACAGTGACATCAATTCAGGTTACTCAAGAATAGAAAGGTAAAAAACAGCATGAGTGATGAGTCAAAGTTACAGTCAGGAAAACATACACATAGGCCTACAGTTCTGAGAGAAGATGCATAATCTGCAGTCCTAGTAGTTGCCTCTCCTGAAATAGCACTAGAATTATCATCACATAAGCTCTCAGTTTCATCGATGCCATCAGGTGACTGAAGTCTAGTCTGATTAGATGCTTCCTTTGCTGCAATATTTGGTAACCAGCCACAACAATTTGTTTTAACAGAAAATAGCAGCATTGTCATATTTTTGGCATGTACTTTAGCCTTGAAAGCCTCAGCAGAGAGCATTAACAACCTATTGAATTTCAGTTTCGATAAGGATCAACAACAAAACTTATGCCATGTGGCTGTAATGGAGGCATATAAATGAATGCGAGCAAACATAAGGGAGACAGTTCTACATGCACAAATCTTTCCCAGCAGATATTCAACTGTTCCTAAAAGTATTTTGAAATGTATTTTCTATCAGCAAAATAAATAAAACAATAATCTCCATTTTTCTCTTCCAATCCACGAGAGAAAAGCCAGCTCCCTGATCAACCAGAATCATAATAACGAAATAAAGTACAAGAAACAAATAATAGTCATCACGAATATTTTATCAGGAATCTGGGATGCAACCACACGACCCACAATCTAGATGCACCACCAGCGATCACAAAAGATGTGCATAAATTCCGGCAAATGCAACCATATGACCTACAATCTATGTGACGAACAACAACAAAAACAGGATCACAAATTCTGGTCATGCAACCAAATAATCCACAATCTGCACCATAAGCAACGGCGGAGAAACAAAAAATACGCAGCATAATCTAACGGAGAAAAACAAATTTCGAATTTAAACATAAGACATCAATCACTGCGCACAGATAAACAACTAACACAAACATATCATTACGTGAAGTGGACGCGTCCTGCTCTCGCTCCGTCCTCCTTGCACATGTAATTGTCGAATGATTATGCCCAAAAGAACTCCTCTCGACGCTGCCCCTGAGTACTGTCTCCGAAATCACTGGTATTGAATTATAGTACATCCGCGCACAAGAATATGTACCCGACAAAAGGGGGTGAGAGCTAGGAAGAACAAATCTAGCTGGGACGTTCTTAGGGCATGTGATTGGGGATGATTTCAGCAAATTGAAGGGAATTTGAAACGAATTGGTGTGTGTTGCCGTAGCCAATTTCATGGCTCAGATATTTCTTTTCTTTTCTTATTCTTTTTTTGGGTTTTTCTTTTTCAAGTGAACACTGAAGAGTGAAGAGTGATGGAGTGAGACCAACAGTAGACGGTGGCCTATAAATGCCGTTGCTTGTCCACCACAACAACACACTACTTCGCCATTTTCATGGCCTAATCTTTTACTTAATATAAATAAGAAATGTTCTCTACAGTAATAAACGACTTAATCATATTATTATATTAATTTTTTATGAAACAAAAATGTCATTCAATTAATAAAATAATTAATTTATTTACTTTTTAAAAATTTATATTAATTAATAAATTATTTTTTAAATATAATACTATGTTGTAATTGAAATGTTTGAATTTGAAGAAATGAATTAACAAAACAAACTAATTTCAAATTCATCAATATTTCACAATTTATAAGTCAAAAGATCCTCTTTGGAACTATTGTCGTTTATCCAATAACAACTGTCTCCTCAGATTTTAAGAGTTTACTGACTTATGCGTTATTTTTATTTTTTACAGGTTCTCATTTCAAGACTTGTGAAAAACCAGATTCAAAGATCTCAAATTGCACGTAGCCAAACGAACATCTTATATCACAAGATTTATAATTAAATTGGAGCAAATATTATATAAGGAAAAAAAATTAAATGACTTGATATAAAAAAATTAAAATATATCAAAATATTATAAAAATAATTCAATATGGGAAGTTGAAAATTCAAATGGTTTGTCACCAAAATTTAAAATTTATGCCTAAAAGTGAGGTTTACACCAAAATTTAAAATTTATGCCTAAAAGTGAGGTTTACATCACTGTATTTTGCTCTTCATACGTATAAAATTATTACATGAAAATAGTAAATGAGAGATAAAATTTAAAATATATATTTTGGTTGATAATATTAGCATTTTTTGTCTAAATCATAACAAAAAAGAGTCAGATATAACTAATGAATTTTAGAAGAAGTGTAGGTATAATTTTAAAAGTTTTTGGGGAAAAAGTATAGTTTTGCATTTTGTGAAATGCCAATTCCCAATTCTCAAAGCTAAATTGGGCCTCAATGGTCGGATTATTTGATTTGGGGCTTTGGGCTAAAATAGGCCTTGTTGCTGATGAGTCCAGTGATATGGCCCAATCAGCGAGCCTAGAACCAGTCTCGTGTTTTACTTTTTTTCCTTCAACAAAGAAAGGAACTGAGAAGTCGCTATATGGATTGTTGATTATACAGTACAGTCGGTCTGTAATTGGAGGATCGAAGATTTGCCAGTGCGGAAAAATATCTCCTATTACGCTTTTCTTCTCATCTCTCTTTCTCTCTGATTCCATGGCGACGGCAACGGCACCTAAAGTTGAAAACCCTAAAAAGCCTACAGATCTCAATTCAGCCCCTCCGACTGCAGAAGACGCTACAGCAACTCAACCACCGCGATCTTCTGGTGGAGGTGGCGACGAAGGGAAGGGTAAACCGGATGACGCGACGGCGGGGAAGCCCAGCGACGTTGATGGAGGAGGTGCAGTTACTGATATTCAGAAGAAGATGAAGCGAGCGGAGCGTTTTGGGATGCCAGTACATTTGTCGGAACAGGAGAAGCGCAATTCTCGAGCTGAGAGGTAGTATACATTTTGGAATTGGTATATTATGGTTAGGGTTAGGGTTGGAATTTGGGGTGTTGGAAATGTTTCTTCCTTCAAAATTGGGGGTTTTGGGGTCTTAGAAATGTTTCTTGTTTCGAATTTGGGAATTTGGGGTCTGGGTAACGTTTCTTGTTTTAAAGGTTGTTATGTGGCAGTTGAGTATTTTATTCAATTGTTGTTGTTAAAAGAATGTTATGCTCGGAAGTAGGGTTGATCTCATGATTACATGCGCCTTATTACCTTTTTATCAATGGATGCCCGGAAGTAGGGTTGGTCCCATGATCACATGCGTATTAGTACCTTTATCATGGATATGGTAGGACACATGGAAATATTTGAGCTCTAAATGTGTAACCTTTTCACTTGCTTCCAAAGTTAACATGAGCTGAGGGCTATTCCTCAAAAACCATTTCTTTCGGTTTGTGTTGTGAGCTATTTATGTTCTCTCATGCCTTGCTTACAGCTCTAAGATGTGTTCACGAGCCTCTATTATACATCCCAATTACACTATAGGTGTGTCTTTGTATCTTCCAGAGTAAGGTACTCAAGTTCTTGCGTCTAGTTGTCTAATTCTATCTTATTACTGAAGGTTTGGGACTGGTTCTACCGCTATTGGATTAGATTCATCAAAACAATCTGAGGAGCTCAAGAGGAAGGCTAGAGCAGAGAGGTTTGACCTTTTCTGTTGGGTTTTCATGAATGAGCACTTATGGTGAGTTTGTTGACCGATTTCAATTGTTGCAGGTTTGGGATCGTGCAATCTGCCCCAGCTGATGAGGAAGTGAAGAAGAAGGCTAGACTTGCTAGGTTTGGGTCTTCTTCTTTGACTGATTCAGCAGAGGAAGATAAAAAGAAAGCAAGAGCACTCAGGTTAATGGCATTTCACTTGTCTACTCCTTGTATCGAGATATGATAATTTAAATGCATTTATAAGTGTGAGGCTCTTTATATATTATAAAATAGAAGAAGAAATTGGTGGAACTTTCAAGTGGTTAGTTTGATGAGTTATTTCAAATCTCAACACTATTCTGCAGGTTTTCCCAGCTGGATTCCAATACAAAGGCAAATGTCAGAGGGAATGTTGAAGTGGTAAATTTGCAGATATACTTATACAAATAACATGTTCCAATTTTCCTTCTAATCCTTCTCCCTTGCTTTTATTTTTGTGCACATTTCAGAAGACAGCTATTGCTGGCAAGGCTGGTGGAGGAACCTAAATAAACTTTCGTCTTTATCACTAGTAAGACATTCTTATGGAATTATTTGCCAAACTTTCCTGCATTCTTTTTATTTGTTCAAACTGAGTCATGTTTGAGTGCTTTCTTTATTGATTCTTTTACCTCCTAGTTCTAATTGGCTTTCTTCTCTTCAATTTTCAGGATGGTAGGTTAGAGTGTTAGCTTCTTTTTGCCACCTGGTGCTTTCATGCTGACTCCCTGACATGTTTCCTTGAGCAATGTCCTTTTAGACAACCTTTAGTCGATGGACAAGGGATTGTTGCTTTCTCTTATTTTGGTCTAGTTAGTTCCGAGTTTCCTGGTGAGGCCTGGGACAATTAACAGCCACGTCCTTTGTGTTAATGTATCTGAAATTGCCTATCAACCATATAAAAAATACTGAATTCAGTGCCTAAAGGAAGGTCTTCAAGAATCTTATCTGAGACATGAGACAGGTGTAATCCCCTGATATTGGTGCTTGTTTCTCTTACTCAGCTTCTTTTCCTTGGCTTGCTCATATAGGTTTGCCTGAGAGCTTCTTCATCAATCAGTTGTGAAATTCTAGTTGTTGATTTTGTAACCATAATTTGTGGTTTGAAATCTTCTGGTGCATGAGAGTCCATTGTTTGATGTCATTTTAAATTTGTGTTTGATACCCCCCGTACCTTCCTTAAGTCTTGGATTGTCAGGAATTTGCTTAGAGGCAACCTGTGGCTTCCTCCAGTAAGGAGTCATCTTTGATAAGGTGGGTAGAGAGCAGACATGTTGATTTGCCTTGGCTTATATGCTAATATTAAGTTTGTTGTGGTTAGATTTTAGGATATCTACTTAATATTGTTAACCTGTTCTTGTATGTACCAAGTCAATAAGCAAAACATATGATTGTATTTCAAATTCTATTGAGATGATGGGAGAGGTAAGGGTATTTCTGCAAATATTTTTCAATGGAAATTCTGAAAGGATCTCATGGATTACTGGCTTAATGGTAGAAATATTTGAAATGGCTTATTTTTCTTCAGTGCTCATATTTTCCCTAATATATATCAGGTTTGCTTGCTTTTTATGCTACTCATTTAAAGGCAAACTTAATGAGAAAGTTTGATGTATCTTGTAATATTGTCACAAAATAAAGAAAACAAAATATCAGTATATCTGAGCTAGGTTTGTTTTCCTTATTTGCCCTTGTAGTTGAAAATTTCTATGGTATATTCTCAGTACATTTTATATGGTTGATCTTCTGAGATGCATTGCTGCTCAGGACGTGTTTGTCGACTGCATAGGGCCTCACCAGGTGAATCTACAGGGTTCTTCAGAGCACGGAAACCAGTATTGGTGCCATTTGATGTATTCTTCTGCAAGTTGTAGTTTGTTTTCTGGATAAGGATACTTGTTACTTAGAAAACCCTGTATTCATGCTTGTAAAGGTCAACTGCTTGGTTATGAATCCTTCTACTTTTGACTGCCTACCTGTTTTTACCTCAAGAGTGGAATTGGCCACCATATTTGCATCATCTTTTTGCTTAGGAAGTTTTGGAACGGATAGTATCTATATAAAATTCTAAACTTTGTTAATGGCAGATAGAAATTTGGAATTTGTAAATGCTATGAAGATTATAACAAACTTCCACACAATATCACCTAAATTGCCTACATTAGAAAGATGGTAAATGCAGTTGCTTCCCGTAGTCTTTGGGAGGATGGGCCTTCGAACTCGCCCCATATGTTAAAAGTTCTGTTCCGGCAATGCAAGAGAAGCTAACCAAAACACATGCAAGCTTAATTGCAGTTTGCTTCTGTGCCAACTGTATACCCAACTAATTTCTACTTGCTAAGTTGCATCGAGTGCTGTGGTCCAAGTCCAACTTTTAAGTTCGTTAATGAATATCTTTAAGTTTCTTGTTCTTGTATTTAAGGATTATACGACGTACTCTTTTACAGCATTTATCCCTAACAATCCTGTCTCAGTGATATCCTTGTTATGAGATGGGCCCTCCCATCATTCTCGCAATCAGTAGTTCATCTTGTCGTAATATGAAATTACGAACGCATAAAAGTAATAGAACAGAGAGACTCAAAATCAGATCACAAGGAGTAAATTCCTCACAAATCTATTCTCATATTCATAAATTTCATACAGAAGTAAAAGATGAAGCTATATTATGAATTAGCAGAGTAGGGAGCACCACCACCTCCTCTTATTGAAATGGTGGGATTATGAGAATAGCTTCTTTTTGCAGAAGAAAGATTGATAAAAACGACAACAACTGTGATATCGTCATGAAAATGCCTCCTCACACCTCTATCGATTTTCTTCAAGTCTGAGTATCGCATTTCTCTTTTCTTGGCTGCCACACGAAGAGCAGCTTTAACGAGTCTCTTGGCTATGCCCTGCACACCAAATACATAGCAAGAAAAATGACAGAAGCTCATAAAAAGTTCTATTCGCTGTAAACCAGTCCACTAATGCTTTTCCTTGTTTCTCATATTTCACAAATCATACAGAATGCTTTCTAGCATAAACAATGTATGATGCAATAAATAAAGACTTACACTGCGGGGATAGCTGTTAACAATATCAACTGCCTCCTGGTTGCTGAGATGCTCCCACAAGCCATCTGAAGCAAATATGAGAAACTGATCTTTGGGGGTGAGCTTGTGTACAAGTATTGATGGTTCCGGGCTGAGAATTGGCTTGCTGAAGGGTTCCGACAGCCGAAATTTGGCCAAGAGTGGTTCTCTGTTGAACTCTGACCTCTTAAGGTAGGCATCTCCAATGGATCTTGAAACCTGGTGCCACAACAACATGATTATGCCATTGATATAGAAAGAGAGAATCTCCAATTCACCGACATTCACAAGATGAAAAGATGAGGAACTGCAGAAGGGTACCTGTATAATACCCTTAACACGCCAAACTTTGTGCTTTAAAACAACAATCTGGGGATCATCAGGATGCAAAGACAGTAGTTCATCCCTGACTGATTCGATATTAGCATTGTGCTCTGTTGATAATTGAATAGCGGTGACTCCTCGCATGTCGTTATCTGCCCTGCCTAAGACTACTCGAGAGTCTCCTGCATTGGCAATGTATAGAAGCCCATTGCATATAACCCCTACTAAACAGCACGTTCCGACTGAGGCAAGTTGTGGCTTTATAGACCATTGCTGTCTCACTAGAGAAAGGAATTCCTCTTCCGTTGCCAAGAAAGCCTTTTTAATAACAGTTGCAGACATCTCCCGATTCTCAGTGGCAAATCCTGTACAAAAAAAAACGTCACATGAAGGCTATATAAATATATTTCAGAAAATCTATGCTTTTCTACTACAATAAGGTATGATTCCCAATCCTGAAATATGCTGCAAATCATGGTATCCTCCCATTGACTGAAGGCTATTTCCAGTCTTCCACTAATTAATTCATATTTATAACCGCAACTATGTTGATCTGTATAGCATTTCTTCTTATCTTCTAGTCTGTATGTCCCGTGTATCAATCTTTTTAGTTTATCACTTCATACTATTCGATATTACTTTTGAATGCATCAAGCAATAATCCATAGGACTCTTTGGCAAAGAACTCAATGATGCACATAAACAAATGGAACTTCTGGATATTTAAATTTTGAAAACTATTGGAGAGCTTAAGATTGATGAACTAGTGAATCAAAGGAGAAGAAGAAACATACTCTTGAGATTGGTGAACATGTTTTCATTTACAAATTGAGAAGTCTCTGGTCCGCCATGTCCATCATAAACTCCAACGAAAGTACCACATGGCCCAGAATCAAGTGAACTCAAGGGCCCTGATTCAAGCTGACTCTGATCCTCCAACAAACTATTGGCTTGAATTACGGCCATCGAGAATTCTCCATTTACATGATATCCAAGATCCTTATACCACAAAAGCCCGTCAACCTTGCCGTTTGGATCTCCCCCTCGATGACTTCCATCTCCTCTCCTCCTTCCATCACCGTCGACCAATGTTCTCCAACAAGGTTTAATCACCATTTTTTTATGCAACCACTTGATACAGAGTACTAACAGTTTCATATACAAGCTACATATCCAGATGATCCAACAGATACGAATCTACATACAACTTCAACAACATCCTCAAATGATTCACAACTATGAAGAGCACTTATATACGTCTTAACAACAGATATCGTCCAAAAGAACCAGCAGACAGTATGTTCATCAATCCCAACCACAACTGCAGCTTCTTCTGCTCATGTTTCAAACCCACAACCCCAATTCTCAGAACTATATACCCACCAGCACTACAGGGCCTAGACACCATTAATATGTAACAAACAAAATGAAGAACAGAAGATAAAATAGAAAGAGCCAGACGGTTATGGGCAAAATTTACCCAGAGAAATGTGTCTCCAAGACAAGAAAGGAATAGTTCTTTTAGGTGAGTTCAGAGAATATGGAGGGGTGCTGCCCTTGCATACCTTGAACCTGGGTCGACTATATGTGGACCTTCCATGGTTTTTGTGTCACCTTTCAACAACAGCCTTAGCTGTAAAAACCCATATAAGATTTGATAGTGACAGAGTTTGTTCCTGGATCAGAGGGATCAAAACAAAGAAGCAAATGGATAACAAAAAGAAAAACTGCGTTCTTGGATTTTTCTTGGCAAAAGGAAAATCTTTTTTTAGATTGGTGTCAGAATGAGATCTCAGATTATGATCATTATGGAGGGTCAAGGAACAGGAAACATAAAAATTTAATTAAAAGGATTGAAGATAAATTGTTTTTCAATTTCAAGAACCATTTTTTTTGTACTTTTTCCTGACAATTTGGTTTTCTATACTCCACTAGTTTAACAGTGTAAAGGCCTCTTTCTCCTTTAATCTCTCCCCCCTCTTTCCTTTGTTGAGGTTGGTTTCTTATGGCTTATTGGGTTTCCAGGGTTTTTACTTACATGGCCAAGATTTGATTTTTACAACCTTATGAGCAGCAAGCCACCATTTTAGGCAATTTTTGCTCATCTTATTTTTCACTTTATAATCTAAATAATGATCCCGAAATTCTTTCACATAATTATTAGTACCTTCACAAATATATAAAATCTCACAATACAATATAGTTAATACCAGTTAATAGGAAATCCATCTTTCACTCTATCAATATTCTTTATAGATTATATAATAACTTGTAATTTTGTCTTGGCTGACATACGAATAGTTTAAGTCCAAATTCCTAGATCCCTTCATAGTATTGAGCAAGTTGTGTGGACTTAGCTCACATTCAACTTAATTATTTAAAACTATTCAGCTCCAACTTGCATTTTAAACAAGAATTTAAAGTTCTTTTACAATATCAATATGAGATAAATATCTTCAAACTCTATCTAGAATTGTGCATGGAGCATATATACTTGCATCAATGTTTGAATACGGTTCTTACTGAACATAAAAATAACAAAAAGTCGTATCATACAACGCTAAATTATTGTGTCGTTTCTTGTAAATAGAAAATGACAAGCGTGTCTTTAAGTGGATCAGTATGATTATTTCAAGAAACTAAGGTAACGAAGACTTGATTTTGATTCTAACATAGGCTTTTTACCTTAAACTTACCTTTGTCTGTAACCTTAAGTTGAACAGACAGTAGTGCCTCACAGCAAATTTACCACTCTATGACTTGACCACAACCAAAAAAACCACAGTATTTCACTAACATCCTTAAGAAATTACCAAATTCAAGCCTGTAAACTGAAGCACATTCTTGGTCTATAACAGGTTGTTTGGGTAGGCTAACGTTGCTGTAATCAATTAATGCAATCAGTGTCAAGAATGTACTAGAGACCCCAGTTACCAGTACCTTTCTTTTTCTTTTTTTTTGAATTTTTCCCCTGTTTTGGATTACATCTTCACTGCATCAATTTGTTTGTTGGGGTAGATTCATTCACCTGATTGGTCCCCCAACTGGCCAGAATTTCTGCTGATCTTTTCAGAGTGAAAAACTGTGCCAATGAATTTAACCTTCTTTGAGCAAAGCTGGTGGCCCTTTTTCTTGGCTGCCCATATAAACTGTATGAGCTGTGACTCTCTTTCCCCACAAAGAAGAGTTAGATCTGGTTGACATTTTCTTCACTACTCAATCATCATGCAAACCAGCTACATAAGCAAGGCAAATTTGAAATTAGCCTTTTAGAAACAGACGACAGATGGGGTTGCAAAATAAATTAAATTAATTATCTAAATTCTTGTTAACAGACGGCTCGGGATCCATTCTATCGATGATTGGAAATGTTACTTTTCTTGTTTGGTTTCACAGGAAAACAACTGAGTTTGAGTGATAGCAACACACTTTTTCCATGACTAATGATGTCTTTTGATGAATCATTATTATGTGCGGCAACTCTTTGTTGTTGAAAGAAAGGGCAAGACCAGACCTTTCTTGAGTTCTTTTTGACCAACATTTGCCATTCATCTCACTTGCATGATCTTGATTTAGAATTTGAACTGTGTTATGATGCACTAAAGCTTTGGTTCTTCCCCTCAAAAGGAAGCTCTTTCGAGTTTTAACCACACTGATAAAACTAATACAGAGATCCATGACGAGGTTAATTGTTGATTGCTAGATGCTTTAAATGAACAAGACTCAGAAATCCCATTACAGTAGTTCAACAGTCTGAATTACATATGAATTTTGAGCCGTTGATTCAGTTCAAGCACTCTCCTTCTCCTACATATATATATCCATCCACACAAGAGACAAACAATCTATGCTATAAACTCAGGCAAATAAATGCTGAATATTACTTTAACCAACTTTAATCATGCTCATGCGCCTTCTCTCCATCGAACTTTGAAGTTGTTCTTTAGCACGCCTTAGTGCATCAAGCACTTCTTTCACCGTCATATCAAGAACTTCTGGATCAATGGTCTGATTTTTCTGCGGAACATCAACTGGAACTAATGCCATCGAATTGTCCAGGTGGTTGTTGGGATCGTGACCATCTTCTTGGTTAAGGCATCCGTTGCTACGATAGGCGAAATCTCTATTAGAAACAAACAGCATCAAGTATGACTGAGATATAGTAATCGTGCAAGATCAAACAAGAAAGACACTCCAACTATGTTGTGATTGTAAATTTGCAGACCCTTTTGAGGATTTAACATGCTCATTTGATTCTCGACTTTCAGACACTGTTGAGATGTTCATCTGCACAATTTCGCCTTTTTCTGGTTGTTTTGTGCCTGATGAAGCTAAGGATGATGCAGAGGAAATGTCAGTCGTGTCCAGCAATCCAGAGTGTTGTGATTCATCTGTGGCATACGGAATGCTCATGGATTGAAGCCTCTTCATCAGGAACTTCAGCTTCTTTTCAGCCCTGTTTCTTGATTTTGCCTCTTCCTTCAGCAGGTTTTCCAGTTCTAACAACTGTGATTTTCAGTTGGAAGTAGATAGAAGGAAAAACAGATGTAATTCACAATCAAACTCAACTTCATCAACAGTAGAGATGTCTTCACGGTCTGTTTGATGTCCACATCAACACACACACACACACACACACAACGCAGAGAGAGAGAGAGAGAGAGACCTTGTTTTCCAATTGGTCAGCTTCTTGTCTTGCATTTCTTGAAGCCACTCTCTCTGCAAGCAATCTCACCCTTAAACAATTCACTGTCCTTAGACTATCTTCTCCTTCCATTTCACTGAGAAAAGGGAATTAACCATTTTAAACATCAACATTTCATTTCAGACACACACACACAACCACAGAGAGATCAGGACTAAAAACATAGAAGTGTAAGAAACTTTAAGAGAAAATCACCTCAAATTTGCATCTGCATTTTCTTTCCCAGACATCTTCAATCCTTCAACTCTCTCTGTGTCCCTGAAGCAGTATAAACACTTGTTTTGTTTTCCAAGTATTCTTTTGAAGTCCCATATCAGCTAAAACTCTGAAGCAAACACCTTTTCCTTGTCTTTTTCAATTATATGTTTTTTTTCTTCCTGTCAGATCAGGCTAAACAAACATGCTTATAGCAGGGATTTGAAGCCTTGCCCCACCATGAATGGCTTTAGCTCCATACAGTCTTCTCAATTACTTTACATAAAAGTTGCAACTGTTGCTCTCATACCAACTCTTGCAAAGTGCCATTTACTCATTTATTACAGCAATAGGTGTCCAGCTCACATTTTCCTTATGAACAGGGAAGAATACCATTTGCTCTCATAGCATATACATTCATATTATTCTACTTTTGTTTTTAGTTCATTACCAGGATGATTACTTACTTCACATTTCCAATAATTCTTATAGGTCGAATCCAGAAAATAACACGTAAAAATTGGACAAATTGTAACTTACCTATCCGTGATACAAAAAATAGACAGTTAGCTCTCATGTCTAAAAAAGATGCAAAATACTGCCTTCACGTGAGTGGTGTAATGCACGTGCGTTGAGTGCAATTTTGCTTTATTTTTTGCTATAAAATGACCATTATACTCTTATCAACGGTCCAGATCTAATAAACAAATTGATGGTCTATTTCATTTCTAATTTAAATCAACGGTCTATATTTGATATACAAACCATATGGCTCAACTTTATTATAAATTTATAAAATTATAAAAATAAATTTATATAAGGAATAATACATAAAATATACATACACATATGTAACCAGTTTTGCTTTTTTTTTTTTTTTTTTAATTATTTGTATTTTTATAAATTTTATATGTAAATAGTATACATGAGATTAGACTTCATCCGTTGATTTGAAAAAATAAGATATTGGCCATAGATTAAGTAACATATGATCTGGACCTTAGATTAATATAGATAAAATATGAATTGTTGATTTATATTATATAAGATCCGACTGTTTTGAAAAAAAAAAAAAAATTCGCGCGGACATAACATCATTTGCGTGAAGGGGTACTGTGAATCACTGTTAAACATTGAAAGGGACAAATGCTATTTTATTTTTTACAAGGGGGCTAATTGCTTATTTCCTGTATCACAGGTAGGTAAATTACAATTTGCCCCATAAAAGTACGAACTTTTTAAGTCAAACTATCAAGATTTTGACCCATTCTTAAATTTTTACGAGCGATCATATAATGTCCCGACTGTTTTTACGACGAATCTGTAACAACATTTTGGTTAGTGCAATTGGGATCACAAGGAAATTAACAAGTAACAGTTAAAAGTGCAGAAAATGTCAAAAGTAGTGTAGTTGAGAGAAAATACAAATAGGTAGAGAACAAAAGGGGTGTACAATAATTGTGTGAGAAATGGAATATCCAGCTTAGAGGGAGGCCATTTTAGAATGTTTGCATATGAAAGGAGAAGACAGTGAATTGTGATGGGATTTCTGACTTGAGTGTTTTTTCACATGGTTGTTTGTTTTGTTGGTGTCCACTCCCATGCAATATTGTGCATCATCCATTTTATAATGGCTTTTATTTCACCAATTTTTTTATGCCATCTATAAAGCTATAAAAAAAAAAGTTGATTAATTATTTTTTATTGTTCTAAACATTGTCTCAAATTATTTTTAAAGGAAATTGTAATTCTGATTGGATTTGGTTGAATTCGAATCAATTATTTGATAAATATCAAATATTTGTGGTCTGATTAGTGTATAGTTTAAAAAAAAATAACTAATCATATGACAAGTGTATCACACATGCTATGTGGTTCATTTAGTTCGTCTAAACATAATTTATAAGAATTTTCTGACTATTGAACACAAATTCACACACACACACACAAAAGTAGAGGGTTAAATGTAATTTACCTATCGTGGGAAAAAAAAATAATTTACTTCCCTATTTTATTAGAAATAGAGCAAATGACCCCCCTGACACGTATCATGTACCACAAGCACATTTTTCTATTTTTTTAAATTTTTTTAATTTAAAATTTAAAATAACTTTTATATTCTTATTTAATAATCGTTGGATCTTGATAAATCTAAGTTCCAAGTTTAACTAATAAATTAACAGTGTAGATTCAATCTATTTTAAATCAATAGTTTAAATATGAATAAATAAAAAAATTGTGTATAATTAAATTTGTATATATATATATATATATATATAGTTGTAAGTAATGGGCTGGCTAGCGGCATTCAAGATTTTGGGTGTTTGTGTTGAGCCCAGTAGTCCTCTAAGTCAAGGCCCACTTGCTTTTTGGCCCCATAACTATATATAGTTACCAAAATGTTACGTACCAAGAGAAGATTTCTGATGGTTTGGTCTGTGTAATATTGGGGTTGTGATGCCTGCAAACCCAACAGCACTTGCACCATTGTTGTCGTCTTTGATGACATTATGATTGCAGCATCGCCCGATTCACCTCTAAATCTTCGATGTTCTTCGATCACACTTTGCATAAACTTGTCTCTCTTCTCTCGTATCGAATTCAACTTCTTCTCCACGTCTTTGTACCCAAACCAGCGCATCACCGGCAGGAAATCCACCACGTTTTCGTCTGGAATGCCACCTTCGACGTCTCACTCACTATCTCCTCCAGTATTTTGGCTTCTTTTGACTTCTCCACCTTCTTCCCATAATACCTGTTCATTAAGTATTGAATCATTTTTCTATGTGTCGTACACAAGATAGACAGATATGTGTACCTTTTTCCCATGATCATCCTCGTCAAGACATTGAACATGAACTCGAAAAGAGCTGATTTGACTTCCAAGACTTTGTCGGGGTCTTCCCTCGTGACATGAAGTAGCTTTTGGACCAAGGTTAGAGTTTCGTCCGCCCGGATGTTAGAAAGCATCTGTATCCTCTGAGACGACAGGAGCTCCACTGCTGAAATCCTCCGGAGGTTCTTCCAGTGCTCCCCGTACGGGGACCAAGCAATGCTCGTGTAGTTGCACCCAAAATATCTGCCGTTGAGGAGATTGGGTCGGTTGGCGAAGATCAAATCGTTCTTCTTGGTCAAGCATTCTTCAGCTAGAGATGGAGACGAGATGAGAAGAACAGACCGGGAGCCCAACCGTAGCAAGAGTGCGGGGCCGTATCGCCTCGACACCTCCGACAGACTCCGGTGGAAGGGCTGCTTCAATAGGTAGATATGGCCAATGAAAGGGAGGGCCGGAAAGGGGCTGGGAGGCAGGTTTTGAAGCTTGTTCAGTAAATGGAGGGTTATGCTATGAAGGGCCAAAAGTATAACCAGAGAGATGTAGAAGCAAAGTTGAATTTCCATTCCAAATTATCAATTTGATATATGGGGGAAAGGGATATGGAGGGACGGACGTTGTTATATACAGTATGTAATGCAAATGAGACATGATTTGGACGATATCATGGAACAGTGGGGGACTGTTGTGGAATTTTAGTTGGTGGAGTCAAGAGTGTGCATTTCTATAAGTGGACGGTTATAGTCTTTTCCCTTGTGTATAATATATATGTAAATTGCAGTCTTTTGAATATGTGTATTAGGAGATTATTGAAATGTTTGAAATTTGAGTTGCCCTCATTGAAACCAAACATTGTGTATTTAGTATGAGATAGATTGGCCGTAAACGCAAGAAAGACAACAAGTACAATAAAGAAAAGATTTTTCAAGTTTTCCACGACTTTGGAATTATTTTCTAAAAAAAATTATAGAAAAAAGTTTTGGTGTTGGTTGACGTTTGCTGCCTTTATTTTTAGACTTAAGATTCTTGACCCAATATTGTATTATTATTGTTTAGTTAAATTAGATGGGCCAATATAGAGACATATTGGGTCAGATCAGACCAGCCCAGCCCATTAAAGGCTCTCAACCGCGCTTTAGTTTGGAATAAATAAGCGACTTTAATAATTGAATACGAGTGAAGAGCGACTTCTCCACTTCTCACAGAACTCGTTAAACTGTCGGGGTCCAATTCATTTCTCCAACTGGGCGGCCTTTGAGCTGCACAAAAACTGATAAAACCCTCCAAGGTTTGTGCACTATGCCTTTTGGCGTTTGTTGTCTCACTCTCTTGACGCTCGTCTGTTTGACGGTCTTTAGTGAACGTGTTAGCGGATTTTTCCTGTTCTTTGCAAGATTGAAATTATGTCGAATTTTAGTTTCTTCTGTGTACTGCTTTTTGTGCTGATGCGTCCTTATATTATGTTTC
Source organism: Sesamum indicum (assembly GCF_026168435.1). Classification (NCBI taxonomy): domain Eukaryota; kingdom Viridiplantae; phylum Streptophyta; class Magnoliopsida; order Lamiales; family Pedaliaceae; genus Sesamum; species Sesamum indicum. The sequence goes on from NC_142667.1 coordinate 15,467,235, forward strand.
CATGGTGCAATGAATTCAAGCGTCTAGATTTAGGGTTTTGGTTGAATTTCCTTGATTCTGGTCAGAGAAGTAACGAGGGGTCCCCTGATTAAAGAGCTGTTTTTTTTTTCTTTTCTGAACTATTTTTTCCTCTTTGATTGAATCAAATCAATCTGGGTATGTATGATTCTTATTTTGTTATCGATCATGTCGAATTCTTGAGGCAAGAGACACTGCAAATGTAGGATTGTTTTTCTTATTCTGAAAGTCCAAGCTAGGGAAATTTTCAGTTTTTTATGCTATTATCAGTCTTTGTAAGTTATCGAATGTAATATCGATTGTTGATATATCTGTTGGTTGCCCTTTATGGAGAAAGCACTGATTCCATTCTCTGCTCTGTAGATTGAGATCTTTTTCACGAAAGGGGCATTAGGCAATGGAGGACAAAAGCAATGTGGATTTTATAGAGTCATCATCAGCCGAAGTCTTTGAGATTCCTGGTGAACCAGCCATTGTGATAAACGGCCTGCCTCCCTTGTTGTCAAGGGATACGGATACCCTTCCTTGTGCTGTTACTGATTCACAGCCGCAAAAACTTGCTGGCTTTGGGGAATGGTTGGAAGGAAGGGAAGTTCGGAAGTTGTTTGGGGACCGGTTCTTTAGTGGTGAAGTAACCCAATTTGACAAGGAAATGGGTTGGTATAGAGTAGTATATGAAGATGGTGATTTTGAAGATCTTGAGTGGCATGAGTTAATGGAAGTTCTTGTGCCTTTAGATGTTAATATCCCTTTGAAAACGTTGGCGATAAAGATCATCAAGAAGAGACAGAAGTTGGTTCAAAAGCCTACAAGAAGTAAGGTCGGGACTAGGAGAAATAGTTCCCATGATGGCAAGGGCAAGGAGAAGGAGAATGATGCTTCTTAAAGAAGCACCTTGGTACTTCTTCTACACCTGTAAGGTTGATAAGTTGAGTCCGTATGTAGTAGAATGCTGCAAGCATTAGAAATCAGGTCGCCCGTTGTTGAAATTCCCGACAAGATACCATGATCGCACTTGTAAATGTTTGCAGAACTTTTTATGGAAATTGGGTGAGATGTGGAGTTTCTATATGGGAAGCATATTGCATAAGTATGTCGTCTCTTTTCTGAAATGTGAACAATGAAACAAGAAAGATCACGCTTGTTTTGTAGCATATCGCAATGTTAAACGTAATAAAGAAGCAAATAACACAAAAACATAGAGAAAGAAAAGAACCCCAAACACATTCAAACTCTTGGAGTAAATTACCTAATAGCGTGCTTTGCAGATCTCATTTTTTATCTATCTTTTGAATAAATGGTTAATCCGATAAAATGTTACAATTTATTGATATCATCACTTGTATTTAAATTTCATTATTGTGTAAAGCAACAAATATAAGATCTGCTGTCTTTTATGTCTTTCCAATTAAACTCATCTCATCGCCAAATGCGAATGTCTCTTTTACGTCCCTTCGTCTTCCTCTACATAAAGACTTCATTCTTCTCTCTATTTCCTCACTCACTCTTCTTTCTCTGTCTTCTTCTTCTTATTCACTGAGACCAAAATTCACATTCGATTTCATGTATGTATATCACTGTAATTCATTATCTGCTCTTTCTTTCTTTTCATTTCGACCTTTTAGTTCAGTTTTCGCTTTCATTGCCATTTTCATACATCTCTCTCTCTCTCTCTTCAAAAGAAGAATACTTGATTCAGATTCTTTTTTTCATGTTTCTTGTGGTTTTCTGTCGATACAGACTACTGTTCTTGAGACTGACTAATAACAGTTTTCTTTTCGATTTCTAAACTTTTCTGACTTAAGTTTCTGCATCATCTTCCTCTTTTTTGTCTTTAATCTGTTTTCCAATGGAAAAATGAATCTCTTTAAATGTATGTTGTTATGTATTTGAGAAAGCACTAATCTCTGTTCAGTGTGCTTTATTTGCACATGCAAGGGTGAATTTGTAAGTTAAAGATTTATTTTTGTGATCCTTGTTTTCTCTTGCACGACCTTAAATTACTGTTATTTCGACCAAATGGACGTTCATCCTAAAGCCTTTGATAGATTTAATTTCTTCTTTTCATGTCTTTCTTAATTTTGTAAATGTGGAGAGCAACTTTGTGATTAATTTTGTAATATAGAAAACATATAAAGATGCGAAAATAGTCCGTGTTTGTGCATGCCAATACAATGAATACAATTGGGTACAGACTCATGTAGAGATGGAAATGTCAGCATGAATCATATCTTTCACATATTAGTATGACTTATCAGCATTGCTCATGATCCTTGTACCGCACTTTCTATTCTGAGTCTCTCTAACACATTATATCTCTTTCAAATGTATAGAAATCTGGTAAATTTCACCAAAGAATGCCGACTTGTGATGCTTTCCACATTCTGGTAAGTCTATGTCTTTTGCTAACTGCAATGCATAATGTCTTCTCTGTTAGAATGTAATCTGTGAATACCAAATGTTGAATAATTTAATAGACTTAAACTGAAAAAAAATGTACCTGTGTGTGAGTAGAACTGTAGAAGGATATCAGCTTTATGTTTGTTTAGGCTCTTGCATTCATCTTTGATGATTTGATCTTTGGCCCTCAGGAAAGTATAGGACAGAGGGGAAACACCCACTTTTCTGAAAAACCATCAGATGGAATTCTCAGTGAGGAAGAGTTGAATGCTGCTGAAGCTTTATATGAACTGGCTAATGGGGTAACTACCACAATGCCAGAAGCTAAGCTGGGGAAGAGGAAATCTTTGGGAGATGGCTCTACACGTGGATCACGGAGAAAAGTTAAGTGTTTTAGCCCAGTCAATGGTGATGCTAATTATCATAACAGCTCTTGCGTTCAAGATTTGTGCAATAATGCCATTACAGAGAGGTTAAGTAGACAGAACTATTTGCGTACTGCACCAGAGAAACTCAGCACTGGAACTTCTTCCAGGTGCCGATGCTCTCTAGTCAGATCACATCTCCGACCTACTTTCAATTCAGAAACAATAAAAATCCCATCAGGAAATGGTTTTCAGCTCTCCCCTGTTGTTAGTCCAACGCACCCTGCTGAGTTTTCATTCTCCGTTATACATCTCATTTCTGCTGTTCAAGCTGCATTAACCACTCCACTCCCAGTAGAGCATGCACTTAGGTTTGGACAACCTCTTGACTGTAGCAACCAAATGATCAACGATAAAAGCCCTGTTGGTATCGTCTATTACAAAGAAATTAGGGAAGAGAACCTGCCTTTTCTTGACATTAATCAAATTGTGCAGCGTGTGAGATCCAAGCCTGGAGATCCTCGTATTCTGCTGTGTCAGGAGCCACTTATAGAATTAGTAAAAGGAGTCCTGAAGATATTTTCATGGGAACCGCTGGCAGTATATGACAGATTGAGGAAAAAATGGCAATGGATAGGTCCAGCACCTTGCAGTTGGAAACATGAAAACCATAACATGGGTTGGGGTCTTCTGCAAGAAAACCTATTGAAGTTGGTAAACCAGTTTTCCATCTGGCTGAGAAGAATGCAGCCGATACTAAAGCTCGTTGCAGGCCTTCCTGAACCTCCTCGGGAGTTGATGCGAGAGAAAGACTTCCATACAAGATTCAACAACAGAAAAAGGTTAAACGAAAGTACAATCGGCCAAAGTTGCAAAGAAATAAGAGCGTATTTCCATAGGGAAGAAGCTATAAGGTACATGATTCCTGACAGCGGTTTTCTGTATACCTCCTTGGATGGTAAAAAATCTGCAGTGGCACCACTGAGAAAGAATCACAGCAATAAAGCATTTGCAAAATCTCGTGGTCATTACATATTTAAGGCCAACCGGCCACCTCAGTTTTCTTTGCTTAGTCTTGTGAGGGATGCAGCAACAAGATTGCCTGGAGGTATGGGAACAAGAGCTGATATCTGTGATTTAATAAGAGACTCACAGTATGTTATTGAAAATATATCAGAGAAAACAGTGAAGCAAATTGTGAGTGGAGCTCTGGATAGGTTACACTGTGAAGTTGATCCTTCTGTAGCGTATATTGGAAAATGGGGTTTGTGGCTTTACTTGCACCAAGATAGAGAAGATGAAGATTTTGTCGAATATGATACTTCTATGAAAACCAAGGGGTCTACATCTGATGCAAATTGAGCATTTGTCCAGAATTTCCAGTAGAGATGACTTAATCGGACGTTAGTGTAGCACAGAAACTGCAATATGTTTCTGAAACAGCAGAATTTTGACTTGAGAATTGGCATATCATGTGCATGAAAAGCTGCCAACTTCCAAATGATGGCTTTTGAAATTGGAAATTTGTGTATTAAGTGCTAGGTTTTTTGTTAGTGCAGGATGATTTGACAAACCATGATTGAGGAATTATTATCACTTTATCCCCGCATTCATTTTGTTTATCAATTGTCAGTTGTAATTCTTGGTTTCTTTCTATTACCATACCTCATGAAAATGTCAAAGAACAGAAATTGAAATCAGATCATCAGCATCATGCTCTAGTTCAGCAATTTATAAATCACTGAAGACAACTTGCACAATTATCATCATTTCAAAACCTGATGTCATGATAGTCCAAGGTTATTGGATTGCATTTGCAACTCTATCTGCATATGCTTGATTAAACACTTTGGTCTGGATCAAGAATTTGCAGTAACGAAGACAAGCATGTATTAATCATTCATCATAAACAAAAATTCAATATCGACCTGAAAACAGCCCCCAGTGAACCTCCACAAGGAAAAAGCAATTAGTATGACCACGCTTTTTGTAAAAAATATCTCCAGTCTTGAAAAAAATCAATGAATAGCATTTACATAGTATTACAACTTACTGCATATCTACCATGTAATTCCTATACAGTACAATTCGACTTATAGTTGTTTCTTTTGGGTAGGATAAACATTTGCTTAGAGTTAATTGTTTCTTGATGGATAAGGGATTTGACTTAGAGTTATTGTTTCTTGATGAATAAGGGACTGGGCTTAGAGTTATTGTTTCTTGATGAATAAGGGACTGGGGATATTGCTGTTTGCCTGAACAGGTTTTGGCATAGGGATATTATTGATTGCCGGAACAGGATTCGGCTTGGGGATATTGTTGTTCGCCGGAAAAGGATTTGGCTTAGGAATATTGTTGTTCGCCGGAAAAGGATTTGGCTTAGGGATATTGTTTGTCGGAAGAAGATTTGGCTTAGGGATATTGTTGGTTGGCTTAGGGTTATTGTTGTTTGCAGGAAAAGGATTTGGCTTAGGGATATTCAAGTTGTTGGGCATACTTGATAGCAATGCACCGGTAAAGGGGTTGACGCCGCGGGTTCCGCCGGAAGGACTGTATTGGCACACAACGTAGACACCCTTCTGGTTATCGCAGTAAACAGCGCCACTGCAGCCGACCTGTGTTGTGCTGCTCCATATCACATTCAAGTAATGCCCGCATTCGCAGCCCTCTCTTTCCATCTCGCACTTACAGGCGTTGGCATTGTGATCGTAGTTATTGGACTCGTTGAACCACCTCTGCACCACATCCGTCGGGGTGAACTCCTTGTAGTTCATCCAGTAAATGTTCTCTCCTTGTTTGTTGGGAGAGTGCAGCCGGTAGTTGCAGTCCCCCCGGCGTTGCATCGCCCATGCGTGTGCGCTCGCCGTCAGGCTGGCGCTCCAACCGAGTGGCGGTGTGTTCACCTTCCGCCTGAAGTCGTTGTGGGCCTTCACATACGCCTGTTGCTCCCAGTTTAAGACCGGCACGAACACAGGCACTGGTGGGAGGGGCTTCACCGGCTGGCGCCTCTTCAGCTGGCTTCTCGGGGTGGAATGCACCACCTCCGCCCCCGCGGAGGCGGCTAGCGCGGCCGTTATAATGAAGAAACCGAGAAATATCGTAACATTTGGCATTGGGCCGTTCTCTCTCTCTTGCTTCCTTCTGGTTAGCGGTGGAACTGTTTGGACCCCGCCACCGCCGCTGCCGGAGGAGGAAAGCAACGCCATGCGAAGTAATGGTGTGTTTGGATGAAGAAATGTGAATTTAGCGTAGCCTGAAAGGGTTGTTTGTTTGTTGGTTGAATGATGGGTTTTTAAGCAACTTCCATCTGCATTCCCATCGTTAACAGTGGAAGTTAAAACGGTCAATGCATTAACACCAAATTTAAAGCCCATCCACATATCACTTCACTCCTCTCTTCCAATCATTATCCAACTCTACCTTTTTGCTTTAACTTCCATTCATTTTATTAATACTAATTAGGAATCATTACACATTTACACCATCTCGTCTTTTTATGTTTGGTATAATTATTCATAAATATTTTAAAATTTTTATTTAATTTTTTTGTTTAAAAAATATATCCCTCATTTATATGTTGATATTAGCAAAAAGATTGAATAAATACTCATATTTATTTATTATTGATTTATTCTACGTTAAATAATTTTTTTTAACCAAACTATCGTTATATATGTCGTTAGAGGTATGAACTTTTTTTGTCTCATTTATGATTTAAATAAATAATAACAATTGTTAATAGTTGGTGATTAATTGTTAATTGATATGAAAATCAACGGAATCGATCTAATGGGTAAAGTCGGTTACCGGCCCAACCCGACGTCATTAAGGTACAACCTTTAACTGCAAAGCGAACAACCCAACATCACAACGACCTTTGAAAAACGCGCGAAGCCGATTCTCCCCCTTCCTGATTGCTCTATCTGCACGCCAGCTGTTGACCTCAAAGGGAGAACCAAAACCCTGCCTAAGCACTGTGTTCGATCTAATTAAACAGTTTGGATTTCTTTTACTCTGTCGATTGATCGTAGTTTGCGGGCAGCAAGGATCACCGTGCCGATGATCCGTCGTCTTTTCAGACCTAGGGTTTCTTGTGTGTTGTTATTGTTATGTTCGATTGTCCTAAGCTACTCTACAGGTAAGTTTTTTCCTCATTCAATATGAGAATTCTTTCCGTTGATAGTTGCTATATTATGATTCATTGAAAATGATAAATAACTACGCAGTCATGGGTGGTGTGTGCTATTGGTGAAATTAGTGATTTTGTTGAAAAAACCAAATTTTGAGAGTTTAACTTTTGTTTTAATTATCGAGCAAATCTGTTGCACCTGATAGAAAAATGTAGTGTGGTTATCGGAGAATAAGGAAAACGACTTTGTAATTTAGCTTCTCATTGTACAGAGTCACCTATGTCTTTTCACGAATAAAAATGTCTGCCTGAGATTGTTGTGGAACTGAAAGTGAACGGGTACAGACACACACTAGGATACATAGTGTAAATCTACGTGTATATATATGCTATTCTTTCGTGGACACACCACTGTTGGGTTGATAGTAATCCTTCTTCTCCATTTTCTGTCTCTAGCAGTAGTATCAGCTGCAGTTGTTACCCTTGATTCCATAGAGATATTCAGAACCCATGAATGGTTCCCATCCAAGCCGACGGTTTATTTCCAGTGCAAAGGGGAGAACATGACAGTTTTACCTGATGTGAAAGAAAAACATGTCTTTTACTCATTTAAAGGTGAAGAGTCCTGGCAGGTAAAGGGTTTATTACGAGAATCTAACAAATTAGTTGTGATAGTTGGCTAAGGTTCTGGACATGAGGGTGCAGGTTGAAATTCTCTTGTACGATTTAGATAGTGGTGCTGGTAAATCTGCTGCAATTTATGTTTCCTTCTTGAAAATTGCAGCCCTTACTTCATGAAAATTGTCAGGCTTTCTATATTTCTCTAGTTTGTGGAACTCTGACATTTTTAGTTCTCATTACACTAAGAGAGTTTCTTTGCCTATTTGGCTGGTCTTCTCTGCTATAAATTATTCATAATCACTGCTGGAGTTTATCATAGGACGAATTATCTTATGGAATAAAAATTGTGTGATCCTGCAACCCCTGTTAAAGGATTCTTCCTGACATTTTTAGTGACACAAATACTTTATACAAGTATCTCATTATGCATCTGAAATTTGTATTGTGATCTGAGTGGTTGGCTACTTCATGTTACATCAATTGTTGGCTATGGTTGTTGGAAACTGGTTACTCTGGACAGGTAGATTATGATGTAATTTCTGGATTCGGGTGTGTATTGAATGTTTAGTCTTAATGATGTTAATATGCTTGTGATCTTTCCAGCCTCTAACAGAACTTCAAGATATAAAGTGCAAGCGTTGTGGATTCTATGAGAAGGACACTTTCGTACCCAATGATGTATTTGACGAGTGGGAATTTTGTGCATCGGATTTCATGAGGTCAGATGGGAGATACATTCATTACAAAGAGAAAGAGCTCAATGCCACATTTCTATGCCCAGAATGTGTCCGACTTGGAGGCGGTAAGTCTTAATTCTATCAGAGTTTCCGTCATCTCTTGTTCACCTTTTCATGTGGTCTATCATCTATCGCGCTAAGCCGTTACTTTCACAAGATTGTGATTCAGATACTTTCTGAACCTACTTAATGTTAGCATAAGATGTTGATCTTGACCACATGATGGGCCAACAGATATATTCTCTGTCCCGAGTCCCCTAATTCTAAATGTCTGTGTGACGCTTTTCTGTGTTAAACTTGAACAAGGGCTGTTCTTGTAAATAGGATCAAACAATGATGATAAAATGGTTGATTTGCATTTGTTTTCCAGCTTCAAATCACTCATCCAAATCAAACAATAGCCCGAAGGAGATGCATTGGGCTGTGATTCTGGTTATCTGTGCTTTAGTCTCAGTTGTATTTATTGCTGGCTTCGTAACTGCATACAAGTACTGGCAGAAAAGAAAGAAGCAGCAAGAGCAGGCAAGGTTCCTGAAACTGTTTGAAGAAGGTGATGACATTGAGGATGAATTGGGTATCGGCCCCCTGAGCCATATAGTTTGAGTTGTTCCCCTTTATACTTGTGCCTCTTTAACTTCATGTGTATAGCAAAGTTCTCAACTACCAATTGACAATCCAACTAGGCATAGTTTGCATGATTCCCCTGTACAAAATTAATGCATCGCATGGCCATGGATTTTTGGACACACAAAACGCAAGAACTACAGACGACTTGTATATGTTCCATGATTTTGGAGAATCCAAAGGAGAAATGGCATTATCAGCGTATCCTTTATTGTCTTTACAAGAAGTTCGAGATCCCCTAGATTACAATCAAAATGCATGTATTCCATTACCTGTGTTCATCGGCCAAGCAAAAACTAAGAAAAAGGTGATCTCCCAAGAGGAGAAAAAGAACCAACTGCTTTCTGACTCATCATCTGTAACTGAGCTAGTAACCAAAGATTGACTCGTATAATATCGACGCCCCCCAGGCATTCCAGCTGCTGTACGGAATAATTTTATCCTCAGTATCATCATCCCCAAAGCCCAAACCAGTGAAGTCAGCCCACTGATTTTTAGTGTAATCGGAGTGCATGTCCTCGTTGTAGCCATAGCAACTGTGGTTCTTGTCTTCATCATACAGAGGACTTCCTTCTTTCTCGAAGCTGCTCCCATATGTTCCATAGCTTCCATACCCTTCGCTAGAGTGGCTTTCATTTTCTCCCCACTTGCCCCCAAAGTAGGCCTCAAGCCAGATTCTACTGCTATCATATGGTGTCTCTGTTCCTCTGTCATCTTGATTAGCCACTCCATCGGTGTCCAGAGAGCAGCTTGAATAGTCGCCAACCTCATCATAAGTCAAGTAGAAAGAATCATCATAGGATCCCTCTTCTGAAGAGAGAACCTGTTCTCCGTATAACCAACAATCGCCATAGACACTGTCGGGCAAAGTCAAATGAAATGATTTGTTGCTGAGAAAACCAGAATCGTTATACAGCAGAATGCTGGATTCTTGCATTGCAGCTTGTAGAAGAGAAGTTACGAGTATTTTAGAACTTCAGAGAGCAGAGCAAGGGTTGTTATATAGGATTGATGCCCCCCCCCCCCCGCCCCCCAAAGGATTTACCATAGAATAGCCACAATGCCGTGGCATGTTGTCCGAAAGAAATTTTGGAATATATTCCCGAGTATGAAAACGAATTGTGACAGATAAAGCAAAATACCACACCTACTCTTCAAGAAAGCACCCATAAGGATGCATTCAACTTGCGTAATCACGGTTAGTGGAAAAGAATTAGTCCAGACTCGATACGCTTCTGCATCCAAAATTTTCAGAGGCGAGTTAGGCCGCCCATTCTTCTGGTGATTGGCTGTCTTACTACAAAAATAATTTTTGGCCCCGAAATTCCATGCGGCTTTTCTTTCTATCAAATATACATAGTTCAGAATCTTATTCAGGATTCTGAAACTACTCATTTCTCAGCATAAATGTGACTCTGGAACGTAACGCAACTCAAGTATGTCGAATTCTGTATTAAACTAACTTGCCAGAAATGATTCGATTCGATAACTATCTAGGATGTTGACGGGAGAACAAAGACCAAAAGCGGGAAAAAGCATCTTTCCACAATAAAGTCGGATTGCCTTGGCATCTTGTGCTAAAGAGACTACAGCAGGCAAGATGATCTCGATGATGCCAATAAGTGAGAGGGAACCATACTGACTCCCACGTGAGCAACTCTTGATTGCATGAAGTTGAGAAGGGACCTCATCTGCTCATTGAACCAACAACCTTGTAAGTTACCGAATCAACCACACCATTTCAGTAGAAAGCAGATCAATATCTTAGTCGGTCATTGTTTTGCCATCCCTGTTTCTCCTCGTGTTAGAAGTAGGATGTTGAACATGTCAAATACCGAGCTTGTATATGATTGTTCTCCATTCTCCCATCATTGATGCTCAAATGGAAACCACAAGCTGAAGAGTTAAACGATCGAGGTGACGACAAGGATGAAAGCAATAGAGACAGCATTTAAAGATTTTAGAGCTCCATACAATATGGTCAAGCTAAAAATACATATGCAGATTGCAAAGGGTGAAGACGTCCATGGTTCCTCATTTTCCAAAATAGGATAGAAGCTAGCGTTTGGTACCTTTATCCTCAAACATAGACAGCAACTAAAGTGCAGAACATCAAACGTAAGTAGAGATCAAACAACCCTAGTAACCACACCACACTTCCTATCACCTTCATCATGCATTCAAGGAGATTCGCTGCCTCGGGGAGAGCGCACTGTATCATCATCTTCAACAGGACTCCTGTCATCCCTCGGGCTCCTGTCATCCCTTGGGCTAGGGCTGCGATTGCGCCCGTTTGCAGCATAAGGGCTCTCATCATACCTCCTAGCTGCAGGGCTCACAGGGCTTCGGCTGGTCTCCTTAGGGCTGTCACTGTTATACCCATCTTGCTCCTTCTCCATTCTAGCTCTACCAGGTGAAGGGCTTCTCTCTCTTGGGGCATCTCTATCGGGAGTTGCACTGCGCTTCCTTGTCTTAGGGGGAGAAGAACCCCTCTTTGGCTCAGGGCTTTCCGCTCCTGGACTCCTTGATCTCCTTTCTTTATACTCAGCATCACGGCCTCTTCTTGCAGGTGACCTTGACCGGCTGTGCAATCATTGAACCAAGTGTGAAAATTAAGTCCAAAATTTTCATGACATAATCAGATTTTGAAACTAATCCGAAGCTAGACATTCTGAAACCATTAAAAAAAAAAAAACCTTACCTGTAGCTACGACTTCTGCTGAAACTTCGACTCCTACTCCTGCCACGGCGGGGCGAACGTGACCTCACAGGCGACCGTGAATAACTTCTACCGCGTCCACTAAAGCATCATGAAAAGACAGAAAACATCTAGCAATTAGCAATTTGCAAGGTTTTTACCGGATTTCATAACAGATGAATCAAGTGAAGGTCAGCACATTCAGTAACACACAAACAATTGAAAAAATCTTGTGCAAGCAAAGCAACTAAAACATAAGATCAACAGCCTACCCAACAAAACATACCTCAGTTTCTTGGGGCTGTTCTGGCAGTTTCTTTCAATGTGACCTCTTTCCCCACAGCGATAACATTTATTTTTCCAGTCTCCAGCCTTGCAATCTCGAGCCCAATGGCCATCAATGCCACAATTGAAGCAGCGCCCAGAACCTGGAGCAGGACCTCTGCCCACATACTCTCGAACTCCCCCAGGTCCACGTGGCACCTGTATCCATATTGTTTAATTTCAGAGATAAATTTTCACAAGCAACGAAACCAGATTATAACATCCACACATACTAACGCATTCTTGAACAAATAAACAAATGGTAATTGATTCGGCTGAAAACCTCAATCAGCAAATACAAATCCACCAAACAAACACAGCATCAACATATCCTCATCTTGAGATGCCATTCTTTACCAGAAATTCCCAAAAACAACCGCAAGGAATTAATCAGGAAAGGTTCAAGAGTAACTTACTCCCTTGGCAAATTCCACGATGATACGCCGTCCATCAACATCTCTCCCGTCCAAGTTATATCTTGCATCATCAGCATCCCGTGGGTCACTGAACTCCTGTATAGTTTTAAAGGAAGGAAAAGCCAACACAAGAAACCATAGTGTGTAATTTACAAATCACCCTATCAGCTTAAACTTAGAATGACAAGACATGATGTCTTAAATATTCATAAGCAACAAGAGAGAGTGCTGGTACATACGACAAAGGCGTAGTCTCGCTTCATATCCACATCGCGTACTCTGCGGAAATGGTTTCCAGAAACAGTAAGGCCATCATAACTACTTACGCACTGCAGTGCATGAAACTTGGTCCTCAAGACGAACTAAACACCAGTTTGATTGTTGCAAATTCCATAAAAACATGCAAAGACAACACAGAAAATCGCCAAAGGCTTCTAACAATCGCCAAGAAATTCCACCAAGTCCACCCTCTCACAATTGACCACCAGGTCAGGCAAAGTCCACCCTCCCACCATTGACCACCAGGTCAGGCAAAGGCTCAGAAAACCTTCAACAGAACCATTAAAGTCAAACTCAAAAGAACCTAGGTCACATTGTTCCTTCACAAATAACAAGATTACAAAGATGCCCAAGCAAGAACCAGGCCTGCAAAGCAACTATGTTCTTACTGAGGTGAGCAGCAAAACTATACCCTACAGCGGGAGATCTCTGATGTAGAACTAAGATTGAGGGAATAATTACACATTGGATAAAGGTAAAAAAAAATCATTAACTATTAGTTACCTATACAACAAAAATAGAACATCCATGAAGACTGAAGCTTGGTTCACACCAAGGCATTCACTACATACATTTCAGTGAGACTAGAACTTTTAGAACCATTACATCATCCTGGTTCCCAATGCCAAAGGACCAAGAGGAGACACTTGAAAAATACTGTAAAGAAATTAAGACTATTATTACAAGAAAACATATTAAAACTTAAAACTCCACAAATCATACAGGGCGAGCTACACTTGTCCAGACCATGGTCACCAGAAGGTCAAGATAGAAGGAAAGTATCAGGACTCATTGTGAGGTGAGAAAGGATGAAGTATCAGAATTCCAATAACAACAGAAAATGATAACAAAAAGAATTCATCTATAGAGGAAAACCACATAAAATAATATGAACCCCAACAGCTATGGGTAAAACGCAGGTCCCACAGACATAAGGCGTCACTTTATCCATTCAGCAAGAAAAGCAGCTCAACAAACTGTACTGCCACACAAGATATGGCAATTAATTACCTTCCATATCTACTGAAGATGTGCTCCAAATCACGCGAACGGGTCCTTGAAGACAAGTGGCCAACATAGAGGCGAGTAGTGCTGCCATACCTATCTTCATAACGAGGCATCCTTGAGCTGCAGAATCAAATTTTGAAATCAACAATCAGAAGAGAGATGAAACAAGGCATGATGGTTAGATTTATACTATTGCAATAAGAGATGATGCATTATGAGAAAAGATAAAAACAAGGCTATGAAACTCACTTCAATAAGAGAGAATAAATGAATAAACCATAAGAGATATCATTATGGCCACTAAACCAAAGAAACAAAATACAGCATCCCCCCCCCCCCAACCACACCACCCCAACAAAAAGGTGTCCCTTTTCCCTTTATGGTGGGATGCGAGAGAGGGTGCTGAAGTGCGTAAACAAATCGATTCTTATAGAAATAATATTTCATACACCTCAGAAAATACTCCCATAGATTTTTAAGCAATAGAAATGAGAACGACCAAGAGGGCAATTCAGTTAAAACAATTCCGCAACAAAATTAACTCCAGACCCTCCACAGAATAATTTCAAAAACAATAAAATGAATCCAATCATGAGACTCAACTTACACCTATACCAATGACCAGAACACAATTAAACAATCAGTAAAAACAAATTCGGAATCCATTCATCACTATAGAAATCACAAAAATTCACGCACAACGTGAACATACAGAAGCATGCGCATATACAAATTCAAATTCACAAAAACGCGTCGCAGACGTATGTAAATCCGTACAGCTAACCTTTCAGATGAAATTCAAATTCGGATTGCAACCCTAATTTCTAAGGACAGCGTGAAGAGAGTGAGCGTTGAGATCCCGATGGCTTTTTTATATGAGCCAACCGACATATTTGACGGCCAAGATTCATTAGTTGAATCTAAGGGTAAGAAATCAACACCGAGTGGGCCGGAGGGGGTGCCAGTCTTGTAGGCCCAATTACTTGATGATAAGAGGTCTCTCAGGCCCAAACTATTAGGCTACTCAATTATTTATTAAATTATATTTTAGGGTTAATTACATATAGACCTAAATTACCTCTTCTAAAAATGCAAATTACATTTTCTCTCAAAAATATTTTAGTCTCAAAAGTATTTTAAATTTACACTTACACCCCATTCGAAAATTCTCCATTTATACCTGGCCTTCTTCCACTAGGGTGTGGATAAAAAACACAGACGTTAGCAAAAGAAATTATATAAATTTTTTATTTTGCCACTCGTTTAACATTCTCATATATATTTTTGTACTTATTAAAAAAAATAGTATCTATATATGCAGTGAGGTTAAAATCATATATTTTTCTTCTTATAAGTATAAAATTAATAGACGAGAGTGTTAAATGAAGAGCAAAATTGAAAAATATCTAAATATTTTGCTAACATTGGTCATTTTTGTCCAAACTTTAACAAGAAAAAGTCAGATATAAATAATGAATTATCGAAAGGGGTATAAATATAATTTTAAAATATTTTGGGAAAAATGTAATTTCACAATTTTGGAAGGTATCTAAGTGTAACTAACTTTATATTTTATTTTATTTTTATTTACTTTAAAAAATCGGACTTTATTATTGAGTGGATCTGCCCCGGCCAACTTCGAGAGGACTTGAGACCCACCTGCCCCGGTTTTTTTATGCAAATCCGTCAGGACAAATCTAATCCGATAGACCCGATTATTTTGATGTTTTTTTTTCCCTACATCTATACTATTATAAAAGAAAGCTCATTGCTCGTACCATGTTTTTATTATTCCATTTTTCCCTTTTCATTAATTTTATTCTTTAAAAAAATGGCCATATAGTAATTGTAATTTTTTTAATTATTTTAAAATTATATTTTTTTTCCTCTCAACCCACTACTCCATTTTCTCTCTCATGTTCTCCATATTTTTTGCCCTCACAAATTTTTATAATTTTAATAAACCCTGTTACAATTAATTTTTTCTCTCTCATATTCTCCATATTTATTTTTTCTTACAAGCTTTCATATTTTTAATAAACACACAATTGTAATTTTTTTCTTATTTTACTCCACATTTCTTTTTTCTCATATATATATATTTTTTTTATCACCTCACTATATTTTGTGTTTTTTTATAATTTTTTTCTTCATCTCACATTATAATTTTTTCTATGCTCGCGGAAATCGCTTTCAATAACAACTAGTATATATAAAAAATTCAGCATAGCGATTACAAATACAAATTATTCATCAAATATTCAAGTTCTCAAATATAAATGAAATTATTTTCTTAACAAAACATCCCAAACAATTCATTGCATTACACGTTAGTAACAATTTCTTAATCTTTCTCCTCATCAAATATTATTGGACGATTTTTTCATCAACTGTTGAACAAGTAGCTAATAAGATACAAATAAAATAATATAATATTTTATTAATATTTAAACTTTAGGACATTCAAATATGAGGAAAACGAGACATATTGATAAATTAAGATAAATAAATAAAATTAATATATATATATATATATATGTTAGATCGAGGTGGGTCTTTAAGAAATCGGACAGGTTTTTAGGATTCAGGACCCGCCTCACTTTTATTTTTTGAATCTAAATTTGTCCCATTAGGGGATATGAGACGAGTTCTATTGGGTACGAATCCAATTGCCAACTCAAAGTACGATTTAACAAGATCTTGGATGTAGATATGATAGTTGCCCCCCTTTGATAAGGAATTAACTTAATTGGACGAATTCAATTAAAAAAAAAATTGTTTTCGAATCTAAGAATGTGAAGAATGATGAAGGAGAAAAGTTAAGTAATATATAGCATTTTTTTTCTAAATAATTGTTGCTGGAAATGATCAAACATAAGAACCGCATGTTGTTCTAAGTTGCTTAAACTATCCTCTCATGTGTTCTCCTTTCAGCCAAGAATCTAACAACTTTCATCACACAACTTCTTGCAACTAACATTAGAAACGAAGAAGACATACACGAACTAACTGATCAAATCTTACAACAAAGCAAATTAACAGATTGATCATGTCCTTCCATCCTCATCACCTTCTCTTATTCTTGCTCCCAATCAAGAGGGCAAAGTAGAACAGAACTCTGAAGAAAAACCCCAAAGCAATGGTGATCCACAAGCAGCTCCATTTGTCTATGTCAGTTACTCCACTCTGTTTCAGTATATCTGATCCTGTAGTTAAACATGTTGAGCTTGTGATGTTCATCCCCAGAGTCTTGCTCATTGATTTCAGAAGCTTGAGCTTCAGTGAGTCGGGCACTGCCCTCAGTGGTGAGCCATCAAACACCTGAATGCCCCTGACAAAGCACTTGGATGGATCGTCAAACTCGTTCTGCATCACCCCTTGATAAGGGTACTTCACTAGAGAAGCGTAGTGGAACCAGATCCAGTAAGATGGGATTCGGTCTCGGGTTATGAAGAATCCACTGAACAGCAAGAAATAGGCCAAAATGGCCACCACAACTGTGTAAGCCATCATCAGGTTGAAGATGATCCCGGAAAGGAACGTGACGAATGAGCTTCCGGCCCAGAAGGAAGCTAGGATGAAGATGAAGTAGAAGAGGAATCCAGACGTGCCGCCTGCTAATCCTACTGCCCAGTAAGTAGTGACAGCAAACGCGAGCGAAAGGATTAGCAGAGAAGGAATGGAGA
The DNA here is from genome assembly GCF_026168435.1 of Sesamum indicum. Lineage (NCBI taxonomy): Eukaryota > Viridiplantae > Streptophyta > Magnoliopsida > Lamiales > Pedaliaceae > Sesamum > Sesamum indicum. Next base: position 15,484,540 of record NC_142667.1, read on the forward strand.
TTATTGATTGAGAGAGAACGTAAGACGAACGTCGGTAAGCGTTGTAAGCAGTTTCTCTCATGAAGATGTATCTTTCAAGGAGAAATACCGGTATGGCCTCAGCGCAGGTGTAGAAAGTTGTGGACATGGCAAAGGCGAAGAAGCCTAATCTTTCTTGAACACCTTTAGGTGAATTGTCAAGCCTCCAGAAGATGGTGGCGAGTATAATTCCAGTCACAAGAACTGCCCCAAATCTTGCTCCAAACAGCTCAGGAGCCCTTCTAGAGTTTGTGATTGCTCTGTCTGCTATGACAACCATTTCTTTCCAGAAAGGGTTCGCGTATTTTGGGACAGAAGATGAGAGGTTTGGGTCCATGTTTGTGGCTCCAGAAACCAGTTTCCCCATGGAAATGCTTGCACTTATGGCATCTTTGAGTGAGAGTTTTGGCCCTGTTGAGCTCCTGCTTAGGGGGTTTCTCTTCTGCCATGTCTTGTTGAAATCCACCAGATTCTTGGTTCCCCCAGGTGTGCTCTCCAGCTCTCGTATGTAATCAAGAGCAAATTCAGTTTTATCCTCATTTACGGGGATCGGCTTCCCGAACTCTGCAAAGAACTGGGGAAGAACCCCCGGAGCGCCACTGAACACCGTTTGGCCATGAGAAAGAATGATCAGACGGTCTAACAAGCTGAGGATTCTATAGCTTGGCTGGTGAATTGACAGGATAACTATACTTCCACTCTGTGCAATTCTCTGCAGGACCTTGACAACCATGTATGCGCTTGTGGAGTCGAGCCCTGAAGTGGGCTCATCAAGAAACAGTAAAATGGGATCGTGAATTATGTCCGTCCCGATAGAAACGCGCCTCCTTTCACCACCAGAAACCCCACGGTGGGCCTCGTCTCCGATCACAGTCTTGGCAGCGCTTCGCAGGCCTAATTGGTCTATCAGGGCCTGAACTCGGGCTTTCTTTCTGGATCTGGACATGGTTCTTGGAAGCCTGAATTCTGCTGAAAACATGAAGGTCTCCTCTACTGTCAACATAGGAAACAACAGATCATCTTGCATAACATATGCTGATATTACTTTGAGAAGCTTGGACTCCAGAACTTCACCGTTCAAAGTAACCGTTCCTTTGAGGCTTTCTCTGGCTATACGATCTGCCAAAGCATCAATCAATGTCGACTTCCCCGAGCCACTTGCCCCAAGAACCGCCATGATTTCACCTTCCCTCGCCTCTCCTGAGATATCATTCAGCAGAACTTTCATCCGAGACTTGTGCTCAATCAAGTTCCTATTATCGGGATTGTTAGTACTACTCCTGCTAAAACAGGCGGGCAGGACTTTTCGACGGACTTTGACACTATAGGTGAGGTTATGAAAGGAGAGAACAAAAGGCATCGAGGCTGCAGGCTGGAAAACAGGTTCACGGACATCAAGAACTTGGTGAGACGGCTCGACCGCCGAGTTACCAACATGCTGCAAAAGCTCACCAAGCGTGTGCGAAGAACTACGTTTGGGCTTTCGACTGAGTTCTTGGAGCTCCATGGTTTGCCTGGGGCCTAAAAAGGGCAGGTCACAGGCCATGGATAACTTATCGCATTCGGTGCTACGCATGAGCTTGCCAATGTCTTGCTCCTCGTACCCCAATTATAGCACAAGGGGAGGGGCGACTGTTGATACAAGTTGGCCAAAAATTTTGTGCTATCTTTTCAAGATTTGTATGAAGGAACAAGAAAAGGTGTTTTTTTGACTTAATTTATGTGTTGGAGCAAGAAATGCGTTTATGTATGTGATTTGTGAGTGCAATTTTGGTGGGTTTGTGTTTCGTGTGGAGTTGAGGTTTTTGAAAGTTGGCAAGTGTGGGGAGGATTAGGTGAGGAGTTGCACTGCCTTTAACAGTTTAGTTTGGGATCAGTACATAATATCTATGTTGTGAGTGATGCAGAGTCCAAGTCTTCTACTACAGACGTCACAGTTATACTACCAAGTCCACTATGAGGTTTCTTGTCCGACTTTTTTTTTTGCTTTTCTCATGCATCTTCGTGCTCTAATCAAGACATTGTGTGAGGGGATCAACTTTTAACCAATCCTACTATTTAGCTATCACCCAAACACTGCATAGCACGATACTTCTTCCTAATGTTAATATAGATTTTTTTTCTTACATAATTGAAGTTAGGAAATATCAAACAGTATGAATCATATCAAGTTAGTAATATTGATACATTTTTTCTAAGGTCCAAAATGAAGGAAGTGGGCCCCCTACTGATCAGCCCAATAGGACTACTCCTATTGGCCTACGAGTAAGGTACTAAATCCATGATTGTTATATTTATACAAACCTGTCAAGCCCAAAAAACAGGTCCAATTCAGTAGGATGACTCAGCAAATTGGGGATTCCATGTTGATGAACTCTCCACACCTCATGCCACATCATTCTAAAATATCTCCAATTGATTTCCTCTATATCCACGGAGGCGACCTGTTAAGGTATAAATAACAAACTCCTCAAATTGCAGGTTGATTGGGTAAGACAAATTCAAATGATCATATCTTCGTATAATTTGATTTTTTGTTAGTTAGTCAACAACTGCAGTTTTCTAATGTTATACATATTACCATTACAAATTCAAGAATTCTGCTCCAATGGTATAATCCAATTTGTAATTTTTGATCACTCACGCTCTATATTTTTCTCAGAAAATATCAAAGCTACGATCTCCGAGCTCATTTTTTGCATTGTACATGCTCATTTCCACCCGCATTTCAATACTTTATCACTTCACATCAATTATCGCACCATATTTTTATGTTATTTGCAAGTTTTCCCAATTCCTTTCTCAAAAAATCAATTACTAACCCTTATTTTGCAAATTAATCCTCCCTTAATCTTTATAATTTCCTTACAAATCTTTAGCTGTTAAACTCAGCTGTCATCAAATATGACAGACATTATGCAACCTGTCTCATTTACATCTTCTCATATTTTAACGATTTTTCTCAAGCATGATCAACCAGAAGCCTGAGTTACTTTAGCTCCAAAATTCCAATCAATAATTCAACTTTGGAACCACTGATGAGGGGATCAAATTTTCTAACACTTGTGTCTCTTTTGTGAACAAAATCCAACAAGTTTCCAGACACGCATGTCCGCTCCAATGAACGGAATGTCAACGAAATGTTTTATAATCAAATAATAAACATACATAGTATATAATTTCGTGAGAACATGGATTTACAGTAGGTAGAGGGTGTTCATCTACTGTCACCTTTTCTTTTGCGGGCTTAAATTAATAGAAATTTGTTGACTCTTTTATCCTTCTATCTTCTTGTTTTCTTTCCATTGCAACGATTCTTACCAGATTTTACGGCTTCCCAGAGTCGACAGACCGGCATATAAGATCTTTTATCGCACATTAGTATCATAATATCCTATGTAAGATTATAGAATAATTAGCCTTATTTTGATAAATTTAAAAAGATTTTCCTTTGTCTTAGAATCAAAGATAGACGATATTAGGGTGTTTTTTTGGTATTATACATCGCTTTTTAGAGAAAGTGGTCAGTGTGTTTAGCTGAACCAGCAAAAGAATTTCTCAAGATGTAGCAATCCACAAGAAATCTAAAACCTTTACGTCAAGTCTGTTTGTCCAGATGCCCCTCAATTCTTGTATTACATACCATTGGTTCTTCGATGCTTTCTAAGATTTCAACAGAGTAATAGAAATTGTAATAGAAAGAACAACCGTGTAACTTACAAAGCAGCTCTGCTTTAAGACAGTTAACAGTTTCAAATGAACTAATTAAGATACTCATGTGTAGTTAATTTGGGAATCCTAATAGCTAGAAAGCAAGTGATTAGTAACTAAGGTTAGGCGAATAATTCTTGAAAACTACTCTCCGGTGTGCCTTAATCTGACTTAGGTTTGGGTAAAATCGTCGGGCAGAGCGTCTACCATGCCTCCCAATAAACTTCAGGGCCTCATCGATTAAGATGACCGGAGAAGCAACGGCCAGAACAAGTATCCATTTGTTTAGGCCAAGGGGCACTATGGTACACACGTTCGCAAAAAATGGGACGTACATGATCACAAAGTGTAGGCCGAATGAGACTGACATGGCTATCAGCAGCCACGGATTGATCCATGGGGGCATCCCGAGTAGGCTAGTGTTCTCCTACAGGGCGTTTAGGGAATTGAACATTTCAATGGCAACCAACACGGATAGGGAGAGCGTTGTGGTTTTAACCTTGCCATGTTGCTTCAAGTAGTCACAAGAGTTGTTGTCAAAACGGAAGGTTTGAGCTCCGGCTGTGAAAGGCGAAACTGTAAAATTCGTCCAGGATGAGCACTTTTACCTCTCTGCCAGCAATTACTATGTCGGCTAGTTTCAGGGCCGGTGCATCGTTCACTCCATCACCTGTCATGGCGACCACTTCACCTGTCTTCTTTGAGAAACTTCACAATTTCTTGTTTATGTTTTGGCTCGGCTCTAGAGAACAAAAGGCCTCCACTTTGTCGGAGATGGGATCTTTTATCTTCAAGTCCTATGAATTCTTTCCCAGTCAAGCTTTTACAATTGATATCTTGTCCCTGTCCGAATGCACCTATGTCCCGGCATATAGCTTCAGCAGTATTCCTGTTATCTCCTTTGATTACTATAACTCGAGTCCCAGCAGCTCTGCAATCTTTAATGGAATGGAAAACCTCTGCACGAGGGGGGTCCTGAAGACATCAGAGCAATCAGTCTTGAACCGGTGAAAAGCTGTCAAGCTGCAAATTTGGGCTGGTGAAAAGACTAACCCTCAGCCCAACCAATCCGAAGAATGTAAGATCAGACTCTATTGAAGGATATTTAGATGGTTCAAGTAGAAGATTGTGAGCTGGATGATCTTCATTACCGTCATGTGTCAAAATCAAGAAGCTCATTTTTGCATGTGAAACCAAGACAACGCAAGGCACTAGTTGTCATTTCTTGTAGGTTTTGCAAAACGTTGGCCTTGGTATTTTGGTCCAACTTGACAACAGAACCATCTGAAAAAATGAACCATTTAGGAGGCAGTGATTGAAAATGTAACAAATTGAAGGAGAAGCATGGGAAGACTCACGTTACCTTGACCATCGACGATCTTTTTGCCAGATATAGAATTGGCTATGACGCCCATAGACTTCCTGTCTCGGTCAAATTCAAGAGTAGATGCAAGAAATGTGTTCAAGTGATCGAGCAACATTAATTCTTGCACTAACTCAAACAACTTGGTTCATCTGATTATGTAATCCCTGATCACTTTCCTGTTTTCTCTCTAGACATGTAATCCCAGCATTTTAATTGTGCGCCTACATAACGAATCATTCTTGCTGATTGATTTTTTCTTTATATATATATATAATCTTGCTGATTGATTTAATTATCTTGATTCTACTTAAATCATTACAACGGGATTGACTCAATTATTTTGATTATACCATAAGCACAACTAATTAAATAATTGTTTCATTGACGACGTCGACAGTTACGGAAGCAAATTTGCAGTCAAAGTAAGGCAGAGATGTAATGAGAGCAACATTTACAGTTGCTCGGGATGATTTAGTTTCCACTTGTATTGTGGCGAACCGATGATTTCGGCCAAGTCAAATTCCATTCATCGCTTTGTATGCATGCGTTGCCATCCATAGATACCCCCCCCCCCCCTTCTCTATCTATATATATATATATATAGGGTGAGCACTTTTTTTATATATCCATCCACTATTTTTCATATTTCTTTCACTATTTGGTAAAATTCTTTTTTTAGGTAATATTTTCTTTATATCTCTCTTACTTTAAATATTCTCTTTCAAAATTATTTATTTTTTTATCATAATCGTTTTCATATTCTCTTTTTTCTCATACAACAAAAAAAATTTATTAAATGATATCTAACTACTATAAGTTTTTTTATGCACATGCATCGAATGTGTCACATTCAATTAGCTTATATAACTCTTATTGAAAATTCTAATCTAAATCTATTTTGATTGGACGTCAATTAATTATATGATAAGAAATATATTTATTGTGTAATTGACGTATAATTCAAAAAAATTTATCTATAACGTAATAATATATTACATTTACTTATCTATCATTTATTTTAAAATTAATTTGATTCAACAAAACCATGTCCCTCTCCATGGGCTGCCATCCATAAATATCCCCCACACTGTCTCACTCAATTTGACGTCTTTATTATTTCAGGAATCATCATTATATCAAGAGTGCACAAACAACTGTAAATAAAAAGCATAATTATGGCAAATTATGATTAATTATTCCATGCATAACAAAAAAGGAGCATATGCTTAGCAAAGTGAATAAATACCAAACACCCCACATTAACTTATCACAGTAACTTCTGCTCCGTCTCTTTTCTTTTTCCTTACCAATCAAAAGCTTTCATCTTGTCTCATTTCTTACCAAAGAACAAAATCTTGGCCAAGACTTTTAATTGGATGAGATGAGCAAAATTTGCATATCTAACTGTGTAAATGATGCAAGGATTCCAGCCAGGGCCACTTATGTCAACCTGTACAAGTGGCCGGAATCCGATGCCGAGTTCGTGAAGTCAGCCGCGACGCACGGTGGAGCGCGGCTGCATAGTAGAGTGGTGGAGAGTATTTCATGCAGGCAAATGTATCTCAGAAGCTACACATTTTCAAGAAAGGAGACGGTGACTGAAAGAACCATCAAGTGTTTTGGGAAGGTCAGAGAGAGGGTGGTAGCCGGGAGAAAAGAGAAGAAACGGGTGTGGCGCAGGCGATGGCGGAAGGGACGGAGGCGGAGGCGCTTGTTGGCCAGGAGAGTGAAGGAGTATTCACGCGCGGCGTTGTGCGCTATTTTCCGGAGAATGCTGCTCTGTACTACTACTGTCGATGTTGTTGATGGTGGCGTTTAGATGTCAATCTTTTCGCCAGAAAAGGAAAAAAGACAGGAGGATTTCCTTTTTGTCCTTTTCTTTTATTTTTTTTTTCTATTTTCGGATTTTTGTTCACTTTCCCTTTTCCCTTTTTTGCTTGAAAAACACAAGATTCTTGTCAATTTCTTATATTTACATGTAACATTCAAAAATTTTCAAATTTCAATCAGAATTTTACAATGGTGTAATGAAAAAGTTTCATATTGGCAACATACCAAAATGGAGTTTCAATGGCTACGTGATACTCCGTTAATTGTAGACAAAAAAAAGTGAATAAGGAGCAAAAAAATTAATTTTTATAAGTTACTGATTAAAAATACTAATCACCTAATGAATAAGAACAAAAGTAAAATAAACCTAATTTATGAGATTAAAAATGTTATTTCTCTTTTACCGCAATCAAAGGGCAACATACATAGCTATTACCGCAATCAAAGGAAAAGGAGAAGCGTCCAAAACTTTCTGTGAAACCAAAGCTACACAATTCCATTTTGTTTTGTGCTGTGCATGACTATGTATATTGTCAATCAGTTGCTTCTACTCAAATACATTCACACTGGATTTTGTTTCCGACCAGCGCACGAAACTGGATTCTGACTTCTGAAGGTCAGTCAGAATGAAAATTTAGATCTGTGACCTCTTTTCTGATCATAAAAACAAGCTTCACTTTTAATGTTCTGATCCTTTGTCTTTGAGGTTTCGGAACTCATCTCTACCAAAAATCTTCAGTTTGATGTATCGCAACACGCACCAGGGACATGATCCTTCACATAAAACATATAGCATGATGTATCATAATCCCTTGATAAAGCCCACATTGCATCAGGATGTAATGGATCAGGCGTGTGGATGAAACCCAAGTCTAGAGCAAGAAAAAGTTCCACAACTGTGGCTTTCAGTAATTCATCCATCAAAAATCAATGCAAGAAAACAATAGCATCTGGAGAATTCATCCGCAGCAGGACACTACACACAATTGAATCAGGAATGTAGTGGGAAAACGATCAGCAACAATTGCATTGTGCTGTGATGATGCTCAGAAAATGCAATCTGTGGTAGACGGCATTAACATCAACTCAGGTTCCTCTTAGCAACGCAAGCCAGAAATAATGCACATTTGAAATGAATAATCAGAATATTCTGTACTCCAACTATATGAAAACAATTGTAAATTAACAGGATATCAATTGTGTGTGGCTTAGTCACCACTGGTTTCATCAGTGGAGTTGATAAGCAAAATAATTTCTCAAAAGTCAGTTTATAACACAAATTAAATATAGTATAGTTGCACCAACCATTTAGAGCATCACATGACCATCAATTTCAGAACCTGGTTCCCGATCACAGGGGTAATAGCCACCCAATTCACTTCACTAAAAATGGCTTATAATCTTCTCATACATAGAACAAAAGACTGGTGCTTGCCGAACTCAAACATCTTTTCAGTATCACTCCTCTTGCCACAGCCATTTTATCATCCATGAGTATCACAGGCTTTAGCTATGTAACATCACACAGATCAGCTTGCAAGTTACAACCACAGTGCAAAAAATTATTGTATGTTTGATAGGTGGATGCCAAGCTTAGGAGTTATTGCACTGAAAACAACATTCGAATAAGATTTTTTGCTTCTGAAAACAGTACAGAAATTTTAAATGGCATTTATAATGCATAATTCAGATTTTCAGCTAGCTCATAAATCGCCATCACCATCTTTTGGCACCTAAAAAGGAAGAGGTTCTTAATTCTTCTACACCACTATATTTCTCAAATTAGCTCATGTGAATTTGAGTGTAAACTGTAACCATGTCATGCAACAAATCAGAATGTTTCAGTTCCATATATATATTTCGCGCCATAACGGTACTGAGACATACCATAATGTAGACACAAACCAGAAAATCAAAGCCATAAACACACAGAACAGCAGGAAAAGCATGTAAGAAGAAAATTCGTAAAAATTCCAGTGAACTTAGGCCAGGCTCAAAGAAACCAAAATCTCCAGCGTTGTTTAGGGATACCAAGCTGACTGTTTGCTCTGCTCTATCACCAACTCACAAAGTGATTTAAAAGAACCACAACTTCATTTTCAGTTTAGGCACAAGATCTCTTCAATAGAAAGCTAAGAGAAAAATACACATATAAAAGCATGTCTATAGGAAAGAACCAAAAAATAATTTCATGTCCATCAGTGATAAAAACCTCAATGCTGGTTGAGTGAAAAGAGATACTCAACAATAAAGATAACGTAAATAGCAAACAAGGAAATTGAGGAAGACACCTTAATACCAACTATTTCCTGCTTGAAAACGATGCATCCAATAACCAGCTTCAGTAGAGAAGCAATGAACTTAAAGGACTTGTAATTTGGGAAAAAACACAAAAAGAATGAGAACAAAGAGAAGGCAGACGCGATATTTGTAATTGAAATTACATTTTCATTATCCAAAGGTCAAAGCCGCTATCAGATAAAGCTCATCGTCTCTAGAAGAATTTGGAAGTAAAAAAGCAGAGAAACAGGTACATGAATCATAAATTTGTTGCAAAATCTATCTATATATTCGTCGAATAACTCACGATATGAATATGTGAGGCCAGAACAAAGCAAAAAGGAATAGCATTTGGATCTCCAACTTCAAAGCTCAAATTCTTCATCCCGAAGAGCCAGTTCTGCAGCCTCTTCCTCCTCATCATCAAGTACAAAGTATTCATTCTTATGAAGTGGCCTAAACATGTAAAAGATTATAGTATAAAAAGCTAGACTCGCAATCTCCTCAGCTGCATTAGCCACCCACTGGTACTTATAAGCAGCAATAGTCCTGAGCGCAAACACGACAATCCTTGTGAAATACAGGTACCCAATAACAACAATGTAAAACTGCCTAAAAAGGGTCAGCTTCGACAGATTCCTTGCAGCCTTGCCATCAGTCTTTGACGTCTCCCTCAATGACCTAATAGACCACACGATTGGAAAAATAATCGCACAACAACAAATGATATCCACTAAAAGAAAAACCTGATTCCATGTTACCCAATCCTTAATAAACGGCCCTGTCTCCCCAATCACAATGGATGCAATGTTTGCCAAGACCTGCAATGGGATCACAATCATCAACACCTTCTTCTCCCTCTCCTGCAAAAATGGCTTCAAGAACGACCACCCAGTACCAATCAAAACAATCACCGTGAACAACAAAACAACCCTAAGAAACTGGAAGATGTAAAACAACACATCCCATCCATGTGGCGTCCCTGTAACCTTCACATAATGCTTATCCTCCGCGGCACAAAGTAAATTCAATGCCTTCATAATAACCAGAACACCCATGAGCAAATGAATCCTATGCACAGACGTCCTATTTTTCAAACAGATATAAATCCAGTAGGACAAAAATCCGAAATAAAGAACAGAAAAAAGGAAATACAACGACGGCAATTGAGTTAACCCAGCAGACAAAAAGTCCTTCTCTCTTCCGTCGAGATTATAAAGCTCCGTGCGTACATCCATCGTCACCGTAGATTCAGGGGCACAATTGGCAAAAAATAACGAATACTCATTCGGAGAAGTGATCGGATAAGAGTGGTTAAACGAGGAGTGCGGCGGAGGGGAGAGATCGCGGAAAGTGAAGAGGAGATTAATGTACTTGGAGTCGAGGACGCAAAAGGAAGGGTTTGTTTGGAGTTCAAGAAGGACCTGAACCAGGGATTCTTCGGAGAGGAGGAAGAAACCTAACCGGGAGGGCTCGGGGGAGCCGACCTTGGAGATTACAGATACGGAAGAGACGGTTATGGTGGCTTGGCCGGTGTGCGTGAAGCCGAATCGTTCGAAAAGGATCATGGGCCGAGAATCGGAGGATATTTTCAGGTTCTTGATCTCGGCGGAGGTGAGTGGGAGGAGGACGAGGATGAGGAAGGGGAGGAGAAAACGTAACTTCGTCATCTCGATTCGGCGGCGGAGGAACAGAGAAGCCAGAAAAGCGGTGGTGGTGGTGCTGAGGAGGAAATGCGTGGATTTTGAGGAGTGCGTGGGAAAAAGGAGAGACGTGCCGGTGGAGTGAATTTCACGATTGCGGGTTGCCTTTTTTTCCCAAAATGCCCTTAGATCTGGTTCGATTGGATCGGGGGCGGGGAGAGGTGTTGGAAGTGTGACCGTAAAATAACACTGAGGTCCTCAAAGTTTCGACTTAATTCTCTTTCATTTACCTTTTATTTCTTTATTTAAGTTTGTTCATACATAAAATTATTAATATTAAGACATATTTGCGTATTTATAGTCAATTAAGTATATCTATTTTTCTACTTTTTATAAATCTTAATTTATTTAAAGAGAATAGCGGCAACTGAAAAAATAAATTTATTCATGTCCAAGTTCTATCAATGTGTTAGACATATGATAAAAATATTGATCAATTTAAAATTACATTTAGGGAAACAATATTGATCATGTGAATTGATTGTTTCATGAAGTACTGTTTAACTGTTTGATAAGAATGATCATGTGATTGTAATGGAATTGAATTACGTGGTCGTGATTGCGCAACTGTAACTTATTGGAGGAAATCTTTAAGAAATTTTTTAGTATATTGAAATTGATAATTGTATCTATACAAGAGCTTGAACTTTGATTAAACATACAATTCATATTTTCAAACACCTCCGTTAATATAATTTGAGTTATAATATGAAAATTACATAATTTAAATTTTTGCAAACATCCCCGATAACTATAAGAATTACAAACTTTTAGCCCGACATTTACGAATTATTCATTAATAAGGTAGGATGAATTTACCAAACGAGGCCTTAATTTTTTAATTTTTTTTTATGCCTCGAGAATGAAAACTTCTATATATATGTATAGTATAATATGCTTTGAAGTATTTCAGGCCCATGACTTGATTTAAGTTGAAGGGGTAAAATACCCTTAAATATGCAAATGATAAGAGTTGAGGGAGTGAATTGCAATTTACGATTCTAAATTTACTGGACTTATGGGGTGCTTAAATGTAATATCTGTAAAAGAAGGGGTAATTACGAAAACAAAAACTTCTTAGGCATTACGTATTTATTGTTTGGGCAATTGGATATTTATGACTCTGCCTCATTTCTTATCCCAAAATTCAATTCTCTCGTAGTCCAAGTTTCAAGCTGTCCAAGGAAAATAAATTTAAAAAAGAAAAAGAGAAATAGCGAAGAAAAGAACGTTCTCTGATGAATTTGTAGTTTCGCAGGGCAAGAAACGAAACGAGGACATAAGAAAATTGAAAATTCACCCATTTGACAAAAAAAAAAAAAAAAGAAAAAAATCACTCCCAGAAAAATATTCCGGAATCTTCTTTGGATAAAAGTCGCGATTTCAGTTTTTTGAGCTGTTATATCTACGTATTTTGATCGTTGTATATGTATTTGGATTGATCTATCAAATCTCTGGTCTCGAATTTTATCTGGGAAGATTCCGCAATTTCTTGGACGTGTAAGTTTCTACGCCTTTTTAATTGCGTTTTTGTTGTTTATTGAAGAATGAATTTTTGTTATCTAGATTTGGTGCGTTGATTTTGGTTGACCGAAGATTGTATTTGAAGTTATTGTTGGATAGATTTATGTTTGATGATTGGTTTATTGTCTTGATTCTATTGCATGCAGCACATCGAATTGCATGAAGTGAAATTATACGCAACTCTGCTTTGTGGGATTGCTTAACGGAACGGTGTTGATTGTGGATTACTAGATATTGTGTTTAGTTTGTGGTTTTTGGTTGCCTTTTTTGAATTTTTGAGGGCGAGCTCTTGTATATAAGAGATGGATGTGGTTGGTAAGGTTAGCAGCTTTATTACTCAAGGCATGTACTCTGTTGCCACACCATTTCACCCATTTGGTGGTGCTGTCGACATAATTGTGGTTAAGCAGCAGGACGGAACATTTAGGAGTACGCCTTGGTATGTACGGTTTGGGAAATTTCAGGGAGTTCTCAAGGGCACTGAGAAGGTCGTGCGAATTGAAGTTAATGGCGTCGAAGCCAATTTTAATATGTATCTTGATAATTCTGGTGAAGCTTACTTTGTTAGAGAAGTTTATCCCGGTAAGGATGATGATGAGTGCTTAACGAACTCAGAAAATATTGATGTTAATAGCATTGGTAGCAGTAACATCGACGATGGCTTAAAAGAAAGTGATTTGTATGGCCAAGAGGTTAATGACTTTAATAACGGTGAATTGGAGGTGCAAAATAAACACCTTAATCTTGGTAGGGGCCGGTTACAGAGGGTTGAGTCTGATACTGGGTATGTATTTTATGAGTTTCAAGATGAGCCATCTCTGGAGGGTTCAGTTGAACTTCCAGAATATGGTTCAAATACATGTGATACTTTAGAGACTGTGGAGGATGCATTAGAATCAGAGAATTCAAATTCAGAAGTAGTTTTGGTGAGTGTGGATGGGCATATACTGACAGCGCCTATATCATCATCTGAGACGGATGCTGAAGACGTGGAACTAGATACGCCTCAGTTTCACCTTGGCCCTGGTGCAGGGACCGAAGAGTATGACACAGGAGAAACAACATGGACTTCTGATTATTTGAGTGATCTTCATTCTTCTGCACATAATATTGATACTGAAGAGACATGTGACGCGAACAGCGGGACCCTGCCTCCTAAACACCCCTCGGAACCTTGTGAAGGAGATCAAGAGCACCTGTTTCATACGCAAGAAACTCAGGCCACAACCGATAATGGCAAAGAGGTTTGCATTAATAGCAGTTCTGGAAGCACATCAAGTGCTTTAAAGAGGGATGACGTTTTCAAAAGCTGTTTGGAGCTCTCGGAATTGGCAGTGCAGTCTGCAAATACAAATAAGGTTGATGTGGGTTCTTCAGATGAGATCCATGAGGCTACTGAAGATCCACACAAGAAGTCTCCTGGAAGTCCTTTGGGAAATCCTGAAACTGAAAAGAGGAATCATGAAATATTAACCAAAGATGGATTATCTCCGACTGATTCTGGATATCCAATCAGCATCTCTTTGCCAGAGGTACAGGTTGAAGCTGCAATCCATGAAAGAAATACTTTGGATATGGATGATGATGGTTCTGATAGCAAACATCTTCAATTTGTTAGCAGCAATCAGGAACCACAGGATCAAACGGATGTAGATCTAGCAGTGGAAAGCAAGCCAAGTGGTGAAGAAGTTCATGCTTCTGATGATGGATACTGCAAAAGTGAACTTGCTGAACCTCATAAGGCAGCTCCAGCTCCAAATGAAGATACGAAATCAGATGCATCTACAAGTAAGACATCCGTTTGGTTGTATCATTGAATTTAGATCTGTTTAATTTATTTTTAATGCTGCATCCAACACTATGTGACATTTATTATTTATCAACAGGGCCAGAGATCTCTCTCTCTGAAAACGTGCAGCATGCTGGAATGGAGTCTCGTACCGTAGAAGATGCTTTTGACCCAAACCACACATCAAGTGAGGAATTTATTTTTCTGCTACTTCAATCATTAAGAATGAAATCTTAATTGTTCGATTACAATTTACAAGGGAAGTACTATTTGGATTTACCAGTTAAGCCGCATGATATAATCCCTGGGAACGTGGAGACAGCAGAAAGGAAGATAGATGATTCTAGCATGACTTCTGCGCGATGGAGGCTCTGGCCAATCCCATTTAGGAGGGTCAAGACACTTGAGCACTCCGATACTATCTCATCATGTGACGAAGTTTTTGTTGATTCTGAATGTGTCTCACCAAGGCAACCCCCCACAACCCCTATAGCCCGTGTAGCCACTGATTCTCCTCGGAAGCAAATTATAAGAACCAATGTCCCAACTACTGATCAAATAGCGTCTTTGAATCTCAAAGAGGGACAGAATATGGTGAACTTTGTTTTCTCTACTAGAGTCCTTGGATCCCAAAAGGTCGGGTTTTCTTAACTGATAAATGCATTTGTGCTTAAGACTATAGTTGTTTAGAGTTGGAAGTCCTGTATTCTCATTAACTTACACTCTGCCGAGGACAGGTTGAAGCTCATATTTACTTGTGGAAGTGGAATGCGCGAATCGTAATTTCTGATGTCGATGGAACGATTACCAAGTGAGATTATTTAGTTTTATTTAACAATTTGCAGTATGCACATAAGTATTTATCGTAAATAAGATTGCTAAAGTTATGTTTGGTAAGTGCATAACAATATGGAAATAGTTTATCAGTTCTCAATTTTGTGGGGTTTACTGATCTAGCTTGATTATGAGTACCCCTAAAATTTGTCCATCCTCTTCCCTCTTTGAGTAAGGTGGGAGTGGGAGCATGGTCTAACCATCAATAGCAGAA
Organism: Sesamum indicum; assembly: GCF_026168435.1. Lineage (NCBI taxonomy): Eukaryota > Viridiplantae > Streptophyta > Magnoliopsida > Lamiales > Pedaliaceae > Sesamum > Sesamum indicum. Next base: position 15,499,809 of record NC_142667.1, read on the forward strand.
TATGATGTCCTGTTGTTTCTAGGTCTGATGTATTTTGCAACTCACAGTCATTTACTTTTGTTCCTAGGTCTGATGTTCTCGGTCAGTTCATGCCTTTGGTTGGAAAAGACTGGACACATTCTGGGATTGCTCGGTTTTTTTCTGCAATAAAGGTAATTTCTTCATATGTTCTATTTTCGAACCCTATGGTGATCATATAGTTTATGGTTTGCATTGGCTTGGTTCACGCTAAAAGTGTTATTGAATCTTATAATTGGTTTTCGTGAAGCACTTTTAACATCTTGAACTACCAAAATGGTGAAGGACATATTGAAGCATGAAAACATATGTTAACCTGCATGCATTGAATTTGAGGAGAATTAGTGTACTAGCTGTTAGGAAATGTAATCTTGGATCCAGTTCCAAAGTATCAGGGCTTCCTTAATGTTGCAACTAAAAGACTGAAATGGTTGGTTACGCACCTGATTCCCACCCCAAAGGAAAAACAAAGTGAAACATCAGAATTCCAAAGCTTATGAGCCATTGAACTAGTGTGGGACTTTACATTTTAGATCTCTTTAAGGACTGTTTGATAGACTAGGACAATAGCGCATTTTCAAAGCCTCAAACTTTAATTTATTCACTTTCATGATTGAGAGTTCTTTGGCGAGCTGGGAATAGCTGTGAGACTGAAATGATTGTCGGATGCAAGCTGGATGTTTGCATATTTTATATCTTAGCTGTTTTTATTCATCTGAATAAATCGTTTCTGTCTGACGATGGTTCTTTTGCTACAGGAGAATGGGTACCAGCTCTTATTTCTCAGTGCACGTGCAATTGTTCAAGCATACTTGACTAAAAATTTCCTATTCAACCTTAAGCAGGTGTTCATTACTATAAAGTAGCGTGTTATATTTTCTTTCTAAGATGCATAGTGGTATTTCTAAGGTTTGGTTCGAAAATTAAAATTTTGTAATATCTTTGTAGCAACCATTAGCTGTTATGTGTAAAATTTGGTATGTCTCAGTCGACTTTGATGTACCTGATACTTTCACTAAGTTTGGATTTTCCTTTCTACCGTTCCATTGAGAAATCTTATATGCCATCTATCTGACATCTGGAACTGCAGGATTATGGTATTATCTCGTTATGTATCATAGATTCTGCAATTTTCTTGAGCTATTGTTCTGGCAATTTTATAGATGGAATTTCCCTTTAAAAGGATTATTTCGAGTGAAAATTTGTCCAAAATGCTTGCAGGATGGCAAAAGCTTACCTGATGGACCTGTTGTCATCTCCCCTGATGGCTTATTCCCTTCATTATACCGAGAAGGTGCAGTCTGTTCCTTGAAGGATCACTTCTTGACTTACACTATAAAGAAAGTGTCGCCCTGCCGGCATTAAATCTTGTCTTGGAAAACAGATATATCTTTGTCATCGATTTTGATGGAAATGTATTGTTGATTGCAGTGATAAGAAGAGCTCCTCACGAGTTCAAAATTGCCTGTTTAGAGGTAATATTAATGAATGGCTGTAAGCACACTAGCTTTGTGGGTGAAGACATGTACCTACATTTCATATTATTCTATGTTCACGTTGTACTAGTTACTCTTTTGCAGGATATCAAGGCACTATTTCCTCCCGATTATAATCCATTTTATGCGGGATTTGGAAACAGAGACACAGATGAGCTCAGTTACAGGAAAATTGGGATTCCAAAGGGCAAGATCTTTATCATTAACCCTAAGGTAGTCATCATTGACATAATATTCATCCCAAAAGAACAACCAGAACTCTCAAGTTTTTACCATTTTCGTATTGCCTAGCCCCAACAATTGCTTGTCACATTTTTACAGGGGGAGGTGGCCATTAATCATCGTGTTGAAGTGAAAGCATACACATCATTTCACACACTAGTGAACGACATGTTCCCACCAACATCACTCGTCGAGCAGGTATTTTCTGCAGCAGAAAGGCTGACTATCTGAAATAAGTTTCTGAAATTCTCTTATTTTATATAAGTAGGGTTTGTGAAAACCTCCATTTCTGCTGGTTGTCTGTGCAGGAAGATTATAACTCATGGAATTACTGGAAGATGCCCTTGCCCGATGTTGAGTAACTTGAAGCAATTCATCCGCATTTACAACTCTTCCACTGGCTAGATATGCTGGACAATTTTTTGCCTACCAGTATTCTTGTATACATTATTTTTTCTTTTTTGTTCTTTTAAGTTTTAGGAAAAATATTGTTTCAGCAAACTCATTCGTCCGTGTATAAAACTTATTTCTATAATCATGAATAAATTATGTTGTACAAAATAATTCTTGCCAGACAGTACATCACTTTCGCTGAGTGTATAAACCTTAGTTCATCAACCTGCAATACGAGTACACCACTTACGCTGAGAGTGGATAGATAACGCGTTAAAGTTTTAGCTAATAGTACCAAATGCAAAGGTTGGTTTTGGTCTCAAACCTTGTAGTCGCAAGATTATGAACTGTTTGATCATACTAATTCACACAAAGTCATCGGGAGGTAAATGGTTTCATATATATTTTTTAAAAAAAATAAATTTGTAAAATTTGAAGAATAGCGTTCATGGAAGTTATAATGTAGTTTGAGGCTTGATTTAAAAAAAAGACGCAGTCGACAACACATGAATTAAAAAAAAAAAAAAAGACAAGAGGAGAAAATGAGCATAAAAAGAAAAGAAAATATTGCAAACCAAGAATGATTTCTTTTATATTTAGGGACACTGATGTCTGAAAAGAGTGGTAATTTTCAAATCTCAGGCATCAGTTTCATGTTTTCAGCTATGGTGTAATGGTCCAGGATGGTAGAGGGAAAATTACATAATTGTTAGTTTTTTCTCTTTCTATTTTTTTTTTTTTTTAATTTTTGTGGGAAGGAAGAGAAAAATTAAAAAGGAGCGTGAGAAGCACGTGAGATAAACTGTCGAGGGTATTTACGGGAAAACAGACAACCGCGAGGGCGCGAAACGAATGGCTCAAGACTCGAACTTTTCCATAACGCTCAACTCCTTCTCATTCTTCTTCCTATTTCTCTCTCTCATCAAATTTATTCATTCATCAATACTCTCTCTCTCTCTCTCTCCTTTCTTCTTTCTCATCGCGATTAATTCTCTCGGGTCGAACTAGCAAATTTTCAATTTGTAAGATGTCGTGGCTTCGATCGGCAGTGTACAAAGCGGTGGAAGTCGGTGGCAACAACCACCTCAGCCGCGCAGTACGCAGCTATGCTGACACCGTCGTCAATCAAGCTGGCCAAGCCGTTGTTGGAGGCGCGAGGCTCTTTCAAGATCGCATTGTATAATTCGCTAATCCCTCTGTTCGTGCATTGTCGGGGTGTTCTTCGTTTATTACGCTTTACTAAATAAAAAGATTGTGGTGTTAATTGAATTTAATATTCCTAATATTTGGAGGATCAGCTTGCTTTCCCCCTCAGAGAAAAAAAGAAAAAAAAGAAAAAAAGGTATTTACCTCTATGTTTGATCTAAATAATGGAAAAGATTCATCATATTGAGTTACCATATACTAAATATGACATTAAGACAGAGCTAAGAGCCAGAGGTAGATAGCTATAATAGATGCAGATATTCGGATCCTAATTTATGTACCATAAATTAGCAGTATTCAAAAGCTTACCATTGGCATTTCCCATATGGATGAATTAAGAGAATAGCAGGCTCTGTATATTTATCTTACTATTGGTTCTGCATGTGGATTATCTCGTTTCCTGACCCGTATGCACATGTTGGAACTAAGGAATGTTGATGATCATGTAAGCTATAGTTTATTGTCAAATCCCTTAAAGTAATAGTTTGGAAATTTCGCTAGGTGTATTCTTTTAAATAGTAATTTCAGTTATTAACCCATGATATGCTGAACCACTAAGATTTTGATATGGATAAATTTAACAATTTGCCACATACAGACTCTTGTGATGTGCAATTTATGCATTTTCCAATACATCTTTCCTGGTCTGGTTCCTGTCGCATGTAGTTTATCTAAACTAAGGTAAATGGCATAATAGAGCAATATTCACTTTTTTTTTTCCTGGATTCAGAAGGTATACTTTTCACTTTGCTTCTTCGGAAATAACTTGAAGCATGGTTAATATTATTCTCTTCAATTTTCTGGTATTGTAGGGAGCTCGGAATTTTCAAAGCTATAGGCTTGCAGTAAAACGATTAGAAGAAGTGTCTGTTTCATGTAGGGGGACAGAAAGAGTTCAGTTACTGAGAAGATGGTTAGTTGCCTTGAAAGAGATAGACAGACTTAATGAAGCTGTCAACTCTGAACATCTTGACAAGTTTAGTGAAATGGAGGATTCTCCTTCAAGGCCAACTGTGGTATGTGGTTCTGCAATGCTACAAGTTTACCATTTTCGTGCCTCTCCAAATGTGATTGAAATTTCACTTAGTGGCTTTTTATGTCATTTCTTGCTGTGAAGTTCCGAAACCATCAAAACAATACCCTCAGCCATCTTCTTGGGCACAAAGCAGAATTTAAATTTCTGTTTAACACTGATTCTTTTAGAAAAATTCAAATACTTCAGTTATGTTTGCCTGGAAATAAATCAGTCCTGGCTGATAAATGTAAGTTGCACCCTTCAAATATTCTCTCTGCAGCACCTCCCGGTAACCTTGGACATTGATTCCTAATTTATTGAATCCAGCATGATCTGTCAGCGCAGTATGTGAGTTTCACTAGTTTGCACCTGATTTTTTTTGTTCTATCTAGTAGATATATTTACACACTCTTCAGTCTTAAAACATAACTGTAGAATTCGCTCTTGCCTGAGTTGTCAATAGGTTGTATAAAATAATAGTTAGTTTGATCTACAGAATGGCGTGAATCACTAATCTACATTTATTTATTACCATGCCCAGGTTATGTATTATGATCCTGATCTTGGTGGAGAACCAATGAATTTCCGTGATGTGTTCCTTCATAGTCAAGCTCTTGAGGGCATTACGTTATCTTTGGTGAGTGTGTAGTAGTTTCCAATTGTCTTCTTTGTATTTTCAATTTTCTGGAAGTTATCGGATTAGATTCCTCTTTATTCTGTCTCTGTAGATCTTCCTCTTATAAATATTCTCTCTAGATTTTTATTATTTATTACCAACAACAGATATCCTCTGTTGTTCTTATTTCTTCTTTTACTTCTTCAGCCATCCCACTTAAATCCATTTATATGGTCTCTGTATGTGCTCCCTCATGTTCTGCAGCAGTTTTTATCTATTGTTGATCTAAGATGATTCATGATTTCCTCAATATTTCATTTTTATTTTCTAGTTCTACTTTTGGTTAAGTTGCCCGTTTTTCTTTGTGATAGCTGGAGGCTAACCAAACTGAGTCTTTTGTGTGGCCCAGATTCTTGAAGAACCCAACCAAGAGGAACTTTCTTTGCTTCTGGAGATATTTCGGTGATTCTTACTTGTATCATTTTCTAGATACTTTTATGATGTTTCTTAGGTCTCGCTTAGTAGTGGGATCAAAGATCACAACTCAGTTACAAAAATCATGTACTTGCTTTTCATATTTAGTCTCCTGCCTAGCAGAGGAACAAAAACATGAGATCCTTCCCCACCCCCTCTCCCTTTTGTGTCTAGGCTCTGTCTCATGGGTGGAAAAGAAGCTCATGATGTTGCTGTGAGCAGCGTACAAGAGTTGGCGAAAGCCTTCTCAACATACAATGAGGAAGTACTGGTATGGTATAAACCACATGATTTTGGTAAACTCATTCATGTGATTTATGATAGGATATTGCTGAAGATGTGAAGCAATTACAAAATTTTCACTTTTTCCTTTTCTAATTCCAGGCAAAACGGGAAGAACTCTTGCAATATGCACAAGATGCTATAGCTGGACTGAAAGTAAATGCTGAGATAGTAAGGTGGTTAAGGGTATACCAATGATTTCATTCACTTTGTTGTTGTAGAGCAATAATGTATGACTGGGGTGCACGGTAGGCGGCATACCAAACTAGCTTGCTCCACTTATGGTCCTCCCAGAATGCAAGCCACGGAAGGCTTCAAAATTGAAGGATTAAAAAAACTCTAAATGGTGCATCATGGTTACCTAGTCTTTTTAGCAGAAGAAGCTTGAGCACTTAACTGCAAGCAGAAATGTGAAATGATCTTTGCCATGTAATCAGTTTGTATATGCATTACACCTCCTTCTTCAACATTCATCCAGTCCTTTTTAAGCATATCTTGAAGTTGTTGGAACATGTTAAAAATGTAGGGGAGGTTCACTCATTAAGAATTTAAGCTACTACAGTCAATCTGAATGCTTTTTTTTTTTCCTTTATTAAAAAAAAAAGAAACTCAATTCTGAACTGCTTTCGTATCTTCTGTCCTGTGTCTATATACTGAAGAATCATCCCCTGCAGCTTATTTGTTCTCTGTGTGTGTGGTTGGTATTTGTATTTGTTTTTTAATCCTTTTAATATGATAAAATAAGGTTTTTATTTGCTTGTGCCCTATCTTGAAAGTTATAATACTAAAAATATTTACATTTCAAAAGATTCTTAATGATCTGAGTCTAGGACTTGGTATTGGATATTTTTCTCCTCGCCTAACACAATAAAGGTTTGCCTTTGTGCCATAATTTTTTTGTTTTGTGATTTGTTAACCATACTCTCTTTATCTTTCATTGTTTTGGATTTGTGGTGCTGCATTAGCCAACTGCTGCACTTTTCAGCTATAACATTCAGTTGGCTACTTTTTTTATTGATAACTGTTTTTTTTATGCTTCATATTCATATGGATTTTGCATATTCTTTTGTTTCTTACGTTATTGTTTAGAATCTCAAAGAAATAACTCAATATTGATTGCCACATTTATATTTGCTGACATAAGGTATGCATTTTATCTAATAGTCCCTTTCAACTTCTTCAAAAGGAAGTACGCAAAAGAAATGCAGAGGAAAGAAAAGGGGAAAATTATTGTGATCCCACAGATCAATAATTGCATTAGAAATAAGCATTACATCAGAAGATGGTAGTTTCTTTTGCAGGATTTTTCAGTTCATTACACGAATTACATTCCTTGAGTCTGACTGTAGTGATTCTTTGAAAATATTGATTGCTCTAGCACTCATCTTTAATTGCTCTTAATTAGTCACATTTAATTGCTCTTTAATACATGTTTAGTTTGCTTGCTTTGCTACTTTGGTTTTGCATAATTGTTTGTGAATTCATAAAAGTGACTTGGTGATGCTGGGAAACAAGTTAAGATTTTAGAACTTAAGAAGTACATATTAAATAAATGCCTCTCAACTACTTCAAAGGATTTTCTTTTTCCGCCTATGATAACTATCTATGAATTATTAGATTTACAAGAAAAGCAGTATATTGCAAGATGGTTGTTTCTTTTACATGATGTCATTTCATCTATATGATTTTGAAGGTACTCTTTCTGTGGCCAAATCAATATACTTTGAGTTAGTGATGAGTTACAAGTGCAAATAAATGATGCTATGGATTGACCACCATGATCTCTATCATTTATAAGATTGTAGTTTAGGCCTAGCTATTGACTAAAAAATATTATCTTAATTATTTACCGGTTTGTGTTTTCATTTGCTCTCAGAATAGATTCTGAAGTCTCAAATATACAAAAGAAACTCAAGGACATGAAAAACCTGGTGCCCCTTAATGAAGTTGGCAAGATATCATCTGAAAGTGCATCATGCATATCAATAGAGGTGGGTGACTTTTAACTGTTCTTGGTCATCTTTGATCTGCAGTCTGATGAGGTTTCTAGATGCTGCAGTTATAAGTTCAAAGAATCTCAGTATCACGTGTTTGGTGGTTTATTCTTTAGAAGAATGTAATCTGGGTCATGCCTAATTAAAATTGTCAACAAATGCTAATCATATGCGTAAGAATTGCTTGATTATAGGAGGATCAGAATCCTCAGTCAGAATCAGTCACTAAGATCAGACCATAGATCCAGACTGAAATTATGATGCTACCAGCATAATAAATGCACTTGCAAAGAATATATCCTAAGAAAGTCACACACTAGGCTGTATTTGGATTGATGGATCTGGATTTGGATTTGAAAAAGTGATTTTAAATGACTCCACTTCAAAAGAATTTGAAATCCATTCATATTCATCAAAACTAAGTCCAAAATTAGAATGAAAGGATTTGAAATCCTTTAAATTTAGAATTGTCCAAACATATTCTTAGGATTTGTTATGAACAATTTGAAATTCATGATTTCAAATTCTTCAATCCAAATGGCTAAATAAATGACTTCACCAAGTTTGCTGATGGTCCTGGTAAAAGTTATGGGGTCTATGCTTAGCGTCACATAATTTAAGCCATCTCCTGTAGAAAATATGTTTCCATTCTAGAGCAATAAACCTACCAATGAATCATTTTACCCTCATTAGGCATAACTTTAAGATTTTACTGGAAGATGACCTGTATAGAGCTGTAAATGCTCGATCCTGGTTCATCTTTGCCTTAATAGTTCATGTGAAGATCTCTGGTTAATCTTTGCCCTTAATACTTTAATGTAAATAATTCCAAGTACCACATTTCTGATTTTGATCAATTTTCTTGGGCTGCTACAATAAATACAAAACTAAAATAAGGAATCTGGATACATTGAGGTTGCCGTCTTTGATTCTTGCAGAATCTAAAGGAAGCACTTACACATATTAGACTTTGTTCCCGATTGGAGGAGCTTCTACATTTGAAGAAACTCATAAAGAATGGGGATTCTCCAGCAGCCCATAATCACAAGGTATTTCTCAGTGCTTATTTTTCTGGGAGAAATTGCAGAATCAAATAGAATAATCAATTGGGATTACATTATTCATTTCCAATCTTTTTAATCTCTGATATAGTCTGACTTACAGCATATCTACATTCTACTTTTAAGCATTGGTTGAAAGTGAGGAACTCTTTCAATAACATACAAATGAATGCGCCCTCTGATCTTGAGTTGGAATTCAAATAATTATAACATAGCTAAGATCTATCAAATATTTTGCTTGGTCTTAGTGCTCTAATCGGCATCATGCATATGATCATTGTGCAGGTTGATAAACTAAAAATATTATCAGAATCTCTTGCAAGCTCTGCCTCAAAAGCGGAAAAGCGCATGACAGACAATAGGTTTGTAGTTGTTACAAATCTTTCTTACATTCATCATCTCTTTGCCAGCCACAACACCAACAATATAACTTTCTAGATTCTTGGTGAAAATGATTGCAAGCACTTGGAAGTTGTCACTGAATGAGAGTCCTTAATGAGTCATCATCTTTTCTTTCTACATAATATCTTTTATCATTTAGCATCAATTCGTTATTTTCTACCAAATCTTGACCTAGCCTTTAACTTCAATAAAATACATAATGTCAATAACAGACCTTAAAGTCTCACGAAAAACATCAAACTTCAGAAGAAACTTTGATGTTTCAGTTTGAATTGAAATATAGCTTACCTCCACATGTATGAATGTCTGCAGACAAGTATTTCTCTGATATGTTCTTTTGTTCATTCTGCAAACAGGATACAGAAAGAAGAAGCTCTTAAATTTCGTGTAACCAAAGCCAGTGAAGTCAGCCTACTTGAAAAGGTAAAATATTTATCAACAACTCTTGATGCTAATAGACGCAGATGCCTTATAAAGTTCTAAACTATGAAATGTTTAGTAGCTCCCACAGTTTAAGTCTTCTTCCCTCTGTAAATTGACGTGTACTCTGCAGCTTCTTATTTGTTATGGCTGCTTAGATGTTTCTTGTGCGCTGTTCATAGTGTTTATAAAGCTTCCTCCAATTACAAGTTCTTTCACATTGGACTTGCTAGAACAAATTGTCACTTTTATGTGTTATTTCCTAATAATTTCACAAGTTGTATTGTCCTTTACTTTAAAAGTACACCTTCCTCTTTCTCATGCTTGCAGCTGTTTCAGTATGTTAAAAATCAAACATCCTCTAACAACTTTTCCAGTTGCTTAGCAAGCAATTCTTCGGCGAAGCTGCTACAGAACAAATCAAGACTAGATTACTTTTCATTTATAATATTTATGTTTTAATTTAATGAGAAGGGAAATCATGGATTATGCTTGTTATCTGCTTGAACTCAGGAAACATGTTGTTCAAATATGTCATGCATACAATCTCCAACTTTTTGTCCCATTCTACTAGATGTGACAGAGCTGAGTATAATGGCCTTTCATAGGAATTGACTATTGAAATCAAAGCTCTTGAACGGAGAAAAGATGAGCTTGAAGAAGAGCTGAAAAAGGTATTTGGTACATTTCTACATTTTCCGGATAGTTTATTCATCTTTGGAAATTTACGAGTCCAACTTTTACTATGTCTAGATTCTATTGAAGTATTTTGTGTTATCTAGCAGCTTCCCTTTAAATTGATGTAAAATAGGTGCAGCTCCACAAATATCTCTGTTTCTTTTGGAGTCCCTGACAATCAAACAGAATATGAAGAATTGATCCATTTGAATTTGATTAGATTTGCATTATCAAGAGTCATAATTACAGTGCTGAATATTGACATAGTGCATTCAAAAGATTGCTTGAACTTCAAACAAATTACTATAGATAATGTCTTGCCTTGACCCATATCCATATGTTCAGCTTTCTCAATTGTGCCTCAGTGGGTAATATTCGTATTTACATTTATTTGCATTCTGGTTCTGTATTCTGTCCGTGCTTCATCTTGCAGCATTGATTCACTACCTTTATGATAACAAAATCTCCTAGAAGTTGAACGATTCACTATGTCATCAGTCAGAAATATCTTCCAAAATTATGACGTCAGGAGGAAATATAATTTACCGGCCAAGATTATGCTAATTTATGATTTACATCAATTTCAATCATACTTGTATGCAGATTCCATATTGAGTGATTTATGTGATCATGTCTAACTAACATGTGATTCCATATTAAGCAATAATGTTATGCCTAATCAGCTTATATTTAGGTTACCACTGCCTTGACTTCTTCACGTGCTCGCCTTCACAATGCCAGGGAAGAAAGAGATCAGTTTGATGAAGCTAGTAATCAGATAATTCAACACTTCAAGGTGAAGGTAAGATAGCTCTTTTGCAAGCTAGGATAACTGGAAGGCTACCAAGGTATTTGGAAAGTAACTACACACTCCATTTTACGCATACCAATTGTCTAATTTGTCAAGTGATGGTCCTCTTTAGGATGATGAGCTGTCAAAATCTATCGCTTCATATAGAGCAGAAGGAACAGTTTGCAACACATTTGTTCATTTTCTTGAAAACACCTGGGTCTTCCAGTCATCATGTGCTAAACAAAAGGACAAGCGGGTCAAGTAGGTTCTCTCACTTTGAAGCTTTTACTTCCGTTCGTGCTGAAATTTTTAGTTACTCTTATCAATAAACCCCTCATCCATTTGCACTTCTTCTATCCTCTTAAACAGTTAAAGAAAAAAAGCTCCATCTTTACTCATTTAATTTGAGATAATAAATATTATGGATCTTCACATTTTTGTAACTATTGTCAACTTTTTATGTGTAAGCGATGAGTTGGAGAGACATCGGGAGTACGTCGTGACACTGGCTACAAGTCTTTTAGCTGCATACAAGGTACTTAACAGCCCTCATATAAAATATTTGGCCAGATGCAATGCCAGGCATGTCATTTAACTTGTTACGTATATCTGTGTCATCTTGAACAACCAGGATGAGTTGGAGCCTGCTCTTTCTTCCATTCGGAAGCTTGTGGAGAATTTGAAAAGGTATTTCCCTTAGTTATTTTGGAAAGTGATGCCTAGCCAGGCACATCTCTAATCCCCGGTTCTTCCAGGTCGGATGGGACATCGGCCACAGAGGAAAATGATGATGCAGTTAATTCAAGGACAGCTCTTGAAGAACAGTACCAGGCTACAGCAAACAAGGTATAAATGTCCAATGTTAAAAAGGTCCTCGTACATGCATATATTCGGTTTGGGGTTTATCTACTAGAAACGGTCTCATTTCCTTCTGACTGTTGCAACGAATGCCTTGTATTTTATATTCTGATTTCATTTTTCTCTCCATGCTCGCTGGTGGATGATTGTTTTGTAGGTCGTAACCACATTGGGCGTAGTTGAAAGCATTAAGAACCAGTTTTCTACTCAACAAGTTGAGGACTCAAGGTGAATTATGCCTCTCATTTTCATTAAATGCTTGGATGACTATCAATGGCGCCTATCTAGTGATGTAGCTTTAAACTTCTGAAATATTACCAGGAAAAGTGATGGAAAAGTCAAGGAATTATTAGACACACTTGAAAGTATCAAAGCTGAATTTGAATCCATTGAGAAACCAACTTTGGAATCTGTGGCCCCAATTATGAGAGAAGGGACACCATCAACGGCAAGGACCTCAGAACTCCCCCCTCTCTCTCCTAGAAAGCATCAGAATCCGACACTTGAACTTGATCTTGCGTCAACCTCCAGAAATGAGGGATCAAGAGGAATCTCATTGGGTTTTAATCCGATAATAACTCTGCCTTTGGTTCGAAGTATGAGCACCAAAGTACCAGGGACAGCACAGTTGGAACCTCTAGAAGTCCTTGGACTTGATGGCAAGAAGTCTTCAGATGCAGAGGCACAATTGTCCAAGTTAAAAATGGAGTTGGAACTTGAGAACCATAGCAGAGGCAATTCCATGGAGGGGATTATTGACTGGGAATTTGATGAGGTGATTGACAAAGAACCAAGAAAGAGTGTATAAAAAATCAAGAAATCTGCTCATTTGAGGCCAATGAGTTAAGAAGCTTCAGCATTCCATAATCGCCTATACTGTTTATAATTCCTACATTCCAAAGGCCCTGTTTCTGTATCCCTCGAAAAAGGGTGTATGAAACTTTTACTAGATTATGATAGTTCGAAGATGATTTCTTGGATCACAATGGTCCACTGTTGTCAACTACAAATCTTACAATTCAAACTCTTTGGACTGTGGTTGCCCTAGAGTTGTGTAAGATAAATTAGACATGTGGAAGAGCCAATCTTATAGGATATTTGTAATTGTTGCCTTTCGAGAGAGTTTTCTTGTTTCTTCTTCCTTGTTGTTTGACAATCACCAATTGTAAAGCGTGAAATTATTATCATAAAATGAGTTTACCATACCTAGAACAAGCCCAATAAATTGAGATTCAAAAGTTGAAATATCACTTGTGCGATTTTCTACAATGTGAAAATGCATTTCTTTAGATTGTTTTGAATGTAATGTCTGGCAAATAGAGCAGCTTTGGAATTCTAACATTCATCTTCTGCACTCTAATAAAAGTTCTGACAGTAGAGTGAATGAAGTATATATTACTCAGAAATCAACTCTCTCTCGATTGAATTACATGTGTTTCATCGCTAAATTTACATATCACATTACAGCCTTTCTTGCCTTTTGAAGTGTAGCATTGTTGGAAAGGCTGTCTTGGAGCTGCTCTTTGGCACCAGAAAAGCACCTCCCCACTTTTGGTTGGAAAAAAGAAATGTGAATATTTGTGTTGGACGGGACGTGCAGTGCAGTGCAGCTCTCGGTTCATCCAAATCCGTTGGATAGTCAAATTTTGCCCTCTCCACTCCATAGTTCTAAGACTTGGAGCAATACAATAAGATCAGTCAGAGTGGAATGAATAAAGCAGGCATTACATGTCACGAAGAAGCCATTAGAATTGGGCCACATCAGAAAAAGGGCTCAGAGCATCCTCCTTCAATTTCTTGAGCCTGTCAGATGACATGTGGTAAATCTGATTGATGTACATGTCATCGATGGCCCCTTTACTTATTCTCTGTATAGTAAAAAGAAAGAAAAAGGAAAGAATCAAATGAAGCTTTTATCACTACTTCTCATTCTAAATAAATCCTTTTATCTTCCCTTTAATAGTTTATATTTCCAAATGAGTTACTATGTAAAATTAAAGGTAGGGCTAAAACTTGAGGCAAAGTCCTAGTGAACATAGATTACAAGGGAGGGAAAGTCACTGCTACAAGAATGTGCAAACAAAAGCCTCGAGCTTGGGATGTATATATAATTCTTTTTTCATTTAACTATGCTTGAACAACAATAAAATTATGAACCCAAGGGTAGTTATATGTCAAAAAACCATGTAGTTTGATGTCTCCAAAACAGTAATAAAGATGGCCAAAACATGTTTTTGACCAAGTCAAGTAAGGATAAGTTAAAAATTTATTGGCATTGAGAAGATTTATTAATAAGTAAGAAGGGGGTGCAGAAAACCAGGTTTTGAGGAATGGGCTGTTTTCCAATTTAAGTGTTATTTTGGCAGAGAAAGTTGTGGATGTTGCAGTAGGAGTAGGGGGTAGGCCACCACTATTCAAATTTTCTTATTTCTTCATTAAAAAAGAGTGATGTTTTTGGAGTCTTGCACACACAAATCCGCACCCTATTATGCCTATGCAGAGCCACTAAGATCCACCACAAACTAAAATTATATAGTAATTTGAATTCCAGTTTATGGGAATCTTTCTTGTGATTAGACTTGTAACTAAATATGGTTTTACACAAAATTCCCATTTTCATTTAGAGTAGTTTGTTTTCTTGCAACCTTGATAATGGTTTGGTTCAGTTGTAATGAATTTGCAGCCAAATACACTAAGACATGGCGCTCTGAGGAGGCCATCCACCAGACAGAAACAGTGTTTTCTTTTGTTTGAAACTAGACAGAAACAGTGTTGGAGATGGACATTGTGTGCTTATGTTTATCCATTTCTTTAACTGGCATTTTTGTTCTAATTTCAAGATTTGGAAGAGCTTAAAGAATTTAGGTTATAAAAGGAAAAATATACCTGACATTTTCTTACACCACTTTCATGCTTTTCTGACTTGGAATCATCCCTCCTTTTAAAGGATGCTCTGCTTTTCTTCCTTTCCTTCACTCTTCAATAAGCTCACCTCCCCATAAACACACACACACACACACACACACATTGAGAGAGATTGGTGTTTCAGTTTCATGAAATGGCCAAGAATCTCTCATTACATGATTTTGCAGATGAAGAAGACTACATAGACATGGAGCTGACTTCTTCACCCTCTACCACTCTTTGTTGCTCCTCAAACTCTTCTCCACAAAGCAGAGAATTTGAGTTCCAAATGTCTCTAACTTGTGGCGAGAAAGAAACCACCACTTTCCCAGCTGATGAGCTCTTCTACAAAGGCAAACTCCTCCCTCTCCACCTTCCCCCACGGCGGCTAATGGTGGAGAACCTCCTTCTCCAGAGCTCCACCACCACATTTGATATTACCAAAGAGCCCTTCGAAGAAGATCAGTGTTACTACTCAATGCCATTCCCCACTTGCTCAACAGCACCTTGCACCAACACTTTGAACACTCCATCAGATTCTTGCAACATTTCTCCATCAGAATCTTGCAGGGTGAGCTCTGAGCTGAACCCTGATGACTATTTCTTTGAATGGTCCACTGAATTAAGCAGCTTCATCAATAATCACCCCACAAAACAGTCATGGTCCAGGAAGCTGAAGCTGATTAAGCATTCCATTCTTGGTCAGAAGCTGAAAGCTTCAAGGGCTTATCTGAAGTCTCTATTCAGCAAGTCTAATTGCTCCCACGAGTCCTCCGCCAAGGCTAATTGTAATGCAGGAGCTCAAAACTTACCAAAACCTGAAGAAGCTTCAGCTTCAAATAAGTACTTCAAGATTTCCAGGGAAAAACCTTTCGGTAGAGCTCCGTATCCAACGACAGTAGGTACTACAATGAGCAACATTGATAAAGAGGACAATGTCCGCAGGAGGTCATTTTCCAGTGCAATTAAACAACATTCTCCGACCAAGTGCTTATCTTCATCCTCGTCGAATTCTTCATCCGGTGCTTCCTCTTCATCATCATCATTTTCGCTTAATTCGAATGGTTTTCATGAGCTACATTTTCTTAGGAGGAGCAGCAGTGCCACTGAGATTGAGGGGTCAATTGAGGCAGCCATTGCTCATTGCAAGAAGTCTTACCAGCAGATTCTTGATTCAAGAAACTCACCAAGGGAGCCTGGAATTTGTTCGTTTTCTCCCTCCAGGATTCATTGCAGATGACGAATATTCAAAAGGGACCAGGTCTTTGTAGCATTTGATGGTTTCCATATTACATAATCTAAGAGAAAATCCAAATCTGGACAAATAAAAAATTAGCATATTTGTGATGTTCAATCATTTGAGATTTTGGATTATACTGCACATAATTTAGACAAGTATCTAGATTGCTTCTGTATAGACTTGCTGTAACAACTTAAGAGTTCATGCTGTATTCAATAAAATTGATGGTTGTGGCAGTTTCTTGTTCATCAATATCTGTAATTGTACTCCAAAAGATTGTATCTTTCAAAGATATGGCACTATTTGTTTATACTACCTTATTGCAAACAAAGCTATAGCTTTAATCTTGATTTAGTACTAAATTTGAAATCCTGGCTTTATGACAGGCCCAAGAATAAGGTGAAAGGAAAGAAAAGTACTCCAACCTTTTCAGAGATGAAAAGAAGTCAGAAGACTACAAAATAAACAACTTTCCAAACACCCAATGTGGCCAACTTTTTTAGCCAAGTGGACTCCACTTTTCTAGTTCTGCTTGCTTGGAACGCCTTATTATTTTTGTGGGTTTTTTGTGCAGTCAAGTGGTTGCCAAACTTGAAGAGTTTAGAAGTATTATCAGCTTAGGAGCATCTACGGTACTAATTAAAAAAAAAATCGATTTTAACAGGCCTGAGCTGCAAATTCCAACCATCACAAGAATCCCTTCTCTTTGTACTTGGTTAGGATGTGAGATAAATGTCTCACAGATGAAAACCTCAACAAAGTGAAAATGTGATATGTTTTCTCTTTGTCAAAGCAAAAAGCAGCAAAAGATGTTCAGGGAATCTTCCCATTACTTGTATGACAGAACCTTTTCATTTTGATAAAGGGAACTTGATGGTATATTTTTATGAGAAATGGAAAAACTGGATGAGCCATCCAAATGATGGCTCAAAACAGAGTGAAAAGGAGAACTCTCTCTCTCTCTCTCTCTCTCTCTCTCACACACACACACACACACACACACATTCTCTCTCATAGAGATATAGGAGAGCAGTAAAGCAAATAAAAGTGGTTTTTAAGTACTAAAGTTTTATGTTATACTTCACCTTAATAAAGAAAAAGCATAAAGTTAGTCCTGCAGTTATGACTTTGACGTCTTCATAGCTATGAAGACTTCTTCATAAGTAAGCTGCAAAAGCTTTTCAAGAGCTGGATCGAGCGTTTGCTGATTGGTTCTGTAACCACATTCTATCTCACCATCTTTGTTTAGCTTATACAGAAATCTGTTGTGAAAGAAGAATGCCGATGCATATTCCACCAGGTTAAAATCTTCCACTGATCTATGACAGTGTAAACTCTTAAATTAGGTGGTGAATCATTACCATCTGAAAACCTGTCCCAACAACAGTAAAAAGGAAAAACAAGAAGATGCGAATGAATGACGAAGGAAAAAAGGACAATTACCGGAATGTAATAGTACGGTTACCCGAAAGAAAGGAACAAAAAGAAAAGAGGAGGCCTGAATGAAGAACTTTGATATGCAAACAAATGACCTCACATGCTTTCTTAGTTCCTGCTATACACCAATCGTTGTCCTAATGAATTGGTCATCTGATAATTGGCATCACGAGACTATGAAAATATCAATCAGTAAGTAGACATTATAGAGCCCTTCTAAATCAATAATGCACAATTATTTCTCTTCATGCATATCAAGCATCCAACGTTGTATCAACAAAATATCCGTTCTCTTCATCTGTTGAAAACTAGACGATAATCGAAAAGTGCCAATCGAGTTGTTAACACTGTTAAATCAACATTATTGGCCTCAAGTACTTCCAATATCTCTCTTTTCCCTTTTATTTTAACATTGAAAAGATAAAGAGAAAGTCTTCTGATTTTGCAATTCACAATCAGGTTACTCACTCAATCTTCGCCCCGAAATCTATGAGCCAAAAGCTTAGTTTCTACACAAATGGTGTTTAAAGTTAGGCTTAAAAAGACCAAATATGAAGTTGTTTACCAAACATGCCTTTGGTCATGTCCACTCATTGATTGGAATATTGGCCAGTATTCAAACTTACAAGCTTTGAGTATACTGCAAGAACAGTTTGCACATGTATGTCTATCCAAAAATACATGGACACACTGGCAATATATAGGACCAGTTCTCTGGAGAGGTCTGTGGATATTTCCTTATTTAAGGAAAAAATACAAGGAACCAGCTAGCTTCAATTTCTTGCTGATGCTTTGCTATTGAGTTTTTCGCTACAAAGTGCTCCTAATCCTATGACATTCCCACAGTATCTATACAAGAAATTGATTGAAACAATTGAGAAGAACTAAACCTCTCTTTTTCTAAGGCCATTCTACATTCTGTCTCCCTAAAATTTCAGTTCAGTAAACTAAAGAAAAAACGATTTCCTGGACACCAAACGGATAATATCACAGTATCGATGGAATGAGGTGTGTGAATCATTATTTCAACATCCTAGGATTGTTTGTGAATGATAAAAGCAATCTACATATAACAATAAGCCCAAGAATGTCTCTGCGGACATTTGGATATCAATTTTGACCACTTTAGAGCCCCAGAGGTTGCACTTAGTGGGATTGGAGGTAACGATAACAACAGGCTCACAAATCCAATCCTGTGAAAATGTTATCCTTAGAAAAGTAGAATTTTCACACACACAAACACATGCACACAGAAAAGTCTTCCTATGACGTGCAGTTTGCTAATTGCTAAAGGAAGAACATCCAAGATGGAGGACAAGGGTTGATGTTTTCCAAATAGCACAGTGGCTCTGATTTCAGGACCATCTAAGCATTACTCCACAGTTTTGTTTTGGCGCCTTTGGATCGACACTCTTGTTGGTTGATACACTTTGTTTGCATCTGGGCCATGGTCCAGGTACCCATGTTAGAAGAACAAACACAGCAATTTGTTCAATGAATTTGCAGAAATGCTTGAAAGCGAAAACTCAGTATTCATACGGCTTAGTTCCTGAAAAAGCCTAGGTAGTTCAATGCACTTTCTAATGATCCTATACTAGAAAGCCGAGGTGCGTTCATTGCACTTTCTAATGATCCTAAACTAATAATGAAGTACTGATAGAGACAAGTCTGCATGAACTGAGTTAAAAAGTAATACAATAATACTCGTCCAAAGGAAAAATTTAGACTCGTTCATGTATTAGTTATGATAGATTTTATAGATGGCTTTGCTACTCAAGAATGCCAACAATCTGGTTTACCGACATTCATGATAGATAGGAGGAGAATGATGCTCCTCTCGCTGCCTATATATACTCGAAGTGAACCACAAAGAAAAAAAAAATGAGAACAAAATTCAGATGTAATGGAAGTAGAAAACGGAAACTTGTATTACATCTCATCTTCATTTCTGGTGGCAGATACATATTCAAACTGGAAAAAGAAAAAAAGAAAAAGAAACGTGAGAACAAAAGTCAGGATTTGATGAAACAGAAAACAAAAACTTGTATTCAATTATATCTCCATCTCTGTTGGGGTTTTCAAGCTTCGTTTAATATGTTCATTTGGATACTTACAGAAACAAAAAGGTTAGAAATAAGGCTCCATTCAACTATGAAATTTGAACCTAAATTGCAAAATCATTACATTGAAGTACAATGGGGAAAAAGATCACGAAAAGGGGGTAAAAGAAAGAAAATTGAAAAAACAGCAACTATGCGGGGAGCAAACTGGTATGACTGTGTTAAACAAACATTGTTATGTTACAATTCCCAATCAATCAAATGATGAGCCAGAAGTTATCCTCTGCTTTGTTACTTTGAGGACGCAATAACCTCTTTCGATCCTAAGACGACCAGAATCATGATTAGTCTCTTCTCTTGTCTCAAATTCATCCTTAACCCACCAAATATTCAGTTCCAAGAGCCTAATTAAAGTTCACAGACCTCAAAAAAAATCTATATGCGCATACGTGTGGATTAATCTCTTTCTCTTGTTGCATCACATTGCTCTCCTTTCTTCATCTTGTGTTTTATAACATAAGAAATCCATGTTAAATAGAAAAAATTCAGTCAAATCCATTCCTCGTATCAAATAGCATATATTGGGTTTACTTCTGAATCGGTGTCTGAGTGATGCCATGAGTTTGTTCCACTCCTTGAAGACTTCTCTTTCTTCCTCACTTTCCGTATCCTTCTGGACTTCACAACATAATAAGTCATAGCACTTAGAACCCCAGCCATTGTAACTCCCCCTATTACAGTGACAAGAACTGCAGCCCATCTATTATGCCGCCCCACAACTATGTAAGCTGAAGCGATGAAAGCCACTGTGGTGCAAACAGAAGCCAACCACATCAACTTATTGATCACCTCCACAACCCGTCTCTCAGATTTTATTTCACCTCTGACCACTGTAATTTGTACAACAACAACAGCCAAGGACGTGAAAAGTGCAACAGCATTAGAGATGAAGAAGACCTTGAAAGATGTGCTGCTTGCAACCACCGCCGCTCCACTCTGATCATCACCTCCAGGAACAGTGAATATGGCAGCAAAAGCAACTGTAGCGAAGAGGACAGCCACCACAGTGACTGAATTAGTCGCATTGTTTATCCCTTCTCTGTGGAGCTTTCTAAGCTCCTTTGCTATACCATTAACATTTTTGTTTGTTTTACGAGCTTGTTCAAGCTGAAAATGTACATCTTTCTTAATTTCTGAGACAGTTTTCCGAAGCTCATCCCGAGGCTGGTTCAGTTCATTGGCTCTGATAGCACCACAACGAATCAAATATTCTTTTATTTCCAGAGTTTCTGCAGATGGAGGGAGCCCTTCAGCTATGTCAAGAGCTGTTTTGTGGTCTCTTGACAATGCATTGACATTTGTATCCCGGAGCAGTAAGAGCTCCTGCACAATCTGCAATCACCCCAAAGACTCCAGTCATTGAATTGCAAATTTAAAACAATTTCCTTGCTCTAATGATACCAAGAACAAGCTGAGACCTGTAATGGTGATGCAAAACATTGAACTGCTTAAATTCTTTTGGGACCCAAAAGATCAATATGTAGCTGATGCCAATTGCATAATACGAGTGATGAGGAAAACATAAAAACTAAAAGCTGCTTGGTGCACTATAAATGTTAAAGATCATTCATAATAGCATTAGCTTTCCTAATATCTAAATTTTCTAACATGCTCACTTGAGGATCAACTGAAGCCTGGAAACATGAAGCGCATTTAGATCAAATGTAACATTCAACATGAAGATTAGGAACAAACGGTGATAGATGGACTTAATAGAATTAAATCAAAAGGTCATGCGCAGGAATAAAGGTAGGAATTACCTCAGCGCGCTTTTTCCTGACGGCTGTATGTAACGCAGTGTTACCAAATTTGTCTGGGAGCATCACAATGGCTGCATCTGCCTGCAGAAGCAACCTAACAACAGCACCACTAACACCTTTAACAGCCATGTGCAGTGCAGTTTGTCCTTTCTTATCAGTCCTTCTGGCCAGTTGAGGGTCCTTCGCGAGCAATGCCTTGACAATATCTGCATGGCCTTGGCGGGCAGAAAAATGTAACGCATTTTTACCATTGGATCTTGTAATCTCAAGCAAGCTGGGATCCTTCAAAAGCAATTCATTGACAACTGCCAGATGCCCTTTTGTTGCTGCTGAGATGAGAGGAGTTGCATTTAACTGAGCAACTGTTTTGGTTAGCTGAGGATCATGCTCTAGCAGCAGCCGGACAACATCTGCAAAGTACAACACAAAGAGAGAGTTACTATGTACCATGAAAGAAAAAGTCTGCATACTACTGAGCACCAAAGGAAGGATGATATACACACAATTATGCAATTATTGGGGAATTCTATCCGGTAGTTTTCTGGCATAAAGATCATCATTTTCCTAGGAAATCCACATTGTGTGATCACCCAATACAAAAACAATCAGTCTATTCAAACAATCTAATTCACAACTAAGTGGAGAAAGAGTTCAATTACCATGATGACCTTGATTGGCAGCAATGTGCAACGGATCAAAACCCGACCTATTCTTCAACCTAATCCCTTCTTTCGTTGTAAAAGGCAACAACTCCTTCACCACATCAATGTACCCCTTCTCTGCAGCTGTAAATAGTGCTGTCTCCCCCAATTCATTGACCTCATTCACTATAACGGCCCTGATCTCTGCCACCTCAGCATCAAACTCAGCTCCGCTCAACGTCTTAAGCATTTGCTCATCAATTTCCGACAATATCTGTCTCACTGTTGCCACATCACCCTTCTGCGCTGCTAAATGGAGCTCCGTGTCATTGTGGCGGCCTGTGACCTGCTTCACATACTTCTTTTTTCCTGCTTGGTCCATTCTTTTGCCGGAGTTCGAAACTACTAAAGCTTTACCGGAGTTTGAAACCACCAAGGCCTTCCCGGAATTCGAAATGCCTAATGATTTGTTGGAGTTGGATACTATCATCCTTGGCGTTCGAGGCGAAGGCAGAGGCGAAGGTTTTGGTGACGGCGAGGGGCGCTCGAAGTCTAACCTCATTTGCACACCCCTCTCGCCTGTTCAACAGAATGATCGTCATCGTAACTCGAAACATAACAAAGAAACTACGTTCCTTTCTCGCTTAATTTTCATTTTAATTGGAAAAATCACGACAAAGAACAGATAAAGAATCGGAAGACTCCACATTTCAAATCTAAATTTTGTTGAATGAGGGAATTGAAGCGTCAAAAGTCAGAACAGAAACATAAAAACTCTTCCAGATTCCGATCAATTTGTATACAATTTCCAGCAATTCATTCTCGTAGAATCTAAGCCAGCTGATTTTCATTACGAAATTCACCACAATTTATCATCACATCAGTGATCAGAGTACGTACCTTGTCCTTGTCCCTGTCCCTTGATGGAAGCCATTATGGGGAACAAAAAACAAAAAGAAAAAACGTCGTCTTTTTTCCGCTAATTAAACCTTAATTCGTTCTCGTTTATCAGATTATTATGTTCACGGCTGCAGGGGCAAGTCAGCGGCAGGTCAAACGGCGGAGTTGGCGGCGGTGGAAAGCGGAATTGAGGAGGAGGGCGGGTGGGGAATAGGAGGTTGACGCCGCCGGGCCTACCATGTCGCAGCGCGTCCAATTTGTAGCAATATTTTTTTAAATTGAAGTCATACTAACAAATAATAATTGATGTCACACTAATATTATTTTATTAATTAATTTTCTCAATACTATTTTAATTTCATTTCATTTAAAATAAAACACAAGGAAAGATACCCTGTAAGAAATGCGGCGGACAATATGCAATGTAAGGAAAAGGACAACTGACTAATGACCATCATTTTGTGCAAACTTCTTTACTTCTTTTTCCCTCCTCCTTTCTCCTTACAACTTAACTTGGCATTCCTATGCTGCCAAAAAGGACCAAAAATTGTAACTTCACTTCTCCTTTTTTGTTTTCATCATGACATTACACTTTCATTTTATACTTTTTGTTCTCTATTTTTGTCAAAATCTTAAAATTAAAAAAATTCGACAGCAACTTTACAAAAATTTTGAAATTATCTCAATTGGGAAAATTCAATATATTTAGTTCGATAAATTCTGTAAAATAACGTATCCATGTATTGAGTTTTTCTTAATTTGAAAATTATTGTGAAAATCTCATAAAGTAAAGGACGAGATGTGTCCCTTTGTCCAATTTTGGACGTCCCATAAATTAGAAAATTAAAAATATTAATTTTTTTATTTTATAAAACTAAAAATATAATTTTGTCATGTTTTTACTATTATCATAAAGTAAACAATATGGATTAAGAATAAAACCCCAAAATAAATTCAAATTGGGCCTTGAGCGCAAGCCCAAAACATACAAAGAAAAGAAATAGCTAAGTCCAATTGGGCCTGTCATTCCAGCCCACTACTGATCAGTCCATCTATGTATAAAGGTATTGGTACTGGGCTGAGGTAGAAGCCCATAACAACAAGGAAGAAAGAAGATTAGGTTGGTTGGTGACCACAAACGAGTTCATCATTGCATTATTACAACAGAGGGAAAATATAAAAAAAGGAAACATGCAACTGTTAATTTTATCTGTAACTGTGTGTTGCTTAATGAAGTCAAAGGACATTTACAAGGGGAGGAAAGATGTGGTGGCTTCAACTGATCGTCATTTAATGCAAGAACAGTTTAGTTTGCAACCCTATCGCAAACTGTTCCGCAGAGGTTTATATGGGAAATTGCTGTGGACGTGTCTGGAAATCCGGCCACCAGAATCATGATCCTCCTCCCCCTTATAAATACGGATCGCATTTTGAGAATTCGGTACCAAAAATTGAGAATTCCAACATGGGGTTGTGTTTGCCGTATTGCGACGTGGATTCCAGCCTGCGGGGTCTGGCTGGGAAAGCTGAGGGCTTCGGCCGTCTTGCCATTGGCGGTTTACATGGCGCTGTTTACTGTGTTACCACCTTAGCTGGTGAGAAAAGAATGTTGCTTTGTTTTGATTTTTCGTTTGTTTTTGTTGTGTTTGATGCAAAAGTAGTTGTCTCTTACAAACCAGGATATTCATGTATAAGTATAACTGAAATGAAGGAAGAATGTTTGATGAGATGAGAATGCATCACAGTTCTTGGACTTTAAGAGATATTGACAAAAGGGTTCAGTCATAGCTTATAAATGAAACATTTCTCGAGAATTTCACCTTAAAGATGAGATTTTTTGCTAATGCTTTCATTGCAACTATTACTTGTCACTGTATTCTGTGGTGGGGATTGTATGCTTTCTTATATTTCTTTCATGTTCATCCGGATTCTTGTTTAGACAATTGATGTTTTGTTCTGCTGAAAAAAGTAATCCAAGTGTTAGATATAGAATGCCTGTGCTGTCTTAATAAGTATGTTCTAGTCTAAAATTTAATCTAGGTTCTTGATTACAAATGTTCTCTATTCTAATACCAGGTGCAATTTGTTAACCTCCTGTATGCATTTCTAGATGATGGGCCAGGTTCACTACGTTACGGCTGCCGGCAAAAGGAACCTCTATGGATCATATTTGAAATTTCAGGCACCATTGAACTCTCATCTCATTTGAGTGTATCGTCTTATAAGACCATTGATGGGCGTGGTCAAAGGATTAAGATCACTGGGAAAGGTTTGCGGTTGAAGGAGTGCGAACACGTAATTATCTGCAATCTAGTATTTGAAGGGGGCAGGGGACAGGACTTAGATGCAATTCAAGTAAAACCAAATTCGAAGCACATCTGGATAGATCGATGCTGCCTCAGTGATTATAGTGATGGACTGATAGATATCACCCGGGAGAGCACAGATATTACTGTTTCTCGGTTTGCCACGACTTCTTGTCCGAAATTTGATTATTTCTTGTCGTTTTAGTTGCCCTGACCTTTTTGTTGTTGCATGTAGGTGCCACTTTGCAAATCATAACAAAACCATACTTATTGGTGGTGATCCTTCCAGCATAGGTGACAGATGCATCCGCGTCACCATTCACCATTGTTTCTTTGACGGGACTCGACAGCGGCATCCGCGTGTTAGATTTGGGAAAGTGCACTTGTACAATAATTACACTAGAAATTGGGGAATTTATGCTGTTTGTGCAAGTGTAGACTCTCAGGTGAGTGTATGATCGTTTTCTGTGATTGAGAATATTTTCTGCAGTATGTTGCTTGTTTACTTGCTAACATCGATCTCTTTTCTTCTTCATGTATAGGTATACTCGCAGTGTAACATATATGAAGCTGGACAAAAGAAGGTAGCCTTTAAATACTATACAGAAAAGGTACAGTATGTACTTGTTTATAGTAGTAGAATCAATCTTAAACCTCATAGAGTATGTGTTTCTTTAATTTGAATGACATTTGAATATAGACAAACATCCAAGTCCATATGCCAATGATAGAATCCTCTGATATATGCTCTGTAGGCAGCCGACAAGGCTGAGGAATGTACTGGCTGTATTAAATCCGAAGGTGATCTATTTGTCGGTGAAACTCAACCAGGCTTATCGCCCCTCCTGAGAGAGTCTTGCGTGTTCCATCCAAGCGAATACTACGAGACGTGGACAGTAGAAGCACCAACCGATGATCTGAAACATTTTCTTCAACACTGCACAGGATGGCAAGATATCCAACGACCTGCTGATCTCCCAACTCCTTAGTTCTGTTTATTGTGTGTACAGAACTTCAAAAAAAGTATACATGAACACGCGGTATGCATTCGGTGCTTTCCGGAAACGTACCAGTCGAAATGCGTCGGTCTTGCTCTCGGTTGCATCCTTTTTTCCTCATTCTTGAGGAGCTTGTGAATGAGACTGGTAGACATTTATAAGCTAATGTGAACACTATACTTGGGATTTTCCTTGTGCTTATTTTTCATGTTGTGAGCTTTTCACCTGTGAAGTAAAAGTGAATAGCTAGAGTTTACTATTACTTTCTAATTGCTATAATTAAGTGAATCGATGAGTTTGGAAAAAGAGTTGTCCAAAAAGATGAAACCAAATCAGCCAATGACTTTGTCCGGATTGGATTTTCTGTTTCACATTCCATTTGGAGTAGAACCAGATTTTTTCCACTTTTTATTTTCAGATGCAATTTATTATCCCGACACTCTTTTTTCAAGTAACTAATTAGGAAATCGAATTACATATTGAATGTATCACAACAATTCAGTTATTGATGGTTGAGACTGATCTGAATAAGAATTTTTAGTATCAATTATTCATCTACTGAATACATGAAATACAAGGTGTATGTGTTGTACTACCAGACAAGTATAATTTTGGGGATGGTTCCTCAAAATTGTTGGAAGTGAAATATTCTTGTATCTGAGTGGTAAAACAAGAGTTGGAAGTTGAATGGCAACTCCAAAGGAAGGGGAAGAAGAATGAGTTGGATATGGTCAAAAGCGATCCCCGCAGGTCTTTCCCAACGTTCGTGACTTGCAAATTTAAACCCAGGACAGCAGAAGTCCAGGTCAAGAGACAGCAACCTCTGGCCTTATTTTTCAAACCTTAGATTGAGTGGTTTTACACTTGATTCTGACGTCTTAGCACGCCATCTCATTTCTGTCTTTCTTTTTTTTTTTTTCTTTTCTTTTCCCACCTCTTGAAAACTATAAAAGAGGAAAATCCCTTTCATTTAGTTAGTGAAAGGTGCGCTTTCCTGACCCTCAACCAAGCAATTACTTTGAGGACAAAACTAAGTCCCATATGGAGAAATTGTAAATTCAAACTGTTTGTTGGAATTTGAATTAATTATATTATAAGTTGTATAATATATTTATTGTGTGATTGACATACAATTATAGTACAGTGATCAATTATATAATAAATATAACATAATTATTTTGTAATTGATTTGGTTCGATCGAACTTAATTTCGTAAGAATTTTCCGTACCATTTGCAACTTCTTGCCGGACTTGGAAGGAAGATTTCTTGCTTCCCTAAAATTATAACTTAGGTTACGGTTGGTGAGAGTGGCCATACGATCAAATTAGAAAAATTAAACGACCAAGGATTCTTAATCTAATTTTCCTGTATGTCAATTATGAGAAGGTATTTATAGTTTTGAGCCAAGAATACGGTAT
Source organism: Sesamum indicum (assembly GCF_026168435.1). Lineage (NCBI taxonomy): Eukaryota > Viridiplantae > Streptophyta > Magnoliopsida > Lamiales > Pedaliaceae > Sesamum > Sesamum indicum. Next base: position 15,527,462 of record NC_142667.1, read on the forward strand.
TATATGACTTTATAGAATCACGCTAAAAATTTGAATTTAAAACAATTATATTACAGGTATTTAAGGTATACAAGATTTATACACATTTGATTTGGGTCGAAATATGCGATCTGCCTTATGTAGGTCCCGAGGTTATAATACTTCTCCCAGATATCGAAATGGACCTTGAGAAGAAACAAAAACATTAGGCTATTCGAGTTCGTTCTCGACTAAGATCCTATGATGCTCAAGTCAGTTCGAGTACGAAATTTATGATTTCAGGTAATAAATGAGTCATACTATAAATGCTCTAAAATGGGAATATGTATATGCCCAAATATACTATACTAAATGGGTCACGTGGCGTCATCCTAAAAGCTTTATTATCATAGATCATATGGCGGTATGATAAAACGCATCAGTCGGGTATCACGACCCGACCCGACCCGACTATATGTGCACGGATCCTGTGTTCCTTTGATATTTTTACCCTAATAAGGGCATTTTTGACCTTTTCCTTAATATATAACTAGTTCCTCTATCAACATCAATGTTGAATGTTGTATGATTTGCCAAATATTAGAAGGAAGTTGGAAATAATACATTCTTAAAATGAATACATTTGCACGTATGTCTTGTTCTACGCTAGTCCAATGAGAGTATGAGCGGGGCGGGGACAATTGAAATGACGAATCACCCCCTCACTCCTCAGTTCCGAAAAACATAACTGAGATATGATGTCCCACATCCTCAGGGGCAAATCTGACAACAGATACCGAATTTCTCGCTCTTTGCATCCTTAGACGGTGTGAACTATAAAATTCGCGATATAATGGTTCTATCTTTCTTGCGATAGAAGCCTTTATATCATCTCGGAGCTTTCTATGTGGTACGACGCACAGAGACTGCTTTTTGTACGCCTGGTTGAATGACGTATTAAATTTCTTGAAGGTTTCCTTGATCTTTTCTGGGGTATCTGCAGCCGTGAGATTAGAAGGAATAGAGTCGATGACGTCGCCCCATCCATGTCGTTCGTAGTTTGCCGCGAACTGTTTGACCGTAGATTCGTGCTTCGTGAGCCATTCATCGCCCAGGAGATATTCCAGATTTGAGGCCCGAACCTTGGCGACGACGTATTGGAGATTGTTGGCGAGGAAAAGGTAACTTAGAGACACATCGTTGTAGCATTTGGCTTTTGCGTCGAGTTTGCAGAGGAGAGCCAATATCAGCCACGCCATTTTGAGGGAAACAGGCGGCGCTGGAGATTCATCGGAATCTGGAAACCCGAAGTAAGAGTACGGGAATGAGTGCTTCGCAGGTGGAGGGGAATCGGCTAAGATGTCTGACAAAATGTTGCTGTAATCGGCAAGAATTGAGAGATAAGTCATCACCTCGGTTGTCAGATGATGAATTCCGCCGCCGAGGACCGGCGATTTCGTGGAATCTTTCAGAACAGCCGATTCGAAGTCATTTAATGCAGCTTTTACGAACGCCCCGAGCTTGATGAGCGAAGTCAGCGCCTGCGATTTGATGGTGATCGTTGACTGGAAGGAGAAAATGGAGTCAATCTCCAGCCAGTGATCGGAGATCCCGGTGTACATGTCTAGTAGTCGGAAAACTTTGTCCGCCGATCTTTTGCTGTTTTTGGCCACGTTTTCGGGAAAGCCAAACAGAATCATGGCTCCTTCTTTCGTTATTTCCGTAAAGCACGACTCTCTGTTCGAATCGGAACTCGCGAAGACGTGATCGCAGAGAATTCTCTCTCCATTGAAGAGAGTCTTCACTGCAATTCTCACGGCATTACGCCAACTCTGAATTCTCAACTCCAGAGCTTGCCAATCCATCTTATGAATCTGCGAAGAGGTATATTTCTCCACTCCAAGCCTGTAAATGCCTTCGTCAACAATCGATTTCCGAATGATTTTGTATACTTGCGTACATTCTTTGGCGTGACCAGAAGAAACCATGCATTCAGCGATCAATCTCAAATCCTCCATTGCAAGAGTTGAAGCGTCCTCAATTTCAGAAATCATCTCGTTCCCTACTCTGACGCAATCGTCATCCTCCTCCTCGAAGTCGGATGTACTGGAGGTGCGCAACGACCGAGTGGAGACCGATTCCGGATCGAGCTGGGCCCGGTTCATGGACAGAATCTGGTAGAACTCTTTCTCGAGTCTTTTCATAGCGATTTGCATCAAACTTTTGGCGCGGGCTAATTTACAAGAGGTGGAGTTATCCGTAAGCAGCAAATGCATAGCCTTCTGCAACCTGTTGACGGCTTGAATGAAGTCCCTGGCCTCTCTCCGGTTGTGGTGGAAGAGAGAAGTGATTCGGCCGACGGTTGTGGTTTGAGGATCCCATTTCATGATTGTGGACTCAACCGTAGCAAGAGTCCGATCCATCACCGTCTCAGATAAGCTGGGCTGAGACGGCGAAAACGCGAAACGTGGAAGAGAATGGGTAGAGGAAGACGGTTTCGGGGAAAAGCAAAAACTTGTCACCCCTTTTCTGGGCATTATCTCTGTGGGGAGGGAAGTTTAGAGGATATTTGGTTGGGATTTTCAAACAAAATCAGAGTGGGGGGTTGTATATAAAGAGAGAGAGGGGTGCATGCAGGAGGCCGGACCTTTAAAGTGTGTAATAAAGACTTGTTTGGATGGGACTTTTTAGAACATGTCTTGATTTTTCGGTTTTAAAGGAGAAGAAAAGGACGCATCTGTATTGACGCACGACTCAGCACTAAGTAGTAGTAATAATAATAATAATAATAATATAAATAATAATGCATTCATGCATGTATTATATATAATTTTATTAATTTAATTATATATATATATATACATTTTACAAACCACTTATTGGTATAATGATATCAATATTAATATTAAAATATGATAAGAGATCCATAAATCTAATTGACACTAGACTAGGCTATCTGTATATTGACTCTTTCTTGTTTTCTCTATTTTATACTTTAATGATAAAATTGGGCACATTTCAATAATTTCTAGAAACACAAGTCAATCAGGAACATTATCTGTTTGTATTTACGACATCTTTGCCCAAAAAGATGCAATGTTCGTTTCTTTTTTGTTTTAAAGTACTACAAGATAGTGATATAGTTAAGATGGTTATGCTATCAACATGTATGTTTTAATTAACTCCTTACTTGTGTATTAATTAATTTTTTTAGTTTTATTCCACTTTACAAAACTCAAATCATGCAATAATTTGGGTTGAATTTTTTTTATTCATTACATCATTCAATATATTTAAATTCAAATATTGATTAATATATCAATAATTCAAATCAACAAATACATTCAAATGATACAAAAAACAATAAACTGTTATAAAATGTCTACATGCAAATTCGTAAAATCCGAACTCACAACCTTTTAGCTGTAATGCCCCAACTTTATCACTCGAGCAATATCTCATTAAAAAATTAAGAAATGTATAAAGATGTGAAATGATGTCGATAACCGCTCTTAGTAAATATATCAGGAAGCTAGAGTCATCAGTTTGAATTTATAATTAGAATTTCTGGCTTTCAACTCCGTACACCTACAGAAAAGTGTACTTCATTAAGTCCTCAACTTTTATTTATTAATTTTAGGGGCGGTGAATTTGTCCTAATTTCTTTTACGTACTCAAATGCTCTGACTTTTGAGGATAGTTAATTACTAGTGATGTAGGCCGATTTCCCATTTCTGACTTTGTCCTTCCACTCTAGCACAAGGTCAGAGTGTATATATAGAGAGAGTTCAAACCAACAACTTTGTAAGTATGGGACCTCAATCTTACCAATTTAACAAAACTTCGTCAATACAAGTACATTATACATGTACGTACCCTACTTGCAATTTATGCCATGTTGCTACACAATTAATTAATTTTCCGTATAGTTGATCAGGCAATTAGAGAGACTCGACTAAACTTGTATTATTAATTTGTTGACAAAGGAGTTTGTTAAATTGAGAATGAGAAGAAAAAGTGGTTTAATTAATTAATCATTCGCTAAATCACAACGACCTCCCCTAAAGTTTGGCATAATTATGAATACCCCTCGTTGTTTGAAAAATTACCAATACCTCCTTGATTTTTTAACGGTCATCTAACAATTGGCCCAATCCATTAGGTTTTCATTCATTTTTATGGTGAACCGACTAAAATGCCCTTATGGATTAAAAATTATAATTTTATTTTTTTTTATGGACTAAGTTGATTATTTATTTATAATTTTTAAAATTTTTCATCCATTCCATTTGATTTTTTTTATAAGTTTTAATTTTTTTAAAAAAAAAATGAAAAAATACAGCGAGCAAAATTGATAATTTTTTTTATAAGAAGGTTTTTGTATTTATGTCAAATATTAGGAGAGATCGTTATAAGTTATCCTTAATTACATGTATATATGTCAAAGATAGCAGTCCAAATTCAACAAATTGGGTGTAGCTATAGGCTATAAGAATCATGAATATTTTTGTTCCCAAATGATAAAATTAGCTAAGTAAGAAGGAAAAAGATGCATGTGTATGGTGGGGATTGATTTAGTGTGAGGTGGGGTGGTGCAGGGACCGAGTTGAGGTATAGGTTAGTGTAGGGAAATGAACGTGGTAAGTGCTGCTACCAATACATTGTGTTTTCCAATTATGAAATATATATGTGGTAGGAAAAAGCATGTCATGGCCATGGGGGTTTCAAATAATGGAGTGATAAATAGCATTGGCTTTGACTTTCACAACTTGCGTATTCTTTATTTCTTGGTCTAAACGGAAAAAAGGCTAACATAATTACTAACACTTAGCATATAATATACGCATTTCAATTAATATAAATTTATGTGTTTTTCATACTCTTTTTTTTTATATATATATATTATAGAATTTCATTAAGCAGCCAAAAGAGGGTTAAATTACAACTTTTTTTTTTCTTCTGAAATTTGACATAATTATAAATAATTATTCGTTATTTGAATAATTATAAGTATCCCATTTAAATAAAAAATAATTATGCAGTTCCTAAATGGTGAAGTGGATATTACAATTTTACCTTTGTTGATTTTGAAAAAAAAAAAGTTATTTGAGAAAATGTAAAACCAAATTTGAGGGTGGATGAAATAAATATTCCATAGAGAATATTAGTCTATAAAAGTACTTTAGAAAATTCTAAAAATTATATAAAATTTTAATTTATAAACTAAAAGTGCATTTTGATAAGTTGACAATAAAATTTGGATGAAAATCTAAAGGAAACTAACTGAATGGTCTCGTTATTAAATGGATCATAAAATTAAAGGAGTATTTATAACTTTTTAAATAATAAAAAAATATTTATAACTATGCTGAATTTCAGAAAAAGTGACTGTAATTTAACTCAATAGCTAAATGTAATTGATAGATCTGAACATAGCTCTTATATAGTCCAAGGAGATTGGTGGATAACTGAGACCGCATAGCGCAGTGGATTAGCGCGTCTGACTTCGGATCAGAAGGTCGTGGGTTCGACTCCCACTGTGGTCGTTTATGCTTTTTGAAGGCGGGTGTGGACTATGTCTTGAACCCTAGAAATAGGATTATTTTAAGATTAATTTTATTATATGGTAAGATTTGATTAAGAAGGAAAGGCCATATGTCGCTAAAATGGGCCTATCAGCAACAGCCTCTCACATCCTTCCCCTTTCAACTGTCAAGACACTTTTCCTCTCTCCCTCACTTCATTCCCCTTTCAACCGTCAAGACACTTTTCCTCTCTCCCTCACTTCATTCTCCACTGCACATGAGATAAAAAAACCCTGAGAATTTCTTGCAAATTCACCAGCCATGAAGCAATTGCACAAGCAATCAACAATGCCTATCTCCCACACCCCCAAACTCTACTCCCCAAAGTCCCAGAAACACATCAGATCCCTCCCCAGATCCCTCACCTACCTCCTCAGAGAGCAGCGCCTTCTCTTCATCTTCGTCGGCGTTTTAATCGGCTCCATTTTCTTCCTTCTCCAGCCTTCCGTCAACCCTCTCTCTTCCGCCACCCCTTCCGCCGATCAACCTCCCCGCATTTTCTCTGCCAACCGCGAATCCTCAGTTCGTTATCAGGATCCCAATTATGAGCATAATTTGGGCACTCGTAATAATTATAGGTACGCTAGTGGGGTGGGGAGAATTCCGGTGGGGATAGGGAGGAAGAGGAATAGGATTGTTGTTACCGGCGGGGCGGGGTTCGTCGGGAGTCATTTGGTGGATAAGCTGATTGCCAGAGGGGATGATGTGATTGTCGTTGATAATTTTTTTACTGGGAGGAAGGATAATTTGGTGCATTTGTTTGGAAATCCTAGGTTTGAATTGATTAGGCATGATGTTGTTGAACCGATTTTGTTGGAGGTGGATCAGATCTACCATTTGGCTTGCCCCGCCTCTCCAGTGCATTATAAGTATAATCCTGTCAAGACTATCATATCCTTCTTTTCGGTTTTTACTGCCATGAATTTGAGCTGATTGTTGCTTTTGGGTTACGAAGCTTTGATCAATTGTTAACTGGCATCTTAGATCAATGATAATTACGATGGATATATGTCATTTATATGTTTTCTTTTTCCTGTTTCTTGGTTAATTTTATGTTTTCAATGAGTTATGCATTAACATTTCCAGGATTTTATTATGATGCTTGCTGTTTGATCAAATTATCTTGTCTGGCTGAGTGTGTTCTATTGCACAGTAGATGTATGTTCTCACGCTAATCATTAGTGCAGTTATGGAATCTCTCTATGTTATTTGTATGTAATCTGAAAGACAAAGAAAAAATTCTTGAAGTGATTGCGTTGCAGTTGTTTTATTCTATTGTATTGGTTGAGTCCCTTGACATGTGATTAAAAGACAAATGTGATGGGTACACTTAATATGTTGGGCCTTGCAAAGAGAATTGGGGCCAAGTTCCTTCTCACTAGTACAAGTGAGGTATATGGAGATCCTCTTGAGCATCCACAAAAGGAGACGTACTGGGGACATGTAAACCCAATTGGTGAGTGACAGCATTCTGAATATCATCTGTTTCTTTGTTTTTGATTATGTGTTTTTGTCAGGAGTTTCTGATTGAATAATTTGACATAATTAGGGGTACGGAGTTGCTATGACGAAGGGAAACGAACAGCTGAAACCTTAACTATGGACTATCATCGTGGTGCAGGTGTTGAGGTAATATGTCTACCAATACACTGCCCCTTGTTAAACTCTAAGCTGTGTGGTTGGATAGTTTGTCTGTCACAACAGAGTGGAACTATATTGAGTCCAACTGGGAATGGGTGTTTAATGTGTGTGTTATGAATTATATCACAGGCCAAATGGACCATTATTTTCACCATGTGGATAGCAATTTGCTGCTACTGTAACCATGTTTTAGATACAGAAGTGCTTAGGCTGACAAACTATATAGCCCAACAAGAAAGTCTTTATTAATGAAATGAGAAATCCCATAAATTACATGTTTCCTACTGCAAATATATGATTGAAATTTGATTTGGATGGTTGTACTTGTATCTGACCATGTTTTTTTTTCCTGTGCAGGTGCGCATTGCACGTATTTTTAATACATATGGGCCTCGTATGTGTCTAGATGATGGTCGTGTCGTCAGTAACTTTGTTTCACAGGTTTCTTCCATTTGGTATTTTCAATGATTAGGCTTTGTATTGATGGCATATTCTTATTACCTAGCTGTGCTATACAGGCTATAAGGAAACAACCAATGTCAGTGTATGGAGACGGGAAACAAACACGAAGCTTCCAATATGTGTCTGACTTGGTATGTCATGTTGTCTTGTCCTTATTGACCTGTCCTTATAGAAAACTAACCTGCACTGAGTCACCCCCTCAACTAATATTAAACTTTGGCATCTAACAAGTGAATACCTCAACTGATGCTGCATGTGCAAGTTTACCTGTTCAATCTCAACTGTTTGATATAATAAATTTCAGAGTATTTGGGCATTATTTGCATTGTGCTAAGGTTTCTTTTTGCTTTTATTTCATTGTTAAATCTTCGCTTCTACTGTAAGAAAGATAGAGACACATACAAACACACTCATGCATACTCCAGTGTGTTCCTGCACCATGCTGTGTACGTGTCTCCATTCATATTGATGATACCGTTGACTGAGTTCCTTGATGAAGACTTTGAAATGAAGTGAGAAGTATATCACCTCTATGATGGATGATGTTTAGACATGCATCTTCTTGGTGTCAGGTTGATGGGTTGGTGGCGTTGATGGAAGGTGAGCATGTGGGCCCATTCAACTTGGGTAACCCAGGAGAATTCACGATGTTAGAGCTTGCTGAGGTTTGTCCTACGTATATTTTTTTCTCAATGAATAACATACTTCTTTTCTTAAGGTAATCTAAGAAGTTTAGATCCTTTTCATTTTGTGCAAATGAGTTATTGTTTCCCCTGAAATAACAGGTCGTCAAAGAAACTATCGACCCTAGTGCAACGATTGAATTCAAACCAAACACTGATGACGATCCTCATAAGAGGAAGCCAGATATCAGTAAAGCAAAGGAGCTTCTCAACTGGGAGCCCAAGATTTCCTTGCGTGAGGGTTTGCCTCTAATGGTCAATGATTTCCGAAACCGTATCTTGAATGAAGATGAAGGAAAAGGAAACTAATAAATCCGGAGGAAATAGTATGTATAGAATGAAAGCATCTTCTGCATGTTAGTCATTCCACTTGCTATACTGCATCGATATCTTTATTTAATTCTTTTCTATAACTGAAAAAATCTACAAAATACATCAGATCATTACAAGTTACCAACTCTTTTTCCATTTCAAGAATTTTTGTAAGATTGGCTTAAGCTTCTTCACATGAAAATACAGTTATGCTCATTTGTGTAATGACATTTATATCACTTGGGGGATACAAGTCTCGGACCATGAATCCAATGTTTTTATCCACATAAACTTTTGGTGTTTTAGTAGCTTTCTCTATGTAAGAGCATTGAACTTGGCCTGGTTGGAGGGCATTTAAAGTCAAAGAAATGAGAAGAAAAACAAGTAGGGAAAGCAAAAAAAAAAAAAAATGCAGAAAGGGCATCTGATTCCACGGATTTCTGGACCATTAATAACTAATACTGCGTACTCTTGGATGAACAAGTCAATAGAGGCTCAATATCTCCTCCATCCACAAGGAAGGAGAATTTTCCAGATGATTTCTTTTCAATCCAAGAAGCATATGTTCCAAAGGCATCTCAACACAGTTTCTAATGATTCTTATTCTTGTTTATATATAGAAGTAAAAGAACTTTGCTTTTGCCAAAAAATAGATAGGCCCTAAAGGTGGAAAAGAATTAAAGCCATGCAGCATTGCAATTTTCCTCACTTCGCTTTTCCTAGTGAGTGTATGTTTTTGTCATGAGTCTGATTGGACAATGTCCCCAGCAAACAGCCTGCAGGACACATGAAAAACTGACATAATTTCTGGTATTAGTAATTTTCAGGAAAACAATGTTTAACCTACACAACACTGTAAAAATAAGAGTAACAGAGAGCGTGGCGAATGGTGGATAATTTAACCGTTGCTTCTGTCTGATGTCCGTCGCAAGCTCTTAAATTCATGCACAGTTTACCTCTGAAGAAGTCCCTTTATATTTATATTTGGTCAGACATGTAGGTCATGCCAACTGTTCAACATTAAATAACAGTGAAAAAAGATTGTTGGGATGAATAAATTTTTGTTCCAGCGACATATGGGTTAGTAAATTATTAGGGGAACTGTCGCTGAATCTTGCAGGGAATCCAGACCACTGGTGTCAGTGTCCCTCTTGGGCTCATTAATCTCCAATTTTCCTTGTTCAAATTCATCCTAATTTCACCCACTAATTCATGTCTGTCGTCGTATATGCAAAAATGCAAACCTTGTTGTAAAGTTTGAACAACAACATTTAAGTACAAAGTTCAATTGTTAGTAGATCGTGTTTTTTAAATGGTAATTTCGTGATAAACTCTAATTAAAACAGACAATACCCAACACAGAATATTAGGAAATACTTATATGCTATTATTTTTCTTGATACTGATGAATAAATGATCTATTTGAATAGACAACCCTGTTCTGCCTTTTTCACCTCAATATTTACCACTATACAAAAATTCTTCACCAGGATAAAACCTCAAATCTCAAGGCCTCACAGTCTCACACCAAGAATCTAGCTTCAAAAGCACTCCCTTTTCCTCTCTTTGCCCCAACAATTCTGATTCCCTAAACCATTACCATATCTCCCCGCAAACTTTCTCAAGATGAAAGGAATAGATGTACTCTGTGCATCACAAGCTGCAACAGCCATATGCCTTAGCATGGATCAAGCTTCTTCTTCCTCTTCCTCTGTTACACTCGGCAGCGGCCCAGCCATCGACCGATACAATCCCATTATCACAGACTCAAGAAGAACTGCCACACAACTCCCTCCTTGCACTAATACTTCTCATCAGCCACCTATCACCCCAAAACCTCAAAGAAATCACCACAAGAAGAAAAACAAGAAGACCACTCTTAAGGAAAATTCTGGTCAAGCCAAGAAGAGTGATGTTGATGGTGAAAAGACAACAAAAGTCAGCAGTCAGACCTCTGCTGTTGGAAGGAAGAGCTGGGGCTGCACCAAGCCTGGTGACTTCATCAGCCCTCATGGTTCTACTAGGTATTTGCTGAGTGACAAAGTTGTCATCAACGGTATATCAGATATGGATCCGGCCCTTAAGTTATTTCCTGATGAAATATCCAAGTGTAAGGCGCCTGCTGAGAAGACAAATGAATCATCTGCCTCTCCAGACCAGGTCTTGTTTCAGTCTCTATATATGCAAACTTATTAGTGCATGGAAACTTTTTAATTAGTTCTGTTAAAAATTAAGGTGCTAAAATTCAGGTTTGATGGATTGTTTTGTCCCAGGTGGTTGTTCTGAGAGTGTCATTACACTGCAGAGGCTGTGAAAGGAAAATGAGAAAACATATATCTAGAATGGAAGGTGTGTTATTGGTCAGCATTTCTTTTGTCATCTTTTCATTTATCCTATCTAACTCCTTTTGCTACATCAATAGTTTAGAGGAACAGTGGGTGGGTGTTAGCGGACCATAGATGCTTCTCAGCTGCTTTAATGTTTCCATACAAACATCTCCTTACAAGAGTTAGAATTACATCATCAACTCTGTGATAATCCTTAATTAGTTACCTGCTGTTATGTCTTAAAATATGACTGACTCCCAGGCTCTTTTATGGGTGTAATTACCACAACTTTACCTCAGATATAGTATCATCATTGACTATATCCTTTCCTTTGCAATTACAGAAACATTCCCTATATTACTATATGTTGGAGCAAAATGTCGTAATATATAAATGTTCTGTAAGTCTTTGATGGGAAGTTGTTGTAATTAATACTCATCAGTATTAATCATATATGTTAATGTGCAGGGGTGACATCTTTCAACATAGATTTTGCAGCAAAAAAGGTGACGGTGACAGGGAACGTAACACCGTTGGAGGTGCTCTCGAGCATATCTAAGGTGAAGAATGCCCAACTCTGGTCTCCAACAGTACCATCATCCACTACACCAGTAGTTAATATGAGCCATGACTACTCTGGATTCAAGAATGAGTACAAAGGAGCTGGTGCTTAGGCCATAGATAATGGGCTTCTCTTTTAGTACCATCTTGGCCAAACCATTGTAAATTCATTCACGAGGGATTCTGTGCAATTTGTTCTTGAATTCAAGATTGTGAAGAAAAGACTACTGCAGCTCTTTTGTTTCAACTCATAATTTGCTCGGTTTGGCATGTAATTTGGTGTGTGTGTTGATGCAACACAACTTTTCTTTGCAGGAATTTCTAATCGGAATGGGTTTGGCCAGACAAAGCCAATTATATGGCGAGTGTCGTACATTTGTCATGTGATTAGTGTACGATTTAAGAAAAAATACAATTTTAGTCCTGTAACTTATGTAGGGTGGCATTGTTGATCTTATATGAATTAATTTTCGCAATTTAATTCTATAACTTTGCCACAAAGTGAAAAGTAAGTAGAGTCAAAGCTGAAGAAAAGTGAAGTTAGGTATGAATTAGTGATGGCGAGGATGGCGGCAGTAGCATTAAGGCATTAACTGAGTCTAATCCGCCCAAGATTGTAGTCAGCTGCAGTCCAATCCAAACACACAATTAAGTTGCAAAAATTAACCAAAAATAATCCGACCTGCCGGATTCGAACCAGCGACCTAAGGATAGCTATCAGGTGTTGCCCACTACAGTCCTCCGCTCTACCAACTGAGCTAAGGTCGGTTTGTGTCTCTATAATAATTACTTTATCTCAAGTACCCAGACTGGATTTTGGCTAATTAAACGTAATTAATAATTAACAATGATTCTTTGAATTTAACTGTTCATCTAAAATCTTGCACCAGCCTTTAAGTACCTAAAAGAATTTGCAGATCCCACAAGATGATATGGATGACTGTTTCCTCTAACACAAATGAACTATATAACTGGTAGGGTTTGTTTGTATGAATTAGTGTTTATATATATATAGACAGAAAGAGAGATGCATATATGTGTGTGGAATTTGTTTGAGTAGAGATCCGAATTTCACTGTGAAACAGTTGGAGATTGCAAAGATAAATAGTCCCCCGTCATGGATTTAATTTTCATCACTATACACTATTTCCTATTTTCCTCAACTAGAAACCATCTCCTCAACCCCACTCTTCTTCTTCCAACTTAGGAGAGATTTCTCCACTACTCATTCCATATGGCAATCCTGAATTCAAACATCATCAACCCTCTTCTGCCTCCATTTCCCATTCAAGATCCCTCCACTGTCCACAATGCAGACTTCCTCAATCTCTCCCTCTCCCCGCCTTCCTCCCCGTCCTCCAACACCCCACCACCTCCCTTCCTACCACCCTCCTCCAACACCCCACCACCTCCCTTCCCACCACCGTCCTCCAACACCCCACCACCTCCCTTCCCACCACCGTCCTCCAACACCCAACCACCGTCTCAGCTCGTCGTCCAGAACCCTGCAGCAGCTCCTCCTCAACGAGACAGTACGATTATAGGGCGATCACGCCCGAGGCGGGTGGGACGACGATCCTCTACTCAAACCCTCCGACCAGGTAAGAGCGAGAACATCACCCCGCCGTATCCGTGGGCCACCGCGCAACGGGCCACGATACACAACCTCCAATACCTAATAGGGAAAGGCCTAAAGACGATCAGGGGGAAGGTCCAATGCAGGAGGTGCGAGAGACAGTACGATTTGGAGTACGACTTACAGAACAAATTCGCGGAAGTGGCCACGTTCATCATGAAGAATATAGATGAAATGCGACAGAGGGCGCCGGAGGCGTGGATGGATCCGAGCCTACCCAACTGCAATTACTGCGAGCAACACAACTGCGTGAAGCCCATCTTGACGAAGAAGAAGTCCATCAACTGGCTGTTCTTGTTGCTAGGTCAAATGGTGGGGTGCTGCAAGCTGTCTGACCTCAAGTATTTCTGCAAGCATACCAGGAATCATCGAACCGGAGCCAAAGACAGGGTTTTGTATCTCACCTATTTGGAACTTTGCAGGCAGCTTAGCCCGGAGAACTGGTAATTGGTATTCATTTATTTTGTTTATAAAGTAGAGAATTTTCTCTTCTTTTTTTAGTCGTGTCTGAATTTGTCAGTATTTAGGGTTTATGTTTTGTTGATGGGTAGCTAGCAAAGTAGCAAGCTAGCTTAGTCCTCCTTTCTTATCTAATCCATCTGTTTTTTGGTTGTTGAATATGGTGTAACCTGCAAAGTGCTTCCAATCTGGCCATCTGTGTATGCATACCCCTTACCATATACATATGTATGTGGCCATATCTGAAGCATTTACTGCAAAATGCATCTACTCAATTTCGAATACTTCTTGTTTTTTAAATAACCATTCTATTTCACTAGCTTTTTAATCAATTAAATTCATATACATCGTTTATTTATATTTCCCACATCTGTAGGGTATGTAATTTTTCTAAAGTTTGATTAATATATTAAGGTAATATATAGATCTAGAAATTTTAATAAGAATTAATCTCATCATGATCTTACTATTATGAATAATTAATTAATCTTATACCCGAATTAATTGAAATTAATTGTCATCTCCCTCTCTTACATATCTATGTACACCAATCATCAGTAGTTTTAAATTTTAAATTTTTAAAATTGATAGGATATTTAAAATCTTTATTTCAATTTTCTAAAAAAGATCGAGAGAATGTACATATACGAACAACTTCCAAAATTAAAGGATCTACGAAAGTATTAAAGATTATTATTAAAAATACTAAATACAACACAAACTTAAGATGTTAAAAAAAGTAAAATATTTTACATAAATACAGAAATTTGTGGTGCAAAGTTTTAGACAAATATAGAAGCTGAGAATTTTTTTAGAAAAGTTCTATATATGAATTTAGAAGCTCTTATAGTATTTAGAATACTTTTGGAAAAGTTTTTTAGAGCTTCTTGCTATACTATTAAGATTAATCGTCACCATCCATTTAAAGAGCCAATCTACATATAAATATTGAATTAGAGCTTATTTTTAGTAATCAAGATTCTACATCAATATTTTCATAATAAAAAATTCATTGAAAATTTTTATTTATTTACACATTATTTTAGAATAGGAAAAAAGAAAAAATTAATGCTAAAACATTGAAGAATTATGCATCACGCAACATATGATATATGTTAATAACTAGTAATTATAAGAGAATTAATTGATAATTGTTGCCTGAATGAGATGAATCACCAAAAGAATTAGTCAAGCCATGCAATGTAATTTAGTGAATCACTAATATATAGTGAGATTGTTAAATACATATAGTTAGTGACGGTTGCGTTTCATTTGTTATTAGACGTTTGAAATTTTAAAAAAGACGTATTTAAGCTCTCTTCAAAAATACGTTAGTTATAATTAGATTCATATCCCATGATCATTTTCACTGAAAGTAGCTGTAAACTTAAAAAAGATAAGTCTTGTGTTTATTTCATTTTTTAAAGAGATTTCAAATATAATTTTCAAAATTTTATCGTAAGATCTTACATCGTGGGACAAAGATATACAATATTAATGTTAAAATCTTACATCGTGGGACAAAGATATACAATATTAATGTTAAAATCTTAGATCATGGGTCACAGTTAATTCAGATGGATACCATTGTTTCTCTTTGTCTTCCTTCCCTTCTTATTTAAAGCACATATGAACCTCAACTTAAAAGAGTGAAATCAAATTACCCAAGAAAATATGAATACAACTCAAATTTTGTCATTTACACTTGTTCTGCTAGCCATGCTCGTTTCAGGAGCCACCATTAATCAGCAAAAACTGATATTTCAATGGCTACCAATAGGGCCTATTCCTGTCTCTGGACCATCCAATCCTTCGTACCGTCACAGTGACACCACAATTGAGCAGAAAATGATATTGGGAAAGCTGCCAAAAACAGTGCCCGTTCCTCCTTCCGTTCCGTCCAGCAGAAGGAACTATCCGCCACCTGGTCTATATCACAACAAAAACACCATTCAAAAGAAAATAATGGTGGGGAGGTTGCCAATAGGAGTACCAATTCCGGCATCTGGTCCATCTGGCAATTCCAACATTCGGCCACCTCTACCATCTTTGTTTGCTAAGTAACGATGATGTCTAACAATAATGTACTATTGGAATACCTTGTTTTTTATGTCATATGTTTGGATCTGGAAGCACAAAATGGTGTAAAAACTTTAAGTACATGAGTCTCGTGTTTGATTTATGTACTAAAACTTTAAACAGTATTAACTACTCTATCTCTTCCATTCATTAATGAGTAGGAAAAAAAGATCGTTTATTTCGATTCTTGCTATATTAGTTCTGCCATTTCAAAGAAGGAAAATCTTATAAGATTGTTCAAGAAAGAATTTTTTTTCATCCTACTTACTAAAAAGAAAATGAGAAGTTTAGAAGTAACGTTGTCATGCATATTGTATTAATTGTATGTAAACAAGAATGTTTTGTGTGATTTATAAATTTCTAATTCTTTTATCAGTAATGAAGCGTATTTGCAAGAACAAATCTATAAACTGTGGTTAAAGCGGATAATAATTCATATTATGAGACTTAATCATGTTACAAGCTGCATCAGTCGATGGCCGCCTATGAAATAGGCCCATGTGCGTACTGCAAACCTCTCGTTTGGGAGTCGATCATGCCGACGCCCATCCCCTATCGACTCTCCCTCCTAATTAGTGAATTGTAGATATTGATATTGTTATATATATATATATATATATATAGATATATATGTGTGTGTAGGGGTGGCAAGGCTCAACTTGAGCTCGAAAAAGTAGTGGCAAAGGCTATTATAATAACAATTAAATCAAATTCAATAGAGCCGTTATAAAAGCAGTTCTAAATTTATTTTTTTTCATGTCACCAAGTTTGTAACCATCACTAGATGCCATTCCAATTACCGTTACAAATTGTAAAAAACCGTTACAAATATTTTGTAACGCCTTGTTTAGCCGCGGCAGGCCTTTTCGTTACAAAAATTAATACAAATAAAAAGGTCGTTACAAAAATCAAATAAAAAATCATTACAAAAGGTGTTCGAATAAAATGATTTTTTTGTAGTGATTAGAATTAAAAATAATAAATCCATCAAAAAAAAATTTGCATAAATCTGGATTCATTATTTCTTTATTTGGACCAACTTACTTTCATTTTTATATTTGGTAATCAAGATTATGATATATTATTATTTTGGTACTTTCTACTATTTTTATTAATTCCAAATATATATATATATATAGAAATAGTCAAGAGTCTTGAGGAATAGAATTTTCGTAGTCAAAAAGTTGCTTTTTTTTGCATTTAATCAAGATTTAAATTTGATAGAACTCAAATTTAGATTGAAAGGTTTAAATTTTAGATTTTAAATTTCAAAACTTAAAATGCAAATTCATCTTCTCTATAATTGCAATGCATTTTGAAATTTACTTTTAATATAATTAATTGCTAATTAATGAGTTATCTTATAAATATTAACAAATAAAGTGAGTAAAAAATAATAAATTAGTGAAATATTATTATAAAGTATAATACTCAAATACTAAAAATGAAAGTCAAATGGTTCAAATAAAAACAAAATATTGGTTAAATTCTATTCAAATTTTTTAGGTATATTTATTATTTATTATCTAACTGTATAACTATCATTATATAAAAAAAGATTACATATAAATAAATGAATAAAATCAATTGAGTACGTGTTAAAAATAAAATTTAAATACTAATTGAGTCATTTCTAATTACTGAATTATCAATAAGATATTAATAATAAAATTCGAACTCCAATTTTAATTATTTATGAATAAAATTGGGGTGTGAATATGAAATTTAGGGTTGAATTTGACAGCTTGAATTTCCATATAAAGTCAGCAAATTTGAGTCCACTTAATAATCCTGTAATTAAGAACAAATCATCGGCAGCATTAATGAATTTGGACCCACATCATCATGACGTCGACGACACCCACATCACTCTTTGACTTCCAATTCCTATTTAATGCACCTCAGAAGACGAAAACCAAAATCAAATCAAATTATTATTCAAGAAGATGGAGAAGACTGTTAATCACTCCATAATTTTGTTGTTTCAGGCCACTCTTTTGCTGGCCATGCTGCTGCAGGTTTCTGGAACCCCCACTCACCACAAACTCGTCATCGGACGCCTCCCCAAAGGAGTGCCCATTCCGCCGTCCGGTCCATCCGGCAATAGAAACATTCCACCACCGGCACAACCCCTCCTTAAGCAGAAGATGATATTCGGGAAGTTCCCGAAAGGAGTGCCGATTCGGCCGTCTGGACCATCCAGCGGCAGACACATTCCAAGGCCGCCACCCCCTCCTCTTGCCCAGTGATGATTTTCCGGCGGTGATCTGCTACAGTTCTTTGTCACATGTTCGGAGTATGGATTAAAAGTTGATGGCTCTTTATCAACTAGTATGTGTTGGGTGTAATGCGCCAAAAATTCAAGTCATGGAAATGCTTTTATTTCAAAAACATGATTCATATTTACTCTATAGTACAAAAAAATTTGATAGTTGATAAAACTCCGTTAACTCGTTAAAGTATTTTCCTCCTGTCGGTACAACCACAATGAAACCAAAACCTAAACTGCCCAAACCCTCAAAAGAGTGTAAGAAGTATTTTGAAAACTAATATGAAAATTCTACAAATGAAAGATGATTTCTCGGCCCGAATGAAAAAACATAATCGCTATGTTTGTTTTCATTTTCAATTTATTTTCGATACAAGTCAAAACATAATCAATGTTTGCATAAATACGTATATATATAAATATATATAAAAAAGATATGATTTGACAATAAATAGTAATTTTTGTCTTCCAAAACTCAGTATTAAACATACAATACTTATTTTAAATTATCTCCAAAAATAAATCCAAACATACATACTATCTCTAACACACACTTATTTATCTTTGTTTTTCTCTCTCTATATCCACAAAACACAATAAAACACTCAAAAAACGAATCCAAACATTATGAATAACTTTTTGAATAGTTGTAAAGAATTTGATCGTTATAAAAAAATTAAATGATTTTTTAAAAACTCATAAGTAGTATAATAAAATGAATAATAAATGGATCGCATAAATATGTCGAATGTAATCATCAAATGCTTATTAACCTCACAAAATTATAATTAAATCATTATAACAATAAATCATAAACTTCAAATAAATATCAAATTAAACGGGAAAATCAAATTAAAATATAGAGTGTGGGAATAATTTAACAACTACCAAATTTTAAAATTTCATTTCCAATTCATAATTATGTATAAAATTTTGAGATGGTTAAGATTTCGAAAGAGAGTATACTAAGGCAATTATTTTTTCAATTTTAACGTGATAAATAAATAATAACTTAGGTTAAGATAACATCATGATGCGAAGGCTAAAACCTAAAACCCAAGGCTTTCTCCGAAATATACATACAGGAATATGCAATATATAAAACCGATTTTCTCGGAAAGAAAAATAAGTTAAAGCTTCTGAACAACCTTGGTTGGGGCTTGTTTGTCGCAATTCAAATGCCAGGCCTGTAAATGTAGAAAATCAGGGCCTAATTCAATCCAGCACAGCGCCCTCCCGTTCCAGACCGCATCCGGCCGGCAAGGTGACTGTGACACAGACCCGAGAGCACCTAGTTCAACATTTTCGGCCTGGCTTTCATATTGTAGTAATTGAAAGTAAAGTTGCTGCTGGCTGCTGCTTCTTCCCCGTATTTGATTATTAACCGGGTTTTATTTTAATTTAATACAGAATAGCAATTCCAAATCGTGACTTCATAATTGGATTTACTAGTAACTCTCCCTGATTAAATTGAAGATTTATTCTGATTCTCCTTGTGACCAAGCTTTTCATCTGGCTGCTGATTGATGCCTACATTACCAACTAGCAGCCCACCTACGCCAGTTTATAATTCGAAAAGCTAACACTATTAGTTACATACAACCTCAGTTATCATGTCATCTATTAACAATTTCTCAATTTCATTACCTATTACCTCAATTTCTCCTTTACCATCCGACCACCACATCTCCCTATCAACAACTCTCTCTGATATGTCGTCGTTGCTGAGTTCTTGGCTGATTAACTTCTCAAGAGCAGCATCTCGAACGCCTCCCCCGTCTTTCTCCCACTCTAAATTCAATCCTGCTAATTTTGGCCTCACCCATGGGCACATGTCAACATGCTCCTGGAATATCTCCAAGATTGCTGAATTTATTCTTTCAAAAAGCAACCTCCTCTCGGACCTTAATCCACTTGTGTCATCACTGTATTTCTTCTCAAGGTTGTCAAACAACTTGGGGTCCAGAGGGCAATGTGGGGAGTGCCATGTTGTTCTCAACATATTCAACTCGGACTCTTCAAGGCCAGATTCGATTAGCACGTCAAGAGCATAAGAAATTTCCCAGCCTTTGTCTTCAGGTGGATAGTTTTCTTCTGAAGTAATCGGAGATAGTTGCGCAACTTCTTCCTCGATGGGAACAAGTGTGGAGGACTCGGCATATGTGCCTGACTCCATCTTGAGAAGCTGCAGCTGCATCCGGAGTTCTGCAACGAAAGGATTAAAAAACATGGGACAGATCCGTCATTGTAGTGAGGAAGAACCAATTGAAAGAAAACTTGGGTACTTAAACGAAAATGCATCTAGTACAAGAAAAAAGACCATCATAAGGAAAACACCATCTATCTAGTAAAGCTCAATGTATCTTCACAAGAGGTTCTGTGGTCAGTCAACTGCTGAAGTAAATGAATGATTCATCAACCAAATAAAATGAACCCATCTTACTTCTCTCAGAAAAAGCAAGTGTAGCTGCACATCATTAAAATGTGCAGACGAAGAACAATCAAGATCGAGTTGAATTATTTCACCTACCCACCTTTGCAGTGGAAATAATAACTACTGAGTTGAATACCAGAGGCACTTTCCTCATGACAGTAGTTCAGAGCAACAGAAAATAAACTATTCCACGGCAAAATGGCTAGATAGGAAACCCACTGATTCCACAACAACGTGGTAATTTTTAAAAAATGACCCTTTTAAATAGGATTCTAACTTAGGAGTGCTTCCTAACTAACACCAAATAGGTGTTCTTACTTCAGCATGAATGAGTTGATTATTTTGAAAAATTGAAATGTTAATCATTGTTTTCATAACAAGCATCATAAGTAATTATCCTTGAACAAAAACAGAACGCAGAATGGCCTAGTGAATATTATGCAGGCCACGAGATTGGACTGTCCATGTAGTTAAAATTACTTCTCTGTCCATACTGTAAGAAAACTATATGATCTATCTCCTATAACGCAAGGACGCATATCAAAGAATTTCTGCAAAAATTATTACAGTTGAAGAGTGAAAGTTTCATACCATGAAGTTCAGCACTAACTCTCTCAAAACTTTCAGAAGATGAAGTATCTTCTGTAAAAGGCATCTCAAGGACTGAGATGGGACTAGGATGATCAGCCTCCTTAGAGCTTTCTGAAGAATCTGGCTCAGGTCCAAGGCACGGCAAGGACGGAGAATCATGTATAGGTGGTCCGTATGGTTCCTGAAACATCACAAAGACAAAGCAATTACATGAATAAAGCATTCAGAGGTAACTAGTATGGTATTCCACATCTCAACAATAAAAGCAGCCTAATTGATGTAAGAACGCTCATTGTCACAACAAAGAAATAAACAATGATGTATTATAAGGGCAAAAAAAATACTACAAGAAGATAAGAAGCACTTCTAACCATAAAAATTCAACATAATTAAAGTTACAGATAGATACCAGTAAATACTTCAAATGGTGACATACCAAAATAATTATGGTATTTATTTGATAAATGCACAATAAAACGGGGCAGAACTCGCACAAGAAAGCATGTCATACAAAATAAAATAGATTGCAGTAATAAATGAGATGCTACGAAATAGAGAAATGAATAACAGGTCCAACTACATTGAGGAGTTGGAGGACTGGAAATTTTTGAAGGAGAAAAGAAATAACACATGAGATGCATGACGACATATCCTGTGATATTGAAGGGTGAGGACAAAATACATCTGTTTAGGGGAAGTGAAGATCCAAACCTGGATACTGGACTCCTTTTGATCATGAACAGCAGCTTTGTCGCCATCCATAACTGAAGACGACTGCTTCGAAAGCAACTCAGAAGATTTCAGGGACAAGGTTGTGCTTCCAGGTTCAGCAATCATCATTACATTAAATACAGGACTTTTACACGTGTCATCCTTTTCAGCCATCTGAAACATGGATTGATGTTCAGATAAGTCTTTCGTATTCGCCTCCATTTGAATCTCAAAATTGGCTTCTGATGAAGAGTCCACATCTTTAGTGAATATGTGTTGACATGGAAGAGGCTTCTTGCTCCTGGATTTCGAGTCTTTATATGAATAATCTGCTTTTTGACTTAGATTTCCCTTCGTAACATTACTTCCACCACAAGGTACAGGGTCAATATGCATCAGATGTTTGTCTTCAGCCAACTCATCCTGATATCTGCTTCTTCTATGACTTCTCCCACATGTAGATGGAGGAACCGATCTCGATCTAGATGAATTTCTGCTTATTTCATCCTTCCAACCATCCCTGCTACTGATGCCTAAAGGAACATCCCCTATCGCATTTTCATTACTGCTACCAGGTGGGCCGCATGCCCTGCCAAGGTTCATCTTAGCATCCTGAGGTTTTGGCATTATTTCCGAATCAGGTAAGGCAAGCATTTCACCTAATGTGCTTCCCTTACTAACCATTTCCAGGTCTTGATATTTGTGGGTCATCTTCCACCTCTCAGTTAGTCGCTTCTTTGCTTCCCTATTTACAGATGATTCACCCAAATGAGAAGATGGATATCTGCACAACTTATTATCATCGAATGATTTTCTAGAAGACAAGTTAAACACCTCTGAGTCACTATCAGAGTCACTTTCATTAGCATCGTAGGAACTCTCGTCTCCTACATATCCTCTATGCCCAGTAGACTTAGCATCCATGGTCTCATCACAGCCATCTCTCATCCTCATTGTAATTTCCCTGGCTATTTCTCTAGCTTCTTTAGACATGACCTTGGAAAATCCCCAGATATGAGGATCTTTCCTTCTAGATGATACACTTTCAGTACCTCGAACACTAGGATATTCCTTGATTTTCTTGAAACTCAGCAGATAACCATTTGACTGATCGGGTGATGAAATAGATGTAACAGAATTCTGCATCTTACCAAGGTTTGGCTTCAGAACAACGATCCTCGTAGGAAGAATCGTATCCTCATTCTTCTCCTCTAGTTGAATCCTTGATGAATTGCGAGAAACATGAGATCTGTGGCGATTGTGAGGTTCGAGTAGAAGACCATCTTTGCGTTTCAGGTGAGAAGTGACTTGGTGTTTGCTCGAAGTATCTCTCTCTGATCTCCATGCTTTCGCTTTGCTTTCATACTTCTCTGAATTTGATGGCTTCAAAACCGCTATACGACTGCCAAGAGAACTGCCAGGATCAACTTGTAGATCATGCAAATGCTTCACAAACAATGAATCCGGTTGCTGGAGAAATTTCAGCAGTAAGTCCTTGTTGGAGTCCAGCATCTCTAAGGTGTCGTCCAGCTCTTTGGAATCCTGAAGCATTTCATCAGCGGAAAGACGTTTTGCATCAATAAACTTCTGCCGTATGAGTGCCATCTCAGGTTTTGTAAGAATTGAGCTAGCGCTCCATCTTGAAGAACAACGACGATTGACGACGTGTGATGCTTCCAAATCTTCATACACATCCTTGAATTCTTGATGGTCTAGTGAGCTTCTCCTGTTTGATCGGCCATCGTACAGTTGGCTATTTCGTTGGACGTTAACTGAAGCATCTTGATGTTGGTAGCTGTCTGTATACCTTTTCTGTTGTCTATGAACATGCCTTGGGGATGGCAAGCCATCGAGACCCATTAATCTGGCAATAACACTTGGCGACCGCTTCTTGGATTCGACTTCTTTTGACATTTCTTCGGCCAGTAACTTCTTCATTGGTATTCCAGTGGCTCGTCCTAAGGACCTCTGCCCCAACTCAAGCATAAACTGTGGAGGCCAAACCAAAAGTTTTCAAATTTTAGGGCCACTGCAGCACTTCATAAACTCAATTACATCATCAAATAAGAACTCAAGCTCTTGAATACTCAATAACAGAAATAGAAGTAAACACATACCATATCATCCCTATGGCTTCCATCGATATAAGAACGGGAATCTGAAGACAATCTTGAAGCAGCTTTTTGCTGCTGGATCTGTCGAATTCCTAGTTTTCAATTCAAAAATTAATCTGCTTTCAAGGTATAGATACAACTTCAGGTATAAAGTCCTAGCAGAATCTCTCAATTATCATTCTTAAAGAAAGCAGAACAACAAAAAGACAAAGCAAATCAAGATCACTTATCATTATGAAGGCATATGTCTTAAACCAGTCCAGGAAAATGCAACCAAATCAACCAAGAGAGGATTAAAAAAAACTTCAATCTGGTTATCTATTAATATATCCACAACTATATTTGGACAGTCATGTAGAAAATTGGGAAGGAGCACTTAGTTAGCGGCTAACAAAATTTTGAGGGGTTCATCATAAGTATAGCGAAGCTTCTCTAAGACTAGGCCCAGCAATTATAGCCCTTTATAAGTAGAAAATCAAAAGAGGAACAAAATTATGCTGATACCACTATAGAAAAGTTTCTTTCATTCAACTTGCCAACAAAACTGGCTTTAGTAAAGCACGGGCAATGCTTATAATCAACTCAGTCTCGTATAGGACTCCACGCTTCCCAAGCAGCAGGAAAAATAACTAAACATCTCGACAAAGATTCCTTTCTGCTGCTTGATGACTGAAATGACTTGGAATTTCAGATCTTGAAGATAATATCATCGTTAAAGTTCCATGAAGGAAACCAAAGAAATAACTTCAACTTCTAATTTTTGTGTAAAAGCAAAAATGGTCAGGTAAAAAAAAGTGCTGAGTTTTTGCTTCAAAGCCATGTTTCACGGTGGTCAAAAGAAAATAAGAGCGGAAGTCCTAACCCATTAGATGGTATATTCAAATTAAATCGCCTTCACTCCACATGAGACATATCTTCAGAAAAAGCAAAATGTGTATGGCGAAATTCAGCAGCAAGCTTAGGATTCTCGCGCTCATATAAGAACAAAAAAAAAAAAGGGCGAAGGTTGTTCGCGAAGGATCAAACCTTCTAAATGGACACCAGAGATTAAACAAAAATTACCTTCAATGCCAGAAGCACTTTTCGATTTCCTGTGTCGAGCTCTCTCCATTTTCTTTTCCGAAAAATTCAAATTAAGCGGACAGCAAAAAGACAGACGAAAAAGAAGAAGAAGAATATAGTTTCAAAAAAAAGAAAAAATAAAAAAGAAAGAAAGAAAACCTTTTTCTTTTTCAAAAAGAGCACGAAGTTTCCAAGAAGCAAAAGAAGAGGGAAAATCAGATCGCAATTATCGGAGAAAAGCACGACACCACCTCGAAAACCATCGCCATTCGTACCCTAAGCTTATCTTCAGCTCATTTTGAAATCCTACAGTTCAAAACCAAAAATCTCCGTAAGCAGATCTTTCTTACACATTCTAGAGAGAGAAAGACTCCGCGCCTGTACATACAATGGCAGCATAGCAGAGTGAGAAGAAATAAGAATACGTTACTCACAGAACAGAAGAGAGAGAAAGAGAGCTGGCCGATACATACAGCAGTAGCAGAGCCGAAAAAAAAGGTACCTACTGCATACATACATACACATATACTTTTAGAGAGAGAAAGCACGGGGAGCAGGTGAGAGAGTGAAGAGGAGGCAGGCGGACATTAATGACGGAAGTGTGTGTGTGTGTTGTTTTTTGAATTGGAGTTTGAAATATACTACGAGTTGTAGAGTAGAATTTAGATAGGTTGACACGAGGGGGTACGCAGCGACTGCGCTATCTGCGCGGGGCAGGGGGGTAAATGGGGAAAACGTGGGCCCAACGTTGACACGTGGAAGATCAAGAATCGTCCACGCATTAAATGAGTCGTTTTATTCCCCGACGTGATTAGTAGAGGTTGGGGATAGATGGGGAGCAATTTGGGAAATAATTGGATAGCTTGAGGGCATTTATGACAAAGCAAAGCGTAATTTGGTGGGAAAAATCCAATTTGTGGATAATTGGTATTGCTACAATCCAAGGGTTTCGATAAATCAGTCACCCACTTTTGTTCTACGGCCGGGAAAATCGGGCTTAGGCCGACTCCAATACCATTGTAACCAAACAGTCCCCATTCTCTTACAGCTATGTAATTAATTGTATGTGATTAGGCTACGCAGTGTGATATAATTATGTGAAATTTATGTAATTTTATTACATGTAATCATGTTGTATGTATCAATATTTAAGCAATGCCAATTATGGAATACGATTAGTAATGAGATTAATTATTTATTTAATTAGTCATCGGCTAATATTTACATAATAACTCAACTTATTCACTTAAAAAGAATAATACGAGATTATGAACTCGAACCACGGCAAATAAATTACAATAATTTGATATAAAAATAAATAAATACTTAAATATACGATAGAACTGGAAGACATGATCTCCAAGTTGTTTGTGAAAGTTGAGTGTGATTAGGACATGATGAGATGTGGTTGGGAGTGTAGAATTAGTAGGGAAATAAATGTGGAGTTAAATGCATAGGTGGATTTAGGGTGAAGGGTAGCCTAAAAGTTGGGGAATTCATGTAATGTTATAATGACTTTAATAAATTCATCACAATATATCCAGCTGCATAAGTAGAGAAGGAAGGGCACCACCTTCATTCTTCACATATTAGCTACACCCCCTCTTCACCCTTCATATATATATATATATATAAATAATAAATTAGAACCCTTAATGACATTATTAATAACTTCACCAAATTTCATAATTGATTTTCACAAAATTCAAATTTGGATTTGTTACTTTTGTGCTGTGCCCAAATGAAAAACATGCTGATTTTCTTTTCTAGCAAATCATAAGCTACAAATATTAATTATGAATATCATCAATCTATAGTTCGAATTGAGAAATAACAATATACATTTAAATTATATTATTATCAAAGTAGATCATTACTCAGGCATTAATGTCGTACAAATAATGAACTTTGTATTTTTAGAGTTTCGGCTTTTTTAATTAATACTTGTATTAACTTTGAAAATATTCGATTAGGTAATTTTTTTAAAAGTTAAAATAATACTGAACTAGATTGATACCGTCAAATCAGATAAAGGATTAAATAAAAAACCTGATCTACCCCCGTTTTTTTTCTTTATTTGATCATGTATCGCTTCTTTGAAAAATCACTATTATTGGTTAATTTAGGAAATTATTTTACTCGTGATGATATATTTGATATTTTTTGGATGTATATATCGGGAAAATAACCCCAGCAAAAATTATATATGAAATAGTTCTTTTGATCAATCAAATGAAACGAATCCAATTCTTATATATATATATATATATAGTTTTTAGATTTGCAAATCTCTTTAGTCAAAATCATGAAATTGCAACTTCTTGTGAAATAATAAGTTGGGACAAATTTGGTACAATCTCCTAGCTAGCAATTATTGTTATAACTATTACTCGATTTTGAAATAAATCACTTTCGATCAATCTTTTCAACAATAATTAAGAACTTGCAGTGATTCATTAATTATTTTTTGGTAATTTCCTCGTTTTATATAACATTTCCAGTCATACTATCTCTCTTTTTCTAATACGAGAACTGCATCTCCAGATACGTTAATACTCTCGGTGATGAGGTCTAGTTCGACTGGTAATATTGAGACATATCAATCAAAAAGTTGTGAGTTCGAGTTCTAAATGTGGGTGTATTTATACTTCCATAGGAGTTTGTTGCTTCTCTGTTTTATTTGATCATATTCGTTGATTTGAATTATTATTGATATATTAGAGAGAGAGAGAGAGAGAGAAAAAAAAAGAAAAAGAAAAAGGAAAATTGTGTTGATTAATGTTGGTAGGGTGAACGGGACAAAGGTTACCATCATTGAATGATTATTTGCCGCATGCAGCGATACCAACATAATACGGACAACGCATGATTGACTTACATGCTGCTATATATTTGGCTTTGCCTTATACCCATACCATACATATATATATATATATATATATTAGAAATAATTATATTTAAATTCTATTTACGTAAATTATTCATTTTTTTTATAATTACAAGATTATCTATAATAATTAAAGAAAATATGAATAATTTGTGTAATAATACTGATATTTTTTAAGATTGTATACGTAATTTTTCAAAAAATAGTAGCGATTTGCGTAAATAAATATTGACGTTGCTGATGAATATTTGTATAGTTCTTTAAAAGAGTAAGAGAGTGATTCCCTGTATATTAAACGTAAGAATCCAAATAAATTGTAAAGGAATTAAATTACACACAATGAGATCCATATTTATCTAATATTTTTATCAAATAATAATAATCATATGATAATATAATTATATAAATGAAGTGATATTTTTTTTCTGATTATTAGATGTAAGGAAAATGAGAAACAGTAAAGAATCTTTCTGAATTTCCTTTTATGAACCCATTGAAATTAAAGGTATATTTACAGGCAGGGTCCTCGTAATGTCAATTTAGGCTGCCCCACAGCTACCAGATAACATCAAATTATCTTCTTTTATTTTGCCATTTTGAGCAGTGTGCTTTATAATTTCTGCATACCATCATACATTTGTCTTTTTCTTACCACATTTAAAAAACCAAAAAAAAAACGCTTCTTTGTAATTATTCCGGTTAAAATAATTTAATTGTCATAAATTATTTTTCTCTTTTTGTCAAAACTCATTAAGATGTGATCCAATTTAATAATTTCACCAAATATACTAATAAGTCAAGTTAAATTTATATAGAATTAAAAATTATAAATTAATCACCGTTATTCCATAATATCGTCACATAATAAGAGGATTCGATGAGGTTCAAACCCGTAATATTCACGACAACCGAGAGTTTTAGTTGTAGTGGTAATAGACTCATCATGTGCCAATTTCCCAATTTTAACGCCACCATCTAACTTAGAGGCGGTACCAACCACAGATGAATTATTGCAAATTTCAATTAAAATCTTAACCACCACAGTATATAATTTATTTAGGTAGATTGTCATGAGATGTAAAATTCTTAGACGATTTGGAATTTAAATTACGTATCGGACATGCATTGTACTAAACATAATTTAATATTATGTACATTTGTATCGTTCGAGACAGACGTATCTAATTATATCAAGAACTCGATTATGGTAAAAGTAAAAGTCAATCTACGAACAAGGGTTCGGCCAAGTTGTCGAAGAAGACAAAAACATCTTGAATTAGGAGTTGTTAGACTAGGAAAAAAAGGCTATACTAAGAGCAGATTATGTGTCATATAGGCTGATTATAACAGCACAAATAGTCAATTAGTGATTCTCTAACATAAATAGGATAGATCTACTTACCTGACCAATTTTTGACTTGAAGGCCATAATACTAAAAGAAAAAGCTTAAAGTTAATTATCCTGATTAAAGTAATATTAGCCGGTCGAAATCCACCAAAATTACTTTTTAACTACCATAACTTAGTGGAAAGTGCACCGAATAATTCGGTCGTTTTAGGTAAGAGGGGGTTTGAATGAACTTATAAATTATCACAAAGTATTCAGTATTTTTTTTAAATATATATATATATATTATATGTATAAAAGATTTAAAAATAATATGTCTTTTTTAAATTTATTTAAATTTTTAATTAGTATCTTGCAATAGTGAAATTATTGATGGCTAAAATAGGAAAAGTGAGTAAAGTAGAGGAAAAGAGATGATTGCATGGTGGGGATGTGTAAAAGCGTGTAATTGAAGTTAAGGAAATAGATTATTAGGTAGCGCTTTTAGCATTGATGTTGTTCCTCATTCCTCTCCTCCCCAAGTTTAATGATTTCTTGAATCGACTTTTATTTTACTAATTATATTTATTACTACAATAAGAATATCAATCAATATATTAAATATTTTTTAAATTAATTATCATACTCAAAATCAACAAACAAAGAAGCTACTGTTAAAAATAATCCAAATTTAGATGCATTATTAAACATAAAAAAAAATGAAAAACCTGATTCGAATTACCGTGGAATCAAACTATTATATAATAGAACAACCACAAACTTGTACGCGGTTGGACCTATAGAAAATTTACTATATAAATTACAGTTAGATGAGAAAATATAAGTCAAAAATTCAAGTCCCAAGAACTAACTTGGAGAACCAGTTTCGATCATTATTTGAGTAAAAGAACTATATCGAGAAAAGACAAGTATATGAATGTACATTTCATTACAATCAATAATTCAAGAGACCAAGAATTATATTTAAAGAAAGAGAGAGAGAGAGAAAAGAGAAAAAAAAGACATGTGTTTTTATTTTGGATCCAGCTGCTGCCATTATTTACACATATATTATTCTCTAGTATGGTTATAATTTTACTGGGCTATGTTCCTTAGAGGAAATCCTAATAATTTGGGTGTGGAGATATTGAGTTCAAAATCTATTGAGAGCGTGTGTGAATAGGTGCTTGTGTGGATGACTTTAAAAAAAAAAAAAAAAAAAAAACTTTAATGGGCTATGGTATCACATGCATGTTTATGTATTATCATATCTGGGATTTCCATTCTCTATTTTTTTTCCTATTTTGGACAAAAGATGATAGTAATGTTTGTTTGTGACATCAAATTGTTCGCCAGGTCCAACACTGTCTGAAATCTGATTTGTCACATATGTAGAAATAGGCATCTTTCTCAGCTAAAGAGAAGGTCCAGTCCAGGTTTCCATGCTTAAATTATTGTGCTGGCTCTATCACCTATACTATATAATTTAAGCTGCATAGGACGAGGTGAAAAAACTGGAGTCAAGCTGCATGCTGTCTAGGCACCAACACCCGCTCCAACAATCTCAAGACAAACATGCATTAACAAATGAAGTCTAATTTAGTGTACCAAACTGAAATTATACGAGGTTTACTACCACAACTTGTTAGAAATACGAATTCCTTCATCGTTTAGGAATATGAGAGCGTGCGCGAAAGCTCACAAATCACGAGGTCTACCAACAGTCTGAATTATAGGAAAGCTTGATCTTCACCGTGATCTCTCCTTAATTTTGTTAGTATTGGATGAATCGAATGTTCAAATATTCAAAAAAATTATTGGGAAAGAAGACATCGTGGGGTAGCTTACAGCGAGATTTCAGAATCGTGCTTTAATGACGCAATATTGTTAAGAGAATCCCACAGGGATGTGGGGGAGCCCGACAGGGTAAACATGTCGAATCAGCCGTAAATGGCGAGACTAGGCAAAGGTGAAATGATAAGAAACCTTGCATTCCGGGATTTGCGTTGTCCTCTTTCAGACAATGGCATCACATGATTTTGGTTGAAAAGCCCTTGGAAAAGAAGCCATCAGATTGAAGTGCAATTGTTCAATCTCATTATGAAATTCAGGAGCCAAAAACAGTCGATCCAATATCGACAGAAACTCTCAGTTTTAGACACAATCATGAGTTGAGTGGAGAACAGTTCATACTACAGTGAAGAATTCACTGGCTAGTACAAGATCAATGTTTGCAGCATAAATTCGTTGATTTACTCCAGAAAATACACGAGAAAAATGGGAAATAAGCACTGAACTGAAATGGGAATACACTAACATGATACCGATTTCGATCAAACATCCTTACAGTAATTAAAATGCAATATGCTAACGAGGGAACTGCATGATACGTATATATCAGACGCTCGACCGATGTTTCTGATCCATGCAAATTATATTCTCAAGCTACTCGCTCACACCATCAGGTTGGCTTGGCTCTCGTATCTACTTAGAGAAGATTATGGGAAGACGGAAGGAAATGTGAACAATCGTTCGACTAAATAAGAACACAAACTTAGCAACTTCGACAGAGATCCGGCGGGCAACAGATTTGTCAGTTGTGTCCAGGAGAGTAGCTCGACAAATAGAGCATTCTTTGTTCGTTCGTTCATAAATAGTTCATTTTCACATTTCTATGTTTCCAGTAATATTAGTCTATAAGATTCTTTCAAGACCTCATTCCAAGAAGATCTAGCTTAATTACCATACAAATAATCTGAAGCACAAAAGGAAGAAAATTGAGAAAACATAAACTTGGTAACTAGAAGTCAGATGGAGCTAAATTTAATTTAGAAATGAACAAGCACACACATTTACACGCGCGCCCAAATTTAATTTAGAAATGAACAAGCACAAACATTTACACGCGCGCGCCCAAATTTAATTTAGAAACGAGCAAGCACAAACATTTACACGAGCGCCCGCACACACACACACAGACATATTACATAAGTGTGTCTTTGCCAATGTATACTCTTGTTTCATCTGGTCCTCTTCAAGAACAGTACATGATATGCTCATATGGATAAGCTGATCTATCACAAACTTGCATGTAAGAATTATTTAGTATACTTGAAATGACCTACGAGGACTGGTACAATTAAATGAAATAAGCCTGTGGTATTTTAAGAAATATACCAAATAGCATTCAACTGAAACACCAAGCAGCAAAGGATTTAATAACCTTCGTATAGTCATCCCCAAATCATTCTTCCATCGTTCACAACTACCGTTCCCGTTATTTTGACTTGCATTGCACAAAAAATTCTATCTCACAGTCAATTATTTCTAGGCCACTTCTTATTCAAACCAATGATATAAGTTACAAGTAAATTTTAATTTTTTCATAATAATCCCAAGAATGAAATTGTAAGGCAGAACAGCATGGTCTAAAGCAAGGAGTACGAGTTCATATTGATCTGCATAGTAATTAGTTGGAAGCTAATTAGAAACTGAAACACGATCAAGCAGACCTTATGGCATGTCTAATTGTCTATTTAATCAATAGTCATCCCCAGGGGGACAACAGAGCATAAGACCGATGCAATTGTCTTTTGCTTCATTCGCCGTATCCTGAATTTTAGATAATCTATTGATATTGAAATACCATGTTATCATTCTCAGCCACAAATCTTTACCACCTATACTTCATCCAATAATTACTACATTGCAGAAAATCATAAACATCACCTAAACATTGGTATCAAAAAATAACACAAACCTATCTGTCACACCCTCATCAGCAACTGTTAACCCGCTACGAGAGGAATAACGGCATAGTCCCTAACTCTTTGCCATAGCTCTCTGATTCTCCACCTTCTGCGCGAAAAGTTTTGTAGCAATCATATTGTCATCAAAATAGCTAGCGTAAGGGTGCCCCTTGGGAACCAATCTCCTGTACTTCTCAAAATTCTTCTCAGCCTCACCGTTTTTCCTCAACAAAGTATAGATTATTCCCTGACACAGATATGGCCTAAAATCCCTCGGCTCCTCCTTCACCAACTCCTGATAAACCTTCAATGCTTCATCATATCTTCCCTCAAGCACTCTAATTTGAGCAAGCAACAGCTTGAAATCCCTCAAATCACTCTTTTTATTCTCCTTCTTGCACAATTTCATCGCCTCCTCAATCCTCTTCTCAATATCCCCCAACTCTTTGCTCGATTCTTCTTGCGACGCCACAGTCACCAGCCCGTGATACGCCTCCACACGGAAAGGGTCCTTCATTAACAGCTCATTGAACCCATTCTTTGCTAACTCAAGCTCCCCATTATAAGCATACAAATGGGCTCTCATCATTGGCCATTCAACTTCTTCTGGCTCAAGTTCCATCAACTTATCTAGAATCTCAATAGCTTCCGGAATCTTTTTGCTCTTTACCTTGATTTCCATCAAATTCTTCAGTCCATCTACATCACAAGGGTTGGAAAGCAAGTGCTCTTCCAGAGATTTTTCCCTTTCTTCGTCAACAATTGCATCCTTCTCAGCGGTTTCAACAGTCGGAGGGGGCGAAATTGGCTCGGCAATGCAGGGTTTAAAGTTAAACCCAAACCCGGTGAAGAAAAGTGCGGCGGCAGTGATCGTTGTGACGACGGTGGCTCTCAAAGACGAAATCCCGGGTGTTGCGTTTTGATTAGAAACTTGAAATTTGAACAACTCCGGTGGTGTACTGGTGTTCTTACCGTTTGGGTCTTGTAGAGAAGCCTTGGTGGGTGAGAGAGATAATGGCCGAAGCGGCGGAGGGGGGAATCTGAAGGAGAGGGAAGAGAAGGGTTTTAGGAAAGATGGACGGTAAGGATGGAGCGATGGAATGAGAGGCAGGTGACCGCCGGTAGGTTTAGCAGCGACGAGATTCAGAGTATTCATGGCGGTAGGGTTTAGACAGTGAACTCAGCTCTAAACCCAATTGATAATAACGGAAAAAGGTTTTGACTGTAAATGGAGAACAAAAAGACGAACGAACAATCCGGTTATACTCTCTCCAAATTTCTCCGGTTTAATCTAAAGTCGCTTTTCCACCGTTGGTGAACTTTATCCGATTCGCACCATTCTGGGCCGAAACGGAACAGGATGAAACTGTTCTTACATGGGCCCAAAAATTATGGGCCTAATGGAGAATGGAATTTCTTCCAACTCTCAAAGGCCCATTTATATTTTCTGCCATGCTCCAATATTCTTTAGCCCAGGTTAAGTAATCACTATTTAGATCTCAATTTTCATGAAAAAAAAAAAAAAAAAAACCTATGTTTTATTTGGAGAATGAAAAATTCTTACACAAATAAGATTTAGTCGAATCAAACTAATCATCTGTCAAGTGTGATGTGTTCTTGAATTATAGACCAATCATACATAAAGTGTATCATATTTATTATATAATTACTTTAAATTTAACCAAACTCGATCCAAATTAAAATTTTCGTCTGCAGAACATATGATGCTCACTCTGTATTGTTATTTTTGAAAAAGACGTGTCGGGCTTCTACGGTATTGGATTTTGGAGTGAGAAGTTGTTGTCACACAAAATTATGTACGAGAAGACTAAATCTTGAGACAAGATTCGTGGTTTTAATTACAAGACATTCTCTCTCAATCAATTTCATAAAGTTATCATTATCCAATGCGTGACTTAAATTTTTATACGTAATATATTAATTATTAGGTGTTTTCTTTTTATTATCGTCCAACTTAAATTTGTGGTCGAGAGATAATAATATATTTATACATCTATCAAAGAAATATATAGATTTTCGAGGATAAATATTTTCAATTCCCCCTTAAAATTATTACTTTTCTTTTTTTTAATGACAATACTATAAAGATTTCCAATTTCTAGAAACTATATATTAATTTTATTAAAAAAAAAAGAAAAATTATAATAAAGTATATTTTATTTCATTTAATATATAAAAGAAAACATCCGTTTGATAAGTGAACGTAGTATAATATTTATGGGTACGGGGAGAGAACATTAGAATGTTGATATGTCGTAATCTTACACATACATTTTCATAGAAACGGACAAATGGTCCATGGAAACACCAACGTCGTTGAAACAAAACACGACTACTGATACGTGGAGTGATTGGTGGGAAGAATTCAGTACTTTGGTCGCTAATCTTTCTTAGAAGAATGGGGAAGCACGTTTCTCATGGTACGGCTGCTTCCCTCCGATCTTTGCTTGGTGTATGCCTCAAAAAACTCTGTGTTCTCTTTCTCCAGCTCCTTCCACACTGAGTGTTAATATGAAATAGAAACAGTACACTACTCACTAAGACTAACAAGGAAGCATGCACCTCATTGTTACTGTTTTTGCATCAAACTCCATCGTATTCCTCGTTGTACAAAAATAACGCATTAATTCGAGAGTGTTTGAATGTAATAAGTTCTCAAACATCTTTTAAGATGTTTTGACGAGCTTATAAGCTTAGACAAACACCCTCTTAGTCGGGCCCACATATATTATATGACAAGTGTGTTATATTTCTCTTGTCATTGAATTAAACATGACACGTACGGACGAGAATGGTTGAAAGATTGAAAGATGATTGGTGGTTTATTAATTATACATGTACCTGTGGAAGTGATGATTGGGTTGATATTTGCATGTTTGGAGAGAGCCTCCATGCATTCCTCTTTGCTCATCTTGAATACTATGCACTCTTCTATTAGATGTTGCACCTGTTTTATTACATCATTCCATCATATATATATGTATATATATAATCTTAATTACTACCACAAAAACACACACACATATATATATGTACACTCAAAACTATATATGATCTTCCAACTATATATGTATAAACCAAATTTTTAATACAAAAATGAAACACCGTATCGTAAAAGAACGAAAATAGGAAATCAAGTACGTACTTTACCTTATGGATGTATTTTGCAGAAGATTCAGGTGATCCCATGATTTTTCGTGCTGATACTTTTATTTTTAAAAAAATTAATCGAGATGAGAAAATATACGAAATGGGATGGTTCGTCCTATAACATATAAGAATAATAGGGAAAAAAATGACAACTATACCCAATATTCAACATAGAGGGAAACAAGAAAAACGAGGGTATACAAAGAATGAAGAAGAAGGAGGTTAAACCTTCTTGATGATTTCTTCTTTGAATATATAAAGAGGTTTTATTGTGTGAGTCATGTTATGGTGGGGTAGCTAAGTCCCGCGTGGGAGATGATTGCTGATTGGTGGGAGAGGATTAGAGGAGATTCTGTTAACTGGCCGTCTTTTGTTGCATTATCCACGTTATCTTGGGCCCACAGGCAGAAAGTGGCCCATCCATAAGATTGGGCCCAGTCCCTGTGAAGCCCAGTTTCGACAAGCTTTCATGTATCACGTTACAAAGTAATTGATACTGGGCCCACCAATGGTCCAATTTGGCCCACGGTAAATCCAAAGCTGACGGTTCTTATAGTCGCCGTATGTTGTCTTTCTCCATCACAACTATTCAACACTTTGATTTATTGCGAAAAACAAGTAATACTTATTTTATTCTAATTTTATATTTTTTTTTTCTATTTTTCACATTTCTGGTGTATATTTGCATTATTTCCTGGGAAATAATAACATGCCCCCTTTTTTTTTCCTGGAATTTTCTGCTCCAATTTATGAAAAAATTAAGGATTAAATGAAATTTAGGTCATTCGACATTTTCGTCATTTTAACTTGTTTAGGATAGTATTTTAATCTTATATATTTTATTGTAATAACAAGATGGGGTGAGCAATGTTTGGACATGAAAAAGAAGTAGCGGCTCCATTTTACTATTCCGGTTGAAAACAGTTTGTAGTTTGGGGAAAGTAAGCAAAGTTTGTACCTGAATGCAGTTGTTGTGATGGGCACTCAGCACATTATCAAAAGACAACATTCTTGGAGTTGTGATCAGTTGTGGGAGTCTAATGCATGTTATCCTTACCTTCCTCCCACATGACATCAAGAACATCATCCTGTCTTTGTGGCCATCCATGCGATATGGCCTTCCTTTTTATCAAACTGCATGTCTCCACAGACTTATCTACCTTTCCGCATATGTAATTAGATCTACAAATCAAGTAGCGGGTATGGAAGAAGAATGAGCATATAAAAACAAGAGATGATGAGGGCAAGGCATTTTGGTGAACTGTAAAACAACAGCACATGTAGATGAGAGCATAATTGATGAATAGCATGAACAATAATGCAACAGTAGATAATATTTTACTCCAAAGTGCGATTACAGCCTACAACTGATAACGACTTATTTAATTTGAGTGAACAGGCTAATTACTGAAGGTAATGATCCACTTATTGATGTGTGCAAATCTTGTAAAATCAAATTTTGTCTACCTTATCATTTCACTAATACAAAACCATTGTATTAATTAATATTATCTCCTACCTTATTGTCTGTCAATCTCACGACTTTCAGATTTAATCCTCCCTGTTTTAATTATGTGAGTGAGGCCACGTATATATTTTAATTTTGTTTGATGAATGATTTGGGATGACAAGGCTCCTCACACTGTCATCTTCTGTTCCACCACCTATAATCCTAGCTTTGATAGGAACGAGCTGTGGAAACACACTCGACATGTGTATAAATATTTTTTAATAATTAAATTAAATAAATAACAGATCAAATTTTATAA
This sequence comes from Sesamum indicum, assembly GCF_026168435.1. Classification (NCBI taxonomy): domain Eukaryota; kingdom Viridiplantae; phylum Streptophyta; class Magnoliopsida; order Lamiales; family Pedaliaceae; genus Sesamum; species Sesamum indicum. The sequence goes on from NC_142667.1 coordinate 15,565,249, forward strand.
TATAAACTGACTTGAACGTATATGAATAAAATTTTATTGATATAATTAATTAAATGAAGAGATAATTAAGTGTAGAAGAAACAATGTAAATAATAATGGTATAATAATCAAATCTACATCCTGCCTACCAAAGTAGATTTCTAACTGAGTGGTATTCGAGTTTTAGGTTTCATCAAACACATTTAAAGATGCTTGATATCTTATAGACTGAGAACTTGAGATCTTATAAGTTGTTGAAAAAAGATAAACAATTTTACAACATATTTAGATCATATAGTAAATAGGCTTATTTTTTTTTTCTTTTTAAATTAAACAAACACTATTATGTCATAGTTGAAAACTATGAAGTATTATAAGCTCTCAACTCTTCAAGAAAGTAAATTATGTCCTACTTCCTCAGGTGAGTGGACAGGACAGGACAGGCAGCAAGTGAAAGGTCTCCGTGACAACTCCGCCTCGCCTAACAGAACCAAAGAGAGCGAGCTCCACAAATACTAGACTTAGACTCCTTTACAATCTAGACCTTTACTACCTATATTTACACCTCTGCAATTAGATACTACAACAGGCTCTAATAAATATCCATCGCTCTGGGTCCAAATTAAACACAAAAAATATTATTTTACCCCTTCTCAGTAGGAGATTTGAGGCAAAGGCTGGCTAATTCTTGGGTCAGATCACTCAATTCACACCCTTCATAATAAGTTCGTTTCAATCAACAAAACTCTTTCTGTTGGAATAAAGACACCGGACTCGTAAGACATAATGAGTGAGTCCAAATGAACTGCAAAGGCAAAAGGCAATGAAAGGCCAGCTGTAACGAGCATCATATACAACAGAAATGGGATATATGTATGTACTCATATTTCTCCCAAGTGATGGACACGAGCAATCATAACGGACAAAAACCAGAAAACCAGAAAAACAACAAAAAAAAAAAAAAGACAAACACCACAAACCTGAAAAAGTAGCATATTTTACAACACAATCAGGCATGGAGTTAGTACATTTCAAGTTATTATGGTAGCAGCCAACATCCTAGTGTGCTCTCCAACCCCCTTTCCATTTCCCCTTTTTTATATCTATTTTCATTCACTTCTGCGACGCATGTGTATGTGAAGTATATTCTTACCCTCCGGGCTTCTCTTCATTCAATCTTCAATAAGATTTCCAATTCACAGTGGATATCCAAACCTTCTAAGGTCCCTTGTAAAAAAGGGGTGCCCTAGAGCTTCTCTTGCTTTAAGTCGTTCTGCAGGGTCATACCGCAGAAGCCCTTGCAAAAGATCAATCAGATCTCCAGCCGAGTGGTCTACGTGTTGCATGATCAGATTCTGGCATACACAATATGGAATAGAGAAGTAAAAAGTCGGGACATGCAAGGAAGCTGACAACAAACATAACAATTTATTCCAAGAGTAAAAGCAGAAATTCTTTGCAATTAAACAAGATTCATTTGTAAAATGTTCAACAGTATCCAAGCTCTATTCCCCCCAAAAGGAAAACCTAGTTGTTGAAAAATTTTCTCGTGTGCAAAAGATCAGCATTTACTTAAACAATCACCTCTGACTTATGCAAGTTTTGATATACAAAAGAACCATATTCAAAAACTTTAACATGCAAAACAGCATGTAGACTTTTTATACAGAACTAACGAGCAATGACACACAAAAGAATCCCACTTAAAACCTTTACGTAACTTTGACATGCCATTACAAGTCAAAGGAGACAAACAACATAGCAACCAACCATAATGTCCAGGCACACAAGTTAGCAGAAAACTTCGGTAAGAGCTCTCGAAAACAAAATGAAATGTTTTTCTTCTGAATGTCAAAACAATAAAGGGCGACCAACCCATTCAACCACACCATTCTTATTGCTGACTATCGCATCATATTAAAAATGTATGATAATAACCTTCAACTTTACACAAGATAGAATACAAGAAATAGCCACGTAGATAAAAGAAACTACACACTGAGCCAATATAATATAGAAAACACCCAAGGTGTTTACTTTTTCAAACACTTAAGGAACATTTTTTTCACTGCACAATTGACTAATAGTACCTGGAGTCGGGGTAATTTCCAAACTGCTCTAATACTTTCTCTGGAAGTTGCACCCTCTGGCCAATCCAACCTTGAACCCCTTCTGAAATATTTCTCAGCACGACGGCTATAAAAGAAACAAAGAAATAAATATAAAGCCTCACCCTCACAGCTTAAATCATGGCAGAAACAAAAGAATCAACAACTCTTACTCGGCTCGTATAATCATATGTTGAGGCAGTGGACCCAACACCCTTTCCATCATTGCAAGATGTTCCAAGTTCTCATGGGTCTGGAAAAGTGCCTCGCCCTGTCACAGATTTGTAGCACTAATAGAAATAAATATGGTTGTATCACTTTAATGCTTTTCAAAGACATATTAAATGTTAATTAATTCGTATTGGGATCAAATGACTGGGCAGTAATCAAGCAACCTAATCGACCAAGAGTCAGCAGAAGAATTTTTGTGACAAAAAGATGAAATAAGAAATCAAGGTGCACATAACAAGGAAACAATAAAAGAAATCAATATATGAGGAGAAATATTCAATTGTAATCAATCTTTCAAGAGGCATATCCTATTGCAGGAAAGGGTTTAGAAGTATAACCGATCAGTTACTTACAGAGCACAATTCCACGAGTATGCAGCCTACACTCCACATATCACAGGGATAGTTCCATCCAAGACCTTATAAAAGTAAAACAAGATCACCCACTGATATAAAATGCAAAATCTTAAATGCAAATGGAAATATATGAAAGAGTCGCTAATTACCCAAAATAACCTCTGGAGCACGATAATGGCGTGTAGACACTACATAATTGTGATCTTGATGTTCAAATGTGGTACTACCAAAATCAATAAGTTTTATAGCACTAGATTTGGGTAGATTTTTGAAGTAGGAACCATCTTTTGCAGATCTAGATAGAAACTGCAACACAGGCACAAGGGCAATGAAAAAAACCAGCCACAGGAATTTATACAGTATAGCCAAATTTAATAGCAGAAAGACAGTGGTGATAAGCAATTCAGTGTAGGAAATATAAGTCTTTAACCTCAAAGAAACTTCATCACAAACAATAGGGGAAACAAAAACCATCAGCACCAGAACTTAAAGTTGAGTAAGCAAACTACTAGGCACAAGCCTGTGATGTTAACCCTTTGTATTAATCAATAATATAATTAAAACTGTCAAAAGACACATATATACACTAATTGAGAAGCAAGTCAGCAACCTTGACAGAGTTCAGTAGCAGATGAATAAGTGGCAGAAGAAGTGACAAAAATTATACTAAAGTACATATTTACTCATAGAGATTCTTTCTCTTAAAGCTCTAACATCAAATCATTGAGTAAATGGCATTTATTTTCAAGGAAAAAACTACAACAAAAGACTCAAGAGTAATTTTGAGATGATTGAGGTAAAAGAACTCAAACCGAAAAGCAAGCAACTCAAACTAACATAAGCCTGTCAATTAAGAACCCTTCACAAAACTCTAGCATCATTCAGAGTGCAAGACACTAGTGAAGAACTACGAGGAAAGTGAAAACAACTGTAACAGAGATGCATGCTATAAGAGATTACCTTATAATCTGGAACTTTAATATACTCTGAGGAAACTAGAAGAATATTTTCTGGTTTTAAATCGGTGTGAATCAGGCGAAGATCATGCATAACTGCAAGGAGAACCAACAATGATAAGCAAGAAGACCAATGACAGATTTATACTTCTGCATATGGGGTGGGGTGTAAAAGCAGTCTAGCGTTGCCAAAGATATGGCTTCTGTTTAGTAGAGTCGAACAGTAAAAAGGGAGGAGAATAGTGTTGCAAAGATATGTTCACACACATGCCACAGATTCCAAAAGTTGTCGGCCAAACTCCCGAACAAGATCAATGGGAAATGAACGATAGCTGTTTTTGCGTAGAAAATCATATAAGCTTGGACCAAGCTTCTCAAAGACCTGTTAAGACCATTTAAATTCATCCGCAAGTATTTAACTCACAGAATATTTGGGCATGAAAGATCATCATACCCGTTCAAATTTAAGCAAACCATAAACCATATTAAATACTTACAATACAAATATGATTACGATAGTCAAACCAATTCCGTATTTGCACACAACTGCACAGAATGAAACAACTTACACTAAAATCACTTCAATTTTCTAGAGCTGATAAATAAAAGCAAAATGAAAATAAGAATCTCACCGTGTGCCACAGATATCATGCCTTCCTAGTTTCTGTAAAACATCAATTTCAATCATGGCGGCTTCCCGATACTTCTGTATTGAACGAACAACTTTAATTGCAACAATCTCTTTCCTGTCATTGTCCAGACATTCTAGAACTTGCCCAAAAGTCCCTGAAACCATTCGACCCCATAAATGGTAAAAGATCCTACCAGAGGACCAAATGAAGACAACTGTTACGTGATGTTAAAGTATCACAAGATATATGAGGGGAGTCAGTGGAAATATTGGTAAATAAAGAATCAACTAACCTTCACCCATTTTACTGAGTATCCTGTCTGCAAATTGAGGGACAAAAAATTAGAGAAGGATGAGCAAATAGATTAATCAAAAATAAACAATCATACTACTTATGATGCTCTCCATTTTATTTCATGATACTTTAGGATTAATATTTATACTGTTCGATAATTAGAAAATATGTTTTAGAATAAAATAAATAAATATACTATAGCAGGATCTTTCACAAAGTGAAACGTTAACTGTTTAGAGTCATAGAATTGTATATTCCGGGACATTGGATGAATTAGGGTACTGGGAATAAATTTGTTATTCATTAAAGATTAGGATCATACAGTTAGAAAATTGGAAAATTTGTCTATCCCAGAAGAACAAAAAAAATCATTCTCACTTCCCACAAGAGTAAGAAAGTTCTTCATCTGGAGCACAGAGGCAATTTCTGCAACTTAGCAATTACAACTTTTCTATTTGTAGCATAGAAGTGATTACTGCAATATTTAAAGAAGTATACAGCCTATTAGGAAGTCTTTGCTAAAATTGCCTTACTGCTCTTCCTGTTCTGTTTATTGTAAAGTGGGTATCATCAAACAAGGAATAACTTTCTCAAACTTATAACATACAACCTAATTAATTATAAACCGAATGACACGCATAACGAAAGACTGGAGTACCAAAGAAGGAAATCTGTGGAAAACAGTATCATCCACGCATTTTAAATATGACCCGCAATAATGGGGAAGGATTGGATGCATTCATGCATTTATGAGGTGTGTAATGGTACTATCACATGTCTAGAGTAAAATAAGGAGGAAGCTCAACACATAAGAAATCCACATACACAACAAAGATGTCAAGACATGTAGCGTGTTCAATATTTTCAGAGCTATTGAATCATGACATCAGGACTTGAGGGCCCACGACTTTGTTAAATCGATTTAGCAACAGACCAGTTTCTCCAGTGTACACTTAAAATGCAGAAACAATCTAATATGGCCAACATTTCCAAGAATATTATTGTGCAACTATTTATCTATACTAATAAGATCAAGAAGATAGTCCAATAGTCAATTGATTAATTTAACTGCTCCTATGAGGGGGAAAATGGATTTCAACGGCTCTCAAAAAGGCCCAAAGTTTGCCTTCTCTTTCCCCTTCTGCATAGGGGCATACCTCTATGGTTTATAAGTTCAAGCAAGAAAAGATCGTCACAAACATTGGAAAGGAATAGGCAAAACTGTCACATTGAGAATGTCTCAAAGGTATCGGAAGGCAATGCATCTCATAAAGAAACTTCTCAGGTATCTCAGGTATACTTACAACGAGGAGTTAAGTTCTCCCCAATAGCAAATACATAATGCCCATCTTTATCATCCGGTCTCCAAGGTGGAGATCCATTACGAGGGATCCCCTTATAATATATCGATGAATATGCATAATTAGGGAGTGTAGCAAAATCTTGGGCACAGTATATATTTGGAAGAATCTGCACAAGAAACAAACTTCAATATTCACAGGAAAGAAATAATAAACAAGCTTTTTGAGCACGCGGACGACACCTAAAGCAGCAAAGTCATATAAATGTTTTTCTTTCTAACTTCACCTCAAAAAAATTTTCTAGTTTTCACACCACCAATCATTATGTATGACCGTGCATTCTAGCAATACTTGGTGCTTAAAAGTTACAAATGTTGGACATACATTATGTCAAAAAGAATAACATTCATGAGAGAGGGGAAAAGAAACTAAAATTATTATCCACATGACAAGTGAATTTCAAATGCTCCCGATTTGACATAAGATATTGAGCCACATGCACCTGTGTCTGAAAATCAATCTTTCCTTTGAATCTTACTAAAAATCTGATTTGACATAAGATATTGAGCCCACATGCCTGGTGTCTGAAAATCATTCCTTCTTTTGAATCTTACTATACATCGGAGGCTCACCTGCTTGCTTGTAGACCTTTTTCTTTTAATTATTTTTTAGGATAAATATGATTATAACCATCATAACCAGAAAATATAATTCCATATGTCTTCAATTTCCCCTTTCTTTATATTTCCCAGAAATGGACAACATCTGAACACTTAATTTGGGAAAAGGAAAACCATTAGAAAACGCAGGAAAGCAGCATCACGAAATCGTAAAACCTAAAAATCGACCCGTCAAAAAGTCTATATAGAGAATCAAATTAATCCTCTGAACTAAATCGACACAGAGAAAATGTAAAATTTCCACTCACTCCACACTGATCATTTAAAGTATCCAAAACAGTTCATATTAAACAAAACAACACACAATAAAAAAATCCATGAACCTACATTAATTGCAAGTGTAAGCACTCCGATAACAAAACTAAAATAGGGTTTAGAAATGGACCTTTGGAGGAGCAAGAGGAGGAACAGCAGGAGGGATATCCCATGTCAAACGAGGTCGCTTTCGAGGTCGTTTATCCATGCTTCTGTGCGGGAAATCCACCACTCTTTGGGTCTCCATTCATATGGAAAAGCTAAAATCTTAATTGCCGGAGAAATATGAGAAAAATATCATAATTAGTCAAAAGGATGATAACCAAGCCGTAGTTAAGCAAATTTGCGCGAAATTTCAGAATCGGATTTCCATCTAGGGCATGATTTAATGGATTTTCCCCTTCTCCTTTCTTGAGAATTATTTTAGAGTAATAACACTCAACGCAGAGCAGATCTGAGAGGAGAGAGAAAAAGTCTAATGAACGGAGACGAGGTAAAGTAACCTTAGTTAGTTAACCATAGTTAAGCTTAAATTCGGGTTTAGGATATTTCGATCCGCTTCTTTTAACGAGTCGCTATCTCGTCCTGTTATCGTCAATCCAGGTTTATTCGTTCTGACCTAAAATCGTGGTTATGGCTTATACTGCAGATCAAAAGGAGAATAAACTATTAGCGCTTATTGGGCTTTTCCATTTAATTGGGCAATCACGTTTTCGTTGATGGGCTGAATTTGAAATAGGGGCAGATTTTGTCCCAATTTCACCATTAACCCATTTTGAATAATATTTGTAAATTGTTTAATTATTTAATACATATATTTGTAACTGAAAAATATTTTTAATATAATATTATCTTGTTTAAAATTTATAAATAGCAATGATTTATATAATATATATAAAATACCCAAATTTTAAAAGTTAGATCCGAAGAATGTGGCAATAAGGCTAATTCATAACATATTCAAAATAGGGTGGATTCTACGTTGGGCCAAAATCTTTTGTTGGGCTATCACTTATTTAACATACAACAAAATAATTGAATTTATATAATTAGTTATCATGGTACGATGTTCTCCATAAATATTTAAAGAAGAAATTATAGTGTAAAATGAAAAAAAAATATTAAAAATCAAATTATAGTGCGAGGAAATGAAAAGAAAAATGTCCGTGAGAATTAAAAAATAGAATGAAGTGATGAGAAAAAAATAAATTATAATTACTTTGTTTATTAAAAATATGGATATTTGTGAGAGAAATAAACATGAAGAAGTAAAGTGAGAAGAAAAAAAGATATGGAATAGTGCATTGGGAGAAAAAAAAATATTATAATTGCGGGATTATTAAAGAATATTAAATTATTATTTGACCATTTTCTTTTTTTTAGAAAATAAAAAATGATATTTGTGTATTAAAAGTTGGTATAACGAAAAATGTGTTCTTTTATAATAGCAACCATAAGGATTCAATAATATTTGAGAGCTTGTTTGGTTTGAATGAAGAACGAATATATGAGAAAAGCACAAGTAAAATTGGATGTTTAAAGAAGTTCCATATTTGGTTAAAAACAAAATTATGGAAAAATTTAAATGTTATGTAAATGAAATTCTTTAGGAGCTCTTGTTTTTTTTTTTAAGCAAAAGTAGAGATATAAGACTAAAAAGAAAATATGTATATATATATTTTATTTATATATTACATACAAACATAATATATTTACCAAAAATACTTCTTATAGTTTGTGATGTTGACATTTAAATATGTCATTCTTCTTATTGTTTGAGACGTACTTTTTTTAATAATTCTTAGATTTCATTTTAAGAACTCTTATAAGAAGAACTTTCAGAAGAGCTCGTACCCGAGCTAATGAAAGTTTCAAAAACTATATTGTTGGACCTGCAGAGTATAAGTCAGAAAGCATAAAAATCAGCTAGTAATCACATGGCCGACAAGCCATTATGACCAACAGTTGAGAAGGACGAAACAATGACAAACTCAGTAACGCCATTTGAAAGAGACAAGGTGATTACGAACGCAATTACGTCATCAGAAAATAAGTTTTGAGTTCGAGTTTAAAGTCCGTAGACGCTTATAAATAAAGAAGCAATGAAGGAGGGGGATCATCGAAAATTTTCTCATACTCTTCAAAGTATAACATTTTAAGTTCCAAAATTTTTTATAGTTTTTCAATTCTTAGTTTTATGGGAGTTTTCCCAATAAGTATAGTCCTCTCAACGAGAGGCTAAGTAGTTGTCTTCACTAAAAGGGGAGCAAATATTTATGTAATGTTACCTATATTTTTTCAATAAAGTAAAGGCTTTTGTTCAAATTATCCACCCATAATTTTATTAAGTCTTTACTTTGGAATAAACGAAATAGGGCTTTACTGTTTGTTGCTGAATGAGCCAAGGGCCTACGATTCATCTGCTTAGGTAGTATAGTTGAAGGAAGTCCGTAAAATCGAGGCTTAGAATACTTGACAACAAAGTGATTAAATAAGGTATGTATTTATGGAGGCATAATTTTATTTCGGAAGCATGTAAGGCCTGATCGACAAGATGAGGACTATCTTTGAAATAAAAAAGGGTTTGAGGACCAAATAGAATGTTATTATAAAGTTTGGGGGTCAAAATATAAATTTGGTACCAAAATTACAAATCTCTGTAAAGTATGGGATCAAAATTAGCTATTTTACAAAGTATAGAACCAAAATTGCAAAACCCACGATATATGGTACCAGAATTACAATTACCTCAAAAAATAGAATCCTAACAAAATGAAAAACACAATATGTAAAAAGGTCAGGCACGTGCTAAGCTCGTGCACTGCCTCCAATATAAAAGGTTCGCAACTTCTCCGCTTCCAGGAAACCCTAGAACAGCAGTCCTTCCGCTCCTGAGGTTATCTCCGTCTCTCGCTTCTTTAGCAGCTTTTCTGCATTCCCAACACTCTGATGTATAGCTAAGTATCAATTCATTGATTTTGCAGGCAAGATTTTCATTAGGGTTTAGGGTATCTTCCGTTTGAAATGGCTCCAAAAGGTACGTGATTCTTCTCGTCAGTGATTTGAGATTCTGAAAATGTATTTGCTACTGGAGTAGAAAATGCCAATCGTTAGTTTATTTATTTATTTTTCGATTAAGCTGCAATAAGTTAATCACGGTGAAAATCAGTTTGGTTTCAGATTATGTCCAAATTTTTAGGCAGCAGTTTTGTGTTTGTATTGTAGACGGCGGAAATTTTTATGGTTTGTAGTTCGAATAGAGTAGTTAACTCTCACGTTTTCTCATCTTGGGGTGTCGTGGATGAATGTTGTTGCCATAAGCTGTTGTTTGAGAGAAGAAACCTTGAAGTGTATACTGAGAGTTGGTTAATTAGATATTTCAGTAATGTATTCCGTGGAGATAAGGAGGCGAATTTGGTTCACCACAAGAATAACCTATATATGGTGCACTGGATACTGATTTGTGAGATTATACTTAACTATTTGCTTAGGGGGCACTGAGAGGTTGGAAACTTAATGGTTTTGTCTGCATCTGTTGCTTGATTTAACTTCTCTGCTGCAATCATAGAACCTGCAGTAGATGAAAACTTGTGATGTTCCAGTAGCATAAAACCTAGGTTGAGGCACAAAGAAGAAATATTTTGATATAACCCATAACAACTTATTTTGTTTCGTATGACCTCTGTTTTTATGTTAGCAACATAGTGTGTCGATACCCATAGAGTTTACTTGTTATTGTTACCATATTCTGTATCCACCTGCTTCACTGGATTACGATGCACTTCCTCTCTATTTTAATCTTCTGAGTGAAAGGCATATTATTGTTGCAGAAATCACACGGCTGTCCTTTACTTTGTTAACTAATTATTTTTTTTTATGTGAAATTGCAGCTGATCAAGCAAAGAAGTCAGACCCGAAGGCTCAGGCCTTGAAAGCTGCCAAAGCTGTAAAAGCAGGTGGAACAACTTTTAAGAAGAAGTCCAAGAAGATACGCACAAAAGTTACATTTCATCGACCTAGGACATTGAAGAAGGACAGGAATCCCAAGTATCCTCGCATTAGTGCCCCTCCCCGTAATAAACTTGACCACTACCAGATTCTGAAGTATCCTCTCACCACGGAGTCTGCAATGAAGAAAATTGAAGACAACAACACCCTAGTTTTCATTGTGGACATCCGTGCTGATAAGAAGAAGATCAAGGATGCGGTCAAGAAAATGTATGACATTCAGACCAAGAAAGTGAACACCCTCATCAGGTGAACAAGGGGACTTCATGAACTTTTTCTATTAACATGTTATGCTTGTATCATGTTGATTCCGCTTTTAGTGAGATTACATTACTATTTTCTAGGACCTGCAGGTTTCTAATGGATCTGATCTGTTGGTACTGTAATCAGGCTTTAACTTAAGTCATCATAGGTTTAGATTTTTTAATTAGTACTTGTCAAACTCTTTCTATCAGAATTTTTAAGAAGCAACTTAGATTAGTACAAAGAATTGTTGTTCCATTTACTGTATTTTGATAACTAAGTTACTGTCCAGGGAAGCTCCCTTTGTTTGTCCAAGGAAATTAGAAGCCAGTTCATTTTGTATCTGAATTATTGCGTCCACCTGAATTAATGTCACTGGATACTTGGACATTGTTGGCTACTTGGTTAGAGTGTGGGTTGATGAGCATGCATGAACTGCTCTCATCTAGAAGCCTTCTTCATTTCACTTCTGCTAGAATTTTAGAATTTTCCTTTTAAAATTTGAAGTTTCATATGCCTGTGGTTTCCTTTATGCATTACTATCGCTGTACTTGATTTGTATTTTCACGCAATTATATTTGCTGAATGAATTTGTTGAGAAGTTATCTTACATCCACTCAACTCATTATGCATTTAGCTCCAATTGGCTGTGTCTTGTGAATGTTAAGCCATGACTTGTTTGAGTCTTGCAAAGCTTTTTTTATCTTGTCCTCCATTTGATTTTTGTGGTCTACTGTTTCAGGCCGGATGGAACTAAGAAGGCATATGTTAGGTTAACACCTGACTATGATGCTCTGGATGTTGCTAACAAAATTGGAATTATCTAAGTGGTGAGAGCTCCAGTTTCGTGCTTATGCGTGTGTTAAAGGATTGGACCACCACCACTTTGAATTTTGTTTTTTGTACTCAAATGCAGAACCAAGTTTTGTTTCATGTTAGATATCGGAGCTTTGGATATGATAATTGCGCAAGTGACTTTAAAACGTTTTCTTAGATTGTATTGCTATTAGCTTACTTACCCTTACCAGTTGCATGGCATCTTTCTTAGTCTTTTTGGTTTGTTTTGGGTGGTACTCCCCCTGAGCACACCCGCCCCACAAGACACTGTTAGGGGAGATATCATCGTATTTGGTGATTCCTTTAAAAACATTCCCAGAAAAAGAGCAATTTCTTGTTTAACAGCTGACGTGTTTCTTTCTCTCCTATACGCTCAACACCATTTGGGTAGTAGATCTTATATTCCGCTATATTAATGTCCGATCATTCCTTGAAAAAACATACCATTAATTAGTAAAAATTTTAGAACCATGATCATGTGGCCCCGCCTTTTGGTGTTGCTCCATTAGGATAGACGAAACACACCACGAACGTAAAAATTGCATTTGCTTTATATCATCTCACTAGAAGAATTATAATATTTAGTTATAGTTAATAATAAATAGCTGTAGCTAATAATTATTGATCACAATTGATTTTGGCTGTGATTTTTGTGAGGGCTATAACACTTGTTATGGCTGAAAGTCATGACAAATGTTTTTATCATGACTCGTAACAAGTAACTTTTTCATGGTGAAAAAATTAATTTTTTTATTCGATTTTATTTAACTATAGTTAATAGTAGTCGTTTACCGCGATTTTTAGCCATAGTCATTACTATTGTGGTCAATAGTAAACTTTTTTCTAGTGTCTGGAACCTTTCCGGACCTTAGCTCCAAAATCTTAAATTGAGGAAATGTGGTAGACTGAGGTCCCAAGTCGTAACTGAAGAAATGTGTTAAGACTTGAATGATAGAGTAGTAAACTTTTTTCTAGTGTCTGGAACCTTTCCGGACCTTAGCTCCAAAATCTTAAACTGAGGAAATGTGGTAGACCGAGGTCCCAAGTCTTAACTGAAGAAATGTGTTAAGACTTGAATGATAGAGTTAAAATTCGATTACAGTGTTGGTGTCCTGGCTGTCCATTACATGTTGAAGGAAAAATCCTAAAGCCATGTAAATATCATCCCTACTGCTATGTCTCTTGTCTCCTGTAACAAACACATGAACCTTGCTTTTGATTTCTATCCAACTGCTGCCTGGTGTCCTGCTTAATCCTTTCTCCCTCATCTTCTGCCTTATGTCCAATACATTTTGCCATCTTCCGGCAGCAGAATGTGCATTAGAAAGCATTACATAAGATGACACGTCTCCAGGATCCAACTCCAGGATTTTTCTGGCAGCAACTTCCCCCAATTCTAAGTTTGAATGAACCTGACATCCTCCAAGCAATGCTTTCCAAAATCCTACTCCCGGGTCAAAGGGCAAGTCGTGGAGAAATCTCTCAGCTTCTTGAAATCTCCCAGATCGTGATAGTAAATCAATCATGCACGCATAGTGCTCTGATTTTAGGAGACTCGGGTCCTCATATCTTGCCTGGTTGAAGTACTTATAACCCTCATCAATAAGCCCAACATGATTACAAGCCAATAGCAAACCAAGAAGAGTGATGCTATTCGGCTGAATGCCTTTTACCTTCATCTTCTCATACATTTCGATTGCATCTTTTCCTAGTCCGTTCTGAGCATGGCCGCAGATGACGGCATTCCAGGACACTATATTTCTTTCACGCATTTTATTGAAGGTCAAAAGACTGTCTTCCATGCTTCCACATTTTGCATAGAAACTTATCAAAGAATTCGCAAGAAACAAGCTAAGCTCACCCAAGAACTTGATTGCACTAGCATGCATACTTCTCCCGATGCCTAATGCCCCGACATTGGCTGCTGCAATAACGGCACAAGGATAGGTAGACTGACTTGGGACGACACTGTCTCTTAACATCTCAACAAAATAATTCACAGCTTCCTCATTTTTCCCTGATTGACTGCAGCCGCTGATCATAGTATTCCAAGAAACCACATTCCTCTCCGGCATTGACCGGAAAACACCCCCAGCTTCATCAAACCTTCCTTGTTTAATATACCCGCGAATCAACGTCGTGTAAGAAACCACATTTGGTTCATGGATATCCTGAAAAGCCCTTAGAGCATCATTAATATTGCTCAGCTTGACATAAAGATCCAACACTGAGCTGCCCACAAAGACATTGGAGCTAAGACTGATTTTCTTGGCATAAGAATGAATTTGTCTCCCCAGGTGGAGGTCTTCTAGCACAACAGAAGAATGAATCACCGTGCCAAATGTGTACTCATTAGGTGTAATGTCCAGAAACAACATTCTTAAGAAGCAAAGAATTGCTTGTCTGTGTTGGTTTTGTTTCGCAAAGTGGCCTATCAAAGACGTTGCTGATTCTACATCCCGTTTAAGCATTTCATCGAGCAGCTGGTGAGGACCAAAGCTTCCGTCCAAAACAACATCTTGGCCCGGTTCGGAATGTCCAGCAGATAAATTATGGGAGCTCCTAGGAAATATGTTGTTCGTTAGAGGGAAATAATGTCCAAACATCACGAGTTTATTCTGCCGAATCGAATTCGGCACTGCAGCCATTTCAATGTTATCTTCTACAAAAGTGAATTCATTAATTACAAAACCAATTTCAAATGAAAAACAAAAGACAAATGAACAATGATCGCTCTGGGAACCCGTAACGCTACTTCCAATACGTAATTTATTAAGGCTTTATTACATTTACACCACATACATATCAACTGTTTACACAAATCATTTATGAGTTTTATATAATTATAAAAATCACCCTAAAATATAGGGTATATTATGTAATAATAATAGTTTTTTTATATAAATAAATCATAAATTTAAAGTGTAAATAGAATGATCCCATTTATGAATCTAAAAAAAAGCGGCTGGTAGCAGAAAAATATGTAACTACATTGGAAGACCTAGTTAAGGAATATGCAACCCTTCGAATAGTCGAAAGATTAGGTGTACGGGAGTCGGAGTCAATGTCAATGCTGAAATAGTATTATTATATCTCCTGACTGAGTTTGATTGTTTCGCTAATTGCTACACCAACCTTCACTTTCATGTGTATATATATATATATATATATATATATAGAGAGAGAGAGAGAGAGAGAGAGAGAGTTGATTGGATCATAATTTGCTGTGAAACGTCAATTTCACCGAATTTATGGTTGGAGCCAACACATTCGTTGCCTTAAAGATAAAGTAACAACAGAATTTACTGTAATTCAGGTCAATAATATTGTTCTAATTTTGATTTTAACTAGAACTGGAAGTAAAATAAAATTATTTGATATTTGATTGAACATAATTTGTTAAACTTAATAACCTGAACAAATCATTTTGTTGGATAAGTTTTCAATCTCGACTCGACTGGATTAAAAATAACAAAAATATGCTTAAAAAATGGTAAATTACACTTTTGGTCCTTATACTTGGGGCCAAAATTAATTTTGATCTCTATACATTTCGGGACATGATTTTGATCCCTAATCTTTATAAATTGTTATGTTTTTAGTTCAACCATTAAACTTGGGGTTAAAATTAACGGAGTTGGAGAACACAACCGCGTTGTTCAACCAAATGGTCGTGTTCCTCAATGTCATGTTGGGCTGGCAGTTTTTGCAACACCTTCGGTGTGGAAAATTTTTTGGTGATGCGTCTTACCTTTGTTTTTGCCTTCGTTAAATCTATATATCCCACCTGCGCGTGCCCTTAGACTACCCTCGTCACGGCTAACATTTCCCACCACTCAGTTTTTTTGCTTCCGACCACAACCGCTATGGGTGGGTCTTGCTTCTCAGAGGTAGTGGCGTGGTGTTGCAAAAACTATCAACATAGCAGGTGAAAAACGATCATGTTCTCCGAGTCTGTTAATTTTAACGAGTAGATAAAAAACATAATAATTTGTAAAGATTAGAACCAAATCGTCCCAAAAAATATTCATGGACCAAAATAAGATCAGGACCAAATTGTCCCCAAAAATATTCAGGGACCAAAACATAATTTACCCTTTAAAAAGATCAAATTTCATATTTGATTCAATTATAGTTTGTTCGAGTTCGATTAGAATAATAATTAAATTAAATTCAAATACAAATTTTTAAGTTTAATATTAATTCAAATAAATTTTAATAATAATGTGTTGGATTCCTCTTAAATCATTGAAAACCCTAATCAAATATATACATATATTTATATATATGCACACACAGCTCAACTTCATTATTTTTGTTGGTCATGAGACACTGTTTCTTACAGAAAGTCTCTTGAATCATACATCTGATCTAATTCTTTAAAAAGTCCGAAATGGTCCTGACCACAATGTTCAATTCCTCAACTACTGAATGCATGTTTTTTTTATTGCATTAAACTGTAGTTAGTTGATAGGATTTGGTACAATTAAAGGTCAATTTCAATCAAATATATATAATTCAGAATTTCCAATTGCAAAAATTTATTTAATTTTTGACTTTGCTTTGTTTTCTTAATCAAATACATTTCCCTCAACTTTCCTCGACATGTTAATTGATTTTTGATTATTTTCAATATTTAAAAACCCAATCTTGACATTTGGTTCTTACCTACTAAAAACAGCTTTTAAAATTAATTGAATTTGATAGGATGTCTCCAACTAACCACTATTCCAACCAAAAATTTGATTGTCGTAAGCTGCAAAACATATGCTCTTATCTTCTCCAGTTTGATCCACTATTTCTAAACAATTTCCTCATAAACTTCAATAATTTGTCAATGATTAAGCTTAAATTAATCATATTTATGGGATCTCAAATTCGTTTTGGCCTGTCGGTGTAGCGTTAAACGTAATTTACTTTCCGAAAAATTTTGAAACGTTCCCCAATGGAAAATGAAAGCGAAATTTTAATTCGACCGAATTTGATCAAATTATAGTTTGATTAGTGTACAATTTAAGAAAAATTATCAATTAATTGGATTGGATTTGACTAGATTTGAATTAATTATATGACAAGTAAAATATACTTATCGTGTGATTAGTATATAATTTGAAAAAAACAATCAGTCAGATGAAAAATGTATTATACTTGATTAATTTGGTTCTACTCAATTTGATTTGGGCAAAAAGTCTCCTTAAGCCCGACCTGCCTTAATCTTCCCAGCCACTGCTCAGAACTTTCTTCTTAAAAATGGAATGACATTTGTCTCAAAAGTCAGAGGTCATCCCGGCCGGTTGAATATGTCGGAACCACACGTTGTTCCTCTTCCTAATAAAATTTGAAGATATATGCTAAGATGTCATCCTCTGTATGTGGTTCATCAAGCAGAGAAGACGCTGTATTAATGGGAGAAAGGCCTGATTTGATCAGCAGCTTGCCAGACGACATTCTGAAGAACATCATGTCCATGATTTCTTTCAAAGAGGCAATTCAGATCACTACACTGTCAACTTCTTGGAGAGGCCTAGTGAGCCCGCATCGTGTAACCGTAGAGTGTAATATAGTTCGATCGGATGCTCTCGAATCCAAACGAAAGCTAAAGCCGATCATCGAGTCTTTCTTGGGATCCAGGGAAAGTTTCCGGTCGTTGAAACTCTATCCCGATTTATGTGATCGGGATTTTGCGGTTTGTACTAGAGGAGCTCATGGGGAGCTTCATCTCGACTTCTCAGGACATAAGGAGTTAGTCCCGTGTACATTCGGTATGGTTCTTGATCATAGTAGCTGTGCAGGTCCCAGGTTTTCGTCTGTCAGGAATCTGCATCTTAGATCAGTCTCCCATCTTGTGGGAAACCTGGTCGGTGATCTCTTCTCCAGTTGCAGGATTCTTGAAACCTTGAAGCTCGAGAAATGTCGAGGATTGGAGAACCTCGACATCAAATCGAATTCATTTCTGAAGAATCTTGAGATAGCTGATTGCCCCAACATTGCTACAATTACGATATCTGCAGAAAACCTCAAGTCCTTCTCGTATAAGGGAGCTCTCCCCATTATTCAGCTTATCAACATTCCACATCTCGTCGATGTTGCACTAAATCTGGGAGATGGTTTAGGGAATAAAAGCTTTGATTGTGAAGAGGTTTTATCTCTTCTGTCCTCTGTTAAAGATGTCGAGATTCTTACAGTAAGCGGTTGGCTCATTGAGGTATACATGCTTCTCCTCAACTTACGCTACATACATATTAAGGAGCAAAAGCTTCTCTTAACATGCTTCTGTTCTTGGTTTGCCGCAGGTGTTATGTTCTGCAGGAGTGATTTTCAGCGCGCTGGACTTCAAGTTCAGCAAATTGAAGGAATTCCGATGCGTCTGCTCCAAAATAAGCAGCAAAACTCGCGATTCACTGGCGTGCTTCTTGAACACAACAACTTCCTTGGAGGAATTATTTGTCAAGGTAAGTATTTAAAATTTGCATTGTTACTGCGTTAATTTGTTTTCTTTATTTATAAAGTTAACGCAACGAGAACTAAATATTTGCACATTAATTCTGAAAACGTGTAGATTGATCCGAAATCCAGGACGGTGGAGTGTCCATTGAGCAACCAGTATTGGCACGAGCCTCATTTGTGGAAGGATTATGCTACTGTGAAGAGCAATGCTCGGTGGCTGAAAGACTTGAAAACGGCCAAGATTGTCGGTTTCACAGGGGAAAGTGATGAGTTGTTGCTGGTGGATCTGTTGCTTCACACCGGCATTAATCTTAAGGAGATGACTGTCTTTCCATCAGCACAGAGTGATGATTGTGCATCGTGGAGGGTTGGGAGGGTTCCTTGTAGCCACCTGAAGTACATAAAAGTGAAGTATGTGCTGATTTCTTGCCCAGAAATTGATGCCTGTTTTGTGTTGACAGAGGCCAACAACTATGGTTGAACTCATACAATTCAAGTATTTGCAAGAAATGCGGCGGCAGTTCGCACGAGAAAGAAATGAAACTACTATCATTTTTCATCTTTTACCGCAGAATAGTGTTACATTTCTTATTTCACTTAATATATACGTAGCGTGTTTTGATAAACATTATGGAAAGTCAATTTATTTGTTTTAGTCAACTAGAAAATATATATAGAAAGTGCATCGAGAGATAAAATGAAGGACCTCTATATAAATATAGAAAGGTGGGATGCATGATATGATAGTGTTGCTGCAAGTGGGAGTTTTAGAGATGTTGGGAATTTATCCACTTATGATGAGCCTGAAAAGTTAAACCCTCACTCAACTATTATAAAAATAATGGGTTACGAAAATCGTCAGATTACGAACCAACATATAGGAAGATTAATGAATCTATATAGATCTAAAATAGCAGAATATATGTAAAATATTTACAAATTTATGAATGCAGTAAAATTATAGAAAAATAGAGAGACAGAAAGATTGGCCCAGGGAGAGAGATCCAATGAGGATACCCCACAGCCATTAAGGCCGGCAACTACAAGACCGGTTGCTTGAACCCAACCATGGCCACCAAGGCCCAGTTACTAAAAACAGCCACCAAGGTCAATCACATTGACCTAAAAAGAAACCACCAAGAAATCGATCCACAAAGGACCACTCACAACCACTTAGAATTCCACTTAGGAATCAAGTTCATAAAGAACCTTTTTAATTGGAGCAAGGGAGAAGAAGAAGAAGGAGATTTCTTATTCTGTTATATTACCTCATAAAACCACCGTAAGTATTTATAGATGTAAGGCTTAGAAACTGAGAGAGAGCCATTTATTACCAAAGGGAGAGGTAAACGATGGAGCAAGAATCCGAGAAGAGAGAAGAAGAAAGAAAACGAGGAGTTGGGGAAACTAGGGTTTCAATTATGTAGTGAGAGAGAGAGAGAGAGAGAGAGAGAGAGAGATCCTTAAAATTAGAGAGGGCAGGGTCAGGTAGATGGGCCGAGTGGAGAGTGGGCCAAGGCAGTATGAGGTTGGGCAGTCGTCTAAGGTGAGGGTTTAGGGGTGCTGTGGGCATGGCCTACTAATTTTGGTCTTCGGCCATAATTTCTCAACAGATTGCTCATCTCAAACCTTGAGCAACTTGCTGAGTTGCTTTGTCAACTGTGCATGTAGTGCGATATGCTTCAAGTTTCCTTCATTTTAAAAGTAACAAGATGGGAGAATCGGAACCACATTGAGCATGTGACATTTACATGCACAACACCCTTCCTTTACAAGAAATCGTAGTCCAACTTTTTTACCAGTATCGCATAAATTTCAAATTTCACTCTATTATATGAGTCTTACAATTTTATTTTAAAAAGACACCTCGTTAGAGAGAGGAGACCTTGAGAGTTATAAGCTGCTTAAGCACATCTTCTGTAATTAATATGGAATATGAACCTATATTCATGCTTATTCAAAATGATAACGCATTTATTTAAATTTGTAGTAATGAAATGTTATTCAAATAAATGCAAAGAATTCTATATTCTTCTACCTACTTATTTTCAGTGAAGTGATCGATCATATCGTCATGTAACAATGATAAATAGTGTAATGAAAATTGTGGCCCATGATCCATTTTGATAGGCCCAACCCACACCACCAAATAACTCACTTGATGGCTACCCAATTCTAATACCTTGGTCTATTCTTTGGCTTGGCCCACTTCTGCCACCCAACTCACTTGACCCGACTCAATTATCTTGGTATTTATCTCTCCTTCTTTTTTAGATGTAACCCTAAACCTAATTCTCCCTCTCTCGTCTCCTCGTCTCTCCCTCCTTCTTCTCTCTAAAATCTCCACCATCATCTTCTCTCTCTTCTTGTTGTCATCCTCCGTCGTTCTTCTCTCTCACCGTCTGGCTTCACTCTATTTAAAACCCTGTAGTTGCTTT
Source organism: Sesamum indicum (assembly GCF_026168435.1). NCBI lineage: Eukaryota > Viridiplantae > Streptophyta > Magnoliopsida > Lamiales > Pedaliaceae > Sesamum > Sesamum indicum. The sequence continues at coordinate 15,586,014 of NC_142667.1, forward strand.
TGGTAGTTAGAACGAGTTGAACAGAAATCTTCTTCCCTCTTTTCCTCTCTTGCTCCCGATTAAAAGTTCTTCGTGAACTAAGTTCCTTAGTGGAGACCTGAGTAAGTCGTGTAACTTGGTGGTGTGTTTTGCATTTTAGCAACCGATGAAGTGGTTGACGGCCTTGGTGGCTATAGGCTACTCTCTGCCGAATTTGGCCCCTGAGCTAACTAGTTTCTTGATCTCTCTTTATATTTGTTACTGCTTCTGTAGATTTGTAAATACTTAAATATATATATATATATATTTATATATTCTGTTATTATTAGATTTGTTCATATATATATATATATATTTGTAGATTCTGTAACATTGGTTTGTATGAGGATTTTTCGTAACCCACGATTTTCTGTAATAGTTGAATAGGGTTTATATTTTTGGGGCTCACTACTGGTGGATTCTTCCAATAGTCAATTTAAAGTTAGATTAGTTGCAAAAAAAGTTCTTTTATGGATTAAAACAATCCTCTAAACTAAGAATTTTGATCTGTTCATGCATTCTTTAAAATTTAGAAGAAGTGCCTACCATTATTGTTTGTACTTTAAATATGATCATTATGTTCATGTGTTTCTTGTGCTTTTATGTTGATGATATATTAATTGTTAAGCCAACTTAAAATTAATTAAAGAATTGCAAAATAATTTGTACAAAAATTTTAAAATGAAAGATTTGGGTGATGCTAAAAAAATATTAGAGCTGTCTACTGATGGAAACATAAGCAATTCTATAATTTTTGTTGAACAAAAATCCTATGTTAAATCTTTATTAACTGATAAATTAGTAGTCTTTTCTTTTTCTTCTTTTTTTAATATAACGTACTAATTTATATATTTTACTCTTATTTATATTACATTTGAAAGCATGACAAATTATTTATTATGTACACATAAAAACAACGTATTACAAAAATAAGAAAGAAGTGATGGCAGCCCAGGGGTGTGGAGGAGGAGGCAGGATATGTTTTCAATCCTACCAAATACTTTGGCAAAATTCAAATTTGTGGGTGTTGTTGCAACATGGACCTAGGTGTTGAAAGGTTCATTCCCTTTACCAAGCCAGTTGAGTATAGGTCCCGTGATCCATAATTCGGCCTCTAATTTTAATTCCTCACGGAGAACTGGGCCGTACAGGGCTATTGTGGGCCCAAAGATCATCATACACTGTGGAAAAATATTTCATCTTATAATTATCTATACTATTATAAGAGAAAATTTTTTGTCATATTAATTTTTGAATATCTAAAATTTTTATTTTATTTTAAAATAAATTAATTAAATTAGTAATTTTAATATTTTTTTAATTATTTTTTTTCACTTAACCAATGACTACTCCACATTTATTATAATTTATTTTTTTTCGCAATTTCTTTTCTCATTGTCTCACACCATACTTCTTTTTATATGCTATATGCTCGGGAATCGTGGAAACCGCGTGCAACTCTAATTAGTCAGTATATGTATTAACTTCAAAAGCAGTTAACTGAAAAGAAAGGTTTGGGCCGTGTTGCGCATTTGATCAATTCCACTAACAGAGGAATTGATAGATAGCATAATGTTAGGCCCAAAGCCCAGTATTGAAACGATTTGGGCTAAGGCCCACCTTTTTAAGTCAATTAATGAAAATGTGGGACGTGGTTAATAAATTTAATTATACTCTAATCAGAAACGAATAGTGTAATTAATCTACTTAAATTTCTATTCTAACAACTACCCTTTGACGCCTCATTCTTCCTCGCTCTCTTACACTACGCCCAAGCTAATGGCGATTGCCGCCGCCATAAGGTTGCTGCCACCTACAGCCGTCAGCCGCCGCTCTCTTTCCTCTTCCTGTTCACCTTCTTTCGTTTTTTTGCGGCTCTCTTCTTCTTCGTTTCAGCAGCCGAGTACTGTAAAAGCTACCGCTGGCCAGAGACCTGGTTTCAGCGTCTTCTCTTCTATGAGCATTCAGACTCCGGAGAAGAGTTCTACGGCGTCGTTTCTCGATCGTAAAGAAAGCGGAATTCTTCATTTTGTCAAGTATCATGGACTTGGCAATGATTTCATATTGGTAATGTTATTGAAAGGAAATGCCTGTTTGGCATATAATTCATTTTTTCCGTTGTGATTATCTGCTGATTTTTTGTTTGCGAGCGTAACAATAACAAGTTCCATCCACCAAGTGTTGAAGGTTATTTTATGGTTGAAATTTCTTACAAAATTACGTACAGTGGTAGTATTTCTTAAAAACGGATAGTAGTACTTTGTATCAAGTCTGATATTGGGCCATTTGATGTGTAAATTCGTTAAATCAGCTAATATTTCAAGACTTAAGCATGCTAGCTGCTTCGTTTTTAGTTTTTGTTTATTCATTGAACTTATATTTTAGGAGTTAAAGTAAATTTTTTTGGGTCTTTAGTTTGATGATTTTTTTGTGTCTATATATTGTTCTTATTAGGTTGACAATCGGGATTCATCAGAGCCAAAAATTACTCCAGAGCAAGCAGTGAAATTGTGTGATAGAAACTTTGGCATTGGAGCTGATGGTGTGATATTTGCAATGCCTGGCATCAATGGTACCGATTATACCATGAGGATCTTTAATTCTGATGGTAGTGAACCCGAGGTAATTTGTCTTTTCTAAGATTAAGCATTTCTGTTGTTGCATTGTTTTGGTCATTCACTGAGCTCTAAATAGTAAGGTTGACTTGTTTCTGTAAGTTGTGCTTGTCCTGATGAAGTCATTTTCCCACTTATGTTGTTACAGATGTGTGGTAATGGAGTTCGATGCTTTGCCAGATTTATCGCTGAGCTTGAAAATCTCAATGGGAGGCAAAGGTTCATTTTTAACCATTCTTTTCTGAAAAAATCCTGATCATCTTCGCACTGTTGGGCCGTTCAAGATATAACTCTCTTTGTTCTTGTATTTGTATTACAGTTCTGAGTTGAAGTTCATTGAATCTATGATACCTTGCACTCGTCCAGATGAATAAATTTGTTGTGAAACATTTGCATAAAGTCACTATTTATACTGTCATGTTTTAAGTCATATCTTCGCTACATCGGCCACGCAGATGGAGCTTTAGAGCTGTAGCTATCATTTCGCTTCTGTGATTCTAGTTGTGATCCTTTTTTATTTGTTTATATTTTTATAAGGATTCTAATTGTGATCCTAGTTTGCTATTTCGTTCTCATTTTTCTAATCATGGAATAAAGTGCACTCTATGATGCATTACTATTCTACTCATGGATGTTGTATTCTGGACTTGAAGCTTCACTGTGCATACTGGTGCTGGTTTAATTATTCCTGAAATCCAGGAAGATGGAAAGGTACCCAAAGCATCTCATAACTCAGTTTATGATTTGAGTTTTTCTGAATATTACATTTTGATAGCTATGTCTATGACATGCAAATTTTTTATCCATTTCTGCTTGAAAACTTCGTAGTCTAGGAAACAACTTCCTTGAGATCACTATTTATGACTAGTTTATTCAGCAATTGCTCACTTTTTCAGGTCAGAGTTGATATGGGTGAGCCTATTCTGAAAGCATCAGATGTTCCTACAAAATTACCTCCAAATAATGATCAGTCTGTTGTCAAGGCAAAATTGGATGTAGATGGGTTAACCTGGAATGTAACTTGTGTTAGTATGGGAAATCCTCACTGTGTCACTTTCGATACGGAATCAAGCAAGGTAACGGCTCTTTACAGCTGTTCTTTGTTCAGGAGGTTGTGGACAGGTTTACTGTTCATATCTTTATCCCCTTTGGCTTGTGATGACACAGGATTTGCAAGTTGATGGTCTAAATTTAGCAGAAATTGGCCCAAAGTTCGAACATCATGTGATGTTCCCTGCACGAACAAACACAGGTATAAGCTACTGTTATTACCTTGGAGAGTTAGATATTCCATCTTGTCAGATGTACCTCCTAATTGCAAATATGCTCTTTCATAACACAAGGATTAATATCATTAACTAGGATTTTTTGTTATATCTCCATGATGTTGGTGCAAAAATGAAAACTTGGATTATGGTATGTACTTGGTCGCCTTTAAGAATTGTTTTACTGCAAGAAATGAATTTTAAACACCAACTATTCTTTGCACAAGCCAACATTGGTTTTACCATCATGGCTCCAACCCTGATGATCTTCTTATTTTGAAGTACAAAATGTAGGTTCCAGTTGGGGCTTATGCTCAGATTGATCATTGTTTCCTATCCATCCATCTAGCTCAGACAACCCCCTTTTTGAACTCCTTTTATAGTTTGAGAAAAGAGCAATTGAGGTCCTCCCTCTACATTTTCTATTATACATTTCATGTATGCTTTGCTAATATTATGACACGTCTTATGTTGCAGAATTTGTTCAAGTCTTCTCTCCAAGTCACCTTAAAATGCGTGTTTGGGAGCGAGGGGCAGGTTAATTCTTGTTCTTATTCCTATGGGTATTAGATAGATTAAAATTTCCTGTGATATGTACAACTCTATCAACATTTCTTGTTTCAAGCTTCCACCTCTAAATGTGGTTTTCATTTAGTGTTGAGCCATGGTTCCAAGTTCCAACCATGAAGCTAATTTGGTTTGATGCTGCAGGTGCAACACTAGCCTGTGGAACAGGAGCCTGTGCGGTTGTGGTTGCTGCAGTGCTAGAGGGTCGTGCAGAGAGGGTAAGTTTGAAAACTTGTTCTCCACTGCAGTACTGTAAATTTACTAACAGGCTCTCAGTCCTGAGAATTTCCTTAGAAGTCATTTCCTTATATGATGAACACTTAATAGCAATAATTTCCTGGTTTTGGATATTGCTTCAAACAGAGTTGCACGGTTGATTTGCCTGGAGGGCCATTGGACATTGAGTGGAGAGAAGCCGACAATCATGTCTACATGACCGGCCCTGCAGAAGTAGTATTCTATGGATCAGTTCCTCTCTGATGCTTTGGTCTCGGCTGGAGAAGAATCGTCGCATCCACGGGTTGACTTCTGTGCTACACCTGAAGAGGGGGGCAGGAGTTCGAGAACTGTACTAATTTCGTTCTTATCCGAAACTTAATATCTAGCCAAACTTGGTGTAAGCACCCTCCGTGCAATTTATGCGGGGATCTGCTAATATGATTTGAAATAGATTATATCAGGGGGAGCTGCTTGCTAGTAAGAAACCTGTAAGGTGTTTCCACTTCCTACCAACACTATTTGCCTTTATTCTGCGAGTTCAAACTGACGTCTTTCTTTGGTGGAGATGAGGAGGGAGGAGGCCTCCACTTTTCTGAGCAATAGCTCCTCCGTATTTTTGACATAAATAATAAGAAAAGCTGAAAAGAACCCAATAGCAGAAAAGCTTGGGATCTCCTAATGTCAGATCATTCCACCACCAAAAGAAAGTCACAAAATGCTTCAATTGTTGCATTACACTACTTCATACGTCTTTACAATCTTTCCCATTTTCCGGTCAGTTTAGGTTTGAACACAAATTTGAACTCAGATTTGCAAATATACAAATAGAAATCAACCCATATAAAATATTGCATGATCGGATGTGATCAAAGTAATATATATCTTGTAAACAATAATCTGCCTTTTCATATAAAAATTGCGCTTAAATATATAATCTATGAGTCAAAAATGGTTTTTTCCTTTTCCGGGAGAGGCAATAATGATTTTATTTATCTTTTTTGGAATCAAGTTTCAGAGTTTTTTAGATCTACATTCAAGTGAAAAATGCTAGTCGTGCATCCAAGATCATTATAATTATATTTTTTAAGAGAGACACTTCAATGAATCAGACATAAAAAATTTCTACTATAATAGTATCGTATTTGAATTTTGAATATTTGCATGTGTTGAGTGTGTAATGTGAAAGACAAAAAAAAAAAAAAAAAAGCAAAAAAGAAATCCACCACCCCCACAGTCCTATCTCCACGTGTCTCGTATCAGCGCGCCCGAATTTGAATTTGCTGAAGCCCAGCCCACTTTTTCAAAAAAGGCAACAGTAGCCTGTCCTTTTCTTTTAACCCAATCTTTCTTACATAGCTACATATCCCTGTATATTCACTAGCCGTTAGAAAAATCAAATCAAACACCAAATCCCCCGCTCCACCATCAGCTACTTCTCTGCGAATCGATATTCAGTAAGAAATTGTTTAGTCTTTGACTCTTTATCTTGATCCATGCTTCAATTACAGTGATATATCAGTATTAGATTTCTTTTTCGTTGGTTTAGCTTGGTGGATTGAAGGTATTAATTGAAAGCGCGAAGAGAATGGTGTCATTGACGCCGGATTCCCGGAAGGTGGGGACGGGAATGGCGCCGTCTCCGTCGCCATTCTTTACGCCGCGGCCCGAGAGGAGGAGGCCCGAATCAAGAGGGTCCGACTGGAATTCAAATCGTCAGGAGAAAGATAAAGAGGTCAATGTGCAGGTTCTCCTCCGGTGCAGGTGGATTAATTCAGACCTTTTATTATTTTTTTTTACAGTGAATTCTGTATTAGAAAGTTTCTACATATGGATCGGAAATTGGCGTCACGGGCTTTCTTGCGCTGCTTATATGCAGAATACTTTTGTTGATGAGTGATGTCGGCTTGCCAATTTTACTGTTTGAAACTTTCGAACTAGAACATCCTAAGTATTTCATTTGATTTCTACTTTTAGGCCATTAACTGAAGATGAACAGAGGTCCAACGTGCCCATGGTAGTAACATGTAATGATATTAAGAGAGAAGTCACTGTTTTGCAAAGTGTTGCTAGCAAGCAAGTGGATAGAGTTTTCACCTTTGACAAGGTTGGTTGCCGATTCTAGCCCGTTTGCGATTGTGTAACTTTGAGTTTTGCTTAAGATTGCACGAGTTCGCGTTCACATAGTGATATTTATACTTTTTAAATATTGTAAAGGTTTTCGGGCCGAAAGCACAACAGCGATCCATATATGATCAGGCTATTTCTCCAATCGTTAGCGAAGTATTAGAGGGCTTCAACTGCACAGTCTTTGCATATGGGCAGACTGGAACTGGTAAAACTTATACCATGGAAGGGGGGATGAGAAATAAGGTATGCAATTAAATTTCCTTTCAAATTGTTGTTATGTTTCCCAGAGCTTTAATGTAAGATCAATATTGAGTTCCTTGCTGTAGGGCGGAGAGTTACCAGCTGAGGCAGGTATCATTCCTAGAGCAGTTCGCCAAATCTTTGACACCCTTGAAGCACAAAATGCTGATTACAGTATGAAAGTGACCTTCTCGGAACTCTACAATGAGGAAATAACTGACTTGCTAGCTCAAGATGATCAACTAAAATCTACAGAAGACAAACAAAAGAAGCCCATTTCTTTGATGGAGGATGGAAAGGGTTCTGTGATTGTAAGAGGACTAGAAGAGGAAGCTGTGTACAGTGCTAATGAAATTTACAGCCTTTTGGAACGAGGTGCTGCTAGGAGACGCACGGCAGACACCTTGTTAAATAAGCGGAGCAGGTGTGAATTGTCTTCGATTCAGTAGTGTGTATGGTTTTCTGTATGTTCATTACTCTAGGTAACAAATATATCTTTTTATCTTTTGCAGTCGTTCTCATTCTATATTTACTATAACTGTTCACATAAAAGAAGGAACCATAGGTGAAGAGGAGCTCATTAAATGTGGCAAGCTCAATCTTGTTGATTTAGCAGGATCAGAAAATATTTATCGTTCAGGTGCTCGAGAGGTAAGAATGAACTCTTGATTCTGATGATAGAATGAAACAACCATGACTCTTTGGAAACTTGAAGAGTCCACACGGACTGGTTTAGGATCTTTTGCTTCAATCTGTTTCAATGAGTGCAAGAGTTCTTCTGGTTGTTACTCAAGTTCACAATGAAAACCAATGTTGCAGGCTCGTGCAAGAGAAGCAGGTGAAATAAATAAGAGCTTGCTAACCTTGGGCCGAGTCATTAATGCATTGGTGGAGCATTCTGTTCATGTACCTTACAGGTGATGGGAAGAGTTTTTAGTCTAGTTAGAGACAACTGTGTTTCCTAGCTTGATGGCATCTTCCATTTGGTACACAGGGATAGCAAGCTTACGAGGCTACTGAGAGATTCGTTAGGGGGAAAAACAAAGACTTGCATCATTGCCACAGTCTCTCCCTCTGCGCACTGTTTGGAAGAAACACTGAGCACACTAGACTACGCATATCGTGCTAAAAGCATAAAAAATAAACCAGAGGTTTATATTCTTGGCCTAAATCAGCCTTTCTTCTGACACTTCAAATGTTTCATTTAAGCTAAATCAAGCCACTGGTTTTGAAGGCAAACCAAAAAGTCACCAAAGCTGTGCTGCTTAAGGATTTATATGTGGAATTAGAGAGAATGAAGCAAGGTTTGATGATTTTCTTTTTCTTTCTTTCGTTTGGCATAATAAACATTACTTCTAAAGTACTTTCCCACTTTGAATTCATTCAGATATTCGAGCAGCAAGGGAGAAGAATGGTGTTTATATTCCACATGAAAGATTTCTGCAGGATGAAGCTGAAAAGAAGGTCAATATGCCAGCTCTGATAATTATTAGTTATTCACCAAAATCCAAATATATCAAGAGTATTAACTGCAGGAAAATAGTTTAGTGAAGTTTTAAATATAATTCTGGCAGATTTAATGTTCAGTGTTCGTTGTTCACTATCTAATCTAATGTATTTTTACATGTCTTTTATTTCGTTTACCACTATGACGGACTCTGCATATTTCATTTTAGAATTAATTGCTCATGAAAATTTATTTATTTAAATCTTATAAGGCAATGTGTCAATCTTGCAGGCGAAAAATGAGAGGATAGAGCAATTAGAGAGTGATCTTAGTTTGAGTGAGAAGGTAATCCTTCCTTGTTTCTTTGTCGAACTTTTCTGGTAATCATAGTCTAACTTGTTTACTCTTCTACAGGAAGTTTGTAAATTGCGGGAGCTCTATCTAAGTGAACAGGAAAGGAAACTGAATGTTGAAAGTGAGCTTAAAGACTGCAAGGTACTAGAGAAGATTCATAGAAGATATTCTATTTTCCGGCCATTCTGTAATCATTAATAAACTAATGCAATTTTCTTCAGGAAAATCTAGAAACAATACGTAAGGCCTTGGAAGATCTACAAGATAATTACAAAACAGCTCTTTCAGTTTTGAGCGAAAAGGAGTCTGTCATCTCCAAACTACAATATTCAGGTAGGATAAATTTTCATTAACGCAAGACCTGTCTGTTATCTGCATCTTTTATTGAAGCCAGCTTGAATTTTTCATTATGCAGAGAGCAGTCTAATTGATTGTGCAAAGAAGTTGAGGGTCAACTTACAAGATGCATCTCAGGATATTTCTGCACTTTTTGGAAAAATTGGTATTTATGTTCTCCTTCGAATTATTTTGTGCGCTTGTTACCTGTTGATTTAGTTTTATGGATCTATATTTCTCATGTAGTTCAAGATTTACTTTTGTGCCTTTGGCTTTATCCATTGTCCATGGCTCATTAAAATGGATGTGTTTAAGAAAGCTCGCAATGCATGAAATAAATCTTAACCAAAATTCCTTGCAGATCGCAAAGACAAATTGGAAAGAGAAAATCACAGTATTCTCCTTATGTTTGGAGCACAGCTTGACCAAAGTTTGAAAGATCTCCACAAGATCATTCTGAGCTCTGTATCCCAGCAAGAAGAACAACTGAAATGTCTTGCAGAGTGCACCAACACATTTCTTGCTAGTAAATATGAAGTAAGGCGAGTTGCAGTCTGAAAGTTAGCTATAGTTTTAAGTTTGCCAAGCAGCTGATACATGTGCTTGTTTCACTTGCATATAAGTCAAACGACGCCATGGAAGCAAAATTAAAGAAATTGTCAGAGACTTATACTTCAGGAACCCTGAACCTGAAGAAGCTTGCCGATGCATTGCACATGAAAGCAAATTCTGATCTTGAGCAAATGGCATATATGATGTCAGCCCAAGCAACTGAAGTTGAGAATGTATGATGAAGTTGGCAAAATTGAACTTCAATTGCATTGATGTGTTGGTGCAAACTTCATCTAATTGCCTGAGATTTTGTGTTTGGTTGTGCATGCAGTTCTTCAAAACTGCATCTGTGGAAGCCAAGGAAGTGATTTCTGACATTCGAAACTCCCTGAATGAACAAAAAAAACTGTTGGCTCTCTCTTCCAAACAACAAGCAGAGGTTTGCTGGATATGTGCTTTGCAATTCTAATTCCTTACTAGCACACTTATACTTATTTCTTGTATACATTTTAGGGACTTAGTCGAAGTCTAGCCTCAGCACAAGTGATATCAAGTGCAGCCATTGATTTTTCAAATGACCTCCACCGGCGAGCTTCTGAACTTATGCAACTTATTGAACAAAGTCAAGCTGAAAAATCTCTCGCGTTACAAAATTTTGAGAAAATGTTTAAGGTCAGGTGGAAAAGAATTTTTCATGTAGCTTGACTATAGTTCCATACAGAAGTTTACCTTCTATTATGTTCTGTTGCAACAGGAAGAGGCTCAAAGAGAAGAAAAAATAGCAATTGAAAAAATAGCAGTTATATTATCCACCCTTACAGCTAGAAAAACTAACATGGTAAGTTTTATTCTTGTGTGAACCCTAACAGCTAGAAAAACTAACATGGTAAGTTTTATTCTTGTGTGAACCCTAACAGCTAGAAAAACTAACATGGTAAGTTTTATTCTTGTGTGAACCCTAACAGCTAGAAAAACTAACATGGAAAGAATAGCAGTGATATTATCAGCCCTTGTTAGGCACAACATTGATGCCAGAGAATCTGTAAAAATTTCAGGTATCTAAGGCTTCAAAAGGCTTTGAAGACTCTAACATTCAAGAAAGCAAGAGAGTGCTGCTGGAGTTGTCCAGCATGCAGGAAGTCTTAACTTCAGAAATGGAGGAGTTAAACAAATATGTGGAGAAGGTTAAAGGTCACTATGTGGATGAAACATTCTCATCAACTGAAAGCAGAGCTACAATAGAAAATTGCTTGCAGGAATGGTAATAATTTTATCTTCTATATCTTTGATTTTGGAGTGTTCCAACACATTAATTGATTTATATCCCAAATATGTCTTTTAAGTGAAGGTTCTGATCAACTCAATGATGACTTTTGTTAAAAAATACTGCGAAGCAGTAAAACCATTGGATTCAGGCGAATTAGATTGTAAGAGAAAACTGTTGTTAGATAGAAAAATAATATGGTGTCATATTATGGTTCAAATTCACGCATAGTTTTACGTAACTGTGCCATTTGATGTTGGTGGAATTAGACTGATCTAAAGAACTGGAAAGTAACTATACTTTTTCTCTATGTCCCAGTGCTGAAAAGGTGGATTCCTCTAGTCAACAGTGGGAAAGGGCACAATTAGGCTTGAGCTGTCTTGCTAAGGATGGTCTCGCCAACATAGAAGCTGTTGTCCGGTAAGTTCTGAGAAATTTGTTTTATTGAATGCCGTTACCATCATAGCCTTATTCTTGCTTTATCATCTCCGTCTCATCTTGGCAGGACGAAAACTCTTGAAACTCATTCCCTACATGACAACATTGTTTCCACTTCATCGTGTATGAGTGCAGAATTTGATTCCCACATTAGTGATGTGAAGACCTCTATGAATGGTAATTGTTTTTATAAAATATGCAGTCTTTTCAAATGTTCCAAGTGTAGGCTTATCTAAGCAGAAAAACGGTGGTTTTTCAGATTCTATTACATTAGACAAGGCAAATAATAAGGAAATAAACATGATAACGGCAACCAGCTTGGCTCAGCTCAAGTCGACACGGCTGAACCATAGTGAACAAATATCAGATATCTGCAACAGATCAGAGCAGTGCATCCATAAAGATTACTTGGTAATCACAATAACCCTTTTAACTTCCTCCAGATGTAAAATTGAGCTGAAACATTGAAGATTAGGAAACTGAATGTTTTTCCGGTTTTCGCCTTAAACAGGTTGAGCAGAAAACTAATGTAACTCCTAAGAAGCGAGTAATCTCAATTCCCAGCTTGGAGTCCATAGAGGAGATGAGAACTCCTATATGTGAAGTTGACACCAAGAACAGATCAAAACTGGAAAATAATGGAAACAAGAGTTTGCAGGACCAACACAGAACTCCTTTCCAGAATGTTAACGCAATAATCTAAGTGTTATCAGCAATCATGGTTGTTGTCTGTAGTTCAATCCATCTTCAATACCACCCTGAGTACACTCATCGACCGATGAGTAACAAAACGATAAGTCCAGCTTAACATGGAGGAAAAACGCTGAAAGCCAAGGGAGTTGCTTTCAGGTCTGTACTCTAATCTGCATTTAAGCTATCATGTATGGTTTGATTTGGATGCTTAAACTTGTCTGTATCACTTGTGATTCAGTGAGCAGGCTTTTCAGCTGATGATGATATAGAAGTAAAGCTGAATTTCGTAGTTTAATTTCTATATATCAGCTACAGGAAAACTTAAGATATAATCAGAAATTGCATTTCTGGGTACGTTCTTCGTTCACTTTCATGTCATTTTTGGTTATTTTCCATGCCTTCTAATTGATTATCTAGATAAACATTAAGGCAGAGATGAGTATCTATCATATCTGTAACCTGATGCATATTGGCTGCATATTTTATTTGAAAGTGAAAATAAAAATAAAAGCTTTCTTGAATCATAATCATCTTTTTCACTTTGACCCGAAAAGAAAGTAGGTATAAAGTTGGTTTCTTGCTCATACTAATCATGTTGGTAAAAAGCCTACATTTTCACTTTTCAGCCTAACAGTCTTTTTGCCCATCTAATTATATGTTAATTATTTCTCTTTTATCTCTACAATTTTTTGGTAATAACAGCTGAACCTCCTCTTTCCACCCTACCCTAAGTTTATGATGCAATTTATAACGCTCCAATCACGATACGGTGAGTGATATTTATATGGCAATGATAATATATATATATATATATATATAGATAGGGATAATTACACTATATTCTTGATCTATAATCTACACAAACATCACTTAAAAAATTATATGTATATTCACAAAAAATGTCAATATCATTTACATAAACTATCCATGTCCTTTTTTTAAAAAAAAATTCCACATGCACTTCTAAAAAACGTCAACGCCATCCTTGTGTTTTTACTGCTATGAATGGTTTTTATAATTTGGCAAAGAATAAGGATGGTTTATGTAAATAGATCATAAATCAGGAGGGTAAAAATAATTATCCCAAAATAATATTAAGAGTAAATACACATAATCAATTGTAAAAAAATTACAGTAGATCGATAAAATAAATGCAATAATTATTCTCATTCATGCCCTAATTCCTAATCAATCTAGTTTGAGAATTGCCGGAGCTAATTTTATTTATTAAGCCAAGTAGGATGTATAATAATACTGAGGGTTGCCCTCAATATTATTATACATCCTACTTGGCTTAATAAAAATCCAAACGATATCTAAATCAAACTCGGCATACTCATCTACTCAGCATACCACAATTTAATAATTGCTCACTACATCTTTTCCAACCAATTGGAAAAATGTCAACTTTAGGGTTCATCATCACCTACATATATATATACATATAAAATAATACATTATATAATTAATGATTTTGACTAATTAATATTCTGCTTAATACCTTAGGTAAGAGTAGGGAATCCCATCTGCTGAAAGGCTGAAAAGGGAAGTCTGATTGGTTGTTTCCTCCAAATTTTGATTATTTAATTATCTGTATTTGATTTTAGGCTCAAGAACCATCACATGGGGCTTTCAACATGACCCTCAACAAGTACGTTTTTGTTTTGTTCTGTTTTTTTTTTTTAAATAATAATTATATAATTACATCATTATCTCAAAAAATTGCTTAACGCATCATTTCGATCAATGCATCAATATAACTAAGAATAATGAACAAGTTATAACAAAATTATATAATATAAAATAAATAAACTGATATAGAGTGAGACAAATATTTACACGTTTAATGAAATATTGAATTTATTCATAAAACCTCAATCTGAACAAACACTCAACCATTTACTTACTTGAAAAGTCAACATCCCAAAATTTTCATCATAAATTAATTATAAAAGAGAGAGAGAGAGAGAGAGAGTATGGCTGTCGTTTCTGATTAGTATAATAAAACGCAAAATATTCAAAAATTTGCATATGGTACAGAGTTTATTGCATGTGCCAAAGCATAAAAGTTACACGAACAATTGTGCATGGCGACGCAATTTCTAAAATAAAATAGAGTAAAATTAATGATATGGGTCCTGGAATGGAGTCACCACTTAATAATGTGCTACACTTACTTCATATAAATTTTAATTTATAATTACTGTATTTTAACATTGTTCAATGGTCCCGATATAGTAACGTATTGGATTGTCCAATCACAAATAAATAATTAAGTAAATTATATTCACATTTTTTAAGGTCATGTCTAATTACACGAATAAATTTTTTGTATTTTGTAGAATTACAAGTACACATCTTGAGGTTAAAATTGTAATTACAACAATACCTCATTTTCAGATGTAAAATTTTATACAAAAACCCCTGAGGTACACTCCCTTCCTTGGGTGGTGGAGTAAGGTTCCCTCGATCCTAGGCTTTGGTACAAAAACTCGAACACGATTTTGTGATTTACGGCTCGAGCTCGAATTATATGTAATGAGCTAGAGCTAAATAAAATAATTTGTGTAAATTGTTGTTATGATATGGTACAATATTTTAATTTATTGTTATACATATAAAGTATTAATTAGTTTAGTAGTAATATAATTAGTAAAATATAGAAAAATATATATATATATATATGTGTGGATATTAAATTATCAAAACACTTGCATATAATTTTTCATAGTTATTAATATTAATAAAAGAAAAAACATAAATTATTTAAAAGTTGATGAGCTTATTATATACAAAAAAAAAAAAAGATATTTAAGAGACGAATTTTTAAAACAAAGTATAAAATAGTGATTGATCTCATTATATATAATAAAATTATAATAAAAATAATTAAAATTGTTCAACCATCATCATTACTATTATTAGTATCGTTAGATTTATTCATGAGAATCGCCAAATTTTGATATAAATAATAAAGTAGATTGCACATTATGTATCTTGATATAAATATAAAACTCACGAATAGATATAAAAAATTATAAGTTAATTCTTATGGCTTGTCATTTTAAAAAAATATAAGAGACTACAAATAGATATTAAATATAACATAAGATTTATATGTGTCGTACTAAATAATTATTTTAAAATATTAAAATTTACTAAATTGTTGATTAAGCTTGTTTATATATAAAGATTAAATGAATAAATAAAAGTATCATAGTTTATTATTTTCTAACATTAAAATGTATGATATTGATAATAATTATAATATATTGTCAATTTTAAGTATAAAGTTGATCAATTATTTAATATGGAATTAAACATATAAAGATTTTAAAATTTTAAAAAGAAAAAAGAAAAAGCTTGCGAACTTATGAACAGAGTAGATGAGCTTAAACTCGAATTGAACTTAAAATGCACTAGCCTTGCTCGACTCATCTGCCACTCCTAATACACAATATCAGATAGTGTAATAATGATATAAAGACTAATTTTTTCACTATCTCTAATATCAATTCAAATTCATTACATTAATCAATAAGTATGAATTTATATTTTTAACAATTTTTATAACCATTTAAGTGGGTCTTAAAAATGGTGAAATTTTTACATGATTCTTTATAAAATAATGAAATGAACTTAAATGGATTTTTGAAATTGTTAAATAACTTAAATGGGTCTTTATTGATTCATGTAATGAAATTGAATTAGCATCGAGATAGTTAGCAAGTAAAATTTTCATTGCTAAATCACATTATTTAATACAAGAATTTACTTGTTAATATTTAGCCACGAAAATTTACTTGCTAACGAATTTACAAAAAAATAAAATAAAATATGAGTGTTTGTACAATTAAATCTAACTTTAGGAAACATTGAGTAACTTATCCTAAATCTAAGTCACAACTCAAAATCTTAACCCGATAAACACTGCAATTGCTCTGACGAGGTCTAATTCAATTTGCGAAATTGAGCTGGTCCCATGACTCTAAGCTCCTGTGTTTGAACCCAACCAACATGTGAGATGTTATTCTACTTTAATAGTATATGTTGATTATATACAATTATATGGTATTAATAATTAGTATATGATTGCTATAGTTTCGATAGTTGTTAGATATAAACATTTGACATTACTAATTATAGTAAAAAAAAAATTATCGCTTTCACTTAAAAAAAATACTTTATTTGCAGACGATTCAATTAGAAAACAAAGACACAATTAATTCATGTAGGCATTGGGGATTGGGACATTAATTAAACATTAAAAATAGATTAAAGTAGTATAATTAAGCAAGTTCTCTTCAATTAATTACCAAAAAAACAAAGTTGAAAAAGCAAACTCTTTTAGTAATTGGTCCCAGAGAGCATTTGTGGTGGCTGCAAAGATTAGCTTAAATAAAATAATTAAAGAGTGAATGGTGGGCTTCTCCTTCAAGCTTGGAGGTTTCTTTCGCCTGAAATCGCTGATGATTACATGCATAATTAATTAGTCGCATTTCCAGAATCGTCTTTTTCTCTTAATTTATATATGTAATTAATTAAGTAATTAAAGCAGCAAATAAGTAGTGGTTTTGTTTGTTAGATGCAAATCAGAATTAAAGTTAATTTCTTCATAATTAATTACGTTTTTAATGGTTTAATAAAGAATTAAACCCCGTCGTGGCTTGCCGCTCTACGTGAAACATGCTCAACCATTAAATACTAATCTCTTTGCGTCATCGCTTAGCGAATCCTATTAATCCCATTAATTACCCATGTTAATTAAAGTTTAAGGGAACAAATTCTTTAATAAGATATTAATGATGATAATCACCACATGTTATGTTATATTTGCCAATCATTGTTACAACTCATGTTCCTAATTCTTTTCACATAAACGCGACTTTTTAACTTAGAAAAAAAAAAGGTTGAGATATCATCATTAGTTAATCCACTTGAATTTAGAAGCACGACTTTACAAGTACTGCACTAATGATTTGGGTTCAGAAAGGTTATTATGTGTTTGTGTGTGTAGATTTGAACTGGCATTTCTAGACTAAGTACTTCACAACTTTTGTTCACATGCAAGATATTCTACTTTTTCTTTTTCTTTTTTAATTATCATTCTTTTATTTTTATAAATACAATTACAACTTAATTAATAAACTCACATTAAGTGAAATAGATACTCACACACGTCTAGTAAGATTTGAATTCATGACCTCAAATACCACTAAACTAAAACATTATCAGCATACTGTACATATTTCAATGTGTCCCTAATTATTATAAGAGATAATGCATAATATAATAATTTTTAAAATAGTAAGTATTTTTATCGTAGGGAATGAAAGTATTATTGATGCAAAAATAATACTTCTCGACCCGTTTATTTAATTAAATAAGAAAAATATAATTTATAATTAAGAACAACAGAAGAATTTGATCCTTCAGTACTACAGAGAGACGTCAATTTTGTGTTGGTTATTTTGGTGAAGAAATCTTTACACCACATATAAATAGCAATTACATTATCTTTTTTTTTTTTGGGATTACTGCAATTGTGGGTACCATAATTTTGAACAAATCAAAGACAAATTGACTAAGAATTAATGTTTTGTTGGTATTACAACGTTGGTCATGGGATGGATGTGGGTAATTTGAATGATTCCGACCAATAAGCTTTTGTTGGCAATGGGAGGGACAGCCCTCGATCGGCGTCATCACCATCTCTCATTGGTCCATGCATTCAAGAATTACATCCCAATACTTAAATTATTCTATGTATTTAGGGTATTTTTGGTGAGTAGTTGTAGTTTGATATGGACTCACCCCTGTTGTCCCAAAAACTATATATTTTTCAATTATTATAAAATTTTAAAAAGTCACGCTCTGGCTTATGCCTGTGCCCTACGTACAATTATATACCTCTTTTTTCTACAAAACAAATTATATTGCTGATTTGGATGATTGAGAGTGTTATTATCAACTTCCAATGCTCCAAATAACTTAATTAAAAGGCCATTGTGCCACAGTGGTTACAGTCCAATGTTGCCATATTCATAATATGTGTCCGAATTATTGCTGAAATGTTTGGTGAAAACTAAACATATGTCTTAATATATATGTTGATTTCTAGGCATTGATCCACACTAAATAAGTTAGTCATATATATGGACCTTGCCCGATATACATAGCGCAGGCGCAATCCTCCCTAACGGGTCTATGGAGTGTTGTACTTTGGATCAAAATCAATTCTAAATAAGTTAGTCACATATATGGACCTTGCCCGACATACATGACGTAGGCGCAATCCTCCTTGACGGGTCTACAAGTGTTGTAATTTAGATCAAAATTATTTTGGTCTCTAAATTTTTCGAGGCACGATTTTGGTCCTTAATCTTTACAAATTGGTACTCTTTTGGTTCATTCGATTCCCCCCTTAAAATTTTTTAATCTAATTTTAACGATTAAATTAAAATCAAGTCTCAAAAAAATTAAATTAGGAACCAAAATCAATTTTGATCCACAATATATTGGGACTAAAAGTATAATTTATCAAAGATGTCACTTCTACTTTTTTTATTTATGTAAAAGAAAAGGAAAGGTATATAACATTTCTAGCTTCAAAGTATATCTTGGCATGGATTGGAACAAGCACTAAAAAATTAAAATTAAAAAAAAAAAAAGTGGGAGAATCATAATTGATTAATCAATAGTTAACAAGTGTTGAGTGTTGACCAAATCATATGGTATTTAAGAATAATTAATAGATAATGGAGCGATTAATGGGTTAGTTAATATTAGGCATGATTTTGTAAAATCTTATGAAGTACGTAGTGAGAGCAGGGCATTGGCTACCCCTCCCCCCGCCCCGATTCGGTTCATCAAACCTCACCAATAATCATTTATCAGACGTCACCTTATATTAGCCATATCTTTACTAAAATATTTGAACACTAAATTCCAGTTGTCCTTTCTAAATATATTTATTTTAAATTCAGCTTTGGAAGCACTACAAAAATAGTTATATATAAATATTAATATGAAAAAGTATCAAATGTTAAAATTATCATTAATTATATATACATATATTAGATAGTAATTTTTTTTTATCATGATGATGATTTTCAGTAATTTAATTACGGTAAAAGTTCTATATAAATATTTATACTCAATTTTAATTATTTTTCAAGAAAAAATCAATTTGATATATATATTTTCATTACCTGTGGAGAAAGAGCGAAAAAAACAAGTTGAAGTCCCATAATTTTAAGGTTATGGGTTCGAATGTATCAATATTTGGAATATTACTATATCGTTCTAATAGTTACTGATCTGATGTAATTATCTGATATTAGTTATTATAATATCGATAGTTATTAATGTAGATGTTTTATATTTATGATTGTGAAATCATAATTTTTTTATTCAAAAAAAATATAAATAATTTATTACTTTTATTTAAAGTTTAGAAGAAGAAAAAAAAGTGTGGAGTGTGAAGAAAATGTGGAATTGGGAATTAGTATGTTAAAGGAAGTTGGTATTTATTTATGTGTGAAATCATAAGTCAAATCAAGAAATGAAATTAGAAGGGGTTTGGTAAGATTTATGGCTAACTCCCACCACAATTACTGCAAACCACCACTCCAACACCTATTTAAGCCCATCCTACCACTACTTTATAGATTTCAAATATATTCACACTTAAAAGTTGGTGAATTTGAATCCCATAAATATAATTATAAAAAAAAATTAATATATGAAATTAATTTTTAAATTTTAAATATATTGAATTATGTAGCAATGAGTCAACATATACATCAAGTACAACTAGTTAATTTTTGCACGACTAAGAAATTAAGAAATGCAAAGTGGGTATATTAAATTATCATTATCGAATAATTGTATTTGTTCATAATATTTAGAGAGAAATAGCTTCAAAAATATGTGCATGTGACCAATACTTAGAGCAACAATAATAATAAGTTGGTGATAACCATATGAAAAAAAATTAATAATTTCATGCATGCATTTTAATTAATTCGTTACAATTTCGTAAATAAGTTTTTTCTTTTAATTTATATATATATATATAGAGAGAGAGAGAGTAGAGTAGAGTGGTACTTTTAAAGTCAAAACTTGAATTATTAAGTCAGCAGCCATGTTCCGATTATTTATTTGGTCCTACTAAAATTGAATTTTGTTATATAGCTAAAAAAGACAGCGCTCAAACACCTAATTCCTAGAATTATAGGTGGATCATTAATTAACTGTAATTCTTTCTACTCACCCAACACATATATAATGAGAGACCTGTTTGGTTCCATTAATTTCTACACCCTACTACTGCTCCAAACTTAAATTCATTTTCCATAAGCTGGTCCAAAAAGTTAATGAGGTCAAACACCCCTCTCTATAAATGTTCATAACTTTAAAGGGCATATCCATCCCTTGCTCCAATGTTTGGAGGAAAAACTTCATATCATAGTTTCCTTCTTTCATTAAATATATATGAATATTTATTTTACTTTATGTAATTTATTATTCTTAATAATATTAATATAATAGTTGCTGATGTTCAATTTATTAAAATATTATAATTATATACGTAATTATCACTTAAAAAATAAAAATTGAATCAAGTTTGGGAAGAACATTCCAATACTTACTATAATTACTAATGCACCAAAATAATTGAATTGTGTTTTTAGGGTTTAGGTTTAGAGTATTTTTTTTAATTACATGATTATATCGTTATTTTAATAAATTGTGCGATAAATCAGTTCAATCAATATTAAATAATACAGAATACAACTAAAAATAATTAAATAGATTACAACAATATAATTCGAAGAAATATAGGCGTGACTAGGTCCAATCAATAATAATATTGCAATTTCGAGTGACTACTTTTACACCATAAAGTCAAAAACAAAGACAAAAAAATTTGAAATTTCTAAAATAGGGGCAGAGGATTCGAAAATATGTGTACTCAATTGATTTGACCGTTGATTAGGAAAACGATTTTCTGAATAATTCATGATAAATATTGTATAGGTCAAATGTTAATGTTGGGTCTCAAAACCCTTTGTCCGCGACGACTCCTTAAGTTGTCTGCTGCTGCTGAAACTTGCGGCAACTTTTTTGGCACTATTGCTTTCTCATTTCACAGGCAATTTCATCCCACTTTTCTTTTGTTTTCCTTTTTTTCTTCCCCACCCACAACATGAAAATTAAAGACGAAAAATGTCCAACAACCCCCCCCCCCCCCCCAACCCCACTCCAAAATATATATATATATATATATATATCAATCAGATTAGACATTTGAAGATTTGGCGACGACTTCAATTTGTTAAAATCCCAAAAATAAACAATATGATAAAAAAAAAGTTTGTATTAAAAAGGAAAGAAAAATATAAGAGGAGGAGGGTGGTTCGTAAAGCACCCAAAATTTATAATTTATGGCATTAAATGGAAACACATTTTAAATGAACATAGTAATTGCAGTAGTAATGCATTTCCTCCCTACATCAATGCTTTGCTTTGCGTTCCTTTGCATCAACGCTTAAATTTACAAAAAGAAGAAATGAAAAATACAGTATCCATCACCACCAATACTATCCATACACGTATTCTCTACTATACTTTAAAAACGAGAAATGCCGTCCAAGAGCTAATGGGTCAATATCCATAATACCCCTGAATCATCTGTTTTGTACGTCAATGTCCTTCTCCTCCCCTCCCACCACTCTTCTCTCTGTTCCCAGAGACAGTATAAATTAAGAGGCAAAATCCCACTTTTTGTTTTTCCGAGGAACGCAGAAAACCTTGTTGCTTCTTCCTCAGCACCACCCAATCAAAAGCACAAGAGCCTTGTCACTATTTCCACGTCTTTTTTCTCTGGTAGAGGGGAGCTTGAATAGGAAAGATCCATCAGGCGGGCAAAGACGAGACTTGTTTTTCTTGTCTATTCATTCATGTAAGTGTATTGGGTTTCTGTCTGTATTGTTTTCGTAATGTGAAGAATGATAGGTATTTGGGTGGTTTTTGCCTATGATTTCCTGTGTTTGCTGCAATGTCGTTGAAATGCGCTATTCTCCTTGGTGAAGCGTGTTTTCTTTTCATATTTATGTGTGATGTCTCTGTTTTCTGGACTTGCTCTGCTTTTCGGACAAAATTTCTCAAGTTGCAAAGGTCTCCTCAAAATTTACTCTTTTCTGTTGTTTCCTTTTTTGGGTCTTGATTTACAGTTTGATTCAGTGGTATTGAAGCTTCTCTTCTACATCATATGTTTATACTATTTTGGAGGTTTGGTGCATAGCATAGGCTTTTAGGTAGGTGTTGAATTAATTAAGGTAACTTTTTTAGAATCTCTGCTTCTGATGAAGAAGAAGAAGATTTGATCTCCATTTTAGTAAGATAAAAAAATTCCCCTTTTTTGATATTCCTTTATTAGTTCATCCTCTCCACTCTGTCAGTGCTCCTCTCTGTAAAGTCTCAGAACCATAACTACATATATTAATTATTATACTTCAAGAAAAAAGCTTCTCAGTTCTCTCTGTCTGAGGGAGAGAGAGAGAGAGAGAGAGAGAGAGAGAGAGAGAGAGAGAGAGAGAGAGAGAGAGAGAGAGAGAGAGTAGTATACAATATATAAGTTTGTATGTTATATAAAATTTGGACATATAGCATTTATTTATTTATTTGTTTGTTGAAGATGAATGGAATTGCATGCAACCTCCACATCTGCAAACAAGGTGTGTTGCTTGTTGTCTCCATTTCTCCTGCAAATTGCCTCTTTTTTATTCGGCGGTTCAGCACTCCCAATATTGCTTATTTATGGGCCTCAGTCTCCAACAACCGCTTCCGCCTGCGCCCACTTGTTTCTCCTCTTCCGCTCTCATGCTTAATTATAATAACATCTCAGAAAATATCTTGTCATTTTCTTGATCGATCAATCTTTGGAGCAGGAACTGCAACTGCAACTGCAACTGCAACTGGAACTGACCCATTATTCCTTTCACCTTCCAACCAATCAATGAGACAGGAACCCAACTCTCTCAAGGTAAACATCAATTCCCCCGCAACTCCCTTTGGGTTTCAAGATCTCTTCTTAATGATGTTTTTTGTAAATAAAAGGATTTTTTATCCTTAGATTGATTCCTTTGTGTTCTGTTGCAGTCTTCTTGGCCAAAAGTGGTGGTTAAGAAATGGTTGAATATAAAGAGTGGTAGACATGAATTTTACTCCGATTACAATACAAATGGTATGTATAATTCTTTATTTCTAGTTTTTTTATTTTTGGGATTTTCATGAATTCATACCATGTGTCGTTGATTCTTGAAATCAGCTTTGGTTCAAAGAAGAAGGAAGAGTTGCTCTGACGACGGACTTTACGTCGTCGTGCCTGAAGAATTATCAGGTAAGCGCCGGCCGGCCGTTTCTACTCATTTATTATTATTTATTTTTCCCGCAATTAAATATCCAGTTTCAGATCTTAATTTAGGTTTTTATTAGTATTAATTTTACAACATAATAAATAGGACAATCCAATAATATAATTATGTAAAAATAATAATTAGTAAAAAGAAAGTTGCATGTTTGACTCTGTAGATATCCAATTGATGGAAGGAATATGATTTATGATCAAGTTGACCTATCGTTATAAGCCACATGCACAATTTTGTGGTTTAGGGTTAATTTGTCGTTACTCCCTAATTCACTCCTAATCTGTTGCTGTTATGATCAGAACAATGGTTGATGGAAACGAGTAACGAAATTGAACGGCCAGGATTCAGTCAGCTACCCCCACCTCCCACTAGTACCCCCAACCTCAGGTAAGTTTAAAAAGTTCCATACAGACTCAATCTCATCTTCTTAATTTTTGATTGGTTCACCTTACTTACGCGTTGATGAATCTTTTGACTATTTTTATATAATCTTGAAATCATGATTTGAACAGCAACGTACGGTCATGATTAGTGGTGGGTCTTTTGGGTAGATCAACCGAGAACCTACATCCTTCCTGCTTAAATCATTTCCCCAACTTTTAATTTCCCATGCACGTTTATTTACAACTCATTTCACATTAATTAAAAACTACTTTTTTTTATTTTCATTTTTTATATGGAAAAATTCCCTTTTCTGATAATTATTTTTGTTATTTAAATATTCTTGTTAATAATATTTTATGTAATAGAATTGGATTTTTGAAATTGAGTTTGATTTTGCAGGATGTTCGTAGGGACGTGGAATGTGGGAGGCAAATCACCGCATGATGAACTGAATCTAAGTGATTGGTTGAGGACCAAAGCATCAGCCGACATTTATGTACTTGGGTATATATATATGATCTCCAACACACCATGCATGGACGTAGACCCGTCTGGCATCAAGATGTTTAGCCCAAACTGAATAAATTGTCATTTCTAATTTTAATGAAACATACAGAAGCGTGTTTTTGATCGTTTTGTTTGGGCAGGTTCCAGGAGATTGTACCTCTGAACGCAGGCAACGTGCTGGGACCCGAGGACTATGGTCCGGCTGCAAAGTGGATTTCCTTGATCCGCCAATCTTTAAATGATAATTCTGTTTCCAAACAGTCCCTTAGCCCGAATCATCAAAACCCACCATATTCCAAACCTAGAGTCAGTTTCTCGGATTTGCTCTCGCTGGATGATGATCTGGTTGAGCGCAAGGGTTTTGAAAGATCCGAGTCATGCTCCAGTGAAGAGGGTTCGCGTAGCCCACCCGATTCGGGAAAACATAAGTACTGTTTGGCTGCCAGCAAGCAGATGGTGGGGATATTTTTGTGCGTTTGGGTTCGTGAGGACTTGTATCCCCATATTAGTAGTTTGAAAGTCTCGTGCGTTGGAAGAGGCATCATGGGATACCTTGGGAATAAGGTATATATATATACACACACACACGAAACCCTCTTACTTGGTAAAAATTATTACAGTTACTATATTGTTGAGTTGCATAACATGATATGTGCATGCTATGACCTCTTTTTATTAAAAAAATATACTTGTAATATTTTAAATTTTAAATATTAGGGATCGATATCTATCAGCATGAGACTGCATGGAACGACGTTTTGCTTTGTGTGCACTCACTTAGCCTCTGGGGAGAAAGAGGGCGATGCGATCAGAAGAAATTTAGATGTAATGGAGATTTTAAGGAGAACAAGATTTTCTCATCCCTCTAGAGAATCTGTTGCACCTGACAATATTTTGGATCACGAGTACGGACTTTTCATTTGCCTCTTTTTCTCTATGTAGTAAATTATTAATATCCTTTTTTAAATAATTATATATTTATATATATGTTCGTGTCTACGTACATAATTAATTTGCCTTCAATTGTTGTTGATGTAGCAAGATAATCTGGCTGGGAGACTTGAATTATCGACTGGCATCAAGTTGCGGTGATACGTACGAGCTAGTAGAGAAAAACGACTGGCAAGCCCTTCTAGAGAAAGACGAGGTACGGAGGTGGCCGATGTATTATTGGATTTATGTCGCAAATGTTGTATTTGAATTGAATGATTTTAATTTTTTTAAATTTGTTTGGTTAATTTTAAGTTTGAAGGAATTTGAATTATATTTTGATGAATGTAGATGGATTTTAATTTTTTTTTAATAGAGTTATTTAAAATTCTTGAAATAATATATGTTGTGCATTAATGTGGCAGTTGAGAATAGAACAAAAGGCAGGCAGAGTATTCAAAGGGTGGGAAGAAGGGGAAATACACTTTGCTCCAACCTACAAATACCACACCAATTCCGACCGTTACGTCCTGCAAACCTCCACCTCCAAGGACAAACGCCGGACCCCTGCCTGGTAATAATTTTACTTTTTTTTTTTTTTATTTGGATTAGTTACGGTCGCATCCAATTTTTGCAAAGTATAAGATGATAAGAAAAAAAAAATTAAGAAAAAAATGTGGAACAGTGAGTAGTTGAGAGAAAAGAAAATATATAATTATCAGATTATTAAAAAATATTAAAATTACTAATATGACTTTGTCGAAAAGGAAGAAATGAGATAAATGATAAATTTGAGTATTTATTAATTTTTTTTTTTTATAATAGTATAGATTTATATTTATAATTACTGCTCATATTTAATTAGGACAATTAACTGAATCAAAAAAGAAATCATTTTTTTAATTCCCATTATTCAAATGTTTAATGACACAATTAGTCAACTTAAACAAGCTACAGAGTCGGTTATTGAAGATGATAAACATGTAAGAAAATGCTCATCACTTTATTCTTACATTATAATAACAAATTAATAAGCAAAAGACCATTTTCATTTAACTGACAAACTACAAGTCAACCAATGTCATCACATGATAACTACAAATTTTGAATATTATATCACCTCCCTTGTTTTTTTTTTTTTAATAAAAAAAAGAAATACTAAACTAATCTGTTTAATTCGCCCGACCGGTGACTTTGTCGGATTAATCACATTACAAATATTATATAATTAAATATTTTTATAATACACTAATTACATAATAAATGTATATAATACATATAAAGTTATAATATTATTAATTTAAATTGGATCTAATTTAATTGAAACTGTATATTTTTTATAATCAAATTGAGATATGAGAAAGACGGTTCTTGAGATTTGTGAGAGTTATAATTGTTATCGACAAGTTAGGGTATAGATAATTAAGGTTAATTAATGGTCGGTGATTAAAAATAGGCTGATCCATCTTCGTCGAGTATTGTTCGAAACTGAGGTTGATTTAGTACAGATCTATGCATTTATATCTTTTCTACGGTCACGCAACCTGTTAGATTTAATACATATATTCCTCGATCTATAATTAGTCATTTAATGATTTTTATAAAATAATATCAATAGTTCTTACATCATTTGATCTACTTGTATTAATATACATATATATCGTATTACTTGAATACTCGACCAATTAAGTTTAATTATCTTATATTTATAATATTATAATCAGTCACTCAAATTGGTTGATGGTCGTACTATAATTTATTATTCATACGTTCCGTGAACCTGACCTTAATTCCAACAATTTTATCTTAATTAGAAAGATTTTTTTTATACAATTTGTGTGATTACTACCTAATCAATTTTTATATCAATTATTACTCTTTTAACTCTAGAAATTTCATTGATTATGTCTAATTTAATTAACGAAGTTGAGATTCCATAACTAAGAGGTCATGGATCCTTTCAATATGTGGGGTATTATTCTATTTTAATAATAATTATTAGTATACAGTAATAGTAATATAATAATTATTGATTAAATTATATATATATATATATTATATTGGTAATTGTCATCAATTTACTTAAAAAAAATACTCTTGAAATTTTGAATTATATTAAAATTTTCAATATTCATGTAATTTTATTTGCTTAGTATATCTATCCTAACTTTTATTATTTATTTTTATTTTTAATAAATGATTAGGTGCGACAGGATTCTTTGGAAAGGCGAAGGGCTTAAACAAATGTGGTATGTTAGGGGCGAATCACGATTTTCGGACCACAGGCCTGTCTATGCTCTGTTCTCAGTGGAAATGAATTTACCCGGCAGCTATCCCTACCCCACTTCCAAGATTACATCAAGAACCATCCCATCTACAGCACCACCAAAATTGCTGTCGGAATCAGCTGTCTTATCATCAGCGGCTGCAGAGTTGTTGTTGGTCGCCAGAACTCAGAGTTGCATACAGACCGCCCCAAGGTTCTCCCTCACGGCTGCCGATAAGAAGTGACCAACCAATGGACGGGCATATACTGACCAATGACTCTCCGACACGTGGAGCTGCGACTGAGAAGCATTCGGGCGAATCTCTATTCGGCCCATTATTGGTATTTGGCCCAACTCCAATGTTCATGTGGCCGGTGGGAATATTAAAACCACGCGCGGGTCGCGGCATGCTGGGAGATGGACACGTGTTTGTACAGATTAACGTGGTGACGGGTGACGAGGAATGCTGATTTTTATGCAGGATGTAATAATGCCATAATATTATTGGAAAATGTACAAAAAGAAAAAGAGAAGGCGTGTTGGGATTCTTGATTTGTTGAAGAGTTGGAGAGGAAAAAAGAAGTGTGGTTGGAGTTTAGCATTTTTGTTTTTCTTCCCTTGCTTGAGAGGTTTATTGTAAATTCTAAAATATAAACTCTATTTCGTCTAAGTCTCACATCATTTATTGATTTAGAATATTAACTAGATCGCTACAATAATCATCGCATTTGATACAAGATCGATTATCTGCAGTTGATCATAAAAATAGTGTACATTTGCTAATAAAAATGCAATAGGAGTTCCAAAATTTGTTGTTTTTACTTGTGGGGCACACAACAAACATTATCAGAAGCCAAAAGTTGGTCAATTTTTATGAGTTACTCTTTCATCACCTTCAGCAGCTCCTCCTCCAGTAACAATCTCCAAGCTTGAATTGCCACTATTCATGTCATTCCCGTTCGTGCTTTGCTTTACCGGTATTTCTTCTTCTCCCTCGGAAGGGGACCCGTAGTCTTTCTTTTTACCCCATACCACAAGGTAAAGCCCCATGACTATGACAATTGCACCAACAACCCTGAATACATGCTAATTATCAGTATTTTAGTTAATACTTAATTTGTAGGCAACTTTTTACGATAATTGAATCGAATCAATTGCTGGTCAAGTACAATATATTTATTGGGTATTTTTGATTCGGTTCGTCGGATCTAATTTGGACAAAAATTTCATACTTTGATGAGTATTTACCTTCCTAGGAACATTTGCTCGGCAAGAATGAAAGAGCTCATGATGGCAACAATGACCATGCTCAGTGGGCTAAAAGCAGTGACGAAGACAGGGCCTCTTTCTTTCATTATCACTCCTTGCACGTAATAAGCGATGCCTGAACAAAATATACCCTGCACCCACCATCAATTTTGTCAGAAAAATCAGCACACATATATATATATAGATGGTCTGAAATAATTACAGGCAACTGAAATGAATTGTAAACTCTTACACTGTAGGCAGCTGCAAGGAACTTAGTGTCCCATTTTATGGCCCAAGCTGCTGAGTTTCCCTTCTCCATTACTAGAGCCACTGCCGCTCCCTGTGCAGTTCCTAATAAACATATCCATGCAGTGAGAGATAGCTCTGCAGGATACGTCCGTAGAGTCACTGCCTGTAAGATCATGAAACAGGCCCAGCTGAAACATCCTACGGTGATCATGAGTGCACCCTTGATTGAATGCTGCAGATTTACTTCACTCTGTTGACGTGCGGGGTCGGTCATCACCTTGGTCCACGGCAGGTCAAGGTTTGGGCCTCGGACGAGGGTCATGATCATGGCTCCTGCCACTGTCGCAAGCGTTCCGATGATCTTGGCTTGGCTCCGGATGCTCATTAGCCTTACTTTCTCCAGCCTGATGAAATTATTGGATAAGTATACACGTGCGTTGCACGTAATTAAGCACGCGTAATAGAAAAAGTATGTATGTTTGACATAAATACATTAGTAGCTAACTATGAAGCACCTGAAGATGCACGCCATAACGAATGTAATGGCAGGTAGGACATTGGCCATCGCAGCTGCAAACGTTGCCGTTGTGTATTTCATCCCCAAGAAGTAGAGATTTTGGTCTATTACCGGCCTGTCATTTTTTTTTAATCGAAGATCAAACTTCATTCTTGCAGTAATACTTGTACAGAAATTGACTTAGTTTCATTTTGTAAGAACTTACTCTAAAAGGCTGAGAAGCATAATCTTAGCAAATATAGCGGTAGTCATCTTAGGCCTTATTTTCCTGTTGTCCGGACAATATATGTGTCAACGTTAATTTCTGACAAAATTAGTACACAAATCGAGAGAAATCAATATATGTTGAGTATCTATACTTGTCTAGGGCGATGGCGAAAGGGGCAATGACGAGGGTGGCTACTGCATGACGGTAGACAACAAACACGTAGTTGCTCATCCCCTCGTTCAATGCAGCTTTAGAGATGATGTCCATTCCAGCCAGCCCTGCTTGTAGGAAAACCACACCCAAGAATGGCTTTGACTTGTGAAACAAATCATGCATGCTCTCTCGCGACATCTTCATTCTTACCGTCACAAAGACAACGTTTAGTCGGTGGCTCTAACGTTGTCGCGGTCCAAATCGAGACCTGCTAATTATAACCATACTATAGCATCAACCAAAAGATAACTTGAACATGCAAAATGCCACACTTAAACAACATGCATAATTGCAGCATAGCAAATTCGTATATGGACAACTATATATATATATATCATAATAGAATTAGTTACCTTTGTACGACTCGATTTCTTGAATTGATATTCACTCTCTAATCAGTGTGAGTGTGTGTGTGAAAAAACAGGGGAGAGCATTTTGGTTATATATGCAGAGGAGAGGTGAGAAGTGTGGGTAAAAAAGCAGCCCAATTGCTCTAACACTCTATACGGCTTTTAGCTTTCTTTTTTCATATGCTTTTCATTTTCTTTTTCCTTCTCTTTTTATTTTTTCCTGAATTTTTCCTGTTTCTATGGATTTAAATAAGTTAAATCTCACCATTTCCACGAATGAATGCGTAAAGAAAATATTGAGGAAATGGCAGGCAGGTAACTTGGCAAAAACATGCTTTTTTTTCCTATTTTTAATTGATCGAATTGGGGGGGGGGGGGGGGGGGGGAGAGTTTTGCTGATTTGTGGTCAAAATTATGTACAAGTACTAGCCTCCATGCCCAAAAATTTGGATTTTGCGCAACTTATGACTAGGGTACGTGTATTTTGGTAAATTAATCAAACTGTATTGAACCTGATTTTTCGATACAAATTAAAAAATTCTGTATTCTTTTTTCAATTCCGATTTTGTATTGAACTAATTTTTCTTTTATTCTTTGAAATCGAGAAATTCAATTTATTATTTTGAATTGGATACGACTGTACCAAATGCCCACCGTAACTGGTCTATTATGACATGACGATTCAAGAATAATAGTGGATGAAGATTCTTTTTTCTGTTTTCTTTCATTTTCTTAGAAAAAGGAGTTAGAGTAGGTAGACATTCCACAAAAAAAAAAAAAAAAAAAAAGAAAAGATGCTTGCATTTTTATATATAACTTGGTAATAATTGGGCTGATTAGAGTTGTTTTTGTGTGATGAATCGATCTCATTGGTTCCTTTAATTTGCATGGTGTGTTATTTGTTTATCATTCTCTGCTTTCTCCATAAACATTGAATACCTGTGGACTCACTTCTTTGACCTCATTAATTATTTCTCTTTCCCTTTTTCCAACATAAAAGTCCATCAATACTTTTTTTTTTTTTAAATAACCACTTAAGCTTTTATTGCGTTTAAAACACACACACACCAAAACATTTTAGAAAAATAGAATTGTGGAAAGTCACAGCGAATTGTTATTAAGTACGACTATACAACAGTTCGTAATTGACATTTCTTTTAAGCGATGCCAAAACAGTAGTTATAACTGAAAACTATGGTAAGTAGTTTTATCGTAGTTAAAACCATACGACAAATGTTTGATTAACCATTGGCATTACTTGAGTTTTTTACATTGATTTTATGTGACCATAGTAGAAATTATTGATTTAACATGATTTTTAATCGTAATCTGATGGAGCAAGCATCTCAAATGATTGCAAATGAGGAGTTTGAGTGAGCGGCTTACAAGTCCCATTGTCTTTTTTCCCTAAAAAGTTGTCTTTTCAGGATAAAATCGTGAGGTTGTATAAAATTAAAACGGATAATACCTTGCATAACAGGACAACGATCGAAATGCGTATCACATCATAATCATTTATAATATAGAGAATATTTTTTAGTAGGATGGTTTATGTGTATAATGATAAGTTGTCCCAATACAGTGTTTAATTATAATATGATTGATGCATAGAGTAGGGAGTAGAGTATGGGGGTTTGAGTGAGTAGGTAGTAGATTTTATATGCTTTTTAAAGACTTTTAATTTTAATTGTGGTATCTGCATTGGCATAGCACCAAAGACTACATATCTTACTTTGTTAAAAACTTGTGTCTCCTCTGGAATCTGACTCTTCTGCCCATTACGATCAACTTCGAATTTTTCACTAGTGTGTAGGCCACATCGGAATTATACCTCTCTCAAATTCCTGCTCTGTTTTTTGCTGCCCATATTTCACTATTTTTTTTTTTATTCAGATCGAGTTTGATTGAATTAAATTATTTATAAAATAAGTATAGTACATGTCTATCACGTATTTTGTTATTTTTATAAAATTACACCGCAAATATAATGTACTTGTCATATAATTGATTCAAATATGACCAAATCCGATTCAATTAGAATGTCCCCACATTTGGATAAAACTTGTTCATATGAGGACTCCACTCCGCTTCATAGTTGGCTTTGAATTTGATGTCACCCATAACTTTGAATTTTTTTCGATCTTGTAGATTATTACATCAGAATCATGAATTGCCATTTATGTCAATTCGGGCATGATTTATTTTTTATTTGTGTTGTCGATGGGAATAATGTCAATTCATGGTTTATTTATCCGTGCAAAATTATGACACCACAAAGCATATATGTAAAGTTGTCGAAACAAAACTTATTACTTTTGAGTACATCTATTGACTAATTTTGAAAGCATTTTTTCGATATTCTTACACTCTATTCGTTCTATATTTACGAGAAATATGTGAGGAAATAATCTGGCATGATTGTTTTTTTAGTTTCTATGGATAGCAAGAAATGATTGAATATCCACACGTCCTATACGACACGAACCATGGCCCCATAATTATTATGAAATCTCAGTATTAACTATTAAACTAGAATCTTATTAATAAATAATTAATATATTTTAACTAAATCCCGACCAGTACATCACCTAATATAAAAAAGCATCACAAGTCGAAGTTCATTTTTGTTTTTATTACAAAATGAAGACATCTAATTAACAATTACATTGAATCTTGACCTCATCAAAATGCAATAGCAACATCAAAAAATCAAATCCCAAGAACACGACTTCTTCCGTTTGACGAGGTTGTTGCGTGTGAGCATAGAATTAAGACAGAAAGAGTCGCATTATTGAGAAGCCTTTACACAATAATTCGACAGAGCTTTTCGAGAAGGCAACAACAATGGAGTGCAGAGTTGCGTGGGTATCGATGTTTCGTGCATTATAAAAGAGCAGCGCCCACACAAACACCTCCTCTTATCATTATTTTTGTGCTACCCACTCCCAAAAGTAGAAGATAACTTTGCATCACATTTGTTTCTCCCGAAACTAAGAGCTTGTTTGGTTGTGTTTTAAATGAGATTTTTTTCATTTTTCACTATTTGAATAGGTGAGAATTTGTTTGGTCAAGCCATTTTTAGTGAGAATGCATTCCCATTTTAATTCTCAATTTCAAATTTATATAGGTTACATGGGCTTGTCATAGTTGTCTTTCCTATCACATCAAAAATACATATACCTATATTCGACATTCTCGCACCTATATACCTATATTTGGATATAACTAATCCAAACATATTCTCAGTTTTCGCACAAAAATCAATAAAGCATTTCTACACATTTTCAATTGTTGGAAGCTGAAAATGAAAATGAAAACACAATCAAAGGGGCTCTAAATTTTCAATCACCTCCTCTAAAATATGACATAATTATAAATATTCGCTTATTCTAACGTCTCCCCGTGAACATTGTAAATTGTGCCTCTATTTATAGGTTGGTATTTAATTTGGCAATAGGGTTCTAGAACTTTCAATTAATAATTATTAATTATACTGAAACTTTATAAAAAATAATTCAAGTGTTTGATAAAGCTCCACCAATATTAATGTTTATTTAATTTACATTAATGGCTTCTCAACTCCCAACTTCACTATCAGCTTAATCAAAATAATTAAGCAAAGCATCTCATATTATAAAGAATTAATTATTAATATTATATACTTTGCTTGCAAAAGATGTGCAAAGGAATCAGAGGTAAAGCGACACAACAAAACCACCCACTGCGAGAATAAGAATTCCTTTTTCTTTTCTTTTTTTTTTTCACAAATATCAAGAAAAAATATATAGTTTTTTTACTAATAATATTAAATAAATTACAACAATGCATCGAACGATACCTTAATTCAACTAATACATTAATATGACTAAAAACGATAATTAAATTACAATTTCTCACTATTCATATGTTCAATGGGACTAGAATCCATGAAGTAATATCAAGAAAATCATATGCACTATTAATATTTGGTATTGTATATGTTCGAATCTTAAGATTTCTGTGGGGGTTTTCACCTTATTTTGACAAAAAATAGAGAGCTAAGTTTGGGCATGTTGCAATAAGAAGAATATATATAGGTAAGAGATGAAATATGGTGCGTTGTGAAGGGATAGATGTGCTTTCCGACGCAGTGGGATTCGAAGAGGATCATATCAATATAAGGGTTATTTGTAATATTCTCTGTAGTATTGGCTGAAAAAAGGATAAAAGAGAGCAATACTTCAGCTTCCCACTATATATGGTAGACAAAACATTTTGGACCAAATCAATTTTCATATTCGAAAAGGGTAAGAAAAATCAAATTGACAAGTTTAATAATTTTGTATTCTTTTATAATTGAAGATATTTTATTTTGTTTCTTGTGGTTCGTGATTTTATTTTTATGGATTTTTTTTCTCTCCGACTTCTTACTTTGTATTCGTTCTCCCCACACTATTTTTGTATTTTTCTTCGTCCTCGTCGATGCCTTCTTTTTCTTTTTCCTGATACGTATTTTAGGATTTATTCATTCCAAATATATTTTTAATAAAAAATACTTTCTTCAGTAGTGATTGTTTAAAATGAATACATATATACAAGACATTCTAGTAAAATACAACTAAAAACAAAGAAATGAATGGGGGGAACCTTTATATAAAGTCGGAAACAATTATTGAAAGTTGGCGAGGGATTGGTTTGGCCCAGAAAGTTTAAAGTGATGAAGCTTTGATTCAGATTTTATTTTCTTTCCCCTGCAAGAAAAAGTGGGCAAAATACTTCCTCAAATCAAATTCGATCGAATCAAACCAATCATAGAACAAGTATAATTCACTTGCTCTATAATTAATCATATTTTTTAACTGTATACCAATCACATGGTAAATATCATATAATTAATTTAGATCCAACCAAACCATTTAGATTGCAACTCCCGAAAAAGTGAAAGCACGGATTCACTTTGAAGAAAAGAAGAAAAACAAGTGCCGTATCAGTCAATCCATCCTGTAATTGGTAGAATTATGTGTAAGATGTTTTCTTCCACTGTCTCCTCTCCAAAAGGAAACACTGGTATAGACAGATGTATTACCCCTTCCCTAGAAACATAAAGAGTCAAGACAGTTATTTACTTGCCTCAAAATATGGATTTCCAGAACTCATGTTTACACATTTGCAGTAATGCATGTATTGCTGAATACCTTCGAGCACCCAAAGGCTTATAGCCTGAATTATCAGCTGTCAACCAAAAACTAACAAAGGTGGGGGAATTAAATCACCAATGTAACCATAGATAGAATTGCATCAATCTACGTCTAATGAGAGTTGGAGCAAGAGTATTTGCTTCCCTAACTTGAAGGGATTGGCAGACATTGATCTTTACACCATAAGAAACAAATAGAAGAAACTTTTTTCAAACTAAAATGCAATTCAGTGGCTTGAGGTTCAACTCAGTACAGTTCATAACAAAGACTTATATATACTAATCAATTCCTTTAATGAAGATCTGCCAATAAAACACAATTGTCTAGCATCTTCTAAAAATAATGAGGGATAGCAATACAAGCAACACCGATATAGTCATAACAAAGACTAGTTCCTCGGTCAAAATGGTCAATTTAGGGGCATATCTGGCCAGCCAATCTTTAATCACAGGGTTTTGCTCAAGAACCACAGCAGGCTGATTTTTGAGCAGCTTGGGCAGATCCAGCTGCCTGGTCTGGTTGGGAAATTTTTATGGTCTGAGGCTGCATTCATGCAAAAACTCATGGATCAGTCTTTATATGGCACGTATAGCGCAAATAAACATGCCTGCAGGTAGCTGATAAACTCTTGATACCTCAGTCTTTGAGTCAGTTTCAGCAAGTCTTTGCTTTATGTCCCTGGCAATTGAGAAGAAAACCTCCTCCACATTCATGTTTGTCTTAGCACTCTGTTTGACATTATGATATTTAGACTGAATCATTTGATACAAAAGTCCAACATAAGCAATATGCTACTTACGGTCTCAAAAAATTTGATTCCGTATTCATCAGCAAGTGCTTGACCCTTGGAGGTAGGAACAGCCTGTGGAAATTTAATTAGTCACGCCATAGTGGGGAAAAGCAAACTTAGAGAAAAGTATGAACATTAAAGAAAATAACTGATATGTCAGTCTTTAGTTAATCATTCTGGCCATTTTTCGTGCTGGCTTCCTGTCATCACTCACTTATAATTCTGATTTATTGAATCTCATGTCTTACTGAAGGGGATTAGATTTTATAGTTTCAAATTAATTTAAATAAATGTAATCTAGTTAATCATACTGGCATACCCTTTTGCTTTCATCCATGTCAGCCTTGTTTCCCACCAATATCTTGTTGACATTGTCAGAGGCATGCTGTTCAATGTTTCTGATCCAATTCCTAATGTCTGAGAAAAGGACAAAGTCAGTTTTTAACAAAATTGAGCATACTGTAAAATAATTACACAATCGCAGTTAGTTGATACATGAGGAAAGAATTAGGTGCGCATAAAAGATAAGATGAATCCACTACTAGTGATTGCAGCAATAGAAAAGAAAGATCCAAATGAAGAGTGATTACTGTTGAAAGATGACTCATCAGTAACATCATACACCAGCAATATACCCATTGCTCCACGATAGTAAGCTGCAAAAGAAGAAATATTAAAGCAACCGCTCATATTCAAGAAGGAAATTATGCTTGGGCATCTAAATAGGTTATAAGCATAACGATCAAAAGATAATTGGCAAACTATTTACTAACCAAACGGTATAAAGGAACAGGATATAACATGGAATTTCACAGATCCTTCTTCTCATAGCTAAGAGTGTATCAACTTAAGCTTATAAAATATGTCCCCAGATGTTTAGAGAAACTTTGGGGAAAAGAGCTTACAAATTCCAAAAGAAAATGTTAGCATCTTATAACTCCTTTACACCGAATAATAATAAGAATAATAATCACAAAAACAACAACAACAACAATAATAATAATAAGACCCTAACTTTATTTTTAAAAATCATAAATAGCCATTCTTAACAAATTATAAACTCTATAATCTTATTTTATCAAGCAATTCAAAGACTTCTTAAATTAAGAATAGCATTTTATAATCTCAAGAAACATATGATAAGATGTGAGGATTTATAAGATTCTTTAAATAAGTTTAGTCAAAACACCCTCTAAATGGCCGAAAAGGCCTTGTGAGGGAGCGAGCAGAAAAACTCCCCATAAAGTTCCCAGTGGAAGTTTCGACCTTCAGCTATAAGCTACAATCACCCATCAGCTTTGAAAGGTGCAATTATTGCCTTTACTAACCCATGAATTTGCTGGCTGGATTCACAGTTTACAGAAACAGGGTATGCCCAAAACTCAAAAACAGCAAATTAAGAGATAAGTAACTTAAGGGTTTCAGAGATATTGTCCTAACTACGGGTGCAAAATTAAATGACCAAGAACTGCTCTGCAACTCATTGTTTGGGAAACACATGTAAGAGTGAACATAGATTTCAAATCGAAATTGCACAAATATATATAAGTATAACGTTCCCTTAATTTCACAATTTTTCCCAAAAATTATACTTTTAACTGTTGTTGACTAATGCTGCAGCAACTGAAATATTGAATATACATAATATTTTAGAAGAAATATTGTATTTATCATATAAGTTGTTTCAATCTACTATGCACTCAATTTAATGCAATAATTAGAATTTTTCTCCATTTCCACTTCTTCTATCCCATGTTTATGATTTACATGATGAGACCAACTTATCTTTTTTTGTAAAAGAATCAAAATACTAGAACATACATCACATGCATTAAGCAAGTAATAACTAGTTAGAATATATTTCATAAATGCAGCAAATGAACTAAGAAAACAAGTCCAAATTAGTGTTCAACAGAAATCCACAGATATCTCTATTTGCCAGTAGTTATTCTTTGAGTGACACAAGATCTTGATATTGTTCTGAACTGCATATCAGCTGGTAAACTAGCTCACAAACCAATTATCTGCTTAAAGCATTTTAGAAGGCCTGAGAAAGTCGGAAAAAGAGCTGATAAGTTCAAAGAATGCTCTGTGACCTCTTCAAAGCTTAACAAAAATGAACAGAGTTCAGGTACCCTAGGCTGAGGGATTCCAGAGGGAGTGAAGTCGTTCTAATGCCCTAAAGTTTGAAACAATGAAAGGCATTATCACCCTTCCAACATTCCAATTGTCTATTGCTCGTCCTTGATCAACCAACTCCTTTTCGCTATAAACTACCATCCAATTCCATCCCCTAACACAACATCACAAGCTCCTCATAGAAGTACTCCCTCCACCATAATCCAAATGATGTTCCACTATTGCAACCCCTTTCACTGCCTTCCACCGTCCTGACATCATATAATCCTCATCAACAACCCGAAACTAATAAGCATGAAGAAGGAAAGTGGTCAGAAAGAAACTGAAAGCGGGGGGAAGCATGACAGAGAAAAACATCATGAGGAAAGAGGATAGGGAGGGTGAGAATGGAGACATATTTAGAGGCATGATTAAGCTGGACCACAGAGGACAATGAAGAAAAAGAAAGAGAAGGCAACCACAACATCAACATATACGGTTAGGAGGGAAATAAGCAAAAAGGAGAAAAGAAACACATTAATTTCAGAAAATCTGTAATAGAATGGAGCTAAATTGTGATCACCATAGGACTTGAGGGGTGCTTCAACCTAATTCTGGATGCTTGTCCAGCAAGTGAAAACTATGGATGTTCACTTTAGCCTATCCAGTAGTATAAAGAACACGTCATCATTTCATCATTTACTTCTCAAATCAGCATGGCCAAATGCATAACTTCACAACTTCCGATAAGCCGTAAGAAGCAGCAAAATATTCCACTCAAATAGCACTCCAAAGCAGAATGTTATAGAATGCCAAACGGGATAGATGCATTCTTCTTCCTCTATTTCCTTCTCATTTAGCCAACGGCACTCATATTTCCAAACTTGCTACTTATTGTAATTGCAAGCACATACTGCGGACAATATGCCACAACCCCTTTGCACAAGAAAAAAGTTTAACTGAACTGGAGTTCAAGTAGCTGTCCTCCAGATAAGAGAGGAGCTGGTTCCTGTGTCACTCAAACACATACCAGTTGTGATAGTCCGAAATCGCTCTTGTCCAGCAGTATCCCATATTTGCAGTTTGATCCTTTTCCCGTCAAGCTCAATAGTTCTTATCTTGAAATCAATCCTGTACAAGAAAACAGTATCAAATACAACAGACAGGAGAAGACATAACTGCCAAAGTTTAACAAGTTATTAGACATGGAGACCTACCCGATGGTAGTAATGAAACTGGTGGTGAAAGAACCATCAGAAAAACGCAAAAGAAGGCAACTCTTACCCACACCTGGAAAAAAAAAACATCACAATAATTCAGACTTTCAAATGAAAATCAAACAACATATTCAAGATACTCATAATTAAAAGTTCATAAAATAAAATGTGTACCTGAAAACACATGCATATAGAAACAGAGGAATCTAGAACATGGAAAAACTTATTATCCCATCAAATCCTATTAAGCATTCCTTATCACATCAAGCAGAAATACAGGTTGCGAAATGAGCATATATCCATACGAGCAGTTAAACAGCATCAACCGTTTTCACCAGTAAATCGTATAAAACATCTCATCTTATATCATACAAGAGCCCCAAAAAACGAAAATACAAAAAATCGTAAATGAGACCCACCCAAATAATTAGAATGATAAATGCGGAAACGATTCAAACATTTTCCATCAAATGCAGCCGAAACAATACAAAATCTACATCCTAATCACATATCTCACATTCCAAACGCAGAAAAGGCTTAAAATAACCCAAAAGACAACCAAAAGAAATCCAGGAAAAAGAAAAAAAAACACGCACCGCTATCACCGATCAAGAGAAGCTTGATGAGATAATCATAATCGGCTCGAGCTCTGGCGGGTGGAGCGGCCATCTGATTTAGATGTATTTAATTTTTTTTCCACAAATTCCTCAAAAATAAACCCTAGCAACAAAAATGATACTTACTTATTTATTTCAAATATCCGACGACGAAATGGAATCTGAAATTTGAAATTTGAAAAAAAAATGGAAACGGGGAAATTCAAAGAGAGCAATGGAAATAATTACCAGATCGCAGGAAAGAGCAAAAAGATGGATCTAATAAATGAGGAATGAGGAAAAAGAGGAGGAAGCAGCAGCGGTCGGTCGTTGAATTCTGCAATTTTCTTTTTAGTTATTATTATTTTATCTATTTTTGAATAAATCAATGATGGAGAGAGAATTATTATTATTTATTATTATATATCTAAAAAAGTGTGTTTGTTCGGAGTAAGTAAGAAATCTGGGGATGACTATGGGTTGGAAATGGAAATGGATACGCCTTGGACAGCCTGGACCAGGCCCATTACTGCTGGATTTACACATTTGGATTGCCCCCCATTACTTTATTTAAAATATCATCACAACAACAACACTCCTTTTTTTTTCTTAATTTCTAAACATAAAACTTTAATATATGTGAAAACCAATGCAAAAGTGGTAAGGGACAGCAAATTTGGGTCTTTTTTAATCACGTTAATAAAATTTATGTCACTTAAAATAATAATTACATATTTTACTTGTATACAAAATATAATAAAACTAAAATATTATTTTGTTCATATATATATAATTTTTTTTAAATATAGAACTTAACATTCAAAAACTAACGGGTAGCATATTCACATAATGCCTGGGCCAGACAGTGAGGTCTAGCCCATGGAGAATCGAGGCCTAAAATATAGATGGGCCACACAAATTCTAACTGCAGCTATATCCACAAACAAGATGCGGGTGGGTTGAGCTACGTTGGGCTCCATGCAAAAAATATAAAGGGGGAATTACAGTGCATTTATGCATTGATTTTTTATGATTTAAAACAAATTGTATTTAATAGTTTTTTAATTTTATTTATGTATAATAAAAAATTATCTCGTTAATCAAATTTTACTGAATTTAATGGTATTAGCAAATAAGTCGAATGAAAATTTATGTTTACCCTCAATTGACTATTTTATGACCTATTGCAGATAAAATAAACCTTTTATGACCAATATATCTTTATAAAATAAACCTAATGCATATGAGAAGTTATATCTTCACCCTTATAAGGGTACTTTTGTCCAAAAAATATCTATTTGACATGCAATAGGACAACAACAAGAATATAAATATGAAATTTCATCCAATTTTTTTCCTTTCCTGATATCAACAAAATCGATAAAATTTGACTAATTAGTAAATTTACTTGTTAGACATAAACAAATGATAGAGATGATAAATATAACTTTACAAATTAGGAGAAAGAACGTAGAATTATATCAAATGTTAGAGGAGGCACAGTAATTATAAGAAAAAATATAATATTTGTAGCATCAATTCTGTTCCCTTTTCAATTACTGCGAAAGCATATACCAAAGTATATGCTTTTTATTTGCGAGCCCCAAATGTACAATCTTCAAAGGTAAAACTTGGTTATGTTTTGACCATTTGACCTGAAGTTAAGTGCTAATTATATAGAGTAATTGATTTTTCCTCAATTCACTTTTGATCATTAAATAATATATGGAATCACCCACCGTCCAAAATCTCTTCGCCTTTTAGTTTTATCAAGGAATGGAAAATTCATATGCCTAATACTCTGTCCACGATTCTCTGATTATTATTGATTTTGATTTTCAATCAAAGAATCGCAGTGGATTCTTCTATTCTTATTTCTTTTTTCTTGTAGAATCGCACGTTTTACAGCACGATTCCGCTTATTTTGTTGAAATATTTTTTTAATTATTGTTAAAATTTTCTTTTATCTTAACGATTTTAAATAAAATTCCTCCGGAAGAATGATGCCCACGGCCCGTGAGGTATTAGGTTCCTGTCCGATCAACTCCCGGGGGTCCACTGAGGTTGGAGCAACCAACCCAATCATATGCCGCCACGTGTTGAGGACCCACGACATCATATTAGAATCTTCTTCTTCTGCTTATGGCAAATTTATTCGGGAAGAGAGAGAAAATGGAATTATCCTTTTACCTTGTTTTTCTTCCCTTTTCCTTTGAATATGTCCGTCTTTTAAATGGCAAAGCACCAAACGGAGCGGGAACGCGTAATCCACCGCCACTGGCTCGGGCTGAAAGCTTTGCTTTACTCTCTCTCACTAGGGTTTTTCTCTCTCTAAGCCATTCATTTCAGCTATAAATATCCTGCCTTGCCTTCATTTATACGCTCCGTGTTATACTCGAGATCTGAGCTTTTCCTCATCTTCTCACCGACGCTTTCTTACAGCTTCGATTGGCGTACTTTGCTGTTGCAGGTACTCTTCATGTTCAGATTTTAAGGCATTTGTTTGGTGTTTTTCTGTATTTCAAGCTCTTTTCTTGTTCCTAGTTGTATGGCATGCATGAGTCTATTACACGTATGAACTTTTATGCAGGTATTGTTGATGTTTTTCAACATAGAAGCTCTGTTCTGTGAAACTTAAGTTTTTGCGTACTTCAGC
Source organism: Sesamum indicum (assembly GCF_026168435.1). Classification (NCBI taxonomy): domain Eukaryota; kingdom Viridiplantae; phylum Streptophyta; class Magnoliopsida; order Lamiales; family Pedaliaceae; genus Sesamum; species Sesamum indicum. The sequence continues at coordinate 15,629,014 of NC_142667.1, forward strand.
CATGTGTACTGAGTTTGAGAATTATACGCAAATTGCTTGGATTTTCTGCTGGATTCTTTCCGAGTTAATGCTGTTGTTGGTTTGTATTCGTAAATAATGGTTTTTGGGTGCGTCTACGTATGTTTTATGCATACATTATACTATTTACTAGAAACTTATAATATAGTACTATACAAGCGTGCACACGGAGGATCTAGTTCTCTGGGATCCATGCGTTCATAGATGCAGGTTTACCTTTAATGTTAATTTCTGACTGCCGTCTGATAAAATGGTTGTTAATTAAGTGCACTTTTGATGGCTCGCTGCATCTCAGTAATCTCCACTCTGCAGTTATACTCTGTTTTCGTGTCCTCAATTTGCAGTCCCCCGGCCTTTATATGGTTTGTGACTTTGTGTATTAATTTTTTGTAAAATTTATGTATAACAGCATTTTTAGCCAATAAGAACCAAAGGTCTTTCTTTTTTCTTTTTTTCTAGAATTATTTTGCTTGTGACGAGGAGAGGACAAATATGCATTATGAGTACCTTTTCATTTGTATTGACAGGAAGCTGACATGTAGTTATCGCCCTTTCATTTCATTTGCCAAATAATAGATGCATAATATCTCCTGAATTTTCAACAGTTGATATAATCAAATCTTGGAGCTGTAACATATCCTTTTAGTTCACATCTTTTTTTTTTTTTTAATTCTCTTACCAAATCTGTACCACTAGATAATCTTGTGTGTTAATTAATGACAGAAAATCTTATCTTATATGCCACCTGCAGTTATGACTCCACCAATTGAGACGCCAAACAAAGCCCCTGTTGTTAGGAAGTCATCACATTCCCCTCTTAATGAAAGGATCCTCTCTTCCCTGACCAGGAAAACTGTTGCTGCTCATCCATGGCATGATCTTGAGATAGGTGTGTAGTCCAACTCCCTCCCAGCAAGTTCAAATCTCAATTAGAATTCTTCATTTTAATATTTCTTTCTTATTTGCAATGCAGGACCTGGAGCACCTATAGTTTTCAACTGTGTAAGGATACTGAAGTTTGTTTAGTCTCTATTTTCCTTGTGATAAACTGAAGAAGATTCCAGATGTTAAATTCAGTACTTGGAGTTGAAATTTTGTGAATCCGTCTAGATTAAGTATGTCATCATATGAAATGGATGTCTTGAGGAGAATTTTGTATTCAACTATCATCTCCTTACAAATGAGCTTGTTTAATTTTAGATAGCAGGAGCAAGGAGTTCATCTGTTTATAGATTCCCATTTTATTTTTCCAGTTCTCGAGTTGCCAACTGTTTACTAATTCGAAATATCGTACTCCACTCGAGTGAAGTCAACTAAGCCATGTCATTGTGATTAGTGGCTAATTGCATGACTATTTATCACTCTTCTGTTTTTTACTCCTTATTTGGTTTCTTTTGCAACTTTCCTTTTGTCTTCCTAAAATTATATGTTCATTTTCCTCAGCAGTCTTATCTAATTTTGCTAGTAATAATCTTTAGTGGTCGGATCTCCTTCTGGCACTTTCTTCATTCCCTTTTATTGATTCATCTATTTTCCATCTCGCACTGCATTAAATTCCAATGAACTTCTGTAATTCTTTCCTCTCATTAACCTGTTATATATATAGTCTTTTGGCGCATTGCCAAACTCATTCAATTTGGTTGTGAAGTCTTTAGCATTGAGGCTCATGTCAGATGGAGCAAAATTGAATCAAACTGATACTCGCTCAAATTTAGTTTTGCACCCTCTATTTAATTTGGACAAACTGGACTACGTTTCCATAGTAGTGAAAAGTTTCTCAGAGACTCAGTAACTCCATATGAACATCAAATGGACAAATATGGATCAGCTGCTTTCTCTGCTGTGATGCTTCTGCAGTTTGCTTTATTTGCAGAGCTTTCTCAGACCAACTTGTGTAATCCTGCAGGTGGTTGAGATTAGTAGGGGAAGCAAGGTGAAATATGAGCTTGACAAGAATACTGGTCTAATCAAGGTATCAGCCTTGTTAACTTCTACAGCAAGTTATGTTAGTTAATGCGAAGTATAAAAAATATGCTTGCACCTGCAGGTTGATCGTGTTCTTTATTCATCAGTTGTGTACCCCCACAACTATGGTTTCATCCCTCGTACGCTCTGTGAAGATCATGACCCAATGGATGTACTGGTCATTATGCAGGTAAGATGAATCCAGGATTTCTTACACGTAGTCTGAGATACTATATTGTAAATGCACAATCTTTAGTTGATATGTGCCTCGAGATAAAATACATAAAAGAAATATCGCAAACATGTGTAGTGCATTTCTATAGGTTTACTTTAGGGGGGAACTACTTTTCTTTTCCCCCCAAATACACACTATTTGGATGATCTAATTAGGAGCGACATCTTGCAGTTTCCTTTTACTTGGACCAACAACCTACATTATCTCCGTGGTACATGTAATTGTGGTGGTTGTGTTTTTCCTAATCTGTTTCTTGTTATGGAAACACAATGTTCATTAGTCACTAGGAGGTCCTGGAGTTCAGTTTGTATAACTTCCCTTTCAAAGATGATATCTGTATCTGAGCCTATACTTTAGGATGTGCCTTTAACCAGCTAATAAGAAGCTAGAAACTGATGCATTATCTGCCTGTTTGAAGGTCACACAAATGACATACTCAGTCTGTATGACCTATTTCCAGGGGACAAATGGAAGAGAAACCTATTTGTTTAATCAACCATTGTAACAATGTGATTTTTAAATTTCACTTGGATTAATATTGATGTGAAATTCGACCCATCAGCATTTCTTTGTGATTGATCTCATCTGTTGGCTTGATCATCTTTTTATACATGATCCATTCTTTAGTTATTCTGGATACTTGTGAATCTCCTAATGGTGGTAGTAAATTATGGTTTGGAAAACAAGTCAAGTCAACCATTTAAAATATTGTCTTTGTGAACAGTGATTTGTGATTTAACTTTCTTGACCAACATATTCAGGAACCAGTTCTTCCAGGCTGCTTTCTCAGGGCTAAAGCAATAGGCCTCATGCCCATGATAGATCAGGTACTTGTACTTTACAATTTGTATATCATATTCACCTGACAATTCCCGAGAAAAAATGGTTGACTTGTTTTTCACAACAGGGAGAGAGAGATGACAAGATAATTGCTGTATGTGCTGATGATCCTGAGTATAAGCACTACACAGACATTAAGGAGCTTCCACCACACCGATTGGCTGAAATCCGCCGCTTTTTCGAAGACTGTATCCTTTTTAGATGATTATAAAATCATCTGAATTTTGTTTTCTCGGTTGAACAAACTTGAATTTGACTTGTGTTTCTGTTACTTGTGATCTTAACAATCAATCAGACAAGAAAAATGAGAACAAAGATGTTGCAGTTGATGAGTTTCTTCCAGCTACAAAAGCCTACGAAGCAATCCAGCGTTCCATGTAAGACGGAAACGATTGGCAGACTGGACTGTTCTCAATTGTCTCCTTTAGTAGATTTGTTTTTCAGCAAATAATAACCTAAATGCATTATTTCTTCATTTTGTTCATAATACCCGGCGCTCTTTCTCTTGTGCAGGGACCTGTATGCAGACTACATAGTCGAGAACTTGAGGCGGTAGTTTGGTTCCACCTGTTTGCAAGCGAAGGGTGATGCACCATGCTCTGAGTTTCGCCTCTTCAATGAAATTAATATACTAAGAAAGCTTATTATATACAGTATTAAGATGATGATGAAGAATAACTACTTTATAAAAGGTAGATTGATTGTACTGCCTTTTAGGGAAACCCCAAAATATATAATATAATATATTATTTGCTTTGTAAAAAGTGGTTGGTTGTCGACTGTTTTTGGTCCTTCCTCTTCTGTAACATCTGGATATTTACAACCCCCATTTTTTGCCCTGGAATTTATGTTTGTTTCTACGTATTGTTTTGCACTTACTGTTTCTTTCTTTTCTATTATTATTGTTATTATTCTTTTCCGCGAGATATGCATGTATTGTTGGTCTTTATAGATCACTGACTTCTGGTACACTTTCATCAGTGCAATTTTGACGTACTTATAGTAGGAACAGAGTATCTTATATTGTTTACTGTAACCTCCATGTTTTTTCTTTTCTTGTCAAAGGATGATTTGATCGGAACTTAATTATCGTCCGCACTAACTATATATATATATATATATATATATATAATATGTGTGGCTTACACTATAACAATTTAGTAATGATATTTGAACTTAAAATAAAAATATATCTCTACAGATGTTATGAGGGAACAGAACCCAGAAGTTATCATGTTTGGTTTTGATTTTTGGAGTATTTTGTTATGTTTTATAAAGATATAGAGTGAAAAATAAAAATAAATAAGTATATATTTGAAATATGTATTATTATTGTTGTTTGATAGAAACAATTAATCACATTATGTATACATCATCTATTCTAATATAAAGTCAAAAGCAATATCTCACTTACAACTGCGGTGCGTTACCAATTTTTTGGTGGTATTAATAATATTTTTAAGCTATTTTTATTTATAATATATTTAAAATAAGAAACATCTTATTTTATACAATGTGGCAACGGCCAGTTAATCCTATAATAAAAGAAGCAAATAAAGGTATAAATTAGAAAGACTCACTCACTTGAATATTTACATTTCTATTCTATCCTTTTGCTTCTTGACGAGCGTCAATTACAAGTTTTTGTATGTCAAAAGTGAACACCACCCATACAATATATTGATCAAGTGTAACTAAAGTTAAAACTCTTAAATTGAATACTATTGTAAGCATAAATTTGATTTCAGAGTGATGAATCAGTTCTGTAGGTGTTATTAGTTATAGGGGAAATAGTGTGGTGAGTACTTGGACGTAGAGTTTATTTTAAAATTGGGGCCACCAAAGCCGTGCAACCTACAAAGTCAAAACCCCAGTGACTCCTACCTTTCTTTGTGTTACGAAAATTCTAAGAATTATAATTACGCTGTCCCCAAACCCAAACCCCTACCAAAACCTCCCCATTCCAAGATTCCCTTTCAATCCAACAACCATGAACACCAGCGGCAGTTCTTCCTTCAACTCCTCCACCCCTAATTTCGATAACCTCCTCCTCCAGTCCCTCATGTCCCGCCTCCACCTCCGCCCCCACGCTTCCTCGACCTCCTCTGCTGCTAAGTCCCTCGAAGACCTCCTCTTCTCCGACCTCCTCCTCAATCTCTCCGAATCCGATTCCGATTCCGACAACGAGGACTCCTCCTCCTCGTCCAAAACCCAGCTCGCTAAAGAAGAATCCAGGCTCGAGAAAGAAATCGTCCGTACTATTCTCAGTGGGGAAATTGAGAAGCTGAAACCTAATTCTGGTCAGGCTATAAGTATTGGGGAGCACCATATCTGCGTCGGGTTTCAAGAGGAAACCGGGTCCGATTATCGGGTTTGGGAGTGGCATGGTCATATTATGTTGTTTGATGAGGAGAATGGCTATACCCCGGAGTATATTTATGGGAATTACTTCGAGAGGGTTGGTGCAGCGAAGCGAAAAATGAAGAAGGAGACTGCGAAGAAGGAGAGTGATCATGATGATGATGAAAAGGAGAGGGAGGAGGAGAAGGTGGGGAATATGGGGTTGAAAGAGCTGATTGACTCTGTGGGATCAGGCAACGGACGGATTCTTCATCGCAATTTAAATGCAAATTCTGGGTCACCGAGGTTTATATAAGATGACCAAACCCTTTTCTGTTGCACTTTTATCACTATTAGTATGTACATACTCTGATCCGATTGTTTCTTTTTTCTTTCCTTGTCCCCTGCTGCGTCGAATTTGTTGGAAATGTTATAAGGTCTAATGCCCTTCAGAATCTGATATGTCTTATTAAAGACTTGAGTTGGTTAACTATTTGAAATTTTTGCAAATTGTGTGCTGCCATTTTAATTTGTTCTCAAGGTACAATCTTCGAAATAGCCAGTGCTTTACAAACACGAGTTGCACTAGAAACTCTTGTGACTTCTAAGTTTGCAAACATGTAACTCTTCTGTCTGGATATATAATGGGTTGTTCATGTTTGCTATATGATTATACTCATTGTGATTGAAGTCTAATAATGCTATGGTATCTAGGAAGAAGTACTTGTAGGCTTATAATGCAAGCAAATCTATCATGATACTCTTTGAAATGGGATATATTTCAAGTTTCTGTGGGGACTCTTTGTGACAGAGAGATAATTTCTTCACCTATCTTTTGTAGTGATCATCTGTCATAAGCCCCACAGTTTGATGACATTTCTTATTTGTGTTTTCTTGTGTATCTCTGAGCACCTAATGCTTTCAGTGTAGTAGACACTGAGTGCTATGTTTCACCTGAATTTCTATGAGGAATGATATAAAAGTGCCTTCACTTCTCAAATTTTCTAGTTTAGTAACTTTGTATGCAAGTGATGATTGTTTGGTCAATGTGGGAGACATTATTCTGATAATATGCTTGAGAACATGAAAAAGTTTGCTTCAGCATTGTTACTCTATTTCTCCATTCCAGTGTCCAAGTATTACAATGGTGCCTATGGAATAATTGGTGATCTTAACTGTTGTCTTTGAGAGCCAGCTAATAGCTGGATTGCCCCTACCTTGTGTTGATTCAACCATGTCAAATATGGGTATTCCTAGTTTGAGTTGGTGTAACACAGAACTATCTTCCACACTAGTTCTAGGACTCGGGAGAATTGAGCCAGGGAGATATTCAACCCTTATTTTCTCTAGGCAAATTATACCATGTGTTGCCAGCAAAAGATCAAACAGTAATTTGCCTCTTAAAAGTCATTGCCTTTGAATCTTCAGTTGTTTAGTACAAATACTGAGAATATTGGGATTAGTTGTTGCTTACACAAATGTAGATGGTTCAAAAGCGAGAGAACATAACTATGCCTAAATCATATAGATCATAACCATTGTGGTCATTTACTCTTGCTCAATCAGGAACGAAGGGATCATGACCAGTACCTTGCCACCACATGTCATAGAACACTTGAAGAAGAGGAAATATTGGAAACCACATCTGATGACAATGAATGTATTCTACCCTTCTTCACCATGGTTTTAGGACCTTAGAATCCCTGATTGGACACCATTTATGGACAATCAATTTAGTCAATGTAGTCTGAAATTTGAATCCTACTATTGCTTTGACATACTTAGTAAGGCATTTGCTCTGGTGTTTCTTTTCTTCTGAGAACAAGAGGCATCAACTTTGTTTGCTGTGTTTTTCTTTGGGTGTTGATCCAGAGTTTTGTTGACTTTTGTTGTGCTCCTTACTCTGGGAACATATTAATCCATGCCATCAATGCTGAAAAAACAAAATATCTTCACGAAAAAATGGTTTTCATTTACGTTGAATTTGTGCGCACTCTTGCACAATGAGAGCAACACCACTGCTTGAAAAACGAATACGGTTCAAGTACTATTATAAAGTTTAGCTGCTTTCTTGATTGTTATACACAGTACGGTCTTTGAAACCGGTTACTTCTGAAGATACTTGAAAAGGAGAAACAACCAAAAGAGAACAAGAGCATACTGATGAATCAAGTTTCATTATTACCGTGTGTGCGTGAACTCAGATTGTCTTAAGATTGCTGGCATACTTGTGTATTTACTCAATCGTTAGGTGTGCATTTAAATCTCGAGTTCTCCTCAGGGTGGCCTAACATTGAAGACTCATTTTTTTCGTTGCAATGGCAGGTTCTAGGCGAGAGATATATCCAAATCAGAATAAAGATCATTTGTGGGATGAAGTTGGAAGCACACAAGTCAATTTATCTGTCTCATACAGTCACCGCATTTTACTTTGTGTCTTACCTTCATTGAGCTGTTTGCTCAATTTGCATGCTTCAGAGGGCATAATTTGGCAGTTTTGCTTTCCTTCTACAGTATAAAATTAACTGGAATACACGCATGTACTTTAAGATCAGAATTGATGGAAGTTGCTTCTTGCTAATGAGCTATCATTGTTCTATTATATTGCTTTGCTCTGTTCAAGAGTTTGGTGAAGAAATGTTTGGAATTGTTGAAATGTACAAACAGCTTACTGTATAGATTCTCTTACAACCCAGGATCCATTTGCTGCTTGAAAATGGATTATTAGTTGCAATTCGGCTTATCTGTGATTTATGTAAAAATGTCGGTTTGTCCTGAAACATGGCATGTCGGTTTATCGTATGAAACTGCATTTAACATTTGATGTCTCCCTTGTGGAGAGTTTGATTGTGCGTATTCATATGATAGCTTGGTGCAATCTGTGAATTCGAATGCTTATTCTCTGAAGCACTGTTCAATATCAAATGAAAAGAGCGAAAACAAAATTTCAAGCAAAAACATCAATAAATTCCATTGAGATCCCTAAATCCATGTTTCCTTTCACAAATCTAATCTAATCTCCATAACAATCTCATAAATCTCTCCAATCAACAATCGGCCAACTCACCAGGCAAAACTAGCCTCACCGCAGTCTGAATCTCTCGTGAGGTTCTCGTCGACTTCTTATTGTACCATGCCAGCCGCGATGATTCCATCGAGAGCTTCTCGAAGATATCATTGATGAAACTGTTCATAATCCCCATAGCTTTGCTCAATATTCCTATATCTGGATGCACCAGTTTCAAAACCTTGAATATGTATATCTTGTAAGTCTCCTACTCTTCTTGATCTTCTTCTTCTTCTTGCCATCGGAGGCACCGCCTTCTTTTGCAATCTTCTTCTCTACCTTGGGCGGCTTCTTCTCCACCATGGCCGGTCTCTTCTCCGCTGGCTTTTTCTCTGCATTTGGTGCCATTTCCCAAAATCAGTGGGAGAATGTAGCTCAATGGCATTTATTTTTCTCAAATATGATCCGTGCGAACACAATTGACCTCATTTCTAGGAGAAACTCTAATAGTTAAGAATTCAACATTTCATAATTGAAGTGTTGGTTTCAAAATTCATTGAGCGTGTGTGAGAGTAGGTCTGAGGATAAAAACTTGACCTCATATATATATATATATATGTATATATGACAATACAATCGATTCAGAATAGCATTCTAATTTTAGCTGTTGATTATTGAGATTAAAAAGAATGGAAAAAGAGTAAAAACCCAACATCAATGCACCACAATGTGGCAAAAAGAAACTTGGATGATTAACAAGCTGATAAACCTACCCCTCTTCTTATCATGTGATCCCAAAAATGTGTCATTGTATGAGGCGAGTAGTCCATACTCCACAGCACACTAAAGTTACAATTTTTTGGGTTATACTCTTTGTTTTTCCTAAATACAATGGTAGGGGTTTGGGGAAACCAAAATATCCCCTACTGCTAAAGGAAATGACAAGCCAATTCAACCTTCTTGTAGTTATAATTGCAACCTATTTTCTCCTTTCCTCTTTAATACATGATTCATAAGTAACTCACTCCACATTTGGCCTTATCATCATCAAATCGAAGGAAATGTGTCAACATATTTAGAAACACAACATCAAAAGGAATCACATGCATCATATCATGCATTTGCTAATGCACTTGATTCTCTCGGTGATGTTTGGCTAAACTTTTTTTTTTCTTAAAAAAAAAGATGGTTTATAAAACTTATAAAAAAGTTAAATCTTAGTGTTTGATGCAAATAAAAAAAATTATGAAATTTCTAAATGTTAGTTTATTTAGAAAAAAAAAAAAAGAAGAAGAAGAAGATGTCTTTAAGAATTATAAAAAGTTAAATCTTAGGGTTTGAATAAAATAAAAACATAAAATTTATAAAATATTAGTAATAAATTTATAATTAATTTTAAAAACCTTGTTAAGATATTAAAATAAATTGATGGCTATAAGACTTGTAAACTCCTAATATTTTATTTTTAGAACGTGCAAAATCTTATCTTAAAAATTTACCAATTACATTGTGACATTTTATAAATCTCAAATAAATACTTTAAAAACTTGTATGCTCACCCAAACACCAGCTTAATTGTTGTTAAATAGACAAATAACAAGTGCTGCAAGAGGACACCACTGCCATTATCAAACTCGGCATCACCCCTTATAACTCATCTTTCTCCAACGTAGAAACTCAAGAAATTGGCATCTTTTCTTGACACAAAGAAATTTCCAAAGTATGACCCTCCTAATTAATTCTAATGCTATTACAAATATTCATGGCCCCTTGCAAAGACAAAAACTCGATTTCACAAGTACCCAAAAAAAAGAGAGATAATCTTCCCATTAAATTTATATAGTGGAGGATCTAAAAAGCAACTGTAGAGGATGAAGTACAATTACTCCAGTTATAAACATCCTTCCCTACACAGCACTCGTTCAAATTACATTCATTGAACTTCAAGAAACCCAACAATGTCATTCAATTCTACACTTCACAAGAACATGGATCAGTTAACCCTTCTTCGGCGACTTGGTGGCCTTGGTTGGGGACTTAGCTGGCTTCTCCGCCGCCTTCTCAGACTTCTTCGGCAGAAGAACTGGGTTGATGTTCGGTAGAACGCCTCCGTGTGCGATTGTCACTCCAGCTAGAAGCTTTCCGAGCTCTTCATCGTTCCTCACTGCGAGCAAAACGTGCCTCGGAATGATTCTGTTCTTCTTGTTGTCTCTCGCCGCATTTCCAGCCAATTCCAAAACCTGACCACAGTTTTCGATAAATTCTGTAAGTTTCGTGATGTGCAGTAACACAGCACAAACCCTAATCGCATTCAGGGATTTTAATGGTGAATAGATCTAACAGGCAAACATGATAAAAAGAGTGGAAAACATTAATTGATATGTTCACACTCTAATTCAGAAACGAAAACCCTAAATTCAAATCCTTCAGAAGAATCAACGAGGGAAAACCAGTTAAATCGAGCAACATCCCGACTTTAATATCAACTTTCAGTAGTAAAGTAAATATGCAGACCCTGATACGCAGTTGAAAAAATTCACCGCCAAAGAGGATCGAAATAAGAGCACATTAGGTAAAAATCGAGTCAGAGAAAATAAAGAGAAAGCAAAGCACCTCTGCAGCAAGGTACTCGAGCACGGCAGCCATGTAAACCGGCGCACCTGTACCCACCCGCTCCGAATATCGTCCCTTCTTCAGATACCGTCCGATCCTGCCCACCGGGAACTGGAGGCCGGCTTTGACGGACCGGGAAACGGGCTTCTTCTTCGGACCGCCGCCCTTCCTTCCCCCAGCTCCCTTCTTCAATTTGCCGCCACTTTCCATTTCTCTCTAGTAACAAAGAAATTATGAATGAAGAACTACAAAAGAAGATGTGATGTGAGACTGAAAGCAGAATTGCAACAATGCGTGTAAATCTTGCGGGGGTGGTGGTGGTGGTTAAATAACAAGTGGATTTGGGTACGGATGGAATGAGGTGGAAGTTTTGAACCGTTGGATTGATTTCATCGACGGTCCTTAGATGAACTAGTGGCGATCCGCGTGCTTGGAATTGAACCAATCAGGCATCGCTCTTACAACAGGGCTAAGGTTACGGGAGATTGTACGACAAGAAACAAGTCTAAACTCTAAAGCCATGTCTAATTAAGATGCTTCTTTTTATTAAATTTTAAAAACTCATTTTATCACTTTAATTATCAATTTATTAGTTATTTTGCTAAGTGACAAACATGGTGCAAAATTTTTATTTCATTATCTGGAAAAGAAAAAAAGAACGTTTAGGTAACAATGTAAAATCAAATCAAGAATTAATTAATAAGAACTTTCGAAATTTGATTTCTCATTTTTCTAATAAGAGTCCTAATTAGAAGTAATATTTTTAAAATAATTGATAAGTAAGGCATTTTTTGAGTAGATGTAGTCCAAATATCAATTCCGAGTATAGTCAACTATGATCTGTTAAATTCATTATTGATTGAGGGTTTTAATTGATTTGATTCCTTTGAAAATCTTATATAATTCAAGACATGGGTGCAATGTGTATGAAATTTATTAACCTATTCACAAGTAATATTTTGTCATTTTATTTTAGTGGAATTCATTTCACTCTATCTTATTCCTTTTACCACTTTTAAATCTTTCTTTTTCGATATCTACAAGCAACTTAATTTTTTCAAATATATGTATATACATATAAATAATAATTTATCTTGCAAAATTGTATATTTGAAAATTCTCAATTATAAAACCAATCTGGAAGATGCTTCAATGCTTCAGACACAAAACTTCCTTTATGGGATATCTTAATGTTCAATCTTGGGTAGGGTGTATGAGTATAAGAAAGAAAACTATACACAGTCAGACATGATGCGGAAATTAAACAGGAGTATTCTTCCTATTCAATTGATCAGAATCATGCATGAAACATCTAACAAGGATAAACTACAAAATTCACTCCACTGATTGTCAGCATTCTTTCCTACAATCCAACAACACTATTTCAAATTACATACAGGGAACTCAACCTCTAAATACAAGTACAACTAAGTCATTTGATGATTCGGCCATCAACAAGAAGATCAATTAGGCCTTCTTTGGCGACTTGGTGGCCTTGGATGGGGATTTTGCTGGTGTATCGGAAGCCTTCTCGGACTTCTTGGGCAGAAGAACAGGGTTGATTTTCGGTAGAACTCCTCCGTGCGCGATTGTCACTCCAGCCAGGAGTTTTCCGAGCTCCTCGTCGTTCCTCACTGCAAGCCAAACGTGCCTTGGGATGATCCTGTTCTTCTTGTTGTCTCTCGCCGCATTTCCAGCAAATTCCAGAACCTGAATGCAGTTCCAGTTAAGTTTGTAAGTTAACTAACAGAGAACAATATCTAATCTCACAGCCAGAAGCATCGAACACATTGGTTATCGTTGAGGCCCTAATTCGAAATAGAATAAACTAACTTCACATTGCTCCGAATAATCGACGGCACGAAAGCAGCAGAAAACCAGCACAATCAAAAAAATTGAAACAACACTATATACTTCAATCTCAGCCAATAGCGCGGGAAGAAACGATTGGATTACAAATTGCGACAAGGAGAATAGGGAGAAAGAAGAAGACCTCGGCAGCAAGGTACTCAAGCACGGCGGCCATGTAAACCGGCGCACCGGTTCCCACCCGCTGAGAATAGCGTCCCTTCTTCAGGTACCGTCCGATCCTGCCAACAGGGAACTGGAGGCCGGCTTTGACGGATCGAGAAACGGGTTTCTTCTTTGGGCCGCTGCCCCTCCTTCCACCAGCGCCTTTCTTTACTTTTCACCACTCTCCATTTCTTTCAATACTTAAATGTATAAGAGTTTACTGAAAAAAAAAAAAGAGAAATATGATGAAAAACATGTGAAGTGCAAAAAACCCATACTCTTAATGTCCAACGGGAGTAAACTGCAAATCGTAGCCCATAAGAACCATACAATCACAACACCTTCTTACTAAATTTCAGAGTCGGGCCCAATTTGGATTGTATCAGCCCATTATCCATCCCAATTGGGCCCCAGTGGAATTTGTATGGGGGGACTGAATTCGGGCCATCATTTCATAAGCAATAGAATATAGATGACTGAATACTTGACATATAATAAATAAGTAATAAGTCAATCGAGAGTAAATATAAGTTTTCATTCAGTTTTCTGTTAATATAAGCAAAGTTAATGATTTTTGACTAAAAAAGAGACTTATTTATTGGACGAAAGCAAACCTTAAGGGTGTTAGATGTAATTTCCTAATTTTAGAGGAGGAGATTGTAATTATACCAAAAAAAGAAAGGGATTTGAACTATTTTTTCCTCTTTTGTCGGTGTAGATATAGTCATAAAAAAATAAATAAATCCGTACTTACAAAACATTCAATCCTCTATAAATACTTTCCGAAAATATATGTTAGAAGAAACTCCAAATTATCCAAATATACATTTTTGCCGCAGGCTAACACAGAGTAACTGCAACCGTAAGATTTTGTCTTACAGTAACGCGTACGGTCAAGATCAACCTCATCAGGACTGGACTTTGTCCACGTTGACCAAGAGCTTTTCATATATCCGTCCCCAGGTCTTTCCTCCCAATAATATCTCCACTCTTGTGTAAAATGACATGTTTGCCCCTCATGAGTTCCTCATCTTGAACAACATCATCATACCTAGAATTTGCTACTTTAATCAAAGTATAAAAATGATGCACATCACGACAATGTTTTTTTCTTTCAAATTCAAAATTTTCAATCAATTTGAGCAATTTTGGCAGGTAAACTTTCACATCAGTAAACGTAATTAGAAGTAATATTATAATCTGATTGAAGTAGTATTTTTCTTTTTATCTGAAAAATGAATGAGAGTTGGGGATAGAACAGTAATTTGGAAGTGGCATGTACCATATAATAAAGCCCGCACACTTATAGCTGGAAAAATGTTCATCATCCGATAATTCATCTTCTTTCTCCTCCGTAAATCTCACGAGTCTAACGCTTCTCTTAGGGTTCCATTTTCCGATGCCGATCATTCCGCCACTTGATGATCTACATGTGGATCTAATCCGATTTTACTGAAAAATCGTTTCGCAATATATATATTTTCCTATTTTTGTTCGCTCTGTACAAAATTTAACTGTGTACAAGAAATTACGAGAGAAGTTGGAGAACTGTGAATAGAAGAGCATCGAACGATGCATTCGGTGCCTTCCAACGATCTGATTCTGCACACGCGCCCACACGTCTCCTCCTTCTATGGCGCCTCGTGTTCTCATCGCCTGAAACATCTGCAGAAAAGTGATCGGCGTGGTAATCTCAGTAGTTAACGTTTTGCCATAGATTTTACTTGAATTTAGGTTCCGTTTCTTTCATCGAGGGTTTTTCCGCTTTTTATCAATTTCCGGCGAGGTATTGTTCACATATCGTAAGAATACTGGTAAGTTTGGCGGTGGAGCTATCGTTGTTTGGAAATTGAGCTATCGCGGTTTTCCGACCCTCCTATTTTCTGTCGGTTGGATATCGTATATTAGTTTGGAGGATTTTCGACGGCGGTTGGATTTACGACGGTACTTTCTTTAGGTAATTATTCTTATTCTGCATTTTTCCTTTAGTGTTTCGCCGGCAAAGGTATATGCTTAGCTTGACATTTGGTTGTATCTTGCTTATACTTAGCCGACTGGCGAAATTATTCTCTGTTATTTCCTACTGTATGGATATTTTTATGAATATTCATTGTTGTCACCCTGGGTCAAATTCATTGCATTTATAAGCTCTTACGATGTTGTGGTGAGACTATGAAACAGAGGAAACAGATCCAAATTCATTATCTATTTCTTAGACTCAGTGGTTGATGTGCTCTCTGATATTTCTCAGTTGTGTTTGAAGTCAATGTATGTTGCAAATGTTAGCTAATAAGGATCTGTGAGATGGATTTAAAATGGTGGATAGAAGATTAACGTACCTATGAATTATCGAATATTCAGCTAAGATTTGTGATCTTAGGTCAAATGCATATTAGCTTTAATTTTGTTCTCATAATGGTCAAACAACATGATCAGATAGGAGATATATAATTATTTAATGAATCTTTTGGAGCAATGAGGTAATGCCTAGATATATAAGTTTCCAGTAAATATATGGGATTCAGTTGGTATTGTAACTATTCTTGAAGCACATTCTTAGGATATAAGAGGTAGGGGTGGATGTAGTTGAATGGTAGTATTATTCTGCCTGTAAAAACAGCCCTACTTTATGTTTCCTTCTGTTTCTATTTCAGTATAATCAAATTTTACCTTTTCTTTTAGTTGGATCTCACCTGGATGTACTTGTAATCCATTTGTCTCTGGCAGTGCCTGTGCTACCTTTCCTTATTATAACCAATCAATTTTTATTTTTTGCATTTACAGCTCTTCTCTTCAGTTGTTCCTGTTGTAGATGGAAGTTTGCGTTCCTTGTAATACACCCGCATGTCTAGATATAAGCAGCAGTGGGTCTTCACAGGATCCACACAACGGAATTCAGTACGACTCGACGGATATTTCCGTCAGTGACCTGAAAACATGTTTGACTGAATTTCTGAACATCGAAGACATCGGAATATCAATTAGTGGCTTCAACTTGTCTTCTGGGAAGAATGATATAGGCATTGTGGTGAAGGAAAATGAGTGCAACCACTTGGATAAGAGTAAGTCTGGTAATTCAGCTTCTGAGAAATGCTTTAGCAAGTGTGCAACATTTCCCACTCTTTGTGGACCTAAATCCTCTGGAGATGTGTTCTTGGGTGGAGAAGGAAAGCAGGAGGAAGGTCTAAATGATGAGGTCTCTGAAGTGAATGGTTCCAGTCAACCTGTTAATCAATCCTATTCACGGTCCATGTCACTGCCTGTAAGTTTTCAATCTGACCCCTCGACAACAATCTTCTCAGATTTATTCTTTGGCATACAAACTGTCCATGTGATATAGATCTTATTGAGTAATGACATTTGCTGAATTCTGTCAGGCGAATTATAGTAGTAAACTGGCATCTCATTATTTGGCACATAATTGGAATGACACAGATAATGTTATTTGATCATATATATTCCTTTAAAGTATGATTTCAACCTATGCTCTCAGTTTTTCCGAGGTATCTGTTTCATGTGTAGTCATTTTTCTTGGGTTCGGAGTGAAGGGGAACTTGTGTAAAGGATTTTAATAGATTCATACACTAGCATTTTATACGAGGTTATACATTCATGTAATTACTTTTCTTTGTTGTTCCGACTTATGAGAGATACGGTCTTGTTTTAACTATTTGCATCAGAAACTTTTTCTGGAGGGTGCACGTGAGTAAAGCTTTTTGGTATTCTTCTGAGTTTTTGGATAATGTGACTTTACTAATGAGGGTACTGTTCTCCTTGTTTACCTTCATCTCCCATCTTAGTAGTGAGTCACTGGAGTTTGAATGAGCTTGTTTCCCCTATGAGCATGATCTATATGGTACATATATGAGGGTTTTGTATCTTGTGAATATATTGTTAACAGTTGCATCATCTCTTTTCTGTGTGACAAAATAATCTCTCAGACTCCTTCAAAGCTTGTATCTGCCATGAAAGGTAGCCGTGAAAAGCAGGGTAAACCACCTCAAAGGCTGTCAGTAACCTGGGCCCCCGATGTGTATGATCCAATCCCTACATCAGTGTCACATGTTCCATCAAATAAGAATCAACGCCATCGCAGTGATGGTAAGAAGTCTGGGAAGTACAAGCAGAAGGGTGGTGGCAAATGCACACGAGGCAACAAAGGAAAAGACAAGAAGCAAGCTCGGAGAAATGGTGGTGGGGTCTCCAATAAGATCAAGCCCTTTCGTGATGATCATGGATTGGTTGGTTTTAGTGAGCCCCAGGCGAGCACCTTAGGTTTTACTGGGAGTCCAGATCCATTCTGCGGAAGCAGTTTTTTGAAGGAATCTATGACAGAGTCGCACTTTCCAGTTGCAGAGGCCACAGGATGATGAACTTGTTATGTAACTCTTGTTTTATCTCGCCCAGTGTAAATAAATAAGTTGAGGTGGGTCTTGTTGACGAGTGAAACTTGCAGGTGATCGTGGGAAGGTGTTTTTTGGGTTGCTGTATTAAGGTGTATTAAGCGCAGTTTCTGTGATTTTTACTGATTAGATACTTGGATCTATTATTGTCTTAGTATATTGGAATTATTATGGCCTTTTTAATGTCTTGGTGAGTTGGAGATATTATGGCCTTGTTAATGTCATTGTAAGTTGTATGTTGGGAATATTAAGGTCTCGCCATTACATTTGTATGTTGGAAATATTATGGTCTTGTTATTGTCTTGGCATGTTAGGATACTATCGTCTTGGTATTCCCTGAACTTATCCAAACTGTTGGAATATAGACTTGAAAATTTATTGTTGGAGCTGGGCTGTCTTACTCAATGCTCAAGCTTGGTGCTTGTCTCAAATGCAGAGATGAATGGAGTTTTGTACCGCCTGAAGGAGGCGGAAGCTAATTTTTCAAATGTGCCCATTTTATGATGGCCGCTAATTAGACTTGGAGATTGGCAAAAGCTCAATATAACAATTGCATAATTAGTGTTCCAAAGCAGAATAGAGCAGAGTAACAGATAAGATGGCATCAGAAAACAGAGTTATAAGTTACATGGTTTCACAGTCCCAGCTTAGTATATTGTAGACCCATATGTTTTGACACAAGGATCCATTCGAGTACAAGAAGCTCCGCACGACTATCCTGAGCCCATTCCCTGTTCCATCACATATAAGTGCAATGCGACTGTTCCATCATATAAGTGCAATTGAGGAACTCACTCATGTTGTGTACTCCGCATTTATTTTCACATAGTCATAACTCAGGTCACAGCCCCATGCTTGCCCACTCCCAAGACCATCACCTGATGAAAAATAGTAATTGAGTTAGATAGGTGATGAAAGAGCAATATTAGTTTTGATGATGGCATCACCTATGATACAGGCCGCTTCTACACAAAAGTGTGCAGTTCATAACAGCATAAAGAAGACAACTGATATTGACTAATTCGTTGGACAATCAACTGTCTAAAGCAACACCAAGCATAGAAACATGGCAACTTGCAGAATTTTCTCCCGTTAGTCCGTTATACTTTTGGGTATTCCTCATTCTTCTCTTTTCTGGTTAGTCAGCTATGTGTGGGCTGTAGGCGTTCAATGGGGGTTGAAGATACCATATAAATACATTGCAGATTATTGGAAAACACATTTCTTCAACTTACCAATAGATATTTGAATTATGACCGTTCCATGTTTTTCACCTGTCGTCCTGAGATAATTACTGGCAGCAGCCCTGCAACATTTTTCTGTATATTAAGAACGAATAATACAGAATCAACTGCTCTAACTGGAGAGAACCTACAGATGACCAGTTGTGCAGGAGTAAGGGGAAAGGCTCAGAAGCAGTCCATAATAAGCAAATGCAACAGCCTTGTAGCAAGAAGTCAAGAAAAAGCATGAAACTCTTCACAGCTGCTCACTCATAATCAAAGCACTTTCTAATTAAAGTAATAGAGGTGAACTCGGTGCATTTGCTAAGTCCCTTGCATGGCTGTACCCTTGGAAGCCACCCACAACAAGGTGGTTCCCTAGATTATTTAAAGTGAAATACATTTTTCTTTTTCATTTGAAGTATTAATTCACCTGTCGAACGGCAGTGGCTGGCCACTCTCCATCAATAGAATATCACCAAGTGATATTCGGAGTTTATTTGGATTGAAAGGAATCCCTGCATAACCAGCAGCACAAGCTATGCGCCCCCAATTCGGATCCCGGCCATATACTGCAGCCTACAACAAAGATAATGGAAATTCATGGTAAGCAAGTCTTAAATTGAAACAACTTTAATCTGATATTTGCAGTACACATTGTACCATGCCTTGGTTAATGAAGAAGATGCCACTGATCGTGCAACCTTTGCGGCATCAGCTTCAGTTCCTGCTCCGGATACTTTGACCTGCACATCATATTTAAAGTAAAATCAGGCCAAGTTATCTAAAGCCTGACCTTTCTATTGAACTGATGGGCTCACAAATATTCCTTCAGTTAATACCCATGGTTGCCTGCAACCAGAGAAACTCCAAGCAGGCTGTTCTCATCTTCAATGCAGTATATTATTTCAGCAGTACAAATTGTAGATACTTGATTCGATGTTGCCGATGGTGAATTCAGACAGGTAATCTTATGGTTCTTAATCCAGAATTTACCTATGAACAAGCTATTTATGTTTTATTTCAGAAGGCCAGATGTGCCGTTTACAATTGTTACGCATGGCAGCAGATATTAGGGAATTCCAATTGCTTCCAACAATTACTAGGAGATTTAGCATTTAGAACTTTCAAATCACTAATGCAGATCTTGGGTAGATGTTCCTAAAACTAACAGGAAAAAGTAGTTTGACATGAAGGAAAGCAACTTTGATGGACAAGCAAAAGGCTTTGAGAAAAAGAACTTTTAGCAGCTTCGATAGATTATCTTATATTTGGGCTCGGACCAACCAATCTGATACTATTTTTCGTACATGATCAGCTAATTTCCAAGTCATAAGCAGATTGTTCCCCTCATTTTCAGATTGTCAAATGGAAAAGGTTATTGAAACAATCAATGATAATGCTTTACAAAAGATGCGGACCTCGATCAAGCATGTTGCTCCTTCACCATCCCAAGCTATCGATTTTGCAAGACCTTGCATTACCTGACACAAATGTACAAATTTCCATGTTACGTTCATATTCCCTCCCTTTATAAGAGTGGGTTAATCAATTCATGAAACCATCCAAAACAATTGAAGGGTCCAAATTATTACGTCAAGTTAACTGAAGGTATACTATACTATTAAACCACACCCTGAAGGACATATTTCATCCTATTTTACCTTAGTAACTCAGATTAGCACTCTATTTTCCGATACAGCTTCATGGCATTTATCATCCTAAAGAAACTAATAGTTCCTTTTAACACGAAAAATCGGAACTCACTGCAAGAAATAAGCACTTTAACCTGATTGTAGTTTGTCGCAGAGTTGCCGGAGACACAAACGAGAAAAAAGCTTATAGCAGATCAGCATATGGCAAGGGAGTAACAAGTAATTATTGGTACCAACTGAAATCAATTTACGTACAGCATCAAGACATGCTTGCAGATGTTCTGCGTCAGAATTATTTAAAGAAGAAATCTTGTTTGCTCCTGAAAGGCCACTAGCCAAAGCAATTACACAATCATTAGTACTGGTGTCTCCATCTACCTGCAAAGAAACATCCTCATTTGTGATTGAAGTGCACATTATTCAGTAGCTGTTCACTCATTAACTGTCAAGGAAAAAGCAACTCTTATTGTAGAGTCAGGTGTATGACACATGAACTGTCAAAAGAAGATGGTAACCATATCTATCTCAGCTCAGGATCGCACTTGAAACTCCCGTACCCTAAGCTAAAAGAATATGCAATAATTCACATGCGTTCCACAAATAAGACTGGGAAATTTCCTTAAGCAGGTGATTATTAATCAAGAGAATGATTAACAACTAGTTGTAAACTTCGAGAACAATGTATCAACCATGAACAAGGAAATGGAAGAATCTCAGAGGTTCCTGGACATATTCATACATGTTTACTTGTTCCAGCTGTGAATGGTGGGTCTATCAATCTTCAAACCACAAGTATCTGTGCAAATGACAGGTGCATATATTGCCGAAGGGTTTATTTGGTGCCTTTCAACCCCAGTCACATAAATTCCACCAGAAGGAAGAAATAGGACAAAGTTTGTCACTTACAGTAATTTGGTTAAAACTACGGTTTACAGCAACTCGCACCATTTTTCGCCAGACATCACTTGTAACCAAGGCATCTGTTGTTATAACCTGTAAACTTTAAAACATTAAAAAGTATGAACATTTATGCTAAGGTCTAGAAATACAGAAGGAGATTTAAGAACCCACCCCAAGCATTGTTGCCATGTTGGGATGGATCATTCCAGAACCCTTTGCCATACCACCAACTCTAACACGAGTTCCTCCAACCTGAATTTATCACATATATCAATAAAAATGGGATAACATCAATTTATCATAATGTTGGCCGTTCGTCATTCATTTGATGAAAATGTATAATCTAATTCCTTGTTTATGCATTATGCATGCATCCAGAGAGCCGATCTTGAGTTTTTAGTATTCTGAAGATGGTAGCATCCCATAACTATATGCGGGTTCCATGAAGATGCTTCAAATTGTTGAATTAAAGTTCCAGAGTAGCCTTTTGGTAAGGGAATACTATACATTACTAAGATTGGGTTATCCACCCACAGCAAAGCAGCCTCCAGATGTACGTCACAGTGGATAAAACGAGAACATAACTCAAGCTCAGAACAGAGTCTAAAATTTTGTGTAACAGATAAAAACATTGTCCAACTACGAGTGCGTATATCGAACAAAAGAATGGCACACACCTCAGATTCAATTGCGATACTTTTGCTTACAAGGTCAGTGGTGGTTATTGCTACAGCAGCAGAATCTGCCCTGCAAATCCAACAACTATTTTCAACACTAGTAAAAGTAGAAATGAGAAATAAACACAGCAATTAAAAGAAATGATAGGACGTGCAATCATTTAGATTCAACTGAAGAATCAAAGGGCCGGGGAAGAAGCTGAAACATAGTCATCCCAGCATCAATGTCTGAAGATCCGCTGGAAATAAAAAGTCCATCGAGGTCTAAAATCTATCGGTAGACAAGGGAATTATCTATCCATTTGGAAGAATTTACCCCTGAACAGTGGATGATAGCAGGTTTACTAAATCAGGTAGTGATTTGAGAAGAGGCTCCTGCATAAAAATAACAGCATTTCTGTTAAATGCCAAGTGAACAACCACAATGAGCAGTCTGCCTCGCCTGATCAAACCTCGAGGATATCATATACATGCATGCTTCAAGCTGAAGTATACAGATATTAATGATGAGTCTGAATTTACCTTCTTGATCCGTTGACCAATCACACCAGTGGATTCAATCAAAACTTGCTCTGGCTTCAGTTGCAGCAACTGCATTCATTAGGATGCTAGTACTGAAAGTGCTATCTCTCCAATTGAAAAAATAGGGGGCAAAAACCAAAAGAAAGGAAATGACGAAAGAAACAAATAATTAAAACATACTGAGAATGGTTACCTCAGCAAGGGCATGCGAACAGTCTATAACATCTTGGTAGCCTGCATCTCCCTATAAAATTTTAAGGGATTTTAGCTCCATTAGATAATATTATTTCATGTGAAATAAATGGGCAGTGACATAGAGAATGATCTAAGTTCCATGGGGCAGTAATAAAGAAAACAGCACGGATGAATCCTAGGTCCTCTAATTTGAGTCTTAAACAAAAATTAAAAATTTTACCTTTTTCTCTTTTTGTTGGGACCAAGTAATACCTATTTTCAGATGAATAGTAGCATAGGGTTAACAAGAGTTACCGTTGCAGCATTTGCTTGCCCAGCATTTATTAGTATTGCACGAGCCTGAAATGTTACAGCACATACATCAGTTAAGTCATCTGAAGATGTTCTCTTTCTTCATGTTGTGTGAGGAGGAAGTGGGGTGAGAATTTGAATATCAGCGACGAGGAAATCAGGAAAAGTAAATAAATAATCAACATGATTCACAAGCTTAGGCACCATGAAACAAATAACCAGGACCACATGCGGGGATAGTACCTGCTATTTCTCATAGAAAAAGCAAACACTAGGATGGGATATGACAAAGATGAAGCCAGGAGAAAATTGCAATTGAATAATATTTTTTAATCCCGTCGATTACTTTGTTTTCAGCTTATTCGTAATTTCCTTCTTTACTTTCTGTTCAATATAAGTCAGAAAGCGGTTTAGTTATCCCACGGTTATTCACATCATTCCAGTAGTATGCAATTATGGTAATATTCCACAGTATTCCTCTCTGATGGGCCAGGATTCAAGGTAGTCACTAGAATATAAAAGGAACAAGAAGAATATAATTTTGCCAAAGAATGTTAATGGTTAAAGGTTAGATTGCTCTTGCAAATGTTTAAAACAACATAACGATGGGAATACTTGGAAATGGTTTTAACATTTAAATGTATATCCTAAAAGTAACACAGCATGATCAGTTAATGTTCTACACATGCTCCATATTTTAAAAGAAAATACAAACTATCAGCAAGCAAGACTTATTGCTTACTTGGGGTAGGATTACTGCTTACTTGGGGTATATGTGGCTTGTAAGATTATATTGATAACTAATCATGCAATGTGACTAACCTTAAAGCCTTTTTTGAATCTTTTGAGACATCAAATTGGTTTTCTGATAACTGCACAAACATCTCAATGAATCTTATAAGCAGCTAGACCAATTGTTATGATGAAATAACCTAATATATCTAATACACTCTGGCTCAAGTTTTGCCCACTGATATTAAAACCCGGCCCTGGACTATGAGCACCATCTGCAACCAGCATGGTTAGGTATTTTCAGTAACATACCGTTGTAGACGTTTCTAGCGCCTCTTTACAGTATAATACAGGTGCAGCTGCAACCACATTAGTTGTAAATGCACCTACAAAATAAATAGCATTGTTGGAAACAGGATATATAGAACCTCTCTAAGAAAACAATAGGCTGATACTCAGAAAATTTTGTTTATGTGCCATAAGAAGCTAATGTGTGAAAAATTCCAACTAGAATAACAGTTTCAACTGCAAAGCATATGAACCACTTGAACAACAGGATGCAGCCAACTTTTGAGATAAGGAGAGAAAACCTGCAGATATGGCATCCACATCACAAGTCACCAGTGCAAGATCAGGCTTCTCTCCTACTGCACGCAGTCCACCATACATCCCAGCAGCTTTAAAACCTTTTGCTGCTGCAACTCCACCTGGAACCTAGAAAATTGATATCTACATAAGTCCTGAAGAAACATTAAAAAAAAGCTTCAAATAGCATAGAGTGTATTAAATTTGGCATGAGCACAAGACAAATAGTGCCATTTTTGTGATATTCACAAAAGTAACAATTTCAATCTGTTCATCAATAAACTGTTTTATTATCTTCCTGTAATTAAGAAATTGCAGCATCTACCACAAGTGTACAACATCAAAATCAGTGAAACTAGTGCCTGTAAGAACCTAATTGCATTCTGCCCCATACAGTCAGACTCTAAAACCTTTCAAGTGCGCTACATCTTCAAATTTTGGTGAAACAAAAAAATAAAAATTCCATTATCTTATTTATCTATCAACTTAATGATTAAAAAAAAAAAGCATCCAAGTCAAATCCAACCTGAAAATAGCCAACACGAAGTATTTTTCCCACTTTGCTGTAAAAACAGCAAAAACTAAACTACAGCCAATCGATAATATACATTAACAATAGAATCACATTTTTCAAGTTCACATGCATACTCGCATACCTGTACAATGTGCACAATGAACACATGTATGCTTACTAAAACAACGTCAAATTTAATAACAAATGAAAGTTTGATACCGACCTGATGCCATGGCCCTTCCGGCAGTAATATTGGAGCTGCTGGTATGTAATTTGACACATCTTGCTGAGCAGATACTACAGCGGACACTCTGCTGGTGTTCATTCTCGAATGTTGCGCTGAGTGAAATATCTACACAATGTATTTTCTTCAATCACTGTATTAAACATTTCGAGAAAACGCATTCCATTGTCTTCAACTTTAATTAAGTTAATCCGAATTCCACATGTATACCAGGGAGAGAAGTTCAAACCTTGTATTTATTCGGATAGGAGAATTTGATGCAGACATAGTGAGGAACAAACAGAGACATTGCGTATCAATCAACTCAAATGCAGTCGGAGGATGATAAAAAGAGTTTAGGGTTTACTGTACTAAGAAACTACCAACTTAAAATGATGTGAAATTACTTTCTTAAAAGAAACCCTCCAACTTTTGAATACCAAATTTATCCTTGAATTCACTTTTTTCTTTAACAAAAAAATTAGTTAGAATAATAATTTTAATTTTTTTAATAATTTTATAATTATAATTTTTTTTCTATCAATCGCTGCTTCATTATTTCTCTCACATCAAACTTCTTCATATTTCTTTTTCTTATAAGTTTCTTTATCTTTATTAAATTGATAATTATAATATATTTTTTTTTATTATCTCAAGTTTCTTTTCTTTAACTTACTTTTTTTTTTCTCACCCTCAAACCATGATTGTTGTTTTTATGAGAAAAAATTATCTTGATTTCACATTATAATTTCTTTTTTATATTTGCGGGAATCGCCTGCAGCGACGACTGGTTATTTAATAAAATATATCACTTTTGAACATGATTTTGGATAGAATCTTACCCTACCTGTTAAGAGCTCTATTTAACCCAATAACTAATTACTATTTTAGTTGTGTGATGTTATTCGATGTGATAGAACATCTGAATAGAATGATTATATAACGGGCGACTACGTGATAAATCTGTATGGACGATCACTGACAATGGAGGTTCGTGGGGCTGGAGGAAACTCCTTCATCTACGCCCCTTGCTTCGATCGATGGTGAGCTATCAGATTAGTGATGGGAATTTATTTTATCTGTGGCATGATCCATGACATCACCTTGGTCCCCTTATTGAAAGATTCCCACAGGGTCCACGTATGCTTGGGCTTCGGACGGCGGACAAGCTCAGCAGTTTTATTATAGAGGGGCAATGGCATTGGCCTCTCATTATGGACATTGAGTGCTTGGAGATTTTGCATGCATTGCCAATAATTCATGGCAAGACAGGTCGCATTATTTGGCGCTTTGAGATAGGATGACCTACAGTTGCATCTCTCTATAAGCTATTGGACCCAAAGTAGGTTGGTCTTCACTACTTTCAAGTTCCCTGAAAATCCTCAGGCATAATTTCATCCTATGGCTTACGATTTTGGGGAAACTGTCCACAACTTATAAACCATGGCTATCATACCTAGGTGCTTGTATATAATGCGATGACGGCGCAATGGAGAGACATACTCATCTATTCTTTCAATGTCGTTATGCCAGAAGATGCCTGACAGCAATTCGACGGATTGTTATGTTTGAATGGCCTAATAGAGAGTGGTCACGGGACGTTGAGTGGGCTGCAAAGAAATAGAGAGGTAAACATATCATTAACTTGACTTATTGTGCACTCCTGGCTGCTTGCATTTACCACATTTGGAGGGAACGAAATTTGAGACGTTTTGAGCATACGGAGCGACCACCGAATATCATAGCCACCATTATTGTGGAAGATATTAGACAGAAGATTATCAGTGTTAATTTATCTCGTTCTGTTAGTTCATGTGCGTTATATAGATTATGCACTCCTGTTAATTTATCTTGACTTATTGTGCACTCCTGGCTGCTTGCATTTACCACATTTGGAGGGAACGAAATTTGAGACGTTTTGAGCATACGGAGCGACCACCGAATATCATAGCCACCATTATTGTGGAAGATATTAGACAGAAGATTATCAGTGTTAATTTATCTCGTTCTGTTAGTTCATGTGCGTTATATAGATTATGGCGTATCCCTTAGCCTGTCGAGGGAGAAATCACCAGTTGAGCACTGTTGTACTGTACAATCTTATTTTATTAATGAAACATACATTTATTAAAAAAAAAAAGAAAAAACTAATTACTATTTTATATATAGAACAGCTGCTTTGATTTTTTTTCCAAATTTTGATAAAAATTGATATCATGATCTTATTGTCATGAATAATTAATTTTATACCTGTATAATGAATGTCATCTCCCTCTTTTACACTATGAATGTTGCTCAATATTTTTCAATTTTAAACTTCTTTAAAATATAGGATGTTTTTAATATCTTTTTTTCATTTCACTAGAAAATATCTAGAAAAATGTATATATTTCAACTTCCAAAATGACATATATTTTAATTTTAATGGGGTCGACGATATAGAGGTTAATACTAAAAGCACTAAATACAATATAAAAAAAAAATTGAGATTATCTATTATAATAGAGAAATTCGTGGATGCAAGTTTTTAGACAAATACAAAAGTGAAGAGAAGTTATAATATTTTCAAAAGAGTTTCTCAAACCTTCTTAGTACATCATTAAGATTAATTTTCACAGTACATCCAAAAAGACAAATATGAATATCAGGTTGTAGTTCATTTTTTTATAATAAAGCTCCAGTATACAAATTTTCATCAAATGCATTTAGTTGCAATTCGGCTTATCTGTGATTTATGTAAAAATGTCGGTTTGTCCTGATACATGGCATGTTGGTTTATCGTGTGAAACTGCATTTAACATTTGATGTCTCCCTTGTGGAGAGTTTGATTGTGCTTATTCATATGATAACTTGGTGCAATCTGTGAATTCGAATGCTTACTTCTCTGAGCAACTATTCAATATCAAATGAAAAGAGCGGAAACAAAATTTCAAGCAAAAGCATCAGTAAATTCCATTGAGATCCCTAAATCCATTATGTTTCCTTTCACAAATCTAACCTAATATCTCCATAACAATGTCATAAATCTCTCCAATCAACAATAGACCATAATAAAATGATAATTATTCTATGAACTAGTGAATTTAGTCACCGCCTTCGTACCCTCGGAAACGGCGTGCTTGGCCAACTCACCAGGCAAAACCAGCCTCACCGCAGTCTGAATCTCTCGCGATGTAATCGTCGGCTTCTTATTGTACCGTGCCAGCCGCGACGATTCCATCGCGAGCTTCTCGAAGATATCATTGATGAAACTGTTCATAATCCCCATAGCTTTGCTCGATATTCCAATATCTGGATGCACCTGTTTCAAAACCTTGAATATGTATATCTTGTAAGTCTCGCTACTCTTCTTGATCTTCTTCTTCTTCTTGCCATCGGAGGCGCCGCCTTCTTTCGCAATCTTCTTCTCTACCTTGGGCGGCTTCTTCTCTGCCGTGGCCGGTTTCTTCTCCGCTGGCTTTTTCTCTGCCTTTGGTGCCATTTCCCGAAATTAGTGGGAGAATGTATCTCAAGGAATCAGAAGAAGAGTTAAAAGAACGGAATTGAGCGAATTAAGGGAAGAGTTTGGTTTTAGAAGAGAACGAAGGTGGCGGATTCTTTATATAGAGAGCGGGGTGTGTTCTTATTGGTTCCCTGGAGTTTCACGCGGATGGAGGTGATGTTGGCATAGCTGCCGTTGGATTAGGGTTATGCCCTATTACGCTTAATTGAGGGGTTGGATGAAATACGAAGAGTTGGAAGGTCTATCTGTTGTAGATCCGTATTATTTGCGATCCTCAGCCCAATATCGGGTGGAGCTCGTTTCTTGAGCTTATGCTTTTCACTTTCTACTTTCTACTTTCTACTGCTGCAACTTATTTATTTTTAACCAGTTTATATTTTATTTTATTATATTTCGTACTTTATCAACAATATATTTATGCATATAAAATTATATCTCCTTTACATATTTAAAATAGATTTTTACATATGTTAATAATATCTTTCAATCACACTTTCTCAAGACATTTTTCAATTTGATCAATGAAAAGGAGGAATTTTTCTAAAAATTTAAACGTCTACTTTGTTTCTTCATGGTATTTATTTTTTTCAAATATATATATATGACAATACAATCGATTCAGAATAGCATTCTAATTTTAGCTGTTGATTATTGAGATTAAAAAGAATGGAAAAAGAGTAAAAACCCAACATAAATGCACCACAATGTGGCAAAAAGAAACTTGGATGATTAACAAGCTGATAAACCTACCCCTCTTCTTATAATGTGATCCCAAAAAAGAAAATATAATGCATTTGTCATGTAATTAAGGTATAATTTAAGAAAATTAACTAATTACATGACTAGAGACTCTTGAATAAGGATTTTTGGTAAAAATGCATATATGAAAAATACAGAGTATCTAAGATAAAACACTATAGTACTATTACTCAAAGAGTGAATAGTACTTTTTTTAATACTTTTTATTAAACTTGAAGTACCAGAGACACTCAAGCATCCAACTTCGAATAAGGAAATTCGAATGAGAAAATTAGTAAAAAATTCTAGTTTGGGTACTATCTAGTTATATAAGATAAATCATATAACAAATATAATTAAACTTAGCTAAACTACATATACTAGAAATCAAGGTCACAAGGTCCTAATTATCTCGTCCAGGATTCATAAACATGCCATAAAATTAAGAGACACGATTCTATAGCATATTAGGGTATGATTGGTAGGTAAGAATGGTGTGGGAATCGAATGAGTATTCTTGAGTCAATTCATATACATTTAATTGGTATGTTTTAAGTTTGAGGATTCTTATTCGCTTAGATAAGGGATTAGCTATTCCCTCCCTCCAATATGGTATCAGCTATTCCCGAATAAAAGTTCTCTCTCTCTCCTTGTATTAGTTTAATATTTAGTTTTAATTGATATTAAATTTAAATAATTTTTGTATCGAGTATTGAGAAATAATTATGTATGCGTGGTAAGAAAAAAATGATCACTTTGATATTTAATTATTTTTATTAACTCAAAAGAAAAATTTTAATTGAGTACTAAATAAATAATGATAAATGCACTGATTAAATACATTAGTCTATTATTCGAATTAATTTTTTTATTTTAGAAAAAAAAATAATTTATATATATATATATTTTATATAAATATGAGATGCTGTGTAAATTGTTTATAACCTTTTGTAAAAAAAACTTTATATAAATATATATTTTTTAAAAAATATGAGATGCTGTATAAATTGTTTATAACCTTCTGTAAAAAAAAAAATTAAATATTATTGTCATACGATTGAATTCTACATTTTCAAAAGAAATATGAATAGATAATTCTTTTAAAAAATTACTAAAGCAAAAATTTATCATAAAAATAATTTAATTTTTATTACTAATCATTATTTTCTAATTATCAATTATATTAATAGAATCAACTAATGAAGCAAGGAACTAAGGAATGAATTATAATGCCTTCTAATTTATTGAGTATACCAATTATAGGAATGCTATTCAATTTCCCTTCTTTATTCCACACCTCAATTCATCCCATTCCCACTTAACTTCATTACTATATACCAATCATGCCCATATAGTCGTATATATTAGTGCCCAAGGACTTGGGAGTATAATGTCTCATGTAATGATATGCATTGTTTCTCCAGAAGATAATGTGCTTTTGCCAAATACAATGAAAAATATTCTGGAATAATATGATATCATGAACGTCAAAAACCACTCCATCCAACGGTCTTGTTTGTGGTGAACCCAGTCTCAGTAGACTGCATGTCTTGCCGAGGAGGTTGGCGCGGCTGAGCTTCCCTTGGTCTCGCTGGGTCAACAAAAATTACCCAACCATCGAGGAACTTGGCATTCATTCCCTCACGTGCCTTCTCAGCTTCTTCCACTGTTTCATAAGTAACAAAACCAAACCCCTTTGATCTTCCGGAGCCTCTATCAATGATCACTTTTGCTGGATAAACCAACCAGACAGAAGTTCAGAGATTAAATCAAGTGGAATTGAATGCAATTAAATCTAAGACAGGCAGTGTGCCTAGAAATAGAGCAAGATCTCATTACCCTCAAGAAGCCTGCCGAATGGAGCAAACGCCTTGTAAAGATTTTCATCGGTTGTGTTTCTTGAAAGACCTGTATAGTGAAAACCAAGGAACATTACAAAGTTTTTACAGACTCTTGAATGATATGCACTACAAGAAACAAGATTACCAACTACCATACACTGTATCAAGAAGCTCCCTCAGCACACAAAAGGAAATTTAGAGTATTTTCTTCTCCTGCAGTTTTTAATTTTTCCAATTCTTCTATCCCTTTGAATAATAAATCATAAGTCAACCACCATAATACCACCCAAAGTTAACAAATGTTGGCAGTGAGCTTTACATTATAATTGGAATAAGAGCACCTAAAGGCATATGACATTGATGGGGGAACTCCAGGCACATCTGACATCCAAATACCAATGCTAAGTGCAAGACTAGACACCACCTATGAAAATGAACCATTTTCAGACCAATTAAAAAGATGTTAGTTCCATTTTTAAAGGTCCATGACAGTTGTATTTTCACTTGGGGTTATGCTTTAAAACCCTTTCTGCACCTACTCTTTATATTTAGATGCTATAAAGTTCGGAAACCACAATCTTTTTCTCTTCTCTTTCAAGCTCCATTTAGAATTAAATGATGGTCTACTCAGACGATGAAAGGATAAGTATCTGCATTGTCAAGACAACTAATAGGTATCCCCAACTTCCAAGAATACTCATTTGACGCAGAGCTCCAAAACATATTGGAAAGATTAATAATTACATTTAAGTATATCTACTTGCAACATGAAAAACAAAAGCAACAAGGAGAAAAAGTCAGATATCTACGCAGATCCCAAGCTTTTAGCAAAATTTTACGCAAATTAATTGTACTCTTACTACTTAATAGGAGATGCCGGCCCGGTCTTTCTACTTCAAAGCATGAACAGACAAATAGGAAGCCAAAAGAAAAACACAAGGTTGTACTCATTAGACATCTCCGTCAACTGTGCAAAATCGATGAATCATCTTAGGTTATTTCCAATTTACCATTTCGTCAGTCAGATCATGCTAAACAAAGCAGAAGAAGGGTCGAAATTCTTCCCCCATATACAAAACGCATAGTAGTTGATTAAGCGTAAGATTTCATACAAATTGAGAAAACCGACCACAACTTAACAAATTAGAAAAGTTTTCAGGGCTAGGATATAGTAGGAAGGAGAGCACAAAAATAAACAGAGCATACCACTAACGAAGAGCTTGGGGGAGGTGAGGGTCGCAAGCGTAGAATTGAGGCGAATCGCAGCGAACTGAGAGCGAATATTTAGCGACGGCGTGGTAGAGCCGCTGAGAATGCGACGAAAAGCGGAGGCGAATGCCATTTGGTATGACTTTTGAAGACTGAAATATATATTTTAGATCTTGGTAAGGTTTAACGGAGAGAAAGCTAGCTATAAACCCTAGCAAAACCCCCCCGACAAGATACTCGGGATGAAATGAAACGTTCATAGGAGAACTCTAGACTC
Source organism: Sesamum indicum (assembly GCF_026168435.1). NCBI lineage: Eukaryota > Viridiplantae > Streptophyta > Magnoliopsida > Lamiales > Pedaliaceae > Sesamum > Sesamum indicum. Next base: position 15,661,532 of record NC_142667.1, read on the forward strand.
GCATTATTCAGTAGGCGCGCGACCACGGGTTGTCGTTACACTGCCACCATTATCAACCGTTGGATGATTTGATATAGGTCACATGACTGAACATTTTGACGATGTTGAAAATCACGTACGTTATCTTTTCTTGTAAATGGGAAATAAAATTAATTTTATTTTGGTTAACTGATCTCCAATAATTATATTATGCGAAATTACATAGAATCGGCCCATTTTTATTTATTTTTTTCTCCATGAGAGGTATAAATAAAAACCACTAAATGCAAGGTCCAAATTTTATATTTCAATTAAGTCGGATCAGTAACCAGTTCTTTCTTCACTCATAAATAAAAATAGAAATCACCTTTTGAGTTGTATAAATATGAATAAAAAAAATGAGGACAACATGTGAGTAAACTATAACAATTCCGTTTAGGGGAGGCATAATTATAGTAGAAATAGGTGTGCAAATACAAGGCCCAAGTATCAGCAAGCAAAGTGATAAAATGAGGCATACCCTTTCATAGGTTACTATTTATGTCATTTGTAAATGGGCCGGGTCATAGTATGGAATCAAATCAGCATTAGAACTTGGAGCCCCGGCCCACTTTCTTCTGCACATAAAAAAATTATTAACAATTCAAATCCAACCTGTATAAAAATATAAGTTTTATTTAACTTTCACTCATATAAATTTATTTTAAAATATGAGTAATCCAATTTTGGGTTGAACCTATGAGTCTTAATCCACCTGGTGAATCCCAACCCAAACGCTCTTGAACTAGAACCAGTAATACAATAATTATATTTAAAGAATTAAAACAACGCAAATTTACATTAATTTATATAACCCATGGATTCAATAATACTATAATAGTCTGAAATTTTTTTATAAAAAATCTTAAGATTGCATTATCGTCGATAATTTGAAAATAAAAAATGGTAGTTGCACTGCAATTATGGCAATCGTACACACTGATTTCTGTTCATTGTATGGTTCATGTGATTTTGTGAGCTATTATGGGAGATTGATGGAGTAGTTGAGCAGCTTGTAAAAAATATAAAAGTGTCTTCAGCAGTTATGATTTCGATGGGGTTATTTAATTTTATATCGAAAAAAATACAAATATTTTTTTTTAATATTATAAATAAATAAATTATTATTTTATGTCCCTCAATTTACCCCTGTATTTTTATAAATAAAACAATTTATCTCCTCATTTATTTTTTAAAGTGAAGCTATTTACCTCCACAGACAGATTGGTAAATTGCTCCATTTTAAATATACATATTAAAAATTTAGTATTATTCTTTTATAAGATATAATTTACTCATTTAAAATATCACATTCACATAAGTTTCAATAATTATATACATTCTTCATCCCCCAAAATTAAAGCCATTCATTATATCAATCCATGTGTAATTTCACAATGAATGAATTCAGTACACTGAGTGTTTTACGATAATTTAGGTATAATAAAATAATATTAAAGAAACGAAGTTCACGAAGAACCAACAAAAAGCATACCAGCAATGAAAATCTAAAAGACCTACAGAAATTAGAGGCCAACGAGCAAAATAAAAAATTTATACGAAGGGGGAGTGTACAAGGAAAACATAAAATATCTATGGCTCGAGCAAAAGCTACAAATTTACGTTTTGAGCAAAAAAATTTATCTGAGGGAAAAATAGAAGTCCATAACATAAGGAAAAAGTAGATATCCACGACCTGAGGGAGAACATACAAACCTACGACCTAATGAACATAATCAAGTGGAGAAGGTCATACAAATAGAGGTCTAAGCCCTGAAGAAAAGCAAAAGTAGATGAAAAAAGAAAAAGATTTTCAAGCAGGAAAAGCCTATGAGGAACCACTACGAAGAGTTTATAAATCAGTGAGCTAAATTTTTAAGAGCTCGAATACGATCTCACTAAGCAAGTTGAGAAAGATGTCAGACACAATCATTAAAAAAGATATCTTTTGAAGATCTACATATGAACGACTTGCTCCAAGCCCATCTATAAATAGCTCACCAGTATCACGGGAAGAGGGAGGAGGCAACAAAAAAGCATTAGAAAACAGAGATTGAGAGCCTGAAAGAAAGAGAAATATTTGTCAATCACTGTTTTTTCTTAAGAAACTATTATTTGTAACATCATTAATAATAGATAATACATATCCAGGGACTTATAATGTCAGACTCATTTAAAAACGTGTTGAACAGTGAAAGCTCTTGTAATTGTGTCTTATTGGACTATCATTCTTATCACTTGTATATTGTCTTTTTAGTCAAAAGGGACAAAAAGGTCTTGGAAATTTAGCCTCTTTGTTTATGTTTTTATCTTTTATTTTTAATTTATAAAACAGTAATTTATGTAAAAATATATTTATTTATTTTCTTATTAAATATATATTAATTTAATATAAAAATACAATCCCATTAATCAATTCAAACATAGTCTCAAAATTTATATAAAGTTAAAAACATATATTTTCTAAGTTACACAAGCAGGCAGCCATGTGGAAAAGTTAAGTAAACTGTTTCTTGTTACAAATTTACAAAACCTAATAATGTATTAATTTGTTTAAGATTTGAAGTAGGATTCTGAAAAATTTAGACAATTTATTGCACAGAATCCCAATGTGAATGGATAATCCTTGACTTAACCTGCCTATATAATCCCAACCAACCATTTTCTCTATAAACCATTCTCCTATGCCCTCTTTTTTACCACACATTCACACAGTGCTTCACAAAAATGTCTCAGAGAACTAACCGCCACCACCGGCGCCCATCCCAGGGCGTCTTCGTCATACCCGACAACCTCTCCGCTCCTCTCCCGGACGACATTGCTCCGCCGCCTCCGGCGACAAAAGCTTCTCCACCACCGCAAGATAGAAGCGGCGGAGGCGTTCAGCTGCCGCCGCAGCCGCCGTCTAAACCGGCAGAGGAAATAATGCCGAGTGCCGATCGTTCTAGGAAAGGATAAGCTTTTGATCTTCTGCTTCAAGTATGTAATAAAATCTGTAGGATATTTCTCAAAGCCGTGTTTTTAAGTAGATCGCTTTTTGAGGAAGAAAAACTGCAAAATGTTGAGTGCTCATGATGTAGCCGTGCTCGAGTAATATCGTTAAATTTCAAGTCCGTTTCTTCTTTTCATGGCTTCTACTGAGTTTTGACAATGATTTGTATTTTGTTTCTTGTTTGCAATACGACCTTGTTCGGCGCCGCTCCTGCACTGCGTACCTCCCCTACGGAAAATCCAGTTTTTCCAATCACGTTTTATTCGATTTTTCTTTTGACATATATATCATCAATCTCATTTTTCTAACTGGAGAGAAGAGAGGTAGAGTTCACATCAAACAAGTATCAAAGCAAAGAAAACACGTCTTTTACTAAGTTTGCGAGCAGTTCATTGTAATCTAATTCCTCCTGGAAAAAGTAGAGGAGAAAAGAAGAAAAACGATAAGAGGAGTGATGGAGACATTACATCGAACTTGAACCTTGTGACGGTGGTGAATCTTGAAACTTGATTGCAATAATCCAATGGTTGTTGATTGTTTACTCGGCTTCATCAGCAAACATTTGAATACGACCAAGACCCGAAATATCACTCTCTTTTTTCTCTCAGGAATTTAAGAAAAAGTACACCGACCGAGAGTTGGTAATCAGACTTTTTTTTGCTTTGTTGCCTTTTCAAACCTCTCTTTTCTTTTGGTCAACATGAAATCTTTAAACATCTTCCTACCTATTCTGTCTTGCACAGATTTTCAAGACATATTCATTGTGCTTGGTCTTGTTCTCAACTTTGTTTCTCATCCTCAAAATATATCCACCGTGTCAGAAAATTTTTATTCAAAATAAGATTGGTGAAATTAAACTAATTATAAAATAATAAATTATTATTTTTTAAATTGTATATCAATCACACTGTTAATATATTGTACTTATCGTATATTTGATTCAAATCCAATCAAATTCCATTTGGGTTATAATTCTTTTATGATGCATTTGAAATTTTTATTTTTTAAAATAATGACACAAGGATAAAAATATAAAAAAGACAAAAAAATTACATAAAAGAAAATCTATAATAGAAAATGTCATCCTCAACCTCAAAGCATGTATTGGACCGACAGAAATTTATAAGTACTGTTCCCAAATGTCTACATTTTTCGAAATTTTTGAATTATGTGGTAAATTCTGCAGAAATTTTATTAGAGAAAAAATATTTTCATTATCATAGGAATTATTATTTACTATTCAATTGCGTATAACGGGTAGGTCATGTAATTGATAAGTAGTAACATTTACCAATTTAATAGGATGTTTGGGTGAACTTACACGCTACTTATAACATCTCATGAGATGTCTGAAAATTTAAAATAACATAAAATATTTGATAACTTTTCAGAAAATAAGATTAAAAATTCTCTGAAATAAATAAATAAGGAATTGCTAACTTATTTTAAATATCTTAATAAATTTCTCCAAATTAATTATAAATTTATTATTACTAACATTTTGTAGATTTTATAATTTTATTTTATCCAAACACTTCAAAACTTATTTTTTGAAAAAAAAAAAAAAAGATCCAGCATTTTATATACTCTAAAAAAAATCTTATAATATACACAAGCATATAAGACTCTTTAAATAAATTTAGTCAAAAACCCTCTAAAATCTCATCTCCAACAATCTCACCCACCCATGCTAAAAAGATTTGAAAATCAAGCAATTAAATCTCAATATACGAAATTCATTGTATTCCTAAGATTTTATCTCTAAGATACTAAATTTAAGTAAGTAGTGTGTGGTGTGTGATAAAATTTGCAAGTATTGATGTAGGGATAAGATTGAAATTAGAGGTGCAGCTTGTAATCATTGAATCCAAGAGCACCAATTTCGTCCATGTTACCTCCACCCAAACATGTCCTAAGGCCAAACACATCACACTTCATATTTCATGCCGAAACTGCAACATAAACACTCTCTGATTTGATTAGACCCCATGTTCTCTACTTTTTCGAACTACATACGACATAACATTCTTATTTTTTTAATAGATAAATAAGATTCATCATATCATTTTATTAAAGTATGTTTTTTATTATATTAATAATTTTAAGTTAAAGAATATATATAAAAGAAACTAATAAAAAAATAATTGTTACAAAAAATTAATTATGATAATTAATAACATTGTCTAATTCTGCAATTGATTTAATTATTCTGTCAATATCCAGTTATACAAAAAATATGATTTGTTGGTTGAGACGGGGTTAGTTTTTGCAGTCCGAGGGAATTTTTTTTGCTACGTCAATAAGAATTGAGGCGTAAAAACGCATTTCTCAAAGGTACGCATATCCTATATGTCGTGATTCAAACAACTTTGAATTGGATCCCACCTTCAGATTTGAATAATAATGATAATAGTGGTGGGGAGTGTTTGCCAACTAACAAATTTAAAAAAGTGTCATGTAGCGTGGTATTGACGCAGGAGTAGGAAGTTAGAGAGAGAATGAGTGTGCACGGTGGACCCCGTTATTGCTTCCACAATATTCCCTTCCCATCTCTTAATTGTTTTTATTCATTATTAGAGTCCGCATACTCGGCTCGGCTCACTCAGATCACCCAAACCTTACCTTTGAAAATCTCATTCCCAAGTAACCATTTTTCTTAACTATTTGATAAACAGCTAACATCTGACTATATTTTTAATTTAAAATGTTACGTCATCGGTATGGAAAACCAACATATTCATATAAATCTATTGATTTTGCCATAAATATATATATAAAATTTAAGTATAACTCACCACAATAAGTAATTGTATCCAATCATTTAGAAAGAGGATTGCATTCTGTAAGGGTTGGTCAATTTGGTTTAATGTAGTGTATTTCTTTCTATATTTTTATTAATGATATATTTTAAAATATAAAATATTATTTATTATAAATACATAAAAAATACATGGCACAACGGCTAGTTGTAAAAAATATTCATAGTGTTTGGATTTGTAGTTTAAGTGTTTTGTTTTGTATTTTGGAGATAGAGAGAGAAAAATAGAGATAAATAAGTGTGTATTGAAAATAGATGATATATTTGGATTTGTATTTTCAAGTAATTTAAAATATTTTAAAATAAGTGGTGTAGGTTTGATGTTCGGATTTGGGAGACAAAAATCACAGTTCATTATCAAATTATATCTTTTATATATAAATATTGTATTTTGAAGACAAAATCACTGTTTATTATCGAATCATATCTCGTTTATATTATATATATAAGTATATATAGAAAGTTGAAAAATAAAAAAAACACACAAATAAAGTATAAAAATATAAAAATAAATATTGAGTGTGTTTTATCTTATTTCGAAAAAAGCAAAAACATAAAACCAAACAAAGCCATTTTATTTAGGAGCAACTTTATTGAGCGTGGGCTGAATCTAAATTTTGCCTTGCCACACACAGCATACGCATAAGAACTCAATTTCCAGAGTCGGCGGCTCGGCATTAACCTAGCCGCCAGCGGAGCACTTTCTAAATGCTCTCAAATAAATTAAGCTTACGCGGCGTCTCGCAGTTGTTTTAACCATACTCATACCCTACAACAGTACACCTGTCTCGCAGAAGATAAAACCCTCACCGAATCCACTCGATAAAAGAGAGCTAAAAATCGTATTACCACCGCGCCTCACGCATTATCGGCGGGTCTCATTTTTTCTCTCTCTTATTTTCTCTTTCGAAATCTTTCTAAGTCGTCGCCTTCTCTGCTCAAAATTAAGGAAACGCCCAACAATGGTGAGCCCTCGTCTTCTTATTTTTGTCACCTACCATTGCTTTTGATGTTACTGTTGAATTTGGTTTCGATGAGTACTTCATCTATGCTTGATCTGATCTCTATGATTTTATTTCTGTTCAATTTTGAAGTGATTTTATGAGGACTATGTTTGATCGGCAGTTTATTTGACTCTGGTGACTTGATCTGTAGAGTGCTGTAGTTTGTGGAGTTGATCTCTCTGTTGATTACATGTTTTAGAATTCTTATCCGGAAACCTTTCTGCAATTGAGTTAAGATTGCCTGAAAAATAGATTAGCCATTGCATAGAGTTGATAAAGTGTAACTGATCTGAGAATTCTTGTTGTTTATTAATCATTTCACTGATAACGAGATTATACTTTCATTTTCTGAAATTATCATTCACAAGAGATAATTATGAATATCGTTGATTCATGTACCCAACCACAAATGTAGCTTTCACCTGTTTATTTGTGTCGGGATGATTGCTTGATTTCGCTGCTTCTGATTCATTTAGTTTCTGAATGAATGCTGCAAGCACGTGAGGGCACATGTAACTGGAAGGTAACATCCTCTCGATCACCCTTCTTTTACTAGTGAAGGTTGGTTGCGTTTGAAATATATTTGGGAAAAAGACTTTTGAAACTTTAGTTGGAAATATATGGTTGCTAATCTCTGCTTTTTCAGCATGATATCTGAAATTAAATGGCCCCTCTCTCTCTCTCTCTCTTGTGCATCTAGTGGCATGTAAGGGACAGTTGAGGTGGGGTTAGATTTACTCGATTCTCTGATTTTTCTTGATTTTCTTTTGCTCTCTGTTGATGATTCCTGACTCTTGTTTTTCTGCCATCTGTCTACATGGCTAGTTCTTTGCTTTTCAGGTTACCATCTAGCGGTAACATGATTGAAAATTTCAATTGCACTTTAGTTGAATGTTAGTTTTATGATGCTATTAATAGGCGAATGCGGCATCTGGGATGGCTGTGCATGATGATTGCAAGCTCAGGTTCTTAGAACTGAAGGCGAAAAGAACCCACCGCTTCATTGTCTTTAAGATTGAGGAAAAGCAGAAGCAGGTTGTTGTTGAAAAAGTTGGTGAGCCAACTCAAAACTATGACGACTTCACCGCTAGTCTTCCTGTGGATGAATGTCGCTATGCAGTCTACGATTTTGACTTTGTGACTGCGGAGAATTGCCAGAAAAGTAGGATTTTCTTCATTGCTTGGTATGTTTAACAGTTTGTGTACCTTTGGCTTCTTCAACTATATTATGTTGCACTTCCATTTTGACATAAATGCATTGCTACATTTGCTAAACTGAATTTTCCATGTAAGGTCTCCTGACACATCTCGAGTCAGAAGCAAGATGATTTATGCTAGCTCAAAGGACAGATTTAAGAGGGAGCTGGATGGAATTCAAGTGGAACTGCAAGCAACTGATCCAACTGAAATGGGGCTTGATGTTATTAAGAGCCGTGCCAACTAAGTCTCTTTAGGCCCTCTGCAGCAGAGACCTCTTTGCTGTCACCTTTACTTGAAAAGAATGTCTATAGTTTGTGGGCTGGTACATGTGGGTAGTGATGACTATAGTCACCAAGTACTTTCTATACGGTTCTTTATTTTAAGTGGAATTTATGTGTGTCTGATATAAGATGTTATTTTGCCAACTTAGGTAGGATTCATTTGGGAGTTTCAATTGTAGTTTGATATCTTCAAGTATGTAAGAATCTAAGAGGGGTTGATGCTCTTCCCTGTGTGGATACTCAAAAGGATGCATTTGACCCTTGGTTTTTTGTTTTGGAGTGCGAGGTAGCATGTTACTTATCTCATCTAGTCTGCATCTGAGCAATTCATATAAGGGAACAAATGTTATAGAATTTGTACTTGTTCATATATTCAACCAGCTAAAGTATTGTTAGCTCAAGAATATTCTACTCTGCTGGTGGTTTGATTATATATGGATGAATCTGCAATTTTTACTGTTGATAAATTAAGATTTTTAACCATTACTTGAGATATATTTTTGCGGGATTCCTCTTTTCCAAATCTGATGCATTTGCTGGATGGGGAAAGTTCTGCTGATGCATTATTTGACTGTTTAGAACGACTTAGTTTGTATCAGCGTTGACCGTTTGCTGGGTGGCGATGGTTTGCTTGTCTTAATATCGACTATTTGATACTAGTGGCTATATATATGATTTCCGAATTTCAGCTGTATTAACAATGGGAAATCCAACTTTGCCCCAACGCTGGGTGGGAGACAAAAAGTATGGCTATTTATACATTAGTGGCTGCCCAAGGGATTCGCGAGGACTAACAGTGTACGATCTAGACAGTTGGGCTACCCCAATTTTAGCATCTTTTGTTGGGTTCCAGGCAAAATTTCCACTCAGGATGTGACAATGATATTAGAGGTGTGGTTTGTCAGAATCATGGAACTAACTGTGGTATTGTGTCAAAATAAACTTTGACATCTCTTGTGCTTGCCGAGATCCACCACTTCCTAATTCCCTGCGAACTTGTTTGTCTGTCTGGCTTTGATGATATGTTTAGGAGTCTATGTCGAAATGTTACGAATTTATGTTACTGAAATTTAATAGTAAGTTGAAAAAATTAAGAGACTGAAATATAGTAAAAAATATTTTGGTGCTTTAAAATAGTGATTAAACTTTATCTTAGAACTCCAAGAAAGGTCTATGCAAATATCTTCTATCTTCTCATGGTCCCTAACAGCTTTGCATGCTTTAAGTTTGAGGTTTGATTAACAAGTTTCCAATTTTATTGGACATGAGATTATTTGTCCTATTTTATATAAATTATTATGATTTATTTATTATTGCTAGTTATATTAATAAATTAGTGAATTGAGTTATTGCTCGATGAATGAAAATAACTTATTGAAATTTATGGATCGTTATTTAAAAAACAACTTCATATGATAATTATTCACATGTAAATATATCGATAAAAATATTAAAAGGATTAAAAGTAGACACCTCCAATATTTGGATGCAATTTGCTTCTAACCATTTTGTTTGTACGGGTCACATCCCTTAAAAAAAAAAAAAATGGTTACAGTACAAAGTGCAAAACGACCTTGGGGTTTCTTGGTCTTAACCCTATTAAAAAATACCGAAGATTTTTTTCGTTTTCCACTGAGATTTAACAAGTGGGAATGTTATCCTGGTGGTTACAGTGGTAAGCTTGGGATCAACGGAGTTCTTCCCCTCTGCTACCCCTGCCCCTTCCGGCTCCTGCATCCAAGAAATTTTATCCAGTTGAGGTTTTTCGTGCTTCCCATCTGGTCCTGAAGTAATACTCTTGTTCCCTTTTTCCTCCTAGCTCAGTCTCAGTCTACTTCTAGGTTGCGTTTAGAGGTCTCTAGGTGCTTTTTCTTGCACACCAGATGTTTGTTTGATCGCTGGAATGGCTTTCTCATCTTGCCTGAAGTGCCACCCGTGGGCTCCTTCTCACAATCCGAACCTCCCCTTTCTTTTTCATCAGAATTCAGAACCCGCAAAAGTAACTTCACTCCCGTTTCCACGAATTAATGTAAGGCAGCCTTCGGGACTCTCATGTGCCGTTTCGTCGGGTCTTTCAAGCATTTCACTTTCTCCAGACTTTAGCCCAAAGCAACTTTTGGACACTCTTCGTTGCGAAGAGAATGAAACGTCGGCTCTCCGGATTTTTCAATGGGCGTCCAAGCAACCAAATTTTGTACCCACTTTGCCTGTATATGAGGAAATCCTTCGAAAGCTTGGGAATGTGGGGTCTTTTGATTCGGTGAGGGAGGTCTTGGATGATATGAAGCATTCAAAATTTGAGGTTATTGAAGGTATTTTCTTTATTTTAATTGATAGTTATGCGAAATTTGAGTTATATGATGAAGCAGTTGGAGTTCTTGAGTTGATGGAGAAAGAGTTTGGAGTGGAGCCAGGAACTCATACCTATAACTTCTTGCTGAATGTTCTTGTTGATGGAAATAAGTTGATACTTGTAGAAAGCGTGCATTCTAAGATGCTGAATGATGGTGTGAAGCCTGATGTTTCGACGTTTAATATATTGATAAAGGCCCTATGTAAAGCACATCAAATAAGGCCTGCAATTTTGATGATGGAGGAGATGCCCAACTATGGTTTAGAGCCAGATGAGAAAACTTTCACGACGATAATGCAGGGTTATATTGAGGAAGGCAACCTTAGTGGAGCTTTAAGGGTTAGAGAACAAATGGTGGCAGCTCAATGTGCGTGGACCAATGTGACGATAAATGTCCTGATAAATGGGTTTTGCAAAGAGGGCAGGATTGAGGAAGCTTTGGTATTTGTGCAAGAGATGGTTAACGAAGGGTTTTGTCCAGATCACTTTACATTCAATACTTTGATAAGTGGTTTGTGCAAAGTGGGACATGTGAATCATGCTCTGGAGATATTAGATTTGATGCTCCAAGAAGGCTTTGATCCTGATGTGTTCACGTATAACACTGTGATATCTGGACTTTGTAAAATGGGTGAAGTTGAAGAGGCAATGGAAGTTCTCAAACAGATGCTTTCAAGAGATTGTTCTCCAAATGCAGTCACATATAATACCATTATTAGCACCTTGTGTAAAGAGAACCAAGTGCAAGAAGCTACTGAGCTTGCACGTGTTCTAACAAGCAAGGGTGTTATGCCTGATGTGTCTACATTTAATTCTCTTATACAAGGGCTGTGCTTAGCTAGCAACTTTACCATGGCAATGGAAGTATTCTTGGACATGAAGGCAAAAGGATGCCAACCAGATGAGTTTACTTACAACATATTGATTGACTGCCTTTGCACCAAAGGCAAGCTTGATGAAGCCCTGAGACTCCTTAAAGACATGGAATCAAGTGGCTGCGCAAGAAATGTAGTAACTTATAACACACTGATTGATGGGTTCTGCAAAAGTAATAAAATTGAAGAGGCAGAGGAGATATTTGATCAGATGGAACTGCAAGGGGTCTCGCGAAATGTAGTGACATATAACACCCTTATTGATGGTCTATGCAAGTGCAAGAGGGTGGAAGAGGCTGCTCAGCTTATGGACCAGATGATAATGGAAGGATTGAAACCTGATAAATTCACCTATAATTCCCTCCTTTCTTACTTTTGCAGAGCAGGAGATATAAAGAAAGCAGCAGATATCGTTCAAACAATGACCTCAAATGGGTGTGAGCCAGATGTTGTGACCTATGGGACCCTGATTCAGGGACTGTGTAAAGCTGGTAGGGCTGAGGTTGCAACACGGCTTCTCAGAAGTATCCAGATGAAAGGACTGATTTTGACTCCCCATGCTTATAATCCTATACTCCAGGCACTTTTCAAAAGGAAAAGAATTAAAGAAGCCATGCGACTCTTTAGGGAAATGGAGGAGAAGAGTGATCCTCCTGATGCTATTTCATATAAAATTGTTTTCCGAGGACTTTGTTCTGGTGGTGGTCCAATTGGAGAAGCTGTTGATTTTGCCCTTGAAATGGCCGAGAAAGGATATCTCCCAGAATTTTCTTCATTCTATATGCTTGCTGAAGGGCTTTGTGCTTTAAACATGGAGGAAACTTTAGTGAAACTCATTGACAAGGTAATGATGAAAGCAAAATTTTCGGAGAGTGAGGTAGCCATGATAATGGGATTCCTCAAAATCCGTAAATTTTCAGATGCATTGGCTGTTTTTGGCCGTGTTTTGAATAGCCGAAAACCCAGAAAAGGTTACTGGTGAACAGAAAAATTGGTAACATTATGCAACCAGTAGTTTCTCCACACTTCCTTGGCAGTTTCTTGATGCAAGAGAAAGAATCTTAAGCCTGGGGGAAGAAATAGAAGGGAATGCTGACTCTATAATATGAAAGAAGACGCCTTATCTTTTCTTGGGGTTAAGAGATGTAGATGGCATCCGATTTTCTTTTGGTCCAGGAATTACGATCGATGCTTGCACAATGCTGGGGAATCTTCTAGCATCCTCTGTTATTTCTTTTAATTGATTTATTTGCAACAACTGTTACTCAAATTGTCATAACTGAAAATTGCTGTTGAACTGAGTATAGTTGATTAGTTTCTCTCTGAGAGACAACTTCAAAGTAGTGTTTCTTTAGAGGTAGCTAATGAGCATCCCTTCCTCTCAGCCTTCAAAATGTGAAAGTAATTACTCTCTCCTTTCCCTCCCTTGACTTCCCTGTCCTAAAGAGACCTCCACGCCACTCTAATGAGGCATTGCAAGTGTAAAAGCAGCTGAGTGAACATGTACACTACGATGAGTGTTCTGTAAGTTACTTTTCTGAAGTTACCTTATGCAGAGCTTATGTTTGCTCAAAATATTTGAACTGTTAGCATAGCTTTGCTTGAGAAGTTGTATGAAGAATTGTTGACATTAAGCAACCACATTTCTTGAATCGATTATCATTTGGGTTTCCCTCGTTTTTGACTGAGTAATAATCTGAAATAAGTTGTGATTTACTGTTCAGCAGATGAGAACAAAGCAGAATATGAATGAAGAACAAAGGAACAAGCAGATAGAAGAGAACAATTTTGGAGGACTGAATGTTGAACTTAGAAGTGAAAACCAGAGTAGGTGTTTGATTGAAATTTTTTTATCCAAATCTGGGATGGTCAAAACTAATTGATAATATTGATGACATTTATTATAATTATCAAATGATTAATCGTTTTTCTTAAATTGTACTGCAAAATAGGGGGGGATAGAAGACATTTCGGCGCAGGCCTCAACCGCGCAAACGACACTTTCTTTTCTTTTTACTCCAAGAATATCTAAATTGGCTGCAAAGCGGACAAAAACTTGGCAACAAAAACAACTCCTCTTTTATAAAAGGAAGGCCGAAAATCAAGAATTAAAAAAACACTCATGTCTTTCTCTATTGCTCTTCCTCAAACTCTCGAGTTATGATATTATTATATAGCCGCCTGAACATGTCTTTTCTTCAGATTCCGAATCTTCGATATCTTCAATAAAATTCACGAACAACTCTTCCTCGTGTCCTCTTCTCTCCTCAATCTCGCCGGCTAACTCGTTTTTACCCCTTGATTCAGAAGAAGCTTGTGTATTTATACGTGTTAGTTGTTATGTGAGTGATTGGACCGGAAGATCAGTCTTCTTCTTCTTCAATGGCTACCGACGAAGAATCGCCACTTGTTGTTGAAGAAAACCACCCACAATCTCAACCACTCAACCACAAAAGAGATGTTCATATCTTGTGCTGGGCTTTCCTCCTGATTTTCTTGGCTTATGGTGCTGTTCAGAATTTGGAAAGCACAATCAACACTGTAAAGTTCTCATATTCTCTAAAGATCTTTTGCCTGGAGTTCCATTACTAAACCAGCATGGTCTGTGTATTTCTGATGAAAATGTCTGTTCTTTCTCCCTATTGTTTGGGCTTTTAGGAAGGAGATTTGGGTACTATATCGCTGGGGATATTGTATGTGTCGTTTGCATTTTTTTCGGTGTTTGCTTCATTGGTGGTGAGGAAGCTGGGATCAAAGAATGCTTTGGTTCTTGGTACAACTGGATATTGGCTGTTTACAGCAGCAAATTTGAAGCCCTCATGGTATATCTCACGTAGTCTCTGATTTAGTTTCAAACTATGATTTGGTTGACTTTTTGCCTATTAAGTTCCACCTGTGAAGTTGTTGGTGATATCGGATTGTGTGTTTATGTTTCTGTAGTAGTGTAGGATCAAAGGAAGTGGCTTTGTTTTAAGCGGGTGTTTTTTCAGATGACGGCATGGAAATTGACTCTTATAAGTTCAATTATAGTGGTGGTTTGTTCCGACGTTGTCATGGAAAGTTGAATTTGAATTTGCACATTGTTCCATTTATCGATATCTTTTTCCATTTTTTTCTGGTGAGGGATATTTGTTGTCATTTTTCACTGAGTAATTCAAAACATTCTTCTGTGTGCTATCTAAAGTTAACAGAATAAGGACTCTTACTTCCATGTTCCATTCATGGGAGGGGAAATGAAACTTTGTCTAGAATTTGTCACGTGAATTTTGTGATAGATTATGCTAATGTAGGCGAACCTTAATTTAGTTCTTTATGATTCTTATTTTCTTTAATGGTATGACACCTTCGCAAATTTTGATTCTTGAAATTCATCTGGTGTCTTCAGATTTCTGTGACAAATTTTTCACCATGTTGGATTTTCAACTTAATGATGCCAATGATGATATAGTGGCCAAAACAAGTCGAGTTCTGAGATCTGTGGACTATACATCTCCATTTATCTGGAGTATTTTTTTATTTTATTGTTTAGGTATACCATGGTGCCAACATCCTTGTACATGGGATTTGCAGCTTCCATAATATGGGTTGGACAGGTTAGCAAATCCCTTCAGAATCTTTCTATGATTTAGTTTGTTATTGCTAGCTGATCTCTTTCCCGGACCTTTTCTGTCAGGGGACGTACCTCACTTCTGCTGCTCATAGTCATGCAGAGGATTACAACTTGCATGAAGGAACAGTAATTGGGAAATTCAATGGAGAGTTTTGGGGGATGTTTGCATGTCACCAGGTACATCATCTAAACTTTCCTTTGAAAACTTTAGCTGTCAGGTCTGTCTTCCTAAATAATCATATCACAAACTTTTGACGAGACCTGTTCTATTATGATTCTGCAGCTTGTTGGCAACCTTATGACTCTTGCTGTGTTGAGGGATGAAAAGGTATCTAGACTCATTAATTGGAGTTTAAGTTTGGACCCTTGATGTTTTGTGGTAATCAGACTTAGTCTGCTATAGCATTTGGCTCCATGCCCTTTGTTTCATGAGGCTTCCTCGTTGAAATAAACACCATAAAAATTATTGTCGTTTCTGGAAATTTTGTCATCAAGGAAATAAGCATTCGCTGAAGTTTGCTACTTTTTGTATTTATCATATGCTCTTGGTAAGTATTAACTGTATGACAATACAAATTGCAGGGAGGACGGACCAGTGGCACAACTTTACTTTTGATTCTCTTTCTCTGTAGCATGACTTTAGGTACAATTCTTATGTGCTTCTTGAGTAAGAGAAACGGCAAAGAAGAAAGGCTGCAAGAATCTCCTGTCAGTTCTTCATCTTCAATAGGATCATTGTTAAAATCTATCTTGATTCTGTTGCTTGATGTACGAATCCTCTTGGTCATCCCACTTATTGCATACTCGGGATTACAACAAGCGTTTGTGTGGTAATGAACCAGAAAAATTATTATTTAAGCAATCATTGTACTTTATATATGTCTAGGTCTCAACAGTATAGTCTGCTTCTGCAGTTAAGTTAATTTTTCCTGTCCAGGGCTGAGTATACTAAAGAAATTGTCAAACCTGCACTCGGAGAACGTGGTGTTGGTGGTGCAATGGCTGTTTATGGAATTTTTGATGCTTTGGTAAGTGGCAAATCAGAAATAACTACTGCTGATTTTAGGAGTCAACAAGATTAGGCCATTCTCAGTTTATACTCATCTCCGTTGGGTTAATACAGATTATTGAATGTCGTTTCAGTATATTCATTTTATCTACCCCGAAAATATAGATGTCCTAGTGGCTTTAGTTCCTCGTAACATAAATTTATTTCTTGGGTGATGTGCCACTTGAATTAACTGAAGTTGATTGTCACTTATTGCTATTGGAACATTTGTCAGAGTTCACTAGCAGCTGGTCAGCTTACTTCGGGTCTCTCGACAATCACAATAATAGTCTCAGGCGGAGCTTTAATCCAGCTGATCGTACTGCTTTGGCTTCTGGCAAACTACAGGTGGACTCTCCCATCAACTTTTGTGCTCTCATGGAACCTAAATTTTTAGAAAGCTACGTATTATTTAAGACTTCCAAAGTAATATTTCTTGCTTCTTTTGCCTTCTTTTTCAGCGTGAGTGGTGGACTACTTGCTACATTGCTTCCACTTGTCATAGGGGCTCTGTGGGGCATCGGTGATGGAGTGCTCAACACGCAGCTTAGTGCACTGCTCGGCATTCTATTTAAACATGATCTAGTACTAACTCTCTCTCTATCCTCTACAGTCATTCTAATGCTCAAATTGTCACTTATATTCATATACATTCTTCTGGGATTGCAGGAAGGAGCATTTGCGCAGCTTAAGCTATGGCAAAGCGTGTCAATTGCAGTAGTGTTTTTCATCAGCACTTCTATATCACTGCAGACAATGGTCGTGATCATGCTCGTGGCTCTCTGCATCTCAGTCGCGGGGTTCCTTTTTCTCACACTCAAGGTGGAGAAAGCATTTTCGTATGGCGCTGCCTGAGCTCCACGAAATCTTTTTTTTGTTTGGTACTTTGAGGGAATTCTGGTATGTTTTAGTACCCAAATGTATGCAAACATGCATCCCGAGTCTGTTGCATGTTTATTGTTGTACATAATAATGACTCTGCCAACACTTGATGAACCAGAAGCCCCACAGAGTGATTTCTCTGATATTTTGTTCTTGGGAAAGTTGGCTTTGTTGCCTGTGTTATGCAAATTGGGGAGTTGAACTTTTATCCAATCACTTCCCATGAAAAGCCCAAATGATTGTGGGCTCGTTAAAGCCTAATGGGCCCAACAAATACACGAAGACCAAAGCCACCGTACAGCTATGACCCAAGGAAAAAAGAATGCTCCATGCTATTGGGAAATTTTTATTCAAATTAAATTTGATCTACCTAAATCAATCATCAAATGTTATATATTTAAGTGGGTATTTTTTTGAAAATATATACCAATCATATTATAAGTATATTGAACTTATTATATAATTAATTCAAATTTAATAAAATTCAATTTTTCCGTACCGTGGCGTTGTTCACCAAATCAAGGAGTTCACTCCCATAAAAGCTTGCTAAATATATTTTAAAATCTACTTAATTTGTTAAAGACGGCGCATGATTTATCAACTAGGAATTTCAACAAAATCTAGGGACCTCTCTGTAATTCAAAATTGCAAACATTCCTAGTGTCCTGTTGCTAACAGCAGCAGCATTTTCGGTACCTCTAGGTTGGATTATTTCAATTTTCCCCGTAAACCTCCCCCACCCACTTACTCCTTAATAATCGTTCATTTCTACTCCAAACCCTCCTTTCCTTCTAACCAACCCCCCAACACAGCACATACATTTTATTTTTTCTTAATTAAAAACAATTACCAAGAAATCAAGGAAAAATTACAACAAGCTATCATAATATTTGGTATAATTTACCCAAAAATCAAAATAAGAAACATATATATATATACATATGTTGGCCCTTTGCATCGCTTACCACCCTAACCACCTCAACTAATACACATCCTTTCTTCCATACAAAATGCATTAGTTGCGATTAGTTCCATCCTTTCTCTTTAAATCATATGCTTTCCATTTTAAGCAATAAAAGAAAAAAGAAATTAAACCATACTGCTGCCAGTTATGAGTTTCAGTTTCTCCAACTCATTATTGCTTCATATCATTCCTCATCCAAGGTGGCCTCTCCTATTCTACGCCGCCGCCTGGACCACCATTCTAACGGTGACCGTCGCCGTCGCCTCGTTCTCGCCCGAGTTGGCTTTTGTTTCCGCCATCAGCCCCAACTCTTCTTCATCTCAGGCGTGCCGTGAAGGAGGCTTCCTTAGGTTGCCGCTAGATATTCCGTCGGAGGATTTTTGCCTTCCGGCTCGTTTTTTCAAGCGATCCAGTATAGATATGCTTGTGCCGCCGGTTTTTGCAGCAGTAATCGTAGCCTGTTCGGCTTGCGTGGTTAAAGCTATGGGCTTATGGGAGGCTGAAGACGAGCACTTCTGATACAACTGTTGATGAGTAATAGTCGATAATCCTTATATTTCTTTTTGTGCTTTAATTCCATTGCTGATTTTCATCAATTAATTTTGCTGAGCTTGGAGTGTAGTTACATTTGTCGTTTATTCAGAGATTGCTTATGTTCTTTTTAATTTATCAATATATATATATATATATATATTGGTATGCGAGTTATTTTGTTAAGCATTGAATTTACCGTTTTCCAAAGTACAACAACCTTCTGTCTATTGTAATGAATTTGTTAATTCAAATCAAATTTGGCATCACCAATTTAGGCTTGAGATGACAAGAATGAGACGGAAGAAGCAAAATCTAAGAGGCTTCAGCTGCATTGACCAACTTGTTGCTGAAATCCCAGAGTCTCTTGGCTAAAACTTCGTTCCTTGCAAACCTACTCGGTTTGAACTCATTGCAGTCCACAAAGTACTCCCCTGTTGCACCTTCCAAGCTAGGGTGAAGCGCAACATAGCACGTTGTGGCTGCACCCTGAAAATCACAAGTCGAAATTGAGAAAACGTAAATGGTTCTTATTTCAGATCTCCTATCGTTTTTAATTCCATTTCATTTCGCAATAAAAGATATTGACTGAAACAGCACCACGACAGGATCAAGAATCAATTGAAAGATATGTTACCTGAGGGACGTTCTTCCATAGGATACAAGTGAAAAACTTGAGAATTTCTGCGTGAAAAAAATCTTGATGAGTACAATAAAACAAAGGCTATAAATGAAAAGCACATGTAGAGAATTTTTTTCCCCAGTGTGAGATTACACACTACTTACTCATCCAAACGCCAGAATACTTAAAGAGGTTGGTCATTATCAACCCTGGATGAACTGAGTTTGCAGTAATATTTACTCCCTCGGCCTGCTACGACGTCCCACAAAGATTAGAACTCGAGTACTTAATGAGTAAATTTTCTACCATAAGATCAGTTCATACAAGTAAATATATAAACCTTCAAGCGCCTGGAGAGCTCATTAGCATGTAATATGTTGGCTAATTTAGATTGCCCGTAAGCCCTCTTGCTGTTGTACCTTTCATCGACATTAATATTGAAAAATTAAATGTCGATAAAGGAAAAATATGGTGATGATGAATGCTTTTACTATCATAGTATAAAAGTAGATGAAGATTTTTAAGAAACTACCCGCTTTTATCATTAATTTTTGCAAATCTGATTCCTCCTTTGTAAGTATGTATGTGAGCTATTGATGATAAATTCACGATTCGGCCCTCAATGCCAGTAGAGTTTGCTGTCTCTTTCATCTTGTCAAGGAGAAGATTGGTCAAGTAGAAGTGACCTGATGATCATAACAAACATTAAATTGCACGGTTTAAGAAACCGGTTTGGAATTTGACCAAACTTTTGCGTTTATACCAAGATGGTTTGTAGCAAACTGAATCTCAATCCCATCTTCAGACAGCTGATACGGACAGAACATGATTCCAGCATTGTTTCTGAAAATCAGTTAAAACTCATCTTCATCAATTAAGACAGATACATCGAAATGTAAGAGCGACAAGAACTCTCAATCAATCGAAAGTAAACAGTAGAATTACATCAAGATATTTAGAGGAAGGTTGAGAGCAATGAACGCATCAGCAAATGCCTTGACCGACTTGAGCGAAGCCAGATCCAGTTTAAGGACATCGACTCGAGCATTTTTGTTGTCATTAAGAATGAGCTGCTTTGCTTCATTTGCAGCCTCAATGTTTCTTGCAGCAATAACAACGTGTGCATTTCTTAATGCTAACACTCTCGCTGTCTCCATCCCGATCCCACTCGCACCACCTACAATCAAACAATTTCCCATCTTCATTCAAGTTTTTGTCCATATGAACATTTCAAGAACAAATTAAATGCACAATTTATTCAATCAAATATTGCCATGCATATATATAGAGTTAACTTTGACACACAACACACAGTAGATGCATGTTCTTGTGCTTGCATATATAAATGTCTGACCAGTAACGATTGCGGTGAGATTGGTAGCATCAATCCCATGAGTGACCTGTTCAGCAGTTGAAGCTGATCCAAAACCACTACGCCCTGCCTTTCCTGTCATCAACCTCAACATTTTTACGAGTAATTTAAGTACAATACTTACATGTATATGAAAAAATTAAACCTTTATATAATAATGGGAAAATGGAAGAGAGAATTTAGATAGTGTATGATAATGGAGAAAAGAAAAGGGGAATGGAAGTAGAATTTACTTGTATTAATAAATGTACGGTGGCGGGGGGCGGGGGGCTCTTTCTTTCTCACTTCTCTTCTCTAGAAAAATTTGGCGTTAAAAGGTGGCACTTTTCATCTTGAATGGCAAACAGCCGTTTCGTTTCTTCCCTTTTATGAAAACCACTTAGGCAGTGGCCTAACGGCCGTTTGCCTTTTGGGTCAATTTGTTAATTCCGTAGGACCAAACTTACAAGCGTATCGGATGATAACCGCAATTTTACCTCTTCTCTTCCTTCTCTCTCCATTCTACCGTGTTTTATAGTAACACTTATTAAAGTCTTTAATTTCAATTGCGAAAATAATGAAATTGTAGGAGGAGTACAAGTGCGGGCAAAAATAAATGTAGAATAGCTTTGATCATAAATGCAGCGGACATTTAATTTTAGGGGTCGGGTAAATCAATAATGCATATGCAGTAAAGTCTTGTCTCCTACCACTACTGCACTAGCAGCCACTGGGCCAGCAAACTTAGGGCTTTGGACTATTATTATTTTTATTCCAATTCTATTATTTTAAATATGCATATATATATATGTATAAAATAATTATAATAATTAAATATTGTTTAATAGAATAATATATTGTAAGAAAAATAATTCTGATAAAAAATAAAAAATATATATGGAAGAGACAAAAAAACATTGTTAATTAAAAATAAGTAACTATTTTGAAAAATATTGTTGGGGAAATATAAAAGTTAGTAAATGGGAGGAAAAAAAGGGACTAAAACCCCAAAAATATCGGGAAATGGCTATTGTTAGAGGTTTGCTGCAATGCAACTTGGAAGTCTTTGCCACTATAAAATTATAAATATATATATATTTGCATCAATCAAAATAACTACTATTTAATTTTTATCTGTTTTTTATTTAATTTATATTTTTTCATTAATTTAATTTCTTATTCCCTCACTATTTTTTAATAATCATGCATTTTTTTTTATAAATTTAATATTCATTTATTATATTGTATATACTTTACTAAATAATAAGTATTTTATAAATATTTTATATTAAATAGTGTTACAAAATTTATATACTCATAGAGTGTGCCACAAATTACTAATATATAGTATATAAGGAACAGGAAAAAATGGTTCTAAAGGAAAAGTTCAATAATTTGAGTTATGGAGAAAAAAAAAAAAAAATTTATCCTATTCACACATATCTTAAAATAGGTATGTAAAATATGGGCTTTATAAATTAAGTTGCAGGCCATGGTTGAAGACTAGGCGACGATGAACGCTGATGAATAATACCTGATCCAGGGCTACTGATCTCGTGCGGAATATGATGTACGGCCCACTGACTTGAAAGCCTGTGAAGTGCATACAGACCTACGTATTGCAGTCCACATAGAATAAAAAACTGACCCACGCATACACATCTACATATTTCCACTCTTAATTCTTTACTTCTCCTCTATTTATTTATTTATTAATATCAATTGAAATATTGAGATAAAATTAAGTTTGGAGGTTTAAGTTGCATTATTCAACTATTAAAAGCTCTAATTTTTTGGTTACTTGGACCTAATATATTTAGCAAATAGATATGCCTTTAAAGGAAACACATTAAGATCGAAAATATATTATTAGAATCACACATTATTATGATTTAGTGGCTAAAGTCGAGCATTGTAAAAAAAGTTAATTATACACTTTTTTGGAAGTTTAAAGAAAAAATTATCGATTTGTTCAAAAGTAATAAACCGAATGCACTTCAAACTTCAAAGTGTTCCAAAAAAAATACAAAAACTGCTTTTAAAAAATGTCAATAAAAATCAATTAATAATTTTCTCTTAAAATAAAAGTACGTGACTTTTTTTATGCACTTATCCACAAACCAGTAAATTTATATACTTGTTAAACTACACAAAATATTCAGACTTTGTAAATTTATCTTAGAGAAATTAGTACAATTGATGCTGATTTTAAAAACATACGTTGATAACAGAAAACACTTGACAAGAGAAAACAAATCTTAGCAAAAGAAAAAAAAAAAAACAACAATTTTTTTTAAAATACACTATAGTTAATTCCTCATAAAAACTACAAAAAATTTCTCATATCTAGTATTATTTGAGTTACCAAACTTTTTGTTCATTAAAATACATTTATCAAATCTTGAAATTATGTAATAATATTCACAAAATTCACAAAGAAAAGCAAATTTAATTGGCATCTAGACAACCGCTCTACGCTTAGCATAGTATTTAATTTTCCAAAGTGCACAAATAAAATAACTCATAGTTGGATAATATAGATTTTTAGATATTCTTCTATGATACATCTGCAAATATAAGATGTTAACATGGACCAACATGATTTCTGTAGATTCATACAATTATTTTAAATGTATAACAACAAAAAATTTCAAAGCAGGCTCATGAGAAAAACCCAACACGACGAATTAATCAATAAAAGTGCTATGTGCGAAATGAGATTGATGAGCCGGCTGTCAAGGGGATTCACTTAAATTTAAATAACGGTGAGATTGAGTTGATAGAAAAAACACGATATCACCTTCTTGTAAGCAAACTAGAGGAAAAAAAAAAAGAGTTTAACTGGTTGTTTTATTGCGAATTGGCTATGTGGTGCGATGAAGTCGATTATGTTAGAATTAAATTGACTGAATTCCATGCATGTTGCTTACTTATCTTATCTTGGCTGTGTTTGGTATACATATAAAGATAAGACTGGTTATTTACTTACTGAGTGGCAGGCTCATCCCTCTGCTGACATTTTCTTTCAGCAGTAGACTTTGAGGTGTTTGACTATTGAAGAATAGGTCTACGCGCTATACTCAGGCAGGTCGGGCCAGTATGCTGTTTTCTCCTTTTTGTCAGTTAGAGTACAAATCATATTTTGATGGTATAGGGAGAACATAAACATGGAGATTACCTATGATGGACTATTTGTAGTGTTTGATATGCATATATGATGTTTTGGGTTGATTGTGTCGTTATGATGTTGCGATTTCGTATGCAATTTAATTAGATGATTATGTGCGAATTTATATATATGAACATAGGGAGATATTGCCCTTGTAGCGAAGGGGGTGCTACATTGATAAAGCTCGTTTTAATTAAAATAAAATTGTCAAGTCAATATTCCAAGTAATTATACCTTGCTATGTCTTGTTCTATTACAATTTTTTTTTTAAAAAAAGATAAATTGTGCAATCTAATCTCATGCTGATTTGCAATCTAATCACTGATCATTTTCTCCAGCACTTAAGACTTGATTACTGTTGGTTATTCCTTTCCTTTTTTCCATTAACGCTTTGTACCAATCCAGATAACCATGAATCTCAAAGCAATTGCTCTTAAGGTGTCCTGTTTTTCCACATTCATCACAATACATATTGTTGCTTTTCAGACTGTGTCTTCTTTCTTTGTGTGAATCTTTGATTAAAAGTCCTCCTACTTTCTTTAACTTGCATGACCATGGTTTGTGTTGTGCTAACAATCTCATAATTAACTTCTCTTTGCTTCTCAACCCTTAAAGTCGTAGAGTAATCCTTGTTAACATTTGGTAAGGGTTCCATGAGCAAGATTTGATTCCTAACGTGATCATAACTATCATGTAACCCCATCAAAAATTGCATTAACTGATTGGAAAAATTCACTTCAGCCAAGGCCTTAGACGCCTTACATTCACACTGAGGCACAGGTGTAAGACAATTGAGTTCATCCCATAACCTTTTCAGTTTAGCATAATATGCAGAAGCAGTCAAGTTCCCTTGTGAAATAGATGCTATTTCTTTCTGTATTTGATATATCAAGTGCCCGTTACTTTCACCAAGATGATTTTCTCGCTCAACCCACAATTCGCTAGCTGAATTGATGTATAAAAAACTCTCAACAATATCTTAGATGTAGAGTTAAGTATCTAAGAAGTGACCATATAGTCATTTCTTACCCATTGTTCATAGTCTTCTGAATCTTACCCATTGGTCAAAAGCAACTAACTAAAATCAGCTATGTAAAGGTGCTAATTTACTAAAGAAAACGCACTAATTATTACAGCAACTTTATCTCAAAACAAATGCGAGTAAGCTAATAAAACTGAAACCCCCACTAATAAAAGCGTTAGTGCTACTGCAATGAGTAGCAACTTCAACTAAGCATAACTACTCTTCAACGTCTCTGCAACTGTTACTGCTGTAGCTCTCTGTAGCTGAGTTTGAGCTGAGAATTCTTCAAATATTATCAAATTTGTCCTCTAGGACTAATTGAATTCTTGCATTCAACAATTCTTAGTAAAAGAATACATAAAGAAAAGGGTGCAAGATTAGAAAAACGAACTTAAAACAAAGAAAAGCGGCCCAAGAAATAATTACACTGCGATTTTCAAAAGATGGGAGCGGTTGATCTTGTGAAGTAGCAGGTTTTTTTCTCCATGGAAATTGTGTGAGAATGTATACAGAGGATTATGTGGAGAAAGCAAAGGAGTGAATAATTGAGGAGACTAGTGACGCTCTGTACCTCTCTGTCACATACAATCCCTATTATATATTCTCTCCTTTTCTCTCACTACCCGTTTAGATCATCAAGACGTCATAAGATAATTAACGTATAAATTAATTTTTTCATATCGTCTGAACCATATTAGTTTAAGAGTGCATAAATGAGAAAAAAAAAATTAAAGCTATCAGTAATTTTAAATGATGTTAGTCATATTCGTATATTGAGGGAGTTCAACAAAAACAACGATACCTAACCAGGTAATGCTCAAATAATAAAGTTAAGATTTCAAAATTTGAGATTATTTGTTAGTTGTTGAAAAATTACTTCTAATTAATATAATTACAAACTTGAGCCATCCAATTCTTTTTTTTTTTTTTTTCCATAAGGTGTTTTCGAGTCGGATCGAGACTACTTCCGACTCTAATTTGTTATTCTTGTTGTGTAAAAATATTTTGCACAGGATGATGTATAAATATGAAACTTCTTGCTCAATAATCGATCTACATGTATTAATGCAATAGAATTTTACATCGTTGCGCTGACCATTGGAATAGCTTGAGCTATCCATTGCACGCTTCCGATTGTAACTCAAAACTCAACGGAGAAGTAACGATGAAAAAGCTCTTGGGGTGCTACATCTTTGAGCTATCATGCAGTAATTTTAGTCCATTTGCTCATAGTGTTCATCGTATGCCATTGCGTACAATCAGGAAAAGCTCTTGTATTGAGAACTTGAGATCGTCTTCAATAGCGTTAGGTGTTATACGGCAAGCCATTTCCCTCAAGTATGTCGACTTCCAATCGCAACCTTTCGATCTAGTGTCAGCCTGTAGAAATCAAAAAGAAAAGAATGAGAAAAACATGCAATCTCTCTACATACTCGTCCATGAAGGCTGAGGCGTTTAGAGTCTTTATTTGGTTTGGTATGTGCTTACTTTAATAACCTCATGTTCCTAAGAGCTGTGTGGGCGTTCAAAAGATTGTTGTAAGAAATTTAAATTCTAAACTAAACACACATTGGCTGGCTCAAAGGATGCACCTTGACAACATTTAAAACCAAATGATAACCTATGTAACTACACATTTCTCTCTCACTTTTCTTACTGAATATAAGTCCATGCTCCTATTTGTTTCCTCTATGTCAATTTTTTTCTCATATCTGAAAATCAAGTAAAGTTTGATGCCATTGCATTTTCCCTTTGTAAACTTTATAAACCAAAGTCCCCCGATTTCTATTATTAAAGCTCTACGTTCTCACTATTATAATCTAGAAAGAGTGGGAATACAATCTTTTGAGGCCTTAGAGAATACTGCGGATGCAAGTTGGAGAGTTGAAGCCTAAATTGGAGAACAATTCTCCATTGATGTTGCAAATTTATTCTCAATTATTCTTGTGTTAAGTTCTGTTCCAAGATTTGCTTTTTCAGAATTTTTTTGTTGTCATACATTTGAAATTTTGTACAAATTTTACACCACACCATATTTATTCATGTTATTGACAGATAAGTTTGCAAGTGCCCCACAACAAAGTTTGCTAGAAAATCGCTATTGTACAAACCACAACTTATTTTACTTGTAAACATCAATAATAAAACAACATATACTAAAATATCGAACGGTCGTCTACATGCCAATTTAATTAATTTATTTTTCAAATAGGTGTATATTTATACTGGCAGATGTTAACATAGTTAATAATGTCTCTTGTTAATTAGCGTCTTCAAAAACTTATAAGACAATTAATAAAAATGTGACATTTTAGCCATTTAATCAACTGAATGATTTTGAAGTACTTTTTATGATTATAAAAAGCAATTCATATTTAGTTTCATTACAACAAAAATAAAATATGGTTTTGAAAATCGACACATTTCATATTATGCACTTAGAGAAAAAGAATTATCACATAGATTTTATACTTCATTACTTATATATTTAGAGATACAGATATATAGAGATTTTTTTAAAAAAAAATAAATAAATTGTGCAATCTAATCTCATGCTGATTTGAAAACAAAAGAGTTGATGGTGGAAGAACATTTTTTCAAATACTAGCAATTGGACAAAATTCATGCATATGCAAGTAAAAAGCTTGTAGTAAATTCACTATTTTAGAAAACAAAAGCATTTCATAAGACAAAACAAATTTGTGAAATATAAACTATAGTTAATTCCTCAAATGCAAATCATATGATTTCTCATGCATGAGACTATTATAGTTACCAAAACTCCATGTTCTTTAAAATCATTTCAAAATTTTGCAAATTATATATATTGACAAAGAAGTACCAATTACCAAATCTAGGTGGGAAAAGATTAAAATTGGCATGTAGACGACCATCCTATATTTTTATATAGTGCTCCATTATCAAAGTTCACAAATAAAACAGTACATGATTGAACAATAAAGATTTTCCAACAAAATTTTATGTGAAATACCTGCAAAGTCGTAGATGTCAATGGCATGAATAAACATGATACTTGTGTATAATTATACAAAATGATAAATAAATGACATCAAAAAATTCCAATGCAAACCCATGAACAAAACCCAACACAACGAACAAACCAAGATAAATTTACAAAAACAAATGGAGGTTCGTTCTTCAATTTAACACTCAACTCTATACTTGCATCCTCATACTCTAATTTGCCCCAAAAATTGCAATTCCTATCTCTTCCAAATTACAACGATGATAACGTTGAACTTTTCACAGAAACCAGACAGAGCTTTAGGTTTTGAAGTTTACAAAGTATAAAAGCAATGGTTTCACCTTTATCTTGACTTTCAAATATGGCAAAAGAATTGACAGAGAAGAATGAATAGAAAACATAGACTTACTTTTCAGTTAGAAAAATAGAAAGAGAAAAATATAGCCACACCAGCCACCATTAAGCTCTAAATATTGTCAAAATACATACTTGTTGTAGCCCATGTGTGATTCAGTTTAGAATTTAAATTTCCTACTCAATCCTTTTGATTCCACACAATTCTTAAGAATATGAGATTACTTTAGTTCGCACAAAATTGACAAACCAAATTTAGACTCCAACCCTCAGCCTTCTAATAAACGAGTGTAGATCACCTATACTCACTCACATGCTTCACTTATACAATCGAATAAATGCATGTTACACATAGTACCGAAAAACGATTTCTCATGAAAGTTGATAGCCTTCTGTAATTGCATGCTATATGTGTTATGACTCGCCAAAAAAAAAAAAAAAAAAAAAGAACAGATATTGCCTTCATATCATATAGTATGCATTAAGACAGAATTGTAAAGAAACTGAGATATGAAAATTATTGGGTGCCACAGTGCCCGCCTGTGACTGAGATCATTGCTCATAGTATTCTCCAGTCGAAAGGCATAAACATGGCAAAAGTGCTTTACGACCAAGAAACCTGTCTAGATGCACTTAAAAAAGCATGCTCTGTTGGCCCATCAATTCGGCCAGAATTTTAAACTCAAACCGAAAGACAACATACAGATGGCCCTTAGAGTCCAATATATATACACACACATATAAAGTTAGGAGATAGGCTGAAATTGATGTTAACAAGGATAATAGTAGGAAATAAAAACTTACTTATGGCTCAGAAAGTGACACATATGTTGATTAATTTGGAACGGAAAGAACGTAAAAAACAGCAGCCAAGCTTCACATGACAATAGCCATCTTGATAGAGAGAAAAATCCATTAATGAAATTAAAGCTCTTAAGTCAAGAGAATGAAATAATATTACTTAAGTTCAATGTTAGGCGAACAGATTTTCTATCTAATACACCAATCAAACAAATTAAGCACATTCATAAGGTAATTTCTCCAATACTACCAATAAAAATTCTTCTTCAAGATTAGATAAATGATGGTTCTAGAGTAAGTCAATGTAATTACTGATAGTAGAGGTAGTTTGCATGTTTTGACTATTCTTGTATCAGTCTAATTATCCTTATTAATAAATGCCTACAAACATATGCGTTAGAAACCTTCACTTCACCATTATCCACCATGCTTATTTTAGCCTACCAACCAAACTTTAATTTTGTTTTTACTTTTATGCTTCTTTGAAGAAACCACGTAATAAGAATTTCCGAAGACAAATAGAATTAGTACCCGAGCTCGCTTCTTCTCCTCTTCCTTATGTTGTCTAGCATGTTTGTAATCCTCCAGTATCGATATCAACCGCGCCTGCTTGTAAAAATTCAGAATTCTATTAGCCAATTTCTCTTAACCATTAGTAAAGTGTTTTAAAACTGGGAAAAACTTTTAATAGCTCACCCCAAGAAATAGTTTCTGTTTCTCATCCTCCCATGCTAGCGTCTTGCTAATTAGATTGTCAACCATAACTGAAAAGCGCAGCTTGTTACCTACCTCCACAAATACAATCTCACCTAATGCAAGGAAAGACACCAACAGCCCTGAGGCCTACCTGGAATCTTATTAACCATAATTCTGGCTCGCTCTGCACGCTTTAGATTTATGTGTGCGCCCCTTCCAGCACTATAACGGTTATCATCCTGACATTCAAAAATAAGAGACGTTAGAAAATGCTAGAAATGGAAACTCTTGTACCTGAATATGGAGAAATTACAACTCTTCCTTACGAATCACTGATCTTTAAATAACTAACGTTCCCATAAGGAAATAATGATTAAATCATTGTCATTTTTGGCTTACTTGATTATAATCTTCAAGCCACTTTTCCTCATCACAGGCAGAAAGCCACCTGTCTATCTTATCGATTATGTCTTTACGGCTCAAAGCTTCATCTTTGGCTTTACATATTTGCGCTTCAACATTAATCTCACATGGATCCACCAAACCTGCAGAGAATCAAGTTCCCAGCATCTAACTTGACTAAGAATCAACAAGACACGAGATGGGGACACCCGTACACAAAAGTACATCTCTTGTAGTCGAGATTAGTTACCAGAGTCTATCAAAGCATTGGTTTTATCAGCAGCGGTGCTTGGATCAGGTTGAATATGAGTTCTACGGCATATAATCTCTAACTCTCACCTCTTCTTCATAACAACTTCCTTCAACCTGCTTGCTTTCATTTTTGTGAGCCTCTCGACCTCTGCTGATACCTGTCGGAGTTAACACTACAGATTGGTCAACTACTCATATGGGAAGGGAGCAGTACAGTTAGGGATTTTATGTTGCCGCTGTACCCGTTCAATCACCTCTAATGAAAGAGCGTCTTGGTTGCACAATTTCTGATTCCGAGGAACCAAGAACAGAAGTAATTCTCAAGAAGCAGACCTTGTCTTCCTTTTGGTGTATCCATCAAGTTCCATAGTTCAAATAGGGATCCAGCTACATCTTTAAGCTGCAACCGCCATAGTTTTCAATGAACAAGTAAATGAAAAATAAACATAAGATTATCGAGATGCACAATACCTTTTGTAGACGAAATTTTCTTTCTGTTTTCAACCCCAGGATAGCCTGATCAAGCCCCTCTAATATGCTTTTACTGATATTTGTCACAAGTTCCATGCATGATCCATGCAAGCTTGGATGGACATCACTCACTGTTTTGCCAAAATCCAAGCTTAGGACACTGGTCAAAGTATGCACTTCATTCACATAATCCAAACCTTTTTGGAGGATTTCAGACTACAAACCAAATCCACGGCCTGCACACTTGCCACCAGTTTAAAAAAAGAACACAATCACCAAATATTCATATAAGACCTAGAAGCATTAGGTCATCAATAAGAGAGAAGGCTAGCAAACAAGTCTATATAATCAAGTACATAGAAAACAAGACCTCGATGACCATGAAAAATCACAGGTGGAGGACTGAAATTCTTCAACCATAAAATCATTTCGAGAGCTATATATAATCTAAAAAATTTGCCAAGAGCCAACTTCGTCCACAATCAATGGCAGTTGGCCCATAGAACATGGTTTTAGTGCTAGCGTAACCATTGATTAGCATTAAGAACAAGTGAAATTGGCAAAACGTCACATACATGACTGAAAGAACAAGTGCAAAATGTACAATTCAATTGTAAATTGGCTTTCAGATTTCACACATTATGAATTAGATACATATGATAAGCTTTAAGAATGATTGAAAAATATAAAGTAAGGTAATTAGTCACCTGGTGATACAATGAAAGTGCCATCTTCTTCATTTTTCCCAGAAGTTCTAGAGGCAATGGAGCCCGACAATAGAAAACACTAGAATACTTCCTTCATTTTTGTAATATAACAACAAGGCACCAGCAATATCATATTTAATTCACCGCAACCAAAAAGACAAAAAAGAACCATATCATATTCTGGTTGGCCCATCGGTTGGGCAAGTACTGATTGGTTTAAGAAGTTTAATCACAGTCCAACCAGAAATTTTAAGTTGAGATCAAATTGGAGTAACAGAGAGTGGATGGCGGCACTTAAGTTTCAGTTAATAACATATAATCATTATGACAGGAGATAGGAGAAATTGACCGCTAGAACACGGGGGAAGTCTGATTGTAGAAACGCCGCCTTGAAAGAAAGAAAACCAAAACCTTCCAAGAAAAAAAATAAATTCAAGAACAAACAAGAAACCGTGTAATCAAGATTGTGAGTGCAGGCAATATGTATAAATGCAATTCCTGGACAAATGGCATGAATCTTGAGCAAGACCGGATTGAACAAATTTGTTATGCAATAGGAAAATTGTGTGAACTCATGCTTCCTGAACTAATTATACAAGAACCCTTGCAAAAGCAAAGTACCTTTTAGGTAATAATCCGAGAAATTCAAGAGAAACCATGTAGTAGTTCCTTGAAACAATTAGCCAAAACCTCCAAGAAAAAGAAAAAAATTCAAGAGTAAATAAGAAACCGTGTAATCAAGAAGTACCTAAACATAAATAAGAAATCGTGGAATCAAGAAGTACCTAAAGATGGAGGCCTGAGGGCGGTCGCAGCACGAGAACGGCGGAGGTGGCTGCCCGAGAACGCGTCGCCATTAGAGCAGGGGCTTTTCTCTTGAACTCTCTCGATTTTGCACTCTCTGGATTTCTTTATGTTTTGTTCAAAATTCTCTTACGGTACAAATTTCAGTTGGGCCCAACGGTAAAAAACTTATTATTATTATTTTTACTTTAATTTATAATGATAACAAAATTAATTCATTTGCTTGAAAATTTAAATTATTACCCAATTGAAAAATGGTTGAATAATAATTATAAAATATAAAATAATATATTCAAATAATAAAATTATGAAATTCAAATGCAATTTTTTTGGAGTGAGTAAGATCAATTACAAAAATTGCGGAAAATATGGTAAAATGAATATATTAAAGTTTTTTGGTTAAGAATAAAATAGAATTTTTTGGATAAATAACAAAAATAGTGAACTACTAGCCATGTGCTACTATAATTAAATTCTTACTAAATTTTATTTCCAGGAAATAATTAGCATTCATTTTTAACAGCAATATATAAGTTTCAATGAGTTTACAAAATTTGTTCATCTACTTTATTATAAAAAAACAAAAAAAACCCTTTGTCGTGCCAAATTTATCCTTGAATTCACTTATTTCTCTAAAATTTTTTGATCAGAATAGTAATTTTATATTTTGTAATAATTTTATAATTATAATTTTTTTCTCTCACCCAATGCTCCATTATTTCTCTCACATCAAACTTCTCCATATTTTTTTTTATTAAATTAACAATCATAATATATTTTTTCTCTGTTGCGTGATGTATCTTTCCTCTAACAAACTTTTTGTCTTTCTCACTCACACGCCATGATTATTGTTTTCACAAAAAAAGAATCTCTTAATCTTATATCATGACTATTTTAATGCTTGCGAGAAGCGCGTGCAGCATCGATTAATTTATTAATACATAAACTCAAATAATTACTGCAATTTGAGTGTTATATTTATTGTTAGTCCTCTCAACCATAAGTTTATTGATTCAATTACAATTTATCAATTTAACATATTAAAAATGAATGAATCCACATATCCACTTAATTATAATTGGGCTAGCTATACATTTTTACAAAAAATGGTTTACAAGTTACACTTCAAAAAAATTATTTTATAGTAACAACTTTTTAAACGGCCAAGTTAATAATGTAAAAAAAAGATTAATTTATAACGACCGTTGTAACGGCACCTCCTATCGCTGCTTTTTTTGGTAATAAGAAATCTTTGTAACGCCTTGCTCGAAAGTCGTTACAATTTGTAACGGCTGTTGTATTGTAATAGGTATGAGAGACCGTTACAATAGTAGTTCAATTGCAAAAAATACATTTAGACCTGTTTTTGGAACTGTTACATTAAATTTGATTTAATAATTATTGAAATGGTCTTTATAACACACATAAAATGTTAACATGGACCAACATAATTATTGTAAATTTATACAATATTTAAATGTATATAATAATAAAAAATTTCAAAGCATGCCCATTAAAAAAAACTCAACACGACGAATTAACCAAAAATAATTTCAAAGCCAGTAGCCCATTGTTCTATGTCATTTAAGCTTATTATCGATCAACACAGAGGTAAGTGTTGTCAAACAACAATCAAAATGCACGTTAAATCTCTACAGTGCCAACATCCAACCAAAGCTATGTAGTGATGATAAGTAACTTCTTGATAGAAAAACAGTTTGATTTTTCTTTAACATCCTGAAACCTGAAAAAGGACGAGCATCATATAAATGATCAGTAGCCACTTCACAAAAATATCTTTTCTTTAAAAAAGAAAAAAAATAGAAAGAAAACACTTAATTATTTACTTATTGAGTGGCAGGCTTATCCCTCTGCTGACATTTTCTTTCACGAGTAGACTTTGAGGTGTTTGACTATTGAAGAATAGGTCTACGCGCTATACTCAGGCAGGTTGGGCCAGTATGCTGTTTTCTCCTTTTTGTCAGTTAGAGTACAAATCACATTTTGATGGTATAGGGAGAACATAAGCATGGAGATTACCTATGATGGACTATTTGTAGTGTTTGATATGCATATATGATGTTTTGGGTTGATTGTGTCGTTATGATGTTGGAATTTCGTATGCAATTTAATTAGATGATTATGTGCGAATTTATATATATGAACATAGGGACTACTATAAGTATGACGTTTAGGGTAGATATTGCCCTTGTAGCGAAGGGGTGCTACATTAATAAAGCTCGTTGTAATTAAAATAAAATTGTCAAGTCAATATTCCAAGTAATTATACCTTGCTATTTCTTGTTCTGTTACAATCTTTTTAAAAAAAAAAAAAAGATAAATTGTGCAATCTAATCTCATGCTGATTTGCAATCTAATCACTGATAATTTTCTTCAGCACTTAAGACTTGATTACTGTTGGTTATTCCTTTCCTTTTTTCCATTAACGCTTTGTACCAATCCGGATAACCATGAATCTCAAAGCAATTGCTCTTAAGGTGTCCTGTTTTTCCACATTCATCACAATACATATTGTTGCTTTTCAGACTGTGTCTTCTTTCTTTGTGTGAATCTTTGATTAAAAGTCCTCCTACTTTCTTTAACTTGCATGACCATGGTTTGTGTTGTGCTAACAATCTCATAATTAACTTCTCTTGCTTCTCAACCCTTAAAGTCGTAGAGTAATCCTTGTTAACATTTGGTAAGGGTTCCATGAGCAAGATTTGATTCCTAACGTGATCATAACTATCATGTAACCCCATCAAAAATTGCATTAATTGATTGGAAAAATTCACTTCAGCCAAGGCCTTAGACGCCTTACATTCACACTGAGGCACAGGTGTAAGACAATTGAGTTCATCCCATAACCTTTTCAGTTTAGCATAATATGCAGAAGCAGTCAAGTTCCCTTGTGAAATAGATGCTATTTCTTTCTGTATTTGATATATCAAGTGCCCGTTACTTTCACCAAGATGATTTTCTAGTTCAACCCACAATTCCCTAACTGAATTGATGTATAAAAACCTCTCAACAATATCCTTGGATGTAGAGTTAAGTATCTAAGAAGTGACCATATAGTCATTTCTTACCCATTGTTCATAGTCTTCTGAATCTTACCCATTGGTCAAAAGCAACTAACTAAAATTGGCTATGTAAAGGTGCTAATTTACTAAAGAAAACGCACTAATTATTACAGCAACTTTATCTCAAAACAAATGCGAGTAAGCTAATAAAACTGAAACCCCCACTAATAAAAGCGTTAGTGCTACTGCAATGAGTAGCAACTTCAACTAAACATAACTACTCTTCGACGTCTCTGCAACTGTTACTGCTGCAGCTCTCTGTAGCTGAGTTTGAGCTGAGAATTCTTCAAATATTATCAAATTTCTCCTCTAGGACTAATTGAATTCTTGCATTCAACAATTCTTAGTAAAAGAATACATAAA
Source organism: Sesamum indicum (assembly GCF_026168435.1). Taxonomy (NCBI): domain Eukaryota; kingdom Viridiplantae; phylum Streptophyta; class Magnoliopsida; order Lamiales; family Pedaliaceae; genus Sesamum; species Sesamum indicum. The sequence goes on from NC_142667.1 coordinate 15,697,193, forward strand.
GAAAAGGGTGCAAGATTAGAAAAACGAACTTAAAACAAAGAAAAGCGGCCCAAGAAATAATTACACTGCGATTTTCAAAAGATGGGAGCGGTTGATCTTGTAAAGTAGCAGGTTTTTTTCTCCATGGAAATTGTGTGAGAATGTATACAGAGGATTATGTGGAGAAAGCAAAGGAGTGAATAATTGAGGAGACTAGTGACGCTCTGTATCTCTCTCTCTCTGTCACATACACACCCTATCATATATTTTCTCCTTTTCTCTCACTACCCGTTTAGATCATCAAGACGTCATAAGATAACTAACGTATAAATTAATTTTTTCATATCGTCTGAACCATATTAGTTTAAGAGTGCATAAATGAGAAAAAAAAAATTAAAGCTATCAGTAATTTTAAATGATGTTAGTCATATTCGTATATTGAGGGAGTTCAACAAAAACAACGATACCTAACCAGGTAATGCTCAAATAATAAAGTTAAGATTTCAAAATTTGAGATTATTTGTTAGTTGTTGAAAAATTACTTCTAATTAATATAATTACAAACTTGAGCCATCCAATTCTTTTTTTTTTTTATTTTTCCATAAGGTGTTTTCGAGTCGGATCGAGACTACTTCCGACTCTAATTGGTATTCTTGTTGTGTAAAAATATTTTGCACAGGATGATGTATAAATATGAAACTTCTTGCTCAATAATCGATCTACATGTATTAATGCAATAGAATTTTACATCGTTGCGCTGACCATTGGAATAGCTTGAGCTATCCATTGCACGCTTCCGATTGTAACTCAAAACTCAACGGAGAAGTAACGATGAAAAAGCTCTTGGGGTGCTACATCTTTGAGCTATCATGCAGTAATTTTAGTCCATTTGCTCATAGTGTTCATCGTATGCCATTGCGTACAATCAGGAAAAGCTCTTGTGTTGAGAACTTGAGATCGTCTTCAATAGCGTTAGGTGTTATACGGCAAGCCATTTCCCTCAAGTATGTCGACTTCCAATCGCAACCTTTCGATCTAGTGTCAGCCTGTAGAAATCAAAAAGAAAAGAATGAGAAAAACATGCAATCTCTCTACATACTCGTCCATGAAGGCTGAGGCGTTTAGAGTCTTTATTTGGTTTGGTATGTGCTTACTTTAATAACCTCATGTTCCTAAGAGCTGTGTGGGCGTTCAAAAGATTGTTGTAAGAAATTTAAATTCTAAACTAAACACACATTGGCTGGCTCAAAGGATGCACCTTGACAACATTTAAAACCAAATGATAACCTATGTAACTACACATTTCTCTCTCACTTTTCTTACTGAATATAAGTCCATGCTCCTATTTGTTTCCTCTATGTCAATTTTTTTCTCATATCTGAAAATCAAGTAAAGTTTGATGCCATTGCATTTTCCCTTTGTAAACTTTATAAACCAAAGTCCCCCGATTTCTATTATTAAAGCTCTACGTTCTCACTATTATAATCTAGAAAGAGTGGGAATACAATCTTTTGAGGCCTTAGAGAATACTGCGGATGCAAGTTGGAGAGTTGAAGCCTAAATTGGAGAACAATTCTCCATTGATGTTGCAAATTTATTCTCAATTATTCTTGTGTTAAGTTCTGTTCCAAGATTTGCTTTTTCAGAATTTTTTTGTTGTCATACATTTGAAATTTTGTACAAATTTTACACCACACCATATTTATTCATGTTATTGACAGATAAGTTTGCAAGTGCCCCACAACAAAGTTTGCTAGAAAATCGCTATTGTACAAACCACAACTTATTTTACTTGTAAACATCAATAATAAAACAACATATACTAAAATATCGAACGGTCGTCTACATGCCAATTTAATTAATTTATTTTTCAAATAGGTGTATATTTATACTGGCAGATGTTAACATAGTTAATAATGTCTCTTGTTAATTAGCGTCTTCAAAAACTTATAAGACAATTAATAAAAATGTGACATTTTAGCCATTTAATCAACTGAATGATTTTGAAGTACTTTTTATGATTATAAAAAGCAATTCATATTTAGTTTCATTACAACAAAAATAAAATATGGTTTTGAAAATCGACACATTTCATATTATGCACTTAGAGAAAAAGAATTATCACATAGATTTTATACTTCATTACTTATATATTTAGAGATACAGATATATAGAGATTTTTTTAAAAAAAAATAAATAAATTGTGCAATCTAATCTCATGCTGATTTGAAAACAAAAGAGTTGATGGTGGAAGAACATTTTTTCAAATACTAGCAATTGGACAAAATTCATGCATATGCAAGTAAAAAGCTTGTAGTAAATTCACTATTTTAGAAAACAAAAGCATTTCATAAGACAAAACAAATTTGTGAAATATAAACTATAGTTAATTCCTCAAATGCAAATCATATGATTTCTCATGCATGAGACTATTATAGTTACCAAAACTCCATGTTCTTTAAAATCATTTCAAAATTTTGCAAATTATATATATTGACAAAGAAGTACCAATTACCAAATCTAGGTGGGAAAAGATTAAAATTGGCATGTAGACGACCATCCTATATTTTTATATAGTGCTCCATTATCAAAGTTCACAAATAAAACAGTACATGATTGAACAATAAAGATTTTCCAACAAAATTTTATGTGAAATACCTGCAAAGTCGTAGATGTCAATGGCATGAATAAACATGATACTTGTGTATAATTATACAAAATGATAAATAAATGACATCAAAAAATTCCAATGCAAACCCATGAACAAAACCCAACACAACGAACAAACCAAGATAAATTTACAAAAACAAATGGAGGTTCGTTCTTCAATTTAACACTCAACTCTATACTTGCATCCTCATACTCTAATTTGCCCCAAAAATTGCAATTCCTATCTCTTCCAAATTACAACGATGATAACGTTGAACTTTTCACAGAAACCAGACAGAGCTTTAGGTTTTGAAGTTTACAAAGTATAAAAGCAATGGTTTCACCTTTATCTTGACTTTCAAATATGGCAAAAGAATTGACAGAGAAGAATGAATAGAAAACATAGACTTACTTTTCAGTTAGAAAAATAGAAAGAGAAAAATATAGCCACACCAGCCACCATTAAGCTCTAAATATTGTCAAAATACATACTTGTTGTAGCCCATGTGTGATTCAGTTTAGAATTTAAATTTCCTACTCAATCCTTTTGATTCCACACAATTCTTAAGAATATGAGATTACTTTAGTTCGCACAAAATTGACAAACCAAATTTAGACTCCAACCCTCAGCCTTCTAATAAACGAGTGTAGATCACCTATACTCACTCACATGCTTCACTTATACAATCGAATAAATGCATGTTACACATAGTACCGAAAAACGATTTCTCATGAAAGTTGATAGCCTTCTGTAATTGCATGCTATATGTGTTATGACTCGCCAAAAAAAAAAAAAAAAAAAGAGAACAGATATTGCCTTCATATCATATAGTATGCATTAAGACAGAATTGTAAAGAAACTGAGATATGAAAATTATTGGGTGCCACAGTGCCCGCCTGTGACTGAGATCATTGCTCATAGTATTCTCCAGTCGAAAGGCATAAACATGGCAAAAGTGCTTTACGACCAAGAAACCTGTCTAGATGCACTTAAAAAAGCATGCTCTGTTGGCCCATCAATTCGGCCAGAATTTTAAACTCAAACCGAAAGACAACATACAGATGGCCCTTAGAGTCCAATATATATACACACACATATAAAGTTAGGAGATAGGCTGAAATTGATGTTAACAAGGATAATAGTAGGAAATAAAAACTTACTTATGGCTCAGAAAGTGACACATATGTTGATTAATTTGGAACGGAAAGAACGTAAAAAACAGCAGCCAAGCTTCACATGACAATAGCCATCTTGATAGAGAGAAAAATCCATTAATGAAATTAAAGCTCTTAAGTCAAGAGAATGAAATAATATTACTTAAGTTCAATGTTAGGCGAACAGATTTTCTATCTAATACACCAATCAAACAAATTAAGCACATTCATAAGGTAATTTCTCCAATACTACCAATAAAAATTCTTCTTCAAGATTAGATAAATGATGGTTCTAGAGTAAGTCAATGTAATTACTGATAGTAGAGGTAGTTTGCATGTTTTGACTATTCTTGTATCAGTCTAATTATCCTTATTAATAAATGCCTACAAACATATGCGTTAGAAACCTTCACTTCACCATTATCCACCATGCTTATTTTAGCCTACCAACCAAACTTTAATTTTGTTTTTACTTTTATGCTTCTTTGAAGAAACCACGTAATAAGAATTTCCGAAGACAAATAGAATTAGTACCCGAGCTCGCTTCTTCTCCTCTTCCTTATGTTGTCTAGCATGTTTGTAATCCTCCAGTATCGATATCAACCGCGCCTGCTTGTAAAAATTCAGAATTCTATTAGCCAATTTCTCTTAACCATTAGTAAAGTGTTTTAAAACTGGGAAAAACTTTTAATAGCTCACCCCAAGAAATAGTTTCTGTTTCTCATCCTCCCATGCTAGCGTCTTGCTAATTAGATTGTCAACCATAACTGAAAAGCGCAGCTTGTTACCTACCTCCACAAATACAATCTCACCTAATGCAAGGAAAGACACCAACAGCCCTGAGGCCTACCTGGAATCTTATTAACCATAATTCTGGCTCGCTCTGCACGCTTTAGATTTATGTGTGCGCCCCTTCCAGCACTATAACGGTTATCATCCTGACATTCAAAAATAAGAGACGTTAGAAAATGCTAGAAATGGAAACTCTTGTACCTGAATATGGAGAAATTACAACTCTTCCTTACGAATCACTGATCTTTAAATAACTAACGTTCCCATAAGGAAATAATGATTAAATCATTGTCATTTTTGGCTTACTTGATTATAATCTTCAAGCCACTTTTCCTCATCACAGGCAGAAAGCCACCTGTCTATCTTATCGATTATGTCTTTACGGCTCAAAGCTTCATCTTTGGCTTTACATATTTGCGCTTCAACATTAATCTCACATGGATCCACCAAACCTGCAGAGAATCAAGTTCCCAGCATCTAACTTGACTAAGAATCAACAAGACACGAGATGGGGACACCCGTACACAAAAGTACATCTCTTGTAGTCGAGATTAGTTACCAGAGTCTATCAAAGCATTGGTTTTATCAGCAGCGGTGCTTGGATCAGGTTGAATATGAGTTCTACGGCATATAATCTCTAACTCTCACCTCTTCTTCATAACAACTTCCTTCAACCTGCTTGCTTTCATTTTTGTGAGCCTCTCGACCTCTGCTGATACCTGTCGGAGTTAACACTACAGATTGGTCAACTACTCATATGGGAAGGGAGCAGTACAGTTAGGGATTTTATGTTGCCGCTGTACCCGTTCAATCAACTCTAATGAAAGAGCGTCTTGGTTGCACAATTTCTGATTCCGAGGAACCAAGAACAGAAGTAATTCTCAAGAAGCAGACCTTGTCTTCCTTTGGTGTATCCATCAAGTTCCATAGTTCAAATAGGGATCCAGCTACATCTTTAAGCTGCAACCACCATAGTTTTCAATGAACAAGTAAATGAAAAATAAACATAAGATTATCGAGATGCACAATACCTTTTGTAGACGAAATTTTCTTTCTGTTTTCAACCCCAGGATAGCCTGATCAAGCCCCTCTAATATGCTGTTACTGATATTTGTCACAAATTCCATGCATGATCCATGCAAGCTTGGATGGACATCACTCACTGTTTTGCCAAAATCCAAGCTTAGGAAACTGGTCAAAGTATGCACTTCATTCACATAATCCAAAACTTTTTGGAGGATTTCAGACTACAAACCAAATCCACGGCCTGCACACTTGCCACCAGTTTAAAAAAAGAACACAATCACCAAATATTCATATAAGACCTAGAAGCATTAGGTCATCAATAAGAGAGAAGGCTAGCAAACATGTCTATATAATCAAGTACACAGAAAACAAGACCTCGATGACCATGAAAATCACAGGTGGAGGACTGAAATTCTTCAACCATAAAATCATTTCGAGAGCTATATATAATCTAAAAAATTTGCCAAGAGCCAACTTCGTCCACAATCAATGGCAGTTGGCCCATAGAACATGGTTTTAGTGCTAGCGTAACCATTGATTAGCATTAAGAACAAGTGAAATTGGCAAAACGTCACATACATGACTGAAAGAACAAGTGCAAAATGTACAATTCAATTGTAAATTGGCTTTCAGATTTCACACATTATGAATTAGTTACATATGATAAGCTTTAAGAATGATTGAAAAATATAAAGTAAGGTAATTAGTCACCTGGTGATACAATGAAAGTGCCATCTTCTTCATTTTTCCCAGAAGTTCTAGAGGCAATGGAGCCTGACAATAAAAAACACTAGAATACTTCCTTCATTTTTGTAATACAACCACAAGGCACCAGCAATATCATATTTAATTCACCGCAACCAAAAAGACAAAAAAGAACCATATCATATTCTGGTTGACCCATCGGTTGGGCAAGTAATGATTGGTTTAAGAAGTTTAATCACAGTCCAACCAGAAATTTTAAGTTGAGATCAAATTGGGGTAACAGAGAGTGGATGGCGGCACTTAAATTTCAGTTAATAACATATAATCATTATGACAGGAGATAGGAGAAATTGACCGCTAGAACACGGGGGAAGTCTGATTGTAGAAACGCCGCCTTGAAAGAAAGAAAACCAAAACCTTCCAAGAAAAAAATAAATTCAAGAACAAACAAGAAACCGTGTAATCAAAATTGTGAGTGCAGGCAATATGTATAAATGCAATTCCTGGACAAATGGCATGAATCTTGAGCAAGACCGGATTGAACAAATTTGTTATGCAATAGGAAAATTGTGTGAACTCATGCTTCCTGAACTAATTATACAAGAACCCTTGCAAAAGCAAAGTACCTTTTTAGGTAATAATCCGAGAAATTCAAGAGAAACCATGTAGTAGTTCCTTGAAACAATTAGCCAAAACCTCCAAGAAAAAGAAAAAAATTCAAGAGTAAATAAGAAACTGTGTAATCAAGAAGTACCTAAACATAAATAAGAAATCGTGGAATCAAGAAGTACCTAAAGATGGAGGCCGGAGGGCGGTCGCAGCACGAGAACGGCGGAGGTGGCTGCCTGAGAACGCGTCGCCATTAGAGCAGGGGCTTTTCTCTTGGACTCTCTCGATTTTGCACTCTCTCGATTTCTTTATGTTTTGTTCAAAATTCTCTTACGGTACAAATTTCAGTTGGGCCCAACGGTAAAAAACTTATTATTATTATTTTTACTTTAATTTATAATGATAACAAAATTAATTCATTTGCTTGAAAATTTAAATTATTACCCAATTGAAAAATGGTTGAATAATAATTATAAAATATAAAATAATATATTCAAATAATAAAATTATGAAATTCAAATGCAAATTTTTTGGAGTGAGTAAGAGGAATTACAAAAATTGCGAAAAATATGGTAAAATGAATATATTAAAGTTTTTTGGTTAAGAATAAAATAGAATTTTTTGGATAAATAACAAAAATAGTGAACTACTAGCCATGTGCTACTATAATTAAATTCTTACTAAATTTTATTTCCAGGAAATAATTAGCATTCATTTTTAACAGCAATATATAAGTTTCAATGAGTTTACAAAATTTGTTCATCTACTTTATTATAAAAAAACAAAAAAAACCCTTTGTCGTGCCAAATTTATCCTTGAATTCACTTTTTTCTCTAAAATTTTTTTATTAGAATAGTAATTTTAATTTTTTTAATAATTTTATAATTATAATTTTTTTTCTCTCACCCAATGCTCCATTATTTCTCTCACATCAAACTTCTCCATATTTTTTTTTTATTAAATTAACAATCATAATATATTTTTTCTCTGTTGCGTGATGTTTCTTTCCTCTAACAAACTTTTTGTCTTTCTCACTCTCACGCCATGATTGTTGTTTTCACAAAAAAAGAATCTCTTAATCTGATATCATGACTTTTTTAATGCTTGCGAGAAGCGCGTGCAGCAGCGATTAATTTATTAATACATAAACTCAAATAATTACTGCAATTTGAGTGTTATATTTATTGTTAGTCCTCTCAACCATAAGTTTATTGATTCAATTACAATTTATCAATTTAACATATTAAAAATGAATGAATCCACATATCCACTTAATTATAAGTGGCTAGCTATACATTTTTACAAAAAATGGTTTACAAGTTACTCTTCAAAAAAATTATTTTATAGTAACAGCTTTTTAAACGGCCAAGTTAATAATGTAAAAAAAAGATTAATTTATAACGACCGTTGTAACGGCACCTCCTATCGCGGCTTTTTTTGGTAATAAGAAATCTTTGTAACGGCTTGCTTGAAAGTCGTTACAATTTGTAACGGTTGTTGTATTGTAATAGGTATGAGAGACCGTTACAATAGTAGTTCGATTGCAAAAAATACATTTAGACCTGTTTTTGGAACTGTTACATTAAATTTGATTTAATAATTATTGAAATGGTCTTTATAACACACATAAAATGTTAACATGGACAAAATGCATAAAACCCCCCTGTGTTTTAAAAAGTCTGCAAAAACAACCCTCTTGTTATGAGAATAGGCTAAAAGCCCCCTCCTATTTTGTTTTAGTCAGCAAAAAAATCCCATTCTATTAGAAACTAACGGGAGGTGGAGAAACGCGCGTCTGCTGCGTTTGTAGTGTTTTTCTGCGATTTAAGTTGATATTTAATGACTTTTTGAACCAAAATATCCCCCTATGGGTCTATATAATATGCAAAGGGGTTTTTTGCTTGTTTTGTGTCTTCTTTTGCCATTTCTCACCCTAAAAAAAAAATAAGTGTTAAATTTTGCCATATTAAATTTAAGTTTAAATTCAAAGAATTTTATATTTGTTAATTGTTAAATCCAAAATTATTTTAATTAATTAAAATATATGTTTAATTACAGTAATTGTCATTGTAATGTATTCTTAATTAGTTAAAATAATTAATTATTGTAATTATTTAAAATATTCTTAATTAACTAAAATATATTTTAATTAATATAATTAAAATTAATTAAAAAATTAAAAAAAAAAAAAGAAGAAGAAGTCAGACGGCGAAGCATTCGCGGTGCTCAGCGATCGGAAAACTGAAATGCATGTATAGAGTTGACGAAAATCAGTGGGAGGGGGCTCATTCGATTCGCAAGAAGGAGACGAAGCGATTGGTGGTGGTCCACGACCGTGGTTCGCTCCGGTGACGGCGAATCGACGGCGAAAAGCTTTGGTGGTCGTGGTGGTAGCCCATCGTCTATGATTGATGAAATCCCAAATTGTTTGAGGGAAAATGTTCGCCTCATCAAGGGGATTCGAATGATATGTGTGGCGCCCGGTGACTCGACGTGACGACGCCGGAATTTTAGAGAGAAGATGGCGGTGAAATATTGGGCGTACCTATGGATTTCAAGGGTGCCGTGGTGACGCGTCTGGAGGAATTTCACGACACGAACACTATGGCTGGACCGGTCGTACGACGGTGAATCGAACAGTGGTAGTTGTGACGGCAGACGCGCCGGCGTTCGGCCGGCCGGTGGCAGCGGCGAAGGGGTGGGGGTGGGGTTGTTAGTTTATATAATAATAATAATAATAATGATAATATATTTTTTTTAATTTTAAATTATTTTTTTAAAATCTAACGGTTGAAATTAATTGATTAGATCTAACGATCAGTATTTGATCAAAGAAGATCCAACGGTCATTAAAATAAGAAATAATATATATTAAGTAAAGGTATAACGGTCATTTTCTAAAAAATTAACGTTGTTAGTTGGATTTAACGGAGAGGGGGCGATTGAGCTGAATTTTACAAATACAGGTGGGCTTTTAGCCTATTCTCATAACAAGAGGGTTGTTTTTGCATACTTTTTAAAACACAGGGAGGTTTTATGCATTTTGTCCGTTAATAATGTAAAAAATAGATTAATTTATAACGACCGTTGTAACGGCACCTCCTATCGCGCCTTTTTTTGGTAATAAGAAATCTTGGTAACGGCTTGCTTGAAAGTCGTTACAATTTGTAACGGCTGTTGTATTGTAATAGGTATGAGAGACCGTTACAATAGTAGTTCAATTGCAAAAAATGCATTTAGACCTGTTTTTGGAACTGTTACATTAAATTTGATTTAATAATTATTGAAATGGTCTTTATAACACACATAAAATGTTAACATGGACCAACATAACTATTGTAAATTTATACAATATTTAAATGTATAACAATAAAAAATTTCAAAGCATGCCCATTAAAAAAAACTCAATACGACGAATTAACCAAAAATAATTTCAAAGTCAGTAGCCCATTGTTCTATGTCATGTAAGCTTATTATCGATCAACACAGAGGTAAGTGTTGTCAAACAACAATCAATTTCAAACGAATTAACAACAATCAAAATACAATCAAAAAAAGATAAATTGTGCAATCTAATCTCATGCTGATTTGCAATCTAATCACTGATAATTTTCTCCAGCACTTAAGACTTGATTACTGTTGGTTATTCCTTTCCTTTTTTCCATTAACGCTTTGTACCAATCCGGATAACCATGAATCTCAAAGCAATTGCTCTTAAGGTGTCCTGTTTTTCCACATTCATCACAATACATATTGTTGCTTTTCGGACTGTGTCTTCTTTCTTTGTGTGAATCTTTGATTAAAAGTCCTCCTACTTTCTTTAACTTGCATGACCATGGTTTGTGTTGTGCTAACAATCTCATAATTAACTTCTCTTTGCTTCTCAACCCTTAAAGTCGTAGAGTAATCCTTGTTAACATTTGGTAAGGGTTCCATGAGCAAGATTTGATTCCTAACGTGATCATAACTATCATGTAACCCCATCAAAAATTGCATTAATTGATTGGAAAAATTCACTTCAGCCAAGGCCTTAGACGCCTTACATTCACACTGAGGCACAGGTGTAAGACAATTGAGTTCATCCCATAACCTTTTCAGTTTAGCATAATATGCAGAAGCAGTCAAGTTCCCTTGTGAAATAGATGCTATTTCTTTCTGTATTTGATATATCAAGTGCCCGTTACTTTCACCAAGATGATTTTCTAGTTCAACCCACAATTCCCTAACTGAATTGATGTATAAAAACCTCTCAACAATATCCTTGGATGTAGAGTTAAGTATCTAAGAAGTGACCATATAGTCATTTCTTACCCATTGTTCATAGTCTTCTGAATCTTACCCATTGGTCAAAAGCAACTAACTAAAATTGGCTATGTAAAGGTGCTAATTTACTAAAGAAAACGCACTAATTATTACAGCAACTTTATCTCAAAACAAATGCGAGTAAGCTAATAAAACTGAAACCCCCACTAATAAAAGCGTTAGTGCTACTGCAATGAGTAGCAACTTCAACTAAACATAACTACTCTTCGACGTCTCTGCAACTGTTACTGCTGCAGCTCTCTGTAGCTGAGTTTGAGCTGAGAATTCTTCAAATATTATCAAATTTGTCCTCTAGGACTAATTGAATTCTTGCATTCAACAATTCTTAGTAAAAGAATACATAAAGAAAAGGGTGCAAGATTAGAAAAACGAACTTAAAACAAAGAAAAGCGGCCCAAGAAATAATTACACTGCGATTTTCAAAAGATGGGAGTGGTTGATCTTGTAAAGTAGCAGGTTTTTTTCTCCATGGAAATTGTGTGAGAATGTATACAGAGGATTATGTGGAGAAAGCAAAGGAGTGAATAATTGAGGAGACTAGTGACGCTCTGTATCTCTCTCTCTGTCACATACACTCCCTATCATATATTTTCTCCTTTTCTCTCACTACCCGTTTAGATCATCAAGACGTCATAAGATAACTAACGTATAAATTAATTTTTTCATATCGTCTGAACCATATTAGTTTAAGAGTGCATAAATGAGAAAAAAAAAATTAAAGCTATCAGTAATTTTAAATGATGTTAGTCATATTCGTATATTGAGGGAGTTCAACAAAAACAACGATACCTAACCAGGTAATGCTCAAATAATAAAGTTAAGATTTCAAAATTTGAGATTATTTGTTAGTTGTTGAAAAATTACTTCTAATTAATATAATTACAAACTTGAGCCATCCAATTCTTTTTTTTTTTTTTTTTCCATAAGGTGTTTTCGAGTCGGATCGAGACTACTTCCGACTCTAATTTGTTATTCTTGTTGTGTAAAAATATTTTGCACAGGATGATGTATAAATATGAAACTTCTTGCTCAATAATCGATCTACATGTATTAATGCAATAGAATTTTACATCGTTGCGCTGACCATTGGAATAGCTTGAGCTATCCATTGCACGCTTCCGATTGTAACTCAAAACTCAACGGAGAAGTAACGATGAAAAAGCTCTTGGGGTGCTACATCTTTGAGCTATCATGCAGTAATTTTAGTCCATTTGCTCATAGTGTTCATCGTATGCCATTGCGTACAATCAGGAAAAGCTCTTGTGTTGAGAACTTGAGATCGTCTTCAATAGCGTTAGGTGTTATACGGCAAGCCATTTCCCTCAAGTATGTCGACTTCCAATCGCAACCTTTCGATCTAGTGTCAGCCTGTAGAAATCAAAAAGAAAAGAATGAGAAAAACATGCAATCTCTCTACATACTCGTCCATGAAGGCTGAGGCGTTTAGAGTCTTTATTTGGTTTGGTATGTGCTTACTTTAATAACCTCATGTTCCTAAGAGCTGTGTGGGCGTTCAAAAGATTGTTGTAAGAAATTTAAATTCTAAACTAAACACACATTGGCTGGCTCAAAGGATGCACCTTGACAACATTTAAAACCAAATGATAACCTATGTAACTACACATTTCTCTCTCACTTTTCTTACTGAATATAAGTCCATGCTCCTATTTGTTTCCTCTATGTCAATTTTTTTCTCATATCTGAAAATCAAGTAAAGTTTGATGCCATTGCATTTTCCCTTTGTAAACTTTATAAACCAAAGTCCCCCGATTTCTATTATTAAAGCTCTACGTTCTCACTATTATAATCTAGAAAGAGTGGGAATACAATCTTTTGAGGCCTTAGAGAATACTGCGGATGCAAGTTGGAGAGTTGAAGCCTAAATTGGAGAACAATTCTCCATTGATGTTGCAAATTTATTCTCAATTATTCTTGTGTTAAGTTCTGTTCCAAGATTTGCTTTTTCAGAATTTTTTTGTTGTCATACATTTGAAATTTTGTACAAATTTTACACCACACCATATTTATTCATGTTATTGACAGATAAGTTTGCAAGTGCCCCACAACAAAGTTTGCTAGAAAATCGCTATTGTACAAACCACAACTTATTTTACTTGTAAACATCAATAATAAAACAACATATACTAAAATATCGAACGGTCGTCTACATGCCAATTTAATTAATTTATTTTTCAAATAGGTGTATATTTATACTGGCAGATGTTAACATAGTTAATAATGTCTCTTGTTAATTAGCGTCTTCAAAAACTTATAAGACAATTAATAAAAATGTGACATTTTAGCCATTTAATCAACTGAATGATTTTGAAGTACTTTTTATGATTATAAAAAGCAATTCATATTTAGTTTCATTACAACAAAAATAAAATATGGTTTTGAAAATCGACACATTTCATATTATGCACTTAGAGAAAAAGAATTATCACATAGATTTTATACTTCATTACTTATATATTTAGAGATACAGATATATAGAGATTTTTTTAAAAAAAAATAAATAAATTGTGCAATCTAATCTCATGCTGATTTGAAAACAAAAGAGTTGATGGTGGAAGAACATTTTTTCAAATACTAGCAATTGGACAAAATTCATGCATATGCAAGTAAAAAGCTTGTAGTAAATTCACTATTTTAGAAAACAAAAGCATTTCATAAGACAAAACAAATTTGTGAAATATAAACTATAGTTAATTCCTCAAATGCAAATCATATGATTTCTCATGCATGAGACTATTATAGTTACCAAAACTCCATGTTCTTTAAAATCATTTCAAAATTTTGCAAATTATATATATTGACAAAGAAGTACCAATTACCAAATCTAGGTGGGAAAAGATTAAAATTGGCATGTAGACGACCATCCTATATTTTTATATAGTGCTCCATTATCAAAGTTCACAAATAAAACAGTACATGATTGAACAATAAAGATTTTCCAACAAAATTTTATGTGAAATACCTGCAAAGTCGTAGATGTCAATGGCATGAATAAACATGATACTTGTGTATAATTATACAAAATGATAAATAAATGACATCAAAAAATTCCAATGCAAACCCATGAACAAAACCCAACACAACGAACAAACCAAGATAAATTTACAAAAACAAATGGAGGTTCGTTCTTCAATTTAACACTCAACTCTATACTTGCATCCTCATACTCTAATTTGCCCCAAAAATTGCAATTCCTATCTCTTCCAAATTACAACGATGATAACGTTGAACTTTTCACAGAAACCAGACAGAGCTTTAGGTTTTGAAGTTTACAAAGTATAAAAGCAATGGTTTCACCTTTATCTTGACTTTCAAATATGGCAAAAGAATTGACAGAGAAGAATGAATAGAAAACATAGACTTACTTTTCAGTTAGAAAAATAGAAAGAGAAAAATATAGCCACACCAGCCACCATTAAGCTCTAAATATTGTCAAAATACATACTTGTTGTAGCCCATGTGTGATTCAGTTTAGAATTTAAATTTCCTACTCAATCCTTTTGATTCCACACAATTCTTAAGAATATGAGATTACTTTAGTTCGCACAAAATTGACAAACCAAATTTAGACTCCAACCCTCAGCCTTCTAATAAACGAGTGTAGATCACCTATACTCACTCACATGCTTCACTTATACAATCGAATAAATGCATGTTACACAAAGTACCGAAAAACGATTTCTCATGAAAGTTGATAGCCTTCTGTAATTGCATGCTATATGTGTTATGACTCGCCAAAAAAAAAAAGAACAGATATTGCCTTCATATCATATAGTATGCATTAAGACAGAATTGTAAAGAAACTGAGATATGAAAATTATTGGGTGCCACAGTGCCCGACTGTGACTGAGATCATTGCTCATAGCATTCTCCAGTCGAAAGGCATAAACATGGCAAAAGTGCTTTACGACCAAGAAACCTGTCTAGATGCACTTAAAAAAGCATGCTCTGTCGGCCCATCAATTCGGCCAGAATTTTAAACTCAAACCGAAAGACAACATACAGATGGCCCTTAGAGTCCAATATATATACACACACATATAAAGTTAGGAGATAGGCTGAAATTGATGTTAACAAGGATAATAGTAGGAAATAAAAACTTACTTATGGCTCAGAAAGTGACACATATGTTGATTATTTTGGAACGGAAAGAACGTAAAAAACAGCAGCCAAGCTTCACATGACAATAGCCATCTTGATAGAGAGAAAAATCCATTAATGAAATTAAAGCTCTTAAGTCAAGAGAATGAAATAATATTACTTAAGTTCAATGTTAGGCGAACAGATTTTCTATCTAATACACCAATCAAACAAATTAAGCACATTCATAAGGTAATTTCTCCAATACTACCAATAAAAATTCTTCTTCAAGATTAGATAAATGATGGTTCTAGAGTAAGTCAATGTAATTACTGATAGTAGAGGTAGTTTGCATGTTTTGACTATTCTTGTATCAGTCTAATTATCCTTATTAATAAATGCCTACAAACATATGCGTTAGAAACCTTCACTTCACCATTATCCACCATGCTTATTTTAGCCTACCAACCAAACTTTAATTTTGTTTTTACTTTTATGCTTCTTTGAAGAAACCACGTAATAAGAATTTCCGAAGACGAATAGAATTAGTACCCGAGCTCGCTTCTTCTCCTCTTCCTTATGTTGTCTAGCATGTTTGTAATCCTCCAGTATCGATATCAACCGCGCCTGCTTGTAAAAATTCAGAATTCTATTAGCCAATTTCTCTTAACCATTAGTAAAGTGTTTTAAAACTGGGAAAAACTTTTAATAGCTCACCCCAAGAAATAGTTTCTGTTTCTCATCCTCCCATGCTAGCGTCTTGCTAATTAGATTGTCAACCATAACTGAAAAGCGCAGCTTGTTACCTACCTCCACAAATACAATCTCACCTAATGCAAGGAAAGACACCAACAGCCCTGAGGCCTACCTGGAATCTTATTAACCATAATTCTGGCTCGCTCTGCACGCTTCAGATTTATGTGTGCGCCCCTTCCATCACTATAACGGTTATCATCCTGACATTCAAAAATAAGAGACGTTAGAAAATGCTAGAAATGGAAACTCTTGTACCTGAATATGGAGAAATTACAACTCTTCCTTACGAATCACTGATCTTTAAATAACTAACGTTCCCATAAGGAAATAATGATTAAATCATTGTCATTTTTGGCTTACTTGATTATAATCTTCAAGCCACTTTTCCTCATCACAGGCAGAAAGCCACCTGTCTATCTTATCGATTATGTCTTTACGGCTCAAAGCTTCATCTTTGGCTTTACATATTTGCGCTTCAACATTAATCTCACATGGATCCACCAAACCTGCAGAGAATCAAGTTCCCAGCATCTAACTTGACTAAGAATCAACAAGACACGAGATGGGGACACCCGTACACAAAAGTACATCTCTTGTAGTCGAGATTAGTTACCAGAGTCTATCAAAGCATTGGTTTTATCAGCAGCGGTGCTTGGATCAGGTTGAATATGAGTTCTACGGCATATAATCTCTAACTCTCACCTCTTCTTCATAACAAGTTCCTTCAACCTGCTTGCTTTCATTTTTGTGAGCCTCTCGACCTCTGCTGATACCTGTCGGAGTTAACACTACAGATTGGTCAACTACTCATATGGGAAGGGAGCAGTACAGTTAGGGATTTTATGTTGCCGCTGTACCCGTTCAATCAACTCTAATGAAAGAGCGTCTTGGTTGCACAATTTCTGATTCCGAGGAACCAAGAACAGAAGTAATTCTCAAGAAGCAGACCTTGTCTTCCTTTGGTGTATCCATCAAGTTCCATAGTTCAAATAGGGATCCAGCTACATCTTTAAGCTGCAACCACCATAGTTTTCAATGAACAAGTAAATGAAAAATAAACATAAGATTATCGAGATGCACAATACCTTTTGTAGACGAAATTTTCTTTCTGTTTTCAACCCCAGGATAGCCTGATCAAGCCCCTCTAATATGCTGTTACTGATATTTGTCACAAGTTCCATGCATGATCCATGCAAGCTTGGATGGACATCACTCACTGTTTTGCCAAAATCCAAGCTTAGGAAACTGGTCAAAGTATGCACTTCATTCACATAATCCAAAACTTTTTGGAGGATTTCAGACTACAAACCAAATCCACGGCCTGCTCACTTGCCACCAGTTTAAAAAAAGAACACAATCACCAAATATTCATATAAGACCTAGAAGCATTAGGTCATCAATAAGAGAGAAGGCTAGCAAACATGTCTATATAATCAAGTACACAGAAAACAAGACCTCGATGACCATGAAAATCACAGGTGGAGGACTGAAATTCTTCAACCATAAAATCATTTCGAGAGCTATATATAATCTAAAAAATTTGCCAAGAGCCAACTTCGTCCACAATCAATGGCAGTTGGCCCATAGAACATGGTTTTAGTGCTAGCGTAACCATTGATTAGCATTAAGAACAAGTGAAATTGGCAAAACGTCACATACATGACTGAAAGAACAAGTGCAAAATGTACAATTCAATTGTAAATTGGCTTTCAGATTTCACACATTATGAATTAGTTACATATGATAAGCTTTAAGAATGATTGAAAAATATAAAGTAAGGTAATTAGTCACCTGGTGATACAATGAAAGTGCCATCTTCTTCATTTTTCCCAGAAGTTCTAGAGGCAATGGAGCCTGACAATAGAAAACACTAGAATACTTCCTTCATTTTTGTAATACAACCACAAGGCACCAGCAATATCATATTTAATTCACCGCAACCAAAAAGACAAAAAAGAACCATATCATATTCTGGTTGGCCCATCGGTTGGGCAAGTACTGATTGGTTTAAGAAGTTTAATCACAGTCCAACCAGAAATTTTAAGTTGAGATCAAATTGGGGTAACAGAGAGTGGATGGCGGCACTTAAATTTCAGTTAATAACATATAATCATTATGACAGGAGATAGGAGAAATTGACCGCTAAAACACGGGGGAAGTCTGATTGTAGAAACGCCGCCTTGAAAGAAAGAAAACCAAAACCTTCCAAGAAAAAAAATAAATTCAAGAACAAACAAGAAACCGTGTAATCAAGATTGTGAGTGCAGGCAATATGTATAAATGCAATTCCTGGACAAATGGCATGAATCTTGAGCAAGACCGGATCGAACAAATTTGTTATGCAATGGGAAAATTGTGTGAACTCATGCTTCCTGAACTAATTATACAAGAACCCTTGCAAAAGCAAAGTACCTTTTTAGGTAATAATCCGAGAAATTCAAGAGAACCCATGTAGTAGTTCCTTGAAACAATTAGCCAAAACCTCCAAGAAAAAGAAAAAAATTCAAGAGTAAATAAGAAACCGTGTAATCAAGAAGTACCTAAACGTAAATAAGAAATCGTGGAATCAAGAAGTACCTAAAGATGGAGGCCCGAGGGCGGTCGCAGCACGAGAACGGCGGAGGTGGCTGCCTGAGAACGCGTCGCCATTAGAGCAGGGGCTTTTCTCTTGAACTCTCTCGATTTTGCACTCTCTCGATTTCTTTATGTTTTGTTCAAAATTCTCTTACGGTACAAATTTCAGTTGGGCCCAACGGTAAAAAACTTATTATTATTATTTTTACTTTAATTTATAATGATAACAAAATTAATTCATTTGCTTGAAAATTTAAATTATTACCCAATTGAAAAATGGTTGAATAATAATTATAAAATATAAAATAATATATTCAAATAATAAAATTATGAAATTCAAATGCAAATTTTTTGGAGTGAGTAAGAGGAATTACAAAAATTGCGAAAAATATGGTAAAATGAATATATTAAAGTTTTTTGGTTAAGAATAAAATAGAATTTTTTGGATAAATAACAAAAATAGTGAACTACTAGCCATGTGCTACTATAATTAAATTCTTACTAAATTTTATTTCCAGGAAATAATTAGCATTCATTTTTAACAGCAATATATAAGTTTCAATGAGGTTACAAAATTTGTTCATCTACTTTATTATAAAAAAACAAAAAAAACCCTTTGTCGTGCCAAATTTATCCTTGAATTCACTTTTTTCTCTAAAATTTTTTTATTAGAATAGTAATTTTAATTTTTTTAATAATTTTATAATTATAATTTTTTTTCTCTCACCCAATGCTCCATTATTTCTCTCACATCAAACTTCTCCATATTTTTTTTTTATTAAATTAACAATCATAATATATTTTTTCTCTGTTGCGTGATGTTTCTTTCCTCTAACAAACTTTTTGTCTTTCTCACTCTCACGCCATGATTGTTGTTTTCACAAAAAAAGAATCTCTTAATCTGATATCATGACTTTTTTAATGCTTGCGAGAAGCGCGTGCAGCAACGATTAATTTATTAATACATAAACTCAAATAATTACTGCAATTTGAGTGTTATATTTATTGTTAGTCCTCTCAACCATAAATTTATTGATTCAATTACAATTTATCAATTTAACATATTAAAAATGAATGAATCCACATATCCACTTAATTATAAGTGGCTAGCTATACATTTTTACAAAAAATGGTTTACAAGTTACTCTTCAAAAAAATTATTTTATAGTAACAGCTTTTTAAACGGCCAAGTTAATAATGTAAAAAAAAGATTAATTTATAACGACCGTTGTAACGGCACCTCCTATCGCGGCTTTTTTTGGTAATAAGAAATCTTTGTAACGGCTTGCTTGAAAGTCGTTACAATTTGTAACGGTTGTTGTATTGTAATAGGTATGAGAGACCGTTACAATAGTAGTTCGATTGCAAAAAATACATTTAGACCTGTTTTTGGAACTGTTACATTAAATTTGATTTAATAATTATTGAAATGGTCTTTATAACACACATAAAATGTTAACATGGACAAAATGCATAAAACCCCCCTGTGTTTTAAAAAGTCTGCAAAAACAACCCTCTTGTTATGAGAATAGGCTAAAAGCCCCCTCCTATTTTGTTTTAGTCAGCAAAAAAATCTCATTCTATTAGAAACTAACGGGAGGTGGAGAAACGCGCGTCTGCTGCGTTTGTAGTGTTTTTCTGCGATTTAAGTTGATATTTAATGACTTTTTGAACCAAAATATCCCCCTATGGGTCTATATAATATGCAAAGGGGTTTTTTGCTTGTTTTGTGTCTTCTTTTGCCATTTCTCACCCTAAAAAAAAAATAAGTGTTAAATTTTGCCATATTAAATTTAAGTTTAAATTCAAAGAATTTTATATTTGTTAATTGTTAAATCCAAAATTATTTTAATTAATTAAAATATATGTTTAATTACAGTAATTGTCATTGTAATGTATTCTTAATTAGTTAAAATAATTAATTATTGTAATTATTTAAAATATTCTTAATTAACTAAAATATATTTTAATTAATATAATTAAAATTAATTAAAAAATTAAAAAAAAAAAAAGAAGAAGAAGTCAGACGGCGAAGCATTCGCGGTGCTCAGCGATCGGAAAACTGAAATGCATGTATAGAGTTGACGAAAATCAGTGGGAGGGGGCTCATTCGATTCGCAAGAAGGAGACGAAGCGATTGGTGGTGGTCCACGACCGTGGTTCGCTCCGGTGACGGCGAATCGACGGCGAAAAGCTTTGGTGGTCGTGGTGGTAGCCCATCGTCTATGATTGATGAAATCCCAAATTGTTTGAGGGAAAATGTTCGCCTCATCAAGGGGATTCGAATGATATGTGTGGCGCCCGGTGACTCGACGTGACGACGCCGGAATTTTAGAGAGAAGATGGCGGTGAAATATTGGGCGTACCTATGGATTTCAAGGGTGCCGTGGTGACGCGTCTGGAGGAATTTCACGACACGAACACTATGGCTGGACCGGTCGTACGACGGTGAATCGAACAGTGGTAGTTGTGACGGCAGACGCGCCGGCGTTCGGCCGGCCGGTGGCAGCGGCGAAGGGGTGGGGGTGGGGTTGTTAGTTTATATAATAATAATAATAATAATGATAATATATTTTTTTTAATTTTAAATTATTTTTTTAAAATCTAACGGTTGAAATTAATTGATTAGATCTAACGATCAGTATTTGATCAAAGAAGATCCAACGGTCATTAAAATAAGAAATAATATATATTAAGTAAAGGTATAACGGTCATTTTCTAAAAAATTAACGTTGTTAGTTGGATTTAACGGAGAGGGGGCGATTGAGCTGAATTTTACAAATACAGGTGGGCTTTTAGCCTATTCTCATAACAAGAGGGTTGTTTTTGCATACTTTTTAAAACACAGGGAGGTTTTATGCATTTTGTCCGTTAATAATGTAAAAAATAGATTAATTTATAACGACCGTTGTAACGGCACCTCCTATCGCGCCTTTTTTTGGTAATAAGAAATCTTGGTAACGGCTTGCTTGAAAGTCGTTACAATTTGTAACGGCTGTTGTATTGTAATAGGTATGAGAGACCGTTACAATAGTAGTTCAATTGCAAAAAATGCATTTAGACCTGTTTTTGGAACTGTTACATTAAATTTGATTTAATAATTATTGAAATGGTCTTTATAACACACATAAAATGTTAACATGGACCAACATAACTATTGTAAATTTATACAATATTTAAATGTATAACAATAAAAAATTTCAAAGCATGCCCATTAAAAAAAACTCAATACGACGAATTAACCAAAAATAATTTCAAAGTCAGTAGCCCATTGTTCTATGTCATGTAAGCTTATTATCGATCAACACAGAGGTAAGTGTTGTCAAACAACAATCAATTTCAAACGAATTAACAACAATCAAAATACAATCAAAAAAAGATAAATTGTGCAATCTAATCTCATGCTGATTTGCAATCTAATCACTGATAATTTTCTCCAGCACTTAAGACTTGATTACTGTTGGTTATTCCTTTCCTTTTTTCCATTAACGCTTTGTACCAATCCGGATAACCATGAATCTCAAAGCAATTGCTCTTAAGGTGTCCTGTTTTTCCACATTCATCACAATACATATTGTTGCTTTTCGGACTGTGTCTTCTTTCTTTGTGTGAATCTTTGATTAAAAGTCCTCCTACTTTCTTTAACTTGCATGACCATGGTTTGTGTTGTGCTAACAATCTCATAATTAACTTCTCTTTGCTTCTCAACCCTTAAAGTCGTAGAGTAATCCTTGTTAACATTTGGTAAGGGTTCCATGAGCAAGATTTGATTCCTAACGTGATCATAACTATCATGTAACCCCATCAAAAATTGCATTAATTGATTGGAAAAATTCACTTCAGCCAAGGCCTTAGACGCCTTACATTCACACTGAGGCACAGGTGTAAGACAATTGAGTTCATCCCATAACCTTTTCAGTTTAGCATAATATGCAGAAGCAGTCAAGTTCCCTTGTGAAATAGATGCTATTTCTTTCTGTATTTGATATATCAAGTGCCCGTTACTTTCACCAAGATGATTTTCTAGTTCAACCCACAATTCCCTAACTGAATTGATGTATAAAAACCTCTCAACAATATCCTTGGATGTAGAGTTAAGTATCTAAGAAGTGACCATATAGTCATTTCTTACCCATTGTTCATAGTCTTCTGAATCTTACCCATTGGTCAAAAGCAACTAACTAAAATTGGCTATGTAAAGGTGCTAATTTACTAAAGAAAACGCACTAATTATTACAGCAACTTTATCTCAAAACAAATGCGAGTAAGCTAATAAAACTGAAACCCCCACTAATAAAAGCGTTAGTGCTACTGCAATGAGTAGCAACTTCAACTAAACATAACTACTCTTCGACGTCTCTGCAACTGTTACTGCTGCAGCTCTCTGTAGCTGAGTTTGAGCTGAGAATTCTTCAAATATTATCAAATTTGTCCTCTAGGACTAATTGAATTCTTGCATTCAACAATTCTTAGTAAAAGAATACATAAAGAAAAGGGTGCAAGATTAGAAAAACGAACTTAAAACAAAGAAAAGCGGCCCAAGAAATAATTACACTGCGATTTTCAAAAGATGGGAGTGGTTGATCTTGTAAAGTAGCAGGTTTTTTTCTCCATGGAAATTGTGTGAGAATGTATACAGAGGATTATGTGGAGAAAGCAAAGGAGTGAATAATTGAGGAGACTAGTGACGCTCTGTATCTCTCTCTCTGTCACATACACTCCCTATCATATATTTTCTCCTTTTCTCTCACTACCCGTTTAGATCATCAAGACGTCATAAGATAACTAACGTATAAATTAATTTTTTCATATCGTCTGAACCATATTAGTTTAAGAGTGCATAAATGAGAAAAAAAAAATTAAAGCTATCAGTAATTTTAAATGATGTTAGTCATATTCGTATATTGAGGGAGTTCAACAAAAACAACGATACCTAACCAGGTAATGCTCAAATAATAAAGTTAAGATTTCAAAATTTGAGATTATTTGTTAGTTGTTGAAAAATTACTTCTAATTAATATAATTACAAACTTGAGCCATCCAATTCTTTTTTTTTTTTTTTTTCCATAAGGTGTTTTCGAGTCGGATCGAGACTACTTCCGACTCTAATTTGTTATTCTTGTTGTGTAAAAATATTTTGCACAGGATGATGTATAAATATGAAACTTCTTGCTCAATAATCGATCTACATGTATTAATGCAATAGAATTTTACATCGTTGCGCTGACCATTGGAATAGCTTGAGCTATCCATTGCACGCTTCCGATTGTAACTCAAAACTCAACGGAGAAGTAACGATGAAAAAGCTCTTGGGGTGCTACATCTTTGAGCTATCATGCAGTAATTTTAGTCCATTTGCTCATAGTGTTCATCGTATGCCATTGCGTACAATCAGGAAAAGCTCTTGTGTTGAGAACTTGAGATCGTCTTCAATAGCGTTAGGTGTTATACGGCAAGCCATTTCCCTCAAGTATGTCGACTTCCAATCGCAACCTTTCGATCTAGTGTCAGCCTGTAGAAATCAAAAAGAAAAGAATGAGAAAAACATGCAATCTCTCTACATACTCGTCCATGAAGGCTGAGGCGTTTAGAGTCTTTATTTGGTTTGGTATGTGCTTACTTTAATAACCTCATGTTCCTAAGAGCTGTGTGGGCGTTCAAAAGATTGTTGTAAGAAATTTAAATTCTAAACTAAACACACATTGGCTGGCTCAAAGGATGCACCTTGACAACATTTAAAACCAAATGATAACCTATGTAACTACACATTTCTCTCTCACTTTTCTTACTGAATATAAGTCCATGCTCCTATTTGTTTCCTCTATGTCAATTTTTTTCTCATATCTGAAAATCAAGTAAAGTTTGATGCCATTGCATTTTCCCTTTGTAAACTTTATAAACCAAAGTCCCCCGATTTCTATTATTAAAGCTCTACGTTCTCACTATTATAATCTAGAAAGAGTGGGAATACAATCTTTTGAGGCCTTAGAGAATACTGCGGATGCAAGTTGGAGAGTTGAAGCCTAAATTGGAGAACAATTCTCCATTGATGTTGCAAATTTATTCTCAATTATTCTTGTGTTAAGTTCTGTTCCAAGATTTGCTTTTTCAGAATTTTTTTGTTGTCATACATTTGAAATTTTGTACAAATTTTACACCACACCATATTTATTCATGTTATTGACAGATAAGTTTGCAAGTGCCCCACAACAAAGTTTGCTAGAAAATCGCTATTGTACAAACCACAACTTATTTTACTTGTAAACATCAATAATAAAACAACATATACTAAAATATCGAACGGTCGTCTACATGCCAATTTAATTAATTTATTTTTCAAATAGGTGTATATTTATACTGGCAGATGTTAACATAGTTAATAATGTCTCTTGTTAATTAGCGTCTTCAAAAACTTATAAGACAATTAATAAAAATGTGACATTTTAGCCATTTAATCAACTGAATGATTTTGAAGTACTTTTTATGATTATAAAAAGCAATTCATATTTAGTTTCATTACAACAAAAATAAAATATGGTTTTGAAAAT
Source organism: Sesamum indicum (assembly GCF_026168435.1). Lineage (NCBI taxonomy): Eukaryota > Viridiplantae > Streptophyta > Magnoliopsida > Lamiales > Pedaliaceae > Sesamum > Sesamum indicum. The sequence continues at coordinate 15,722,407 of NC_142667.1, forward strand.
CGACACATTTCATATTATGCACTTAGAGAAAAAGAATTATCACATAGATTTTATACTTCATTACTTATATATTTAGAGATACAGATATATAGAGATTTTTTTAAAAAAAAATAAATAAATTGTGCAATCTAATCTCATGCTGATTTGAAAACAAAAGAGTTGATGGTGGAAGAACATTTTTTCAAATACTAGCAATTGGACAAAATTCATGCATATGCAAGTAAAAAGCTTGTAGTAAATTCACTATTTTAGAAAACAAAAGCATTTCATAAGACAAAACAAATTTGTGAAATATAAACTATAGTTAATTCCTCAAATGCAAATCATATGATTTCTCATGCATGAGACTATTATAGTTACCAAAACTCCATGTTCTTTAAAATCATTTCAAAATTTTGCAAATTATATATATTGACAAAGAAGTACCAATTACCAAATCTAGGTGGGAAAAGATTAAAATTGGCATGTAGACGACCATCCTATATTTTTATATAGTGCTCCATTATCAAAGTTCACAAATAAAACAGTACATGATTGAACAATAAAGATTTTCCAACAAAATTTTATGTGAAATACCTGCAAAGTCGTAGATGTCAATGGCATGAATAAACATGATACTTGTGTATAATTATACAAAATGATAAATAAATGACATCAAAAAATTCCAATGCAAACCCATGAACAAAACCCAACACAACGAACAAACCAAGATAAATTTACAAAAACAAATGGAGGTTCGTTCTTCAATTTAACACTCAACTCTATACTTGCATCCTCATACTCTAATTTGCCCCAAAAATTGCAATTCCTATCTCTTCCAAATTACAACGATGATAACGTTGAACTTTTCACAGAAACCAGACAGAGCTTTAGGTTTTGAAGTTTACAAAGTATAAAAGCAATGGTTTCACCTTTATCTTGACTTTCAAATATGGCAAAAGAATTGACAGAGAAGAATGAATAGAAAACATAGACTTACTTTTCAGTTAGAAAAATAGAAAGAGAAAAATATAGCCACACCAGCCACCATTAAGCTCTAAATATTGTCAAAATACATACTTGTTGTAGCCCATGTGTGATTCAGTTTAGAATTTAAATTTCCTACTCAATCCTTTTGATTCCACACAATTCTTAAGAATATGAGATTACTTTAGTTCGCACAAAATTGACAAACCAAATTTAGACTCCAACCCTCAGCCTTCTAATAAACGAGTGTAGATCACCTATACTCACTCACATGCTTCACTTATACAATCGAATAAATGCATGTTACACAAAGTACCGAAAAACGATTTCTCATGAAAGTTGATAGCCTTCTGTAATTGCATGCTATATGTGTTATGACTCGCCAAAAAAAAAAAGAACAGATATTGCCTTCATATCATATAGTATGCATTAAGACAGAATTGTAAAGAAACTGAGATATGAAAATTATTGGGTGCCACAGTGCCCGCCTGTGACTGAGATCATTGCTCATAGCATTCTCCAGTCGAAAGGCATAAACATGGCAAAAGTGCTTTACGACCAAGAAACCTGTCTAGATGCACTTAAAAAAGCATGCTCTGTCGGCCCATCAATTCGGCCAGAATTTTAAACTCAAACCGAAAGACAACATACAGATGGCCCTTAGAGTCCAATATATATACACACACATATAAAGTTAGGAGATAGGCTGAAATTGATGTTAACAAGGATAATAGTAGGAAATAAAAACTTACTTATGGCTCAGAAAGTGACACATATGTTGATTATTTTGGAACGGAAAGAACGTAAAAAACAGCAGCCAAGCTTCACATGACAATAGCCATCTTGATAGAGAGAAAAATCCATTAATGAAATTAAAGCTCTTAAGTCAAGAGAATGAAATAATATTACTTAAGTTCAATGTTAGGCGAACAGATTTTCTATCTAATACACCAATCAAACAAATTAAGCACATTCATAAGGTAATTTCTCCAATACTACCAATAAAAATTCTTCTTCAAGATTAGATAAATGATGGTTCTAGAGTAAGTCAATGTAATTACTGATAGTAGAGGTAGTTTGCATGTTTTGACTATTCTTGTATCAGTCTAATTATCCTTATTAATAAATGCCTACAAACATATGCGTTAGAAACCTTCACTTCACCATTATCCACCATGCTTATTTTAGCCTACCAACCAAACTTTAATTTTGTTTTTACTTTTATGCTTCTTTGAAGAAACCACGTAATAAGAATTTCCGAAGACAAATAGAATTAGTACCCGAGCTCGCTTCTTCTCCTCTTCCTTATGTTGTCTAGCATGTTTGTAATCCTCCAGTATCGATATCAACCGCGCCTGCTTGTAAAAATTCAGAATTCTATTAGCCAATTTCTCTTAACCATTAGTAAAGTGTTTTAAAACTGGGAAAAACTTTTAATAGCTCACCCCAAGAAATAGTTTCTGTTTCTCATCCTCCCATGCTAGCGTCTTGCTAATTAGATTGTCAACCATAACTGAAAAGCGCAGCTTGTTACCTACCTCCACAAATACAATCTCACCTAATGCAAGGAAAGACACCAACAGCCCTGAGGCCTACCTGGAATCTTATTAACCATAATTCTGGCTCGCTCTGCACGCTTCAGATTTATGTGTGCGCCCCTTCCAGCACTATAACGGTTATCATCCTGACATTCAAAAATAAGAGACGTTAGAAAATGCTAGAAATGGAAACTCTTGTACCTGAATATGGAGAAATTACAACTCTTCCTTACGAATCACTGATCTTTAAATAACTAACGTTCCCATAAGGAAATAATGATTAAATCATTGTCATTTTTGGCTTACTTGATTATAATCTTCAAGCCACTTTTCCTCATCACAGGCAGAAAGCCACCTGTCTATCTTATCGATTATGTCTTTACGGCTCAAAGCTTCATCTTTGGCTTTACATATTTGCGCTTCAACATTAATCTCACATGGATCCACCAAACCTGCAGAGAATCAAGTTCCCAGCATCTAACTTGACTAAGAATCAACAAGACACGAGATGGGGACACCCGTACACAAAAGTACATCTCTTGTAGTCGAGATTAGTTACCAGAGTCTATCAAAGCATTGGTTTTATCAGCAGCGGTGCTTGGATCAGGTTGAATATGAGTTCTACGGCATATAATCTCTAACTCTCACCTCTTCTTCATAACAAGTTCCTTCAACCTGCTTGCTTTCATTTTTGTGAGCCTCTCGACCTCTGCTGATACCTGTCGGAGTTAACACTACAGATTGGTCAACTACTCATATGGGAAGGGAGCAGTACAGTTAGGGATTTTATGTTGCCGCTGTACCCGTTCAATCAACTCTAATGAAAGAGCGTCTTGGTTGCACAATTTCTGATTCCGAGGAACCAAGAACAGAAGTAATTCTCAAGAAGCAGACCTTGTCTTCCTTTGGTGTATCCATCAAGTTCCATAGTTCAAATAGGGATCCAGCTACATCTTTAAGCTGCAACCACCATAGTTTTCAATGAACAAGTAAATGAAAAATAAACATAAGATTATCGAGATGCACAATACCTTTTGTAGACGAAATTTTCTTTCTGTTTTCAACCCCAGGATAGCCTGATCAAGCCCCTCTAATATGCTGTTACTGATATTTGTCACAAGTTCCATGCATGATCCATGCAAGCTTGGATGGACATCACTCACTGTTTTGCCAAAATCCAAGCTTAGGAAACTGGTCAAAGTATGCACTTCATTCACATAATCCAAAACTTTTTGGAGGATTTCAGACTACAAACCAAATCCACGGCCTGCTCACTTGCCACCAGTTTAAAAAAAGAACACAATCACCAAATATTCATATAAGACCTAGAAGCATTAGGTCATCAATAAGAGAGAAGGCTAGCAAACATGTCTATATAATCAAGTACACAGAAAACAAGACCTCGATGACCATGAAAATCACAGGTGGAGGACTGAAATTCTTCAACCATAAAATCATTTCGAGAGCTATATATAATCTAAAAAATTTGCCAAGAGCCAACTTCGTCCACAATCAATGGCAGTTGGCCCATAGAACATGGTTTTAGTGCTAGCGTAACCATTGATTAGCATTAAGAACAAGTGAAATTGGCAAAACGTCACATACATGACTGAAAGAACAAGTGCAAAATGTACAATTCAATTGTAAATTGGCTTTCAGATTTCACACATTATGAATTAGTTACATATGATAAGCTTTAAGAATGATTGAAAAATATAAAGTAAGGTAATTAGTCACCTGGTGATACAATGAAAGTGCCATCTTCTTCATTTTTCCCAGAAGTTCTAGAGGCAATGGAGCCTGACAATAGAAAACACTAGAATACTTCCTTCATTTTTGTAATACAACCACAAGGCACCAGCAATATCATATTTAATTCACCGCAACCAAAAAGACAAAAAAGAACCATATCATATTCTGGTTGGCCCATCGGTTGGGCAAGTACTGATTGGTTTAAGAAGTTTAATCACAGTCCAACCAGAAATTTTAAGTTGAGATCAAATTGGGGTAACAGAGAGTGGATGGCGGCACTTAAATTTCAGTTAATAACATATAATCATTATGACAGGAGATAGGAGAAATTGACCGCTAAAACACGGGGGAAGTCTGATTGTAGAAACGCCGCCTTGAAAGAAAGAAAACCAAAACCTTCCAAGAAAAAAAATAAATTCAAGAACAAACAAGAAACCGTGTAATCAAGATTGTGAGTGCAGGCAATATGTATAAATGCAATTCCTGGACAAATGGCATGAATCTTGAGCAAGACCGGATCGAACAAATTTGTTATGCAATGGGAAAATTGTGTGAACTCATGCTTCCTGAACTAATTATAAAAGAACCCTTGCAAAAGCAAAGTACCTTTTTAGGTAATAATCCGAGAAATTCAAGAGAACCCATGTAGTAGTTCCTTGAAACAATTAGCCAAAACCTCCAAGAAAAAGAAAAAAATTCAAGAGTAAATAAGAAACCGTGTAATCAAGAAGTACCTAAACGTAAATAAGAAATCGTGGAATCAAGAAGTACCTAAAGATGGAGGCCCGAGGGCGGTCGCAGCACGAGAACGGCGGAGGTGGCTGCCTGAGAACGCGTCGCCATTAGAGCAGGGGCTTTTCTCTTGAACTCTCTCGATTTCTTTATGTTTTTTTCAAAATTCTCTTACCTGATGTTGTAAAAAAATTGGGCTGGGGCCTATCTCCAACGGTACAAATTTCAGTTGGGCCCAACGGTAAAAAACTTATTATTATTATTTTTACTTTAGTTTATAATGATAACAAAATTAATTCATTTGCTTGAAAATTTAAATTATTACCCAATTGAAAAATGGTCGAATAGTAATTATAAAATATAAAATAATATATTCAAATAATAAAATTATGAAATTCAAATGCAAATCTTTTCGAGTGAGTAAGAGGAATTACAAAAATCGCAAATAATATGGTAAAATGAATATATTAAAGTTTTTTGGTTAAGAATAAAATAGAATTTTTTGGATAAATAACAAAAATAGTGAACTATTAGCCATGTGCTACTATAATTAAATCCTTACTAAATTTTATTTCCAGGAAATAATTAGCATTCATTTTTAACAGCAATATATACGTTTCCATGAGTTTACAAAATTTGTTCATCTACATTATTATAAAAAAACAAAAAAAACCATTTGTCGTGCCAAATTTACCCTTGAATTCACTTTTTTCTCTAAAATTTTTTTATTAGAATAGTAAATTTATTTTTTTTAATAATTTTATAATTATAATCCATTGTTTCTCTCACATCAAACTTCTCCATATTTTTTTTATTAAATTAAAATCATAACATATTTTTTCTCTGTTGCGTGACGTTTCTTTCATCTAACAAACTTTTTGTCTTTCTCACTCTCACGCCATGATTGTTGTTTTTTCAAAAAAAGAATCTCTTAATCTTATATCATGATTTTTTTTTAATGCTTGCTAGAAGCGCGTGCAGCAGCGATTAATTTATTAATACATAAACTCAAATAATTACTGCAATTTGAGTGTTATATTTATTGTTAGTCCTCTCACTATAAAAATCTTAGTCGAGCACATACGATTTATACGTAATTCATCGTAACGAATATATGGGATGCTACCCCTATATTCTTTATAGTATTAAAGGGGGGAACTCAATCACTTGGGTACAAAACTTTTCTATGAAAGATCTCATATTCAAATTTTGAGTTGGATGTGTTCGTGAATGTAATAAATAAATAAACCTACCTTCTTCATATATATACTATTAGGTGTATTTTTATTTCTTAAAAAAAATGATGTTATTTTAGGTGGGAAGTGGTTTATGAGCTATGCGCAAGATGTAAATTACCCCTAATTATTTCGCTTAACGGTGCTTTGGCCATCCGAAAGTTAGGTCATGCATCATTTTCTAGTGGAAAATGAGTTAGATTGCATCGTTATTTGTGACAGAGGAATTATAAATTAGGGTGGAAACTGCTCTTTTTTTTTTTTTTTTTTTTTGTCCTTTTACAATTTCACGATGAAAAATAGATAATTGAGATATTTATAGGCTGGGTGCAGAATGCAAGTAAACCAGTCTTGTGGGGAATTCTATTTTTTGGATAATTTGTCGGGTAAATTATGGTCGAGCTCCCATATAATTTGTTATAATTATTAATATTTTTTTATTATTTAAAAAATATCAATACCTCTATTAACAATATTCGTCCAATAATTTATCTGTTTTGTTAATTTTCATACAAAATTTAAATACCATAAATACTCTTTTTAAAACTTGAATTATAATTTTAAATACTTTTAGAATCTTATATGTATGTTTTTAATTATAATATCCTTCCAATATCAAATTTTTATATATTTTTTACACTAACATCCATCCAACATTTATTTTATATATATATATATATATATTTTTTTTTTTTAATTTTGAGTAAAAATAAAGGGTTAGTAAGGAAAGAGGTGACATTTTATCTTAACGTTAAAGAATTTTATAATTATGTCACGTATAAGATTATTAATAATTTTTTCAAAGAGAAAATATTTATAATTATATCAATTTTAATCGTAATTCGATATAATTTATCCTAATTTGGCCTCAATTGGATGAAATTTTACCGGAAAAAGCGGAGGGTGCCTTTTGCCATGCTAGTGCAATTTCAGGGCGCATTATGCTATTATCAGTTTTTAAGGGTGCAATTTGGTAGGGCGAAAAAGTTGCGAGGCAAAAGGAGTAAAGTATTAGTCCATAACATAAGCGCAATTTCTGTATATTTTGCTGTGTCGGCCATTCCCGTTTCCTCTCGGTTTCCACATACTTTCAACCCCTTTACAAATCACGCACGCGATACATGATTTAATCGCTGTTCTATCGATCCCCGCAGATCCGATCCATACCCCCACCTACCGACGCCCCGCCGTATCCGATTCCCGATTCAACATCGTATGGCGGCCTCGCGGCGGCTCCGGGACCTCCAATCGCAGCCGGGCAACAAGATCTGCGTCGACTGCTCCCAGAAAAACCCCCAGTGGGCTTCGGTATCTTATGGCGTTTTCATGTGTCTCGAGTGCTCTGGAAAACACCGCGGACTCGGCGTCCACATCTCCTTCGTCCGATCCGTGACCATGGATGCCTGGTCTGAGATCCAGTTAAAGAAAATGGAATTCGGAGGAAACGAAAAGTTCAATAGTTTCATTGCTCAGTACGGAATCCCTAAGGAAACAGATATCGTCGCGAAATACCATACGAATGCCGCATCAGTTTATCGTGATCGCATCCAGGCGCTTGCCGAGGGCAAATCCTGGCGCGATCCTCCCGTCGTAAAGGAAACCTTGAAATCGAATGGCAATGTTAGGAACAATTATGGTAGTAAGCCTCCGTTGAGCGGTGGCAGTGGTGTAAATGGTAATGTAGGGTGGGATAGTTGGGAGAGTTTGGATGATGGAGGGTATTCTGGCAATAATTCGAGTAACAACCTTAGGAGGAATAACACGGTAGGGGATTTTAGGAACTCCGGAAACGGAGACAGTGCTCCAACAAGGTCGAGGTCCACGCAGGATATATATTCGCGGGCGCAGTTGGAGGAGTCGGCTGCTAATAAGGAGAGCTTCTTTGCTAGGAAGATGGCGGAGAATGAATCCCGGCCGGAGGGGCTTCCGCCCTCTCAAGGTGGGAAGTATGTTGGATTTGGATCGAGTCCAGCACCGGCCCCCAGGAAAAATTCCGAGGGGGATGTCCTTTCAGTTGTTTCTCAGGTGATTCGCATGCAATTTTTGTTTTCATGTATGCCTTCTGTACAATGTATTGATTTGTTGCATCATTGTTGATATTGTCTTGCATATGTAGGGATTTGGTAGGTTATCTTTGGTAGCTGCATCTGCTGCGCAGTCTGCTGCAAGTGCTGTTCAAGCTGGGACTAAAGAGTTAACATCCAGGGTAGGTCCATGTCTGGTTTCCTGTGTTCTGATAGAGATGTCCTGATTCTGCTTTCTAAATAGACAATGCAATATTCATGTAGAAGGGTAATCTGGTCATTCCTATGTGCATTTGATGTTCTTCCCATTGTTTTTTTAACTGTGTTATGCTTATTTTTATGTGCATGTTTTTTGACGTAACTCATATAATTGAATAATGTTAGTACCTAAGATACATGAAGCCAGAGTGCAGGTGGTACTGAAATACATATCCCATGCAAAGTTTGACAGTTTCAGAAGCAGCAAGTTTACGCTTTTTGGGGGTAATGTGGAACTAGAGAACTGAAAATAGCTCTTCTCCACAAATCATTCTTCCTCAAACTTATTTTCTCAATATTTTATGTTCCCGGATGTAAATAGTAAGTATTGATGGATGCATTGTGTCCTACAATCAGGGTAGAGGTTTAGCAAGGTCTTGAGTTCTACCACATGCTAGAAATTATATATTCACAGAGCTGGTTTAACTTTGTTTTCGATCTACTGTGATATGCAACTTTAGGCAAGAGTTTGCTTCAAATTCTGTTTGTATCTTATCTTGGACCTGATGGGGTTAGGGGCAAAGTTTTGCAAATGATTCCTTTCATGTCTTGTTTTTTATCCGTCAAGTTTCTCCTTGTTATCTGCATCTTTTAAGCATGATATTAGCAATTATTTCTTCATCACAATGATTGTGGATCTTCTGATCTGTTTGTGCCTTGATGAATGTGTATACTGTTATTTTTATAGCCCTAAGCTGCAGAATCAGACCTCATATAAAATAGATAGATCACATAGGTGGTTATGCGAATTGGAAGTTTCCAGGCATGTACTCTCTGGTAACCCTCCCTCGAGCAAAATAATATCGTATGTGTCCTTGCATAAAAATTGGACTGCATGTATTGATTTCTAAATTTTGAGTCATCGTCCTTTACCTACGACATATTTGTGTCAAACTACTATAACTTAGGAAACAAAAGAGATTTTGATTCAGATCTTCGCATGTGACATGCACTTTCCACGTTGGGAAAATGGATAACTCTGTACATGTGCAGTCGGCTTAAAAATCTTTACTTGTGGTGACTTAAAACTTTAATACATAGCTCTTACACTAATATATTGAGATATGCAGCATCAATTGTGGTTCGCATAATTTCAAGTGATGGCAGCATATGATAGTACATTTCAGTACAGATTACCTCATGATAGGGCAGCAATAATGTACAAAATTTTCTCTTTTTCAGGTGAAAGAGGGGGGCTATGATCACAAGGTCAACGAAACTGTCAATGTTGTGACTGCAAAGACGTCAGAGATTGGCCAAAAGACATGGGGGCTTATGAGAGGGGTAATGGCTTTGGCCACCCAGAAGGTCGAGGAGTACACAAAAGAAGGCTCTGGCTGGAAAAATGATAATTGGCAGCGGAAAGAAAGTAATAGTAATGGTTACTATCAGGAGTTTGGACAGGAGTCTAAAGGATGGAATTCTGCTGCTGCATCTCAACCACCTTCATCAGGACGGCAGGTTGCCTCTGTTAGCTCCAGTTCTTGGGATGATTGGGACACCAAAGACAGCAGGAAACAAGAGCCACCAGAGGGGAAAACAACCCAGGATGTAGATAGCTGGGCAGGCTGGGATGATGCTAAAGATGATGGATATGATAATTCATACCACAGTGCATCTGATTATCGTAAGACAACGAGTATAAATGGAAAATCAGATGCCAAGTGGACTGAGGGGGGTTTCCTCTGAGGTTAGCTTAGTCGATAAATGTAAAATTGTCTGTATTCAGCCTGCAAAGTGCTCATTAAACCAAACTGTTTTTCATGTTATGAGGACCTTCTTTTACCTTCTGATTTTCAATAGAGACTACATTCGGATTTGTAATCACTTTAATTGTTTTTGACAGTTACTGTCATCGTGTTTACAGAACTACAGTTTGAGACAATCAAATTAAGATATGATCTGAAGAAAAATATGTCATGGTTTAGTTTATATTTTTCTAATGATGATATCTATTGTGCTGCGTATCCTGTTGATTTTACTGTAACAGTTAGCTTATTGAAATGGTGAAAGAATGATTCGAATTTCAAACACATTTAACAAGATGGGAAACAGCAGGTTTAGGTGAGGACTTGGGACGTTTGCGTTGTGTTTTGAAAATAAAGATAGAAAAATAGAGATAAGTTAGTGTGTGTTGAAAATAGATGATATGTTTGGATTTGTGTTTGGGGGTAATTTAAAATATTTTAAAATAAATGGTGTAGGTTTGATGTTGGGATTTGGGAGATAAAAATCACTGTTCATTGTCAAATCATATATTTTTATATATAATTTTATATATAAATATGTATATATATAAATATTTTATGTTTAATGTTGTATTTTTGGGAGATAAAAATTACTGTTTATTGTCAAATCATGTCTGTTTTATATTATATATATATATATATATATTATATATGTAAAGTTGAAAATCAAAAAAACACGCATATAAGGTGTAAAAACACAAAAACAAACATTCGGTGTGTTTTATCTTGTCTCGAAAAATGCAAAGAGTGGAATCCAAACAAAGCCTTGTAGTCTGAGGATGATGATCAGTGTTTGACATTTTATACCGTTTCTTTACTTCACTTTTTACGTTTAAATTCTTTTCAGGAGTGAAGATCCTAGTCGATTAGTTGTTTATACTATTCAGAGGATATATAAATATAGAGCAACAAGTAGTTCGTATAAGTGGATTGTACTGTGATGGATCTATTCATTTTTTATTGGGTAAATTGTATAATACTCATATATTTTGGTGAAATAGTGCGAAATATTTTTCTGTTAATTGTATAAACAAAAAATAAATATTTAAAAAAATTAGTCTCTGTAAGAAACCTAACAGAGAGTGTTTGATCCTCACCTCTTAGCTAGTGGGTTTTTTTTCGCCTTTTTTGGGATTTGGAGTGTGTAAATGTCTGTTTTGCCATTTTTCACATTTAAATATATTTTTAAATAATTTATTTATATTATTCTTTTATTTAAATATATTTTATTATTTTTATTATAATTGTTGAATAATTTAAATTATTTATTGAGTTCAAATATATTATAATAAGTTGTATCTATTTATGAAACACATTAGTACAAATATAAAAACACCAAAAAAATATATAACATTTTTAAAAATTAAAATTTTAAATTCACAAAACACTATACAAATTTAATATACTAAAATTTACTTTTCAACATAAGAATTTATATGAAATATGAAAGTCATTTATAATAATGGTATATTATTAATTAAATTAAATTATTATTTAATTTAAATATATTTTTAATAATTTTTTTTTAAATATACTAATTAAATATCAAAATACTCAAAAATTATATCAATTATTTTAAATTATATTCTTTACAATAAATAATATTTAAATTATTTAATATTTAATGGTTGAAAAAATTAATTTCTTTAATTTCTCTTTCTTTTTCTCTATCGTCGGACACTACTTGCCTGTGGTGGCACCTTCGACGTCGCCCCTTCCAAAAGAGGCGAAGGCGACCAAACAGGGCAATAGGAGGCTGACCTCACTGTCGACAAGTAAAATTTTAAATTTAATTGAGCAATGACAAGTGTAAAATAATATATTAATGATCAATTATAATTTTTTTCTATTTATATTTTAGAATTTCTAAATTAATTTGAAATGTAAATAGTCAATTTAGTTAATATTTTAATATATATTTTTCAATTAAATCAATGGCCGACAAGTGTCAAAATAAAGTATTTTGATAAATCAAATAATGCTTGCAGTCAAATATTCAAGTCAATCAGACGGCGCCACGTGGAGCAACTGCATGTAGTTCCAATTAAATCAAGACAAATAATTTGATATTTATCTCTTTTAAAAAATTCAAATATTAAAGAGATAATGTCAAATTGACCAATCATGTCTTGCCAAATATTTGATGATTTATCTTTTTAAATTAAATTATAAAGATATAATAAAAAATGTGTTCAAGTGCACTACAACTCTAATTCGTTAACACCTATACAAAGGGGGCTCTAAAGTTAATTCAAAAACACATAGCTAGAGAACGAAGAGTCAGGCAAGCGAAGGAGGTTGAATAATTCTTTTTACGCGGTCCCTTGAGTTTAAGAATATTCAAACGCGTTCAAAGTGAAGATTGAGTTGTTCATAGAAGGTGCGCCACAAATCATAACGTTAAATTCAGGATTATAGGCACTATGTCCTCGAATTAACGTTATAAATATATAGATATATTCGCAAGAAGATTCAAGTGGCAAATTCAATTCTAAATCCTCAAAATTTAAAGTTAATACTGTATCGTTTGATTCGGTACTACGAACAAAACCTTCGCATTAATGTTATAGAAATTCAACCCAAGTCAAAAGGAGATCTACAAGAAGATTTTATTTTATATTTGTCACATATATTCTTGAAGAGAAGAATAAGAGGGTTATGTAAAGATTATACCAACTTTTATCTATTAAATACATATTTTATTTGTGATAGTTTTCTTGTATTTTGATTTTAAGATACAACAAAATTAATGCCCACACTCGCCGTTGCCACCTACAACAATATATCTATATATACTGTTGTATATTGTGTGTATATATATAATCATATAAATAAATGAAAAAAGTATATTTTAAATTACTTAAAATTTGGATAGTCCAATGTAATTTGAAAAATTACATCTAATATCCATAAAGTTGCTTTCGTCTAACAAATAAGTCCCTCTGTTAGTCAAAATTCACTACATTTGTTGACACTAATAATAAAACTGGATGAAAATCTATATGTATCCCAATTGACTTATTATGGACTTATTACATGTCAAATAAATATTTTTATGAACAAATAACCCGTATACATATTCATATAGTAATGCATGTGAGAACGTTTATATTAACCCTTATAAGAGTAGTTAATCAGAAAAAATTGATTGACTTGCAGTAAATCAGTAATAAGTCAATCGATGGTAGATATCAAATTTTATTTATTTATTTTTATCAATATCAACAAATTCAGAGAATTTCACTAACGTAGGGACCTATTTACTAGATTGAAGCAAACTTCATGGATATTAAATATAATTTTTTAAACTAAAAAAAAATTACGTGTAATTACACCAGATAATAAGATACAATTAATACATAACCAACTATCCTCCATAGTTAAGTAAAATAATTCACTATTTTTAATAAATCTTTTGTATTTATCTTACCTGGAGCTTGTTTGATTTAGAGGAAAAATATAAATAAAAAAGGTATATAACATTATTTTTGACTAGAGAAAATAAATAAATATGAAGTAAAATTAAATATATATGAAATTCATTTGAATTTGAATTTTGTTTTTGTACAAAATTAGGCATATTTCATTCTTATTTTTTGATTAATAAGTTTTTAGGTTCAATCTTTAAATTTTCAAATAATTTAAAAATATTATAATATTAACTTATTTATTTATTAATTAAAAAAAAATGACGAAACAGATTAGTTGGTACAATTACAATTTCTTCACTTGTTCACTTTCCCTTTTCTTGTAACTAAACTGAACCATAGACAATAACAGGGATGAAATTACATATTTGCCCCCGTGTTTTTTATTTTTGGACAACCCATACCCAGTTGTACACCAGCAGTTATCCACCTCAAACGTTTTTGATGGTGTCGGCTATTCGCCTATTCCTCCCCGCTATCTTATTGCCCCAACACAGACAGATCTCCTTCGAATCATATATGCGATTCATGATCTGATCACTGTTCTTCCCATTCTTCCAGATCTGATCCAATCCAATCCAATCCAAACCCTAACATACCTCATCCGGATCACCGATTCGACACCGTATGGCGTCCTCGCGTCGGCTCCGGGAGCTCCAATCACAGCCGGGCAACAAGATCTGCGTCGACTGCTCCCAAAAAAACCCCCAGTGGGCTTCCGTATCATACGGCGTTTTCATGTGTCTCGAGTGCTCCGGCAAACACCGTGGTCTCGGCGTCCACATATCCTTCGTCCGATCCGTGACCATGGATTCGTGGTCGGATATCCAGCTTAAGAAAATGGAGCTAGGAGGAAACGAGAGGTTCAATAGTTTCGTTTCCCAGTACGGAATCCCTAAAGAAACGGACATTGTCACAAAATACAATACGAAGGCGGCATCAATTTATCGTGATCGTATCCAGGCGCTTGCGGAGGGCAGACCCTGGTCTGATCCTCCCGTTGTAAAAGAGACATTGAAATCGAATAATAATGTTAGGAATACTTCTAACAGTAAGCCCCCGTTGAGTGGTGGCGGCAGTAGAAGTGGTAATGCGGGGAGTAACGCGGGTTGGGATAATTGGGATAGTTTTGATGATGGAGGATATGTAGGAAATCATTCGAGCAACAGCCTTAGGAGGAATAATACGGTGTCAGATTTTAGGAGTTCGGGGACGGGCAGTGGGCCATCCCCTTCGAAGTCTACGGAGGATATGTATTCGCGGGCAGAGTTGGAGGCATCGGCTGCTAATAAGGAGAGTTTCTTTGCGAGGAAGATGGCCGAGAACGAGTCGCGGCCGGAAGGGCTTCCCCCTTCTCAAGGTGGGAGGTATGTTGGATTTGGATCAAATCCACCACCAGTCCGGAGAAATCACTCAGAGGGGGATGTACTTACTGTTGTTACTCAGGTGAATTTGCATGCAATCGTCAGGTTCTTCTACGCTTTTTGCATAATGTTATCGATGTTTATATAATTGTTGATGTTGTCTTGCATATGTAGGGATTTGGTAGGTTGTCTATGGTAGCTGCATCCGCAGCGCAGTCGGCCGCAAATGTTGTTCAAGCTGGGACGAAAGAGTTGACTTCCAAGGTATTTCAGCTTCTATTTTTCCTATGTTTTGATAGACTTATTCTAAATCTACTTTGATAAATAGAAAATGGAATATGTAAGTTGATGGAGGTAAAACTTAGTTAATCCTATGCGCACTTTTTATTCTCCACATTTGTTTGGTGAGCCATGTCCTCTACCTTTTTCACAGTTGGGCATTATTCATGTTGAGTATTGCTAAGATGCTTGCGGTGGAAGTAAGGCAGACTGCACAGACATCCTCTGTAAATTTTGATGGTTTTGAGATCTGCTGCATCAATGTTATGATTCTAAGTGGTGTTTCAGTATAGATAACTGAAATAAGATCTATACTACAAACCATTCTTCCCAGGTTCTTAACTTTGTTTGACATTAGGGTAGATTGAAGGGGTTGACAGATATAATATGTCAGACGGATTGATTGGAAAGAGGTTTAGGATGCCCTGGAGTTCTATCAAGTTGTAGAAATGTATAGATTTAGCAGGGTGGGTCAGGCCATCTTTCTTTGTTTTGACTTGTGCTGTTTACTTGAGGAAGTTTGAATCAAATTGTGCTCATTTTTTTGTTTTGGACTTAATCTGATTGGGGCAAGGTTTTGGCATCGATTCCTTCAGTTCTTGTTTGCTCATCTTTCAAGTTTCTCCCTGATTTTCTGTATGGTTTAAGCAATTCTAACAATTTTCCACTGGCGAAATTGATTCTGGAGCTTTTGGTTCATTTTTCCTTTGATAAAAGTCTGTACTATTGTTTCTTTTTAAACCACACCGCCACAACTCAAAACAGATATAGGTCAATAGTTGGTTGGACAACTAGGCCATGTACTCTCTCTGATAACTGTTCCTCAATCAAAATATCATTTTTCTGTGCTTATACCATCTGCAACTTTGTCAAACTACTATAACAAAAGAAAGGGAATGTGGTTAAATCTTCGACTGGGAGGCACTTTCTATGTTTGAAAATGAAGAAAAACTTTGGATAGGTGTGTTCAACTAGCAACTCAAGGAAAACTTTATACATTAGAAAACTTGAGATTATTTGAAACAACAGTAGCTAATCCGTGTGGCTGTCACGCCAAAGTGTTTAAGAAATTCAAAATTGTCATGGCTTGCTTGACACCAGAGATTCCTTCATCCAGATACCTTGTGTTAACATAATAATAAGGTGTTCATCTATCTTTCTCTTTTCAGGTAAAAGATGGGGGCTATGATTACAAGGTGAATGAAACTGTCAATGTTGTGACCGCAAAGACGTCCGAGATTGGACAAAGGACATGGGGGATCATGAAAGGGGTAATGGCTTTGGCATCCCAAAAGGTTGAAGAGTTCACAAAAGAAGGCTCTGGCTGGAAGAATGACAGCTGGCAGCAGAAAGAAAGTGATACTAATGGTTACTCTCAGGAGTTTGGACCTGAGTCTAGAGGATGGAATTCTTCTGCTGGAGCACAATCTTCATCAGGTCGACAGTTTAACTCTGTTAGCCATAGTTCTTGGGATGATTGGGACACCAAAGATAGCAGGAAAGAAGAGACTCCAAAGGGCACAACATCCCAGGATGAAGATGGTTGGGCAGGCTGGGATGATGCTAAAGACGACGACGACGGATATGATAATTCGTACGACAGTAAATCTGATCAGAAGACAAAAGGTTATAATGAAAAATCAGATGCCAATTGGACTGACGGAGGGTTTATCTGAGGTTAGCATGTCTTTGAATGATTATTTGCAGATTTTTTCCCTTAATGGGAACCAATGGAAACCCAGTCTAAAGGGTTTTATAATGAAATAGTCGATCATGCAACCAAAGGGCTGCTTCTCCGTGTTGTGAAGTTATCCGCAGCAGCTGGCTACAAAATGCTCATGAAACCAGAAGGCTTGTTTTTTTTCTTGGTGTGAGGACCCTTTTTTTCCTTTCGAATTTTAAATAGGGACTACATTCGGATTTGTAATAAGTTTAATTGTTTTTTTTTTTTTTTTTGTTTCTGCTCTTACTTCTGTTGGTATCACAATACTACAGTGTGAAAAGATCAGATTCTAAGATATGATCCGACGGCAAATATAAAACGATTCGATTTAATTTTTCTACTATTTAAATTACTCGGTTTGCTAGTTAGTATTGATATATAACCTTTAGATTTTCTGGTATTTGATTTTTAATTGGCAAATGTATCAATAAAAGGATTCAATTTTATTTATAAACTCATTCTTATTATCAGAAGTGCCATTAAAGAAAATAGTGTAACTAATAAGAAATAGTAGCAGTTTTTGGGTGCATTTTTAGTTTCTTATCACCATTTGTGACTAGTGACAACATTTTTTGACTATGAAAAATGAAATGCAACAGAGTCTACGCAATTAGAGTTAACGCCTTTAAAAGTGTATATATAAGCAATGCGAGGAGCCACTCCTGCGACTGAATGGAGAAAAACCGTCGCGCCTGCAATTTGTTTTTAGAGTTCGAAGCTGGACTTTCAAAAAGAAAAAAACGGAATGAAATTAAAAAATGTAATTAATAATGGCGTCGCCCGGACTCGAACCGGAGACCTTCAGTGTGTTAGACTGACGTGATAACCAACTACACCACGACACCTTAATATTAAGATTTTGTAATTATTACTAACCTTCTAGAAAACTGCTCAAAAACCCTTCTCTGTAGAATGTAGATACACGTCTGTGGAAACGGCACACTACTTGGAGGAAATATGTCAAATCTGGACATGACGCTGGATGATATGATCAAAATGAACAAACCTTACCGGGCCGGACACCGGACGTCTGTCCAAGGACCTACCCGCCGCTTCCAGAACCGCTTCGCCAGCCGCGCCGCTCCATATTCATTCGCCAATGTCAGTTTTTAATATTTAGTATGTTCTACCGATCATGTCCATTTAAATTTTTATGCTAAATTTTGGAATCTTACTGTCTGGCTCAGGCACAGGAGACTCATTTAGATCAGGGCATGTTCGCGGCGGGGGCCGCGTTTCCCAGTGGAGGGGGGGATAAGGATCCGGCGATTGAAATCGGGACTAAGCTCCTGATTTCGAATTTGCATTGTGGGGTCTCTGATGACGACATTAAGGTAAATCTTTCGCAATATACTCGCTACCTTTAAAGTCAATGCGATTTTTTAATTTCAATATTAAGGCTTCAATTCCTTGATACAAAATGCTCCATGCAACTGCGTTAGGTTAATTCATTTTATTTGAATCACTTAAGCTTTGGTAACTAGGAAACAGCTAAAAAGTTGGAAGTTTTCTTCACTTGAATATCATTATCTTGTCTCCCACCAAACGAAAATTCTGAGGCATTATCCTCCCTTCATTATCTTTAGTTCTAAGGTAACTGACGCTTCGGATGTTCTTTTTATTATGCCCTTTGTGTTCCTTGATTACTAAATCATGATACTTACATGATCGGATAATTTTCTTTTGTTGACATATATTACAATTTTCACAATAAATACCTAGAAAAGAGGTACTTGTGAACATTGCCAGTATTCACTGAGCCAACTCCTAGTCTTTTGTGAACTTTTTTTGCTTGCTTGAAGTTGGATAATTTTACACACCATATGCCGCTAATGCATGCAGGAGATATTCTTGTGTGTCGGTGATCTGATGGGTTGTTCAGTCCATTATGATAGGAGTGGAAGATCAAAGGTATAGCAATTCAGCACAAGATGTGGTAGTTCCAGAACATCTTTGATTACTACCTCAGTTTTTAAAAGTAAGATTTTTTTCTTGTAGGGCACTGCAGAAGTAGTGTTTATTCGAAGCCAAGATGCAGAAACGGCCATCAAGAGATACAACAATGTCCAACTGGACGGAAAGCCTATGAGGATTGAGATTGTAGGGATGAACAGGGCCTTGCCTCCTCCGCTACTTCCAGCTTCACATGGCAGGTATAGGAATAACCCAAGAACCAAATAATTAAACAAGGAACTAGTTTTTCAGTTTATATTTCCACCAGACTCGACATCTGTGCTCTCTTTACAGGAACAACATTGTCGAAAGCATATCATATATCTACCCCTTCATGTTCCTTATAGTGGAATGAAATAGTCAATCTTTTTCTTGTTTATTTGGGATATAACTGATTTGATGTTTCTCATGTGAAAGAAATGCCCGACTTCAAAGAAGAAGTAATACTAGAAGACCACCCCCAGGCGCTGCTAGTGGCATGAGGAAGGATCATTGGGGTGGTAGAGGTCGTGGTGAGAAAATATCTGCAGAAGACTTGGATGCTGATTTGGAGAAGTACCTCGCAGAAGCAAAGGAAACAAGTTAGCGCAGATATCTTCCGAAAATCACAAGGCATTTGGAGAAGCACCAGCACAAGATATCAAGGATTTTATCACAGAGCAGTGCGAAAGAGCAAAGAATTCTAGTAATGTGGAGTATCTGGTAGAAACGTGCATAAACAAAGCAAACAATTTGTGGACGAGTACTGGCACTCCTTGGGTACTATATAATTTTTGGGTTTAATGCAATTTATTTATATTGCAAATGAGTAAATAATTGTCAATTGTCTCCTTGTCTTTTTTAAAATAGAGTTATTTTCCTCCCTGTTTAAATGGGTAAAATCCTTTGTCTTAAAAAATAGGAAGATAGTTTGCTATTTATGTTTCTATAGGGGGTGTTGCACATTATACATGTCAAGAGGACTGCTGCAATTTTTCCTAAAATTTTTCACGGTGTTGAGAACTTAGTGGAGAACTTATAAAAAGAAAATTGTGTCCCACAGATGCCGGCTTATTATTTTTAACTTCATGAAAAATAGATTTTTAAGTTTGAAATATCGTAGCGAATAAATTTTAATTATATAATTTGTATGATTTATTTTCATGTAAATAATCAGGAGTATTAGTCGAAGAAATTTTAATGCGTGAAAATGGCATACCAGATATTGAATTGAGATAGTCAATTTAACTGAATAAAATTAATAATTTTGAAGTTAAGTTAATTATATTTATGACATTTATATACATTTCAAAAATATATTTTTTATATATTTCATAAAATTATAATATAATATATATTTATTTATTCTTTAAGAAAATGATATTCAACAAGTTTCGATTTACCAAAGCAAAACATCGAATATTAAACCAAATTTTATGTTCGGTATTTGGTAGGGTAAAATTCATTTTAATTCCTAACTTTTAATTTTAACTTCAAAATAGTTCCTATTCTTTAACTCAATTTAAATAATCATTTGTCATTCACTTTTTATTTTAAATTACAATTTGGTCCTGCTATTTTTAAACTTAGAGAATTATAATCATTTTAATTGAAATAATTTATTGTTGGCCCTCAAATAATAAGTTGATCAACAATATATTAATATAATTTAATGAATTTATTGAAATTTTTAAATAAAAAAATTGAATAAATGAGTTGGAGAAAATAGTTTAACTAAAAAAAATAGAGCAACAATATTTAAATAAAAAACTTAAAAAACTAGAGCATAAATTAAGAAAATAAATATGCCAGCCAAAATATTGAAAAATAGGATATATAAAACTCCTTAATTCAATCCGACGTTCTTTTATTTGAAAAATTGTAGAAGTTCAATAAATTCAAAACAATTATGTTGATATGTCATTAATCAAATTATTGTCTATACTTTTACATAATTAATATCTGTCTATAATTTTTTTAATTATTTTATTAATTTGTGTTTTTCTTTCTTCTCAATTTTTATTTCTCCTTTTCTTTTCTCACTCTTTTTTTTAATAATTTCTTGTAACTTTTTTCTATTTTTTTTATTTTTATTTATCCAATTAACATAGATATTTTTAAAACAATAAGTAATTTACAAAAAAATTAAAATTAAATATGCACAAAAACCGAGTTCACGTTTAATGATAATTTTTTTCAATTAAAATGATTATTATTTTCTAAACTAATATATAACGGACGAGATTGCAATAAAAAAAATGAAGAGCGAAGCACTAAAATAGTTGAAAAGACATAAATTAACGTTGAAATCAAATATCGAGGACTAAAATAAATTTTACCCGTATTTGGTATATATTGAAATATAGATGAGGTGAATAGTATACACTATACAGACCTATAAACAATTTAATTATTGATATTTTTATTGCAAATAACAATACAAATTGGATGGCCGCGCAAAAGCAAAACAATTCTCATTTTACCGCCTCACAAAATAGCCGCTTCCAACTTCAATTTTCCCTCTCTCCCCTCACATTAAAAAACCACAATCCGCACCCCCTCTCACTAGTCACTAATACGTGTGTCTATGAGCCGTTGATGCACTCGTCATCCACGGTTCAGAAACACTCACTGCAAATCGTGCGGATCACAGTCTATAGCCGTCGATGTAGCCTTAAATCCAATGGGCCTCAATCGTTTCCACCTCCCAACGTCTCCTATATAAACCCGTCCCCCAGCCCGCACCACCCATTAACTCTGTAACTTCAAATATTTCTCTCTCTAGCTTGCAGTTTCAGATAGCAGAAGGTCAAAATGTCAGGCAGAGGAAAGGGAGGTAAAGGTTTGGGTAAGGGTGGAGCTAAACGGCACCGTAAGGTGTTGAGGGACAACATTCAGGGTATCACGAAGCCGGCTATTCGTCGTTTGGCTCGTAGGGGTGGTGTTAAGCGTATCAGTGGTCTAATCTACGAGGAGACGCGTGGTGTCCTGAAGATTTTCCTGGAGAACGTCATCCGTGATGCTGTCACCTACACCGAGCATGCTCGTCGGAAAACTGTCACTGCCATGGATGTTGTTTATGCTCTCAAGAGGCAGGGTCGTACTCTTTACGGTTTCGGTGGTTAAGGTGCTAGGGTTAGGTGTACTTGGTGTAAATGCTATGTCGCAATGGGGTTGTAGAAGTTCAGAGATTAATTTCTGTTTCCGATCTATCTCAGATCTTAAGTTTGTATTGAAGCGAAATGAAAATTTTGAATTTTCTGTCAGCTGTGTCTTCGTCTGTTTCCATTGACAACGTGGTGGCTGAATTATAGTTTCGTGGTTCTCATTATTGATCTTTTCTAAATTAATCGGCATATATGTGTTAGCTTTAGATATTTTATTTGCTTTCCTGAATGTTTAGTTTATTTATTGGGCTGAAGATTTCTCTATTTTGTTTTAATGTAACCGAAATGGGCAACATCACAACCTACTTTTAAATTTATAATGACCTCAAGCTATGATCGTTAGCATTTAATGTGGAAAATAATGTATTTCTCATTTTAAATTATACGTTTTTCGTTTTATATTTTCTTGTACTCTACGAAGTGTGCAGATCTACTGTTTGAATCCGGCAATTGAAGAAACTCGAGAAAAAGGTGGTTGCCCAATTTGTTCAACAACTTCAGCAGCATGCGCCAGCCTTCCGTCCAATTAGGGGTTAACTACAGATACCTGCCTTAATCCGCATTCTTCTTGGAGGTACGATTACCACGATATTTTTTGTTGTGATTACGTGCGATCGTGAGAGAAATCTTGAAATTTGGTTCCTGAACTAACCTTTGAATTGAATATTACTTATTTTTCTTAAATAATTTGAGTTTCAAACCAGCTATCACAGCTATGGTGCAGCATTGATAAATGTGAAAATGCTTTACTAGCTTTTTAGTATATTTGGGACTAATTAGAGGAATGGGATTATGTTTGATGAATGACAGCATAAGACAATGAACTTAATTTGTGGACCTAAGGCAATATCCAGTACATCCTGAAGATGGTTACATACTTCACAAGTATGTTATATGTTTCTTCGTCTAATATGTTGATATGTCGGAAGGAGTATTCTTTGTCAAGGTCATGTTCTGCTTCTGCTGTAAATTGAAAATAAAAATAATTTGAAATCTTGCAATGATACATCTAATCCCGTTTGTTCACCTGGTTTGTTTTTGGTTTTTTGTACAGATGACTGATCTGGTTTTGGGTTTCTTTGCCAACTATCTTGGTGTCGTAATGGGCGACCCTGGATATGAAGACAACTCAAGAGCTTCTCCCGATTTGCATCTGTAGGCCAAGCCAAAGTGTTGCTCATGTTATCTCAAGTTTTAGTTTTTTCTCTCAGATTTTTGAATAAAAAAACTGATGTAGATGTGAGACAATTAATCTAACCGTAAACGTTTATGGATAATCTTGCAAAATAGCACATATGGCATATAGAGAACTTTTCTTCTCCATTAGGATTTTGTCTTTTGCTTCTATGGCGGCTTTAATGCTTTTTTGTTCCAGTACCGTACAGGCATTTCTCTCTGATTTGGTGAAATCTCGACTCCAAAAAATAGCATTGGGTGGACTCATCATTGTCTTCAAAGAAAATACTATGCTTGATTGTAGTTGGATTTCCACCAGTGCCCCTTAACATATGCTTTTGATGTTGATATCCCCAGACATTGGAGACTAGTCTCTGAAATTTCTATTGCATCCATACATTTGAGCAAGGATTGTTAACAAAGAAACCCGTTGAATTCCTCCCATTTGGACAAAAATCCGATCAGCTTCTGGTAGCAAGAAGTATGGAAAGGCAGTACATAAAATCTGGCTCCGACTTTGCATCTGCCACTAAATTCTTGAGTTTATGGACAAGGCTTCCAAGTGGAGATAACTTTGTTGCTGTCTAGAGGGCGCAAGGCCTACTTTAGTACCCATCAAGCCAGGCCGAAATTGCAGAGTGGACTGCAGTCTGATGCACCAAAATTGTGTGGGGATTACCAAGTTATAAACCGCATCCCAAGGTAACCACAAAACAAAAGGACATCTTAGTCTTGTACTTCAGTTTCTATCATACCCCCATAGTTTGGTTTCTGGAAACCAACTCGGTTGCAGACAGAAAGAACTTGAGAGGCAAAAGAGCCCAATACCTAATAATCACAAGTTTTCTGGAAACCAAGTCTCTCCAACTAACCTTTGCTTTGTGAGCGAGTCCGAGGAAGAAATCTGAGTCGGTGGAGAACTGTATTTCCTGCTTCTTTGAGCTGGCCGACTTCCTCCTCATAGCTTGACTACTTCCAGTGACACTTTCTGCAACATTTATAATGCCATTTGGAAATGAATGTCAAGTAAATATAATCATTGATTATTGCTGAAGTCTATATAAGAAGAAAAAGGCTGTGTTAAAGCAGCGGCATCCAGCATTTCGAGCCAACAACTTCAGCTTCTAAGACACCTGCCCGTCACCGACTCATCATGACAGTAAGTACAACAAAGATGAGACAAGGTAACAAAAATAATCCTCCTGCAACTACAGTAAGTAGCATTTCCAAAGATCACGGGAACCAAGTAAGAAGATTTAGTTAACACCATATAAGATCACTGCAAGTCCATATCTTCTTTGAGATACATGATGGATCTCAACATTGGACTCAACCAATGGGTGTCAACCTACATAAAAGCTGTGCAATTTGAGTGATGTGTAAATTTACTGTTGATTACCCTTGCAAAGTAGGGAAAAATTAGTATGCAAATAGCTTTTGAAGGAAAGAATGACTTTAAGAAATCTAATGAAAATGTTTGCCCATTTTCATTTGAATATAACATAAGGATAACAGCACCGCGATCATGCAGATGAAAGAAAGTGTTAGAATCTCAATAGCAAAACCTGCAACCAGCTTTATGACTATAAAGATACTACCAGTTAGTCTTTCACACATGATATCAGCATTGAGTATTAATTAATTGTCAAATTTAGATTTCAAGTACCTGTACCGTTTGGAGTTGTGTCGGCCTGAGTAGATGCATCTGCTTTGCTCGCACCAGAAACATTCCCCTTAAACAAATCCATTACATTGGATTCAGAAAAGCAGCTTTTACTAAATTTTAGTTTGGGCTGCACATTGTTCTTCTCAGTCTCTACTCTAGCAGCGGAACGTGTTAATCTTGCTGGATAATAATGCTTTTCCGTGTTTTCAGAAATGGTCCCCTTCTGAGAGTCAACTTTAACAGCAATTCCATCTTTTCTTAAGAGGCTTTTATCATTCTCAGCAGAACATATTCCTGTCTCATCATCAGGTGAAGCTACTGATTTCTGGCTATCTGATAAACAATTTTCTGCAGAAGTATCTAATTCATCACATTTAGTTTGCATATTATCATCTTCCAAATTAGAATCATTGACTTCAATTTTCTCTGCTTCATCGATGGTTGGGTGAACAAGCTTTTGTAGTTTGGAAGATCCTGTCTCCATAGTGTTGGTTATCTGAGTAGATTCATGCATTCCAGAATTTCTTCGACTTTGTGCACTGGTTAACCTTATTCCTGAAGGCTGAGTTATCTTCTTATCTAAATCCTTGTTTTTCTTTTCCGTCCCATTTACTTGTACTCTGGAAGACACATTAGAAAATTCAACTATTTGAGGGGCACTTGATGTTGGGAAGAGCGTCTTCATGATGCTTCGATAACTTGGACTTTTCCCTCCTAATGTAGCCGATACTTTTACCGAAACATTATCTGTATTTGATGAAAAATCAACAGAGAAGATGACACAGTGTTTGCTCCCACACATTAATTTGACGGAGCTATGCTTGTCGGTAATATATTCTTCCTCCACATTGCTCTTGACTGAAAGTGCTGCACTTTGGGGAAATTTTGATCTTAATGAAGCAAGAGCTGCACGAGCAGCAAGAGAACTGAGAGGTGACTTGCTTTCTGTTAACTCCTGTTTAATTGGTGGAATAGCAGCAGCATTTCCCAATACTGTCTTCATAGACTGTTTTCTCACACTCTCAGTATCACATGGGTCTTTTACAGATGCATGAATTACCTTGCCACGGCTTTTTGTCCTTTGAGATCAACTGCATGAAGAAAGCTTCATTCAAATTATCATAAACATGAAAAACCCACATCATTGATTTGCAAAGTGCAACAATGTCAAACCCTTGACAGAATCTTGCATTTAAACCTGTAAACCACCTTACAAGATCCAATCTAATGAGTTTGACCACACCCAATTAAATCTTACATTTATATCAAAACTTAAGCGATTCTGCAAAATGGAATCATTGTACAAGTTGCAGTCTTGCGCTTCTGAGCCCCCACCAACGTTCACTGGTCAGTGATGGCAAAATTAATGTCCTGTTGCCAACTAGTAGAAGAGCTTGGTCATTCAACTAGTTTGGCAATGAGCAATTGGGATGTTTGTTTTCTTCCAGCTCCAACTTCACTTCTCGTCAAAGAAGACAATAATAGATTCATCCCACTATGATTATGAAGCTGTGCAGTAATATGATCTTTTATAATATTCCAT
The DNA here is from genome assembly GCF_026168435.1 of Sesamum indicum. Lineage (NCBI taxonomy): Eukaryota > Viridiplantae > Streptophyta > Magnoliopsida > Lamiales > Pedaliaceae > Sesamum > Sesamum indicum. The sequence continues at coordinate 15,748,938 of NC_142667.1, forward strand.
GCCAAGGTAGCATTCACATACTAACAACGATTTGCTGAATCTTTACATGATTGATTGAGAAAAATGGATTCATGATTATCACCTTCGAGCCCGTAAAGAAAGTTATTACGAGTTTTCTTTTGAGGAACAGTTGTTGGATTGCTTATCTCCTTTATTTGTTTTTCCAGCAGCAAATTAATATCCATTTCCCAGTTCAAACTGTCAGAAATTGTTGAATGTGACAATGTGTCTAAACCATTTGAGGATTCCAGCATGCTGAAGAAGGTAGAAATGGTTGGACTTGTTCTTTAGTAGGTCTGTCCAATGACTTCACTTAGGAATTTGGCCCAATTATGCAGAATTGTTAAGCTTGTCGAAAGGTGTTTTCTAGAATATGGATTGATGGAAACAAAATCTATGATAGTGTTTGAGACAGATGCACTAAATTATACTAAACTCTGATTTTTGTTCGCATATTCAAATTAATGAATATGGTTAAGTATTTTTCTAAAAAAGAAGAGTTAGAGCGGGTGGAGCATGAAATGTAGAACATACTAATAATATTTGCTTTAACATTTTCCTCTCATATATAAAAGTAAGTATTTTTTGGCATCCACAGAAAAAAAAAGAAAAAATCAGAATAAGGAAGGAAGAGGGAAAAGGGCCGTGGTCGGCAACACGGTATTAACCAATCAAAAACCTCCATCCGCGGAAGAAGTGGAATAAATCCATCACCGTTAAATACTTTTCCGCATCCAATCGTAGGGCTGCCATACAATTAGGGTTTTCGAACATTCTGGAATGCGAAAACCAACACAACAGCCTGAGCACCACTTCACTATAAATATTTTCAAGTTCTCGCTCTCCTCTCCGCTCAACTAACCCTAGTTGTATAATCTTGTTAAATTTTACATTATTTTTTCTCTTTGCGAAATTCTCTCGCCGATTCAGATCCAGGCCTAGAAAGCAATGGCTGGAAAAGGAGAAGGCCCAGCGATCGGAATTGATCTTGGAACGACGTACTCGTGCGTCGGCGTTTGGCAGCACGACCGTGTGGAAATTATTGCCAATGATCAGGGTAACAGAACCACGCCATCATATGTCGGTTTCACAGACACCGAGAGGCTTATCGGCGACGCTGCTAAGAATCAGGTTGCTATGAACCCGACGAACACTGTTTTCGGTAAGATACCTTCGCCGCTGTTGGTTTATTTGCGTGGCAATGTGATCGTTGTATTATCTCTGTTTCTATTAGATCTATGTCAGCTTAGCAGATCTAATTTATGATTACTCTTATTAGATCTATGTCGTGTTATTCTGATGTTCGACTTTTTAAGCTCTATTTTATTGAGAGTTCTAGTAGATCTGGTTTCTCGTATTATTGATCTTTCACTTTTTTACGTTTTAAGTATTAGTGGTTCCTCACTTTGGTGAAAAGTATTGATTCTATAACACTAGATGATGTATTGCTCTAGACATAAACTTTGGCTTATGTAGAGCAGTTATTCGATCTAGTTGAGGTTTTTAACGATGTTGCATGTAAGGATTGCATAATTTTGTATTAGCTCGTTGTTCGTGTTATATAATCCTTCTATAAGTTCTATCTGCCCCACACTCAATTATGGGACTTCTATTTGAGTATTAACTTCGTGTGGCTGTTTTGCTGATCCTTCACAAAGTTTATTATTACCTCAACTATACGTGAGACTTTTCGCATATAGTTACTATCTGATTATCTTAGTTTTTTTTTCAATTGTTCTAACCGATGTTTCCTCGATTAACTTATGTGGTTGTTTCTCTGGTTTCATCCGTACTCCTGTCTTGGTAATGTTAACACAGATCTGATGGCTGATGCTGTCTCATGTTAATTTGTTGATCTTTAAAGGGTTACAGCTATGAACAAACCTAATACTAATATTGGTAGTTCTTTTTAGCACCTTGAGTATTAACTCTACTAATAATGAGTTAAGGCCACTAATTGTTTTTTAGTAGACAGTTTAGTGGTTTCTGACGAGTTAGATCTGCAATGCGACAGATGGGGATAATATTCTTTTGTATATCTAAATTGTGGTGTTGCAATGAGAGGTTCCCTGCATATCTTGATAATTTGGGTGTTGGTTGCATCTCTGTTTGCTCCTTTTCCTTGCAATTATTAATTCCTTGTACATGGTTGACCTTGAAATTAATGATTTTTTCTTCTTGTTTGGCTGTTTGTCTTGTATAGATGCAAAGAGGTTGATTGGAAGAAGATTCACTGATGCATCAGTGCAGAGTGACATTAAGTTGTGGCCCTTCAAGGTCATTCCCGGACCTGGTGACAAGCCCATGATTGTTGTGAACTACAAGGGTGAAGAGAAGCAATTTGCTGCTGAGGAAATCTCTTCCATGGTTTTGATGAAAATGAGGGAAATTGCAGAAGCGTACCTTGGTTCAACTGTGAAGAATGCTGTGGTCACTGTCCCAGCATACTTCAATGACTCTCAGAGGCAGGCTACCAAGGATGCTGGTGTAATTGCTGGTCTTAATGTGATGCGTATCATCAATGAGCCTACAGCTGCAGCCATTGCTTATGGTCTTGACAAGAAAGCAACCAGCGTTGGCGAGAAGAATGTCTTGATTTTTGATCTAGGTGGTGGTACTTTTGATGTTTCTCTTCTGACCATTGAGGAGGGTATCTTCGAGGTGAAGGCCACTGCTGGTGACACTCACCTTGGGGGTGAAGACTTTGACAACAGAATGGTGAATCACTTTGTTCAGGAATTTAAGAGGAAGCACAAGAAAGATATCAGTGGTAACCCAAGGGCTTTGAGGAGATTGAGAACTGCTTGTGAGAGGGCGAAGAGGACCCTCTCATCCACTGCCCAAACCACCATTGAGATTGACTCACTTTATGAGGGTATTGATTTCTACTCCACCATCACACGTGCCAGATTTGAGGAACTTAACATGGACTTGTTCAGGAAGTGTATGGAGCCAGTTGAGAAGTGTTTGAGGGATGCCAAGATGGACAAGAGCACTGTCCATGATGTTGTCCTTGTTGGTGGTTCCACGAGGATTCCCAAGGTCCAGCAATTATTGCAGGACTTTTTCAATGGAAAGGAACTCTGCAAGAGTATTAACCCTGATGAGGCTGTTGCATATGGTGCTGCAGTTCAGGCTGCTATTTTAAGTGGTGAGGGTAATGAGAAGGTTCAGGACCTCTTACTTCTGGATGTCACTCCTCTCTCCCTTGGTCTGGAAACAGCTGGTGGTGTCATGACTGTGTTGATTCCCAGGAACACCACCATCCCTACCAAGAAGGAACAGGTCTTCTCTACTTACTCGGACAACCAGCCTGGTGTGTTGATTCAGGTATATGAAGGAGAGAGAACAAGGACCAGGGACAACAACTTGCTTGGAAAATTTGAGCTCTCTGGCATTCCTCCTGCACCCAGGGGAGTACCCCAAATTACAGTATGCTTTGACATTGACGCCAATGGTATCTTGAACGTGTCTGCTGAGGACAAGACCACTGGGCAGAAGAACAAAATCACAATCACCAATGACAAGGGTAGGCTCTCCAAGGAGGAGATTGAGAAGATGGTTCAGGAAGCAGAAAAGTACAAATCTGAAGATGAAGAGCACAAGAAGAAGGTTGAAGCTAAGAATGCTTTGGAGAACTATGCATACAACATGAGGAACACTGTGAAGGATGAGAAGATTGCTTCTAAGCTCCCTGCAGCTGACAAGAAGAAGATTGAAGATGCTATAGAGTCATCCATCCAATGGCTGGATGGAAACCAGCTTGCTGAGGCGGATGAGTTTGAGGACAAGATGAAGGAGCTGGAGAGCATTTGCAACCCCATAATTGCAAAGATGTATCAGGGTGCAGGTGGAGATGTTCCCATGGATGATGATGCTCCTGCTCCTAGTGGCAGCGGAGCTGGTCCTAAGATTGAGGAGGTTGACTAAGCACATTCCTAGCCCTTCTGGTTCTAAGATATCTTGCTTTGTTATTGTTGGATGTTTTTATTTTTTTATTTTAGAAAAAGATTGTGCTTTTTGGGAGACGGGGGGGTTATGTTGAAGGTACTCTAGTTAGATGATGTGTTCCTTTTGAACTATTATTTCATGGTGATCGTATCTTGCTCAACTAGTAGATCATTTTGGCATTTTGCTGATATCCTTCCTGGATTTTCTCTTTGTTTTCAATTCGGTGACTCTGGTTAAAGTTGAATCCACGAACAATCTTTCTATTTCCATCAAACTCGATATGTGAAATATGATGTGTGAGGCTTATGAACCTTTCGCCTGCAGTGTCATTAAATGGTATTGGTCTGTTTAATTGGAACTGTATGGATCTGGTTTTTACTAAAAGAATCAGTGCGAATTGGTAGAAACTAGAAATTAGGAAACTATTTCTTTTTAAAAAAACCAAAAACATGAGAAGAATTTATTTTATGAACTTCAACTTAATGTTTAACTTAATTTGTGGCCTTAATCTGAATTAAATTAATTAATATTGATTGATTTCAAGTAATTTTATTTGAAATATGTTTTTTTTTTTCAGTTTTTCTATAATATTTGGTCTTCTTAAGTTGTTATTTTTATAATATGTGACTTGATACTTGAAAATGAAGATAATGATTAATGAATTAGATTAAAAAGTAAATGGAAAATTAGTTAATGTAACATATAAAAAGTTTTAAATTTTATGTATTATTATAATAAAGTAGTTACTGTTGAATTGAAAGATTTATTTATTAACACATGTATAGTTTTTGTACTTTTTCAATTTAAAATATAATAGTAAATATATATGTAATATGTAGAAAATTTTGAGATATATGTGAGGAAAGTTTGGGTCAACCGATAGTTTTGAAACCGGTGCAATGGACCGAACAGAATAAAGTGAGCAACAATATATTTAGATGGATGATTGGATTGAAAAGAGTGTTGAATAGTGGTTCATGAATTGAAGAGCTGAGGCTTAGATGTTTGATTTCTTTATTTTGGTTAGAGACCCTGTTTTCTTATAATTGCGTTTGGTGATGCAACACCAACTTTTGACTGCCAATCCCCAACCCCAACAGCATCAGATCAGATTCAGACCAAACAGACGCTATCAGCTAAATCAGCCAACAACAAAATCTCAGAACCGAAATCAATCACATGCTCTTAAGCTTCCTTTTTCAAGCACTGCCTTGCCTTGGGCAACTCAATTATTATTAAGGACGTGGCACATAAACATTAGGTGGGGGGTTATGAGTGATAAAAATGGACCCCACCCCACTCCCTCCATTAATTAATAATAATACATTGGTCATCGGTCATTGGGTGGGGGCCATCTCAAAAATATGAGCACTCCCATATCATTTTTGCGTATGTTGTTCAAATCAATTTCGTATTTATCTATTAAGTATTACTTTTCCCAGATAGATTCATTTGTGTCGTGTGGACCATCCACTAGTTGTAGTTGCTGCCTCTAATGCCCCACCACTTATCTTTTGGCATCACCAATAGCCAATAGCCCATTCCCAATAACAGCAGTTTGGTACAATTATTCATTGAACACAGTTTTCGGCACTTTGTGAAATGAAAAAGGTCAAGTTTCAAGTGTGAATTCTATCTATCTATTATAAGCGTATCATCAGGTTTTATACATTCTACGCCTTGTACCAAAGCTGTCTTGCACGTGCGCACACCCACCAACCACCTATACTTACAACCTCTCTTTCTATGTTTTTAATTTTATATAAGTTTTATGTGAAAATAAGAATATGTTTAGATTAATTAATGATATGCTATCTTATATTTACTGTACTGTTAAATTAATATATTTTAAATAAAAATATGTATAAACAAACGTGTTTTTGCTGTAATTATTATTTCAAATATTAAATACTGAAAATGAAAATTAACAAATCAGTTAGATTTTCGTCTCATCTTATGATTTTTTTTGGATAATTACATTTACATCCCTTGATTTATAGTCTATTTATATCATTATTACCTGCACTAATCACCCCTTACTTTTTTTAAAAATTACTCACGTCCCCCTAAATATGTTAGCATCATTATACAAACTACCTTTAATTTTTTACTATTAGAGATAATTTATATAATTATGCAAAATACATGAGTAATTTGTGTTAATAAACCATAGATCAAAAAATGTAATTATCCCAATATGTAAACATGCATTTATTTGCTATGCTTCTTTCAAAAAAGTATCTCTTTTTTTTTATTATTTACAAAAAAGGCATCTAACATCAATTACAATAATAAAATATTATTAGTCATATAACAATTTTGATATGTCACATCAACAATCTATAATGGGATTAGAAAAGATGAGATGTCAGGTTATGACAACATTAGTAAAGGCAGTTGATATTCGCATCAAAAGTTTATTCACAAGAAACCTAATCAAGTGTTCATAACTGGCTTCTAAGGATAACATTGTTATGCTGCCCCTAAAGTGCACCCATAAGCCAAATATCCAAACCTTAATATACATGTGATCCTTGAAAGAATTAGACATAAAGACCCGTCAAACAACCAATTGATATAATACAAAAACATGGTCCGACTTGCATCTGCTTTTCCGAATATCACAGACTTGTTCAATATTAATGATCAAAGGTAGGATAACTGCTACATAGAAGCTTGTTATATGAGTGGTACATCCAAACCCAAATCGGAAAAAGGTTTTTTTAAAAAAAAAAAAGGACTTGCAAATGTAACAAATTTTATATAAGAGAACACGTTTGGACTGATTGACAGAGATGCAGGCTGATATTCTGATAACTCGTGTATAAGTTGAATGCCAATCGGAGTGGTAGCTAAATCAGATGCAGAAGCAAGTAACCAGAGGAGTTAGTCCATGAAAACCGAGAGAGCATCACAAATTTCAGATGCTAATTCTGTTTCATAGATTACACCACCATTAAGGCACAAAAGTCAGCGAACAAATGAAACACCATACGTAGAAACCACCCTGCATTGTCTGACCTAGTAGGCTTTTAGGAAAACATAAGATCGTTACCCCCGTGGTGAGGACGGAGACATACCCGGACCTCATGTTCTTCGGGTCCCACACGGAGTTTTGGCACCAGTATCTCAAGCACTGTTCCTGGTCCATCATAATAGGCTTCGATATTAGCATCTTCTGGGATCCGGGTTGAAAGTGGAATTTCTCTAACAAACTCTCCTGGGGGGCAGTGCTCAGATGATGCATCTGTAAGCTTGAAAGTCCTGTTGTGTCTCTTGATAAATGGTGTACGAGATGTACTTGTACACGAAACCTTGATGATCCCATGCGTGAGTGTGTTCCTCCAGGAAACTTTTACCCTCTGGAGATCTACAAATGGCAAGCTTATTAGAATCAAATAACCTGCTTCATCCTCGTAGGTTGTTTTAGCAGCCGTGACAGGGCCGTAAACATTCCTCAGCACCCCACTAAATCCATTTAACCAATTTGGCTCATTTGGGTGGACTTCCAAATCAGGGACCCGGTCAGGAGCATTTACTGCCAAATAACAATCGTCGTGGTTTCCCTGTGTGAAGAAATCTTTCTTTCTTTTGTTGCTGACAGGTGAAAGATCTTTCACGTCCCCATTGCTGTGGTTGGAAAGCTGAGTGGACAGGTTTAGAACAGATCCGTTAAGCAACTTCTTTGAGTGAGAATGTGGATTATTAGCTTTAATAGCAGCAGGCGGCCTTTCAAGTTCAAACTCAGTGTTTGGAAGATTTCTCCACGAACCATAATCACTGGCTTCAGGAGGAATAATGAAGTTCAGTTCCCTCCCGGTCAGTTCCATCCATCTCTTTCGATCATCTTCATCAAGACCCATGAGACTTGGGGATGGGACCACCTCAACACCATGAACGCACTGAGGATTTGAGAGACCCCTGTAATGTTTACGCTGCATTCTGTGAGACCGAACAAAACCTTTATCAGCGCTAAACGGAAAGGGGCGCTCTCCTTGACGAGAATGCCCATTCATATAACTCCTGAGCTGCATTTTACCCAGAGCATTCTCAGGCCGTTCCTTGAATACCCACATGTACATATTCTCCATGTCATGTTGAACCATGAAAATATCAAGTTGGAGGTCAGATTTATCAAAACCAGAAACTCCATTACTATCACGTATTATTTTTGCCTTTGATTTCTCGTTGAGAACAGGCTTAAAGTAAAAGCTGAAGAAGAACCAAGCACCCCAGATGCTATCAACCCGTTTAGTGCATTTCCTCCCAACCTTGGGGACAGTAAGAAAAGTCTCAGTCTCATATGTCTGAGTGCCTAGTCCAACATCAAGAATATCACAGTGTTCAGGATTCCAATGCTGTGGTGGGGGGCTTCGCTCGGCTGAAAGGGGTAAATTGATGTCAGGTGGACGGGTTAAAACAACCTGGCGATTCATCTCGAGATCTAATTCATCGTGCGAGGATGAAGCACTTGAATCCATGGACAAGACGGTTGAAGGGTGATGATTCTCCATTGACAATACCGTCAGAAGAGCATCCCCCATCTCAAACACTCTCTCTCTCTCTGAGGGCAATTTCTGATGTAGGACCAACTAATTTCATCCCAATAACCATTTTGACAAAAAACCAATCTTTGTAAACACCTCCATCATGTCAATCCCAGCAACAAACTCCCACCTCCATCAAGACCCTAAATTTATTCATTCTGACTACTTTTCCCCTATGCCCACGACGTAAAACTAAATCCCAAATCCACAAACGAAACCAAATTCAAATACCCAATTTTCCCCCAAAAGATTAAAGCAGAAAAGGAGGCATATAAGAGAAACAGGAAAAACCAAACAGATCTTAATCCTAAACTAAATGACCAAAGCTAGATGAAGACCATATCTAATCGTAACCCATGAATCTCCTTGAACCCTCGAAAGACAGGTGGGAGATATTGAATCAGAACCATCAAATTCATAAGTTTACTAATGAAAAATTCCTATGGAGACGATACACAAAATCTGTATCTTCTTCTTCTTCTTCTTTCCTATATTAAATATGAAAATATTAAAAAGAAAATCCCAATATCTCCAGCTAAAAATTCACCCTTCTTTTTATCTAGATATATGTGATACACAGATATCCTTGCAACATAAATATTACCAATCTATGAAGCCAAGGCCCAAGAAAAGCACCAAATCAGAGGGGATCTTGGAAGAATACCTTTTGGGATAAGCTTCCACAACCAAGAATCCACACAAACTTGGGCACTCTGAAGAATTAACAGACTTCACAATCCTCATCTTCTTCTTCTCCTTCCTATAAGCTTAGATCTATCAATCACACTCTCAACCACTGCAAAACACTCAAATCCTTATTTTCCAACTTGTACAACTCCCAATTCCTTCCACTCTCTCTAACTCCGTACCAATTTCGTCAACAGATACACAGCATCATATGTAATCTTTTGTGGTGTACGGGTTTGTGTAGAGATAGTGAGACATGAGTAAAAAAGGGAAACGCGTATTTCAGGGCTGTTCTTGTTTTTCCTTTTTTCTTTGTTTTAGCTTTTCTTTTTTTTGTGCTTTAGAAAGTAAGGGAATGTGTATGTGGGATTGAGCTTGTAATTTATAGAGTGGCGTAGCCTGTTTTCCCTTTTCTCCCCTTCTCCTTTTCTTTTCTTTTTTTTTTTGGGGGGGGGGGGGGGGGGGGAGGGGGAGTAGGGGGGTAAATGCCTGCACTGAATAATGGTAGGGCGAAAGAAGACGGTGCGGGTTGGATTTTTTTAAAGTGGGTAAGGTGATGCATTATTTTTGGAGTATCTTTTATTAAATAAATAAAAAAAAATATTTTTGGAGTTTCACTCTCAGATGTTTCTATTATAACTAGAATGTTTCTATTATAAAAAATTATCTTTTATTAAATAAATATAGCCAAAAAGTTTTGTCCAAACAGTAAAAAATCAGAGTATTGTCCAAAAATTATTAATTAGGTATGTGTCCAAATTTTATTGGTGTGTTGTGTTTCATTATTCAAATGTAGATTAATAGACAATAAATGGGTTAATTTGGGATGGGTTTTTAGATTTATGAATGGTTGTGACTTCGTCCTTCACATGTATACTATAATTGGACAGTTTTTATATCTTAGGATAAGATTACATATGCAAATTAATATTGGAAGAAGATTAATTTATTATGTGTGAAGGTCAATGGGAATATTCATATATACAAATCTGAAACAACCAAAACATAATTCAAGGCATCAGCTGGATACCAAGATTTCTGTTCAATACATTTAAAGGACATATAATTATGCTTATTTATCAAAAAATAAAATTAAATTAAGAATGTATTTCGATTGATTAATTTTTTTTTTAAAAAAAAGGGTTCCAGATGATTTCATTTTAAAAAAATTTGAAACTCATTCATATTTATGAAAATATAGTTTAAAATTAAAATAGAATAATTTAAAATATATTATTAAAGATTTGAAAAATTGGGATAAAAAAACAAAGTAAAATGTAGGGAATAAATAAGTAGTGTAGTGAAGTAGGTGATGGGTGTCTCAAAGTCTTATTCTCTCTACCTCTGATGATGCACACCCACACTCACATCTTTTCTCTTTTTTGTATTTGAAAAGTCGTTTGGCTTTTTACATGCTGTGCAGCTTATTCATTGGTCCATCACCTTTTGCTTTTTATTTAACTGCTGCTTCTCTTATAAAAGAAAAAACAAGACGTAACTACCTCCATTCTATTTTATATGCTCTTTTTTCTTCATATATCCAAACACCTACCAACTTAATTATAAATAACCACATCTCAATTTTTCTTAGCTTAACATGGTGCATGCATGTTTGGGTCATTTTTTTAAATAATTAATATTGTAAAATGTTTCGTAAATTTGTATAAACTCATTCGGAAAAAGTCGGGAATTTTCAAATTGTTTTTTTTTTAAAAAAAAAAACATTAAAAGTTCAATTTTTTGAAAACTAATTATATTATATACGATTGATCATCTTATTTAATCCAATTCAATTGTCTAGTGATTTATATATGCAAAAATGAAGTAATGAGTTTTGTGTTGCATGCGCAATAATAATATATGATGAATAGTGATATATATATATGTTTTATTCGAGCACTTTAATTTGTGCGTACGAGAAAGAAAGGAATCCGTATATTTATTGTACTTAATTACTTGAAAAGTGATTATACATCAAAAGCAAGGAGCCGTCCAGCTTCTGGCTTTTTCCGGAACCCAGTATGTATGTGGACTAGGTTTCTTTATTTTCTTGTTTAACAACTTAATTAATTAGGGTTATATGGGGATGTTTTATTGTTGGAAGTTGGAATCGCATAAAAGGAAGGTAACTGCTATATATGTTGTGGCTTGGAATTTTAGTGGATGTTTGTGTTATTTTATGTAATGAATTTATATGCTTATCAAATTGATGTATTGGTTAGTTGGTGAATATGTTGGAATATTGATAGTATATGATCACTTGTGCAAAATTGATCATTATGTCACGACTAATAATTCTGCCTAGCTATCACTCTAAATTAAAGTAATACTGCACTGATGACAAATAGAGTTTATTTTAATAATAAATATTTGTAGTGTTTTCATGAATTGAGATTGAAATACGTGTGCTGCTGATCAAGTTATATTTAAGATGTAGATATAGATATTGTAAGAAATGAGATTCTTAATGAATGTTGAACCACTACAAACAACATTAATTATTTGGTGTAATAAATCATGGAAATTTCCTCATACACATCATTACTATTTGTGGTCCTAGCTAGCGAGGACAAATAAAATAGAAAATTGGTTAAGTACGTCTCTTGGGTCAAATCCCTGGTTTCCCCACTAACACATGTAAGATAACTGGTTAAGGATTCACTCATCAAAACCTTTGATTATGACAATATTTGAATTCAGCAGTTTGCCAGCAACCAATGCGTGATGACGCTTAACATGGATGCTTTAAAGAAATAAATCTTGATGATTAGACAACAAATTAGGCATTAATTATCATGATTATTCACCACTAATTAAGAGGGGGTCCATACACATATATATATATTTCTCATCACTTTTTAAAACTTTTTCCATTTGGAGTGGCCCAAAAGGGCTAACAAACAGAGCGAGATAGTGATTAAAAGTGCAGTCTTATTAGGATTAACACCCAAGATTGGGTGATTATTCTCTTGTTTATTGATAATTGTTGTCAATTAGGGGCATTATGCCATTAATTTACGATTAATTAATGTGTGTGTCTGTTTGTCGAGACGGGAATCGCCAATTATAGATTATTTTAAATCTCCACCCGCTTCATATATATATATATATATATGTAAGTAAAAGTGAGGGTGTTTGTTGGGGTGGTAATTGCAAAAGGCTAATGTGAATTCATTGATTAGTAAGCATTAGTTAAGGGGAATCTAGATCTTGAATCTGGATCATTAGATATCACCTGTTGTTTGGGTTCAGGTGTGCCCTTCCCCAGGTGATACCAATACCATGCACAACATATATTTTCTTGCTACTTACCTGTTTTAGTTAAAAAAAACATATATTAGCCGCCACGTCCTGCGTGTACAGTTTTTTGCTTGGGCTGCATTCCGGCCCACTTCACTTTTTCTTGTTTGGTCTGTTTCCGAGCCCATCAATGATGGGTTTCCAAGTAAAATCTTGGGGGCCCACAATGAAGAACACAGTACATGATGATTTTCTTTCTTTTTAACACGCACATACTCAACACATTCGTAAAAGATTTTGGTCCAAATCGTTGGATTCTCCCAGGAAAGTACATGCAGAATTAGGATTGGACATAATCCAAATTTAGGGTTGATTAGCTCCAAAAGAGCAGTCTGCACTTGTATATTTAAGTAGATAATATCATGCTCTAAAGCGTGCCCGTAACGCCACATCTTATCATCATGAAAGTACATTACCGACTATTACAAACAAGATTCAAAGTTAAATTCCACTTAAAAAAAGGTTTTCTATTAAAACTATTTATATGTATGCATATTCAGCTCACACTCTCCCTCAATGGACAATCATCACCGTAGGCTAGAAATGAGCCCTCTATTGGTGGGCTTTCTGGGGATCTTGGCTGGTGCTACAGTAGTCGCTATTTGCCATTGCATAATCGTGTTATGCAACGGAACGCAACCGAGAAGGCCACATACAAGAACAACTATTTACGCGAATGGAAGTCAGAACAACAATGCCAGCAGCCAAGAACACGATTCTAGGCCAAATAGCCCCTCGGAGCATTTGACGGTCCGTGGACGGATTCTTCAGTCCAAGTATACCAAAGAGTGTAAAGAAGATTTATGTGCTGTATGTTTGGTTGAATTTAAGGAAGGCGTAAGGGTCTCTGTGCTGCCAGAATGTACACACATATTTCACGTAGCCTGCATCAACAAATGGCTGGAAAATCACCCTAATTGCCCGTTGTGTCGGGCAACTGCGGTTCCTCCATTACATCTTCATGCAGCTCATCTGTTGCCGGAATCCGGTGGGACTCCGGCGCCGGAGATACCGGAATTCGGTGCGAATGTGGTGTGAACATATATATATGGCCTTGAGGTGTAAGTTTGTTTGGTTGAGTTTTTTTGATTTAGCTTAGAAGTGAGTACATGTATGGTGCATGCAAAACGTGAATGCCATAATTTCTCTTTTGTTGTGGGTCTGGGTCAGGATAAAATTGGAAGAATTGCAGCAGGAGATACACACTCTTAGATATGTATTGCTTGGGGTGAAGCGGCCAAGCTAATTGAGATTAAGTTTAATTAAATTTAAATTAATTAATTATATAGCAAATATAATATATTTGACTTATATTTAATATATAATTAAAAAAAATGATCAATTATATAAAAAGTGTATTAAAAATTCAAAATTATAATATTGTTAATTTGGATTTGATATATAAATGAAGATTACTTAGTTAAGTGGTGGCTATATAAATAAATAGTGTTGAAAATGTGAGTGCATGTGTTCAATTTTCAAGTTCTCAATCTATAGAGAAATAAAGACCCACACAGAAGGGATTATATCAAAAGTGGATGTAACTTTTCTTAAAATAAAGTTGAAATGAGTTTGAATGGTAGTCTTTCTCAAACCATTACTGCCCACAACTCACACTCAAACCCACCATGCACTTATAACTCATTTCCCACTAACCATATCAATCAAATTAATTTATTATTAACATCTAAATATTAAATACTTGTATTCTATAATATATTAAATTTTTAAATGAAATGTTCATTCCATACGCCACCTCTCCGTACAAAAAAATCTCTTACAAGGTTTTGAACACCACTAAATTATTCTTATGATTCCGCCAAAACACCATTCCAACTCATTTTTTTTCCTCAATACATAAAAAAATGATATGGAAATTGAAGAAACACGATTTTACCTGTGAAATAGTTAGGAAAAAAACGTAATATGAGTTGGAGCACAGAAAGACGGAGGAAGAAGCGGCCAAGTTTTCATCAAAATTTGTACTTGATACAATAATTGATTTTTGGTGGGGTGATGAATGGATGTGACAAGTGACAACTGCTGTGGCTGTCTATAGGCCCTGCAGTTAGGCACATACACATATTGGTTTATCAAAATTTAATAATAAGATGAATTTCTCAATACAACATATATGTTTAATATTAAATTATCCCTTATCTTTATCTTCAATTATTAATCACGAATCATTTTCTACCTAACTTTTCTAGAAATAATTAGTTATATGTTATTATACGTCAGATCTATCGTTATAATAATATCACGTTACATACATATATATAAAGAGAAATAATATAAATAGATTATATTAATTTATTTGAAACTTTATGAGTTGAAAAAATAATTCGATGAAATTTAAAATCAAATAGATGAAGGAACAGTAAAACAGATGTAGCAAATAAATAAATTTAAAAGAGTGGTGCTGCTATTTTCAATTTTCATGCCTTCCTGTTTCTCATAGGCTCCCAGTAACAGCTTCTTAGACGCGGAGTATAACCTCATCATGATAAACATCACCGCCACCGCCAATTCAACCGCTCCACCGCCGTATCCGGTGGCGCGTCCCCACAGCTCCGACACGTCGCCCCTCACCGCCATACTTTGCCTGGTTGCTCTCATCACAATACCGATGATACTCTACGCTTTCTTTGTCGCATTAATGAAATGCCCTAGAAACCCCTTCCGGTGGGCCCCCGCGACGCCTAGGGCGGAGGTCAGCTGTAAGGCGGACAGATTAGAGCTAGTTTGCGGAGTTAAATACAGAAAAGCAGCGGAAGACGGCCGGAAAGAGGCGGCGGAAAGCAGTGACCAGTGCCCCGTGTGCTTATCGGCGTTTGCTGAAGGAGAGGAAATACGGCAGCTGAGCGCGTGTAAGCACGCATTCCACGCAGCCTGTGTTGATATGTGGTTGTACTCTCATTCGAATTGCCCCGTCTGCCGGGCCGCCGTTCCGGTTCGGCGGTCGAAACGGGTTTCGATCCATCGGGAAGATGATTTTCAGCAAGGTTTACCAGATGCTGCTAATTTGATTTGATTTATATATATATATATTTAAAAAAGAAAAAAAAAATTGTTCAAAGATAGTTGAGTGCAAGTGTGTAAATATTTGTATTTGTTTTTTAGATTTTTTTTCCCCCTAAATGATAATTAAGTACGTACGGTTACCCTTTCTTTTTAGTTGGATGGGTAAGTACTAAGTTGGGTTGTTTTGCATAGTAATATATAATATTATCAGTACGAATTCCTCCTACATGCAATTAGCATTGTATTTCATTTCATACTTTTATTACATCGTGTCTAGATTGATGGATTTTAAGGTATTTCAAATTTCTAATAATAATTTTTGTGTATTTGTTTGGGTCATATATGATTTCAAATTATTTGATTTTCATTTTGAATGATATTTCATTAAATATTTATGAATAATGATTCTAAGTTCTTCCTTTAATTTCTTCCAAATTTAGCCAAACATCAAATATAATGCCTCATTGCTGGATAATTTTTTTCTTCTTCTACTTCTGTTTTTTTAAAAATACAGTCATATTTGTAGAACGAGTAATAGACTATTAAAACATTCAATATGCAGTACAGTGATATTTTCACGTTGTTTTTCCCCATACAAGTTACAATATTCATTTCTCTCGTCAAACACAAGATGTTATTCATTTAACTCCAATCTTAGATACGAGTTCTTCCAATTCTTTTTCTATGAAAAAATGTTGAATGCCAATCGTTGTATTATACTTAAATTTACAAGAATTATTGCCATTATTTAGAAAAATCAATATTCATATTTTAAAAATCAATATTCATATTTTAAAAATCAATATTCATATTTTAAAGATTTAAACTAATGGATAAAGCATACAATTTGTATATACCGATTCAGTAATTTGAGTTTGTCAGGAACACACATCTTAGCTTGTGAGAAACCCCTTGGGCCTCTAATTTCACCCCGAATTTATACATAAATACAATCAGCTAATCATAATTACGATTATTGAATTAAAATTATTATGCCATATGTCATATCTTTAATTTGAGAGAAGAACAATACAATCACGCATTTTTTTTTAAAAGATGATTGCGCTCTTATCATGTGTGCTGACAAAATTTCATGTAATGCATTTATTGTAATAAAGAATCAAAGTTTAATTATACGTGAATCAAATCAGAATATATATTTAAGTAATTAAATATATTAATAAGAATTCAAATTTACATAAAAAATATAATAATATTCTACTTTAACCACTAAACTAAAATTATGGACGTTGTAGTGTGA
Organism: Sesamum indicum; assembly: GCF_026168435.1. Classification (NCBI taxonomy): domain Eukaryota; kingdom Viridiplantae; phylum Streptophyta; class Magnoliopsida; order Lamiales; family Pedaliaceae; genus Sesamum; species Sesamum indicum. Next base: position 15,765,708 of record NC_142667.1, read on the forward strand.
ATTACTCACAATGGGAACATAGATTATTATATCAACATTTTTTGTCCTAATAAAACTAACTCAACAGATATATATATATATATATATATATATATATACATATTTATATTTAGTATCACTGCACGTTGCGTTAGATATAATAATTTCCGAAAGGAGGCTTTGTAATATGCATTCCCTAAACTTATATTTCATAAATATTTTTTGATTAACTGCATAATGTTCTTTAAAAAGAAAAAAAAAAACAAACAAAGGAAAATGCCCGCCCAAAATGCTATTATCTCTATTAAATATTAATTGAAAAAAACAGCGTAAATTTTGATGATTAAGGGCAGCAAGGCTCCACCGACAGTTGAAAATCAAATCATTGCCTCCGAGTCCGACCAATTCTTATTTTCCCGACAGAGAAAACTTCACCTACTACTTTCCCTTTTACCCAAAGCTAAATTCCAGGCGGATTCAACCCCCAGATTCAGCCCAACCCTGAATATGTATCTGTTTTCTCACCTTCCAAATCTTTTCCATCTCTCTTTCCCTATTTTCTCTTAATCACTCCACCTCCTACGCCAAGAACAGAAGATTTCTCCAGAAACCCAATTTAACATACAAGGAAAAACGAAAGCCCAGTAATGAAAAGATCTCATGTAAATCGAAAATGCTCGTTGCCCATTGTTTTCCTGTCCATTTCTGCTTCACTACTGATTTTCATCTTAATTTTATCCCACTCCAATCCCAGTAATTCTTCTTTTCCCAGTAGTTCGAACTCAGTTGACTCGGATTCCATAGCTTTGCCTGAACTGCCGCGATTTGCGTACTTCATTTCGGGCACAAGCGGCGACGGCGGGAGGCTGCTGCGGCTGCTTCAGGCGTTGTATCATCCGCGGAATTACTATTTGCTCCACCTCGATTTGGAGGCCTCCGAAACTGAAAGGCTTGAGCTCGCCAAGTTTGCCAAGTCTGATGCGATCATAAGGGGGTTTAAAAATGTGATGGTGATGGGGAAGGGTAATTTGGTCACTGCAAAAGGGCCGACGATGATGGCATCCACCCTACACGCGGTTGCGATTCTGCTCAAGCATGCGAAGCGGTGGGACTGGTTCGTCAATCTTGGAGCTTCGGATTATCCGCTTATGCCGCAGGATGGTTAGTTAAACATTACATTATGTTGAAAATTGTGTATGTGGTGCTTCGTGTAATGTGGATAGGTTGTATCTGTCACATGTTTGATTTATTGTTTATGAGAAGTTTGAGTGAATGCGTTTCAATACTTCTTGGCAGGTGGATTTCAAAAATCATGAGTAGTCGTAGACCATTGCTTTGCATCACCTTTTCGTTACTTTCCAATACTGGCATAAAATGCTGCAATAAATATAGGAGCGAGCGATGAAATGTATCATTGGCTTATCTTTACCTTTTAAGTTATAGAGCTCAGATGTTTATAGGCCATTGCTAATGCTTGAGATATTAAAAATGCATGACTTTTAACAATCTTGTTTACTTTGTTTCAGATATCCTGCACATCTTCTCGTACTTGCCGAGGGATCTGAATTTCATTGAGCATACTAGTGAATTTGGTTGGAAAGAGTGAGTGCTCGGCTATGCCCTAAAACACCTGCAGCGATGGTTGCTTTACTGTTATTCTCATTATTTAATTTCTTTTTACTAATTCATTTCCTGTGTTGTTTGCAGACACCAAAGAGCTCGGCCTATTATTATAGATCCTGGACTATATCACTCAAAGAAATCTGGCGTATTTTGGGCCAAAGAAAGAAGATCATTGCCTGCTTCTTTCAAATTATTCACAGGTAACTCCAATATGCGAAGAACTAATGGTGCTTATTCTTGGGATTGAAAATTTTAGTGAAGTGAAGAAGTTAATGCGTCATGTCCTCTGGTTAACAGGCTATTTGTATCTCTGCCTCGCCCCTTTGCTTACATATCTTCAGTAATTATCAGTATGCAGTCTTGTATATTTTTGTATACTCTTATAAGTATAATGATCTACCAATTCTTAATGTTGCTAAGTGGACTTGTACTTTGGCTTTTCTGTATCCAGCTTGCTATATATTTTAAGCATATAATTCCAGAGATGCATAATTATCTGTCAGCTTATCAGTCACAATTGGTGTTGCTTACAGTTGCCCTGTCGTTATTGCACTCATCTCTTGAGTCTTGACCTATTTAATATTATCAAAAACATTATGTTTCCGAATTTTCAAAACATCCATAGATTGAAGTACTGGGAAAATGTCAAACCAGTTCAAGTTTTTGTTTCGTATGTTTTATGTTTGTTTCGACATACTTCATACTCTGGCATATGGGTCTGAGAACAAATTATTCAATTTGTTTGCATTTGGTAAACTTTAATCTTACTCATTCACGTTCATGATCATCTGTTGCTTGGCAAAATAGTACTTCAAATATCATCATTTGTCCTGTGTGACAGGCTTAAAATACCACTGCATGCTCTACTTTATGATATGGTGAACTTCTGTTAGTTATGTGGTTGTATGTGCTTGTCCTGGACAGGGATGGATCAATAGCACTTCATATGTTGCAATTCATACAGCATGAAACCAATTCATCTATGTAGAGTCAATACATGTCTCTAGCAATATGAAATCCTCGCTCCCATGCTTGCTTGATGTGAATGCTGTGCTGTCTTGTTATATCTTAACAAAATGTTTCCTTTTCCTCAGGGTCCGCTTGTGTGGTTCTTTCAAGATCATTTCTGGAGTTCTGCATTTGGGGATGGGATAATCTTCCTCGCACCCTCCTAATGTACTACACGAATTTCCTCTCGTCTCCTGAAGGATACTTCCACACAGTAGTGTGCAATCATAAAGATTATCAGAACACAACGGTAAATCATGATTTGCATTACATGAAATGGGACGAACCTCCAAAGGAAGAGCCTGTGAATTTGACTTTGGAACACTTCGAAAACATGGTCCAGAGTGGAGCCCCGTTTGCTCATAAAATTGCTGAGAATGATTCTGTGCTTGATAAAATCGACAGGGTACTATTAAAAAGATCGAATGGCCAATTTACACCTGGGGGATGGTGTTTGGAAAGCTATGGGCTAAAAAGGGATCCTTGTATGGTTTATGGGAGTGCAGATGCCGTTAAACCATCTTTAAGTTCTAAAAGGTTGGAGAAACTTGTAGTTCAGCTTCTTGATTCTGACAATTTCCGCTCTAAACAATGTAAATAAATCAACAATGCATTAGTTTCATTCTTAAGTAAGTTGTCTTCTTAAAAGAAAATTAGATAATCCCCATCCAGCAGTATCATTTATGGTGGCTTTTTTTGTTTTTAGACGAACACACCTAGATTGAAGTACACAATCTCATGAAAAATTTGAGTCCAATAAGAAATCTTGAGCCCAAACAATTAAGTAAAAAATCTTGAACTATTGGGTTGTCCTTGGCATACAGTTCTTTTTAGACAGCTTTTATGATGTTTTAATTTGTAGTTTTAAGTAAATTAGTTCACATTACAAATTAATATACTTGTTTTACATCTTTACTAATTGTCTATGACTTGAATCAAATGTCACAAGCGAACCACATTTATATTTTGAATCGGGTGAGCTTTTGACCCGTATGAACTCCAAAAGTCTGACTCCGTTTAAGACTTGGGTGCTTAAACCTCAGCGAGTCCAGGTGAGGCCCAATTTTTGGTCCATCTTGAAGGAAAACCCGAAGACCCAAACTAAACAGAAGAATGAAGAGACAATTTCGTCAAAGACATACATAGGGCGCAAAATTACACATCTAGCAAAGCGGGAAGGAAACGATATTGGAAATATCTTTCTTGATAATTGAATTCGCTCCCGCAGATCCTCTTTCCGTCCCGCAATTGTCTGGTTTCTTCCCTTTACAGTTTACACTTAAAATTTACTTTTTGTAAGCTCTCACAGTAGTATATATCTCTGTCTAATTGTTTTCGTAATAGCTTCACTTTGTTCGTTGGATTCGATCAAGGAAATTCTGCTAGTTTTCCGTTAAGTCCACTTTATTGCAATCAATTACATCTGTTCATGAGTGTTGAATTTTTTATTTTCAGTTTTGATTGCTTTGCTTAGGTGGTTATGTATGTGTTCATTTATTTATTCTTTTTCTTTTTGAAGTTGTCGCCATTTGGACGGTACTTTTAATCGATCGGGGGTGCTCTTTCATGTGAAGTGAATTCTGGGATACTAGCGTATCGGTTTCTGCACTTGGTAGCGCTTGTATTGTGCCGTTGAATGGTTTGCTCATCATGTATATTATACACAGAAGCATTCTATTTGGAGAGTAAAGGCAGTTTTCTGAGTTGGGATTTGTGTGAGGAAAGCATTGGGAGTGTGTCTGAATCAGTGCAATTGGGACCACGCTATAGCAATATAAGGAAACTTTGTCCAAGTTCGTTCAGATGTATTTTGAATTCCATTTCTCTAAGACTTTAGTTCCTGGATTCCAGTAACTGTGGAAATTGGCTTGCATTTTCATAAGCTTATCCACATACTATATCTTGTTTGTATGCTATTGCATTACCGTTACCTGCTTCTGCTCATTGCCTACTTTCCGATAATCTTTATTGTATTCTTTCAGTATGTTTCAGAAATAAATGGCATGTCAGAGAAGAAGAGAGCATAACAAATTTCTCAAGAGTTTGGGGATGAATGGTATTGCCACTTCTCTAATTTCGGAGAGTAGTCTGAAAGATGTTTTGAAATTGACCTACATGACTTGAGGTTCTACTCTGAAACTGAAAGTGCATTTTGCTAAACCTGATAGCATCTCATCAGTAGTAAAAATTGGCACCATTATTTGCTGTATCATGTATATTGGAGATCATATACTGGGCAAAGTAGATAATTTCCTTGTCCCAGGAAGAATATATTAGACTCTTCACTATTTCAGTAAAGGATCTTCTGTGGATGAACTCTATGTGATGCTGAAAAATGCAACTTGCCGACTACCCTAGCGAGATTCATGAGTTGACACTAATACAAACGCCAGAGTGGAGTTAGGAATATTTACTTTTGGCCACTACATTTGCGCTATTCCACATGATTATTCTAAGTTCAAAATACCTGCACGTAATAATGTGATTTGGTCTCTAATATTTAAGAAACGTGCATGTGCTCTCATTATCTTGTAGAGTGGGCAGCCTCTCCCTGTGTTTTTTCACTTTCCTTTTTCCCTTTTGTTTAATTCCTTCTTACAAACTCTGCCTTCTCTCTCTTATCTTTATTAACAAAACTTAATGCAGACAGCATCCCGTGCCAAGGTTGAAATTACGATTTTTGTGGATATGCTGTTGGTCCCCTTTGACTTCAAGAGGTATGTGCTCCAAATATATATGCACAAGAATTTGTGCTTTTTGCATGAAACATAGTTAAATTCCCTATGGAACTCTTTCCTATCATGCTTTATTCGCTGCTTCTTAGAAGTTATGGTTGAGAAGTTCTAGATACTTGTAGCAAAGCCACCAGGTTACAATACTAGCTGATTTTGTTTGCAGTACTCCGTTTCTCTTGCATGATGGTGCCTGCATTCTTAAGTGCTGATCTGCGGCTGGTATCAACATCCAGAGGATAGACAAATGTTTCGAAGTGCCTCAAGCCATACTTCCTCTTGACCTAATGCCCAGGAACCAGCTCACTCTTGCTGACATTTTAAAGTTGACAAATCTTATAGTTTTGCTGGGATCTTCGTTGAATCCATCATATAGACTTCTAAAATGTAAACTTTGAAAATTAGAAGCAGATACTTGCTTGTTGTGTCTATAAACGAAGTATATATGGTGTTCTGTGTTACATTTAGCAGTTGGTCCCCAAACCATGATCTTCAATTGATACTCTAATTAACTGATATGTACTAGCGAGAAATGTTTTGTTAGCAGAATACGTAAAATTGTTCTACCGTAACCATCTTTCAAAGGTTTTTAGATTTATTTCTTCCTTAATCAAAGCACTTGCGTGCGGGCCTCTACTTGTGCGCGTTGTCTCATATAATGTTGGGGTTAAAGGGAGAAAAAGAAAGGCAAGTGGAAGTATGATTGCAGCCTTGTATTGTATCATTGAAGAAAAACCAGATTAACAATTAACTCACATATCATAGCACCACATACTGTGTTTTTTTGGATACATGCTCTTTGTATCTAGAAATTTCAATATTTCCTGATGTCTTAACACATGGTACTCATGTTTTCATAATTAAGAATTAATGTAGAAAGTTGTCTTGATAATTCAATTCTTTGGTATATACGCATTTACGTGTTGGAATCTTAGATCTTGAGTTAACTACATATGATTATTTGGAAGGAGAAAAATTTATGAAAATATGGTATACAAAACGGCATTGTCATGTTTCGAAAAGCGGGCCTTTTCTGTTATAAATCTTTTTCCAATTCCGAGAATGAATCTGATTCTCTACTCCAAAGTTTAAATTCAATATTTTACAGAAATATTCACTTTGCAATAAAACTTAGCGTATATACCACTTGCTTTATCTCAAAATGATAATTTTGATTCTTTCTAGAACATTTCATAATAAGACTTGATTTCCTAATAAGGAAATGAGATCACTAATTTAAAGCACCAATTAATTAAATACCTCTAATTAATTTCAAGAGTAATATTAAGAAAACTTTTTTAAATTATATATATAATTGAAAAAACCAGTTTATTTATTTCTAGTTGAATTAACAAAGCAGTAATACTCTTGAAGATTCATTCAAAAAGTAAAAATCTTGAAGTTAAAGCGCAGTAGTGCAGATATCCCAGAATGAAGTGTAGTGTTCTGAGAGGATGATCCACAGACAGGGTTTTCTCTTTCTCTAACAAGAATGCAGTAAGAAGAATTTGTGGTGGCCTGGCCTGGTCTTTAAAGTATATATATGAAATATGGTGGATGTATGTATATGGGTAGGTGCAGTGGGTGGTATAATGTGCAAGTAGTCCCTCCCAGTCGTCCCATGCAAATAAAGTTAACAAGAGATGGGGCAGTTAAAGAGAATGGGGGGTGGGGAACGACAACAGAAACCCCAGCCCACAAAAGTTTTCTCCTTCTCTGGACACACTACTGTTTATTTCCACCCAAGACTACTCACCTTTTTAATTTTAATTAATAGGTTGAAAAAGCAATGCAAGACACACACTAGAATTAAGGCATAATTATGGTTTGTTTGCCTTAATGCTCGTGTCAAACCTTGTATTTATATTATTATTATTATGATTTCATTAGTGTAATGGCTGGGAAGGGGAACCCACACTCTCAATCATATATTCTCTCCAGTCTCTAAAATATTACTAGATTACATACAAAATTCACCACTTTTTCCATGCAATGATATATCGGAGCAATGCCACACCATATATACAAAGAAGCTTAAAGGCTAAGTAATTAAGAAACATCACCCTCTCGAAACCCTAAAAAGCAATAAAACAAAATTAGACAGAGTGAAAACAAATTAGTACTTGGGGGTTTTTTGTGTGTGTGTGTATGTGTGTGTTCTTCTTCTCTCTATATATATACAAGCATAAAGCCGCTTGCTTTATTTTAGCTCCTATATTCTCATTCTTCCTTTATTATTCTTTCTTTCTCTCTCTTCTCTCTCTCTCTCTCTCTCTCTTTGTGCTAGCAGCTAACCCCTCCAGTTGATGTGATTCTCCACTACTACACCTCCAAAAACCAAATAACCTTTACAAAAGAGAAAGAAAGATCAAGAACCATGGTTTTTTCCTCCATTCCTGCTTATCTTGATCCATCCAACTGGCAGCAGGTAAGGGTTTTTTTTCCTTCTTTTTCCTTTGATATTAATATCATATGCTTAATTCCATGCTTAGCTTCTTTGCCAAAAAAGCAACAAAATTCAAAAGACATATATTCCCACATCTCCTTTTTTGTTGATCTTCTCGCTTCTTTTTTTCTTTCATCTACTCTTTAATTTCTTGAATATACCACCACATATGTGTTTTCATTTTCTTGCTTTTTCTGGTTTTTCTAGCAACAAAATCATCAAATTATTGGTAGCAGCGGCGCAAACCCATTGCTCCCACCACCATCACAGCCCGGGCCCCCACCGCCGCCCCCACCTCCTCAGCCGCATGGCGGAGGCGGAGCTGGATCAATCCGCCCAGGCTCCATGGCCGAGCGAGCTCGTCTCGCCAACATACCCATGCCTGAAACAGCCCTCAAATGCCCTCGTTGTGAGTCAACAAACACAAAGTTTTGTTATTTCAATAACTACAGCCTCTCCCAGCCCCGCCACTTTTGCAAGACGTGCAGAAGGTATTGGACGAGAGGCGGCGCGTTGAGAAACGTCCCGGTAGGCGGCGGCTGCAGGAGAAACAAAAGAAGCAAATCCACCAGCTCCAAGTCTCCGGCGAGCAGCGACAGGCAAACTAACCCCAGTTCAACAAGTAATAATAATATGTCTACCAACAGCGGCACCGCTAACATATTAGGCCTTACCCCACAACTCCCGCCTCTCCGATTCATGTCTCCTTTAAGCCAACTCACTGATAATTTCACCAGCGATATGGGCTTGAATTTCAGCGGAATTTCAGCTCCGGCTGTGGGGACAAACGAGATGAACTTTCACGGAGCCAGCAATTTACTCGGTGGCGCCGGAGGAGTGGCTTCACTTTTATCAAGCAGCGGTGGCGGCATTGAGTCGTGGAGGTTGCAGCAGGTTCAGCAATTTCCATTCTTGGGTGGTTTAGAGGCATCGCCGTCGGGGATATACCAATTTCAGGGCGGGGAATCTGCAGGGTTCATGGGAGGCGAGACGAGTCATCAGATGAGGCCTAAACTCTCGAGCTCAATGCTAAATCAGCGGTCATCATCGGTGAAAATGGAAGAAAACCCTGCAGAGGCGAACTTGTCGAGGCAGCTATTAGGAGGAATGGGTGAGCAGTGGAATACAAGCACAGCTTGGACAGAACTTTCCAGTTTCAGCTCTTCTTCCACAAGCAATGCCTTGTAGAAGTCCTGAGGGAAAATTTACATAATCTGTAAAATTAAGCAGCAGCTAGTTCATCAGCCAAAGAGATCACTACTGAAAACAGATCGTCCCCAGGTGAAAAACCCTTGTGGGCAAGATGGATATGGAAGCCTTTACACCGTAATTAAACTGATATTGATGACGAATATTGAGGCTGGAAAACCCTAGAACTGGTAGGTTGGTTTGTTTTTAATTTCATTAATTTTTGATTTGTAGCCCTTGCTAATTATATGTACGTCTTTGTGGTGCCTGAGAGTGTTATTTCTTGTAGTTTATAATTTATGTTAGAAATGGAGTTCTAATATTGTGTTTAAGGAACTAATTATATATATATATATATATATATGATCTTAATGGAGTTCTAGCTAATTAATTCTTTGAGGTTGATATATACATACATATATATATGTGCATCTTCATTCCATGATCAATCATCTGGTTATATATATATATATATATTTCGTGCTAATTGATTTTGTTTTGGGCTGAGGATGTAATGCACACTTAATTTATGAGTAATATTTTGGTGCACTTGTTTTTAATATTAATTAAGCCTCGAAAATATTTCAAATTGGTTTATATATTTTCAGCCAGATCCTTTGCTATGATTAAGAATATTTTAACGATATATATGAGTACTTTTTCTTTAGTTAAAGACACATAGCATATTCATAATTTCCATGCTTTTTTGCTATTACATAATTAAACACCCTATTTATAACTCTTTTGATGCCTTTAGTGGCGAATTAAGGACTAATTATTATAATAATTAACTTGTACACGTGACACATGCATATATAAATTGATCCATCTCAATTTGAATCTGAGTCTTGTTTTCTCCCTTTTCTCTGGATGATTAATGGTTTTCTCAACTCCGAAAGCTGTAGATCCAGCTTCTTCCATTAATGATGTATAGAGATACTCTTTTTGCAACTCAGGCTATCTACACTTCCACAGACATTTGCTCTGCTGTATTAATTATAAGGATTTAGCTTCTTTCATTAATTACAGAGTTAATTAGAGGGTACTTAATTATCTTTACAAAGAACGTCTCAAATTCTGCAAAACATGCACCATAATGATGATGATCTTGAGCAATTTTGATCACATTTATAATTTGTTATATGAATATTGCATGACAATCCATTTAGCACCATACCACTATTCATTACTTTCCCAGTGTATACATATATATTTTTTGAATTATTTAGTAACACTTTGTCAAATTTAATTGAATACATTTTGATTATAAATCTAACCCAAAAAAAAAAAAATTAATTACGTATAAGTTTTCTTATATGTAGAATGTATGTATGGAGAATGAGATTGATATGCAGGCAGGGTAGAGAAGTTGTAGCGTAGGTACACAGGCCACCAAAATCCAAACTAATAACTTTTGAGGGATTCCTGAACAAGTTTCAGAAAATCTACCTTGAGCTTAGTATAAGTATATATATATAGTTATAACTTGTGCTCACTTATTCCCCAACATATATATATATAGTTATATACTTCTCCATCACTATTCACAAATCAAATATTTAACAATATATGTATATGTATATATCCCTTTTTCTTTAGCAAAGGAGAGAGAGAGAACATGAGAGAGAGCTAGCTAGCGCTGATGTATATATATATATATATATAGAGAGAGAGAGAGAGATTACAATGATTTGTGAATAATAGTTTGGGTGGCAATTAAGATGAAAATGGAGTTTGAATTTGTGGTTAATTATGTATACGGCAGTGCAGAGATTGGACAACAGTCTCAAAAGACACACCAAAATTTGATGTGATGAGTTAAATTTGATGATTTTTATATAATGATGTGTGAGAGTGAGAGTGAGGGTAAGAGTGAGAGTGAGAGTGAGAGTCATCATTCCTTCCAATTCCCAACCCCCAACAAAAGTACTGTTCAAAGTTTCTTAGAATAGAGAGATATATCATTTGAGAGAATTCATTCTGGGTTTCCGTTCCCCCTAAAGACTGCACACCATTTTGTAATACACGGACCTGCCACTGCCAACCCCTATCAATACATATGTATATATATATGAAAAAATTATTTGTATATTCCTTTAAATTTGTCTGTTATTAATTTTAATTTTTTAACTTTATATATTTTATTTTTAATCCTGTAACTTTAAAAAATATATATATGTAGTTTTAGTCATTTGATCCAATTTCGAAAAATTTTACCCCTACACATCTTTTTAAAGAGCAAATTTAGTCAATCTCCATTCATTTTGCATCGTATAACTAATGTTTATATAAAATGTATGAATTTATGGAGACTTAATTTTATTTTAAAAAAATATTGGGCTTTTAAGAGGATTATGATGGACTATTAAGTTTTATCACCAAAAGGCAAATGAGTTCTAAATTAAACTAAATGACCGAATCTATATAAAATTGATAGATAAAGGACTAAATCTAATATTATCAAAGTTAAAGGATCAAAAGGACTTCGGGTCAAAGTTATAAGACAAAAATTTTCTTTTTTCCTCATAAATACATAATGTTTGGTGAGATATACATATATATATGAAAACAAAATACAAACCATCCCTTTATCATTTTCAGAAACTTAATTATACTTATCAATGTACAAATTGTCAATGTCTACGATTCAATTAATGATAATACAAGTATTATTAAATTTGTTTCTCCAATTTTGATATTACAACTGTGACAGATGACGCTTTTAGTCATATAGAACACAAAATCACGTCATTTTAGTCCCAAAAAATGTGATTTTGGGCCTTTTAATTCTAAAATTACAAACACTTTTTTAGTTCCAAAACCACATTATACATGATTTTTGGGACTAAAAATACGTGATTATGAGTTTTATGAGATTAAAAAGAACACCTGCCAAAGTTTTGGTACCAACGAATAATTTTAGCTAATTATTACTTAATTTGATGAGTAAAACGAAGGATTTATCCCAGTTGAAGTCTGATCTCTGCAGGCGCACATGAAAGCATTTTATATTATATTATAGTAATACAACTCAAAACATATATACTTACAAAGATATTGATACGCACATGCCTCCTCACTAAATATATATAATTGTTCCATTTCTGGTATATATATATATATATATATATATATATATACACCATGCATAGTTAAAGTCCATCCTAGCTAACTTTCTTGGATTCTTCCTGCTGATCTCCCCTCTTTTCCTACAACAATTTGCCCCGACAATATGAAATGATCACGAACCAGATCGACATTTGAAATCGAAATCCATGTCAATTCCTAGCTGCTTATACAAATCCTTTTATTTGTAAATTAATTTAAGTGCCCATAATTTGCATATTGTCTTTATACTAATTAAAGCTGATTGAGTAATTAAGTAGTTATGTTGGAATTGAACTTGTTAATTATGAGGAGTTGAACTCATATATATAGAGAGAGAGAGAGACGGACAGCTCGTTTCCATGTTTACTTTAGTCAACCTCAAATCAACTTTCCAATGCATCTGTTGTGTATGTTCATCAATGCCGCCCGTTCATATGAATTTCGTTAATAATGCAATATTTACTGTGTATCTCTCTCTCTCTCTCTCTCTATATATATATATATATATATATGAGATTAATTCTTGTTGATTAATATGTTTCTGCAATTAATGATGAATGGGAAAATATAATGTAAGGTAGGTTTGTTGATGATAGAATTAAGAAGGTGCAGTTGGTGTAGTGTGTGAGGAGCAAATTAAGGTCCCCTACCCTACACTACATTACAGGTACCAAGGGAAGTGAAGTACGTAGTACAAGTGGATTAATTGGAATTCCTCATCTTGAAGGCAAGAAGGAATCTTTCCTATTTCACTTTTGTAAGAATCAAGGCTGCTTACCAACAACGAATAAAGTCACTACGTACCCCCCCACCCCCACCCCCACCCCCACCCTCTATATCAATAAAGCTCTCTCTCTCTCTCTCTCTAGATATATGAAATTCATATAGATTTCATCACATAACATGTCGGTAATTGTCTTGTGATTAAGATATACATAATGAGTGAATGGAGATCAAGTTCTTGTAGTGATCCCAAGAATGTCCATATATATCGTAATTCAACGCAACTCAAGCTGATATACCACTGCATCCCATATACTTGATTACGCATATATTTTTATATATATGCTTCTAAGATAACAACATTAATTAATTAATGGAATGTAATTGGCTCAGAAATTCAAGACGGATCTTCTTTCCTTTCTATCCTTCTGCTACTGATGCCCACATGGAAAACAAAAAAAAAAAAAACAAAAAGAAAAAGAAATTCCAGAATCCACAGAGAGAGAGAGTGCAGAGAAGGAAGGCAGGGCAGCTTTCGCTTTTTATATAGAATGAAGGTTGTTGTAGTATATGGGGTGGGGAGAAATGAAATACAGATTGTACAGAAATAAATAGTGAAGTGGGAAGAGAGAGTGAGATTGTAAGTAGGTAGATAGGTCATTGTCTCTCCATCTCTGCTCAATCATGTAACATGTGCTCCTGGAATCTGATTCCGCGTTTATTTCCAGGAAAAAAACCATTTTCATGCATGCATGTCCCACCAACACATTCCCTTATTTTCTATCTATCTATCTATCTATATATATTATTATCTTCATCTCTTACTATGTACTATATACATTCAATAATAGTAATTTATCAACCAGCTACCTATATATATATATATATCCCTAATTAATATAAAAAAGCTGCTGCATGCATTCTGATTCTGGGATTCAATTTGTTTCTCTAAAAGTTATATAGATGCCAATGTATAGTAATTAATGAAATAAATAATTACAGATTTGATTCACTTAATATTCTTGCTGCTCATGAAAAAATATTAATAACTTGTACCTAGGTCACATGCAACACTAATTAACTATAAGTCATGTACTGATTAATGTAGGCATGGTTACATAGAATTAGGGAAAATAACATTTTTTGTCTCATAAGTTAGGTCCGTTTCACTTTTAGTCTCATTTATTAAGGATTAATACTTTTTATCTCGTAACTTACAAAAATTAGCATTTTTTGTCCTCATTAACTTTTTTGTCTATAATTTAACGGTGTAGCGCACATGCCTAGCATGTGATCGTTAGGAATTTTGGCTGAAGAGAAAATTGGTTTGTTTTTTAGTTTGGGACCATTTTTTGAGGAAAATATAACTATATTTGAGAAAAAAAAATAAATCTTGAAGGAAATTAGGGCAAAAAACATAACGATTTCTCTCTTCTCTCACAAAAATTGAATCATATCAATTCCATATTACTATAACTTGAAGTCAAGTAGAAGCAATACAAAGAATCATGTCTTTCACAAATAAATCAAGTAGACCAAATGAAGCACTTATATGCTATTATTGAAAAAAGGGCCAAATTTTTCTCCAATATAATCAAAAGTTCTTAACGACAACGTGCTAAACACATGACCTAAATCATTAATTGTAGATGAAAAAGTGCATAAGGACCAAAAGTGCTAATTTTTTTGTAAATTATGAGATTAAAAGTTTTAATTCCGTAATGAATAGGACCAAAAGTGACATGAGTTTAATCTGTGGGATAAAAAACGTTATTTTCCATATAGAATTACTATAATCAAAGTCCTCCATCAGTTTCATTTTTCTTCCACATAAACGCGCTCTTAATGAACTTACGTCAACATACTCAACATCATTGGTTTTCGCAACATACTCAACATCAACAGCTACCAACATGCTGAGCTAGTTTTGAGCTCTAATTCTTAGATCCTAAATTAGTAGTGATTTTCATCTTCTATTGACGCAATCTTTTATTTTCAATTCACATATACTTTTGAAATATTTAAATGTATAATCAAGTTTATACACGACGTATATATATATATATATATGTATATATACATATCATGTAAAAGTGAAAAATTATAAGGTGAGACAGCGGAAGTTTAATATACAGATGTCCATACTGCTGATATGAACCGGTCAATTATTCCAAATTATATCTAGGGCTTGAATCCTAGGTAGGTGCAGAGAAGAGGAAAAGAACAAATTCAATCAATCTAATAAGCTGATTAATTTAATTTAGTGCATCAACTATTGGCAAAAAGTGAAGTTTACGTTCGATGCATCATGAGATTATTATGTTTTCCCCGTAATTAATCATTTGAACTAAGAGGAACAAATTTGTAATTTAGTCCTCTATAAATTTATTTTGACAATTTTTTTTCATAATTTTAAAATTAAGATTGGCACATTAGAGACAAAAATGGTCCGAAATTTACCAAAATGACGGGGAAAGGTGAACCTGATCGGCTTAATAGGGTGCCTTTTTTTTTCCCACTATATTTTAGCAAATTTATGCTATTTTTTTATCCTTTACGTGCGGATTTATATAATTACATAACAAAATTACTAAGGTGGTTTTTTGTATAGGACTAAAATTGCAATTTTGTGGCTTTAAGAATTTGGGGTATATTTTAATTTTTACATTTGATGATTTGGAGAATATTTAAGTATAATATATGTGAAATGATTTAGAATTAGTGTTTATTATCCAGGGATGGTAAAATCATTTGATAGCATCAAATCGGAACACAGTGGGACGGAGCTGGTCCGAGCAGTTGATGGAAAGGGCAGAGGATTTTGCATAGAAAGAAAGGGGGCGGGGGGACCAACTTGTACATACGTACTAGTCACAAAATCTTTCAAATTTCTCGCTCTCTCTCTCTACGTAGCTTGTTTCCTTTTCTATCTCTCTCCTCTCTTTTCTTAGGGTCGGGTGGGGTTGTGGGTAAGCTTTGGTTGGGTTTTGATAATTGATGCTACATACTTAATCAGCAAAGGCAAAAGCTATACAGTCTTTGTTGAAAGGCATGTTTCAAGCATCCTATGTTCAGTTTCTCTTCTTCATTTCTTTTCCACTATATCTATTCAACAAATTGACCAATCCATACTATACGTACACACCAAAAATTATATTTTTCGTCTCATACCTTTAAATAAGTACATTTTAACACATTTTTTACAGGGTTATAGGAAATAATCTCATAACTTGCAAAAATACTCATTTTGATCAGTCAAAAGATTGATGAAAAAGTCGTCTACCAACCACTTAATCGTTTCCTTCTATTCTTAAAAGATAACCGCCATGTGATTAATATATGGGCTTAATTTTCTAATGGTAGGAGAACTGAAAGTGAGAATTTTTTTAAAATTATGATACTATTTCTGAAAAATTTTCAAATATATAGAATTTAAATTATGAGATGAAAAATATAAGTTTTTCTATATAAATATATATATATATATATATATATAGTCCAACGTGCTTACTATACTGCTTAAATTAATTAACCTTACACCTAAATAAAAAAATAAAGAGTGAAAAAGAGTGTGGGGTCGTAGAATTAATCAACAATAGTAATTTATTAAAACGCGTACTTAAATTATATACTATTCAAAAGAATTCAAATATAAAAAGTGATAGGAATTTATTAGGTCAAGCTAAAGTGTCGATGTTTACATTGATGACTTGAATGGTCTTACATATACATCCACTAGTATGTATTTATTTTATTTTATTTGCCTTTTTTTTAATTAGTAATTTATTTATAATACATATTTATTTGTGTATATAACTAAATATGGATGATGATGATAATGGAAAAATTGAATAATAATATATATAGAGAAGGCTTTTGGTAGTGGGTCTGTCTTATTGTTGATGCAAAACAAAAAAATGGGGAATGGATTGTGGAATTATTAGAGAAGGTGGTGATTTCAATATCACTAGAAACCAAGTAACACACAATATCGGCGGCCACTTGTTGGATAGTGGTTTGTTTTTATTCGGAGCGGTCTCCCTCCCTCCACCATGCATGCATACTGCATTTATTCCCATGCATGAAAACCCACTACTTTTATTATTCTTTCTTTTTATATATTAAATTTGAATGAATCCCCGAAACTGCATTAAGCCCAATAGGGGTTTCAACTCATAAAGGGTCAGCAATGCAAGCACCAATCACCTCTGACTTAAAGCCTCCAGAGAGGGAGGCTCTTGCACAGTGAAGACGCCCCCCCTCACACTTATAATGTACAATTGGTAAAAGCCTATTCAGCTGCCGGGAACGCAATCAATGACAAGGGTCGAGGGTCTTGATGGATTACCATGCTCACCTAAGTATATATATTCTGCCACAAAAACCCATCTCATTCACACTCATCTACCAATAATAATCCTCACAGATTTCTTCTAGACTTGTTGGGGGCTTATCTCCAGCAACAACCAGCCTGAGTCCCTCAGGAGGAATACTACTTCAAACGGTAGGGGACTAGGGCTATAAAAGCAAGCTTCTCCCTTTCAGTAAAGGGTAACATTTTGCTACACCACACATATGCATGCACAAATACTCATCTTCATAATCATTTGTTGTTTAATTTATCATTCTATGCCACCCTATTTTTTCTCAATTTTATTTCTTCCAATAGTTTACATACTTGAATATCGTAGTGATAACATGCTTTTTTGCACGTCCCTGTTACAAGATTTATGAAAAAGCATAACATTCATGTCAAAGACCTATAACGAGCAACTTTTTGCTCGCATCAAATTTGAATTCAAGATATTGATATTCTACATATTGTTTCATGTCTCTATTTGTCAAACTATTATAAAAATATATATATATGTATGTATCATTGAGACGAGAATGAATAATGGTAAAATACTTTCAACAAAAAAAAATATATATATTCAAACATGTTTTTATTTTTATTATTTTAAAAATTGAAAACTAAACATGGAAGTGAAACCAAACGAGGGATTAGCTATTATAGTATAAACAACAAATAATCTTAAAACCAAACGATGTTTTAATTAGTGAATCAAATGACAGGCGGACCCTTTCGGATCCGGATCCAGTGAGTGCTGCATGTTAAGGAAGGCCCATAAAGCTTCACGTCAATTTAATTGGGCTTTAGTTATTCAAACTGAACTGGGCCCAATGGGCTACACCTTTTTCCCCAAGCCCAAACACAATTTTATCAGGGTTTTATTTTATGACAGAATAAACTATTTCTTTCTGCATAAATTTCTTAATTAGTGGGAATTAAGATTTAAAATTCATACAACTTTAGGATTTATAATATTTTGCATAAATAAAAGTATAAAATATAAAATAAAAATGTAGTAATTGGTGGAGTAGAATTAGACAGGCTTTTGAAATTAAGTGAGTTGACTGACGAATTGGATTGAGGGTGTGGGTGTGGGGGCATAGCTGCAATTTGGAAAACAACAGCTGCTGCTGCCTTTTTCTTTTTACAATTTCTGGTGCTGAATGGTGACGTAACAATTGGAATTGGACCACACACACACACACACACATATATTATAATAGGTTTTTTGGGTGTAAAAGGAGGAAGCAAGTTCTTTAAATAAGATTGAAGAGATAAGTTAGAATTGTCCAAACTTTTGTCGAAGGTCACCTTCAAATAATTCACCTCCCTAACCAAACAAATGACACATTTATTTACACCCTATTTTGTCTTAGTTTATAACTTTTTTATTTCAAAATTATGATATATTAAAAAAATATTTCGTAAATTCTGTATTAAGAAAAACTTTATATTTTTAAAAAGTAGAATTTGTATGGTGCTACCATGACACGATTTATCTATCCTAAAAATTAACATGATGAAGAACGATTTTTCTCCAAATTGTAATTCAAGTGAAGGGCAAATCAAATTTGATTGAATTAAATAAATTATATGACAAATAAAATCGGCCATTCTTCCTGAACCGTAAATCAATAAGGGACTAATTATGAAAAAATGCATGGGGTGGTGGAGTACGTAATGGTAGAAATGGAAAATCACTTAGTCCGTAAGGAAGGAGATGGGGCCAATAGAGGTAGAGCAGTCGATAACAGATTCCCAAAGGCAAACTTTATGAAATGATGGGGATGAGCACTACCCACTGCACTATATAAAAGAAAAAACAAACAAAAACACATCCCATTCATTGAAGACAGTGACAGTAATCAAGTGAAGGTGGGTTAGACGAAAAACGATCATGCAATGAATCCCAAAATAATGCTTTCCTTAATAACAAAGGAGGAGAGGACAGGACAGGACACAACGCAACCAGACGCCACTACTTTTTTGACAAATCTATTTCTATTCCCACATGATTTTAATTAATACTCAAAAATATCTCTTTTACCTTCCTTCTTCGTTAAGCCCAAAACCTTAATCCAACTAAATTAAGGTAATGTCTTGATTATATATTTTCTTTAAATATTGTTTTTAATATATAACAATCTCCTAGGGGTAATAGTTTATCCTTTACTTAAATTCGACTTGCAAATTAAATTGTATTATAAATTATTAGTACGTTATTTGAAAAACTTTAGAAATAACGGTAAATGACATTTTATGTCTATATTAAATATATTTTCAAGTTCACTGATCAAATCAAACTCATATTTAAATTAGAAAGTCAGGCCTTTATTTGTTCAACTCAACAAACTTAGACCCTAGTGGTCCAAGAACACTTGACAGATAACAAATGCGTTAAGTGACTAGTCCAGTCCTATCATCCTGCTGATAGGACAATGCAAGACCTGTACCAGCAGGGCCCAGTGTCCAATAGCAAGGCCGTCATGAAAATCGTATTTTACACATTATAGATCACGCCACCATAGAATAATGCAAGCAAAGATGTTATGGCCAGACAACTGGATTTGGATGATGGAAGCAACGGGTAACTAACCCCTTATGTTATCAATTGATCTGATAATATCTCCTATTGCTGACATATATTTTTTAGGATAATTCAAATAGTTGGATAAGTATCATCCCTAAAAATGGACATCTCAAGAAGTTCTTTTTTAACTGTCTATAATCCCTAAATCTCTCAAAATTTATTCCTATAAATAGGGGTCTACCTAAGTTAACATGGTATGTAAGCTAACTAAACTCATTACACTACCCAAGCAACAAGGCTGCACAAATTCTATCTTTTTTCCACACCTTCCATATGAATTTTCAACATTATTTTCATACTTTCAGCGCTCCATCTCTGAACTACATAATTTATATTACCACGACCTCGATTTCTTGATTTAGTTTTTTATTTTATCTCATTGAATCGATTACTGACTTTAACATCGAAATGTATATTCCTATTTTTGTAAATTAACCCTTTGATAATTTTAAAATTTTTAAAAAGATCCTTGAGTGCTTGTGATTCTGCTGGGCCAAGTTAGACATGAATAATTAAATGTTAATTATGACATTTATTTATTTTTTTTCTGTAGCTTTAATCTTAACGGTAGTATGTAGAAAATCCTAAAAGAAAATGATGGATTATACCACTGAGGTTGGATGTTTTATTGCTGTTGGATATCAATGGGCTAAAAATTTTAAGCTCAAAGGAATAACTAGTTCCATTTTGGGCTCAGTCCAATTTCATAGGATACGTCGAGTCATTGATACTCATAGGATTGCTAATTGGGCCCATTATTATTTTTTTGGCTTAGCCCATTATTATTTATTTGGAACGTAGACATTTTAATCAGTTTTAGAACCAGTCCTAACATTCCACAATTAAGCAAATATTCTTCAACTCAACTGCATAATGTCTCTCTCTTCTCGGGGTGAAGTCCTCGCAATATTAAAAGATTATATATTCAAGTTTTATAGATATGGGAACATAATTCAATTTAATGATAGGGTTTTATTTTCTTATTTATTTTAAATATATTTATTGATTAAAAATCTTAATGTATTGAATTAATATTTGTTTGAATACTGACGTGCATAAACATAAGATGGTTCAAAGAGGCTCAATTAGCCTAAAAAAGAAGAAAGAGACGAGAGGCCCATAACAGCGCTATAAGGAGATGACCTAATAGGCCTCCTGAGGGTGTCCCCTAAAGAACAGATTTGCAAAGGGAGGCCTGGATAGCTCAAGAAGCCCAAGAGGAAGGGTGAAGCTCAAGACATCCCCCTATTCGGACTATGATAAAAGCCCAACAAAATATTTGCCCAAAAGGCTCACGTGATAGCCTACATTCCACTGTCAGCAACCACCTTAGAATCACGTCAGCCCTTGTAAAGAATGACTCCTTAACAACTAGGACTTTCTGACGGCTGAGATGCTTTGCAGACGAGGGAGGTTCTCTGAATGCATTAGATTCCTTGGCAGCTTGGATTCCCTAGTGGTTACAAGTTCTCGCTGATGAAGGGTCCCCCAAACTCATAAATAAGCACCCAACAAGAGGATTAACAGAATATAAGAATAAATTATGACTTATCCAAACGGTTCTTATCCATTTCTCCCTGAGAATGAAGGAAACGGGCAGAGGCCCATTGCAGGAGGATACTCCCTTATAAATACAGGTTTACTCCTTCATATGGGAATGACCCTCTAACGTCTCCTAGACACATTCCTGACACCCTCTAATGTCTCTCACACACTCTCTAAGCAATCTACGAGCACATTATCACGTGTCCTTACTCTTTTCATATTTATTCACCACAATTCAATTTTCAAACACATTTATTTATTTTTGAACTTTATTCAATCTTAAATCAATACTAACTTGGGTGTCAAAATGTTAACACATTTTTTGCAGGTCATGTCTTCAAGATTTGCATTGCATTCGATCCAAGTCTTGTTTTAAAAAAAATAAATAAAAATGATGAGTATTGGCACAAAACTTTAATAATCACTTAGTGGAATAAATTAAATTGAATTTGTTGGAATAATATTGAAGGAGGGGAGTGCATAAAGCTAGCTCCCTCATAATGGTGTAAACATTTAAATGGTTGAAGCTTTAATTTGAAAAGTATTATGCGTATGGTTAGGGGTGAAAAGATGGGCGCGGCGCCAATGCGTCACCACTTTTCCCTCGTTGAACTTTCTTTCTCATTATTATAAAGAGTAAATCCTCCTCGTTGATTAGAATTTTTGACTAAGCAGAAAACAACAAGACGGAGTATTATTTATAAGGATAAAGCGTGTTTTATAAGTTAATTGTGAGACGTACAAGTCAAAAAGCCGAGACAAACTAATTTTAATTTTATTGGTCCAGTTTCATATTGTGAAATTCCTTTTTCCTTTTTATTTAAAAAAGGAAATAAAGTTAAAATCTACTCTATTATATATAGTTAATTGTATTTTTTTAAAAAATTCACATAAAAATCATTTAATTATTTAATCTATTAAATATGGAGTGTGATTGATATTAACAAAACGGGAGCGACAGTATTTGACTGATGGTGAAGAAGCATCAAAGTCAAGTCTGCAGTTTGGACACGAAAATTCAAATTATCAAACAATAGCTGCCAGCCAGCCGCGTTGAATTTCGATCATGCCTGCTGCTGCTCTCACTCTCACTCTCACTCTCACATGTTTCTATTATTATTATTAGTTTTTTATAGGATTTGGAAATTAGATTTTGTTTTATATATATTATCTTAATTTGGTGGCATTATTGTAAGTAATGTTTGGGATTGATAATACAGTTTTTTGTGAATCTGGACAAGATGTTGGACATACCTTTTCCTTTTTCTCGTTCGTTGTCGTGAAGATTTTGGACATTCCAATGTCCGTAAAATTTCAATTACGGAGACGACGTGATAGTCGAGGAGACATTGAGATTGTTCACTAATTTCTCTCTAATTCCCAACAATTCACCTCACTAACTAAATTAAAAATAAATTACATCAACACCTCCTCAATTTATAATAAATTACACAATCACTTCTTATATTTTATAGAATATTACACCCTTTAAACAATATTACTGTAATATTTTTTAAAAACTTTTACGTAGACTTTGTGGTTGAATAAAAAATATAATTATAATTATAATTGTAAATTGAAGACAATATTTATGTAACTCCCTCGTAAATTAAAAACCCAACAACCACAGTAACTTTTGTGGACCCCTTTGCTGCTTAAATCCCCCAACAACTCCTAATAATTATGTTTACTCACTCCTTTACTCAAACCCTTTCTGTTTTATTTTTTTAAAAGAAAAAGAAAAAACAAATCTAAACTTTTGAATTTATTCTTTGTATTAATTATACAGCAAGACTATAATATTGCAATTAACATGAAAATTACAATATATTGGAAACAGAAACTTTGGCGACTTAGTCTGTGAGATTTTTCCTTTTTTAAATATATCTATATTTTTAAAACAACCAATATACTATTATGCAATACAATAATATTTCTAAATTAATTAACAATTTCGATTCAAATAAAAAACAACATACATATACTACTACAGAAAAAAAGATTAAATACCTATATATCTATAGAACTCACCATCTCTTAATTGATATTTTAAGACACGTATAAAAATTTAGATTCTCTCCAAATTTTTAACGCCCACAAAATAAGCATCGCTTTAAAGTAGTTATAAAATAAGAAAATAAATTAGTACATTTTTGGTGATTAAATCAGTTGGAATAAAACAAATTTAATTTACAGATATTTTGTTGATCAAAGGGTTTATTGCAAGAGAGAAATAGGAAAGATGAGGGTATAGAAGATTTTGGTTAAAAAGAGGAAAAAAAAGAATCTTGGGTTTAAATCAATATCATATTCCTTCATTACTCTAATCCGAATATATATATCCAAATTGCCGCAGAAGAAAATCCCATATCTGCCCGGAAATCCACCTAACGCCTACAGTTTTACTGCCCGATATCCGGGCGGGCAGTCCAAACTCCAATACCACTTCCTTACTTTTGATTACTTTTGTCCCTCCCCATCACTTCCTACACTCCCACCACCACCACACCTCCTCCGCCTTGGTGGGTGGCGCGTGTAAGCAGAGTCACGAAATGGGGCAGGGTCTGAGCTGCAGAGAGCAACAAGAGAATGAGCTTTTTAACGCAGTTCAGAATGGAGAGCTTGAAACAGTTGAAGCAATGGCGGAGCAGGACCCAAACTTGTTGTCGCTCAAGACTGTCCACGGGAGGCTCTCTGCACTCCACGTTGCGGCTGCTAATGGGCGGATCGAGGTGGTGTTTTCTGTGATCTTGTTGATTTCTTCTGTTGCCTCACTATCTTGATTAGCGGGGTAATGTAATTTCTTGAAATGTTGTTCGATGATGTAAGATTTTGTTTTTGGTGTCTTTGTACTTGCTTAGGTCCTTTCTATGCTTTTGGATCGGTCTGGAAATCCGGATATCTTGAATCGACACAAACAGGTGTGGTTTGAATGTGTTGGATTGTGGGTGTCCATTGATTCTTAAGTTTGTTTTGTCATTACTTTTTCATGTATATGTGATCAAGATGCAGTTTTCTTTTGCTCAGCTTTTTGTCTTGTTTTATTTACTAAACTATGGGCATTGTTGTTTCTGGGTTCTGATAGACACCATTGATGTTAGCTGCTATGCATGGAAAGATTTCCTGCGTGGAAAGGCTGATTCAAGCAGGAGCAAATGTATGATAATCATTTTCAGTCCTGTCTTTTCATATTGTTGTATCTGTTCGTATGGTGTATGTACTATTGGGTGCATAATTTGATGATGGATTTTGGTGGTGATTTTTCAGATTTTATTGTTTGACACATTATATGGGAGAACCTGTTTGCATTATGCAGCTTACTATGGTCACTCAGATTGCCTCCAATTCATTCTTTCGGCTGCCAATTCTACTGCTGTTGCTCAATCTTGGTAACCATCTATGTTTTTTCTTGTTCTTCCTTACCTTTTTTGTTTGTTGGTTTGTTTGTTTGTTGGGATAAAAACAGAACAATCTGCTCATGCTTTTGATTGGATGTGATGAGGTCAGGGGATTTTCAAGATTTGTCAATATCAGAGATGGGAGTGGGGCAACTCCATTGCATTTGGCAGCCCGTCAAAGACGTCCTGATTGTGTGCACATTCTGTTAAGCAATGGGGCTCTTGTGTGTGCATCAACTGGTGGATATAGGTAGCACTTGATTTCAATTTTACTAGCATTTTAGTGTTATCAGTTAAATTGACAGAGAGCTTTGCAGCTATCCAGGTAGTACTCCTCTTCATCTGGCTGCTCGGGGCGGCTCATTGGACTGTGTCCGTGAATTGCTTGCTTGGGGTGCTGATCGTCTTCAAAGAGATTCTTCCGGGTGAGCTATGCAACTATTTCACAGGAAAACGAATAACTCCCTGGAATCACTGAATATACTCCTGGGAAACTTGGTTTTCTGTACCCCTGTTGGCTACATTTTGAGATCAATAAACTGACTACTAAGAGTTAATATTGTTATAACATGACATTTTTACTAAATATTGAAGCGACATAAAATTCAACCCCCATCTCACACCTGAAGCAATTTGCATATGACATCCTAAATCTGATAACACTGAACTACATAAGCTTTTGGTTTTTTGTGAAAATGAAAGTTAAATTGAATGAGGTGTTTCTGCAGGAGAATAGCTTACATGGTTGCTCTGAAGCACAAACATGAAGCCTGTGCTGCTTTGTTAAATCCTTTGGCACCAGAGCCTCTAACTTGGCCATCACCGTTGAAGTTTATCAGTGAGCTCAATCCTGATGCAAAAGCCTTGTTGGAGAAAGCCCTAATTGAAGCCAATAAAAAGAGAGAAAAGTCTATCTTGATGGACACTCCTCCATCGTCAAATTCTAGTGGTACTGATGATGAATCTGAGGTATGAGTTCCGAATACACATTTTCTGTATTTCGAAATTATACTTTGCTTAACTGCATTAATGCTCGTTGAAAGTAGATCACAAAAGAATTTCTCATCAAAATTGTCCTATGAATGGCCAACTAAAAGTAATTACATGCCTAGATGTCAATCACAAATAGGTGTGCTACAATCGAATAAAATGAAAGATTTGCATTAGATTTTATCCTTTCCTCATGAAATGACTACTGAAGAACACACCTAAGTGATCCAACTTCAAAAAATAAAGGACGAAATTTCTTGCCATTCAGGCTGGTGATGCTGAACTTTGCTGCATCTGCTTCGAACACGTGTGTACAATCGAGGTGCAAAACTGTGGTCATCAGATGTGTGCTAATTGCATTCTAGCCCTCTGCTGTCACAGCAAGCCCAACTCTTCCACCAACTCTGCAAAGATTCCAGTCTGCCCCTTTTGTCGAAGCAGCATAACTCGATTAGTTGTGGCCAAGAGCAAAACCGATAGTGAAATCGAGTTGGAGTTGAGTCCTTCAAAGCCAAGAAGAGCAAGAAAATCATATAATCTTGGTGAATGCAGCAGCAGCCTCAAGAGCTTGTCGTCTTTGGGCTCGTTTGGGAGATTGGGTCGCACTTCCGGAAAGGTTGCTGCCGAAAGCAATGAGGAGTTTGATAAGCCCTAATATTGTTGGAAAATGATGCCAACTTGCATTAAAAACTGAAGGGAAGTAAACTAAAAACCTGAAATGATCGGCAGCGTGGTGAATCTGAAAGAAGGTTCTTGTAATTGTAACTTACTGCAGAATCTTGGAAAAGAAGAATATACCCATATTGTTGCTAGCATAAATGCTTACAATTGAGTGAAAGCTCAATCATTTTGTACTAAGATACAAGGACGTTAATGAAGTACGAGGAAGGACGTCTCTTCTTGACTCAGTTGCTTTCTGTTAATTGTTTGTACTTTGTTATAATCTGGCCCTAATTGTACATCATTGTCCCGAGTGTCACAGAAAAAGAGCAATAGCGTGTGACTTGTGAGTGTGTATTTTCCTACATCGCCTCAAATCTACACAGTTACCAGCCATTCTATTTTCTTGAACTCACACCAAAGTGGACTCACCCAAAGCTGATGGTTACAACTAATTAGAGGTGAAATTCTAATGCTATCGTCGAATTTGAATCAATTATATGATAATTGTGATATATTTATTGTGTAATTAGTATACAATTTAAAAATGACTAATGTGAATCACGTGCAAGTATATCGTAATTTGATTGGTTTAATTTGATCAAATTTAATTTGGGTAACAAAAAAATTAAACAATTAGAATTATTAGACTCAATTAGACTAAAACCCAGTCCACAAACTTGGAACTGGACCCATTAAGCCTAATTGGTCTTCTTGGTCTTACTTACGTTTTTCTTTCTCGTACAAAAAAGTTTGTTCGATTTCAATTTCGACCATAGAAAATTAAATCCACAACCAGTTTGACTAAAAATAATCATTCGTACTGATGTGGGCTGAACGATACCTACCAATACAACTTACGGTTGGCAAAGGGGATTGAACCATCAATAGTCCATCTGACCAACTAAGGTAGCGAACAGAGGGTCTTATTTAAGAAGTTGCTAATAATAACTACAAAAGTTTCAGGCATGTAGATAGTAGTAGCTTAGTTGTCTGTGTTGCCAGTCTGTTTTCACAGGTGAGGTATCTATCCAACTACCTTTTTCGTTTTCGATGGGTAATGAATAAGATTCATCAATCTTCAGTGTAATAAAACCATTACAATACAAATTTGCGTAGCACGCAAATGTAAAACCTTATGATTTCAAGAACGTTACGTGGCTGCAGAAATCTTGATCCAGAGATACATGGGAGAATGGACAGCAGCTCATATAGAAGAAGGGTTCACACGCAAAAAGGTACAACAAGAATCTTCCTGAAGACATTACCATAATTGACGGAGGTGCTATGTACTCAGAGAATTGACCTTGAAAACATTAATTGAGTCGACGCAACTGCAATTTATTCAATTAGATGAACGGCTTGTGGGAGGAAGTAGCCCACATATCAATGTGAGTACTGACCAGACTATAACAGAAAAAGAATATTGAAATTTCATAACTACAAACGAGTACAAACAATTGAAAACCCGGTTTTGATCATCAATGAGTAAGATTTCCGCATAAACACGAGAGGAGTAATGGAGGTCCATCCGCATTCTCGTGTGTTAACAAATCCCTACTGAAGGTTCTTTCCCTATCCAGCAAAGTGCTTGATTGAGGAGGGGCAACGTGGCCTCCAACAAATAATGAATTTGGGTCCAAAATGTGAGAGAAATCGTCTGGTCCATAACCATTAGGGCTAGGATTTCTTCTGTAATTGCTTGCAGCTCTCCTTTCTGCTTCAAGAAAGTGGCCGAGAGACGGAGTGTTGTTCATGCTCACGGCGTCGGTGTTGAGCCTTGAGCATAGTGATAAAAACCATGTTTTCGTCTTGTAATTTTTTTTGTTTCTTACAGGTTCAGATATTCTTCCTCTTGTAGATCTTCGAGAGAGCTCCAGAATGCTGGAGATACCAATGAGGCTCCCCAGAGTGATACTCTTGTCATGGAAGAAAGAACCAGTTGACTGCAAGAGACGAACACCATCATAACAGAACAAACTAAATTACCTAAAAGATAATCAGCATAGCTCTATTCCAACAGACCATACTTTTGTTTGATTAACAATTCCAATTCATAAAGAACAGGAAACATTAGATCAATAACTGTGTAAAAGTAGTTGATTAATCTCCTTCCTCCCTTTCAATGGTTGAAAATATTTGCTTTACCATCCCAATTGCATTAACTCAGAATGATATAACATCAAATGTTCTCGAAATAATTCACGGGTTCTTTAAATTGCCGAAAACATAGGACCCAATGCATGTTCTTGCAAGATCCATTACAGATCAGTCTATGACGTAGTTTACGTGGCCCGGAATACACTGATATAACTCAACTGCATCTGTCACTTTAGTATACTATATTTGATATCATGAGTATACTTTTCAGAAGTAACAGAATTAAATTATACGGGGTCATTAGCATTTTTGGGGGTTGATGTATTAAATTGACAGGCCATCTCAAAAAACAAACAGGACAATGCATAGTCAAAGAGTGAAAACAACATCATTCAGGGCCATGTGAAAAGAGTAAAGTGCTTGCACAGCTTTCAACTTTTAGTAAGCATGAGCACGACCCATTCTGACACAGAAAATGCAACGAACATTGAGCATGCATAAAGAATAGATGCCAACTTTTCAGAGAAATGTTTCCCCTTAGCCCCATTATCGATGCAATTACCAATCACCAAACAGAGGAAGAGAAAGGCCCAAAGAAGAGAACAAGAAACATAAATTGGTTTGGAACCGCTGCTTTTAATTCTTGATAAGTCTATTACCAAAATGCAGACAAACGCTCAATTAAATACACCCACGACTCAGTTGTCATTACCATTTTGCAACTAAAATTTTCATCTCTACTGAAAGCTAGTTACAATTTGATTCTGACAGAATAAGAAAAATTACAGAGTGGAAAAAGAAAGAAAGGATTTCTCACCTTCATAAAACGAACAAATTTAAGACTAAAACGAGAAGTAACTCTTTTTCCTTCACTCTTAACAATGTATCCCATTGCAATTCAAACTGTTTCTTGCTTACTCAGAGACACTGATGAAAACAATAACAAATACACGGAGCAACATGATAGAGTTCCTTCTTTTTGTTTCTTTTCTTATTTGGGAATGTGATATTGATGAGATTGTGATAGAAATTTTATGCATTAACGGGATAAAAGAAACATAGAAGAAAGAAAAGCTGACCTCAGTATCAAGATCAGAAGAAGAGTCGGTGGAAGAGATTGGAGAAGAAGTGAGTAAAGTATTGAAGGAAAGTGAGCCATTGAGATCACGATTCCTCACCAGCCCAACTCTCACATTCAGTGGTTGCAGCCCCAATGGCCACCCTTCTTCCTGCATACACACATCAAATATATTCAATCTTCTCCAACAATTTGGCATGAAAAGATGAATAAATTCACATATGGCATAGCTAATTCAAGAAATGGAGAAAACAAGAAAATCCCAACACCATTATTATGAAGAAGGCAGTAGAGTACAGGCTAATCAGAGAGTGGGTGTTGTAGGTGTTGAGGGGGGAAAGCACAAGTACCTGTTCACCCATTGTTTTCTCCCCGTGCAATGGAGATTGTGGGGGGGGGGGGGGGGGTGCTTGTGTTGCTGCTGGACTGAGGAAGTTTTTGACGTGCTTTTTATTATTATGTGGAGAAGTAAAAGTTCATGTGAGAGAAGACGTCTGAGGGTAAGGGTAAGAAGTAAGAGCTGTCTTTCCAATGCCTCCTTGCATTCTCTCTCTCTCCCCCCTATAAAACAAATGGAATACTGTGTGTGTGTAATTTTATGTCACTCATTTAATTAAGAAATAAAATATAACAATATTATAAAAAGATATTTATGTAACTATGTGTAATTAATTTTGGCAAAAAAACCAATATGATATAGACCTGTATGATAATGGAAATTATTACATGCCGTACAAAGTGTTTTGTAAAATTTGATTTTTATTAATAAGCTGTTGTATAAAAGATAGCATTTTCAAGATATTTAAATTATCTAGAGACAAACTGATATTTGTATTCAACACTTATAACTGTGTTGAAACTTTGAAGTTAGAATTCGGATTGTATTATCAAAAGTTTGCCAAGAAGCCAATCTAATTATGTTCTAAATGTAATTCTTAGAGTTGAATATTCATTCAAATAATTCAATTTCCGCATTAGTCATTTTCATTTTAATCATAACTCATTAAAAAAAAGATGGGAGACAAGGGCGGATTTGACGATCTTGATCCCTTTGGCCCCTCTTAATTTACTACTTGGCCAATTTAATTCTCAAAATGGCATCTTTATTCGTCTAAATATTTACCTAAAATTACGCAGGATTAGGAATATGGGTTCGATTAATCAAGTGCTGGGGCCGAGGCCTACTGGCATCTAATGCAAATGCAACCATTTCTTTATCCCTCTATTATCGCTTCAATAGGGTCAACAAGATTGTGGGACCTTGGCAAAAATAACCCTCGCTGTTACCTTTTTTTCTTTTTTAACTAATAACAGTACATAAATAACAATAAATTATTTTGATATATTGAGCAATAATTATGTCTTTTAATTTATTCATAGAATTTCAATCTTAAATATAATCATTAAGTTAAGAAATTATTGTCACTTTTAAACTCCATAAAAGATAGAAAATATATTTCTGTATAAACTCAAATTAAACTTAAACTCGATATTTCTGGACATTAAAACCAAAAACAAAACAAGGGAAGGGAAGAAGAAACAGAAAAATAATTAAAGGTAAGGTATGTGAGATGCAGGGGTAAATGACAAGGGGAACCATCCCAAAAGGATGGGGTCAGATAGGGAGCCAACCCCACCCATTTGACTCAAAATTAGAACTCCTTGCACTATAAGATTCCCACACCCAAACCAAACTACTAAAGTTCTTGTAAGAACCCTACGAACCTCTCTGAGTTATAAAAAACCTGACAAATTGATCTTTGCTCAGCATATGAACAAAATTTTAGAGTGATAAAGAAAGCATTATATAACTAAACAACGTTTACGTAACGACAATACGCCACACAGTGGATAAGGTCTAGGCAGAATTGAATCAAATTAATATGAGCAAAGTCACTGAGCACTGTAAATACAAATGACAACTCAACCAAACTGTGCTATGATAATTAAACATTTATAAATTAATATAAATAGTTATGGCAAAATCAGCATAGTCGAAGACAACACCACCCAATTTGGTTCGAATTCTCTGTTCTCGACTTTCTGTTCCACAATGTATTCCATTTGCAACAGTATATCATGTTATCAAGAAAAAAGGATTTAAAAAATATCTACACATTGCGTCATGACATATTTCTCAACACAAGATAACATTTAATGAATCAAATACATTTCAGAATAGAACATTAAGAACAGAGAATTTAAGGTCCACAGTCATAACAAGTGCAAGCTCTTGGTACGAACTAATTAATAGTACAGTCAAATGCATGCACAGCACGTGAGAGTAAGAATGCGAATTAACTCTCAATTGATAAAAAAGGATGAATTGCCAGAAATTGTGGGATGACAATGGAAGACTTCAATGAGGCATCACCACACATTTACTACACAGAGATCGAAGTTTAATAATAAGCTCTAGTGTCGGTGTGATAAAAAAGGACTGGGAAAAAAAAAAAGAAAGAAAGAAGCCATAATTGCGAATTAACTTAAAGATCGAGTATAGTCAAAAGTATATGGGGTGGGGGGTCCATCACACCAGTTTTCGAGGTTCACACAAATCATTGGACACAGCACCAGTCACAAACCAAAAAGGTCATTACACTTCTTCTCTGGCCACCTAATACTAAAGAAATCAAGAAACTGTACAAAATATGTTCAGTAACCAAACTGAAATTCTAACCTTCCCATCACTTCTTTTCTCCCAGAATATGCCAATTTATAGTTAAATGTTCTCTTAAGATATGGCAAGTGCAGAATTGACAAAAGCATACAACCAGAACAAAGTTTAGAATTCAAAATTTTTTGGAGAGAGATGGATATAAAGACATCAATTACCATGTCCAGGAAAGTACCTCCGACGACGAACCAAAATTCAACCTGTTTTAGAGTGCTCATAATCTTCGCAAACAGGATTCAGTAATCTTACCTGAATCCAAGTAGCATTATGATATCAATTATAATTTAAAATAGGATAAACAACAAAATTAGTTGTCGTCCACCCTATTTTTGTTATTTGCTCGGCCAATGATTAAAAGGAGCGAAGGGCTGTTTTCACTTTTCCTCATAGTAGAATGCATTTGATACATTGAGTGCAATTGTATGATCTTCAGATGATGTGAGATCTAATACTTTAAGCAAGTCTGCTGAAAAGTTCAAACCACGGAAATTTTCTTTGGTAGATATGATGTCGCTGTGCTGTTATCGAGATCCCTTGATTGAAAAATCTACCGAAGCATCTGGCAGTTGGTGGACACTAGGATTTGTGTTGCCAAGACTTAGTTATATATGAATCGCGCGCCCCCTATCACAGTAGAAAATTGGATTTGTATACTTGGTTCAAAGGTGTACCTTATGTAA
This sequence comes from Sesamum indicum, assembly GCF_026168435.1. Classification (NCBI taxonomy): domain Eukaryota; kingdom Viridiplantae; phylum Streptophyta; class Magnoliopsida; order Lamiales; family Pedaliaceae; genus Sesamum; species Sesamum indicum. The sequence goes on from NC_142667.1 coordinate 15,798,587, forward strand.
GTTTATTTGTGCATTTGCCACAACTCTATAATTCGAACCATATTTTATCCCTGAGCATGTCTCGCACCAGGCTGATACTCTCCAATTCCAAGCAAGTCCTGCAAATATTTAGTTTTGATCATTTGTGGATTTGGCACAACAATGATCTTTTTCAACATAACTAGTTATCCTCAGAAATGAACTAAGATTAATATCAGAAATTGGAGAACATAAAGAACTTTTTAGCCTGGTTTGCATGGACAGATATTATCTACATCAAAGGTACTGAGAATTATGGGTCAAGCACCATATCTAGACATCTTTATTTCCTCCATGTCGTAAGATGAGAATTTTCTATGTGTGTAGGCCCTTCTGCAAATCCCTGTAATGTATTTAGCTTTTGCTGTAGAAGGGAGTTGTCAGTTTCTATGGAGATCTGGACACGCATGGACAATTTAAGCATAAGAGCACTGATCTACTAGGTCCACTACATAAAAGTTTCACCACATGCTTCTGGTTTGTTCTGTCTGACGTGCAGAACAGAAGTTCCCCTAGTGTTACCAGATGACCGGAATATCAAATATGGGATTCCTTTGTATCATTGAAGTCACTGTATTAAAATTTGACCAGTTCATGTGCTGTTGAGTCCATATTGATATACGTCTATATTCACACACATTAATCAAAATTAAAATTTTATAGCTCATGCACCGTAGTAGATTGCGTTAAATGCTAAATCCTTTTTTGACTCTGAAAAAGTATCAAACTTGAATCAAATCGCATACTTCTTCAACCTCTTTTGTCTGAGTTCACTTAAGCTTTGATGATAGCATACATTTAATAAGTAGTGATGATCGTAAAATGAGTTTTGGATAGTTGAATAAGAATTGCACTTCCGTTAATATGCTAAAGTCCATTAATGATGGACAATTAGGTAGGACTGGGATTCATCATTCAAAGCCTTGTTGTACCTCAATCATTCAGAGTAAAACACATAAGTGTCTTCTCATCTAACCATTCAGAGGAAGTGCACTAATGATCATTAACAGAGATACAGATTAAGATGGCAATATTCTAACTATATGATTTATGCTTTGCAGAAGATGGACACAACACTCCCAAAAATACTGCTTTTTGCTAAGAAAATACACACCTGGCATGCTCTATTTTTCGCTCTCGTTTCTGCTGTGCTGGGAATATCATGATTGGGTTTCAGAAATCTCTTCTCCCTCCGTTCGCATGAACCCCATCCATCTGAAAACCTTCCACCCCTAGCAACATAAACAAGAAAAGTAATAGAGTTCTGTGTAAACAAGGAATTGGTAGGTGAAAATTCCACATATTGTAATGTCCAGCAGGCAAAGAACATACTGCATGTATGCACGGACAACAAACTCTGCTCGTGCAACATTGCGGTTCTCATCGAATTCAATGGTCTTGTCTTTAATTTCATAAGACAGATTGAAGTAAAATGATATCTTCCTCCAACCTGTAGTGCACATGTAACTTAATCGTACAGCACAAAATCATATGCCATCTATCTATCTAGGGAGACATGTACAAGCTTGAGTTTACCTGACTTCTTAATATAACGATTCCCAGATATCATAGTGTAGTCACTTTTCTCCAATATCTGTCCACCAGAAGATATCATGTCAGAGTTGTTGTGCGTTTCTACAACAGATAATCAGATTCCTTTCAGAAAACGTGAAAAAGGAGCTATGGTCATTAACAATGACGGATATAGGATTATACTTCTGTAAAAGTGAGGTACATGAGAGCCAAGAGACTAGCTTCACCGCATATTACATAATTCTCTGCAGCCAGCAAGTTAGTTGTATAAAAAATGGTGGTTTTCCGGGTGGTACAGTAATTAATAAAAGAGAGACCAACATGCTAAAGAGACAACCTAGGTGCTTTCACCTAAAGGAGAAAGATCCATTTCTATACCTTCCCCTAGTTGAGCATTCAATCTCTTATCAGTAGGTAAACCCATATTTGTTTTTTAATAATCTAACAGTAGATAACTATATTGAGACTTAATTGATCAAGGAAGAAAGTGGATTTGAATACAAGAGAAATGTATGTCGACATAACAAGAGTGTGGTATAATTTCATGAGCAGTCCCTTCCGTTCCCTTGCTCTTGACGGACGGTAAATTTTACAGGATTTACTAAACGGAAATACTTTCAGGCATCCCTCCATGAATTTTTAAAAATACAACTACGAGAAGTTGGAGCTGCATAATGAACAGATTTGTTTAAGACTTCAGCTAAGCAGCATATAGAAAAGTTTGAAGTATTGTACAATATCATCCGTCCGACATAAATTAGCCACCTAAGATTATTGACAAAATCAAAATCACAATAAAATTAAATAAGCACGAGGACAAATTGACGAACAACTCACCGCCATAGCAGCATTTTGGAACTCCTTGAACAGAGAAACTGTCGGAAACTGGCCGGCCAAACTATGTCTCATCTCTGTCTTCTCATAACTCACCGCCGAGGCAATTGGACTGTCACAGTTCGTCACAGCAAAATTTTTCGTCTCCGGAGAATCAGTACTATACGGCTGGGGAGTGGTCGGAGTGCGGTGCACGTGCTTCACCACCATCAGTTGCGGTGGACTAGACTCAGAAACGGTCAGCATGTTAGTAGTTCTGGAAATTTTTTGAGGGCGTTGATTCTGTACAACCTCGCCGTCGGGGTTGTAGTTGTAATTATGGAGGTGGTTGCGAACTTGGTTTGGTAACTTTGGTTGGGGGGAGGGAAGGGGGAACGGAATGGGTGTCAGGGGTTTGGTGCGTTGTTTTGGAGTGGAAGTGGAGGTGGAGGAGGCGGAGAGAGAGGCAGCGGCAGCGGAGTCAATCACAGCCCATAATGCGGCATCGTCTAGGTCCTTGTCGTCGACGGCGTAGGCGATCGGCGAATCCATTTAACTCGATTTGAGCTCCTTCCTTGGCAAGGTAGACAAGCCGGGCGCGCACTGACAGAGTATTCGAATTTGAAATAATCCAACGACGTCGCTGAGCAAATGGGCCTAAGGATTGGGCTCCTATTTCACTCACCCAACCTCAATGGCCCATTAATAGAGAAATAGTGGAAACATATTTTGGGCCGTCTAAGTTCCAAACATTTTGACGACCCGAATCCGATTCAAATAAATCCATATAAAAAAAACAACCCATATAGGAAAGGTAAAAGATTTGCTGGAATATTCTTCTAATACATTTATACAGCCATGATAAAGGTTTACATATGCTACATCTATTATGATTTATTCTTTCATAACTTACATTACACAAAATAAAAGAAATATGTATAGTGCAAAATTTTCAGACTCCTGTCCAGAGATTTCCACCAACTACATAGACATTGTTCAAAAATTTTGCTTCTATTAAGAAACATGAAAAAGGAAAAACAATGAAAAGGTTGTATGAATACCTAAATTAATATATACTCCGTCTGTCCTAAATTTTATAGTTTGTATTTGTCTGGCGGGGGCGTCCTGAAATAAGACTTAGAACAGGCCCTGACGACTGACTTTGAGTGGCAAACCAAAATTCTGATACACTCTGATCTCACCCTCCAAGCTTGCTGTTACTATTACCATTCCCCATGCTGTTGCCTGCACAGTTTGGCCACCATTACTGCTACTTCCACCTTCTCCCAAGGCCTTAGAGGAAGCAGAAGAAATGGAGGGCGAATCGCCATAACAGATGGCATCAGAAGACGCGCTAAACGAGTCGCTGGGACCTATTCCAGGATCAGTCGGACCTGAGTCCCCGAGTTCATCCTCTCCAGAACTCGTGTTTCTTTCCAGCACATTCTTTTTCTTGGGAAGAGGGGGCAAATTTTGCCTGCTGCTTCCACCAGTAGAATTGTCTTCTCGGGCCGGTGAAGCGGAAATTGACGTTTGTGAAGCACTAGAACGTTTCGTGGTGCGTTTGGACTGTATTTCTACTAGTGGGGCCTCGAACTTTATGCTTCCAGGCCATGCCATCGCAACAGATACGTCTTTACAGGGGAAGTGCTCATGAGCATGGACTGTAACTGTACTTTTTCTCTTCCCAGCTGTCGGATTCTTGAACTCTTCAACCTTCCAGATATAGACCTGAGAGTCTTCGCTGGCGCTTATTACATGTTTTCCGTCTGGACTGAATGTAGCAGCAATCTGGCTGCCGGTATTGCGAAAGCCTGTCCAAATTTTAGAAGTTGAGTTAAGAGTTTGCAGTCTTGGAAGCATGTTTTATATATATGGAAGATATATGTACCTCTGAATTTTTGGATGAGGTCTGGACCATTGTAGATTCCGAGTCGGTTATCGGTTGCAGTAATTAGAACTTCTGACGGATTCCAGGGGGCAAACTGTGGAGAAAGCGAGTACTTGGTTATGGCTTTTGGCAGTTTTGCTGAAGGGAATTTTAGGGCTGGAAGTTGAACTGAGTACCTGAAAACCTGTTATTTTCCCCGATTGAGATTGCAAACCAGGATCCTTTTTGCCTGGAGACTGAAATGTAGGGAACTTTTTGCCTTGGGACTTTTTCTTCGTCTGGATGTCCATTTTATGGTCCAATCTGCTACCTAGGTTACAAAATGCATTAAGGATAATGAATATTAACGTGACAAATTAGGACCAGAAAACCTGGTACTGAGCTGCTCTTCTTACCTTCAATGCTATATAATCGACAGGTCCCTTGAAGAGAACCAATTATAGCACCCTTCAAGATTACAGAAAATCAGTGCTCATTGCATCAAAATTGAACATCTCATCCTTGTGTTGTAGAATTAAGTGTAGGTACCTGGCCATCAGGAGTGTAGCTAGCAGCAGTAACCATTTCAGGAACATCCGTCCAGTCGACAACTTTACGCTTGGGTATGTTCCAGATCCGGACCTTTGCATCAAGCGAACCACTGATAAAGTAGTCCTCATCTACTGGATTGAACTGTATGCAAGTCACTGCCATAATAACCATAGACTCATTAAATGCAAAGATAAAACCATTAATCAGGTGGGATATCTACAAATTTGGCATCTCACCGTAGTCATTGTGTGCAAACGTTTTCAGACAGCTTTTCGTTTCCATGTCCCACATCCTTACTGTCTTGTCCATTGAAGATGAAAGCAATAGCTGCAGAGAAAGAGTTTTATCTGATTCTGTCAATTATATACTTCAATTGTTCGGAGAGAAACAGGGTTCTTTTCCCTACCTTTTAATCAAAACTTGGTAACTAGCCAGAAACTGACCTGAGATGTGGACCAGGACAAATCCAGGACTTCATCTGTATGACCTGTAAACGTGCATACTGGTTTTTCTGAAAGTGCTTGTACTGTCTCCGGCACACTCACATATTCAGGTTTGCCCCCGTTTGTTTTACCCTTTCTCTTCATTTCAGACGGCATAGGTGTTATCTCAGCAAGTGGAGGGCGATCAGATGAAATATTCCCAGCCATGGGATGAGGTGGTGTGGCACCACTGGCTGAACTTGGATCGTCGCCTTGCTTTATAAGATCACATTCCTGCATTTCCCATACATGAATCGTCCTGTCTTCCCCTGCACTTGCTAGAAAACGTCCATCGGAACTGAACCTGATGGTCCATATTGAGCCCTCATGAGCTTGAATTTCCTGAGCCAAGTGCAGTGCCGTAAATTCTTTGTAGGACTTCCCTTGCTGGTGAGCTTCGATCCATTGAGAAGTGTTCTTGGGAGCTTTCTCTTCAACCTGTGAAGAATTCTCTAGTTCTTTATCAGCCAATAATCCACTCGCTACTCCCTTGATATTCTTCAAAATCGCAGCCCCCTTTTTTTTGCTGTTTCTGAAACTCTTTGTAAGTAACGCGTTCGGGTTGAGTCTCCCGCTTTCGGTGCGAATTTTTGTGGACGCCCGTCGGCGCATCAGCTCCTTTACGAAAGGTGAATAACCGACGGACTTCTCGAATTCCTCCAGTGTAAGCTGCTCCCCTGTCTGAAGATCATTGAGCTTATTCCACATTCCATGTTCGTTGGCCTCTTTTACAATAAAATCCTTTCCAGTGTCCAAATTCTTTATCAAGAAGAACGAACCAAACGCTGCATCGGACAACGATACATCCGTATTTTGCACTGTTGCTTTATATTTCTCTCCAGTTGAGGATGGTCCAAAAGCACTTGTATAGTACTGAGGCGCAGCAATACATGTCGTTGGCATGAGTTGGCCTGACAACGTTCTAGTGATTTTGTTTTTTGATATCGGACCGATTAGTTCTTCTTTACGTTGTTTCAGTTTCGACGAAAAAGCTTCAATGTCGCTGTCTGACCTCGACCTCACGAGCACAATCGCTCTGGCAGGCGAAGCCTTGTCTGGGGTTGTGAGAGAAGGATCAAGCTTGGCTGCCGAGTCTTGAGCAGGCGCAGACTGGGGTTGGGGTTGGGATTGGGGTTGGGGTTGGGTCTTGGATTGGGATGGGGGATGGGGCGGGCGATGGGGCGGGGGCTGGGGCTTTATTGAAATGGCCCGGACGACCTTAGAGCTGGCGAGCGTCATAAAGTTTTTGTTGCTATTCAACCCCATGCCCTGCAACAATCGCTTGCGGCGCTCCTTGAGATCGCCTGGCTCGGCCATCCACATATCGTAGCTTGGCAATACGGTAGAGTTGTTTGTAATGGGTGCGATGGAATAGATGCGCTTTATGGAGGCAGCTGAAACAAACGACATGCGACTAGCTTCAAAGAACTCGTCGTCGTCGTCTGATGCGGAGGCCAAATCCAGGGGGACGACTGTGGATAATCTCTCGTTTGAGTCGAAGAAACTATCGTCGTCGTCGACAGCCACTCCTAGGCTGTCGAAATCCATGGTTAGTGTCCTTCGATTCATTGTCGTGAATGTGGTTGTGTAATTCACAGCAAGAATCAAGGAACTGAAGAAACAATCTTTTTCAGACAAAAGAAAGCAAATTTTTTCAAAGCCTTTGCCGGCAAAGAAATTCAAGAATTCTGGATTTTTTGGTGGAATGATGTTTTACTAGAGAGAGAAACAGGGGGAAGAGAGGGAGCAGTGGAAGGGAGTAAAATGAGGGACATAACCACTAGTCTGTTACATTTGTCTTAAGATTTGGCGAAAAAGAAATGGTCAATAAAAATTCCGTTCACTTACATAAATTATCAACAGTGCTGGACCATTTTTTGGTTTTTTACATTAATTTTTTTTAAAAAATTGTCTATATATATTTCATGAGTGAAATGATTTCGATTGCTTGGTTAACAAAAATCAAACCGTTTGAAATTTTAAAATTTCATAGAAATAAATGATTGACTACTGATTGTATTGCTAAATTTATGAGTATCAATCAATCACATTAATCAAAGTATACTGAATAAAATTCTATTACATAAATGTATTATGAAATTCTAACCCAAGTATTCCTGGAAATGATTCTGACAGGTATTCAAACAAAAAAATTATCTTAGTAAAAGAAATGTATTATTAGTATTTAAAATAATATAAAAAAACGAAAAAAGTGTCGGTGTATGAAAACGGTTGAGTTGATTTGCACATTTTTTCCCAGAAACCCGGTTTTAATGGCTCTCCATCACTCTCTGCTTGAGTCCTCAGGTAAAGTAGTGTTGATGAAATTTGGGTCTAACAGAAAATTCAAATTTGAATAGTAATAGGAGATGGAGATGAATTGGACAAGTGAAAAAAGTGGTCTTTCTCTTTCTTCTTTTCGGTCAATATCAACAACTTAAACTTAAGGGTGGACACATATATACATACAAATGCCCTTTCTCCCTTTCATATTTCACAACTCAAAGGGGGATAAATGCTTTGGCAGTTGAACTAATGTGCACAAAGTTTTATGAGCAACCTCCTTTTTCCTAAGTTCAATTCCACATTTCTTTTGCTGCACAAAATATATATACTTTAATTTATCCTGGGACTCCAAATGATTTACAGTTATCTTAATTGTTCAAAAAAATAATAATAATTATGTGACAAATGTATTATATTTATTTTGTGATTAATTTAATTTGAATTAAAATCTTCCTTGATTATAATCAATTTTATGATTAATTATATATAGAGGACAGCAATCACACAAATCACGGGAGGATTGATGAATTATTACATTGATCGATTCTCCAATATAACCGAAATTTCTTGAAAACTAAAGATGCCCTAATCCATGATTTCAAAGGAGAGTTACCTCCTATTACTGGAAGAAGGTAAAGGGAACTCCACCCACATGCATGAGCATATATATACACACTAAAATTTCTATAATTTCGCTACGTAAATAATAATTTTCCGAATTTATATATATATATATATATATGAGAAGAAAAAAGAAAAAAAGAGAAGAAGAAGAAATTGATGATGGGAATATGTTGTCTTCTTTTCACAACATAACACCTTGATTGCAAAAGAAGTTCGTATAGAAGCTAAAAAAAGCTGCAAGTACTTGTCATCTCTCTTTTTGCTCGCTTACTATCTTTTGCTCACTTTGTGTTCTACTCTACACTCAAATATTACAACAATGAACAATCCTTACATTCAGATTTACTGAATTCAAACCATATTCTTCCTTCTCTTGTAATTAAATCAAATTAGTGTATTATAATCATCAGTTCAAGCTCCATTACAACATCTCAAGAAGGAAAAATAATTAAATAAATAAATCAAAGTTGTCGCTTTTTTACGTTAAATTTCGTACCGGATGAACAATTCTATGACGAGTCTTGGTCATCTTCTCTTCGAGCTTTCTTGATTTTCTGCTCTTCTATATTATCTTGTTGATCGGGAATCTGCCGGAAAATCGATTCGACCTCGGTGGACGCCTCGAATTGGAGGCTCCGGCGGGCTCCTGGAGGCGGCGATGCTTTTCTCTTCAATTTCGAAGTTTGTGGGCGGGGTTTCTTGGGCGCCGGTGGGCACTGCGTGGTCGCCGGAATTCTGTGATCCGACGACGTGGGAGTCTTGAATCCGTCGTCATCTTCTTCTGCTATTTGCTTCTCCGACCCTCGTGAAGAAACAGTGGCCTTGTCAGTTTCCTCATCGTTCTTGATTTCCTCGAGCTGTTCCTTCTTCTTCTGATCGTCATCATCATCATCATCATCATCATCATCATCAGCGCCGTCAAGATTTCCTTTTCCTTGAAGATTTTCGGACATGGGGTGCGGCGAGTTCGGGTCGACGGCACCTTCTTTATCTTCTTGTTGCTGGAGGTGGGGTAAGAACATCGGGTTATCACCACCAGACATCCTCCTCAAAAACGAAGAAAACCCGTCGATTTCTGAGCACATGAAGATAAACTTAGAGAGAGAAAGAGGAAAGAGAAAAACCTCATGAGGAATTCAAGAAGAGAAGAAGAAAAATGGGTGTTAAATAGATGATCTCCAATTAATTAACAAGAGAGAGAGAGAGAGAGAGAGAATTAAATCATCAACTAACCATCTTTTTTGCAGTTGGTTGAAGGGATTTAGCACAGAGTTCCTCTTGTAAATTAATTTTGTTCTTCACAAGTCTGATGAGAGAATTCAAGAGAGAGAGAGAGAGTAGTGTTGTTGCTATAGGTGGAGGCTTTCAAAACAGTAATAGTGGCGAAGGATCCGATGTACACTCACTCTCATAATCCTATTTGCCTATTTTCTTTTTTGTTTCTGGCTGTGTCCCCACTCCAGTGATGAATAGAATAGAAGAGCAGAGTTTTCTGTTTTCACGTATCCATACCAATATGGGTTATGTTAGCAGATGAGTACACAATATTTTATTTATATTAAACTGTGAAGCACATATATTAGTAGTAGCTTTTTGTTTTTTTGACATATATCTACGCACTTTGATGCAACCTATGCACGTGGCTTGCTAGATGGGGACCATATTTTTCCTCATCTACTTCACACACAAATCTCTCCCTCTCTCTCTCCTTTTTTCTTCTCATGATGATGATCATATCTCATAAATTGTATGCACCCTTTTTATTTCTCATATGCTTGCTTTCTCTTGGAAGGAACTGCACTATTTTCTTTCTTGTTTTTTTTTTTTAAAAAAAAGAATATAGTATTGAGAATTTAGGAGTAGTCTAAGTAATATATATATATATATATATACATGTGGTCTTTCAGGAATATTTCAGAAATTTATATTGGTTATATATGTTTGGATGAAATATATCCATAATCAAATTATAGAATTTCGTAACTCGACAAATCTCGTTAATTTCAAGAGTATTATTATCGTAATTTTCCATGAAAAAAAGGCTTTACTTGACATACTGGTTGATTATGACTTAAATAATTGAAAATCATATTAATTAGTAATATTTAGATTTTGTAGCCTTCGATACGATACGACATTCGTTTAAACGAATATATTTATGTATTTGTTTCAAAAACTAACCAAATTCATCATGGAATTCTTAATTAACATCCATAATGACTACTAAATACAGATGGCAAAATGGTAATTAGTTATTATTATTATTATTATTATAGTCCAAAGTTTTTGTTAATTAATTAAATTTTTAAATCAACTAATTGCTGATTTATATGCATGGTGGGAGGGGTTCCATTAATGCACCATCAAAAATCAGGTTCCTCAATGAATCCCTATACATTGCATAACGCCAAAGAAAAGAAATTATTATAAAAAAGAATTCAAATTTTCTCATGTATTAGATAAAAATTATATATCTAATTAATTAATTATCGCCGTCTAGATGTTACTTTTTCTGTCTACAGAAAAAAATAAAAAATAAAAATAAAATGAAACTTAGGGGAATCTGTCGCTACACTCATCTAATCTTATGATTGGCAGTTTGCTTAGATTGTCTGAATATAGCTAGGGATGTCCGAACATGCATTTGGATTTTTCGAAACCAAGAATTTATATTTAATTATATTTAGGGTAGGAAATGAAAAATAACAAATAGGAAATGGGTGGGGACAATTGGCTAAATTAGCTTTGCTGCCAAACACTCGTACAAAATTTTGAGTTTAATCCAAGACATCATCATACATGTAAACATGCCATGTGGATGCCTTTCCCCCTGCCTCCTCACCTCCAGTTTTCGCTTATTTATTTATACTTAATCCATCCCTTCTCCCTCTCTACTTTGTAATAAAAATGGGAGGGTATAATTATTTTATTATATTTGTTAATTTTCTCCGAATGGCTTTAATTATTCTTTTACATTAAATCTAGAGAAAACAAAAAAAATAAATATATCATATTTATAAGATCTGAAAATATTAATTAATTGTTACAGTTTTGATTTAATGAATTTAAATTTTATAACTACTCCAAGAAATATATGTAGTTGGTCAATGACTCAATAATGCAAACGTTTTCACTGAGTAGGTAATGTAGGAAATAGTGGTAGGGGCCAATACTGTACTGCCTACGTATCATAATTAGAATTTAAATTAGGTCAAAAAAATGCAAATGTACTGCAGCTTCAGTTTGTTTAAATTTCCACAAGCATGGAGCCATTAATTAAAACTATGACTGTTTCTATATATATTCTTGAATCGCGCTCTTACAATACAAATTCGGTCCATCTCATTTTTTAACAATATCATACATATATTACAGTAATATTATATACACGTCTAATGTGTAGTTGAATATCAATCGTAATAATACTCAATTTACCTAAAAAAAACATTATATAAGTATAAAAATTATAAATAAAGAGTATTAGGTACATAGTACATAATATATATACTTCCATAATGAATATACTCAGAAGACTTGACCAAATTATTTGTGATGGAGAGGATGAATGCGAATAAACCCTCCTGCAATGTTGTACACATTTATTTCTTCCTACACATTCAACTGACACACTCTCCTCAAAACAATAATTAAAAACGATTTACAATAAATGAAATTATTAAGTTAGTAATTAATTAAAAGTTGTAGTGGAACAGTTAGCTTAAATTTGGTTCAACTGAAAAAGCTTGCGGCTGTCACATTCAATTAGTTAATAAATGGTAGACGCCTAGTCAAAATAAATCATCAATATATGGTATAATTAAAAACAGGACCATGCTGTAATAATTTGGCTTCTTTGGCCGTTTCCAGTTCTTCACATGCTGTCTTCAAATCCTCCTATGTATTCATATACATGTACCAATTTTTGACCGTATGTCCAAAGTTGAAAGCATCCATTACTTTAAATAATGTGGAAGTGGGGGGGTGGGGGGGTAAGCAACCTAGGATTCCCGACCCAGAATGGAAAGATGCTTTTTGATTTGGTTAACCTTCTACACTTATCCACATACCTAATATGTCTATTGTATATACTATTTCATGTGTGTGACTCTACATGATACATGATACATGCATATGGAGGATATCATACATGATACATGCCACATCACTTCAATTACATATATAAGCCATCATAAACTAAATAAAATTAAAAAATAAATGATCATGAGATATAATTTGGAGCACAAGTCGTTGAGGGACGAGTGTGCATGGTTTTCATGATCACATCAACATCACAACCGGGAATCTAAACGACAACTACACGCGCAATCACGCATACGTGCATTAACAGCGAGCGAGTTGAGATTAAAACAGTTGTTCTTAACGCTGGCTAAAAATAGGATTAAACAGATGTTAATTGTAATTAAGGGCATGAATGAATGATTATACATTGCAGAAGAGCATATTCACAGACTCTGATGACGCATCCATCATTGCCTCTTTACTCTCATGCTTCTTCATCATCACTTTGCCCCCCACCATCATCTCCGTTTCCCCATTCATATCCTCTCAAATTTCAACCATTTCCTTTTTCACCCCTAGAAATTAATTAATCCCAACTTAATTACCTGCTTTTATTGTTTAATCAATCTCTAATCCCAGTTTCTTTTTTTTTTTTTTTATAAAAAAAAACGTGATCTAATTTTGCATTCTACGAGAGATCTCAAATTACGGACAGAATCTAAGTGACTAACTCCGTTACTTGTGATTTCAATATTTTAAGATCATACATTTTATAAACCCCATTTCTGCATGATGTATATTTTATCTATAATAACGTATTATAGTTAATTAAATTACTGATATATATATATATATATATATAATTAATAATTCGTTGTTGATCAGATGATGTATGCTTTGTTTGATCTGTGAGCTATGTATATGCATGTGATTGATTCTTTAAAGAAAAAAAAACTGAAAAACTAGAAAATCAAGAATGCATGAATCCTGTGCAACATATGAATCAAAACAATTGAAATTCTGTAATGAAATTGAAATTAGGGGTGATGATCCCACGTTACATGTGAAGTCTATTACGTACCCCACATGATTTCCATCATGCATGCATCCCACATTTCACCTAACCAACCCTCTTTTCGTCTTCACTAATAATTCATTGACTTCTTACTACGTTTGACCTGCAACATAAAACATGCACACTATATATGATTGGTGCATAATTTTGAAGCATTATATATTTAATTATTATATACTCACCTCCTCTCAACCAGCTGCTTCCCCTATAATTAACAATAACATTTATCACTTCACGTTAGGTCCATGCATTTTATTTTGATTCTATTTGTTATGAGATTTAGTATTTTTAATCTCGTAACTTATAAAATTTAGCATTTTTAGTCATCATATACTTTTTTTTTTTCTATAATTTATCAGCGTGGGCAATGTACTTAGCACGTGATCGTTAAGTATTTTTTATTGCAGATAAAATTGACGTGTTTTCTAACTTAGGACCACTTTTGAGCTGAAATATAACTACATTTGAGAAGGAAAAAAATAAATTTTTAAAAGAAATTAAGGGGAAAAAAAAGGGACAAATTTCGCTCTTGTCTCAAAAAAATTGAATTCCACTCTTCCCATATTTTATAAAATTGAAGTTAAGTAGAAGCAATACAAAGAATTATGTCTTCCACAAGTGAATCAAGTAGGCCAAGTGGAATATTTATAATGCTATTTAATTTATAGGAGCATTCATCTACAATCAAGTAGGCCAAGTGGCCTACACCATTAAATTATAGACGAAAAAGTGAATAAAAATTAAAAATGTTAATTTTTATAAGTTAAGGGATTAAAAATATCAATCCCGTAATAAATATAACTAAAAGTATAACCAACTTAACTTACAAGGCAAAAAAATATTATTTTCGCTTGCAGTAATGACGTTGAATTATCCCTAGCTAGATGTACTATTTGATCTTATGTAGATTTATACGTTCTTTTTACACAGATTAGCAGAAAGTGAAAGATGAAAGATTGAAGAGGGCAACAAAGTGTGGATTTTTTTGCTTAGGGTAGAAGGACATGTTCCCCGCAATAATGTACCTCTTTGCAATATGACTTGGAATGTCAGGATTTGACAATAACTTTGCTTAGATTGTCTTTCATAAAGGCAGATTTCACTTCTCTTTCAAGATTGGGGGGGCCACTTCTCTTCATTTCAAACTCACTCTTGATGTATGACATTTCAAATTCGAAATCTTTTTATTTAAATTAAATTTTATTGATCTTTGATCTTTGATGTTTTTTCATAATATTTCTCTCTTCGTATGTTTTCTCATTAGCATGTTAGGCTAGTTCATTTATTTCCAGTAAAAGATTCGGTTAATATTTGATTTCAATATGTTGTGAAATCCTATTTGAGCTTTTCACTTTCATTCATATGCGTATTTGTGTTATTCTTTACAAATAATCTAATTTATGAATAATATGTACCGTTATTGTTGTCAAGAATATTTGTCTAGTTAATTGAACTTGCAAATCTGTAATTATTTGTTTAATTCAATAACTAGTGGTAACAGAATATAATTTATCATGTCATAATGATTGATTATGTTGTGGGGAATGCATAATCTAACTTAAATAAAGCCTCGTAGGAATTTATTAGTTAGAATTGAGTTTTTTTAATTCTTAATATTGTTGGTAAATTAATTTTTAAGAACGTTCAAAGTGTTGTTTGTTGATTAGAGAATTAGTCAAGGGACGTTCTTTGACTAATGACGAGATGAGGAAAGGTGAGGTCGTTGGGTCGTCCCAATGACCATAACCAATTTATCTATTATGAATGATTGTCATCTTTTGCATATATGATGAGCCGTGGAACTGACATGGTCCTGTCTTTAATCGGAAATCTTTCTTCTCATTGTTATTCATCTTCTTTATTTTGTTTTCTAGATTTAGACTTTAAACAAAACCTCCGTCTTCTATTTTTATTTTTACTTGGAGGAATTAATTTAAAATCAATCTCTATGAATTCGATTATACTCACTAATTTCACAACTTTTGATATAAAAATATTTTTTGATAGATGCGATAGCATCACATATATTTGTCAAGATAAGTTCAAATCCTGTTTTGATTCTTTTGTTGGTTAGCTAACACCTACAGCTTTTCGACAATATGCAAATCACCACAATCAACTCCCAAATTATACTCCAAATTCTCCTATAAATAGTGGTCATAGTAGAAGCAAAATAGTAACATAAGCTATTAACACAATACAGTTTTGTTCTACTGCAAACATCATGGAGATTTATTCCCTGCGCTTTTATCGCACTATACAAGTTTGCTTTAGATTATATTTCGATATTTCATCATTTTACACCAATTATTACACCATTGTTTTATGTTATTTCAAGCGTTTTTCAATTCTTTTTGGGTAATTTGATTATTGACCAAATGTAGAAAAAGGAATATATATACATTTCAAGATGCAAAAACCTTAAGGGTATATTTGAATTAACGAATTTGAAATCATAATTAATTTCAAATTCCTTTTGAATAATTATAAATTACTGGACTTTTACTTTGAACTATTACTTTACTGAACATTGATGTCCTTCAAATGTAGCCATAAATTTAGTGTTACTGCTGTATCTATAAAATAAAAATGATTACAATTTTGATAAAAAAAAAATAATAATAATAATAAAAGTGTAAACATTTGCATTTGCTTGTTTTCGAACTTAGGCACGGGTCAATAGGAGATGAAGCGAGATTGAAGGTGCATTTTAAAAGTGACTTTTCATTTCCTTCACATTTGCATTTCATTTGCGCTCGCTCGCTTTCTCCATTTTCTGAAAGCTCAGGCGCTTAATTGCGGGAACAAGAGAATCACTCTCTGTTTCTCCATCCACCTCAACTCCTTCATTCCATTACTCATCCATTTCTAGGGTTCTGAAATACGAAACTAAGGTGACCAAATATATTCCTGTTCTGGATTTCATGGTTGAGATTGATTTTGTCTTTGATTGTACGTAGAAAAATATCCGTTTCTCGTCGATCAGCGTTTTTCCTTTGTCAATCCGTTGTTTATGTGTAATGTCATGTATTGATATATAAGTTCGTACATCGACGTTGGACGTTGTGTATTTGCATGTATGACATCTCTGATCAGATGATCTTATTGGGTCTTTGATGATTGATGTTGAGTCTCCAATAATGTCAGACTGGGATGTGTGCAGTGTCGACGTGAAGTGTTTGTTTTTTCTTTTCCTTGCATTGCTTTGGTGTGCTCTTTACAGAGATGTGGATAAATAAGTAGTAGTTGCCACCTGATCGCTTCCGCTGAGCCAAATTTTAGCCACGTGTCAGTACCGTACGGCAATGTGTTTGTGAAGCTTAATGGATTCGTTGTGCATATTTCTGTTTCATTGTTTGTAAGAGGAGAAAAAACTACAGTTGCTTATGAGTGAAGCAGCGGCATATATAGTTATGTATAATTAAAATAGTTATCAAACAGGAAATGACTCTGTTTCAATGTAGAATTCGAATTAGAGCTGTAAAGGGGTTCCACCTTCATGGTGGAGCTTTGGGGAGCTGCAGCTTATTGATAGAATGATTTGGCACTGTGGACCAGATATTTAGACGGAGATCTATAAATTAGAGATTACAATTCTTTTGCAGGTACCATATAACCAAAGTTTTGTGGCTTTGCTGCAGTGTCTGTGTCTTATCACTAACTTGCTTATACAAATATTTTTAGCAGATGGGAGTGTGCATTTGCATTTCATTCAGAATATATTTGTTCAAAATCACCTGCAGTTTATATATTGTGAGCTATTTCACTTGGTCATGTAAATTTTTGATGATCAGCTCATGCTCTAACCTTCTGGCAATTGGGGAACCAAACGACTTTGCTTTCTTATGACAAATAAGTTTCATACTTAAGGTGCTATACTTTTGTTTTACTTCAACATATTGAGGATGCTTGTGTACTTTGGCAGGTAAACCAATAAATGGCTGACGGTGAGGACATTCAACCTCTTGTTTGTGACAATGGAACCGGCATGGTCAAGGTAATGATTGTTCTAGTACAGAACAGTGTAACTATATATTTTACCTTTATTTTGGTTAAGATTATAATTTTATCTTCACGAGAAATATCATAGATATTGGTTGGTACCCCACAGATCCTATGTTCATATTGATCCCTAATTATGTGTTAGGCTGGATTTGCGGGAGATGACGCTCCAAGGGCTGTGTTCCCCAGCATTATTGGTCGTCCACGCCACACGGGTGTGATGGTTGGCATGGGTCAGAAAGATGCCTATGTTGGAGATGAGGCCCAGTCCAAGCGTGGTATTCTATCTCTCAAGTATCCTATTGAGCATGGTATTGTCAATAATTGGGATGACATGGAGAAGATCTGGCACCATACTTTCTACAATGAACTTCGGGTCGCTCCTGAGGAGCATCCAATTCTTCTCACAGAAGCACCCCTCAACCCAAAGGCTAACCGAGAAAAAATGACTCAGATTATGTTTGAAACCTTCAATTCACCTGCCATGTATGTTGCTATCCAGGCTGTTTTATCCTTGTACGCCAGTGGTCGTACAACTGGTAAGTTGGTTCATTTTTTTATTATCATTGTTTTTATCTGAGTAGAGAACTGGAAATACCAGAAGAATATTAAAGTGGATTTCTATGGTTCACATGCCTTCAACTTTTGTTTGGTTTGGAAGTCTTGAGAAAGTTTCTGCAACCAAAAGCATTTGTTTGGTTTATTTAGACACTTTACCAGTTCAAGGGTCCATTGACGAATAGTGGACTACTACTATTAAAATTTCCCATGTGTGTGTGTCAAGTTCTCATTCCCTTGGGCAGAAACACTTGCCAATGCTCCCTAAGACATTTCAAACTTCAGCAATCACTTTGCTTTATTATTTCATGCATGCATCATAATTTGCTTCCCCTGCAGTTGGGTTTTGAAGACATTACCCATTGTCATGTGTAGTACTTGAATGGAGTTTCTACATAGTCCTAAGTAATGCAACCTTGCATTGTTATTTTAATGGTGGACAATTTAACTAAATTTTCATTACAATCTGGAAACATAGATGGATTAAGGCTTTTAATTGTTGTGCTCTTGGCCCTAGATACAGGGGTGTGGTAGTGTATCTATCTATATCATGGTTTCTTGGTTATTTTGGTGCTTTCGTGCAGGTATTGTTATGGACTCGGGGGATGGTGTCAGCCATACAGTCCCCATTTATGAAGGCTATTCTCTTCCCCATGCTATTCTTCGCCTTGACCTTGCTGGTCGTGACCTCACAGAACAGTTGGCAAAAATCCTCACTGAGCGAGGTTACTCATTCGTTACCTCTGCTGAGAAGGAAATTGTTAGGGACATGAAAGAGAAGCTGTCATATATTGCTCTTGATTTTGAGCAGGAAATGGAGGTTGCCAAGACCAGCTCTAGTGTTGAGAAGAACTATGAATTACCTGATGGTCAAGTGATAACTATAGGAAACGAGCGTTTCCGATGCCCTGAGGTCCTTTTCCAGCCAGCAATGATTGGAATGGAAGCTGCTGGCATCCATGAAACGACATACAATTCTATAATGAAATGTGATGTTGATATAAGGAAGGATTTATATGGGAATGTCGTACTCAGTGGTGGGTCCACCATGTTTTCCGGGATTGGTGATAGAATGAGCAAGGAGATCACTGCATTGGCTCCTAGTAGCATGAAGATTAAGGTGGTCGCTCCTCCTGAAAGGAAGTACAGCGTTTGGATTGGGGGATCCATCTTAGCATCCCTCAGTACCTTCCAGCAGGTTTGATTGTTCATTCATTTTTCGTTTTTAAATTTTTTCATGTATTTCCCCACCTGAGTTCGATATTTTCGTATCATTGTCTGCAGATGTGGATAGCAAAGGCAGAGTATGATGAATCTGGTCCGTCAATCGTGCATAGGAAATGTTTCTAGCTAGAGGCATTTATCATTGTCTTGAAGTTCGCACTATGAAGGAAAAAATGCTGCTTGCATTCTCGTTCTTGATTTCTGTCTCTAATTTTCTGTTCATGCCATCAGCTTAATTTCCAGTTAATAACATCAGTCCATGGTCTTGTTATTGTAGAATCTTTGTGATTTTTCCCCGATTATTTGTAGTTTTGCCCTATTGTTTGTAGTTTTTTAACTAATAAGTAGTTTAGTTATTTGTTCTTGTGTGATGTCTTTTGAACGCTGCAGCTGTTTCCAAAGATTTTTTTGGGAAAAATGGGAAATGTCAGCGCACCCTTGGACAGTGGGATTAACTTGCATCTCCTATAACAAGTGTAATATACAGGGCATGATAAGTGTATTATAGTTGTCGTATAATCAATTTTATTTTGATTAAATTTAATTTGAATTAGAGTATTTTTAAGAAGAAAAATTTCTTACTCAAATCATAATTTCAAAATTCGAGACTAAAATCATCTATACATAATTAATTTATAAAGAATATTTATATCCTCCTCCCTGTTTTGGATGCTATATGAAAATTAAAATTTTAATTTCAGCTTTTTTATAGAGTTCTATAATCTGAAAATTTTCATAATCGGCCAAATGTCAATAATAAAATGTTTTTATCGTAAGGAAAATTCACTAATTTCTTAATCTAATAAGTTCAAGGATGGTACCAAAAACAAGAAACTCTAAAATCTTAATGGTCTTTAATGATAAATTTAATTAATTGGATGTTTCCACAAATGACCATAAAAAATGGTAATACAAAGATTTTCGAGGAAGAATAGATTTATGAACTTTTAAGCTAACAAAATTAATTTGAGGGCTTATGATACTTTTCCGTAAAATCAACTTCCCCACTGGTTAAACGCTCTCTCTTGGTCTTGGGTTTCATGAGGACGGTGGCTGCGCTCTTCTACAAACCCAACGCGTTTTATACATAAATCGCATCCTCTATCACATCATTTCTGAAACAACCAAAAGATCACCTGAAAAACCAGAGCGCGCGAGCAAATTGCCCAAAGCAACATATTTTTATCCCAAATGGGTAGAATTGCTGTTGCATCAATTGTGATTCTTTGGCTGATACCTGTATCTATTCTTGTCAATCGCATTGTTCCCAAGCCCTACATGGTAAAATCTTTTACCTTTTCGTTTTACCTAATCATTTACAAATGACGATGGATTTCACACACACAGTGCGAGTATTTGTCTGTTGTGTAAATAAATTATCTGATTTGTATGTCAATGGGGGAAATGCAGGATGAGATATTCCACGTACCGCAGGCGCAGCAGTACTGCCGAGGCAATTTCAGAAGTTGGGATCCCATGATCACAACTCCTCCTGGACTGTGAGTCCTCATTCGCTACTTCTTTTTTGTTTTATTTAAATTATCGTCTGACTTGATTCTGGTGCTAATCTGTTTGATTATTTTTGTGTGCATTATCAGTGAGCTTTGTGAAAGGTTGAAATAACTGGCATTTTAGTTCATAGCGGAATCATTCAAAGTGTTTTTTATAGGAAAATTAGATGATTGATTTTGTGGTTATTCTCAGAGGTCAATTGGATCATGTTTTATTTATTTGAATGGGAGTGATTATTACTAGTAACAGCAGCAAGCAGTGTCTTCATCTCCAGACTCGTGCTCTACTTCGATTCTGCTCTTCAAATTCAGGTGGGGGTGTAATCATTTGGTTTTTCCTGAGATTTAGAAAAAATTAAAACCTTCTAGTTCATTGTATTAAGAATTTTGAATGATAGCTGTAGAAAATGATTCTCTCTAAGTAGACCATTGTTTTTTAGATAGAGATGAGAATTGTAAACCTGACATTTGGAGAAGGAATAAAAAATGAGACTGCTATTTTAAGTTTGTTGGTTCAATTTTGGGTCTAGATTTATATATGCATTTTTAGATGTTAAGATATTGCATTATAAAACAGATACATGTTACGCTCGTTCACAAATTGTTGGGAAATATATTAAATGAGACTGAGCTAAGCTGGTTATAAATGACACAGAGAGAGACTTACTTTACGAGATTTTGTTTAAGAACTTTCAAGTAGAGGAAGTTGATTTATGTAATTTAAAACTTTTGCAGGTACTTTCTTTCACTTGCCTATGTTGCTTCTTTGTTTCCAGGATTGCTCTGTATGCAACCAGTGTCTTCATTTCCAGACTCATGCTCTACTTCGATTCTACGTCTCACGAATGGTGTTCTGTCGGTACTATGTAGCATTCTGGTCTATGAGATAATCACCCATTTGAGACCATCTCTTGATGACAAGAAGGCTACATTTCGTGCTGTGGTATTGTCATTGTATCCACTGCACTGGTTCTTCACTTTTCTATACTATACAGATGTGGCATCTCTAACAGCAGTACTTGCCATGTATCTTTTAATTCTGAAGAAGAAGTTCCTGTTAAGTTCACTGGTAAGATTCATTTGAAACTTCTGTCATCTCTCAAGTATATTTGTTATTATGAATATCAATTCTGGATTGTGGCCTTGTGGACTGTGTTTATAGTTTCTTAACTTAACTTTTTACGACTTCAGTTTTTTGATCAATTTCTGCACTAAAGCATACATCCAGAAGCTTTGCAACAAAAATTACTAAATTTTGTCAGAAATTTCTTACACATGCTTGCAAATCTCATGGAAGAATTCAAATATTTATATTAATAATTGAGTTTCTTGGAATTATGATCTTCTTGTAGTGGCCTCCTCTTACAACAGCATACTCCATTGGGACTGGGAAGAAGACCTTATAATCTTGTGTATATTTTTCCTATGGATGATAGTGATATTGATGATAGTGACAATATTGATGATGGTAATGATATCGATCATGACCTTGAAACAGAGCTGCAACTGCTAACTATGATGAATGATATGGATATGATGCCGGAACAAGACGGACCTCTTTATATCACCCTTCAATTGGAATTAGCAAAAGCAATGTCTTCTTGCATAATATGGATTCCAAACATTCATGATCTGGATATGACTGAGTCGAATTACTTATCCCTCGGTCTATTAGTGAAACATCTCTCTGAAAGTTGTTCCACTAGAAATATTCTTGTTATTGCTTCGTCTCATATTCCCCAAAAAGTGAATCCTGCTCTAATAGCTGCAAATAAATTAAATACGTGCATTAAGATACGAAGGCTTCTTATTCCACAACAATGAAAGCACTTTTTCAATACACCTCAATGGTTCTCTTATAATGCTAAATGTTGTTTTTAAAAGTAATATAGCTGAGTTATAGTTATAAAAGATTCTATTTTGTCACTTTACATGTATTATAGTTAAACCTGGCACCCTTAATTCTAAATTTTTCCTCTATGTTTTCTCAGAACCAGAAATGATCTTATTGATTCATTTACCTGTAGCTTGGGGCTTTGTCGGTGTTGATACGACAAACAAATATTATATGGATGCTTTTTGTTGCTTGTGCTGGCGTCATAGAATTTGCAGAGTCTCACCAAAGAAATAGTGCAGAAGTAGTTGACTTCAGCAGATCGAGAGAAAAGGATGATTTGTCTGCCAACCGTAAAGGTGCATCAATGATCTCTAACTTGAGAAAGCGGAGGGCCGGTAGTGGTGCAAGGGATAAGAACAAATTTCCTTCACAAATAACTATTCCAATGACACATTCATCAGGTTATATACATCATTTTTTCATACAATTCAATAATGCATTGATTTGAAGTAGTTGGTTATACAATTCTCTTCTGCTTCTTCTTTTCCTTTCTTCCATGTTTGCTAACTACATATCTCCACTTTTTTCTGGATGATGCAGGACTTTTTGATGAGATTCAGAACATAATAATTATTTCCTGGAATCATTTCTGGGAGCTTTTGGTTTCTTTTAGTCCGTTCTTTATGGTATTTGTGGCTTTTGTTGCTTTTGTCCGCTGGAACGGTAGCATTGTTCTCGGTATTGAGACTTCTGTTTTCTTATTATTAATAAAATTTATTAATTTTCTCTTCATTGATTCCATGAAGCACAGAGTCCTGCTTTCCCTAACTGCGAAATGATAAAATTTAACTGACTTTCAGGTGCTAAAGATGCACATGCTGTTTCTCCCCATTTTGCTCAATTGCTGTATTTTGCAGCAGTTTCTGCTGTGTTTATGCTTCCTGTCCACTTCTCTTTAGATCAGGTTGCAGTTCTATTCCAACAGTTTCGCAAGAACAAACTGCTTAATTTCTTTCAGTGGCTCATGGCTCTTACCATCAGCTTCCTCTCTGTGCAATTTTTCAGGTTCGATTATAAAATAAACTCTAGAATGATCAATTTCTAAAACTAATGTTTCTTTTAGTTATTCTATGAAACTCATTTGTGGATCATGTGTCTTTTATGTGGATGTTATTTGCATCGACCAATTTCCTCTGCATCGTCTGATAAGCTCAGCCTTGTAGTTGTAATATAAAAGCTTTTTGCAATAAATTCTTTTGAACATATCTTGGAGTTTGTTTAATTCCATTTGATAAAAGTTACTGGCTAGTCCTCCTGCCAAAGAACTTGGTGGTCTATTTGGATTCTTTTTCTTCATTCTGCCTGTTGAATAATATACTCTGTATCTCCCATTTTGCTTGAGAAGTCAAAGCTGGGTCACCAAATTCTCATAATGTGGCAAAATTTAGTGGAATTGATGTGGATTCTTATACATTCTGGGAAATGTTTCATTGATTCCTGCAGCATAGCCCATCCGTATCTCCTTGCAGACAATCGGCATTATCCCTTCTATCTCTGGCGAAAAGTGATCAATTTCCATTGGTCAACGAAGTACCTTATGGTCCCACTTTATGTTTACTCATGGCTATCTATTGTCTCTAACTTGGGTTAGTGCAAAGTCCAAATCTCTTTGCTTTCTTTCAAGCATTCTCTTTAGGATCTCAAACTTATGAGCTGACTAATTGTTTGTTATTTGCAGCAAAAGATCAGAAGAAGCTTTGGGTG
Source organism: Sesamum indicum (assembly GCF_026168435.1). Classification (NCBI taxonomy): domain Eukaryota; kingdom Viridiplantae; phylum Streptophyta; class Magnoliopsida; order Lamiales; family Pedaliaceae; genus Sesamum; species Sesamum indicum. The sequence goes on from NC_142667.1 coordinate 15,822,756, forward strand.
CTGGTATATTTTGTTGCTTGTGCTGCATCACTTGTTCCTGCTCCACTGATAGAGTTCAGATACTACACTATTCCATTTTTCTTCTTGATTCTCCACACCAATATCACTGACCACAAGAGTTGGCTTGTTATGGGAGTTCTATATCTTGCCATCAATTGCTTCACAATGTATGTGTTCTTGTTCCGGCCATTCTCTTGGAAGCATGAAGCTGGGACACAAAGGTTCATATGGTGATAGATAGGCCAGAAACATGGAAAGCTTATAAATTGTCTGCAAAACAGCTTCGATATACTCACACGGCTAATGCCTTCTTACCATAGAAGAGGATGCTAAATGGCAGAATTCTTGTTTACTTCTAATACTACCTGTTAGACTACAGGGTTGGAGCCGGAGAAGAAAACTAGGCAAATTCAGAATTGTCTGCAATTTGTGCTGATGACAAGGTACATCGAATGGGAACCTTACAGCTATGCCATTTAGACATAATGGTAACTGTTATCTTATTAATGTTGAGCTTCTTAATTGACTTATTCGTCTTCTGTGTAATCAACTCATTAATTCCCGTCCTGACCATGATTCACAGGCTCCGGTCTGAATTGGCTGTCTTATGCTTGCTTGTTCTATATCTTTGTAAAATTCAAAATACCCCCTAACTATTCAAGAAACTAGTAGATTTTTAAACGAAACTTGATCTTTAGTACTTTGCACAGAATCAATGATTTCAGATCACCAGTGGTGGGAAAATTCCAGTCTAATTTTATTTGGTTGAAGCTCCAAGTCAATTACAAAGTAAATGTAATGGTTTATACCTATGATGTTAGTCTATACTTTAAGGATGGTAATCAGTTACTAAACAAGTATTTAATTTAATAATTCATATGTTTGGTTGAATTTCAAGAGATCAAATTTGGATAAAATTCTCTAGAAATTGTCAACTTACGAGTTGCGTGGTTTATTGCATGGTTACGTCTAATTAACTACTGATGCAGCTGTATCTGTATGGGCCACGATAATGACTCTCCAGCCACTCCTATTTATATGAATTCTTTCTTCTATTATATATATATAAATATATATATATATATATCATTCTAGATATCAAAGAAAAGAAACCAAAAGGATAGATTTTAAAAGCAAATATGTAATAATCCATAAATAAAATTTTAATAACTGTTATATCCATTCTTCTAGAAACGCCATTTTTCATATTTGACTCTTGAATTGCGATTATTTTGCAGCAGCACTTGAAAAATGTGGCTGTGGTTTGACTTATAAATGGCTCATTAACTATAATAGTGTGTAGGCAATCAAGATTCTTAGCCTCTATCAACTTTAACCTCGCACAAATCATGGTAATTAAAAGAAGCTAACAAATTTTTCTGAGCACTTCCATTTGACTTTCAAGTAGTTGTCAAAATGTCAAATTGAAGGGTTTCAGACCACATGAGTTTGGCAATATTCAAATTTCTGCCCATCTCCCAAGTCACTCAACAACTTCCCTAGAACGAGGGAACCCAATTTCAGACTCATTCTCCTTCTCCACATTAGAGGGTCATAAACATTTATCCGGATCGGGTCGTGAAAATGGGGGCACTGTCACATCACTTTAATGGTTCCAGTAAGCGCCCCCCAATGGATAGCGATAGTCCAATAATTAATATCCAAAAACTTAGGTTTTGAAAAATTATAAATGTGGTCACGAGATATCAGAGATACCAAAACCACAAGCAATTGTCTCAATAATTTTAAAAAGAGGAGAGCTTTTTCATTTCACGTACTACATTTTGACTTGATTGTTCATGTATCTAATCTTTTAGGGCTACGATTACATTTATTAGAAACCTACCCACAGTTTGTATATGTAATATGCATCATCCTCCAACCAATCATGTACTCAGGATTAGGTTTTCATGCAAAGCTGTTTTGTCTGCTTCTGTTGGTCAACTATTTATGTCATTCTTTTGAATGATTATATGTTAATGTAGAGTTGGTAGGTTTTTAACCAGACCACTATCGCTGCCTTTAGACACTGTCATTCTGCACTGAATTTTTTCTGATTGTTTTCGTTTTTAAGTACATTTGTGTGTTTAATTAGAATACAAGAGAGATACATAGCAAAAGACAGCTTAATATTCATACATACAAAACGAGAAAGAACAAAAGAATTTGGACCAGTTGGTCTGGTCTGTGTATTGAAAGTTATCAGTGTCGGAAGGGCACTTCTTGAAGAATAAAGCAAAACCTCAAGAAAGTACAAAATCTTGAACTTGTATTACATACCAAGAAAGGGCAAAACCTTTGGGGTTATCAGCATTTACAGTCCCCACAAAACGGCAGATCACACAGAGTTTTTCTATCATACGTTTCAACTCTGAAAATATAACCTACTTTTATGCGCTATTAACATAAACACATTCAGGAAGATGTATATCATCCAAGAGAAACAAAATTTGCTTCTAGCTTCCTGAAAAATTTCTCTGTTTTTTTTTTTTCCTTTCTTTTTTTAAATCCTATTTGTATCTCTAATCCTAGAGCTAGTTACACGGATGAACGCCATATTCTTCCTTCAAAGGAAATGATGATAATCGAGACGTCGTCATGGTACCTCCTTCGATCCCCTTGTGGGATATCAAGCAATTCATGGAAATCCATTCCTGCAGTTGAACATGTAAATTCGTGTAATTAGATTTAGGCAGTTGTATGTGTGTATATTTGCTGCAAATTTTTTGTATAATAATCTTACCAGCTTTCTTGGCAGCACGAAATAGCACTTCTTCAACAAGATGTTGGGCCGGATCTCCATCAGGGAATGTTAACATGAATGTTTCGACTTCAGCAACAGCCTCTTCATTGGTGAAGTACTGGTAGAGGCCATCGGAAGACAAGATCAAGAATTTGTCCTTGGGTTCTAATCTGTGGTGGCAAAGGGACGGTGAGCATGTGATGTATGGGGAAGTTCCAATGTAATCAATTCTGAACATCTCTAGAAGTGCATTGTTCCATTTGGGCTGTAATATAAGCAAATCAGATAATAATGTTATCCATCGATTCACAGAAAGAAAATTCTGTATCATGAATACGAACATGAAGCAGAACAACATGGATTATAGATTTAAAGTGCTGAAGCAAGTCTTATTCTAGTGAGGATCTTGGCCACTGCAAGCAAGTTACTACATCTAGGGCAGACAACTAGAGAACCATAGCTTAAAATCGTTTATGCATCTCAAGTAATATGTGGGTACAGGTAGATGATCAGTTTTAATACGCCAATGCATCTGCAGAGTCACAAAAACTGCAGTTATAAGCTTAGAAAATGGTATATACCTGCTTGAGAAAGCCGGCTCCAAAAGCCCGGGTGACCTTCAAGGAACCTTTCACTCGATCGTTGATAACTGCAGAAGCATCATCTGGATGTGCATTTCTAATCCTTCTCACTTCCTGAGATGAAAAGAGTACCAGAACAGTTGGTAAATAAACATTGAGCAGAGGAGGGATAAGGGGTCATTGAACCTTAAAGAAGACCTGACGAAATAGGTTTACCTCTTTAACAGAAGTACTATGATCCATTGTGAGCTGATGAGAAGTCAAAGTATGCACGTTTTCGTATTCATAGCCATAGAGTGATTCTTCAAAGTCCTTCCTCGTCTTCCCGGATTGAGAATCATTCTCAGTTTTTTTAGCTAAGACTGCCCTGCTATCACCAACATTCATCAAATAAACATCGTCGCCCTTCATCACCATCACCAGGACACAAGATCCCATCAACGCCAGCACAGGATTCTCCAGCAACATCATATCTGCAATCTCCAAATATGCTGCTTCCGTCTTCCTCAACGCCTCAGACAGCGCTTTCAGAACTCCCAAATGATTAACGGTCATAGTGTTATCTGCAAACCCGTCAGGTCCCAAATTGCTCAACTTTTCCCTTAACTTCTTGTCAAGCTCCACCCTGTCCTTACTATCCAAACTCTTTGATGACAAAGAAGAGCTGGTTATCGTATTCTCACAAGATTCAGTCTTATCACACCATAGCAACCCCCTGAGCTCCTTGTAAACATTGGAATAGAGATTATTCAAGAGAAAATCAGTAGCATCAGGGCCGTTGAATCCATCATATATCCCAACAAAAACCCATCCATGCTCCTCAGAGATCACAACATGCACTCTATCCTCACCGGCTTTACCTTGAGCCCACTGCAGATTTTGACTTCCAAAAGATTCATTCCCAACATCATCATTCTCATCAACCAAGCTCATTTCACTACTCAAAGTATGACTAGTAATGGTACTACTGTTCCCACTGTTACTTCCACTCACCGCAACAATATTATGTTCTCTCTCAATACTATTCAGCTCTCTAGAGAAACTCCAAAAAGATCTAGACATCACCTTTTTAAAATTTTTAACCAAAGCCCGTTTCTTGGATTTAGGCCTGTACCTCTGCAACTGATCAATCTGATTATCCAAGGGACCGGAAATGAAGCTGCGTTCAATGGGTCCGGACATGAAACCACGCTCCATCGGGCCGGATCCCGGGACCGAATTCCTCAAAATCGGGCCGGATTTAACTGTGTGAATAGAGTTCCTGGGAATCGGTTGGAGGGGAATAGAGGAGAAAAAATTCGAGCTTTCAAAAGCTGAAGCCTTGTCGAGCAAAGTGGAATTGCTGTAAGCCAAAAGATCAGTTGAGAGAAGAGTGGAGGTGTTGGCGGAGATGGCGGCGCCAGAGATGGTGCGGAAAACCGTCGTTTGTGGGGCTGCGGAGGAAGAATCATCCAACGATTGGGATTTGCGAACTGGGTCCGGCGGTATGTAGCAGAAAGAGTGGCCAAAACCTTCGTCAAGAGGGTCCGCAGAACACACAGCGATATCATTCCTTCGGCGGGAAATATCTCCGGCGTCCCCTGCGAAGCACAGGCTCAGCTTTCCAATCCCGTTTCCCATTTTCGAAGAAACCCAATAAAGAAGTCCTTGTTAAATATATATATAGAGAGAAAGAAATAGAAGAAAGGAAGGAGGTTAAAAGGGGTGTAGCTGAAAGCTCATGGTTTGGGTATTGAAGTTTGAAGAAGAAAGAAAGAGCAGAGGAGATGAGGAGGAGATAAATGAAGGAGGAGAGAGAGAGTTGACTTTGGACAGGTGGGGTTGGGGGGGGTGAGATTAAAATTTTATGATTTGTTTAATATTCGATGCTTTTGGTTTTGGTGGGATGAGGGCGTTGACTATGGAAATCATATGATATATATATATATATATATGTGTGTGTATTAGTTTAGTTGGCTTAAGGGAATGGAATAGAGAATAGTTTAGTTACTTTCCTAGTAATAGTATTGGAATATTTGGTTTTCTAGAAAAATAATAAATAATAATACAAAGTGTTTATTATTAGTTTATTTGAAAAGGAGAGAGAGAAGTTGAAGGGTATTGGGAAATGCAAAGTCAAAAGGATGCACTTGCGACTTGCCTCTTTGCACCCCCAATGTGGAATGCTGATTCGGATGCCATCATTTCTGCAATTTTCATTTCCTCTATTAATACTATCCCTCTTTTCTCTATCTTACAAATGTCCATTTTATGTTCTTTTTTATGCTACTTCATATTTCAATTTTCAAATTAATTAAATATGTTCATAATTCGAATTTGCATATACATTTAAATTAAACAAATATACAAAAAAAATATTATAAAAAAATAGACGTAGTTTTATATTTATTAAACTCGAACCCACGATTACGAAATTTCACCCGATCAGTCCAACAAAACTTGATTGGGATATACCCATTCAACTGTGCAAAAATTTATGTGCAACCCAATTAATTTTGGTATATATTATTTCACAAACTAAAACAACTCCACTTGTTTTGGTTTTTGAGGAAGAATAGATTGGAATTGGATGGTAATAATTGTGTCTTAAAATATCTAAAACATCCATTACAAAAGATTTGGAATTTGGTATGTAGAGATAAATATGTAGTGCTTTCACTTCACTTAAATGCAAAGTAATGTTTAAGGAAGGTTGATTTAGTTATTAATTGAAAGTTTGAGGATGAGTATGAAAGACAGAAAACAGCCACACCACAACGCCTTCTCATCTCATGGATCAGTGTTCTCATATTTGACTTTGGGAATGTCAAACAAATACAAATAGGCTGCTAAAACTTCAACACACAAACAGCTGTTGCCTGTAGCTCACAAGTCATAATCCTCTTTCTGCTCTCCAACCAAATTCAAATAAAATACATATAATTCAAATCGTATCTGCATATACCCACAACTTATGGACATGTTGGAGTTGGAATTTTCTTTCCTAAAAGTCATTATATTCTTCCATTATTGTCCAAAGTCAGACCCTTTTTTTTTTCTTTCCCCCTAAAAAATGAAATTATCAACTTATTAAGCTCCAACTTGACTGCCACCTTTCATTTTTCCGTTTTTTTTTTTTTAAATGTTTATGATAAATAACGATGTTGTATTTTCTTAAAAATACCTTACTTATATATGTTACTATTGCGTTGTAAAATTATATGAATGTAGAAAATGCTAAGGCGAAAAGTCGTGTTGATTATTAATGTTGTCATTTATCAGACCATTGGGATTCAAATATAATAAATTATATTTTTCATTTACTTTCTAAATTCACCATTTATCTAAACCCATACATAAGCTTCTTACTTTTATTCAAATAATAAATATGGTTTTCATTTAATTTATTTAAATAAAATATAGTTTCATTTTATCCGTATCTTTTGCATATATATGTTCTTATCATTGTAAATTTCGATAAATTTTATTGATGTTGATGCACTATAATTATTCTTTAAAAAAAATGATTGACTTTCACATATTTGAAATATCAATAGAACATATTTTTAATCATGATTAAATTAAGTTGGTACGTAGCACGGGTCATACGCTAGTAATTAAAATTATTGAACAATAATGTAAAAAGCCATCCGGTGAGTATGATGTAAGTTGAGATAAAAGGAGTATTTCTGCAGGGGTTTGCTCTATATTTATAAACAACTTATTATTATTTGTTTGTTTGTTTGTGTTGATTTAGATAATCTATCAATCTTTATTATTAATTATTCTTGACCTTCTATCTCAATCAACTTTTCTAATATTCAACTCACTGATTGTAACCTTTGATTTAATGCCCTTGGAATCGAATACTTAGTTTCAATATCTCGTTTTTAATGTTAATTAAGAAAATAAAGAGAGCTATAGTTACTATTTGACCCGATTGTAAATAATTTGAGTCAAATCGGAAATATGTATTATAGTTTAAATTTGTCCAAATTATTATCAAATTTAAAGTATTGTGTTTGAGTTTAATTTGATTATTAAAAGCACGATTGAATTCATATGATAAAAGTATGATGATTTATGTTTGTATTTAATTTGATTAAAAAATTAAATTCAAACAAACTTTTATTGTTGATTTTAATTGGGTATCAAATAATTTGATTTAATTTTCAATTCTATAGTAATGTATTAATTGGATCAGTGAGGCCTGTGTCGGTTTGAAGGAAGCCCAGTAGAGCTTCATCATCTTTCTGAGGCCCATATAACCTTCCAGGGCTAGATCTGTATGAGTAATGACTGAAAGATTGTTGGGCTAAGCCTACTAAAAAGAAGTTTGCGGGGTATGTTTTTATAGGGATGATTGTGAATATTATGAGACTGAAATTTTGTAATCCATCCCGCCTGCTTGCCTAGGGCCCAAATGCTCAGTGGATTGTAGGATTGAAAAGGTCTTTGATTCTCTATGAAATAAATTATTTACAACATAATATAACAAAAGCCCGTCTAGCTCAGTCGGTAGAGCGCAAGGCTCTTAACCTTGTGGTCGTGGGTTCGAGCCCCACGGTGGGCGTTCGAATGTTTTGGTTTTGCCTGCAATCCTTTCCAACTTCTAGATCTGCTTTCTTTTGATTTAAATTATAATTCTGAGTAGCTTTTGAAATACCGAGTGAGATTGGGTCCTCCTCACCTCCCCTGCACTCCCACCTCTATTTATCTATATTATTATGAGTTGAGAAGAGAATAACATTTGTATTCGCTTCTTTTTCTGACGGAAGAAAAGAAAAAAGTGATTGATTCTGCAATGAGAAAATGGTGGTGCATTGGGCATATATGGATGCATGTGTGCATTTGAATTCACCACATATGTAACTAACCCTCTATCTTATACAAAAATTAAATTAGAAAAAACCTAACACAAAAGAAGAGGAAAGGACAATGACAAACCGAGCGACGAGCAGTAGTAGTACCCTATCCTGCCATCCCAATCAAACTATTCATTCGGTGAGTACATTTGCTGAATGATTAATGTATAATTTAAAAAAATTGATGAATTACATAATAAGTTTGATACACATATTTTGTAATTGATTTAATTTGATCAAACTTAACTTAAAAGATGTGTAAATACATTTAAGTCATATTGTTGGGCACATGAAAAAAGAGATTCCCCATCCACACCAGACGGAGGAAGTTTATTTATGCCCCACCCCCACCCCCACCTGAATTCATCCATCATCCCTCACAAAAAGTAAGTAGAAGCTACGTACCATTTCTCTCTATCTTTTTCTATTCTTCAGTCTTTCAATTCATGCTATGTCACTTCATTGGTGAAGCAAAGATTGAACACCCCATGTGGTGCCTGCCTTTCTCATATATATATATATATATATATATATGTAAGGACATGCATGCATGCATGCATGCAAGTTGTTGAGATTTGGATTTCCCATGAGCTCATCATCATCATCATCAACAACAACAAATATTAATTAATGCATATCTCCCAATGAATTAATTACCACCATGCTTTTTCTACCTAATCATCTCTTCAATCATCATGCTGTAGCTATAAATATATAAAAAGACATGAATTGTTTATTAGTTTGGGATATTGGGGGGGTTAAATAGTGAAAATTACATATGCTTATACGTATAATTCTTGCAAGTGGTGGGAAATGAGAGAATAATTTGATCATGTCATGAGAATGCACTAATATATTTTTGAGTATCAAGTATTATTGATTCCTTCATGCATATCACCTAAATTAATCACTTCATAATAAATTAAGCTTTATAATTGTGAAAATTAAGGCGATGTTATATGTCTGATCTCTGATGGGGTAAAGGTATAAAAGGACATAAACAACCCTCCTAGAAGGACAAAGTAATAAAACTGGATATGATCGTGTGTATCTGAGGGTTTGTTCGGTTCTAACACGACTTGTCCCGACCCGAAAACCCATAATAACAACTGTTGATTGTTGGTAGCATAATTGGCTAGGATTCAACCACATATGGACATTTGGATGACTTAATTGTACTCTTTATTCCTCATACTTTTGTCACCTGTCGGAGATCCTAGAGGACTTTAAGTCGGAACAATAATACTTGTAATTAAGAAAGCGCCTTTCTTTTGATCTCTTCTATCAAATATTTGGTAAGAAATGAGTAGTTTAACAGTATGATAGTAAATGAAAGAGGAGGATGAGGTAAGAATACAGTTAAGATGCATAAACACACATTTCCTACATCATCACATCCATCTCAATCTCTGTGTCCTGCTGCTTTCCTACGGTTCATGATTAACACCAAATCATATTCATATTCCTTAATCAACAGAAATTCAACACCACTTACCTTGTTTTTAGCGTAATAAGTCAATTTCCCAGCAAATAGAATTTCATCCTACAAAATTAACATTGATTAATTAGCATTATTAATGGACATATTGATGTAAAAGATAGTTTAATAATTTTTTTTTCTTTTTTATAAAAAGCTCTTATCACAGAAATATTTTAATAAATTAAGCAATATATCAAATCGATCAATATATTAATATATATAACAAAAAACAGAGTTGTAATAAACTCACAAAGAAAAATGCCTAAACTTTCGTATAATTATGATATAATAGTGTTCTGTTGAGATGTCAAATTATCATTTTATATGTATTTTTACATTAATAAAAAAAAATAATTTTGAACCAAAAACACTGGAAGAAGTATACAAATAAAAATTATTATCATATCTATACAACTAAAATTTATAATCTTCTAATTATAAGACTGTAATCTTCCCGTTTAAACAAAATCTTGCATGTTTTTCCCATTTAAACAAAATCTTGCATAATTTTCCAAGCAAGCAATTGGATGGTGGAAAATATCTCTAAGATGAGCGCAGAGAGAGAGAGAGAGAGGGAGAGAGAGAGAGAGAGAGAGAGAGAGAGAGAGAGAGAGAGAGAGAGAGAGAGAGAGAGAATCCAGTGGAGCTCCTGCATTCCCAGAAAATGCACTAATTTTTTAATCGAAAGAAATCTCCCATAATTAAGTTATTTACTTTTTCAACTGATTAGGACGTGGACTGATTGACGGTACCGATGTGGGTCCACGTGGGGCATAATCCGTTCCACCAGATCTCTCCACGTGTACGGGTGATGTCCACCATCACTCATCCCACTTCACTATAAATTGGACGCCATGGCTACATCCTCTACACCAAGAGCGTTTTGTGAGTGTTTGATCTTATTTAACTACTCCGAAGAATCCATTTTTACAAGAGAAAGTTTAAGAAAATGTCTTGCTGTGGAGGAAACTGTGGCTGCGGCTCTGCCTGCAAGTGTGGCAATGGCTGCGGAGGGTAATTCGTTCGATTTTCTCCTCTCTTTTTGGCTGCCGATCGACTTTATTTCTTTATGTTTTTCGAATTATTGCATTTGAAAAAGGAAGCTACGATTGATATAATCTGTCAGCTACGGGAATTATGAATATGATGACTTGTGCAGGTGCAAGATGTACCCGGACTTGAGCTACTCGGAGGCCGCCGGCGCCGCCAACGTGAGACTCGTCCTCGGCGTTGCTCCTCAGAAGACGTATTCGTCCATTTCAATTTTTCATGTTTTTCTTAAAATACTTTTGGTTGGGAAGAAAGGAAAACGGTTTACTCAATGGTTTAACTCTTAACGATATTATGCAGATATTTTGAGGAATCAGAGACAGTGATGGGTGCTGCAGAGAACGGCTGCAAGTGCGGAGGTAACTGCACCTGCGACCCATGCAATTGCAAGTGAATAGGGCTCTGAAGCAGAGATGAAGAAGAAGATTGGTGCTAATAATAATATATAGGAAGTTTGAGTCTGTGTCTAAGAGGCCAAAATTATGTGAATCGTTTATCCTCTGATGATGATAGTGAAGTCTCAAAAGTGTCCTCTTGTAATAAAAGTAGGGTGGGCATATGGTGTGGGTTTGAAATGATTGCTTTGTGTGTTTGGAGTCTGCTTCTCTGTACGGTACCATATAAAAAATGGGTCAGTAATGTATTAACATCTCTGCTGTTGCTTCTGCTTGTTGGAGTCCTGATGAAATATTTGGGGGAAGTTCCTCTCCTTTCTTCTGTCTCTGCTCTTTAGTTATTCTAATGTTCCCCGTTTTTCATTTTTAGTCTTTTTTCTTACACCAAGATTTCTATAATGGATCATCATTATTGATTCTTGAATTGACGTAGTTTTGCCGCACTCTCCTGGAGTAACAAATTCTTCCATCCAAGAATTTATCTACTATGACTTTTTGCGGATAATCTTTGGGGGTTAATGATGGGTTGGACTTGGTGGCAATTGATTGAATAACATATTGCCACGTGTCAAGTCACTCCAAATTATGAATTATTGCACTTTACATATTGTAGTTATAGCGATAGGTTCATCATTTGATTAATAACTTTAGCTTAAATAAAAAATTTTACAGTGATGAGGAAAATATTTTATGACATACAAGAAAAAAATATCTGTAATAGTTTTGTCATTTGCGTTTTCTCTCAACGAAAAGAAACACTCAACTTATATTTTACTAAAGTTAACATATAATTTGTTAGTAGTTCCAATAATAAAAAGATAGAATATTTGTTAAGTATGAAATGCAAATCGCATATTGGGTAATAGTACAATACAACAAACAGTGGTCCAAAGAGAGAACCATATGAGTAGGAAGAGAACAAACTATGACAAAATGAACACAACTAGGGGTTGTTCACGAATTTTTCTAATATTCCTCTTGCAGCTCTTCCAAACATGTTGTGCACCTATAGAACGAATTTCATCCATCAGTTTTAATTTAGAGCTAACTGTTCATTGCGAAATTCACATTTTATACTTTACCTGCTTCAGTGAAAGGCCGGTCTTCTCCAGATCACTTAGCTGCAATCATCCCAAGAATGAAAATTTAGTAAATTTCAGCGTCATTCCCAACATGGAGTGTAAGTACATATCATCAATTTGATGTTTCTTACGGATTTCAGAGGGCTCGTCTCCCTTAGTTCAATAATATACTCGGCTATCTTCTGTCCAATTCCCTGGATGAGTTGAATCAACAATTACAAGTTAACAAACAAGCACAATTCAGGATTTGTATCCTTGATGTACGGCAATCCGATCCTTTTATAAGAATCAGTAAATGTTACCTTTAGCTCCAGAAGCTCCTCCCTGGTATATGCAGTAGCATGGGCATGAAAATGGCTTTCAATACAAGTGATGAATGACCAAAGATACAATACCGCATGAAACGACAATATGACTATAAAGGAGTTACCTGCTTGCTGTATTCAAGAATTCGATGTACTCTTGGACAAGAGAGCTCTGTATATCAAACCCATCACATTCATCAGAATGGACAACAGAGCTGATTCCTTGAATCACAAGATAAAAAATAGGCTCATACCTTTAAGCTAGAACTCCGAGCAGTAAACTTATCAAGTGGGGTGCCTAACTCTTGGAAGTTATTTTCTCGACCATCTGATATGGTGTGCAACTTAGGAGTCTTTGGATCTGAAGGAATAAAATGTGATTTTCCAGTGTTGACGTCAATAGGAGAAAGGACTTTTCTTTGGGGACTCTGAAGCTCTTTAATTTCCTTGTTTACTGGTAACAGGGTACCAGCATCGCCACATTTACTTATTCCTGCTTCCTCCTCTCCAGACAATGATTCATCTGAAGAACAAACTGATCTTTTCACATGCTAGGACAATAGTTTAATCTTTTGGAGATAAGAATGAATTGAGGTATTGTACCAGGAATAGCTGAATTTGGTTGTGATGCATTGGCAGAAGGTGGGGCGACAGACCTCTCTTTATTAGTTTCAGCAGGAGCAAGGGTTTGAGCCTGTGAAACAACAGAAAATGATGCGACTTACTAGAACATCAAAATATGGACCCACACAAACTTCTAACCCTTTGTCTGTATATATCACATCCGCCTCGGTGGATGAATGATGATGAGAATTACTTAAGGAGCTATCACAATCTAAATGAACTTGGCCAAGAGTGTCATAATGAATACCTTTAAGCTAGGTTTTCTATTAAGTACAGGTTTACAATTTCCATATTCCAATTTACCTCCCACATTCTAAAACATTTCATGGGAATTAAACCATAATCTGCAAACAGCTCTCCAAGTTTAAAACTTACCTGACTTTTATCTGCATAAACTCCACCATGAAATAGATTTTTGCCAGCTATGCATGGACTCCTGCAGATAAAAAGTTAGTGCTGAATATACAGGGCATCAATCAGTATTGTAGTAAGATACTAATAGATCATTGTTACCTCCTTGAATCCAAGAGTTGGTCTCTAATAGCTTTTGTATCATTGGAACGTGTACATGTATTCACTTTCCTCGTGGATTTCACAGAACTAGGAGTTCTTCCAGGAAATGGAGAATGGCATAGCCCCATTCTCTGAGAACTTTTTGTTTTGCCTTTGGATTCTAACCACGCAAGAAGCTTTGCCTCCATGTCCACTTTCACATTTGAATTAACATTTTTCTGGGCCGAGCATACAAAATTAGAAACATGGCGCGACCTAGCTGCCAAGCTAACTGTATGAACAGATTCTTGGTATTCTCCTGGATTCTATTGCCAAAGATCGCTTGAGTTAATAAATGCTCCTCTGAAATTTTGGATTCTTGAGAGAGAAAGATGAATATTTCAAAAGATTAGTTGATTTACCAAACAGGTGACCATAAGAGCCCGACTTGTTCCTCCAAGAGAGTCCTGTAATATGCGTGTCAATTTGCTTTCTCTATAAGGTATTCTAGGCTTGTTGTTATTAAGTGCATAAATAACATTTGACAATGCAAATAGAGATTGGTTTATTTTGGCACTCTCTTGAAGTCGAATTCCTTCATTGCATGTCCTCCTGTTGTCTTCATTTCCTAATTTCATTAGATAAATACTCAAATGTTAAAAGACCCTTGATGAGATCCATAAACTAAAGGACAAGGAAAATATTCAAATCTCTGGAAACCTGCTAGATCAATGAGGTTTAGCTTCCCAGTGACAGCATTATCAACAACATCATGGGATGGGGTGGAAATGGTAACAACAAGCACAGCATGGCTCCTGCTTGATACATCATTGAGGCCTGTGTGTGCAACCTTTCGCCTCTGAAGAGCGGAAGAGAAAACCTCATGGAATTTGGCCATTGAGTCAACTTTGATTTGAGCTAGCCCCTTGAGATGCATCTGCCCATCTTTGTCATTCCAGACCATGATCTCCTTTTCTTTAGGATCTAGTAGATCATAACATTTATCCAGGTAGATTTCATAGTAAGATATTGCAACGATACTTTCTGTACCCTTGCACATGGACAAGATGCTTGACAGGGCAAGCGGCATTAAACCAGGTAGTTTATCACTTCCCTGCATTATATTTTTCCACATACAGATTAAGTTACAACAGGTCCATGATTGAATTAAACTTAATAGGGACATTATCAATTACTTAAGTAAGTCAAGTCCTCATCAGGATGGACATGCTCTTTGCTTAGCTCATCCAACTAGCTCAAGAAGACAAAAAAGTAAATTAACCATGTATCAACTACGCACACCCCTGCAACTATTGCTAATGTTTTGAAGACAAATACTCAATGATAAATATAGAGCATGCAAATTGTAGGCATATACCAACTCCCAACAATCCAACAACATGCGACTCTCACTTATATTAAGGACATATGTTTTCCATTGAGTGGATGACATAGTATAATTTGGGGCCCTTAGACCGTAGTTGTTGATTCATCACTTCCTTGCCTGCCGTATCTCCCCCCCCCCCCCAACAAGCACATAAGATTTGTTCGATAATTATGCCCACTTAGGCATTAATCAAAAACTAAGGAACTAGGTACCATATTATAAGAAGTAGACTTTAACTAAAGCCCAAACTTGTTGATTCGGGTAGTAAAAGGAGATGAGTCTCTGATTGTTCAGCAGTTGGTTTAATAATCAAACCTGCATAGTGTAAGTCTTTCCGCTGCCAGTGGCCCCATAAGCAAAGACAGTAGCATTATAACCCTCAAATACTCCTGGAATCAAAGGCCTCACTTCTCTCTCAAAAATCTCGCTGACATTGTTGTCTTCCTGCCCGAAAAAAGCATCCAATTTGTAGCATTCATTTCGACTGCACTCACAAACAAAACAAAATTACTCCAAACAAAATCCGAAATTTTGAAACTTTAACCCACCCCATTAACAATGGCCAAACTGCACACCTGGTTTCTTGATCTTTGAGAAGAACAGTAACTTCGTCGGATGAAGGCTCCGATTCTTGAAGAGAAACACAGGAGATAGGACTGCCATTTATTGAAGAAATTTCTTGAGGGAGAAAGGGCCGAATTCTCAACACGACTCTCACCTTTGAAATTGAACTGGGGTGGTGGTGATTTTTCGCGGGGGTGGAAAAGCTTTCCGCTTGAACTGCTGTGAACGAAGAATTTTCCACTTGAGTCGCCATAACAACAAGATCTCTGAACACACAAACACAAACTGGAAGGATGTTGAAATTTGTCTAAGAATGACCGTTAAAAGGAAAAAGGGAGTTTTGAACTTTTGAATGTGGGGGGAGGTCTAACGTTTAAATCGAATTGTGGACCTTGGAGTTGGGTAGAATTAGAATGAATGGGTCCACGGGTTTTTAAAGGAAAATAGCTGAATCCAGATTCCTAAGCTTCAAAAAATTCAATACGAGAACTTTAATCCACAAAGTCAGTATGATATGAACACGACCCTGTTCTTCGACAAAGCTTACCCATGATGGGCCAGGTTGACGGGCTGAATTATCCATTTACAAATATGATAATTAAGTAGGCCCAAATCAAATATTATCTTAGGCCAGCGAGTCACATTGTTGGGCCGATCAGAAACCCATTAGATGAAGCCATCCAAAAGCCCACTAACCTATAGCCCGACAAGCTCAACTATTCAAGTGGCCCAGTTAACTATTTGAGAGAAAATGAAAGGGTTCCTTTTATAATGTTTTGATGTAATTATACATAAATTTATTATAATTTGAGAAATTATATATAGTACTTTTAATGTTTATTTTTATTTAATAAATAGCCCTTTATAAAATAAAATTAATTAAATTTATTGATATTAACAAAAATATTGAGTAAAAATACAAATTAACATTTGATTAACTTATTTCTATTTTAGGTAATCTTATATATCTTACACGCTAATACATGAGATATATCTGACCAAAATTATATTTTGAGAAGCTTATTTTTAATAATGGGAGAGTTTTTGTTTCCCAAGTGAAGTAGAAGTCTTCCTGCTTTGGGAGTAGGCCCATTTACACTCTAAAGCCCACATATTGATAAGAACTAATAAAAGAGGAGACGGAGAAGACGAGATCACAGGGAAGGAAACGGAATAGAAGAAGGGAGAAGAAGGGGAAGAAAAAGGAGGAAAGAGAGAGTTGTGGGCCGACGGACCTGTGCCGACGCCGCCGATGTTGATGAGGGCTTGACCGTCGGTATGTGCTGATTTATTTAGGACGGAAACTCCACTAACCCTTGACGAAGGCATGCCTTTCTAGCTCTACCCGGCTTAGCGCGCGAAAGCAATAAGCCGTAGTTGATTTCTGATTTCCGGTTTTAAGTGAATAATTTATGCTTGATCTGCTGCTAAAATTATGATTAACATTTAGTTCACAAATATGAGTGCTTCCCACAAAAACTCAATTTTAATCCTTTGTGAGTTTAGGTTTTCTGTAAGGATTTCTTGGTTTAGATCTTCTGAGGTTGAATTTTTTAAAGAGCAATTTTGGGATTTTATACTTTAGTTAAGATTCATCCATTTTGTTTTTTTGTTTTTTTTTTTTATTGGCAGTTGGTGTGTGCTGTGTAGTTTCCTTTTCTTTCTTCGTGTAAATTGTCAAATTTCAGTAATATGATAATGAAACATTAAATTTATAAGATAACACAGCACAATTATGTGTTAGGATAGGATGGAAATAGTGTTCGATGCAGTTATCTCAGCGTCTCCGTCGTTTCATTGTTCTTATGTAACTGGACTTTGCACTTGTTTAAAAGCATAACCACGGTTCAAATTCCTGCACCTTACTCTGCTAGTCCAGTAGCCATATTCATATGGAGTGATATATAAAGTAATCAAACAAGGGATGCTAAATACTTACTGAAAACAATAAGAACATCAAAATGTGGCGTGAATTAAGACTGGGAGAACTAATGCTGTCTGTCTTTCGAAACCAAGATAGCTTCTTCTGTTCACCCCTGGTTGATAGTATCTGTTATTTAGATCGCATTTATGTGCTCCTGTTATCTGAAGGTTCTTACTTTATGAACTCACACCTTGTATAGATTATATTACTTGAGAACTGCTGCCGTAATTCCTTAGTTCTTTTCTTGATCACAACACCTCATTTATTATGGCATCTTATTCTGATTTTTGGAAAGTTGATATTGGTTAAAATCCTTGGTATTCAGTGGCCACTAAATCTTCCCCTCTTTGTGTTTTGGGTTTGTAACAGTGTAGAGCCTCCCATCAGACTGATTAAGAAATGGAAGATCAAAAGAATATGCTGGTAAACAATGCTTTGATGAGTAAGCCCAGAAAAAAGAAAGCTTTGGCGCAAGACCCTGAAATGTTTCAATCACCTGGAGACAGTATGAAAAGATCCCATGACGTACGAACCATTTCCAGTCAAAAGGGGCCGAAGGGCTCAAAAAGAGGAGCAGTAAATGATGTCTCACCGTTGTTCCAACCAGAAAGATTGATCCCAGATTCATCGGGAGACCCTTCGACATCTGGAAATGAGTACAGAGCTCTGAGGCGGAAGTATTTGCTCTTGGAGGAGGAAAGCTTTGGATTAGGAAAAGAGTTGAAAGCGATAGAAGATGATATCAAAACCCTTGAAGAGGAGAAGCTATCTTTGTTGGATGAGCTTGTTGTCCTAGAAGGCCTTGTTGATCCTTCAGATCTTCAACCTCAAGGCCAAAGATTGCAATGACTTGTATTATAATCTTAATTTTTGTTTTAAGTCCTACAGTCATGTCTCTTGGTATATAAAGGAAACTTTTGGCAAGTGTAGATTTCATAATATATGGTTTCATTGTGCAGATACCACATTTACATGGCAACTGTGTGTGTGTGGGTGTGTGTTTATGGATCATACGTGACCTATGAGGAATTACTTCTTCCGAATGATGGGACAAATCTGGGACTGCCGGAAAGACTGCATAATTCTCTTGTTTAGTTGTATTCTCTGGCCGCATGCGCTGGTGTGTTTTAATATTTCAGAGATATGAAAGCACAATAGTTGGGTCCATTAGTCTGAGCCATTGTGGCATTCATCCTGTTTCTAACCAACCCACCCGTGGCATTTTGTTACTTGGATCAGACAGGAGATAAATATAAACTGATCCGGGCCCAACCTTGATTACTAATGGAAAGAGAAGTCTTGTATGGAAACAACCACCAAATGCTTATTACATCACCGTTCACCGGATATCAGATGTACACCATCCATTAAGGGAGTGTTTAAGAAAGTATGAAAAACTACTTTTCAGTCTTTGATTTAAACAAAAATATTTTTACATGTTTTAGCCGTATTACTTTTTCTTTTTATAAATAAATTTATATTTTTGAACTATTTTATGCTCATTATAATATTCTTAATAAATGCCTTTTCTAATTTATTTTCAATTGCACATCTAAAGTTGTATTAGAGTTTTCAAATAATTTGAGTAATTTTATATTAATAATATTTATATTTTCACATATTTAATATCTTACACATTTTTATATTTTATTTGATATATTATTTTTTTATTCTTATCATAAAAAATATAAATTAAATATGATTAATTAATATAAATAGAATATTCTCTTTTGGCAATCATAAAAATTTATTTATTGTGTATGGGTGAACAATTATATTACTTAGTGAGAAATATTATTGAACTAAATATTTAGTTTTTCTATTACTATTTAATATTTAATAGTACAAATGATAAATATTTGTAAAAAATTAAATATGAAATATACTAATTTAAATAAAAATTATTAGTGTTGACAAAAAAATAATTATTATTGACCATCAACAAGTGCAATTATTAAACAAATAATATCTTTTTAATTATACATGAAGATAAAATAGCTTTTAATCAATTAAACTCGTTTTAAAGTGTTTTACCCTCAAACACTATCTAATTTCATTTTTATTTGTTTTTTACTTTTTTTATTTTTTTATTTTTACAAACACTAACTCTTTTAATTTTATTAAAATTTTTAATTTTATCCACAAAAATTACTTTTCTAAAAATATAAGCTTTCGCAATTGAACCTATTTAAGCATCATCACATTTATTAAATTAAATTTATTCATAAAAAGATGAAAAATGAGTTAACTTTTAATTGGTCAATTTTACAATAATATTGATATTGGACAATATTTTGAAATCACTAAAAACAAAAAGTTCTAAGTAGCTACTTAGATATTATAGTTAAGTTTAATATACATATATATATATATATATATATACACACACACATTTCTGCACGTACTATGCACATAATAATTTTTCTATCAAAAAAATTGTAAAAACAGTGAAATTATTGATATTTCATTTTCACAATCAAATTAAAACTTTTTAATATGTTTAAGTAAACGCCATTGACCTCTCAAAGAAAAGGGGAAAGAAAAAAGGTAAACGCCATTGAAGCCACTCTGTTTTATTGCATAAAATTGTAATACGTAGAGTAACAGATGGTAAGTATCTGTAACATTTGAAATATTGTCTGAAATATTTATCTTAAAAAGCAAAAATGGCAAGAATTTAAAATAATACACACAGAATCCGCGCCATTTGAGCATTCTCAAGTCTCAACACCTAAAAATCGTGTCCTTTTGTGAGCATGATATAGCATCCACATCCAAATTCAGAACATGTATATATATATAAATGGCGGAAGCATTGTGGCTGCACACAAACACCCACCCCTCCCCGTCCCCCTCGAACCGAATGGCGGCGCCTCACTTGGAGAAGAGAACTGAGTGTGAAGAAGCTACGGAGATGGCGCGGGTTCAGGAGCCAAATGAGCAAGAGGGTTTACAGAAAGAAGCGTCTCCCACTCCCACTGATAAGGTAGGGCTAGCCTTTCAAACTTGATCATGGACAGAAATTTCTTGGTTTTTTTTTTGAAATCGTTGGGTGATAATCTGATGTGGGACGGATCTATCATCCATGGCAGTGGTCAGAAGAGTTTGAGTGTGATATCGTAAATGGAGTACTGGCGCCGGTTCCGCTATCTGTTGTACCCCCGCAGGAATCTGGATTCATGGTTCATGGGGTATATATGGCTGTCTACTGTTGCTCTCTTTTTTTCTGAATGTTGTTATGCTTTTTCTTATATATCCTCTCGATCTGAAAACATGGTGGATGGCCTCATCGGCAATGCTAAACAAGAACAGATGATGAGGAATCAAGATGTGAATTTCTTTCTCTAACATTGATTCTGTGCTTGTTTTTTACAGGAATTGAGCAAGGCGCCATCAAGAAAAAGACTCCGTGGATCTCCATCTAAGGTTGTTGGTGCTACAGAGGTAATTTTCGATCCTTTATTTTTCAGTGATCCCAGCCACGCAGGGTTTATTTCTCAAGTTCTCTGTTGTATTAATACTGAATCTGCACATATGCACAACATGGTTCCCCCTTCATGATTATCTCTTGTGCAATTTGTTTCCAACTTTCTACTATTTCAGTATCATGAAGATGTTTTATTTAAACGCATAGCAGCAAGCATCTTCAAGCAAAAAAAAGCGTACAACTGAAGGAAATGGGGAACTACTCTTTAAACTTTTCAAGTTTGCAAATGCTGGTGAACAATATCTCCTGGAGGTCCATCAGGTATACATCTCCAACCATGAACAGTAGAAAGATATATATTAGACATGAGTGAGAATAGGGAAGTGTTAAATATAGTTATAAATCTCTAAACTGACAGCAACTGTTGTTTCTATAACTAATTAAATCAAGTAAAAATCGACTTCTAAATCCGTACGTATAACTGATGCAGAGTTACGTAAGATCATGCAGCGAACGCTAACTAGTAAAATATATGTACGTACTAATTTAGCGCATTTGTGTACTTACCTTGTATTTTATATTAAAGATGTTAGCATGTATATGCAGGTCAATACAGGCGGTATTGATCGATGGCAATTGCTAGTGCACGAGGCAAATAAAAGATGGAAGGTGGGAGTATATGATCTTGCACAAGGAGACCACATTGTGATCCCAGTGTTAGAAGATCCTACCCCTCTTCTATTTCACAAGAATTATCAATTATCATTACAAGAACGTCTCGTTGGATGGACGGTGGAGAAGAGGAAACGCAGCAATGGCAAGGAGGACAAGGTACGTACTTAATTTCCTTACCTTTAGCATAACATTTCTTGAAAATTAGTTACAAAAAGAGGGACTGATTTTGCACATAAAGAGTTTCTAAACCTATACTTAATTCATTTTGACAGTTCTACTATCATGGGGGAAGACAGTTCCGGTCCTTTGTTGAGACGGCAACATTTATACTATATTCCAGTAAACCCAAGGACCTGAAACATACAAGTAACAATGTAAGTTCACAGGAAGAAGAAGCTGTTGAAGCAATGATGAAAATATCATCTTCTGAAGCTTGCAACAATGATATTGCAAACTCAAGTAATATAGTGAAGGAGAATAACAATTCAAGTGCTGATTTGGCAGCAGGCAGAGAGACTGGAAACAATGATCAGGAGAGGGACAAGACTGATGAATTAGCTCATGAGGAGATAGAGAATGAGTTTGTAGATTATAATATATGTGATATTTTTGAGGATGAATCTCCACAGAGTATGAATGAAATACTTGGGGAGCCAAAACACCATGTTTGCTAGTTTTATTAAACCTTTTTTTTTCTTTTTTGCATTTCTCAACAATGTACAAGTTGGTATTGATAATGAAGTTTCATTTCATTTTGTGTACTTCATGTTGTTGATCCCAAACTATCTAATTAATATATATATATATTATTATAGTATCTGGTTAGCATTAATTAAAGAGAACGCTTTATTAAAAGATGCGCTATAAATACACGTCAAAAAATCAAATTTTGCGCCATATAATGTGTAGACGTTAAAAAATTCAAGTAATGCGATATTTATGCATACGTTAAAATTTTAAAGTATAAGAATGATTTTGGCCGTATTTTAACTATTTAAAAAATCAAATTTTGCACCATATAATGTGTAGTTGTTAAAAAATTCAAGTAATGCGCTATTTATGCACACGTCAAAATTTCAAACTATAAGAATGATTTTGACCATATCCTAACTATTATTGAAAATAAATTTTAAGCTTCTACTACTCCTTTTGACCAATATACAACCTACTCTAAAAACAGCCATAATATGAAAAGGGCTTCAATTATCTTCTCGTTCTTCTTCTTGATTCTGAGATATTAATTGAATAAATTAACATAAATATTGTTTAAACTTGGACAGGAAAACCCAGGTCTCCTAATCATTACAGATTGCTAAATAATTGTTATATCACATACGAGGTAGATTCTCAACATTTTTGACTCGTAAAAGGCGCCTTTAATAGAAAATCTGAAGAATAGATATTTATCCGTCATTATATGGTAAATAGCTGTATTTATAATGAAAACGTCTGACCATCTCTCTTTTTCTTTTGTTCGGTCAAAAGATAGAATTTCAAAAACCCAATCAGTCAGTGCTTTAATCACAAAAAATCCAGACGTCTTTAGTAAATCTTGAAAATAAAGTAATTTCAAAACGGTAAAAACCCACGTTTTTAATTTCATAGATAGCAAGTCTTCATTACATTGTGCAAATCCCATAAAGACGTGCACATCCAAATGTTGACGACAGACAGCGCGGAGTGGTTCTATACTTGTGTTCCCCGTCAACGAGATGTATATATATGTGAACCCGGCCACTCTTCAACCTTCATATATACATGAACTGAACACTAAATTTGTCTTCAGTTAATTCGATTTAATTTGAGATATTAAATACATAATTTTCTGTCTTCGGACAACTATAGTTTGAAATCTTTGCTAATTTCAAGCACCCGGCCCGCTGGAGAAAATGGCTACAGGCGATAATAATGCACATGGAATTACCGGAATGGAAATTCAGCTCTATCAGCCACAAGGGTTTTCTAATGAGGTACTAATTTAATTACTTGAACTGATCTTCTAAAACTATTTTTGTGGCTGTTTGTTAACGTTACATTCTAACTTTGATGCCTTGGCGGATGATAGGGGTTGGACAGAGTTAATGAACATGATGATGTACTGTCTCCTACGCCCATATCTCAATGTAGACAACCAGAAACTGGAAACGAGAAACTTGATGAGGTTGTAAGTTCCTTCTAATCTTTAATATATTCATATGTGTAAAGCAGTAAATAGTGATAAAAGTTTACGTATGTCCCGTGCAAAATTAGTGATCAAATATCTACGAAAATGCTAACGTGCATTATTAGTGCATGAATCCAAATTCTAATTTTGCATCTTGTGTTTTTGTTTGTAGAAAGAAATTTAAAATATTTTCAGCATATAAATCACAATAATGCTTTTTTTGCTTTGGATTATATGCAGACACCAGAATCCAGTAGGGGGCAGTCAAGTAAAATTGGACAGCATCAAACTGTATCCGGAACTGTGGAGGTCTCTCTCTCTCTCTGTCTCTCTCTATATATATATATATCGTTTTTTAAATTTTTTGTTTTCCCAATTGCTTTTCATTATTTAATGGATTCATTCATAATTCATTTCTCAAATTGATCTTTGTTATCTAGATGCATAACGTCATATCTGATTACTTATTCTTAATGTCTTACATCAAGATGTTTTACATTGCAGGAGCAGCAAACCTCAGCCAGAAAACCTTCGACAAGAAAAAACCGTATACTAATTACGTCTAAAGTTCTAGGAACTAAGGACGTGTTTTTCAAGGTTTTCAAGTTTCCTGGAGACGAAGAACAATATGTATTGGAGATGCATGAGGTATCATTTATTGTTTTATTTTCCCCTTGAAATTCTTGATTCTATTTTCTAACATATGATGTGTCCCAATACCAGATTGAAACAGGCGCCATTGATAGATATCGGGTGGAAGTGGGGAAGATCGAAGCAACGGAGCAGAAATGGGGTATACAGGTTTATGATCTTGAGACTGGACAACACATTGTGTTCCCAATGACAGAAGACTCCAGTCGCCCTAAATTCCTGAAGAAGTATCAAATATCGTTACAAGAGCGCCTGGAAAGATGGACAATCGAGAAAAGAGTCCGCATCAACAGTGGGAAGGAGGAAACGGTATACCTATAGATCTTAACTAATTGCACTCAACATGCACAAATCTTGCACCATTTAATGTTTTCCAATGCCAGAAAAATGAAATCAGATTAGTATATATTTTGTATGAAACTTATATAATTTAAACAATTGGTTTGCCTTTTTCTCTGCTCATTCGATTTATACACGATTTTTGCACAGTTCTATCGACACTGGAGTAGAACATTTCGGTCATTCTTGGAGGTGTCGGGGTTTATCCTATACTCGTGTGAACCAAAAGACTTGCAGGCTATAGACCAAGTAATTCCACCCTCCAATTCTCTTTTTTATATATACATGACTTAGTTTTTGAATGGTATCTAAAGTGGTTTTACATCCAAATATATGATCTGGTTGTTGCAGGAGGAAGAGGCTGTGGAGGCTATCATGCAAATATCTTCTGCAGAAGCAGATAGTGCTCATAACAATGTTGATGTACGGTACAACGAAGATGGAGGAGAGTGAATGTGCAGGCTGAATCTCGAGGGTTATTTCTTTAAACGATTTTTAGGGTTAACTGGAAATCTGTAATCATATATAATTTATGGAAAATGCAGTTTGAATCTTCTATCACAACTTCTCAAATGCTTACTATTATTTATGTTATTTTTATTTTGACAAATTATAGATATAGTTAATTATTCACTCTTTAATGGTGAATTGGTGATCATCAAATAAAATAAAAGAATATATACATCCCTTTATGAAATGAAAAAATTGTAATAAGAATATATATATCCGGGTGGCAATTTTAATTTTGAACGAATTCATTTTAGTAATTTTATCCTATAATTTTAAAAATTTTGCACGTTGCAAACAAAATGACCAGAATTTACTAAAATTTTTAAACAAGTGCACGTAATTGAACTGGTTATGTGCTTGTCATGCACACTACTTTTTCCTCCTTTTTTTTATCCTCAACATGCGAATATATATAAAGTTAAATAAGAAAATTGTCAAAATCAATTTAAACATGATTAAAATTGCTACCCTCCTACCAACATGACCAAAATTAAATTGCAAACTCAAGTGATATAGTAAACGAGAATAAAAGTGCTGATTTGGCAGCAGGCAAAGAGACTGGAAAAAACAGAGAGGAGAGTGAGAAGAGTGATGATGAAGCTAACGAGGAGATAGAGAATGAGCTTGTAGATTATAATATATGTGATGATATTTTTGAGGATGAATATCAATGAAATATTTGGGGAGCAAAAACACCATGTCTGCAAGTTTTATTAAACCTTTTTTCTTTTTTGCATTTCTCAACAATGTACAAGTTGGTATTGATAATGAAGTTTCATTTCATTTTGTGTACTACATGTTGTTGATCACAAAGTATCCAAATTTATATATATATATATATATATATATTATTATAATATCTGATTAATTACTATTAATTAAAAAGAACGTTTTTATTCAAAAATACGTTATTAATAGAAAAAATAGTATTTTTAATCCCAATAAATTAAGCTCATATCACTATTGATCCCGTTCATTATGGGATTAATTTTTTGTCCCATAACTTACAAAAATTAGTATTTTGGGTTCTTAAATTATAGACAAAAAAGTGGATACGGACCAAAAGTGTTATTTTTTATAAGTTATGAAATTAAAAGTGCTAAGCCCATAATGAATGGAACGAAAAGTGAACTGAGTTTAACTTATAAGACAAAAAATATTATTTTCACTTATTAATACATACATCAATCAGTTAAATTATGCACTATATATGTGCAGATGTCAAAAAGTTCAAGTTATGCGTTGTATGTGTGCATACGTAAAAAATTCACGTAATGTGCTATATATGTACAGACGTCAAAAAGTTCGTTGTATATACACTCATTAGAAAATTAAAGTAATGCGTTTTGCATGCACACGTCGTGTGTGCAGACGTAAAAAATTCACGTAATCTGTTATATATGTACATACGTCAAAAAGTTTAAATAATACGCTATATATGTACGACGTAAAAAAATTCACTATATATATACTTGTGAGAAAATTAAAGTAATGCGCTTTGCATGCACAGGGCAAAAATTTCAAACTATAAGAATGATGTTGACTATATTCTTTTATTATTCAAAAGAAAATTTAACCCTCTACTACTCCTTTTGACCAACATAAAGCCTACTCGAAATCTCCTCCTCTACTAAAACACCCACAAAGCCGAAAGGGTTTCAACTTTCAACTATCTTCTGTTCTTCTTGCTTCTGAGATATTATAAATTGACATTAAGACTAACAACTCCCCCTTAAAAGAAAATGAAAGGTAACTGGTCATAAGATGAATCATGTATAGTGCACCAGAGATCGAATGCTCCCTTACATTCTTGTGAGTCTCCTTATAAGATTCTTCAAATCACACATAGACGAAGAAAAAAGGGAGAAACAGTCTCAACACTCAATATAAAAAGCTAAAAGAACTGTCAGATTGTGGAAGATAGTCGCATTTGCAGATCCTGACCTTATTAATGGCCTTTCAAGCTCCTTCTCAAAGGAAATGTTCACGGGAGGATGGAAGATACATCCAGTTTTGGTTTTACACATGATCACATAAATAAGATGGAGTAGTTCAATGGCGTAAAAAGCTCTTAATAAGTAACTGGACTTATATAATTACTAAGGCAACAGCAAAGATGAACTACATGAATATGATTGCGGCAATCCATCCGCATCCCATCTGCGCAAGAAACTTAATTAGCAATTGATCTGCAATGCTGCTCGAGAAACTTAGTTAGCTGGAAGTGCTTTGCCGCCCACTGCTCAGCCAGCTTCTGCTCTTTAGCTTCTGCTTCTTTTCTCAATCCTGCCAACTGTTCCCTGTATTCAGCTTCAATCCTATCAAGACTGGCTTTCTGCTCTTCCCTAAGAGCTCTGACTTTCGCTTCTATATCCTCCACTTTCTCCCTCCTTCGGCACTCTCTTTCTGATTCCAATTGCAACTCCACCCTTTTCAGTCTCCAGGCAGCTTCTTTTCTATGTGCTACCCAAGCGCGATGCCCTTCTTCCAATTCTCTACAGCAGTCCATAAGTTCTGCGACCTGTGGGTTCTCTCCAACTGGAGCAATCCCAAAGGACCGCAAAATGCTCAAACTATGTGAAGTATTATCAGGCTGTAACCATGCGATTTCTGGCGCAGGTGGCACTATTGAGGGTGAAAGGCTTAAAGACACAGATGGATATGGTGGCCTAACGGTTGTTGTCATGCTAGAACTAACTAGCCATGGAGGAAGCACCTTTGGTGTGGATGCAGCTGGTGAATCAGTACGAAGAAATCCACCATTGGAAGTTTCCATTGTAATTCCGGTGGCAGAATGCTGTTTAACAATCTTCTCTATGAAGCTCTCTAGAATCTGATCCTATTTGCCCTGTTCAATTGCTTCTAAGTTTTGCTGTTTCTCCTTCTGTTGCCGATGCCGTTTCTTCGCCCGGAAACCTCAGCTGCAATTCTTTTCCACTTGTTGCCCTGCTTGGCTTGAAGATGAATAGCCAAACGTTGCTCTTCTTCTGTTTAAGATACTTCTTCACCTCTCCAAGCAGGATTAGCATCCTGGTTGAAGGGTTTGGTCATGCATTGCAGCACAGGGTGCCGATCTCTTTTCTTGCGTCATCTTGTTTCACATAAGCACGCAACAGAGCGTCCTCTTCAGGTTGGCACCACTTTTGCCTTCATTTCACATGCGAACACGTCTGTCCATGGCCTCGAACTGTTCGAGCTATCTGATAACATAAAGGAGATAAGATGATAAAGATAAAAAGGCATTGACTACATCCAATTATAGACAAAGGGATTTCATAAGTTCCTGCATGTAACTTGGATCTTGACAATTTTTAATGGAACAATCAACGGAAAACAAGCAACTGCTAGTAAGTTTATTTCTGTACTTACACACAAGTTTCAACAACCAGGAACATGGACCTATCTGCCCATTCAAATATTTAAAATTCAACAAAATTATAAGCTCTCCGGTCACTTCATTCAACAGAAAATGAAGTATAAGCCGTAAGCATTGTTGGGTTTCTCCTGGAAACCTTATCGAGCCACTATTGAAAGAGTGTGAAGAGCAAAAAGAAAAAACTGAACCGCACAAACACCGAGGAACAGAATAAGGAGTTAATGGCTGAAGTAAGACCACAAATATTTTATGGTGCTGACAAATAAGATAAGAGAGACTCAATGAGGAAATGTGAAAGACAGAATACAGAATGCATAGCAAGTGGAATTGTTGTTCGAATGAGAATGTTTCAGAGTGAATCTGAAACATTATTCAACTGAAGTACATCAAATCAAACTGCTTGTATTTCAAAAAAAAGAAAGATCAAATTCTCAAGCTCCCATAATGAAAAACCCCAAAGCAACTATTAAGACTATGGAAATACCACAGATAAGTTCACATCTGGTTATATATTTGCTTCCAGGTGAACATAGTGAAGAAACATATCACAGTTTCAGTAACGTTTTTCAAGTGGATAAAACATGGAGAATTACCAAACAGAAACACCAGAAACAAAAGAAATTTGGCCTTCTTTTATCTTCATCGTACGTGATACTCAATACAAAATATCATGAGAAGAACAGAGTTCACAAGTTTAAGAAGTTTACACAAAAAGATTCCATTTTTCTCAAAGCCAAACACATTTCATATATCATAATCAGATATTTGCATGAGCACACCCAAGAACACAAATAAATCAAAGAATAACGAATAGCAGATGAAAAAAAAGAAAAACAGCAAACAAACCTCAGAGAGAAACAGGTTCCTATTTCTTGTTTCCAGCACAAGGATGTCTATATCTACGGTATGAAAGAACACCGGCCCCCTGTTTTGTTGAAGGCTTGGAAAATGGAGATGCGGGCACAAAGGTGGAAAGAAGAGAAAAACAAAGGGCTTTTTCAGAGGTTATCACGCGAGTGGAGTAAAAGATTAAAGGCCTGACCCTTTTGAAAGGCTCTGACAATTACAACCCTCATTGGTTGGAGTCTGTACTTAAATGGCTACACACACTCACACACATTTACAGGTGTACATGATCGCCAGCAAACAGTACTTTCTTCCTTTATTCCTGGTGATGTAAAAAAGATAAAAAGAGATGAAAAACAAAGAAAAGAAGAAAAAGGGTTCAATGGGACAACGAGGGAGAAGAAGCAAAGAATGAGCCTGCAATAATTGGGAAATTCTGAGCGTAGAAAAGCATAGTTCTTTGCAACTATATATCATCATGGCATGGCATGTCACGGAATTGACGTTTCGCTGCCTTGTTTACATTTTCTCCTCTGCTACATTTCCATTTTCTGAAAACAACTGATGTGACTATACACCTAGAGTCTACTAGACCTTAAGTGCGACAATCTTGATGCCTTTGTTTTATTGCCAAGTGACATGAATGCCATGAGTAAGTGCATCATGAAGCAAAATATTCAATATATATACCATGTATTCTATCCCAGTGGGGTGGGGGTGGGTAGTCGGAGTTTCTGGGCACACGGGGACGAAAGTGAAGAAGACAGGACCTTACTGCCACAACTGCAGACCGCACTCTTCCTCTGTATTTGTCAGTGATGCGTTACGTCTGGTTCCGCCCTTCGTCCTCTCAATCCCCCAAGCATTTAATTACTTGGAGTGCACATAATAATTATTAGGGATAATATCATTTTAATTTAGCATAATTATATATAAATTTTTGTAATTTGAAAAATTGTATTTAGCATAGTATAAATATTAGATATAATTTCGCATAATTACACTAAATCTCATAAAAGAGGATGTAATTATTCCTAATTATTATATAGCCATTACTCCCATAAAATCCATTTATAACTTGCCATTGATTAATTATATTGTACGTGCATGTACCATTTTCCATACCACCACTGTTGTTGAAGTGAAAAATGTATTGAGTGGATTTTGATTGTACATGGCAGAAAAAAACATAACCATTTACCTCATGAGGCTGAGAGGTAGATGGTTCAGGCAGCTAGCTGGCTACTGTTTTCAGACTATGTAGAGATGGGGCAGACCTAATTTTGGAGGTGGTGGTGTGTGCGACAAATTCTGAAGCAATGGAGAGGACTGACAACCAATAAAAGTTTAAGTATTGAATCAAATGGATTATATAGTAAATATAATATACATATTTATCTTGTAATTGAATAATTAGTCATTTTTCTGCAAATTGTCCCAAGAATTCAGGGCCTCGATAATAGTAGAAGAAGAGTAATTAAGGACATGTTTGGAACTTGGGATTGAGAATTGAGGTACAATGATAGACTTCAGACCGCACACGGTGTAGGGTTAATTATAGATCAGAACCCTCTGACCCCTCGGCCCAACTCGTTATATGATTTGGGCTTTTCAACTAGGCCCAAATTCTGGCCTCCTGATAACAAAATTGTGATTGGTATTGGCATAGAAATAAGTAATTTAATAAAGAAGAAAGCAGAAGAAATCAGCATCATCTGGGCGGTTGTGATGGATAAGATTTGGTATCGTCATGCTTACTAGTTGGTATGTCTGAATAGCAAAATAACTCGTTTTGATATGTCTGATTAGCAAAAGAACTATTATTATAACATATATATATATATATATAGAGAGAGAGAGAGAGATAGCGTGCTATTTACATACTGAAATTTCAACTTCACAAGCAAGACAAAAGGTTGATGAAGTTAGTATTGGAAGAAGGGTTGTTGGTTGCAAGCTGTGGAGGTCCAAATTTTGAAAGGGGAGGAAGAGGGAACATAGTTGACACAAGTGCAGTAGCAGCTAATGATTTATTGCATCTACCGATCAACATCAGATGGAAAAATGGTGTGGCCGGGATTTGGATATCATCATTAATCATACCCATTTCAAACCAATATATATACATATGTAGCTGCATAAATGCAGACATTAATGCTATTCTTAATTCCTCTCACATCATCATCATAATGCCCTCCCAACAATTCTGCTACCCAATTTTAAGGTCCTTTGTGCCATAAATATTCCCTAGCTAATGCTATCAAATGACATTTTTTTTCCAAGTATCAAATTAATATATGTATATATATATATGTAATTATTGTAAAATTAGAATAAGTATTTAACACGTATTGATCCCAAAACTTAATAGTCGTCTAACAATATCTACTCATGACAGTCTACTGTAAAAAAATATTTTATTTATGATCTTTCATTTTAAAAGTATTTATAATTTTTTAACAATAAAAAAAATTATAATTATAAAATTTGAAAGCAGTTACTCTAATT
Organism: Sesamum indicum; assembly: GCF_026168435.1. Taxonomy (NCBI): domain Eukaryota; kingdom Viridiplantae; phylum Streptophyta; class Magnoliopsida; order Lamiales; family Pedaliaceae; genus Sesamum; species Sesamum indicum. The sequence continues at coordinate 15,854,723 of NC_142667.1, forward strand.
TAAAGAAGCACTATTATTTTGTTGAACAGCATTAGTTAATTGAGTATAAATAGAGTAGCAAGTTGAATAAAAAATGAGGCATAGGTGGGGCGAATTCAAGTTTGTCCATATTCAACTTGGCCCCCCTCTCTCTACAAAGTCAAATATTTCAACTGCTCTTTTTAATTATTCAAACTTAACACTCATTAACGCCATTATTATTATATATCTTTCGATTTTCTTCTCTTTTTTTACTGGTTAAAACTTCATGATCATACATTTCGTGTTTAATGAAATTAAATGTATAAAAATACTAAAAGATCAAGAGAGTACTAATTACATATTTTAAGTATCGGCAGAGCTACCAACGATTTTTGCAATAATTTTGAACAGAAAAAATATTCCTAGTCACAAACAAATTATTAAATACCTCGAATTTAGTAAATAATTCAAGATTCCGTACACAAAGGTATCTTAATGTAGATTTCAAGACCATAATATGAGTTAACTTTAAGCCTTTAATAATCCATCATTCATGACATTATTAATTATATCTAATAAATAATAGTAGTCGTGTACTAAACTCATGGAGAGTCTAGTCTGGCACCTTAAACGGGGATTGTGGAGAACTTAGCATAAACACGCAATCCAAAAACTGTAAGCTGTCAGTTAGGTGCGAAAATTCTAATATAAATTGAGTCAGATTGAATCCAAATAAATTGTATAATTGACGTACTTAAATTTTCAATTACATAATTATAATTAATTTAATTTTGTTAAATTTGATTTGGATAAAAAAAATTTGTAAAGTAGTTGAAATTGCTTTCAAACTTAAAGTAAATCTATTAATCATCATTAGGGGAAAATAAATAAAAATTCTCCACTTTAATTTTGTCTCTCACTGGAAAGACAAGAATCAAGTCAATCTTTCATCCATACTCCATAAAGGTCTAAAGGAGGCTTCTTTACATATTGGCCCCGCAAGAACAAGAAAAACTTGGACTCAGGAAAATCCACCAAGCCTTTATAAACTTCCATTTTCCATGTAGGAAAAACCACCTGTTGATCATCAAGATTGGTTCCTTCATTATTTATTTTTCTTTGTGCGTGTGTTTTTTGCCCATCAAAATCTCCTCTTTTTGTGTTTTTTGCTCTCTTTTTAATGAAGAACATCTGGCTTAAACTTTAATAAGAGAGAGAAAGAGAGAGGTACTGACTACTTGTACCGTTGGCGGCTGACACCTAAGTTAGAGAGAGAGAAGAAGAAAAATTCTGAGGATTCACAACAGATCTGGGGCCGTTAGTGAAGTTTGCTTCATTTCGTTTGGGTCCCTGAACTGAGCAAGTTGTTTGTTCTTTGTGCATGTGCTGGGGAAAAAAAAAAAAATGGAAGCTTCAGGTGTGGGTTTGAAGTTGTGAGCTATTTACTTGAGTTATAACAAAGATTTCAAGTTCTGTTTGTTGGAGGCTTTCTGCGAATTTCGATGGGGATCTGCTTGAGCAATCAGATAAAGGCTGAGAGCCCTTTTCATACTGGGACAGGTATATATATATTCTGAATCATCTTTAACTTTTTTCTTGTATTGATTTGAAGCGGTGAACAATACTTTCATTTTTTATTTTCTTTTGGCTGAGAAATGAAGCATAGGATGAACCCACTCCCACTGTTACAATCTTGTTGATTTGTTTTCAAAGTACTGAAGTAGAAATTGCGACAGCTATATGAACCCATGTTGTTGATTGTATCATCTATATCATCCATTTTTGTATAATAATCGGCAATTGCGTTGTTTGATTGGAATTCTCAAGCAGCTGAAATTTTTGGTCGCTGCATTTTTGTCGAATATATATAAAATTCTACGCAGAAAGAATCAAATGGACTTGAGAGCGGAAGAGCTATACGGTAGATTTCCTCTTGGATGTTTTTCTATTTGTAGGCCACTGAATCTGATATATTATTCCATATATCATACGCGTATGAAAGATATACCTAGCTCCAAAGGGTTTATATACCTAGCTCCAAAGGGTTTATACATTCATTTAGAAATGCTTGGTACTAGTAATCTTCAATTTGTGCTGTACAATCTCGTGAATTTATGATATGTTCTGATCCTGATGGATAATGTACATAGGTGTGAATTCGTCTAAAATGGTAAGCGGGGATGGGACCGAGTTAAGTAATTCAGTCAGCAAGGCATCTTCTGCATCTGTACCTCCAACCCCTCGAACTGAAGGTGAAATATTGCAGTCGTCCAACTTAAAGAGCTTTACTTTCAGCGATCTTAAAGCGGCCACAAGAAACTTCCGTCCTGACAGTGTCTTAGGGGAAGGAGGTTTTGGTTCTGTTTTCAAAGGATGGATTGACGAATCTTCACTGGCAGCATCAAGACCTGGTTCTAGCATGGTTGTAGCTGTTAAGAGGCTAAACCAAGAGGGCTGGCAGGGGCACAAGGAATGGTTGGTATGTAAAATTCATCCCTATAATCTTTAATAATTTCCATCAGAAGGACGAAAATTTTGTTTTCTTGGAAGGTTGATCATGGATAGTTGTTGGTATTTTCACTTAGAATTTACTTAACTGAGTCAATCAACAAATTGAATCGCTCATTGCCATTAATGTCTATCATGTAGTAAAGAAACTCTTCAGTTGATTGCAGTAGCATGTTCGACGGACACTTGAATTTCCATTTCTGACTATTAAGTTTCATCATGCATAGATAGAGTTGTTTCACGTGTAAAATGATCTCCTTACTGTAAATGCTTCTTTTCTCATAACAGGCTGAGATCAACTATCTAGGGCAGCTTCGTCATCCTAATCTTGTGAAATTGATTGGTTACTGCTTAGAGGATGACCACAGACTTTTGGTATACGAGTTTATGCCAAAGGGTAGCATGGAGAACCATCTATTCAGGAGTGAGTTCAGCATTATCTGCTATAGATAGCCTAATATAATCTGTGTACATTTTAGATTGCTGTTATAGAAATATAAAAATGTTTTCAACCACCTGAAAATCTAGTGATAGAGTGATTCCATGATGAACTAGGAGGATCTTACTTCCAGCCACTTTCCTGGAGCATAAGGATGAAAATTGCACTTGGTGCTGCAAGGGGCCTTGCCTTTCTTCATGGCGCTGAAACCCAAGTAATATACAGGGACTTCAAGACTTCTAATATCCTGCTTGATTCGGTATGTATTTTCAGCATATGCCCCTCCCTTGCTTCAGAAGTATCATCGTAATTAAGCCTTCTTCACTAGAATAACAGTTTTTATTTGTAACTGGGTGCTTCCGATGGATTGATTTGTTATCCGTGCTTCTTGATTCACAGAACTACAACGCCAAACTATCAGATTTTGGGTTGGCCAGGGATGGGCCAACTGGTGATAAGAGTCATGTCTCTACACGAGTCATGGGAACTTATGGATATGCTGCTCCAGAGTATCTATCCACAGGTATAGATGACACGGAATTACCACCTGAAATTTCTATGTCAAGAAAATAGATAAGAGTTACTCTGCAGTATCATCCAAATGATGCTCATGAAATTAGCTCTTATGACTTATCCCCCAGGCCTTAAAATAGCAGTGCTTATTCTTTTTATCATTTGATTATATTTCTTTTCCTAATTAACCAAACTTCCTTGTATGTTAGGTCATTTAACTGCCAAGAGCGATGTATACAGCTTTGGTGTTGTTCTCCTGGAGATTTTAACTGGTAAGAAAGCAATAGACAAGAATCGCCCAACCGGCGAACATAATCTGATTGAGTGGGCAAAACCCTACCTGACCAACAAACGTAGAATATTTCGTGTTCTGGATGCCCGTCTTGAAGGACAGTACACAGTGGGTCGAGCTGTGAAGGCAGCCAACCTGGCTCTTCAATGCCTAAGCATGGATGCCAGGTCAAGGCCAAACATGGATGAGGTGGTAATAGCTCTGGAGCAGCTCCAGGAATCGAAGGACACTACTTTGAAAAATGATCAAAAGGACCACCGGCTAAATCGGCATAGCCAATCAAATGGTGGACCTAAGTCCTGTAGAAGCAGTACTGAAGAAACTCAAGCGGCATCGGCTTATCCCAGACCTTCAGCCTCTCTTTATGCATAAACTAGTTGCGAACTTATTGCCTAATTGCGGGAGAAACACATCTGTACTTCTATATTTCTGAAGCTTGTACAGTTTTTCCTCTTAATATTCTGTAATGCATGCATTTGTAAACTATAGAGTTATTAACTGCTTCACAGTTGCCGATTTTCGTGCTGTCTGGAAAATGTTCCAAGATATTCGAGCTCTGTTTTGGTTAACTGGAAACTGTGACTTAGTCCAAAGATCAAGATTTTGATGTTTTATTTATCTAAAGAATTTATGTTTGTGCGTGTCTGTGTGTTGGCTCTACCATCTCTGCACAATCACCTCACAGCCACAATTTCCAATCATCCTGCCAATTCCCTTTTGGAAGCAGAAAGGAAGGCTGACTGTGACTGGCTTAAGCTTTTCGAGGATTTTGACATTAGTAAACAGATTGGCTGCCTGCCATGATGACTATGAAATTGCGGTCAAGAGTAGAGTTGCTGGTTGTAAATCTTGGACAGGGGTGAAGGGTTCATGATATCAAGCAAAGAGATGTGTATTGATTTCTTTATTTTTGTGGGAGTAGGAATTAGGAGAGGAAGTTGTTTATTGGGCTGCGTAGACTTTGCTTCACGCTTGATTTCAACTCCAAAATGAAGTGGGAAGACATGGTCAAACAAGAATGCTCCTCACCTCATCCTCATGTTCTAGAAGTAAAGGTTGCTTTGGGATTATTGTAATGGTATGGGTTTTGACATTTGAGGTGAAACGTCGTAATCGCATCAGTTGCAATTTGAGACATAGCCACCAAAAGTATTCAAAGGGTCTCCAAGTGGATTAGTTGAAGATTAATCATCATAATTCTTCCACTTGCAATCATTCCGGATCCAGATTCACCAATTACATCTGTTGAGAAAATGGGAAGTTATTCTTATAGATCAGCTTCAGCACAACCGACAAGCCGTCTTAGCTCAGCCGGTAGAGCGCGTGGCTTTTAACCACGTGGTCGTGGGTTCGATTCCCACAGACGGCGAATTTTGATGTTTAGGAGGTGAATTGGTGTTTACCTATCAAACTGGGTTTATGGAAATGCTAAATTCCAAATTAGGGTGTTTTGTGGATGAGGAGGTCCAGTCCAGTCCGGTCTAGTAGAATAACTAGTCTTCTCTTGGGCCTCTCTTGAAAGCAACTCCAAATCATCAATTCTAGTATAATTTTGTTGGGCTTAATTGTTTATACCTTTCCATTTGCAAATCAAATCTCAAAGCTCAGTCAGAGTGAGCTTCACTATTACTCACAGTAAAAATTATTTTTGTGTTGAATTTTGGTATTATTATCAAATTGATACATCAGTTTTTATAAATAATCTAATTGATATTCGAGTCTTTTTGATAAATATCAGATTGAGTATACGAGTTTTTGCAAATACTTGAATTGAGTATACGATATTTATCAGATTGAGTATACGACATTTATCATGGTACATTCTATGAGTTAAAATGTTTAGTTGTGTGTGGAGGCGGACGAGGTTGCAATTGCATCCCCTTTCTGTTCTACCACCGCTTTTTATTTGTAAAAGAAGGTTTCGTTCTTCAAAGGCATTGATTCTACTTTTAGTTTTTCATACAAATATATATATCTTGTAAGAATCCTAAGCCCACGACCACATTTCATCCACTCAACCCTAACCTTTTCATCAATATAAGAACATATTCTTTGGGTTATGTTCTAAATTTCAACTCACAAATCTAAGACTTTGGCACCAATCCAAGTTGCCAAAAAACGCACATTTTTTCTCACAACTCGGCTGCCATTCGTTTCAATAATTGACAAGTTAACATGATGTCTTGTTATGACTATGAGGTCATGAATTTTAATTTCACTACTGGGTATTCATTATTTTAATAATAGTTGTTTGTTAGTTAGATAATTATAGATTTTTTTTTCTTTTTTAATGATAACAGTCGATAATTATAGAGTTGTAATGAATTTTACTAAATAGAAAGAGATGAAATAATGTGTGAGTGGGGATATTAATACAATTAATACTGCATTTTTGTTGATGGAGAAGTCTTAGTACTCTGAATGTAGTAGAGTGAATATTATATATAGGTTAGAATCATAGTATGAGATTTAACTTTATGAATGGTGTACAGGTAGGAAAGCCAATGGTCCTTTACATCCTTAATTTTAGGTGTTGTATGTAATTTTTTGGGGAAATTTTTGCTCGGATCAGGCTCAACCAAATATGAATTTAATTATATGGAAAATATAATACACTTGTCATGTGATTGATGTAAAGTGATCAATCACAGAATAAGTATGATGTGATTGAATTGATTCGACTAAATCAGGTTGGGACAAGAATTTTCTAATTTGGAGACTTAATTTGCAGTGGAAGATGAGGAATAAAATCCTTGAATTCTCTTTCTTCCTTGTTGGGGAAACCAAACACCATCTCTGACCACATTTCCCTTTGAGATTGACCAAACTACTTTATTTAATTAAGTCCATGCATGCATGTGTCCAAATATAGTTATTATTTAATTAGAGACGTAGGTAAATTGGGTTGAATAGGATAGCAGGCATATCAAACCACAAATAATTAATTAACCATCACAAATATCATAAAACCAATTTCGACTATAAATGAATTACTGCCATCAGTTGATGATATATTCACATTCGAGGCTTTGATATTCAAATGAAAAATAAATAATTGAATCCAATTAGTTTGAGTAGGTTCATCTTTCCAGTTCCAATAAAGGGAGGGTTGGAGTCAGCATCTAGTAAAGAAGCAATTAAAGAAACGGGTGGAGAGTAATGCGACTTTAAGTGTATTTGCAGAATGTAGCTACCCTAACTTTCCCTTTTTAACTTTTTCAGATCATTAGATATTGGGGTCAAGTTTCTGTGGCAATGGCAAAGAAATGCAGAGGAGTCGTCACATATCAAAACGCGTTATCTGCTTTAGAACCGACAACTTCATCAAAATCACTACCACTGTTTTTGCCCAAAAATAACAGTAATTATGTGTAATTAATCAAAGGTAAACAATGCATCTATATATTTGCTTCATTTTTAAGAAGGAAATAAATACTAAAGTAAATAATGATGGGTGGGTGAAAGTGAAAGGAAAAACAAGGGTAGATACATACATACATACATACATACATACATATTGAATGGGACAAGAACAAAGTTATGGCAATAAAAACAGAAAAAGTAGAGAAGAATTAGTGAAAGACATTGGCAGCAGAGCAGCACATGAATTTCTGCATGTCCACAATTTCTCTGACCCGGATCCACTATTTTATACCACCGCAATCAAATCAGCCGACTCTTATTTCTTATTTCTGGATTCTAAATCTTATAATTTTTTGTTTTTTAAAAAAAAAGGGCAGAATAGAAAGTTGGAAAGTGGAGAAGCAAATGGGAAAGTGAAGTGTTTTGGTGCATTGTAGTGTTTGGATTGTTTAAGATAGAAATAGAATGAAGATTGTTGTGAGGAGAAATGTTTTGTTATCTTGCCCAAACCAGAATCAATGAATCAATCAATCACAAAATCCATATCTGAATTAATAGCATTGCCCATCTCTCTCCACTTTTACCATTCTTGTCAAACTAAAAACACAAGGAATTAGGAATTAGGAATTAGCTCTTTTCTTTGGATGATTGGTCAATTACACCATTTCCATCAATTCAAATTGCACCAACACATAAAAGAGGCAAACTCAAACATTTTCATCAATACATATATATATATATATTATTAGGTAGTGAGGAGTATCCATTACACTATAGATAGTTCGAAGCTGCGGGCTACATTTCCTTTTAACTTTTTCCTGCAGCCTCTTCAGCCTCCTACGATGCCCCCTTTTTCCTTTTTTCTTTCAACTTTTTACCAACACAACTAAAAAGGTAAAAAGCAGCAAACCCATTTTCAAAGTGGTAAAAAAGACACACTTGCACACTTTTTTCTAACCCTATATAGTAAAAGTAAATTTCTACTCCCTCCCACTATATGTTTTTGCTTTTTTAAACCCTTGTTGTACTACTTTCTATCTTCAAATTTCTTCCCGGGAAAAAAGAGAAGATTTGAAGGCGGGACGTGGGTTTTAGACCCTGAAATTTTTGCCCACGAAGGTCTGCCCAAACTGCCAATTAGCGGGTGCCACGTTCATGGAAGTTGATTTGCGACCGTCGCTGGCTGTCACCCTAAATGACAGGGCCTGCCCCACTATATCAGCGTTGGATTGCCAATTCTGCCCCCAGTTGCGGCTCATGGGCAGCCACTGGGTGTTCGCACCCTTGATGCTCAGGCGCACGATGTCCCCTGCACCCCCCACGTTGGTGACCAGGACCAAGTTGAAGTAACGGAAACCGTTGATTGTGAATCTGATCCCACCTTGTTTTCTGCACGGTATCCTGTGAAATCCAAGACAAACACAAGCAAATTAAAAGAAACCCATCAAAGATATGTGCCGTAAGAGACCCTAAGTGGACCGGTAATTCCGGTGGCATGGACCATTTTTAGGCGCGGCTTTTAACGTAGGTGTGTGTGGGCCCCAGGCAGCGCGTGGGATACCGTGGGACGGGCTCAGGGTTTCTCTGAATTCGAAGCACGCCATTCCATATTACCCCGGCAACTATTACCCAGGCGTTCAATTACATTAATGCCCTCCTCATAGATACACCTCAAGGGACCACATAATTACCCTTTTTAATTAATGTAGTGTATATAATAAAGAGCGAAGGAGGGCACTCTATGCATCGTGCAGCAAGTGGGCCTACTTAACTTAAGTTGTAATATTAATTAAAAGGAAAAAGTATGGGGGGGCATATTAGTCAAGCCAATATAAGTTAGGTTAAAGGACAAGAATGCCCACGGTATGTGAGATGAGGCGCTCTGACAACCATAGTGGGAAATTCAGAATAGCATTACCAACCGAATAAAGCGGATAGCATGGATTCTGTCAGTTAAAGGACACAAAACTTCGCCAGATTCGGGCAACCACCACAAAAGATTGACAACCAGCAAAGACAAAACTACCCTCAAAAATTGAAATTAACCTTAAGACAAAGCATTTGAGCAGCTCAATATGCGGGCAATATGGAGAGCTTACCTGCGGAAGTTAACGGGGACGATGCCGGCGCTGTACTGTGCAATCTTGAGGAACATGGGCATGGCCAGATCAAAATGTTCTCTGGGGGGATTGCACCATCCGCCGTTGTCATTGGGCAGCGCGTAGTTCGGCGGGCAGAAATTAGTGGCCGTCACCAAAATGGACGGGCTGCCGGGGTTGCACCACTTGGGGTCCTGCGCCGCGTCGCACTTGATTTCGAAACAGGCACCACAGCTCAGTCCATTGTTGAACAGCGCCGTGCTTAGTGCTGCTGTGTTCACGCCGTAGCCTTGGCTGTACAAATTTCCGTACCCACAAGCACCACCTAGAGAGAAACACAGGAGAAAATGGAAGTTTTAGCAAAACGTACGTTTTTTCTAGTAAGTACGTTGAAAAAACAAGGGGAATGAGTGTTTACCCATGGTTCCCGAGGCGTCGCTGCCGCCATAGAAGGTGGCGTGAGCACTTTGCCAGGGGCCACCGGAATATACCCCGGGGATTCTGGCGTCGGAGCAAGTCAGGAAGCAGAGGATGCTGGAAATGCAGAGGAGCAACTTCATTGCAGCGAGCATTTTGTTCTTCCAACTCTCTCGACTGTGGATTTAGATTTGTAGAGCTGTGGAGCTCTATGGAGAGGGAAAGACGCAGCAGAGAGAGGGAGTGTTTCTAGAGAGAGAAAATGAAGGGTCGTTGGGATTTTGGGGGCGAATGGAAAGCGGAAGGGAGGTGGGGGGGTACTTATGGAGGGGAAGGGCGGGCTACTAGGGGAGTGGGACAAAGGGGCAGGGTCAAGTGCCTATTTCCCTCCCCTCGTTAATGTACCTTTTTACCCTTCACTCTCTCTCACATCACAGTAGATATGAATATGATACGAAATTATTTTTGTCTCCTCAAACACAATATTAAACATATAATACTTATTTAAATTATCTTCAAAAATAAATTCAAATATACATATTATCTCTAACACACACTTATTTTTTTTTCTATCTCTATTTCCATAAAATATAACAAAACACTCAGAAAACGAATCCAAACATTATGATAAGTATTTAGGGTTTATCAATATTCTAGTTTTTATTAAATGCCTCTACTTTTAATATTTTTTTTCTTTTAACTAAAACGGTCTTGCATAAAATAAGATATTTATTTCAAAGAAATAAAATACAATTATTTGATTAAGAGGGTATGCAACATTGGTGGTTCCTTTCCCTTCCGCCATACCAAAAATTCTAATAATAAAATAATAATAATAATACAACTCAAGAATTAAATACAATTAAGAACAACTGGACCCATTTTTTCAAAAAAAAAATAAATGAAATTCAAATGCAAAAAGGGATATAAAGTTCTGGGTTGGCCAAGTTGTCCCAACGATAATAGCTGACAATTGAGGGCATTTAAACCATCATGTTAAATGCAAGAACCAAAATCAATGGAAAAAATTCGAAAAAAAAAAACAATTTAACAAGATTTTCCAAATTCCACCAAAAAAAAAAAAAATTGAATACACTGTATATTCACCTTATTTACTTATAATTTCAATCATATAAACCACAAAAATAAGGATTCGATAAAAAATGTTACTCTAATTTTAGGGGATAATTTAATGATTTGTCCATCCTCATAATTATTTGATTCTACAGCTACCTAATTTCAATCCTTTATATATTGTTGGTTTTAATTATTTTGTTTCCACCAACTACCTATAGTAGTATATCTTGACCTGATTTTCATACAAATTTACATAAAAATACTCGAGTTGTTTCAAATCTATCCATTTCATACTAATAATATTTCGACATATTAATTCTTTGACGTTTATTTTATGTGCTTGGATGTCTCAAAGTATGTAACAAGTGGTTTTCAAGTTGGAAATGACAATAAAACTTACATATTTTGATTAATATAATAAAATAATATATATAAGAATCTTGAGTTTAGCGTCGGAAATCAGAAAAGTAGACAATTAAATTGAGCACATGCATGATGAGTTTAATGCTACATATCTTGTATTAAACGTAAATGGTATTTTTTGATTTAATTATAATCAATCATTGACGCCTCAACCCACTATTACTCAATTGCCCATTCACTTCCCAAATACTTTATCAGTATATAAGCGGATTATATTTTTTATTTTAAATCATTTATATATATACAATTATAAAATTATTTTAAGATAGGTATATTTTATTTTTATTTAAGTTTGATAGGCTCGATTTTTCAAATAAGTTCATTCATTGCTAATTTTGATTAAATGGGAATAATTATGTACGTAGATCGCAGACCAATTTAAACTAAGCGTTAGGGTTGGTTGGTGATTAAGATTAGGGCATTAGGGTTGGGAATACATGTGATGTTGGCACCAATATCGCTCCAACCCCTAATTCACACACGTGAAACTGTTTCGATTTCTCTCACCCACAATTATGATAGGTCATGACCGTACTCGATTTCGAATGAGTACTGCCACTTAATTTGTTGTTTCCAATTGAAAAATAAATTAAATTATTTAATAACGTAGTTGTAGAAGATTACATCTAAAGTAGAAGATACACTTAAGTAATTTAATAATAATAATAATGATGATGATTAAGGTATAGCATTTTTATTTAATGAAATGAATGATTAGTGGGGGAAGAGAGTTGATTTGGACGCAATTGGGGATTGACTTTTTGGGTATACGATTTTAGGGATCTCAACTCACATGCAAATATGCGACTTCGTCAGATTATAGTGTAATTACTCATCTTATTAATATATATTTCTGACAAACACGTCAGATATACTTTTAAATATATAATTTCATTTAATTATAAAAAGAATATGGATCAGCAATTCATTAATTAGAAATTACAATCATCATTAATTAACATCTTCTACATGCATTAGTTGACGTGATATATATATATATATATATATATACATTAAATATTAATAATTGAGAGAGGGCATGAATGATTAATATATATAAACACAGAATGGGTTATTTTAAGCAAAAGTCAATTAGCATAATTAATATATATAAACACAGAATTGGTTATTTTAAGCAAAAGGACTGTACTTTGGATTCCAAATGTTTCCGTACCACTTCTCATTAGCAACCCAAGGAATTAATGCTTCCTACTAATTACAACATTTCTTAATTTTTCCCACAACTTTGCTTGGTCGGTCATCAATTAAACCTTCTATAATAATAATCATAAAAATTAAGAAATTTGCTAATATTTTATGCTTTCCTCCAAGTTGACTTTCTTAGACAATATTTTCTTTAATTTTCAAAGCTTGTGCTCCTAATTAATGCATTTTAGATACTTGGTACTGTAGTATTTGAATACAGTATCCTTGAGAGCAATTTAATTGAATAAAATTGAAAGATAAAGAATAAATATATATAGAGAGTATTGATGTGAAGGTGATAAATCATGCATATTCATACACATACAAAAACAGAGGATTGCATGTATAGGTAAAGAGGGACATTGTAGATTTTGGACAAGAAAGCAGAATGAGACTTATCATCCATCCATACGCATTTTGATTTGGGCCATCTCCCTCTTTTTGCTAATGCATAAATACGTCTTCACAATCAATCACATGGATGCAAATGCGACTTGTCTTTTCTCTTTTATCCCCCCTTTTTTGGAACAGTTAAAATGCGACTTCTCTTTTACATACTAGGGGAGAAACAAGACAACTTTTATAAAGCTCATGTAAATAATCAACAGGATTATACGTAGAGAGTGCATAGTGTTAAAATGGAGTTGGGAAATATTTAGAATGGATGAAGGGGGGGTTGATAATTATATAGTATTAAAAATGGTGTTCTTCGAGTAGCGTGAAACCGTGTAGAAATAAATGGTAATGGCGCTGCGGAGAATAGTTTAGTGGCGGTGAGGGTGAGAGGTGGCGTGTGGGTTTTTTCCTCTTTGGTCTAAAATGGGAAAATGTGGGAGAACTGATTTGAAACAAATATGACTGCGCACCGAATTGCCAGATTCTGGTGTCAGGGGAGCATGTGCTGTTGCCAGCGTAGCAGAAGCTCTCAGTTTTTGGTTGTTGATGGAGGGCCCATGAGATAAGGTGTGGGTTAACATTCACATACATTTATGCATTCGCAACCTGCACTGCTGCTATGGCAATATCACATTTTACCCACTTGAAATTATTTTTTGCCCTTTGCCAAACTCAATTTCAATTTTGTCTTATTTTTATGTATACCCGCAAGTTTAATTCTTCTTGATGGATGTGTGGTGTCTGCATTCTTATCATTTACTGGTGGAAAATGAATCAGTGTTTTTAATCTATCTTGCAATTCTTTTCTCCATCGTTTCTTTCTCAAAATCTCGCAATTTTTCTTTTCACACATTCTTGTGTATATTTCTCTTGTTTCTTTTATCAAACATTTATTATAATGTAAGATTTAAGTTATTCTGCACATGCCTTTTAGCCTACCTCTACCGGCATATATTAACAATTTGCCTACATATCTGAAAACCACACTACATTTACTGCAGATGGACCAGCCGACGTGCATATGCTATGCAGCCGCATCTGGACCCAGAATTTAATCTATTCAGCAGATCAATGCAAATAACTAGTCTCTCTACCTTTCCAATGAGAAGGTAGAGAGATGATACCTTGTTCATAAGTTACACACCTGTATCGCCCCCTTCTGCGGTATATTATGACCCAACAGATGACCATCTCCTGTTGATTTTAAACTGTGGTGCCACCCAATCACGCAACACAATTAAGTCCAATCGTGCCAGGAGAAGTCGTCTACAAGAAATCTAAATGTATCTCCGAAGGGAAGAGGGCAGGAGACAAAAGAAGAGGATTGCACACATTTTTATCTTTCAATTTTCCTCGAGGCATTGATACCGCTATATTCAGATACAAAAAGTATTACATTCAAAATTATGTATATACAGGATACAAAGGAGGGAAGGATGAGTGCCCTCTTCTATAAAGACTTTCCTGAACCCTTGTCCCTGACACCAAAAGAATCACATGATACCGTTGCCTGAGCAGTAGCCTTCCTCGTCGATGTGATTTAACAATCCAGCAGCTTGCTCGTTGCCTAACATACGAGTATGCACATTATACAGCACCTAGTTCTTCAGGTACGACAATCTCTAAATTACCTAACCTCAAGTTTGACTGGCCAACTCCATCAGCATTTTATGTGAGAAGAGGAGCTACCTCAGTCTTCAGTGTCAGTCGATGCTATTTTCTGTTAAATAATAATACCAACGACTGCATTAAAGCAAATGCCACATCGTTCTTGAGAAAGAGATCAATTTCTGCATATTCCCTTCAAAGGACCTACTTAAATTTCATCACTGCATTGAACTTCACCAGAATAAAGTCCTTATATTCCTGGAACCTCTTTGAAAGAAAGAACATCATCACGCGGATGTGCTTCTTCCACCTGAACTTTTACTTCGTCGCCCACCTGTACACCAACAGATACCCAGGCAGAAGCTTGTAATCCAACCTAGCCAAGGAACACACACGTTATGGTGTTGACATGACAAAGAAAGCACCACGTTTTGGCTTTAAAGGTGTAAAGTAAAATTAACCATCTTATAATTACTTGCCACTGGTAAAATCTGAAGCAACTATTGTCATTACCTCTATCAAGAGTATTGCTGCAACTCTATCTTTGATGAATCGGAGGACCAAAGCAGAAAACCTTTTTCCTTTTGGTTGCCGCCGCAAGTATTCTATTATCCAATACCGGAGACTGCTGGAGCTGAGCCTCCTTACTACCCTAATATTCATGTTCACCACTGAAGCCATCCCTTCCAATTGTCCTGCTGAGAAAGGAGGAGAATCCCCCCTGAGGAATGCTTTCACCTACATATCGGAAATAATTAGCATGGCAATTTCTCAAGCAATGTTATTAAATGTTTATTTTTTAGTAGATCAGTGACAGTAAATCTTATATTAGCAAGTATTTACTTTTTAAATGATGAAAGTTACAATCTTCAAACTGCATATAGGGACAAATGACAGGTATCT
Organism: Sesamum indicum; assembly: GCF_026168435.1. Lineage (NCBI taxonomy): Eukaryota > Viridiplantae > Streptophyta > Magnoliopsida > Lamiales > Pedaliaceae > Sesamum > Sesamum indicum. The sequence goes on from NC_142667.1 coordinate 15,869,928, forward strand.
CCTAAGAGGTTAACCGTAAATGGGAATATTTTATATTATTGAAAGGCTTTCTAACTCGGTTGCCCACAAAGAATGGATGGGATGATAATTTCCAAAATACCAAAGCAAGGGAAGCTTGAGTCCTTGTCTATGCAAAGACTTGGCGAGGGGACAATCACTTGAGCTTTCAGGCCACAAGAGCCAATCAATTTTGCCAAATCTATAGACTAGGTTAAAGCTAGGGTAGGGCATGCAAAATCATTTTCATGTCTAAACAACCATAAATACCTGATAGTGAGCCAGGAGATCCATATATCTGCGAATAGGAGATGTGAACTGAACATATCCAGGAAGTCCTAAAACTCCATGGCGCGTAGGCTTCCTGAAATCCATTTCAGCAGCACGCATGATTCTAACTATAGCAGAACTCCTCACAGGGCCTTCAGGAAGATGGTCAAAAGCAGACGTATCAATATTTGACTGAGGCTGCCCCCGATAAGGTAGAGCAATGTTGTTATGAGAACCAAAAGTTGCTATAACTTCGCCACAAAGTATCATCATCTCAGATACAAGTCGCATTGCAGGCTCTGCCTGATTTTCCACATACAGCCTGATCAAGGGCTCTGGATCATCTGGGTTAGTCACTTTGATTCTGGTATCTAATGTAGATGTGTCTATTGCTCCCTACACAAGGAATTGCAGATCATATACAAAGAGCTGCAGATGGGATAATGGAAATGTAGAGCAATACAACATAGAAGGCAATCACAGCTTTATTTGTAAGATGCCAAATAGTTTGTTTTTACAGTAAGCCAATTGCATAATCCTGAGAGAAAACCAAAAGTATGAGGAATTAATGGACACTCCCAGCTTCCCATAGTAGATGGGGAATCATTAGATCGGCCTCACAATTCTAATGGAGGCATCAGAAAACATAAAGAAACATGGATAAGTGTTGCATTAAATTTGCATTTACTCAAGTTTCAGATGGACCTTGTCTTAAAAAAAATACACATGGCATAACATGAACTGCAGTAATTAAAAAAAAAATGCGTAATCAAACACCATAACCAACTAGGATGGCTAACAAAAGAGAAGTAAAAGAGCAGGACCAATATATGCCACTGAAGTCAATCAAGCAGCTAGAAACTTGGATTGCCTTCTAATGAGCCTATCAAAGGTTTCACAATTCAAGGCCAGATAACTTTCTCCAGCTCCCCTCATATGGTCAACAGCCAACCGTAAATGAACTTGGAGAGACTATTAAACTTTAAACCCTTTTATCTTCTCATGTGACAATTCTCAGACAAATGGCTGTGAAGAAATGAAACATGTTTTTTGTCACCAGTTATACATAAGAGATGAAGAAGGAACCAACAAGGTGACACTATTGACTTAAATGCAAAAGGCTAAATCAACCTCAATGAAACATAATATCGACCTGTCCTCGACGCCATTGCAATCGGAGTCTAGCAGCCTCGGAGAGAAGTCTCAATTCAGCCTCCTCTTCCAGGTTCAGATGGAGAAGTTCTGTCGCACTCTCATAGGTTAGCATATATGTCGGTTTGATGATAGAGTTTTCAACTGAGTATTCTGCAATGCTATAAAAAAATCAAGCAATAAGTCTATTTTCAAGATTTACTCATGCCATGCATGTAAAATGTCTACTGTACTATTCAGTGTAACCATTAAAAAGAAAGATAATTTGGCCCGATGAGACCGAGCCACAGTTTGCTCCGGCATGAGATGACAAGGAATAATAAACTCAGACAATTCAAATTATTGGCTAATTGTAAGAAATTGTAAGACAAGTTTTAATCAAGCAGAAGATCTTTTCGGCCATTAAGGTAGCAGATAGATTTTTGCACAAAAAAGGCCAACATGATCATATTGCTCATGGTGCAGAGAGTGGTAGAGAGATTATCTCCAGAAGGAGGTTACTGCAACTTAAGCCCTTGCTTGTCTTTTAGGAAAGCAGGGTGATCAGTGGCAGATCTCTAAAAGACGCTGTAACGTCACAGTCCCTGCTAAACCATGTCCAATAGTGAAATAAACTTTCACAGGTACGACGAAATATTATTACATTGTCCAATCATAATAAGTATGGCTAATATTTTCTTCCCATATAATTAGTAGACTTAATGGAAACTAAACTCAGGTAAAATGAGGGGGGAGCTAGTAATACCACACAGTAAACTGATCAGACGGGAGAAGAAAAGAAGTTTGGTTCGGTAATCTGAACTTTTACTTCCAAAGGTGTGGACTTCTATTATAATATATTACAACCAACTTTACAGGAGTTATCCACTTACCTGCCATCAGAATGCAGCACAACAGAAACTGTGACGGCTTTGCAGCGGTCTCCTTGCTTCAAACTCATGCCTTCCATGGCTAACTTCTCGGGGAACATGGGGTAAGTAACAGTTGGTAGAAACACAGAGGTTCCCCTCTTCATTGCCTCTCTAAAATCAAGAACTATGTTACAAAATGCCTCAGAAGATCAGTTTTGAAACATGAACTTGCATGAATATCAGATATACTTGTCTATGATGCTCCCTGGCTTAACTAATCTACTCGGATCTGCAACATGAATCCAGACTTTTATGCGGCCGTCCTGAAGCCTAGTTGCACTCAGTGCATCATCAAGCTGCACATGCCTGCTTATTAGCAATTTGCAAGTAACTCCTTCTCGAGCATATAATCTATAATTACTTGCCCTATGAATCTCAAATCATATGGGAAATAGCCTGAATGAGGTTAGGGTGTACCTCATCAGCTTCATCAACATCAATGGCATAAACCTTCAGGTGAGTCAAATCTTTTCTGTCGACCTGACAACAAAGGAAAACACATCTTGCTGAAATAAGCATAAGACAGCATTGCAAATGTCCTTCCACATGTTTCAATCCTGTGGTTAAAAGAAAATTTAAGATATTTGTGCCAGTTAAAAATATTTAGCCAATGTCAATAAAAATATTTTCTTGTGTAACAGTGTTTTCTTGCATTGCCAAATAGATTAGACGAATCTTGTATTCACTGTTCTAGAGTTACACTTTAACAGAATTGCAATGATCTTTACTTCTCCGAATGAAGTCTAAGAATCACATTTTAGACTCAGCGGAGCCGGATACCCAAGATCTAACATTTGACTGAATGTCAGTTCCTCACGTAAGGATGCATAGGAATGAAGAAAACATGGTCCAAAACACATGGGGACATGATATACTGTGATGATGATTTACTCCAATCAATTTTTGAAGCGACAATGTATCGAATGCTAAAATTACTCTCTATTCCACAAATCATGTATTTCATGGAATAGGTACTTCCGATGGACTAGAAAGCATGATACTGAATGCATACAGAAAGAGAGAACTTAACATTATTAGACTTTCTACGTACTTTGACATGTATAAACCAGGTTATAATGCATATACGAGAGATATCATGCTTCCGCTTGTGTATGTATATGCACGTGAAGCATCAAACAAAGACAGAGGGAAAGAGAAGCATCTTGGTGCAGCTCGCACTGGCAGTCAGAGGGAATGCCAGCCTGTGGTGGGATTCTGGAATGGCATCAACTTCAATTAACTACCTCACATTTCCAAATATTATGTCCAAGGAGCATTCTGTTTCTGGTGCTTAAGATTATAAAACAGGCATACCTCATCCAGATCAGGTGACTCAGACAAAAGACTTTCAGCAGCTGCAAGAATCTCTTCCGGATAATCCGTACGAATGTTTAACTTCAATAAATCTAGATTCACATGCACAGGGAAATACCCAATATCGATAAGGAGATTCACAGCTGCTGCTGCTGTTTTAGCAAGTCCCATGGCCTTCAGAATCTGCCAGAAGTAATGCAGGTGTTCATGGTTCGTGCTTCTAACATCCGTTTATATTTAAAAATGAACAGAACTGGTGTTTTAGCATGGCATTTATCTGGAAAATATATGTTTTTCCATTTGAACTGCTATTGAACTTGTATAAGAGATAATACAAAATCTCCCCCTGCGAAAAAGTTCATTTGCTTTTATTTCAAACTCAAGCCACATGTTCAAGTAAATGTCACTATATGCTGAAGGATAATGTCAAACAAGTTACCATCCCAGCTGTTTTCTTTTCATCTTCATTTTTACAATCATCAATTGCATATGCTTGAAGAGACTCAATTTTCTTCTGATTTTTCTCTACAGCTCTCCATGTAGATTTTGGGGGTTTGGCATGCAGAGGCATATTCTTTGCAGATTTCAATAAATTAACAAACTCTTCAAGTTCCTTCTCTGCAGCCTCTTTGGCACCCTTCCTTCGTGTAAGTTCTTCAACCTTGAAAATCCGGTTTATTATATGTCAGATTTTTAACAAAGTTAATGGAGCAAATACAAATTATGATAATACCCAAAAGATCCAATTAAGAGAAGCATGAAATAAACATAGTGGAACCAAAAGAACAATTTATTAGTAACCATCCATAGACAAAGCTGTGACACACCTGAACCGCAGGTCTGGGGCCATAAACAGAATATGAACCTTTAGTGACCACAGGTGTAAAGTATATATCATCCTTTGAAAGCAACAGATGGGCAGAATAGCTCTCAAGAGGTTCCGCACTACCAAAAATCATCTGTTAGAATGAACTTGTGTCATCAGAGGAACACGATACGTAAAACATATTGTGCAAAAGGAATACCTCGGCGAGCTCCTCCACTGTTACTGACTTATTCTTTTCGAGAAGCTCAATCCATGCAAACTCAAGCAGTGCAGGATCCTGAAAGCAAAATGCAGGCTTTTCTAAAAAATGACATAGATTTCAAGTGAACCTACATTCAACTAAGAACTGCAAGAAAAACGGACCAAATTATCTTGAGCTTTCTGAACAAAGTTTGATATCTCCGTGTGGTCAAAGCTCTTGATACCAGGAACAATGAAAGTAATTTGTTGTGGCTTAATAGATGTCATCACACCATTCTGCATAAACACAAAACCAAATAGGAAGATCCAATTTACCAGAATCGTAGAGGGATTAGAAGTAAAAAAGACAAATGCAAGAACCTAGCAACATATATACCGCACGCGGTATTAATTATTTCTACTAAAACCTGATCAGCAACCATCCAATTCTTCTTCCCATCTGGTTTTTGTGCAACTGCTAGTAATACCCTCTCTGGGTCTTTCCTGAATTCCAGCAGCAATCCTTTCTCCAATACCTGCTTTCCCAACTTATTCTCAAGAAGCTCTTCACTGCTTTTCAATTCTAATCTGCAAAAATTCTCATATGTAACCATGGTATATATATTGCTTTGACATTATAACCTATAACTGCCACTTTACAAAACATCCTTCAGGCACCTTTATCTGAATTCTAGCAAGTTTTCATATATAGCATCAACCTTATGGGTGAGCTTTCCTACATAAGTTTATTGCAAAAAGTCCCATTTTAGAAGATCAAATGTGATACACGCTCAAACCTCAAACGTAACTTCAAGATACTACTACACTGGTGCTTGGTCGTAATACTGACACTTCTTTTAATTACAAATTTATAATTTGTTTACGAATGCATTTAGGACAGATTATTCGTTGAATCTGCATCAAACTTTCTGATTGTCCAAACCATAATGTTCAAGTACTTGCAGGATGCTTGTTTGAGTTCTGATGGAGATGACTCCCCACAGACTTTTTGACATTAATTTTTAATTTTCACTAATTGGGTTCTCAAAACTGCCCGAGTCTCTACTTGGTTTTGTTAACCAATTCCGTCAGAACCATACAGAACAACAAAAACTTCACAATCCAAACAGACAATTCACTTCTGATTTCTTTTGTGCATCAAAATCCCTGATTGAAACAACAATACAGCTCAGCAATACGAAGGGGTTTCTGTAATCCCATCACAAAGCCACAAAAATTCAAAAGAGCTTTTTATACATTCTGTCACCACGTTTTGCAGTAGTTCCAAATTTTATGCCATTCAAACTAACTTCCAATAAATCATTTCGTGAACAATTCCAAATAATTATTCAGCATTTATTTCCAACAATTTTACCACGTAATCCCAATTCTAACGCTTCAATCTGTTGGCACCAGGCATCATGCCAATGTAATCGATACATCACTGAAGCAATTAAGATAAGGCCGAAAGAGGAAATGCATATATACGCATATGAACAATTTCATACTTGTTTGAGGCGCGAACTCTACCACGCTTTCGCAGTGACTCGAGCTCCTCCACGAAAACCTCCACTAGACTCTGCGTTGAGTACCTCCGTATTCCGACGACTCCATGGCGAAAAGATACGAGCTGACAGTGAATACGCCGGGCCATTGAATAGCGAGTAGACGAGTGGAATTGAACAGACTTGTGCTGGTGTACGCAGCATCTAAGGGCGGTAACTGGCGGCGACACCCCGCAGCAGCGGAAGATTCCGGTGCCGTTCACAACGCGAACCGCCATACTTCTAGCCCTAGAAATATGAAAAATTCATGGACTGAAGAGTCGGAAGAAATTTAGAATGGTCAGTCCCCCGGAATCGGATAGAGCTGCTGGCAAGAGATATACGCCTGTTTGTCTGTTGATATTTGAGTTCTATCTATCTTTCCTCTTTTCGGCGACTTTCAGTAATCGGCCCAGAACTTTAATATTGGGCTAAGCCCATCAATAGCTTTATCTATTGGCCCATTTACTCTCCAATATATGGAATTGGGCTACCTGAGTATTTATTGGTCCTATTATATACTAAAAAGACTAGGCCCATTTAGGGCCCAATAGATCTGCTGGACAATTATTATTGTAAAGTTCCTATTTCGATTATGAAAGCAAAAAATTTAAAAAGGCAATTGAAGATCATCAAACAACGTAATAATATTTAACAATAATAATAAAAATAATTCCTCATATATATGACCCGAGGTGGGTTCAAAGAAATCAGGGAGCTACACTTCATGCGACTGCCATATTTTACAAAGAATTGCAATCTATGTAATGAATAAAACAAACTGGATATTTTCTATATTCAACCACGACGGTGGGGTGGAGTTCATCGACAGAGCTGTGCGCATAATCCCTGAATCTGCGTTGCAGTTGGATTAAGTAGTGAATATGTCTTGCTCTTGCTGCTGTTTGAGCAGGTTAAAGTATATTGGCTCCCTAATTGCTCAGCCTGCAAGTGTTTGACATACAAGTTAATGAGATTCACAACCCACGTATCAGTATTACTATTATAGGACATAAAGCACTTGAATTCAAAATCTTATTAAGAGCATCTTTGACTAAGTTCCACTTGGATTTCCTCATGCAAAAATGTATATTAACATGCTTCTAATTCAAGCTCAGAATTGACATTTCAAAGATACACTGGAATCGAGATATGAGCACAGCACAAAATGAGGAAGGTAGTTTAAGGATTCTATCTTCACCTGGCACGAGATAGGTTGTGTGTTGCAGCTCCACCTTGAAGTAGGAACACAACTGAGATAATGGCACCACGAGCAGTGATCATTTAAATCCTCTCCACGAAGTAGCAAAACCAATCCAACGGTGAACCTGTGTGGCACAGATTCCCCGTCAACAAACTCAAAGAAAAGATAACAGGTATATGATAATCAAAGACTATCAGAAACAATCTGAACAAAAGTTCAGGTAGAGAGATTGCTAGGTAGATGACAGAATATGAATCAGCCTTGTAATGTGGAGTCACTATGCTTAGGTGTCGTTTAATTGTGGCAGCAAGACCATTATGGCATAATTTAAAGACCCCAGCCCAAACTGGAATGAAGCTCATCTTTTTCACATAGTAAAACTCTGGAATGATGACCACAATGGTATTGCAGGCTATTTAAGCTTGCACTTTCAATCTGTCCCGTTGATGGAAAAAACTTGGGAGGTCATAAACTAACAATATTAGAATGTTAAAAAGAAAGAATGAAATAAAGACAAAACTGGTAATTGTCATGTACCTACCCAACAATGAGAAGGATTAGTGAAAGCACCCAAAGTACGCATTGATAAGCCTTAAATTTAGGGGTAGATGATGCTGATGAATATCCAGCTGGAGCATATCTCTGGTTAACCCATCCAAACTGTGGGCGGATCAAAAACACAAAACCCAGAAGAAACCCTGACAAAAATCCTCCAATATGAGCAAAGTTGTCCACGTGTGGGAGGATTCCCACGGCTAGGTTGATAGCAATAATTACCACAAGGGTCAATAATGCTGCTACCTGAAAAAGAGGATTTATTCATTTCGTGTCAAACTCTGAAAATGCAGGCCACGGCAAACTTCATTATTTCAAGGTGGTCTTAATTAACATCAGCTAGGTAGATACCTTGTTAGCATATATTGTCCAGTTAGTTATAAGCTCTGACAGCATTCCTCCCAATAATCCAAAAAGTGCACCAGAAGCACCGACTGATATATTTGACTGGATGAAAAGAGCAGATAACACACTTCCACCAAGTCCGGAAATGAGATAGAGCAAACCGATGCGCACTGTAAAGCATCATACAGGGTATTAATAAATAAAAATAAATAAACTCATGGTTCTAATTCTCAAGATCACAAGAACGAAAAGATATTGTAAAAAGGAAATTTATCAGCCCCACCTTAAAAGTTGGACTTAGTATGAGTGCTGTATATTCAGGTAAAACCCTGTGAGGATTTAGATATATACCCTAGGTATAGAAACTAGATTAGTTTACCAAAGTTGCCAGAGTTTAGGTCCCCATAATCTATCAGGATTGCCTCAGCAGTTAATGTGGTTTTGAGCTTCTAAAAATGTTATTCCAAATACTTATAGGCTACGTCATGGAAAGTTAGCTTAATGCGGCAAGTAAAAGGATTATAACAGTTGTCGTCCTCTATATCATCATGCATAGTGAACTAGTTGTTCTCAGTACGATCATCATATACACCAATACATACAAATAAGAATTTTGCCATCTAAAGTACAATCCAGATGTGACTTCAACAACCCAATCTAGAACAACATGGATGACATATTCAAAAGGCATAAACAAGGCAGTATTACACGTACCAAATCCAAATTCTTGCTCAAGCCGGATGCCGATTACTAATAGACTCAACATGTTGGCAAGCAAATGGAAAACTCCACCATGTAACCACATGCAAGTGATAAGACGCCATCCCTCATGTTGGTGGACGACTTTGCCCACATCTAAAGCACCCATCTTCTCTAACCTAAAGAAAGGAGGAATGGTGTTTTAAGTGTCATTGCCAGAACGTATCTGTTTTATGCATATATGATTACCACCCAGGTGGTCGAAAAAAATTAGATGAGAAGTCATATTATAACTTCGTACTTCATACCGTAGCAGTAATATTAATGCAACCATGCAATCACAGATAGAAGCATACCATACAACTGACATATAAAACAGATAGAACTATGTATTCACATGCATCGGGAATTCAAGGAAGTATCTTTCTTAAAGATGGAGAGGAAAGGTTTTACGAAAGTGAATTTACATTAGTCATCGGTACATACAGTAAATGATCATTGTCATGGAAAATTTTAGAAAAAGAAGCAACCCTCTTAGGTTACCTCCTATTTCCATGTCCAAGTAAGTCAATTTATGTACATAAATATCTAATTTGAGTGATCACATACTTGGAGCTTTCAGAAAGACCATGCTTTCCAGCGGTAGATTCTGTAGATGATCAAAATACGAGCAGGTAAAAGGCATATGCCTCCAATAATTCCATATATTGAATTCTCTTGTTACTATGTTTGAGTTGAAAACCGAGGAAATTTTTCAATACATTAATTTCATCAAATCATCGCAGCAAACTACAATAAACTCCAAGACTAATCTTTCAACACCTAACCTAATTCCCTGTCCAACAATTCCACTATTTAGACAACTCTTGTCATTTAAATTTATTAAAATCCATCAGACATTCTCACGACAAAAGAGAATAATCCAAAGGTAGCAACCTCAGAAATAGATAAAACCAAACACAAGTGCAAAATAATTGGGAGAGAAAAAGATCTTACGCAGAAGAAGAAGGCCCGAGAAGAGGATTTTCCTTAAAAGGCTGGAAGGAAAGCCTTCCCAAGAATCGAGCAACACAGGAAGTAGAATTCTTGGGACAATTATTCACAGACATAGTAATGATAAACATTACGGTGTTAGCTACTACAAAGAGAGGTATCAACCAGGGAAACCATTTCTTGAAATGCTTGACTTCCCTGTAAACAACGGAGTTGGGACTCTCGGCAGCAGCGGAAGCGGCAGAGGGCGGAGATTCCAGCGAGACGGGATGGATCATGTTGCCGCCCCGGCGTGAGTGGACTCGAATTGGTAAGGTATCGGGTACGGTGGCCATGGGAAGAGATATAGCAGGATGAGAAAAAGGAAAGAGCTTTTTTGGTGGTTCCGAGTTGGTTGGGAAGTTGAAAGAGGGTTGGCGGAATATAGAAGCGAGGGTGGGTGGACGGCGGGGGAGGGCGGAGGGTTAGGTCAACGGTCTCAACGGCTGTGTGAAAGCAAGGGAAAGAAGAGAGAAATGGTATTATTCTTATTCATTCACAATACACTTTTGGTCTGCCGACGCCTAATGCTCACGCCAACGCTTCTTTCTTTACTTGGACCTTTCTTCTTTCCTTTCTACTCTCTCTTCCTTTTTCCAGCTAAGCCCAAAAACAATTCAAGACCAATATTCCTCCTTTCCTTTTGATCATTGTCCACGTCGACAAAATCTTCAAAATATAATATTTTTTAAGGAAAAAAAGTAAAAACAAAACTCATTTTAAAAGTGAAATAAGGGTCAAAGAAAGAAGGGAGAAAATGTGTGTTGTTAATTATGGGTGGGGCAAATAATTGGAATTTGGGATGGGATGATGCAGATTTGTGCATGGCGGGTGTCCCCACCCCTCCCCTGATTTCTGCATTTTGTTTTATCTACTTGTTCTAATGGGAGTAGTTGTCTGTAATCTTGACCTTTTCTTACAACTCACTATTTCAAATAATTAGAATTACGTCACCTGGTGGAAGTAGTTTACTAGCTCACCAATATCATTATCATATTATTGAGATGTGGAAGTATGTTTTTGATACCCGGAGTTGCGAATTGGGCTAACATGAATGAGAATCTTAAGTTTATGGATCAATGCAGAGAGTTGTTATTGCACCTATTTAGTGATGTGGGCCTATTCCCTACTTCAAGTCTCCAACAATTATTGTCCAAATACTGAGATTGGGATTTCAAATTTCAATAATTATGCAGTTTGGATTTGTGTTTGTACTTATATCTAATTATTTGCTTACTTTTTATGTATTGTTTTTTTTTCTTATTTTTAGATAATTATATTTACAACCCCTAATCTATCGTCTATTTACATAAATCATCTTTATCTTTTGTGTAATTATAAAAATCACTCCAAAATAGCAAAATAAATAAATAGGGATAGTTTGTGTAATTTATATTGACGTTTTGAGAGAATGTATGTGCAACTTTTTAAAAAGCATGATTGATTTGTATAAATTATATTCATGGTTTTGATTGGTACAATTATAATTTTTCTAAAGGCATAGTTGATTTTTATAAATAAATCATAGGTTAGAGAGTATAATTGTAATTTTTATTATTTTTCTTTTTTTAAAAGCAATTGTTACTAAAACAGCATGCTATAATATGAATACAAACAGTCTTATTGACAACGTATTTACTGTCCAATTACTAAGTTGAGGATGCCATTGTTGTAGATAAACACAAAAGCATGATGAATGGCATGATGGTATCACTATTTATTGATCCAACCCTTTACAATCTACATACATACAAATTCACGTAGGTCTCGATAAAAGCGTTTGAATGCGCCGGTTTAGGGTTCTTAGAATTGACTTTTGGTGTACAAGGTAACAACATGTATTCTTCAAATGCCGTGTGAGTTGGCGAGGTGTGTGGGCGCGCATCACTTTGGCCTATTTTGAACAAGCAAGAGAAAGAATCGCCCCAAGAGTAGTGTATTAGCCAGCATCCTACCTATCATCAGCAGACAGGCCCACCCTCAGATCATTACAAGTCAACCTACGAGGAATACATAGTCCCAACCCATTTATGATACTGAGGGATGATACAATTACAGCCACTTCATCCCACTACTCCATACAACCTCATCTTAACTTGTCTCTACCAAATTATGCCAATGCTAGAAAACGACAACAACAAAAACCGTTTTCCTCTATCTTTCAACTCGCCAAGAAAACAGAAAACAACAATTTCCACAAAGTTTTTGAACCATACAAGTCTTTTCATACTGATGTTGACCACTACACCATAAAATCAAGATTTCACTAATGTAAAATTGTTTTTATTACGTATTATCGCGTGACTAAAATATAAAGCACAAAAAGTTAATTTTATAAATGAATGATTGGTATTAATTCAGGTAACTAAATCATAATTTTTTTACCTATACAATAATTGAGGAGATTATGAAATGCTTTCATGTTGTGAGCTAATGAATTAGTAATTAGGATACTATCACTTTACTTTTCAACATAATAATTATTTAAAAGCACTAACATGACTGGGGTTGCACCAACAAAATCAAGGGAGCTTCAATTATTAGAAAAACTATAAGATAGCAGCCACATGGCAATACATGACTGGGGTTGCACCAAGAAAGGGTGCACCAACTCATAATGGATGGTAACCACCGGCATTGATGACCGGCTGCTCCCGGTCACCTCTCTCAATTGCGGAAATTTGACCCAACTTTCTTGAGGTTCGGTTTACACACACACACACATGTTGGTATGACCCAACGCCAACTGCTGCTGCTTTCCTTTTCCTCCGCTCTCTCCTTGTGTCCTGAAATACGTATTTATATGTTTATCTTTTTCTTCCTCTGCATCCCTACTAGGATTTGCTTTCTCTGAGGTACGCTAATTGTCATTTTCTTATTAAGGTTTGTTCAGTGTTAACTCTGGTTTTGGGTGTAATCATAAACCAGCAATTTCTGGGATTCTGGTGCAGCTGTATAGAGTTTAAAATGGATCCACCCTTTTTCTCTCATTTGAGTTTACAGCTGATTTTCTGAGTTGTATAGGGTTGAAGGCTGTGTACTGTTTGTTGTTTCAGTTCACTTTTCTTCTTTTTCTTGGAGTTGTTGTTTAGCTTTACTAAATTCGATAATTTGAACTGAAAAGGTCTTGGGAGCTAGTTGACTAGTAAAGTTGGAGGTATACATTAAAATATTGAAATGGATGCACATTTTCATGGATTCTTGAATTCCTCATCTGAGCTTCAACAGGGGAGTCAATTTTCCATGGCTGAGTTTCCAAATCGAAGAATAGGCTATGGACCCTTTTCTGGGATTGCTCATCCCGATCAGGGACTCGTCAATGGACAGAGGAATCATATTTCCTCCTTCCAAGAACACTATATTGGAGGGGTAAATGATAATCTACTCCCAAATCAGCCCTTCTCAAATGGTAGTATATCTAGCTCTTCTGTGGACATTGAGGAGTATTATCAAGATGAATGTGATTTTTCGGATGGGATTCTTAGATACATAGATAAAATGCTGATGGAAGAGGACATGGAGGAAAAGATACACATACTTCAAGAATCTCTGGATCTCCAAGCAAAGGAGAAGTCCTTCTATGAGGTCATTGGCAAAAAGTATCCACCTTCCCCGCAGCCAGAATCAGATCGTCTTAGTCGATGTCTAGAGAGCCCAGATTATTACCCCTATGTTAATCCCCGCAATTCCACAACTAGCTTAAATTTTGTAATAGATGGGCTGTCTGGTTCTCCGGTGAGTCCTCTTCATATGAGTGATATGTACAGTGAGAGCCAATCAGTATGGAATTTCAAGAAGGGGGTCAAAGAAGCAAGTAAGTTCCTTCCTAGTGAGTATAAATTGTCTGTTAATGTGGATGTTAATGGATTGTTAGGTCATGATCCTGAAGGTGCATCCGACAGAGGGGCAGAACGATCACCTTCTGAAGTTCGGGGTAAGAAGAATGGTCATGCTGTGGAGAGAGATCTGGAAGATGAGAGAAGTAGCAAGTTATCAGCAACATATCTAGAATCTAATTTGCCCATAGAGGAATTTGATAAGCTATTACTTCATTCAATGGGGGAGGGTGAGAAGAAATTTGCAGCGTATAGGGCAGACTTGAAGAATGCAATGAGCAAAGGCGTGCAGCAGACTGAACTATTAAAAGGATCTAATGGGAGGAGGGGTTTTGGCAAGAAGCATACAAGGAAAAAAGAAGTGATAGATCTGAGAACCCTTTTGATTAGTTGTGCTCAGGCTGTTGCTGCTGATGATCCAAGGAGTGCTGCCGAACTGCTCAAACAGATCAGGCAGCATTCATCTCCTCTTGGTGATGGGAATCAGAGAATGGCTCATTACTTTGCTGATGGCCTAGAGGCACGTTTGGCTGGTACTGGTAGCCAGATACATAAAGCCCTTGTCAATAAGAGGACAACTACTGAAGAATACTTGAGAGCTCACTATACATTCATTGCATCGTCTCCATTCAGGAAGATTTCAAATTTTGCCACAAACAAGACTATAATAATAAAAGCACAAAAAGCAACAAGAATCCACATCATAGATTTCGGTATCCATTATGGATTCCAGTGGCCCACTTTTATCCAACGTATTGCTGGAAGAGAAGGCGGTCCTCCAAAGCTTAGGATCACCGGCATAGACTTTCCTCAACCTGGCTTCAGACCAGCAGAAAGAATCGAGGATACAGGCCGTAGGTTGGCCCATTATGCCAAAGCGTTTAACATGCCCTTTGAGTACAAAGCTATAGCACAAAAATGGGAGACCATAAAAATTGAGGATCTTAAGATTGAGGAAGACGAATTTGTAGCCGTCACCTGTTTGTACCGGACTAAGAACTTGCTTGATGAGACGGTGATGGCTGAGAATAGTGCAAGAACCATGGTTCTTAACCTTATTAGGAAAATCAATCCAGCTATTTTCATCCATGGAATAGTCAATGGGGCTTACAGTGCCCCATTCTTTGTTACCCGGTTCCGCGAGGTTTTGTTTCACTTCTCAGCACTATTTGATATGTTGGAGACTAATGTGCCTCGGGAGAAACCAGAAAGAGTGCTGATTGAGAGAGATATATTTGGGAGGGATGCTTTGAATGTCATAGCTTGTGAGGGGTGGGAAAGAGTTGAAAGGCCTGAAACATATAAGCAGTGGCAAGTCCGTAATATGAGGGCGGGTTTCTCGCAAGTCCCTTTTGATAGGGAGGTCATGAGTATGTCGAGACATAAGGTGAAAACATTCTACCACAAAGATTTTGTGATTGATGAAGATAGTCAGTGGCTGTTGCTGGGCTGGAAAGGCCGGATCATCTATGCCATGTCATGTTGGCAACCTGTTTGAGAAACTTGATGAAGTTATATTGGTCATCTATTAGTCATTTTAGTATGCGATTCTCAGCATCTGCCAAACACTTTGAGGTAAGCATTTTAAGCAACCAATCTCCAGTTTTCTTTATTCTGCTTTTAATTTGGGCTTAGGCTTTGATGATCAAAAGTTTTTGGCAGATTACAGGATGCTGATGTTGATCATTCATTGTGAACGGACACGGTAGCATCTTCTTTCCCCTTTCTGACGATTAGATTGAGAATTTCAGTGTTTTCCTCCATTGAGAATTTGAGATGTTGATCAACATTCTTAACATGCTTATGATGATAAACAAATATCAAAGGGCGACTCCAGCATTCTGAGTTCTTTGCAAAAATAGTAGTTGTTTCTGTTTCAGTCCTTTGCTCTCTGATTATGTAATTAACTATCATTTTCTGCTTTAGGTATCCGATTTGTTCTTTGTTGGAAAATAAAATAAAACCAAAAAGTCATAATGCAATTAATCTCCAGTTAATGAAGTTGATACAACGAGAGACTTTCTTCAGCCCAAACTTAAAATGGAATATATTTGGAGTACTGTTCTTTCGCCGCAGAGCAGAAACTTTAAGCAGTGAAAATACGGAGAACTAGGAATACATATAAAAGGGACAATGTTGATGATGATGTTTATACGGTGCCTTTATCTCAGCAAAGTTTCATTTCTGTTTTCAGGTGGTAGTAGTCTGACAAAGAAACAGCATCCGTGTTTCCATCTCAGTCTCCAAGTTCCGCAAACAGATCATCTGTATTTAGTATAATACATAAAACTCTCTCTCTCTCTCTCTCTCTCTCAGCATCACAGTTGGAGTGAATTCATTGCTCAGGTGGAGTTGTCTCGTCAAACCATCGTGGGGGATCAAAACCAGAGCCTCCTGTCAAGTTAAATAGCAAATTAGTTCCTTTCTTTCTACAATGGATTGTGATAGAATCTGAACTACTGGCAACAGATATCATCAAAAGTAAGAACCATTGGCAAAACCAACTAATTACGAGATATATAATTCATAGATTACCAGTAATACTTAACAATCAGCTCACAAAGAACTAGTTCATCATCAATTTCTGGGAAAAATGCTAAAAGTAACTTGAATGTTGACATATGTTCATGTCTAGGAAGAGGACCGAAGAGAAAGAAAGAATAAGGAATGAGGTATATAGTTTACCAAGAGGATTACAGCGACAGAGACGCCAAGCAGTCAATATCGTCCCCTTCACAACTCCATACTTCTTGTAAGCAATCATTGAGTACTCACTACAAGTTGGAACATAACGACAGCTTTTTGGCAACACTGGTGAGATTTCGCCTGTTTCAGCCAACATTTCAACACCCTAAAACGAGTCAATTCAGTAAAACGACGGATGCATACATGTATGACTGTCACTTTTTCTGCTTTGTAGCTAGAGTTAAGAACCAATCACAATAATATCATATTGAATTCAAGCATGAGTTGAGAAGAAAACTCACGTTTGTAGAACCTTAGCATCGACAACGCCGCTTCGACGCCTAAACTATTCCCTTCATCATCTGAAAAATAACCAAAAGCCTGAGAACGCTGGAATTCTGCAGTAACACTTAATAACGGCTTGTACATACATATGCATACATAAACTCACCCTCTACACCACTCTGAGCGGAATCCTCTCCTGGATTGTTAAAAACACAGAAACGGCGTCGCCACTTCCCTTCCTGGAAGTATAAAGAGGGACACGAAGGAAAAGAATTACATACAGATTAGCCAAGGGACAAATTGGAATAGAAGAGAAACGAACTTGAAAGAGAGGAGTTGTGAATACAGCGGTGGGAGAGCAGAAAGAAGAGCGACTCTCCGGGAATTGAACGGAACATTGTGAGTGATTGAGTTTGATATTAGGGTTTCTGGTAGAAAAGGGTTTATGCTGGCTTTTACAGTTGAGAGAGAAAACTAGCGCCATTTGTTCTGTCCGTCGGGTCCAAAGATTGTTCGGGCCAGTGAGAGGTAACCGTTACTAATTTGGGAAATTTGCATCTACGTCCCTGAGGTTAGGCGTTTTCACAAATCAACGTTTGGCTCGATTCGTTTGAAATATTGTTTTGGATCTCTTATTTAGAAGGAGAAAAAAGGTTCAAAAATAATATTTGTTTTGGCCATTTTCGAATGGCACAGCGTATTTTCAGTCTATCTTCTATTTTCAAGAAACACAATTCCATTTTTTTTTTTTTTAAAAAAAAACCCTTTAACACATTATTAATTATGCGATGACAAGAGATAAAAGGAGACGAGGAGAAGATTTGCTGTCTATATAAACTACGATCACTGTGGAAATTCAACAGAAAGTATATAAATCTTTCAGGCATTTTATTGCTGTCAAATGTTACAATTTTACATAATATTGGAAGAATGGTCTCTACATCAGAAAATGCCTGATATTAATAATGCATCGATGTTCACTCAAGCCATGCGGGAAAAAAGATAAGAATCTTTTTCCACAGTAGTCATTACATGCAGCACTAGATATCGTGGCGGCGTATTAATCAGAAGCGGGTAGTGATTTGGGAAAACAGAGCCTTGAAATCTTTGGTCGGTGTGCCAGTTCCTTCAGGCTTTGAGGCGAGATCAAATGCTTTAAATTTTGCCTCCTCAAAGTTTAGTGCCTGTAGGAATGTTTGTGTTATTAAGAGATGCTTTAGAGAACAAAGGTATGGTGCAGCTCAAAGTGAGATGAAAAGGGACTATTTTCAGTGATCACCTGAATGCAGACTTCTGCAACATCAGCCCTTGCGATTGTGCGTGTTTCTGTCTGAAGAAGTTCATCATCCTTTCCTACAAGTAGCTCTCTTACACCACCTTCTTTATCTTGCAAGCCACCAGCCCTGTACCATAGTAAAAGTGATGAGGAGCAACAGCCAAGAAGAAGCAAATAACTATGAGTTCATGACCTCCCTTACTAAGATCTGTTTAAGCTATGACTCATGCACATCCTAGTAAAATTCACTACAGTTTCATCATGTATTTGTTGGTATTTACAGTATAAACAACCTCACACTTGGAGCTCATACCAATAAGATAAGTTAGAAAAGCCTCCAATGTTTCGGATATGACTATAGCATTTCCTTCCTATTCCATTTAACTTAGAATCTTCATTCCTAATGGTGAAAAGCGGATGAGCAAAAGATGCCGGTCATACAATAGTAGTTCAAAGTCAAATCTCGATTCTAATGATTATCATGATTCATAGGTTCTACACACAATTCTACTGCGGAAGTGGTATTGCAACTGCTTGCAATATTTTCTTGGAGTAGAAGCAAAAAATATGCACATACCTAATTATGGTGTAGGGGATCCCTGAGTCAGCCAAGTATTGTTCGGCCTTTCTTTTCCAAATCTGCAAACAAAAGAGGATTTAGGGTAGTTACAAATCAATATTTTGAGATATCAAAATAATTTGGTCTTGAAGTGACGGTCTGATTTTTAAATTAGACAGTACATTTAACTATTCTCCTTTAAGAAGTACCCATCAGGATTTCACAACTAGTAGGACAATGCATGGTATAACAGTTGTTTAGGAACAAATGATGCAGGGGTACAACTTCAACCTTCTGATATAGCAAAACATAGCATATAAAAGGAGGTGAAGGTAAAACTTCTGTCACGAAGCAAACTTTATACATACCAAGATATTTCCATTTCCCAAGCTATTTAAGGGGTGATTGGGATTTGTTCCTCCCATTGATCCAACCAACACAATTTGCTTCACTCCAGCAGCTTTGGCTGTTCAAATGTGTTAAAAAAAACTTTCAGAATAACAATAAGAAGCAACTGGAACCTGTAACTTCAGTGTAGGTCCTCACCAACGTCTATTTGGTTCTTTTGACCAATCCAGTCAACCTAGAAATGAATAGAAGTATATAATCAGGAAGGTTAAACATAATCGCCTTTTAACACAAATGGTCTACTAGCAGGATAAGAACCTGTTCAGGAAATGCTCCATCTTCAAAATAGAATTCAGGTCTTCCACCTTTAGTTGGGTCAAACCCTGGTTTCATCTTTGGCACAGCACTTGTAAGTATTATAAGGGCATCGATACCTTGAATTGCTGGAGTAATGTTTTCAACGTTCCGTATATCCCCGATGTAAACATCATTTTCCCCACCAATTTTTTCCTTGCTCTCCTGAGTTCTTACCAAACCTCTGGCAATATACTGGTCCGACCTCTCCTTCAGTTTCTTGTAAACAATTTGGCCTCCAATGATAAAAAAAATGCATCATAACATCAGGAGAATTTATCAAACATGTAACTCATAATTGACATCAAGTTACTAGCATGATCCAGCAGCAGAACTGAAACTACGACTAAGTCTCAAGAGATAAGTCAAATACAGCAACTTCACAGAAGAGGGAGAGCAAATACATTATGTCTGAACAGCAAAAAGATAATCTAAATTGAAAGTGTACAATGGTCATCAACACAATCTGAACAATATTCTTTAAAGCATCTTACTGAAACAAGAAAACGTCTGAGGTAGACTGAGATTTTACATTAGCTTAGAGTCCTTTTAACGTTGAATGGGAGATTATTCACATTTATACATCAAATAACTTTATAAGCAGGGCTTGTAGCAAACATGGATTAACTAGAACTGAGGTAAAGAAAAAAGCTGGACGAGTTGCAAGGGATGAAACATTAAGATGCGCCCAGTAAGATAGAAACAAGGAACAAGATTATGATCCTCCCCCTTTCAATTTTCTTCCTGCTGCACGATTAAGTTTATCTACTTCCATTAATCAGTAATTCATCTTCGGTAGAACTTGTTGCTATTCACAGTCCCAAACATTTCCTAAAAAGCGCAAAATCCCCACGTCAAAAGCTCATATATACCACCATATGAATACTGGGACATGAATTGCCAAAACCCAGTAAAAAGATCAACCCACTTCATTTCAATTGCAGATCACTCATCCAAACACCAGCAAACATTTAAACTGCAAAAGTTATCAGACACCATACTCAAGAATCAAAACCCAGAAACTACAAAAACGCACATTAGCATAACACAAGGAATTTAAGAAGGAAAGAAAGGGTCCAAGAAAGAATTGTTACCAGTCCTACCACCAGCACCAGTAACAAGAACAGTGCTTTTGCTCAAATCAGACATCGCGACCACAGAAATTCGCCTAAAGCTTCTACCTTTCTTGAGAGGGAAAAATGGGAACGCTAAAGAAGTGGAAAATTCCGGAAGTATAGTAGTACCAATATTTAATCTGTTGACTAAACAATGTTTATGGGTAGAAGCTGAACATGACGCCGTGAAGGGGACACGTGTCATGGCAGCCACACTTTACTGGGACGAATTTCTGCCAATCCGGCGGTCGACGGAAAATGAATTCGCGATAACTGCGAAAATCTTGTTAGCTACTATGATAGCAAAGTTAACGGACCGTTACATAGTTACAGTGCACATGTTGGCATATCATGAGGTTTGGACTCTGATTTCTTATCCTTTTTACCTGTCACCTTATCTCGTTCTGTCATGCTTGTGGGCCTCCAAACCTAAAAATAAAATTAAAACAACAAGCAGTGTTTATTGGGGGAAACGTGAATTATTTCATTTCGTTTTCCGGCATTAGGCCCATTTCCTGTCTTCTTGAGCCCAGCCCACGAAGCATCCATATGCGATCTGCACTACAAGCCCATTCAGGGTTTGATCCATTATACACTCGTCAACTTATGACTGAAAATAAATTTTAAAAAATACTTTAATTTTGTAGTTTTTATTTTAAATTGCAGCTTGTTGGCATTATGGAGCTGTATTTTTCAAATACTTCAATTTTAATCTTTTTTTATATTTCAATTTTTATTTTCAAATATACCTAATTTTCACTACTATTTAACTTATAATTCTTTTTTAATAATTTGTGCCCGCAACAAAAATAAAATTATTCCCAACACTTGCATCGCATATGGACTCAATTGGTGACGCTGATCAAACGAAATAAATAGAAAAAAAAAAAAAGAAGTATAAATCGTGTTTGTCATGAGTAATTTTTTTATTTGACAATGACATTAAAAAGATTATAGTACAGGGAATTCGTACCGTAATTTGGCAAACAAGACAGGATTAAAACATTCATGAAAATAGTAAAGGGACGAGAATGTGAATGGTCAAAGTTACCGTTCTATGACAACATTACTTTGACTTCAAGCATACTAGTTTGTTTATTTTACATGTCAATTACATCAGTCTCAGCACACCCCCAGTGGCAAAACAAATGCGGGCTGCTAAACGTACAGTATTAATTAATCCAGCATCAAATTATTGAATCCAATCATGTCTTAATTGACATGCCGATTTCGTAATGCACTTAGATTGGCGATTGATTGCGACTAGAGATGCAGGCGGATGCACCGTGCCCGCTTCTTGTTCACAGAGCAAAACCCCATATAATTACCAGAAGGATTTTATATTATTTGATTGATAGCAACAGAATATTTACATTATGTAATAACAGATGGGATACAAGAAGAGGATAAAACATGGTTTCTCCAGTAAGAGGATAGTAAGATGAAACCTAAGCTAAGCCGTTACAGAAGTCTCCACTGCAACTGCTGAGTAGTTAACTTCAGCAAGTTTATCAGCTTCCCAGAGTTGCGGTATTGCTTCGCGGAGGTTGTGAATGCTTTCTAAGGCATAATCTGCTCCTTTCACTCTCTGAGATTTACCAACCTGCATCAAGAATTTAGTGTGAAAATCTTCAGTATGATTCCGTTGTTTGAAGACACGTTGCACAATTGTTAACGAAGCAGCTTTTCAAGAACTTACCAGTACCGTATTGAGTCCTAAGAGTTTTCCAGACTGAATGTTTCGGACGCTATCCTCAAAGAATAGCTGGAGAGACAAGATCAAAATAATTGCACACGTGAGTGAATTGAAGTAATTATGAGGTATCATAATGTTTGAGGAGCGAATGGAGGATGAACCTACTGTTCTATGCGGATCGATGTTGGCAATTTTAAGAGCCCTGTCGATGGCAGATACTGATGGTTTGCAGACAATTGGAGTCTTTGGCAGACCAGATGATCCTGCATCGGGCTGAGAAAAATATCCAATAATGTCAAAAATTTCAGGCGTTCCATTTTCAGCATTAGGGGATTGTTTGGATCCCAGAAACTCGATATCATCCTCATCATCAGAAGCAGTGCTCTTGTGAGTAGGGTTAAGAGTCTCAAAGCAGATGATCCCTTCAAAACAGTCTTCCAGACCAAGTCTACTCAGAGCTTCGATAGCATGCACCTTGTCAGCATTTGTGAAGATCTGTTGTGCAATGAATACAAAAGAATCAAGTCTCTGTAGATGGACGCAGAAATTACCATAGGAGTACCGCAAACACTTATTAATTAGACTTACGACTTTGCGTATGGGCAAGCTTGACAAAAGGCTTTTCAAAACAGGGTCTGGTTTTAAATTTTCATAAGGTAATCTCCCGTGTACAAAACTGCAGGATGGCAACTCATGTCTTAGTAAAATTAACCATATTATATAACATATTTAAACCAAATAAAGTAAAATGCAACCGACGCTTTTCAACATACCTATGATACTCATCATAGTCAAAATCATAGCCAATTGCCTGCAAAGGAAACATCTCGTGACCAATTGTCTTACAGGGAAAAAACAAAGAGGTCAACTTTACAATTTAAAGGGAGCAGAAGAGCTTACCCTAAGACCAGCCATTGTGGTGCCATAGTTTTTGTACAGTAGATTACACAAGTCAGGGATTTTGCTCTCTTCTATACCCAATTTTTCAATCATATAATCTGAACAAAAATATGAGTATGCATAATATGTCAGATACTCAAGTAAAAATTTAACAACAATAGGAGAGGCGACAACGTTTACCTTGGATGTTCTTAAGCACTGCTGCTGCAAGTCCAGAACTTAGCGGGTAAAGGGTATCATCAAGATCTAAAAATGAGTAAATTAACTTGATCAGATTCGTCTCCAACATGACTTGGGAAGAAAGACTTGTTTTAAGGTAGAAACCTTACCGAATAGAAGGCAGTCATATTTTGGCCTCTGAACCTGCCCGTACCGTTCCTCAAATTCCATTCTTGGTCTAGAGAAACTTGTGTAGAAAATTAAAATACGTGAGCATTGCATGCAAGGAAAATGTAAGCCAGCAATAATAACATGAAAGTTCAGTTGTATTCTCAATATACAGGTACGGTTCTCATGGATGGGAAATAAGGAGGGTACTGTTGAAACACCACTTATTGGGCCACGGAAAACATCGTCAGAACAAGCAACTACATGAATGGACAGCTGTAATAATTCAGACCACTAATTCATGAGGTTTTTGTCCAAATTATATGTGGGCAACCTGCAACCTTATGCCAATCCAAGAGAAGTGGTCTAAAAGTAGAAGGTTTTTCATCCATTCACAATCTTAAAAATCTTGACATGATGACAATGAACTTCCCAGAAGAAACAATATTTCAGCAACAAACTAAGGAGGAGGTTAGGTAAAAACAAAACCAGCACAATCATTTCACAACATAAATCCAGCTTGAAATCAAGAAAGAAACTCTTTTTTATCAAACATTCAAGATGGCATCATGGTCAAGATGAAGGGACCAGAATTCAAGAAACAATCACTTCCTTGAACATAAACAATATTAAAAACAAAAAAACAATCCGAAAATCTTCGACAAATACCAAGAAAAATAATTCATATGACAAACTCGAGGTCAGAGTTTCACATTAGCCTTTAGAATTGATCGTCTTAAATCCCTCATATTAACCACAAATAATCGGTGCAATATGAACCCGTTATTTATCAGGGCTTCTGAATTTGTTGTCACAGGGATTTATGTTCATGTGTGCATTGTGTAACCTACATATATATATGTGCATGGAAATGATGAAAATGGGAAGAAGGCGGAGAAAATGAAATTACCAGAATAGAAATGAGGATGAAGGAAGCGAGCAGGAAATTGTGTAAAATGGGAGCAGAGTTTCAAAGTATCAACCCTTTCTTACAAGACACAGAAATGAAAGGAGAGGGGGAAGCAAAACATCCGCCTATGCTGCCTTAAATACACAAACCCCCCCACCCCTTCACTCTTTGCAATTCTCCTTTCTTTTTTCAAATTATTATTTAAAGACACCAAATTGAATACTGTATTTTTTAATCATCATATATGAAATGATTTTATATTTTGGAAATTAATCAGTGGAACTCTATTGCTCCTGAATTTCCAATCTTGCCCCTACATCTTCGTGCGAGCCACGGCCACCTATGTTTTCAATATTAAAAAACTTTGGAAAAATAATTGAGAGCATCAAGAAAATAGGGAGTTAAATGTCCAGTTTATCCTCGGATAATTGGTGTCTAGTCAAAGGGATATTCGATTTAAAACTCTCATTTCCTTTTCTTTTTTAAACTCTCATTTCTAAAAATCTGGGGTTGTGATAAATGGATGGGTAAAGTGATGATGTATGTACGTACGTATGTATGATCCTCAAAATTTCAGGTATTTCTTATCCACAATTAAAATGAGATGAATGGCCTTTGTCTGAATGTGATGAAACCCCTGCCCATAAATCTATTCCGATGGGGTTTGAATTTTCATTACAAGTGAGAATTCATTGAATCTAACAATAACCATAAAACACAAACATTTATAACTACTTTCTAGGTAATTCAGATCCTCACAATTTTTCAAATAGTAAAAGAGATATATGATTAGGATAATTCTTAAGAGCTCTTTATAATTTACTCTGATTATTATTTAGAAATAATGAGTATATATAGTTCAGTACAACACTACTCTAATTAATTTCCATTCCATGCATAATAGTCTTCCGGGCATGGGTTGGTGTGTATGTGAATGTGAATAATATATATTATAAAATGAAACAATGCGTCAGCAAATGTGATGCAATAAACTAAAAATTTTATGAAGTAGTACCCAAGTAAAATAATTAATATAAAAACGGTGCACATCCAATTAGAAAATAAGCACAATAAAGTGCTTCAACACATTTTATATTCAACTTATGAATCAGGCCCTAGAATATGCGCTTACTATGTGCCCAGGAGTGGCCACACTTCCCACAATTCTCAAATTCTCTCGAAATTCAATTTTCTATGCTACAATTTTTTTCTCAGAAACTCAATAAGTACAAGAAAACAAAGGTTTTTTTTTAATTAGGACAAAAGTAAATTTGAAATGACCCCATTTTTTTAAGAAAAAGAAAGTACTGGACGAGAAACATGGTTTTGATTTTACATGATGAAATATCTGGAGACTTCTTCTGGCAATGCATTATTTTCATTTGTTTTTGGTACTACTCTAAAAGACAAATATCAGAATTTATGGTACTAATGTACCTTATAATGTCCAAAACTTGAACAGCATCTAACATGGTACAAAACAGCGCTGCGGTCATATATGATGATGCCATTTAGAATCTAAAATTTCTTGATTCAATGCATTGAACTATTGATCCCAACAAGTTGTTAAGCACGAATATTCAAGAATTTTTCCGAACCATTCTTGATTAATTATCTTCAACGTGATTGGTGTTTAATTACGAGATATGCCCTAATCAAAACTGATATGCCCTAATCAAAACTTTGTTGTAGAAACGAATTAAATGAAACAATATTGATTTGTAGATCTGTGGAATGGCAGATGTTAAGGTAAATTAGGTTGGGCAAAAGTAGGTGTGAAGTATCACATGTCTTAAAATAAGCAAATCCATCTGAGATTGAAGCTACTTTCCAGCTGTGAAGTTACAAGGATTAGGTGATCATGTTATGTACCTTTCTTACTTCACCAAATCTCTCTTCACAACAAACACCTTTAAATGCATTGAATCCCAACGCTTCCGAATAATTTCCATCAACTTGCCAAGAAGATGAACCCCATGTAACTCTGATCAAATTTTGAAGAATTCCACATCAGACTTCAAACAATAACATATATAAGAAACCCCAAAATTATGGAAACATAATTTTATTTAATCAAAGGAATAATTACAAAAAAAAAAAAAATAATAGTAATGGAAGACGGTGGAACTTCCAACGGACGGGGGCTTCATGGTACAAACTTGAGAGGTAATTAGCTTCTGCTCAAGAAGATCATCACTTGCATAAATATATATATAATTTGATGATTCATTTTCGTCAAAATTACATGCATTTAAAGTTTTAATGAGAATATACGCACTTGAATCATACTAAAATTTCAATTTTCTACCAAAAGAACATCAAATAATTCTTGATTATTTTCTTCTTTATTTTTACTAATAACGATAAATAAATTATAATAGCTCATCTCGATACGTCGAACAATACTTCAATTCAACTAATACATCAATACAGTGAACTCGAACCAATGACCTTAAACTTGTTAATGAAAACCCAGTCTTAACTTTAACCACTAAACTAAGACATCGTTGGTAATTATTGATCATTTTGGATGATTAGTTATCTGGGCCTATGCCAAATTATAGGTAGAACGTACAACTAAAATAAATATTTCCATTTATTAGATAGAAAGATTATCTTTTTTGTGGTGGATGTATGTGATGAAAGCAATTTTCTTAACTCAAATTAACTTGAATTATGCCAACAACCCTTTATTTAAATGGTAAAATTAAGACTATATATGCAATTAGCACAAGTTTAGTGCTCTACTTACATATTAATTTCTTCAATAAAATGTTCCACATATATAACATAATGAATGATGTAACTATTTATACTTGGACGTATTCAAATACGAGAATTTCAGAAGTATAAACGGTACACCTAAAAAAAAAAAAAAAGAATTGTATAGATGGACGACTCGTCTATTCTTCATCCACGAAATAATTAGTGTGATGAAATGGATTTTAGTATTTTTGTGGATGAAGTATAGATATTGTTTCCCTCCTGGGGTGGTTGTGTGTGTAAACACAAGCAATTTAGGAGCACCAAACCTTGCAATTTAATTAATATCTTAAACCAATGATAATTACTATCGGTCACACTGAAAACGACCAATCTTGTCACGTATCACTCAATAATTATTATCATATATAATAATGATGGATGGAGGACCAATAATTGGATCCATAGGCTGTATTATAATTGGACAAAGTACAAAAAGAGTAGCCCAAAAACTCTTTAAAAGGAAAAGAGAAGACTCTTGTTTAGTCTTCATTACCATTGTAATTTATATAACTATTTAAGGAAAGATGGGTACCGTTTTTTTGTTTTAAGTAAGGGCGATAAATTATTATTAATTAAAATAAATAAATTATAATTATTTTTGTCGAATATCAATATCTAACAAAAATCATTATAACAATCATACTCTAATCAATAATATCGAATAAATAAATCTAAACAACACTCACTATTACAGTAGAACTGACATTTATTATGCAGTAGAGACAACATCTGACGCATAATGCAAGGATCAAACCCACGACATCCAAGATCATGGGACTCAACCTCGCCAACAAAATCAGGCTTCATTGGCGGAAAGATGGCACGTTTAGAGGAAAAAAACACAATATTTTTCTGACTCTTTCAATGCAAATCTTATATAACATGTCAATTATTTGCATCCCCTGGCTGGCTGGCTGGCTGGCCCCGATTGTGACACAAATGTTTTAATTACTTCCTAATGTAATGGATGCTAATTTCTAATTATTTAAGTCCTTCTTCCGGTAGGTGAGGCTGTTGTACGTGAAAGCTACATCAACGTTGGACATCCCAAAAATTGTTTCATCTATTTACCCATTAATCATACCATCCTCATCATTTAGTTGGATGCAATAGCTCAAGTCTTACATCGATTGAAGACGAGTAGTTTAAATGACTTAATCAACTCCAAAAATAAAAATATTATATTCATAAAAAATTAAAACAGACAATACATATGCAACAGAGTACTGAGTTGTGAGCATCGACGTTCTTAATAAGGGCTGCAAAATTTTAATTTGGAGAGATGAGATGTACCTAAATTTATTTACACCTAATATTATTTTTTGGAAAGTCATAAAATTATAGACTTTTTGACATATCAAAGAATAAAAATAATGAATATTGTCTACATGGAATGAATAGAGAAGCCATCACAATGATCTTAAAATGGATCTATGTACAATAGAATGAGCTTTCAGATCAATAGTTTTTCATATATAATTTGATGTTGTTCGAGTTTAGAAGCCATCTGATAAGATATTTAGCATTTGTGGTTAAGATATGAAAAGACTCAAGTATTTTTTTATAATAGATGAGGCATAAGGAGGGCATAATGCTGGCACCAATGGAGGAGGAGCATAATTCTTGCGGGTTTGGGATCTTATCATTAATACATGTATAGTGTGTGTATGAGTTGCAATTATATGTAAGTGCGAGATCCAATTTTGGAAGCTTATGACAAATAATACACTTCACAGTGGAAACATATAAATATATATATATAAATCTTTTCATTTGAACATAATAATTTAGAGATGATGTCATTTAACATACAATAATTGCTGGCAAAGACCCCTAATTGCTTTGCAAACTCAAACACAAATTCCTTGTTTATATGTATTAGCTTATCCATTATTCCACATGTCACACGCAGGAACGTTACCGACCAAGTGTTGAGGTTGTTGCTTTGATGCTATGATGATAGAGAGGCTACAGCCTACATGTATCTAAACCTGGGATGAAGTAATCAACTGGATTCTCTTTGTTGGTGGGCTGTGGAAAAAGGGGTTATTCTTTGCAGGTCTTTTCTGATGTTGGAGAAAATGTACAGCCTGTCCATGCTAGTTTTCCTTATTTTATGCTATAGCTTTACATAGGTAGTGCCCTTCACTTTTGCAGATTTGGCATGTTTAAGATTTACAATTTCTTGCCACCATAGAGACTACCAATGTTAATGTTTTGATAGCAACATGTGATAATTATTGACGTGGCCCAAGAGGGCATTGTTATCCAAAGGCTATCATTATTAGGGCAAAATGTTTAAAGAGATCAAGGATTCGTATATTTTTATATGAATTTGAATCGATAAAATATGTATGATTCGAATAATTTAAAATATAAAAGTTAAATAACATGATTCGATAAGACATCAATACAAATACAATGTTAATGTGTTATCAACCCGAATCAAGTAAAATCTTACAACATGATAAACCATAAAAAAGGGTAAGGGAAATAAAGAGAGATGAGTTGGGTTGGTAGAATGTAGATAAGTTTGTGTGCCACCTTGCTTTCCAACTTGGAAGCCATATATGTTCTCTTTTCATAGGATTCTTTTTGAGTGCTCAAACGCCAAAAATGGCTGGTTCATTAGGATTCTCAGAATCCTACTTCCACCTATTACCAGCCAGTAATAATAATAATCCGGTGAACATAGTCCCACCACACACACAAAACAAACAATGAGCTAAAACTTAATCGTGTCCCATCCAGGGCAGAAATTGCTGTTTTCTTTTCCGTTTCTTGTCCATGTTTCCAAAAGCCAAGTGGAGATCATCATGCTTGGTTGTCATAAGCACATCATATTCATGTATGTAGTTTGTTAGGTTAATGTGATTCCAACATCATCCTCATCCATTAATCATGGTTGGAGCTAAGCGCTTTCCATCTTTTTTCAAGTTTCAATCATATTATTCATCATATACCATAGAAAATTCCATTTTTACATTACAATCTTGGAAGGTAGATTAACAATCATTTCACATGCCAGAATTTAGAAGCGAATTATAAAATATAACTTGATGAATTATTGATTTAAAATATGATAAATAAGTAAATCCAACACTATGGACAAGTTAGCAAAAATGAATTCTTAATCCATTTGAATTTGCCTAAAAACTACTCGAAAGTCGACCAATATATCAAAAATTACGATTAGTTATAACAATATAAGATGGAGGATGGAGGGAAAAAGATCATCCCGATTTCTTCATACATACAAACAGAGTTGCAGGCCTGTTTCTTTCGAGATGATGTGTTAAAATAATTGTCTCACACCTCAGATCCAACCCATGAACTCAAAGACATTAGTGAAGCACATAAAAAATCCAGATTTCGTGGGATTGCCACCACAAATTTAACAATTGGGGTTCCAGGTATTAATTTTATGTGGCGATCATGTGCTTTTACATCTGCAGATTATATAAAACAGAGTCCCTTTAAAGAAAGATGTCTTTATCTAAAGATGTTACAGTACAGAAAATGCCTGAAAATTTCGACTTTAATAGTCTATTGACAATGTAAAAGCTCAAAACCTTATCCACCCAGGTCTTAAAGCACAGACCACTAATTTGCACAAGGGATGACTGGGCATACAGACAGTGCCACATCAGAAAGGCCCGCAAATAATCCATCGTGGCAAAACCTGCACCTTGCACCTCTGAGGATAAATTTGTCATTCTTTCATGTTCTTGCAGATGGTTGAATTAATTTTTTTTTTCTTTTTTTCCTCTTGATATTTATTTCTTATTCTTTATTGAATTAGTAGACAATTTCAAGATTGGAAAGTGGACTGAGAACCTAACAAAGCAAAAATCCAAGAGATAAATGCAAATCAGTATTGCATATAATCGCCAAAGCCTGCTCATAGCCCAAACGCGAGGGAAAAGTATCAAAGCAGATCAAGTATGGTGGGGTTCTTACTAGACATTCTAAACAAATTTATTTTGTGAGTAGATTATACTTGGATTCAGTGTTGAGATCAGCTAAACTGTGATGTGAGGTATTTGCAATTGCAACAAGAATAACCAGGATGCCAGGTTTCCACAAATTGGATTTGGAGATTGTGGCTAACTCACCACCTCTTCTGTTATTACCAGCAGGAATACATGATCTTTACATTTTCTTTTATGGTTCAAACACAGCAAATTGGTAATGTACTCATATACAAATAACTTACTGGCCATTGATTATGTTGGAACAACATGTGGCTCCAATGATGATGACCTATCATCCTCTGAGTTGTTACCTTTAGGAATACTTGTAGTCTCTTCTTTATTTTCCACAAATCCTTGTTTGAACCTATCATAATTTGTCGGCTCACTACTCTTAAAAGGACGCTCACCTAGAACGCGAACCAAGTCTTCCTGATGCAAGACCTCCTTCTCTAGCAACAATTCAGCAATCTGAGCAACATGCTCTTTATGTTCCTCTATCAGTTGAACTGTGCGGGTGTATGCTTTCCCAGTCCATTCTCTTACTTCATTGTCTATGATTGCAGCAGTCTTGCTGCTGTAGGGCTTGCTCATCTCAAAGCCCTGTTCCCTCTGAGGGAAGGAAAGAAGACCTACTTTTTCACTGAAACCATATACAGCAACTTGGTCATAGGTCAACTTGGTGACCTTCTCTAGATCATTTTGGGCTCCTGTCGAGATCTTCCCAAGCAAAACCTGCACCAAAATGACATCATAGTTTGGCTCATCCTTAGATAGGAACAGTAACAAGCTCAGGGCCATGATAAAACAACAGGTTTTAGATAAAACCAAGATGACCGACTAAAGCATGCTGTTTCAATTGTTACCCAAGGTCTACACCAATGAGCGCGCTTAATATTTTTCCACACAAGAGCACATTACCATTAAATTAATAGAAAGCATAAAATAAAAACAGAAAAAGAATTTATGCAGTTTGGTTCAATGTGAAGTCTAAGACAAATGTGAGAAGAAAGTATTAGGTTTCTCATGCCAAATTCCTACCCATACCTAACTCCATCTAAGATATGGGAAATCGCTCGGCTTAAACCTTAATCAATAGCTCCAACAGGATCGAGACAGGTAAAATCCTAGTCCCCATGAAAAGGATAGATCAAGTCATAGTTCGTATCAGTATAGAAGAATTTGAGTAAATGTTTAGTGAACAAATGAAAATAAATAACAGCTACTATTTATAGTCAAATGGATTACGAACAAAGGCTTTTCAACTTGTTCCCAGTCCAACCACTCTTGCTGAAGACGGACGTAGATAAACTACTGAAGATCCTTAACCTATTGGAAGCAACAGTGCAGGAGCGGCTGGGTGGCAGCAGTGGATCCTAAAAACGGAACTTCTTTAACAAAGAACTAGAGAAGCTATCTATGCAAGATGAGAATACATTGGTTGGGTGTAAAGTCAATAATTTAGAAGCTGGCAAACAGATTTACAGCAACACACACAATTCCACTTAAATTAGCATGCGAGCGCAACAGTCTACAAGAAAGACTTTATCTCACCTGCTCTGCTGCCCGGCCACCAAGGGTCATACATATCATGTCAAAAAGTTGCTCTTTGGTCATCAAAAGATTTTCACTTGGGACATATTGGGCAAAACCAAGGGCTGCAGTACCACGAGGAACAATTGTAACTTTAAGCAATGGTTCAGCATGTTCCAGAAACCATCCAGCAACAGCATGGCCAGCTTCATGATAAGCAACAGTTCGGCGCTCCACCTTGCTAACAACCTAAATGAGAGCAATTGTTCCAAATTACTGAAGCCTGAAGACAAACCACCAACAGTATTGTCGGCTTATAGTGCTTGTAGTTAAATACATACTACTACCACTCTCACTTCACTGTAAGGAAGTTGCATTCAGCATAACAAATGAAGTTTCCCCATAGATATTCACCAAAATTGAAGAAAAACAGACATCATCAATTCTGATAAATGTGCAAGCAGATTCCGCTCACCTGAGAGAAAGAGAATAATAAAAGATGCAAATGCCAAAAAACCTTCACAAACACAGAGGATTCCTACTGGCAGAAATTACATAAAGAGGCAAGAAAAAATTGGACAAGGAAATAAGAGAAAAATATATGCAGATAGGTAATAATACCTTGTTTTTCTTTTCAAGACCCCCAATAACACGATCAATAGCTGCCTCAAAATGTTTCAATGTAATTAATGTACTCTCGGTCCTTGCAGCAACTAAAGCAGCTTCATTACAGACGTTAGCAATGTCAGCTCCAGCAAATCCAGGAGTCAGAGCAGCAAGCCTCTGGGAATAATATGATGGCTCTTTATCAAGTTTCAACTTCTTCAGATAGATATTGAATATCTGATGACGGCCTTTTATGTCAGGCTTATCAATGGTGATTTGACGATCAAACCGTCCAGGCCTTAACAAAGCTTTGTCCAATATATCAGGCCGATTTGTCCCAGCAAGCACAACAACGCCAGAGGTGGTCCCAAACCCATCCATTTCTACAAGCAACTGATTTAATGTACTTTCACGCTCATCATGACCTCCACTAAATGCCCCACGACCTCTTGCTCTACCTATTGCATCTATTTCATCGATGAATATAATACTTGGTGAACATTGCCTTGCCTCTTGAAATAAGTTGCGGACCCTGGATGGTCCAACTCCAACAAACATTTCCATGAAATCTGACCCGGATATGGAGAGAAAGGGTACACCAGATTCTCCGGCAGTTGCTTTAGCGAGAAGTGTCTTTCCTGTCCCAGGAGGGCCAACAAGAAGAGCACCTTTTGGAATTTTTGCCCCCAACAACTCATACTTTTTTGGATTCTTTAGAAAGTGCACAAACTCCATGATTTCTTGTTTTGCCTCATCACAACCAGCTACATCTTTAAAGTAAACCTAATAACAAATGAAGATAAGCTGGTTTAACTAAATTGGAAAAACAAAAATGTTTATAAATAAATGGGGCTAGTAAAAACTGATTTAGCACAGACTAATTTAAGCTGACCTTATTCTTGGAGTTCTTATCCAATTTCGTGATCTGCGCTTTTCCAATGCTGAAAATTCCACGGCCACCTTTCCCACCAGGACCTCCTATACCAAGTCCACTTCTCCGTCCCATGTACATAATAGTTCCCAAAAGCAATAATGTTGGGCCGAACTTCAAGAATTCTTGGAACCAATTCATCTCAGAAACATAAGTGACTGGAACATAATCATGAGGGTCAATTCCTAATGTTTCCTGGGCTTCCTCCAGCTTCTCTTCGAATGTTTCAATACTTCCAATGTTAAAATAGAATTTATAACGGCTCAAGTTTCTTTGATTATTGATGCTCCCAGCAGAACTTGGCCTGGTGTCAGCTTTTGTTTGAGTGTTATTAGGTGAAGAACTCCTTACATATACTTTTGCTACTGATTTGTTTGAAATTACAATGTGATCCACAAGACCAGGTTCAAGTAGCCTGTTCTTGAATTCTTGGAAGCTTATCTAGAATACATAAAACAGATTCAGTAAAGCATCATTCCGAAATGAGAAATCCATGCATCAAAATGGATACATGCATAATATAAAATGATGGGGTCATTAAAGCATACAACATAACCAGCAGATCCATACCTTCTTACCATCAGAATAGCAACATAAATACAAAAGAAACAAAGCAACAAGCAATACAAGCTTGATTATGCAAGTTGCAAGCACAAGCATGGTCAAGAAAGTAGCCTGATTTAACAGAAATTTCCAGTTCCAGTCATATTAAAAAATATAGGAGTCAATATCAAGTGTATCTTCCCCTCACTACCAGTTTTATATTTTTATGTTGCAAGTGAGCTATAGACAGGCTTCATGGTCTGGTTTTCATAAAGCCATCACACCTAGGTCTTTCTACAATAAATATGCATCAGTAAGTAATCAAAACTAATTCAACACAAAGGTATTCCGATCTTCTCATAATATTCAAATATTAAGTAAATCGCAGAAGATTTAAGCGAAAGACGGAAACAGGGATCGGTGAGATGTTGGCAACGACGTTAGATGATGAATCCAAAATATAGGAAGTAAGCGAGCAGGATCTCACCTGCTTCTGGTCATGAGGACGCATAAACATTGATGTAAGCACAAAGCCAATCAACAACAAGGGTGTAACAAAATTTTGAAGTTGCTTTGCCATATCCGGATTATTCCACTGTTCACCTGAGCCTGAGTCCTCTGCATCTTAAGTAGATTATATTACAAGGCCAGGGAATATTTCAGCATTGAATAGCAGGGGAAGGAAAAGCAATTGATAAGACATGCCTATGTGGAAGTTCAACAATGCTATACATATACTCATGGGAAATTAAATCAACAAGATAAAGTAAAATTCGTCAGGAAGCTCTTAAGAGCCATCTCTCTTTTCCAAAAAGAACATAAAAAATAACTAACATCAAAACAAGGCTAACAAAGTATTGATGTCACTTAACTACAAAATGTCGCCAGGTCCAGTACCTTTGGCTTCAGACTTCTGATTGCTACCTTTTGGAGTTCTGGTCTTGTTCTTTGGATAATAGTTTTCATACCCTACAAGCACCATAGTACAACAATCAAGGATCAAAATGCTTCCAAAGCCACATTACGTAAATATAATAACAGAACTATCCATACAAGACATAATGTGATTAAAATCAAAATGCATAATCTCTCTCACTGCCTTTCTTCGGCGCTTGGTTGCAAAACAGTCTCCGAAGCCTGGGGTTTGTGAAAACCGAGTTGAGTTCCTTCAACACATGACTCTTCGCAGCCTGTTTTCCCGCTCCAATGCAAGTCAAATAGCTCCTCAAAAACCCTAACTCGCCATTTTCACACGACGTGAACGCCTTCCCCGAAGAAAATTCAGTGAGAGTCGCCGACCGCACACCATAACTGCCCGAAGCAGCACCCTGCCAACAACAAAATCAAATAGCAAGCTGAAAAATCCTCTAAACCGTCAAGTCTACGCGAAAAGGATTTTTGGAATATTCACATGGAAAACAATGCTCAGAGTATACTTTATTCAATGAGGCACGAGATGATCGACAAACAGAGCTTCCGATCCGAGAAAACATGACTAGTTCGCTGATCAATACATGAAGGTCGAATCGAACGTCTAGCTAAGAGAAAAGCTCTAATTTAAAACAGAAAACCTGCAAACAAACTCCTCACGTAGATACAGCAGTAGTACATTTACGACGTCGTTGGTGCAAATATCTCTAATTGTTGCGCGCAATTATCTCAAATGGTTCCTCACGTAGACAGTCTCAACTCAAGAGAGGAGAAGGGAAGGAAATGTAATTGACGTATTTAGCCTCACGATTCTTTCACGCAAAAGTGGTTTAGTTGGGGTATTTTAGTAATCGTGTTGATGGGTTTTGTGGTTAATGAATGATCCACAACTCGTCCATTAAACCCACTAAATAAAACTGGATCAGCATACAAGTTTTTATTGGGCTCTGCTACTTAACCCAGACATGTTATTGGGCCTACGATACATCGCTTAAGCCAGCTTATGGGCTGGAGTCCAGATTTCGGAACATTTCTTCATAAATATTCTTATAATACTGCCAATTGTAATGGTATTTATGTAAATTAATATTATTATTATCTTAAACTTAATTATTAAAAAATATTTAAATAATGAATTAATTAATTTTAATGAATATACTGATCAGATTTTGTAAAACATATTAATTAATTAAAGAGAACGATTTTTTTATTGGTAAGTAAAGAGATAGTTATAGGTAAAAGAAAGAATTGTATAAGTAAGGATATATCCACATGAAAAATAATTTCTCGCCTTAATATATAATATAGATATAAGAATTATTATTTATAAAAGCAGAGAGATGCATTCCTGACTACTACAACACGCTAATATTATGATACAATAGATAAGAATTTGGTCTTTTATTCCAGTACAACAATCTGGCAAAAAAGACATATATAATAATACTACCTAGGACAGCATTCTATCACATATAATTTCAAATTAAGCCTAAGTATGAGTAGGTGGGAGACCAAGAAAATGAATTGGACGAAGATGGTGAAGAAGGATGTGATTCATGAGAAGTTGACGATGATGAATTGGAAGAGCTGCTGGAAGCAATAGCATCAACGACCACGAGTGGCTTCCTAATCATCAATGGCACAACGTCTTCAAGCAAGCCTTGTTGCCCCATTAGGTCTTGTTCAAACTCCTTAGACGGGTCGGATTCTGGGGTGGAGCCCAGATTTGGAACCACTTTTTCAAGCCCATTTCCAGTTTGGACTCCAACATCATGGGCTGCTTCTAATGTAGGCCCTTTTTGTTTCTTCATGGGTGGATTTGTCTGCTGGTGTAAGAAAAATGGGTAAGTGAAGTGCAGGTGCAGCCCTTCGTAGGTGATGATAAGAGTATCAGGATCATCAATGGACCGCTCCACTTGCTTTTTCGCACTGCATCTTGGATTTGTGCACCTATAGTAGCTCCTGCAGTCATTTTTTTTTTTTTTTTTTTTTTTGTGAAAAGTTAGATAATATTAGACTTGGAATTATTTCAAAATAGCCCTTTATGTTAGAAACATTCTCTTGTGTGCATGTCACCAGACAATATTGAACTGTTCAGAATGCAACTTACAGTTGAGTTAGGTAAAATATTCTTCACTTACAAATGAAGCTGTATCTCAAGAAAATTGCAACTTAATTTTAGAAATGTAGGGGAGATTGTTTGACAAAATGTTTTTTTAGTACCATAAAATAACTAAAGAATTAATTTGTATTGATAACATAATTATGACAGATGTCGCTTTTAGTTCTATAAAACTCATAATCACGTATTTTTTAATCTTAAAAAGTCACCAAAAGCCATTATTTTATAGGACTAAAAAAGCATTTTACCCGAGATAGCTCAAGCATTTCACCTGGGATTTGGGCTATTCTTGATGGACTTCTGGCCATATTTCCTCCACTTGTAGCCATCATCAGCCATTACATTGCCACAGTTGTTGATTCTCAGAGTATACTTACTGTTCTCATTACTAGCCTTGCCTATATAACCTCTTTCCAGCATTGAAACACTGCGCATAACGACGAACGTGCAATAGTTGTCAGTCACCTTATATTACAATATACACAATTAATCAAAATAGTGAAATAACCACATAATCAGTATATACATTCCAAACCTGTGGGCTTCTGGTTTGGCTCCATGGTGGAAGTCATGGACTCCATAGTTTGTATACGATAAAGCACTTTCGATATCATCAACCGTAGGACCGGAATAAGCAGCTGACAGAAGCCCGGAATCCGTCCAAGGGCTGGAGTTTAACTCCCTCGCCTGATAGGGCAGCATGAATAATGAGGAAACGTTGTCGTCGAGGAGTTCTTTCAGTAGCTGGTCGTCTCCAGTGGTTCCTCCTGCCAACTTAATCAGTTCATCCATTAGGGTTTAAGATGACTTTATGAGTTGTTTGTGCATAATATAGTGCAGAAGCTAATAATTAAGTAAAAGGGTGATAGAGAATTTATGAGTAGGGGAAAGAGAGGTTAGGTCAGAGTGGAGCAGATGAAGAGGAAGGTGGTTTGATGTTTTTGTGTGTCTTTGCCTTCGAATTATAGAACAAGCTTTAGTTGGTGGCTGCAAGTATTGCTGAATAAAATTTGGAGATAAGGTGTTGTGTATCTGCGCATTATATAATCTGTGTCTGTGTGTGTGTTGTTTTTTTTACTATTTCTTTATTTCAATTTAATTTATGTAGCTTAGGGAGTGGAATTTTCTGCCTTACTAGGTTGACTTCTGAAAATTCAATTTCTTTCAAGCGTCAAACCTAGTGTAGACAATATTGTTGGCAGCTTGGTACGTACAGCCTGATTGTGTATGAGTTCTACCAATAATTTTCTTGATTATGAATTCAGGCAGGGGATTTAATTCCGAAAATATTTTTCAGATATATATATATGAATTCTGCCGGTATTCTTATTATGTTTTTATTTTTAAATTCTGATGAGACGAGATCAAAACAGAGGAACGTAGGAACACCGATGAATGATGAATCTTAAACATAATTGTAATTGCAGAGTACCTATTTTAATATATATGGCCATTATTTTTTCTTTGCCATATGTTTTTTTATTTATCTTGTTTTAATGTTTTGATAAGATCATTTATATATATACAACAAATATATATATATATATATGTTACTCACATTGTTTATTTTCAAAGGTGGACCACGTACGCTTACCTAAACCATACATGTTTCAGGTGAGATCAAAGACTGAACTGCTAAAGGAGGATCATTATTCATCTACAACTCTAGATCTAATATTTCTATTACATTATATATCTTAAATATTAACCACTGCAATTTATTAGATGGATTTGCCGGCCGATTCTCAAGAAAATTGTAAGAGCTGTTGAGCATTAATTACAAGTGAGAAATTCTTTCTGATTAATCATCAATTAATAACTCCGAATGAGAAAGTCAACCTTTGTGTACTGTAATGAATTGAGTCTAATATGTTTTGTAGTGTTGTTTATCCCGTGTATGGGCAGAAGAAGGAATGTTATGGTTGCTTCAAAGAGAGGGAATTAACAATTCTCTCACTGTTGTGTATGTGGCTTAAGAGGGGTTGACTTTTTGAATGAGTCCGAGAAATATTAAAGGGAACGTGACCCTGACCCTGACCCGCTTAATATGGACAAAAGGGCTTAGGTTTGGGTGCAGTTAATGAATGGGTTATGTGTCGGGTTGTGATGAAAGAGAGGTGAAGATGTATGTACTGTAGTGTGAGTGTGACCAAATCTTGGTGGAGCTTTCTACAAAAGTCAACCCCCTAAAACCCCCCCGGGGGGATGGGTGACACGTGTGGCCTACATGTGTGGCAAAGTCACATGTGGGAAGATGGGAATATTGGATCTGGTGCAGCTGTCTCTGAATTTGACGCCGCAACCAACCCATACAAAATTTGAGAGTGCAGTTCTTGCTAAGGGGATAGATCATGGATCCTGCTGCTTGTATACTACAAATTAATAAGGAGTTGTGTTCCAATCATCATGACTTGCGTATATTCCTATTTCTTCATTCTTCTCATCGACCAATATGATCATCGGGGTCGCTGGTTGTGATGGCCATGGTTTCCTTCGGACGTTCTTCGTCAGGTTTTTTAGGACACAACATATAATATAATGGTCAATTTAATAGAGAGTCCTTAAACGAGAATATTCCCCCGATCAAGTTAGAATAGATTAAAAATTTTAAGAGATAAGCTTTATCAAATAACAAAGATCATCAAATACAAATAAAAACATACCTAATGAATAGTAGAGTCAGAATATTTATAATTTTAATAAATTGTACGATCTACACATGAATTTTTTTAAATGATGTCACGTATATTTTTATCTATCCTTTTATTTTAAGATTTTTTAGATCAATCAGGTATTTCAACCTTGACCTGTTCAGAAATTTGTGAAACCCTTCCTTTTAAGTTAGAAACCTTAATTAAGGGAGGGTAAATATTCACGAGAGTATTTCTAGATTTCTTTTTGTTTGTGAAAATGATATGTTATTACACATAGCAAAATTTTCCATTCATGTAAATCACTAGCTAGCACCAGCTACATGTGTATATACTCCTCTACCATGAAGCAAAATATAGAATATTTTGAAGATTAGCGCATTGTATCATTTCAAAGTCATTGTCCTTGAGTATTTAATTTGCATTGAATAAAACAAATAAAGGATAATTACATTCGTTTTTTGTGAAATTTGGTATAATTACATGTAAATTTTATATGATTTGAAAGATTATATTTAGCACCCTAATATTTGCTTTCATCTAACAATAAGTCATTCCATTAGTTAAAATTCACTGAAATTTACTTATATTAAAAAATATATATATATATTTATCACCAGTTAATTTATTATTGATTTATTATAAATCAAATACATCTTTTTATGATCAAATTACCTTTTTCGCGCTAATGCACGTGAGGTGGTATATCTTCACCATTATTAGGGTAGTTTAGTCGAAAAAAAATTGTTTGACCTGATATAAGTCAGTAATAAGTCAATGGGAAGTAGATGTTAATTTTCATTCTTTTTTTTTTTGTTAATTTTAGCAAATTTAGTGCATTTTAATTAGTTGATGGACTTATTTATTAGTCAAAAATAAACCTTAATAATATTATATGTAATTTTTCAAACGATAAAAAATTTACGTATAACTATATGAAATTTTAAAAAAAGACAAGTGTAAAGCAGAGAAAAAACAGACATGGGCTTCATAAGAAAGTGGGCCAAGACATGATAACGGGCTTGGCAAAGCTGCAGCTTCTAAACAAGGTATCAATTAAAAAAGCAGAGTTGGGAAGTAGGCACTTGGCATCAGAACCACAAGTTTAGGTGTTTACATTATTGAGTTTAGGGTTAGGGTCCGCGTCCGTCCTTGAGTAATTGCTGAGTCTAGACTAGATGATCACTAATTCATAGCTAGCGGGCGGCTGCACAGTCTTTTCCACTTCCCCCCTATAACACGTAAATAGGAATAAGAGTAGGTTGAAAAGCACTGAATTTGTGAGTGTGGAGGAGAATGAGAGAAAACGGCTTTCAGGTCTGCTGAATATTCTTGCTTTTATTCATATATTGATGGTTGATTCAAGTCGTCTTTCAGCATTTAAGTCCTAATTATGGCCATTACTATTAACCCCATCAAACACTATCACGTTCATCTCTACCCTGCAAAATCCACTATCCACAAACAATAAATCCTCACTCAGGAAAATCGTATTTTTCACCACTTCCTGAAATTGAATTTTCACCTATCATATTTTAAACCTTTGACCTCTTTGAATTTCTATAACATATTAGGAATTTTATGCAATTTTCTCAAATAATAATTATACATGTCTAATTGATTTGAAACGTACCAAAGATACAGACAAATAAAATGTTAAATTCAATCTAAAATAAAAGAAATATATATATATATATATACACCAAAGATGGAAACAAATTCAACATAAAAATCTGATGATCGACGCCTTTCCGCATAGATTTCATGCGAGAATGTCGGATCAAGTTAATTTCAGTGCAGAATAAAAAATTAATTAGTAAAATTTCACAAGTAGAAGTCTTAAATGGAGAAGATTGAGCATGCATCAGCATCAGCATCAGCATCAGCCTCAGCCATCATGCATGAGTTTGTATTTAAAGCTTGTCCAATCATCTCCCAGTAGGATTGTAGTAGAGTCAGTCAGTAGTGTAGACTGGTCCCTGCCTGCCTAATTCATTACTTCTCCATTAAACCCTACTTACTTACCAAGAAGAACATTCTTCCTTTCCATTAACTATTTCTCCCCTATCCCCCATTCCTATTTCCCACTTTTTTTATTCAATTCTATTTATAAAATTTTATTAAAATTCACTTTTGATTAATTATATTATAATTATGAAAACGTATGATAATCTGAGAATGATTATTTTTGGGTTATTCAAATAGAATAAACTGTTTCTTTCTTAAGTTAAAATAAACGTTTTTCATTGGTTACGATTTTATAAAGTGAAGTATTTTAAAATTATTGTTTTACAAATTCAGCTACTCTAAAACTATTACTTAAACAAAATTTATATTTTTATAAATTTAAAATTATGGATTCTAGTGTTATAGATTTTTATGTCACTTAATATGAATTTATTGTAATTTTAATTTGTTATATTTAAATTTGAATTAACTACTCATGTAATTTATAATTATTGATATAATTATATAATTATTTTTTAAAAAAATAATTAATTTTTATAATGAATTGTTCAAAAATTAGGCCACAATAATGACCCTAAATACTGAAATTTAACAAAATTAAAAAAATGAAAATTATTCGTGCAGGGAAGGGACATTGGAAGGGTGGCCACCCTAAAATACTTTCCCTCCCAAAATCCGGCGCCGCCCTATTTGAACCGACGTGGTGGGCCACCTCCCACGTCCGCAAGAGCAAGTCGGTGCCACCCCATTCTTAACTGTCACTTTAACTGTTGCTCCACCACTCTACAGTACCCGGAAGGGAAAAAGAAAAAGAAAAAAAGAAAAACCACACCCCCATTAATTTCAAGCTATTTTTCTTGGGAGAAAAAAAATGTCCTCTATTAATTGCTCACACAGCATCCTATTTATAAACACCCCCAACTGTTTCAAATTCCCTCCTTGCTTCATATTCAACATCAAAGTTTGCGTCTTTCGAGCCGCCCAGTGCCAAGTATACGTAGCAGACTGACGTTACATACGCATTACATATACACACCAAGGAGAACAAAGGGTCACTGCAACTGAGAAATGGAAGCGGATCAAGGGTGTACTACTCCCAAGAACCAGGAGTATCAGATACCGGCGGCGCTGGTGTGTCCGCCGCCCCCGAGGAAGAGGACTGAGCGGCGGACGAAGAGGGAGCCGCCCAAGAAGGGCTACTTCCAGTCTCCGGAGCTTGATATCTTCTTCGGCACTGCGGCTCACGGCCGTGAAGCTTGCGCCTAACTAGGTTTAAATCCTGCTCCTTTAGTAATATGCATGATAACTTAGTTTTTTTCATGAGTTAATTTTGTGTAGGTTTGTAGGAATTAATGTCTTAGGTTGTATGAAAGTTTCTTTTTCATTGTTTTTTTTTTCCCCCCCCCAGTTCTTAGAGTATTGCGGATACACGTTATTTAGCTTAATTATTTAATTGAGTTGGATTTTGGTTTATTCTAGAAATAGAGTAATTTATTTAATTTCTGTATATTTTTCCCCAGTTATGATGAATGACAAGTTATGAGATATGGGTCTGTAAATCGGTGCGGTGGCGATGGAAGCCAATAACCATCAATTATTGGAAACAAAAGGGAGGAAAGAAACAAAACTGATAAGAACGTGTTTCCTGTTTTCCAGTGGAACCCATTTTCTATGGTGTACTTCTATATTGCCCTTTTTTTTGTCAAATTTACACATTAAAGTTGGAATTTCCCACCAAGATGTGGTGTGAAATTAATTTATCTACTTTTGTGACTTTTCCATATATGGAGTTTATCTTTACAATGTGTAGCTATTTACGGATGTAAAATTTGGTAACTATTGTAAATATCCAAATCGGGCTGAAACATTTACTGCTGAAAGAAATTGAGATTTCGTCACAAAAATTTAGCTTTATTGCAATTTTTATCTTTTTAAATATAGGTGATTGGTATCTTTGTTGTTGAAAAAATCAAATTTGTAATTTGGTCCATCATTTTTTATAAACTTTGCAATTTATGGATACATTGAATTTGAAAATTGGCCAAAACATCACCCTAAATTTATTTTTAATCCTGTAACACAGGTTATTTGTCGTTTTTGTCTTTTAATTTTTTAGAGTAGCATTTAGGTGCTATATCTTTTTAATATTTGTGATTCAATTTTTTTTTCCCACTAGAATTGGAAAAAAATGCATGTGCATCTCACGACCTTTTAAAATTGAGACTATTGTTCCAATTGGCTCATTTTTGTCGTATAAATTCTTTAAAGTAATATTTTAGCCGTGTATTTTTTTAATTTTTGTAATTTCAATCATTTTTTTCCTCCAAATTCACTAGTTTTGTCGATGGAGGTGAACTCCAGCGAAAAAAATAACTTAAAAAATATAAGTTTAAATTGCTATCCTACCCTAAAAAGTTAAAGAACAAAAACGCTAGTTACATGACAAAAAATGCATTTAACCTAAAAAAACCACATATATAAGTCACACATGTCCTCAAATTTAAGCTGGCACATAACTTGCGGGTGTCAATTTCTGACAAATTTAAAATTTTTAGGCAAAATGTGGTATCAAATCATGAAATCTACAAATATATAAATAAATAAATTACGAACCAAAT
This sequence comes from Sesamum indicum, assembly GCF_026168435.1. Taxonomy (NCBI): domain Eukaryota; kingdom Viridiplantae; phylum Streptophyta; class Magnoliopsida; order Lamiales; family Pedaliaceae; genus Sesamum; species Sesamum indicum. Next base: position 15,914,887 of record NC_142667.1, read on the forward strand.
TGCTAGTTCTATTTTTTAAAAGATCAAAACCCCAAATACTTATAATTATGTATAGGACCAAAATTATAATAAAATCTAGAAATTTACCGCTGCAGAAATCTGAGTCTTGGAGATGTGTACAATAAAAAAATATGGAGTGGTATTGAAATTAAATGAGAATATTTCGGAGACATGCATTAATTAGTGTGTGAACCCGATGTTGAAAGTCCGTCAAGGTGTATGGCTTCAAGATTTCAGAACTTGAGTACAAGACGTGGGATATTAATTTACTTGGGTTACGCTGGTGAAATTAATTAAGAAAAATAGTACGTACTGGTGATGTAAGTGAAAAAGATCAACTTGAAAAGGTCGAGACACATAACTGATGCATGAAATTAAGGTAGATATATGCATGTGTTTGGGTGAATGCTGCAGCTGTAACATCGTTTTCATTTGTCGGTTGGCGGAAAATGGCAGCACAACCACCTTCGCCACCCTCCCTCCCAACATTGTTAACGGCTGTTCTTTTTCTTTTCAGGAGCCGGATACTCAAATCCACAATTTCATGCATGCTCTTCCCGCAATTCACCGCGTTGCAATCAAGATAAATATTCTAGACTAAATTGAGTATACCAATTACATGACAAGTGAATAATTTTATTCGGCATCATTCATTTATTACATACCATATATGATAATTGCTAATCATTCACTTGACAGTCAGTTGATCAATTTTGATTGGGAGAGATTCATTCTATATTGTGTGGGAGACTATGTGTACTGATTGTTTAATGAGATTATTTAGGTAGGCATGAATTGAAGTTAAATGTCGAGGATTGCTGATCATACGCTTGTACACAACTATTGTCGGACAATTATACACTAAATTACAGTTTGCACTAAAAGCTAGCTAGTTGTCTTATTTTGCAATAATATTTTGCACACTTACGTAGCTTCCCACTTTAGATGCAGTCATGTCATTACGAGAAATTACAAAATAATATTAGTTTAATTATAATGTTAAGTAATGACATTTAAAGCAAGCATTAATAATGCGTGCCTAATTAGAGTGCAACAGTTGCTAATTAACTTGCAATACTATTAATAATGTTATCAGGCTATATATATGCTCTAAAATTTTTTGCTATCACTAATTTCTATAATAATGTTACTGTGCTCATGTAATGTGTGTCGGATCGACCCATTATCAATTAAATTTTTGCTTCATTATTAAGTGAAAGAGGTGTCGCGATCAAATTTCAGCCGTACTACTTGTGCTACTAATAGAATCTTTGTCTGAAGAAAGGGAAAGATACCAGCTGAGGTGAAGCAAGCAACGCCATTTCACAATGGTTGGCGGGCGCGCGTACGACTCAGAATCCATTCCTCAATTTTCTTAAATAGGAAGTAAGAAAGTTGGGGAGTGGGTTGGGTGGACCCATTATAAATATATAACCCACGTTCACCAATCAAACCTTAAAAACAAGGTTGATGTTTAAGGGTAAAAAATTTCTGACTTATCCAAATTTTTTTACTCAAATTAAATTTGATGGAATCCAATATCGTCTTTAATAAGATTAAATGTACTATTTCTAACTTGATTAGTGACATAATTAGGATATTATAATAGGTTTTCATAAAATTAGATCCACTCATTAAATTGTAATTTTCCGACCGACCTAAGAACTAGATTGTTCTGAGCGACAATCCCAAGAACCCAGAAAAGAAATTAACCATTATCTTGTTTTCACTAAACTTGGCAGAAGAAGAAAACCAGCCTCCCATTAAACTCGGGAATTTTGGCTGCACCGGATATGTCGACGCACGACTTTACTTAAAATGCTATTTGTATCTTATATAGGATGTAAGGCGTAGAATCTTGTCGCGGTGAAAAGAAATTGTTGACTTATTACTACTTAAAGTTTTACTCTGTGAAAAATAGTTTACCCTTTTAGGAGATTAGGTAATGGCTGCGGACAGACAGGGCAGATGGATAGGTGTTGTTTCCTAATCATGGAAGTGGTGGTAGCAGTTGCACTTGCACTTGCACTTGCACATGCATGCGTTGGATCAATTGCTCGACAATGCTTTATGCTTGCAACTGTTTAATATAACATTTGATGAAAAAGGCGTGTATTAGGAGAGACAGTGTCTAGTAGAGAAAGCAACCTATGAACGTTTGGCTTCTTAAGAGTTAATCAACAACACATCTTAACATGAAAACAAGAATTTCAACACACTCTTAAGACTTTATTGATTTCAAAGTTGTGTCATAGATACTCAACTTGAGTGATTAATCTCCAATACGAATTATATGTAATTACAAAGCAAAATCCTCTCGCTAATCAGAATTAGACAGAAAATGTAAGCATTGTCTTACTTTAGCAGCACTCTAAAATTCAGCTTGACCAACAGAAAAGCAGAGAGCACAAGGAGATTCCAACTCAACAGGAAAATGAAATCCCATGAACATTCGACGACCTTGTTCCTCCCTAATGACAGCACTCTTATCACCTAATCATCTCCCTATTTATAGAGAAAGCAACGATTGCAAGATATTAACTCCGAGCCAAGCTCAAGACGGATATTTTTATTACATATCATATTCAGTTGTCTCACCTTTCATCACTGCAGAAAGCCCCAAAAAACATGCATCGCCGTGTCTCTTCTACTGCTACAACGGCAATTTTGCTGTTCGGCATTCTTGTTTTCTCATTGTTGCCTGAGTTTGCATCCTGCATGACAAGACACTATACTTTCAACGTATGTAAGATGATACAGGAAATTTCAGGTGTTCAATATGTCTACTAGTTTTCCTCCTGGATTACCTATACTGAAATGTGTTTTATGCTAGATTGTGCAACACAATGTGACACGATTGTGCACGACAAAGAGCATTATCAGCGTTAATGGGAAGTTTCCCGGCCCTAGACTTATTGCGAGGGAAGGTGATCAGGTACTGGTTAAGGTGGTCAACAATGTGATGAACAATGTTACTATTCACTGGTAAGGGAGACAAGTAAAGAAATGTAATAATACTGTGGTATTGGCAAAAGTTATGTCGCATGATTTGATTCAACTCTGCTGCAGGCACGGGGTGCGGCAACTGAGAAGTGGATGGGCTGATGGACCAGCTTATGTAACCCAATGTCCGATACAGACTGGGCAGAGTTACACTTACAACTTCACAATCACTGGGCAGAGAGGTACTCTTTTCTGGCATGCTCACATCTCATGGCTGAGAGCAACACTTTATGGACCAATAATCATCCTCCCAAGACAAAATGAATCTTACCCCTTCAGAAAACCATACAAGGAAGTTCCCATCATATTTGGTAATGAAGAAAGTTTCAGTTTTCTCTATTTTCCAAGTGATAGTCAAAGTTCAGATGAAATAATATCGTTTCTTGATGTCCAGGGGAATGGTGGAATGTGGACCCCGAGGCGGTTATTAATCAGGCTCTTCAGACAGGAGGAGGTCCAAATGTTTCAGATGCATACACTATTAACGGACTTCCAGGGCCCTTGTACAATTGTTCCTCCAAAGGTAATATCAGTGACTATATAGCAAAAGAGTTGCTAAAAGATGAGGTCTTTCTGAATTATCCCATACTTTCAGGACCTTGTACAATTTTCATGCAAAACTCATTCTTTCTTCTACTTTCTTTTCACTCTTTGATTCAGCAGAAGCAATGTCTAATATGTCTAAATTTTCAGATACGTTCAAACTCAAAGTGAAGCCAGGGAAGACATATATGCTTCGGCTAATAAATGCTGCCATGAATGATGAACTATTTTTCAGCATTGCCAACCATAATGTCACCATTGTTGAAGCTGATGCAGTGTATGTCAAACCATTTGTTACTAGTGTGGTATTCATAACCCCAGGCCAAACCACCAATGTTCTACTCAAAACAAAGCCTTACTACCCAAATGCCACCTTCCTCATGGCTGCAAGGCCATATTTCACGGGCCAGGGCACTTTTGACAATTCTACTGTTGCTGGTTTTCTTGAATACGAACACCCCTTACATATCTCATTTGACAAGAATAAGACAATCTTCAAGCCTAGTCTGCCACCAATAAACGCCACCGGAGTTGTTGCCAATTTCACCAAGATGTTCCGCAGCTTAAATAGCCCAAAATATACAGCAAATGTACCACAAACTGTGGACAAGCAGTTCTTTTTCACCGTGGGGCTTGGGTCCAGTCCCTGTCCTCAAAATGCAACATGTCAAGGACCCAATGGAACAAAATTTGCAGCTTCAGTCAATAATGTTTCTTTTGCTCTTCCTACAACAGCTCTGTTGCAAGCCTACTTCTCCAAAAACTCTTATGGAATTTACACCACTGATTTCCCGAGCAATCCACCAAATCCATTTAACTACACTGGATCACCACCGAACAACACCCAAGTGAGTAATGGAACTCGCGTCGTTGTTCTGCCTTTCAATACTAGTGTGGAACTAGTTCTGCAGGATACAAGCATTCTTGGAGCCGAGAGTCATCCTCTTCACCTACATGGTTTCAATTTCTTTGTTGTGGGTGAAGGATTTGGAAATTATGATCCATACAAGGATCCTGCAAATTTTAATTTGGTGGATCCTGTTGAAAGGAATACAATAGGTGTTCCATCTGGTGGCTGGGTGGCCATTCGTTTCCTAGCAGACAATCCAGGTGCGTATAAACAAACATAAATTTACTTCAAATTGCAAAACAATAATAAAATACTATTGAAGTCTCACAAGCACCAAGTTTAGCAGTGCTTACACATACCTGTGGTTTATATTTTGAACAGGAGTATGGTTTATGCACTGCCACTTTGATGTACACACAAGTTGGGGGTTGAGAATGGCCTGGATTGTACTAGATGGGCAGCTACCAAGTCAAAAATTACCACCACCGCCTTCTGATCTTCCCAAGTGTTGACAGAGATCTGAATTCCCATGGACTCCAGACCTTTGAGTTTACCTATCCTTTTCGTCCGGCTAATGTTATTTGTTTTCATTTTGGTTGCTAGTGCTGTTCTGCAATTACAACATCTCATTTGTAAATCATTTTGGTCTCTTGGTTCAAAAAGACAATAAGGAGTTGCGGGGGGACAAAATAGAGGTCTTATCATTCTTGAACAATATTATCTTATTCACTGCCTTTAAGATTTCAATATTTGATCTATGATGCATGTGGCATATCTATGATTCATGCAGAATTTCACACTACCACTTAGGCAATTTACACACATTAAGTTTTTGAAAATATATTTTGAAGCAACATGTAATCATCCAACAGGTGAACTAGTTAATTGGAGCTCTTTAAACAATTCTCACTCCAGAAAGGCGTTTCCAGATACCTATTTGCATTTTCTCAATGACTCTTTGGAAACATAGATTGTGCACACAAAAAAATTGGAGACTATAGAATCTTAAAAGAGAATTCATTTACGAAACCATAACAATGTACTAATAAGTACATCCACAAGAAAGAGATCCAGTTGATACCAGGAAAAAAACTTGATTTGACCCCTTAGGTACGACACCTCCCACTTTGACCAAGAAATGACTATCTGCAATATTCAGAAGCAGCTCTTAGTAACTAAAGACATGTTGAATAGTAAGATTAAGCATTATGATCTTACTTTTTTAATCCATGTGAATACACCAGACTGGGACTCAGAAAAGCTGCATTTGTATACAGAAGCAGCCCAAGACTCAAACGAGCACTTTAGCCTCCTCATGAAAAGTTGGATGGCATAAGTAGCATAGCAACAACAAGTTTCATGGCATACTAATGAGTAACGACATGTTTCCCGGAACAACATTTAAAATGTAAAGTAAATGCTGGATTGAAATGTACAGGATAAATAGTTTCTCAGCCCAGCACCAAAAACAGAAATAGATATTAAAAGTCAGATTATTCATTCTCCTCTTGTGACAGGGGCATCTGTTTCTCACACTCCACAAAAAAGAAAACAGGCAGATTATGTAATATGGAAAAGCAAAAAACTGCACTTGATAAGCACCGATACATCAGTCATACAATACAACAAATGGTGAAGAGAGAAATCTCAAAGCTTTGATCTTGTTCTGGACATCATAAAGACTACAGATGACATAGTTCAACAATTTCTGTTTATATTGCACCATATTGTATGTTACAGCATGAGACTCGAAAAATACTGTTCAAACTCCTTATCAATTGTTAGTTTCCTGGTGGCCGGTTGAGTATCTGCACCCACAGGTACAAGCAACGTTTTAGTCCATGCTTTTCTGTTAAAGGGAATGAAGCAGAAAATCTTAAAGCAAATTTATGTTACCATGAGTAACAGACCACCTTCCCGATGAAAGAACGTAATTACTGGGAGCTACGCCGCTTGAGTAGAGCAGATCGCCAAGATCTTTATTGCAATGGTGCTCAGTGCCATCATTTTGGTATTCTGAGCAGCTGCAATCAGCATGACTTCCGAATTCTATGAGGTGATCCTCATAATAATCAGACGGAAGTGTCGCATAATCATTATGGAGATATTCAAGTTCTTCGCAGATGGATAACGACTCTGATTTACAGGAACTTGACTTTGTTCCTGATCTGCTCTCTAAAGAATAAAGCCCGCTCTGAAAAGAGGTGCCACCCCACCTAGCAGATGAAGTACAAGGCTGGACAGACACACGTGTTTCTGAATATGAGAGATACGTTTTAGCGTCATCACATGGAGACATAATAGAATCTACATCACCATGAAAGCTACAGCTATCTTTTGCAGATTCTGGATCTGATTCACCTCCTCTTGCAAGTATGATACTTCTCACTTTCTTTGGTTCAGTGCCTGAATCAGATGAAGATTCATATTCAAACTTTTTGCCCCAGCACAGATGCTTTGGTGAAGGCCCTCCAAGCAGTTCAACGTGAAGTTTTCTTTTCTTGTTCAAGTAAGCAATGCTGATATCCATAAAACAATTAACATAGAAACAGGAAGGAAGACTCAAATTACAATCACTGACAGGTAACATCTAAGGGGTGCAATGAGGATGTTAAACATGTGATGCCATGTCAGGTGGTAATAAGGTATGAAAAAACATAGTATTTCTTTCGGCCAATGGGTTTGCATCACACACCATGTGGATTACAAAATCCAGATTCAATAGCTTGTTCAATAATAGTCATTTATCAAAAGCAGCAGCAGCCAATTATTTACACCCACCACCACCATATAGTATATATACCACAAAAAGTTAACACAACTATATTATGTTGTGATTGATTACCTGCACTTGATCAGTTCGCAGGATATTTTTGCATCCAAACAATCTTACGGCTATGGCCATACGAAAATAAGGCAATAAGCAATTATAAGATCCACTCTTGCACTAAACCATGGCAATAACTAATGTATAGAAACATATACAATTCTTGGAAGCAAGATAACTCAAAATAGGTTCGCTTTCTAATACCGCTTCAGGTTCCTAATAGATGATCAGAAATATCAAATTTTTTACACTCTCTCCAAAAGTTCTAGCAATCGGGCACACTCGATGCATGTGCCGAACTAAAAAAAACAACATCTATGTGTTTGTGAAAATAAAAGATTAAGCACAGTACTTATTTTATTTGGTGTAATAGCGTCAAGAAATAAATTTACCTACAAATATTTAAAAAAACAATAAAAATTAGATGTTGGTAGTGAAAATAGAATTACATTTACAGTTAATGAGATATATATGAGTAAAGAAGAAAAAGGATATTTTTGTACGTCTAGCTAATACATACCAAGCTAGTTTCTTTAAGGCCCTCCCACTTAATTAACAGTGTAGATATGTCAAGAAAACTTTTCCTAAAACCATCCATATCCCGGAGACCCTTTTGAATCTCAATTTCAACCTGGATCCAGCACTGTCGTTCTTCCAATAAAATCACTGAATCATCTATCATATTCCAAGTAAAGTATTTTCTACTCACAGCGACAGCATAGCTAACCTCACATGATTACCACGCAATACAGTCAAGTAAGAAAGAATCTTTCAGTAAACCCACTAAGAAGCAAATAATAGAAGTTCAAAATAAAGAAACACAGTGTGAAAAAACAAGAAATATGAAGAACCCAGAAAATCAACCTGTTCATTTCAGCTGGGGTGATCGTATTTTCCTCCATCACGACCTATAAAGAAAGGTCACCTAGTAAAGTTTTTTTCTCTCCTATCTCGGAAACTGGGAGTAAAGAGGGAGAATCAGCTTGTAACAGCTGATATGATAGATGAATCAGCACAAACCTCTTATTGTAAAAATAGGAGAATGGTTGTCATATTGGTTCTCTCTGTCGCAGAGTAATGGGTCCGCCGTTTTGGTTCACCCCGGAATCGATCTATTCCCCACAATGTTGTCCTCCTCTCCTAATAATCCACGCGCCTGGTGGAGTTTGATCACACTGTTTCTCATTTTGTTAAGATATCACTTACGTCATAAAAAATATTTCTATCACCAATCCAAAGTTGATATCCTATATTTTATTAGTCATCTAATCATCTATATTATATATATATAAAATATATTTTTACTCATAAATAGTTATTACTTATACTGTAACACTGATTTTTTTAATTATAAAAAATATTTTTATATATTTTCAATTACCCTACTCAAATTCTTCTTTTAATCTATATATCTATATTATCTATCTATACTAATATGAAAATTTTACTCGTATATAGTAGTTTGTAAAACAACAATATCAATTTTTTTGTGTTTATATATGTCTGAATTAGTTTTTATTTATTTATTTTAAATATGATGTGTTGGTTTATATGTTTTATTATTATTTATAATATATATCAAAATATAAATAATTATTTATTTTATACACACAGGAATAACGTGTCATAACGGCTAGTCATTACAAAATTATACTTAACTTTAATAATTACTCTCGATAATTATTTTTTTAAAAAAAATTAATAATTTTTTTAAATATAATATATTAATTTATATATTTTATTTTTATTAATAATATATTTTAAAATATACTATATAAGTTATTATATACACATAAAAATAATGTATATGTGACTATAAAAGAAAAAATTGAACTCAGGAGAAATCAAAATAGAGGTGATGTAGTTGGCGTCTGAAACGGGAGAGTGGGGATGAGATTAGGTATGGGTGAGATGGAAAGCAGCACTTGAAGGCACTGGGGTCGCCAACAGTACGTGTCATGGTGGACCCCAATGATCTATCCTTTCATCTCTTTCTGTTTACGGAAACATATACACCGTCTTATCCCGCCTAAATCCGTAAATCTAACTTGTGCGGCGTGGTGTGTGAGCCTATGCATCGACTACTAGTTCCAGGAGATGTAACTTTGGAATCCAAGAATACCTATATCAAGACTTTGGAATATACAGAACGAGGCACGCAAAAACAACATTTACATGCATGCACCTCAGTTTAACCAAGAAAAAATAATAAAAACAACATGCATCAACTACTAACTTACAGAAAGGGTATAATCATCTATCGCTGAGAAAATCTTTGGCAGTCACAAGATTACAATTTGGGAGTCTACCTCTTCTCTCTGCTGGTATGAGTCAACTAGGGATCCTATTCCCTTTTTGTACATGATGCACGTTTGGTTAACTTCTATACAGATAACCAAGAAACTTCCTACTCTAGGATGCTTCAGAAAAGACAAAAGCTCAATACTTCTGCTGTAAGCCGCAAGACGAGCATGAAACAAAACCTATACTGATACAATGCAACCTAGGAACCTTGAATTGTAGCAGAAATGCTTAGACGCCCTGCCACAAGACGCTTGTTGGTTAACAGAAGATGTCTGAAACTATCCTCTACCACCGTGAGCAGAGTGAAGCAGACTGTAAGGCCAGAATCACCAAAGATTAGCGCACTTTTCAAAGCTAAAGATACAATTGTTTGTTACGGCGACTATGGTTTCAACTGAGGAAATCATATTTTTAATCTGGAGCAGATGTTACGATAAGTCTATCATACTTTGTTTGAAAGCGAAGGCCAGAACCAACATGTCCTGTTGTGGGGCAAAGCCAGAAAAGGATTGTTGGACCCAGAATCTGTACCAGTTGAACAAACCAAGTCAAGAATTAAAGCCATTTTATCCTCAGCATTTAGAAGACTAATTTTAAGAAAGAAACAACACGTTGCCAACAAATTCCTTTATCACACTAATGAGTGACTTCTCTCGCATTACACAACAAAATATAGAAACTGCAAACAAGAGGCCGAGAGAACACTTACAGCTGTCAGATTCTCGTATACACCAATATCATACGGGTGCGAATAGAGCTGGCCTCCTTTTTCTGCAAGCCACATAGCTCTCACACCTTCATGGTACTGCCACAGAGAGATTAAAAAAATTCAACTATAATTTCTTTAGTCGGCATTCGGCAATCAATAAATGACAACTTACAGCACTACAAACCTCAATTGTGGTCTTGTTTTGTACAATAAGATAGATATGCCAGCCAAGGAAAAATCCCAGTGCCAAACTTAGTGGTACCAACAGTAACCCAGAAATGACCTGAACATAAATCCTTTAGCGAGCTAAACAACAGAAGAACATAGAAGCAGAAAGAAGAGCATGGAAAAGTAATTACATGTATAATTCTGTCAGAGTCATCAATATCATTCTGAGAATCAACTGTGATGCTACCAAGGAGCAATACCTGAAGTAACACAAGCTATAGTAAGTTGGAAAATGGAAACAAGGATGCATCATTGATTAAAATGTGGTACCAATATGCACATCAGGGAAGAAAAGAAAGAACCATACCAGCGAGTATACACAAGCGGTGACAGCATAAACCACAAAAACAAAGAAGATCTTATAGTTTGCGTGTCCCACACAATTATTCATCCAAACACAATGGTGATCCTTGCATCATGAGGCAACAGTTTAATAACGTTTGGAGGAAATTCAAGAAAACAAATGAACAATAACATGGACCAGGTATACCATCCGTAGAACACATCGGTTACATATGCGGCAATGATGTGCCCGAGGAGGCTTATAATGGGAACACTTTTGGCAATACCTCAAATCGCCCCCCTGCAGAAATTCCTCGAAACTTCAGGATTATGTATTTAAGCACTGTCTTACCACACCCTTCACCCAAAAAGATGCTACAGACATGAAATACAAATATAAAATTATAAACGGAAAAGGACCTTAAAGCATTTATTTTCACATTCTTGGGAGTTTGAGAGGTTTGTATATATATAGTGAGAAGAGCAATTTGAGAAATGAGCCTATAGTTAATAGGCATTTCACTGGAAAAACTCTATCCTGCGTAAGGTTGATAAGATAAGGAGTCAACTTCCGTGGCAATTAAACAGATAGTAGTTAGACATGTACATATTATAAGACAAAACTGCAACACCAAAGGAACGGCCAAGTCTAACAGCTTCTGTGCCAAGGACAAGAATCAGCAGAGAACGACAATTACCATTATGATGAGTATCTTAGTAACGACAAACTTAATTATGAGATAACATTGGAAACCAAACATTCCAGCAATGACCAAAAAGATAATTATAACATAAAGAAGTAAAAAGGCATCACACCTCAGCCATTAATAGCTTCACTCATCTACGGGGAAGCAAGACACGTCATATGATAGACCAAAAAACAGCCAACGACAACAACAATAATAATAATAACTCTGAGGGGCCTATGCACTGTGTAAGTATTTCCTATGTTAATATCATTCAACTTACTCACCTGCATGTTCCAGAAAAGAATGCAAGATTTACGTTTAAACAACAATGCCATAACCCTGATATGACGTAAACAAAGGACAATCTTGTGATCCTTTGATGACCATCAAACCCAGTATATGAAAGACAAAAGTGAAATATGCTGCCATGACAAATCTGCATAATGCTAAACAGAACTAACAAAAATAATTTTTTTTTCCCAATTATCTAATCTTTGCAGATCATGCAACATAAAACCATTGATGCAGCCGTTCAGTACAGGGGAACTAATTCAATCCCTTTTGCTGCATATCAATTCCATAACAAGTTCAGGAAGGAAAACCAGAACCATGAAAAATAGGCTAAGTTCAAACACTACATCAAATCAATGAAAAGTATTTTAAAACCTGGAGGGACCAAGAATTAGCATCACACAATTACCACACCAACTAAAAAGATTGAACATTCAAAATCTACAAATTATTATTTGATAGATATATAGATATTAATTAAACCTAGATATTAATCAAACCAAATCAGAAAACATGACCGAAATAAAAGAAACCAACAATTGCATTTAATTAGACACTTTGAATTTCAAGAAAAATTCTAGAAAATGAAACAGTTAAGCAAGAATCAATATGACAACAATCCTCTACCAACTAAAAACCCCAGCTTTTGAACCCACGCAAATATAAAAGAATTGCCCAGAACAGTATATATCGGAAATGACGAAACGAACAAAAATGCATTAAACGAAACACCTCAACAATTACAAAAAAACGTACATGCAAGTATGTAATTGTAGACCGAAAATACGAAAGGATAGCAGACCTTGCGTTTGATCTCGTGGATCGGGTTAGTAGCATCCTCAATATCGGGGACGAAAGAAGCGGGGACCCGACCCGGATCGGTATAAATGGCGAGGCGGTAACTGGAGATGCACATGAGAGCTAAGAAAGTAAAAACAACGGTGTGTAGCATGCCGGGAGACGACCAGAGCCCGAACCACCGGTCAATGAAGACGAAAACTGTGGAGAGGTAGATGTAAGTGATGGCGGCTATCACGATGGCAACGTGGAAGGAGAACTTGCAGCCGCGTGTCATTTTGATGTTTTCCTGAATCTTTGAACTGGAGAGAACGGGGGGCGGAGGCACCGGCGTAATGGCGGATTACGACGGCGTCTCCGGTGGAGGTGGGGCGAGGGGGTTTAGTTTGCAGTAGAAGGTAGAAGGTGCGGTGGGCCGGTGGCGTGGGCGAGTTATTTGCTTAAATGGGCTTCGGATTGTCTCTATTAATCACCATACGCTTTTTCTCACCTTATTTTATTGTCCTTTTGCTATCTCTTCTGCTTTTTTAGTTTCTATTTATTTTTTCTTAATTGTTTTTGTTGGAAGGTTTCTTTCTCTTTCCGTTTTGCACAAAATCGAAAGTCCTCTTCGGGTGGGGTTGGGGGGGGGGGGGGGGGGGGGAAGGGTAGCGGGTTCCATCATTTCTCATAACTTACTTTCTTTTATTTAATATTTTATCTATACATTAAATATATAAATTATTTTTGAGATATTATTTGAAATTAATAATTTACATTTGATACTCATTATATGAACTATAAAAAAGAAAGGATCCCCAAAAAAAAAAAAAATATCTATGCCGTTAAATTAGGAGGGTGTGTTGGCTGAATTTATTCAGAGCATCTTATAAATTCATATATTTTTATAGGGTTAGTTACATTTATAACTGTTATCCAAAAAGAAAAAACTTTTGAAACAACAATTGTACAATCTTAGAGAATTTTTCGATCACAACTCTATCTTTTTTTTAGAGGCGGGACAAAAAATATTAATATTAGCAAAAAAAATTATATAAATTTATTATTTTACGTCTTGTTTAGTATTCCGTATGAATTATTCATAACATGACTAGTTTCTAACAACTACTTTTATCCAATTACAATAATTTTTTCAATGCACTTTCACCCTTTTGGCTTTATATATATTATGTAACTTTTTGCAATTATAAAAATATCACTACTTTTTTTTGGGCTAACGTCAATATTTTTTATCCAAATCTAATGAAAGGAGTACAATTATAATGGAAGAACTTTTAAAAGGGATGCAAATATAATTTTAGATTTTTTTGGAGAAAAAGTTCAATTTTTATATTTTAAAAGGGATCTAAATGTAATAAATCCTACTGGATGTTTCTTTTATACATATAAAATATTAAATCTTATTTTAAATATAAATATTTAGAGCCCGTTTGGTTGTGTTTTCATTTACATTTTCAGTTTTCAATAATTGAAAATGTGTAAAAATGCTTTATTGATTTTTGTGCGAAAATTGAGAATATGTTTGGATTAATTGTTTCCAAATATAGGTATATAGGTGTGAGAATGTTAAATATAGGTATATGTATTTTTGATGTGACAGAAAGACAACTATGACAAGCCCATGTGACCTATATAAATTTGAAATTAAAAATTAAAATAGGAATGCATTCTCACTAAAAATGACTTGACCAAACAAATTTCCACCTACCAAAACAGTGAAAAGTGGAAAAAATTTCATTGAAAATACAACCAAACAAGCTCTTAGAGTGTCTAAATTAAATAAAATTATGAAGTCTATAAAATGTGACTAAAAAGAATTTTATTAAGTAATATAATCCAAATTAAAAGGTTTGTTAAGATCATAAAAATAAGTGAAAAACTGATTATTATTTTTAAAAAACTTATAAACTACAAACAACTTTTTTTTAATTTTATAATTTCATCCTAAAAAAATTTTATCTGAACACTTTTAATAGGCAAAATATTTTTTTAGTTTCATAAAATAACGACATAATTTATTTTGGTATTATAATTATGACAGGTGTCATTTTAAGTCCTATAAAACTCATAATCACGTATTTTTAGTTCAAAAAAATCATGTGCATTGTGATTTTGGGACTAAAAAAATATTGTGATTTTGGAACTAAAAAAGTAATAAAATCAAATTTTTTGAGACTAAAAAAGACGTGATTTTAAATTTTATGAGACTCAAAGTATCACCTGCCATAATTATGGTATAAAAAAAAATTCGACCCTTATTTTATGCGATTAAAAAAATATTTTCCCCACTTTTTACATTTTATAAGTTTCGGAACATTTCATAATTAGATGTTTCTCAAAACTTATAAACTCACCTAAACACTTTCCAAAGTGAGTATTTAGATACATTCTTTTCCAAAAATTCGAACTTATCAATAAAGTTTTAATTTTGACAAATCATGTCCTAATGTCATGACTTTGTGTCGGGGCCAAATAGGTACAGTTTGCCAAATTTGACCATAGAGTTTTGTGCGAAAGTGTGCAATATCACCAGGCAAAAATTTGACTATAAATTTGCTCAAAAAGTTACACATGAATATCAAAATGTTGTACATTTTCTCTAATATGGCTATGAAAATGAGAAAGAATGAATAGCAAACTCTTAAAAAACAAAAAGAAGAGGATAATCATATCCCAATTAGCATTTGGGAAGATCCGAGGGCGGAGGCGGCAGCTTCTGATTCCGGCGATTTCCATCCATCACAATCCATACCATTTTCAGTCCCCAACTCGTATGAACTTCCAAGTGACAATGCATAAACCATACACCTATTTTTAATCCATAAAAATTAATTAATTTACCTAGTAATTCTTCCACTGATTAAATCAACTAATAAAAATCAAATATACCTGGATTATCTGCTAAAAACCGAATTGCAACCCAGCCCCCCGATGGTACCCCGACGGTGTTTCTCTCAGCCGGATCAACCAAATTGAACTTAGCCGGATCTTTATTCGGGTTGAAGTTCCCAAATCCCTGGGCCAATACAAAGAAGTTGAACCCATGGAGATGTAGCGGGTGGCTTTCTGCACCAATTATGCTCGTATCCTGCATCACCAGCTCCACACTAGTATTAAATGGCAGCACCACCACTTTTGTGCCGCTGCTCACCATAATGTTGCTCGGCGGATTGCCCGTGTAATTGAATTTGAACGGTGGGTTGGCTGGAAAATCTGTGGTGTAGACGCCTTTTGATTGGTTAAAGAAGTGAGCCTGAAGCAGGGCTGTGTTTGGCATCACAAATGACACATTGTTAACAGCTGCTGCCAGCATTGTATTGTTCGGGCCTTGGCAGGTTCCATTGGGGTTCGTGCAGGGGATCAGTCCTAGCCCGACTGTGAAGAAAAATCTCCTGTCCACTCTTTGAGGAACTTTTGCGGGGAAATTTGAATTAGCCAAGCTCCGGAGCTTCTTGTTGAAATTAGTGGCAAAGGTTGTGTCGTTGAATATGGGAAGTGATGGTTTTAGAAGTGGAAGTTTGTTGGTTTTCTTGGTTGAGTTAGAAGGGAGATGGTATTCCAAGATCCCGGATGTGGTGGAATTGTCGAATGCAGCAGGCCCTGTGGAATAAGGCCTGGCCGCCATGAGGAAGGTCGCGTTTGGATGATGGTTTTTAGTCTTGAGGAGGACGTTTGTCGTCTGTCCAGGAGTGATAAGAACGGTATTGGTTTTAAATGGTTTCACGTACACGGCATCAGCATCAACAACAGTCAGGTTGTGGTTAGCAATGCTGAAGAAAAGCTCGTCGTTTAGTGCAGCATTGATCAATCTCAACATGTATGTTTTTCCCGGCTTCACCTTTAGTATGAAGGTATCTGCAATATAGACAAGATAACGAAATAATATTCGGTTTCTATTCGATAGCATCTGTTAAGGATTTTAGTCTTTTTTAAACCAGTGATTTTGGTTATGGGATTTGAGGTTCACCTTTGGCTGAACAATTGTACAGGGGTCCTGGCAGGCCATTAATGGTGAAGGCATCAGAAATATTTGGGGCTCCTCCTGTTTGCAATGCTTGATTGATAATTCTCTCCGTATCTGCCTTCCACCATTCACCTAAAATCCAAGCATAAAGGAATATAACAGGTAATTAATCATTTTCTCCAATCTACTACTAATGACTTGTAGGGAATAATGACTAATAAACGATGAATCCCGTGTACCAAAAATTATAGGGACTTCTTTGTAGGGCTGTGGGAACGGATAGGGGACTCCTCGTTTCGGAAGGATGACTATAGGTCCATAGAGTGTAACTCTAAGCCATGAAATATGGGCGTGCCAAAATAAGGTTCCCCTTTGGCCAGTAACGGTGAAATTGTACACATAGCTCTGCCCCGTCTGAATTGGGCACTGGGTGATATATGCCGGCCCATCAGCCCACCCGCTTCTCAACTGCCTGACTCCGTGCCTGGAAGGTTATATATGTATGTACATTACCATAACTATAGATAGCAGGAAAAGTAACCTCAATCTTGAAAAGGAAATAATCTCAACATTTTACCAGTGAATAGAGACATTGTACTGAACATTGTTAACAACTTTAACTAACAGCCTGTCTCCTTCCCTTGCAGTGATCGTAGGCCCTGGAAATTGGCCGTTGACTGTCACTATGCTCTTTGTTTGACACAACCTTGTGACATTTTGCAGTTTGATCTGTAATCATGTGTAGGTATATGTCAATAAATTGGAAATATGCATGAAAACGTACGGAAGATATATATGTTATTCAACACATACATCAAACTTGTAATGCATTGTTATCCTGGGATGCTTGGACAGTGCTAGCTCAACTAAAAGGCACATGATGGTAATGGCAAAAGCCAAACGCTTGTGAGAAATCATTTTATTTGATTTTTGTTTGAAAGAAATGTCGATAACTGGTGAAATGCTGGCGATGAGACTAGTGATGTTGGAATTTGTTTGAAAACAAAGGCATTCAACAATGTATATATAGTGCTAGGCAAAATTAAGTGTGTGCTGCATTAGTTTCATTTGGTAATTGTGGGTGGTAGGAATAGTAACAAAAGTAGGTCTGATAACAGAGTGAATGTTGAGGTAGCTGTTGGCCCGACTCTTGTTTGGAGTGATGTCCAAGTGAGATTATAAGGTGAAACATCATTGGAAATAGCTAGTAGCTTATAACGGTTTCTTAAGAAGTCCTAAATATCCCTTTGTTTCAGATATTTACCTACAGTTTGTTTTTATGACACTGTCTTGGTGCACATGTAATAATGAAAATGTATTATGACAATATATTTATCATCATAAGATCATAATATACCATACATTGTACACCAGCGTAAAATGTGGTGGGACTGTGCAGTATTTAGCAAAAAAGAGAGATTTTCCAAAATGATTTGAGATAAATTAAACTTTTTCTTTTCTTGAAATAGCTATGGAGAATTAAGGTACTAGTTGGAAAAAAATTGTTAGCGGGTAGCCTTCAAAGTTCAAACCCTTATTGGCTATTGGCAATTGGCAACCGTTTAAACTTGGCAATCAAGATATAATGGAACAATGCTAACTCCCATTTTGTTGGCTGTCGGTTTTCAAATCTTGGGTTTATTACACGACTATATTTGAGATTATGGCTTCAAAAATTCCTTTCTCAAGATAAGTGCAACCTCCAAGTTATTTCCAACTGTCCTCCTCCAGTCGACATGCTTAAAAACTTACTAAAACAATAGAACAACTTCATCACATAATACATCTCAAAAATTTATAAATCAATTTATCAATAATTAATAATAGTTTATAATTATTAAATAATTATTCTTGAAGTAAACAAACATTTATCTTAAAATAGATAAAAATTTAAGTTAATAAAATGCGAACTTATAAATGTAGTATACTAAATATTAGATACGTCGAGTAGTTAAATGATTGCCATAATCATTCACACACTTGATACACAAAGAATTATGTAAATAATTAGCTGAACTATGTGGGTTAATTAAATATAAATAACTTAAAAATACTCTCGATAATAGCAAAAATGCTCGGCTAAGGATCCGGGTTCGTTTATACAAGTTGGATATACCCGTCTTGATCAATCCGAAATCCAAAAGATGAATTGTAGATGGTCACTAGTTGTTGGTCATAGACTCATAGGATTGATCATATGCTATAGATACCCCAATGGTCCTGACTTTTCTGGATTTCAAGTTGATGAGTTACTTTCAGGATCCAAGGATGGGAGTCGCAACCGACCAACGGCCCCGATATGACACTTGTAAAAATCGTTAAGGACGCCTATATTTAGGTATTGTTATATTTGTCCGCATAAATTCTTCCACGCAGTAGACGTACATCCATCCATCTAAATGTGGGCTTTTTTCTGGGTACGTATCCCAATATAAAAAAGGTCATGACTCATTCCAGCTATTAGGCAAAAGTTAGTGAAGCCCACTTGCCTAAATCGGGTAAATCCTGCATTATCCGGAGCACCCGTCAACGGGCTGCTATTGGATCCAATATATAGTCTAAGTACAATTTGATCCAATTACTTAGGATCCATAAATACGTAAAGATCTATCTGATATCCGATTAAAATCTAAAGCAAAATGGAGCGAATCATGAAGGAAATAAGATCCACATTATTTTAGTATACACCTATGATTGTAGCGTCTCAATTCTTGGCTTTAGCTTTAATGACATCATAATGTTGGACGAAAAATAATTTTTTCTGAAAATTATCATTCAATGAATGAATAATAATGGAGATGCATTACAAACCCACGATTTACATATTAGTGAAAGAGAAAAGTACGATTGATGCTCGGAGGGAACCCAAAAAAAAAAAACAACCAAAAAAAAGAAAAAAAGATCTCGGGCAATGTTTGCACAAAAAATGAATGTGAGAAAAATTGAAGATCAGCATTTAGGAAGATCCTTCGGTGGGGGGAGCAGCTTTTGATTGGGAAGCTTTCCATCCAAAACCAACCAGGCCATCTTTAGTCCCCAGCTCGTGTGTATTTCAAGGTGGCAATGCATAAACCATACCCCTGCCACAAATTCAACCACACAAAACATTTAATTCTTAACATTTGTAACTTATAAATAATTAAACAAGACTTTAATCTAAAAATATAATAAATTTCTATGTTGTTAATTGTATTGGTCTAGCGCCACACCTGGATTATCCGCCAAGAATCTGATAGCAACCCAACCCCCCGGTGGCACCCCCACCGTGTTTCTTTCAATCGGGTCAACCAGATTGAAATTCTTAGGGTCTTGTTTGGGGTCAAAGTTCCCAAAACCTTGTCCCACGACAAAGAAATTGAAGCCATGGAGATGGAGGGGGTGGCTCTCAGCCCCAAGAATGCTTGTATCCTGCATGATCACCTCCACGCTCGTGTTGAAAGGCAAAACCACGACTTTTGTCCCGTTGCTCACCATTGTGTTGTTTGGCGGGGTTCCGGTGTAATTAAACCAGTGAAGTGGACTGATTGGAAAATCAGGGCTGTAGACGCCGTTTGATTGCCCTGAATGGTGTGCTTGGAGGAGCGCCGTGTTTGGCTGTACAAATGATACGTTGTTCACGGATGCTGAGAATCTTGTTCCATTAGGACCCTGGCAGCTGCTTTTGTTTTGATGATCACACGGGCTAGTTCCAAGCCCGACCGTGAAGAAGAAATGCTTGTCGACGTTCTGGGGAACATTGGCAGGGTATTGAGGGCTTGCTAAACTACGAATTTTGCTTGTGAAATTTGTTGCAAAAGATGTGTCATTTACAGCTGGTAGAGTTGGTTTGAAGAGTGGAAGTCTTTTGTTTCCGTGGTGAGATTTTGATGGGATTTCATATTCAAGAATACCAGCGGCAGTGGAATTATCGAATGTGGCTAAACCTGTCACATAGGGACTAACTGCCATCAAGAAATTGGCGCTTGGGGATTGGGACTTAGTCTCCAGGAGAAGATTTGTGGTCTGTCCAGGGGTAAGTAGAACTATATCAGACTGGAAAGGCTTTACATAGATCGCATCAGCTTCCACAACTGTTAGGGAATGGTTTGCAATGCTAAAGAAGAGATCTTCATTGAGTGCTGCGTTAATCAGTCGGAGGAGATAAGTCTTCCCAGGTTTCACCTTCAGCTTGAAAGTATCTGTCGACAAAAACAAGCATAAAGTCATTATTGAGTATTAACGCAAGCCAGAACTACACATTGATCTAGTTTTTTTTTTTTTTTTGTCAAAATTAGGGAATATTGATAATCATTAGATAGATTTTCCTTAGTGTGTTAAGAATGATAATTTGATATTACCTTTGGCTGATGAGCAGTTATATAATGGACCTGGAAGTCCATTGATGGTATAGGCATCGGAGACATTTGGCCCTCCACCTGTTTGCATGGCTTGGTTGATTATGGCCTCAGGGTCTCCATTGTACCATTCTCCTATTATCCAACTCGATTATGATTAAAAATTATGTATTATAAATAACAGAATGGACGTATCTTGTAAAGAAATTAAATAATTGAATTGCAATATTAAGAATGTATATAATTACCAAAGATAATTGGAACTTCCTTATAGGGTTTGGCAAATGGATAAGGGACTCCTTTCTTGGGTAGAATGATTAGAGGACCATAAACAGTTGACCTCAGCCAGGAGATATGTGCATGCCAAAATAGTGTTCCCCTTTGCCCAACCACAGTGAAGTTATATACATAACTTTGACCAGTTTGAATGGGGCACTGTGTGATATATGCTGGTCCATCAGCCCATCCACTGCGAAGCTGTCTAATTCCATGCCTGTTACATATATAAACAAAAACTCAGAAATATTCTTTGAGGGGCTCACATTTATATAATTGCTTCTTCTTTTAGCTCCAAGAGCTTAAACTGCGCGCTTAATTCAACACAATATGGTGATTTTCGGAGAAGTTCGTACCAGTGGATGGAGATATTGTTCGGAACATTATTGACCACTTCAATAAGAAGTCGGTCACCTTCCCTAGCGACAATACGAGGCCCGGGGAATTTACCATTTACCGTAACCATGCTCTTGGTGTGACACAGTCGCGTCACTTTTGCCATTTGAATCTACAAATTAATACATCCAGTACAAAATATTATAAATTAGAAAATCTATATATAGAATGTAAATTGAAATTGTACGAATATAATACATGCATACGTTAAACTTGTAGTGCCTGGTGATTCCTCCATCTTGAGCTAGTGCAATCTCGCAGAAAATACAAAATGCTAGCAACAAAAAGAGAACCCCGAACGACATTCTTGATGGAGAAATTGCTCCCATATATATATATATCTAGCGCGCAATTATGCAATCTTTCTGATTGCTAGCTAGCTAGGTAGTAGTACGGTCTCTTGAAATGGGATGGGAGGAATTCTTGTTGTTGTTCCCTTGAGGCTGTGGTGAGGCATATATATGTGAGCATGTATGGTTGATTAGGTGGCCGGGAAGTAGCTAGATCTAGTTTATTTGTCTGTTTATTGAAAGAGTAGTGAAGTAGATCAGCAAGCTTCAAAGGCTATCTTGGTCGGAACATCAGCTACCCAGGTTGTTGCAATACAACTTTAGAGTGGTGGCAAAGTTTACAATCCAAAAATATTTGGCATATTTGACATGTTATCCCTTGTCGTCAAACCTTTCTTTCCTCATGATAGCATGATTCGTAGCTGACATGATTTCGACCTTCTCCTTCCGCCGTTTGTATCTTGAACCATTTCCTTTTCTTCCATGTATTTCTGTATATATATATATATATATATATATATATATATGAACTAATAAATCATTTGTTTTCATATATAAATAACCACAAGTTATATGTTCGATCTTAATTGGATACGTTGATGCATGAGATTATATGTTCTCACATACAGGGATTATTTACTCAGTTGGAAAATGCCTTTTGGCACATCATTTTTTTCTTAAGTGATAATTTTATATGTATAATTACATCAATATTTGATAAATTAAATAATAAGATAAAAAATACCAATTAACATGGCCGATGAGATTCGATCATTGATCCTTTTGGCATTATTATACATATTGTATTATGTGAAGCACGATTTAATCTTAGGGGAGAAAAATTAGGAGGCATGTGCACTAATTAATAATATGCATACTTCTTTGTTTATTGCGTGCACTGATCTTAATGGTCAAGCAAATAAAAGGTTGCCTTTCAAGCGTTAATTAGGCGTCCAAACAGTGGCGTCTTTTTCGGGAACAGATGGACATGACTGAATGAGTTACCAGTTTGGTGGCTTCGTCCCATCCTTATCTCCATGCATTTTTCAATTTTCTTTTTTTTTTTTAAACTCAATTTGATTTGGTGTGGAATTTTAACTTAAAGTTGAAAAGGTGATGCTTCTATATTAATTTTTTTCTTCGTATGGTTGTGAATTAGTGTTGGCATACTCGCTCCCTTCTTTAATTATTATTTTAATTGAAAAAGATAATTTTGAGATCAGGAGAAAATTTATTTTTAATAAAAATACTCTTTTCTGTCACTCACTAAAAGAAATAATTAAATCATAAATTCGGGCAAAGGATTGTGCAGTTCTATGCCAGCTAAGAATTGTATACAACCCCCCATAATGTTACATTAATATGGTATCAATGTATTTTTAAATTTGAGCCCATAGACTCGAATTCTATTAGACGTATATGTATTTATCTCATTTTATATGAATTCATTAAATATAATATAATATTTTGTTGTGAGTAATTATTATAGTTAAAAGAAAAAAACTGTAGCAAATATAAATCAATCACGGCTTCGCAACGGTCATTGATCGTTGTTTCTGAGTTATTATAATTTATTTGTATTCTATACTCATATTAATATATTGATTATATCGATGTAATGTATTACTATTTTTAATTATATTAATGTATTGATCAAATTGATGTATAACTAAAAAAAATATATATATTTCCAAATTGGTTGAGATAATAGATAACACCGGACTTTTTCTATTAGATGGGTTCGGACGGGATAAAAAATCTATTACCATATATTCATATATATCACACAATAATGTTATGTTCATAGAATTTATATATGTTGCTGTATTTTTAAATTATAATTTTATATAATTATATATTTTTTTAATTTTAGAAAACGCAGTGTGATAAGAGTCATATCAGGGGGAGGGTGGGGTTAATTAAACATGCATGTGTTTCGGTGCATCTTTATTGCACCATATATGTAAGTCCCATTAAACATTATTAATTTTCAGTTTAACGGTTACTATTTTGTTTATACATTAAATTAAATTTACATGACATTAAAGTTGACATTGCTCTGACTAACATAATTTGTGTGTCTAGCGAACATATTATATTTTGAAATATTATTTGGGAAGACTTTAGGGTTTGAATTCTCAATCTTATTATTAGAGTAAGACCGGAAACTTATAATTTTAGTCTATAAAAAGGGATGGGCAATTTTGTAATTTTATATAGATTTATTTTAATAATTTTATCCTAATAATTTTAAAATTTTCGCACTTTGAAGATAAAAATGGCTATAAAAATAGCTGAAAAAGTGCATTCAAATAAACTAGTCACAAGCATGCATGTCCCGTGCATTTTTCCGATCATGTCAGCAAATTCCAGCCATTGTTCTCCTCAATGATATTTTAAATTATAGAATAAAATTATAAAAAAAATAATTTATTCATAACTAAAATTATCACCTCCATATTTAGGGGAGTACAATTGCAATTTTTTCCGGTAAAGACCTCATAAGAACCAAAATTAAAATAAATTGATTAAATAATTAAATTAATGATTCTTTAATGAAACATTTGGATGAACCAAAGGTATAATATATATATATATATATATAATATATATATATATATATTTAGAAATGGAGTAGCGGAATTTGTTTCTGTTTTAAATACCATAGCCCACAGCGAACGACGTCTGATACAGTGTATTGTAGTGCATGGAAACATCTATTCATTAGATATTTTACACTAGTTGGTATGATTCGTCTTTTCTGTGTGTATATAATAAATAATTATTTATATTTTAAAATATATTATAAATAACAATAAAAAATATAAAACAACACATCACATTTAATAAATAAATAAAGAAATAAAATAAAACTAATTCAGAGATATTATCGAAACAAAAAAAATTGGTGTAAATAAAATTTTTATATTAATATAGATAGATAGCACAGATCATACAGATGAGAAGAAGAATTTGAGTTGAGGTAATTGAAAACACATAAGGATATTTTCGATAATTTTAAAAGTTAGTGACCGTCTAAATAATCACTATTTATGAGAAAAAGTAAAATTTTCTTTTTTATATAATATAGTATAGAAGTATAGATACTGAAGTGAAAAACTGTGGACACAAAAAATGAAACAGAGTACTCACTTAATAAAGTAAAATTTTATTGAACTCATTTAGTATTACAAATTGAAGATCACAAAGTAGTCAACGTAATTTGAATCGATTGACAAAATGACAGCAGAAGAAATAACAAAGTCAATGCCGCAGATTAACCGGGAGGGGGCGAGTCAGCTCTGTTAAAGTGAAGGAAGCAACAAAACCAAAACGAGGAAGGAAGAAGAGAGAAATTCAGGGCCATTTTTTATAAGAAAAACTCTGCCATTTTATCAGCATTTGGGAAGATCAGCAGGCGGAGGAAGGAGCTTTTGATTGGGAAGCTTTCCATCCAACACAAGCCATGCCATCTTCAAACCCCAGCTCGTGTGGACTTCCAGGTGACAGTGCATGAACCATACACCTGATCAATAATTAGCAGCCATTCAGATATTGAAATGAATAAACAATAAATATTACTTGCATCCCGTGGCCTTGGGTTCGGTCAAGCACAGTCAACCACACCATATCCACCTAAAACATTATATTTCATTGTTTTACCAACCTGGATTATCCGCCAAGAACCGAATAGCAACCCATCCACCGGCGGGCACGCCAACAGTGTTCCTCTCAATCGGGTCAACAAGATTGAAGTTTTTCAGGTCTGTATTTGGATCATAGTTGCCGAATCCTTGTCCAACGATGAAGAAATTGAATCCATGCAGATGGAGAGGATGGCTCTCAGCCCCAAGAATACTGGTATCCTGCAAGACTAACTCCACACTGGTGTTGAAGGGCAAAACCATAAGTTTTGTCCCGTTTGCCACCATAGTGTTGTTTGGAGGGTTTCCAGTGTAGTTGAACCAGTGGAATGGACTGATTGGAAAATCTGGGCTGTAAACGCCGCTGGATTGGCCCGTGTAATGGGCTTGGAGGAGAGCTGTTGTGGGCTGCACAAACGAAATATTACTGACAGCTGCTGCAAATTTAGTGCCATTCGGGCCCTGACAGGTTCGGTTTTTATCACAAGGGTGTGTTCCCAATCCCACTGTGAAGAAGAACTGTTTATCTACCTTTTGGGGAACATTAGCAGGGAACTGAGGAGTGGCTAAGCTACGCAGCTTTTTAGAGAAATTTGTGGCGAACATAGTGTCATTTAGAGCTGGCAGAATTGGCTTGTAAAGGGGTAGCTTTTTCATTGAGAGGGCAGAATGACGAAGTGGGGCTTGGTATTCTAATATTCCAGCAACAGTGGAGTTGTCGAAAGTGCCTTGACCTGTGACATAGGGCCTAGCAGTCATGAGGAAAGTGGCACCTGGGAACTTTGGTTTAGTCTTAAGAAGAACATTTGTGGTCTGTCCAGGGGTGATCAGAATTGTGTCGGTCTCAAAGGGTTTCACATAAATCGCATCAGCATCAACAACTGTAAGGCTGTGATTTGCGATACTAAAGAAAAGCTCATCATTCAGTGCAGCGTTGATCATGCGGAGGAGGTAAGTCTTTCCAGGCTTTACCTTAAGCTTGAACGTATCTGTAGTCAAGAACATGTATGTATAATTATGACTAAATGTTTGAATCCTTTTTCTAAATATATAAATGGAAAGCTAATCATCTCTGATTACCTTTGGCAGAGCAATTGTACAACGGCCCCGGAAGCCCATTGATGGTGTAGGCGTCGGAGACGTTTGGACCTCCACCTGTCTGTAAAGCTTGGCTGATTATGGCTTCCGTATCTGCATTGAACCATTCTCCTGGAAACCAAGGGTACGTATATGTTAGTTAGGCAAATCATCTCAACTAGTTTTGAGACTACCATTGCGTAAGAATTTTCCGAAAGGTACGTAGTAAGGTGTTTGATGAAATACATATGCAGAAGAATAGCTAGACTATATACCAAATATGATGGGGACTTCCTTGTAGGGTTTCTCAAAAGGATAAGGTACGTTTTTCTTTGGAAGGATGATCAAAGGCCCATAAACAGTCGATCTTAGCCACGAAATATGTGCATGCCAGAAAAGGGTTCCTCGTTGGCCAACCACAGTGAAATTATACACGTAGCTCTGCCCAGTTTGTATGGGGCACTGGGTAATATAGGCTGGCCCATCTGCCCATCCGCTGCGAAGCTGTCTAATGCCATGCCTGTTACATATATATTAATTTTAAGATTAGTTCGTCAACCTTGTTCTCATGAAGTTTCAACTGAAGTGAATGGAAAAACAAGAAAGAAAGCAATAAGCTGTAAGAGTAGTTATTGCATGCATACCAATGGATGGTAATATTGTTGGAAACATGGTTAGTGACTTTTATAAGTAGGCGGTCGCCCTCCCTTGCCACAACGCGAGGTCCAGGAAATTGCCCATTTACGGTGACTATACTTTTGGTGTGACATAATCGTGTAACGTTTTGCATCTTGATCTGAACGATGCAGGATAACGAAATAAACATAGTTAGTTGTACTGAATATTTGTGAAAGTACAACGTAAAGTAGGGATATATAATAATTAAGCATACATTGAAGTGGTAATGCCTGGTGGCGGCCTGCACAGGCTGAGGAAGCAGACACAATGCCATGAACGCGACAAAGAATCCCATGGAAACAAGTAAGTGATGAGAGGCAGTGCCCATTTTCTGTCTTCCTGAGGTGGAATGTGGAAAGGCTTTTAAGGGATTAGGCTATGAGAGGAGCTCTTATCTTTTTTCTTGTGGTACTGCTGGAACAAAGCCACTGTGCTCTTATAGTGGTGTTGAAGGGGTGGGGTGGGTGTTTGGTAATTGGTTAGGTAATGAAAATTGAAATATTTTTAAAGAGGAGGAACATGGAAATTCTTCAAAACGAGCAAAATCACATTACTGTATTTTTCTAGGACCAAACTATAGTTGGAAAACAACTTTAGAGTGCTGTCAAAGACAATCTACTTGTGTTCTGACCCCTTTCATGTTCTCCCTCTCAAATCTTTACTTATGATGTTTCATTTGACAACTGAGCCATGATATCGACCATCCCCTCGCCAGAAGAAGAAATATTGTACTCCTAACTACCGATTTAGCCCAGATTTGTCAATGAACTCATAGATGAAAAAAAGAGTAGGAATCTAGAAGAATATATATATATATTTATATACAGGCGGTCTTCATTTCGGTTTCTTAATTAATCCGCTTTGCTAAGTGATCATACATATGTACAAGTTGATTACTGGATGAAATGGAATTGCTGAATTTGGTCATGAGTTTCATATAGTGATTGAATGAATTTGTTTGTAAAAAGGAGTGAGATTAATATTGGTGAAGCTTCTAAACAGGATATGCTTCATCATAAAGCATACCAACATGTAACCATGAAGAATTTGCTGTAAATGACACAAAATTCAATAAATATACCTATCAATATAAGATTGTCAAATTGTCATGAAGTAGAGGTGAGAGAGGAACAACTGATAAGCTGAAGTTGGTGGCTATGGAGTTGTCACTCTTTTACAAATAAGCTTCCCCTACATTCAAGTAATTAAATTAATAACAAAAATTAACTATATATATATATATATGTATAAAGTAGGTCCATTTGTTTAAAATTTGAGCACTTTCCTCCCAAGCAAGGAAATTGCAATATGTATCAAATGATACCAAGATGCATCATGAATTTCATGCAAAGCAATGCTTCTACAGCTTTAATCATTTCATGTAATTTTTCTCATTAAGTAAACTTCTAGAAAATCTTGTTTTCCACTAATTCAAGAAATTTTAACTCAACACTTTTTCAGATATTATTTATTGTGAAAGCCTTGTTGGCTCATGATTTGGTTTATCAAATTTTCATTTGTTTCCTTTCCAAAAATGATAAGTTTGTAATTGGTAAGTTATTGGGCCGGGCTTTACACGAAATCAATTGAATCACTAACAATCCGCATATATCTGTACTATATGTGAATGTGATATACCCACTCCAATTTATGAATGTGAACATTCAACAATATATGTTACTTCACCAGCTCCATGAGAATTCCAATGATCAAAAAATTTTGAACCACTCAATTTATTTTTGCATCAATCCACACCAACTAATAAAGGCAATGTACACAAACGGGGCAGATCCAAAAAATTGTAGTCATACAAAAACAATAGAGAGGGAAACCGGAAGGACAATCATCTTCCCTTGCTTCCCTTGGTACTTATATCTCCGACCGCCGGCGAGCGCTGTGAGTCCGTTGCACGTGACTTTAGTGATAAATACCAAATCTTTGCCCTGCCAGATCGCATCGCACTTTAGCAACTCCTATCCTTGATTTTTCAAGATCAAACTCCATCCAAATGTTCTGTTGATGGTGATGCCCTATAATGTATGCTTCGATGGCCAACAGGTCGGAGTTCCCAAATGTGAAGCAATGCACTGAATCATTTCCCCTTATCTCATCTGGAACCCGGTACAGCAACCGTTCTCCGGATACTGTTATCTCGGCGCCCCGGAATACTAAACTCACTGGTGGCAATTCGGGTAATCCCGACGAGTTTATGGGTATCAGAAAACACAAGTCAAACGCCCCTTGGAACACGAAATTTGGATCTTCCAGGACCCGTAAAACACTCGCTGTTTGGTTTATAAACTCATTCCTCAATGCAGTGTAAGCCGGCCCGAGAAGGAAGGTAAACTGGGTGCCGGAGTCAACCATGGTTTGACCCGCCCCAGTGTGATCGGGTTCGAATATGGACTTCGGTAGTTGCAACAACTTTTGCGAGACCTTAATGCCCTCAAGTTGGACAGTGTAGGCTACCCTATCAAAGTAAGGCAAAGGGGTGGAAATTTGGATCAAAGGGGTGTAATTCAAGGGCAAAAGCCACGTAAAATTCGAGTCGCCAAACAGCAAAATACCCGAAAAGTCCGAACCCGATATGCAGTAAGAGAATTTCTTGAACCCCATTTGAGAAACAAAAGAAAGAGACCCTCGGTTCATTCCCATCAACCCGGTAGTCTTAGAATCCTCATCCGAATTGCTACTAAAACCCGAATCCATGCACCCAAATATCGTGCCCGGAAAGTGTGAACCCGAAAAGGTAAAATTATCCATAGCCAAATTTCCTTCCGAAGATGAGGCGTCAGCATACGAGAGGATGGCATGGCAGAGATTCTTGGAATCGCATGAAGCGGGTATGGAGAAATCTTGGGTTTGGGTCGTGCACGTAGGCGAAGAGCAAGCGATGGGAGTGTAAGACAATGATCTGGTAGGGTCGAAAACGGGTCTGTCCCTTTGGGTAGTGTTGCATTGCAGCCAGGATAGCTCACTGCCTGTGTCCAGGACCATGGTAACATTCTGCGGCGGCGTGCCTACAGCCAGCGAAACTGTGAGAGTGACATTGTGAGTGAAGGGCAGCTTGCTTGGAGGTGATTGAATTTCTTGGGTTTTCAGTGGCAAGACTAGAACATTAGTCGCATTTGATTTAGATACTAGCAATGGTCCTGCTAATGAAAAGAAAAAGCGCATTTGGAGTGTTACAAAGAAGGCAGAGACACAGAATAGAGAGTGGATGTTCATGATTTGAATTGGAATGAAACCTTAAGAGAATTTGTGTCGAATTTTAAGGGATCGTGTCGAAGAAGATGATCAGAAAAGATGAGTGGAATTATCAGTGAGATATGTTGTGAGTTTATGGGACAGAGGGGTTTGAGGAATCTTCAGCTTTTGTGAACCAAAGAAAAGAGATCAAAGACGGGACA
The DNA here is from genome assembly GCF_026168435.1 of Sesamum indicum. NCBI lineage: Eukaryota > Viridiplantae > Streptophyta > Magnoliopsida > Lamiales > Pedaliaceae > Sesamum > Sesamum indicum. The sequence continues at coordinate 15,945,480 of NC_142667.1, forward strand.
GCACGGGAGGCCATGATGACAAACAGGACGACACCGTCTTGGCGGCTTCTAAGGTTGAAAACGCCAAGTTACCTACCATTAATCTTGGTCGGTCGGTTGTTTGTTTATTATCCGCTCATTACAACATTCAACTCAACTTCGTCAAATTTAAACTTCCAACGCAGTTAATTAAGCTCTTAATCATTATTTAATTAAAATGTGAACATTAAGCTTCTTAAACTATATTTATTTCCGAGTTGTAGCTCCTTTATTCAGAAAGGAAGAATCTTTCTTGTGACTGTGATCAGAACCAATGAAGTTGCCCAATTGTTTATTAGTTTTTAATTGTCCACACCAGATATTTTTTATAGTTCCGTAGTAGGCTTTGATGAGGTAGGTAGGAATTCAAGGCAGGGATTAGTAGTAGCAGTGGGAGCATTAAGTGCTTCTCAAGACAATAAATGTCGGGCGACGAAGATTATCTAATATCACCTGTCAGTTAGGTAGAAGGCTGGAAATATAGCTAACATATATACCAACTTAGAAGGAAATTTACAAATCAATGCAACTAATAAATCTGTCCCTGATGGTAGAGAGGACCCTTTATCCGGAAGTTGATCATATTCCTGTCTGTTTTGTAATTTTTTGTCGTTGCCTAGACATAACGGTAGGAAAAAGGCCAAAGAGAGATGTTAGATGAAAAAGAAGAAGAAAAAGTACTTTTACAACCCAATAAAGTGAAAAAGGAGAGGGAATGATCTGTTGAAACTGCAGGCTATGATTTTCATTTATTTACCAGAAACAGGGCTTTATACTTTATAGTGAACGGAAATTGACTGCAAAATGGGGCAGAAACCAGTTCACCAGAAGAATATGCTACCCTAGGTGACTTTATTTGATGCTCAACTCCTCAGCTTAAGTGCACGTGTGAGCACATGCTTTGTTGAATACGGGAATGGCAAAGAATTGGCAGTGGGGTCAATCAGGTCAGGGGAATCGAGCCTCGGCCCCAGTTCTTGTTGTCGGAGAAAAAGAATGGGTTCAATGTTTTCAAAAATCCTATGTTGCTGTCTAACAATTGTTAGATAATGCTGCCTTAGATTTGTTCGTAATCATACATTAGTCAACATCACATTATCTCACAACAGCTCTTTCCTTGATTTTTCGCATGAGCAAGTTTGGTAGAGATATATGACAACCGCAGACTCATGAAGAGTTTGTTTTCATTATTTTGGTCATTTCTTCTCCTAACAAATTGATCTTTACCTGAATTCTGTCTGACTCTACCGAACAACAGCGCCCTGACCCTGAGCCTAAGAGTTTCAGATTCTATATGGATGACTTCTACAAAGTACAAGAACCATTTGCTACAACCAAGAGTCTGCTATTTGTCAGCGATCCTTGTGATTGCTGAATACGTGCCAACAATGGCACAAATAACTCCCACAGTCATGATTAAGTAGCAACCTGTAATCTGACAATGAGAAAGTTTTAATCAGGTAAATTACTAACATTTGGATGTCAGTTCAGGGCAAAGACAACATAAAAAAATGAAAAGGATAGAAAGAAAATGTACCTGAACTTTTGTTAGTCTCCCTTTGTCTATTCTCATGTAGCAAGCACATGGTAAGATTACAGACTGTTTGTTGAGCAACAGGGGTGTTAGCACAACATTAAAGTTGAACATAGGCATTTAAGGAAAAAGTACTAGATAACTCACCACTAGCATGACAAGTAAGGATCCAATTAGGGCCATCAAGGATCCTGTAAATTCAGTTTTCAATGGTTTTGGTCAGCCCAGAAGGGGTCGTGTAATGGTTGCAGTTGAAAACAGATCATATCCAGTGGAGGTGCTTACCGAAGTATGGAACTGCCAAAGCCACAACCAATGTTGAAACCACGAGACACGTCCTGACGAGTACAGACATAGTGTGAGATCTAAGCTGAGCCGCAGGCAAAAGTTCTTCTATGCCCAATGCGACAGGGGTGATTGACAAACCAAACTTTGTCAGAGGGGCTAGAACCTGAAAACATGGTTCGTACACAGTTGCTATGCTGCACTTTAAAACTTGGTGTGCAGAAAGTGGAATTCTCGCAGTTTCTCTATAAACATGTATCGAGAAAAGCAAGCCTTTCTTACCACAGACCATCCAGCAATATCTGAAGCGACAAAGTTTGTGGGTAGATTTAAAGTGAACTGGGGGTTTGTGGCTTCACCAAACATCAAAAACCCACACACTGCTACGCCAGCATACAGTAAAGCGGCAACTAGAAAGCTGCATTATTATTTGGATGTCAAAAGAAAATTCTGTTCATGAAACTTTTCAAGGGAAAAAATGCTTATTTCGTCAGCTTGAATGACAAGAAGTCTGTAGTCGAAACATTCTTGAAAACAAGCATTCAAGTTTCTGAAAGATTGGTATAGAATGAAACTTGTCAAGGTCAGCAGTTACCTGATAACTAGAACTGAAGGAAATCGGGAGGGCTCCTTCATGGAGGAATAGATGTTTGGAAAGACTGAATGGCTACCGTAGCAGAAGCTGTATATACCAATTGTAATTGGTAATTTTGTATAGTCCAATGCTTTTCCACTAGGATGGAATCCAACGTCAGTAGCCACGCCAACCCACAACAAGCAGAGCACGACAAGAGCCAAAGTCACCACTCCACCAGCTGGAAAATGAAAAATAGATCATAAAGATAAAATCAGGGAGTTCCGATATTTTGAAAAGTCAATCCTAGAAGGTAAAGAAAAACTAATCATGGACCTGAAATGAATGAAAGCAAACTGAGATTTCTGAGCCAAACTGTAGGAAGAATAACAAGTGTGGAAGCAATGGCACAGACTTGATACGAGTCGAGATGAATTCCAGCAACATCCATTTGGACATTTGGAAAAGAGGCAGCCAGGTTATCACTCATCATGATCAAGAATTCCACACATGAAGACTGCAATGAATAACTTTTGGGTTTCAGCTAGTACAGCAGTGGAAAAAGAGAACTTCAAATAAGCCAGTATCAGATTAGAAGTTTACATACATATAGTTCCACATACAGGATGGCCTGCAGTTATCCAAATTCAATTTGTTAGCGGCGAGATAGTCATCTCCATTAACGAAACATACTACTCAATGCTTAGATATACTTACGGCAATACATATTCGACCACGTAAGCCAAAAGCAGCCTGACCAATATCTGGATAAGTCTGGAGATGCGGGGAGCTCTCCAAACATCTCTTCAATAAGATCCCAGTGTAGCAGGTTATGGTTCCCAAGGTACAGAGAATCAGGATACTGAACCAACCCCCTTCTTTCAGGGCATAAGGGGTTGATAGGATTCCAATGCCACATAGAGCATTTATGGCTGCATTCACAGATGATGATGATTTGAACATGCACCGTTGAAATGTTAAGTCATATAATTTATATGTAGACCCATCATGGAAAACAAAGTTCAGCATAGAAGAAATCAAGTCTGATGCTTGAAGAACAAAGCAGGGTTGCAGTCACATTAGCAATATTATAGTATTTTTATGAAATTTAGGCCTCTAAACATAATTACGTTGCAAGTAAAACTATAAAAATGCATTGATGAACCATGGCCAAGATTCATGATGGTATATGCAAATTACCGTTCAGAAGTGACTGGGTGTACGAACACTGGTCGGTTGGTGGCAGTTCACTTACAGAATGCGTCAGTTCACAAATTGTTGATTCCTTTACAGGAATTGGTGAGGGAAAATCTGTGTCTACGCTTGTTGATGATACGAGGGGCTTAAATAGAGAAGATTCAGTGTCCAATGTCTGCGATCTTTTGTCTGCTGAAGCCAAGAAAGAGTTGTCTTTTAAATAGCTGATTGATGGAGGTGTCATGCTTGTATACATGTCCATTGACCGCCTTCATAATTCAGTAGAAGAGTTATCAGTTCATCTGTTAGCATACAGAAAACATCACCACTAATCATGTCCTCATCCTCTTCTAAGTCGTTTATTTTCCAGATGAACTTATCAAACAGTTACGGAACTTATAGGCGAGAAACGAGGTTTTTCGACATACATGCATGCAAATATCATTCAGTTGATGAAACACATTACTATAATCTGAGTGGATGAGGAATGAAGCAACAAAAACAATTCCAAACATTGAAAGACTCAAAAATAGTGCAATGCAGTATGTATACCTGTAACTTTGAGGCCAAAAGGTAGAAGCATCGTGATCAAGGCAATCAGAAGAAAGGCCTCCTCGGCAGGGGCCTGTAATATCAGACTCAGTATCGTACTCTAGATCATGGCAAACCCTTTCAGCCTCGTTCTCTTCATCATCCGTTTCAATTTCAATCGCGCGGTCCGGTCCCAATTCTTTTTCCAGCTGCTGCATCACTCTATATATGATGTCCCAATAAAAACAGTTGATTAAACAAATGTATGAAATGTTATGTTCCAGGCCTCTTTCAGCTTTCTGTTTCTAACAAGAACATGGGAAAATACCTCAGACGTAGGAAGAGGAAGATTTGGTTTTTTTGTTGGAAGAGAAAGAAAAGGTTGGGCTCGGTGTTGAGATACAAAATATGATGAATGAATTCTTCAAATTTTCAGACGGATGACAATCAATTTGTGTTGCTTGTTTTCTCCAAGGAGACAAGACCAGAGTTCCAGATCAACGCTAACAAGGACAAAACAAGAACTAGATCCTTGAAGATGCACCAACGAACGGGCTGCTATTTCTACGCTTCACCACCCAACTCGGGGTGAAGTGAACTACTTATATTCGAGATAGTATTTTATCCCTGGACATCTTTAACTACTCCTAAATCAATTTCCTTTAAGTTTTACAACTCTGAATGTTCTAGTTTTCTACTCTAAATTCAATTCCTCGCAATCAATTATATGATAAGCACAAATTTATTTAGAAGGTAATTAGATTAGATTGAATCCAACCATATTTAAAATGGAATTGCAAAATTTGCGGAAGTCTATTTAATTGAGATTATTCAGCTTGATTAATTCTAGTTTATCCATACCACATATATGGAACATTACAAAAGAGTAGTAGTTACCAGGACCACAATATTTATTAATATTTCTTTCCATAATATAATGTTGCTCTATGATTAGTCTCAATTATAAATGTTACATAACATGAAATCATCAGAATTAAGCAAATTATCAGAACCCGGTCAACACCTTATCGTGAATATTGCGATTACTAGCAAGGTGACTTTCCCTATTTTTTTATTTATAGATCAATCGATATATATTTAAATTCAAAAATTTGAGTTAATATATTAATAATTTTATCAAATTCCAAACGAACAAATAAGTTTTAAAAAAAAAAGAAAATAAGAAACTATTATAAAAAATTAACATATACCCACTCAAAAGCAACAAAGAAAATTAAGTCGCATTTCAGAAGTTTAGGACAAACTTGAGAGTAAACTTTGTCCACATATGATGATATATGCTTAATTACTGAATCTTTACAAGTACACAAACATATACACAAATTTCATGTCTATTTGTCAATTTGGTTGAGCTTGCCAAGACCGTTGCACCGGGCACATACGATTTGAAGCTCATCTTTCCTTGCCGCATTTGCCCTCAAGGTCGACCCTGATTTCCTCACAAATCCTGCTCCATCACATTCTGGGCACCTGAACAACCACATACACGTTTGCTGTTATTACAAATTATGTCATGTATTTATACTGGGAAAAAAGGAGCAAGAGTTAGTTAGAGAGCAGAGATTTTTCTAACAGGTCTTTGCGAGAGAACAGGGCTGGAAAAGCAGTTCCAAGCAAGGCCACTGTGCATGCGCCCACGAGTAGATAGGTGGTTCCGTCGGCTGAAACATCTCCAGCGGCGGCAACCACCGTCAGCTGCTTTCTGTCATTAGTTTTCTGCCGCTGTGAAAACTTTGAACCCAAGAATGTGGTGGCGCTGCAGAGAGATGGAGCCGGTTTCTTGATTGAATTCGTAGAGAACAGCGCTTGCATTTGAACAATGGACGCCATCTCAGTCTGTTGTGTGGCTATTTGTTTGGTTTTTTGAGCATGAAAAGATAGAGATTTTATAGCAGCAATCACAGATTTTTGCAGAGGGAAAGTGGATAAGGCAGGGACACATCCGCGCCCTGGAATTCTTGTAAGTTTTATTACTGGATAAAAAGGTCCCACTTTGATGACTTTGTCAACTCTCAGTTTTCACTGATTTTCCAGTCAAATTATCTGCAATTCCCCAAATCCCACGTTTTCAGTTATCCATTTCTTCAAAATTGCAATTGAAAGATCATGTTGGGTTGTGGGATGTGGACTTGAAATTTTGAACTACAAGTTCATAATTACGAGGCAACATTGGATTTCTCAGTATCACAAGTTAACATCAATAATCAACTTCAAATTCCTATGGATTTCTTTAAAGTTTTAGTTGAAAAATCGAAAACTAATGACTTTTGGGGAGTGTTTTCGGTGATTACTAAATATTACTTTTCAACTTTAGACTTTAAAAAGATATTTTTTTGATATTTCTGAAATATCAACTTCTACTTTTGAAATTGCTAAAATAATATTTTTAGGCCAACGACTGGAAATACATTGGGGTGCTTATAGTTCCTTTGGCTTTTTTATAAATAAATCTAACTACAGTTTTTACTATTTTACCCTTATGATGTTAATTTTAATTCAACTTTAAAGTTTAAATCAAAATTTTAAATAATTTGAATAATTTAACAATAATTAAAATTACACTTTCACATATTTAATCTTTCAGAATATTTATATTTCATTTGCTATATTATTGAATTACATTATTTCTACATCATTAAAAAAATATGAACTAAAACTGTGATTAATTAATAAAATCATATTTTTTTGCAGTCATGCAAATTTAATTATTGTGCATGAATCAACAATTATATTATTTTGTTAGAGCATTGTTCAATTAAATATTCAATTTTTATATTAATATTTTTAAAAAAAATCAAACATTTATTAGTTTTTGTGAAAAAGAAATTATTATTGACAAACAAAAAATACAAATACAAGCATGTATCTTTTTGACATATGTGGACGAAATAGTCCCTATCAATTAAATTTATTTTATAAGTAATTCTTTTTCAAACCATTCAATTTAACTTTTATCTATTTTTATAAATTTTTATTATGGTACGAATTTCAACTTTTCAGATTCATGAATATCCTAAGGCACATGAAAATTATTCAAATGCTTTATCAAGACAGATTGAAAATCAAGAATAAATTATATGGGTGTATTAGTTGGAAGAGCTTATTAATTTGATAAAGCCCATGGAAGCCCATCTGTGATATATGGCCCAATAAATTCATGGAAAAGGCCTGCTGTGTATCTCGCAAAGCCCATGGAAATAGACTGGCGAGCCCACTCCGCTTTTGGTTCCTGACTTGGCTGCTGGTCTTGTAAAACTTTTACGCGGTACTACTTTGAGAAGAGAAGATTGTGGTTGTGTTCAATGTGTTCTCGATTCCTCGAGTGAATTCCAGAAACCCCTCCTCACCTCACCCGGACGTATAAATATGCTGTATCTCTGCTAGTTTCTTCTTTTATAGTTTCTAGCTATTGGAAAGATAATTCTCGCGCTTTATTTCATATCTATATTTAGACGGTAAACTTTGCAGTCTCTTGATTTGTGAAAAATGGCAAGGGAGGGTCCAAATTGGGATGGCTTGCTTAAGTGGAGTCTCTCCCACTCAGATGGTACTAATTCTTCTCGTAATTTAAGGTACAGTACGTATTTAATTCATATATATATATATATATGTATATATGTTTGTCGATTTTTTGGTAAATATGTTGAAGGATTGTTTTCGTAATGTTGTGTAAAAGTTTATGTCTTTGTTTTGAATGTTTTTTGATGGGTTGGTGTAAAAATATCGATTTGTGGAATCGTGATTGGTTCTTAAACTGTGACATTAAAATGAGATTGATGTGGTGTCAATCGAAGCTATGCCCTTTTGCTGTTTTTGGGCTTGTGAAATACTTAATTATTTCAAGAGAGAAGAAATCATGGATTTTGCTTATTCTTTTGGTATAGTGAGGAGGATAGAAGATGGTTCATGGAGGCAATGCAAGCGCAGACAGTTGATGTTATTAAACGAATGAAAGAGATAACGCTTGTTATGCAGACCCCAGAGCAGGTTTTGGAGTCTCAGGGGGTAACTCCGCAAGATATTGAAGGTATTCATGTATGAGCATTTTAGTGTCAGCCATGCTCTGGGAAACTTGAATTTTTGTTTCTACATGAAGGTTGCATTCTTAGTTTATCCTTTTTCTGCTTGCAGATATGTTGGATGAGCTACAAGAACATGTGGAGTCTATTGATATGGCCAATGGTTAGTTCTTAGTTCTACTTTCTTTTTATAGATTATTTGATGCGCGTAATTGGAAGAATAATGACAAACTATGTGAATGATTTCCTTCCTTAAAGAATGCAATGTTAATTATCTTTCTCAAAGAAGTACTTATGCTTGGATAATCATTGTTTCCCTTACGTTGATCTCGTACCATATTTAGTAATGGTTCCATATTGGCTAGTGGTTATGATCCGTGCCATACTTATAACAGTGTAGTTTTGTTTTGTACCCAGATCTTCATTCTATTGGTGGCCTGGTTCCTCTCCTTGGCTACCTGAAGAATCCCCATGCTAACATCAGGGCAAAAGCTGCGGAGGTTGTTAGCACAATTGTCCAGAACAATCCCAAAAGTCAACAGTTGGTCATGGAAGCTAATGGTCTAGAACCCCTTTTGTCAAATTTTACATCAGATCCTGATGTTATTGTTCGTACGAAAGCACTTGGTGCAATCTCATGTAAGTCTCCTCTAGGCAATGCATTGTCCACTCAAGTGATGAAGAAACAGCTGGTGTTCTGATGTTTTATTTGGGTTTGTTTATTCTCAGCCCTCATCAGGCATAATAAGCCTGCAGTTGCTGCATTTCGCTTGGCAAATGGTTATGCTGCTTTAAGAGACGCGTTGAGTTCTGAGAGTGCGAGATTTCAGAGGTAACTATTTGAGTTTTTTAAAAATATAAATATGATCCCTAACAACCTATGATTTCTATAACATGTTTTCCAAAGCATTCTCCGGCTTTTGATGGGAAATAAATAATTTTTATAGCTTTTCTGCTCCAATTTCTTGCATTAAAGAGATGTAGAAACTTAGCCAAACCTCAAATTGAAACTAAAGAGGCTTCTTGCTGTGACCATTCCAAGCTAGCTAATCTTATATCCTATTAAATGATGCAAATTGTGTTAATTTGCAGGAAAGCCCTTAACTTGATCCATTATTTACTTCATGAGAATCAGGCAGACTGTGGTGTTGTAACTGAGCTTGGATTTCCTCGCATTTTCATGCACCTTGCGTCAAGCGAGGATGCTGATGTACGTGAAGCTGCACTTAGGGGCCTTCTTGAGCTAGCTCGAGACAAGTCAGGCAAGGCTGATAGTAGTACAATTGAAGAAGATGATAAGATGAAGCAGATTCTACAAGAAAGGATTAAAGGGATAAGTGAGATGTCTGCTGAAGATCTGGGGGCTGCCAGAGAGGAAAGGCAACTTGTGGACTCCCTTTGGAACGTCTGCTACAATGAACCATCTGCACTTCGTGAGAATGGGCTTCTTGTTCTCCCCGGAGAAGATGCACCTCCACCAGATGTTGCGAGCCAGCATTTTGAGCCACCTCTGAGAGCTTGGGGTGCAAATAGAAATCCCAACACTAAACCAGGTAATGAAAAGAAGGAAAAACAATTATTAATAGGTCCAGCAGCCCCTGCTGGTGATGCATCCTAATGCTGTTGTAGGATTGGAGCAGCATCATACCCTATTATCATGGTGTTCTTGTTTCTGTTAAAAATCGTTGCTGTGGTCTGTACTATTATCAAGATTTCATAGGTCAACAATAGCTTATTCGATTCTTCTTTCCCACATGCAAAATATATGCTGTGTTTCCTATGCGGTTATCATGTCTATATATGAATAACTCGTGTTTTGAGCAAATTCATGTTATGTTGGATCCTACCATGTTTAATCACATGGTCCGTATTAGGTGCAAAAAGCATTGGTCTATGTCGAGGTTACTTACCAAAAATTGACCTGAGAGTGGAGCATCACAGATCCCCGTCGGATTCTTCACCTTATATTTACTTTTGGATGGTTTCTTGAAGTGACAAGCAAGAAACAGGCTGATATGCAAAGCATAGTAGACAAGGGGTGTTTGCAAACGCTTATTAACTTATTTTTGAAAAGAGTGTTTTTGTTTTTAAATTATTTAAAATTCAAACTAAAAGTGACAGCTTCTCGTCAATTTTTGTAACTTATTAGTAAAATTGTACTTATTAGTAAAATTGTAAATATTAAACTGTTTTTTCAAACACTTTAACTTAAAAAATGTTTCACTCTTAATATTTGTTTTTGGACACTGCACTTTTTATTACTCCTTACTTTACAACTTTCTTTTACAATTTATTCAGACCACAAAAATAAAAGTTATTCCAAATACTTTTTTTTAGGTCGACAGGTTTACCGTCCACAAGCTCTTATTACGCAACTTATGCTACAACAAACTGGTACGATGCTAGTTACATGACTGTTTCAATCATATTTCCTCGTTCCCAGACACAAAAACTCCATAACATTCTGGATGGCTGTTGAAGCTGCACTCATATTGCGCTCTCTCTCTCTCTCTCTCTTCATAACATTCTGGATGGCTGTTGAAGCTGCACTCATATTGCTCTCTCTCTCTCTCTCTCTCTCTTACCAAACTCTGAACAAGGGATGATTAAAGATCTTTCTCATTGTGGAGGGCGAGCTCTGCACTTGTGAAGGCTGGAAGAATCATCAAAGGCGTAGCTATAAGCCTTTGGACAAATCGCCTTATGAGCAAAGATTGCAGGCTTGCAAGCTTTCGGATTCGAGTACTTTCCAGTGCAGCAATATTTTGCTGACTGCATTGCCAAACAGGCGCTCTTGCAACCGACCACCTTTCCTTTTACCCTTACCTCCAGCGCTGATGGGCAACACATGTTCAAATCAACCTCACACCATGGTATGCCACAGCCAACTCCCCCACCAACAGGTTTCATCGAGACGGGCAAATTGAAGCCATCAACCAAACTTACATCATAAAAGTGCAGTGGCGAAGTTGATGTGCCTAACGTCATCTCCACCACTGTGGCTGGTGGCTTACCACTCAATCCATGGCAGTGAAATAGGCCGGGACAGTCTCCGGTGGCACACGAGCCTTCCCATCTGCATTGAAATCGCACTTCTGCCTGCGCCACATCCTGCAGGACCAATTCTCAGGCACATCAACAACAACTTCTTGGCCGCTGTTTAGGAGGAATCCTCCATCTTTAGGAGTCTGCTGACCCGCACCACCTAGGATTCCTAGCAAGATGCTCTTATTACAATTGTTTGCTATCATTAGTTGATGTTCTTTGCCATCTGCATGAAATATGTTCTGGAAACGTCAAGATTTTGATCTACGAATGTACGGTACAATGGGAATCAAGATTGAGCAGAAAAAAAAAAAGAAAAAAAAAATTATGTACTTGTGCTGGAGAGAGAGAGGAGCATGCAGGTCATGACGGAAACTACATAGGGAAAATAGGCATGTTTTAATTTCAAGCATCAATATATAGTAAAGAGAATGATAAGCAAACAGGTAGAAATATATTGCGCTTCTGCTGCATGGCGTGGAACATATATATACTACGAATCCTAATCTATAGTAAAAACCTTCTCTGCAGGCTATTCAGAGTACTTAGCGCGGCTCATGATCAGCACCGTTTTAGATACGTTTATCTTCTTCTTTTTCGATCTTTTCTTGCCTTTTCTTTCACTCGCACAAGAGACCTGTATACATGCCTCTAACTGAGGAAAGTATTTCATCTCTTTCTCTGTACTGGATATTCATTCTTGGAGATATCCACTAATTGCCATGGTTCACTGATTGAATTACTCCAACAAAGCCAAGGTTTCTCCCTTTGTTTTCTTCTGGTTTAAACCAGTCCTAAATTTAGTTCACTAGTCTCGTCTCTGTCAAAATACTAAAGCAATATTCAGGATCAAGATGCCATATCAGCCTAAGTATTGAAGATCATGTTATTGTCTGGCATTATTTGATTAATATAGGGCTGTTAACAAGTTGAGTTCAGACAAAATAGAGATGGTTTATTGAATCTGTTGTGCCCATTTCTTGGGTCAAGGTACTTTTGAGTGTAGATAAGTGATTGCTAATCACTAGGAGCAAGTCCCGCGCGCCTTGAATCTCTCTGCCGCAATGTCTACAACATAGAACGTCATCTGATACTTAAAACAGGTAAGTCTAAAAAGGTAAGTAAAGGTAGTAAAAAATGGTAAGGTAGGTTGAGTTGTACCTGTTGCATGGAGGGCGAGTATATATAGGTTATCCCAATTGTATGATTTTACATGAATTATGTATGCCAAAGTGATCAGATGAGTATATTGAGTCCATACATATTAGGATTCTGAATGTACCAGACTCGTGTTGTGAAGATTCGAAACTAAATAAACGAATTTGTAATTTATTTAAAAATTATAAATATATTGGGGTAGTTTTTGATACGCCTTCATAAGATACCCAACATTAGAATTTTTTTTTCTTTTTGTTGAAATTTTTGTTCTTTTACAAGTAACTGGTATATTTAAATCTATAATTAGGAACCACCAAATTAAGATCTTAGAAGGATCTGGATTTGAAATTTCTTGCCCTAGTGGTTTAATTTCGATTTTAGAATATGTTAAAGTGAATATTGAGATAATTACATGAAAATAAGGAGGTACAAAGTACTGGCGCACCTCTCAAAAAGCAAAATAATACTGGCCCAGATTACCATATATTGGGCTTAAGACATGGCATTAGGACTAATCTAGGGCTGGAACGAGGCCGAGTTTGGCCCAAATTTTGTGAACCTTTATGGCCCATTTGATTTTTTTGAATCAGTAAGGACAAGTGTCTTAAGAAATGAAATTCGAAAAAGAACGATCAGGAAAAAGGGGGCAAATTTCGATTCCCTCTGCCAGCAATTCGCGTTTTTGCTCTCTTGAATCTTGATATCAACGCAGAAGAGAGAGGGGAAAGATCAAGCAATATGATGAGGCTCGCAGCTAAACTTTCGAGGGACTTGAAAAATACAATCGGCCCCTCGTTTTCACTTGTTAAACCACCACTTTGGCCACTACCAGAGGCGGTGGCTCCGCCGCCAATCAGACAATTTTCTGCAGACAGCAGCACTTTCACCCCCAACCCAGTTGCTCTTGAAATGATAAAATACGCTACCTCTCTTGCCCGTGGCCAAAGAACAGGTCCCGCACCGCATAAGTTGTTTATCTACAAAGTCTTCATTTTCTTGAAGTGTTTGAGTTCTTGTCTGGGCTCCTTCACCTCTCATTTTTCCTTTTAGTTTAACGATTAAAATTATGCTTTGATGGTTTTAGTAACGAATGTTCTGTGTAAATGCGCCATTTCAGAAGAATCATATGCGAGAGGACTGTTGGTATTGGAACAGTGCGAGTCTACTCAGCCTGATGATAATTCTAAGGGTTTGGTTGAACTTGCTCGTTCTACCTTGTTGTTTGAAAGGTTCTTCTGCTGGAGTCACTCCATCACTGTTTCTTTATGTTTGTTGAATTGATTTTGTTTCTTAATTTACCTTTTTTGATCATGGAGATGTACGTCTTAATTCTTTGAATGCAATCTTCATTTTTAATATTCTTTTAGAGGGTCCCATGAGGCAGCTATTGAGAGACTTCGGAAAATTCAAGATTTAAGTGTGTCTTCCATTGCTATTAAAGGTAATAAAATTACTATACTTGTTTGCCCCCACAGAATCGAGGGCAATTACCATGTCAGTGAGAGTAGTGTTTTTTGTAGTGATTTTGTGTTTTAAGTAATGGGTTTTGTGCTGGCTTCTACAGTTGCTGCTTCGGAAGCTTTAGTGGGAATTTACCTAGAACATTATCAAGTAAGCTGTTGTAAACTTGAACACCTCACAAATATTACTTTAGCTTTAGGTACTACTCTTTTAAAAAAAAATGATTGATTTTTCTGTAATAAATCTTTGTAAGTGGAATCCTGATGTTGATTGACTTTATTAGGAGGATGCTGCATCAGCGGTTGCAGATTTCGCATTGCAACTACTAGGAACAATCAGAATGGAATTAGGTAATGGGGGTGGCTTTGAAGTTCTGGAGGCCCGCGTTAAAGCAGTAAAAGGTCTGATTGAGCTCATATGTGGTAACCTTGACACAGGTATGGATCATAGATAGACTAGCGCAGTAGCGCTTTTGTAGGTTATGTTTGGTTTTCTTCATGTGTTTGATATTTGTTTCTTCTCTGCAGCACAGTCAATCTTTGAGGGAGTTCAGGGAGAGCGATTTTTCATTGGTAAGGTTTTACTTAATGTGAGACATCATGTACAGCATTGTCTTTCGATTTATTAATGCTGTGATATGCAGGCAATGCTGCCCTGTCTTACGCGGAATTCCTTCATGGCATGCGGAAGTTTTCCACTGCAAAGGAGTTATACCAGAAAGCAATTCAGGCAGTGTCTGAGATTAAAGATTTGGGTGACCCAAACAACCTTGGAGCTTGTAACATGACTTCGGAGGAAGTTGCAATTGCAGCTGCTTGTGCTTTGGGACAGCTTGAGGCTCATATGGGGTAATCAAGATTATCATGACTTGCGATCAGTATCTTGTCTGGTCCTGATCCTCATGCCTTAACTTAAGCTTCCCTTCTGTAGGAACTTTAGTGATGCAGAGGAGATCCTGACAGCAGCATTGAAGAAAATGGAAGAGCACTTTGGTATGCTATTTTCATGGTAATCCTGAATGAGAGCATAGGCATGTATGAAAGTTATTGGCATTATGGTGGCTTTACTGATATATGTAGGCTCACATCATCCCAAGGTTGGTGTCATTTTGACCTGCATAGCCCTCATGTATCGATTAAAAGCAACGGCGGAGCGCTCAAGTTCCCTTTTGATTCAAGAGGTGCTGGTTTACTTAAATTGTCAATATCTCAGTTATATTCACCACCTTTTTTCATGGCCATTCCACTGAGTAACTAGAACATAGGTCACAATTTGATAGGAGTGATACTTTGTGTAGAATCTTGAGTTAAATGCTCATTCAAACTTCTTGAAGACTTGTTCAGTTAGCTGGGGCTTTGATTTAATATAGAATTATAAAAAACATCTTGTGGAAAATGTAGTTTTTGTTTGGACGTCCACTTGAATGTTCTGAACAAGGTTTCAGGTCTTCTTCATTTTTCCCCTCACTGATTTTCCCTGGCAGTTTGGTCATTTGAGGTGTCAAAATCCTACCTGATTTGACATATATTTAGTTGTGTTATATTCATTATAGAACTTCGTGCTCTGTCAATATTTTCTTATATTGTGTACAGGGCCTTTTCAGAAAGGCAGTTGAACTGCTTAAAGCTCCACCTTTGGAGATTGATGGTAAAAAATTATATCTGATCTTTTCAGGTTTCCGGTATATGAAAGCTTAGTTAACTATATTGAGGTCATTTCTTTTGATTGTGTAGGTGCGAGTGAAAATGTTTACAGGAAAGATATAATTGCACTTGCGAGAGGTATGCCTTGGCATCTGAGTAATTTTACTTCTGCAGTATAATTGTAAAACACGACCACCTATGCTTCTAAGCCGTAGGCCCAGGGGGCACTGGCCTCTTGCTGTGTTTGGCTCTTGGGTTTAACAAAGCATGTGTCGTCTGTTTGCGGGTGGGGGGTGGGAGCATGGGGGATAGGCAGATGATGGTCTTTGCAAGCAATCTAAAACCTTAGTTGTAGTACATATCCATATGTGGTATTTTGTGGTTCTGCCAATTACTGACGTTGCATACTTATATTTATGGATTGATGCTTTCGGATGTTTCAAGGTGGGTACGCAGAAGCACTTCGTGTACAACAGTCCAGAAAAGCAGAAGGGGAAAGATTGAAACAGTGGGCCGAAACTACTTGGGGAAACTGTTGGATGTCGCTGGGGGAAGCACTAGAATTGTCTGAGTCTTCCCCTAAGGTGCCTGTCATAGATACTCGAATATGCAGGGTTGTGTAATTTCCAGTGTAATACATAATTTTATAATTAGTATAGTGCCTCTAGTAGCAAAGCTAGAGTCTGTGTAACATAAGCTAATCCCACAATTGTAACATTTTGCATCATCTCAGCCCTGATAAATTTCTTTTTCTGGATGGTACGTGTGAGAGCAGAAGACCTTGGTTTTGAGCTTTACTGCAGCCTAAACTGGAAAGCAATTGGTGAATGTTCATTGAGGAAGAATGCAAAAATACATTCCCAGTTAGCATCTGTGGTGCAATCTACTACCTTTCTGTAATAAGATAATAGGATTCTGAAGTCGAAGATGGATTATGGTTGATGGATTAATGTTGTCAACTCTTCAATTTACATCACAGAGTACTGCATTTCTCAAACTCAGCATGGAGAGAAATTTTCGCATGACCTTCTACATATGTCAGATAGACAGTGCTGCTCCTATTTAACACAATGAACGTGCATTTGATTTCAGTTTTTAACACCTGACGAACGTGGGGAAAAAATAATAAAATAAAACCTCCATTTCTTACTGCTGTTCATGGCTTGAATTTTCAAAGAGGAAGATCAAGCCATTTCCCGATGTCCACCCGGATTATGATTATCGACTCCCCGAAGTATGTCCTGCTGTTCATGGCTGTTCTTCAGGCCAACCCACCTTAAGTTTCTAGTGAATGTTAATATTTCTTTCAAACAGTTTTGATTAAAATAAAAAAAAACTAAAACAGTCATGCATATAATCAGGAAAAAACGTCAATCGAACAAGGAGCATCAAAAGAGAAAAAGAAAGAAAAACAAAACACATACTCATGCTGCAGGAAACTGTGCAGCTTGAATCTTGAAACGGGCGCGTCCGCCATGATGGAGAATTAAGAAGCTGTGGCAGGTTAGTGAACTGATGGCCGAAGCTCTAAAAGAAAGGAAAAGAAAAGAAATGAAAAATGCCTGTGGAGTTGGCATTTTCAATGGTGGCCAGCAATTAATTTCTTGAAGGAAATGCAAACTAAACTGCTCGACGTGGCGCTCTCACTGCTCCACGTCCTATATTATTTTACTCAATTTTCTCTTTCTTTGTTTTTTGGTTTGATGGCAACATTGCAGTTGGAAGTAATTTGAGAGTGTGCTACTACATACGCACTGACTGACAAACTCATAATCTAAAGTTCTCCTGTCCACCTAATCGCATTGTGTTTCTTTCTTTTTTCTTTTTCTTTTTGTTCTCTCCTTTTCTTTTCTTCTATACACATATGTATTAGTTGGAATTGGTCTTCATATTATTTATATCCCCCAGTGCCCACACTCACAATTTACATACGCAAGTTACTTAATTTGTCATACAGATGCTGCATATATATCTACTATTGATGATTCCACAAAGTCGTGTTACATGAGACCGGAAATTATCAATATTTTAAGTGTCACATGAAATAACAACAAATGGATCGAGATCACTGATGATCTATATTTGAAGACTTTACATACACCCCAGACCTACCTTTGAGAGGATAAGCCTATGCAACAAGTCTAGTTTATTCCCACCTTACAAGAACAGCACAATCAACATGACATTATTCATGAGTAGTACTGATTTACTTCACATCCCACATTCTAGTTCTTCCCTTTTCCTCTTTCTTCTTGATCTCAAATCCATGCTAACCCCCCTTAGGAGGGACAGATCAATTGGACAATCATAGAAATTGAAGCACTCAGCCTTCAAGACAGTAACTGGACTTGAAGGGCCACGCCAAGAACTTCCATAAGATAACATATCATGATCTTGCACCAACAGTTTCCCTAAAATTCTTTCGCATTTGATCAAATCATCCTACAGAATATCAATTGTAAGATAGATCAATCAATCAGATATCATATTGACACAAAATTTGAACAATTCTTACGAAATTTCTAGCTAATATCGTTTCACCTTTTGATCTTGACGGATGATAGTTTCTAGATTTACAAGTGACGCATTATCTGTTGATGGAAACAAATCTTCAAATGCACGTCTCACTGCAGACATGGCTATAACGCATGGCTGGAACTCTAGGAATTTAGGATCTGAACCATTTGAATGTAGGCAATTTCAGTTTTTTATGATCAATAATAAACTTTGGTCATATCATTACATATCCGGATAATTACATTTAAGAACTATTATTGTACCTAAAAGAGCAGCGAGAAGCAATTCAGTAACACGTTCAGTGACATCCTGAATGAGGGTTTTGTTTAAGGCATCATCAATAACTTGTATCAGGAAGTCTATGTAAGAAAATGGTGTTGTACAATCCATCCTCCACCCTAACCCCTTCAAGACTGTCAATTCCATTCGCTGAATCAGGCTTGGAGCAAATGAATGGTCCAGACCCTCCACCTGTAATGAGAAAAAATTGCTCCTTAACTACATCACATTTATATATATTTATTATAAGACCTCATTGTTCTTACGCATATATATGACACCACCATTTGGCTAAAAAAGAGAAGTAAAATTGGAAATATAGAAACAGTACGTCACCTGGAAATCATGCAACGGGGGAGTGGTTGTTTCATTGAACTTGGAGGCTACCGATAGACATGCGATAGAGAGCAGATCAAACGACCAATGTCTCCATTCCTGCAAGTTCGATTTTACAACATGCGCATGAATGAATAATGAATCCTTCCCCAGTTATCATTAATTTATAGCAAGAGTGAATCATCCTAACCGACAAAGATGATAAAAATTTGTTAAACATGAAAGGCATTAATTTCTTACTTGGCATTGATCAGTCAGTGAAATGAACCGATCCAGATAGTTGACAGCAATAAAAACAGTTCCGAGAGAGAGATTCATTCTCCTTTGCGACTACGCGAAATTAAGAAAAAATCAATTAAGAATTATTCTGCAAGAAAGAAAAAAATCAACTACATAGCAGTTATATATATATCTGAACAAAATTGATTACCTTAATAAGCCAATTGACAGCCTTAAACCTAGCATCATGGATGAAATCGTTGGTCTTGACAAGCTTCAAGTACCCAGGTTCCGGCATGTAACTTGCCTCTTTGTCTAGAAAAATGGCAAAAGCTTCTTCACAATCTTGTTTGGTGGAAAAGCAACAAGTAGAGACATTGCATTTAGCATTATTACATCCATCGTTTTCTTGTACATCAGGGGCAACATTTGGACTCATTAGCCACACTTCATTGCATAAAAGACTTTCCATCCTTGGAGAAATTTAAAAGTACAAATCCAAGTTAAGAATGACAAAGAAACCCTATAATACAAAGGATATTAATGTAGGCCAGTGGTGAATGATCAGACAATGATTGCTTAAAATTTCACTGTACTCAAAGAACATACATGCTATATATATATATATATATGTGAGTCCTGAAGAGAGTTTGAAATGGGGTAGAAAGGTGGTGGAGGAGAGTTTTTGTGTACGTGTATATATATAGTTGGTGGTAGTTGGTGGGGTGGTGGAGAGCGGTTTTCTCTTTTATTAATTTGTTTATATATATATTATCTTTCTGGTGGAAGAAGAGAGTGGGGGGTGGGGGTTAGAGGCGTAGGGGGTGGTGGTGAAGTTGGGATCATGAGATATAAAAAAGGGGAGACGTCCCTCATGAAAAGGGGTAAATGCGGCTGAGAAATGAGATATTTGTTTTGCCAGCAAAGGGTTTTTTGACTGCAGTAAGCTATTGCGTGATGGCACGAGGAATGCCCCCTGTTCCGGTTCAAGTTTTATTTAGGTGGGCCAAAATTGCAATTATTGATTTTGGGGCCTTCATTCGATTAGGCCAATTGTGGAGGATATTTTAGCATTATCAGCCACTCGTCTGGTCGGGGGCCCACATGGTCAGAAGGGTATGTACTTTTTTAGATGGGACATCATCTCCAGCGAATTTACCAACCATGCAGCCGTATGTATTGATTGAATTTCCGCCATGTTCAGCTTCTCAACCACTCCGACAAGTCTCTGGATAAAAATACTGAAAAAGTACCTTAGTTTTCAGTTTTATACCTTTTTTCAGGATTCAGAAGCCAAGTTTTTTGTGTTTCTTTTATTTATTTATTTATTGGGGGGGGGGGGGGGGGGTACGAGCACCAGCTCCCATTTAATGTGTTGTGATATGTCAAGGATCACAAGAAAGTTGACTTTTAAAATCTCCCACATTCAATTAAAAGTGAAGAACATTATGCCCCAGCATGTTATGTTAGACTTACAAATTGAGGTTTGTTATTATTACTTATATTTCCATTTATTATTGTTATTTTGGGGGTATGAGATAATTTGTCCTATAGGAGGTCGACGTATAAGAGCCAACTGTGATCGGTTTGTCCTTTCCAAACACAAATAATCAGTTTCAGAAATAAAGTTAAAACTTGAGGCTATGTTTTAAACAAAAAAACACATGTTGAAATTTAGAAAATATTTTCAGCAAAAAAGGCATGCTGGATTGAAATGAAAAGTCAAAATTAATTGCAGGATTGAAATTAAACAGATGGCAATAAACCCACCTATCGGTGGAGGATGCCCACAGCCACAGGTGTATCAAATTTAGAATTTTAGGCATTACAAAGGGCCCGGATGGTAGACTTGGACTTATTCCAACCATGTGCTAATGTATGTTTCAACCAGTGCCCACCTCAGCCCGTCCCCACGACAACCTTATTTCACACCAAGAAATTTTCAGATTAGGCTTCAAAGAGATGAATATTTCTGGTGCTATCAAATTATGGATTTTTAACAGAATGTTCTCAAGACAATATAGTACCAAGTAAGAGCCAGCATTAAGTGATGCCTGAGCATTGACTCAAATTACATAGGAATCGAGTAAACTAGCAGAATCCTTATAACTGCTCAGGCTATTCTGCAAGCTTGCCCAAGCGATACATGTACCTTGACATCACTGTTTTACATAAAAGCTCCTAGCAAAACTTGTTCATCGACTTCTTCTCAAATTTGACGAGGTTGTGAAAGGAACACTTCCAACTTCATATTTCACAAAATTGGCTGATCATTGAGAAAGTACCTTGGGAGCTAGGGTGATATAGGTACCTATCTCTTATACAACCGCATGAGTTTCAATTTTATTGCAACTCATAAGAGGAGAAACTGAATCCAGATTTTCCATCATTAGTGGACTTCAATTCCAACTTCTGGAAAGGGCTGCAAAATTATTTGATCACTCAATCACTTGTATAAAGTAAAATGTAGAATGCAAATGGCAGAAAAAGATACGTAAGTATATGAGCATACAGAATATTATAAAATGATGCAGGGGAACCCTAAGAAGATGAGGATCACCCGCAAGAACTTATGGAGAAATGGGCAAGTGAATGGAGTATACCTGCTGTTTGGATCATAATAGAAGCCATTAATGGAGCCATCACTACATGAGAAACAAACATAATAAAAGCCCGCAATTGTAAGTCCACAGTCAGTTCCAACGTTCACAAAGTACTGCTCTTTCCACCTCTGCAAGATGAAATTGGAGAACATAATCATTTAAAGGTGCTATGAACTTGAACAAAGATGAAGGATAGATTCCGGATAATCACCATAAATATATAAGGATAGTTACTCAAGTCCAAAGATTTTCCGCCATCCACTTCCACTTGGCTCTGAAATGATGAAAAGAGTTAAGATCACACAAATATTTAACCACAGAATGATAGTAATACTCACCAGTAGTGGTGAGAAGGATGGGAACTTTGTCCAATGCTTTATGTCATCTTCTGCCCTGCTCATAATATACAAGCCAGTTAAACTTGTGCGCACAATTTTTTATCAAATAAACGTGCATCTTTTATTCATAACTCTTGAAATTTTTCTTTGTCTGCTATAAATTAGGATTATGCAATACATACGTTGCTCCCCATTTCCCCGTGAAGAAAGTATAATTCTTGGTGTCAACAATTTCCCCTTCCCAGAAAGTAACAACCTGAGATGAAGACAAAACAAATAAGCAAAAATTAAAGGGGGTTCAGAACTGTCAGCTGGATACTCAATAGTTATGGCGACAGCTCAAAAGTGCATGATAAATCAGTTGGATACCAAAGATGAGTACTTTGTAATGCATTTCTCAGTATTCCTCCCGTAGAAAATAAAAAAGAAAAGATATTGCTTGCTAGAGTGTAGAGTCTTACTGGTGTATCAGCCATAGGAACATTCAGGGCTTCCATTGTGCCACACAAGTACCCATGATCGAGATCACAACCTTGGATTCGTACATTTACTCTCCATGCTTCATCTTTCTGTAGACTTGAAACATTCTGAGTCCCTGAGAAAGCCTGTAATGTAACAATCTAGTGAGCACAAGATGAAAATACAATCCTAACAGGGAATAGGAATACTACTCAAACGTTCTGCTCCAGGCATATCTATTTCATGCACTTGAGATAGCAGGGTGAACCTAATTATTTACAAATTCAATGTTTACTTAATGATATTTCTACATCTTAACTCTTGTCGAAACGATGTAATTCTCAAGAATCTCAACTCAAAAAGAGTGCAGCTTGCTTAAGCACATTCTAACTCACGTTAGCTAAGTGAGGTGGAAGGATAATAATATACATATATATATATATATATTGTGACAATCAATCAAAATTCAATTTTCATAATTAATCAAATTATTCACATCCTAAATATGCCAACATGTCGATTGGCTTCACAAAACTTGCAGTGAGCATGCTAATGATAATTCAGAGTTGCCAAATGACCCGGGGGGGGGGGGGGGGGGGAGAAGGACATATAACAAACTAAATGCAAAAAAGTGATTATAAGTTAAATGGTATACAATAATGAGGGTAGCAATTACCTGCCCAACACTTAAAAGAGAACATGGCTGAGGTAATGTGTTTCCTTGAGTTGTACCTTCAAAGTGAAATTTTATTGCTAAATATCATATGAATAATAATTTACATATACTCATAATGCCATGTGAACAGTAAAAAGAACCACATGCGGAGATCACCGAGGCTATTTATGCAGTCAATACTAGAATTTTACCACTTTAACGACCTAACATTATCTGTAAATTTCCAGAATCCAGCAAGACGTCAATAGTCGCTCTATTGAGGGTCTACTTCAATTGGGTATTCCTGTTTGCGTTCATTTTCAGTTGAAACACAAACTTCAATCCTATGATCTCGGCCAAAAATGAAAAACCCGGTCACAATTTTACATGGAATTGCCAAAATTCCATGTTTGCATAACCCCAAAAGCAAGATTAACACAAATTTTCAATTCAAACTGGATAGTCGCGTCCGACCAAAACTCTAAAGAGTAACGAACAAATTCAAATATTACAAAGAATTAAAAAAAAAAAAAAAGGTTGAATACCAGCTACTTGAGAAGGAGAGGAAGGCTCCACTACTCTCACCGGCATCTTCTAATGCTATCGAATTGGCGAATTTCTTGAAATCCCAGAATCTGTTTGAACCCCAAATCTTTCGCCCTTTGGTCGCTCACTGTTAGCAGGAAACGCGACTTTTGAGATGTGAAAGCAGAAGTACGCCTCTTTGTTAGGATGTCTATACTGGCGACCGAGGTCAGGTACAAATGCGATTTCACCAAACGTTTCTAATAGAAATTCTAACTCGTATCGGTTAATTGGCTGAATTTCATACAACATTGGAAGAAAAATTATCTATACTGAGTACCTAATCGTATCTATCATTTCTTATTTTTTTTAATTATTTAAGCTGTTTTTTTCCCTCTCAACCTCCATTTTTTTCTGTCTCCCAACTTCTATGTTTTTTCTTCCCCACTTTTCTCTAAATAATTACTCACAACTTCTATCTTTTCAATATTTTTATTTATTTAACCAATTTGAAAATGTAATAATTATATCTTAATATTTTAAATTAATTGCACATAATTTTTTATGTCACACGTACTAATATTTATTAATTAACTAGTCCATATTTTACACTGTCGTCACCAATCACAAGATACAATTCTACTTATCATTTGTTTATTTTAATTGGGCAAAATTAAATTTGAAAAAAAAAAAAAAATTCTTTCCTCTTAAAGTTTGACGTTCAAAATGTTATTCCCGGATTTTGGCTTTCCAGTGATGGAGCAAATTTCGTAAATTCGTAATTGATGAATATTGTAAATTTTAATGTGGCAATGTACATTAAATATTGTTTTTCTTTCTTAACTAAGGATATGTTTGAATCCACATACTTGATACGATTCAAATTAATGATATCATATTTATTGAAAACTTAATTTTAAGCATTAAACTAAAACCTGGTTGATCTTCTCTTCAAAATCAAAACCACCATTAATATTTGCAAGGTGAAGTACAAACATCACAGTGAAGGAGGTAGGGAGAGAATATGAGAACCAATTAAGCCCTCCCTCTCACTCTGAGGCTCCACTTATGAGATTATTGTACACACAAGTAACACTAACAAGTATTTTCCTAATACAAGTACATTTTCATGACCATACATATGACTGATTGCTGCTAAAATTGCTACTTAATTTTGTCATCGACCGGTGGAGATAAGCGAACTTGCGATAGAGGAAGAACCACTGAACATGGTGTGCGTTGAAGATGGGTAGTATTTTGCAAAATCATCGAATCCTTCATTGTATGCAAATGTTAGGCTAGTGGCAGAAAGATCTAGTGATGATAACTCCGGCATAGCCACTTCGCCCTCCAAATACCGCAGGATGTCTCTCGTACGAGGCCTAACCTCAGGCCTTGAGTGAGAACACAACAGGCCGAGTTTTAGTACCAATTCTACTTCCTCTTCAGCAAAATCATTCCCCAAATTTGGATCAACAGCCCCAAGAATTTCACCTTTACTCCAAAGGGAAAACACCCATTCCACCAAAACTGCTTTTTCGTTTGAAGCTTTTGGTTCTACCGGCCTCCTCCCACAAGCAACCTCAAGCAAGAAAGCCCCGAAACCATAAACATCAGTGCTTGTTGTGGCCTTGCCTGTTCTGGTATGCTCTGGGGCTAAGTATCCCAGAGTACCCACGACATGGGTGGTTTGTGGGTCCGATCCATGATCATACAGCCTCGCTAGTCCAAAATCTCCTAATCTTGCTCTCAGTTCACCATCTAACAACACATTACTAGCCTTTATATCCCTGTGAATCACTACTTGTTCCCATTCTTCGTGCAGGTAAAGCAGGCCCGATGCCACGCCTTTGATGACTCGAAATCTTTGGTCCCAATTCAGGGTGAAATTGGGCTGGTCATGTAGAAATTTATCTAGACTTCCATTAGGCATGTATTCATACACCAGAAGCAGCTCCCCTTTACGCCGGCAGTAGCCCAATAATGGCACTAGATTCCGGTGACGCAGCCGGCCTATGCTGACAATTTCTGCCACAAATTCTTTGACCCCTTGTCTCGACTCATGAGAGACCCTCTTGACGGCTATTTCAATTTTTGAGCCAGGCATCACACCTCTGTATACTTTGCCAAATCCTCCTGATCCTAGTAACTCTTTCTCTTTAAATCCTTTGGTGGCAATGTGCAAATCTTTGTATCTGAATCTATGGGCTACGTAGTCAAGTTCCCACCCTTCAAGCACTTCGGCATACTTCCACTTCCTTCTAGCATAGTAAGCTACACAGAATAAAGCTAACAGTAAAGAAGCTATGGAAACCACAGGCAAACCAACTGTCAAGGTCTTGGGTTGCTTCTTTGGCCCAACTCTAGGGAGCTTGGGAAGTTGAGAGAGATCCAACGGCTGAGCCACACCATTGATGTTGAAACTCCATCCCAATACATAATGGGATGACAGTAAAGGCGCCGCTGAAAATCCAACGTACATAATTTGATTTATAATTGGTGAAAGATCGTACCTCAACGAGAGGAGAGGAATACTTGGCTTTCCGTCGTCCAAAGGAGCTAATGTGACATTGAATAGCTGAGACGGACCATCGTATTCAATCCAAACTTGCATCCGGCGCCCGCTGTTTAGAGTCAAATTCTGAAAGGAACCTGTTTTTTTATCATAATATGCTGTCGGCTTCGCCAGCACGGATTCCAATCCAGTGATATCTATCCCGACATGATTATCATTGATATCATTAAACTCGGAGCTCTTGAGCGTGTCGAGCTCAACTGCAACGATATGGTTGGAAGCAATACCGTTGTTTGATTCATTAAAGAGGCCGAGGTAAGTGCTCGGGAGAGATCCCGGGAGCCCTCGGGTGGGTGCTATCACAAAAGCCATTCCATGACCCCCCAAAGGCTGAAATTCAGGCACTATTGCAAAGACGAAGTAGGTGGAGAAAGAGAAGGCTGAACTATTGGAGTCTGTCTTGAAAGTAAAAGGGCTGGGATAGAAAGCATGGCCTGCCTGCTGTTTCGTGGCGTTTGATAGCCTCAAGAGGCCGTCGGGCATGATCCGGGCTAAGCCATCAAGGCTTAAATTCGCAGACTTAAATCCATTGAAGGTGAAAGAAGAAGAAGAAGAAGAATCTGAAGCTGCAAAGGCAATCTGAGGAAACAAAAGCAACGCTACCAGCTTGAACAGAGACATGGCTAGAGCTGAAATTCTTCGTCTTCTGCTGTTAAGTAGATACAAAGTTGCATTTATTTCATTCACCTGCCCTGACGAAGAGGGAGTTTGCTACCATGACAGCCACCGACCTTAGTAAGTCCTCTTTCTTCCAAAGTACCCCGTAGTAATGTGTATTTGTGTGTGTATTTTTTTGGTCCTCTACTCTGCTAGAGCAAGTTCAATTGCAACCACTGATTAATGTGAATTGAAGGCATTTTATTTTCAACAAACAATTACAGGAAGTCAGATAAAGCTTCATGATTACAACATTATGAAAAAGACACAAGGGATAGTTTTTGCTGCCAGAAGAGACTCAGGATCGGGACCCTAATTAATTTCATAATATTAACAATAATCCACCTGCAGGAACCATGATCCCAAGAATTCTCTTTCAGAAAATAAATATATAAATTAAAAAGGAAAATGGAATCAGGACATCAAATCATACCAATCTTCCAGGCAACATCAGTTATAACTTTCTACACTAATTAGTATTTTGCTTCTTCATCATTATCTTATATAAAATAATGATGCAGAAGTTTGAATTTCTAACATCACGTTATTCTTTCAGTCTATGTAAATATGTGGTGAAGACAGCAGCCAGGACTAGGAGCAAGATTGAATGATTTAAACAGTAGATATAGTGAGATAACACATACAAAAAGGAGACCCAGAGTCAATGACTAAATTTTCCTGCAGTTGAAAAAACAGGCGTAGATGGTTACACCTAACTATAAATCAGCTGTTCCTTGATAACAATTTTTTTTATTTTTTATATTTGGGGTCAATTTTGCATAATATTCTATAATATTGGCATATAAAGATTACGTAATTTATTTGATCTAAATTTTTTTTTATACATATATTAAATAGAATAAAAGCTACAATTAATACACGATCCAATCCGATGAATCTTAGTCTATTGACCTGATTAATTACGGAAACAACAATTGGCATGCGTTCCTTTAGAATTTCAATAAATGACATAATCAATTAAAAAAGTAGAACCCGTGATTTCCGGGTACAGCACATTTTGTACCAGGAAAGGGTCAAGTATGGACCAGGCTATTTCAATAATGGGCTAACCCAGATACGAATTGTCTCCCTAACTTTTGCTTGCAGATTCTGGGATGTGGCTCTTTTAATGTTAGAGCTGTGAACATGTTGGATCTACATAAAATCCGGAATTGTAAGATTTAGCCCTTCAGCAGATCCGAATGGATTGGAGATCCAGTGGACTTTTATACCAAACAGGAACCCGAGTAACACCCCACATCTGAACCCAAGTGTAGTAGTTACCCAAATCCACCCTGATAAATATTATATTTTGAAAAATATAATATTTTTAATACAAGATCCAAGTAGAAGATTAACTAAATAAGATGGTTTCACAGTTAGAAGTTAGTCCAATTATGTTATCTGGATTTTTTTTTTAAATCTTGTGTAATTAAAACTAATTGATCGACTACAACATCGTATTGATTTGTAAATGCTGGACTTATCGAACTGTAGAAGAAGTCTAACTTTGGGTTGGAATAAACATTTGATACAAGCGCAACGACTCTTGGCCGGCATCCGTCGGTAACGTACAAACAATGCAATTATATATTTTATTCCTCGTCTAAGCGAAGAGTTGTATCGACATAATCAAAGTGTTTTGTCACATATAATACGTAGTACAAGCTACAAAGATTGATTAATTATATATTCATAATTCTAGTTCATTCTTTCCTAAACTAATTACTACCTGCATGATCATGGCCGAGAAGGAGAGCCAACCGCAGGAAGTTCACCAGAAGCCATTCCCGGAGTTATCATCCCCGCCTCATGAAGGTCATTCATTACCTCAGTTGCTTTATGTTTTTTTTTTGTCCTTTTTAGTTTGAGACTGTAATGATTAGCAAGTATACAATTATGTTGTTGGTAATTTGAATTTCATACAACTTTGTCAGTGGTTATGAGTTTTTGTAATATTAAAATATTTAGGAGAAATTGGGTGATGATATGCAGCAGCAGGGAAGTCAAGATGGCCTGAAGTGGTGGGGCTAACAGCAGAAGAAGCAGAAAGGAAGATAAAGGAAGAGATGCCTGCCGGGACTCATGTTTACGTGCTTCCACCCGACTCCTTCGTCACCATGGATTTCCGAACAGATCGGGTTCGCATCTTCACTGATTCCTCTGGAAAAGTTTCTAAACCACCACGAATTGGTTAATACTTAATATTATATATTATCGAAGAAAATTTACTACCGTCTACAAGAATTACGTCCATCACTGAGTATTTGAGTTGTTTGATAGAAAAGTATGAACAGCAGCGGCCAAATAATCCCTTAAGCTGCAGTCTACTATCTCCTGGAGCCATCCAGGACGTCCTTTGCGGTTTAAACCAAAAAGAAGAGAGGTCAGATCCCCTGAAAGACATAGTGTAAATCCAATTTGAGAATTGAGATTTATGGTGTATGTATAATTACATGGGTGGTGGTCAATCCACTAGATTTTGTTCAAGGGTCAGCTTGCTTTATTATATTACAATCCTTGTGTTTCCTAAGCCTATAAAATTAGCATAATATATGACAATAGTGGGCGCCTGACCATAGTTCCACTATGTGAGATGCCGTTGGTGGTTGCATTCTCATTACATGTTTTTCTTATATTAACTTTTCAACCATCTCCTAATGTTATCAATTTTACCTTTACTGATTCTGATGTTTTTCTATCACAAAGAATTTTAACGTGTTTTTTATATATCACTTTAACTTTAATAATTTCGTATTGAATTTAATTCATTATCAAATTTTAGACCGAAATAGAAGAAATAGATATATTGGGGTTGGCTTTCTACACTTTCATAGTGATTGAGGAATTAATAATGCTAAAATCTTATTTCTAAATGAAAAAGATTTTTTTTTCAAAAATAAAAAATCTTAGAACATGAAATTTTATTTTAAATTTTGGATGTTGTCGCCAAAGATAAGGTCGTGCTTACTCCAAGGGGCGAAACCTCAAAGAGGGCTCCAGAAAACTTCAATTTTTTTTCACCCCTCATACTACGGAGGACTTGTGTCCGGCTCCACTAAATTCATTTGAAATTTCGAACTTGACAAGTAAACAACTTGTCTTCATATATTCTTGTTAAGCGTGCGGACAGACCTGTGTCTGGCCATGTGCAATTTGTTCTATAAAAGGAATCACGCATATGATCGATGTTCACATGCTTCATTCATCTAAACGGAATATATGTACAAGGCCCAATGGTAATTTTCTTGAATATTCAGAAAGTAGTAGTCTTTCATTCAGTTCAATAAATTTGTATGCATTATTTGGAGAAACATGAACTCTTGTTGGGAGGAAAAGCAGAAACAATGGCAAATTAGTTTTTTGAAAAATCTGATGATCAGTCTCTTCATAACATTACAATCATAAGAAAAAACAGTAAATGTACATATATTTGAGGATGCCATAGTGACAAACTATCTAGCTTCGCCTACGCTACGGAGAAGTGTAAGAGGTGAAGTAGAAATGGATGCAAAACTTCTATCCACATCCCCATTAGTCATCACTGTGTATGAACTTGTCTTCTCAAATGAAGAAGATGCATATGAATGCAAATAATCCTCAAATCCTTCCTCATCACCACAAGCCCCCGGGGCCCTCAAAACCTCCGGTATTTCAACCTCGCCTTCCAAATAACTCACAACCTGCCTCATGCTAGGCCTTGCTGATTGTTGGTTGCTCGAACACATTATGCCCAACTTCAATATCATCACAACCTCATTTTCATCAACATCGCCCTTCATTTTTTGGTCCACAACATCAAGAATGCTTCCTTCTTTCCATTTGTTCCACACGTAATCCACCAAAACTAAGTCCTCTGGCCGGGCTTTGGATTCAATAGGTCTACGGCCGCATGCTACTTCAAGCAGTAGAGTGCCGAATGCAAACACATCAGAACAAGTTGTGGCCCTCCCAGTTCTTGGCAGTTCCGGTGCTAGGTACCCTAGCGTGCCCACCACCCGAGTTGTACCTGGATTCGATCCATGATCGTATAGTTTTGCCAGCCCAAAGTCCCCAAGTCGACCATTCATTTCACCATCCAGCAGTACATTGCTAGCCTTGATATCTCTATGTATGACGATTTGTTCATATCCTTCGTGCAAGTACAAAAGCCCTGAAGCAACTCCTTTGATAATCTTCAACCTTTGTTGCCAACTCAATACACGGTTTGGTTCATCAAACAAGAACTTGTCTAAGCTTCCATTAGGCATAAAATCATAAACGAGAAGAAGATCAGCTCCGCGCCTGCACCATCCCAATAACTGGACTAAATTTCTATGGCGAAGTCTACCGATGCTAGAAATTTCAGAGACAAATTCGCGCAACCCCTGTTTTGATTCATGTGAAATACGCTTGACAGCAACTTGGGTTTTTGAATTAGGCAGTGTCCCTTTGTATACTCGGCCAAATCCGCCAAAGCCGAGTAGCTCACTGTCCTTAAAACCTCTGGTGGCTTGCTTGAGCTCTTGGTACTTGTATCTATGCGGGACAATGTCAAGTTCCCAAGATTCTATCACTTCTGCGTTCTTGATTTTCCTTATCATCAAAATAGCAATCAAGATTGAAGCTAAAACGAAAACAACTGCCACAACTGAGAGGCTTACTATTAGGCTGGTGTGTTTCCTTTTCGTTCCTGGAACTAAGGGGAGAGAATTCAAATCTAATGATTTGGCTTCTCCATTTATTTTGAAGCTCCAACCCAGAACGTAATGCGTACTTGCAAGCAAACCTGTTGAAGCCGAGAACCCAACATACATACTTTCATCAAGAATCGGAGATAGATCCATCTGGAAAGACAACAGCGGAGTTTTGGGCTTCGAAGGAGAGGGCGAAAGTGTAACATTCAGAAAATTCGTAACAGAATCATACACGATCCATGCCACAATGGGCTTGCCACCCTTGAGATTGAGGTCCATTTTAACCGAATCATCGCTGAAATACGCTGCTGCAGCAGACTGATTGGACTCCAGGCCGTTGATATCGATGCCAACATGGTTATCATTAATGTCTCCAAACTCAAAATCTTGAACAGTATCAAATTCGACTGCGAATAGGTGGTTGGAGAAGTTTCCAACATCGCTGGAATTGAGCAGGCCGAGGTACTGGCTGGGTAGAGCTGATTTTAGTTCTTTGGAAGGTGCAATCGTGAATGCTAGGCCATGGCCGCCGAGTTTCGGGTACTCTGGATGAATGGAGAACACGAAACAGGTTGAGAAAGAGAAGACAGTGCCGGTGGTAGAGTTCTTCAACCGAATTGGTGAAGGATAAAACGCATGTCCTATTAGCCTGCTCGTCTCGTTGGTTAACCGAAGAATCCCATTCTTACCAATCAGGGCAACCCCATTCAAACTTATGTTGGTTTTGGGGTCACCAAATCCAGTATAGGTAAATTCATCCATCTGGGATGAGGCTGGGATTGATAAAAAAGTGAAAGAGAAGAGGAGTATGAGAAAATAGGGCGTCATTACAGAAAGTAGAGCATACAGGTTTTAGATCAGAGCTGGTGACTCAAGAACTGATCTTCTGAATTGATCTCGTCTGCTGGGTAATCAACTTAAAGGACTGATGGAATTTTGGTTAGGTGCCCTTTCTCTAAAGAGATGTGAGCATGGATAGGGTAAAAAATAGGCCTTTATTGCTGCTAGCAAAAAGGTAATGTGTTGAAATTAATACCACATGATGGGCTTTAAGATATGGTTAACGGCAGGAATAATAAGTTTCCATCCATATTCGTATATATCACTGCAGAAGTAGTTGTAGTAACAGAGAGCCCATCGTAGTGTTTTCTTTGTATCGCTGATGTAATTAACTGAACTTTTCACCTTTCTCTTTCTGGGCCGCAATTTTACTCATGACATAAATCTGTAATAGTTTCACTATCACCTGTTCCCCTGACACATGTTGGCAAGAAATCAGAAACTCTGATTAACAGATTTCAAAATTCCAAACCAAATTAAACATGATATAATTATAATGACTCTTTCTTCTTCACTGTCGAACTACCCTTGTTTTTTCTTTTTCAGACAGGTAAATTCGGGTAATTCCTGTTTCAGACATCATAAATTCATATTATAGAGAAGAACGCGGTTACCTGAGGAGGAAAAAGGAAATGTACAAGAAAAGCAAAAGTGGAGATATGACCTGCTACGACTTCATGAGAAAGCAAGTCTTGAAAGGTTCCATTATCTTACATATATATTTATTTATGCATACCTTCTATGTCTTTCAGATTTTTTTATTTTTCCCCTTTTGACCCAATTCCTGTTTTAAATGAAGAGGAGGGACTTTTTGTGCAAATAAGTGAAACTTTTTAGATAGGGAAATTTTATATATAGCAAAAGAAGAGTATCCGTGAGTTCAGTAAATCATAGAAGAATTACAGCATCAGGGATCTTTAAAATCTAATTTTAAGCCAAAAATTAGAAAAGAAATAAAAAAGGTGTGTTTGCATATTTTGAAGTCTAATTGGAAAGTACAGTGGAATAAAAGAATCTTAATTTCAGACAACCACACTTGTTCAGTTGTTTTAGAAGTCCAACTGTTTTCAACTTCAGCAGTCAGGAACAACAACAATGTGTGCCAACTCCAGTGTTCAATGCACACACACACTGTTGGCAGGTAGCGCCAGGGGATGGGACATGACTCATTTAACGTATCAGAAAAAGATTATTGTATTAAAGCATTTATTCCACTTTACTTTAATTATGTCTGGAATATTTATCATGATTGTGAGCAATAGTATTAACAGCGTTGGTCATGCATATTGTATTTTTTTATTACAACTTGAAGGCTGCCAACAATACAGCAAGTTACGATTTTGAGGTAACTGGATCAGACCCATTCCTCTGTTTAGATTCCCAATATGTTAGATCTGCATAAAATTTTGGATTTAATGCAATTTATATTTTTAATATTTTAAATAAGTAAATTAATCTGTATGAAAAAAATAGCAATTTATCTTTTTGTGTGTTTTTTTTAATTAAACAATTTACCATTGATACTTAATTTTAAAAAAAGTAAAAGGATAAATTGTTGCATTTTAAAAAACACAAAGGTAAATTGCTAAGAAAAATTTCATAGAAGGTAATTTGAATATTTGCAATATCACTGAGAATTAAATTGCATTTTTCTCTAAAATCTTGTGTAATTTGTGATTGCGACATTTCAAAACCCATAATTCTTAATTTTATAATAATGGTTTAGTTGGAAACCATTTCAATCGAAATTGTTTTGCGAAAATTAAAATTTGAAGTACCTCAATGGGCAATTCTTCAAATTTTCAAAATATTTCCACCTTAAATAATCTTTACCAATTAGGCTTGAAGGACAAAACATGCTAATCTTTTAGGCATAGTTTAGTCTATATTGACTAGCAACTCTTACATATATGTCCGGAGTAAATTACATTATACTAGTATACTGCAAACTAAACAATTGGGGTTTAGTTGTAAACACAACTTCCATCATCACTCCTTGCAGTTGGATCAAAGTTTTCTGCATTAGGATCAGTGCAGCCTTCAGGAACAGGAACTGGAACTTGCTGTGCTGCTTTTCCTGCAAACAAAGCTAGAAACTCTTAGCAATTGTTCTAAGTAATTCATTTGAACCCGAATCAGATGCAAACCTCTTATTGAAGCCCTGTGGAGGAAGAGTTCTAACCATAGAAAGATCCATTCTTGATGGCATCCTCGTTTGCGTCGCCCAGGGCTGCCTCCTTCAAGTACTTGTCGGATAATTGCACTCTCTTTACGTTTTCTTGCTCTTGAACAAGCATGTTGCCATACTCAAGGAGCTTAGCAAGAGTCATTTTTGGTTGCTCGAATTCTGGAAGTTTCTCCCTGGAATTTACGAGCTTTTTCCCTATGTTTTCCACTCCTACACTTGCAATCCATTTCCTCACTTCATCATCGTATACTCTGGCTCTGAGAGCACCAAAGAAGTCTGCAGAGTGCAGAGAGATCAAGAACCTTCATCAAACATGTTGTTTGAAAGGATAGCTATTACAGTTTCCATCTATGGCCTCTTCAATCTTCAAAACTAGAAAAGGGAAACTTACCAATAGATTGTCCAGGGAAAGTGTCAACAAGCTTCACAATGTCTTCTTTCGGAACATTGTCCGTTCGGAAGATACCAGTACAAACACCAATTCTGTCTTCTCTGGTAGGAGCCCAGTAGAATTTCTCCATACGGCCGTCACGAATGAGGGGAGCATACAGAGTTGAGAAGTCATTCCCAGTGACTATGATTGGGACTCGAGGATTTTCCTGTTTGTTGTACATTCCAGGGAGTTGAACATTAGTTGGATTATCAGCAATATTCATAAGGGTAGCATTCACCATCTGGTTGTTGACTGTATATTGCGTGGTTCCTCCAAGCCTACCGGCACCTGCATCAAGATCATTAATAAAGAGCACACACATTTTCCCCTTTGCAATTCTGTCTGCAGCCTCACGGTATCTTTGCCTGATCAATTTCGCAGGCTCTCCAGCATTTCCACTTTCCAGTTCTCCCGCGCTCATCATAATGGGGCTGGAGTTGTCCGAACGGAAAATGTAACGTCAGTGTGCGAAGCAGAAGGCTTCTAAAATACAAAAGGAAGAAGATCAACTAGATGGCTAACTCACTTGATTCCCAGTTTTGCAAAAACAAGCTCACACTGGAATGATTTCCCCTGACCCTTACCTCCCCAGATGCCCAGGATGAGAGGAACCTGGAAGAATTTGAACAGTGTCATCAAATTTGTTCTCCTTTCATTACTAAGAAGCATTCTAAAAACAGTATCAAACCTTGATGTTTGGCAGGTTCATGAAGTTTTTAGCAATGTGAACGACTAACTTGTCCATGAATGCCGGGGCAATGTAGTATCCATCCATGTTATTATCAAATTCGTATCTGAATAATTATAGTGAACTCAATGAGTAAAAAGATTCAGGCTCCGATCAGAAAATGAAAAGAAAAAAAAGAAAATGTTTATATGATTAGAGCCCTTACTGTCGCAGACCAGCACTGAGATACTCATAGGAACTCAAAACAGGATCATGGGTGCCAGCTCCCGTAGGAGCCTGGAAAAGGGTGTCGACCATTCCCTTTCCTCTGGTGATGTCCTGCTGGTCGTCGGATATATCGGTCACAAGGCCCTTCCATCTGTCCTGGTCGGTCTGTTTCTTCTCGTCTACCTCTGCAACAACCTTAATGCTCCTGGATGAAATCTTGGAGTTGTTGGATCTTGAGTTCACCTTTTTCAGACTGTTCCCAAAGAAATTCGTGCTTAGAACAGAGAGCCCTGCACTGGAACCGTTTACATTCAACTGCACCAAAAATGTATTTAGTGAGCCATGACTTTTTAAATGCCGCACATCCATTTTGGGTATGAAAGTCTACCGACTCCAGACAGTCAAGCAAGTATAAGTAGCTCAATTCTTCTGTTCTCCTGGTACTAGTTACTCATAAAAAAAATAAAATAAAAATCAAGCTGATATAGTGTAGTCAAAGTTCATATTCCATTGAGTTATTCATACAAGCAGACAACTACTGATGCGCTGAGTTACGATTATCATGAACGACGGTTTACTTTCAGAGGTAATTAACAAGTGAGAGACGATCGATCAACACAAAAAAAACAATGGTTTATAGTGTGAACGAGAACAAATAAATACGTTCGATAGTTTCTAGGAATAAGATACTCATGTAACGATGGATACTAAATCTGTAAAAGGATGAAAGTGGCGGGAGAAACGTAGTACCACTGCTCTGTTAACAGCTCCAAAAGTTGTAGAAACAGAGGTAGCCATTTTTGAGTTTCTTAAGAGTTGTAGTATTGATGAAAAAGTTGGCAAAGAATGATTGGCGTCCGGGTTCTGAAATAGGCCAAAATCTTTGGTACCTTGGAGAGTGTGAAACGGGTAGGAGTATTTATAAGGAGGCATGGGAGAGGGACATGATATGTTGTGGGGTAGTTTAATTTTGGAAAATATCCTACGGATTGGCTAAGACTTCCCAACTGCCATAAAAAATGGGCTTTTTCTTTATTTGCTGAATTAATAAAAAAAGGGTTTTTTTTTTTTGGTTGGGGGAGGGGGGGGGAGGGGGTGTTTAATAGTTTGATGAAAGGGTACATAGTATTACTTTATTTTGGAGATATTGAGGTGGGGGCGCGGCCTGAACTGCATATAAAAAACAAAATGGAGTCTTCTAGGAATAGGGAATTATTTGGAGAGTTTGAGGTTGGGGTTTAAACTTTTATTTCCTCCACAAATATTGAGTATGAGTAAATGGCTTCTATTCTTTTTTTTTTTTTTTTTTTAATACAAGAAAAAGACTTTTGAATGGGATTGGGTATCTAGAGAGTGCTAGTCGAAACATGAACTTCTTGTGTACTATCAATTTCTAGAGACTACTTTCGTCCTGAAAGGAAAATTAATGAAAATCAAAATTATTTTTATAGGAGAAAAAATACATGTTTTATTATTTTAATTTTCCTGTTCTTTCAGTGAAACAAGCATTGCAATTACAAACAAAACTACAAAATACCCTGAGTCTACGAATTAATTTATGAACTGAGGTTGACAAGTTAAATGGTTGTCCGAATTGCAAAGTTGTGGAGAATTTAGAGGGCACTTGCCGCACTTCATCTCCAAGACTGAAATAAGGTTAGTAGGATTTGAGGAATCTTAGCTGTGATTCTTGTGATTATAATAAAGGAATTGACCACTTATACTACAGTTTGAGGGCAACGTGATTCGAATTAAATTATTGTTAATCATTACGATATTATTATTATTATGGAAAAAATTAGGGCGTGCAGCATACTTTGTTCTTGCACACAGTGCAACAGTAATTGCTAGTTACGAATTAATTGGTCTCGACAGAAATCAGCTCTTCAGGATTTCATTCGGGGGAGTTGGGTAATGAGCATGAATCCGATAATTATAGTACTCTCCAGTCTCCATGGGGCAGTAATAGCTTAGACAATTGCCACTCTGTTTCTTCACAGACCTAAATAAATATGAAGCCAGTAAGTTTTGGAAGGCTTCTGTAGTTCTGTTAGTGAGAAGGCGAGCAATCCCTTTTGCTTACAAATAATCGAAATAAAATGTCATATGCTTAATGTTGTCCTAATTAATATTCTTCTTGCATGTGTGAATGAAAATATTCATGGAGGATTGATGTCTTTCAGCATTGATTATTGGTATGAATATGCTTCATAAACTGACATTGCTGGTCTAAACTTTACTTGTTTGAAGGAATTTAATCATAATAAGAAGCATTACCAAAAATGCACTGTGGATCACCCTGAACCTGAAGAATAAGTAGTCAAATTTATCCCTGTTTTCAGAACATATGATTTCAAACAAATCAATCTCAAGAGACAAAACAGGGAATTGATCAATCAATGTCAAGAACATGATGAATAAATGAAACAAGTAGAATTTTGAAGCTATCTTACTGCGTAACAGTCAGAAAAGTACCTACTTTATTATATATATACACCAACATAAATCACACATATACTCGGCGATTTTCAAATCTATACATGCAACTCAATCCAACCAAGACCTCAGCGACAGCAGCTTCTGTCTTTTCTTTATCAGAGAAATGCAATGTCTGCAGCAAAAGCACACCGGGTTTCGAATCAAACTTCATCTTCTCCACATTCCTCTCCATCTGCCACCTCACCGTGTTGTGGGCCATTGGTGCAAGCCATCCCATTATCTCTGCCATGGCTCCCCTCCACCCATCCGCTAGCAATGCGTCATCTTCCTTGCATTTCATGTTTTTGCTCAGTTTTGTTCTCACCAGGGCTTTCAGATTTTCAGTTAGCATTTGGTACAAGGATTCACGCTCATAGCGGCCTATGGATGCTGCTGACTCCAGGTACTTTTCTGCCAACAGAATCACGTTGGCATAACGCAATGCCAGCCCTGAACCGCCCAGCGTTAAGGGCCCTGCAGAATGAAATACTCTGTTGTTTTTCGCTACTACTTCTATGTATTTACCAAAACAATCATATTCATTCACGAGAACATCGGATTTTTGGCTGTAAGATTGGAAAATTTCAGGCTTCGCTTCTCTCGAATTAATAGGACCCGAATGAGGAAGAATTTGCTGCTTTATCGGTTCGATCAGGGAAAACTCTTTCTGCTCCTGAAAACAAGCCATTTCCGGCAAGGAAAGGGAGAGACGAACAGGAATATATGGCTTAAAAACAACGGAAATCCTAGCATAAACAATGATCACAATTCTCGTCATCATGCTAACAATTTCATCAAACGTTTTGCACCAAAGGGAAATCTCCTTAAAATTGCGCACCTCCTTCCGCTGATTCTCGAGTTTCTGATTAAAATGATCGAAATTTGAATTCGACAACTGCATATGACCCTTCTTCCATCCCTTCACCTTCCTCTCTGAAATCTCCATCTCCGCTAGAGCATCCAATGCTGCGTGCAAATTTGACGTGGCTGAGACTAATTTCTCCATTTTCTGCACTTTCTTTTCAATCACTCTCGACCCGTAATCCGATTTCCCGAAATCAACGATCCCGAGTTTCAAATCCATGTAAACAAGATCAAACCGATCGAGATTGGCGTCACTGCATTTCTTGCCTAAACGAGAAATAGCAGCGGCAGCACGATCAAGATCTTCAAGTTTCTCAGCACATGCAAGGCTCAACAGAAATTCCTCATCCCTGGAATTCAAGAATGCTACTCCTTCGGATTTGACGACGTCTTTTGTTAGTCTGGTAATTTCTTCATCAGAGAGAGACTTGTAGAGAGAGATTAATCTTGACATGGTTTTGGCCGTCTCAAATGCAAGGATTCCCACTAGCCCGGCTTTCTTATTGCGGCGAGTGGGAATGTCGCTTAATATCTCCGGAAGCCAACCCATGTTCTTCTTCAATCCAACCATGAACGTAATTAAGGCTAGGTGTTGTGTAGTGGTTAAAGGGTTTTAGAATGGAGGGTATTTGATGAAGGGTTGAACGTTGGAAACGAGAAGCAGCTTCCTGGGATTTGCCATTGGGACCGGCGGTGAGATACGCGTTTGGAGTTTGGACGTATAATAGAGAGTTGGGGGTTCTGCACAGACAAAAACTGACAGGTTGGTTTCAAACTGTAATGATCAATTTGGAAGTGGGGAAGACGGGAGGTTTTGCGTGTCTAGATAAGGGATTGACGGTCATATGTATCAGAGAAACGTTGTTAGTATGAAATGATGATGATTGATGGGTGAGGTACGGGGAATACGATGAAGCGTTTGACTTGTTCTTACTTGTGTTATACGGAGCACTCTTTATGTATTTCTTCGTTACTTTAAACGTTACAAAGTTAAGGTGTTTACGGTTTATATTACGAGAAAAGAGTTTTGAACCACGAAAAGCGTACTACCTACATTTTCCTGAGGAAATATATTTTTGAGGTTTATCGGATTAGAAGTGTCTATATATGGTTTTCCAATACATAAACTCTCTCGGACAAGTGATTCGTTTATTTTTGAGCAACAATTCAATAATTCATAAAACAATTACATGAGTGTGTTAAAATACACAAATCTAAATTAGAGTTTTAGCTATTTTTAAATCTTACATGTTATTTATTTTTATATTAAATATGTTTCTTTGTGAGATGTATCTCATTTAGGCGAGTATGTTCATTATCTTTTCGAATCGAAATTTTGATACGTCGAAATAATTTATCAAGACACCATCTAGATCAATTCAATAAAAATTCAAATTTTTATGTTTCAATTCGGTATTTTACCGAATTTACCAATCTTTTTTAAAGTAATTCCTCCATCTCAAAATTAGTTAATACTTAATAGTTATATTAATTAAAATAATTAAATTTAGATTTTTTAAATAATTTGGTATTTAATATTTATTTTTTATATTTATGAAATATCTAAAATTTACAATTTTGATTTGATTCTATATGGTTATCCCGAACTGCACATCTAAATTCTAAAAAATTTTATATCGAAAATTTGGTTCAGGTTTAATTCGACCGAGTACTCGAATCGTGAAAACACCTAATTCATCTAACTCGTTTCAACCAAGTTAACGTAGTGTTTGATGTAGGAATAATCTTTTTTATTATTATAAAAAGAGCAAAACATCTTAAATAGATTCGTTATTCTCAAAAGAAATATATTGCATCATCTATAATTATTATATTTTCTTTCTTACTTAATATTTTTTTACACATCACATCAATATCATCATTATATTTTTATCTCACGATCGACCACGTAGTTAAAAAAATACTCCATCTCAACCAAAATTATTTTCATATCATTTTTCCCATTAAATAAAATTACAAGTAATCACACCCATAAACTTCTGAACATCGTACCAACCAGCTCAAAAGGATATAGCGTTTAGTATATGTGGCCTGAATGTAGATTAAAATTTGAACTTAAGAGTAAAATGTTTTATTAGTAATAGAAAATTAGTATTATTGCATTCATTATTTTGAATTAGTTCTTTTTTCTTTTTCTTTTTTCAAAGTGAGAGTTGGTTTTGAAAATTAAAAAATTGAGCATGCTGCATTGGGTGGTGCATTAATATGGACAACATTTGCATTTGATCACGTGAGCATAAGAATCTCCATTTTTCACATGGGTGCATGATTAAGGGGATGTTCTTGCAACATTAAATTAAGTAATTTTTATTTAAATTAAATTAAATGGAAGTGTTTATAAATATAACTTATATTTATGTTTTTTAAAAATTTTGTTAATTTCAAACACTCTAATTTTTTGTATCTTAATCATTTATCACTTTTTCCAGAACTAAGTACTTTTAAAAACAGAAAAGTTTTTTGCAAATACCCCCTAATATATAATTATCCATATCTTACATGCGTTGTTTCCAAGTAGTAACTAGAAGGTATTACATGAAGAATAGACCATTTATGAGGCCCGTTTATATGGACGGGGAAGCGCAGGCCAGGTGCTTGCAGTCCGGAGCAGCAATTGAGTTCGACTGTTGGAGGCTTAGGCCTTCCAGCGATAATTGACTTCATTGATTTTTAATATTTTATAAATTATAATTCTCAATATAATGTTTATTTGGTGGAATTCTTAACAATAAGAATAATATTAAATTAGCTACCATCTACATATTTACATAAGTATTATGAAATTGTAAACTCAGACACAATATCATCTTTTTAAAATTAAGTATTTCAAAATCATTGCAATTATGATGAGATCAAACTAGGCCTAAAATTGTGTTTTTGTGTAAAATAAAGAAGAACGCTGAAAAATTAACTGAGGAAGAGAATTGATAAAGGAGAAACCAGCAAACAATATTTTCATTTGGTTATTACATTATAAAAAAAAACAAACTCTAAAACAAATAGATATGATAGCGTCTACTGTATTATCATTGCATCTTATATATCTCCTTTTCCTTTCCAACGTAAATTCAAAGATTCAAACTAAGGTTCCGTTGACTACTGCAGCCACCATAAGCATCCTGACGAAGCACCTTCTGCATTCAGTTGTTGTACCTAGCCACCAGTCATGCCAAACTTTGGTGACAGAAAACATCGAAATATTCCCAATTAGTGGTAAAATCTTTCTTGTAATAATTTCACAGCGTCGTCTATGGAGGTGTTACTGATTCCCATCGATTGCAGCCTCTAATCCTGACTCGTACATGGCCGTCTTGGTGGTCTGAGCCACCCATTATCTCACAGCACTGTCTACGTGGTGCCTGTTTTTCAAGAAAAACATGATCGACCACACCAACAACTCAGAAAGTTAATCGTAACATGAATCGTCGTACAAAACAAGAAGACAACGTAAGTACGCACGTACCTTGGTCCATAATCGAGAATTAAGATAGGTAGCAGAGACATTGAAGCTCTTCACCATATAAGCAGCCGCAAAGTTATTCCTGTCACACTGCTTCCATTGCATAGACTGAGGCCTCCTGTACCAGGTCACCGTATTCCCATTTCCAAGCTCCTGAGCGCCGTCAAAGTAAAATATGACGGGTCTTTCACAGGGCTCCATTCTCAGGACCCGGGTATTAAACGTGAATGGCTCCTGACTCCAAGTCCTCCACGTTAGAAATGTCTGCAACGGGGTGTTGAGATCTTTTGCTCTCACCAAAAACGGGTACAGTTGCACGGTGTAGCCCCAGGATACAGAAACGGACCAGTTCCGGGTAAGGTCATAGCAGAAACTCTGCTGTAATGCTCGGCCGGAGTCGTATTTGTAGGCGTTCATTAGCTTCCTGATGGAGGCAACCCTGTCCATGCCTGGAAACAAGGGTTGGAGGTAGTCTAGATGGTGTAGTGAGACTAGAGGGGCTAATGGATGAGCTGAAAGTAGGCCGTATGGGCTTCCTCGTATATCCAACTGTATAATTAGCCCAAATATAAATTAGCTCATGTAATCATAGCT
The DNA here is from genome assembly GCF_026168435.1 of Sesamum indicum. Lineage (NCBI taxonomy): Eukaryota > Viridiplantae > Streptophyta > Magnoliopsida > Lamiales > Pedaliaceae > Sesamum > Sesamum indicum. Next base: position 15,988,578 of record NC_142667.1, read on the forward strand.
ATCGAGAGTCACACGGGCAGAAAACATAATGCCCGAAATGCAACATTAAAAATAACCTAACAGAAACGGAAATTGCTTGCCGCTTTCCTTGCAATTTAATGTTGCATTCTTGTTTTTTGAGGCCTCGACATTTACGGGTTGCCTAATATGACAAAATCTATATATACCCTTCCATGCATTTTGTTCTCATTAGCATCGGTCCCACAATAAGAATTCAACTAAAATTGCAAGTGACTTCCTAAACGAATGATCTTCAACACTATTATTGACAATACTAAAATTAGACACAGAGAATCACGATCTTTAATGTTTTAGCATTAGTCTCCATTACCTTTATTTGTGTCAAAACAAGTCATCAAGAACAATTAATTAGTCATTTTTGTCTAAAAGTGTCAACAATTATCCCAATGTACTAATAACCAATTTGGGTTCTATATTCCGGACAATAATTGCTTTTTTAACAATGAACAAGATTTCATAATTTGTTGAAGGAAAATTGAAGGAAAAAACATACTCAGGATGTTTAATGAATACCTGATGAAAACCAAGTTCTTTGGTAATAGGCACCCCAATCTCACTCATGCAACCCCCAATCTTCTGATCCGACCCGTATAACTCCGCATACCGATCAATGCACCCATCCAAAATCCTGACCAGCTCCGCCGCGAGCGGGTAGCTAATGGCAAATCCAGCGCCGCCGTAACCCATGGTATAAGAATGCTCCACATCTTGTTCAACACTCTCCGAAATTCCGCCAATATAATACATCTGTTTATAATCATATTTATTCAGCACATTCACCAAATTCTCGGTGAAGAAAACTGTGTCGTCATCTCCCATCACAAACCACCTTACATTGTCCAATCCAAGCTGGAAATTCTCCTTCACAATACGCGCGATGCGGACGGCGGACCTGGAGCCATACCAGCTTGTGTACTTAAACCGGGCCGTGTCAGCCGATACTTTATAGGGAGGCGACGTTTGAGGCCAAGGCTCGTCTCCCAGCGCCGGTTCGTTGTCGAGCCAGACGAAGCCGCGAGTTACATTGGGTTTCCACCAGAGCTCACAGTAGTGGCGTCGCCGGCTCCACATGCTGGCGGTGCCGCCAATGCCGAAAAGAATGTGGGAGATGTTGGTTTTGTCTTCCCGTGGAATATTGACCAACCGATGGTGGGAAGGATGGATGATTGTATGCGGGTGGATGATTCTTTGATCGCATCCCGGGCAATAGAATCTCCATTTGGAGCCGGGGAAAAGGGAAAAGTAACAGAAAGAAAATATAGCTAAAATGCAGATTACTGGAAAGCCTTTCATGAAATTATAGGCATCTCTTAGTTCCCTGATATATTTTTTGGAAGGATTTGTAGAAAATCCGGCGAAATATAGGAGGAGTTTGGGATGACAAAGGGAATCCAACTCTTGTCAGAAGCAGTTATGGGAGTCGAGGAAAGTTTAGCATTGTTGCTCCTTTTCTTGCCATTTTTATGCCCAAATAGTATATGAATAAATTAATGAAGATTCAATGGAATTAGCTACGCGGCTGAATTTTCTGCGGGTAATTTGAGCTTATTTATCTTTGATTTTCCTTTTTTTTCTTTGTCCCTTTATATATTTTTGTGGGGTGGAATATAGATTTATTGCGAGTGTCTCTCTCCCTCCTTTTTTTGCCCTTTTCCTTTTTCAGGAAAATTAGCTGGATAATGTTAGTGGCAGATATGAAGAATGGAATTATGGTTGCATTTGATGGGTGAAAACTGGATGGAATGAAGAGAGGCGCACGGAACTTGTCCACCCATCACCATCAATAATTGACGAATCATGAACACAGAAATCAATTAATATTAATGTAGCTAGTGGTGGATTTTGCTTTAGTTAACCTTCTTCAATTATATATATCTATATATATGGCAATGCCATATATCTTTAGCCTCATTAAATTATAAAAAAAAAAAAATAGTTTGGGAGTAAGTAGTTTCATATTACTGCATAAAGTGAGATAATAAAAACAAACATATTAAGCATTACTTTTGGGTCAGTGCATCAATTTGGAGCTAAATATTTCACTGAAATGGAACCATTTTTTTTTTGAGGGGGTTAAACTTACTTACTGATAATATATATTATGGTTAATATTATCTCAAATTCTTGCTTCCTTAATTAGTTTAATTAACACTAGAATTCATTAATTAGATGTGGTTGATATCTTCTTTAGTAAATCATTGTACGTATTATCATCTCAATCAAAGTTTAATTTGTAAACAGGAACACTTGCATTGTACTTGGATTTAAAAACATTTAAAATCTTCTTTTGTCCGTTTCAATTTTCAGTGTGCAAGATTTTTCATTAATTCTTCCTCTTTTAATCAGGGTTTGTATATTTTTTTAATTTAAGTTGGTTCATCATATATATTTCTTCCATACTTAATTTGTTTTCATGATTTTCAAATTCTGAAAAATGTTTGGCAGATTAACAAATTTAATTAACATGAAGCTATGCATAATTAATAAAAGAGGAAATTAGAATAGATGATTTGGAAACGGGAAAAGCAAAGAGCCATGTTTACATATCAGTAAAGTTTGAAAGAACTAACCATATGTATATATGTATGTATATTTCTTGCTTCCGCTCCTTCATCAAAACTCTTCCAGTTGAGTAGATCTATCTGCTCCAAATACTGATGAATAGAGATCCAAATCAGAAAACATCTTCCTTTATTTCTCTCTGATTAAAGCTTTTCCCGCATGTATATGTATAATTCCAACTATTGCTTTGACTTGGCATCATGGGGCTCAGGTCCTAATCGAAGTTCAAGGTCCAATTCCCCGACTACTCTTATGTTATCCACACGCTTGTCTAAAAGAGTAGCAGCTGCTTCCTCTTCATGATCGCCACTGTTCAGTGACGGCGCCTCAGCGAACAACGGGAGACGATGTATCAGTTTTTCTGTACCAGGTGGGACAAGATCACGATTGCCCTCCTCAGTTTTACCATCAGAGAAGTGCTTTTTCAAACTCAACTTGTCGCTGGAAGAAGAATCGGGTGGAGGGCTATCTTCAGAATCCGTAGTGTTCTTGGTGATATCCAAAGACAGCAGGTTTTCGCAGGAAAACTCTTTGAGTTTTGCTCTATCCTTGCGATGAATATTCATGTGGCCCCCTAATGCTTGTGCGTTTGAGAATCCTCGTTTACAGAAACTGCATCTGTAAGACCTCGTCTGCACTAAATCATCGCTCCATATAATCATTTGATCTGAGCTGGTTTCCAGGCCTGGAGGATCTATATCCATTGCTGGACGGGATATAGATGGGGATCATTAATCGAGAATATTAAGCCAAGTTGAAACTTGAGAGTTGAGGTTTTATTTCTAATTTCAGGATAAATAATTTATATTGAAGATGGTCAAATGGTCGGTCGAAAACATTTGTTTTCTCCTTGGTTTATATTTTTGATCCAAAACTATAGCAAGCGTGCTAAAAGTTTAGTATAGATAATTAAAGTTTAGTATAATGGAATATGTAATAATAATTAATGTCGTACTATTATGTATTATATTAATTAAGGATGTGATAAGGCGGCCGGAAATGTCCTTCCCAACTTTTGCGAATAAAAATATTGTCTACTTCTCCAAGTTCCAGAGGGATTTCCCTCCAACTTCGCCCTCAAAATACATCAAACAATTTTCAGAGTTAGTATTTTTTAGATAATTATTGCAGTAATTCTTTTTCAAATTAATTAATATTTTGATTCAATATTATTTTTTAATTATTTTTCTTACATACAACAGTGCACGCCTACAAGTGAGTGACCTCATCATCATCGAGCTAGCAACGGTTGACATAAAATTTTCACAGATTATAATAATTATAAAAAAACAAGCATCACTCAAGTTCAATAAACAGAATATTGTATTTTTATGTGGGCTTCTTCATTTCAGAGTGGGGATCCATAGTCCACTACAAAAGAAAAATAACTATTAACTACAAATCAAAAACTAAGATAAATAATTTTTAATGATCACGATTAAATAGAACTAATACAAAAATATAGATTTTCTATGAAGAAAAAAGTTTTTTGACTATGGCAAAAATATTTGCTATGACTTTTAGTCATGACAAGTGTTTTAGTCACCCTCGCAAATACTACGCCAACAACCATTGCAGGTAAGTTGTAATCAATGACTATTTGCTACGATTATTTTATTTTTAACCATGACAATTAATCATAATTAAATATTGTATTTATTTATAGTTTGATTGGAGTAGGACGGGAAGGTATGGCGAGCAATCAAGCATGCAGTTTCCAGGATGATCATTAAATTGTTAATTTGTACTTGAAAGGATATATATAAACGACTATATATGTATGTAAACATACATTGAACTCATCAGAGTCAGAGGTAGTTGAGATGGAGGGGACTCAAACTGTTTATTCAATTCTTTTCAATTAATGCACGCTTGGAGAACTTACAATGCAAAGGTCAACCCTATTTTTTAACATGTTATTCATTAAGTTAACTAATATTGCTTTCTATAAATTATCGATAACATTTAATCCTTAATTACCAAATAATAATAATAATAATGGGCCTGCATTTCAGCTCCTCCTCCTTTATTCCATCACGTAATTTTTTTTTATTTTAATTTTTAGTTAAATTTGTTGCTGTCCAACATTTAGCATCATGTTTGGGGGACAAGAAAAGAATTAAACAAGAATTTATTTTAACGAAGACTAGGTTCATTAAATTTGTATTATTTACATGATAAATATAATATTAATTATTATTATATGATTAATATAACATTTAAAAAAAAAAAAGTGATCAATCGTAGTGAATCCAAATTTCTCCATGAGCTGCCTCCCGCCTGCATGCTTCCGATCCATATCCATGATTACTCGCCTCAAAAGCTACTCATTCTACAACTTAAAAGATAAATACATCTTTTTCTTTGTTTTTTTTTAACAAAAATCTCAGGTATACGGCACCGTAGATATGTATTAATATATAAATGAAAAGTTAATACGTATAAATAATAATTTTGACCCAAAAAAGATTAATATAAAAGTATTGATACAGATTTTGTAACTACATTATAGAAAATGGTTAATTATATTTTGTCATTTAAACTATGATCGTTTTTATACTTTGTCATTTACACTTTTTTTTTGTGTCAACTTATCATCTCAACTTTACAAAATTTTGCACTTTTATCATTTATAACTATTTTTTAATTAAATTTTTTATTTGTGCATAAAGTTCACATGTGATACTTAAAGGTTATATGATGTGATATTTTTCACATATGCACAATATATAATGTTTATTCGATAGAAAAATTAACAATAAAACAATCGTATATGGCAAAGTGCAAATTTCGCAAAGTATTATTAACACAAATAAAAATTCTGATGACAAAATATAAAAACGAACATAACCCGAATGAGAAACAATAATTTACCCTATAGAAAATGATGTTAATTAGCTAGTATTGCTTATGAAATAAATATATATAAAAATATACGTATTCAGTTGTAGTAATTAATTATAGAGATGGTATATATAGGATTGGTGTAGTGCAGTTAGAGGTGGGCGTCTTTGAGAGGGTGGCGTCACAGTAACGCACGAGAGGCGCAGCGTGTAATGTGAATAGGCAGTTCGCATGACATTGTGACGTGGGTTTAGACACTGAATACTTACTAATGTTGTTGTGGTATTATTAAGTACTAACAGGCAATGGATGATTGGAAGGTGTCGAGTGTAGACACATCCCCAAATACTACACAAAACAGAGATTTACCCAGCCTTGATTTAGAGTGGTGGAGATGGAAAGAGGTGGTTGATGTTACTGCACATGCACACAATAATGGAACAAATGTAGTGATTAATGAAGATAAACATGGGTTTCAGTCCTTATCCTGCACCCTACATCACCTCATCATACATCTCACCTACACATAACTTACTTAAACAATTACTCCACACTTGCAAACATTAGCTTAATTCGATTAATAAGGAGTAATTAAAAAATATTTTTGTACCCATGCACATTTATTGTAATGTCACATTTGTACTTTATTATTAATTTGTAAATATATCTTTTTATTGATCTTGAAACTTCTAAAACATTTATTTAATATGTAATAATTTGATATTTATAACAAAAATGAGACTAATCAGAATATTTGTGGTAATTTACGTATCAATTCAACAAACACGGCAAAGCTGATATTTAAGGCTCATGCATGTTTCCCTATTCATTTCCTTTTATTTTATTTTTTTAAACGTACTTATATATCTATATTTCAATAAACTATTCAATTAATTCATTATTCGATGAATACATTAATATAATTAGAAATAATATAATATAGATACAATAAATATTTCATATAAAATGAGATAAATATTCATATATTCAGTCAGATTTAAATCCATAATTTAAATTTATTTATAGAATTTAACTTTATTACTAAATTAAGACATTATAAGTTCACTTTCTTTTATTTTTGCAAATGATAAAAATTGTAAAGGACTAATCATGTGGTCCGTATAAATTAACGACTTGCGACTTCGGACCAAAGTGGTCTGATTTCTCTTAGAAGCAAATAGATCGGTTCAATCTTAAATGATGGGCTTGCACTACGTACTTTAAATTTTGATCCAAAAGTTTCAATTTGGACAGTCTAGTTTTGCACTCCTGTAGCCTTGTCCGTCGTCCCATACAGATAGAGACATACAGTTGCATTTTCAGACTTGTTAGAATTTTAGTCTCGGGATAATTGATTTTTTTTTTTTTGAAAAATATTGATGGAGTTAATTAAATATGGTACAAAAATATTATTGAATTAAAATTTTTATATATAATTAATGCCCATTTGTTGATGAAGACAGGTATACCTCTTCCCCAAATATTACCTCAATTTTAAATCTTGTAAAGCATAAAAATAAAGCTGCAGATTAAGAATTCACTTGAATAAAATAAAAGGAATTTTAGGATCTATATATGTATATATTATTTTAGTGTTAATTCATGGCCTGTCCATTCAGACCAATAAATAGGTATACATAATTAAATTATATATTAATTGATGATCTCGGGACACAAGATCATATCCATCGCCATGCAAATATACTCACAGTCACAGCTGTCGAAATAATTATATATAAACAAGCTGAGATACAGATCGAGAAGATCCAAATTCTGGAATCAAAAAACAATTATTCCTGTAAGTTTCGTATATACTTTAATCGAAATATCTCGGAATTAGGAAATGCTCTAAACAGCTATGAACATAGGAATTACACCCCATCAATATTATTCCTATGATGCCCTAAAATTCTCTGGTAATTACTACTTAAATATTAATAATTGGTGAGAAGCAGACATCTGATAACCCATGTGCGCTTTCATCGCTTCAAGTTTCACTTAAATCTCTCTGCATTTTCATCAGAACTAGTTTATGTAGTTTACTCAAACAAGACAAACAATACCCAATCAACTTCAAACCCCTTTTTGCACTTATATGGAACTTCGACAAAATCAAAGCTAACCAAATGTCTGTTTCCAAGCAAGTAAATTAATTACTACCAACACTATATATAAAGACGACAAGAGATCAATTAATTTTAAAGAGAAATTAAAAAAACCACGTAGAAACTCCCAAAAATCCCTCTTACTTCAATTCCAGGTTTTGTGTTTTTCCCACTGCAACCGTAATTAAGAATCAAGAATCACGGATATGGATATATTGGCCACTCATCGGTTTACGAAATCGATAACTTAATTCAAACTCATCCAGAATAATACTATCTAATTTATATAATCACACACACACACATACACACATGTGTGTGTGTGTGATAATGAAAAGCAGAATATCACGAGGTGGTCAAGCCAAAGTTGAAATGGAATTTCTTAGATATATATATATAAACCCTAGGTGCATGCCTTGTTTGATGCCAAACAGGGAAAATGAAGGGGTCTATATAGTACTATTAAGTATTTTGGATATATACATATATATATATATATATTATTTATGATAGAGCTAGCTAGCTAAGTAGAGCTAGGTAGGGTTTTTGAGGATGATGATTATTACTAATTAATACTCTTTATTCTTCCTCATTAATTTATACGTACGTACAGATATATACTCATTTTATTCTTAGATTTCTCTCTCTCTCTCTCTCTATATATATATACTTGAGAGTTGAGATTAATAATTATTATATATGTATTGCAGAGCAGAGAGGAAGAAACAAAAAGAGGCGTAGTTAGCGGGAAAGAGTAGTGATGATGCAATAATATTCTGTGTTGTGAATAGAAAAGGGTATGTGTGGAATACTTTAATGGATTGATTCCCGTCGTAGTTGGTGGCAATTTTTGGAAGGATTTGAGAGATCATCCATCAGCAAAAGCGAAACAAGAGAAGGCAAGTGCATGGACGGACTTATATGCTCCCTCCCTCCACATGAATCATATCATAATAATACAAAGGATCCATGTACTTTAAAATGAAAAATTCCCTACTACCTACATCTCTGTCTTCCTTCCTCCGGAGCTTAGTTTTTAGAGATGAACATATACTGATACAAACATGTCAGTACTGATCATGACTGGGGAAGTAGCTGTTTGCTCACTGCATTCCATGCACTTTTCACTCAGTTTCTTCATCTCTCCAACAGACTCCTCATTTCTCTCTCTCTCTCTCTCTCACACACACACACAGACTGAGAGAGACTCCTAATATGTGACATAAAATAAAAACATATATTACAACAAAATAGTCCTTGTAAATCTTGCCGGAAGTGGCTAGTCAGGCAATTAAGACGAACATAGATAATGATGAGTTTTAAGTGACAGACTCTTCGATCTATGTGAAAGATGATGACTAAATGAACTTGTTTCTTGAGATAGCTGCTAACCTTTTCAAACAAAAATCTGTGATAATAACGCGTAATTAACAACAATATACGTTGATGTCGAAAAATATAGATTCTTGGGCTAATTACTTATATCCTCCTAGCTATATATCTAGCTATAAGAACTTCAATAACAACTCCCCACTGATCATAGATAGCCTCATCCACTACACTAACAGTTTCCTTTATTTCAGACGACACATGCAACTGTAAACTACCAAGGATTTTTGCATACATTACTGACAAATTTTCTTGGGGGGCAAAAGGAATAAAAGACATAATGACCCAAAATTCAACTATCTGTATATACGAATGAAGATCAAGCTGATGGACTCTCTCAACTTTTGCAGTCTTCTCCCTCTCATTTATGTGAAAAAGACTCTACACATGCTTAATTTAGTGTTTCGGGACATACATTAATTAGCATTTCATTTACTAATACAAACTTCAAATTCCACATGAATTTGGGGAAGAAATTAAATCATAGTAATATTCAAGAGATTTAAGAGGCCTTAATTGGCATCTCTAATCAAGATTAATAAAAGGAGAGGAGATAATTAAGCTTTTAATTCTGCTGAAATAAACACATACAAAGTAATTAGCAAAGTGGTGCAAGTCTTAATTTGTTTGCAGTTTTACTTCACCTTAGGAGCATCACCTAGCCTGAGCTCAAGATCCAGGTCCTCAGCAGAACCAGGACGCAGTTTCAACACCTCTGACGGTGAAACACATCTATCAACAGTACGACTCAATTTTGGGAAGAAACTCAAGGGCTTTTCTTCTATTCTCCTTCTCTTGCAACTCGCTACTTCCTCATCGCTAGATGTGTTCGTTTGCGCTCGACAAACCACCAAATTCAAGCTCATCGACAAATCTTCCGTAACGCAGTCTTCTTTTTCAGCCCTAGAGTCTGGCTCGACAGTAGTCGATTTGTTCTCTTCATGATTCTTGACTGAACCCAAATCATGATCTCTCTTTCCAGCAACAAAGCTCGACCATGATGGAGGATGTGATGAAACTATATTCTCCTTATGGGTTTTCTGAACAAGAGGTGAAAAGAAACAAAGGGTTGACATCTTCTCCTCGCTATTTATAACTTTTGTAGCGGGTGGAGATGAAACCCTAATGACATGAGAACTGGGGGTTGAAACCAATTGCCCCCTATCAGAAAATTCAGGGTTAGGGTTATTGTACGAGAAAGTACATATCTGAGATGAGTATGGAGCATCAAAAGAGGCACAAGTGTTGAGAGCATGATTTTGAGGTACAACTTCAGTTGGAGAAATTGAAGACTGTTTCAATCTAGCCCTGTCTCTCCTGTGGACATTCATGTGACCACCAAGAGCCTGCGCTGACCTGAATTCTCTTCTGCAAAAGCTGCAAGAATAAGATCTGGGAGGCCAAACGCAGCCTCCAAGTGTTCCAGCTGCATCTTCTGCAAAAGCCTGTTCTTCCCACGAATCGCCGTAAGAATTCATGGCGGCTGCGGGTGCAAGAATATGATGAGTATTCGAATCGGGTTTCCTCTTAGCCCATATGTTCCAATATCTTGCTTGCTCCATTGATCAGAAAAGCAATATATTGGGAATTATGGACTTTCGATCGAAGATGGTGAAAATAGAGAAAATGATGAATTGATGGCAAGTCTACATCTGATTTAATGAGGAGAGAGTTGATGGATTTACATAGGAATGATCATGAGGAATTAATAAGATGAAATGATTAGCTGAAAATGAGCAGATTTTTGCTAAGTTAGGGGTGGAAGGTAAGGATGGTGGGCACTCTAACTTTGGCCGTTTCATGCAGCTAATATTTGTTTTTTCTACAAACAAAATCGCTGTGGATGCCGAGATGTATTATTTTTCCAATTTCTTGGTGATTTTATTGTGAAATTATATTCCGTGTGTGGTGGGTCCCGGGGAGACTCTTGTTATATACGGTCATGGAGGGCGTGGAAATTGGATACAGACTAAGATTGTGTGTGAGTTCATGATGATGATGATGTTCTGATTGGAGATTAATTACACTCTATTCCATCTTACATTGCTTATATATATATATGCTCTACCCATATATGTGGTTTATTTCATTACCTTGGTTAATTTGATCGCTGATTCATTCTAAGTTACTTTTTATTCTTAATTGCATTCAGGTTGTATTGTTACCAAGGATGTATGCGTACGTAGAGAAACGCATGTGTCTGGGGTTTGTGTATATACGGCGAATACGTCGGCTTTCTTGTCAGCCCTCAAAAAGTTCTGATAAACATGCTGTGGAGGAATTAGTTTTTCTGATTTATCTTGAAGAGTGTATATATTGAATATTTCTATATTTATTATTTTACACGTCATTATAACGTGACTGAAGAGAAATAGTCTGGGCGAGTTAAATCCATTTTTTTAAAATAATTTCTTAGTACATATACGTAAAGGGAAAATTCTAACTCAGACTAGATTTGACAGAATCAAACAAATTACATAACAAGTATGATACATTTGCTATATGATTAATCACATTATACATAAAATTTAAATTATATTTACTATCCTATATGTTGGGTGTGGTACTTTAAGAGCTGTAGTTATATGGGTGACCATTGAATATCCATAATTTAATAATTTTCTATAACTTTAGAACTTCAGCGTTTCTAACATAAGCGATAACTAAATTGTATTTATGACATGTATGCTAGTGGGTGATATTTAAAGACTATAGCTATTAGGGGTGATAAAAAAAATATTCAAACCACCCATAATCGCTCTAATCGAACTGAATCGAACCACTATTTATGATTTATTTTTCAAACTCCAATTCTAAATTCAAAGTAAAATCGAATCGCACTATTGATTTGGTTTTAATTTAGAACTTAAAAATCGTCCAAAAATGAACCACATCGCTAAATATATAATTAATTTTTTAAATTATATAAAGAATTTCATATTCAAATTATGTAACCCAAAATTCATATATTATCAAAAATTCATATTACAAGCCCATTTTTGTAAAACTCAAATTTGGACTTTATACAACAAAATGTGTTTAATTCTTAAGCCCATTTGTTGATTTTTTCAATTTTTCATTCATTTTTCATCCTTTATTTTTTTATCCCCGAATTCCTCTTCATCAATATCACATTTTGTTTTAGATAATAATAAACTATGTTACTTTTATTTATACATTTAATTTTTATACAAAAACAAGCTTAATCAACAACTTAGTAAATTCTAATATTTTTTAAAGAATTATTTAATATGACACATGTAAATTTATGTTATATTTTAATATTATATATTTGTAATCTCTTATATTTTTTAAAATTGACAAGTCCTAATAATTAACTTATGATTTTTTATATCTATTTGTGAGTTTTATACTTATATAAAAAAAAATATAGCATGCATTATGTAATCTATTTTATTACTTATAAATTTATGACAAAACTTGGTGATTCCTATGAATTAATCTAAAGATTATTATAATAAATGATGACAATGATTGAATAATTTTAATTATTTTTATTGTTATTTTAGTATATATATAAAAGTGATCAACAAGCTTAATCAATTAGTTTATAAAAGTGATCAACAAGCTTAATCAATTAGTTTTAATAATTTTTTTAAAATAATTATTTAATATGACACATATAAATTTTATGTTGTATCTTAATATCTATTTGCAATCTCTTATGCCTAGTGCCTACAAATTTTCAATTGCATGGTCTAGAGTATTATTAACCTAGTACAAACGATTGCAGATTGACCAAGGATGTCTTTAATTTTTATTTTGTCTTGACAATATATTTAATATGTCCATAACCTAAATTTTGTTTCCTACATACAAATCTTGTTTATTATTATTATTATTATTATTTTTTATTTTTGTTAGTTTTAATATTTTACTTTTGTTATAAGTATTCGTCCAAAACCGCACAAAATCGCACCTTTGATTTTGGTTTTGAAAGTGGCAATTTGAAAATTTATTTTATAAAATCGCCAAGAGCAATGCAATTTGAAAAATAGCTATGAAAAAATTGAAATCGCATCGTAAACACCACTACTAATTATAGGACTGACTATTAGATACCCATAATTTATTAATTTTTATACAATTTAAGAACTCTTTTTCCCCCTTCATGTTATCAGCTTATATGTGCTAGGACATTGTTTTCACTCAATAAATGACTTGTAGGTATAATGTCAATTTGCATAGCACTCCCAATATTGTGAATGCAGGTGGTCCAAACATTCCGCCCCCAATTCCAGTAAGTCCAAATATTTGTGTCCAAGCAGTCAAGTTGAGTAAAAGATTTTTTTAGTCCCATAAAATAAGGGTAGAATTTTTTTTGTATTATATCTATTATAGGTGGCTCTTTTAGTCCCATAAAACACAAAAACACGTCTTTTTTATCTCAAATTTTCGATGCATTTTTAGTTCCAAACAACGGCTTTTTAATTTTACGTGACTTTATTGAATTAAAAATATGTGATTATGAATTTTATGAGATTAAAAACGACACCTGCCAAAGTATAGTACCAAAATAAATTCTATCCTTATTTTATGGACTAAACTGCATAATGTTGCCCAAACCTTAAATTCAGCCCTACAGTGTTTTTAGCTTATATATATCATTACAAATCAATTATATTGGCTAAGCTTACGTACATGTTATTTACCAAGTGAAAATAATTTAGTAATGCACATAACTTGATGACATGGGAAAAAAAAAAAGTTACTTTGACACCTATAACATTTAACTATGATTAACTGTTATGGTTAATAACAAACAATTATAGTAAATAGTTATTAACCATGGCCATACAATGGCCGTTGGGGCAAATGTTTTGAACATGACTTTTAGTATAACAAATAATTTTTTCACGGTGAAAAAACTAGTTTCTTTGCATCGATGGGTCTTGAATTTGCACAAAAGTAATGAATTATGGTTATTTAATTGCAGTCATATAATTACAGTTCTTACAATATCACCCTTTAACATACATGCATAAAATGCAATTTAGACATCATTTATGTGGCCAAGGAACTGATTGGATGCTGGGCCAGCAAAATTTCAATTTTAAAAAAGCTTATAACTTTGGTTGAATTCACTTTGGTTAGTCCTCTATCTATCAATTTTGCATAAATTTGGTCTTTTAGCCTAATTTATGATCTTTTTGCCTTTTTTATGATAAAGGCTAATATCCCATCATAATACTCTAAGTTTAATATAAATAAATATTTTTTTAATAAATCTAAAGTTTTATACCATTCTAAGCCAGCATTAGCCATGAGATACGAAATGAATGGATATATATATAGGCTGAAATTGTTCTTAAAAAACTTGTATGGGTAAAATTATCCAAAATTGGATCAAATGACTAAAATTAAGCAATTTAAAAAATTATCAGACTAAAATTAAAACAGATAAATTTAAAAGACTAAATAAATAATTTTTCCTATTAAAAATCATAATTTCTTCCATATCAACAACTTCTATCGAGTTAAAAAATTTCGGTGACCAAGTTCTAAAATTGCACAAAACCAATGAATAATAAGTATTTAATTGACGGCCTTATAATTACAATTCTTAAAATGTCACCCATCTAACATACAAGATTGTAAATTTAATTTAGCGTATACATTTGGTATTGAAACTCTTGTAATTAATTTCATGGCAACCTCCTATTTTATTTAATTTCACCCTTTTTTTAAAAAAAAAAAGAAAAGAAAAGATAGGTCTAATTAAGTATCTGACAACCCCCCAGCCCCACCCCCACCACCCTGTTTTCCCCTAAAGAAAAGTTACATATTGCTCAACATATAAGTTGATAGAAGCACATATATAATCTGAAGTAAATAGGAGTGAGATAGAATTACTAATTATATTACACGGACATTTCAAAAAAATATTTAATGTAGTGTCGAACATATATCAGACACCGATACTCTTCGTATACGTGTCAGATACACAGATAGCATGTTCGAAATTATTTTTTTAAAAAAAAGAACATGCATGTTCGACACGTTTTGGACATGTTTGAATTTCTTTATAATTTAAAAAAGTTTTGAATTATTTTTTTTATAAAAAAAAAAAAAGAATTTTGACTAATAAAAAATAAAATGAATCAACTCACTCATCTCAACTAAAAGTTTTGAGAAGAAATTACTAAAATTTGGGAGATGGTCATGATGGTTTTATTAATTTGAATATTAAATATTTTTTACTGCGTATTTTTTAAAATAAACTAATTATGTATATTTTTTAAGTCACATTTGATTAAATATATAGATGTAAGACATGCCAATTTTATATTTTATCTTGATAAATTTTATGAGAAATTAAAAATATATATTATTTAGCCGTGTCAGGTGCCATATCGTGTTTTAATTTTTTTATATTTTCGATGTTGCCGCGTTCGTATTCGTGTTCGTGTTCGTGTTCGTTTTCATATCCGTGTTCATACATTTTAGGATACTAGCTATTGATTGCGCTTCATTCAAGTTGTATTAATTAATGATCCTATGTGTATTTGAATCATTGGAATTTGCTAATACGTATAATTAGCCCAGAATGGACATGGCATGTGAAGGGGCAATTAACTAAGTCGTGTCAGATAGGGTAACGGTTTAGTTAAACTTAGGTATCGTACTTGAAAACTACTTATGTTTAAGACCAAACTAAAGGGAAAATTGCCATGGTAGTCCTATAACTTAGGGGAAGTAGTAGTTTTAGTCCCATATAAATTGATTTTTGTAATTTAGTGCTGTAATTTTATAATTTTAGCAATTTTAATCCTTATTCAGCCAATTTGACTGTAAATTGCAATTTACTTAGAATTTTAGTCTTGTAAATAAATTCATAAAGGACTAAAAATGACAATTCTCTCAAGTTATAGGATTAAAATACCAATATTATTTACGTTTAAACCAAATTTTGACATGCTTCTTTCTTCTTACGTTAAATTATTAAACTATTTTGACATCAAACTTGACTAACTATATTTATTTTTTTGTCTATTTTATAAATCACATTAATGTAACTAACTAATTTGTGATCAAATACATCAATTATGACGAAATCTAACTCACAATTAAAAAGATTGTGGGTTCAAATCTCACAAATGTTGGTATATAATCTACTTTTAGTAGTAATGTCTGTTTCGTTATTTCCTTTGAATATGTTAATCGATTTAAAAATATTGATATATTTAATTAGTATTGAGTTTGAATACATTGAATGATATGGAACGAATTGAATCTTATCGAACAAAAAACTTACATATTTTCTTGAAGATGAGTACTTATTAAACTCAAACCCATACATAATTTAATGCACATGAAACTTAATAATAGCTTAATTATGTTAGGAAGGGAAGGATAGATGTACATATGTTACTATCACAAACCTTTGGCCTGAGGCCAAATTAGCTTTAATTAAACAGATATTTCCAGTCTGGTAAGGATGAGGCTAACAAGTGCCAATTCATCTCTGGATGCACATGCCACAAATTAAAACCAATCAGACTCTGAAATAAACAAAGCTTTCATGTGACTGGGTAGTAATTATAATTTTACAATTAGTATGATTAAACTAAATAAAATTTTAAAATAAATCAGAGACTCCTATGTTTTTTCTTTAAAGAAATTTATAGTATATATAATATCTTTTTAAATAAATCAAGTAAAATTACATCCTGATTTCAGTCATTAATAATTAATTATAGCTACCAATACACTTACTATGAATATTAATTATTAATAACTAATCAACACATATAATTGAAATAGACACATAACTGCTGTTAATATAGAACACTTAACACCAACCACATGCTGAAATTTTAAGCTATAATCTTAATTATAATCATGGTATTTGTGCTCCCAATTGATTCAAGTTTGATCAAAAAAATTCTTTTTTCCTATCACATCAATTATAATTATTATACTTTTATCTCGCATCTGATTGCGTCGAGTGCTAAAAAAATCTCATATTAACCAGAATCATATCATCTCATTTTTCCTCACTACAGTGAGATGATTACAAGGTATCTTAGGCTTAATCTCTTATTTCCTAAGCTTATTACAAGACAATATTACCGAACATGCATTTTAGGACATATTAATTATAAGAAAAAATTATTTTTTTAGACCTTAACTTAGCTGTTATGAGTTTTAGTCCTATAAGTATGTTTTTTTTTTACTAAGTCCTTTTAAATTTTAAAATTGATGAGAAATAGTCCGAATTAGGGTGTTCTACATGATTTTCCAGCGATATTTTAAAAATCAGCATGAAATTGCTCACGTGGCAGGCAATTTGTTGGATGTCTGGCAATTTATACACGTGTACAACCATGTGTTATATAATGCTGACTAGCCATTAAGTACCAAAATTCCAAAAAAATATATAAAATTTTAAATTTTTATAATTTAAATTAAAATTACAATATAAAAATTAAATATATTTTAATAATTACATTATTTAGTATAAATAATAGTAACTATATTTTTATATTATAATTTGTAAATTAAAAAAATAATTTCTTTAACTTTTTAAATATTTTTTAACTTTCTTCTAACAACTTATATTTTTAATTTCTTAAATTATTTTTAATTAAATTAATTAATATTTAATTAACTTTTTTTTTCAAATTGGCGGCAACAGTCATCACCGCACCCTCCTCACCTCTGGGCAGCGCCAACCGACTGCCGTTGCCACCGCAGTGGAGGGCAACACCTCCGTCGTCCTCTACCTAGGACGACGGCCTCCATCGCCCTCCACCTCTATGTCACCCAAATCTATTTCTGATCTAGGGTGTCGTCGTCGCCCCTTGTGCAGTGGACATTGGGAGAGTGGGGGGAATTTTTTTTAAATAATAATTTTATTTTTATATTTTATAATTATACATATAATATAATTTAAAATTGGTTAAGTTTTATTCTTTTTAAAATATGTCGTCCAACACGTCTTCCAACTCATATTCAAAACTACATAGAATTAAAACCATATATATACAAACCAATTTGAGTGTTTTCTGCAGCAAGTTTAAGTAAAATAATCTGAAATTACCATCTTTAATTATTGGCGTGTGTTGGCCCTTAATTAACGGAAGAATGCTTGTAAAATTCCGTCCCTAGCTATTTGCCTACAATTAATTCAGAAATGATGAGCTGAGGGTCATGAGACGCTTATAACAACTTGTTCTTTGTCCACCGGTCAAACAAATATTTTTAAAATGAATTATAAGCGTGGGAGACTTAATTCCACTTTTAACTTAGCAAATTAAGTACTATAAACATTGTTAATTAATTAGCATAATAATGCAATCATATATTAGATGAACTACGCAGACGGCAACTTATTATAAACTAAATCCAATCTGCAATTTTTCTTTTAATTTTCCATACTTCATATAAATTTTGTAGTCTGATGACATTTGTGTGTTTTATGAGACAATGTGATTTATTAGGGACAACATCTAGCTAGCCGAGTTTCATGACTATAAAACTGTCACAAAAACTAATACTACTAATGTAAAATGTATTAAATATCGTGACTTTATCCCATTGCAAAAAGAATAAAAATTTCGAGACAGACGATTTCTTTTTTTAATTTTTTTTTTTTGTAAAGAGACGGACAGAATATGTCAGAACATTGACACTTATAGAAAATTATCTTAAAAGAACCAAATTGAAGAGCATGTAACAATCTCCTCAACGTCCAATTTTCAAATCCTAGATAGAATGATTGCTGGAATCTTATTTAATTTCAAGATAAAGCAAATATTTTATTTTTCAAGACTTGTGGTTGCTGCATATAATATATATATATGGGCATGTCTAATTAAGTAAATAAATGCAACTTCATGAATCTTGTATTGATCGAATCGAGGTATTACTCAATTTTTAAAATATTTGATATATATAATTATTTCGCTTTTGTAAATAAATAAAAAATGCAATTTCAATCAAATGATTGCTAGCAATCACACTGAAGATTCATTAGTGTGAAGGGTAAATAAACAGCAGTTAAAACAAGACAGTTTATAAGCTATATATGAATGGCAGCATTAGATTGAACGTTGCCGGGTGCTTGTGCATGCAGTTGTTGACCGAGGAGGAATGCTTTCCTAGCTAGAAATATAGTCTAACATGTCCAAAAAACTTCAAAATTTTCAAATTCTTCTAATTCGAAGAAATTCATTTTTTCAAATTTATCGATCCAAACGTAACTTAATATTCGTGGCTCAAAATGTTGAGGCCTTTACTTGGGCGCAACGCGAATCTAAGTTATCCTAGCTATATATACAAGTTGGTTCCATGTCTGAATATTTCTTTATTAATCTTTTCGTGAAACAGTCCAATTTATATAAGGTTGGAGTCCAAGTTAGGTCGAAGAGAGTCTCAATTCTGGAATGTGTAGTGTGGTTGTCATGAAATTAATTATATATATATATATATTAGTGTTAGAGGCAATTTACAAAAGGAGTCAAGATTAGTCGCAAGCACACGCAAATCCAAACGATAAGACACATAAGAGACGCCCAACTTTCTGCACCTACACACAAAAAGCTTAAATATAAGGGGGTAATGTTTGTCCTCCTCATCAACTACATACAATATTAATAATAATAATATGCACAAATTGTCTCTATTAAGACATTCTACTTAACACGCATGTCTTCATTCTCAACAGGTCAGATTTAAACAGGGATGGCCCCTCCCCATCTTCATCTTTCTTTTATTTTCTCCTTTAACTAATTAAAGAGACACACACAAAATGACAGATGCCAAAAATTATGTGAAACAGATGGTTTTTAGATTATTCACTAATTAATTATGTAACTAGAAAATCAAATTTAAGAAATCCCTGACATTAATGGTTTGATTTAGATGCAAATTGGACATTTGAAAGTTTAGTATCCTTAAACAATTGTCTGCATACAGTACACTCCTCCAAGTCTCAATAAAATATATAAGTCTTTCTTTTCGACTCTTACCTAATAATTCCTCATAAAAATTATAATTAATTATTTTGAAAGGATGGGAAGAGGAAAGTAACTACTTAGACCAGCTTATAAAATTAATTTAATATTAATTGTGCACTAACCATATCGTCAACGTCCAAAGATTTTAGGAGATTTTGAAAATATGTGTCGGTAATTTGTGAGCATAGAATAATCATAATAATATTGCATATAGATTTTAGTAATATGGTACGACAAAATTTAGGTGAACCAGATAATTATCGTACACTTAAACTAATCAGTATTATATATATATGTTGATTGAGTAATTAGAGTTTTCACTTGTATTTTCATCAGCACACTTCAAAGATAAGCGCAATTAAGTTTAACAGAGTTCTCAAGTGGAGGGATGCAAGTTTGCTGTTGAAAATTACCATGCAGTGCGTGCAAATGTGTGTTTGCGTGCCTGATGAGCTTCTGTGCTTTAGTGGTGAATTATTTGTTTCATTTCCTGTCGCTGTGTGTTTGGCCCACCAGGTGGCTGCTGCTGTTTGGTTGGTTGATTCATTAAATTTTGATCTTTCAGCAATAATTAATCGATTGAATTAACATTACTTTTCTTGACGAAAGAAAGAATACCTGTAGATTTCTTGACAATTCATGTTCTGAATAGACAGTGTCACGTAGATCAAGCCACGATGGACACATACACATTTTATCACTTTCTACTTCATTTAATATCTTGATTGCTTTCTATCATTTCGACTCAAAAATGACTTAAGCATCAAAGAGTCAATTAGCCTAACAAGCTTCTCTTTTTCTCAAAATTCATATTACTTATCAAGGTAAGCACAAGAAGCTCGTGTCACAAGACCTCAAGCGAAATTGCTACATTTGATCTGGATTAAAATAGTATGAAATCGCTTTTCATCAAAAGAAAAAAGAAGGGATGGGTAGTCAAATGTTAATTGGTATTAGTTCAAAATCCAATTAATCAAACCCAAAAATATGTTGATGTCCAAAGAGAATTAGGGTTGAGGAAATACTAAACTAAATTCGAGTCTAATTTAAACAGAAGCCCAACACACATTGTTCCTAAACAGGCCTGTGCAAAGCCCAATATCCTTAATTAGTAGCACAAAAGAAAGAGCAAGGCCGGCGCAGTGAACGAGAAAACACTGTCTGCCACCCTTTATCATGGAAATACGTACAACTGCCTGCGCGCAGTATGTTCCTTTCCGTCCGTCTGCCCTTAACCTTTTTCTCACCCCAAAAGCTTGACATGTTAATATTAAAGTGGTAATTGGAGAGTCTTTGTCTATTAAGCGCCCTCATCGCATGCATAGGGTATTAATTATGAATGAGTTGGTGGCTATATATACGTACGTACTTTAGGTAGCCATCTTTTTCCACCCAAATTTGTGGTGAAAGGCTTAACTAATACTAAATTGGAAATTCGTGGACCATATTTTGTCTGTTTAATTGATAATTGATTGATACTTAGTTACAATTTCATATGTTTAATTAGTTTAACGGAAAATTACTATATGCACCAAATCGAGATATAAATTTTAATTTCCATCTCTTCATATTGTATATACATTGAAGAGGATTGATCAAATGTTAATATACATCGGTTCAATTAGTACAAATGGACAATTTTCAATTAAATTATCATAGGTATCGGTTCTCTTTTAAAATTGTATTGATGGATATATTGCAAGTAATTCTCTAAATACCCTATGATTTTGATTGTTCATATGGCCTGGCCTTGCAGCAGTCGAACTCCTCAAGCCCTAGAGATCGTGATGCTTCCATGGAGCGATAGGACCGGAACTCTATCTAGCGGGCCAAGGCGATTCCAAAGGTGCGCTAGTTCGCTTGGAGGTGCTCTCATGCAGTGCTGCGCACTCAAAAAGGCCTACGCTGCCGAAGAATCAAGGTGGATGGAGTGTGTGCCATGTGTGGAGGCGTTGAGGAAGGCCTGTAGCACGTTCTAGCCAACTGTCCCTTCGCACGTCTGGTATGGGTCCATATCACATATCATGTGTGAAAGACTGGTTTAGGAGGGCGTCACGGGATACTTGATTGAGGGGAGTTCGTGGCATTCCTTACTGTGTTGGTTGCTTTGGACTAATCATAATGAGTGTCTATACGGTGGTGGAGAGGCGGACGCCCAAGCCCTTATTTGCCACGTGCTGCATCCACTTAGTTTGGGTGGTGTTTGCACTTAATTATATTTTCCGGCTTATTCCAGAATTGTATTTAGTCCGTCCAACTGCTCTTGCAATTGTATGACATTTTTAGCTTAGTTAGCTGCACTGATATATATTCGTCTTAGCTTTCTTCTGGAAAAAAAGTTCGAAATCACCGAAATATTTTATAACAGATGGAGAGGGAAAGATTCAAATAAAAGAGAAAATATATATAGAAAAGCCGAAGAGCAAGAAAGAAGCCACCAAAAAAACAAAATCTCTGGAGCATTAACAGTACTAATTAAGTGGTCGTTGCTTAAAATTATACCTTGTTTGTATCCACTCATTGCATAAGAATTAGATAAGTTTAACAAGAAAGCTCGTGTTGGTTTCATCTACATTTCTGACTTTCATTTGATGAACTGTTCTAGAATGTCATAATTACTATATTTAAATCTTAAGTGCAGAATGACTTGAGCACTATAGACTTATAACATAAGATAATCCCACCATTGGCCCTTACCTTAGAATTAGATTCCAAATATTTATATATGTCCAACATAAATTTTAAATTAACAACCACAATCATTTCGATTGGCATTTCTTTTTTAATTCGTTTAATAGTTAAGTATAGGATGCATCCATAAATTAATTCAAACACGAGAAATTTTAATTTGGACACGATTCGATCAAATTTGAATTTATTATGTGGCATATACTTGCAGTACGACAAATGTACAATTTAATTAATCAATTATATAGCAAATATATATCATACTTGCTTTGTAATTAATTTGATTGGACCAAATCTGATCCAAACAAATTTTTTTTATAATTACATATACATACGTACAAAAATATTGCCTATTATTCTCACTTCACTTGGCGCCGGCCTTTCAAGTACGTACCCAAGGATTCTTAACTTTGAGCTCATGGCCATATGTATATGAAAGCAACAAACCAAAACCATTTGTTTCCTAACTTTGTATATCAAAGTAAATAATTAGGTGGCTATAAATACCGGAGGCCTAAAGGCAACAGCTGAGTGTTTTTTCTGGCCCCGATCAGGAAAACAAATAGGTATCAAGAATCTGAAGAATTAATTATGGCAAAGGAAGAGCAAAGTCGCAGCAGGGAGCAAAGATGGACTCTCCAAGGAATGACGGCGCTGGTCACCGGCGGCACCAAAGGAATTGGGTAATTATATCCTTCATAAGTTACTGCAGATTTGTATATAATCGCTGCACTGATTTTGTGTGTGTGTGTGTGTGTGATTTCAGATACGCGATAGTTGAAGAGCTTGCTGGATTCGGTGCTACGGTATATACTTGTTCGAGAAACCAGGCTGAACTTAGTGAAAGGCTTAAAGAATGGGAAGGCAAAGGGTTCAAAGTGAAGGGTTCTGCATGCGACTTGTCCTCCAGCCCGCAACGAGAGGAGCTCATCCAAAGTGTCTCCGCAGCCTTCGATGGCAAGCTCAATATTCTTGTAAGTAGTTTCATTCACATTTCTACAACTATAATTAATTGCCAGCCGACTGTGGCTGTGTTTCTTTTCCATTTCTAATCACATTTTTCCCGAATTCTTCACCACGACAAGTTTCTTCTGAATTCCGGAAAATAATGCATTTTTGCAGTCAGGTTTTTCGTTGATTAGTTCATACGAATTTTTTCTTTGGTTTTTTTCTGTGTTCAAACATTAACATTAGGTGCGTGTATTGTTGAAATAAAGTGGTAAGATGAAGCCAAATTAAATTAGAGTTGAATTTAGGGAATATATCATTAATTTCCATCTAGCTGTATGGTTTAGTTGGGGATGGGGACATCAACACTTAAGGTAGATAGATGTCTTTTGTTGACAAACATAACATGTAAAATAATTATCGTATAGGAACTGAATGAGACTACTGACAATGTATATAGAGTTAGCGATGTAAGAAAGTTCAATTCGCCGGCCCAAGAAATCTCATTACATGAATAAATTATTTTGTAGGTGACTTCACCCTCAGTTTCTTATTACCGATTACTCTCTTAAATTGGTAAACTCAAAAACAGGTGACTTCATCAGTTGTTGTCTACCAACAATATATAAATACTACACTCACCCAACCTCATCTCTTCTTCATTTCCTTCGCAATCCCCTTGTATTCTTGAATTAGAGGATGTCTGCCTGAGCTTATAAGCTCTTTAAAATATTTTATAAGATATTTGAGAGTTTATAAGATCCAATAAAGTGTTTGGCTAATTTTTTTAAAAAAAAATCTTATAAGATCTCAAAATAAAATGTTTTGGATCTTATAAGCTTTTTAAAAGAAAGTTAATTTTCCTAAAAAGATCTTATAAGTTATATAAAATTAATATATTATAAGACAAAAGTATCTCTGTATATACACTCTCCTCACTCACTCTTTCTCTCTCACTCACACACACACACACAAAAACACACTTTTTCTCTCTCTAGAATTTAAAAAAACTTTTTTATTATTTAATTTTACTAACATTCAAAAAAGAAAAAAATACTCAATTATTTAATAAATAAATTATTATAGTTAAATAAAAATAAGACTGGTATTGATATTATATTTACTGAAAAATATAAAATTTAAGATATTATAAATTATACGACTATAAATAATTATTACATAACAAAGAAAATATAAACTATATGTCTAAATTAATATTCCACCAGCATGCATGTACATATATATTATTTTTATTCAAAAATATAGGTAATAATTCGATATTTTTTTATTGTAAAAAGATTATCTATTAAAATTATTTTGAGTTAAACTAACGAGTAGTATTTATAAAAGCGTTTTAAAATTCTTTTGAAGCAAAATAAGCCAAGAAATAATAACTTATTAGATTTTAATAGTAGCATTCACATTTTAATCATTTTACCAATAAAAGACCTTATTATGCCAAATAACGTAACATCTTATAAGATGTTTTCACATCTTATTTATTCAAATACTTTAAAAGCTTATTTTTAAAATAAGATCCAACATATATGTGTACGTATTTGTTTATATAAGTGTGTGTGAGAGTGAATAAAGATAGACGCTAGCTTACACAGTCGTGGACCGTCATTTGTTATATTTTAAGCTGCTTATTACGCGTCCGAATCACTTGAAAATCTTGCTAGTTTTAATTAATCATACACTTGGCTTATTAAAGCATAATCATAAATTAATTATAAGAGTCACTGTTTTGATGAGCTGAGTATACAGAGGAACAGGCTGTTTTGGAATAAGCACACCGTACGTGTATATAAGTTGTTGTTTAGTAATTTATAAGAAATAGTTATCAAGTGTTTGTTAAAACTTAATTAGAATGAATAATAGGTAGGTAGGTGCCGGAATAACTACTAGCTGAATTGATTAATATATATATATATAGGTGAATAATGCTGCAATGAGTCTGCTGAAACGAGCTAGTGATCATACGGCTGAAGATTACAGGCGTATAATGGAGACGAACTTGGAGTCCCCATATCATATCTGCCAACTGGCTTACCCTCTTCTTAAAGCATCTGGATTGGGAAATATCGTCTTCATTTCTTCTGTTGCTGGTGGAGTTGCACTCCCTGCTATTTCTGCTTATGCTGCATCTAAAGGTCGCTCTACCTACGCCCATTAATTTAATTATTATTCAATATTTTAATTTGCATCATTAATTAATTTATGTATGTATGCATCTGTGGGTTAATTGTGATTAATATTTGTTATCTCTCAGGTGCCATAAATCAACTCACAAAAAATTTAGCATGCGAATGGGCTAAGGACAACATTCGCACCAATACTGTAGCACCATTTGGAGTTAGAACCTCCATCCTCAAACCTGTATGATTCCTCACATCATCTCAATTATATATATTTAATTAGATTTATTTTTTATTTTTATTTTTATTTTGATCATCCTCATCAGGAGGACATAGATCCATCAATTCTGGAAATGTTTATCCCGTTAATGGGTCGGACTCCTATTGGACGAATAGCAGAGCCTGAGGAAGTTTCTTCGCTGGTTACATTCCTTTGCCTTCCGGCTGCTTCCTACATCACCGGACAGGTTATTTATGTCGATGGAGGATTTACGGCAGGCAGCTTCTAGCTGGCAGACTTTGCTGGATTTAATTACTTGATTATATCAATCCTGGATTTTCAGTTTGTGAAAATAATGCATGTTACATGATTTTTTATGCCAAGATATGTAAATTTTTAAAAGACTGTTATAGTGTTTTAATTTGTGGCATCAGCTTCTTACCATTTGCATGCCGTATGATGTAATTAATTAAACAACAACTTCCGACTGAGAACAAGTGAATATCAATTTCCTGGATCTTGGTTGTGGTACTGATAAGGGAATAGCAAAATTTTGCCTGAAAATAGTCATGAACTGATTAAACACTATTTGGATGTTGATGAGGAAGAAAGAAAGAAACACCATTACCAATTATTAGAAAACGTTCTTGATAGATATATATATATATAAAGTAATCCTGAACCGAGAAATAGGACTGACATGCACGGACAATAATAAGAAATTACAAAAGGAGTGAGTGCCTTGTTCCACTCCAAACCCACCTTGCTCACCCAAATTCTGGGAATCTGCAAACATGAAGCATGTCCGACATAATTTTACATTGACAATGGAACAATAATCAATGTTATATATATATATAGAGAGAGAGAGAGAGATCAGAATTTTATTATTTTTTTAATGAAATAAATCTTTGTAAGTTATTTTATATATTAAAAGATTAATAATTAATTTCATTAACTGCAATAATTAAATTACTAAGTTCCATTCGCTTTATGAGATATAACAATATTATGAGAAATTTTAACAAGATGCTTGTGCGAGGTATTATACTAGCTACTAATAAATAAGACCTTATGACATTTTTTAAAAAAAATAAAAAACACTCGTTTTTTTTATGATTTTGAAATTTTTTTCACCATTAAAATCCAAATGATACTGCACAAGATCAATTAGCCCGACGGGAAAATAAAGAATTCGCAAAATTGAGAATGATGGGCTTTACTATTAATTAAAAAAGAAAAAAAGTGATGGATGTCTGATTACGGAGAGACAACACATACTTTTTCGATAGATTAATGATGCCGAGTTCCGGACACCAGCAATTTTTCTGCAGGAAAACGCATTAGGAAACGATTAATAAATAAGCTGGCAGAGTATTGGTGTTTGCGGATGTGTAGATTAAAAAAAGTGAAGACAAGTGTGTAGTATCAAAGATTTCTTGCTAGCTTTTGTAGTTTACAATGCTGGGTTTGTCTGAACTGTAACCCATATAACGTATAATATATGATAGTCGATAGGATTATCAAATTGAATTTAGCTTTTTGCATGCCGATTTGCTGTACCTGCTTATGTATTTGAATTGAGTTGAACTTTCTTCGTTCTTGGATAAACTGTCAGTGGAGAAGAGAACCTCAGTTTTATTAACATTACAACACGTGCCTTGGATTTCTGTAGCTCCAACTTTCCCTTTCTTCAAAGTTTTATACCATTTGGATTTGTCTTTGTATGCAAACATGACTCAACAGTAGTTTATATTTGATAATGGAATTATAAAAGTTTTGAGATATATAGCGATCAGAGCATCCTTCTTGTTAGACTACTCTGGGCGTGAAGTTATGGCTAAGTGGATAATTAAGGAGATGTTCTCATTGTGTAGCTAGTAGTATCTAAATGGATTACTCAAATCCATTAAATCTTTGAAAAAGTCGCCTGTCGTCAAATACGACGACACTGACCTCTCTGTACACAACCACCTTGTAAAAGAATTGGCTCACATGAAAGAGGTTTTTCCAGAATGCAACATTGCTCGTCTAGCGTACAGACATTTGTCTTCCCATGGTAATATCAGCTGGGTTTCTTGTTTCCAACACATTCTAAATGATTATGTTACAGCTCAAACTAACAATATTGATCCCAATATCATACCAACACTGCATATGACTATACAGCAGAATCCTACAATCAGAACTGAAAGGCTTAAGTCTTGATTGAGACAGGCAGCCGACTTTGTTGCAACAGTTGCATCAGTGGCCAAAATATATCCAGGCGATGGAAGCTTCCTGACGTCTGCATGGAAGGACATTGGGAATATAAGATAAGAAATGTAGCATTATTTATGCAATATAATGAAGGTTTCTAGTTATTTTGCCTTCAATCATATTATTTTCTAATCATGTGCAACTTATGTTTTGTAAGAAAGCAATACCTCAACAATGAAGCGGGCCCATGAATTATCAGAGCTTCTTTCCATCACACCTTGGAGGATAGTTAATTGCAGACGATGAATCGCATCAGCAATTTCCAGAAAGCGACCATGGTCAGGACACAGCATCTGGTTAAAATACAAGTCATCAAGAAGCAATTGAATCTCACTAGTCTAGTTCATAAACATCAATTGATAGAATGATGAAATGAACTTGCTTTTCTGCCTTCTGAAAGACAAAAATACCTCTATGAGCATGTGTCCAGAGTGTTCGAGATCTTTCACAACTATGGGGCAAAACTGTTGGTCAGTTCCCAATTCTATAGCCCAGCTTTTCCCGTTCTGATGGCCGTAGTTGACTTCAGCTGTTCTCGTCGCCTTTTCATCAGCTTCCTGAGAAGAAGTTCAGAATTTCATCTCTCCATTAGTTCTTATTTGTCAATCGCGTGCAAAACAATGAGTCGGGTAACAAAATTCTAGATGATGGTAAAAGAGGGTTTTCAATTTTCCAGCCTTTTTATGTCCATGTGCTTTCTTTTTCTTTTCTCCATATAAACTCTGTCTTTTCCATTGACAGCATTGTAAGTACAGTGTGCGTAAAATCTTATCTTAGTGGCCTGTCTAAGCTGCAATTGGATAAGCAATTATTGAGAATATTAGCAATTGCCATAGTATTTCCATGCATCTCTGCTCGGATTTCGCCTCTACAAAACTGAACAAAATGCCCTGACTAGTATGGATCCCAGAAACAATCTTTCTTTTATAAATATAATAAAACACCACTTTTAGACTTGGTATTAACAATTTTCTGGAGGTTTCTTTTTGTTGATTCCCCACCCCAACAGTGCTCAAACACGGTGGAGAACAGCATATTCATTTTGCCAAAGAAACATGATCATTTAACACAAAATACTCTCAAGAAAATTGAATGCATAAACAGATGCTATCTTGGCATGCAGGTACAGGGTTCTGGAATAAACTTACCTCTTCAAGAACTTGGTGTCTCAATTTATTGGCCTGATTGGTAACATTTCTTAAAAAGAGCATGTGCTTTATGGTCTTATCAAGGAGTCCATCAATGCTACACTGCACGCAAAGTAGAAAACACAACAATAAGCACTTGAAAAGATGGAAGAAAGGAATAATAAGGGAATACTCAAATGCAAATAGCACCCACCTTTTCAGTGCTTGGGACAAGCTCCCGTAGCTCCTTGATCCGGTCTTGAATCAACTGTCTATCCCGTGGTCTAGACCTTTGATTATCCCCTGTGTGGGCCTTTCTCTTGTTGGTAGTTGATAGTCTTGACAATCTCCCGGAGTTCAGGGAACCATATCCTTTTCTATGTTGCTTCTTATCAGATAATGCACAAATCTTGCTTTCAACTGAGGATGCTGCAGTATCTATTCCCTCAGTGATAAATTTGGATGTCAAGAAGTCCCACTGAATTTTATCTTCTTCCGCTGGCACACAGTGTTTGGTTTGATCATGTTTTCTTGAGGACGCCAAATCTTTTCTCAAGGACATACCCACCGAAGTAACATCAGATTTGTTAGATGAATCATCATCAAGACTGCTGGATGCATTAGCAACAACAGCTTCTAAGAGGTGTTCCACATCCACTTCTTTCATAAGAATTCCAACAGACTCCACTCCTGACATACCATAGGAGGGCTCTCTATCACCAACTGAGCGGCAAGCTACATCATGACCTATGGATGTGCCATAGGTATGTTGGTAAATGTCATCCTCTACAGCCATTCCAAGTGCTTTGTACAGTTCACAGTCCACAGGAAAGCTGAAATAGTCACTTCCATTCTCACAAATGGTGCCATTGAAGTCAATGCCTACAAGAGTTGGATCAGTTGCACCTTCCTCAAAGTTAAAATCCATCAATTCATTCATGAAATTCCCGTACATTTTCCTTTCAAAGTCGTCACAATAAGGGCCAGCCCTTAATATTTCTTCATGATGAAAACATTTTAAAATCTCATTTTCAGTTATGAAGGATTTGTTATCTTCACATCGCAGCTCACATGGTTCAGCTACATGAATCATACCCAAAGATTGGTGCCTAAATTCACTTTCAATCACATTTTCAAGAGTGTCTGCCTCCTCCTGCACAGATGTGTTGCAAAAATCTTGGACCATGGGAACTAGTGTCATCTGATGATCAAACATGTCGCAATCTTCTGCCCTGACAGCATGAATGGCACTATTACCCTTCAATGCTTTCTCCACGGTAATGGTTGATGGTTCATCTAAAATTTCCATGAAAGGAGACATAGGGGGAAACTGCTGAAATGAATATCTCCAGTCACATCCATCAGGTTTCCCATGGGTCTCAAACTTAACTTTGACGTGAGCAACTAAAGCTGGATCTTCAGCTACCTGATTCATTCATTATCAAATTGAATTTTAACAAGGCAAGCACTACTGAACTCAACGTGCCCACACACAAAGAGGACAGAGACAACAAAGGGACAGTCAGACAGGATTCCAGCACCGGGAGACACTAATTTGACTTCAGAAACGAGAAGATAGATGACATTTATTAATTAGTCCATGATCCAGTTATACACCATAAACTATTTGTGGGTCATGAAAAATGTAATAGGACTAAAGAAATAGACTATAAAACCAAAAAAATTTAGAAATTTAGAGGGGGGGGGGGGAGTTGTGAAATATCAATGTTACGAAAACAGAATACGAACCATTTCTATAGATCCAAGCTGTAGAACCCCGTGCGGAATTACAGGCAAAAGCAATATTGTCTGCACGCATCGCAATAAAATTCATCATGTGTTAATTTTAAGTGTTTATTTAACTCAGCAAAGACTTAAACCATGCATAAATAACTCAAAGCTGTAAAAAATAAAATGTGATATCAGAAGCACAGCAGAGAATATAAGAAAAGGCCATCATCTAATTTTCTATTTGCTTACTTTTATGCCAGCAGCAAATTGAAGCAGCCATTCATCTGGATACTGTTAAAAGAAGAAACTGATAAGAGCCTGTTTTCATACTTAAACAACAAACTAGAAGCATAGCCAGATTGCAAATTTTGATCCAGATACAGACCTCAGGGGCTAAAACGGAATTGAACACATCAGGTGCTATGTTGTCTGCATAAATCCAGCGAGTGTTTCCTGTAAAAGCAGCTTCTCCAACAACCCTGTTTATTGCACAACAAGAAGATAGTTCATAACATAGGATGGGCCTTCTCTATTTAGTTTATGGTCTATTCAACTAACTAAATCTTGGTTCAATGTTAACCATTTTCACTCGACACATGAGCTCTGAGCAAGCTACCATGTATATATATCCCCTTCTCATCGCTGAACAAAGGTCATTCAGCAACATACTTAGAATCAAAGGGAGTGTCAGTAAGGGACAACAATGGGGTTCAAAAACCAAGTATGCTGTATAATCTGACAACCATTTGTTTGGCCCACTAACAATTTGATTTCAGTAATTCATCCCAAAAAATGTAACTTATTTTACAGGACACTCAAGGTCCTAATCACTAGATGTCAAAGCCCATTTCCTGCTGCACCATACAAATCAAGTGAAAAGGATCCCAACTATCTGAAAATAATGGTTTCTTCAAGGTTTTCCATTTCTCTTCTAAAATATATTATCCTCTATTCCTCTCTAACCAAGTTTACAACTTAGTTCACAATGCTGAGTGATCAAATGGCTTGTGACAACATACTGAAAACTCTCACATCTGGGTTGTGATGAAGAAAGAAAAGTTTCAAGCGCCATCAAAAGACAAACAAATGATAATGGACAAACCCATCCAAGCCTAGTTAAACAAAAAGGTATTAGACAATACAATAAGTAAATAAAATGAATTGGGTAACATAAAGGATCTCCCTTTCCCCCTCCTCAAATAATAAAATGCATTCCGTTGAAAAGAGGGATGAAGTTTACCCTTTTCCCATTACATGAAAAGCACTTGACATTTCTGCTACTGCAAGTCCAACTGAATATTCACCGGGAGCGGACAATATCTTATATGACTTTTCAAAATAGAGAGCATCTGGACCCACCATGGGATCTCTCAGCCCCAGATTGTCAAAGAAACCATCTTCCCATTCCAAAACCCTGAAATGGAAGGTCATTTGACATTTTAGATAATTTAAACTTTTGAATTACCACAAAAGAATAAAAAAAAAAGCATAACTCTGTCTCGAACAGAAACAGACATAATAAAGCATATGCAAGACTTTCTTTTTCTTTTTCCTATAATAGACAATTAAACATAAAAATTGAGACAAGAACCCGCTGTGGAATAGAACCGACTTTGCCCAACAAACGCTTAATTTAAAACAAAGAGAGTAGATTGATATAGAAAATGCAGGTAGAGATTTGACTTACATTTCATGTTGATGCTTAAGCTTCCAAAACACAGCATAATTCCAAGGAGAATTACTGCAAAGACTTTGGAGAAATGATCCCAAGAAACTCATCCCCATGGATTAATATGTTATGAAAAGAAATAAATACCCAGTACAAGTTAAAAAGGCCAACCAGCTAAACCAAAAGAATTACTAACTCCCCCGATATGATCCTCGTCCTGCCTGTACAATCCGTAGACCAGCTCTTCGTTTCATTGGTGGCTCCATTGGTTTCAGTAAGTCCAACATTTTATATCTTCCCTTGACTATAACTGATTTTGATGTCACCGTTGTAAAGAATATTAAAGGAGAAAATTAGTTGGAAGACAGAACAGAGACTTTCTTGCCAGTAATCTCCATAATCTTGTAATTCAATGATTTACGAGAAAACTGAGTGATAGCCAATAAAAGCAGGAGGGATGCTCCAAATTGAATCACAGAAAACTACTAAGTACTGCTTTTGAGTGAGAAATGTAAGGAGCTCCAATGCAGCTTTCTGCAAGAAATATAAGAAGCACAAAGCTGTAACTGTTACAAAACTTCAGAACTGCAAAATTCACAGAAGAAATAGCTCAGAAATATAAAGAAAGATAAGTTATCAGAAAGAAAATTACAAATAGTCCTAACTAAACCAAAAGAGCAAAACAATGTTAGTCTCTATATGTTTCTACTCATATTATTAACCATAGGTTTTTGTTTCCTTTTCTATACCATAGCTGCTTTTGTTCTCCAATAAAATTTCTGTCTTGAAACTAGAGACTTTATTCCTGAATAAAAGTTGGATCAAATTTCCATAGCATATCAACCAAGTTCGCTAATTAAAACGGTCAGCATAAATAAATCAGAACCCAACAAGACACTTCACGCACCACTCTACAAAAAATTACACCCCCATGTTGAATTGTGAAGCTATTAAAAAATCTTCATAAACAAGACCTGGTCCAAAACCACAATTAAGGTAAAAACAATAATTCACCCGTTAATTTCATCAGCAAATGTGCTAACACTTGGTGATTCTATTCTGTCGCTCCTAATTCATCAACATCATACAAAACTGAAAAAGCAAAACTCAACTTAAACACTAACAAGAGCGGAACTTACAGTGAGTTGCAGTTCAAATGACAGAGTCGTGATAGAGTTCAAACTCATGAGCCTCCATTTCTGATAGTTCACAGAAGAGCAGAGATTTCAGGTCGATGCAACTGCAAAATGGGTCTGGATTTTGGAATGATACGAAAATCTAAAGGAACGAGGCGACGATGCCTTTTGCTTTTTGGTGGGAAGACTTTTTAAGAGCGAGCGAGCGAGCGACTGTTTATTTATAATTTAGAATTTACAATAATAATAATAATAATATATTTTAAAAAAGAAAAAGAAAAATTGGGCTGGTGGCCCAGTAGGTGAGTGGGCTATTGTTGATTGGGGAGAGGCCTTTTTATTCCCCTATCTTGTCGTTTTCCGGATTTCAAATATGTTCAGAGTTGGATTTAATGATTCCTCGGGAGGAGTGGGATTCCGCCCCCCACTTTCCTCTCCTCCGTTGAATTTACCTTCTTTTCTTTTTATTTTAATTTTAACAAAACAAAATAGGATGAAGAGCTGACTTGCGCTGCTGCTCCCGCCGCCTACTACCCACATTTTTATTATCCTACTAAAATACTTTCATAATTAAATTATTATTTCTTTTGCTTTATTCAAAAATACAAACTTCATCACTAGAGTTTGATTTCTATATATTTTGGTGGAGTTTGCTAAGTATATTTCAAATTATTACAACAAATTTATTTTATTGTAACAAAATAGTGATGTATTTATATAATAGTTGTGACGGGTTGTTTTTTAGGTAGCCATCACAAACTGTCTATAAAATTTTGTTTACATGATAAAATTAACGTTTCACAATAAAACATTATGAATTAATTTTCAAATCTAAATACATTTATTAATTTAAAATTAATAATATATTAATTTAATTTTTAAATTTAAATATATTGAATAATATAATAAATTACATGCTAATAAAAAAAGCAAAAAGTAGGCATCACAACCTAATAAAATGTCAAACAAGTAAAAGAGATGGAAATGGGATGAGGTACAAGCTGCAATTTTAGCTTAATTAATATGAGGGCATAATAAAAATAAATTGTAGCCGACTATCTAATAACTCAACTACACGAAACCTTCAACAAAATATTACATTTATTACTAATAATTCAAATACAGTAAGTCAACTTATATTGCATTAATTTTTTACTTGAGGTGTAAGACTATAAGCTAATAATTTTTAATTCTTTTATGTGGTTAATATCTGATTCTTTATTTTGAAAAAACAAGGAAGAAGAAGATTAAGACGAAGCAGGTTTTCAGATGAGTTTGATAAGTTGAGGGGATGTGAAGTGGCTCCTACCCATTGCCCTCCCATTTTCAAACTACATATCAAATCAATAATAATCACTATTCATTATTTTTCTGTTATAATATGTGATTTATTACATAATTCAATATATTTTAAATTTTAAAATTATTGTTTTGGTAATTATAATGAATAATAAATGAAGTGGATGATGCAACTGGATTCCTCCTGTTGTGGCCGGAAGGCTCCTTCAGTTGACCTAAATATTTCTTCAAATTTCCAGAATTTCACAATATGTAAGTAAATGATTGCCACTATTATTATTTATAAATAATTAATGACAACACATATAAATGTATTGTCAAATATCTGTCTCATTGATAATCTATATTGATAACTTAATACATAATTTTTTTTTACTATTAATTAATTATATCGCGACCAAATTAAATTATCATAGTTGAAAGTGATAATTTTAAAATTTAACACTTAATAATTTATTATTATTATCGAAGTGATATCAGTTCATCCAATAATAGGGTTCACCTTGTTGTTTATAGAGTGAGATACGTAAGGTCAGCGGCGGGCGGATGAGGACAGGATGGTGGGAAAATTCAACAACATGAACAAGACAAGGACAAAGACAAAGAGGGCAGTTGAGAGTGGGTGTTGGTCCGCCGAGCTGCTAACAATCAAGTACATCAACGCACCTCCCGTCCGCATCCTTCCCCTCCACCACCAACAAGAATCCCACTCAATCTTAGCCCAAAAATATAAAATTAATTTCTTTGGTTTCTGAATTTTTTTCTTTGAATTAGATCTTAAACCGAATTCTAATTAGTTTTATGAATTTTTATGGTCTGATTGGCTTAAAACGTGAATTAATGCTAGTTAAGACTGATTAATCATCCATTCACTTAATACTACCCAAATAAATAATACGAAATTTCACCTTAGAATCTAACTACACAAAACAAATTCAATGATTGGCGTACCAACTAATTATACAAAAAATGAATTAGATTAATTTTTTATTTCAATTAATATGCAGTATGTGTACAATAATATATATTATAATTTAAAATAAAAAATTCAATTCCCATGAAAGAAAAAAAAGAAAAGGACCTGTAGAGTCGGAAACAATAGAGAAGAGAAAGTAAAAATAAAAATCAATAGGGATGGGGGGGGTGTGGTGGTGTATGCATGATAGTAGTGGACCAATTGTTTGTATTTGTGTTTGGTAATTAGTGAAAAAGGGGTTTGGGAGGTCGGGACCCTATATTTTAGGGTGGTCTGCTTTGATTGGCAGATGCACAAGGAGTGTGAGTGAAGCCAACTTTAGGCCCAACATTATCATTGCATCAGCCATTCCAAAGACAAACCTTCAATCCTATGAACTCCAAATATTTACTGTAATAATTTCCATGTGGACCAACTCTCAGATTCATTACAACCAAATGCATTTTAAATTGTGTGTAACATTAATTTATTGTGCTAGCCAGCCTTGGTCGGTTTGAATTGAGGGTTTTTGACTGAAACACACCACAAGAGCAACACAAAGTCAAGTTTGTTCTGAATGTTGAAATTGATATTATCTGTAATTATTCATTAATTAATCTAAATTCTTATATAATTTCTTGATTGGGTACTTTTACATGTTGCCGTCTCTATTTATCTATCGTTTTGCTTGTTGATGATAATTCAATAATATCATGCGTTCCTAATATTGTACGACTCTTAAGATAGCATATATTTTGTGTTCAACTTTAGTGTTATTTCTTATCAGATTGATTTTATTACAATAAAAACGACAAAAAAAAGGGCATGCTTCATGTTTTATGTAGGATAAATTAGTGGTAATCCGTTGTACGTGACGAGTCATGACCCGGAATATAACCATCATGAAACTCAACGTTTATTAATTATTCCGACGGACAAAGAAAATAATTAGGCGGATGGATGAACCTTGCATTTTTCATGACAAATATTATTACGTATTACCAATACATGTATTACATTAATGATATCATATTCTTAATCAATCCTAACACAGAAGGCATGAACCAAATCACAAGATTCATAGGCGTAAGGATTTAGACACAATGCACCAAATAAAAATGAATGAATAGAACTCCTTTTGAGATGCTCTTCCGAGGTTAAAGCCACACGGCATCTGATACGTGGTGCACTTTTGGTTGGGACCATGTATGAATGTACGTGTAAAAGGGTGGAAAAATAGGGAATTTTTGCCAGAAATGAGGAAAACATGAATGATGGAATTAAACTAGCAAGGCACAAGTGAAGTGAGACAAAGGGTTCGTCATGCGATTGGGCGTAAAAGGGCAGTAAGCATGCGTGTCTCCAAGTCAATCTTGCAAATGCTCCTCCAACAGTACTCGCCACTCGCCAGCACCTACCACACCACAGTTGGAAACAAATGAAAAGATAAAAAGGGACTTTCACTCACATGCTCCCGCTGCTTCCCGTTTCCGTGCAGCACGTCTGACAATTTGCTGACAATCACTTTGTTTAATTTAATTTTTAGTTTGATTTGTTAGAATCTGTTTCTTGGTAATTCATAAATTCACCAACATATAAGAAAATCAGAATACCTTCATAACTAATGTTCTGGTTTTTCAGAGATGAATTTTATCCTTAATGCGGATTCAGTGCTAGACTTTGTAGTTGAACATAATTTCACCATTTTGAGACAGCAAACCACCGATAAATGATTTAAATGGAGTCGACTCAAAGTCGAGTAATTTTTATATTTTTAAATATATTTTATTATTTTTGTGCTAATTGAATCATACTCAAACATAGTTTAAAAGTTCATCTAACCAAAAATTTTGTTCAAATTTGATTGATAAATCTAACAAATTAAGTCGAAATTAATTTTTATTAATTAATTGCAATCGAATCTCAAGTAATTTAATTTATTTTTCACTAGCGATTTGCATCTCCAGCTTCATTCAGTGAGCTTAAAAATCCAATCTGGGCTTCTTCTCCAGCAAACTGGCATTTTTGCTTTTTACATTGGCCCATAACTTTGTCCAGTGGACTTATATCACTTCACATAGATAGGCCCAATCCAAATTTCGACTCTTTCATTATGATTTATTTTCTAATAGGATATAAATATAATGACGGCATCTTTCTTCCTTACCTAACCTTCGTAAATTACAGAAATTCTTACTCAAATTAGATTTGACGAAACTAAATCAATCATATAACAAATGTAATATATTTTTTAAGTGATTGGTCATTCTTCTTGAACTGTACATTAACACAACAAGTGTGTGTGTTACTCTTATCATACAAGTGATTCAAATTTGACCAAATTCGATTGAACTAGAATTTTAAGACAAATTATATACGCTCCATCTCTAGTTTGCTGAATTTCAACTTGGGTTGAGGGAGATACCTTTTAGTAAAAGAATAATTTAGATGATGCAAGAAATGACTTCATCCCGGTGCCATACTAAACTTTAATTAAGTGGATATAATCATCAAGCAGTTGAGGCCCCAGATTTAAGTCAATTCAACTATAATAATTTAAACTTATTTTATTTTTCTTCTTTTTATTATTATATATAAGTGTGGTGTCACACTTGATATAAGATCAACGCCCCTTGTATTTCAATTCGGACCAAAACTATCCTTCTCCAACTTGTCCGTGACTTCCTCTCCTCTTCAATCTCTCATTTCTGACGTGTAGTATTACTAAAATATAGCTATTTTATTTTAACATTAATGGATTGTAATTATGTTTTGCGTCCCGTTAATTTCTTTCATAATAAGCCAAGATTTTAAATTGAGGGTGTTTGAATAATATTTTTTTCTAAAAGATTTGATACATCTTATAAGATATTTCTTAAATTCGTAATATATCAAATTTTATTTTAAAAATAAATTAATTATGTGTTTAAGTAGACTAAGATGATAGGGCTTGATAAATATTATTACAGCGACAATTTGGTATTTGTTCTAGAGGAGTTTATTAAATTTTAAAAATAAATTAAATAACTCTTTATTTTTTAGAAGAGTTTATGAGCATTAAAATCTTATTCTTGGTGTATAACGTAAAAAAACTTTCAGATCCAATCAAAACAATGTGACTACTCTGCACGATGGATGGATCGATGACAGAGATATCGATGGCCTTCCTTTTTCAACTTTACTTAATTAGCAGTAATCATATTGGATCTAGTATATAGCAAGATTAATACGCATAATTAGGTGAAAACTCATTGTCCTAAAAGTTTCTTCTTCAAGACAGACAGACACTACACACCTCTCTTCATTATTCCAACCATAGGATTAAAGACTTGTGATCTATAAAAAGCATAAAACAATTCTGTTTTAGACTCCGTAGTTCAGCTGTCCAAGAAATGTAACATTCACACATAAATTTTTATGCTCCTCAAACATGAATCACATGACATTTCCGGAGAACTTGAGATTGATTCATTACCCTATCACAGAAGATATTGCTTATCTGTAACATTATCTATATATATTAATTCTATCATCACTCAGTGGGTGATCAAGTCTCGTTCGTGCAGGCATGAAGAAAATAACACATTAGCTAAATCTGATTCTTACAACTTTATTCTTTTCGAAATTCCTAATCCAGACAGTGACATATATTTGTGTACTAACATACGCGTGGCGCCCGTTGTTTTAATTAATAAATTAATTAATGGTCTAATGAAGATGCGGAAGATGTGTAATACATTATTTTTTTGATAAAGAATTGAGCTATAGAGGTTAAATTATTTCTTCTTCAACCAACCAAAATATGATTAAAGGAAGGATTAGGGGCACTGGAAGAAAGTTTAAGAAAAGCATTATAGTGAGTGTAGGAGATAAAAATATTAGGGTTGGTGAGATGTAATGAGAATGTAGTTAAGATACAACTTTCAAAGAATGGTTTCAAAGGTTCGTGCGCAAGTGTCGATTTGCCTCCAAGCCCCTTTCCATGCTTAATGGTCAGCTTGTCTTAGCGTAAACAGCTAGGCTCCAACCCAACCCATTACGACACGTCATCAACCCCCCCCAACCCCACCCCGTAACCCCTTCCTTTTTAATCCGAGTTCAAACACACCCGTCACTGAAAAAATTACACACACAACACACACAAGGAGATAGAGAAAAATGGAGGGATTAATTCCATTTCTCTATAGAGCAATCATCCAATACAAAAATGGAGGAGAAGGGGTAACAGGGACATGGGGAAGCGAATCGCCGTCAGCTTCGTATATGAGGCTTCCCGGTGACTCAGGGCGGTTTTCCACTTCCGATATGCAGCTTTTCCGACCAGCTGATTGTAGCTTCTCCGCCTGTTCACCGACTCATCGCGCCGCCACCAAAAGGGTTGTTCAGTCGTCGGGGCAACACCAGTTGATTAATTCTTGCCGGGCTGTGAAGTGATGATGATTGAGACCAAATATTACAAGTTACGTACGTGCCTAAGGAAAGCCGAGGGCACGTAAAGTTTCAAGTCGCCAGGTGGTTTCCATAATTGTAATAATAATTAAGCAACTTTCCTTTTCTTCCTCGATCATGGTGATTTCTCAGTCTTGATTGTGTGCGTCAACATGTTTCATACTACACGTGTATATCTTTGGTTTGTGGAAAACCAGAAAGGGTCCACATACACAACATATACTTGTGTTGTGTATTCTGTAAGATGTCAAATTGTAGAAAGTACATATGTTTGTGTAAAAAGTGCAAAGGAAATTAATTAGGTTGGTGTGGTTATTGCATCATTCTTTAATCTTTTATGTTTCGCCATACAATTATGTTTCTTCCACTAGCGAAGCACGCTCCATTGCATCTATAATATAAATTTTTATTACATTTTACTGCATTAAGTGAAAGTAATATATTAAGATCAAATGAATAAATTATCAGAATTAATAAAATCAGGTAATTATCTTGAATGTGTTTGAAGTTTTAATATTGAATGCATTCTTTAAACAATTAATTACTAAACATATATATGTATATATGTAATAAACATATAAATCGCCTGTCCAAAAGGAAGTAATATTTTTTAGGACAGAGGACTTACCATTTTCAATTAACTAGTGTCCAAAATGTGATTTTGCTTCAAATCAGATTTGATTGAATCAAATAAATCACATAATAAGTTTGATATATTTTTTATGTGATTGATCATTTCTTCTTTATACGTGAATCACACGACAAGGGTATTAGATTTACTATATAATTGGTTTTAATCTAATTAAATTATGTTTCAATTAGAATTTTCCACTCAATCTGAGTTGAATATATTCATTTGTTTAATAACTTAATTTTCCACAAGGTAATATTTTAATTACGTTGACGAGGAATTTTCGGACCCTAGCTAGTTGGTACTGAGGGTAAGACAGGTCTGTTCTAAAGATTGGCATGCCTTTGGAGACAGGTGCCACTTGATTCAATATTGTCTTCCCAACAAAATATGTCTGTTCATTGTTATTTGATTTCACCACAACCATATATATATATGTGCACGCTGTCCAAACATACACAAACTAATATTAATTCATTACAATTATTTCAATTAAGTATAATATTTCACTGTTGCTTATTATTATCAAAATTTGAGGAGGTCTCGACTTGCACTCCATCATAAATGGATGGTCAAAAAGTGCCCAATTTTCCCCGAATGAACTATTAATGTCTAAACGTCTCTCTCAAAACACTATTATTGTAATTGTCTACAAGTAAAATTTTGGTTATTTTTGTATGAACTGATAAAACACTCCCCCAAACCCGATCACATGATCCTTCTATCTCTTTTTGATAGAAAAACGACGTACTATAACTAAAAGAACTTAAAAAATAGAGCCTGCAAGTTGATTTATTGTCACTAATGATCATGTTTTAGTCTATTGGTCAAAATTGAGATACCATGAATAAGTTTGCATTCATGGATTCGAATTCCACCAAACGTGTGGATATTCGTTTAATTTAATATGATATTGTAATAGGTACTTATAATCTCATTTAACGTGAATTTATTGATCGAATTGATGTACTTTCTCAATTTATTCATATTAGTGTAATTATATAATAACCACTTGTACATAATAATTAGCTATAATCAAACTATTAAATATATAAAAGCTCCCTACGTAACTTGGTCAAATAATTAACTGAAAAGAATAGCTTGGGTGGCAATTAGACGAAACATAAAGAAAAAACTATATATACAATCCCAAATAACATTAATTGTTTATTATGCAATTTATAAATATATATATTTGGGGTCAATAATACTTTGTTGTAATGCGTAACCAAGGAACTGGTTGCTCATTAATATATAATAATTTAAATAGAAGTTTTAGATTAAGGGGAATGGACGACTGACATCAAATAATTCAAGCAAATTTAATATTTTATTTTTGGATTGAAAATTAATTAAATCAACATCAACCCCACCAATTAGATTAAGGGTTTGCTTATCCTTTTCTAATTTCTTTCAACAAATTTATGATTCGTGACTAATTTATTGAATACATAAAAAATTAATATTTATTGATCAGTATATTGTTATTTCTAAATCAATAAATATATATATTTAAATGAGATAATGGAACAAGACGTTATTATTTTAAATAGGCTATATATCGATATTCATGAAACTTCGACCCATTCTTATTTATGATTAAGTTTCCACCTTACTTCTCGAACGTGAACTCAGTAACATGTAATCTACTTTTAAGTTGTACTCAAAGCTTTAATTATCT
This sequence comes from Sesamum indicum, assembly GCF_026168435.1. Taxonomy (NCBI): domain Eukaryota; kingdom Viridiplantae; phylum Streptophyta; class Magnoliopsida; order Lamiales; family Pedaliaceae; genus Sesamum; species Sesamum indicum. The sequence continues at coordinate 16,031,412 of NC_142667.1, forward strand.
CTATCTTCCGCCAATTTTAATGTATGTCACACAGATTTAGGACTAATTATCTACATTATAACAAATTAAATTGACAATTGGAAGTTAATTTATGATTTCTCACGTGAAAAAAGTTGTTTATGAGAAAAAAAGAAACGGATCGAGATCATATTGCAATAGATAAATCTTTTCTTATGAATATTACTTGTAGAAACAAGACTTCAGTAATGATTTTCTGGGGACTGCCCACAATTAATATTTCCCATAAGTTGAGCTTTAATTCGGATTAATTAAGAAAAGTTAGCCACCAACCAATATAAAATTCTGTCAGCATGACCTGTAAGGTTCTAGATTGATCGGGCTTATGAGCACTTGTTTTCCACCACCACTGTTAAAAACAGATACATACATATATATATATATATATATATTATGAATCGTGGAGAGTTAAATGCATTTGTATCTTATAATTTAAATTATTTAGTATTTTTGTTCTTTAATCTTCTAAGGTAGTATTTTGGTTAGACGTTGTCTTAGTTTTGTGATTTCAATCTTTTTTTTAATACAAGATTCAACCTTCTTACTGAAAAATACAAGTACATCTTATGCGATCTTTCAAAGTGACTATTGTTTCTATTCGGACATTTTTGTCGGGCACTTCTGTTCATTCACTTTTTAGTGTAGTATTTTGGTCTTATATTTTTTTAATTTTTATGATTTTACCCTTTTTGTTTTGGAGTTCGCCCTTCTTGCAAGTGAAGGTGAACTCTGGCAAAAAAAATGATAAAATTGCAAGAATTAAAAAGATACAAAACCAAAAGGTATTTTAAAAGGTTAAAGGACGAAAAATTAAATGAGCTAACTTGCAGAACAAAAAATAATATATTTAGTCCGATCTTTACACTGTAAATATATTAACAAATTACAGCAATGGATGTATCATTTATTACCAATATCTAATTATAACATTCATAACTAAACAATAACAAATATTATAACAAATAAATAATTACTAATATTATAATAGATTAACGTCTATATATATGTGTGAATTTGAACTTATTTCTTTATAGTGATGGAGTTCCAACTTTAGACGGTATTGATAGAGTTAAAAAATTCAATAAACAGCAGATTTAATTATTACACATGCAACATTAGAGGTAGTGGGTGGGTGGCAACTGAACAGGGGCTTCCTGCTTGGGGAACCTAAATCAAAGTTGAGGGACTTGGATCTTGTTTCCATAACTAATCAAGTACTATACTAATTATTAATTAGTAACTCCAAAAAATTATAACCAGAACCCCCCAAAACCCACATTGATAAAATCATTTCCACAATGCAAGATTTACTACAAATATCAATATGAAAACATCCATCACATGAAAGAGCCAGCCATTGTATATATGTTGATTACTGTCTGATAGATCAGCCATTAATTCACTGTATCGAAACCCCAAACATGCATGTGTTGTTCATGATTACATTCTGATCGCACCAATCTTTCTCAAAACCTGTTGTCTGGTTTGTAAGAAGCCCTATAAACATCGAACACAACAAGTTGACATTCAAGACTCATGTGTCCAATCCAATCCCCCCATATTTCTCGAAAACCATGTCCTTAATTCCCTCCAAAACCTAGGCATAGAAATCAGGAATTCATACTAGTACGCAGCCCACTTGCTGTGTACGAGGTTCAAAATGGACAACAAGAGTAGAATCCCGATTCCTTCCCACTCTGCATCCCAAATTCTTACATTTTAATTAATATTTCTTAGCATGCAGCATCCCATGAATAGATCATGAAATATATACTACTTCTCATCATGAACACATAGCTAGTACAAGCCTATCTATCTAGGTATATATATATATACATATTTCATCAGCAGTACGTAAAGATTTCTGTTGTGATCGACGGAGAGGTGTAATAAAATGCCGCCATTGCTACTGCTTGTAATGTTTCTGTCGTTACCGTATACATTAATGGGTGACATGAGGTGCGGGTTCTGCGGCAAGACTCCGGTGCCATACCCCCTGAGCACCAGGCCCAACTGCGGCGACCAGGCCTATAAAATCAAGTGCGATTCGAATACAAGTACACTGTATCTGGACTCAAAGGCTGGCCTACCTTACATGATCACGTCCATCAACTCCAAAGCGCAACGAATGGTTATCAGGCCGCCGGAAGTGATCCCAAACACCTGTTTCTCCCAAGATTTCAAGAGCGAAGGCTTTCAGATCGACGATGCGCTTCCCTTCAACATCAGCAGCAGCAATACGATACTGCTTCTAAATTGCACTGACAATATGTTGCATCTTCAGGTTTGCTTTCAACTTCTGAAAGGGAAAAATGCAAGCAATATATGATGTTGTAAACAAGTTAATTATTTTTTATAAAAAAAATAACAATTTATCTTTATGTATTTTTTTAAAATATATCAATTTATCTTATGTTAAATTGCTAATTTTTTTAATAATAAGTAATTTACTCATTTACATAAATAAATTATATTAAACCCCTTTCCGAAATTGTGTCTGCCACCGGGGTACTTAATTAAATTTTTTAATTAAATATTTTTTTCAAATCAAATTGATTATATTATGACCTGCTTATTCGATGGGATTGGTGTAGTATAGATAGCTTTTGGGGTTGAATTAAATGTAATTAAATTAATTGGCCTAATATTATGTTACTACTATCGACAATGTATATATGAATGGATATAATAATATATTGTTTAGTATTGTCTACGATTTGAGATTACTTTGCTGACTATATTGAACTTTATTATCGTGCCCCTGCACTATTTCAACTAGCGACTGTGCAAAAGGACAACCAGTAATCTGCAAAACTTAATCCGAACAGGTGGCCTAGATCCACCAGCTCAGCTGGATTTTAAATCCCTAGGATATCCATTCCAATACTGGGCTGGTCACTTTGCAAATAAATGGCCGATCGGGCCCAATATTTGGAATGTTCGGGCCACTCTCACCAAATAAACGGATCCTACCTACAAGTATTATTTTATGTAGCGTGATTGGTCATTTTTTTATATTATATATCAATTATAACAAGTATAATGTATTTAACTTTAATTTGATTAAATCTAGTTAGGATCAAGATTTACATAAATCTCACGGTAGATGTAGTACTTATGATATGATTGGTTGATAAATAACAAGTGTAGAACCTGCCACTGCATACAGGTGCCTATCAACTGTTCGGCCAATTGCCTATGTCACACTTACATTAACAACACACCATCAGCTGCTGCGTGTAGAAAGGAGAGGTTGTGCTGTTCGTTCCGGACAGGGGGTTCACAGAATGCGTATATCATACGTGTTCATGCAAATGGGTGCATGGGATATCAGAGTTATGTGAATCTGGATCCTGGACTGCCCTTTGCCAAATGGCCTGCGCCTGGTTTGGAGCTCATGTGGGCGACGCCACAGGAGCCGCCCTGCAAAACAAAGTTAGACTGCCGTGACCTGCCATTTTCGAAGTGCTCGCCGGATCCATCCAATGCTGGGCAGAAGAGGTGCCTTTGCAAGAAGGGGCGGTACTGGGATCCTGCCTCTGGATATTGTCAAAGTTGGTGACTTTTACTTTCTTTTCTTTTCTTGTGCAGAAATACTAACTTTAACAAATAAAATAAGAAACTGATCCTTTTTGAGTTCTTGTAGTTTGATTTAGTAGTACTTCATTGAGAAATTGATGTTCATTTTTGCAGAGTGTCGACGTGGAACAGGATGCAAGTATCATAAGAATCACACTCCTGTTATTGGATGTAAGTTGTTGCTTGGCCTTCCTGTGAGAATGATTTGTTTCCAAATTTCAACTCTTTAATCTTCCAAAAGTTAATTGCTTTAGTTCTGTAATCTGTCCCATTCAGTCATGAAAATGCATCGAACTTGCATCCTTTCTGCAATCCTTGAGCAGTCATACTTCAAAATCATAATATGCCATTGCTAATTTGAAATTTGATTTGATCATCAAACTACTGACTGAAACATAACTTGTCGCCAGCTTCTGTCGGCGTGCTTGTGCTCCTGGCCCTAACGGGATTTCTAGTGTACAGGCAGCGAAAATACATGAAAGAAACAGCACGAAAGACATTAATCAGAGAACGAGAGGAAATCTTAAACGCCAATCCAAGCGGAAAATCAGCCAAAATTTTTTCAGGAAAAGAAATCAAGAAAGCAACCAGTGACTTCTCCCGGGAAAACGTGCTCGGTTCTGGTGGCTTCGGCGAGGTCTTCAAAGGCATTCTGGACGATGGAACTGCTATAGCTGTCAAGCGTGCCAAGCCTGGAAATTCCAAAGGCACAGCTCAAGTCCTGAACGAAGTCCGGATCCTTTGCCAGGTTAATCATCGGAGTCTGGTGAGATTACTCGGTTGCTGCGTAGAGCTCGAGCAGCCTCTCTTGATATATGAGTACGTTGCAAATGGGACCCTCTTTGATCATTTACATAGGTCTGACATGCGCAAGAGGTCGCCACTGAGCTGGTTGCGCCGTTTGCTCATCGCCCATCAAACAGCTGATGGCCTTGCTTATCTCCATTCTTCTGCTGTGCCCCCCATTTATCATCGTGATGTGAAAACGAGCAACATACTATTGGATGAAAATCTCGATGCAAAAGTGTCTGATTTTGGGCTCTCGAGACTGGTTGAGTTGAGTGAACAAGATTGTACTCACATTCACACCTCGGCTCAGGGGACACTAGGGTACCTCGATCCAGAATATTACCTCAATCTCCAATTGACTGATAGGAGTGATGTTTATAGCTTTGGCGTGGTTTTGCTGGAGCTCCTGACTTCTATGAAAGCTATTGACTTCAACAGGGAGGAGGAGAATGTCAACCTGGTGGTGTACATGAAAAGGATTTTTAATGAGGAAAGGTTCATGACTGTGATTGATCCAATGCTTAAAGAGGGGGCTTCTCAAGTTGAATTGGAGACCATGAAAGCAATCGGGGATTTGGCTGCGGCATGCTTGGATGAACGAAGGCAGAATCGCCCTTCCATGAAAGAAGTTGCTGATGAGATTGAATGTGTTATTAGTATCATTACAGGTGATGATCCGAAAACATAGGCAATTTTAACATTCCAGGTGATAGGGAATGACCTGATTAGCAACTAGAAATCGTTATTATTCAAGTATATGAAGCTCTCTGCTTTTTTTTTTTTTTTTTATCTGATTTCATTTTTTTTGTTTTTTTCTCTTTGTCTTTTCCCTGAAATCGTAAATGTCTCATTGTAGGTGTTAATCAGAACTAATTTTCATGAAATCTAACTCCTAAAAAGATTCCACCAACAGCCCGAGTTAGGCTTCATTCTATTTTGGACCAACTTACAAATATCAGACAAGAACACATGTACTAACCATTTTTAATTTCACAGGAAGTTGAATTCACATGACTAAACTCGGAATTTAATGCGTACAGATCATTCAGCAATCTGACAGGCCTCTGATGAATGATTCTGATTCTTCTGAAGGTTACTGTGTATATATAAATATGTGTGTGTGTAGAAGACGCGGGTGCAGATTGTATTTGTATTGATTTGTGCTGGTAACTTCGATAAAAGATAGCAGAGGGAGAGAAAACCATAAATGACGATGGGAGAACATAATGCAGTGACAGTGCAAATCAACATCATACAGATTTAAAAGGGACGGATTACAGAACAAATATTACAAAATTCTGCTACAAGCCAACTCGAAGAGAACATCAATAACTTCTCACGGTGCCAAAATACTGATTTACATGTGGAAACATGCAAGGAACTATGTAAACGTGGCAAGGAAATATTGAATCTGAAAGCATTTAAACTGATGCTAAAATCCAGAACATTACATGAGAAGACATTGCAATGAGGAACCATGTTACAAATGCGAGAGCTATGGAGAGTTCAAATCTGTTGCATGGAAGATGCGTTGGACCTGTACAAAATTTCAAGTCTTTTGCATACAGAACCGCAATCCCACCTGAAGAGCATGCGGCAGCTAGTGATAAGGTAGCTGTTACCTGTGTTTAATCTGTGATTGTTAAGTTGGCTGAGGTAAAAAAGAACAGAGTTAAGACTGAACATAAACGAAGAATGAGGTTGTAACAGAGAGTCATGATATATCGCAGGCTTTGTAAAGCTAGATAGCCTCATGAGAAAGACAGAACAGAAAGGGTCATAAATAAGTAGTCCAATGGCCAAGTCCACAAGGTCCTAATATTTGCAACAGACGTAGCTAATACTAGGAATTTAAGATTCAACAGCCCCGAGCAAACTTGTGCTTTTGTCCAGTAAAATAGTCGAACTATATGAAATCTATCTAGTCATATATATAGAATGACACAGAAAGAAGGAATCAACTCTCCGATATGGAGCTGCTATACTAGATTATGTGGAGTTAAAAAATGCTTAGGTATGATCTGCTATACTAGATTATGTGGAGTTAAAAAATTCATAGCTAGGATTGTGGGGAGATGACAACACCAGTCTCAAGTACAAACGAAAGACAATAAGTAGTCCAAATCACTTTGTGAAGTTGAGGAGACGATCTTCATGCAGATAAATGAGACTGGAAGATGAAATTGAGGGAAGACACTGGGATGATAACTCCTTCCTAGTGAAGATGTAACTACACTTCATTCAATAAATAGCTAATTTAACCTAGAGAGAGAGGAGGACCTTTTGTAGATGGCTTTGCCTATTATCAAGCATCATAACAAATTTTAGCAGATGCAAGCAATTAAAAGTAAAGGGCGTAGGAAGTACCCAATCACCAACAACAAACAAGCTAACTAGGACCGGATTACGGAGGTCTCTTTTTATCCGCAGAGCATAGATATCAAGACACGCAAGTCCAAAGCTCCACAGTGCTTGAAGCCCCATTGATGCGATGAGATAGCTGAATCCAGAAGTTATTTTTAGTCAATTTTATTGAGGAGAAAATCCAGTGATCACTTAGTAAAAGCAAGTAAGACTACATTCTCGACATTGAGTGAGCTGGAGTAAACCAACACATATCTAGCGGACAAGATAAAGAACAAAAATGTCCATTTCCATGGAGTCCCTAGACAGATTTTTTTTCCCCCTCTTTCACACATTTAACTGCTCAAAACTTTAAGAATTTTGCAGATATTAGAGAATAGAAACTAATCAAACATGAGGCATTGGACACCCAATACGGTGCATTTAGAAGAAGACTCATTTCTGTGAGCCATTAACATATGGCAGAGTGATCTAAGTGGCTCAAAATTAGCGTATCCAACAAACCAGTGCTTACCTAACTCTGAAATATCTTCATAAGCAAGCATAGAAATTCTTTCCATAAAAGTACTGTAAGCATCTTAGCTGACTGTGACCATTTCTATCAAGATAGTACCATTTCTGAACCAACAAAATACTATATACACAACCCCACTCAATTTCCAAAATTAAAACTAGCATTTACTACTGATAACTTCCAAATTCAAGAAATATGATAAACTTCCCAAAATTATGTACTTTTAGATCACCAAATCGTATAAGTTATAACCATATTCGCCCGGGGGGGGGGGGAATCAATCACCTCAACAACTCCAATTACTTCATTTTCATTAATAAGGAGCATTAAACTAGCAGAATAAAGAAGGGGCAGGTGGAAAGTAAACATACCAATAAGCAGTGAAGTTAGAAAAGCCAAGAGCCGAAACCATAACTCCAATGGAGCCAGCTGCAAACAAACACTGACCTATTCTTAATAGCAACCCACTCACAGTTCCAGGACTACCTAACAAATCCTTCATTTTTTTTCCTTTCCTCAATTACTTCTTTCTTCCCACAAAAAGGGCCCTTTTCCTCAAAATAAAAAAGGGCCCTCCTCAAATCCCTAGATTTCCTTAGTCTTCCCCATCTTTCTGCCAAAAAATCACCACCCACTCAGTATACCCACTGTATTTCAAGAGAAACTTACGGCCTTATACTTAGAGGATTTGGGTGGAAAGAGTTGATTGTGAGGGAGGTGATAGAGATGGAATCATCCCCAAAATCATGCAGCCAAATGAACCGTTGAGCTGCTGAACACATTAAAGAACTGTTGATGGGCTTGTTGGTATTATACTAATATTTTGTGCTCAGTTTATGCGTGGGATAAATGCAAATTACCAGCCTTTTAATAAAAAAGTATATTACCCCTTCTTTGTGTAGTATACTTCATTCATTTAATTTTATGATTAGTTTAAGTGTTGGGGATTTAATAATTAGTTTGGAGTGAGTCTGACAGTCCTACGTGGATATCTTTCCCTTTCCTTTTTCAATTCTTTCCGTTATCACCATTATTTATTTCTTTCTATTTTCTCGTGGTTCATTGGTCTCATTGTCGGAACTACTTCAGTGTCTTTTTGTTCAAGTCGAATCTCTTCGTGCCACGTTGGACATAGGCCCCGCTCTTGTCGGCATCAGATCATAAGAAATTATAAATTTGCATTTGTTTGTAATTTTCATCTCATATTATTTCAGTTTAAAAAAATTAATTGAAATGATTTGCAATGAAGGTATAATGATAACAACTAATATAATGTATAAAATATAATAACTGAAGTTAATATGATATTTTTAGAGAATATTGTGCTTTTCAAATATCCTTTTTAGATAAAAAAAAAACTTTTTTTTTTTTTACAATCAAATATATGCTCAACACAGTTCAATTAATTTATTATTTGACAAGCAAACACAATCTAATTCTTTTGTATATTCTACAAGAATAAGTGTTATATATATATATATACTAGTCGTTATGATATATTATTTTTAGATACATATAATAATAATTTTTTATACTTTAAAATAGATTAGAAATAAAAATAATTAATTATCTTATATGAATTGAACGATTAAGTTAATATTAATTGGGCATTTTTTAGATCACAAAAAATTTAGTGCAACGGTGTCGAAATCATTACTCTGTGCCTATAACACATCTTTTCTTCATAATAGTACTAGTTGTTAATACGGCATGCTGTTCTTGTGTGCATTTATACTATTATTAATGGAAGAGGATTTATAGATACAAAGTGGTAGTTTTTATACAACTCACAAAATTATTATAATACAAAAAATATTCTTCAACTTCTCAATCCATATTAAATTAACTATTCAATCAAGTTCATTTAAAAAATTAAGTTTAGGTAATTACATGTACTAAAAAATTAAAATACTCCCATTTTGTTTAATCTTATTGTTAATTGAAACTAAAATGACATATTAGTATTTATTTTTGCATGTTTATTATAATTATTGTTATAAATATAACATATATTGTACAAAATGTCAATTTTTCTTTTAGTTTGAGTAAAATATGTATTGATAATTAATGCATTAAAAAAAATTACCAAACTATTTTTGCATGTGAGTTTGTACGAAATGAGAAATTTTAATATAAAAGAATAATTATGAGCTTCAATAAGATAAGAGCATTACTAAAAGTATACCTGCGCGGATACATGTTTAGTATAATAAATAATTCAGTAGAAAAAAAAAATTACTATTGACTATAATATTGATGACTATGGCTAAAAATCATGGTAAATGACTTCTATTAATTACGGTTAAACCAAACTGATGCAAAAAATAAATTTTTCCACCATAAAAAAATTATTTGCCCCGGTTAAGAGCCATGATCAAAATATTTGCAATTGCTTTTAACAATAATAAATATTTTAGCAATCTTCGCAAAGACCACGACTAACTACCATTGCGTGACCGCGTTCAATAACTATTTGTTACGGATTTGTTATTAATAATGACAATTAAACGTAGTTAAATTTTATAATTCTTCTTGTATTCTTTCATGCTTAAATATATTATAAAGAAGTATAAAATATATAAACCAATATATGACTACATCAAAAAGAAAAGAAAAAAAGAAAATTAATTAATTTATCGATTCATGTAAAATTTGAAAACGTGAATTATTTATTTTATTAGTTGAAGATTATTTTTTGTAGGTCATTTTTTGCTTTACAAAAGATTAATTAAAAGTATGATTGATCGTTGTTTGTGAACGTGAAGGGTCTTTTTTTTTTGTTATTAGTATAGTTAGATAAACAATTAAAATGCAGCATAGATGAACTAAAAAACTAATTGTAATTATTTATACTAAATTTATGAGAATTATAATATCGTCTTTTTAATAGTTGTCGTATTCATAGTTTAGTGGTCAATTACTCTTAATTATAATTAATTATTTAAAAATATAAAATAAAATTAATGACTGATTTGTGGTTACGACTAATAATTAACGAATAAGATGATTTGGAATTTATGCAAGAAGGCAAATAATTCCTTGACAGCAGCACTCAAACAAAATATGAAATTCAAGAATTACGTCATTGCTGACGAGCAATCCCCTCCGCGACGCCGCCGAAACTCACTCTCATCCACTCGACAACGCCAAAACCCTTTTTTTTCATGATATGTAACAGTAGCAAAGAAGAACACCAGGCAGGCGGCACTTTGTGATAAAGTATTAGTTTAATCGAGAAATTAGAATGTCGAAAGCGATTCGATTTTTCGAGCTGAACAACGGCGCCAGAATCCCGTCGGTTGGACTCGGTACCTGGAAGGCAGAACCCGGGGTCGTCGGCGACGCCATCACCGCTGCAATTAAGGTACGTACATTGCTAGTAGTAAACCCTTTTGATTCTTCTGATTTCGCTCTTGTTGAAAACGAGTGATGGGATTCTCGATCTACGTCTCAAAATGCAGGCAGGATATCGACATATTGATTGCGCGCAAAAGTACGCCAATGAGAAGGAGGTACGTACTTTCTGCACCTTTCTCACCAGTTTTTCACAATATGTAATTGATAACTGTAAATTCGCAGGGTTACATGGCTGAAATGGTTTCTAATCTCTCTTTGAAAGGATGATTTTAGGGTTAGAGAAGTAAAGATCGAGCTGGACGTTTTTGTTAGAGCAGCATGCGGCATTGCCTCATTTAATAATTAATGTCGCAAGAAAGTCTTATGAATCAACTTCAACCCGTTCTTGCCTATTAATATAATATATATATATATATATATATGCATTGCATGATGGTCTCGTAATTTTTGATCCATGATGCTCTCGTTGCAGATAGGTGATGCCCTCAAGAAGCTATTTGAAAATGGGATAGTGAAGCGTGAGGACCTATGGATTACTTCGAAACTCTGGTTTGTCAAATTTTCACATGCTCCAGTACTATTCGTCATGAGTTATTGGCTTATAAAATCTGAAACTCTCAGGTGTTCGGACCACGCTCCGGAGGATGTACCTTTGGCTTTAAACAGAACTTTGAATGACTTGCAGCTTGATTATATTGATCTCTATCTGGTATTTTGCATTACTTAATTTGCGCTTCTCACACCAGTTTCGGGGATGATATGTTTTTCGAAATACATTGATCGTTATTGAGGTTGTTTGCTTTGTATGTTATGAAGATACACTGGCCAGTTAGCATGAAGAAAGGTTCTGTTGGGTTTGAACCACAAAATCTTACTAAAGTCGATATACCAAGTACTTGGAGAGCAATGGAAGCACTCTGTGATGCTGGAAAGGCCCGAGCTATTGGCGTCAGCAATTTCTCTAGCAAGAAACTGGCAGATTTGCTCGAAGTATCACGTATACCTCCGGCCGTCAACCAGGTCGAATGCCACCCCTCATGGCAACAGCCCCGGCTACATGCGTTCTGTAAATCCAAAGGGGTTCATCTATCAGTGAGTACATTCAAAGTATTTATTTCGGAAAATTCTATGCTTGAATCACCTATTTATGATCTTTTTAGATTTTGATTCATCTTCTTTTTTTTTTTAATCGGAGATTTTGATTGATCTGATATCATGCCTTTTTTTTTTTTTTTTGAAATTTTGGAATGATTTATTAAGGGATATTCACCTCTTGGTTCTGGTGGGAACGACTCTAGAAAAATTGAAGTGCTCAAAAATCCAATTCTGAATTTGGTTGCTGAGAAGTTGGGGAAGAGTCCAGCACAAGTGGCCCTCCGCTGGGGGCTGCAGATGGGGCACAGTGTTCTCCCGAAGAGCACTAATGAGAAGAGGATTCAAGAGAATTTCGATGTGGTTGATTGGGATATTCCTGAAGAGTTGTGTGCCCAATTTTCACAAATTGAGCAGGTGAGGCTAATCACAGGAACTGCTTTTGTGCATGAGACCTTCGGCTCCTACAGAACCATGGAAGAGCTCTGGGATGGCGAAACCTGAGTCGAAAAATCAACGCAGTTCTCACGATTTCTTTTTTATAATTAATTTCCATGTAGATGGATATTTTAGCGTTTCCTGATAGTCAAGTTTGCCTTGATGATTTATGACGACGGGACGGTGGTTGTCTATATTATTGTCGCAATCTGCTGTGTTCTGGAGTGAACAAGCATCAAAAGAGTTGCTTTACAATAGTCCATGGCTGTTATTTCCATCAATTTGTGTTTTGTAATCAAAACGCAGCCTTAATCAACAAATGACAATTCAGTATGATTTACTCACGAAATCAATGTCATAACAACTAGAGTGCATCTTACAAAAATGGTATTAAACACTGTGAAATAACCAATAAATGCACTTGAGTGTTTTTGATAAAGATTTATATATATTTATGTCATGAATTTCTAACTAATATCGAATTAGGTATCACATAAATAAACCTATTTATTTCAACTTCATCACCTCACTAGAGAACATGCATGAGATGTGAAAGCAATCTCTTTATAGTTTATATGGACTTTTTTTTTAGTTTTGAAGCGAAAACCATTAACGATTATATTTATTTTCTTAAATAAATCGATTAAAATTATTAATATTAAATAATTATCAACAATAACAATAATTATATAATAATATAATTAAAATATAACTACACATCCTATTAAAATAAAATAATATCATACATATTGATAAAATTCGAATAGAATAACATTTCGCAGTCATGGCCCCAGCTTCGTAGAGTTGTTCCATAGATATGGAGGGAGGGAGAGAGAATTATACATAAAGCGACACCCGAAAAGGCAGAAATTGGTGATACATAGCGGTAAGGTGGTCCGCTTGCTAATCTCGGATCACAGTTACGTCCGCCGGCATTTATTGACCGCGTTGCAGCGCCAGATCATTGCGCCGAAGTCCGAATTAATAACGGTTAAATGTGAAGGTCAAAATCAAGGATGGAAAGTTTGAGTTAAATTCGTCTTCTCCTGCTTATAAAGTGAGAGCTCAGTCCCCTCTCGTTTTCACGCCGCACTTCTATTGGTTTATTGTTTGCTCACACCGTTTTCATTCTTTTTATCTCCGTAAGGCTTAACAATGGCTAAGGAGATTAAATACTTCGAGTTGAACACCGGGGCGAAAATTCCTTCAGTCGGACTTGGTACCTGGCAGGCGGAGCCTGGTGTCGTTGGTCAATCTATTGAAGCAGCCGTCAAGGTGTCTGTGTGTGTTACTTCATTATCATTTTCATTTTCTTTTAATTTGTTTGTGAGCGATCTCAAGTGTTCATGTTGATAGGTTATGATGGTTTATCTTTGTCGTTGTATTAATATGGCACCCTATTGAAAAATGAACAAGTACTGACTGGTTTTACCACATGTTGCTGCTAATGCTATAGTCCACCCTGCACCTGGAATCTGAAACCTTTTTTCGTTTTCTAAGCTACAGAAAATGACTACTATTGACTTGTGTCATACAAGGTGTGGCTACAAAGGAGAGTGTAAATCACGGAGTTTTAGGCATTTATAGAACATGTTCCACTGATCAATTTATCTTACTTTCATATTGCAGAACGGGTACCGCCACATTGACTGTGCTCCAGTCTATGGTAATGAGAAGGAGGTAAATACTTCTTTATATTCTGTAGGAAGATCTATTAATAGTCTTAATGGAGTTGGTGAAGTTTTTCATAGGTGATGATATTTCTTCATATCTGTGAGACTGAACTAGATTTCCTTCTTCCTTCTTTTCAGATTGGTGTAGTTCTGAAGAAGTTGTTTGACGAGAAAGTTGTCAAGAGGGAGGATTTGTTTATTACTTCCAAACTATGGTAATCATATTAAGATTAATACAAAGTGATGCAGAGTTACTGATTACTTAATTGATCCGGAAAGAGAAAAAAATGTTGCTATCATTTTTCGTGAAGCTTGAATTTGGAATGTATGAGTATGTTTATTCTGAAATTATACTCCGATATTTGGTGAGTTCTGTTTCTCGATATGTATAGTAACATGCGTGCATCTACCACTCTGGAGGTGCTCAAAGTTGTTGTTTCATGAACTAATTCCCCCCATAAACTTCCACTCAGCACATTTAACTGTCCTTACTGTTGTATCTTACTTGAAATGACCTCCTGATTTCTGCAGGTGTACTGACCATGCGCCTGAAGATGTGCCCGTGGCATTAGGCAAAACACTGGAAGACTTGCAACTTCAATATGTTGATCTGTACCTCGTATGTTTTGTGATCTTTCATCAATTCTTTTTGTAATTCTTCTGGATACGAATGACACGCACATGAAGCAACTAATCTCATATAACGACCATTAGAATAAGAATGAAAAGGTCAATTGATAGACACCTCAAAGTCATTAATGAAGTTTTAAGAACTTTGACTCTGCCGTAAATAGGATTTGCTTTGTTGGATCTTGACATGGTGTGATGGGTTTCAAGTTGGAGTGCATGAGCAGTCCCAGTTTTCTTTTAGTTTGCATGTTACATGTTAAACTACATGCGAATGGATTATGGATAAGACCATATGATCTTGCAGATTCATTGGCCTGTCCGCTTTAAGAAGGGGACAACAGGTATTAAGCCTGACAACATTGTTAAACCGGATATACCAGCTACATGGAAGGCCATGGAAGCACTCTATGATTCTGGCAAGGCCCGGGCTATAGGAGTCAGCAATTTCTCCGTGAAAAAGCTGGGTGATTTGTTGGCTATAGCACGCATTCCTCCAGCTGCCAACCAGGTCGAATGTCATCCTACATGGAATCAAACTAAACTGCGGGGATTTTGCAAATCCAAGGGAGTTCACCTATCTGTGAGTAGACAAAATCTTCATAAACTTCCATTTTTCAAAAGATTTGTCAACGTATCATTTGTTGAATATATTGTTTTGGACTTCGACTATGCAATTCTGTCATCCATAACTGAAGTAAGATGAATTCCGTCGTCTCTATTTGTCGTGTTTCAACATTATGTTCATGATCTAGGTTTGCCATAACCAGTCCTTTCATTTAAAGCTTTAAATAACTTTTAGGCTTATTCACCACTGGGTTCTCCTGGCACAACTACAATGAAAGGTGAAGTCCTCAAGCATCCTGTTCTAGTTGCTACAGCAGAAAAATTGTGTAAGACACCTGCACAAGTGGCACTACGGTGGGGACTGCAAATGGGTCATAGTGTACTTCCAAAGAGCGTGCAGGAATCTAGGATCAAAGAGAATTTTGATGTCTTCAGTTGGTCTATACCAGATGACTTATTTGCCGAGTTCTCTCAAATTGAGCAGGCAAGTTCTTGTCATGCTGTTCTTAACGTTTGTCTAGATACTAACGCGCATTTAGGTCCCAGATTGTGTTGAGAATTTCAGTGGAATTCTTCTCTTTGTATATCACAAAGTAATGGGGCCGTGTTTCAAATTTGCAGGTGAGACTGCTCAGGGGTTATTTGTTTGTCCATGAGACACTCGGTGAAAACAAGAATATCGAAGAGCTTTGGGACGGAGAGATCTGAGCGTGTAGTGTTTAATGGCGTGATGATAAAAAGGTGCATTCAAGAGAAAACATGTTGAGGCTTCATCACATAGACATAGTGCCTCACTGGGGAATAAAAGGTCGTTCACTCCAAGTGGCCCCAAAGGCCCGTTTGGATATTCTGTGTGTCATTTCATCCCAAATTTGGGAACTTCTTATCACATTTATCGTGCACCAAAATATATATTCAGAAATTGTGCTTATTATGCAGATGCATTTCGATTCACATATTTTTTTCAAGGAGTTCAATTAAAAGGGTTCTGCAATTTCTTTGGTGAAATATCTTCCTTCACAATAGAAAAATGAGATGATCTGGTCGACTGACTTCTAATGAAGTAAGAGAAGACAAAGTCGTAGCAAGTTCATCCCGCACATTAACAATGTTGAATTGAGGACCGAGACTATCCAAAAGGGATAAATATTGAAGAATTTGATTTACTTTGAGTTTGCTTGTTTCTTATTATAAATGAGTATATAAGAAAGTGAAAGTAAAATGAGATATATATATAGTTAGGGTGGATAAATTAAAATAAAGCGGAATTAGATGTATATGAAACCTAATTCTGTTTTTTTACGAAATTGGAAGGAAAATAGAAATATTTAGCTAAGAAGATATGAAAAAAATACATATTTTATTTTTATTTACTCAACTATCTAAATTAAAACTCATTTTATTTGAGATATTTTTTAAGTAAAGTACGTCTTATCATATCAAATAAATTTTGAAAAAACAATAATATTTCTTTCCACGTTCTTTACTCTTTTTACTTTCTTTCCATTTGTACTTAAATATTTTTTTGGATGAAAGCCGCGCGATAAGATATAAAAATTAAATAAGGAAAGTCCATTAGGCCTGCTTATGACTGATCCCCTGCCGCCCAATGTATGAAAAAATTATTATTTGAATTAAATTAAATATATCACATTTATTATATATTTGATCTGTATATCAATCATATGATAAGTGTGTTGAATTTACTATATAATTAAAATAAATATATTGTATTTATTATGTATTTAAAAACAATATATTACAATTATGATATAATTCGCTTGAATTCGATTGAATAATATCCGCACTGAAATTTCTCATAAAATGGTCCACAACCATCGACATGATTGGCACTTGATCATTTATTCGTGATTTCCACCGTCAGATTGCAGAAAAATCAACGGCCTGGGCAGGTCTTCTTGTCAAACGAAAAGGACAGCCTCGGTTCTTCCCGCTTATAAAGTGTGAAGACGTCCTCACTACACACCCTCCTTACTCATTCATTCCTCATTCTTATTATTCACTTCCCACAAATCCGTATCCCCCTCCCCCCCTCTTTCTCTCTCCAAAAATGGTGCAGGAAATTGGATACTTTGAGTTGAACACCGGTGCTAAAATTCCTTCTGTCGGGCTTGGTACGTGGCAGGCTGAGCCGGGTGTCGTCGGCCAAGCTGTTGAAGTAGCCATCAAGGTGACCGCAGCCTGGTGTCTCTCTGTCTCTGAATCTGTATCTTTAGACAATAGTATGGCATAGGATCTATCTTCGTTTAATTTTGATTAATTTAGTTGGCCTTTTCTAGTATTGTTTCAATTGAACTTAATTTTTTAGGATTGTCTTTTGAAAATTTTTCCAAATGTTTAGGAATGTGTCTGGTGTTTATTTATTTACTCTATTCAACTGTTCTGATTATGTTTATGAGTTTATATGTTTTTGTTGTGGTGTTTTTTGAAGATTTGGAGATATATGATGAGATGATATTTAGTAGTTTGACCTCAGTAGACAAAATATGACTGAAATTACTGTTGAGAGAATTCGTACGAATATCCGCCACACGATTTGATAGTATCTCTTAGTTTGAAACTGTGAATATGTCCAGCCATTTCCATACAATATAATCACCACTAATCAGTTTCTGGCAATTTTTTTTCGCAGAGTGGATATCGCCACATTGACTGTGCTCGTGCTTATGGGAATGAGAAAGAGGTACACACTTGTTTTAAAGTATTTTTATGATTTTTTGAGTAGAAAAATTAATTAGGGCGTTAAGTTTAAAAGCACATAGCTCAATTTATGTGCAAAGGGCTTGACTCATAAGGAACTATGAATAACAATCATTGCTAGATGAGGAAAGGGATGGAAATTAACTATCGCGTGTATGTTCAAGAATCACTCGTGCTCAATTTCAAACTGTTGAATTTGATTTCAAATAGAAACCTATAGAGTTGAAATTTGAAGAGAATTGAATCACCTCATTATGCCCTCTTAATCTCTTTGCTGTTACAGAAAATATTTTTGGCCATTTCATGGCTATTTCAATTGGATTTTGAAGGCATTTTATGGCTGATTTTATTTATTCAATTAGTAGTGGATTTTGGTCATGCATATATATATATATATATATATATATGCTATCCATTTCTCATTTGCAAGACACAACAACTTCAAGTTTCTTTCTCAATTCTCTCCCGAAACAATTTCTCTCTCGGCCTCTCTCCCAATATTTTAGAAATTTGAGCTTAGTTTTGGTAACAAGTTTTTGAGTGTTTTTTCGAGGTGTTCTTCAGTATAGTGCTAAACAGAAAGAACTACAATCGTCTTATTTTGGGAGAAATTACGTTGTACCCGGTGCACTATTGATACGGGACGTATATTTTCTTCAAGGACAAGCAGTAACTTTGCGATTCGGTTAAATTAACGATTACAATTGGAGTGAGAATTATTACGATACAATTCTCATTGTAAGTTTTCGATTAAATTTTTCTTGTCATAAATAGCGTTTCTAATTGTTTTATGTTATTTGTTCCAGTGTGGTTTTAATTGCTTTTGATTTCTAAATCAGTTTGTTATATTTCAAAATGTTGTTCAAATTATTTTGAAACTAAAATTTTCCAAAACAAATGACCACAAAGTCAAATTTTGTTCATCGTATTGCTTTTTTCCTACAAAACCCATGGACACAAGTACATAAGTTAAGGCCCCGCACGAAGCCTCTGTGATAGAGTGCTCCTCGAGTTGCTTGTCATCCAAAACTTGGTCTTATGAAATACTGTTGTCGTATCCCCAAATGCAGAAGCCCATTTGCTGACAGATTAACAACATTCCATGGTAAACCAATATTTCAAAATTTCTAAGCGTCTAGCTAGGACATCCAAACATTATTCCGACTTTGGTTTTAGAATGATGCTTGTGCATGTGTGGCATGCATTGACACATTCTCACATGCATGAATCTACGCAGTTTGTGAATCCATCTGATACTAATCAATGTTCTTTTCTTTTCAGATTGGTGTAGTTTTGAAGAAGCTTTTTGATGATGGAATTGTGAAGAGGGAGGAGCTATTTATTACCTCTAAGCTCCGGTAAATGGATTTAGACAAGTAAAATGTTTTCAAGAGTCATTTGGCTCTTACTTGATTTGGTCAAAGTGAAAACTTTGAGCCTGACTGTTGATGTTTGAATATTATTATTTTACTATGTGAAGTGGGATGGTAAAATTTCTT
Source organism: Sesamum indicum (assembly GCF_026168435.1). Classification (NCBI taxonomy): domain Eukaryota; kingdom Viridiplantae; phylum Streptophyta; class Magnoliopsida; order Lamiales; family Pedaliaceae; genus Sesamum; species Sesamum indicum. Next base: position 16,050,650 of record NC_142667.1, read on the forward strand.
ATTCTAAGATAGGTAATGGCAAGCTGATCCTATTTTCTAAACTTATGAGATGATTGTTGATGCTTTGACTATTATTCTTATCTTAGTATGTAAACTTGACTTATCAGATTTGTAATCTTTGCCAAGTTAATCACCAGCCATCACCTTTTCTAAGTTTGAATTGGAACATGTGGATTGTTATGCTATTTTACTGGGACATTTTAGTAGGTGTATGGTGTTGTTTGTGCTTGAGCTACTTCTGTTCTGTGTTGTGGTAGGGAGGACAGGAAGAGGGGTTGGTCCTCATCCTTGTTCAGTTGGAAGTGAAGGGTGGGGGGAGAGAAAGGATGAATAATTAGTCAAGCCTCCTAAATGCATAAAAGCAATCCTCTCTGCATCTGTCATCCAGCTCTCCCTCCCCCTCCCGATGCCAAAGACACCCTTATTGTTAAGGCGCTTGCTGTAATATGTTTCATTGACTAAATGCTTCACTTACCTTTCTTCTCATTCTCATATTTTTTCTGTATTATCTCTTCACAATTTCAGGAATAATGACCATGCACCTGAAGATGTACCTGTGGCATTAAACAAAACACTGGAAGAACTGCAACTTGACTATGTCGATTTATACCTTGTATGTAACTTGTTGTATGGTAATCTTTTATCAAGTTGAAACCAATGGTAGTATTTGAATCAAACAATCTTTAGATAGATTAATGAAAAGTTGAAAATTAAGAAGCTTTAGAACAATTTAATGGGTTTATATCAAGTACACGACATCTCACCCCCCTTCCCCCTCCCCTCCCCTCCCCTCCCCATATTTATGTGTGCATATATATCATTGATGCATTTGTGGATTTTGCATTATACCATTTACTATTATCCAGATAAATGGAGCTGTTTGATTTCTCAGGTACATTGGCCTGTTCGGATGAAGAAGGACGCTGTTGGCTTTTCTCCTGAAAACCTTCTTCCTACAGATATACCGGGCACATGGAAAGCCATGGAAGCACTCTATGATTCTGGTAAGGCCCGGGCTATTGGGGTTAGCAATTTCTCGGTGAAAAAGCTTGGTGATTTGCTGGATGTGGCCCGTGTTGCCCCTGCTGTCAACCAAGTAGAATGTCATCCTTCATGGCAGCAGGCCAAACTGAGGGAATTCTGTAAATCCAAGGGAGTTCACCTATCCGTGAGTTCACATCTTGATACTTGATCACTTAATAGACTGTCATGTTTTCTTCCTTCAGTCCATAGCCTTAATGTGAAGGAAATTATATTTTTGTTGATGAACTATACTTCACTTATATAAGTGAAAATTGCTAGTCCCGTATCTGAATTTGGAAGAGAAAAGTGCTTTTGTTATTAATAATAATGGTTTATGTTAATCCTTCAATTTAATGCTTGTTATATCTTTTAGGGGTATTCACCATTGGGTTCTCCTGGCACAACATGGATCAAAAGTGAAGTTCTCAAGCACCCTGTTTTAGTTTCTACTGCTGAAAAACTTGGTAAGACACCTGCACAGGTTGCTCTTCGGTGGGGTCTGCAGATGGGTCATAGTGTGCTTCCAAAAAGCACAACAGAATCGAGGATCAAAGAGAATTTTGATGTATTTAGTTGGTTCATACCGGATGACTTATTTGCCAAGTTCTCTGAAATCGAGCAGGCAAGTACTCATTTTCTATTTAATTTCTCTGTTACTGTTATATCCATATATCTCAGTTGATACTTCTGTCAACAGCAGACTGTTGTGAGTATATTATTGATTTAATTGTGCAAAAATAGTGGAAAAAGAGTTAAACATTAAACAAAGAATGCTTGCCCTGGATCCATTCCAGCATCTGAATCTTCTGCATTTAATCTAAAGATATATAACTGCAATCAAATCACTTGCGCGTAGTAGATACATCAAACATTGTATATCCATATGTGGCACACAGTAAACCTTTTTCCCTGGATCTTTCATGTTTTGGTTCCTTACAGCATAAGGACCCAAATTTATTTGATAATTTTTGTGGATTTGTATTCCTAAGGTCTTGAAAGATGTTTGTTTCTGAATTGGCAGGCAAGACTTATTAGAGGTACTTATGCGGTCCATGAGACACTGAGCCAGTACAAAACTCTTGAAGAACTGTGGGATGGAGAGATTTGAGTTTGCTCTATGCTGGTATAGTTATGGAAGGATTAGGAAATAATTCATGTATGATGTATCCTCATGAACCTACTATATCTTTGTTTAAAACGGATTTGTCATTATATTTTAGTATGTCGTGAACCTTTCTGAATTTATTCTCTATTTCACGATGTACAGTCAGAAAAGTTCGAACATTCTACATACAAGTGTTAGTAGGGGATCAATTGCATGTATGTTGAGAGTGTGAAGCAAAGGGTTCGCGAAAAAGAAGTAAACAAGGAAGGCCACATGAAAAGTGGAATTTGGATTTTTAGGATATCAGTTGACGAATTGGTTACGAAGGCAACTTAGCAAGTGGTGAATAGAAAAGAAAGCCTGAGGCTTATGAATTTGTGACAATTTAAGCCTTGATATGGCAAGGTCCGCAAGGATGTGAACCAAATAGCTAGTGAATTGTGGATCAAATAGTGATTGGAAGGGGCTTATAGAAGTCGGAAGACAGGTGATTTTTAGTCTTGATGGGCAGTGGGTGGGACTCGCTCCAAAAAGTTTTATATTTTCTCGTAATATTTAGGATTTTAGAAAACAAGTAAACAGAGTAAAATGAATTATGTTCAAGCAGGAAGATTTTTTTGATCCTCCAAAATAAATGCGAAAGATAGAAGTGTACCTTTGATGGCTATTATTGCACGGATTGGAGAAAGCAATGGAGGGGGGTATATAGCAATAGAAATTAAAAAATCCATCAACAAAAAAAGGGAGTGCACCAGCCGGGAATCGAACCCGGGTCTGTACCGTGGCAGGGTACTATTCTACCACTAGACCACTGGTGCGATATTGCTCCATTTTGGATATTTGGATTTATGTTATAGAATCAGCCACCAAGGATCACATTGCACTCGGCACCAATTGATATGAGGGGACTGTATAAACATGCATATGTTGACGCATAGCTCAGTTTTGATTTTTTTTGCATTCAGTCCGAGGGCTATTTTTAAGAACCTACATAATAGGATCTTGTTTGTAATTCTATAAAGAAAAAGGATGAATTAATGAATAAGATTATAAACATGTAACTGCATAAATAGGTGTTATGTGTGTAGTATATATATCAAAATGTTTCTTGTGTAGGGATTCTGACAGTGATTTGCAGGTTGATTTGAAGAAGTTTCTTGAAATGATCAAAAGGGATTAAGAGAAGTAATTAATGTGGTATTCTTGTATGAGCACATGATTAGGAAATTAATTATTCTTTTTCAAAATTCAAGATATTTCTTGTTACATGGCCATAAAATTTACTTTAGAAAAAATTGTACATAGTCGAAGCAAAGTTTTAATGCGCTGATCAAACAGTAATCATAATTAAAGCTTAATATACATAGAATATTATTCCCAAAACACGGACACAACCATTCATAATCAGTGAACAGAAACAACAAAGAAGAACATCTCATACAATATTTTCTTTCTGGCATGTACCAAAATATGTAGAGACAAAACCTGAACTTCCCTCACATTCCCAACAACAACTTAAAACACACCAAATTTGAAACATTGACCTCAACCTGAGAACAGAGAAGGTAAATCCACTCCAAAGATCATATTTGAAACCACTCCAAACCCAATCTGCGCTACTAAAGCAAACATCGACTTGCGAAGGCGCCCTGTACCATTATTACTACTACCTACCTGGTTCTGCGGCATAAAATTGTTTGGATACGTGTACTGATGATTCTGCTGCATATTTGGTCCGAAAGGATAACCGTTACCAGGGCCACCAGGCCACCCATAACTGTAAGGTCCAGCAAACTGTGGCGGGGGCTGGAAAGGAATCCCTTGATCAAATATGGGAACTCCCCTCTCCTTGGAACCTCGCCCATTCTGCGTACATGGTACAACAGGCACTAAGACACACTCCAAATGTATGTCGAAGTTACAAAGTCCACACCTGTACCGCCAACTACTGCAAGATCCTCTGCAAACGGCACAGAAACCAGGCACCGTCGACGACTGGAGAATCAAGAGGTGGATCTTGTGCAGGGCGTGTTGGAGTTTCTCAGGCAATTGTGTGCACAGTGGATGCACGTCAAACTGACAGTCCTTGCACCTGTAAAACAGGCCCTCCACGGGATCTCTGCAGACGTCGCAAATTCGATGGACCTGGCGTGTGCCTTGTGGCTTTCGTGTCACCAGGCTAAGGGAGTGATTTTTGTGCATGAACGAGGAGAGGACCCGAGGGCACGTCCCGCAGTAGTCGTGCAAGTCGAAATCACACCGTTGGCATCGATATCGCTTTCCGTTTCCTAGAGTTTTGCATCCATTGCACAAGTAATCTTGCTGACTGTCAAATGCTGTTAATGGATGCGCAGGGTGAGTGAAATGGAGAATGGGATTCTTGGGTAAGGGAGCCATGGCAGAGGTTGAAACTGTCAAGCAAGAGGAGGACAAACAAAGGCTTTCTACACTAAGCTGTATTAATCTAGCTGCTGGTTGTAGTTTATAATATGTACAAGTAGAGAAGACTTTGAATTTTAAAGACGAAGACTTGGATAGTTTGTGCAGTTGGCTTCATACATTGGGACAGAGTTGCTGGATGAGCCTTTGGGTCAACTACCAACAATATGCTTTAGTACTATTATGAATATGACAATCTTTTGTATTAATTTTTTAATATAAGTATCTTTTAATTTATTTTTTTTCCTTTAAAAGAATCTGGCCATAATAATACTTTAATAAATTCACAACTTTTCTTTTTTCTCAACTCAAACTTCATTCTTTTTCATCTTTCATACCATATTTGTCTCTTTTCACAAAGTTCTTTTTTTTTTATTCACCTCATACCATTAATTTTTTTTGGACAATTATTTATATATTAAATAAATAAAAAATATAATAAAATTTAAAATAAAAATTCAATTCGATATTTAACTCAACTTGCTTCCCACAAAATCATGAACACATCAAGTAGTCTTTAAATAAAAAAAACACACAAAATAGTCTTTATTAGTTGACTCAAAACATTTGATGCTATGTACTAAAATATTAATAATTCTACAATTTTTTTTTTTTTTTATAGATATAGAGCGTTGAGCACAGCATGCCGCTAGTATTTAAGATAAAGAACACACTAATATGACAATATTATGAAAAAGAAATACTTTTTCCACGTTAAAATTTATTAATTGTGTCTTTCTTTGAAATATTTCAAAATAATATTTTACTTCCTCAAAAATGTATTACACGAAATATATATAACTTTTTCAAATTTTTTTTATATTAATATAAAAAGAAAAAAGGCTCCATACTCACAAATGACGGTTAATGATACCGCTGCACCAATCTTTTGTAAAGACAAAAATACCCTTCAACTGATAAGATAACCAACTTATTTAACTTTTCAAATTATATATTAACTAATAAGTTAGCTTTTTTTTTAATATAACATATTTATTTTTATTTATAATATATTTAAAAATATAAAAAATTATTTATTATATATATAAATAAATAACGTGCCATAACGGTTAGTATAACTAAATGAGATTTTATTTATATAAATTTATTTTCTGAGAAATCCTATGATTAATCTAAAAATAAGGGAAGTTATCATATGTGGGACGCCTCATCATATGCTCCCGCACACTCTTCTTCACAGCACCCGAAAAATCTGGACGCCAAGAACCAATCACTCATTCACTCACTCACTCCGCTTTCCCTTTTTGCTTTTCATTTTTTAGCATTAAAATGGGTTTCGCAATCTATAATTATCCTCCTCCGCCATTCGCCTCCGATGCTCCTCTTTTTTCGTCAATACTTTGCCCTCCACAACACCGCCCCGCACCCAATCACACCTCCTACCATATAATTAATCCCAAGGTACAAACACATACAGACGGACACCGTCTTTTTCATTCATATTTTAATTTCCTTTAAAGTTGTAATCTTTTTTTATTAATTGTACTTAAATAGGTTTTGCGTTTGGATCGTCGTAAACGACGCGCCGTTTGTGTGAATTGCCAAACTACAACTGAGAAAAGACCTATTTCGGGCGACAGAATGCTGGTCAGTTCTTGTCGTCGTTCTTGCTGCGCTGTTTTTGCTGCTGATAAATTGCTAATTCGAAGAACACTCAATGTTTTCTGGGCAGTTTCAAAGTTCAATTTTTTTTTTTTGTTGGTTTGTATAAGAAAACTGAGATTTTTTTGTTTGGTAAACTAGTTATGATGTGATTGGTATAGTGGTTGTGTTATCTTTAGGTGTTTGTGCCGCCGCACCCTCTAATTAAGCACTGGGTTTCAGTTCTTCGGAATGAGCAGACGCCTTGCCCGATATTCAGTGAGTCCAACTTTCGTTTATAAATCTGAACTTATGGGGTCACGAGTATTAAGTTACCGGACTCTTTCCTGATCTGAAAAAGGTGATTTTGATCAAAGATTTAGTGTATGAAAGTGAAAATTTGCTTTGCTTACGTTTAAGAAATAAATATCAAGTTTCAAGATTTTTTGAGTTAATGACGCGAACATGCATGGGGTTTCTGTAACATTCCAGTTTTATGAAGGTGGCTGGTCATGTATTCTTCCAAGTTATGTCCAGTCTTTTTTAATGTTTTCCCTTTATCTTCCATTCTACTGTTTTAGAGAATGCTATGGCTGAGCTTGGGAGATTGCTAATGTACGAGGCATCAAGAGACTGGTTGGTGAGTTTTGATATTTGCATTTGAGGTTTTCTGTCTGAGATATGCATTTACAGTTTACATGTTGACAAGTGTTGTAAACTTCTGCAATTACTACTTCTTTCGACTAAGCAGCAATACATGGAAGCTGCAAGCCTGAAATTTATATAATAATGTGAAGTGTGAACTTATTGTTTGGAAACTTCTGCGGATTGGAAGACTGTGCCTATTCTGATATCTAGAATATCTATTTTGTAATTGCTGCCAGCCAACTATTACGGGTGAGATCCAGTCGCCTATGGGTGACGCTTCAGTGGAATTTATTGATCCAAGGGAACCTATTGCAGTGAGTGTCTTCTCTCTCTCCCCCTCTCTTAACACAACTAACCCCCTCTCTTAACACAAATAACCCCCTGTGCTGCCCACAAGACCACATACACGCACATACAACCATGCACATGCATACAATGTCTGAATAATTGGCACCAATTAACCAAAAGAAAACTTAACCTAGTAACAAGACGGACCCCAGGAGATTAGATTATCTTCATTCCAAGATTTTTCATTGTAGAGGCATTATGGTCTATAAAGTCACTCTCTGGAACAATTGGTGGATAAGAGTAACGGATGGGTATCTAGTGCTTAGAACCACATTACTCTTGTTTACCGGAGACAGAGGATTCTGCATATCTGGAAGCATCTTCTGGTTTTGTGTACTTTGTATCATCCCATGTGGACTTTAGAGGGGGATTCTTTGTGTAAAGACTTGATTTATCATTATGTTGCTCTACAGATTGTTCCCATATTGAGAGCTGGGCTTGCTCTGGCAGAGCATGCATCATCAATTTTACCAGCAACAAAGACATATCATCTAGGTATAGAAGGTTTGCTCTCTTTACATATTGGAAACTGAAACCAATATCCAGATCCTGAGATTCCTCTTCTTTATTGATGGCATATTAAAACATTGATTGGATTCACATTAGGCGCCTTTTAAGTACTGTTGCGCCTCATGTATACACTTCTACATGTTGGCAGCAGCAACAATGGCATCATCTTGTGTTCCAGAATGTTCTTACATTCTGAGGAGAAATAAAACAATACATCTTACATACTAAATTTGGTTGTGAAGAAATAACATTTTCTATTCCAAATAGTTGATATATTAGTTCATTCTCATGCAATACCTTTTATTTTCATTATTATTTTTATTTCTTTATGTATCACTGTTATCCATTTCTGTGCTGATTGTTCTACATGTTTTCCTTCTGATTGAAACTTTGTGGTATTGTTGAAACTCATCATGCTAGGGATTAGCAGAGACGAAGAAACACTTCAGCCAACTGTATATTTGAACAAGTAAGAATACATCACAGACAAAATTTGATAGGATATCAGTATAAGTTCGTCTTATGTGTTTTCTGTCATTTAAAGCCTGTCTTGTCCTATAGACTGATATATGAGTGTGCATAAGCCAGAACCTTTTGTCATCTTCATTTAATTTACCTCATGTCATGAGTTCTATGTTGTATATCGGCCATATAGGTCGGCCTTTTGACAAGTCTAACATATAGGTCAGCCTTTTGACAAGTCTAATAGAAGTTTTACATCCACTGTAGGTTGCCTGAGAAATTTCCTGAAGGTTCTCGAGTATTTGTCATAGATCCCATGCTTGCTACAGGTACTTATTTTATACTGTTTGTACTATATTGGGTTTATTACGGCATATCAGCTTGCTCAACATTTTGTGTTGATCTATTTCAATATTGCTCAATGAGTACGATACAAAAGAAGCGGATGGCAGAGTTTCAACCCTTACTTAGTTTGGATATGTTTATCCTGAAATGATTCTATACTGTAGACTTTGTAATGTGTCACAGGATAAAATATACTGCCATAATGGCATCTATATCGTCTATCTCAACTAGAACTGCAAGAATGCTTCAAACACATTGCACATGGCTCAGTAGATAGGATAATAGTGCTTATATTCTTCTAGTGTTGCAAGGAAATGTTTGTTGATGTGTCTGCATGTAACTCTTTTAGGTGGTACAGTGGTTGCAGCGCTTGAACTTATCAAGGACCGAGGTGTTGACAACAATCAAATAAAAGTGGTTGGTTTCTAGTTAAACTCTTCTTCAGTTCATTTATGTAGGAGTTCTTGTTTATGTTATCTTCTGTTTTTATCAAGATTTGTTTTTCTGATTTCAGAAGATTGTTGCTAAATGTTCCATGTATTGGCTGTATAGTCGTCATTGTGGCTTAATTTTGGCACAAGATGCCTGGTTACCTGAGTGTAGAGTTGTCCTTGGAAGTCTTCATTTTTCTTTGTAAATTTCCATTGATGAAAACGGGGAAGATTGCTTCGTGTGGTTTTTTATTAGGTTCTTGAAATCTTGAATGTGATATGTTTCATTTACTAGATTTACACAGTTTGAATGTTTTTTCTGATTTTATGTATAAGCTTTACTAGCTGTGCTAATTTTTTGGTTTAGATATCTGCTGTTGCTGCTCCTCCTGCACTGAAGAAGTTAAGCGAGAAGTTCCCTGGGTAACAATATATGTGGTCACATTTCCCATTACCTTCAGAACCTCTATTTTGCATATTTTGGTTTAAGGAATTGTCTATTTTTTGTCAGGCTTCACGTATATGCTGGAATTCTCGACCCTACCGTTAATGACAAAGGGTAGGCTAATATGTGAAGTGAGCTAATAGAATTGCTGGAGACTCGGTTAAATTTGTCCTTTCCTGAATTCTCTGGACTATTTTGCAGGTTCATAATTCCTGGACTCGGAGATGCAGGGGACCGTAGCTTCGGCACATAAATCTAGCAAATTGTACAACTAGGTTAATCTTCTCCATCCTCATAACTTCCAATTTTGATATCACTGAGGTATGAAAAGCTCTGCCTAAATTTTTGGAATATCAGTCAGCAGCCAGTCATACTTTTTGGACAAAATTACCAATTTTCAACTGCATAGATCCTCAGAAATTCCGTAAACTTATCCAAATGTTGGATTTGTTGAATGAGAGATCATGTTACACCTTTAAGATCTTCATTGAGTTCAGTAATTCACCGAGGAAACAATGTGATTATTTTGTTGAAAAGAGTTTTTATTCCTATTATCTTTCAGTTGTTAATGCTTGCAAATTGCAATTCTGTATTATGTTTTTCAATTTATTATTTCTGTTTTGCGATGCAGTAGTGCTATTGTGCTGTCATTCCTGTATATTTATTCTTTATTACATGTTTAATTATTCTAAGCAGAATAACTGATGTAAAGTTGGGATGGGCGGAGTGGCTTGTTTTGGTAGTATCTTAATCAGTTGAATATCTTCAAAAGATTACATATCTCATCCTCTGGTGTAGTAACATCAAATTCAAACATCTTCATCAGGAAAGTTACAACTCTTATTTCATGATAACACTAAGCATCTTGTCCACTGTCTTCTCTGTGACCGGAGCGGGATGGTGCTGTAGCAGTTCCACCATCTCTTTCAACATGGCTAGTGTGATTTGTGTCACGGCCATCGATAGTGTAAGCATAAATTTGCAAAGTCCTACTCATTCTGAAGGTTGAGACTCGTTGTTCCAAAAATTTGAGCCATATAAAGCTTAGCAGCCCCAGAAGCAGAATGACAACTGAGACACACATAATGTATAATGTAGTAACATCCATCTTTCACTCTCTTAGTATCCCTCGTCCTTTGGGGGTGGGATGGGGTGCGGGTGTCTGAGAGTGCTGTGTCTTTTATAGTCATGTAACATATACCAAGATCTGCTGAATTCTGCTAGATCCTGTAAATCCCTTGTAGATTTTGGTTGCTACACTTTACTAACGAAAGAAAAAATCATCATTATGAATGAATCTGTAAAGTAGTTGTTATCTCTGAATCCAGATGTGAATTCTCCTGATTTACCTAATCGAATTTGATATATAACGTATAAAATTATGGAAATCGCATAGCCCTTCCATAATTCCGCGTAAGTAGAAATGTAGTGAGAGCGAAACCGTTTTTCCATTGTGCTCACTTTAGAAGTAATATAGGTTAGGAATAATTACATTCCCCTCTCCTGAAACTTGGTGTAATTACACGTAGATCCTTTTGGTTTGGGAAATTACATATAGCATACCTTAGGTTTATTTTCGTCTAATAAATAATTCTTTCAGTTAGTAAAATTCGCCGAGTTTATTGATATTAACAAAAAGATTAGAAAAAAAATCTATATTTACTCCCAATTGGCTTATTATTGGTTTATTGCTAGTTAAATAAATATTTTTATAACAAAATTACCTTTATATGTTTTTATACATTAATACATGTGAGGAGGTATATCTTCACCAACATAAGGTTAGGTTAGTCGGAAACAAATTGTTTGACATTCAATAAATCAGTATTAAGTCAATTGATGGTAAATATTAATTTTCATTCAGTTTTTTTCCTTTTTTTTTGTTAATATCAGCAAATTCAAAACGGAGGGACTTATTTGTTAGATGGAATCAAACTTCAAGGGTGATTGATGTAACTTCCCAAATTACAGGGGGATACATGTGACTACACCAAACCTTATTGGAAGGGGGAGTGTAATTATCCCTAGAGGTTATGCAGTAGGGTGCCCCAAATTTGTCATAGTGGTGGCTGATATTATAATATAATGTTTGTCCTTGAGGAGAATGTATTCAATGGCGAACCATATCAAGGACGAACTGAGCTGCTAAAATCTCTAGCAAACTCCAATTTAAGAGTTTCCAAATAATGTGGTGTGTGTTTTCTTTTGCTACTGCCTCCATTTCAGTGATATGCAACAATTACCTTGAGTTGAAGTGTATTTTTCTTGATAAACTTATTCGAGAGCTTGTGTGAATGGGTGGCGAAATCATAAAGTCATTCCTCTTATTTCTGAATCTTTGCATAATGTCTTTACCTTCTCGGAATAGTGTCGGATGATACATAGCAGAATATATCTGATTTCTGAGAAAGAAACATTTGCATCACCATCTTTTCTCCCTAGTGTTTGTCACATACGTAAATGCATATAATTTGAATTGAGGAAATCAAGATAGCTTCTTTGTTTTTTTGTTTTTTGTTTCTTTTTAAGTACTCGATATGAGAAATATAGAACATAGTCCTGGAGTCATAGTGTTTTGCAGCATTGTTAACCTTGTCTAAACAGGCAGAAAGTTGAGCAACTTTTCATTTTCGTTTGAATCTCATTCTAATTCCTGCTGCAAAATGTGATTATCGATACTCCACCCCACCATTTCTTAAATCTTTGATGAAGCTTGCCAAACTGCATTATAACTGCAGATGGTCTAAAAGTTTAGCGGTGGTGAAGATAATCATGATTAATTGAATCCGATTCTGCAATAATACCGGAAATTTTTAAGACGTTCTTTCAATTTCAAACCATCAAAATGCTCTACACTTAGACGGATGTATTTATATATTAGTACTCAAAGTACTCTTGGTATGTGTTCATAACGTAATCTTTTTACTACATTATTGTAATTAAATTAAAAAAAAGATAAATATTCAAAATTGATCAAATGAATTAACCTTAAGTATGTATGAATAAAAATATATTGATGAAAAATTAATGTTAACGAGATGGTGGAAATGGTGGCAGCAGTGGGTATTTTAGTTTACGCGTGTTTGACACACCAGTGGTAGTTATTAAAAAAGGTCTTCCACTTAAGATACTAGTTATCGTCGCACACGGTTCTCGAGAGTCGGGAATAAATGAAAAGAATTTTAGTGTGAGATGATAAGAAAAGAAAATGTGAAAAGAATAGATTATAATAAATGGTGAAGAAGTAAGGTAAAAAAAAATGTGGAATAGTAGGTAGTTAAGATAATAACTATATATAATTATGAGATTATTAAAAAATATTAAAAGTACTAATTTGATCAAATCTTTTTAAACGGAAGAAGTGAAATAAATAGTAAATTTTGATATTTAAAAATTACTAGTCCCTAAAAGTCGGGCGAGAGAATAAATTTCCACTCCGCAAACCAAATTCTTAAATTTACGAACGCTATGTCAGAATTCAGTCATAAGCGTCACAGAGCAAACAAAGAACCATGTTCCTCAATGCCTACCAATACCAAAGAATCTATACAGCTAACAAATTAAGCAAGAAACCAAGCCAATCCAGCGTCAAATACCTATCTATACAGGCATTCAGCCACAAAATATAAAAAAAACTATCCTGCAATTTTCAAGAACAGAAGCCCCCACCTAAGAAAACCATATCAACTGTTGCAATAAAAGCCTGTTAGGTAGAAAGGAGACTTTGTCAGGAGAATTTACCCTCTCTGATGATCATGTACTACGGACTTAGTCTACACACCAAAATAACCGCCATCGCAACTGCAAGCGCCGGTGCCACTGGTGGAGTCGCCGTGCGGCCGTGGTTTGCTGCTGAGACAACAGCAAGCAAACCCAATCAACAGCATGAAGCCACAGGCCGTGGCCAGAGCTCGAGCCCAATGCCAGTAATCATCCATTTTTCCTTAGCTTCGGCTGCTGCTTTTGCTCCACCTTTCTTTCAGACCTGTCATTGGCTCAACTCATGATGAATACCGGACAAAGTATTCATCTCTGATTCTCTATTGTATACGTCCGGTTTCCTTTGGAGAAAAGAATATATGGGAATCTTGAGTTAGGCATAATGGCATATATATATATATATATATATGTTTATATCATGCTATATTAATTGTCATTAAATGGAGAGAAATTGAGATAGTGGTGCACATGGTCTTAAGTAGAAAGAGGACAGGAGAGCCTGGGCCAGCCTGTGTAAGTAAACACCTTAAGTCGCCGTCCTTAAAGACCAACAAAAAGAAAAACACGACTTTATTAAACTTTTGTTTGTAATGGTGTAATAGTTTCTTTCGGATTTGGGTAGTGTAATGCTGGAAGCAACAGATTGCGTCTTGAAAAGAGCATACGGAGCACTCATTATCAAGCAGAAAATGCTGTAAGATAAAGAGATGGTTAAAGGTTCGCTTTGAACGTGATGGGTTCCGTTGGCCAACTGATTGAAATTAAATAATATGCTTTCGGCTTTTTTGCAACGGTTTGTTTCTGTGGGCTTTACTTTAAGTTTTTGTGTTTGGCATTCTCTTTTATTTTGCTGGTAAAGAGCTGCAAATGTGGGATTAATATATTAGATCTGTGGCAATCCGCATGGATTGTGAAATATGCTCCACTGAATTCAAAAGTTGTAGGTCGTCTTCTTAATTAGCAAATTTCAGGTGCTTTTCGCTTTGGGAGATACGGCATCAAAGAATTAAATGAGCAGCGGAGAAAGCGTGTGGAGGATCTGGAGAAAGAATGCCAAAAGAGACGTGGCCTGCATAGCATCGATCGCTCAAAAATCCACGCGTGTGCTCCGCTGTTCCCCTTATGGAATTTCTGCTTTGTGCTTCTCTCTTCTTTTCCTTTCTTTTTCTCTTCTTTTTCATCTCTCTTCCTTTTCTATTTGTTTTTATATCAACTTCTTTTTTTGTTGACGCTCGGCGCATCGATAATTTGGTTGGTCATGTGCAATTATGTACATGTTGCATATTGGAAAGAAAAACTAAAATGCTCTTCAACAATGTCTCCTCAAAGAAAATGAACGATATAGCTTAGTTCAATACACCAAAACTAAAACGAGTAATGCTGGAAATGCTCCAAATTTTATCATTAACTAGCTTTGGGTTCTAAGCTGCTGGCACAGAGAGCTCAGCGTATGAGCAATTCCATTTGAAAAGATACAGCTTGGTGGAGAAGCCTATGTAGGCTTGAAACATCAGTTCACCTGTTAGCAGAAAAGGCAAGATATACATACTTCTGATAACACAACAGTGCACAGTTCCAATGAAATATTGTACGATCTCGTAAGCTGCAATAAGTTCAGACCCAACACCGGCAGTGGACTTCTTTACATCATGTGAGAAATCTTTTATCTAATTCAAAAAGATTTCTCAGAATCAAACCATAAATAGTAGTGATCCATTTATCCAAATAAAGAATTCGAGAATTTTACAAACTTGTGCTTAATCTGCAAATCAGGAGCCCCTGTGTCTTGTCAACAGCTCGAACGAAGACAGGAGCATGAGAACACAAGGGATAATCTTCATAAGCAACACGCGGCCCTTAGACCCTAGATAGAAAGCAAAAATTATAGAAGAAAATGTCAAGTCAGATCATAATAGAGACTTTCAAAGAAGCATCAAGAATCCACTCGCAAAAACTACTGCTAAAACCCCTTTGCAACCAGTAAGTAAGACTTTCCATAGGCTGGCCACAGCCAGATCAATTAAATTATCCTAAGCCTGGGTCTTGGCCGCAACTTGGTATAATACATGTAATGCAACAATAGAACATGCATTATAAAGGAAATAAAAATGAATATAAGAATTAAAAGATGTAGAAAAATGAGTTGATATATAGGCAGTTTTGAGGTTAAAGAAACTAACATTTATCTGTCATCCACAAGCTACAGCTCACTATAATTGCGCCAAACAGCACGGAATTCCTCACGGAATGTGTTCAAGCGAGCTTTCAGGTTTGGCGTCCTAAAGCTTGCATGGATGACGGTGGCTAGCAGAGAGAGAGAGGGAGGGATGGGTCAGAGAAATAAATGAATGTAAACGAGGAAATAATCTTAAAGTTAAGCACTAAAGTACCAAGAAGGCCAATAGTGAATGCCCACAAGACAGTGAGAATGCCACAAGAGACAGACCAAAGGATGAAACTCACTGCAGCAAGAAAAATTTGCACACACGTTACATTACAATCACCAAGTACCAGATAAAAAGTCAAAGATGATGAAGAGCTGGGAATCTCTTACCAATAGAAAATACCAAGACAAACACCCATCGAGGGCGTCCACATATATGTATTGCTCGTTTTGCAGATGGGCGTCCCCGAATAACAGGCCTGAATAAGTTAGATATCCAAGTAAGGAGCATAGTCAAATGATCAGCAATCTCAGAGCTGCAAATGTACTCACGTAAGAGGAGGTCTCATTTTGGCAGCTAAATGTGGAGAAAACTGCCTGACAGTTCTTGTAATTTTTTCGCTAAAAGTACCTGCAAAGCTGAAGACACAAAAATTGGAGCAGCATAAAGAAAGTGAAATGATCAACAATGAACAAGGGACCCAACAGAGTATCACATACACTAGCTGTAATCACTTCAAGGAAAAGAAAACTAAAGGAAACACTAAAAGAATTGAGTAATACTACTCTATTATTGTTTCAGAGAAAGGCGTGGTTAGAGCATTTGGATAAACCTACAAACAGCTTTTGATTCTCCATATATTACCATTTTATGCCCAAATCGTAAAAATCAAAATTGTGACACAAAACCACAAATTGAAGCATGCAAGCCAAAAATTCTCAGAGTCTTTGATGAGCATCCCAATGGAGTTATCATCAAGGTGGGCAGTGGGATGCAACAACCAAGACATAAGAGAAACAGTGTACAGTGGCAAAAAACTAAAGGGGGTTAGTAATGCAAACATATCTACACACTGAACTAAATTGCTATTCTTAAAATAGTGAAGTGGCCACTGTACTTTTTTATTCCTCCTCTGATGTCTATGCAGCTCTTTTCTAACCAGTCTATGCTCCTTTCCCGATTTACTCTCTTTACATCACTCCCCCAATCCCCTTTCATCAAAAGTGATAAAAAGCTTCTGAAGCAGCACGGTGTCTCCTCAAATTTGGTATAGATCTCATTTTCACAGGTTCTCGCAGTTGCAGATTGCAATACCACTCTTCATACTTGCACACAGATGATCCAAAGCCTAATGTGCCACGACATTGCAACCTTCTACTCTGTATATAACTTGTACCTATCTTTTTCTAATACTTTTTCACAATGTAATTGAACTAAGCAACTTTTGCAGTCTCCAAATAAGCCAGTATAGTTAGGAATTTTCCACGATTGGGACCACTCAACATTTATTTCAACACATCAAACAATATCATTACACAATCTACAAGATATTAGATGGGGAATAACCAAATCCTACATCCAATATAGGAATTGGCCCCATCGTGAAACTCCATCGAACTGCAAGTTTACGTAGTTCAGCTAACTTCGTAATATGAATAGCTGAACTTGCATATTCTATTGATAACACACCACAGAAACTACTGGCTGTTTTCAGGATGACAAAGCAGGGCACTGTGATGGTGTAATGAAAATCCTTACCTATCATTTAGAAAAGCAATGCTCAGAGCTGTCGTTAGAGCAGCAACAATTGCAAGTGGCCTCCTAAGAAATGCCATCCCTGAAACTCGCAGTCCAGGAATACTTCAATTAATAGTCCAGCAAAGAAATAAACATGTGACTACATGGCATAAACCCAACCAAGTATTCACCATAATCTTTTAGCTCTCTTACCAAGAATGAAAACAATCATGATGAAATAATTGGTCCGGTAGCTGCAAAAATAAGATAAAAATATGAGAACTGACTCAGAAACGTGAAAATAAAAGCTCCAAACACGTTTTTCTTTTTTTATGCCATTGGTAAGAAACAAAATTTTCACAAGCTATTTTCAAACAAATACTAA
The DNA here is from genome assembly GCF_026168435.1 of Sesamum indicum. NCBI lineage: Eukaryota > Viridiplantae > Streptophyta > Magnoliopsida > Lamiales > Pedaliaceae > Sesamum > Sesamum indicum. The sequence goes on from NC_142667.1 coordinate 16,068,015, forward strand.
AATCTTAATGCAAGAATTTTCTTGTGGAAAAACTGTAGTCGCATTAAAATTTTCACACCAGTTGAAGTTTCTCTAATTCTTTTTCTTTTCTGTTTTCCCAATTCACCCGACCAACGAACAGTAGAATTAACTATTGACAATATAAAGATCCCTGGACCAATCTATTATGTAAAAAATGTAGAAACAAGCCCGCGTTTGTAAATTGTGACACAGATGATTATCCGTATAACGTCAAAACCGTACTAATAGAGGTTGCACTTGAGGCGACTGTTCCATTTGGCATAAGAACGCGGCAAAGTGAATCGGGAAAAGAATTCCGAGATAGGACGCGGCGGCGATGACCAGTCCACTTCTCGCAGCGCCTCGATCAGATCCTCAGCTGTCACGTTACTCCAATCCATCTACCCTCAATTGACTAATCAATTAACTGCAAGGAACCCTAGGCAGCAAAGATAATAGATGGAAAGAAGAAAAGTGAAGGAGATGAAAGAGTTTACGACAGATTAATTTGGGGATTTTTACGTAAGATTTTGAGAGAAATAGTGAAATACCACTCAGATTAAATAAAGATTTATGGTGTATGTATGTATATATATATAGAGAGAGAGAGAGAGAGAGAGAGAGAGAGAGAGAGAGAGGGGCACTGGGCAGGAAGATAACTGGAAATTGCGAGGGCCACGGTGATAGAGGAACAAAATTATTGTCTGAGCCCGGGTTCGAACCGGGGACCTCTAGTGTGTGAGACTAGCGTGATAACCGACTACACCACCCAGACGGTGTTGAGACTTGAGAAAGTTAAAATTTTAATAAACCAAATAATGATGGAATTAAATTATGAAATAAATTTTCATCTACAATAGAATACTTGCTTTTGACATAATTAATGGGCCTGTTCTATTGAATTACAGTCTTGGCAACAGCTTCTGCCATACGCCTCCATAATACATATCTTGTTCACAAACACATCACTTTTGACATCAAACATTATATCAGAAAAAATAGAACCTGGAAGTCGAAAATAAGGAGAAAATCAAAAGTTTTTCAAATAATTTTAAAAATTAGAAAAAGAAAAATGCAACATGGAAGTTGATGAAAGTGAGAAAAAATAAAGAAGTTGCGAAAATATTTAAAAAATAAATAAAAATTCGAGACACTAAAGAAGTATTTTTTAATAATAAAAGAATATACATAATCATATATCAGCTATTGAAGATTTGTGTGTTTTTAGTTGAACAATACTCAACTTAAATTCGACTGCCATAGATTAAACATATAGAACTTGTTTGGTTGGATTCGTATACGCTGTCAAATGGAAATGACTCTTGATAACATCATAATTTAACTTCCTTTCCCCTATAAGGTAGGTCTGCTCCATTTCCTTTCCCCTAGGGAAGAAGAGGTTTGCAACAATTTGCCCATTGCTCTTCTAAGTTTACAAAACATAGGAGAAGGAACAAAATAAAAATAAATATAAAATTACAAGTCCTCACCTGTTCAAACTACCCCCATGAGGGGTAACAATGGAAGCAAATGTTTGTTATTAAGATTTTTAAATCTTAAAACAACTTCGCTTGTTAAACAAAATATGAGTGTTACATATTCTTAATTCACACAAACAACAATCTTTCTGCTCAATTTCTATTCATAAGACACTGAAAGAAGTAATTTATTTTAGTAATTTTAGTCCATTATATGTTTCAATAAAGTAAATACAACAAAAAATTACATTATATTTGTGTTTCGATCGCTTATTAAAGGAATTAATTATACCATTTCAATAAATAAAAAAATAAATTAATATATTTAATGAAGCTAAATCCAATAGATGATTTTGATAGGTTTTTCGCACATGAGGAATGTCACTAAATCAGTTCTAATGGGTTTGATTGATTATCTAAACTAAACCTAAAAGGTCTGACCATACAAAGTAAAAAAGTTAATGCGACTGCGCCAACAAGAAGTTGCCACGTACCAACAACAACGTTGTCGTTTCCTGTACTGGTTGCGGCACCTCAAAACTGCACTCCACGCGATCGGCACACCATAGCCTCAAGCAAACCATCCAACTCCTTAACCTGCTGCGCCTCCACCTCCATCACCCTAAATAAATAAAAAGCTAACTTTAATTACTCCGAAATTCCAATCATTGAAATTTGTAAGCATATGTCCGCTCTATTACGACTCTTTAAGCAAGCAAACACTATTTAAACAGATCAAAACTCCTCCGGACGGCCTCCATTAATATCTTCCAGTTCCCTCCACCTTCCATCCCCCCTACCCACGACCCTCCGTAAGAAAGCACTATAGGCAGAAGAAAAACCAAAACCCACCTCAAAACAAGTAAATAAATACGTACAAAAAGTTCAGTGGAAAAGGAAGCAAACCAGCGGAAAAAGGGCCAAAACCAACCCAAGTCTACACCAAAACCCGTCATTTTCTTCTTCTCATTCCTCTTACTCTGCTGGTTTGCATCCAAGGATAAACGCAACTTTCCAATGTCTCAATCGACGAGGAGGTATGACGAGGTGGGGGATTATATGGTGGGGAAGCAGATAGGGGCAGGTTCGTTCTCGACGGTGTGGCATGCTCGCCACCGCGTCCATGGGACTGAAGTGGCGATCAAAGAAATCGTCACCGCTCGATTGAGTCCTAAACTGCAGGAAAGCCTTAAGTCGGAGATTTTTATTCTTAAGAGAATCAATCACCCTAACATTATCCGCTTGCACGACATGATCGAGGTTCGCGGCTGCTCTCTCTGTCGGTTTTGTTTTGTCTTTTTCTTCAAAGTGAAAGAATTATATGTGAAGCAAAAGATGTGAAGTGAAGAGAGTAGGTTCTTATTGTCTGATTTATGTTTTGTTGATTTTATTCTGTTGGAGTGATGAACTACTTGGAGTTGATTCTAGTGTTCTTGGAGTTTAATGCATTTTTTTTGGGAGGGGGGGGGTGTATTTTGATTATGAAGTAAAATTATGTAGTTTGTTTTTCAGATGAATGCACATGTAGGACACTGAATTTGTTATTGTATTAGGAGATGATATACTTAAGTTCTGTAATTTTGCTCTGACGAAAGTCATTATTGTGTTGCATGGCTGCTTTAGTACTAGCCAGCTAGAGGAGGCTAATGAACAGAAGGACTAGATGGAAACCAAAATCCGATAGAGAATTTAAAAGGAACAAGTAAAGCCAGGATTGTATAGTCGCAAGTGAAATGAACAAGTGTTCTTTTCCATATGGTCAATGTTATTATCAGTTATAGGCTGTTTTTCGTGATTGCCGGCTTGCGTATGCACACTTTACGTCGACTAGTTATTTCTATCATGATTTGTTCTGATGTTGTTGGCGCCTTTAATCCTAGAAAAAGCCGGCAACGGTTAGCTCTATAACAGAACACCGAAGAAATATTGTTTTTTAATCTAGCATTCTTTTGGCGGATATTTTCACCAATTGCGGCTTCAGATAATTTCTGCTTGCTGGTGGGTATATAAGATGGAATAAATCATGTGCTCTGGCATTTTTGGGAAACATCAAGCATGATGTTATTTTTGCATTACCTTTTTCCATGTCGAATTTCAATGGTTGGTAAAATACAACATGCCTTGAGTTCATTGGATATATATAAAGAAAAGTTGAGCACGAACAGATTTTGGGCATCGTAATCATTTTAAATTATAGAAGTATTTCTTACTATAAGTTAGGTAATGTTTTTTGAGTAGTAATTGATGGAAATAAGTTCTATTATGTGTAACTAGGAACCTGGAAAGATGTATATTATTTTGGAGTACTGCAAAGGGGGTGACCTTTCGATGTATATTCAACAAAGCCAAGGAAGAGTTCCCGAGGCAACCGCAAAGCACTTTATGCAGCAACTAGGTATCCCTTGTTCCTACTCTGTATTTCTATTTTTCTGCTTCATTCCTTGCATAATTCAGAGGTTTCTTTATGCTCTAAATGATGCAGCGGAGGGTCTGAAAGTTCTTCGTGAAAACAACTTTATACACAGGGATTTAAAGCCACAGGTCTGCCTTGAAACCAAACCTTAAACTTCATCTATTTTCTTGTTGCTAATATAAATATTTGAACTTAATACACAGTTCTGTTAGATGGCTCATCAAAGACGAGCAACCATGTGGCAGAATTCAGGAACTCAATTCCCTATTAAAATTTTCTGATTCTTTCCATGAACGCCACCAAAGTTTATGCTGGTTTCACATTTCTGTCGACCACCCCCACTCCACCCCAAAAAGGAAAAAAAGAAAAGAGATTTTGCTAAGTAATATTGCCTATTGTCAGATTTAGCCAGTAGAAAAACATCCGCTTTGCATAAAAAATACGTGAACTTTCTTTCCCATAATCAATATAGCTAAAGGTTTCTACATATAGAATATTTCTGGTCATGAGTTATTCTGAAGCATCAGTTATTGTAAATAATAAGGGGAAGGCAATCTCTAAGTTTATCATCTGCAGTTTCTCATTGAATGCCTGAAGTTTGATGACTGATAAAATTTTAGAAGGGCTTCATCCGTTAGTGTGAACATTGCAACTCCATAAAGGTATTTGGTGCGCTCAAGCAATGATAACTTGCAATGGAGTACTTTGTTTCAAGCTTGCTTACTATTAACTTTCCTCGGATGTTCTTAAGTATAGTTGCCTTCTTCACTAGAAATATTTCTGTTTCATCAATCAGGCTTTCATCTTTGTGCACCAGTTCCAGATGTAATGATAATATAGATGGTCATATGAACTGAAAATTGCATTTTCCTGCTTCTCATTTCTGGACAGAATCTCCTCCTTTCCACTGATGGTGACAACTGTATCTTGAAGATTGCTGATTTCGGTTTTGCAAGGTATAGCTATTTTCTCTAATATACTGGCTTTTAAGTCCACTAGCCTCATTCTGGATTAGTTCAATGCGTTACATGCTATTTTCTACATTGGCTGTTAATAAAGTATCTGCACCAAAATGTTTCTTACAATGTTGAATATGCAACCTGTGCCATTGGACATCTGGCCTGGAAGGAACAAACGAAATTTATTGATGGTACAGTTTTTTCTTTTCTAAATCTTTCTTATCGGAGAGAGACATTAATTTTATGCTGTTCTTATCGGCCATTCTTGTTTTAGATAGTCACATGAGTCAGCAAATTAACATAAAATTATGTTTGGATTTGGATGACTTAGCTGCTCATGATTTTTCAAATCCATGATTACAAAGTTGCTGCACTTGTTTGGAACTTTAATATGGTTTGCAAACCTTGTAGCAACTATCTGCAGCTTTATCTTTTATCTTTATGATGGATCTGATATCCAAACTACCGGAGTCATTTGAAATGATTGCTCCGTATCCTTCATCAAACACTGGATCCAGAAGTGTTGTGTCCTCAGGCTTGGGCTCAACTAGTATCCTACAAAGTATTTTTCGCTTTAGTAATATGTATTAGAAAATAATAGTGTGTTTATCCTTGGAATGTGCTAAGAGACATAGGCATGATTGCTTGTTGAAAGCTTGAAATTGCAGCTCAGAAATTCCTTTTCCTTCTGCCAGATCTCTACAACCTAGAGGCCTTGCGGAAACTTTATGTGGTTCACCACTGTACATGGCTCCAGAAATAATGCAGCTCCAAAAATATGATGCTAAGGTGAGATTGACTTTACATATTTCATACACCAATCAAACAAATCCTTTATTTATTTTGATCCAGTAATGCAGGCAGATCTGTGGAGTGTTGGCACCATCCTTTATCAACTTGTAACTGGGAAAACTCCGTTTACTGGAAGTAACCAGATACATGTATGTTTCTTCTTTCTTTCTTCTTGCAACTAAAAATAGATATCTTTTTGGTTTTTTCCTGATTTTTTCTGGTGGCAAAATCATATTTCAGCTGCTCCAGAACATCATAAGGTCAACTGATTTGCAATTTCCACCCGAGGCCAAGCATTTGAGTCCTCACTGCACGGATTTGTGTAAGAAATTATTGCAGCGTAATCCAGGTATTCGACTTGGTTAACTACTGTGGCAATCTTGCAGTTTTTTTAGCTGAAGTCCATGTTCTTGTTAGCTGTTAACTTCAGAACCTTGTTTGTTCAAGGAAGTTGTTCTGAGGTTAATCCTTGACAAGGTTCTTCTTACTAAGCTATTGCGGTATGAAATTGGCATCCCACCCTTTACTGTGGTTTCCCACAAAGATCAGTTATCTGGATTGTCTGATGGCTAATATTTGAATGTCAGAATTTGTGGTGTTGTATTCTTTATTTTATCTGAAGTTTGCATCTATTGGTTGTCATACCTTGGCTGAACAGTGGCGCGGTTGACATTTGAAGAATTTTTTAACCATCCATATCTATCTCAAAAGCAACCTGATGGATCCATCAGGTAAGTGACATCTACATGTTTGAATTATCTTGAGAATATAAGCTCTGTGCATATTTGGATATAGTCTTCATATTTGGTTTCAGAAACAGGCAATCAGAAAGAGTATTAGGTGGTTTTCCTCCTGCTGAGAGGAATACAGGAAAAACTTTGAAAGAAGATTGCCTACCATTCAGTCTACGAAACCTCTCCAGCAGCCCTGATGGCAGTACATCTTTCCATAGTAGGTACACATGAAATCCATGTATGGATTTTCTCTTGATTCAAAGCCTGATCAGAGGGATATTCCTATTCTTGCAGACAAAACACAATTTTCCAAGTATAGTTATGCCCCACACAAAACCGAAATTACAGGGTCCAGTCTTGGCAGCCGCTGTCTTTCAGAAGGAAACCTGAGAGAATCTCTTAAAAACACAGGCCTTGAATTACTAGACAATCACCCAAAAGGTACTTAACTTAATTATCTTTTATGTTCTTTTTTTATTTGGACCATCCAAAAGCTTTCTTTCTAGGAGATATTTATTTACTTATGTCTAGTTTGCATTGACTTGATAGTCATGGATTCGCTGGAGTCAATCGTCCAGGATTATGTAATCGTCTCTGGTCCTCTTATGGACTTATCATCTTTGGCACATGCTTCTAAGCCAAGTCATTTTCCGTCCAAAAGTGGCAGTTCATCTCTTTATTCTGGAAATATGAACTCCACACCAAGTGCTTCAGAGCTAATAATTGGTGGAGCAACTGGTATAGTTGATTACACTGGGGTTATTGAACATCGACTTTCTGCTCCTGGGATTTCACAAGGATCAATGGATATAGCAGACACTTTGGAGCAACCATTAACTGACTGCATGACACTGATCAGTTCATTGCAGTGCTCTGCAGCTGCCATTACAGAATTAGTGAATGACAAGGTACCTCACTGAACTTTGTCTTAACCATATGCAAACTGAAAATTAGAAGTCGACTTCGCCGGCAATTTTCTTGAATCTCGAAACTCACCTTTCTCCATTAGTAGCATTGGTTTTATATACTAATGTCTGTGTTAGGTATTGGATTTTTAAGGTTTCAAAAATGTTGCATACCTGTCCAAAGTTGGCCCTAACATTATCCTTTCCGCACAAGATGTTGCTTTGAGCTCTTCTAAGCTCTATTTTCTACTGTTTAAAACATTTTACAAAGTTGCCATCAATGTTATTTGAACCACCAAAACTTTTGAAACAACCGCTTTCGTGCTATTATTATATTATCAGTAAATTCTGTTATTCAAAACGAAATACTAATTGTGAAAAAGAACTACCCTATAGGAGAAAGGGATGGTAGGGGACTTGTTCGCCTCCTATTATATGCAAGGAAAAGATGATACTCTGAAATATTTGGCTTTGGAAAGTATTCATAACTTCAGCTAAATTCACGGTGTCATGTGTTTCTTATGAAATATTTGTAATCCGAAAGATGGTACTCAAGATTAACAGATCAAACACCCTTAATCTAAAAGAGCCCTTAGTTTTAAGTATCTTTTGGGCAGCCTGCCAATGGTGGTATGGTCTTTTATGCCTTATTTCATCTTATCCGGTGGATCTTCTTTATGGTTCAAACTGTTTACTGAATTATAGCGTGCTTCTGCTGTCATTGTTCAAATTTGGAGTGAAAAGATGTTCCTGTCATCCTATGTGATTACATTGTGCCAATTGAGCATCAAATCCGCGGTAGAAGTTGAACGTAGTCTAGTGTAAGTCCCTTGTGTTCATTGTCAATCCATTGTGACCTTTCTAATTTAAATTGTCCTCATCTTTTTTATCCTCTGCTGACATAGCCTGTCTTCTAATGTTGCTAATACCATTTCATACTAATAGAAGTGGCTACCATTTCTAGATTGAAGGAGGAAAGCATCTAGAAGCCTTTTCAGTTCAGCTTGTAGTTCTTGCTATTTGGAAGAAAGCATTGCATATTTGTCATGCTCATGCGGCTTCAGCTACTGAAGGGCGTCCAAGCCAACAGAGAAGATTCAGAGAAGTCTCTAAGGTTCAGTACAGTCCAGATTCCCAGAAGTCCCATGATTCGGCCAATGCACAGGGGCAACTTGATATCTATGCAGAGATAGAGAGAGCATTTCTTCATGAAGTTGGGCACGCTGAGGAACTTGCTGAGCTAATAGAGCCGGGTATAATATGGCAGTTAGATGCCTTTCATTTTATAACCTACATTCCTAGTCGGTCATTGGTAGCAAATTATGCTCTCTTTATGATTTGTCCATGTGCTATTGCTACATGTTGTAAATTTGCTATATGTTGTAGATTGTGCCCATGATGTTTTGCAAGTTTACTTATTTCAGGGAATATGGAGATGCCAGATGCAATGGAATTAATATATCAGTCTGCCCTTGCTTTAGGCAGACGTGGAGCTGTAAGTACTTTTTTTTTCTCTTCCTCTGCTAACAGTTTCCGTGCTAAGTTCCATAATAAATCAACACCAACTCTCTGTTTTAGAAGAACCATGATGAAAAATACATTATTTAATTTTAATTTCTTCATGAGTTAGGTATCACCTTACTTCTGGCTTACAATGAATGTGCTACCCTGGAATCTGGAGTATATTGCATATTTAAATGTTGGAAGTGTGTCTAGATGAACAATTCAATGGGTTTGGCTCATAGCTAGTTGCATGAGATGATCATCTTTGACTGATTTACTATTGGAAAATAGTTTTAATTTCTTCATGAGTTAGGTATCACCTTACTTCTGGCTTACAATGAATGTGCTACTCTGGAATCTGGAGTATATTGCATATTTAAATGTTGGAAGTGTGTCTAGATGAACAATTCAATGGGTTTGGCTCATAGCTAGTTGCATGAGATGATCATCTTTGACTGATTTACTATTGGAAAATGATAAGCTTGCATGATAACTATATTGAAATTCTCTGTAAATTGGCTTTATTGTCATTAGTTAATGTTTGTTATAGATCAATTAGTAGTACCCCATTTCCAATTGAAGATTTTTATTTCATGAAACTGTTCTAACTTTTATTAAATGGAAATAGTGGTAATAGAATAGGATGCAAGTTGCTTCAGGTCCAGCCAGGATTACGTTAGAGTAAATTATATAAACTTGATGTTAGAATTGTTGAATCTCATGATCTTAGCAGGCACTAGCCTAGGTATTTTATTCAAGAGGAGAGCCAAAATACTTCTACAGTGCAAGGTTAATTGCTGGAGGGTTTGGAATGAATAGGATATTGGTTGACAAACATGCTATCGTCTACTAGAGCTCCTAACCAATAGAATGAAGTTACTACATTTTTCTTTGAAATATTTCAGGGCCTATCTGGAGGCTAAATTAATGTCATTTTATGCATGGTTTGCAGGTGGATGAATATATGGGTGATGTCGAAAGTGCGGTCGTTTTTTATTCAAAAGCAGTGTGTTTATTACTGTTTCTTCTAAAGGAAGCAGCATGTCTCATTGTGAATCCTCCATTTTCCCTCACAAACTCAGATCGGTATCGTATTCAGAGCTACATTGATGTCCTCAATAACAGGCAAAGCATTTCACGGTCTCAAAGAATGGTTGTGTTAAAGGCTGAGGATCAGTCCTGCACTACTTAAAACTGGTGATGATAAATTCTGTATTTTTTTAATTTTTTTATTATTATTATTTTTTGTATAGTAATTTTTTGTGGGGTTGAGGGGAACCAATTGTTAAGCATGTGGAACAAAAGTATGTTGATATTCACATGAATTTGACAGGATGCTCAAAGTACAAAGTTGATAAAGGCGCCGTTTCTTGGAGGGTGTATTAATTAAATTATATCCGTGGTCCTTGAATAATCCCCCATTAAGGACCACGACAGTTTGGGACCCCAAAACTTAAGTAAAGAGTTTCTGTTTTGTCTATGAGATTGTTCTTTTGTACAGTGAGCGTGTTAATTTTTCTCTCATCGACGATTCTACTTTTAACTACTACTTGCAATCTGGATTTGAGATTGTCTTAGAACTATATCCCAAAATTCCATGTGGCTGGTAGATAAGAATTGTTGTATCATGAGGTTTTCTGTGAAGACACAATGTAATTTAGTCAAAACTCCTTGGATTTGGATCAACAAACTTTGCCAGATGGTTTACCTTTCTTCATCCATAGGAGAAAGCTTTTGCGGCAATCGTCTTGGTTGGTCCAACCTCTTCTTCCCAACCCAAACTACCTTCTCTTTAAATCATAATTTCAATAATCTTCCCCAGCCCAAAGTTTCTGTAACATTGAGCCTGAAACAATGATCACATGCTTTCAACCACCGAGGCTAAGCCTTGAAGATGATTCAGCTGTCCTCTTCTCAACATCCGACTCGCCGGAGGAGTCCACCAGTCAGTCTTCCTCCTGTAACCACTCCCCCCTGCAGCAACACCCCAACCAAACAGCTTATAAGCTAAGTGTAACTAATCTATCGTACACTATTAGGGAAAAAGCATGGGTATCCAGCCTGATTTTCCGTGGTGTGAAGCAGAAGCCAGTGAATATCCTGAAATCAGTCTCTTTCACTGCTAGAAGCTCTGAGATTCTCGCAATTGTTGGCCCAAGCGGCACAGGTAAGTCTACACTCTTAAGAATTGTTTCTGGCAGGATAAGAGACAGAGACTTTGACCCCAAGAGTATTAAACTCAATGATAATGCAATAACAAGCCAACCGCAGCTGAGGAAGATATGTGGGTTTGTAGCTCAGGAGGACACTCTGTTTCCTCTTCTCACAGTGAAAGAAACCCTAACCTTCAGTGCCAACTTTAGGCTCAAGGAGCTGAGTGGCAGAGAGAGAGAAGCTAGAGTTGAGGGCCTAATGCAAGAGCTCGGTCTAGTACATGTAGCCGACGGTTTTGTTGGAGACGGCGAGAATCGAGGGATTTCAGGTGGAGAGAGGAAAAGAGTGTCCATTGGGGTAGACATGATCCATGACCCACCAATTCTTCTTCTGGATGAGCCTACTTCTGGGCTCGATAGCAGCTCTGCCCTTCAAGTGATCGGCTTGCTTTCATCCATGGCCAGAACCAAGCAGAGAACCATAGTCTTGTCTATTCACCAGCCAAGTTATAGAATCATTCAACAAATACCCAATTTCTTGATCCTTTCTCAGGGCTCAGTCGCCCACCATGGCTCACTCCAAGAGCTAGAGCTAGCCATTACAAGACAGGGGTTCAAAGTCCCACCCCAGCTAAATCCCCTGGAATTCTCAATGGAGATTATCTCCATTCTGGAGGACTCGTATTCTAAAAGCCACCCCTGTGAAATAGACAGAAAAGAAATATGTCCCTCCTATTCAACGCTGCAGATAGAACTAGCCTACAAGCAAACCACTGTTGATCCATTTCTTTCAAGACTGTTTGAAATAACGGTGCTCTGCCTGAGGTTCTGGAAAATAATCTATAGGACAAAGCAACTATTGTTGGCACGGACAATGCAGGCTCTTGTTGGAGGGTTCGGTCTCGGGAGTGTTTACATGAGAGTAAGGAAAGATGAAGGAGGAGTTGCGGAGAGGTTAGGCCTTTTTGCATTTAGTCTCAGTTTTCTTCTTTCATCCACAGTCGAAGCTCTGCCCATTTACCTTCAAGAACGCCAAGTTTTAATGAAAGAAGCATCCAGGGGTGCCTACAGGATTTCATCATACCTAATTGCCAATACCATAATCTTCCTCCCATTCTTATTCATAGTAGCGATCCTTTTTTCTGTCCCTTTGTACTGGATCGTGGGACTGAACCCCGCTGCTTCTGCTTTTGCTTTCTTCACGTTTGTGGTTTGGCTTATAGTGCTGATGGCCAGCTCTTTAGTGCTCTTTTTGAGTGTTATATCTCCAGATTTTATATCTGGGAATTCTTTGATCTGCACTGTTCTTGGTGCCTTCTTTCTATTTTCAGGCTACTTCATTCCAAGGGAGTTCATTCCCAAGTACTGGCTTTTCATGTACTACGTTTCGCTTTATCGGTACCCTCTGGATTGTCTGGTCATTAATGAATATTGGAGTGAAAGAAATGAATGTTTTTCGAGAGGGGTTGGGGATAATTTATCAGAATGTTTGCTTACTGGGAGAGAGGTCTTGAAGAGAAGAGGATTGGATAAAGACACAAGGTGGATCAATGTCGGGATTATGTTGGCATTTTTCGTGTTTTATCGACTACTTTCTTGGATTATACTCTTGCGCAAGGTATCAAAAACGATGTTGTAATTCTGAGATGTTGAGAATGTTATACGTTTCTTCTGATGTAATTTCTAAACATTCAGTTGTATGACAACCGACATTTATAAATACAGTAAAACCTCTATAAATTAATACTCTATAAATTAATAAACTCTGTAAAATAATAAAATCTTCCGGTCCCGACTTGGGCCTTTGTAAAAAATTATCAAATTCGATAAAATAATAAGATAATAATTTTTTGAAAAATTCCTTTATAAATACTAGGTCCCATTAAAACTCTAAATTAATAATTCATAAATATTACAATTATAAATATTATAATAATTTGCTAAAATATGAAGTCTGTAATGCTTTACGCATTTTATCATTCATGGATGATGTTGCGATACCTTTTAGATGAGAAGACATGGTTAGGTGTCATGCATGAATATATTTAATTGGCTATAATAATTATTTAAGTGCAACGAATTACTGTAATCATATATATTTAAGTAATTTCAATGAATTGATACATGCGTCTATGAATATAATAGTTAATTGTATACAATAAATTGATACTATATATAAATATATTTAATTAGTTACAAAGAATTGATTGATGCATGAATATAATCAATGAAATATATATTAATTCATTTATTTTCAATAATATGTACTAAATTTGCTGAATTTAAAAAGTCTCTCTTTTAATTAATAGAATATTAATTTATCGATAAATTAATATCTCTCTAAATTAATAAAATTTCATGGTCCCAACGTTATTAATTTATAGAGGTTTTACTGTATACTATTGATTTAAAAGTATATTTACTGCAACCTATACTGAAATTACACTTTTAACACAAGCACCATAATACTGCAGAATTATGCTAAAACAAAGCTTTATAATGGTGTGAAATGGTATAAATTATTGTAAAGAAGATAGGCTGTGAAGGTTTGACCGAATTAAGCAATTTGGTATCAAATTTTACCTCTTCAAAAGGAATTGTGATATAGAGCAGACCCGAACAGGACACATTGTGTGGTTTTTTATGTCAAGTTGATTCAGAAAATCGTTTATGGTCCTTACTAAATTAAAAAGTACTGATTTTGATCGCAATCACTGACTTCAAATTCTTTGCTGACTGTTTCACAGGAAGGAAGACCTCAGTTTGAGTCTTGTGATTAATTCTAATAACTCGTGCAGACTAGTCTTCTTCCCATTTGACGCAACGTAAAACAGAAAATTGGACATGTCTATATTAAGCACTTCTAGAAATTTTCTGAAAGAATAAACTCTTCTGAAATAAAAATGGCTGATGCAGCTTCAAGCATTTAATTCGATCTTGTGTAAGCGGGCCCGTTCCTGAGGGTAGGGAGTCTAGGACGATGGCCTACCAACCCTTAGGGAGCCTCCATCCCAAAGTAGTGTATTATACATATATAAGAAAAAAAAATCGCTTGCTACTTTTAAAAAAGTAGCAAAGTTATAGTTATCATCGTTCAATTAAAACTATAATAAAAAAGATATAGTCATGTATCAACTATTTTATATATGCTTTATTAGGGGCTCTTTTTTCTTACTCATCCTAGAGCTACCAAAATGTCAGGAATGGGTCTGTGTGTATGTTGTTAGTTGCATCATATAATTCTCTCTAATGCAAAGTCAACTTTCTGTAGCTGGAACTTGGAAGTAATGTCTCATGACATTGTTTCTTTCTGCTCTGTTATAATTGATTTGCAGGCTTCAAATGATGATTTTGTTTTTTTTTTTGGAAATAATACTGCAGACAAGTTGGCCAATTCCGTTGAGCCGCCGGGTCCTTGTCAACGCATCATTTTAATATTCTTCTTTATATTGAATTAAATAACACGCCCGACTCCAAGGTGATCAATTGCTGATGGAGCTGAATTGTCAATTCTTTCTCTATTCACATAAATACACACCACTCCTATATCAGTTTCAATTGGCAGATACTTCATCCAGTTAGAGACTGAAACTTTCTCCAAAATGAGAAGCCTTATTATTGAATCTCTTTATCTTTTCTTCTTATTAAGCTCTTTGTCCTCCTTTCCTGTTGCAACTTCAAGAGCTAATTTCCAGTTGAGGAGGGGTGACTCTATATCTGTCGGAAAAGAATCAGGTTTTATCACCTCCCCTGATAATTCTTTCACTTGTGGTTTCCATAGCTTGGGAACCAATGCCTACTGGTTTGCAATATGGTTCACCAATTCCAGTGACAAAACCATTGTTTGGATGGCTAATCGTGACAGGCCGGTCAACAGCAAAGGCTCAAAAGTAACGATCAGACGAGACGGAACAATGGTCTTGACGGATGTGGATGGCAGTGTTGTATGGCAGACTAATACTACTACTACTGATGTTGCTGCTGCTGAGCTTCTTAACACGGGAAACCTTGTTTTGAAGAACCCACGAGGTGAAATTCTCTGGCAAAGTTTTGATTTTCCCACCGATACTCTTTTGCCTTCTCAAAGATTCACCAAAAATACTAGATTGACATCTGTATTAAGAAAGGGGAGTTATGAATCAGGCTACTTCAATTTGTATTTTGGTAGTGACAATGTTTTGAGGTTGATATCTGACAGCCCAGATACATCAACCACCTATTGGCCAAATCCGGATTTTGATATTTACACAAATGGTAGAACAAATTATAACAGTAGCAGAATAGCAGTTTTAGATGATATGGGCAGGTTTTTTTCAAGTGATCTGTTGCATTTTAATGCTTCTGATTTGGGTTACGGGATAAAGAGGAGGCTGACAATGGACTATGATGGGAATCTGAGAGTCTATAGCTTGAGTGATTCGACAGGGCTTTGGGATATAACATGGCAGGCTCTTGCACAACCTTGTAACGTTAAAGGTGCTTGTGGAAGAAATGCGATATGTGTTTATGCACCGGAACCCGTGTGCACATGTCCTCCTGGATTTGAGGCGAACAATCAAAGTAACTGGAATGATGGATGCAAGGCTACATTCGACCAAACTCTCGTAAATTCCCGACGAGTGAAATTCCTGGAGATCCCTCATGCTGATTACTACGGTTTTGATCTGAATGCAACAAGTCCTGTTACATTTGAAACTTGCAGGGATATCTGTCTGGAGGATTTTCGTTGCCAGGCTTTCAGCTACAGACTATTGGGTCAAGGTTTCTGTTTTGTGAAGAGTGCACTGTTCAATGGCTATGCCTCTCCAGATTTCCCTGCTAGTATATATATCAAACTACCTGAGAGTTTGGAGACATCAAAGCCTGATATAGTTCATGCCCCCCCCACGACTTGTGAATCTAACGAGGCAGAAATTGTTGTGGGCTCTCCTTCTATGTATGATTTCAGGAACAAGAGGGTAAGATGGGTGTATATCTATTCATTTGCTGTGGCACTGGGGGCTATTGAACTGATGTTTGTACTTATAGGCTGGTGGTTTTTGTTCAGAAAGCACGGAGTTCCAGCTTCTGTTGAGGCTGGATACCGAATGATATCAGGTCAATTCAGGTGTTATAACTACTCGGAGCTTAAGAAAGCAACCAACAATTTCAAGGAGGAGCTAGGACGGGGAGGCTCCGGCGCTGTTTACAAAGGTGTTTTATCCGACGAAAGAGTCGTGGCGGTTAAGAGATTGGGCGACATTTTTCAAGCACAAGACGAGTATTTTGCAGAAATCAGCACCCTTGGGAAGATCAATCACATGAATCTTGTAAGAATTTGGGGGTTTTGTTCGGAAAGAAGGCACCGGCTGCTGGTCTATGAATACCTCGAAAACTTATCACTGGACAGGCATCTTTTCGGGCCCAACTTCCTGGGATGGGAACAAAGATACGCAGTGGCATTAGGCACAGCAAAAGGTTTGGCCTATCTCCACCATGAGTGCCTCGAATGGGTTATCCATTGTGACGTAAAGCCGGAAAACATACTTCTCGATGGTGAATTCCAGCCCAAGATTGCTGATTTCGGGCTGGCAAAACTGTCGCAAAGAGAAGGCCCTGGTTCAGAATTCACTAGAATCCGGGGGACAAAAGGGTACATGGCTCCTGAATGGGCGCTAAACCTTCCAATCACAGCAAAAGTGGACGTTTTCGGATATGGAGTGGTGATCCTGGAAATGGTGAGGGGAATAAGGCTTTGTAATTGGGCGGTGGAGGAGGACGATGATGAGCAAGAAGCAGCTCTTACGAACTTTGTGCGGAAAACTAAAGAAAAGATGAAGAGCGGGAACTCATCTAATTGGGTGGAAAGTGTTGTGGACTCGAGATTGGAGGGCAAATTCAGCAGAAATCAGGCGGTCACGTTGATTCAAACCGGCATTTCTTGCGTGGAGGAAGACAGAAACAAGCGGCCAACCATGGCTTCTGTAGTGCAAACATTGCTGGAATGTGAAGATGAGACTCAACTTTGATGGGCAATTACAGTATTCATCTGCGCACTACCCATTCTTGTGTAAAAATAGTTTTTTATTCGGAAGTGAAAATTTTATTGCAAGTGGTCATACTAACTGCATTCATTATAGCTATAGTTATGTAAGTATTAAATGTGATGGTACTTATGATAAAATTACACTACGAACTTGTTAAAAAATCTAATTCCCAAAATTTTACTCACAAAGTTGATGAATTTTAGTTATTTGTGCTATATTCGTCTCCCTATTTATACAATTAGCACCCCATAAACTTAGACACCCCTAATTATTACCGAACATTTCAAAGGCGTAGTCAACATGAGTATAGTGGATATATAGGTTCAGACTATTGGAGTCCACGAAGGTCCGCTGATGACCCTTTCTTGCAAGGAATAAACAGTTTTACTATTGAAACAAAGATTCAAATTCATCATTAGAGTCAGTACTTTATCGCTTTGTTATCGGCCCATCTCCGGAATGGTCCGAAATATGTTTAATATTTTAGCCTCAGGAAAATAAACGTCATTCTTTGGCATAAATATATGTATATATATATACACATATATACATAAATTTATATAAAAGAGATATTTGATAATAAATAGAGACTTTTGTCTATCAAAACACAATATTTATATATACATATATATAAGAGACATGATTTGGCAATATTTGATAATGAACAATAACTTTATCTTTCAAAATACAACATTAAATATAAAATATTTATTTAAACTATTTTAGATTATCTTTAAAAATAAATTCAAACATACACACTATTTCTAACACATATGTTGGATATCAACCAGATAGAAGAAAAACCAGATGCCAAAACCTATCAACTATTACAACATATCAATGGGTCCTAAAACCCTTAAACAAACAATATTACAGAATACAGTAATAAAAGAATGAAATACAGAAATATTCTACAAATCTAAAACTAACAGAGAACAGAAAATAGCTCAAAGAAAATGGGCTCATATAACCAGATCTATAGTCATTTTTGCCCAAGAATCACAAAGTCCCAACAACCTATCGCGATTGTTAAAAAAAATACCCAAAACCACAAAGACATAAGACCACGAATGAGCATTAGGTTTTCACAAAGAAAAGTTCACTAAGAACTTTTTATCGAGAGAGAAGAAGAAGAAGAAGGAATCAAGATTTCAGGCTCACTTATTTCTCCAAAAGGAGACTGAGGATATTTATAAAGTAGGATATTGATTGTCGAAAGGAATAACCAAGAGAGAAGACAACGATGGAGAAAACCAAGACCAGAGAGAGTGAGAGAGAAGAGAACGAGGAGGCACTGGAAATCGGGTTAGGATTTTGACTAAGTGAAAGAAAGAGACACCAAATTTAAAACGGTGGAAACGGATTGGACAAATAGAGGAGTAAAAAACATGGATTGAACGTTAGTGAAGAACCAATCATCCAAGTGATAGATGAAGGAGGCTTGGGCTTGGGCTATAAGGGCAAATGGTCCACAAGATTTTTTCACAACATACTTATTTATATATTTTTTATTTTTATCTCTGTATTTTCATAAAATACAATAAAACTCTCAAAAAAAAAAAAAATCTAAACACTATAAATAAATCTTATTTAATTAGGACTGAACTCATTCTTGTGTTCTAGATATATATGTTTTGTCCTATTTGGATTTAGATGATTACAAGGGATTTAATTGAATTCATATATTTTTGAATATTTTTTTCAAGAAAGTTCAATACATAAATTTAGGAGCTTCAAAAACAAAATATTAAAATTTTATAAAATTTGTATAAAATGTGAAAAAGACCGAAATAAATACTAACATATGATTCTTATTAGGTGTAAAAGATGAAGCTTATTCTTACAAATATATTTTAAGATATTATTATTATTATTATAATAAGTATTATATTCTGAAAATAGCGAAATTTATGAGATGATTGAAACAAAGGAACACTAGAAAAAATAAAAACCAAAAAATTAAAATTGAAACCCTACAAGTGCGCACGTGTGTAGACATCTCTCACGTGTGGAACACATACGTGTGGCGGACGAGCCGCCACTTCCAGACACAAGTCTCTCTCACTCACTCCCTGCGTCACTCGCTTGTAGGGAACGGCGTCGCCCACCTCTCTCCATTTCTCTCATTTACTCACATTTTCTTTTCAGTAGAGAAAAGGAATCGAGCCGCCGCCCACACCGTGTCTCGCCAAGCTCTTCCGGGTAAAGATTTTTGCTTAATTTCGAGCTTTTAATCCCCTTTTTGCAACAAATTTCCAGCCTTTTGTATGTATGATTTTTTATATATAATATATGTGTATTTCTTTTGCAGCATATCCGCCGCCAAGAGTTAGAACTCGTGCTGGGCATTTGCTACAATTTGTCGAACTTTCAGTAGTTTTGATTCAGTTAAATTGTTGAGTTTTCTTACATGGCGGGTTGTTCGTCAAGTATTGGAATAGCCCATTTCAAGAATTCGGAAAACGAGGTCGTTCTTCCAAGGTGCTTTAGCTCCAAGAGTCTGGCAGCTGCTAAGTTTCCATGTTTCGGTATTAATGGAACTAGAACAAATGGGCATTTCCTGTGTAAAAGAATAAGGCAGAGACTTGTAATTGTAAATATAATGAACCCTGAGGCTGAGCCTCAATCAAGTATAGCGGCGACTACCATAACTGAACGAGGTGACATTGGTTTCGCGGGAAAAGATGCTAAGGTTATTGAAAGGAATTATGTTTGTGGTGACGGGGATTCCATTGATGGGAGTGGAGGGGACGGAAAATTTTCAGGTGGCGGAGGTGGTAGTGGAGGTGGGGATAACGACGGCGACGATTATGAAGAGAAGGAGTTTGGCCCAATATTGAAGTTTGAGGAGGTGATTAGAGAGACCGAGGCAAGAGGGGCAAGTCTTCCTGCTGATATGTTGGAGGCTGCCAAGACCGTGGGTTTACGCAAGGTGCTTCTGCATAGATATTTGGATTTGCAGGTAAAATTTGTGCTGAATGAATGTTACTCGAGCAGATGATAAATATTTCAGTCAGCCTTTGGTATGCTAGTGATGGTCTTGTAATTTGAGACTGCAGGGGTCAGCGTGGCCACTCGGGTTTCTAATGCAGTCCTCTGCTATGCTCAGGAACAGGATGTTGGCTGATCCATCATTTCTATTCAAGATTGGAACTGAGGTTTGTGAAGCTTGTTTCTTGTAACTTTGTCCATCTGCAAAGCACATTTAGTGGGTAAATGCACTTGCATGAAGGGCGAATCCACTATAAGCACTTGTTTCAAGTATCACACCAGTTTACATGGTTTGCTAAGATGTTTAGATATCTCTTCATGAAAAGGTAGCTGCCCAAGAGGTCATGACTACTGAATACTGCTTGAAATGCTCATTGGTCTTGGCTATAATACAAAACTAAATATTTTTGGCATTTTCTTGCATATTTTTATTCAGTGCATTTATGATGTGAGAAATCTTTTTCCATCTGCAGATAGTTATTGATTCCTGCTGTGCAACGTTTGCGGAAGTCAAAAAGAGAGGGAAAGACTTCTGGGCAGAATTTGAACTGTATACTGCTGATCTCCTAGTTGGGGTGGTTGTTAATGTTGCTCTAGTTGGGATGTTAGCTCCATATGCTCGAATTGGACAACCGTCTGCATCTCAAGGATTTTTCGGTCGTATGCAGAGAGCTTATGCTGCACTTCCTAGCAGGTATCTGCTTCATATCAAAAGCGTATATAGTTCTTGAATTTTGGTAACAATAGTCGGTACACAGTATCACATCTGTACAAGTCGCTCACATGTTTCTTACTCATGTCTTGAACTGCTGTGCACTATGAACTCCTTAACTTCTGAATTCTATGATATAGTGTTTTTGAAGCAGAAAGACCTGGGTCTAGATTTTCAATAAACCAGAGGATTGCCACCTATTTCTATAAGGTAACAGATGCATCTGCCGTAAAATAGGCTAGTTGCATGTTATCTGCATAAGGATATCTTAGGTGATAACAAATATATTTACTCCTGAAACTCTCTTAAGCTGATCAGTTTTACTTTCCTTTTCCTTGTCTTATGTTGTCTTTTTCAGGGAATTTTATATGGATTAGTTGGGTTCGGATGTGGTATTATTGGTCAAGGAATTGCAAACCTAATAATGACAGCCAAACGGTATGTTTCTGCTAAAAGATACTGTAAGCATGCATATAAATACATCAGAGATACATATTGAATGAGAGAAACAATTGTTAGAACATGAATGTTGGAATTACCAGGCTGCCTTCGAGCGGGTGTGGCTTCACCAAATTTGTATTGAGTTTATGTTTCATTTGGGTCTAATTATGATAGTGATCCAATAAGTTGGATCTAAATTATTACTTCTTTTTTTCCCAGTTATCTGAACGGGTGTCTAGTTTAATAGTTCCAATCATGTTTTCCATGTCATCAACATTTATACTTGTGATAGTTTTAAGTTACACTACATGAATATTCCTGTTTCTAATAAAAGCAATTTTATGTGTTTCAGGAGCATTAAAAAATCAGAGGATGACATTCCAGTTCCACCTCTTATAAAGAGTGCAGCACTTTGGGGTATAACTTGCTTCCTTGCCTTTATGATTGGAATTTTGTCACTAGAGAAATGCGAGTTCCATGCATCAAATCTTTATTTGGCCTTTTACTATGGAACTTATCAGCTACTGTTTTTAGTGTAAATACATAGATATCTTTTCCAAGCACTGCATAATTATATCAACTCCCCAAAGTTGCAGTATAAAGCATCCGGCTTCCCGTATATCCTGGCACTTTCACCCTTTCAACTAGAATATTTACTATTGCTTCACAAACTTACTACATATTTTACCCAAAAAAGAAGCAATTAGATGATGATGTGATAAATGGGATTTACGTGTTGAATAAATTCGGTGAAAATTTGCCCAACTGCAATTTGAGGTCCTAATTCAAGTTCTGATGCATATCTTTTATGTGTATAGTAAGATGGTAAAGGGATTTTTCCCAGAACCCTATTTTGGCTGTTCTTATGTTCATTACAATTTCTTGTGCATCTGATCCTTATCTTCTGCTAAACCATCTTCTCTTCGCAGGTGTTTTCCTGGCAGTGTCTTCCAACACTCGCTATCAGATTATCAACGGGTTGGAACGTTTAGTTGAAGCATCTCCATTGGCAAAGAAGGTTCCACCTGTTGCAATGGCTTTCACAGTTGGTGTGCGATTCGCCAACAATGTCTATGGTGGCATGCAGTTTGTGGATTGGGCTAGGTTGACAGGTGTGCAATGACTAAATAAGAAGCATAGAAACATGGCCGCATGGGGTTCTGAATCTTCTGAACCGCGGGAAATCCTTTGAGCGTTTCTTTGTATGTTGTACTTCAAGTTGGGGGCAATTTGTGTAACCCCAGTAGTATCTTTTTCTTAAAAAAAACTGCCTTTGCCCGATTATTACGGTTATGTTGTTGACTTGATTATCTCTGAACCTAATGGTAATATGTTGGAATATCTCAAGGTGTGGCAATGAATCCAAGTCGATTTGCTTTATAAAAAGAATATACCATTGAACTTCTACGAAATTGTACGATGGGATTACACCAATTGTCTTGATTATGGAATATCATTAAAAATAGGAATTCGCTTTATATAAGGATTCCTGCAATAATTTCCAATTTGGAATGAATCAATCATCAAGTTGTTATCTGATTAAACAAAAAATGTGTTCTTTCATTGCTCAAGAATCTTGATTATCAAAAAATATGATGATCATCCTACAAGAATCGAAGAGAAAATTGAAAATTCCTTTCATGTCATACTACTCTTATCCATATGATCCATAATCGAATATTTTGAAAAGAAAAAACAATAAAAGCTTATTGCATATCAAATTCGAGGTGGCATGCAAAGGATGGTGTAATTGGGAGGAGTTATGGTTTGTTCCAAGAATGGTGAAGCTGAGCTAAGCAGGCATATATCTTGACTCGGTTGCCATATTTGGCAAAATCTGCAAGAATATCAGCTGCAATAAACCTGGAAAGCAAAGCGACCATCCTCCTTATGAACCCTGGCTGGGAGAGATGAAGTAACTTGACAAGGCTTTCTGAATAACCCGACTCAGCATTTATTTTCATCTGATTGGTTTTGGGGATAGTACACATTAATTGAACTATTCGGGCAAACCAAGAATGAGGGAATCTAATTAAAGGGTATTTGCTTCTGAGCCTGGTTCCTTGTTGCAACCCTCCCCAGTCAGTAGTCCCTCCCAGCTGCAATATGACATGTGTTCTATTCTTGTACGGCTAAGCCCTGAATAATTCGGTCAATGGTCAAATCCTGGAATCCTCAGTCACTGGAACCCTGTGGCTGTACCGGATTCTCTCACTCAATTCCTTCCCCTTTAACGGCTACTTTTTTACCTTCCCGCCTTTTTTCTTCTTTCTCTCGCCCTCCCTCAATTCTTGTATTAATATATTTATAATACACGAGACCAGACCTCTCACACCCTTTCTTTCCCCTTAGGCCTTAAACCAATTCCTCCTCTTTGCAAATTCACAAAAGAATGTTCATACCGCCATCTCCTCCATTGCCCGATTTTTTCTTTTCTTCCTTGAAACCCTTTTGATATCCATCAAGAAAGATTTTTTTTTTTTTTCTTGAAACCCTTTTGATTTTCATCAAGAAAGTTCTTTTCTGTGATTTAAGCCATTTAGTCATTCTTCAAGAAAACAAAACAATCATGACAAAAATCGACGCCCTCCGTCGTTTCCTCTTCCCCTGCATCAGCCACACCAATTCCCCTAGTCGTTCTCCACCAACCACCACCACCACCAGCAACGCCACCACCAAGAGACGCCTCAGCACTTCCCTTCGTGACGATCCAGAAAATCCTGAAGACAATCAAGAAACCTCCTCCTCCTCCTCACCGTCCACCCCCAACATCCCTACCCCATTCGCGCCGCCGCGCTGCTCCCGGACAATGGTGATCGGCACCATATTCGGCCACCGCAGAGGTGGGCACGTGTGGTTTTGCATACAACAAGATCGCCTCAGCACCACTCCCGTTCTTCTTCTCGAACTTTCAATTCCCACCTCCACTCTCATTCAGGAAATGGAATGCGGGCTAGTACGCATAGCCCTCGAGTTCAACGCCGGAGAGTCTGCCGATTCAGAGCTGAGCAGCTGCCCCTTGCACTCGGTCCCCCTCTGGACGCTCTTCTGCAATGGAAGAAAGCTCGGTTTCGCGGTTCGGCGAAAGGCAACGCAGCAGAACAGAATCTTGCTTAAAACCATGCAGAATATAACAGTTGGGGCGGGTGTGATTCCATGTGGGTCTGGGTTCGGATCCGGGTTGAACTCGGAGGAGATCATGTATATGCGGGCCAACTATGAGCGTGTTGTAGGGAGTGCGGACTCGGAGTCCTTCCATTTGATCAACCCTGATGAAGGTCCTGGTCAAGAACTCAGTATTTTCTTGCTCAGGTCAAAATGATTTATCAGCTTTTACAGCGGAGGTAATTTTGGCCGCAAGATTAGAAAGTTTTTTCAGAGATAAATAGCTCAGCTTTCTTTTACTGAGGTTTAAGTGATGTTATGAATGAAAATTCGGTGGTGGTTTGAAGAAGGGATAATTCAGGCAGTAGGAAGATGAAAAGTTTGGTGTGAATAAGTCGTTGTGGCTTTTCTTGGGGGATCACAAAATTTTGGGTTTTCTGATTTCTGGGATTTTCGTTTGTCAAAGCTTTGAAAACTGCGGTTTTCTTGCTTCTTCACTCCTGGAATTCTCAATTTCTGGGAAAACAAGGCTTGGAAAATCTGCTGACCGAGGTTAAATTTATTGTTTACCTTCTGCGAGAAAAGTAGGCTAGATTACTATTGGTTGTTAATATCCACCCATGTAAGAGAGAATTTTTTCTTTTTCCTTCCTTGTCTCGGCTTTGGTTAGAAATTGATTCATGTATCTGCATCTTTCTTTAACGTTCCATTCTTTGTTTACATTGTTTGGTTTGTACTTGAAGAACGAACATATTGGCCCTTTTGGCAATAAAATAATTCAGCAATTTCTTGTCCATTTATTATGATCCATCTCTCTTTTGCTTTTTCTATTGTTGTAATGAGGTGTGTGCTATAAGAACAGAATGCTTTTGGATATTATACTTGATTGCGGGTATCATATCTATGTGATTGTAAACTTTAAACATGTACCAGGACACAATAATGCAAGATTCTCAGTGAGTTGTCATTCAGTGTGACAATTTGCTCTTGTGTTTGATGTTTCATCTCTAACTTGTTATAAATACGAAGTATGAAAAGAGCATTTTTTCAAGAGAAAATGCTACTGATCTTTTCTAAAAGCAGAATATCGTCTTTAGATTGGACTGTTTGGCAAATCATACATGATATTCCTAGAATTTTGAATGACAGTTATGCTTCAGTAGGCTGAATTTCGTCCTGTCGATGCTTTACTTTGATTCTGGAATGCTATGCCTGGAAATGGTTTAAATCTGCAAACAGTTGCTACATTTTCTCTTCATATATGCAGCCTAGACAGTTATTGATAATAAAGATTAGGCTTTCCAGACATCATGTAGATTACTACTCTATGGTTTTCTATTTTTCTTCATAGAAATCGAGGAATCGCTCTGGATTTACCTGTTGAGAGTGATACTATGTCGAGTTTTACAAACCAACCAATGACTTTAGATTTGAAGAATTAATCATGGATTTCAGTTACAATCCTTTTCTTATTTTTGATGATATATTAATACTCTCCACATAATCTAGCTCCTTTGAAATGTGCAGTGACCCTTTTTCAGGCCAGGCCAAGCCAAATTGATAGGATTGGCCACAAAAAAGAAAATGCCAGATTCAATATACCCCCATCATGTTCGAAACTTCAAAAATCTTTGTGTACAGCTATTCCTCTAATTAAAATTTTGGACCACTTCCACTTTAAATTACAATTGGCCTGAAACTTTGCATTTTTTCAGGTATAACTAACATTGCCGATGACAGGTCTTCCTGTATTGGTCATTGGGCTTAAATTGTTTCTTGTCTTCATTTTCATTTAACGACTTGAGATAATCAGGAGTTTACATCATGGTATAAACATCTCCGGTTTTGTGGCATAGCAGAAAAGTGAACTGAAATTAATAGACCTTTGTTACAGCTGCTGCATTCCGACAGCTTAGTGTACCCAATGCTTCTGGTAGCGAAAGTAATTGATGTCTTTCTGTTTTCTTTTTTCATGTGTGTTCTGTGAAGCATATAGCAGCAAACAAGGAATCTAAGAATAGTTAGGCCAAAACTCTACTTACCATATCAATTACAAATTTACAGTGATCACTTAACTGGAGAGCAAGGACAACCAATCTGATTTTATGTATAAAGATATGGACCGAAGAGAATGATATGTTAGCACAGATACTTTACTTGGAAATGAATAAATCCAGACATCATTAAACTGGTAAGCTTTCCGTACCAACTCAAACATCTGTTCATTCCGACAAGATTAAACATTGTTCAATTTTTCCAACTTAAAAGAAAAAAAATTCTTACCCTTAATTTTATATTGTTGGAAATTCATTAAGAAATGTAAAGAAAAGAATGTATCCTGTTAGAAGTTAAAGAAAAGCTAATGGAGATGTTTCAGAGCATCCGTCTTTTCATATAACAAGATGCCACTTCTATTGTTCTTAAGAAAAGTTAAATAAAGCTTATTGTGCTATATATTTGTTCATTGATCCCACGTAAAGCGACCTTTTTCCTTTTTCTCTCTTTAGGAAAAAAGCATATAGAATACACATATTCCCCCTTCACTTTAAGTGTTAAGGTTCACTTGGATGATAGCAATCTCAAGCACCCAAATTTAGTAGAGTTAACAGGTAAGTCTTTTTCCTATTTGCTTGTCTAATCAGTATATATTCACCTTTTTTTAACTTTCTCCTCAAACAGAAATAAGAATATGCCGCTGAGGTTTAGTAACCATCGGAAGTCTTGTCATAGAGTGCCTCAGTAGAGAAGCCCCAATATCTCTGATTAAATGTTTGAAAAGCCACATGGGATGCATGAAGAACAAATGACTTCAGATTAAGGTTTAAATAGTCGTGTGTTATTGTTTCCTAAAAGTTGAAAGACTGAGGGAATGCCACAAAGGTTTCTCGCTGAAGTGCCAGCTCGATCAACTCTAACTTATTTGAAGAGCTTGAACGAATTGCAACTAAAAGTAGTGGATCTCTCATTAAAATACGTTCTTGGGGGAGCATTGGTAACTAAAGTGTATTCATGCAAGTTGGTGTCGTAACCATGAAGTTCTTAAAATATGAACTCAACACTGGTGGTTATCCATAAAGAGGTTTCTTTCTTATGACAGACTGAAAACACTCTATGCTTCCACACTTTAGGGTTGCTCCAACATAATATTCAATTTCCATGTAAAAATATTCTATACTAGTGAGAGTATTTTTTGTTCAGGTTTATCATGATCTTGCTCCTAACAAATAGCCGAATTCTTCATTTTCCTTCACGTTGTCGTCAAATTATTAACACACAGCTCAGTGCTTGCTAAAAACAGTGAAAGTTTTATGATGACTCAGAAGTTATAAGTGCAGTATTTTGATGAATGTTATGGTATGACATGGCACTGTGCCGTTGGAAAAGACTTTGAATCTTGCATAACATATTTATGTGGAAGCTAATTTTTTCTGCATGGCGATGATGGTACTGCAACTCTTCAAAGATGGCAAAGATATATCTGAGAGCAAGGAAGAAGCTAAAGGAGTTCTGCAGAAATCCGCTTAATTAGTGCTCACAATGGTGGTTTTCTAATAAAGGCTTAAATAATCAACTTGTAGAGATATTTTTGCTTGCTCTCGGAAGCCAGAAACATCCATTCCATGTCTGCAAAATGCAGAAAAAGATTGTTGGAAGAAGAAATGACTGTTTAAATAGCATGTTAATTAGATTTGTATTGTGTTTTGATTACAGTGAAATTCCTTGTTATTTGGTGGATATGACCTGTTATTTCATTCGAATTGTTATGTACATCCGGGGTAATCCTCCTGACACAAGACATACGGAACCGAGTATAAGTGGTCCGTGTAGTGAGGCTCACATAATAACATCACGAGTAGGAAAATAAGGTAGTCCACACACACATGGGACTCCTGATTTACAAAGCAATTTCAACTTGGTAGAGAGTAGAGAAAACAATATCAGAAACACAATCTTTTAGAGATATATGAGGAAAGAGCCATGTTACCTTAGACGTAGATATCTCAAGATCTTGTGTTTCTGCTGGATGTGAAGACAGGGTTAATCTGCAGCCCGAGGCCTAAATGATTCAATAGATGTAATAATCATCTAAACCTCAGGATGCAGATTACCTGATCCTCACCCCCAATGGTATTACTGTTGTGAAGTAACTCGAGCAGAAGAGAAACAAAACAGAGTTGTAGATATTTTCATGCAAAAGGGTTGATGATCCATGTGCATGGGAAGATGCATATATAATGCCTCGCAAAGCTCCCATATTATATTCCCCTTGGGAGGGGGTGGTAAGGTGTCGAGAGATCTATATTATAATAGGCAATGATAAGGTGCGGTCACCTTATTCTGTTCCTCGCTAACCAATGATAAGAGGGAACCTTTCCTTTTACTAGACAATGCTATTTCATCCTTGACTGCTTTCTCAACAGGACCAGAAAGAACAGCTCAGCTGGAAATATAGAAAAAATTCACATCACAAACTCAGTTGCTTGGTTGCGTTGAATTGTGAAAGACTAGAAATGGTTTATATGAGTACTCCAGAAGCTTGTTAAGTTCGTGTTTCAAGCATCCTGCTCTTGTTTACATGTGGGTTCTTCAACTTTTGGCTTTCTGATGGTAAATCAAGAACGGGGTCTGTTTCTTTATCTTGATTTGCCTTGGGAATTGATATATATGAACAATTTGGTCACTGCTGTTTAATTGTTTGTGAATGCTAGTTTGCAATGGATTTCTTTCCTTCTTCTCTTTGATTTCATTTTAGTTTAAACTTCCCAAGGTAGATGATGCCGTGAATCAGCATGTACAGCTGTAATGGTTTGTAATCATTCTGAGTGCTTTCTTACACCTGAACTACCGCCCTCAAACACGATTGATCTCTTCTTTCAGTGTCGCACCACAAGTGAGAGCTCGACACTGCATGTCATGCATGATTGCCATTTGCTACCCCAATCGCCATCACTATGAATCCATTATCTCCATCTGGCTCCGAGCATTGATGCAAAAGCCTTGTTCATGGAACAAATGTTGTCATCCTTAGCTTGGTAAAGTTAAAGCATAATCTGATGCAACTCAAATCACAATCCATGAGGCTACAAGAAGTTGAGTAAAGAGTTGCATCAGATTATACTTCCACATCAAAATAACAAACTTAAAGTTGATATCTTATGAGGTATAAAAAACAATTCCCAGCATCCCAGGGAATATGTGAAGGCTTATTCCATTTCCACCACTTTCATGTCTTTTCTCAAATGTGCTTGTGCCTAACCCAAACAAACAGCATTTATTTCATGAGAGTAAGGCTAAACCGTTATGATTGTTTTCATAACTAGAAGATTTTGGACATAAATCAAAAACTGTGAAACGTGCAGCTTCTTTTTCTTTAGATAGAAGATTGGCCCCAAAGAACCCAACAGGTCAATAGTGCAAATTTTTGGTATCCTGAATCCCCGCTCTCAGAAACTCATATATGATCCAACCCCACCAGGGATTAATCTGCTGTCAGCAGCGGGTAATGCAAGAACAGGCAAAAATATTAGAAAAGAATGATGCACAGCTTTCCATTGTTATAACTCAGGAGACAAAATTAGGCATGACACATGTTACCAAAATATTCCAGGTGGGTATGGTTGCATTTGTCACCTTGAGGTATGTAAGACCTTATCTAAGAGGATTTCCTTGGCATACAGTTCATGATATAATCACAAAATTCATAGTAATAGATCTCATAATCTTGAGTTGCATCGTCGCTGCATTTCAACAGCATATGCATATATGTCTAAGCTGTGTACATCCTTTTATAGATTTCTTCAGGATTTGATGGAAGTAGCTCTGTTACATCCATGCATCAATCTCACGGGAACATAAACACTTCATCCTGGATGCATGGAGAGGTACATGAATTCAAAAAGAAAATTCAGAACTCGCTATTTTAAATAAATCTGAAATTAAATTAATTTAAAATCCACCATAACAATAATAAAGAAAAAGAGAAAATTCACAAAAATCAAAACATTGAATTCTCATACGTGATTATAAAATCAGTACACAAGTCTCATCCCTAATAGAAAACTGATATAACAATGAATTTACAAAAAGAAAAAACACAAATGCTTAAAGAATAATAAAAGTGTGGCGACAGCCGACAAGATTTGGCAAAGTGATTTGACAAAATTTTCTAATCACACAATCATCAATACAACGTCCTTTAGCTCTGAACTGAAGAAATACATTAATGTGGAAGACTATACTATCAAATCACCTATACACTGAAACATTGTCATTGGCAGCATCAGAAAATTTACCGCCACAGAACCATGGACGGTAGTACCTACCTATTAGTAAACTGGCATATATTTTAAATCAAAATTGATTCAATATGAGTTGTTCATCAAATCAAGGGACATAACTGGACATGCAGCTAACTGAAAGGCCCATGAGACATTAGCTTCTTCAATGTTTCATATGTCATGAAAACAATCCCTACACTTGGAACAACCTTGTAGTATTCTGGCATAATCCCTCTATACAAGCCTCGGAAACCTTCCGTACGGATGATATGCCTGAATGTTCCAAATAATCCAGCATTATACACTCGGGCTCGACCACCAGCACCTTCCAATTGCATTCTTCGCCTCACAAGGTCCAAAGGGAAAGTTGCTGTAATGAACAAGATTACATTCATCTAAGCAATAATGGTAAACTGCACAGTTCAGGTAAAAACAGTTGCTTTAAACTAATAAAATAGATATCTTCAATAATAAAGATACTTTTCGAACTTTGTACAAGTCTAAAAGAATACGCAGGAGTAACAACCCACCCACCTGTTGATGATGCAATGCCAGAAAGACTGCCACAACTGAGGCTGACCAATACTGCAGAATCATCGGGCCTAGTGGAAAACCAGATATTCTTAGCATTTAAACAAGAAAGAGATCATTGCAAAATTATTAGACAAAGTCAGACTGTTCTTCACCTTCGAGAATGCCAAGAAGTTCTCAAACTCTCATAAACTGAAAAGCTTATTGCTATACTGGGTCCAACACCCTGCATCCACAAAAGAAAATGAAATGAAATCATAGCCATTTCAGAATGCAAATCGTGCGTAGGTTACAGAACACTAGATATAAGGAAAATGACTATAAAATACCAATAATGTTGCTCCAAGCCCTTTGTACAGACCAAGAAAGCCTTCATCTCTGCAGATGGTATGAAGTGCATGCCTTATGCCTTGATAGTATATTGCATTTGTCTAAAATATTTTGTAAAACCAAATGAGAACAATATCCATACAAGTAATTAATACTTCAAACAGATGAATAACATGGATAAGTCTGGAGAGAAAGGGAGCACATTGATTCCACTGCTAGCTCAAAAAATGGAAAGGAATTCAAAATGTAAAGCATAATACCCCAAAACCAAGATGACAAGCAACAACTAAGAGAAGAAAAAGCCAGAATCGAAGTTCCTTGGCAAATCCATCTGGCATTGGATAGTGATTTGAGGGTTTAGAATGATTTCCTCATTAACTTAGATTGATCTTATCAAGGTAGTTCCATTTGTTTTTCTTTTCCCCCCCGTTTTCCTAATTTATTATATAGTCTTTTTTTTTTTTTTGGGATTGGGCAGGCTGGGGGCAATATAAGTAAGTTGACTCATAACTAGAAGAAGAAGATAACTGCCTCAACAGAATCCTTCATTGGTAGTGATCACACAGCCTGCTATGAGTAGGAAACCGCCGAATAAGAAAATGTTATGCTTCAATTTAAAGTGTATTACTCTTGCACCTGTGCAGCGAGTCGTGTCCTGACAAGGTCCAATGGATACGTGGCAGAAGCGGAAGTTATTCCTGCCAAGCCACCACCTACAAAATGCACAATAATCTCTGCATGTGGATTCCCTCCATTTCCATCAAGGCCCAGCATTGATTTTAAAATCTGCAAAAAAATTTAATATAAGAGAAAGACAGCACATTAACATTAGGCATTCTTCAGCTGGGTTAGAATAGTAATTCATTCACGTCTAATAAATACTCACAGACTTGTACTTTTCATAAGCATAAAAGTTGACAGAAGAATAGGGAAGCCGGTGAGCTATGGTAACCAAATTCCCTTTCCAAAAAGCTCGAAAACCTTCTTCATTGACTATACGAAGTGCCTCACGCCATATACTAGGTTTACTCATCGTTGCAACATCTGAATGCATGCCCTGTACCTAACAGGAGATTAGAAAAAATAATAAGAAATAAATAAACAGCACGGCAAAAAGGCGTATGACAGAGACAGCAAAGAAAATTTAGATATAGGTATGCATCTTCTCAAACGCACAACAAAATAGAGGTTTATTAGTATGCCATATAATTAGATTCCAGCTATACCATGGTGTTAAATTTACATAAGGTTCAAATCATCTAATCCAAGATTATACACATAAACTTTCATTTTTCCTAATTCCTTCAATTCTGGTCATATTGCTCAGGTGAATTCCCAGTAAAACTTAACCAATAATAGAAAAGAGAGGAAACTATCCTTGGACCTTGAATTTTAAAGAAAAGTGAATATGATTCTTGAGGACAACGCCAAGTAGAACTTGTACAAAAAGACAATCTTACTTAAGTAGCGAGGAATTTTGAAGAACCTTCTTCATATCAAAATTCTTAACGTTCAGCCTTATTTAAGAAATTGGTCGCCAAGAGAATTAGTGATATCGCATTCGTCTCTTTATTACGATTTTGCTATTCCTTCTCTCACTGTCCTCTATGCAAATAAAGCATAAGAGAGACATAAGAAGAAAAGGCAATAAAACAAAACAAAACCTGAAAGAGAATGGTGAGGCGAGCCAGAGGAGCAGTACAGGTCTTGCTGAAAGCTCCAGCAACGCCGCCGGCGAGGAGCTGCGGCACCGCACCAATCTGCGATAGTTGCGGCTGCTGCTGCTGCTGCGGGCGTGAGTGATGGTGATGGTGATGGAGAAGCTTCCTCGTAGCAGAACCGCCGTCCACCCCAACTCTAGCTGCCATGAGGTCGAATAAAAATCAATGATGGAATTGGTTTTGGTGTGTTGTGTCTCCCCAGGAGTCAAATAAACACTGTAGATCTCCGGGAATGTTCAGCATGTTAGTGGTTTGGGAGTGGAAGTTAATTGATGCCGCGGTACTTGGTCTGGAATTCTTTATTAATTTTGGGGCACAGGAACAGGCAATAAAACCCTAGTGAGGAGGAGGAGAAGAAGGGGTTTGATTCCGCGGAATATTACTTTTTGAATATTGTCTGGGTGGTTTGAAAGAAACGGGAAGTAAAAAATGGCATCACGTTTTTACCACATAAAGTAAAAAAGGGGGAAGGAAGGCCGGGCCCAACCAAAAGTCTTGTACACCATAGAAGAGCCCATATTGGATTTTGAAGCCCAGCCCCAACTTGAACTGGGAATGAAGCAAGGGTACTGTTGCGGTCTGGTCTGGTTTAAACGAGGCACGAGGGCGAGGGGGAAAATGGAAATTGATTGTTGGACCTTGTTTGTTTGTTTGCGTTTGGGATTGGGATTACATATGGAGGGGCAAGCGGTGAGTGGATGAAGCGGTGTGGGTGTGGGGTCTGGGGGTCTGCTCACTGCTGCAGCTCTGAAAAGTGATAAAACTGATAATTATAAGGCTGCCCTGCTAGTGGCTACTAGGTAGGTATAGGCGTTTAGAGTAAGAGCAGAGCAGCTCCTTTCCCTCCCTCTCTTTACTCACAGTTGCATTGCGGGGCCCCAACTTTGATGGAAACCCACACACACACACACACACACAGGGAGGAAGGGTGGGAAATGAAATCAACCTACGTCCCATGCGCATTTCCAGGACTCAATATCCACGTCTCTCTCTCTCATTTCAGCAAAAATAACAAATAAAAGCAACTCTCGCCTCAAACAGATTGCCGCAACTCCACATGAAGAACCAATCCAATCCTGATTCATCAAAGGGGGGTGATGCTGATGGAAGAAGCAGCAGGCCTCGCCAATTTCGGAGGATTTTATATATAAATCTCTCTCTCTCTCTCTCTCTCTCTCTCTCTCTCTCAACTCCTTCAAGCAAAAGATATGTGGTGACGTTACTCACTGTGCAATTAAACGCTCATCCTATCCACCTCCTTTATTAATTCAATTACCCTAAGCTACCTATGTATATGGCCTATGGTGAAGGGAAGGCAAGGGATTCTCATTCCTTGTAATTAATAATAACACACATTACTCAACCTACTGTGTGCGAGACAACAAAGAACGTGAGCATGACGACCACTAATTATTCAAAACATATTCGTAGTGTTTGAATTCGTAATTTGAATATTTTGTTGAGATAGAAAAAAAAAATAAAAATAAATAATTATTTGTTATATATATCTGCATTTATTTTTTAAGATAATTTAAAATAAGTATTGTATGTTTAATGTTGTGTTTTTCAGATAAAAATTATTATTTATTGTTAAATCATATCTTTTATAATATATATATATATTTGTATATAGATGTATTTATGCTAAATAATTAAAAATACCTAAATAGTTTAAAAATATTAAATATATTTGAGTCATTCAAAATAATTTAAAAATAAAAATAAACAAGGTGAATATACCTCCTGTTGCTATTGCTCCCTACATATACATACACACACTTTCTTCACTTCAACCTACCTACCTTACCTCTCATCAATGGACTATACTAATTCATTTCTAGTTGTTACCCTCCATATTATTCATAAACAAAAAACAACAACAAATCACCTAATCAAAATGTTTTACTCTGAGTTTTTAACTCCATTCAGATTTGACAAGATTTAAATCGTTTATTGTATAATTTAAAAAATAATAATCAACTATATGTATTATTTATTTAGTTCAATTAAAATTTTAATTTAAATGAAAATTTTGTAGAAATGAATATAGATGTTTGATCCAATAAGAATTAACATTTTATTTTTAGTATTAAATTAAGGTAATGAGTCCCTATTATATTTTCAAAATTATTATTAATTATAGAAAAGAAAGAATGAAATAATTAAGAGAAGCAGTAGTTAGTATTACTTATTAGTAGGGCAACAACAACAACATCAACATCAACATCAACATCAACATGAGAAGCTTTCAATTTTATTTCAATCAATCATTTCGTTTCTTTAATAATAATAATAATAACAATAAAGAAACATGGGAAGAAGCGATACGCTATAAAAAGCAACTGTTTGGCGGATAGAGTGTTGGCTGCCCAACACTCTCACTCTTTTTTCCTTTTCTTTTTTCTTTAATCCCTCCTGCTGCTCACGTGTGCCATTCCGCACACACACTCTCTCTCTCTCTATTTATATCACATATCTACTATGAACTTTCCTATGTTTATATATAATTTTTTTGTAATTTGAAATATTATATTTAATATTTTTAAATTTATTGATATTAATAAAAAAATTAAATAAAAATTAATACTTACTCTTAATCGACTTAAAATGAACTTATTGTAGGTTAAATAATTTTTTAAACTAAACTACTCATATAACAATGAAAATATAATTTTTCAAATGTATTAACGCGTGAAGATGTATGAAAGTAACTTGGTCATAAGAAAATTTATCTATCATGTTATAAGTCAATCAGAGGTTAATATAGATTTTTTTTTTCTAAATTTTTGTTTATATCAGTAAATTTAGTGAATTTTGACTAATGAATGAATTTATGTATTAGATGAAAATAAACCTAAAAAATATTAGGTGTAATTTATCAAGCAATAAAAAATTTACGTATAATTATATCAAAACATAAAAAGAGAATATAATTATCTCGATCAACTATTATCCATCACAAACTTTGCGAATCATATCATATCATTATAATTATTATTCCATTGGAAAAAGCGTAATGTTACAACAACAAAGTGCAGTGAAAGATGTTTATGCCGTTATTTCGGGATTTTCTTTTATTAAATTATAAAGTAGTAAGAGAAAAACGGAGTATGGCAAATGCATGTATATATGCATAGATGATAATACATGACTTTTCTTGGAGAAAAAAAAAAAACAGAGAGAGAGAGAGAGGGGGGAGTGTACAATAGACTACAGTAGTTCCACTTTCACTACTGGACGTATGGATTTTGTCTGGTAATTAGGCTGCGGCAGGAGAAAGAAGGGGCGGGGGCCTCTTCTTTCTCTTGCTGCTGTTCCAGGAAAAGAAACCAAATTAATGAGATTTAGAAATTACATATTTGTATTTCTAAATATCTATATAACAGAAATTTGATTACATATGATAGTATGGCATTGGCAGACAGCCTCTCATTTCATCATCACCCCGTCTCTTTCACTGTTGCTCTCTTTTTCTTCTCTTAAACTCTCATCATCTTTTTACTACCAATCTCTCTCTCTCTCTCTCTCTCTCTCTTCCCACTATATATACACACACACACACACCCCTCACAGATTCCCTGTCTTTAGCGCACAGTAAGTAGTAGGAGTACTCATGGCCGAGGGACTTGAATCGTATCATGTCCCACAACAAAGCAGAAGAGATAAGCTCAGAGTAAACAACCATTCACCTGCCTGCCTTGATAACCTCCAATCTTGTTGTGCTCCTTTACTTTCTGCTCACGATCCCCCACTCATCTCTTCAGATTTCAACCTCCACCGCCAAAGTTTCAGTCTTGCTCCGAATACTAACGCTGGTGTGAAAGAAGAGGGCATGAATTTGATGGGTTTTGTGGGAGGAAATCATCATATGTATGTGGATCCGCAGTTAGGTCCCCTACAGTTAAACCCTACCTCTATTCAAGATATTAGCGGCAGCCCATGTGTGTATGCAGCACCATCCCCCCACTGTTATAGAGGACTACTTCTTGATCAGTCTTTTCATGGAAACGAAGTTGTGGTGTATAAGCCTGATCAGACACTGTCCATACCCCATCAACACCCCAACCCCAACAGTAGCACCGCTGCAACAAATGCTCAGAGTTTGTCTTTGTCTTTGTCTTCCCACCACAGTAACAATCTTCCTCTGGAGCTCAATCTGCAGAGATACGAATCTTCCATGTTTAGCAACAACAAGGTTAGTGGAGGGTTACTCGTTTCTTGCAATGGTGGTTCCACCTCAATTCAGTTGTCTAAGAGTTCAGTGCCTTTAGGGCCCTTCACTGGCTATGCTTCTGTGTTGAAGGGATCAAGATTTTTGAAACCTGCTCAGCAGTTGTTGGAAGAGCTTTGTGATGTGGGTAGGGGAATTGGAATTTACGCAGAAAAAATTGGAGCTGATTCATTTTTGTTAGACCCTCCTCCAATGGAAAGTTTGAGCGGGATTGTCGATGATCCTTTGAATTTCAGTACTGACGGAGGTGAGCAAACTAGAAAGAAGTCAAGGTTACTTTCAATGCTTCATGAGGTAACTTTACTAACTTCATCCTACATATGTTAACTCAAAACTTAATCTTTTATACCTTAATCATAATTTTGAAACACTAGCTTTACTCGCTTGTTGTCAGCTTGAGATTTCCAGCAAATAATATCTCGTCAGTACACATTATGTGGTGTATATTTCTGTTCATCCTAGTAGTACTATCTAGGTGTATCTAAACTTTGATTGTGGATACTGTGTCATATTATTATTTAACTTGTTAAAGATAGATTCTCTAAAGGGCTAGTCATCATTGCTGATAGTAGCATGCAAGGTTTGTTTTGCTTGATTTAGTGGTAGAAAAAGCATTAAACTTTGATCATGTGTGGTAGAAATGGATCTGTACTGCTTTGTCCATCTGAAATGTTTGCCATCTAGATTCTTGTAGATAGGTCTAGAGGGTGTCAAGAATGCATTTTCCTAGGGAAGTATTATTGTGAGAATATATGCACTACAAATGGTACCAGAAAGTGTCTGACAACCTAAGTGAGAGTTTCTAATATCTGATATTGTCACCAAGTTTGGTTTCCATCTTGCATAAAGTTATTAAGAGAATCAATTGAAAAGATTTATTCGCTGAAACATGTGTATAGTTAGATTTTGAGAAAGTTTATATATGCCTAATGAGAATATACTCTAATATTTATTAAGTAATGGTGTTGGAGTTCTTTTGTCCTCTTTTATATTGTGAAGTGGAAGAACATGATTCTGTCTGTTGTCCCTCACTTCAACAATACATCTTGTTACATTACATTGCCTTTGAGCCAAAATAACTTACAAGAAATGCGTAAATAGTGTGATAAATTAACGACTCGTGAAGTTCAGCTTACTTAGAGTTCTGATTTTACCATGAATTTGAGTTGTTTCTGTGAAATGCCAAATTTGGTGATCGTCCTATAGACATATTTACTTTGAGTTTATATATTTTTCTATCTTTTTACTTGGTATAATTAAATCATCTATACCTCAGCAAAATGGAAATGAAATTTGTGAAAGTTGGTTTGTTAATCAAAGAAATTGACCCAGACGCTCACTACCTACTCCCAAATTCAGTTACCATATAATGCATTTCTTATGTTGAGGTTACTCCTTCAAGTTTCAGTAAACATGTTAATAGAAATGCAAAAGAAGTTAATTTATCATGAGTTGCACAGCCATTAGTTGATGTGCATAATGAGCTCACAGAATTGGAGGGGCTTACTGAATTAAAACAGCAAGTGATGATTGAAATCAGATGTTTTCTTAAAAGTTGGCAATAGTATTCATGTGACAAGTGATGGGAGTGGGTTTTGGTTTCATTACTTGGATAACCGTGTCGTAGAAGTTAAAATGGGACAATGAATTTGCCATATATGGAGTTCGTAATATTATCTTTTCTCTTGATATGGATTAAGTAAATACTAATTTAGCGTTAGCATGGGAATTTTCCCACTCTGCACATTAAATTAGAATACCAGTAAGAATTCCCATTCTAGTGATCACTATGTCAAATCGATTTAAAAATATTGGTAAAAGAAGAAAGGATTGGCCTCGTCTAGAGCTTGATCATTGGACTTTGAACTTGTGCTGTAGCATGTGAGTGGCTCAAGGATGACTACATTGAGAATAAGGTAATCCTTTCTTTTCCAAAGATTAATTGATGGAGCAAGTGGGGAATACAATACTTATAGTAGTGATGTTCAGTATTCTATCAACGAGGTTTCATTTTAGTGCAACGTGATTGTGGAGGTATTAGATTATAGTATGACTGATGTGAAACGTTAGTCCTTGTGGAATATCCTCTTCACTGAATTTGTCCAGGTTTCTTCTCTTACTTCCCTTTCCTTACAGGGGATCTCAAAGTTTATAATAGAGTTGAGGGCTGTTTAGCATAATGTCCTTGGTCCATAAACTGGGAGACATAAGAATGATGTGTATAGCTCTCTAGAAAGATGTGGAATGTTATGGTGCTTTTCTTCATATGTTGTTTGCAATCACATCAGTCGTGTGACCAGCATCACTGGGAATATGTAATGGGGAATGAATATGTGAAATTGAGCTTTGACATCACTGAAATCCCTGAAAAAGCTTGTCATTTTGATTAGGTGTACAAGAGGTACAAGCAGTATTACCAGCAGATGCAGGCTGCTGTAGCAGCATTTGAGTCTGTTGCTGGACTCAGCGGTGCAGCTCCATTTGCAAATTTGGCTTTAAAGGCCATGTCTAAGCATTTCAGAAGTCTAAAGAATGCCATTACAGATCAGCTGCAGTTCACAACTAAATCTCATGGCAAAATAAATTGTGAGAGGGATGAAACTCACGGACTGGAGAGTTCTGGAAAGAGTACTTACGGCGAAAGGACGTTCCAGAGCACGGGATTTATCGATCAACCTGTCTGGCGACCACAAAGAGGACTTCCTGAGCGTGCTGTTACTGTCCTTCGGGCCTGGCTGTTTGAGCACTTTCTGCATCCGTGAGCATCCCTTGTATCTATTTTTGTCTTCAACTTGGCAACACATGCATATGCTTGTACACTATTTTAACTTAATGCTACTACTGCAGTTACCCGACTGACACCGACAAACTAATGTTGGCAAAACAGACGGGTCTCTCGAGGAACCAGGTGCATTCCATTTTATTACCTCTGCATTCATATTCTTGTGAGGGGGATGCTCGAAATTGTTTTTATTGCATTCAACGAGGTCATGTGCATTAATATTAAATGCGTTACATGTCATATGGATCAGGTCTCTAACTGGTTTATCAATGCAAGAGTGAGGCTTTGGAAGCCGATGGTGGAGGAAATACACATGCTTGAAACGCGACAGAGCCAAAAGCCTTCCCAAAGAGAGGAACAACCTCCCAATAGGCTAAATGATCACTTGCCCACAAGCTGCTCCATTGAGTGTGAAAATGCATCAACTTCCGTCCAGAGAATAGGAGAGATCCCTTCGAAACGTAACCGGGAGGACCCAACCGGAACTGCTACAAGAGGAAACGAGGGGCCAATGAGATTCTCATACGATAATTTGTTGCATAATCCTTGGCTGGGGGTTGGTGTGAGCCACACTGGGGGTAATGGGGGTGTTTCGTTAACTCTGGGCCTTCATCAGAATGGTATGGGATTATCGGATCCCTACCCGATAAATGCAGCTCGTCGCTTTGGTCTGGAGTCGCAGGGGGACGGATACGTGGCGAGTGGGTTTGCAGCACAAAATCGACAATTTGGACGAGACATCAATATGGATGGACAGCTTATGCATGATTTTGTTGGGTGAATGTGAATGTATTAATGTGTTTCTGAAGATGGATGGGTAACTTATAGCAGAGAGGGGTTCTATTTGATGATGATGTGATCAACCATCTGAATTTCAAGAAGCTGATGGTTAGATGGTTGCCTTTACTCAATTGTAGAAGATGATGTCATTCTTGTGCAAATTATATAATTATATA
Organism: Sesamum indicum; assembly: GCF_026168435.1. Taxonomy (NCBI): domain Eukaryota; kingdom Viridiplantae; phylum Streptophyta; class Magnoliopsida; order Lamiales; family Pedaliaceae; genus Sesamum; species Sesamum indicum. The sequence continues at coordinate 16,109,056 of NC_142667.1, forward strand.
TATATATATATATATATTCATTATTTAAAATTATTGGACTATTGAGTTGCAGTGTGAAAACCAGCTTGGGTTCTCCAATTTTATTAAACATATATGAATGCATGAGAGAATTTGATCTGGGAAATGGTAAATAACTTCTGGGTCAACATTTTCAATCCTCAAGTTCAAAATTAAGTGGCGTTTTCGTAGTAGAAGAAGAAGAGAATGAATTAGTGTGCTAATTTAGAAAGGGGAAATAAGGTTGGTTGGTGTCAATTCACAATTCACAATTGACATGCATGTGCGTGCGTGTGTGTATGTGTTTGTGTTTGGGCCGGACAGCTAATTTGTGACTCAACATTTTTGGACCTCTCTCACTCTCATGGGGTACTCACAGAAACACCAATGTTGAGTGGGGACAGACACATTTATTAGTAGAGGAATCCTTTTATAAGCGCTGAATATTTGGGGAATGAAGTGCAAAATTCTAATTTAAATTATATTAATTATATAATTAGTGTAATTATCATATTATTGATCATTTTTTTTAATATTGATCTAGATTCAGTTCAATTCAATTCGAGTGAAAATATTTCGTAATAAAATACATTGTAGCAACCAATTCCCTTTTTAGGAAGGAAAAAAAAATACCAACCAATTCTAAAGGGAAAAAGGTACCAAAAACGCATAAAGTTTTATGTAACGTAAACGTAAAGCAGCTTTTTGAGAAAACTTTATTAAAGCCCATTATAATTTAGTCGCATATAGATGGGGATGGGTTAAAAATCATTAAGAACCTTCTCCTCCTCGTTACATACAACTTCAAACCTATGATAAACTAGCCGTTACCAGACTTTGCTTCCCATAAATTATTAATTGACACCCATTGTGATACATGGTTCTCAATGTATATAATAAATTTTAAATATTATCGACGTAATAAAAAAAATTAATATAGTCGTGTTAAAATGTCACGGAGTCATTTTGTAAAAATCAAGTAATCACAATTAATTATAAAGGGAGGAGAGCATATAGATTTAAAATGGTAGTTTTGATGCCACTACATCAAATAAAAAATACCCTTCTATTTTATGACTCATGTAGAATTAACTACTCAATCGACTTTCTTTAAAAATTAATTCTATGCAGTTACATGGGCTTAAAAATTAAATTTACTCCCATTTGTTTAAGCTTATTGTTCATTAGAATTGAAATAGCATATTGGTATTTGTTTAGCTATATATAGTCATTGTTGTCAATATTATATTTATTGTACAAATTTAGTGTCATTTTTTAATTTGATTTGAGCAATATATGTATTAATAATTACTGCATTAAAAAAAATTACAAGACAGTTTTTGTATGGGAGGTTGTAAATTATGCATTTCAATAAAATAAAAATAATACTAAAATTATGCGCGCAAATACTGTATGTCACCGTATCTAATATATAAAAATTTGTGCTATAGGTATTACTAATAGTCATTTGTCATTATAGGATAACTTTTTTTTTTTTTTTTTAACATTTGTGTAGATGTAAACTGCCAAAAAAACCAAAAATTCAATAAATTTGTTGTTTCAAAAATTCATTCAAGAAATCAAAATTATGAAATTACTGAATTCACCGACACCTATAATCATATTTCCAAAAAAAAAAGGAAAGTTGAAAAGGATGGATCAAGCCACCAATTGGACCCACTTAGCCACACTCGGCACACCTTGGTTCACCGCAAACACCATATAGTACCCTGGTGGCGCCACCTTCCCGTTCGGTGGAGCCGTACACTTTATTCTATACCTCCCCCCACCCTCCACCGCCGGGGTTTCCACCAACAGCTTCACCACTCTCTGCCCTTGCGAAAACGAGTGCGTGGCGAACGGCGCACTCGCGAAATTAACCTCCACTATCCCCACCACCGGCAGCTCCACCGTCACTCCCGCCTCGAACACCTCCCCATATCCCACCCTTTCCGGCAATTCAACCAAACTCGGCCTAATATTCGCTTTATCCGCCGACAGGTACTCCGGCGAAAACGCTTCGATCCTCAATTCCGTCGGAAACTCAGCATTAAACTTGTAAAAGTAATGGGGATTGCTCCCGGCGATCAAAATCCTCCCGTCCGGCAGCAAATTCGCCGTCGAATGATACATCCGGGGAACCGTTCCGGCATTTAGGGTCATGAATCGGAGTCCTAAAGGTTGATCCGGTCTATACAGTACCGGATACAAGCACGGCACTGAAGCCAATTCGAAACCCTGGGTCCCAGCTTGAGCTCCATTAATGATCAGCACATCACCAGTGGGCAACATTAGCATATCACCCATGATCCTCCCAAACGGCATATCTTCCATTTCCCATACGGGGTCGGGTCGGGTCGCCTCAATCCGCCCGCAACTACCATGAGCCGGACTATCCGTCATCCTCTGCAGATACGCCCCATACTCTGCTCCGCCGCAGACGACGACCGTAGCCGATGAGTAATCTCCTGTTAACGCAAGCATGACAGATGAACCGGCAGAGGGGTAATTTCTCGGGCCGCCCTCAAGTATAGGATAAGTTTTTGTCACACTATTTGTATTATAATCATATAATACAGCTTTATTGTTAGCAAAAATGAAGAGTTCGCCATTGGGGAGTAAATGAACATACGGATAAAGATTATCCATTTGATTATCTTCTACTTCACTCAAAAAGGGGAAATTCGCGGCGCCAATTTCCTTTCTCGGTGGGAAGAATTCCACGCTATTAGCTGATTTTCCACCGATTATAATTATTGAACCATCAGGTAGAATTTGGTTAGTAGCATACCATCTTCCCTGGTACAGCTCAAGATCCTGCAGTTCTTCCCAATCACAGAATGAGCCCGGTTCACAGGGGGTGAACTTCCTGATTTTCTTGAACCCATCCAAATCGCCGCCGGTTTGAATGAGGCTGCCGTCGGGGAGAAACTGGCCGGAGGAGCACCACGTGTCGGTTAAAATAGTTAATGGGCGGATGTTGTTGGTTTGCAAATCGAGGAGAACTGAGTGGGCAGTGCAGTCTTTCCGGTGCGGGTTAGCCGGATTGACAAGGCAGCGATCTTTGGGTAGGAGTTTCCTTGATGGGCCTATGTGGGTCCGGTCGAGAAGGACGACGGTGTTGAAACGTGTTACTGCCGTGTGCATGGAAGCTATGCCGGCGTCTGGGACGAGAAGCTCCCACACGCCGGGAAGCAGGTCCGCGGCGGTTGCGGCATTGAAGAAAAAGAAGAGGAATAGTAGAAGCTTGGTGGTCGACATGGGAATTTTAGTGAGAGAAAGTGAAGGGGCAGTTTGAGTTTCAGTGGATTGTGTCAGTGAGGAAGGATGGATGGATGGTGATGTCCAAGAGTTGAAAACCAAGAGACGATGACGTTCCAGTGCCTGAAAGCAGGACAAAGAGAAATAATAATAAAATAACGTTATTTATATATATCTATATATGCTCTCGAATTATGTCAGTTGGAGTGGGAATCCTACTGCTACCTCAGTCATCAATGTTTTCATCTTTAGTCCCGGTAAAGAAAATTTATTTAGCTGCATTAATATTTGTAAATTAAGAAAGTCAATTTTTATTGAATGATAACTCATAAACTATTATTATTATTACGATTTTATGTTCAATAATAACTGAAAGTTCAATTTCAAAGGCAATAAAGCCATTACCAAGTCTCCATCTATAAGAGAGTTATAGACTATGGACTATGGTTCACATAATTAATACAGTTAAGTCGTTTTCCTTTGTCCTAATTTGAATGAATTAATTTTGGTAATTATAAACTGATCATCTTCGCACCATCAAGATGAGGGGAACAAAGACGCAATTCATCTTCTTTTTAAATTGAAAAGTAACGTCATACTAAAGGTTCTTTATTATATACAGTAAAATGTTTTTTAAAACATATAAATACTTTAAAGATTATGAACAAGTATATATATAAAATAAGATATGATATCATGGACTTTAATATTTTTTAAATATATTAATAATCTAAAGATTACAAACAAGTATATATATAAAATAAGACATGATATCATGGATTATAATGTTACATTAAAAAATCTTTATTCCGAGTAGAAAGAAGATAATAAAAAATTTTAATTTAAATTGATTTTGGTCAAATTTAAATTAATTATATACCAAATACAATAAACATTAAATTCTTAGTTGCATATGATTTTGGCGCAAAATTTTACTCCAATGGCCCTTCTACCTAAGATTAGGGTTGGTAATTGGATTTGATTTTTCGGAGTTCCGACCAATTTGGTCCTCATATTATCGGGCTCAAGGTGGTTCAAATCCTACAATATTGGATTTGGCTGGGTCCCAGCGAGTTACGAGTTTTGTATCGGATTCGTCCCTATGTATTTTTTTAATAATTTTTATTATTTATTTATTCATATGCAATACATTATTAATAGAAAATTATGATATTATAAGTAAATTTTTAAATAATTTTGCATATATCTAACTCTATATATGAAATACCAAGATAAATAGTTGAATGTATTATTTGTATTATATAATTTCTTTTAGATGAAAAAATAAAGTTAAATTATCTAAATTTACAATGATATTTAGTATTAATTATAGAAAAAAATAGTTGAATGTATTATTTGTATTACATAATTATTGTAAATGAAATTATGTTAATTTAAATTAATATTACTTACTGAGAAATTAAAAATTAGATGAATATTTTGTTTATATTATATATCGAAAATTATGTTAAAGTATGTACCTAAATCTAAAATGCTATTAGTTATTAAAATAAAAATTACTTGATTGTATTCTTTGTATCATATAATTCATTTAAGATCAAAATTTATGTTAAATTACTAATTTTAAAATTATACTTAATAAAAAATAAAAATTTGGGTGTATATTTTGTCTTATACAATTAATTTCAGGTTGAATATTATGTTAGAATATTTAAATCTAAACTAATATTACTTATTTAAAAAAATAAAACATTAGTTAAATATATATTTTGTAATATATAATTCATTTTAAATAAATGAATTATATTAAATTACTAAATTTAAATTTTAGACCAGGTGGGACGGAGCGGGGGTTTGGGTTTTTAAGGGGATGGGGCGGAGGTTCACAAAGCAGGGGGAGTCTCGAGTCCGAACAAACCCACCCAATTGCCATCACTACCTAAGATGAATGATCGAAAATTATATAAGAATGCGATCTTAGTCAACCAACGGAATTCAAGATTTAAATCTAACATAGCAACAAGCAACTTAGTATAGCACCATATTTAGGCCTTATTTCCCACCTAGGTTGAAACATACAATCACCTGACCACATATATCTCATCACTTCGTACATCATGCTAATCCTACGTAGTACGTACACTAATCTTCTCAATACTCATTACTGAATACAATTTGGACGAATATATATATAGATTTAAGCCATTGCTTCTATGTGATCCCCTTCATAACAATCAGCAACAGCCACCGTTGTTTTTCTAACGTTCTTGTAAGAATATCTGCTGGCAACAAAGGCAAAGATGCAGATGTTCCCTGCTGTAATGCCTGCTAACAACCAGTAGAAATAGTCGAGCCGGCTGGTATTCAAATCCTTGCCGAACCAACTCTTGCCACCTTTTTCTGTTAGATGATCGACTAATGTTATGAGAAGGCTGCTGAGGAAGTTTGCTGCACCGATCACACTGAGATACAATGCAATGCCTAAGCTTCTCATGGAATCAGGTACTTGATCATAAAAGTACTCTTGCAAGCCCACCAATGCGAACCCGTCTCCTATTCCGATGATGAGAAACTGTGGTGCCAGCCAAAAGACACTCATCGAAACTGAACCTTCCAGTGGATTTCTCTCCACAACGTTTAGTCTCTTTCTCTCAACCAAGGCTGCTACTACCATGGTCAAAACTGAGAAAATCATCCCGATACCGATCCTTTGGAGAACTTTGATGCCTCGCTCGTGTCCCGTTACTCTTCTCAAGATGGGCTCAAGGAGTTTATCATAAATTGTGACAGAGATTATCATCCCAATGGCGGCCAAGGCATATATGGAGGCTGGTGGGATCATGAAATCACGAGTGATTTTACGGTCCAGTGTTGTGCCCTGTTTGATAAAGAACGTGGAGGCTTGTGCCACACATATGCCAAACGGTAGGGTTGTCAGCCAGATTGGGATCATGTTGACGACAAGCTTCATCTCCTCCACCTTTGTAACAGTTGCAAGTCTCCATGGATTTTGTTTCTCTGCTGAATCTTGTCCGTCTTCAATTATTGCAGCCTTGTCAAGAAACCTGGCAAATAATATATGACATTCATCAGTACATCTGATTGATCTATTCTAGATGCCAAGAGCTAGTTTGCAAGAAACTTACTTGAGCTTCTTGGTGTGGAAAAGGAGCCTCCTCTGAGTCTGGTCTGATTTTGGAACCTCGTAGAGTTGATCAGGTTCTGACGGATAAGGAAGACTTCTCTTTGCAATAGCTGCTACCAATACCTGCAGCAATGGCGTCAAGGGACTTCCTGTGGGCTTCCTAAAACGATAAAACGGCCTTCCAGAGCAAAATATCAGTATGGTGAAAGCCATGACTGCTGTAAGAATGACATCTGCAGCAGCCCAGCTGATGTGTTCCTGGATGTAAACGATTATGGTCACGCCGAGAAGCAGACCACAACACAGTCCAAAATTCCACCAATTGAAGAAGGACATCTTCTTTTTCCTCTCTTCGGGGTGATCATCATCAAACTGGTCAGCTCCAAAGCTCTCCAGAGATGGCTTGTGCCCACCTGTACCTATTGAGATCAAGTATATTGCAAGGAAGAAGAAAACCTCATGGATCCTTCGAGGTCTCTCACAGATCCCAACGTCGCAAGGTTTCAAACCTGGAACCACTCTAGACATTGTCAAAACAAGCAAGCCCTGTTTTCACATAGAACAAAAAGAAACACATCACTTTATTGTTTGGAACAGACACATAAAGCACTAAGATAAATTAAATTGAAGGGAATGTTTTTACCAGGAGATAAATGACGGACGAGATTAGAACTGTGGAGAATCGGCCAAGGTAAGCATCAGCCACAAATCCTCCAAGCAGGGGCATCAATGTGGTCACACCAGACCAATAATTGACGCTCTTCGCTGCCGTTTTGAGGTCTTCGTGGATCACCTTCGTGAGGTATATGATTAAACTTGTTGCTAGACCAAAGTAACTCAGCCTCTCGCTGAACTCGATTGCTGCCAAGAACAAACATACAAAGAGATTCTACTTGATTAGTTAGACTTATTTCACACTTTGCAGGTGATACTATCCTACTATGATCAGAAAATCTTTGTTCAGCTTCTTTAACTACAATTTTGAGCACTATGCAGCTAGAGCATGCAATTGATCTTCATGTTTGATTCATGGGATTGGATCAAGATACCGTTGCGTATATGAACCGGGTCATGAAATTGCATTACCTATAATGAAAAGGGAAGCCTTCCATGCACCGGTGGAAGCTCGAAGAGGAATTCTTCCTTTGTGATCAAGAGAAGAATCATGCACCCATTTATCCTCATCCCCACCTCGTGATTCCTGTTTCTTTGCTTGCTCCATCTCTAGTTCTTTAGTTGTAAGCAAATTAATACTTATAAGACACCAAGGATGTAATACTCTATCTGAAGATATCTCTGATTGTTGGTGGGTGGTTGGCAACTTTGGTTGGTTGTCCTTATATAGGCCAGAATCCTACTGCCTCAAGCTCACTCCCGTTGAATTTTTGCCACAATGATGATAACCCAGAAAATGTGGATTAAAGAAGTAAAAACATTATTGTAGTAAAAAACATTCTTGTCAATGATTGTGATTGAAGAAAAAAAAGACGATTTCGTCCACTTATTAGCAGTCCTTGTTGCTCCTAACTGGGGAATAGTATCCATTCCCCAGTTTTAAAATGCAACTTTTAAAAGCGAATAAAGTGGTTTCATTAAGGACCCTATGCACAACATCTATCCAAGAACACAATATGTGATGCTTGCTCGAAATCTTTGCATGTGGGCAGCTACCTCACACTACTATGTACTTGTCTCATCCGCGCATAATCTTTACCGTGTGATCGCCTAGTATTCATTGGTACTTTACTACATATGGCTACGAAGACGTGCGATGGATCCCATGAAGATTATGGAATTTAACAGTTAACTCCGATAATGGAAAGGAAGATGCCATTGGAGACATGAGTACAATATTAGGTCAAATCTAATCAAATCTTGATTAAAGTATATATATAGATGTTACGTCGATATATATATATATATCAAGAATAATAAAATACCCTTTTTGCCTGCTTTTTTGTCCAATGTATTACTAGTATTAATTTTAAACAGACTTGTCTGCCTCTTGACAGTTGCTATTATTTCAACCCCCCTGTTCTAATTTTATTTAATCAAGACAGTATCTCCAAACAAATATAATATTAGTTATAAGTTTTGTGTGATTTGGTCTGCTTGGAGCATGTATGGTATATATATATATGCATCCACAACATGTCAATATATATATATATATATATATATATAATTAGAATTCATTTTTTCTAGATTGGGAATTCACAATATCCTATCAGTACAACCACATTAATGATCAGATGAGATCCACATCTTCTCATCTTAATTTCCTGGATGTCTGATCCATGATTATCATAGTGGAATGGAATCATCAATCATGTGATGTTGATGATAAGCAATTAAGTTTGACCCGGAAGAGCAACACCGGCTTCAGGACTTACATCTCATGATCGAATAAAATTGTCATAATTACACACACATATATATATATATATATACATATACGTTCACACCCAAATCCCACTTCAGACACATAATTCAAGGTACTAGCTAGCTATATCTCTTTCAATATCTACCTAAGTATGAACAATAAATTGTTGTATAATCGGTTCATGCATGTCATTGTGTCTCTATCTTCATGACTCTTGTCATTTTCTCCTACATCGGTATCATTTTATGTGGCGGCTATTTGCAGGAGGAAAAAATAGCAACAACCGACCCACATATTGATGCATGTGAACATGATCAGAATTGTAGCTAGGGTTTGAGAAATTGACAACCAAATTGGAACATATTTTGATTTCCAAAACTTATAGAATATGTATACAATGAATGATATTATATATTATGAGTTAAGGTACATCACGTTGTCAGATTTTTAATTGAGTGCTTATTCTATTCAAATATATTTATAATCAGATCATTAGTTGATTAGTGATATGTTTCACGAAATATTTCCTCAAACAGAAAGAACCGTAAGAATTTTATGTGTATTGATTTTACAACCATTAAAATCTTAATCAAATAATGATACGAAAATATCCTCTCCCTCTCACTTGTCTAGGAGAATTGTATCTACATCTTCATTTGTACCATGTGTGTCGGTCAAGATCCCTATAATTGACATAAAAAATTAAAAGCAAACCACATAAAAATTAACAGACATATTAAAATACACATTTTAATTCGACTAAACAATTAATAAATATTCAAATAGACATCACGCGTATAACAATATTGTGTTTGAATCCCTTACTAAACTACATTGGTTTGTGGACTTACTCGTCTGCATATAATTTCACACTAGGTATCTCATCAAACAAGTTGACCATGTGGTATATTAATATAGTGCAATTTGATCTATATTTCCATGTGTTAAATGTTTTATTGTATTCAAAGAACAGCGACAGGACAGACGTCGGCCCTCACATGACTATTGACTAGCCAAAAAAAAGAAAAAAAGAAAACCCAAGGAGAGAGCATATATATATATATATATAGCAAGTCAAACCAAATAAAACTCTCAACTCCACCAGTTTCTGACACATCGTGGGACTGGGATCATTACTCTGATTATCATGGCTGCCCAGAATAATTGCAATTCCTCTCATTGATGGCTTTATAAGTTCTCCCAGCCACATAATTAAAACCAACTTACCAAAAATGACAATATGGGATTACAATCCAAAACTTAATTTATTTTTAAAATAAGTATGTGCGCATGAATTAGGATAAGTCCACTGTTGTGGGAGTCATAATGATGCTCTCCATTCACATATTTTTTACCTAATTCTCGACCACCTTATTTAAAAAAAAAATTTATAAAAAAAAGTAGCACGTATAACATTTACCCCGCTAATACTAAAAATCTGTTTGCATCACTTTAAAAACTAAAAGACGTTAAGTTGAACATTTTTTTTTATTATATAATCTTTTTCTTTCTTGTATTTTTTAAATTACAAAGTAAAATATTTATCAAATAAATAGACACTCTCCAATTAAAGAATGGAAACTAGAAGTTAATTAGGAGCTTTAAATAATGATTGAAGTTAGAATTTGATAAGAGGAATGGTGAAAATCAGAGTGGCCATAAAATTTTAAATGATGTTATGGTGTGCTATATATTACTAGTAACCAATCATAATATGATATATCTAAAGTTAGGGATTACCAAATTAAAAAACAAGTCGAGGCCACAGTCACAGCCACTTCATCATATTATATTATATAGCCCTAATTTAATTGGAAGTGGATAATCATCCTCATCATTATTCTTCCATAGTAATCATCAATTGGGGTGGGGGGGGGGGGAGTATTGTACCCACTAACACCCAATTAATAATTAAAGAAAAGAAAGTGAGGTATTTTTAATATATATTTGTGAGCATAATTAATAGTCTATTTTGGAATCTGGTTAAGCAATTAAAATAGGTAGCTTAATTAGGTGCCTAAAATTTAATGATATAGGAAGGATGAGTGATAGATAAGAGGGAGGTTGGCATCAGTGTTGTGAAATCCATCCCAGCCGACTCAATCGGATCGCTCAAATAGCTGATTGGCCCACAAGGTGGGTTGGGCAAAAGGCAAAATTCAGTGGGGTGTAATAACTGCCATTTTTTAAGAGAATCGGATAACCCAACGATCCAATCGTCGATCCGCTTGAATCGGTCCCGGACCAGTCGAATCAATCGGGTTGTATAGTGGTATAAATTGAGCATAAGAATTTTTTTTTTTTTTATCAGCCAAAAATCCTTAATTTTTTGTATATTTGTTAAGTCATTGGTATTAGACGCTTATTATTTAAATATTATTTATTTTTGTACTATATTTTTTTGTATTAGACTATTACATCTTTATTTTATGTTATTTAATTTATAGGCATATATTATTGAAAATGTTATTTGCAAAGAGGAAAATGCTTAAAAAATAAAATTTTAAGTATATTTATATTATTTAATATTTAAAATTAATTTTATATATTTTATAATTATTTATGACATATATATGATATCATCAATTCGATCACGATTGAATTAATAATTAAAAAAATGACCCATAATTAATTTTTTTTTAATTTAATAAAGGATTCGAGTTTTAAAACACAGGTTGACATGCACCATTCTATTCTAATAAAATGCTTGAGATTCGGGAATAGGAGTTTGCGTGGGATTTGGGAATCTTGTGTAGCCCATATATACCAATTTCAATGCCCTCCTTCAATTTTATTTATTTCAATTTAATATTAATGGGTTGGCCTTCAATCACACACTTAATTCACCAACCTCTAACTGGATTAATATGAACAACACTAATTCAAAATATACAGATTTCTTTTGTATATTTAAGCCATATGCATTTTTATGTATCAATTTAAGATAAAACCTAATTTTTTCTTTACCACATACACAAGACACACTACAAACATACAACATACCCACGGACTTAAAATCCAAAACTCTTGTTTAAGAACAAACTTCTAGTCCTTGAAATTTGAAGCGAAAAACATGGGATAATTTGTAATTTTCTATTTAAATTTATAAAAGTTTCTTTTGTCCATATTTTCTAATTTCATAACCTTTTTGTCTTTTGCAAACTTCAGATTTGTCTGAACAATTACATCATTTAGATATATTCGAATCTCAAATTTCAAATAAAGCATACACTAAAGAAAATAAATAATGAGTTAGTATTATGAAAATAGATATAAACATGTATGCATGGAAGTCAAACTTATAACAATGAACTTGTGATGTTTCAATCTTACCACTTGAGAGTGCAGTGTTGTTTATATATCATAAATTCATTTTCTAAAGTAGGTGTAGTTTAAGTAATTAATTAATAGCAACTTGGGCCAATTAAGGTCTTGTATTATTAGTAGCACACATGAAAATATGTATCTTTCATGTAGTGGCCTGGGAGAATGAGTCGACAATTTTCAAACATATATTGTTGAACAGTATGGAAAATTGTACAATTTGATTTTGCGTTTCTCAATTTGAACATTGGTCAAAATAATAATTGATCCAAGTTTTGAAGGCAACTGCTGATACATAGTAATGGTTATCATCAACACAGTGAGAAAGGAAGACCAAAAGAAGTTGTGCATGCATGCATTCACTCAACTGTCAACTCCCACCACACCAATGTGTCCGAGAAGTATTTCTGAGTTTGATTTCACACATCTGCAAAGAATATGTTCTTTCATCAAAGGTGAAAATGACGCTCTAAAACGCACGTATAAAACGTGATACTTAGAACAGACTGATTGGAGGTTCTTTGACTGTAACCTGAAAACGTTGTGGTTATGCCCATAAATCACAGCAATTATTGTCGTGGAGAGCAAAATTAAGTGGAAACTTTTATGCTTTAGTAGAGAAATAGGCTTTTGACGTAAGCAAAGATGGTGATGATCCCATATTTTGGACCTCCTTTAAACAGCTTTAGCTTTTCTTTCTTTGAGATTATTATCAATGTCCAATCGCACAAGACTTGTCTCCCTCACCACCCATTAAACCTCTACTCCATCGTAGCTCCTGTGATGTGTATACCCTAATTCTGTCTGAAAAACATCCAAATGATGCTTCATACGCTGTCTGCCAATAGAAGAGGTTATGGGTCAGTCAATGTTGAAATCCTTATCTGAGAATTGAGGAACCAAGTTTCTCCGGCACAAAGAGAGAAAAACAATTTGGTTGCTGTAAATCATGGGGATAGGAACTGAACAAAGAGTGCGCCTTCCTTCAACAATATGACATGTCACAAACTTTTGCCAGAATTAACAATACAGTTTCCCGGTGATAACAGAAGAAAGATTTGAGTACAGTGAATCATAATGAAAACATGCATCCTACAGCTTCCGCATTAGAAGAAAGAAGCTCGTGTACTTTCATTCTGACCTGGGCTCATCTAAAAATCAACCTCGTGAAAGAAGATTTCACTGCAGCTATTTCGATGGATTCATGTTTTGGAACTAATATGCAAAACTCAGCACACAGTTTATGGAGAGAGAAGTCTTTATTCTTCATCTAAGATACAAACTGCAAGTCTGAAAGAGCTAAACCCAACAAGAATATGGTCTCTCTCTCTCTGGCATATAGTTTCAGTTCATTTTGCTGCTTTGTACTTACGCCTTCTGGCATAACATGATACCCAACTAGTCTGGATATCAATTTTGGGTTAAATACTTTCAATGTAATAAACCATGAAAAAGGGTATAATGCATCATCTGCTTGGAAAGACTAGCCCTTTAATATTCATACAGTTAATATGCTACGGCATAGAAAGCAGTAGGGAAAGACGTTATTATAAAATGGCAAAATACTTTTCAAACAGCAATTAATCAAGTATATGTCACATGCTATTTCCAGTAAAAGAATACATATCTTGTTCAACACCCAGTATACATAATCTGTTCAAATATTTATCCACTAATTCCAGAAATAATCACAGCATTTTCTAATCACAACTCGATATTGGAGTAATGGGAAATCATTCAGATGGAGGTTCTAGATGTTGGATCTCTTGCATTATGAATGTCTACAAAGCAAAGTGCAGTTACATCCCTACATGCTAGTGGTAATGGTAGCATAAGTATAATTACGAATTCTTGCTTTCCATCATTATTTGCACCGATGAAGCATTACAGACTAGACAGAAGACACCCATGAATCCATCATCTTGAGTTCTAATGATAACTTTCCATTTTCGGAGTGATGAATCACTAAACATACACAGAAAACCATTTTGTAGGAACATACTGACCACACCCCACTTAAGACAACAGCACTTTTACCAATTTTAGACCATGTGGTTAAAGTTGATCAACCATTTTGGAAATGGTACCTTCAGGACTGAGAAGATTAATATTTTCATATTGTTACTAATCATGAAATCAAGGACCCTTTTATAAGTCAATAAGGCGTCTGACTTACTCAAACACCAGACGACCTCTTAGATTCAATCAACTTGAAGCATGACCACAAATCTACAGCATAAAGATAATTACCTACCAAAACAAAAAGAAACCCTGAAGCATTTATGATATTCCTAATTTTGTTGGTCAAAATACAATCATAAGTACTTTCTTGGATTCCTTTCTCATCATAGAAGAACCAAAGAGATTCATGCCAAAATCTCACAAAAAGAAAAATAGAAAAATAGTAAGAAGAACAGAGGAAAAAGCAAGTGAAATAGAATTCAGCCAGCAAATCCCAACATCAAACTAATAGCATCCATTCCCATAGTCTCATATTTGGAAATAATTGGATGATAATAAGTATAATTGAGCTCATTCCGACTTGGCATTTGAATAAGATATGTATGATGATAGAAGCAAGGTACAAATTCAGTAGCCATCCCAATTGAACTGCAATCTTTTAGGGGGGAAGATAGTGATGTCCTGATGTACTGGGAAACAAAGGCAGATATGATGAATATACGTCAATATTCCTAGGAGCCAGAAGGTCTAACTAATACGTATGGGTAGAAACAGTTAGTCTAGTTCTCAATCATAAATGACAAAGGAAAAAAGGAACTTAGCTAATAAACTTAGAGAAAACACAGATTATTTCAAAGCTTAGGATACAAAGTTGAGCAACCAAACTAAATTTATCACTCTGAATTGGATGGATAAAAGATCACATGCTGCAGGTTCAAAAGTTCCTTATATAATTATGATTTTTAGTAGGATGAAAATTTATCCAAGCTAATTTTCCTGTTTGTTGGTTCATCTACGATGAGTAAGTTGCTACTTTCTAGTACTTCACAAACCAACCCATAACAATCACAACTCCTGCTCATCAAAAATATCTTTGGATATGCACGTCAAGTTCAAGTACCTAAGTCTTCAAATTTATACGTACAAGAAATTAAGATGGCAAGCTCTGGTCCTTGTATAATCTTCAACGTTTGGCTTTCATTGAATTCTAGTAGGGACCATTCCTTATTTTCACAAGTTCTCTTTGTACTCTTTTTTTAGGTAGTTAATATCTTTTAAACAGCCCTTTTCCTCCATAGTTTCAATATCTTCTAAACAGTTTTTCTCCAACATGAATAACCACCAGTGTCTTTTCTAATGCTAACAGCAAACCATCACTAGGAAAATTCGAGAAGTCATGACAGCGCACTAGGCGCTCACCCATATGGGTCTTGGGAAGGATGATCTCAAGTTGTGAAATATTTAATCCAACTTACACCACTGAGGGGATCTAATTATGAGGAGTGCCTAACCTGACTCGAAGCCCCAGGTACTAGTGGAGTAGTGCTCATATGCCACAAGCAATAGGATTCATTATAGCATTGACTCAAAGAAACTCCAATCTTATGCAAGTCTGAAACAGAATGGAACGACAATGCAGAAACACAATTGATTGTAAGTCGCAATGGAATGCATTGACCATGAAATGTCCCACTACATATCTTCTGCACACATTTTATCCACATCACTTACAATATACAATTCACACATGCCAGAGCGACAGCAATACACATATCTGCTTAATAGAGCGAAGAAAATGGTTAAGAGATACCTGCCTATGTTCCAAAAGGTTCAGCTTTCCACTCTAGCTAACACTAAAAAGCCAAGAGAAATGCCATCAACCTGAATATTTCCGATCATAAGATTATATTTTTTGCACGATGGTTCAATATAACATCATGTGGAAGCTCAAACCATAAGTTCAACTTCACTTGTAGGCAGAACATATTGCATCCTCAGTTCTCCAATTCAAATCCATAGCTCCCATCATTTTGCAAACTCATATAAAAAACTTCTGAATTCATATTTTCTTCCTCGGCATCACTTTTGCTCCTCCAAAATTCTCTGGCAGTGCCAGCTAGCCTGCTGTTTCTCCCAGCATTCCTACTACCAAATCCTACATCCCCAGAATTCATTCCTTCTGAATCACTCAAATAAGTTCTCGTACTTCCCTTCTTTCTGACCTTTCCCTTAAAATCCCCACTTTCACGGTCTTCTGCGACGCCCACCAAGCTTCTGGACTTGAAATCACTCACATTTCCTCCTTTATCTGAACCACCAGAACTGCTCATCGAATTCTTACTATACCCTTTTCTACGTGCACCGATTTTCCCAACGCTTTCACGAATTGGGTTTGGACCGGAATCTTCTTCGATTTCGGAACTCTCAAATTCTTCAGACGTAGTAGTTATTTTTTCTAATTTTCCGTACGGTTTAGAGCTATGAACAACCCCTTTCGGGAAAAACCTAGAAGAGGGCAAACCATTACCCGGCCTGAACAATTCCGGGCCGTCCCTATCAGACCACAAGTCAAGGCCACCGGGCTTCTGAAACCGATCAGCCAACACCTTCAACTGCTCATCAGCACTGACGGAGAACAAATTTGGCGGCTTTTCAACAGTCTCCCATGGGCGTTCAAGTTCGGAAATGGCGGCCTTGAGCTCGGCTCTTTTCCTCATTTCGTATATTTGACGTTCTCTAGCGAGACGGGCCTTGAGCAGCTGTTTTGCTTTCTTAGCCTGCATTCTTTTCCACTGCCATTTGGAGACCCCTCCGGGATAGGTCCGGGGGCCACCGCCCATCCGAATCGGCGTCGTTCTCAGGGGGATGGAGGTGGGAGTAGTGAGGGAGAGATGGAAAAGTCTTGTGGTGATGGTGAGGGATGGTGATTGGGCTGGTATTGGGGTGCCTGACAGGGTTCTTGCTAATGAGAGAGATTGTGGGGAGAGAGACATGTGCAGGATTGACATAGTATTTTATTATGCAGGCTGCAAAATGCAATAAGCTGGAAGCGAACTATGCGACTCTGTGTGTGTGTGTGCGTGTGTGACTGTGACGATGAAGATGAAGATTTAGATGAATATGAGAATGCAAAATTAACCAAAAAATGAAAAAGAGACATGAGAATGCAGAATAGGCTGAAAATCTGGTGGTGGCGGTGAACTGGGCTTTGATTTTGAAGGCAACGACTTTTATACTGGGCTTTGTATATATTGGGCTTTCTTAAATTGGGTTCACATTTGTGGGTAAGTGGGGAAGTCTCGGTAGTTGAAAACCAGAGTTTGATTCAAAGCCAGAAGAAAGTATGAAAATATAGGAGATTTGGGTTCATATGATACTTACGAGTAAAAGTGTGTCCACCTTTGAGAATATGATTTTAAGATCAAAATTCCAAAAGAATTATTATATCTATCTACAATTTTCTTCCTTTTGGAGCAATACCATAAGCAATTCTGAATGCATATGGTATTTTATTTATATTCCAGCACAGTTAATAAAAGAAACTGTCGCGAGTTGATCATTTATGTCTTTCTGGGATGTGCTTGGTCGGGACATGGATGCTACGATATGAAATTCAGAAAGTATGTGATAAATCTTAAGTCACCCATGCACAAACGAGCACCAGTGGTCTAGTGGTAGAATAGTACCCTGCCACGGTACAGACCCGGGTTCGATTCCCGGCTGGTGCATATATCTTTTATTTTTTGGCTGGTTTTGCAGTCTCCCGGGCAATAGTAATTATGGAAGCATCCCTGATCCCTCCGATTTTTACTTAAACATCGGAAGACAAGAATGATGAGTCCAGGCTCCAGCTATCCATCAAGACTGAATCACACCCCCACCCCTTTCAATCAGCATTAATTCCCAGCCACTACCCACAGCCTATATATTCGCCTCCTTACCACATCAACTCTTAATTAATTAATTAACATGATCTCAACTTCTATATATATTCACCACTTGTTCATTTGCCCTTTCAACCAATAATTATTATCCTAATCATCCAAATCCCAGTTTTCATGTGCCCCTCTTCTTCTCTCAACACTACACGTGCAGCTTACATCAATTACAATTATAAACGAAAGCACAACCCCATGCATGATTATTGATTAATGCATGATCTCTTTGACATGAGGCTTCTTAAACTTCTTTCTGTACATCCATCCCCAGGCAAAGTATATTGGGATCTACGAAAGTAGTGTGCTTCACTGGTGAGGACAGCTGTTTGGCGGTGGAGACTCGAGTTTCTAATGTACTTGAACTGAACAGAAAAATGTGTGTTATTTCCACTTCCAAAACCAGTCAGCCAGTCATGTCCCCTCCATGTCAATTTCTAGCTACTTATTGTTTTCCTTAATTATACTTTAATGACTTCACGTGTATCCTCGTTGATTTCCGTCCTCCACCCCCATATTAATAATTCTTACAATTAAAAAACGAACTTTCCATCAAATTAACCCGGCCCATGCACTCTCTCATCACAACAATATCATCATCTTCCCACCCAAGAACATTAAACCTTGTATTGTGTATAAATAACACTACTGAACCCCAATGCCTCATCTGCAGCACTACTGTCCCAAAAACAGAAGAAGAAAATTCAAGAAATTAAAATATATACTAGCTTTTACTTCATCGGTATTTATGGCTAGGGTTCTAACTGTTTGCAGCTTGATGATGTTCTTGGTGAATGCCCATTTGATTTTAGCAGTAGCTGATGATGTGGGGGAGGATGTAATAACGGAAGCAGCCACAGCCCGCAAACTTGGAGGGCATAATATCCACAGCAACGATACTACTGCATCGAGCCCGAGTGAAGCTCTTAAGGTAGAGGAAAGTGGAGGTAGTGTTGCGCAAGAACAGGTAATGAAAACCCACCACCACCACCACCCTTCAATTGATAATTCAGTTGCTGGTGGGGGAGTTATTCTTGGAGGGTTGGCCGCCATTTTCTTGGTGGCGGTTTTCTGTTACATCCGGGCTACCAGAAGGAAAACTATACTTCCTGCAACCGGTGGAGGGAAGAATGCCGGACCCGGTTCTGCTACTGCTCCATGAAACTTCGTATTAGACGGCCAAAACGAGTACAAAATTGTATACACAATATTGTTACTTATTAGACGTGCATGATTATGTTATGTACATATCTATTTACTAATAAATCCCATTGATTAAATTGATACATTTTCTTGATTATAATTTATCTACATTTACAAATATTATGATTCATCCAGTCCATTTTAGCATCGATTTCTTACCAATAATTGAAATTAGTTGCAAGTTTATATAATTTCAGCATAAATATGTTGATACATTCTTTCAATAAACATATAAGTCAATAGATGATATATTCTCTAGAAAAAAAAATGCAATTTACTTTCATGTGATATACGAAAAATGAGTAAAAATCCTCCTGTAAAAAATAAAATAGAAAAGTACCTCATGTATAAATTATTGATAAAGGAATAATTTGTTTCATTTTTTAAAAAACAATAGGATAATTTTTTAAATTTTTTTTACATGAAGTATTCACCCATTTTACATCACACAGATTCTCTCAAAAGCACAAAATATACCCAAGGCATTTGAGGAGAATCATAAAAAAGCTCAGGAGGCTTAGAGTATGGGTGTTAAGACATTGCCAGTCTTTTCTTGATAAACAAAAAAATTCATGCTACCAGACATATTAAAGAAAGTTCATCTAATAATTAACATCGTACAAGATGCACCAGCTTGGTACTTTAATACTAAAATTAATTTGTTTATTGTAATTTGACTACACATTGGATCTGTTTAAATAATTGTTTCTATACTTAGATTTCGAAACCTATAACTAATCACAACATTATGTATTAAGAGATTTTATTTGGATATAAAATATAGGAAGAACAAAGATTGGACCTTTTTGCTTTTTCATTTTTTAAGAAGGGATCAATTATTTTAAGAATGGGCCGCTGAGTAGGACAAGGATTTTCGGCCCAATTGTGTGGGCTTCTATGCTATGATGGTCCACTAAGACTCAATTCTTACAATATTTATCGCTACACTTTTGACTTTTGGGGTTTTGATGAAATAAATATAAATAACCTAGACTTGAAGACGAAGAAAGCGAAGCGAACAACTTCTAGCCACACCGACTGAGCAGAAACAACCGACATCATGGCGACTGAACAGTCGATAATGGCGGTGATACGGGCGGCGCGACCTTCATTCCGTAGTCGCTATGACAAGGTGGCATTCGTCGTCCACGCATCCTTTGTTGCCGCAGGCTATGTCCTTCACGCCACTGGTCCTCCCGCCTTCACCGACGACGCTCTCTCCTCCCCCTCCTACGGTAATTTACCAACTATTCCCTGAGTAGATTTAAAGTTACTTATTAGTTATTCCCTTTCCATGACTGAAGCACGTGCTGAATTCGGCATAGACTTTTCATTAAACAAACGCCGTGTTTTTTTATAAGTTTACTGATATGGAGTCTCCGGAGCCGGAGGGCTGTTTCTCTTCATCTTTATATGTGAATTTTTCTTTTGATATATGGGTTTTATTTTGGGTAGATGAAGTCGGGTTGGAGGATTGGAACGATCTTGAGGATAATTATGCATTCGTGTACTCTAATCCTGAGAAGGGTTCCAAGAAAGTGCTTGTGAAGTGTCTTGTAATGAATGAAAAGTTGCTTGTTGATGCTTTAAAGGAAGGTGATTCGAGTCCTCTACATCTTGAAGTCGAGTAAGTTAAATTAACATAAAGAGATTCAATCTTTCTGTTTCCCGTTGTTTAACGATTTATTCATGTGCTTGATTAACTCTTTTTTGAGTTTGTAGTGTTGGGGAGTATGTGGAAGATAATGGAGGGACAAATTATGGTTCACAGTTCAAGAATTTGGGGAAGCTGGTAGCAAATGTTAAAAAGGAACTCTTAGATAAACTGGATGGTTCTTTGGCCACTACCTCGTCGAGTCAACCTTCAAGGTACTTTACATCTGTCCGAGTCCGAGTTACTCTTGATTTGAGTCTACCAGATCTGGCATGAAGATTATGCTTTCTAGATTGTGTTCAATGTTCCACCTTATATTCAAGCTTACTGCAGGAGTCTGTTATCTTAAATGTAGGTCCTTCAGTTTTGTGTCTGTTTTTGTTGATTTAAATCATCTCTTCTTGTTTTTGCCAAGTATATTTTAAAATTCAATTATAGAGATGCTTGTGACCTCTTTTTTAAATTTGGTCCATGTTGTAGGTGATTGTTTGCATGTTTAGCTATTGGTTTGATGTAACCCTCCATTGATCACATAGTTTAGCACTAGGTTGTTTTATTGTTTATGTATCTGTTTGTTTAGTTGTATATCTGTATGGTTTGCAGTTCCGAGACAAGAGACGACAGAAGTAGGCCCAGGTTAGGAGCTGATGACACTGAAGATCCTTATGTTTCTCCTCCACCTACAGGGTAAGTTTTGTCGTGATCACACTTGTTAAGAAATTCTATATGATATTGAGCTTGTTGTGGTAGTACGATAGTTGTTTAGGCAACCATCATCCAAGTGTCTCTGAAACTTCATCTACTACATTCTGAATTCTCGCAGATCATGGCAGTATTTGCTGTTGGCTTTGTGTCGCGAATTGTTGTGAACTCTCCAAGACCTCGCATTTGTGCCTCTTTTGTGAAGCTACAATAATATTTACTGTAAAATAAAAGAAATGTTTTTTCTCTTTAACCGCTTGAAATTATAATTTACATTCTTTCTTTAAAAGTTTGCTTTAATTTTCTTTCCTCATCAATTATGTTTAGGGTGGTTTATAATAACTTAATTAGCAATTTTATGGATTACTACATAATATTGTGTGAATCACCAGGTGCCAAATGCATAGATTAAGTACGAGGTTTTGAGACATAGCTATGCCATATTGACTGAAGTTTCTTGGTTCTCTTGTGATATATAATGATAATTATGTGACTTTTGAAGCAAGTTCTATATATATTGCCGTTCCATGTAGGTTTGTAGTTCCTCCAGTACCTGGTTTTGGTGGCAGTGACATCTTCCCTGGGCCTGGGGCTGGAATGTATCCATCCAGGTTTTTGCAGCTTTCTTCTAACTATCATTCGCTAAATGGACTGTTTATTAAGTGGAATTTTACTCAGTACCTCTTTGGTGGTTGTGCGTTTATTGATTGTAAAATTCATTTCATCTTTTTACAGGGGTGATATTGGTGGTGGAAGCATGCTAGTGGGTCTGTATCTTACTTCCTTCCATAGCAATCTGATTGATCGGAGCTTATTAAAAATTATGTAAAATCACCTGCTTGCAGGTCCTGACGATCCAAGGTTCTTCGGAGGTAGAATTGGGGAACCTGGCTTTCATGGAGGTCTACCGTGAGTAATTGTCGCTCATCCTATCTGGCTGTCAGCATATTTATATGTGTTTACATCTGTTGCTCGTTTTCTGATTTATCTTCTGATGCAGGGGAGTGCCACCCGGGGCTCGCTTTGATCCATATGGACCTCCTGGTGTGCCGGGTTTTGAGCCGGGTCGGTTTGTCAGGTGTGTCAATATAGATTCTTTTTCCTATTTGCTTTTCAAGTATGTCGTATTTCTCTATATATTAGATCCCACGGCAATTCGATTACGGAAGCTCGTAGAAATAAATGATGTCTCGTATTAATATTTTTTTTAACTGATATAGGTAGGAATAAATGGTCGGCTGACTTAGTGTCTCCTTTTTTTACACACACACACTTGAAAAAAAAACCTCATGTGGGTATACCTAACTGATGTGCAGAAACCCACGAAGGCCTGGGGGAGGTACACATCCAGACCTGGAGCACTTTCATGATGGCTCTGATTTTATATAGAGATGCAGACATTTTATTGACGGGAGAGAACTCATACCTGGCCTTCCTTTGGGACATGAGATTTTAGTTCTGTTTAAGATATGTAACAGATACAGGAAAGAGTATATAAAACTATAATAATGGAAGCAAAAGAGTGTTTTTCTTTGTGGTTCGTAGGTTTAATGTATAAATTTAACTTCCTACTTCTGCTTGAAAAGCATTTCAACATTTTTTCACAGTAGCCGACTTCTGGGAAGCAGCCTACAGGTTTCGCTGCTGCTGTCTATACCTATACTACGGGTTTTTGACTGGCGCTGTAATTATTATTTTGATGATTTTGCTTATTTTTTGATTTTGTTAATTCTTGATGTCCAAAATAGTATAGTATTTCGCAATTAAAGTGGAAAGAAGTAATGATTATTCATCGCCAGCGGGCAATGTAGAATTTTCTTAGATAGAAGCTTCATCAGCAGCGGGGCAATGTAGAACTTTCATAGTGCCCTTGTGTTGGCCCTTTGAGATGTATATCTTACAGTGGCAGGTTCACTCGTTACACTCAACACTGTGTTCATGCCGGCATAGTGTGGGGGGAGGTATTAATGCCATGACATGGGCTATGTAGCAGCACGTGGTACAGTTATTGAAAAATATTGATCAATTGGGAAATGTTGAGTGAAATGCGAAATAGTAATTCCAAACGTTGGGTGATGGTGCATAATTTGGCTGCACCCTAGGTGAATGTGCGGGCCTTAGGCGCAAAATGGGGTGTTGTCCATTGGTTTTTGGCATTGTGGCCATCGTTAGCTAATGTGTTCTCAGCTTGTGACTAAATGTGCAAGACATTGCAGAAAATGGTGGACAGATGCACATGATACGTGCGCTTGGGTAAAGTTGGCACTAATGTGCGAGACAAATGGTAGATGTTACGCCCAAGTAGAACTTGATGTCGGTTAGCAATTTTCGCAGCCAGTTGGGGCTGTCAACTGCGGACGGAATGTGTCAGCTTAGACCTGCATGATTTTGGTAGAATGAGAGAATGTTCATTGTGTGCGAGCAATCTCTTCGTAAAAGCTGACTGTGTGAGAGAGTGAGACCACAAAATGAAGGATAACGTATTTGTGGTACGGGAGCCCATGCGACACGTCGTAACAAGTACGAGGGACTTTATACCAAATCAGAGTCGTCCTTGTAACTTGTAAAAAACACTACTATATTTCATTCAAACAGTGGGAAAATTTGAGTCGTACGTAGCAAAGGGGTTGTCTATGCGTGTGCATCTTGTTCCAGAAGCCCAAGTTGCTCCACTTCAGAAAATATACAAGAGTCAGAAAGCCGTGGTAGAAGAAACCTTTGCTCTCTCTGAACCCTCTCTCTATATATACAATTAAGGGTGGCGATATGAAAACCCTACTTCCACCACCCGTACTAAAAGTTGAGAGCTCTGGAGTACATTATCATCATCTATGGGTTTGTTGAAGTTCCACCTATTTCCGGCGTTGCTTTTGCTTATAGCAATCTATTTTCCATATCAAGAAATTAGAAGCATGGCTGACGCTAGGCCACTTCCTGTCTTGCCTCGTCAAAGTATGCAACTGGACACACACACGATACTCTCTTTCTCTCTCTCTCTCTTTCTATCCCTCCCGCTTTCCGGCCGTATGTAAATGTGTGTGTGTGTGTGTATATTAATTGTTTATTTTTTGTTTTATAAATGGGATGGTGTTTGTGATGAGTGGTTTGTGTTGATGATGTTGAATAGGTTACAAGAAAGCATTTGCAACTCTTGGGGTGGTTTGCAAGTGCTGTGATGGAGTAGATGATGCTGCTTCCGGCACTGGTGGTCGTGGAGATAATCAAGTGTGTGCAACTTCCTGGGAAGGATCTAATTGCATCAAACTCCACTGTCAATCATGGAAATTCCACTAAAGTTTTGAATCACACGCACACACACAGATACACATACTACTACAATATATCAACTCTTTCTTAAATTTCTGTTGAAAGGGACAGTATTAAATACATGAAAAATTCTTAATTTGATTTTTATATGTACCACACACACATACTGCTTGTTCCTTTTGATTCTGTAAGCATGTCAGGAAACTTGTTCCAGTGCGTTCGGATTCATACACATGAACATGATATCGTCCTGCTGACTCTTGTGATTCTGGGCCAAGTTAATCTTGGGCCAGAAGCCCTTAATATCATCGGATGTTCCATTCTACTCCACACAAGTTTGAAAAATGACCAGCCCAATACAACACAGTTGAGGACCGATTTTACGCCTTTAAAATGGGGCTCAATTGGGGAAGCTGTGCCTAATGTGAGATATGAAATGCTACTATAGTTTCGAACCTAAACCTATATTATTAATTAATAATAATTGAGAGTGATGGATGTAACAGCAGGTATTCTTTCTTTCTTCATTATTATGGAGTAATAAAAATGTCTATTTCGGGACAGGACCATAATTACTACATATCATATTTGCAAGTAGGCTTTCTGACCCTATAAAACAGTTGGTCCAACAATGACACACCCACACCTGCCCTGCCCCGCCCCACAAACCACAATAAATATGCTCATTTTGAAATAAAATCACAATATATCAATCCATCTTTCTCCTTATCATCAATTCCATACATATTCCATCTGTGTATTAAAAAAATATTTGTAGAGAAGGGAGGTTAACTATACACCCACTCATTAAATTAGTATAATAACAAGGTGTTCAACTACGCAAACTTAATTTCGTCTCTAATTAACTTCACCTTTTGATTTTTATGTATTGTACATTTTATAATTAGTAGGATGATGATATTATTAGTGAAAAATGATTATTGAGAATAGGAGTGGTGGAGAGTATTATGACTAAAACCAGATATGGGCATGATAAGAGTAGTGGGGGTGGGGGTGGGGGTGGAGGTGGAGCATATATATATATATATATATATATATATAAATGTAATAATAAGGAGCATGTGGCGGAACACTGAAAGCACACACGTAGAGCATGCGGCGACTCTCAGTGGTCTGAGCAACACTCTCTTGTAGGCCCCCGTCTTCCCCTTCTCTCTCTCTCTCTCTCTTTCACACTACGACTCTACTATTGTTTTCCCCGGATCAATAATTAAATACCTCCACTGATAACAACAATTTAAATTGTGCGTTGGATTTTCTCTATTGATTTAAAATTTGTATTAACAGATAATATGTAAGTATTCTGTAACTGGATTTATAATTACGACTCCGACCGAATGAGTAGGTTGTATGGTATGGGTCTATACGATTTTAGAAATTGGATGCTTTGGTTGTACGGTATGGGTATATATGATTTTAGAAATGGAGTGGTTGTGTTTTCTTTTGTGTAACTGTAACGTATGGACATTCATTAACGTACGTAATTTGAATGTTGAGTTTCAGGACTTTGGGTCTATGAAGCGATCAATTCCAGTTGAGGTTCAAACTGCAAAACCTCAAAAGGTGTCTATGTACATATATACTTGCATTTGCATCTTTTTAGCCATTGAATATTCCAACCCATGTCCAAATCCTGATTCGGTGTTGTCCAAAAGGCTTTAAGTGCTCAAACCAAACGCTTTGTCTCTTGTCATAAATGTGAGTCCCAAATTTTCTTTCTGGATAAGACTTTCCCATCCCACTTCCATTTTTAAGATAACAACAACAGAAAAAAGAACAAAATCAAACACAATCTCATCTCATGAAACGAGTGATCTACATATGTTGCGTACTTGATATTCATTCATTTCAAGACGTTTCTACATTTATTACATACTAATTGCTTCCGACTCCACCGACTTAAATTTCACTCCCAGTACTCCAAATGCATTACTACAAAGCATCTTGCATTATAATTCTGGTAAAAGGATTAATTTCTTTTTCAACTCTGATTGGACCAAAAATCTGAAAAATGAGATAAGTGAGGATAAGTACTATAAACAAAAATACAAAAAAAAAAAAAAAACTACTTTAGGTGGTGAGTGGCATATTATCAATTAAAGCAAGATGGAGAGAAGAATATGATGATAAGTTAAAATCAATTACAATGTAATGTCAGTGTCCCACTGAACAAAAGCTAAGTCTTCATAAGTTGGATATATGTACCATTTTCTGAAGATGGTGTAATGGATAGACAGAGAGTGAACAAGACCACAACCTCTGTTTGTCCGACAAGATAAAAAGATAAGGCTCAGTCCTTTGACCCTTCTTTTGCAGCCTAACCCCCCCTTCACAAACTCTGCCCATAATTTCATCGTTTCTTAATTAATTATATATTATAACAATTGTTTATTTTTTATAATTAATGTATAATTTAAAGATAATAATTGATTTATATGATAAGTATATCATATTTATTATGTGATTGGTTTCATTCTACCAAACTCTATTCAGTAAAAATTTTATGAGTACCAAATTATATATGTAAGCAGATATTTTGTGATTTGGTGTGTACATTGTTTGGAAAGTTGAAACTAACAAATCTTAATGATTCTTAGTGTTCCCAAAATATCATAACTAACTGTTAAAAGGTTTAATGTGTTCATGATCTTGGTGATTGTCAAAATAGATGCAATCGGGTCTAGATTCATTGAATCAAAAGTGCCATATCCATGACCATAAATAGGCACGAATCATTCAAGATTTCATCAACTTTTATGATTTGTGAGTTTAAAAATTATTGACGAGGGTTGTAATTATTTAAATTTAATTTATGTGATTTAATAACGGATAAAGTTTACGAGCTCAATTCGATCCCCCTGTCCGGACCATCTTATATTCTACTATTTCCATAAATGATCATAGAAACCTTACGGCGGACCGGTAGAAATTTACTTAAAATTAGATAGAAGAAACAATCTTGAATTGAGATGGATTAAATTTCAAAATCCTATTGATGTATATATATATGTTATGTGTATAAAACATTTACATTTATTAAATACGATCGAATCATGTATAGAATGAAACAAAAGATGTAATAATAATTTAGAATAAAAAATTCAATACGCATTAACACCATTTTTAAGACAATTCTACGAATTTTTGAACATTTAAGGATGGAACAAACATTAAATTGCGAGTGTATTTATGTCAACTATAAAGATTTTAATTATGGGGAAGAGGAGAGTGAAGAGATAAAGGCAGCAACTGAGTTAATGCAGCCCAGCCACCTAAACATTGAGAGAGAGAGAGAGAGAGAGAGAGATGAATAAACAAACGGCGGCGAAACAGCACAGTTGAGATTGAAGGCGGGGGAGGGGGAGGGGGGAGTGGGAGTGGCAGGGATCGTTATTATCCACTAGGTATTCGTGGCAGTAATATGTTGGGAGTTGAAATCATGGGCCCACTCCCCAGCACCGATTTTTCCACGTGGCATCTCTCTGTTTGATTTAGACAGGTAGGTAGGACACTTTGAGCAAATGAAGCCGAGTAACCGAAACTGAAAAAACCCAACCCCCCCCCCCCCCCCCCAAGAAAGAAAAATAAATTAAAGTATACTTAGTTACAGATGTGAGAGGGAGGAGAGGAGGGAGAGAGAGATCGTTCGCCACATACATACATAAATACATACATACATACACATCTTCTCTATATCTATCTATGTATGCGAAATGGAGAAGATGCATAAACGTAATAATAATAAATAAAGTTTTATGTTTTTCTTTTAATATAATCCCCTTTGTCTTGCATACATTAATTTCTTTCATATATATACATAATACATAATAAGAGATCATTCACGTGTCTTGCTCTCTTTTTTTCTTTCCTCACCTCTTTTTTTTCTTTTTCCTTTTCCCATCCGATTTCGCTTTTTCTTCTGAGGTTTCTGTTTGTTTCTGGGAAAAGATTCTCGGCGGTTACGTTTTCTTGACGGTGGGTGTTGTATATATATACGAGACGGCTCTCGTTAACCCAAACCTCTCATTCTGATATCAAGAATTTACACAAGAGAGTGGGGAGAAAGAGATAGACAGACAGAATGGAAGGAGGAAAGCAATCGGGTTCTTCATTTGCTTCTGATCTTTTCGGGGCAAAGGATTCTTCTACAGCTGCTTCGTCTTCTGGAATTTTTGGTTCCATTTTTCCTCCTCCGCCCAAGGTAATAAAGACCGTCCTTTTTTGTTGTTCTATCATTCTGCTATGAGTTTTTGATCGGGTTTTGCTTCATTTTATAATATGCCCTCTACATTCTCATAGTTTTAATGGGATCGTGTTGATGGCTGACGGTTTTGTCATAGTATAATATATGTACAGTCCCATGATTGCATGGAGTTGGCTGTTTGATGCCTTTTTCGACTGCGAGGGGGCTTGATTTTGTTCTGTTGCATGTAATGTTTGTGATGGATTTCTTTCTTTGTTTTGAGTTTGAAATCTTTTGGAGTGTTAAGAAAAGTTATTTAATACCATTAAAGCTCGCCTTTTTCGGGGATAAACCTCAAAAGATTGTTTTTCTTTGGTCGGCCTGAGGGGGAAAAATAAAAGCTAAAATTTTGAATTTGCCTATAGTTGCAATGAATATTTCAGACACCATTGTTTCTTATGCAGGTGAAGTAATTCTGAAAAAAATTCATGAATTGGTTCGATTTAAATCTAGTACTTGGCATTTCAATTCTTCTTGCTAAGCTTTTTGGGTTGTGCTATTGTTTGTTGTCTCCACTTTAGGTCATGGGACAAGAGTCGGTGCGTTCGTCCGAAGCTGATAAGAAGAATGACTCTGGAAATCCAGCATGGAGTGCGAAGCCTGGAGTTTCAGGTAGTTTGCATTCAGTTTGCTGATGGGATTTGCTCATCAAACACTCTATGTGGTGCTTCAGTTTTTATGCTTCCGCCTCTGTTTTAATAGCATTTACAGTAATGTTTTCTTTAAAGCAATCATCATGTGCTGTCAGAGAACTCAGAAAATCTCCATTGTTATTGTATCCCTTTTGGATTCTTTGATGAGATTCACCTAATGACTTCTGCCAGCAAACTCAAAAATCGTAGATGAAATACAGAGATTTGGGCAAAAATGGATCTTTTATTTTTCTTGTATAATAATAAGTCGGTCATTATTTTGAGTCTCTGTAGATTAACCTTTGGCTCTTTTCCAGATAACAAGGCTGTAGGTGGTGAAGGCCAAAGCCAGGACACGACAAGCAAGGCCATTAGTTCATATTTTCAGGAGGAAAAGGTCCAGCCATTTCATTACAGCTCGTCGATATACTATGGTGGTCAAGATGTCTATTCTCGGCCCCAGAGTGCCCAGAACACCACTGTGAGTAACCTTAAACGACTATGTGAATTATTGCTGAAACTACTTTATCTTGCAGCAGTGTTGTTACAAGTCATGACCTTCATAGAGATCAGTATCCATTTTCTATTTACATTTATATGATTTGGTTGGTATCTCCGCCTATTTGTTTTCCACTTGAAAATAACGTCACAGTGATGGGCCTTAAGAAGCTTGTTTGACATAACAGTGTCTTGGCGAGTATCTCCATTGTTGAAATACTAACTGCAGTTGTTGGCATTGATGAGTTCTGGAAAAGAAAGTTTTGATTTAGAAAATAAAATCCTTCCGTCTATATGTCTGTTTCCTTTATTGTCAGGTCAGAAGGTTTTAATGGGAATATCAATGATACTATTCAGAGTTAAATAATGCATTTTTCTCGTGTGTTCGATGATTAGTTCAATAAAGATGGCGGCGAAGATGACTCAGGCAGTGCTTCAAGAGGGAATTGGTGGCAGGGTATGTTTGCTTCTATTCCCTGAAATGACTATGGTTAAGGATTTGTTGTATTGACTACTACTTTTTGTTTTGGCAGGATCACTTTACTATTAAGAGCTCACTATGGCATGTGAATTTACATATACCTATTAGGTACTCATTATGAATTTTATTCTGGGAATGTTGACGTTTCATCTTTATGTTGTGATGCTAATACATGATCTTGTCGAAGACACTTTGGAATTTGTCAATTCATTTCCTGGATATCATCAATGGACTCACCACCAACAACCTATTTTGATGCTCATACTCTTGTCATTTGTTGATCATATTCAGATGTTGCCTTGTTTCGTATCATCCATTGCACTGTTGTTGACGCTATCAGCCCTTTTTAGATTTTAAATTTTTTTTTATCCCTATCATTTTATAATCATGTAATATTTTGTGCAGTGTCTAATTGATATTATTTAAGCATCTTACCAATTTTTTTCTTTTATTTGCAGGAAGATAAATATATCTAGCGCTGTAGCAGTCTATCCTACTCTTGTAATAGGAAAAATAGTGCATAGTGACAGTTTTATATAGCTAAATGACGGCCTACTTTCGTCTATCGTTGAACCATTATATGTAACTCTAGCTGGTAACCTTGCGTCTTTTGTCTCTATAATGTAAAGGATAATGAACGTGGTGCTTTTGGGGCTTCTGACTGTTCGATGTATATGATATTTGGTGTGTCTTAGATAATCTTTGCATCATGCAGATTCTGGTTTCTTTCTTCAAGACTACAAGGTTTTATTTATCTATGAGTATCTTAATCCAGACACCAATTATTTGTGTTCTTTCATCTATGAAAGTCCATCACACAATGTTTGAACAGAAAATAACATGCATGGAAAAGTCTATTGGTTTTTATCGAATCTTCTTCCCCGACCAGACAAGTCTTTCCACGTTTCCCATTTTTGAGACCACAGTAAATTCAGTATATCTACAATTATGGAAAGGTTCCTAGTAGATCGCGCAGACATAGACCCGAGGAAGGACCACTGCTGTTCTTTCAGGGTTTTTGTTTGATAAGGTTGCAGCCTAACGATAAGGCTTTTTTATCAGAATGAATTCGGTTGGAATGTTATTGTCAGTGAAGCTGCTTCTAGGATTGTATACTTTTTTGTTCCTTTATGTTCTGTTTGAGTCTTTTATTGCCTCAACCAGATAATTCGGATAAGGCAAAAGGATTCTCTGTTCCTTGTCTGCTGGTAAGGATGCCCACACTGCTGATCTTTACTCAATGGCATATTCATTACAGAAACATATTTTTTCTAAATCTTTTCATCACATGAATATCTTGAATTGCTGTACATCTTTTCTGAATATTTGCAGCAGTATGATCACAATATTTTCGTAAAGAACGTGGCCATTTATTTGGTTGTTTAGAATATGATACGACATAAAAGCTGTAGCTGATCAAGAATCACATGACATGAACCAAAATGGTAACTTGTTTTCCATCTACAAAACAAGGCTCTGCCTTTTATTTTAGCTGATATGCTTCCACTACAAACACCAGCAACTATTGCCTTCTTATTCAAGTGTAATAGTCCATTTTGCTCCAAATTTCTGACTCCTCCCGCTAAGGGAGGGTGTAAGCTGCAAAGCCAAACACAGGAATCAGAACCCAAAACAAATTCTAGTTCGTTTCCTACTTGC
This sequence comes from Sesamum indicum, assembly GCF_026168435.1. Classification (NCBI taxonomy): domain Eukaryota; kingdom Viridiplantae; phylum Streptophyta; class Magnoliopsida; order Lamiales; family Pedaliaceae; genus Sesamum; species Sesamum indicum. Next base: position 16,141,384 of record NC_142667.1, read on the forward strand.
ATAATAATGATCAGCAAAATTACTTACGTCCACACTTATATCCCACAGGACGATGAGCAAAACCACAGCGTTTGGGGATTGAGATAGCAACTTGTGGCTTGACGCCAGCTGCCTTAGCAGCATTAGATAGCAGAACAGCGCAGAGGCACCGGGGATTCTGCCCGATTCTCTTTACTTGAAGGCAGCAACTCTTTGAAACGGGTGCCTTTCCATCCCTTGCTGCCGCTGCACATGGCGCCAGCTGCACGGCCTCTTGGTCTGGACTCAGTGTCCCACATACCCCCTTGCCTTTCACACTTCCGACACCTGCTATGACAAGAAAGCACACAAGGAAGAGAACCTTCAACCAACCAGCCATTCTTTTAGAATCAATGCAGATGTTGTCTATGCGACTGCACGACTTCAGATGTTCTAAATTTGGTGAATTTATACTGTGATGAGGAGTGTGAACACTCATCTGCTTTAGTTGAATGGAAGAAGCACTAAAGGGACATGCACTAATGCTGTGCAGCATTGTTTTTCCTATAGACAATCATGATCTTGTGTTGTTTTAATTTTCATTTCTGTTGTCGGCGGGCTTATGTACATCTGTATATAGCTATGGCTATAACATTTTTTGCTCATCCTTTTAGATGTTAACAAGTGACATATGGATAGACAAGTTAGTGAGTTTACCAACCCACATACAAGAACGGCCTCCTCAATATTTTTCTCTTTGCTGCTTCTGGAAAGATCAGTCATCAATGATCCAACCACCCAACTAGTGTAGAGTATCCCGACACTTGTCTGGGGGATTAGCTCGAGGAAATTGAATATCTAAAAAGAAGGTTGATGTAACTCGTTTGTGGGTTCGGGATATTGTACTCATGTAAGCATGAAATTGTATATGATGTCACTCAAGATTAATCTGGGGGTTGAAGACGCCAAATTGACTGTAAGGACCTAATGGAGAAGACCAAAAAAAAAAAGTAAAAAGGAACAAAACCCGAAACGCCGTTGCCGGGGATCGAACCCGGGTCACCCGCGTGACAGGCGGGAATACTCACCACTATACTACAACGACCTGATGACTACTTGCACATATATACATATATATGTATCAGAAAATAAGTAGAAATGGTATATCAGTAAAAAATAATTTCCTTTGAATGACATATCATTTCTAGTGTTTTATTGATTTCTTCTGTATACAAGTCATTCTGGGTGTTTGAATAATATATTTCTATTTTACCATTTGACGTGTTATCTTGGGCATTTGGTCTAGTGGTATGATTCTCGCTTAGGGTGCGAGAGGTCCCGAGTTCAATTCTCGGAATGCCCCATTCTTTCTATGAGTGATTCATTTCATTCTGCACTTTTGCTTCCGATTCCCTCTTATCTATCTTTTGGCACGAAAATGTCTTGCATATATATTCGCAAATCTCAAATTCCAAGTGTAATAGTCTTAAAAAATTTTACTATTCTCCTATTTAAAGCATAATGTATTCACCAGTTTTCTTCATAATTTGTTTGTGCGATCTCAAATATGAAAGTGCATGGCTACTACAAAGTCCTTACCTCATGACAATCTTAATACAATAAAAAATTAGATACATCACAGCCCTCAATACTTTCAAATACTCTTTCTGCATGTACATGACAACGAAAATCTACAAAGTACCTCTAATGCATTTTGTTCATTCATCCTCAACAGATTTGTGAGGTTGTGGACTGGTTGCCTCTTTTGAACATCTGGAAGATTCAGATGCTGATATCTCTCCGCCTGTACTTGAATTTGAATCTGATCTCCTCATATTGCTGCTCAATTCCTTTCCTTTTCCATCAATACTCAGATAATCTGTCAATACCCTTTTCACGCCGAGCCCACGAAGGGAAAGTTTGCTGCTTTCAATATATGGTGATTTATCTCCCTTTGCAGGACTAATCGACTGTAAAGGTGAAAAGGTAGGAGTTGTAAAAGCTGTCTTATATGCAGTGCTGGAGACTGGGAGTGCAATCCCAATGCTTTTATGAGTAATCACACCAACCTTGGAGATTGACACGAACTGATCTGAATGTTTGGACAAGTCATCCACATAAAGTAGGTCGTCTATACGTGCTACAATATTGAACGCCAGGCTCTCTAGAACTCTTGAGTAACTCTCCAATATTGCTTTGCCAACATCCTAGTGAAGAACATGTACATTAGTACAAATGTGAAGAAGAATGGACAAGAGATTGAAATCCATGAATAGATATGAGAGAAGAAGTGATATTATTAGTATTACAAACCTTGTTGCATTGGATTTTGCTCATGTCTAAGGTGGTCTGAGGTAGACCTGGGAACCGTTGCTTCAAGCAAAGCAGAAGACTCTCAGCTCTGTCTGCTAGCAGTTCCCTTTTATCTGCATCACTAACCAAATCCTTTACCATTTCCCATGATGACTTTGAATTGGACCTGTGTGTGCTATGTAAAGGTTTTGAATTCGTTTTTCGGCGCCACATATAAATGGCTGCTTCCACTCTATTGGCAATTTCTAATGCATGATGCTCAGAAGACAAATCAAGGCAGTCAAGCAAACATTCGGGCGAAAATTGATCTGAATTGATGTACCGATGGATAAGATCTCCCAAACTTGCTTTTCCATTCTGCAAACGATAACGACGACAACAATCAAGGCCTACCTTGTTACTTAATCACATTGAAGAGATGCTTATATATCTTGGTACTTAATACCTTTGGAAGAGCTTCTAAGTATGAGTCAGGTACATCCATTTCGGCTAAAGCGGTATTGTTAATTGCCACTGCAGCTTTGAGGATTTGGTTCGTGCAATCACGCTTGTGTTGCAACATCTTTCTTGCATCTTCGCTGATGCCACCAGTTGGGACACGAGGAACTGGAAGCCACCATTTGTCTTCTTGACGGGAGAGTGGTCTTGGATAGGCGGATGATTCATCGGCTTCCAGGGATAATATCCCTTTATCGACATACCAGAACTCCGAGCCCTTAAAGCTTTCCAATATTTCCTACATAAGAGGCTGAGAATGAGAATCATTACAGGAATATATAGCAGTCGGCGAAGAAGAAATCAGTATCTTACGAGGATCATGTTGTCTAATTTGCGTAGTGCAGGGAGGTTCATGTAAAGATCTGACCGTGGTCTGGAAGTCATGACCTGAAACGGGGCATAAAGGATAAGTTGGGACAAGTCAATGAAAGATGACACTGATGCTATGTTTGGCAGCACTGAATTGGATTGTACTTCCACAGTGAAATGATACTCACCTCGAGTTTGCTTCCATCAGGGAATGTCTGCCAAGAGGGCATCAATTCCACAATGTGATCACTAACACAGAGAAGCCAATCCATTTCTCTACGCCACATTAATTTCTTCTCGGGCTTTAGAGGCTCTAATCTCCAAACTTGTCCAAAAAGAGTAGCTAATGCAATAAAAGCAAAGTTCAAGAATCAACCACTGTAACATCCGTTCATAGCGCAAGTAAAACCAACTAAAAAATATACATCGTTCAAGGACAGTGAACTAAGTCAATAACTTACCACAAAGGTTGGTAATAGCATTTGATATAGCCAGAGCACTGCAAACCCCATTGCCACAACCAGACATGTCTTCCCCAAGCAGCAACTTAGAAAATCTTTCTTTCATCATCTCAGTTTCTATATTCACGGAAACAAGATATGTTACTTCAGTAGTTTTAACAGAGATGGAATCGTAGATAAAAACACACAGACAAATTAATGATAATGAATTGCCAAAACAAAGAGGGCATATATGAAGGAAGTAGCACCTGATAGAGATGATTCTTGTTTCTCTAATTTTCTCTTGTCCAGATGGGGTTTTTCCACTTCTTCAGAAACGGTAGAACTTCGGCGAGAAGGCGGTTTGTCCTTCTGCATTGGCCAACCCATTGAAGGGGATGAAGATGAGTCCTCAGAACTACTATTTTCATAATTCAAAGTGACCTCAGAAGCCAAGAAATCAGAGCTTGAATTGCTTTCCCCACTTCCTTCTTCATTCGAATACGTTAAGTTTTCAACTTTGCGCTTATTCTCACTAACCACTCCTGTTTTATCATTCTCATTCACCAATGCCTCCATCGCAGCCTCGAGATAATTTGGTGAAGCACAATACACAGAGTTGTTAACTACCATTCCATCAAATTGAAACCTTTTGCTCCCAATCCTATCCGCCACTCTAGCTTTATTCTTCAAGAACTTGACTGATTTCAACACCCACAATGAGAATGAAGAAGAAGGATTTGAATTTCTTGGTAATCCGGGCTGTTTCAAAGGAAAGAAAGGCTTGAGCTTTGTTTGGTTCTTTGCACTGAGCACATTCTCCTCTTGGTACGACTTAGCTCTATCCATAAGGTTCCAACTTCAACTTCAACCTCAACCATGTTTGGTTCTGTGTGGGGGGATAAAAGTTAGAAAATAAGAGGCAAAGAAAACGGGAGTGGAAAATGGCAATAATTATTCAAAGATAGTTGCTCAAGCACTGAAGTGTAAGAATGATGCTCGAATGTGTGTAACACTGAGAGAGAGAGAGAGAGTGATTATGAGAGAGGGTTTTTATGCACAATGATGTGCGGAGCATTAAAGGAGACCAAGAAAGGGGTTTGCGGCTCCTCAATGCTGGCCTTTTCGCTTAAAATTACGCTCTTACACAGTTTCACTCCGTTGCTTTGTTAGGCTCTGCTTCAACAGGAGCAGCTCTCACATAATCATTACGTCGGATGATTAAACAAGGCAAGAAGGAAGGTAATTGCTATAGCGTAAAAGTGTAAAAGTTGCATTTGTCTATCTGTGATTTTTCACAAATGGTTGTTCTTTAGTTCTGGACTCGTGGTAACATAATATTCAGGCAAAACTCCCTACAAAATTCCAAGAATAGCATCTAGTACATAGAATTTTTCAGTGTTTTAGTAGAAAAGAAAGTTTGGATACACATGCGGCTGCAGCATGGGGTCAAGACATTTTTATTCGATACTAAGTGACAAAAATCATGTTCACTGGCTCTTCTAGTGCCCAATATTATGACCTGCAGGATAAGTTATGATGACGCTTTGTCCATACCCTTTTTTCCTTCGGCAACAAAATTGACATCCCTCAAAGCTCAAGAGTACAATGCTCTGATCCCTCCCAATTGGAATGTCCAATATCCGAACTAAAACTGAACTTACCAGTGCAATTGAATTTAAATTCAAGAATCATATATATACATCTGAAGCACTTATAAAGGTCATGAATATGTCCCACAATATAAAAACTACTATTCCATGTCAGAAATATTTTATTGTAAACTAATATAGCCATGGTCTAAAACAATGATATTAATTATGAAGGCAAATGCTCAAAAGTGAATTCTGCAAGTAATGTCAAATTGGACCACAAGGTTTTAGTGCTGCTGCGGTTGAGATTTCATAATAGTTGAGATTTCACAGTAATGTGAAATTGGACCACAAAGTGTTAGTATGGCTGCTGCAGTTGAGATTTCATAATAATTATGGTAGCAGTATCTTTCTAGCATCCCCAATTGTATTTTGAGACTTTACTTGTAAGGTACCAATTAAGCATGGTGCTGGTGGTAGTTCTAACAGTAGAAATATACTAAGACCAACCGCCTCCCAACCACTTCGCTATTCTTAGCTTCACTGTCTTAATTCACTACTTCAAAACTAGTAGGTTTTCTTCTGTACTAGTGGGTTTTGGAAAAGTCCCTGAGGACTGTTAACACTTTATTTTCGTAGCCGTTAACGTTTTAAAATGAGGTAGCTTGTTTAAATTTGAATGGCATTGGGGGACCTTGCAGAACGAACCCGAAAGAAGAAGGCTTTTATAAGGAATCCGATGTCGGGTTTTCCCATGCAGTGAAACCTAAAAGTAAAAGTAAATGGAAAGGAGTGAAGAATAATTTACACAAACGCCCAATTGTAACATACTGCTAAGCACCATAATGGGCCATTTAACCCATCCAGCATGGGCCGAGCTCATCAGAATGAACGTGCGTTGAGGAATTTGGTGGGCCATCGAAAGGCAAACCTGGGCCAGAGCAAACAGTGATATGAATACATCTTTATCATAAGGGTCACACTCGGATGGAGCAGCCCATTTAGCTGGAAAGTGAAAAAGGCAGAGTTACTAATGCATAGAAAAAGATCTGAGGGACAAGTTCCCTTTGCTTCTCAAAAACTGCAACCCAGCACACAAGAAAGTCGCCGTAATGAATTCTGAATATTGTATATGGTACAGGATAACAATTAAACGTCCTAACATTCACTCACAAATGGCCAAGTATGAAAATATTGCAACTTAGTGAGAGACAACATCATGAGTTGAGACAACGTTTCTGGATCAGCTCTTCTTGTAAAAGTTGGGATCCTTTACTATGGTAACAGGGCAGGCTGCATGCGCCATCACATAGCTAGTGACGCTCCCCAAAATTATCCTATATCAGCATCATCCAAACATTACGAGAAGAAAACATTTATAACAAGAACTGAAGCAATTAAATTTCTTGATTTTTGCAAAACTGATAAAAATCCATTGCTCAAGTTTGAAAGAGCTGACCTCCAAATAAGAAAATGAAAAAAAGGGAAAGTACCTCTGTATGGTAGTAAGGCCTCTGCTGCCCATAACCAAAGAATCCAACTTCAGATCTTCAACAGCTTCACATAGCTTCTCTCTCGCGTCTCCCCAGTACAATTTTGTCACCACTTTTATCTGATCAATAAAATTTCACTTTATTGAAATTCGATTGAAACACTGGATATAGAAAACTCTATACATGTATATAAAGAGAAAAGGAAGGAGTGAAGGTTTTCAGGAAACCTCTTTCTGCCTGGCAGCAGTATCGAGGGTGTCGAGAACTTCAATGTCTATCGGAACACCGTACTTGTTCATGACTTGTGGCTCGCGAAACTCCGCCAATGGAATCAGAGCTGCGAATAAGCAAAATATGAGATTCCAAATCGAGTACCTCTCTATACAAAACATATACAACCGAGTCAACAACCATTTTACACAAATATAAATCGACGATAGGCTCAAACAAAAAGTAGCTTACGAGAACCGGATTCCGACCACAGTTGGTGAAGAGACTCGCTGAGGGAATGGTGTTTGACGTGTAGAATATAGAAAATGTCGCCTTTATCTGCCAGATTATCAATGGACCACTGCAACGCCGCCTTGCTGCTCTTGGAGAAATCCATGGCCACCCCGATCCTCCTGTCTTTCGCCATTTCTCTTCTCTTCTCCTTTCTTCTGCCTTGTTCGAATGTTTTGCGGGAAAATATCAAGAGTTATTGCGTGAACAAACTGAAAGCCAAAAAGGACCTGATTCGTGTCGCCAAAATGCCTACTCTACATGTGAGTGTGAATGTGATGCTTTCTGCTTTATTCTTCATTTGGGCTGCATTTCGGGCCGACATTCCAAACTCATTTGGGCTGAAATTACAGATTGATCTCCCAACCCCAATTCCTCCTATTTCATGTCCTAAGGCCCAAAGCATTCATGAGACTGTAAAGCCCAAGACGTAAAATATTATATTAGGAACATATAAATTATTATATTTCCTTAATGATTGAAATCTGTAAAATCAGGAAGATCCATTCCCTGTATGCTTTCTCTGCTGGGTCCTGAGATTATAGTAAAATTAACTAATATCCAACGCATAAAATTTATGGATCTGTCCGAAGCTTTAACCCCTCCCTGCAAAATCACTAGTTAAAAGCACTGCCGAGCAAATATTACCCCCACAACACCACTGAGATGTGTGTGCATAATTAAATTTAAATTTGTAATAAAATTTACATATATATTTATATTAATTGGATAATTAAAACTAAAAGAGTAAGAGAAAAATAAAAACTTATAATATAATTGAAATAAACAGATGAAGACACCATATATTCAAAGTGAAAAATATTTCTAGCAGATTGAAGAAAACTAGTCATCTAATATCATCATTCCATGACCGATTGAAGAAAAGTCGAATTCACCATTAATTAGTAATAACAAAGAACCGACATACATACTTGAAGATTTATTTATATTCTGTCCTTCCTATCCTTGTATAGTTTATTAAAATTCGAAATAAATAACAAAGTATCAATTTACGTTGAAATATTTGAATAATAGACACAAAAACGAGATCTAGATCTAACAGCGGGGGAGGATTTCCATGTGCATTTCTTGCTTTATACCATTACTGTGTATGACACCTAGCTACCATATCCTTAATTCCAATCCTATTTTAATGTTAACGTGCGATGGACTATATGCTACGCACCCAGACACAGACCCAGCATGCCATGGCAGGTAAACCACCACTTTCTCTACCATGCACTACTTATTAATTAATATTTCAAACATGAATACGTGAATTAGTTCAACTCACCATCATCACTACGATATTCTGATTAATTAATTATATCAACTTATACCACTGTCTCAACCGTTAATTTCTTAATGCGGAATGAGTGCTCGGGATCTCATTTTTCAGACCATTAATTAAGAGTCCATTATTAATCAAGCGGATGAGGATTATGATGGTAAAAGGAATATCTATTTGTTATGAGAATCTTAATACGTGATGGTGGGTGTTTAAACAGTTTGTTAGGTCTTTCGATAAAAAAAAAAAGTCAGCTATTAGTTTTCATGTCAATTAGTGGGAAAGGTACGTTTTTTTATATATATGTTGTATAATCAATTAGCACATAAATATGTCAAGAATTTAATTTGTGATCGCTCGACAACTTTTAAGTTTTAGAACGCTAAAAAATTAAATCATTAAGAATGTTTAGTCATTCCCTCTTGATTAAGCACGACATCTTGTCTATGGATTTAATCATCAAAAATCAAATACTATCTCCGCCTTAGAGTCTCTCCTTTTGCTTCAAGTCATATGTCCATTCGAGCTTCGATCCTTAGTTCCGCAATCACAAAGCACACCTTCCAATTTTTAAGTCATTAAAAGCCGATCTAAGATAAAGTTCAGAGTTGGATATGTCACATTAAAATAGTGTGTTTCGCTGATCTTTATATCCATTACAGATTAAACGATTAGATTAAGTAATTGCCATCAGATTGGGTTAAATCAAGCGATCCGACCCAAAGACCCTAACTCAATCAACTTGCAAACCTCAAAATGCTTGTTTTTTTTTTTTTTTTAGTGTGATGGAATAAAAATCTGAATTAAATAAAATTATATATATAATCCAAAATCTTGATGGAAACATTAATGCATGAAGTTTGATTTAATAAAATGGGGGAGGCATGTGAAGAATGGTCCCTACAAAATGATCCTTTTAGGTAGAGAAGAATTTGTGACATGATAAATCCCACCATTTTTCATAATTAAATCCGTCCGCATGCAAAGCTTCGTCCAGAGGTATCTAATTGGTGGGACACTACGTACTACTACATTCATGAAAAAGAAAAGCCCTTTAACTATAATTGTTGGAATAAATCCTGATTAAAATTTTGATTATCAACATCTTACCTATTTCTTGATTTTTCCCTCCCACATTGCTTTCCTACCAAACATCTTTTTCCTTTAATTTTGGTGACCCCATTTCAATTCACTAATCTGGTCATTGCACTACTGTTGCTCATCAACATTTCCCTTCAACCGCAAACCAAATCTCGAGGCCTGAAATTAAAGTAACACAATTAGTGTGTTTCCCATCATCAATCATCCCAAAATGGGGGGTATATGTGCAAACAAACTTCTCTATCCAACTAACTTGGATATTTATTGGGTAATACTACCAAATTATGGACCCTCAAACTTTTATCTCTTCCGCCCTATCAATTGGAATTTTAATCCATCTTTTATTTTATCCTTACCTAATCACAATTCTGATGCATATAATATAAACATTCCAACTTTTAGATGAAGGTAGGGTAACCAATTATTTATGATCCTTATGATTCATCTTTAAGAAAATATTTATTTTAAGTGACTTTGAGTAATTAGTTAACTTGTTTTTTTTACCTTGTATGGCTCGGGTGTGCATAATTCGGTTAATTGATCGAAACCGAATCGAATCGAAATTTTAGTTTTTTTGTCAATTTTTCTCTCCAGATTTGCTGACCGAACCAAAAATTATTATTTTTAAATTTATACAATATTATATATATATATATATAAAATATGGTAATTTAATTATATTATTTTATAACAATCTTAATCAATAATTTAGTTTATATTTTTTTTTCTCCAAAAAGTTAGCTTTTTCTATTAAAAAGTAAAAAAAATAAAAAATTGTGTTCGATTTTTTATTTTGAGAAATGGTGAACCGGTTCAATTAACCGAACTGAACACCTCTATCTATAGCAGAGATAGCTTCATATTAATATTCATGATGGAAATAATTTATTCTCAAAATATTTATTCCTCACGTACATTTAAAACGTGACTAAAATTTTAATTCATACATGGAATTAGCCTATAAGATTACAGTAAACGTCAACATCTGGACTTGAAACGAATTATCTCAGTATTCAACTTATTAAATATTCATCGTATATAAATATATATATTTATTTCTGTCATTCATTATATCGAGTACTTATATCACTTAAAATTCCGTTTATTTTGTGATATAAGTTATTTGAATGGCAAGATAAAATAAAGTCTTGCATTAATTAATATACTATATTGACTCAGACTTTTTAGATTGAATAATTGATAATAGCATATAAATACTACAATTTGTGAATTCCCAATCACATTCTTACATACACAGCGTGAGAATACGTAGACGGATGAGTGTCCTTCCAACATCCAACAGATGGTGTACCAGGTTTGAACTCTTCATCAACTTGTTGCGTCCGGACCATGAAGCAAAAATCCACAATTCTTGCGATTCCAGTAAACTGTGACAGCACCAATCTAAAAACAATATATATTGTAGGCAAGTCGATCAAGTGTTATCTGCAAGTGGGGTCTTCCACTTGCGTCGAAGAATCCGTGGCCGTTGAATCGTTATCAAATTAAGCAAAAAAAGAGTTTGTGTAATAAATTAACTGAAAATGACGTTTAGGCAGAAAGAATAATAATACATCATCACATACTCTCGCACTCTTTCGGCGCCAAAATTTAATCTCTTGCGGGATTAAGAAGCAATCACCTCGTCACTTGTGTTAGTGGTGAGGTTGAGAGCTTAAAGTTATTAAGCGCATGTGGATTTGAATCGTACGAATATAGATATTTAATATATTTTTAACAGTAGTATGTTGTTTATTTGTTTATTCTGAACTTGTTAGTTGATTTAAAAATATTGACGTATTGTGCATTAGATGTTATATTAATAACAAATTGATTACTTTAGAACTGTCGATGTATTTATTTATTTTTTTTAAAAAAAATTGACTTACACTATTGAAAGTTTTTTTCTTTTACCTTTTTTTCAGGAAAAGAAAAAAAGAATCATTGGGCTTTTTTCTCTTTTGAATGGCCACATAGGAAAAAATGTCCGCCCAGACGATCACTTTTGGTTAAATTTTGAATAGTCGGAAACAAGTCGCGTAGATAAGCTAAGCAATCGTTTACTTGGTCCATCACCATCTTATCTCACAATCTTTTTGGTAAAGAGATATTGTTATTAATTTATCCACTAAGTTAGAATTTACAAGAATCCTCCAATCATTTTACGGTAATTATTTATAGGCTATTAATATATGAAGAGTTCATTCACAATATTTTAAACTAATTATAGTTGTGCCTGCCTTTTCCAGTCTGATAGGGGACATACGATGAATAAACTTTAAACCACATATTTCTCTTTCATAAATGAGAAAAAATTCAAATGCTCCAAACGTCACGCTTTTTTAACAGCGGGTTGGGTGTGTCTGACTCAATGATCTGAACTATCAACCATTAGTATCAAAAAAGGTATTCGATGGTTATTTAAATAATATGTTACTTGTATGAATTCTGACACATAAGTCTCTATAAATACGAGTTGAGTAATTTCATAATGTATGCCTTTTATTACTATCATTTTGCACTCTGCGATATAAAGGTCAATACTAATTTAAGTATCGAAAGATTTTAATTGTGAGCTACCGTAACAAGCTTAACAATCTGTGTTTCAGACCAAACCTTACTCTTTGAAATCAAGATAATCATACCCCAAAAAGTCGTCAAGTCATCACTAGATCGTCAAGAACCTCGACCTGGATTGTATCGCCCTCTTTCTTGTTACACTAGCAGTTTATGCACGCTCGATGCATGTGTGCATATACAATATAGTTATAGTACAAAAAATTACATCATTTATTCAGTGAATTGATGATGCAAAATTAACGATTCTAATTAAGTAAAATAGAAATTAAATTTATCTACAATTGTATAAAGAAAAATAAAAACAATTATGTGAAAATATAAAGTTGAAAGATGAATAGAGTAGACTAGTTGTAGATGGCATTTTAATTTGAGTGACCAAAATTTTCTGTTTAAATATTTTTCTAAAAAAGGAAATAATATTTATGTCAATATACATTTATTACACAACCAAAATGAATTAATATAGTTATCTCCATCTTTAATTAATAGTATAGATATATGGGGAGGACTGCAGAGGTAGCCGCAAATAATTATGGGTTACAGCCATCATTGTTTCGTGGAATGTACAATTATTTAAGTACAAGGTTGTCATGTGTCCTCCTCCTTTAATAATTAATGGTAATGGCTACAGCCTCATACGTCCTCCACCGCTAGTGCTTCTATATGAAGGGATGATGAAGTTCACACTACTATCTACATGCCAATTATTTCATTTTGTTGTAAAAATAATTATTATTCGCTCTCCTTAAATTATACATTAAAATATATACTTCATCCCCTTATCACTAGTTTTTTTTATAATAAAATTAAAATATTGAAACTTTAATTGATTTTATGGAAATTGGCAGAGCCTGTATCTGGAGCAAATATTGGATGCGCATTGTATTCAATACAGTGTTCAATGAGTTGATGAAGACGGTGCAAGATGCAAATGAATTTTGCGACTGCTTTATTTTGAGTTAAAACTGTATGGTATTGGAACTTTAAAAATTGGATGCATATAAATTTATTCAATTCATTTGAGAGGGATAGGTCGTGTCCGTGGACGAGGCGGGAAGAACCCGCCGTCTGACGCCGGCAGTGAAAAGGACGGGCCGTAGGAAGATGTCCGTTAAAACAGACGGAAAAGCGGTTTGACCAAATGCAGGATAGGCCGTTGAGCTGCCGGACCTGCTGTTGGGCAGTGTCGCCACGTCATTGGGGAATAAAAGCATTCAGATCCTTTGTTCACTAGAGGAAGCCAAACGCTTATTTATTCATGTATCTCAACTAAAAAAAAAAGTGTGTAAATCCGAAAATCTCGTACAAGCTTTATTTATTTTAAAATAGTCTAGTCAGTTCCAATTTTTTGATCCTTATTATTATTGTTCTTTTTTTTTTTAATATCATAAAACAAATAAATTTATTTTTTTAAATATGATCGAACTTAGTTATTTTTATTTCAATCTATTATTAGTCGAGTTGAATTCGGATATATCTCATTTTCAATTTAATCTGTTATATTTACTAATTAATATTCAAATATCTTTTGTTATTATTCTCTAATTGCAATTAAATAATTTAATTTATTTTCAACTATATAACGAAATAAAAGTTCAAAAAATGAAGAAGGGGAATGTGGATACATTTGTGTTGTGAGGTGTGTGTATATATTTAAAGGTTATATGCAAACCTCTGAATAGAATGTGTATTATTTTTAGACAATTTCTAAATTCATTTTGTTAATTTAAGATTTTTATAACACAATTACAGTGCATCTTAAAATTCTGACATGTGTAGACTCATGTGACCACTAAATAATACTGGTGTCCATCATTCATATAAGATTATACAGTTGAGAGACATCTGTAAATAGTCATCTTCCATAAATCAAGTATAACTTTTGCTGCCGTAATATTTTTACGATCTTTATTATCATTTATCTTACAATCTATTGGATTAAACATCATGAGATTATAACCTGGATCTTTATAGTTCAACAGTGTTTGTGATGAAAAAATATCTGTTTTTCCTGTTTTCACAAAGCTAATTAAAAAAAAAAAAAAAAAGAGTGGGTCATTTGACTGAAGGAATTATTAGTAAAAAAAGGTTAATTAAGGTATAGACAAGGTGAGTGCAGTGGAGTGGACTATCCAAGAAAAAGATCGGACAAGAGAGTAAGGGTGAAAAGTATAAAGACAATAAGGTAAAAAACCCGACATGATTGGGATTCCATTTGACTGGAATATTTCCAACAAAGTCATTATTTTAGATCTGTGTTTACTCAATTAGACTACTATCTGTCTGTTAATGCCACCCTAATTATTACTACAATACCATCATTATTTGATCACCTCCCTTTTTAAACTCCACCTACATACCCACCGCTCAAATTCTTATCAATGGTCACATCATGTGCACAAATCTTTCATAATATCAAAATTTAAACAATCAATCTCTTTGTAATTTCACTTTTTTGGTCATAAATGGTAATTAAATTGATAGGGAGCAGTAATTAATTATTATATGGTAAAATCCTGTGCTTGAGGGAAAAGCATGCCGGTTACAAGGCACATGATCAAACAAAGATGGAGCAGGCAACTTTAAACTGTAGGATTGCCATTTTTGTGTGAAAAAAAATATCGCGTGGCAGGCGGATTCGTCCTTAACCCCGACGCATACGACATACACACCACCTGACCCAACCAGACCAGTGGTGTAGGTTAGCCCACTCATCCCCACTCCCCTTCGTCCAACCATTCATACCAAATTCAGGATTTTGTTACATTACTCGTCTTTTCGGTATTTTTACTTATTGGTTTGTATAAATTTTAAATATTCTCCCCTTTCATTTCAGTCCTAGGTAACGGTAATTATAGATATATAAGAAACATGTCGAGAGTAGCTAATTCTATCGTTATTACCCAACAAATTACAACATAAGAGCACTTCAAATCTTAGACTTTGCTAGAAATGGACACAGAGTCGTTAAACCGAACAAGCAAAAGACCAAATAATTGTTACGCCAGTTCCGTTTGTTGTGCCGCAATCAATGGCTTCAATGTGCGATTTTAAGCTGCTATTTCTTACAGCTACAAGAGGAGTATATTTGACTCAAACGTTGCACAATATATTTATGTGTTGGAGCATATACAGTGCCTTAAAACCCACAAGAGGAAAAAGAAAAAATAAATCGAGGAGGGCAAAATTGAGATTTCTAATTAGAAACTGAAA
Source organism: Sesamum indicum (assembly GCF_026168435.1). Taxonomy (NCBI): domain Eukaryota; kingdom Viridiplantae; phylum Streptophyta; class Magnoliopsida; order Lamiales; family Pedaliaceae; genus Sesamum; species Sesamum indicum. The sequence continues at coordinate 16,156,670 of NC_142667.1, forward strand.
TCGCAATAATGTGCTTGATATCATTTACACCGATTTATTTATGCAGAGTATATTTTGTTGAGAAAGAGGGGCGCACGTTATACGTTAAACCATTAATCAATCTTATAAACAAAAATAATAGAGCTCAAAGCTAACCTGATGAATATCCACCCACCAGAGGGGCAAACTTGCCAATCTGTAAAACCTCGGGGGCAAAATTGTAAAGAAGAGGGGAAAAAAATTAAAAACCCTAAACATCAGGTCCCTCCCAGTCCCACCCCAGCCTCTTCTAATTTTGCTTACATGCGAAGCATAATGGCCACGTGGAAGTGGATGGCGACAAATGTCCGGTCCTTCTGCCACCACCATTCAACGAATCAGAAAGGCGCCAACACGTTGTCACCACGCTACTTTACCCCTTCCTCCCCCCCCCCCCCCCCCCCCCGAAAAAACAAAAATACGTAAAACACGATTTAAGGTTACAGCGAGAGGGAGCGAGCCAAGAATTCCCCGAATTAAAGGAGATAATTACTTTATTCAAATACTAGAATTACTACTGAAAGCGTTACACAAAGCAGAGGAAGGGAAAGGCGCAACTGAATTTAGGCGGGCCCCGCACTTGGCCTCACATGCGAACCGAGTGAGCGGTGTCAGACACGGACCCCACCACCACCACCACCACCTTCTTACCTGGCTACAACTCTTTCCAACTGTTTTTCAAACTTTTCTGCCGCCGCGCGTGCCTGCAGTCTCCACCATTGCGCCTGTGCTACACCCTCCGCTAGGGTTCCCACCTCCCTCACACCCCACTATTGCAGTGTAGTGTACATTGTTTTGTTACTTGTAAAAAACCGCTTCCGGCCTCCAACCCTCTCTTCTCTCTCTTAACACTGCCTCTGCCACTCTCTCTATCTTGGAGATTTTCTTTTTTGCCTTTTTATCTCTCTATATATTTTGCTGGGCCCCTGGGATTTTTTCCACCCCTCTCTCTCCCCCCTCCCTCTCTCTCTCTGGTGGCTATAATTAAACCTTCAAGAAGCAGCAACACCCCATAACCCCCCTCCCTTCCCTTTCCAAATACCCGCCTCCTTCGATATTTGCATTCTCTGGATATTTCTCTCTTTTGCTACGTATATAAATATATACACACGGACGAGGTAGCCTGACTTGTGTATCTCTACTCGATTCTCATGGCGCAAGAGCTGGATGACGGAGAGTTCTGGTTGCCGTCCGAGTTTCTGACGGACGACGACCTGTTAACGGATTTCAAAACTGACCATTTCAAGATGAAGAGGGACGACGAGTTTTCTCATCTGTTTGGCAACTCGTTTGGTTTCGCTTCTGATCTGAGTTCACCCGTTGAGTCGGTCATGGGCTCCACAGAAACTGAGAGCGACGAAGATGACTTTGTCACTGGGTTGACCCGGAAGATAGCTCACACCACGTTGCACGACTCCAATTTGTCCTCTGACTACACAGCCAAGGTATTATAAACTTGGCCATTTTTTGTTTTTATTTAGCTGTTTCTTAATTAGTTTGGGTTTTAGGTGAGTTTTGTTTTTTGTTCAGGGATGGAAGCTCTCCGGGTCGCCACAATCAACTCTGTGCGGTTGCAAACCGGGGTCCAGCCGTGGTAGCCCGAACAGCGTTTCCCGGGTTTCTTCACCGCCGGATGGAAAAGATGCAGTCGGGTGGGATTTGCTGTATGCGGCAGCAGGGGAAGTTGCAAGGATGCGAATGATCGAGGAGACAACCCCGTTTCATTCAAACAAACTCTTCGCTCCGCCCCCAAAACCTAGCCCTGTTGCCGTACCCGTCAAAAAGCCAAACCCGGCCACTGGCTTTTACCCGAATCAAGCTCAAACACAAGCGCACCTTGCTTATTTGCAATTGCAAGCCACTCAAGTGAGTACTCTCTGTTTTACATCCTTCTTTCTCCCCATGTTTTGTGGGTATACCACTAAGTTTCTTTGTTACAGTTTCAGCGGATGAAGCAACAACAGATGGTGAAAAGTAACGTCTGGAGGCAGGGGAAATTAGATTATCAGTTTCAGAATGGTAGGACTGGCATAGTTGGCAGAACTCAAGGTTTATCTATGGCGGCTTGGCCTACTTTGCAACAGTCTCAACAACAGCAGCATCAGCAACCCGGTTCAGGGATGAGAGCTGTTTTCCTCGGAGATACCGGAGCAAAAAAGGAGCGAACTGGGACCGGAGTTTTTTTGCCTAGAAGATTCGGATCTAACCCAACTGAAACTCGCAAGAAACCAGGTCATTAGCTCAATCCAAGCCTTAATAGTACCCAAACCTTTCTGTTAGTAGTTGCATTAATTTGCTAATTAAATTGTTACTGTTATTAATTGAGTTGGCTGCTGGTCACATGGGTTCTGCTATTCTATCTTAGTATTTGTTCACTGTCTCGGTTGATTCCAGATCTGGTGTTCCTACCTTGTCTTTATTTTGGCTACCATTTGTTTTTTAAACCCACAGAAGTCGAGAGGGTTCCATTTTCTGTTTGTATGTGCTGATTCCTGTGAATTTTTTGGATGTGACTGAGCAGGATGTTCTACAGTGTTGTTACCAGACAGAGTGGTCCATGCCTTGAATTTGAATCTGGAGTCTGTGGATGACCAATCCCAACTCAGAGGCAATGGAAATTTCACACCTGAATATGGTATAAAAATCAATAGCAGTGCTGCCTAATTTTTTTTTTCGGTTGTTGTTTTTAATATTGTGGAGATCTTATATGAGAATGGTTCTTGTGTAAAAATCATGCAGACGCTAGTTTGAAGCAGAGAAGTAATGTGATGATGATGGGAGAACAGAGGAGAAGTTTTATGCCGCAGGCAGTGATGAATCAGGAACTCAGGCTTCCTCAGGAGTGGACTTATTAACTAGTGATGAAGAAGGGTTGTTTTTTGTTGAAGGGATGTGCTGGAATTTTTAAAGATTAGTAGCAGAAGCAGCAGCAAAGAAGTTGATTTTTATTAGAAAGGAAGATTTATTAGTAGTTTTTTTTTGTTTGTGACAGTGGATTAGTAGGCGCAGCATAGGACAGTGGCAGTAGTAATTAAGTAGATGATGATGATGATGATTAAAAAAGAATGTTAGCAGGAATGGTTTTTTATTACTATATTTCAGAAGGGAAAAATAAATTGTCAGTGGGCAAGATCTCAGCAAAGGAATAGGGTTTTCTTTGTTTGGCTCGAGGTACAAGAAAGTGGAAAGAGGACAGTTCCCCGTCGGAAAAATGGAAATAAAAGGAGAAGGGTTTTCTTTTATTATTTTCATTAATTTCTTTTCGAGAGTAGGTTGTTTTGAATCAGTGAGTTGGGGTGTCGTTTTGGTTGAAACCCCAGCCCTGTTTTTGATTTTTCACTTCTTGTAGTTATATATAATATATATATTGAATTGGAATGAATGACGGTTTGTTTGTAGTGAATATATATATTACTATTAATTAATAATAACGCCTAGATTGTAGCCATTTTTGCCTTTATTAAGTGGCTGTTTGCCACTCTTATTGATTAATTAATTATTATTATTCATAAAATGTTGTGGAATGGTGTTTGATGGTCAAAGCATGGGGAGAAGCAAAAGCAAAGCAGACTTGCACAGTTTGCTTTGCATCTTGCTGGCACATGCTACGGTACACTCTGCCTTTTGACTCTATTAGTCCAATCTCCCCCTCCTTCCTTTTTCTGTTTTGGTGTCTGCTCTGAATAAAGTTTTTCTAGGTTGTCTTTAGATCTACTAATTATTTATTTCCAACCACTAAACAGTGATGTGGTTTCCTTTCCTCCATGTGAACGCGCTTTCCCTCCTCTAATTTTTGTCTTCTAATGTGCCTCTATTTAACATGAAAAATATTGGTTTGATATCTTCCTGTGTCTTTAATCAAACTACTTAACTATTGGTTCTGTTCTTGTTCTTGTGATGATGAGTTGGATAAAAAATAAATTTTCAAACCGCAAACTGCGACATCATTAGGACCTAGTAGTATAGTTTACTTTTATCGGTTGAGTACAGCCCAAGACTCACTCATCGGAGCCTCCTCAGCTACCTTGTTACCACGTTCGTCTTAATTGATTGTGATGAGATTGTGTAATAAACGTTAAATAAATGAATGAAATATCAAGATGTTAAAGTCTACATATCAAAAGGCAGAAGATTAATTGCTTGGAGGGAAAGGCTTGGGAATAGAATAGCTGTCAATAGGTTGAAGTGGAGGTGGTGGTAGACGAATTATTATTGTGGAGGGTTGCTTGTCCCACACCCACACCCACACAAGAGAAGATTTCTCTTTCTCTCCCTCTCCCCCCGCTTTTGTGTGTATTTCCTCCGGGTACTTGACCCATATCGCACTGTTTCCTTTATATATTTTTGGGTGGGGAAATGAAATAGTGAGTTAGATTTGATGGGGATGGGGCTGGGGCAGCCCAGCCGGCGGAGATATTATATGATGAAGCCCACGCCATGTGCCTCTGCTTCACTCGACACCCCTCATGCTCCCCCCCTTTCCTCCAAGAATCAGATCACAACACCTTTTCATCAATGCCAGACGTATTTTGCTTTGTGTTCTCGCCACTGAAAAAGCGCATATTAATTGTAGCAATTATTATTATCTTGGCATTAAAGAAAGAATTGGGGGGCGGGTGCGTGTGAGAATTTGAGTGGTTAAGGAGGGTGTTAATTGATGCTGATGAAGGGGTAAGTGGGTTGTCTGCTCTGCTTCCCATGTTGTAAGATTTTTGTTACGTGATTTGTTCGGACTTAGCCCTCCACTTCCACCTTCTCTCTTTTTACTTTTTCTCCATCTATCCCAAAATTTTTAATCCAAATCAAATTTACATAACAAATATGATATATTTATAATGTAAAAATAGTAATTAATCACGTTATAAATATGTATAACTTATTTTGTTTAAAAAATCCGATTTAAGTAAGAATTTTATCATGCTCCCCATCAACTTTTTTCCTAGTACTTACTCTGTTCTCAACTCCTTATATTTACTTTTTTATTTTTTTGTGTGATATTTTAGACAAGAAGAAGATTTAACTCTATATGTTCCAAGCCGGCAAGATTTACGAGACATTGCACAACTATTATATTTTTAAGCTTTGATGTTTACTTAAGTTTCGGTTTGTAGTAGTTGACCCGAACTCGAAATGAATTTATATAGGCAAGGAAATTACATGGTTGTAATAATCGAATTATGAGGTAGTTTTGTTCGGATTTTGTGTACCTTGCGAATCGGCCGAAGAAACAAATACTTGTATTATGTGATGATGAGTATAACGTGACATGTGGCAACATAGGAGTAATTTGAGGATGTTGCGTTTAGCAGTTTGTGAAGTATGTCAACTCCCCCAAATTCAAGGGTCGCTCACCAACTATCAGCGCCACAACCCTTCTTCACGCTATTACGCCAAATGTATGTATTCATTATAGAATATACATGGAAATAATAATCATAATAGTCGAGCTGCTATGTTGATTAAGAAACGAAAAATTATGATAGTCGTACAAAATAATGGTAAAGTTAGGCAGGCGACAACGTGATCCCCGGCATACAACACGCAATAATAGATGAATTGATGCTTTCATGTGCCTAACAAGTCTCTTCATCAACAATTCCGACATAGTAACTCTTTCTGTCCATGTCAAGTAATTGTGGTGTGTTGTATTTCAATCATAAACTAGTCCCGTAATATAAGTGTATCACCATCAAAATTACTTTCATTTCTAAGTCAATCACATATTTGTAATTAGTTTAACAAAACATACAACTCATTTAACTTAAATTACTACCTATTTTTGATCTGCTTAGATTTTAATTTCATAAATGAAGCCTTATTGTGAGAAGAATTTCAACCTTTATGGTTTTATGTCAACAAATCATTTCACTAGAAACAATTACATCGAAAGGGACACACACAAAACATTAGCAAATATTATGGAGCCATTAGTATAATAGAAAATTTCTTCTTTGACCTGGTTAGTGCTCATGCATTCTAGTCTCCCCTTAAAATAGCTAGCTTTATTTTCAATTAAAAGAAAATTCTTATTCAAATTAAATTAATTATAGAATAAGTGATTATTTTTATCAAAATTGTAAGTATATTATACTTATCATATAATTGATTCAAATCGAATCAATTTGATTTGGTTAAAATTTTTGTCAGCTGAATGTAGATTTGAGACCTAAAGTCGAAAATTAAGTATCGATTGCATTGTAGGGTTGGGTTGAAATTGAATTTGTCCATCAACTGTAGTGGGTTTGTTATGGGCCAATTATTGGGCCTTGAACTCATACACTTCTCGACTGCTTGGGCTAATTCCTGGCCTGCAAATATTTTTATGATCTATATAAAAAAAAAAAACAAAAAGAAAAACAAGAATTTGGGGAATCAACGCAGGGAACAAGTAGTTGGTTGGAAAATTAAAATCAACGGCTTAGAGTCATCACTCAGCAATCAGAAAGTCTGCGATCATACCCAACGGCTATCACTTAATTTAGTCATCAATCCTTGGCCTAAATCTTGTATTGTTGGATGCTGCCTAGGGTTTTTCGCCATTCCACTTCAATCATTTAACAAAAATTAGACTCAAACAGCTGAATTTGTCGACAATATGGCTGTAGTTGAAGAGTCGGAGGAGGAATTTAAACCCCAGAAGAAAAAACCAGCTTCTGAAGATGACAATAGGCAACGCCCCTTTTTCCGGTTTTTTTGTTTGTTGTTTTTCTAACTTTATGGTTTATGAACTCATGTTTTGAATCATGTATAGGAGAAAGAAAATTACCCCTGGTAGTTTGATGAAAGCTCTCATACGGCCTGGAGCTGGTGAAAAAACACCTACTGATGGTGATCAGGTTTGTCATTGATCATGTTCAGTCCGTTCCTATTAAGCTAATAACATTCGGTTCGATACGCACATGCTGATCTGATAGTTGTATGTAGAAATGGAAGAAAAGTAATAGAATGCACAGTAACAGACTTTTTGATAATTTATGCAGGTTATATATCAATGTACTATCCGTACACTAGATGGGGTGGTTGTTGAGTCCACCAGAGCGGAATTTGGAGGTGAGTTAAACCTGCTATTTGTTAAGATAAAAAAGATGTTGGCAACATGTAGTAGTAATAGGAAGCTGGAATCATAAAACATCCCAAAGAAATAGGGAACAGTTAGCAGCTTGTATATCCTGCAGTGGGATTTAGTATGTCACCATGATCAATTTATGTTTTAGCTGAATTTATGCGCTTGTTGAAGTTTCATAAGTTGGACTTGAATGTCATATTGGCTGATATTTGTGCTGTTCTTCTCTAGTGTGAGTTTGATTGAATTAAAAAGTATTCTTTTTGCTTTCTAATTGAATGGATTATTAAGCAATTATAACTTCAAGTTGGAATTAGAAACCATGGGAAGAAGGGTGGATAACTGAGCTAGAGCCAAACTGAAGGTTTTATGCATTAAGATTAAAAAAATCTTGATGTGGTCACGTATTGCTCACATGCATGGTCTTTATGAAGTAATGACAGCTTAGTTAATGAAGTTTGAAGAAATGAAGGAAGTGGGGGGGGGGGGGGGGGGTTCTGTAGCCTACATCAAACTTTCTCATGCCAAACCACACGATTCCATCCATGAGTCAGCCTTGCCCATCCTCAGGTGGAGCAGCTATGCTTTTGCTGCTTTCTTAAATTGGCTTACAGTTTTCCCAAGTGAATTTATTCCAGTTTAATGATCCCAGTTCAATTGTTTGAGCATACTGCTGCTACAGTATATTTTTGTTGTATACTTGCATTAAGCTTTTATTACAACACATTAAAAAGTTATAAGTTGATTAGCTAGCTGTAGACCTGAATGTAGTTAGTGTCTGATAATTCATCCAGCAGCTATTCTTTTTGTTTCCTGCATCAACCTTTTCGGCAAACAATTCTTTCCTGTTGCTTTAGTGTTATTCTTCCATTCTTTAATCACAGTTTGTCTAACTAATTTGGGATGCATTTGCTCCTTATTTGTTATACGCTTGTCATAAGTCACATATCTTGAATTACAGGCAGTGGCATCCCAAAAAGGCAGGTTTTAGGGAAAAGCAAGATGATATTGGGATTGCTGGAAGGCATTCCAACAATGTTGAATGGTGAAGTTGCAATGGTAAGTTTGGAACTTGTTCTTGTCGATGAAAATTTTTCTAGCTGCCATATGTGGGAACTGTATGTGATATTGTACAATTTCCCTCATTTAATACTTAAAATGCTTTATCTCTATATGCAGTTGTTCATAACTAGAGTAGTCGTTTTTATTTATTTATTTATTTGTTATACATTGGGAGTATAGTGAAGTATAAGGCTAGCATGTGTTTTCTGCTAAGAAAGACCATCGCTGTACCTTTCTGAACCACTGACTACAAAGGAAGAAAGGGACATGAAAAACACAAAGGAACTAGGCTGATTAGGATAAGCATCCTTTTTTTTTTTTTTTTTCCCTGAGTCCACTTTCCAGTCTTGTCCGAGTGCCTAAGTTCTTTGTAATTCAATTTCTTTCACCCTTAACTTTTACCAATATCAACAAGTGGTTATTTTTTCAATGTTTTTGTGGAGTATGGCATCACCATTTACTTTGTTTTGTGGTTTGAGACATGAAATGAGTGGAAAAACGTACTGTAGTTTTTGCATTTCAGATGGAATATAGTGTCAAAGAGGGGACTCATGAAATTCCTTGAATTTGGCTGATGATGACTAGCCAAGTTACATTTAACTTTGTCTATTCTCTTGTTTCTTTCTGAGATGTAATCTCTGATTTCAGTTCAAGATGAAGCCTGAGCTGCATTATGGTGAGGGGGATTGCCCTGTTCCAGTTGCTGATAGCTTTCCCAAGGATGATGAACTTCATTTTGAGATTGAGTTGATTGATTTCTCTAAAGTCAAGGCAAGAATATTAGATTTGTTCTTAACTCAATGCATGTAACTATTCCCTAATTCTATAAAAATGTAAGTAATATGGTTTGCTACTTGTTTATTATATTAGGGGCAACCCTTCCTACTCACAATGGAAAACTTTTACCTTGTTATGAGTGAGTTTGCCTGACCTGGCAACTGCATTTTTCCTTTTATTTTTTGTCAAGTAAAAACTGAAAACCTTGTCAAATTTTCCAACTGAAGTTTTTGGGTAATCTTTACTATTTTTATGGTTTTGAAGAGTCCGAGATTTTTGCAATGTGATACTATTTTTAGATCTGTTAACATGTCGTTCATCAATTTTCAGGTTATTAGTGAAGATTTAGGCGTCATAAAGAAGGTAATTGTAAAAACTCCGCTGGTGGAGGACTGAGAATTAAAATTATTGTTGCAAACTTGTAGCTCTTTGCAAATGTAGTAAACAAAATTACATAGAAGGCTATTGAATGCACACTGTTTTGATTTTCATTTGTCTAATTCTAATAGGTGAAGGAAGAAGGACAAGGTTGGGAACAACCTAGGGAACCCTATGAAGTTAAAGCTTGGTAGGAATTTGTTTTTATCTTTTCTATTTCTCCTTGTTTTGGTTCTTTCTTAAATTACATTGGATGTATGCAGCAAAGTCTTTGTTTTACTCTTTCTTGGGTGTCTCATTTCGCATTTTGTTTCTTTTATAGACACTACAATACTCTTCTCCAGTCGTCCTCCTTTGTGGTTTGGCTATAAATTTATTTTACATTTGATTGCTCATAGGATTTCAGGGAAGTCAGCAGATGGAAAAATAATCTTTTCACATACTCAAGGGGAACCATTTTTCTTTACTTTTGGAAAATCTGAGGTAAGCACCAAAGCCTTCACTTCAGTTGTTCTTCTTGCTTATGTTAAGCCTAGCTTGGCTATATTTGTCTTCTGATATGCTATTTTGCATATTCTGCCTGATGGATATTACTAAAGCTTTTGGTCAATCATTCTTTCCAAAACATTGTGATAACTGCATTTAGTTAATATACTGAATTCTTCCTGAGTTAGATACCAAAAGGTCTTGAGATGGGAATTGGAACAATGGCACGAGGAGAAAAGGCAGTAATTTATGTCACCAAGGAGTATTTATCTGAGTGCTCTCTGATTCCCTCAATCGAAGGTATTGCTGAAATCCACTTTGATGTGGACTTGGTACACTTTGTCCAGGTAAACTTGGCATTCTTAGCTTACCATTAGTTGTCTCAGGATTGTTCATTAATGTGGAAGAAGGAAATACAATAGCTGCATGCTGAGGTTAATATGATTATCCAGGCTAGAATCATTTCAAGAGAAACATTGCTCTGCATAGTTAGACTCAATAAAACAGATTTCAAATTTACATGAGGAAGCTAGTTTTCATTGTAGTACTTTCTTGCAACTCGAGAGAATTTCAGTGATTTGTTTTCATTTAAGTTCTTCGAGATGACTCAGTTTGTATTTACAGGTGCGAGATGTGCTTGGAGATGGACGCTTAATAAAACGCCGTCTCCGTGATGGAAGAGGTGTCACTCAACTTTTGCTCTGTTCTTTATTTGTTCTATGATTGTACAGATGCAAATTGTTAAGCTGCTGAAAATTGCACAAAAGAAGTCACCGACCTTTTCTTGTTCTTGAAAGTTTGGACTGCTCAATAGGAAAGAAATATCATGTACTCTATTATTAAAGATATAACTGATCTACTCTGTGTATCGTTCATAGCTCCTTCAGGGTGGTTTCTCATGAAAAGAAATCATTGGTTAGGGCTTGTTGAAATGAAACACGTTCTCTTCATTTGATTTGAGCTTAGTGCACAATTTGCTTTGCCTCATCTTCACAGCCACTATGTGGACCTTTCCCCACTCTCATTCCAATGCTAGTACACCCCTATTAATTCGACATTTTCTAGATTGACCAATTATTGGGGAAAATAGAAGGATCCTGGAATATCTTTTCCTGCAAAACCTTTGAGTTTAAGTACCTAAAATGAATCTATTTAACCTACTATTTTTTGGCGTGTTACCAGCACATTGTTGTGATTTCCTCTTGGGTTTATCATGGACTTTAGTTCTCAGATAATGCACTTCGATACACTAACAGAAGGTGTTTTAAATTTTTATCAGATTTTATTAGGTGCGTTTTCCTCATGCTTTTGCTTGGGTAAATTATTTTTTGTTTTTTTGGGTTATAGGATATAGTTGGTTGTCCTCTCTTCTTTATATATGTGTTTCTTTTTCATAATGTAAAGCTTATGCTAGTTGAGTGATTAATGCTCCAGCTACCATTCAGATTTTCTCACTCCTCATTATCTGGTTATTGTCACCGAATTTTCTGATTATGCTTCTTGCTTATACTCTGCAAATTGTATAGTGAATCTGTTGTGTGTTTACTGCCGAATGATCCTTATATTTAATTTGCAACTTGCTAAATTTTTTATGTCCTTATGTATTTCTTCAAATAATTAGGTGAATTTCCAATGGATTGCCCTCTTCATGACAGTCTGTTACATGTCCACTACAAGGGGATGCTTCTCAATGAAGAAAAGACTGTTTTCTATGATACCAGAGTTGATAATAATGGCCAACCGTTGGAGTTCAGATCCGGGGAAGGCCTTGTAAGCCATAATTGAGAACTAAATTATATATAAGAAGTTTTTATATGTGCCATGCTTTGCTCTACATTATGCTTTTTGTTTCCGTTATTTTTTAATTATTATTTGCTCATGCAGAGGCCAGATATACAGTCTAAGACCCTTGATTCCTAATTTTACTGTTTTGATTCTCCTGTTACTTATGCTGATGATTTATGGTGTGCTTCTGAGGCTAGGTGCCGGAAGGGTTTGAAATGTGCACCCGACTGATGTTGCCTGGGGAGATAGCTCTGGTCACATGCCCCCCTGATTATGCTTATGACAAGTTTCCAAGGTTAACTTTAGCGTACCAGTGGTCGTTTCTGAGTATTACACTTGCAGTTCAGCACACTGAATGTGTCATCGTGGTTCTGTTTTCATATGAAATAATTTTATTTACTTATTCTCTTAATTTCTATATGGACAGGCCAGATAAAGTTCCCCAAGGTGCTCACATCCAATGGGAGATTGAGCTGCTTGATTATGAGAAGCAAAAGGTGTGCAAATTTACAACCATGAAAAAGAAAATGGAAAAAATTGACCAAAGAAATCTTACTTTTTTCTTCACTCCTTGTGGTTGCTCATCATTACTTCTATCTTGCCTTTGCATGGAAAAAACTTGAGTGCTAAATTATTTTAAACTTAATTTTTATCCATGGCCGTACATAAGAATGCTAATTACACGCATCAGGATTCAATTTCTTCCACTTTATAGGACCCCAATAAAAATTCTTAGGTTTTTATAGTGAATAAATGGGTTTACTGTATAATTTAGATTCTAAATCTCTACATCTGATAGCTTGCGTGTTATTTGGGAACTTCAGATATTAAGTACAGTTGAGGTCTTGTTTATGATATTACATCTGCTAAGAATGGGTAATTTGCTGGTAGTTAACTTAATCTTCACATTGTTTTCTCATTTGTGCGGTTGGCTCCTAATAATGTGTCTTGTTAGTAATTGAAATCCTTGCTGCAGGACTGGACTGGTTTCAATTTTAGAGAAATAATGGATGATGTTGAGAAGATTAAGGGCACGGTACGTGTTGACTTTGTAGAAAACTTCATTTTCATTCTTTAGAAATTGTTTATGCCAAAAAAGGAAATGGAGGAAGTATTCTTTAACGTGTTTGTATATGCATTTTAGCTTGTATGTTTAACATGGCATAACTTTTGCCATTTAAATATATTGGTACAAGCAGCTTCTGCCCAGAGTTGTACTTGTTTGCTGCGTGCGACATGATAGCAATGTTATATTAAAATTTTAAGCTTCTGATATTGGAGAAAATTGTTGTTACTGGCCCTTGGTGCATACTGATAATTTTTTTCTCTCTGCTTATCTCAGGGTAACAGGCTGTTCAAAGAAGGCAAATATGAACTTGCCAAGGCAAAATATGAGCATGTAGTCTTCTGTTTCTCTTAAACTCAACTGATGTACTATGTTCAGCATTCTAGAGCAGCAACTGTTCTAAATCCCTCTCTTTTTCTTTAGTTTGTGCATAAGGGAACTGGTTCCGTTATTTGTTCATCACTAGGCACTGCTGATTTTTTCAACAGCAAAATGTTGCAGCACAAATCCAACTATTTCATTCCATTAAAAGTGAGTTTGGTAGGATGTATTTGTGAGGTATTGATAGAGAACAATACAAATTCATCCCTTTAATTTGGAAGAAGTTGGAAGAAGATTTGTACGGATGGTACTAGAAAAAGTATATCATCCTTCAATATTATTAATATTAAGAACAGGGGAAGGGGTCTCATATCCTTCCTTCTGTTATAGCAAACAACTGGAGGGTTTTTATTCACCTACACAGGTGAAACATTCGAATCTGTATACCTGTTCTCCACCCTAGGTGATACCGAACACGCTATTCATACGTCAGGGTACTCTCACATTTTCAGTTTTGTGTTCTTATTAAGAACTTTGCATTCCACCATTGAGCCATATACTGGAATAATTTACTTTAAAGGCCTATTATTTGTGAGAATCCCTGGATATTTCCTATCAGTATCACTTGCTATCATTTGTGTGTGCTCCAACCCCATTTGTCATTCACAAGTGATTCTACAACTCCTAGTGGTTTGAGTATTTTTTTCTACTCCACATTGATATGCAGTAAATTATGGGATTTGCTTGCAGGTGCTAAGGGAATTTAATCATGTCAATCCTCAAAATGATGAAGAGGGAAAAGAATTCTCAGATACAAGAGTAAGAACTAGAAAGGATTCTGTTTAATTTTTGTACCCAGCAAAATGTGATATCTCGAGAGAGGAGTTAATTTTTATATTAAAGATATTTTGTTTCCATGTCGTAATTTGTGGTTTATTCAACATGTTTTAAGAATTTGTTGCACCTGAACGTCGCCGCCTGCTTGCAAAAAATGGGTGAATTCAAGAAGTCAATTGAAGCTTGCAATAAGGTAATTCGGTAACCTTTATGGTAGAAATGTTAAGATTGTGGAGAAGAGAAATTAATTCACGACCTTATGCTCTAGTCTGGCACGTAATCTGATATTAGCTTTGGCCACTTTCCAATTTTAGATTCTTAAGATGGGTTCTATTCACGCATTCATGTACATACATTCTCCTTTGCATCAATTAGACATGTGATCATCTGCATGTAAAGTGAAATAAAATCTCGATCTGAATCTGTACATTTGTATAGGTGTTGGACACCAACCCCGTTCATGTCAAAGCTCTTTATCGCCGTGGAATGGCATACATGGGTGCTGGGGATTTTGAAGAAGCTAGAGCAGATTTCAATAAGGTAAACTTTCATTCAAGAATTTCGATTCGGTTTACTTTTCACTCTCGTCTAATTGCACTTCATGCTTCTAGATGATGACCATTGATAAATCATCGGAGTCAACCGCAAAGGCAGCCCTCCTTAAACTTAAAAAGGAGGAGCAGGTTAGTGTCAGAACTTCCAATTTTGACTCATGTGAATCGGATAAGAACCGATGTTGAACAAATATAAAGGAATTATAACATGAGAAAAATAGAATATAAATGGGGAGAAATTACTTTGTAATTGCTCTGTTATGCTTCCCTTATATTTTGTTTGTATTCAACTCTTTACTGTTTAGCATTGCTTGGATTGCCAACTTTAATGAATGCCCCCGTTCGGGTTGAGCAGGAAATCCACAGAAAGGCTCGTCAACAATTTAAGGGATTGTTTGACAAAAAACCTGGAGAGATTGCTGAGGCTGGTGGTCGGGATCTGGGAGAGAAAGAGCCTGATCAAAGCCATGATCGGGATGCTTTAGATGGTGAAAAGGAACATCTTCTTGAGGCAACTGCTCCACCACCAGCACGCACCAGCTTATGGTCCAGGTTATGGCCTAGTGGGAGAAGACTTTTTACCAGTCTGGGATTGGACAGATGTACCATATTGTGACATTGGATCTGGATCTGGATCATCCTTATGAAGCCCAAATCTCTTGAAAGATTTTGTTTGTTGTTTTCCTGTTTCAATTCGTTGTATAACATTCCTCGAGACTGCTGTCCATCAGAAGGGGGAGAATTAACATAATCAAATCATAGAAAAGTTAATCATATAAACAGTGTCCTTCAAGGTGTTGTACCTTTTGAGTCATTACAGTTCTTTATGTCTTCTCTTTCCTCCTGAAAATATGGGTAAAGAAGCTTCTAATCTTATGGCTGCTTGTTCGTTAATAAATTATTCTCTGGACCAGTGAAATCAAAGTTCCAACGTGGAAAGGTTTATTTTCAAGCTGCTTGTTTACTCGTGATCTCACCACGACCAAATTTCCTTATACTCATGCACCCAAGTTTTTATAATATATAAATTAGTATTATATTTCATGTATATATATATATATTAATTAATTCGTATAAAATATTATGTCACTAGAATATTATATACATATGATATGCATGTATAAAACAAAATATCCCAGACCTAATCTCAATTTACGACAAAAATGTATTTTGCTTCTTTCAAAAAGTTCAACTTCTTTTGTGATGCATCATAAGATACTATTTAAAATTATAATTCTTACCCTTAATTGGAAGCAAATTCTCTACGGCAGTTTTTCGACAAAACATTTTCAATTTCCAGAATCGACCAAAACACAAGATTACTTCACTCAGAATCAATCATCTTAAGACAACCTTCATAGGATTTACCAACCCTGACAATTACATGAACCTTATAATAACCAGCACTACAAATCAGAACTTTACATAGTACAGTAACTTCTATCGCTACCTTCGCACAACATGACCTCTGCTTGCTCAATGTGGTACTGACAGAGCCCGGCAACAAAATTTCCGACGGCATGGCCTCCCACAGCCACCAGAAAGAACACAAAATCAGTTGCCATTATGGCTATGATCGCCAAGTAAGTCATGAACATCTTGAGCCCCCGCAAGGCGGCACCGGTCAGTGCCGCCAGCCTCCGGTCATTCTGTGGGCTGACAGGATACTTGGAGCAGAACTCGGCCGTAAAAGTGAGCAGAAACACCAACAAGAGAGAGAAACAGTAGGTGCAGGGAGTTTGATGGTCCGGCCACCCCGGGAACAGTCTCATCAAATATGAATTCCAGAAGCTGCTAACAAAAGGGAAGCCCATATATATGACTCACTAATTACCAGAACCAGAACTGATGATTTGCTTTGGTTGATGATCTTTGTGCAGCTGCTTCTGATAGATTTATATATTGTGGAGTGGGTGAAGGCAGCAGGTTGACAGAAGAATTGGCTGTTTTTGAATTAAATAAAATAAGGTGTGGTACGGAGTATGGATTAAAATGATTGCGTTTGCGCCATGCATTGCTTGAGGATTAAAAAAGAAATAATTGTCAATTATTGATCTTTTTTCACCTTCCCTTTTTCCTTCTATTCAGTGTTATAATTAATGCTCACTATCCACTACTTTTGACTTTGAAGCTACGCAATCCGATTGACTTCACATCTTGCAAGAATTTCAAACTTGCTTTATTCCTCTCTACTTAAATCTTGAATTTTTATGAACAAAATGACAAGGGAAGCAGGTTAACAGCATGAGAAAAAGAAAAAGAGATCATCAGCAAAGTTCTCACTTCTGGACGACCCAAATCTTGTGGCAAATACATGCTCATATTATTATTATTATTGTTACATATTTCTTTATTTTTTAAACCCACCAAAGAACTCGGTGGGAGTACTCATAACTTAAAATTTTTTTATTCAAATCAAGTTTAATATCGAACCAAATCAATTATAAAATAAGTGTGATATACTTGTAATTGATCACTTTCTCTGAATATATAACAATCACATCATAAATATATTACACTTATCATATAATTAGTTTAACTGAATCAGAATTTCCCCTCACGTTTATATGTAAGGGATCCATGATGCCTATACATCTCAAAAATTCTGAAAATTTGAGAAATGTATGTTATTGTGTGAAATATACAACAAAATTCAGGCCCTTTTAATTCAAGTGCGCATCCCAGCACCAAATGCCTTATACAGAATTAAGAGTCCGAATAATTTGGGCCCAAAAGCAGGCCCATTTCGGATCTACTAGGCCTGGCCTCCTTTTTTAGAGAGCCTACTCCCGAACATAACGTACCCGACTGCATGGCCCAAACAAGCCGCAATGAACACACCACCATTATAAGACATCACAGCCAAAATCACCATGTATCCAAATCCAGCCCGGATGGCATGGATTCCAGCCTGGAAGAAAACGGTGGCGACCCGGTTGGACCCGGGTTTGACTAGATTGAGGTTGGAGAGAAACTCGACTATGATGGCCAAGGCGAAGACAAGAATCAGAGCCAGCGCATACATACCCGAATTATTATCAGGCCAACCCGAGAACAGAAATTGGGCTTCTTTACCCCAATAAAAGGAAGTATGGAAAAGATGGTGGTGGTTGTGGGCGGCGCCCGGCGGCGGAGGGGCGGAGATTATGTTGTGGTGAAGAGGGAGAGGTCTTAGCTCCATGCTAGAAATTAAATGATTTAGTTCCTGTGGTTGGAGTTTGTGGGATAATGATTTAAATAAGGCACGTTTCAATGGTAGTTTGTGAACATTTTATTCTAACTTGTTCTTGAGAAAAGCAAAGCTGAGGCCTACGCTTTTCTTTTTGTTCCACGGAATATCTCTCTCTCGCAAGCAATCCCTCAAGTACGTATGTCAGCAGCAGAGGTGTGTGTGGAAAGAAATGATTGAAAGAAAGGAATTTAAGGTGAAAGGATGGATCAATATTTTTTAGGTAACAGAATCCGGAAAAGAGATGAGAAGATCATAGGGAGAGTGGAAAGAAAAGTTGAACTGAGAAGCATTGAAATTTGCCAAATGAGGAAATAAACTCTTCTTTTTGGTTCAAAAGGTGGAAGTAAGATATTGGGAAGCGATAGGATTTCAAGATCATTTGGTGGAACTAGATTCAGCAATCTTTGATCTGACAAGAACTGCAGCTGGGCCGGCACACATGCATTTCATTAATCTTGGACAAGCAAAATGTCTAATAATTCAATAGTGATCATAACAATCTTGGCTTTTTCATGACTCCACTCAAATCTAAAACAACTGCAACTGCAGTGGAGATCGATACTAAATGTAAAAAGCAAAGATATATACTATCATACTAAGGAGAGGATCAGATTAATTCAACATCACAAGCTTTCTGACAGGGCATGCAGCACGACTAATAGTATTGAGGATGAAGAGTCAGAGTTTGAATTAATTGGAGATAGGTATGGTAATTGATCATCATTGCGAGAATGGAAAGAACAGGAAGGTTCGAGTATGGAGCAAACCGGAACTTTCTACACTATCTCAGAAGAGCACCCTCTAGAGTATAACAACAGCGAGTTGCCACCCAAAATAATTGAGACATATATTCTATTCAAATAATGGATTGTAGAACACCCCTGAAACTTCATGCCCCTTATTACAATTACTATAAATAATCAAAGATCACAGACTAAGTTCCATCAAGTTAACACTGACGAGATAAATCCTCCGACATAAACTAATTAATTCTCTGCATTATCTTCATTTTCTCAGTACAACCAAAAATGTCATTGATCCCTCAGCTTCTGCGAGAAATCTATCAACCCTTTAACTCAACGAGCGCTGCGCTTGCGCCTGTCGACTGGAAAGAGACGCCGGAGGTCCATGTGCTGAAAGCTGATCTTCCAGGGCTGAAGAAAGAAGAGGTGAAAGTTGAGGTGGAAGACGGCGGAAAGATTCTGCAGATCAGCGGCGAGCGGGCTGTGGAGAAATCAGAAGAAGAGAATAAGGATGAGAAATGGCATCGCGTGGAGAGGCCGCGGGGCGGGTTTCAGCGCCGGTTCTATTTGCCGGCGAATGCAAAGACTGATGAAGTGAAAGCGTCGATGGAGGATGGAGTACTCACTGTCACCATTCCTAAGCAGGAAATCAAGAAGCCTGAGATCAAGACTATTGAAATCGTCACCAATTAATTGATGATTGATTCCAAGTGTGGGGAGGGCGTCCAAACTGTTGTTTAAATAATTTCTGGATTGTTTCTATTGTTAATTCAGCTTTGTTCCATTTCGTTGTTTCATGGGGGTATCACTATCGCTGTCATCAGCACCCGCAAAAGTCATGTAATCTTGGTTTTGTAATGAATAAAACTTGTCCTCTCTCTTAAATACGAACTTCCTACTATAAATAGATAAACAGTGGCTGTTTTAATAGCAGCAGAACTCCTATTCATGGGCTGGTCCCAAATCTTTGGTTCCATGTCGGAGTTGTATCTATCCACCGGAGTGAGTGCATTCCTAGCCCACCATTTCCATTATGCCCATCCTTAGAAGCCTTACTGGCCCATTTTCCTCCCAAATTGGCTAATTGGGCTTAGACTTAGTAGTAATACGGGCATCATCACGTCATAGTTAGTGTGATAAGGCCAATCATAACAGCCTATAGTGATCTACTTGCTTTTAACCAATGCTTCATTACCAAGCAAATTATATCCATAATCAAACTCAAAAACAGTAAAATTCTTCTAAGTTACAATTGTAACTTTTTCACTGGCTTGTAAAGATTTATGCGCTGCAGGAAAGGATAAATGGAGCACAAGCTTTGCTTGTAAAGTTAAGTGTTTGGGGCACGAATGCATCACAAGTTTGGAATATACATATATATATATATATATATATATATGTATAGAACAAACAACCCCCCCCCCCCCCCACAAAAAAAAAAACAAAAAAAAAAGAAAAGAAAAGAAAAGACAAAAGGTGTAATAATCACTATATATAAAAAGCAAGTACGTAGTGTGTTAATTAGTTGAGAAGCGTGCTACAATCGTTAAGACTTTTGGGGGTGGATGAGATGATGCTCTCTTTTTTCCATTGTAGGCTATCTTTTCTTTATTTTTGTGGGTTTGTTTGATGTGAATGTGCGTATGTATTTGAGGATCCTCAATAAATGAAGTCTTTTACTAGAATTGCATCACAAGTGTGAATTCACTTTCCTAAACGCATCCATCTTCTACTTTTCTATTTATTACTTATTAATTAATGGTTGAGATCATGTACAATATACTCCTCCTACCCGTTTTAGTTTTTTAAACAATTAATTCATTAAATACTTTGATTTTATTGTACCTTTGGTTTTCAAGAATTATCGTATAATACATGAACACGATAAAGATGAAGTGAATTTGGTGAAAAGAATAAATCACAGTTATGCATTATTTGTGTATTATTATCCATTTATTAAAAAAAATTTACTTGTAAAGTCGCATGTCAAAATATTAAAATCTAATTATTCTCTTTTAAAACAATTTAAACAAAATTATCATTTCACAAAACTTTTAATACTTTTTTCAACATCATTCCGAATTGGCGCCAGTTTAATTAGCTAGCAATTAATTGGTGCCAAATTTGGTATGAAAACAATTCTTTATGGATTACCCTAAACACGTGCCAAAGATAATAATGAATTCCTTTAATCTTTATTCCAAATGATGATTATGAACATGAAAACCCATATATTTAAATAGAAATAATAATCAATCCCCAGCGCTGATTGCACTTGAAAGAACGTGTAATATGGGGCATTCCAATTTGGCAATTTTCCAACCAATTTGCAGTAAACGTCCAAAAGGCCACATTGAAAAATGACCATAAAATTATGAGTTGGTATACGACAGACCAACTAATATAATTTTGTCAAAAAGATAGATTGGGTTTTTTGGTTCTCAATAATTCATGTAAAATATTGTCAACACCTCGAAACAAGAGATTGGAATCATTATATAGTCTATACAAAGTGTGTGTGGATACACTCTTTTTATTTGCTCTTTTCTGCGACAAATGGAGTGCTATGTTTGACATAAATAGGAAAAACAAATTATATACTACCTACCATTATTTGTTTTTGTTTATATATCTTATTTTAAAAATTTAAATTATTAGAGAGAAGAGTCAAATAATATTAATATTTTAACACACTTTCTCATATATAAATTCTGTACGTGAAATAATTTTTTTATGAAAATAAGATGCGAATCCAATATTTCTTTTTTATCGTGACTTTAATAGAATGCTAAACGACCATCTCATTTGAAAACGTAAATTAATAAAGAATAAAATTATTTAATATTAATACTTAATGTATATTATTTTTGCTTGTCAAGATGGAAATATGGTGTTAATATTAAAAAGAAAATTATATATATTAGCATATGGAGTGGAGAAGGTGTAGAGGGTATAGAGAGGGCAGGGTGAGGGTGAGGGTGGGGCTGCCACAAACAAAAAGATCATCCATTGTAGCCCTAGATTCATTACACTACAAGGATCAGAATTCAGAGGACCGATCAGGTTGGGCGGGCCCAAAAGTGGGTCCCACAGTCAACTTTGGCATTCGAGGTGAAAAAGAAATATATAATAATAAGAATAAGCGTTCTCAACAAATGGGCCTCCATTGCGGGCCCACAAGCCCATTCTATTATCTATTATTCTAGCTGCGATCCATTGTGCGTCTCCCTGTGACCACCCATCTATTGCCACCTCAATCTTAACCGTTCGATTCGTTTTAGAAAGCCGAACGCCTCTCTTCGCTAATTCCCTCTCTCTCTCTATCATTAGCACTCTCTCACTTGAGTGTCACTCACTCACTGCAGTGGCACATTTTCTTCGCGGGGTTTTTTCTCTCTCTATAATTATACTTTCTGCACTTGTATCTATACATTTCTATCTGTGGGAGTGGGAGTGGGACTCCTATTTTTCTATCTTCACCGGCTTCGAAGAGTACGCTTCTTCTTGTTCTAAGAAGATTTCTTGCTTTTCTCTGACTCCCCTCATCTCTGCAATTCTTTTCTTTGCCTTCGGTGTTGGTTCATTTCTGTATTTTATATTCTCTGACATTTTTTTCTTTTTCTTTTTTCTTTTTGGCCTTTTTACGAGAAAGCATGGAAGGTTTGCTGAATCCGCATTTTGGGTTTTGCATTTTCCTTTAAATCCTTTTTTCCCTGGCTTTCATATGATTCTTGGAGCTGGTTTTTGATGCTTGTTCTTGATTTTGTTCGAGTTGTTTTTTGTGCTTGCTGTTGACTAGGGCCAATAAGTGCAAATCTTCGGGATCATTTTGTTTATGTGTTTGAGCTTATCGTATGGATCTGTCATTTTCTTGACTTGGATGCAGAATCTTGGCCATTTGATTTGTAACCTTTTATAGAAAAATAATGGCACATTTGAGATTTTTCTTGCTCTTAGCTTAACTTTGCGAATCCGGTCCAGAAATTTAATTAAACGTGAATTTGGGGTCTGGAATCACCAGTTGTCTTGGGGCACCGTTACAGTATGGGTGTATTTTTGGTCTGCTTACTTGACATTGTAAGTATACTGCTAAGCTGAATTAGCTTATTGCAAGATAATAGAAGCTTTTAATTGGCCTGGATCCCTGGCTTAGAACTCGTTCATCTGCACATTGTTTGCAGTTTGGTTTTTCTAATCAATATAGCGTTTCCAGTAGATTACATGTCAATAATTTGTTGTTTCACTTCCTCTTGTTTTGTGATTATGTATGAGGATTTATAGGAAATTAGATTACTGGTCCTAAATGTGGTGCAGTAATTCATGCTTCTTTGATACTTTAGATGGACGTTGTTCAGATATGTTTTGTTTGATACTACATTTTGTGACGGTGCCCAGTTTTACTGCAGAATCAACTCATTTCTGGGATCTGACAATTGAGAAATTTCGGTGGCTTGAACTATATGAGCTCAAAGTTACACTATTTACTTATTTACTATATTTGTTGAGGCCCTCTTTGTTTTTGTTACTTCTTCTATTGAGAGTTCTACTCTGCTTTAGTTGTTGACGGAATCTAGAGCAATTCAATGTTTACTCCTGTGACATTCTTGTTCTATTTTTCATAATAGATATTTTAATTTTTGTGTGAATAGACATTATATGAATCACCTTGGAATTTACATGTGACTGATCATTGTGACACCCATTGCCTTGTATTAAGAAGTTTGTAAATGTGAATACATTGTGATTGCTAGTGTTTTCTGTTCCCAGGAAGAAGAGCTGTTGCAGCACTCATCATATTGAAGGCTTCATCAAGATTTTCCAAAATTATTGAAGATGTAATACAATGCTATCCAGTGTGAAACTGAGTCCTGAAAGTATAGAAAAGTCTCGGGAGATGGGACATATATTAGGGCAGGGGACAGGTTCAACACAACAAAACATGGATGTTGTTAAAGAGAAAACTCCATTGCCATGGAAAGAAAAAAGTTTATTTTATCAAGACAAGCACAAAGTAGGGCATTCTTTTGCTGAGCCATCCCTTGATCCAAATAGTGAATTAAGACACAATGCAAATACCACGAAAGTAATCCAGTCTAAACCTTCAGAAAGGAATGAGCGAAGGTCTCGGCTTGGGCATAGGACATCTGATGATGATGAGCTTGTCAAGCACATGTCGAATTTACCTGGCTTTCTCCAGCGAGTGGAGAGGGAAAATAGCATTCAAGAGAAGGCACTAAATTTTGGTGTCCTCGATTGGAAGCGTTTGGAGAAATGGAAGTATACAGAACGTATGCCTAGCAAATATCCAAAGAAAACATCACCAAGCAGATCATCTTGTTCAGCAAATGGACCGCCTAAAATGGTTCCAAACTTGAGGAAGCAACCCTCTTCACATGGTCGTAATCCAAGTTCATTATATTCAGGAAAACAGCAGATGCCACATGGTTCACGATTTAGTTCACCTCAAAGACAGTCGACTTTACCTCAGAATTCACTTGTCAATTCATCAGAGGCAAGAAATGCTAGCTATCGCAAGGTGGAAAAACGTGATGAGCCTATCAAGTCTAAAGAAAAGGAAACATGTAACCAAGAATCTCAAACTGCGGAAAGCAGCACCATTGGTAGGCAAGAAGAGCATTTTCAGCAGGCTGTTAAGTTTAACAGCATGAGGAAGGATTCAAAGAAAAAGACTACGTCAGAAAAAAAAGCATCACCATCAGAGGGGAGCAAACATAACCTTTCTCTCTCCTCACATAACAAAACTAATGCTCAGGGGAAAAAGAGTGACATAAGATTCAGCAATGAAGTGAAATTTACTTCTGAATCCTGCACCGCCGACCCAAAAAATATTGTGCTCCTAGTACCCAAACATTTCTCGAAGAAGAGTTGCTCAGAAAGTTCTCAGTTTACAGAATCCAGGACCTCACTTGATGGACAATTAGCAGAAGTGGCAGGAAACAGATTGTCTGATCTATTTTCTTCTCAAGAGCTTTACACTGGAGAATTATCTGCTGATATTCCACACTCTTGTCCCCTGCCTTCTGGTGCCACAGTTGAGTGTGCCATGGAGCTACATAACTTGGTGACTTCTCAGGCAGTTGAAACAGATATCCGTCCAAGTGCATGCCCAAGTGCGAATCCGGTCACCTCCATAACACCTGAAGGTAAACCTTCAATGATGCATGAAGAAACTGCTTGGTCTTCATCTTTAGTTGAGGCTTCCAGTAAAACACAAGCTGATGTTGCTGCACAGCCCACTGTGCAAGGAAGAGCTTCCTCCCCTGCTCGTCGATTCAGCTTTAACCTTGGGAGGATGAGCAGAAGCTTTAGCTTTAAGGAGAGCTCTGCAGTTCCACAATTGAGTTCTACTTACACTAGTGTCAAATCTGGCCCAGTGAGGCCCGAAGTTTCCTCTGGTATGGATAACTCTGAAAGAGAAAAGGCAAGTGCTAGCAACAGAGGGAGGTCGAGCCCTTTAAGGAGATTACTGGAGCCATTGCTGAAGAACAAAGGAGCTCAATCTTCTGAGAATGTGGGGGTGCCGAATGGAGGCTTAAGTTCAATGACTGTCAGGACCACAGCGACCAAGGGACCATATCAAAATAGGAAGCCCGAAGCATCAAGTTTTCAGGCTCTTTTGCAGCTGACTTTGAAGAATGGACTCCCTTTCTTTAAACTTGTTGTTGACAATAGCAATGACATGCTAGCTGCAACTGTGAAGAAATTGCCAACATCTCAAAAGAGTGATCCTTGCATGATCTTCTCATTCTACTCTGTTCATGAGATTAGGAAAAAGAGCATGAACTGGATAAGTCAAGGATCGAAAGGGAAAAGCTGCAGCCTTGGCTATAATTTTGTTGGTCAAATGAACATTTCAAACTCTTATCACCTGAAAGCAGACGCAGGGGATTCTAGTGAATGTTCAAGGGAGTGCGTACTGTATGGTGTTGATCCAGGGGAGGTAGACAAGCAAACACTTGAATTTGCAGCTAACAAGGAGATTGTGGCTATTATTGTTAAAAAATCAAGTAAAAAGCCTAATGATGCAGAGTTAAGTGATGACCACCAAATGAACAAAGGAAGGGAGTATCTACCAGGGATGATATTAAACACAGGAGAAAATAAAAACTCTAATGGCATAGTCGCCATCCTTCCTGGTGGTGTTCATGGTTTACCAATTAAAGGTGCACCTTCATCGTTAATTAGCCGTTGGAGATCTGGTGGATCATGTGATTGTGGAGGATGGGATGTTGGCTGCAAGCTGCGAATACTTGCTGACCATAAAAACAGCAGCAACATACTTCAAGCATCAATGTCTAGTGCTACTGTCGATCATGTTAATCTTTACATACAGGTAATGTTTCACTCTATTAGTTTACCCCATCTCTTCCCAAACTCAGTAGAATGACGATTTTCTGCTATGCTTCTTACAGGGTGAAAAACAAAAGAGCAACAAGCCTGTTTTCACCTTGGAACCATTTAGCAACGGCTTCTACTCTATTGAATTGGATGCATCAGTTTCTCTATTAGAGGCGTTTGCTATATGTGTAGCATACGTCACTTGTTGGAAATTTCCTGAAATCATAGATTCCAATGGTCGGTCAGATGCAGAACATCTTCCAGAAGTCAATGTAGGAGCTGATAAGAGGAAAACAGCAAGCACATTCCAAGAGCAATTCCCTGCAAAGTATGTCACGTGCCCACCTTTGTCACCAGTTGGAAGGATCTAAAGGAGGCTGCAGCAAGGACTCAGACAGCATTTAGATATAATTACCGAGGCCGCATCTATATTTCAAAGAGAGTCGTCAATGGCAGTAGTCATTATTTCCTTTTGCTATCAATTGGAATTGGGGGAAAATGAGAAGTACTGGGACTTCCCTAATCTTGTAAAGAGATCTATTGCAGAATCATAAATGACCTGAAATTTTGTATCAACTGTTCTTAATCTGTAAAGTTAGATTTTGTTGCAAATGGTGTTCTTCAGGCTGATTACTGGTATTATGTTACAATTGTAATCCCTCCCTAGCCCTTCACAGATTGTTCTTGGGGTTGTGTACCTGTGCTGCTAATATCCAGTGGAATTTGTTCTAAGGTCTGAGCAGCGAGGGGTACACGTAGGCCTTTTGTTATTTTCTCTGCAGATACTTGTATTTATGACATCCATAGTCATATTCCACAATGAATATGTATATGAATGAATAAATATATCAACAAAGTTGAAAATTGAACATCTGAAAGATTGGTCATGTTATGTAGCACAGGTTACCAATTTTCACTGTCAGTAATTCTTTGTGATGAGTTGGGCACCAAATGAAAAATCAGTTATAATCATAATTCACGGCCCAAATGTCGCAGAATTGTTTGGGAGTGCTATCCCAGCGAAGATTTCAGGAGTCTAGTTGTTTTTTCGTTCATAATCAAAGCAGATGCATCCTTGAAGAGTTTCCCAATTGTGCACAAAGCAAGGTAGTTGACGCTTCTATATGGCACAATCTGCATTCTACTAAAATTTGTCACATTCAGCTCTCTCGGGTCTGCAACTTGACTGTGCCCATGAAGTGTATGTGCATCACCCCACCCAACAACCCCACAAGCGCGCGCACAGAGAGAGAGAGAGAGGGATCACCAAATTCAGCAGCTTCATTGTATCAAAAATATTACATGACAGTAAACCTCAATGGCCAGCAAAAAGACTAATGTCCTACAGATAGCATTACATTTTTGTAAAGCAGAGTAGGAGAAGTTTCACATTGTACATTCTAATTCACAGATCAACATACGATGCATGGTGAATGCAGATAAACCATTGACCATCAACCCTCTCAAACACATTCGTGGCAAAATGTCTTCCCCAGCTACTACCCTTTGTCCTAACCATTTCAATGCAGGTGACATAACCCACATCTCCCCTCACGTGAACCTGGACATCCTTAATTTCGATTTCTAGGGGAAACTCATAGTCTGCCCATACAAATTCCCAACTTCCCATGACAAGGTCATAACCCGATATGCCGCTCACTCCAGGGTGTACAACACACACATGCTCACCCTTCGACCAGAGAGCCTGCATAGCAGCTAAATCACCATTTCTGAATGAATTATAAAATCTAGCATTTGCTGCTAATACTGAAGCCTTGCTGTCCTCCTGGAGAAGTCGAAGGCTATCCCTGATTTTTGCTGCTTGGGCATAGTTCTCTTCTTTTATAGCAACCTGCAATTCTCGCTCTAAGGTCTTTTCAGTCAGCAAGATACTTTCACCACTCAAAGTTCCACCAGACTCTTCTCTTGTAACTTGGCATGATTTCAGCGAGTGTGGTCTGGATGCTTGCCTGAAAGGCACTGCTCTGAAAAGTTAAAGAATTAAGATATCTATCCTATAGCTGTAGCGATACTAAAACAAGAATAACTTTTTTTTTTATTTTTTTTTTGTGGGGGGCGGAATGACTATGCAGGATACAAATGGCTAGGAATTTTTCATCCTCATGCTATAGGATATAACAAATGCCAGATTGTTGGCTCCTGTTAGCTATAGGACAAAAGTGAATAGAATTTAACAATAGTATACCGTGAAGTTAGACCATTTGAAGCAGGTAGAAAGTTGGCTCCTGCTCGCATATTTGCACTGAAAGCTAAATTGCTTCCCTTCTGCGGACACATAGGGAGATGATGCCGAGACATCCCACCACTACCAATGCAGGAGCGAGGTACAAGTGTGCATTCTCTTGAATCCAGCATTACCTACAACCATAACGATCATGCAATACGACACAATCAGAGTGAAGCCTTGATTTAATTTACCTCTTCCCGTTGTCACTGACATAAGAAAAATCTAGATATATATATCGAATATTCAAAGGAAAAGTCAATGAAACCCTTGTGGCATTGGCATACGCCCCATCAAGACTATAGCAAAAGAATAAGATTTTCCACTAAATTCAACAAGTCTTAGACATACATTGGATCTCATATTTTCTCATTCATACCATCCCGAACTACGAATGAAACTGAGCATCGTAGATAATCCCGAAATCGAAAGAAAATGAAAAACTAATAAACACCACCGTAAAACTGAAGAGCAAGTACATCACAAGAATAAAAACTTACATCACTCGCATGTTTGAAGAAACTAGATCGATTCAGCCGAGGCTTCATATACAGAGCGGAAAAATTCGAGGCCTCCATTGAAGAAAAAATCTGAGCAGCTGCCAATAACAGAGAAAATCATACAATTCATTACCAAACAAGACCCCACAAAATGCATTGTATTTTTCGAATAAATGAAATAGTTGGAGAAAACATTTGCATGGTTTGATAAGCAACCTCTTGGACTTAGTCCTTGACTGGTTGAAGAGATCAGGAGAGAGATTGATGATAGAATTCGGGGGTGGTAGCTGAAGCGATTTGGGGGAGGAAAACGTGACCGTGGGATTGCACGGCATTCTTCTATTGGGTTTGGGCTATTTGCTTTATCTACAAATGGGCTTTCACTTGAGTTTAGTAATTATCTTGGGCGGAGTTGGACCCAAACCATTACTTTGGGCTTATTGGGTTTGGGATGATTGGAATTTCATAAATGTTGGGGTGGCTAATGAATACCAACTCATCAAAGTTGTGGAATCCACCAGAAGGAATTTGAAGTAATCGTTTGTGGGGACCTTTATAACTGGAAAATCCAAGTTGCAGAGAGTGTGGTAGATTTTTCTTTCTTTTTTCCTTTCTAACCGCTTTATGTTATTTTTCTCAATTACCACAAACGTGTATGTGTGTGTAGGAATATTCAGAACCTACTTCTCCACAAACCCTCCCACACCCATATTTATAGTTTGGTTGTTGCAGCCGCCCCATATGTTTTCACCTTCAATTAATGCTATCTATACCTTCTTTTCCCTAAACTAAAACCATATATTCAAATTACAGTTATATAATTTTCACATATGTTTTTAATTATTAGTTGTGTATATATAATTTTCCCGTCTGTAAATTCTCTGACTTAATACAATTAATTGTCATGCTGTAAATAAATACCAACTGTCAATAGTTGATGAAGATTTAACCATGTGGTTTCGTACGTAGTATGCTGCTCCCCAGAATACAGTTCTAATACATGATACGGAATATTTTTTAAGAGAAAAATCAATTGTCAGTCATATATTTCCGTGCTTTTTTCCTTTGTAAATGGGTTCTTAGAAGATGGGAGGAACCCTCTATAATGGACCACTACCAAATCCAAATTCAATCCCTCCCGTGTTTGGGTCCAAACGCGTGAAAACCGTAACAATATATATTTAATGCTCTTAGAAAGAAGGAGTTTAGTTTAGTGATTAATGCTGATATAGTATTAATAATGTAGAGATTATGGGTTCGACTTTCACAATTTCGTCATATTATTCATACTTTTTTTCTTCTTTTTTATCTATGCATGCACACATTCATACACGTTCTCAATGAGTTTTGAACTCAATATATCCACAATGAAATATTGAGTTCCAAAATATTGGGGTATCCCCGAAAGGTACATATTGATACTTGTATCATTTAATATGAGTTTATTATAATATTAATCTATTGTATTATATATTTATTTATTGAATCAATATATTTAAATTTAATATGTAATTGTTTTGATTATAAAAATGGGTTGAAGAAGCAATCAGTTATGAGTAGCAAATTGGAAGGATATAAATTCACATGGTTAGAAGGTGGTTTGCAAATCAAAATTGTAAGACACGTCCTCCTCACGTTGAAGCAGCCGCCCACTCGTTTCTTGGTCAAGTCTCCATGAGGACCCCCAACCCCATAACTGAAACAAAGTTCTGGCTAACGAACAATTTTGTCATTGGCGGGTGCATGCACGCGCTTCCTTTGTATATTATAATTCTTAGCTCTATCTCCCAATTATGGTTAATTTATAATCATATTTTTTTAATATAATTGATGCTTAGATTTGGTCAAAATTACTATACTCTTCTCATCTCATGTTAAAAAAAAAATTCCTATAAAATACAAAATATTAAATTTTTAGTTGAAACTTAGTGGAGAATTCAAAGGTTCACATGTTGAATCATGTGAGAAGCAACAAATATCGGAGCAGACGGCTAGCAATCACCATGGACCGTTGACCATTGACCCACATATCAAAATTATTATAAATTAAATGGTCCTCGTTCATGCATGCTCAGAAGAATCCAATACAACTTGTTTTGTTCTTCTTTCCATATTTTGGCGCCAAAAATTATAAGTAGACATGGAAATTGAATGGGAAAAGTAGGTGGTTTTCTTTTTTTTTTTAAAAAAAAATATATATTGATGTTCTTAAAGCAAACAGTACACTATTATATTAATAATTTTTAAATAAACAAAAAATAACATACACATACTATTATAAATAAATAGATTAAATACTTATATTCATATGACTCGAATTCACGAACTTTTAAAATTGATATGAGAAAAATAGATGGGACGTGATTAATACACATGATATAATTCATTTAGAGTTTCTTTATTTTCTTTGGACTTTGTGTGGTGGTGGGGGTGGGGGGGGGGGTATGATGAGATTAGTGGCTCTGGAGTTGCCTAGATATTATAAGGTAGGAGGGTTAATTAAGTAAAATTAAGGATGGATGTGGATGGTGAGTGAGCGAGTGATGAGCCATTGAGCCGTGCTTTGTGCTTTATGCTTTATAGAAATGCTAAACTATAAATCTGAAAAAGTCAAATCTTGTATTAGGCCACTCTCAAATTTCATGATTCACATTATATATATATATGGGTAATTAGTTCAAGTTGTAATATATTTAATTATTGGAATGATTAAGTTGAGATTTGTCGGGAAATTCAATATTCTATAGGAAAGTATTGTTTATTTATCTTATTTATGATGTCCCAGAAATAGATTAGTATAAGTGTGTTGGATATGTGTTTAGTATTGGAAAAATGAAAATTGAGAGATGTTTGAAGAAGAATTCTTACGTACATCAAACTATTCCAAGTAGTAGATGAAAGGGATGAAATGGTAAATAGAGTTGAAAGAAGGGAAGAGTGGGCAGTGGGCAGCCCAGCTGGCAATTCCGACTTTGAAAGCTTCAACTACTGGTTAAAGTACAAGTTCCATATTTCTGTACAAGGGTATGTATGTAATATATATTGTAATTATATGTTTTAGATGTAATTAATTAGGGAAATATTGGATTGGTAATTAAACAAGGAGGGTTTGAGTTGGAGTTGGAGTTGGATGGAAGAAAAGAAGGAAAAAGTTAAAAAATAGTGGGCCACAGACAGACATGCCATAGACTGAGTTGTTTCGAAGCCGATGTTAATTGGAATTCTTTTTTTTTTTTTCTTTTAAAAAAAATTAACGGGATGAGTTTTGAAGTTAATGATGGCCACGTGGACCAAGTTGGTTATGCATTATGCTGAGTTTGAGTTGTCTCCTGCGCTGGTTTGTTGTACTGGATAGATCCCCACTACCCCCCCCTTTCAAATTTTAAAAGGAAAAGAAAAAGTAGAGAGAGAGAGAGAGTAGATTTACCGTATGAATCATCGATATTAGTGCCGGGAGGCTCGTGACTTTCGATTCTGCCAAATCAAAGAGTTGAATAAATGAAAAATTTAATTTGATAACAATTACAATAATATGAAATTCATAATTGACTAGTCTACATAATTAGAAACAGTGTAACCCAAAAATGAAAAAAGCAGATAGAGACAAAAATTGTTGGCTCCAATTAAGTAAAATCATTTAAGTGTTGTACATAATTTAAGTGTTGCTACATGAGTAATGAATAATATGCATGGGCATGCTTAGTTGCTGCATTGATTTTTACAGCTTGGGATAATTATAACACTTAAACTCCAAAATTTAGTATAAATAATATAATAATCACAAAAACATATAATATTATTTTGTAATTAAAAATAATGAATGGGATAGTGCAGGCGAAATGGAGTTGGTGGAGGTGCGTAATCCTCTACGTCATAAATTAGAAATATCTGGGGTTTATATTTTGATATAGAATAGTGTTAAAAAAGAAAAATGAATATTAGTGTTGCTCAACTGTCTGTCCGTGTTCAACTCGTGTTTTAGCAGATATAGGAGACAAATCAAAAATATAAAACTACTTTGGTTATATAAATTTAGTGTGAGAGAGAAATAGAGAAGAGAAAGACTTAAGAGAAGAGAGAGAGAGAGAGAGAAAGACTAAAGAAAACAGAGATAGAGATAGAGAGAGAAACAAGAGAGCAACTAGAAACACCCTAGTTTTCTAGAGGGCGAAAGAGGCAGCCTGATTTCAATTTCAATCATTCTAATCTTTTCTCGCTCTGACACTGCTCTAATCGATCATTATCCTCATATCATCGATTTGGCAACTGCCTTTTTGGTTTTAGATCTTCGACGCCGAATTCTTTAGTTTTCTTTTTTTCTGGTGAATTCCTGATTGAATTCTGAAAATAAAGGGAAATATTTTAACGATGAAGGATGTTTGCTCTGGAAACTGTTTCTTTCTGAGATGATATGGCACTGTTGTTGGCTGTAACAAACATAGAAAATGTCGCTTTACATTGGTCGCGAGGCTTCAAAGGTTCGCCGTTTTGTTTTTCCTTAAACTTTCTAGTAAATCTTCTTTTTTTTTTTTGACCTTTTCAAGAAAGAGTTTTTTGGGTTTCTCCTTTGTGGTTAGTTTGATCCCAGTTATTTATCCGCCAACATTTGTATTCATGTGTTTGTGGTTTTTGTGATGAGAAGTTATGGAAGAGATTTTGTGCGGAGATCACAACAGAAATCAACCTTCTTGCAGAAAATTGGAAGTATATTTTAGGAGGTCTCATTTTTCAGGTTTGTTCATACAACTTTTGTTTATTGGTTGATCTCTGCTTGCTTGTAGTGACTGGTGAGAAATGATAATGCAAGAAGAATCTCCTGACAGAACCAACAACTCTGAATTGAAGACATGTATAGTCAAATCATGGAAAAACAAAATTCTATTATTAACTATATTTCTGAAGCCTTACTGAATCATGAGGCTTTTACTCAAAGTCAACAATGAGTTCGATTGCGCGAAAGTTACAACATCATGGTTGGTAAATCATCTGGCATAGGCAACAAGTTACAGATTATCCTTTTAGATTTTTATAGCTTGGCATCTTGATCATAAGCGCAAAAACGGTGCTATCTTTGCTCTTCTTCAATAGAAATTGCTTTGAAATTTTCTTGAGCTGTTTGTCCGTCAGATTTTATGAGCTTTGTTTACACTTTGAAGATGTCCGATCTTTTGAACAGCTAATGTTGAACGTTTCTATGCTAATAGTGAGTTGGAAAGTCTATATTAGGTTAGATAATTGGCATTAAGTAAGCTCTTGCTGGACTTGATGACTCTTACTAAAGTTAACTTCAATCTTTTATGTCAACCCTTGAGACTATGAACGATTTTGTGGTTTAAAGGTAACTTCAGTGGGTGTGGCTTGTGGGGTTTTATTTTCTTCTAGATTCTAATATGCAACCATATATTTTTCCGTTCATCAGTACATCCATGGGCTAGCAGCTCGAGGAGTTCATTATTTACATCGGCCAGGACCAACACTTCAGGATGTTGGCTTCTTTCTTCTTCCGGTAACATAATGTTATTCTTGTAATTTCATTTCCAAGTGTTACGAGTGACATGCTGCTTCTGAGATTTGTACTTACTATTTTAACTCGTTGAACTGTAGGAGCTTGGGCAAGACAAAGCCTACATTAGTGAAACCGTATTTACCTTCATTTTTCTGTCTTTTGTCTTGGTGAGTTTTCCTACCACCCAATTGTTTTATTTTTTATCTTCAAGTCCCAACTAAGATCAATGTTCTAAATATTTGTAATCATGCAGTGGACTTTCCATCCCTTCATATTCAAGAGCAAGAAGATCTACACAGTTCTCATATGGTGCAGGGTGTTGGCATTCTTAGTTGTAAGCAGTTTTCTCGCCTTCTTGAAAGTTTTTTCTCTTGTTAGTAGTAGTTGGTAGAATGCCTCATCAATAATGAGGCACTGAGAGATTGTAAGAAAAGTTAGAAGTTTTGATCTGTGGATAGCAGGTACATAAGATTATGTGTGGGAACATGGTCAAGGGATAAGGGATCTGACTGTGCATTTATAGTTGTATGAGGAAAGTTTTATAAATCTGTTAATGATTTTTACTTGCTACAGGCTTGTCAATTTCTTCGGATTATTACTTTCTATTCTACTCAACTGCCTGGGCCAAACTATCATTGTCGAGAGGTAAGATAGCATGTTTCTTTTTCACTGGATTTAGAGTCCTCTTTCTTTATACTTAAGATCTTCTGATTCATTTTGTACATTCTTCAGAATCTGTAAGTGAATTGTACAGCTTATCTTGGAAAGTTTTTGTTCTGTATGATGTAGGGCTCAAAGCTTGCCAGGCTGCCTCGTCCAGATAGTGCTTTGGAAGTTCTATTGATTAATTGTAGGTGAAATTACGTCGTTTGTTAGTTTTCTAATTGCAACACTTTTTGATAGTGCGTGCATGCCCACTCTTTTATTGTTGTGCAGTTCCTCGAGGGGTGCTTTATGGCTGTGGTGATTTGATATTTTCTTCTCACATGATATTCTCGCTAGTCTTTGTACGGACGTATCATAAGTATGGCACTCGAAGGTAATACTTTTTGTGTAAATTGTATTGTTATGGTTGTTAAAGTTGGCAAGATATTCTGTTCCCCACCCCCTCCTCCCCCTCCTCTTTTTGGTGATGAGCCATTACAACTTTACATGCTAATTTTAACTCATGTGCCATGGTTATTTGAAATGTAATGTTTCTTGGTGTGGGTATGGCAGTTTTGTGAAGCAGTTTGCTTGGTTAATTGTTGTAATTCAAAGCTTGTTGATTGTCGCATCCCGTAAGCACTACACAGTTGACGTCGTCGTGGCATGGTAAGTCATGTTTATAATCAGAACTTCTATTTTGCAGCTTGTGAACTGAAACAATTGGGTGATGAATTTCCAAACATGTATTTGTTGCAGGTACACTGTTAATTTGGTTGTGTTCTTTATTGACAAAAAGTTGCCAGGTTAGTATTTATTGCTCTTCAAATGGTTGTATCATCTTTACCTGTACGATTTTCCAAGTTCGTGTCTGACTTGGATTACATGCATGCAGAACTGCCCGATCGGTCCAATGGTGCTGCAGCACTGTTCCTTCCCCTGACAAAGGACAACAAGACTAAGGAAGAGAATCACAAACAACTGAACGGGAATTCTGGTGATTCTGCTGACTGGGTATGACACGGCTTCCAGTTTCTTTTCCCTCTAATCAACTTTCAATTATGGGTTGGACCAGTTCTCTGAAAATTTCTTGATGCCATTCCAGAGGCCAAGAACTCAAATCAATGGCAAGATTATGGAAGAAGGAAATGTTGTGCATGTTGAAGCAGCCATTAACGGTGTGTAATTAATGAACGACACAGCTTTGCCGAGATTGCTGTAGGTTCCGTTGCTCTGCTTCAAATTGTGTCCCCAGAACAGTTCCGTAACTGGTAAATCACCACTTGTAATCTAGATCATGGGGTCCAGTCTATGGGTTTTAAAGTCCTGTAGTTGTCGGTTGGAAAATCAACATGTGGCCAACAATGCCATATTGTATCATGGAATTCCATTTTTTTCGTATTGCATCAATCATTTTAATCATTATCTCCCACATAGTTATGTTTCATCTCTTGTTAATTTTCATTGAGTTACACCTTATGTGACGCTGATTAAGTAGTATAAGTCTCACTAAATTTAAATTTTGTGCATCCAAGTCGTATATCTGAGAGATTTGTTGTTTCGTTAGGCTACAGCAATAATGGGCTGTCGATGCACTTGAATTCTTTATGCCTTGGTGCCCTGTACATATCGTGGTTGCCATACTTAGGTGGTCTCTCTCTTATACTATGAACCGACTACATAAGTTTTGTAAATTATATTTGTATGCATTCAGCTGGCATGGAGAATCAAGGAATCTTGAGAACTGGGGTTACGTCTCTTTGTTTAATGGAAATTTGCATCTGGCTCACATGCCTTACCAATGGAGTCTACATTACTTTATTTGAGAAGGAAGAAAAATCGAGCGCATCCCATGTCCAATTGGGAGCAGAGCACATCTGTTGAATTATTTAGTACTCTGCCAGAATTTCTTGGCTGGTGTTTGATTTTCTGGCACGTTGAGTTTTAGGGCCCATACGTTACATGAATGGCTTCCAACTTGTTTGTTAATGTCTCTTTCTCTATCAGAATTAATACTTTTATGATGATGTGATTAGAGCTCAACTTTTGATAGCATTTGATAATGTGGAAATATTTGCCATTTATTGAGGTTGGCTGTGATAGTTGGTGGCACGTTGAGTTTTGTGTAAATAGAAGTTTGGTGACTGAGGAGCGAAAAAGGGGGGTTGGAGCTGTGATAAGATGTAACTCAATTATAGCTACATTGAGATTCTTAGGGAGTGTTTGCAAAAAAAATTATTTTTATATAAAAAAAAAAGTGGAAGTTGTAGAAAATTAAAAGTAGGTTGTATTTGTAAAAAAAGAGTCAAAAGTTGATAAAAACTAAATTGGATAATATTTGAAAAAAAATCACTTTTAAAAGAAACTTAATTGAATAACGATCATTTTGTTTCTATATGTTGAAAAAATACTATATTTTGCTTATTATTTTATTTATTTTTTCAATAATAATTATTTTTTCACAAAATAATAAATTCTATTTGGATTAGCATAGTTCATTTTATTTTTCAGAAATATTACAAAAAATGTGTATGTACAGTATGGTATTGCTGTCGATATACCACCCAAAAATAAAAATAAGGTAGAAGGAGAAGGTTTTTTCTTAAGGTGAAGGAATGAAGTGAGTTGGGTGGGGTTTGATCCGCTGAAGCCCACATCAAACTGGACTAGAGCTCTCCCTCAAATTCACCTTTGCTTTTATCTAAAACAAATCTGAATATATCTCCCTATTTGGAAATGATAAATGAAAACTTATGGATTCAATCCTACTTATTGGGTAACCAATCTATTTTTTGTTTTAATAATATTTGTGAATGCAGCAGGCGTGGAAATGGATACATACAGCTATAGGCACAGGCATGTGCCTTTTCTTTCATGTGTGTGATTGTTGTTGATGTAATACTTTTGTGCGGCAAACTGTCTCCTTTCTTACAATTAGTTCCTACATTAATTAATGCAAGGATAAAAGGTTCGTGCATAGTCATACCCCACCTCTGTGACCATAATCAGGAAGGAAGGATTACTCATGTTTTCCCGCAATTTATGCAGCTAACTAATAATTCAATCTTGAATAATTAAGATACATATATATATATACACACACATCTTTTCTGCTCAAATTTTGAAGAGCAAGGGGGTGGGTCCTCTTGATCCCAAGATGGGTGGTAGGAATAATGAGTAATGAGAGCATAGAAGGAGTTGGGGTAGTTGTGTTTGTGGAGTGTAATTAATCATAAGCTGAGCAGCCTTTGGCTCCAAATTTATTCTCAGCTCAGGGACCAAAGCAAGATGCAGCTTATTACCTCCCTCCCTCCATCCCTCATAATATATATCCTTTTTCTCATCATGATTTCTCCAGTGCAGTAATTTACTTGTAAATATTATATATATTATGAGTTTGAATTAAGGGGAATAAATAGCTTATAAATGGTAAAAGTGAGAAAGTCATGTGGTGTAGAAATGAATTATATGATTGTTTTGGTGGGGGGTGGAGGATATAAAAAACATAAAAGCGTGGGCACATGAACATGCATGGATTACATGATGACAATTTTTTCTCTTTTTCGCTGCACTAACACCAACAATTTCTTACTTTATATAATTACTTACTACTCATCTAAGATATTTATTCAAACTTATTAGTATTTGTTTATAATACAGGAAAGGACGTAGAGAATTAAGGATTTGGGATACATACGTCATTGGATTTCCTTCAGACTTTGACCTCTCTACACTAACCAAAATGACCCTTCATTCTACGTTGTCGATTCTCATGATATTCTTGAAGTTGCAGCGGACTGATTAATTTCTTACAGAAAAAATGTGGTTTGGCAGACAAATTCTTACATTCTCAGAGATTCTGTAAATCAATAAGAAGAGAAAACACGCCAACTAAGAGAGAGAGAGAGAGAGAGAGCAAGGCACAAGTGAAGAATGATGAGGACGTTGAAAAGCAGCAGCATAAAGCAGAGAGCTAAAACCAGGAACCCAAAAAAAAAAAGGACCTTTTCTTTTGCAAACACAGCACACATCTTAGTGTACCACTGTTCACCAAAGTGGAACACAACAAGAAAAATAAAAGCATAGCATACCACAGCATGCCAATATTACATCACTCACCAACCCCATGCTTTGGGATTTATAATGCATGCTCTACAATGCAAATCTGAAAAAGCTGAAATTTTCTCTGCTATTCTCCCACTACAAACAATCACTATTCTTGGATCCATAAAACCAGAGATCCCATCTTTCATCTTTCGTATATATCCCAATGCTTAATCTCCAGTGCTGATACTAAGGCACCACAGATTCTTATATTTCTTGTTTGAAGGCTGAAATATCAGTTTTCTTGTCTGCACAACTTATCCCACCACTAAATGGGTGCAAGGTGTTCCAAATTTTCCTTCTGCTGGTGGCATTCTCACCTCAAGCCCACTGTTCTTCAATCCTCTGATCTGGGTTTGTTTATTTATGCCTTCATCACAATCTTGATCGGTTTACTTTCTGTGGGTTAAAAGTGATATCTTTCTCATTTCATCCATTTGGGTTTTTAGAGAATGGGGAGAAAAATTCGTTTCCTAACTTCAGAGAGTTTAGCTGGGAGGAGCTGAAAGCTGCAACAAATGGGTTTTCTCCGGAAAACATTGTGTCTGAGCATGGCGAGAAGGCTCCTAATGTAGTTTACAAAGGCTTCCTTGAAAGTGAAGGATGGATTGCTGTTAAGCGCTTTAACAAGTCTGCTTGGCCTGATTCTCGCCAATTTCTTGTCAGTTAATTGTTTTAACAATTCTTCTTGTTGTTTTCTTATCTTAAATACTAGATTGTGATGCATTTCCTCTGTATATAGTCATATGTTATATTTGATCTTTTATGTCTGTCTGGCTTCTTCATGGGGTACCGTACAATGAGTTTGAAACTCTTTTAACAACCGACTAGTTTCAACGTTATATGCACTTATAGCCCTTCTGAAAAAGTTGTGTTATGGGCAGTTGAACATTTTTTTTCTTAGTTTTATAAGCAAGGATCAAGAACAGTTTTTTATTTTAAGTAATAGACTGGGTTTACATTTTTGTTTTCTGTTTCGTCATGTTATTGTTTTGTTTTGCCATTGAAGGATGAGGCTAAGGCAGTGGGAAACCTGAGAAGTGAAAGGTTAGCAAATCTCGTCGGATGTTGCTTTGATGGGGAGGAGAGGTTGCTGGTGGCAGAATTTATGCCCAATGAGACTCTTGCCAAGCATTTATTTCACTGTGAGTTTCATATACCATTTCATTATGAACACAGAATTTTGAATCATATGTTTGTAAATTGTTTTTGAAGATTTATTTACATCTCCGATATTTGTTTGCATTTCTATTGTTTTTTTAAGCTGGCTAAGGATGGTTCCATGTTTCATGTTCAGTTTTCAATGGAAATATGTATTTTCAATTTTGTATAGATATTTGTGTGAGATGAGAATATTTTGGATTAGTTAATGAGATAATGTATTATATTGAACTATGTGTCAAAACAATATATTTTCAATAGGAATACGTATAAGTAAACATATTTTCACTTTATTATTATTTCAAAAACTGAAAACTGGAGATGAAAACACAGATAAACAGGCAATGTTTTGATTTTAGGATTTGGAATTATGCTCTTCCTGCCGTTTTTATAACTGTGTGAGAAAATTTGTTAGTATATGCCATGGATTAGTGTCTAATATATGTAAGTGGTTGGACCAAAATAGGGGAGAACCAACCAATGAAATGGGCAATGAGATTGAGGGTCGCTTTGTATCTGGCACAAGCTCTGGACTACTGCAGTAGTAGAGGTCGGGCGTTATATCATGATCTTAATGCTTACAGAGTCTTGTTTGATCAGGTGAAACTGGCTACACCTAAGCTTGCTATTTCTACTCAAATTTTGCAGTCTTATATTATGCTATTTACTCGTCTGTAGGACGGTAATCCCAGGCTCTCTTGCTTCGGCCTGATGAAAAATAGCAGAGATGGCAAAAGTTACAGTACAAACTTAGCTTTCACCCCTCCAGAGTACTTGAGAACTGGTATACATACTCAAATAGTAATATTCAACAATGTGCTGCATCTGGTGAACTCTGTAATCATGCACTGCAAAAGTCTTTATGGCTTTCATATCATGTGTCTTCCATCCCCCTTCCACTTCTCTTTCTGCCCAACATTCCACATTACATTCTTAGATTTAACTATTAGTGTGGCTTTCTGAGTTTCATCATGTCTTCATGATTTATAATTTTCATAACATCTATGTCCAGGAAGAGTAACTGCGGAGAGTGTGGTTTACAGCTTCGGAACCATGCTGCTAGATCTTCTAAGTGGCAAGCATATACCTCCAAGCCATGTATGTATTAGCTGAGCTTTTTTAACTATGCTGATATTTTAAGTCAAGGTTGATTGTAAAACCTTGAATGCATGAAATGTAGAGTACTTGTCAGCTGTTAGTTTTAGTGAGAACTGGATTTGATTCTCCGCTCTTATACTTCAGGCACTTGATCTCATCCGTGGCAAAAACTTTCTGATGCTAATGGATTCTTGCTTGGAGGGTCATTTCTCAAACGATGACGGAACAGAGTTGGTGCGCTTAGCAACCCGTTGCCTGCAATATGAAGCAAGAGAGAGGCCTAATGCCAAATCTCTAGTCACTTCTCTCATGTCTCTTCAGAAGGAAATTGAGGTATAAGTCAGAAACCTACAATGGCTATGTCATTTTCTAGCTTCAGACGAATTACTTTGTTGCTTTATTGAATTCCTCTGAAATTCCAAAAGAGGGTTTGAGCATCATTTTCATTTGCAAGAATTTCCTCTGAGATTGTAGAATATTGAAACTGTAGTGCTCTTCTAAAACATAGTATCCTGTTCAAATGCAGCTTGAAGCATATATCAAAATAAGAATAATTTGTATTTTGCCACATTTATATGTACGCATGGTCAAAAACTTCTTTAGTTTGTGAGCTGAGAAGAATAGTTTTCTTATTGTGTACAAGTCAGGTTCCTTCTTATGTTTTACTGGGAATTCCACAAGGAAATGCAAATGGAACTCAGCCATTACTGTTGACACCCATGGGTGAAGCATGTTTGAGAATGGATCTCACTGCCATACATGAAATATTGGATAAGGCTGGATATAAAGATGATGAAGGAATTGCCAATGAGGTTTGCACTTTCCTCTTCAAAGTTCAGCTTCTTATTTCCATGTCATCTAACTTTTAACTATTTAACATATATCATATAAATTTTCTTGCACTATGTTGTAAATATATCTAAATTAAATGCTGGTTGCTGAACATGTGCAACTTTTAAGTTCCCTGCATATCTCAAGTTCTGTGCTGCATATGCATCTTCCTTGTCTTGCATAGGAAACACGAAATGTTGCTTATACTCTTGAGCCATATCCTATTATTGGCTCGATAATTTGAAGTAAAACCTGTCAAGTATATGATGAATGGAAGACACATGTATCTTCAATTTACATTTCAAAATGTAGCATATCTGCTGTCGTGGCCCCTGAATAGAATGTTTGGGGGAGAAGTTATTTGCATTTATTGCTCACAAGTTTTTAGGATTTCCTGATTCCAGCCACTCCCTTGCGGCATCAAAGTTGTAAATGTCAAAGTGAAAGGAAGTCTGTCATAGATATGATTTCATCTCTTCCCCAAAGTTGCATTTCATTCTCATGATATATTTATGAGTTATCTCTTGATGCAGCTATCTTTTCAAATGTGGACAAATCAAATGCAGGAGACCTTGAATTCCAAGAAGCAAGGGGATGCTGCTTTCCGAGCCAAGGATTTCGCTACTGCTATTGATTGCTACACACAGGTAACCCTACCATTTGAATAGTTTGTGGTACTGGCAATCAAGGGTTTGTCAGTTCAATCTGTTCAGAATTAGACTGAACAGACTTAGCTTAACCTGGTTGGTGGATTCTACAATGCCGTGTTCTATGAGCTGCATCTGCATCTTAATTTGAGTTTAACGATCAAGAGCCTGATCTTGTCGTTTCCTATGACAGTTCATTGATGGTGGGACAATGGTGTCGCCTACTGTATATGCTCGTCGCTGCTTATCTTATTTGATGAGTGATGTGCCTAATCAAGCTCTAGCGGATGCCATGCAAGCACTGGTAGTATCACCCGATTGGCCAACTGCTTTTCACCTTCAAGCGGTTTCACTCTTCATACTTGGAATGGAAAATGATGCGCAAGAATCGCTAAGGGAAGCCACAAATTTGGAAGCCAAAAGAAACAAAACCTGAAAGTGTACAGATTTCTCCTTTTGTTAATTTGATTCTCATGTATTTAGCCTTCCAATCTCCGCCCTTGTTGGAAACCAGAGGGTTATTTGAAATTGATTGCTAATTTTCATTTTTTTTGAGTTTTGTAGACTTGAGCTCTCTTTTCATAAGCTCTTTGAATTGTTGAATGGAAATTCATTAGATTTCTGATCGATTCTCAAGCAATTCTTGCCTTGCAAAACATACCCTTTTCTTTGCGCCCTTCACTTCTCTTGTTCAGTTTCCATTTTGTAAGAGGTTAATGGTTGCAGTTAGTTACGGGCTGATTGATCCTGTTTAGGGTTATAACATAACCATCAACATCAAGTGATACAATATGAACAGTTTTAGTTGATTAGAGGGTTCGGGTTTCTTGACAGCTTCGTTGCTTTATGCAAACGCTTGAAAGCCTGATGTGTTCAGCACAAGACTACGTCATGCTTTTGATTCTGTCAAAAATATGAAATCAGCCTCCAACGAATCTGGTTTGATTTTTGGTTAAGAACCTATAAGTTGTACAAATAATTTGCATCATTAAAACCCTGCCAGATTTTCTAAAATAACAATTTCGCCATGAAAGCTATCAGATTTTTGACAGATTTTGGCAATTGTACCAATATATTATGAATTAGCTGCTGCAATTAATATGAATTCCATGAATTGTAAAACTAGTACCAAACTCTTCTCAAATACTTGGGATGACAATTTCCGTAAAAAAAAACAAAAAAAAAAGTAATTATCAGCAGAAAAATGTTGATCTTTCTCACGTGATGTCTTTGCTGCATCGAAAGACTCCATGGAACAACAACTCGTTCTAAATCTAAAAAAGATCATCCAACTTGACTTACAAGTATGCCAAATAATACCTGTCAGCTTCAATTTTTATTTGCTGGAACTAAGTTGGCCCAATACAACATAATCGATGTATACTCTTCTTGGCTCAATAAAGCAAGTTCCTCTACATAGGAGGTCGATTGTTGCCTAGCAGTTGGCCAACTAAGTTAGTCACCTGCAGTAAATATATGAGCTCAGTCAGGAAGGGCTTTATATAGAACCACAGAAGTAAGCGGCTAAAAGATTGAGAAGACTACCAAGTAAAACTTCCTACGAACTAGAAAGATTATGTACACTCTTAAACTTCAGAGAGGTCTTTGAGATGCTACCTCCTGGTGCTCAAAACACCAGGTGTTGCATCTCCATACACATACCGACTGTGGGGATGAGTGTCAAGCATCAGAACAGTGGGTGTAGCATGGAAGTATCTCCTCAGAGATTTGCCTTTTAGCAGTAAGAATCCAGGAATAAGATCTACTTTAAAACACGAAATGAAATCTGGGGTTGACATACTCATATTGCTCCAAGGAATTGGTAATTTATAGAGTCACAGGATATATGCCTGGCAGCTGCATATACTTATAGAGGTCATCAATCACTAGATATTGTTCCAAGATACTTATAGGTATCAGAGAAAGATTCAAATCCTGAATAAAGTTGCAAATAGTATAATTTTAAGTTCAGTATTAGACAAGTGAGGACTCAAATAAAAGTCAGACAACAATGAGCCTTTCTAGCATTGAGGACTCAAATAAAGTTGGACAGTGATAAGAATCCTCTACTGCAAATCTGAAAGTGTTTAGAACATCTTTTGTTCTAAAACAGCATTGAGAATAAACTCTTCAACGATATTCCTTCAACCAAAAAATACTTCTTTCCCCTTAGAACTTATGATTGTTAAATTTCCACTATTAAGTTCTCTGAATCATAGAAGTACCCTGAAAATTAGCATGTTCTTCGATTGATACATTTACATTACATGAGGAGTTAGAATCATCATTCTGGTCTACGTAATCAATAATGATCCATCACTTGCAAAAGTGGCACTTATCTCAGTTTTCTGGGACAATAGGCCAGCAAGGAAACTCCTAAGAAAGAATACTGACGCCATTTATAACATACATAAGACTTCTCTTGTAAGCCCCTAATAGAGAAGATTGAAATAATTTTAAATCAAGGTAATAACAGACCACATGTACATCAGATCATTCTCATACAGGAAAATTAATAAATAATTAAGTTAAC
Organism: Sesamum indicum; assembly: GCF_026168435.1. NCBI lineage: Eukaryota > Viridiplantae > Streptophyta > Magnoliopsida > Lamiales > Pedaliaceae > Sesamum > Sesamum indicum. The sequence goes on from NC_142667.1 coordinate 16,201,621, forward strand.
TGGCTCAAGAAAGTGTGAAAGCAATTCCATTGATATCATTGAAAATTTAGAAGCTTATGATGAAAAAGCACAAATTCTCACACAAATCATTTAATGCTCAATGATAAATGAAGCCAAAGTGCAGAAACCAACTAATCACCTGCCAATATTTTGAAACACAGCGGTCAATGCAACTGTTTTCTCCCATGTTTAACTCAGAATCCTTGTACCTGAAAAGATAAGGGATTTATAGTCTATTGAGCAACCACGTTAGATGATTCTAATAGATAAAACTTTTTTTAATAATTGATCTAAATCATAAGATTTCTAACATTCAATTATATAATTCGCACTTCAAACAGGGGTCCGCAGTACGTACTTGTTCTCGATGCATTTGTTGAAACATGTGTGCGTGAGCCTGTATTAGAACAGAGATATCATCAAATTAATGCATATCGAAACTCTAGCACTTCCCTACTTTTTGTTTCCAGCAATCTCTACCATTCCAGCTTTCATAAAATAAACGAGAAATAATAAACCCACCAATAAAACAAAAATTTATTAGAATATGGCAGTGCAAAAATGCTGAATTCGAAACTTCGCTTGTGGTGCATTTTTACAAACACAAAACAACTGTTACCTACTTGTTAAACATCTCCACCCTATACTCCATCTCCTTCTCCATCATCCCAATAATCTGCGGAGGAAAAAGACACAAAAGGGACATTAAATCCACCAATATCAGAAAGCCCACTACATAAAATCTGACCGTTTTACACGGGGTGTGTAGAGATCATAGAAGTACCTGTTCTCTCTCAAACGCAGAGGGGGTATTGCCTGCAGCCATTAGATCCGAAATGGAGAAACGGAGAGGGCTAATATAACGCAATTCCTTTGAAATCTAAAATATGAGAATGAAATTGAGAAAGAGTTTGAACTTTAAGTAACAACGACGATCTTGAACAGGTGCACAGTAGAAAAGGTTTATTAGCCACTTAAACCCTAAACTGAGGAAGGCCAGACGAAACAGGGTCTACAAGGATAATGTTATGGTGTGAAACGGTGCAAGGATATTAGCTTGCACCTTAGGCCCTTAGAAGATCAGGACCGCCAACGTCACCCCATCCAAAAGGATTAGTAAATAGTTTTTCTATTATATATTACTTTTAAAAAAATTGAAATTCAAATGATAAATGATGTTTTTGCATGTTTTAAAAATATTGACGATTATATATATATAATTAAATTAATCTTTAAAATTAAATTTAATTATATAATTATATTTTTCGTCCTTTGCAAAATTATAAATAGTTTGGTTAGTAATCGTGCCAACAATGAGGAGAATTGTATCTTTTTTAAGAGAAAATAAATGAATAAAATTATAAATTATTTACTTTTAAATATAGGTAAATAATGATAAAAAAAAATTAAAGTAATTAAATCTTTTAAGTAAGAATGAACGATAAGTGTAATATAGCATAAGCAATACTTTTTCAAGTGGCAAAATAAAATTCAGAAAGGCTACAGATTATATCTTCAATATCTAAATAAATAAATAAAAATTATAAGTAATTCAAACTTTGAAATAAAATAAGTAATTAAAAAATAATTCAAGATTAAAAATTAAATAATTAATAATATTTAAAATATTATCTAATATCAAAATGAACTTTGAATTGTATTACTAACCAACTTGATATTTTAATTATAAATATACATATACCTCTAGTGGTTATCATAATTTTACACCTATACTTCTGATAAAATTATTTGTTTAATTTTTAACTAATGCTCAGAAAGAAGGTATGAATTTGTGGAGATTTAATTTTATTTTGGAACCATGTTGAGGCTTTAAGAGTATTAGGATGGATTATTAAGTTTTATCATGAAGAGTCCTTAATTTGGCTAAAGCACCGAACCTACGTAAAATTGATAGATAAAGACCTACATCTAATATTGTCAAAGTTAAATGACTGAAAATATTTCAAGTCAAAGTTATAAAACGAAAATATTCTGTTCCCCTGCACACGCACACTATACTAATATTCTTGGACGTGTGTACCTACAATTTTATAAAAACAAAAATATTTATACAGGTACATTGAGATTTGGACATAATTTGCGGCTATGATTAACAAAAGGCATACAACTGCGTAGCAGCAGCCATCGGGCACCTTTGTACCATCAACATTTTATACAACGAACCAGTTACTTGTACAAAACAATATAGCTAATCCAATGAACGCAATGATCACTGTGCCCAGCTAAAACCCCCCGACAAGCCCCAAAAGGAAAAATGAAGAAGGAAAAAGAAATATATCAAGTAGTCGGCGGGATAAATTTATGCAGCACTATGATTACTAGTACCTATTAATTCATAATTGCAATATATCAAATCTGGCATCATCTTTACAATCTTCACAAGCACCCTCACAAAATACTTAAGATGGGATGTTGAAGTGGAAAAGCCAAGATATGACGAATGCAAATACCATACAAGCAAGAAGAAAATTAAGAAACCGGTGACCGTTTAAGCACGTTCGGTTTTCGGAAATGGAGGGTGGTGGAGCTGAGGATGTGGCCGCAACAACCGTGCTACTCTCACTGGCTTGTTGTATAGTCTCAGTATCAATAGGGCCGGCAACATTGCATGCAATTGAATTACAAATCTCACAAGTCCTGAGAATGAGGAAGAGCAATAATAGTTAGAGTTGAATGATAAATATAAATTGACAAATCTGGATGTGTTGAAAGACGCAAGAGGCGCCAATGTTTGAGTTCTTTTCCTTTCAAGAAATGAAGAGGGGGAGTCGAGGGGAGGGTGTGCTGGAGAATGTAGACCAAAGGCTTAAACAATAAATAGTCCGAGAGAAAGAAACTATAAATAAGAACAAATTGGTGGTAAGATTAACAAAGCATATTAATATGCAGTTGCTCCAACAACGCGTATGTTTAAGTAGTAGTTCCTCACTTGTCAGAAGATGATCTCTATTCTCTTGGATGATATCCATGGTTTAAAAGCATCTGAAACTACACATGCCAGAAGCATCTTTGGTTTAAAGTTGAGCGTCTAGAAACATTGCTATTACACTTGGATAGTCTACTTAATATGCATAAGAGTTAATCATGATAGTAAACGTATTTATCACATATAGTAGCATCATATTTTATCGGCATCCACTTCTTCTTGCATTTATAGGTCACTACACGGTACCTCTCGTATCAACCTCGTACTGTTAATTGTGTATGTGAAGTTCTGAGACTAAAGTCGGACTCTGACATGCATTCACCTCATTTACACAAAATATAGCATGGTAAAACACCTTTTACGTGAAGAATCTGAGATCAATCGAATATACAGGAGGTGATGGACCTCTAATTGAGCATGTAAAGCAATAGAGTTTTTGGAATCCAACGATGAAGAATAAAAATCACAAAGTGGAGGCCAGCAAACGATAATCAAGAAAAAATGGATGTACCAAATGGGGGTCAAATTTTCACTTTGATAAAGAAAGAGAATCTCGAGAATGAGCTAGCAGCTAAACTTCATTGAAAAGACATAACATAAAGGAATCATGGAGATTATAACAAACTTAAGCAATTGCTCCAACTGCTTTACTGTCTTTTGCTTTACTCTTTGCCCTCATTGTATTTAATAATCACTTTTTTTTTTTTTTTTGAGTCTTTTGCCAAAACTATGTTCTCTTATCAGCCTTACCAATACAGCGTTACTAAACTCAATATTCCCAATAACCAAGTACTATAATGTTGCAAACATGGAAATTCTAACAATTTGAAACAGTGATCAGTAGAAACAAAATCAAGACACAGTTAAACCAATGGAATTGACCGTCTCAGAAACAGCGAATTCAGGACAGACTATAACTATGATCAACAGATAATAAAAAATTACCCACTTGTTTCCTTTGATTTTGAACCAAGTCTCTGCACAATGCTTGTGAGCAGCGGCCAAATCATCCTTACAAGAACACCCCAATTCAATGGCAATCCCAGAACCCGGGCTACTACTCACCAAACTCAAATGGCAAATCCTACAATCTCTCTCAAGGCTTCCCAAATGCGCCTTCTTTTCACCACTTTCTAAATCCACAGAGTCAGAAGGATCAGCTACTGATGAAACTCTCCTAGATTCCATGGCCTCATCCTCCAAAATCTCGGAGCCACAGGCAAAGCTGTAATCATCATAAGAACCATCACCATCAGCAGTGGAATAGAACTGAGAGTGGCAAGACCCGTCATCAGCGTCTGAGAAGCAAACACTTTCCTCCTCCTCCTCCACTTCACTGGTCACGCCGCTGCCGCGGCCTCCTCCGGAGCTCCGGTATCCGCACTCCAAATCTATGTGGGACATCTCTAAAGTAGCCATTTTGAGGACCCAGAAGCCGAAATTATTGTTTTGAGGCACAAACAGCGTATAAAAAGCCTTCAAAATTGAATCTTCAAAGAACCCATTTGTTGACTCAACAAGCTAAAGTTTCAATCTCGGTGTATACATGAAAGATGAGAATGAAAGGCCTGTTTCCAGACACAGAAAGCCGATTAAGGTCTGCAAGAATGAACCCTGAAAAACCTCATCATGGGCGTTGAGATTTCAATGAGTTCAAGACTCTGTGTTTGTCCATTGATGAACTCTGCGAGTATAATGTGGGAGTTGAGTATTGGAGTAGGTGACCTTTTCAAGTCCCCATGGTTGTTCTGCAACTGAATATGACTCCTATTTTCTTTCCCACACAAAAGTACAGAGAAAAAAGAAATTGTCCAAGTATTTCGGTTACGAGTTGAGAAATAAAGGAGAGTTTAAGAAGGAAAGAAAAACAAATTACAACGTTAAAAAACACACATTTATTGTTCGGAAAATTTTTATTCCAAAAAATAATCGAATTCAATCAAATCAAATCAATTATATGACAAATATAATGTTATACACCAATCGTTCACCAAATATATTACGCTTATTATATAATATATTTTCTTTAATGTCCGTACCCAAATCCTAATAGAGTTTGTTTTATATTTGAAATTAATTTTTAACTTTACTTATTCACACCAATGAAAATTAGTTTCCATAGAGTTGGTTTGTGAAAATAGGAGGAGATTAGTTCTAAACTAAACTAGCATAAAAGTCTCATCTTAATTTGGAGCAAGTAAAATACTAAATAATCATACATAATAAGATTGTGAGCTGCTGAATTACGCTATACCACAAATAAATAATCACTTGCGTAATTATCAAATGGCAAAGAATTAAAATTGCATATACAGAGTAAGGCACTCGTCATTATGTTCAGTGTACGTGTGAGACAGAATTATTTAGTAGAAAACAAAAAAGTTAAGTGGTATTCGATGGTGGAAGGTTTGGGGTTTTTGTTTTTGCAGGGTGGGATGTTGGAGTGCTTGTATTTTGATTAGGCTATAATTATGACTTATCATAATCACTTTTGTAGTGTGCTTCATAAATGACTTTGTGACCTTTACCCATCTCACACGCCAACTCCTAACCTCTAACCATCAATACTTGCATTTTTCTTAAAAATTATTGATATTTTTTATGTTTATAGCATGCAATTTATTACCTCTTTCCAATTTATATATAAATTTAAAATTTAACAAAATAAATAATAAATTATTATAAAAATAGACGTAGAAAATGACATTTAAAGAGAGATAATCATGAAATACTAAATAGAAACTTGGATATATGTCCATTTACAGGTGGTGCACATATGTCCATTAGGTAAATTATTAAAGGCCAGCCGCATGTGAGTCTCTGAATCATGATGATCAAGCTTAGATACGTATGGTGCGTGCATTATGGTCCACCAGCCAAAGATATGGCTTCATACTACCAATACTATATATCTAGTAATTATAATACATATGTGTGAAAGGAAATGTTCTATTCTTTCTCTGCTGCTAATTTTAGAAGGTCACAATCAATGTCTTCATATTTGAAAAGAGATTGATTATGAGATTAGCTCGTTTGTTAACCAATGATGGAGAAACATATCAATTTTTTGGTAATATTTTACTATTTTGCTTTATCAAATTCCTTTAATGTATATTTAATTTTAAAAATTTGAATATAAATTATGACGATATATTTGTATCTGAACTCATAGTTAATGTCGATGATGTTTTACTACTTATTTACGTTGTACTGAACTTTGTTTCTCCAAATATTAGTATAAGTAATTAAATGTCAAATAAAAGTTATCACAGGAAAAGAAAATGGCAATGAATGGTGAGGTTTGTACAAAATACGCATACCCTCAACTCTAATAAAAATATTGAGATATTGTGATGGGTCATGGGAGTGGAGCATGGAGCAGGAGCAGTGCTAGTGTGGGACTTGGAGCAGTAAGTCTGGGCGTGAACTGATTTGTTGTGCAGAAGACACGCATCTGATCTGAGGATGAAGGGGTGAAGGTGGGACCACCTCCCGTATTCCTCTGACTTTTGCGGGTGCAATGCAAATCAAATGCCAATTTCCTTAACTTATTTTTTTCAAGTATTTAAGATTCATCATACGTTACTTGTATTGGATGCAACAGCCACCTCTCTTATTTTTAATGATAATTTAAATACATAATACGTTACATTTCGTCATTATTAATTAATTCTGTGTGAGTGTGATAAATATTTTAATTTTCCTTTTTTTCTCCGTGGGTCCAGCAAATAATGTCAATTATTTTCTACCAACAACAGAAAAAGTGAACTGTACGTAGGGGGAGAGAGAGAGAGAGATGCATCATATTTTTATACATTAAAAATAATTCTTTATTATTAGATTATTAAATGAAAAGGGCAGTGGAAGAAGGGTTTTGGGCTGTTGCACCTACACCTACACCTGCACCCATATTCTGATGACCAAATTATTAAAATTGAAATAATATATGTCTATACGAGGTATGAAGATTACCAATTCCCATTCACCCACTCCTCCATCGTCATGGTCGTGCTCATTATTCCTAATCCTATCCCTTTACCTCGGCTTCAACATAATAACAAATTAAAGTGAACCAATTAAACCAACACTACTGCACATGAGACTAAAAGCCGTAACAACACCAAATTAAGAACATGGATGTGGGCTTCTCAATTTACACGTCAAAAGTTCAACCCAGATTTTACATTCCAGTAACATAAACTGATTTTTTGATTTGAGTTGAGGAGATGGAATGGGTGTTCTGAGATTGGCCAAACGACTCATTAATCAATCTCCTCTTTTGTTTTGCTCTCACGCACATGGGCGTGTCAGTTTGGAAACGACAGTCAGAAAATACCAAGTATGAAGGGACGCAGTCAGAGAACATGATCTTGTATGCATAATGGGGTTCTCATTCTGTCACAATATTCCGTTTCTACCCACCCAACCCAACCCAAACAGCAGATGTGACACTTCCTCAAACCTATACCATCACTGCTTATCCTTCCAACGGGAAATCTTATTTCCTTTGGTTGTGGACTAACAATCATAATTGTCTTGTGTGTTTTTGGGTGGGTGAGGTTATCATGCACCAATCAGCACGCTCAACAGTCCTGTCTCATTCATTCCTCAAATTTTTCATCCCCGAAGTTTAATGGCTTGATTGTCAATCATTATGTTCCATTTGCATTTAACTAGGAAAGATATTAACTGCTCAATTCATCAACTCTGAACTACTCAACTACTTAATGAGGAATTGGATGTTGCCCATGTAAATTTTTATTAATATGATTTCTAATTATTGAATTAACACATGATAATGATGATATCATAGTGATTTACGTACAAATTCACCTACACAACATCTCTATGCCCTCACCGCTCACGTCATTCCTGAGTCACAAAAATGTCATCAATTCGCATTTAAGATGAGAGATTAGTTACAATCTATCACTATCATACTACCCGTTTTGATTCGTGGAGTAATTTTAGGGCACAACATATTTAATCCATCGACTCTAGAATGACATTATGGTCCCTTTTAGTCATTCTTTCCGATGATAATCCAATTGTTTAGAGATGCTGGACGTCACGCCCATTGACATGGGTAGTTGGGCAGTAATCAGATGCAAAAAACTGAATTCTCCAGGACTCCGTCCAGCTGCACTCAAGACAGCGGGAGAACAGTGTGGTGCAGTTTAGGTATGAACCGAAAATGGGAAGTCAAGGATATAAGTATGGTAGTGGTTAAGTTATAATACATACCACGCGTTCCTCCCTGTCAGCTTCTCACCATGCTGATGCGAGAAAGAAAGCGTATACATGGTGCCAAATACATAAATAATGCATGCAGATCTCTTTAATATACGACTAATATATGTTCTGTAAGAATCTTATTACACTCATGCTTTAAAACGAGAAACATATGGGCTATATCTCCGTTTGCCCAAACCAAAATGAAATCCGGATGGAAGAATTTCGTATCTAAAAGAACAAGATGGATCAGAATAACCATTAAAGAACATAAGATCGTTACAGTCAATTGATCTAAGACCATGACTTGGTATCTTAGACACTAGAACTTTCTCGACCCATATCAGATTAACCGGGCATTTAACTAGTTAACTAGCAAAGAACATAAACAAACAACAGGATTCAATGGGTCTGTCACAAGAAAACTACCTAAGGGAAAAAAAACCAAAACAGAAAAAAAAAATGACCTACAGCAGAAATGGACTAAAGACTGTTAAGTATTGCTGCTGAACTGAATCTTCACCTCCACAACACAGCCTACCATCTTATGATTCTACTACTAGCACAAGCAAACACTAATCAACTTCTGATCAAGACCATTGATGGGACCGCGAATTCAGCTCTCTTATATGCTCACAACTTTGTCATTCCAGTCAACAAGCAATAAAGATATTGATCGCATGATTCTAATCCCATGAGAAATAAAGATTTCAGGAGCAGAATCATCTTCATTGCGTCCAATTCATACATAGCTATCAGATTTTGGTAAATCATACAAATGCAATTGCTCAAATCTACTCAGCACCCCCAACTTCATCTTGTGTTAGTAGAGGTTGCCTACTCATCGAGGCTGATAATGCATCAGGAGTGATGCCCGTTAACTCACTTTTTCCCACTTCAAAACTCGAATTATCATTCTCTCCACTGTCCTCAAAATGTCTCATTTGTTGATTACTGCTGCCACAGAATAACCCGCACGCTGTATTGTCCATTGCTTTAATGCTGCTGCTTTCCAACCCACTCCTAGACCAAGCAACATTACTTATATCTGCGGCTAATGCTGCCAATTCGTGGCTTGCGAAGGATGGAGGTTCTGTATAGTCAATAAATTCAGGGCCCAGCAATGAGCCTACTGGTGCTACCTTGCTGGAAATCTCGCAGCAACCATGGCCACATCGGTGAGGTACCAATAGGTCAGCATAGGCTCCTTCGAGCAATTTACAGATTCCTACATCTGGATTTGAGGCTTGGAGATAGGGCACTTGGAAGGAAACTAACCTAGGAGATAAACATACATTTTCTGCTCCATCGAGAGGATTATAAACGCTAAATGCACTAATGCGAGCGACAGGACGAAATAGAGTAGGAGGGACTACTGATTTCTCACAGAGTTGAACTTCAGACTGAGCTCTCTCTTCATGTGGGCTATCATCTATTAGTTCCAAAGAACTCACATCTTTTCCTTCACTGGACTTGAAAGAGTTTGCATCTCCACATGATGGTGTTTCTTCAGAAGATGCCTTTGATTTTTCAACACTTGCATCTTCTGCCACATTGCTGGATTCCAACTTAGACTTCCCTAGCTCCATGCAGCGACGCCTCAATGTGGAATTCCAGTGGTTCTTGATAGCGTTGTCTGTTCTCCCTGGCAATAGCCTTGCTATTGATGCCCATTTGTTTCCATGGATGGCATGAGCCTGAAGTATGATACGATCTTCTTCATCTGTAATAATTTGAGTCCCGATCAGCCATTAAAAGAGCGAGTAAGCTTCATAACAAGAACCTTAAAATTGAACAGGAATTGGTGATTATTAAGCATGTCATAACTGTCAGACATGACAGCAGACAGGTGGTTCTAAGTTCACATTTGGGTGTTTGCGATACTCTTAAGCATCAATCTGTTACATTACGTTGTTTCCCAGCCATCTGTGAATTATAAACTGAGATTCAAGAGGGTTATAGCGACAATTCCCGGTGCTAGCTCCTAGTCAGGCCAATGTTGATAATCAGAGGTAACAAACATCCTGCAACCTCAATTAGCATGAATAAATTCTAAGACTCAAATGATATAGATGGGAAACATAGCTTGCAGCAGTCATTGGTTTAAACGAGACAAAGACACAACACATCTTCTGACTGTAGGTACTTCTATACAAGTCAAGTTCAATTGGCTGCAGTTCTGCAATACCTTTTTCAATGCAAACAATTGGGCTCGTGGAATTGGAATTGATGAAAATTTTGTTGAAATTGAATTTAAGGCGCTCCTAGTTCCATTTCTCCGGACATTGACAGTCACATACCCATTGATAAACTATAATTCAAAGAAATGGACTGCAGCTCCAACAAGAAGAAAACAATTCATAAGAAAGAGAGAGTTTTTACATCCGCATTCAAATTTTCGCCATTTTTTTCAGCCAATTTTGGTAAAGAAAGAAACCGATAGAGAAAGAACTAGACTCCTCAATGATTAATCAGAAAACAAGCACTGACACAGCAGATTAAACAAAACAAATGCCATAACAACTCAGTGGACGGTGAGAGGTTACCAGTAAAAGGCTTGCGCTTAACAGCAGGATCGAGCTGATTACACCAACGGAGGCGGCAAGATTTTCCCGATCGGCCGGGAATTCCTCGGGCGATGAGACTCCAGTTTCTGGCCCCGAAGTTACCCACAAGTTGACTTAGCATAGCGTCCTCATCCGGCGACCACGGCCCTTTAACTCGGTCGAGCGGCCTCTTGGTCACCCGAGCGCCATCTCCGAGCATTACACTGTTTTCTTCTTCGGCGCCGCCGTCGGCCTGCACCTGTAGCGTTGCTGGAGTGTCCGTCTCCATTAAATTATTCGATGTTAATGCTCTTGAATTTAATTGTATATCATTTCTGAGACCCGAACCCCCCCAGAGATGTTTTCATTACTGTTTTGACTCAAAACAGTTGACAGGTGAAATAAATTCATAGGGCATCGCGGGTAAAGCAGAGATGATTACCCGACGAGACCACTATTCACTATTCACTACTCTTCGCTGCAGTTCAAATAAAACGTTGGTAGTCCGAACGCGACTCCACCAAAGCTAATCGAATTGCCATAAGAACGGGCCGGTATTGTCATCTATTAGCCGAACGATTGGGCCTCTTGTGTAATGTGGGCCCAAATCTTAAGGCCTTGTTTAAAAGTTAATTAACAATAATTCTTTTAGCTGGCAAAAGTTTTTCGAAAAATAAAAAAGTCTAATAGGGGTCTCACAAGAGGGGCTTAAAATATAAAAATACCTACCCAAACATCTCAAATTGCATAAATAAAATAAGTTGATGCTTATTTTACATCACGTTTTTATTTTTAATTATGGTAATTAATCATGGTAAAAATCATATTATTCCGATTGCGCAAATTATACATGAGACAGAGGATCGATGGAGAGGATCCACACATCGGCTGGTCTCCCAAGAAAACAAGGAAAAATTTTCTATGCGGTGAGAAACTTGAGCGATTGAAATGTGTAAAGACCAAAAGTTTGAAAAAATCGTTAAAACCTGGCACTTATTCATAGTTTTATCGTTATCAATACTACATAAATATATAATAAGAGTAGAAAATGTTGATTTTGTAGTAGTTATGGATGGTGAATTTCTTAAACAACAAGCAAGTGACCAGCCCTCATCTGTCCTAATTAATGACAAACATAGTTTAGGATTCGGCGTTAACCAAACTTTTAACGAACATCACGACAGCAACCCACAAAAGTTTATTTTTAACATGTTTAATTGACTGTATCAGGGACACATTAATTAATTAATATTATTGTTGTATGAGTTCTTGATCCACTGATTAATGATGTCGTCTGACAATAATATTTATAATTAAGTGTGTACTAATTTTCGGAAATATATATAATCTAAGGGAAACATTTTAACTTTTTTTTTTTTTAAAAAAAATATTTCTTAAGTCTTTATCATAATTAGATCAATTACTTATACAGCTAGAGGAAGAAAATTACTTGGACTTTTAGAAGGAAATTTAACAATACCAAGATCATAGAAAATTCAATCATAATATACTGTTGGCGACATTTTGATAATCTTACAGTAATATTTCCCAGGCCAAGTCAAATAATTATAGCTGGGCAGAAATGAATCAAATCCCAATTTTCGCTTGAAAAATTAATATCATAGACAAAACCTGAGGGTGCAGCAGCTGGATTATATATAAGCTAATCCTAACATGCATGTCCAATGTTGAGTTTAACAGAAATATCAAATACTATGTAAGAAGAAACAGTCAAAAACACAGGTAGCGGACATCACAGAAAAATAAACGAAAGAAAGAAAAAAACACTCAGATTTTGGTTGGAAAGTAATGATTCTACGACTTTTAATATAACTTCGTTGATGGCCAACTCAAATCTGTTAGGTAACGAAGTTTCCACAAACACCTAATTTTCAAATGCCCTTACATGAATTCTTCATTATCTTATCAGCCAATGGAGTTTCAGAGTTTTCTTTCACGCAATCGTTTCAAGTTTTTCTATTTTTTGGTTTTCAACTCCATCATCGACACTCTATTAATTATATTATATCATGAAACCAAATTCGAACAAATCAAATAAAGTAATAATTCTATGTAGTAATTAGAAAAAAACACAGCATCGGTTGCCGTCTTTCTCAATTCTTTAATTTGTCCTATAAATACACATACTTCTCAACTTCATTTCTGTATAATAAATCTCTCAAGTACTACTTTGTACTCATGTGCTTGACAATTTAATTTCTTCCATATTATCAATATATATATATATATATAGCAGTGATCAATGGCGGCACGCCCTCGGCTCTTTCTTGCATTCGCCTTCGCTCTTTTGGCTACTTCATCATTTGCTTCAGCTGCCATCGTTGAGCATTCGTTTCATGTAATTATTTCGATGATCTTGGATATATATATATATTTCATTTTTATTCAAAAACTTTCGACCTCGACAAAATGAAAAAGAAAAAAATTCACATACGTATATAATGCACTTGAATAATGCATGCTCACATATTATATTAATTATTAATTTCTTGTGAAATTAACATGAAATTCCATTCTAGTTTCACATAAATTAATCTCCTGCAGTACTTATATATGTAATTAATTAGTGAAATATGGAGGGGATGCTGATTTTTCACAATATTACATACGCACAGGTGAAAAATCTGACAGTGAATCGGCTATGCAGAAATCAAGTTATCACTGCAGTGAACGGCAGTCTTCCGGGGCCAACGCTTCGAGTAAAAGAGGGTGACACCCTTGTCGTCCACGTTTTTAACAAGTCGCCTTACAACCTGACTATTCATTGGTACGTACGTACCTACCTCATGCAAATTAATTAATTTAGATCATCACTAAATCAATGAACGATGTTGATGTGATTGCAGGCATGGAATTTTGCAACTATTCAGCGGGTGGGCTGATGGGCCGGAGTATGTGACCCAGTGCCCGATCCGGCCCGGACAGAGTTACTCCTACAGATTTAACGTAACCAGGCAAGAGGGGACTCTTTGGTGGCATGCACACTCTCAATGGCTCCGGGCCACGGTTTATGGAGCCCTAATTATCCGCCCCAGATCCGGTCGCTCATATCCGTTTCCAAAGCCACATAGGGAAGTCCCAATTCTCCTTGGTGAGTAATAAATACCATCATAATCTCACAAAGTTGTAACATTTTAAAAGGTTGATTTTTCATTTGATTGACAGGTTTGAAATCTATGTGATTATAACTACGACAAACCTAATAAAATAAAATTACAATGCTACGAGTTTTTATAATTTTTAAGATTTAGTCTCTAATATAAAAGTAAGTTTGGTATTGTAGGGGAGTGGTGGAATGATAATGTTGTCGATGTGGAGAATCAAGCGACTGCCACCGGAGCTCCACCTATTGACTCCAATGCTTTTACTATTAATGGCTGGCCCGGAGACCTCTACCCATGCTCATCAAGGCGTGAGTTGATATCATCACACACACAACTTCTAATTAACGTTTGATTTTTACATCTTCAACATGTTAATGTGTTCACGTAGAAACTTTCAGACATGTAATTTTCATTTGTACAGACACATATAGGTTACAAGTGGTGCACGGAAAGACATATCTTCTCCGCATAATCAACGCTGCACTCAATAACCAGCTATTTTTCAAAATAGCAAATCACGAAATGACAGTGGTAGGAGTCGACGCTTCTTATACAAACCCATACATCACCGACGTCGTTGTAGTTGCTCCGGGCCAGACCGTCGACGCCCTCTTGACAGCCGATCAAACGCCGGGGCGATACTACATGGCAGCAAATCCCTACGTTAGTTTAGCAGGTGTTGCAGCAGTCAACGGCACAACCACCGGCATCATAGTCTACGAAGGAACCACAGCATCCAGGCCCATAATGCCTGTCCTTCCGGCCTTCAATGACACCCCGACGGCCCACAAATTTTTCAGCAATATAACTGGGCTAGTTAGCAGCCCATTCTGGACAGGAGTCCCCCGTCAAATCGACGAACACATGTTCGTGACTGTGGGTGCCAACCTTGTTGCTTGTGATGCTCCAGGGAATGCCTCTTGTCAAGGCCCGTTTGGGCTAAAGCTTGCCGCCAGCATGAACAACGCATCTTTCCAACTACCCACCAAGTTGTCGATGCTTGAGGCGTTTTTCAGGAATGTTGATGGGATATACACCACTGATTTTCCCGACACTCCGCCACTGCAATTCGACTACACGAACGCGAGTAACAGCTTCAATCAGGCGCTCCTGATAACAACGAAATCCACCAAAGTGAAGAAAGTGAAGTTCAATGCGACGGTCCAAGTTGTGTTGCAGAATACTGCTTTACTTGGGGTGGAAAGTCACCCTATTCACCTGCACGGCTTCAATTTCCATGTCCTGGCTCAAGGTTTCGGCAACTACAATCCCGCAATTGTTGCTGAAAACTTCAACTTGGTGAATCCACAAGAGCGTAACACCATTGCTGTTCCCGTGGGAGGATGGGCCGTTATTAGATTCCGCGCAAACAACCCAGGTAAATATTCTCAAAATACAATTTATTACATCATTAAATAAATTCAAATATACAAATATGTGTGTAATTAAAAATACTTTAAATTTTCAGGTGTGTGGTTTATACATTGCCATTTGGACGTGCACTTGCCTTGGGGTTTAGCTACAGCTTTCGTTGTGGAAAATGGGCCGACGCCAGAAACAAGTCTCCCTCCACCTCCTCTAGATTTTCCCAAATGCTGATTATGTTGCGAAAAAATGTTAATTTATTCCATTGTTAGAGTTATCTATCTACCAATTGGTGGTTTATTAGTTGTAGCCTTGATTTTCTTTTTCTATTGTTATTTTTTAAATGTATCATAATAAAGTCGTCACACTGTAAGCATTTTCTTTTGGTCTTATTTGTTTAAATTTGATTTGTGAGGCAGTCAATCCTTCATAATTTTTTTATTTATATACATTAATTGAATACTTGATGAAAAGTGTTATGGCGTAAATGGGCTCTCATGATACAATATTTTTAGATTTATCAATAGTCCAGATATTAATATAAATCCCGTATATATCTATGAAACCAAATTATTTAGTTATTTAAAATATTTTTTTATTTGTTATAAAATTCAAATAATAAACATTAATATATGCAACTGCAATATATAATTAATAACTCGATCTCATCATTCTATCAATTTATTAATAGTATCTCCATGAGATTAAAGAATGATGAGTTTAGAACTGCATTCATAATTTTTTATTACATAAATTAATTAGAAAGATGCTGGAGCAGGAGCAGCATGAGGAGCAGCCACTGGACCAAGGGTGGCATCACCATTGCTCAAAATCGCCAACATGGCTCGATGATTCTCCTTTTGATCCTGGCATAGAGTTGGCAAAGACACTCCTACACAAATTATAACCCTTAATTAATTAATGATCAAACACATACTTTGACTAAACTTCAAGAAATTGGCAAGGAATACTTAACAAAATTATTAATTAATATTTTATATAATAATTAAAATTAATTACCTTCACCGGCAGCAAGGTTCACAAAGAGCTCGACAATGTTAGGGCAATTTTGGTAGCAAGCTGGGGAACAGAGACGGGCGGTGAACTCAGATGAAAGGAAGACGTCAGAGGATATCTCGGCAGATTCACGGTGAACACCACACGCATTCACGCACTGATCTGATTCAATGTATCCAGACAATCTCTCTACTACAACTTCTGATGTCTTACATGTACAATCAGTTTTTTCTTGTGCATTTTTGTGATGGTCCAACACACATCTCTTTCCAGATGATGCAACCGCAAAGGAACACAGATTTTTAGGTAAATTTTCACAGATCACTTCCGCTGTAGAAAATAAAAATTAAAAGAATATATCCAATTGTTATATTTACAAAGGACAGGTATAATAAACATATAAAAATATATATTCACAATACTGAAATTAATTTCATGAAGGGCATACCTAATGTTCCTTGAACGAAGAGAGAGCAAGCAAAGAAAAGAACGAATGCAAATTTCATTGAAGAAGCCATTCTTTCCTTTTGATGTGGGGCTTCTTTTTCTTTGCTTTTTTTTTTATTATTATTTTTATTTTGGAGATTTTCTAATACAGGCCCCGACGTACCTTATTGAAGTGCCAATAGGTTTGACGAGAACTTCTTTATATATTGTGATGGAGGGACAGAGAGAGAACTTTTATAACCTCACAAATTCGATAGGGAAAAAGAATATGAAATCTTCAAATTCTCTAAACCACAAAATTCACATATGTATGCCTTTAAAACAGGATCACCGATGAATATCAATATTGAAAATACTATAAACACGTGATACATATATCTATATATTTTATCTTCCTATTTATAAAAAATAAAGAAAAAAATTTAATTAAAAATGGATATAATTCTCCCAAATGTTAAGTATGTTAACAATAGTTCAACTATAATTGATGCGTGCAAAAATCATACCAGTTCAATCGAATGTGGACTTGTGCTTTGTGGCCAGGCTAAAATTTTCATAAGCTCGATGAGAGAAACCTGTAAAAAAATTGTTAGCGCTCTGATACTCAAATCAATATCAAATATTGATAAATAATACTAGAAAGGAAAAATATGAATGAATTGAGGTGGAATATGATGGAAAGATTGCAAATAGTAGTGTGAAAGTGCGAGAAAAATTGCTTGTGAGTGTACAAAAAACCATCTTGAATTTAAGGGGACTCGACCTGTTTTTTATAGCTAGGGCCTCCCAGTCTGGAGGGGATAAACCTGCTCCGGTGAGGGGTATGTAGGGCTACCAGTTAGCCTTGGTATCAGAGCCAGGTCGGCTTTTCCGACTGGTGCCCAGAGGATATTGGAAAGTGCATGTCCGCGAGAGGAAGGCTGCGAGATGGTGAGTAGGAGAAGTGAACCCCACACCATGGACATGGATAGTACTCATACCGACAACACTATATGTAACGTAGAACAGTTACTTCAAGTTGCTTCCACACTTTCTTTGCCTAGAATCACTTCAAGTAGTGTAGATAATCTCGTAGAATACTCTACTATTCCTGAAGTTGCTATTGTAGAAAGTACTGTACCCTCTGTTATTAGTCCTTATAATCTGTATCGAAAACGAGGATCCCTTCCTTAAGGGATTAAAGCTCTTGTAGCCTCCAAGAAGCGGATGAATTAGAAAGAACAAGTCCATTCCTCAATGATGGACCACTATTCTCTCCCTACATCAATGAAGGAATAGTATGTGACCCTTTCTATTCGACCAGACTACATCTCTGGTTGGAAGGTAGAAGGTTACATTTGCAAATTTCTGAAACTTCATTAGATGACACAGACATCGAATCACTCTACTGCGAACAAGATGAACAGACAGAAGATATAGTGCTGGTCATCCAGGATGTCTCGTCCGAAGAAGAAGATGAACATTCATCATTAGAGGAGGAAGATGATTTGCAGCCCTATCTTCCCATCTACATGATGCAAGCTAGCTCAATACTGGAAGTCAGCATTCTAGCCCCACAGGTGGAAATTCAAATCTTACAATTTCCATATGACAAACCTGTCAAGGCAATTGGCTTCATAGATACAGGTGCAACAAAGACAATGCTGAATCCTGAAGTGCAACCAAACGATGCTTGGCATACCCACTATGAACACTTCAAAGCAGCTGATGGCTAGAGATTCTCTACATCTCTCATTACGAAGAAGCCTATTGGAATTCGATTATTTCCAGAATGCATAGTATGGATGCATGTTATTGATAGCAAGCTCCATGGCCGCGACCTTCTTATAGGTTTCGACCTATATCATAAGGCCAAGAGACTTCAAGTTCTTCCTACGGGATTGAAGTACAAAAGATACTTCCAACCTTTCTCAACCATCCCGAGGATATTTGTCATTACAAATGCACAGGCACCTTATACTGATATTGCAAATCAACTCAAGCAATGCTGTGCAGACTCGCGTGCAGACTTCAAGCATCCACATCCACTATGGAAAAACCCAAAATTCTTCATTCAGCTAACTTTCAAGCTCCATGAAGATGTTAACCCGATCAAAGCTTCTAGTCCAGGAATGACCCCTGATGCATCTTGCCCGTGCAAGAGAAGAATGCAGTCAGCTTCTAGCACTTGGCCTGATTGAACCAACAAAGTCAAATTTGGCATGCCCTGCCTTCTATGTCAACAAAAAGGACAGAACAAATTCGAGAAAAAAAGAGGTTAATCATCGACTATAAAGCCCTTAATCACTTATTACTCGATGATAAGTTCCCTCTACCAAAGATACAGGGATTATTCTCACACCTTGCTAAAGCCCAGATATTTTCCAAATTCGACCTTAAGTCTGGCTTTTGGTAATTAGGCATTGACCCAAAAGCTCGATATAAGACGGTATTCTGCCTACCCAATACCCAGTACCAATGGATTGTTATGCCTTTTGGACTTAAAGTTGCACCCTCACTTTTCCAAAAAGCTATGATAAAAATATTTGAGCGCATCTTGCATACTACCCTGGTCTATATTGATGATATCTTACTATATACCCAAGACCAGCCAGCCCATGAAAAACTCTTTCAGTAGTTCTACGAAATGGTCCAAGCCCATGGAATCATGTTATCCGACAAGAAAAGCTTTATTGGGCTACCCAACATAAATTTTCTAGGAATGAAGTTCGTTGATGGAAAATACCAGCCCAGTCCACACATTACACAAGAACTTCTTAAATTTCTAGATGAGAATCTATCCATGAAGGAGATCCATCAATTCCTTGGTATAGTTAATTATATCAAGGACTTCATCCCTGAATACTCTCGGTATACAAGCCAGCTATCCGAGCTGCTCAAGAAAGAACCACCATCCTAGGGACAAGCTCAAACTATAAGGCCAATCAAGGGGACGTTACGCCTCTTGAGTTGCAAATTTCAGCTTTTCTAGTGTCTAGTGTAGACGATAGGATTTATTTTTTTAAGCCTATTATAGGGGGGAATGAGTTCAAGAAGCTTGGTTTAGTGACGTGTTGGAGTCCCCCTCAAGGCGAACCCCTTGCTCTAGCATCGTTGATCATTTTATACGCACTTTTCAGTTCAATGCAATCTGGTTTTCTGAATTCGCGTGTGCAATTTACGGACCTCTCCCATTAAAGATACCTATCATAGGCCACAGGATCTTACAAATGGATGCCAACAATGAGTTTTGGGGAGCTACACTCATTGAAGAAGAAGACGGGAAGATTCACTTTTGTGGATATGCCAGTGGTCAGTTTAAAGAGTCTGAAAAACATTACCATGCAGTCTACAAGGAGATATTAGCCATCAAGTGTGGAATCAAAAAATTCGAGTTCTATATAGTTGGGCACCACTTCACCATACATATGGGCATCACCTCATTCCCAAAGATTATGGATTTAAATAACAAGGGAATTTCAGAGCCACAACTGCTCAAATTGAAACACTGGTTTGCCAAATACCAGTTTACAGTGAAACACATCAAAGAAGAAACCAATCTAATCCTTAACTTTCTATCAAGACCGTCATGTATACACTTCCTTTTAAAATTTTTCTTTTTAATGAATTGAAGGACCAACAAATAATTCAATCAAGTTTTTATATCTCAATGGTTAATGTTACTCTCTTTGATATACCCATTTTATAAGCAATGATATTCAATCATTTTACGAATTATTTTCAAAAGATAAGTGGTAAGTAAATTCAGATTAAATTATTTGCTGATCATGATAATTCTTGTGTACAAGATATCTTGAGTAGCAAATTGTATTATATCACTCATATACCCCTTCTACTATCTAAAATTAACAATACACTCCTATAGTATACGCGTATTCGAAAATAATTAAGGACAGAAATCTTATTTCAATAGTTTCATTAATTTGATTTTTTAATATCTTGTTACTGATAAGGGATGTAAATATTATAATTTTTTAAATAATAAAAAATATTTATATAATTAAATTTAATTTCAAGACGAGTCAATATAACTTACTCGATTATATATTATAGTATAATTTAAAACATGAAAAGAAAAAAAAAAGAAAATTTCGGTCCTAACAACTAACACAATTGTTTCCTTGTTCTACAAAAAGGTAAATCTACACAAATACACATGGCCAAAGAAACAATGCTGCTCAAATCAAATTTGATCATTTACGATCAGTCATATAAAATAATATTCTTTTATTTATTGCAAATATTACATAATAAACGTAATACATCACTATCATCAATTCCGACTAACATTTGTATCTGTTAATAGTATCTCTATAAATGTTGAAGAATGCGGAGTTGAAAATGCATATACGATGATTACATAAATTAAAAAGATGTAGGAGTAGGAGCGGCAAGAGGAGCAGCAACAGGACCACGGGCACCATCATTGCTCAAAATCGTCAACATGGCTCGATGATTCTCCTTTTGATTCTGACAGAGAATTGGCAATGATACTCCTGCATAATTTATAACACTTATTTAATCAATGATCGAATATATATTTTGATTAAGTTTCAAGAAAGTCACAGTCAAGGAATAATCGACACAATTAGTAATTAACAT
Organism: Sesamum indicum; assembly: GCF_026168435.1. Classification (NCBI taxonomy): domain Eukaryota; kingdom Viridiplantae; phylum Streptophyta; class Magnoliopsida; order Lamiales; family Pedaliaceae; genus Sesamum; species Sesamum indicum. The sequence continues at coordinate 16,222,902 of NC_142667.1, forward strand.
TTAAATGAAATAATTAAAATTACTTACCTTCTCCAGCAGCCAGATTCAAATAGAGGTCGACAATATTAGGGCAATTCTGGAAGCAAGCAGGGGAACAGAGATGGGCGGTGAACTCCGATGAGATAAAGACATCGGAGGATAGTCCAATGAATTCACGGTGGAGACCGCACCCATTCACACATTGATCTGTCTCGAGGTATCCTGACAATCTCTCCACTACAACCTCTGATGTCTTACACGTAAAACCAATTTCTCCTCGTGCATTCTTGGTTTTTTCCAACACACACCTCTTTCCAGATGATGCAATCGCAAAGGCACACAAATTCATTGGCAAATTTTCACATATCACTTCCGCTGTACAAAGAAAAAATTAAAGAAAAACATACAATCATAATTTTTACAAATAATAATAGCATATATATATGTATCCATAAAATTGATACAAAATTATTAATTTAAAATATTTAAATTCTGCATGAAAGGCCCACCTAGTGTTCCTTGAATGAAGAGAGAGCATGCAAAGAAGAAGAGAAGCAGTGAAAATTTGGTTGAAGAAGCCATTATTTTCTTTAAATGTAGGTTTCTTTTTTTTTATTTTTTATTTTTCTTATTGGAGAACCAATCTACCTTGTGAAAGTAATGTTAAATGGGACAATTTCTTTATATACAGTGATGAATAGAGATCAAGAAATTAAGTAACAATTTTTTTTATAACCTTACAAATTTAATTGGTAGCAATTAAATTGAGGTGCGCGTCTTACGTAAATGCAACCAATTATTTTCTAGAAATAGAAACAGCAACAGACCTCCCGCATAAAAAGCGTAAATGATTGATAAATATGACCAATATATATTGGATGTGTATCTATTATACATATTAACTTATTACTTCAACTTATGAAAAATTCTTTTTAGTTAGAAAACAATTAATTTGATGATAATTTAATATACAAAATACTGAATATATTGAAAATAATATAATTATTCAAGACATGAGGAACAATTTTGTCCAATCAAAATATAAGTGTTACATTTACTAGTTTCGATGGGTAAATGCCACATTAAAAATAATTTAAAGAAATTAAATGTATTTAGTCTTTTTCTTTATTATTATTATTATAATGGGACGGAGAAGTTGAATTTGAACGTAGTATATGTCTTTTACACGAAGAAGAGCCCAATCAATTTTTAATGGCAAAACTTTGAGGAGGGGTGATGTAATGAAATGAAATTCCGTTGGTCAAATTGCGTGTCCATACCAAACTTTGGATTGGAAGATAAATAAAATAATTTAAAGTGGAATTGTAACAAACTCGTCTTACTTATTATTACTTTTCTGCATTAAAAGTGACAGAATACTAAATAATAATTTTAAAAATTATCACTAAAAATATATATTGAATTATAATGATTTTGATCTTGTATAATTATTAGTCACGAAAGTTGTGCATAAAGTTTTCACAAAAATAATTAGTTACATATCTATAATGACAACTCAGTAACGATAAATTTAGTGACAATCAGTAAAAATGTCATCTATATACTTTATGCATATATTTTTTCACTAATTCTTGCTAATGATATTTTCACAATATAATTATGATAATTAAAATTAGGAATAATTACACTTCCCTCCCCTAAGATTTCGTGTAATTGTACATAGAACTTCTGTAGTTTGAGAAATCACATCTACCATCCCTGAGATTTGCTTCTGTCTAACAAATAAGTCATTCCGTTAATCAAAATTCATCGAACTTCCTTATATTAACAAAAAAATTGAAAATAATCTATATTTACCCCCTGATTGACTTATTATTAATTTATTGCAGATCAAATAAATCTTTTTATGATTAAATTACCCTCATATGTCTTCACGTGTTAATGCATGCGAGGAGGTATATCTTCACCGTTATAAGGGTAGTTTAGTTAGAAAAAAAATTATTTGAACTGCTATAAGTGAGTAATAAGTTAATATCAGCAAATTCAGTTAATTTTGACTAACGGAGTGACTTATTTATTAAATGGAAGCAAACTATCAAGGGATTACGTGTAATTAAACCAAATTTCAAGGGAGAAAAGTGTCATTATCCCTTAAAATTATAAAACAGACTAAATTATACTAAATAGATAGTCAGATGAATAAATCAATATTATATTTTCGTTTTTGTATTTAGTAACTAGTCATTGTCCCTGCACGCATATAATAAATATTTTTTTATATTTTAAAATATATTATAATTAAGAGTAAAATATATAAACAAGGACATTACATTAACAAAAAGAAAGAAAGAAAAAAATGATCGATTAATGTACATTTTGAAAATTTGAATATATTAGTTATTTTGTCATAAAAAATATTTCTTATATAATAAAAAATTGATGTGGTGGTATTATTAACCGCAGTTTATGGAATGTAATATTTCTACGACATTAATAATAACAATAATAAAATTGGAAAATCTAAGGTTGAAGAACGAGTTGGTCAAGACAACGTCGAGAAGACGGCAGAAGCTTCCAATTGTCGAAGCTTCAAACGTCCATACACCTAAACACGGCTTTACATATGTGATTAGTACTCAGTCGTCACCAGAATTAAAAGGAAACCACCTTCGAAACTGACGCGCGGGCCCCCACCTAAATTTAGATAATTAATAGTCTCAAATTCTGCGGAGGTTAACTGTTACGTCCAGTCAACCTCCCTCTCTCTCTCTCTCTCTCTCTCTCTCTCTCTCTCTCTCTCTCTCTCTCTCTCTCTCTCTTATATAAATGGAAGTTCCCACTCAACATTTTCATCAAACCATTTGCTAATTCACTCAGCAATCGGTTTGTCCACCGGAGCATCTAAAGAACCGGCAAAAAACAAAGAAAAAATAACCATCAAAAGGGAGAAAATGGCTTTTTCAATGAAATTATCATTGGTTCTCTTCTTTACTTGTTCCCTCTTTGTTCAGGGGACATTCGGTATGTTCTTCATGCATGCAATTTTTAAGATTTTTTGACATTTAAAAAAAAAAATTATTACATCATAGTTAATCTTTTGTTCATTTTGTATTGTACAGCGGAAGTGCTCTGCGAGAAGTTGCCATCGAACCTGTGTGCCTTCGCCATTGCTTCGTCGGGGAAGAGGTGTATACTTGAGACCTACAGAAACGAACAAGGAGATGTCGACTTCATATGTAAAACAACAGAGGTTGTGGTGGAGAGGATGGCTGGACACATAGAGTCCGACCAGTGCATAAATGCATGCGGCGTTGAGCGTGAATTCATTGGAATATCCACCGACTCTTTTCTCTCATCAGAGTTCACCGCCCATCTCTGTTCCTCCGCCTGCTACCATAATTGTCCCAATGTTATTGACCTTTTCTTCAACCTTGCTGCTGGTGAAGGTAATACCTTAATATATTATTGAATTTCATTCTTGTTTATTTAGAATTTATAATCTAAGGATCATTAATTAATTATTATAAATTGTGTAGGAGTGTCTTTGCCAGCTCTATGTGAGCAACAAAAAGAGAATCACCGTGCCATGTTGACCCTTTTGAGCAGCGACGGTGGCGTCGCCCCCGGTCCAGTGGCTGCTCCACTTGCCGCGCCTATCCACTATTGAGTCCTCGTCGTGCCGCCCATAATGCCACAGCTACTGCCCATGCAGCTCCTACTCCAGTCGCTGCGGCTTTCGCCCCCAACATCCGAGTAATTTATGCAATTAGGGACTCTATACGTAATTCTTTGAACTCATAATTCGTTGAATTCCTGTAGAGATTTGATTTATGATTGTATAGAAGGGGAAGGGTGGTTTTAGTAGTTGTAGATCAGATTTTGATTCAATATATTTCTTCAATCATTAATTATACTATATCATATATATATATACATATATAATAAAATGTCTGAATGTTCTAATTTTCCATTGGTGTAATTAGTTCTAGTTTTATAATTAGAATTTGGTGTGGACTTTCTTGTCAAATGAATGATCACGTCTCACATTAGCAAATACCATAAGCATCCTAACTATTTTTTGTCCAAACTCAACAGATATTTCTTAAATAATACAGAAACAATTATAATAAGAAAATATAAATCGAGTTAGATATTCTTCAAGGATATGTATGATAATGGGTTATGGTTCAACATTTGATACCTATGTGTTGGATTCAAATTTCATTAAACACTGTGTGTGATCAGCAAACGAGTTAGCGTTCAAAGAAAATTGTTATTTTAATCCAAAATGCATTTATTTCTTTGTTCATTTCATATATACATGCAGTCTTATATATTATGATTCAATATTTTCCATCTAAATCATGATTCAATATATACATGCAGTCTTACTGCATATTTAGATGGGAGTTTTGATTATTCGGTGATGGTGGTTTGTCTTTTGATTCTTCTTGTCTTATGATTGTTCGTGATTGAGAGATTCTCTCTTTTACTTTGTGATTTGTGGCTTTGTATTTAGATTGTTTGTGTTTTTGTGCTTTTTGGTTATAGTGATGCAGATATCCCATATGAAGCTGAAGTTCTTGTTCAGATTCATACAGAAATTTGAAGGAATTGTGTTATATCGTATGGATCTGTTTGAATTTTCACATGTCTGTTTGTAGTTAACAATGAAGGATAATTTTTTAAACCCAGTCAAATGCTTGGGCTGGAAAAAGCTTGATCAAGCAGAACAGAAATGCAAAATCAGTGTTTGCTGGCCAGGAAGCAAACTATTGGCTGCAGGCTACTGGTTTTCACATTCTCCAGATTATGCCAAGTTCCTGATTCCAACTTGCCCTATACCACGTGGCATGTGTAGAATGTCGAGGGCAAGTTCAAGATTGGTATACTCGCATGAAATATAGTATTCAGTAAGAGGATTGGGTACATACTTCCATTGAGAATCAAATAAAACACAAAGAAGCCATTTCAATAATTCCAATCCATTTACATGATGCAGTCACAATAGATCAGTTCCGGCAAATCTAAAATTGGGGGAAAAAACATGCGTAAAAAAGCATTGGTTGTCGTCATAGCTTAAACTGTCATCTCAATCATCCTACCTCGTCAATCAGCTCGATTCTCTGGCTTTTAACTGCAAAGAAAGCAGAAAACTTCATCAACCACCAAATGATGCATCTTCATATAAATCAAGACAAACCTAATTGGGATGGAGAATTACCAGGACAAACAACAACTGTGGAATCAAAGTCTTCATGAAACCCCTCTGCTCCGGCACAATCATACGCACTCGACTGCATAGCACCCCCTGTTTACGGCAGTTTGAGTAACCCACAGAACTTATAATATATTAGACTCCTATAAACTACAAGCAAAACTTATAACACGTTTGATGTAGGCTAATGCCAAACTGTTCTACATAGATGATGCTACACAACATCTTTACAGAGAATAAAGGCATATTTTCTTCCAAGCTCAAGAGAAACTTCTATTAATGTATTACAGCATTAATAAATGCCAAGGAAAAGTTAAAAGACTAAATGAATACAGGTAACTTTTCTCAATGTTTCATACAATAACAACTTTTCTCGCTCAAGCAGCGACAACACTTACCATTTTACCACGTCATTGAACCAACAAAGATAATCTTGTCACCTGAAAACACCACTGGCCTCTCCTGTCTCTGCAAACGTGGCAAGAAATTGAGATTCGCATCAAATTAACCAAGAAATGGAAAAATTAAGGCAAAAAAGCCAACATGGTATAATTTCAGCCAAATTCTCAGAGCTCCTACAGCACAAATGGTAGCTTGACTTGTACGCAAATGGAAGCATCCTGACCAACTTCAGTGTTCTTATACCTACAACAGAAAGAACACGTATCCTAGTAACAAAGACTTAGATAAGGATATTCCATACATCAAGCTTGCAATAGCAGCTGGCTCAGACATAAAAATAAGTATTTCATATTAGAAATAATGTTGCAAGGGAGAAAAGTAACTTTGTTGCAGGTACAGAAAAGCACTACACTGCAGCTAGCGTGAACTTTGAGAACGTGCCCAAAGAAAAATTTACCCTCATAGAACAATAAAGCATACGTCAAAAAGCATTCCTGAAATCAAGTCTGAGCCCAAGATTACCTCCAACGGGGACAAGTCTGCACACAATCACGAACAATCATAAGACAAGAAGAATCAAAATACAAACCACCATCACGGAATAATCAAAGACAAATTACCACAACCAATCAGAAAGAACCCCACAATCACAAAGCAATCAGAAAGAACCGGACAATCACGAACAATCAAAGACAAAAAACAAGAAGAAATAGTTGAATGAGCAAACCGAACAAACAAAAAGACCCCAACAGGAACTCAACCACCAAATGCAAGAAAACAGTGCTTCAAATCATACACAGAAATTTACAGCTTCTGGTATGAAAGTTGGTCTCACATATGGTTAATTGGAACAGCAAATTCAAAGGCCAGGGGAAAAAATTAAAAAACAAAAGGTATTTACAAAAGTATCATGAGAGATTATACCATTAATAGATGAAGCGCGCTTTGAAGGCGATGCAGTCAAAAGCCATCTTCTCGGAGCAACTCCAGAAACCAGTGGCCAGCTAGAGTGCTAGGGTTGCCTGCAGAAAAGACAAGAGAATCAAAACACAAACCACCGTCACGGAATAATCAAAGCCAAATTACCACAATCACAGTAAGCAATCAGAAGAACCCATAATCACAAAGCAATCACAAAAAACCCCCACAATCACGAACAATCAAAAACAAAAGACAAGAATAAATAGTTGAACGAGCAACCCAAACAAACAAAAAGACCGCAACAAGACACGCTTGAAGAAGAGAATTAGCAAAACCCTTAAATAGAAAAAAAAATAGCCGTTGTTTAATCTTGAAAACTAGCCGTTAATCAAGAAAATCTTCGGCGATCAAGAAAAACAGTCGGTGTTGAATCTTGAAAACTAGCTGTTAATCAAGAAAATCTTCGGCGATCAAGAAAAACAGCCGGTGTTGAATCTTGAAAACTAGCCGTTAATCAAGAAAATCTTCAGCAATTTTTCTTTGAGGAGCGAGAAAGAGAGAATGGTGCGAAATTCATGTCAAATAAGGTTAGGGTTTTCTTAATTTTGTACATTTATGTATGATATATCAAATTGATATAAATTATTTAATTCAATTCCTTATCCTATTTATGATTTTTATTTGGGTTAAACACCCTCTAAAAATACAAAATTATATATTTTTTTTGCAAAAAAAAAAAACTAAAACTAAAACATTACATTTGTGTGTCTTTTGATAATTCTTTATTTATGAGGATAATCATTTCATTATATGTTAGACAGAGAATAGCAACGTTAGCAGATAAAACTACATAACCTTCTAATTTTATCAATCATTTTTATTTTATTGTATTGTATTTCAATTGTTGTGTTTATTTATAGGTATTTCAAACTCGCAATAATTATTTCAAATTTTTTTGTTACAATTGATATTCAAATAGCTTTTTCTCTTAATATTAGTATAATATTAAGTCATTTATATTCTAATACAAAATGAAGAAAATAATTATTCAGTAAAATTAAAAAAAATAGTCTTTTATTTTCAATCTATTTTTCTCGTACCAAATAAGCAAAAATATTTAAAATTTACTCCCCTTCCAATCATATCAAACAACTTTAAAAAAAATTACTATTCTTTCCATCCCCTCCTCCTTCACTTTTATTTTTCTCTTACTTGAACCTAACGAACCATACTCTTATTTTTCTCCCACTTGAACCAAACAAACTAGTTTTTTTTCTCAAAAAATAAAAAATAAAAAAAATACTTGGGTGCATTTCAAAATTTTAATATAAGGTGATTTAAAATTATCATTTTAAATTTTGTGTAAGACGTCATTTGATTGTGAAGAATATCATCAATTTTTTTATTAATACTTTATGATTTTAACTTCAACTTCTACTAAATAAGCTTAGAAGATGTTACTTCTAATTTAAAAAATAAGTTCATTATGGATCCGATTTAAAATATGTTATGAAGCTTTTAGGACACTTGTAACATCAAATTTGTTAATTAATTTTAAGAAATTTATTAAGAATTTAAGATTTTAGAAATAGAGTTGTTTATAATTATAATTTAAAAAAATATACAAAATACTGCAAATTGGTGTCAAGTCGTTACTCTTTTCACAATATTTTTATTTAATTTTTTGTTACATCATTATTTGAAAAATATTTTTAAAATGGGCGAAACAACTTCATATATATTTAGTTTTGAATTTTTATTATTAATTCATGATAAATATCTTATTATTAGTTAATAATATGTATTAATTATTAAATCATAATAAATTTAATATTTTTATTAATATTATGCGCAAAGAATTGACAATAATCAAATTGTGTGACTTACTCGAAATAACGTCATCAATCAATTTTTTTAAATAATTATTACTATAAATTAAAACTCTTTTTTATATAAATTTAATATTTCTATTAATAGTTATGTACAAAGAATCGATGTTGTGTGCAATTAATTTACATCAATAATATTGTATGATTTTAGTAGAATTAACAATTACTGTTAGTGAAATTGAGCTTTTTAAAATAAAACCAAACATTAGTGTTTCTTGGTGGTGTTGTAGTTATTTGAATGTCTTCTCACAATGGATAACAAATATTTACGTTTCATATTTTTATATGTAATATAGATATGGATATATATTGAAGTATCCTTTCGAACATTCGTCTTTCTTGGAACGTAGCATCAAACCATTTATTTCATCAGTTCAGCTTGTTTGAAGCGCAAACTAAAGTCGCCTTCGCTTTTGGTTTAATTCACCCTCTCAACTGCATTCACTCTTGGATTTCACTGCTATTGAATCTCGATCACACAATTGGCACTTTGCGAAGATAAGCACGTCCAATCATTCACACACAACATATACTCACGGAGAGAGAGAGTGAGAGAGAAAGAGAGAATGGGTGAAGCAGTCCCGACATTACTGTGGAACCACCTTAGCTCAGCCTCTCTTTCCATCTGCCGTTTGTGTCCTTCTCAACTCCACCGCTCACACGGCCGCAGCCAATACCCAAATGTCACTGGCAGTTTCAGGCCAAGAATCAGTTGCAAAGCCGTTGAAATTGAAGCCCCTGCGACAGCGGCCGGGCCCAGAATCAAGAAAAGCACATACGGCATCGAGAACTTGACAACATGGCTTTTGAAGCAAGAACAGGCGGGCCACATAGACGCCGAGCTCACAATCGTTCTCTCCAGCATTTCGTTAGCCTGCAAGCAGATAGCTTCTCTGCTTCAAAGATCCAGCATTATCAATCTCACTGGAGCTCAGGGCACCGTTAACATCCAGGGCGAAGATCAGAAAAAGCTCGACGTCATTTCCAATGAGGTCAGTATCATGTTCTGTTCCATTTGTTCTGATTGGTTATAAGCAAAAAAGCATAATCAATTCTTGGATGAGTTAGTTCAAGCATTGCGAACTTCTTATGTACTAAACTGAAACAAGTATAGTTATATTTCAGCTGTTCTGCAACTGTCTGAGATCCACCGGGAGGACTGGGATTATAGCATCAGAAGAAGAGGATGTACCGGTAGCAGTTGAAGAGACCTATTCTGGGAATTACATTGTCGTTTTCGACCCCATTGATGGCTCTGCTAATATTGACACTAGCTTAACGACAGGATCCATCTTTGGGATTTATGCCCCGGATAAGCAATGCCTTTTCAACATAGATGATGATTCCGCGGTAAAATTCTGAGTATTTAATAGCATGCTTCCATTTCATCTTCACACGCACAGTCTTACATTATGGTTCGGGATTTTCCAACTAGATCATGGTTTTCCTGTTATAATTTGTTGAACATGTTATGGAGTGTTTGATCTGTATGTGGCACCAACCTTATATATAACGTGCTTATTGTCTGATTTGGGCCGGAAAAAGCTTGATCAAGCAGAACAGAAGTGCATAGTCAGTGTTTGCCAGCCAGGAAGCAACTTATTGGCTGCAGGCTACTGCCTATACTCAAGCTCAGTGGTTTTCACATTCTCCATAGGGAGAGGAGTGCATTCCTTCACCCTTGATCCTACATATGGAGAATTCGTTTTGACACATGAAAACATCAAGATTCCTAGTTCTGGCAGAATTTACTCCTTCAATGAAGGTAACTATGATTTGTTTGATGAAAAGCTGAAGAAGTACCTGGATGACTTGAGAAAACCAGGTCCCAACGGCAAGCCATATTCAGGCCGTTACATAGGTTGTCTGGTTGGTGAGATTCACCGAATGTTGCTGTTGGGTGGTATCTATGGAAATCCAGACAACAAAAACAGCAAGAATGGGAATCTGCGGCTGTTGTATGAGTGTGCACCAATGAGCTATTTGATAGAGCAAGCCGGGGGAAAAGCCACTGATGGTCGCAGAAGAATACTAGATATCAAGCCTGACCAGGTAAATAACATAACTCTTCATGTGATTTTTAAATTCTGGAATTTTCAAATAGAAGTAAGTGGTTAAAAAGAAAGTGCCAAATGAAGGTAGATAAAATAAAGATGTGTGTGATGAGCAAATAAAGTACAAATCACATAAGTCATACATTCTTGAAGCATGTGTTGCAGTTAATGATTCAAATCATTGTTTATCTTTTGCAGATTCACCAACGCACTCCAATATTCATCGGAAGCCCAGATGAAATTGATAATCTGGAGAAGTATTTGTCTTAAGAGTAGCTCCAGATATGTCAAGTTCCTGATTCAAACTTGTCCACCACATACTTGAAGAATGTCAATGGGCAAGGTCAAGATTAGATGGTATAGGTTGTTATACTTGCATGAAATTCAGTAAGGATTGGTACATACTTCCATTGAGAATCAAATAAATACAAAGAAGCCATTTCATTCATCAGTGCGTGTGAACAATGTTTTCTCCTATATCCCATTGTTAAATCTCAGTAGAGTTGGGAACATGAGATCTATCAATAATTCTAATGCATATACATAATATAATGTAGTTAATAAATCAGTTCTGGCAAATCTAAAACTGAAGGAAAAAAAAAGAGTAAAAGAGTGTTGGTTGTCATAGTAGCATGTCAGCTTAAAAAGTCATCTCAATCATCTTATCCAGTCAATCAGCTTCTATCAGGCAAATTCTCCTGACCCAAATTGCTTCTCTGACTTTTGACTGCAAAGAAAGCAAAACCTTCATCAACCAAATGATGCATCTTCATGTGAATCAAGATATGAATCAAGACAAGCCTAATTGGGATGGAGATTACCAGGACTAACAATCCTAATACATTTAGTGACAGACCGCATAGCTGCCACAGAGTCTGTACCTGCTTACATACAAGTAAATTAACCAATTTAGCATTTCATAGTGCAAAAATAAGACCTCACAAACTGCATAACTTTCAAGTTCTTACCCACTAGATTCATATTCTTCTCCCCTAGAAATCCTGTCATAGTCGATGAAAACTGTGATGTAACTTGTCTCGTATCCAGTTCAACATTTCCTGATGTAGGCAGAGACCTGCAATCGCCATGCAAAGAGATCAGGTTTTGAGAAAACCATTTGATAATGACAAGTATACACAGAGAAGCCAGTACAATCACCCTGAATGAGAATCTGGAGAAGAATCTACTACTTGTTTTGAAGATAAACCCAATCCTTCATTATCAATATCAAAGTCAACTAAAAACTCAGAGAAGTTGAAGTCCAAACCCAAAGCATCCAAATTTGCAAAATCCAAGTCAAGAATATCTCCTTCTTTGTCAGATTCAGACGTGGAGTTACCATCAGAGGTTAGGTTCTCTGTCATCATAGGCATTTCAGAAGTACCAAAATCTAGCCTTCCTTTGACATGATCCTTGGTGTTGGACCTCTTCAAGTTTGTCTTAAGTGGTGAGCAAGTTGAAATATGGTTTTTCTCTATTGAATAATAAGCTATTTGCTTGTTAGGGCTAACTCGAATTGTCTCTGAAGAGATTATTGTACAGTTGGCAGACAAAATTTGTTGAGGAGTGATGTCTTTATTAGAAGTAGCAGTTGAACAATTTTCCAGTGGAGAACTAGATTTTTCAGTTTGAGAAGAAGATGCTCGTGGAGGTGTTTTAGGGACAGAGGAATTAGCTGGAGAAGATGGAGGTTCCTGATTGAATAGACACTTGACAACATTAGATCCTTGCACTGGCGATCCATTGGTAGCATTATCACGAGCAGATGACTGAGTTGTAGAATTTGTACGAGATTTCTGTTCATTTTTTTCTGCATTGCTTGATTGTAGAACTGAGTTAACATCTGCCATAACAGAGGATAACAAATGAGCACCAACACAATCACAAGAATTGGCAAAGGACCCTTAAAAATTTTTACCTTTGGGTTGTGTGCACCTGCGAGATCTTTTAGAAGTCACTGGGGCATCTGAGACATCTTTGGATCCTTTTCTTTTTATTGTTGCATGAGACGTTACTGGAGTAGAGAAATTTGTCGGATCTTTTCGAATATTCAATGGCCTAGATGTAGACATCATAGCTGGACTGTTGTGCATAGGGTAGTAGGCTGAAGAGCATAATTGTTAAGGTCACAAGAAGAGAAATTTTGCATATGAACGAGTTATTTCCAGAGCATGACGCAGAAAACATCAAGGTTAACCAATTTTTTTTCTGCAAAGAAACATTTCCATCTCCAAGAAATTGGATGTTTACATAACTAAACTATTTATTAAGCTAAATCTATGAAATTGGTTTAATAATAAATTCACTGCTTGTTAAGAGTCCAGTGGGGTCCAATTTCACAAATAAACCACATCATGCTATCCATAAAGATTATATAGTTTGCATCTGATATTTACATAGTAAGATTGGATCTGAAAAACTCAGCAAAATTGAGACATCTCATTGGTTAGACTAGACATTCTGGACATCCATAAATTTAACCACTTATACTTCTCAAACAACATAATGCAAACTAGAACCATATGAACCAAAGACCAGGTGATGAAAAACAGCCAACAAATCCAATTTAACTGCTTTCTAAATCACGACTAAAGTAAACTAACCCTGAAGAGATTAGGGCATAAATTGTTACCTGCTGGAGTCACAACAGCAAGATCAGCTTGAGAAACCATAGCCCCTGATGCAACAGTGGGCGGAGGTAGCGGTGGTGAAGGGGTAACGACATTATTCCCGGTGGCATTATAAGCATTCAGCACATCCTGCATGCCGCTTAGCAAATTCTGAACCCGCAGCTTCTCCTGCTCCAAACGGCACCGTTCTTGATCCACCCACACTTTCTGCTCCTTTAATGTTATGTACTCATCCAGAATTGCTCCCAAACTCAACAAGCTCTTCGGAGCCTGCAACATTGGGAAACATAAATAAACAATCAAACCCCACTACAGATCTTCAGCTAAGAACACAAAAGTAAAAGAAAATTACTTCTTGAACTGGAGATTTGGAAATGAGATGTGATGCTTCTGAGCGGAAAGTGGAGCGTGTATGGGTATAACTGTTATCAGAAAGGTATCGGTCAACGATGAATGCAACCTGAACAGGGGTCACTTTCCCTTTCCCTACAAATTCTGGTTTCTTCGATCTGCTTTGCTTTCCCATCTCTCCGTTTTCTCTTTTCCTTCTGTCTACTGCCCCGCTGTTGGAGATGCAAGATTCAGATGGAGAGAAGGCGGGGGTGGGGATCCGGAGGGGGCGTTGAATAGTGTATAAGAGGGAATAGAAAATGAATGCGGGAGGAGAGAACGCGGGAGCATTTCAAACTTTTGGAGGTAACCTTTGCATTGCTTCCATTGACAATTAACGTTAAGTTTTAGCGGTTAAATTTGGGCTATAATTTATTTTTCCCTCCAACTACTAAATGGGTCGGGCCGGTAAACCCTCCACCGCCCGACCATGCAGATCCGGATCCGAATTTGATTAGCGTCAGTTTTATGTCATTGTTATTACAATTTTCAAATCCTAATACATATCATGATTTTACTCAAAAATTGATCCGGCCCGGTAGTATACATGTAGATTTACTTGGCAACCTGACATTGTTGATTATATTAGCCCTTTGAAAATATTTAATAAGTTCATACTTGTCCTTTCATGAGATATTGATACAAGTATGGATTTTGATAATAATGATTTTCCATAAGAAAATGTCCTACCAACTTATAGTGTGTTTGGTGTCCATATTTTTAACTCACAAATATGTTTGTAGTGGATTTCAAATAAAAAGGAAAAGAAATTACTCTTACAGTGAATATCACAAATCAAGTTCTCAATTTATCTCCGTTACCATTATTATTTCTAGCGATGACAATCAATAATTTGTATACAAGTCTTTATTATGAGATGTCTCGTATTCGAATTTTGAAATTATATGTGTATCAACTCCGTAAGTGTTAAAAAAGTAAAAATTATCTCAATTATTACCTATTAAAATAATACTCATAAAATTAAGTTTAATTATATATATTCGATATCATTTGTAAAATTATGAGTATATCCATTGATCTTGTAATTTAATTATAAGCACATCTTTATTCAGCAATAAAATTTTACACCAACATTTCTAGAGGTACATTACACTTAACATCTCTCAAGAAATGTACATGTCATTTTACAAAAGAAACTAACACAAAAAACATTGCACATAAAAAAGGAAAAAAAATCTACATTTTATAGTCATTAAAAAAAAGAGTAAATAAAAAATATAAATTTTAGCTAATGAGGCCTAGCTCAGTTGACGAAGTTGAGGCCCTATAATTTTAGAAATTATGGGTTGGAATCCCTCAAAGTGCATGGAATGTTGTTTACTATATAGCAATAGTCGTTGTATCCTGTAATAGTAAGTCTTTTTGAGTAAGATATGATTATTATGATAGTATTTGTTAGACATCGATATGAATAATTGTATTATAACCAATTTATTTAAATTAATAATATTTTATTACTCTTACCTAAAAAAAATAATACATAAATTATCGTATAAGTGAACTGTATGAATTTGAGTGACTAGACCGAGTTAACAGATTAATTAGACCGCTTAACTTTCTAGATTTGGGGCCATAACAAATTGAGGAGCAGTCTCGCAAACAGCCCAACAAGCTACTCTCCGGCAGCATTATCCACAGCCGAAAACCAAGTACTCCATCAGACAAGCTACCAGGGAATTGTCAGCTGCAAAAAGAAGAAGATGAAGCAAGGGCTTCTCTCATGGAGTCACTGCCCGTATTACCCTACATTCCTCTCACTCCCTTTCTCCACCACTCTCCAGCCCAGAGTTTCCAAACCTAAATTCTCAACAATCACCGTAACGCTGAATTCAGTAGATGAAAGCCCCCTGACGGGCCGAGAGAGAAGGCAGATGAGGAACGAAAGAAGAGAGAGCAAACCCGCCTACAACTGGAAGGAAGAGGTTGAGATGAGGCTCATCAAGAAGCCCAAGAAACGCTATGTCTCTTGGACGGAAGAGCTGAATTTGGATAATCTCGCTTTGCTCGGTCCCCAATGGTGGGTAGTCAGAGTTTCCAGAGTTTCGGGCCAAGACACTGCCGAAAGGATGGCCCGTGCAATGGCCCGCAACTTCCCTGATATGGAATTCAAGGTATTTGTTACTAGTTTCGTATTATTCTTATTAACGATAAAGCATCGTGCTTAACATAGTTTGGTTGAATTGACTCGGAATGAAGTTCCTTTAAGCTTTACTTGAAGCCCATCAGGAGTCTGTCCTTATCGCCTATTTTCTTACTTATATTCATAAATCGAGAGTTGTCGAATGAAACTTTGAGCTGAGTTTAAGTTAACTGTTAAAGGATACATTTGAACAAGTTTTATTTGCTTGTAGAATCACACAGCTCTATTTTAATGATCCATCCAAGTAGCTTTGTTAATGTTCTGTCTCCTGTAATTGGTGTCAATTATCATTACTGCACATTATCACAATGGTTCTATGCTGAGCCAGAATCTGCCTTACAACTGCAACTATTAACTGGTTATCTATTAGGAATTTAGAGGTAGCAGAGGTGTGCTCTAGGCAAAGAACGAATATGGTTTTTGATCATGAGCAGTGCTTGAATTTCACATTGTATAATCAAAAGAAAGAGCTCGCCAACAATGTCCAAGAGTATATTCACTTCACCAGTTCTGTTCTCTACTCATGAATACAACATTCGTGGTTGCAATCAGAACAATGTAAACAACTGGCAAGATGTGTGATTTTGAGCTGCCTATGATAGTTTTTTGAGTGGAGTTTAAACCATCTTTTTTAGGCTTGATAGAGGACCCTGGAGCTGTAAATAAACTTTCTAGAACAGCTCAAGAATCACCATGTGTGGCTTGGGTAAAGCTTGATTGGCTCCAGATATTAATGAGCTAATCTTGTTATCTGGTTCAAGACGACCTTAAGTTGCTTGCTTCCTGCATCCTGTCAAAAGCTCATATGGTGTTGGTTCATATAAGCAAATTGTGAGCAGCATCAATTTTAGTTTCCTTTGTTTTTTTCTGATTGCCCCATATTGGTGATCTGCAGGTTTACATTCCATCTGTCCAACTCAAAACAAAATTAAAGAATGGCTCTCTTTCTGTTAAGCCAAAACCACTATTCCCTGGATGCGTGTTTTTGCGGTGTGTAATGAACAAGGAGTTACATGACTTCATACGAGAATGTGATGGGGTTGGGGGGTTTGTTGGATCCAAGGTTGGAAATACGTAAGAGTTCTCAGTTGTTCCTATTATCCTTATTCACTGAATCTATCCTTTATGTTATTTGATGTATTTGGCATCTATGTTGTGTCACATAAAGTATAAGAAAAAGGAGATATAATCTTGGGAATTCTACAACTAGTTTAGAACAAAATGTAAAATTTCTACCTACCACTTTAATTTCACCCCAGCCTCACAAACTTACAATTTTTCTTTTTTTGAAAACTCTATTCAAGATGTGCCAAATTTCTTGTTTGTAAATTACCAATCTAAGTCTCTCTGAAGTTTAATTCTGACAGTTGTATATTTACCCTCCCCACTTTAGATTTCTGTCAACTAGTAAACTCTTGCGTGTTGAGCCAATTACTAAATGTTGTGTCTATTTCATTTTCGCAATGTGTAACTGTGGGCAAATAATTTTTTGACTCGTGCAGAAAGCGCCAGATCAATAAACCTAGGCCAGTAGATGCAGATGACATGGAGGCAATATTTAAGCAAGCAAAGGAAGAGCAGGAGAAAGCTGATCAAGCTTTTGAAGAGCAACAAAGGGCTGAAGCTTTGGATTCCAATAAACTGGGTATAGATTCTCCACTGGTTTCCCAAGATCTTGCACAATCAAATGCCAAAACAAAGCCTGGAGGCCGTAGTAGAAAAGCTACAAAGCAGACAACAGCAGGAAAGGCTAAAACCTTGAAACCTGGTTCAACTGTCCAAGTTGTATCTGGGGCATTTGCTGGATTTTCAGGCACCCTTAAGAAGCTTGATATGAAAACAGGGCTGGTATATTCTCTTGATTTGATCCTATAGTTTGTCATGAAGATTGCATCGGAGGATCAAAAATCCTACCATCTTCCCACATAAAGAAAGAAAAGAATTGAAATAATGAATCAAAATGGATAGGTAGAAACCGAAATTGAAAGGGATAAAGATCATTGAAAGCCTAACTATTTCATGCTTGCATCCTCTTAGAAATGCTAAAATTCTGCCTCTAGTTCAATTGACTATGTACATTTCTAAAACTTGCTTCTGGTTGCTTATTGATGAAATTATAAGCTAGAAACAACCTATTGAACATGCTCCTTAATGCATCGGCAAGTTGGTAATATATATTGAACTTCATTTTGGCAATTATGCCCTCATGGAATTTGTGATATTTTTGAATGCTCATCTGATTCATTTATGTCGTGGATTACTTAATAGTAATTGATTATGCAGAGTAGTTGAATTGGTGCATCCCAAAATCTCTGTGTATGCAAATTTGATAACCTTTTTTGCAGGCAACTGTTGGATTTACACTGTTTGGGAAGGAAACTTTGGCAGACATTGATGCCACCGAGATTCTTGCCGAGACAAGTTGAAATACAAGTGCTGCAGATCTCTTAGATGGTAAATTATATTACTGCATAGGAAATAGTTGTCCCTAAAGATGATTGTGCCCAACAAAATACCAGAAAAGATCAAATGGACAAGAAACATGCATATAAATCTTCTTCTTCCTAGCAGAATGCAGCTCCATGAGGCATGATTATTAGATTAAAGTACTCCCATCGACAAGTTTATGTATTCTCTGAGTCGATAATGGGCTGGTTCAGATTAATGTTCCATTGACTCTTTCCGGCTACTCATCTGATAAGACATACTACTCCCTGAGCAACGGTATCTTGGTGTGGTTTTGGCCTTTCTGTTCTTGTTCTAAGAAGAGACAGACACAAAGAGAGGAAAAAGAGAGTTAGAATCTCTCTAGGTGTTGTAAATGGGGAGGAAGTATATGTAAGTAGGCCTTGCATTTTACTGGTAATTGAGTTGCTTTATTTACTAACCCGTTTAGTTGGAAAGTAGCTTGAATCTGTTGACACACAACAAAAAGCCACTCATATGCTCCTATAAGTTGCTCTATAGCTAAATTTCTGCAGTGGATTTCTTTTTTCCTGTTGTGGATGTTCTTCGCAACGAAGGCTTTCTATTTTTTGACAATTAATAGGGACTTGTTCACATGCTGCATTCTTGGATATGCAGTGCATGTGACTCTGCTTGTGGTTTAGGACCAATTCACTCTGTAGACATGTGAAGTAATTCTCGATATTAGCCATCAGAGCATAAATATAAGAAAATCTCATAAGAGAAAGAACCTAACACTATACGTTCTTGATCAGAAGCATGAAATATGTTTAAATCTATTACAGCATCTTCATTACACAAAGTGGGTAATGGAATGGATAAGCTGGGGACCCTCCACCCCAAATATTTGATGCTATAAAAATTTCCACCTCAAAAATACCATATTGATTTGGACCCAATATTGAGCAGAGCAGTGTTGGTTGGGGCATGCACATGAGGAAGACAGACAAAGTTAGTTAATGAATCAGTGAGCAGTCCTCTTCCAAGCAAAGGTCCACATGTCAAGCTGTCATCTCTCTGTTCAAAATGTGTGTTGTGTGTGTTTTTTTAATGTAGATGTAGACATACGTTATACATACAGACATACATGGGAGTAGAGTAGACCGTTGTATGAATCAAGAAGACAAAGGCACGCGATTATTATCTTTTTCTTTTCTTGAAACAGGAAAAGAAGTGTTGGGTGATTAGAGTAATCACAATCGCCAGCTCTGCACATGTTTGTTTATTGTCGGGGTGAGCAGTGCACCACCTAGATATTGGCCTCCAAGGAATCTTCTTCTTTTTGTGCCAAACACAACTTTTAATTATTTTACTAAGTAAAGCTTAAGGCCCACATTAAAACATAATCTGTAATCAGTGTCTGTGTATTAAGGACGCGTACTTCACCTTGAATTTCAAATTATATACTGAATGACAAAACTGAAAAGTGCAAGAATACAAGCACTAAAGGGCAAAATGTGCATGGGAAGAGGACCATGACTACAAATTCAGAAAAGAGGAGGACATAATCGTGAAGAATCTCATATTATATTCCCTCAGTCAGCAACCACTGATGAGGGAGAAAGTAAAATCAGACAGTGTATCAGAAAGAAGTAAAACGAATTTAATTTTCACAACCTCCAAGCCCCAGCTCTCCACTACCACCACCACCCACCATCTCTTACCCATTTCCCCAAGCGTTTTCCATTTGCTTCTACCTCTGCTCTCAAACCCTAGAAAAAATCTTAAAAAATTTGCACTTACCATTTACTATAATCCTTCATGGGTTTTTTCCAAGAAACCCTTGTAAATCCTGAATAAAAAGACAAAAGAAGCATAAACTCTTGCCCAACACAACTCAGATCAAATATGGCTGCGGTTTCAACTCCCAGGTACTTGTTGGCCTTCTTTCTACTGAATCTTTACTTGAAAGTTTTGGATGCGGACCCAAACTTGACCTTTTCTTTCAAGAATTTTGGTAAAGATTCAAACTTTGAGTCACAGTTCGCTCTGTATGGGGATGCTGAGGTTGCTGGAGATGGTATGTCGGTTCAAATGGCTGGTTCTGGGGTTTCTACTGCTGGGAGGGTATGTTGTAAGAAACCCATGAATCTTGTTGAGGGAAACTCAAGAAATGTGGTGTCTTTCTCAAATTATTTTACGTTTTCCATGTCTAAGGAAAATGGGGATGGCTTGGCTTTTGTCATGCTTCCTAGCGGATTTCCTTTGAGTGTTTTTGATGGTGGGCCAATGGGGATGTTGGTGGAGAGAAAAATGAAGTTTCTTGCTGTTGAATTTGATACTTTTAAGGATGACAAGTATGGCGATGTGAATGGTAACCATATTGGACTTGATGTTGAAAGTCCCGTCTCGGTTAAAGTGAGCAATGTTTCATCTGTCAATTTGGCCCTAAACAGTGGAGAAAAGTTGCAAGCCTGGATTGATTACGAAGCAAGTAGTAAACGATTTGAGGTGAGGTTGAGCAAGTTCGGTGACAATAGGCCAGTTGATCCATTGCTCTCTTATCCCATTGATTTATCAGAAATGTGGAAAGAGGAGGATGTTATTGTGGGATTGAGCTCATCAAGTGGAAATTCTTCGCAGAAGTGTAACATTTATTTCTGGAGTTTTAAGTCGAGAACTGTGCCACAGTGGATGCATTCAGAGCCCATGGATCCAGAAGACGTTGTGGAGAATGCAGAAGAGCTGAAAGTTCCTAAAAAAGGTGATTGTGCTTTAAGAATACTTGCTGCACTAATATTCGGCACTGTATGTGGTGCACTGGGGGCCTTCTTTGTATTGTTCTTGTGGACTATCTTCGGAAATAGGCGTCCTGTGGTGCCTGAGGAATTTACTGTGCAGTCCAAGGAGTTTGATTACAAGAAGTTCAATGTTTCTGTTGATAAAACCATCGAAGATGGTAAGAACTAGACGTTTCGTTTGCAGATTAGACGACGGAGTGTTTTTCGCTTGTAAATCCTCTCCATTTTTAGTACTTGGATGTTCTGGTTGGCATGGTGCTGTAATTTAATGATCAATCATTCCAATGTAGTATTGCTATATATTCCATATGTTGTGATCATTAAACTACAGCTTCATTTTGGGAAGATGAGAGTTCCAAATGCTTCATTGTTATGAATTTGTCATGCTAAATCCTCTTAAAATTATAAAAATGCTAGTATATTTGATACAGTATCTGTTGGTAAGAATCTCAGGACATGCTTTGCAATTATCTTAATGCTGCTGCTGCCCATTTGACTTCTCATGTATATTGAACTGTTCATGTTAATGGCAGTGCCTATTACTATTTGTTTGTGGGATAAAATGGGCATGCTTGTGAGTGAAAGAGCTGATAGTGCAAAACTAGTTGTAATCCACTCTTCCTAATAATGACTTGTGAACTAAAGTTTTCCATCACTAATCATTGCATCAAAAGGGAAAGGGAAAGAAGAAAGTTAGATTGTTTTATGTTATATTCTGCAATCCGCTAAAATAAGTTATACTAACTTCTGATGCAAATGCATAGGACTCTGTTTGGAATCAAATAAATAGTGGATTTGGCATATTGCTTTGGACCCTTGGATTTTTGCTGTTAAGGTTCACATGATTTAATAATATTTTGGAAAGTCTAAAAGCTTAATTTAACTCAAAATTGTGAGATGGGCAATAAAATTTGAATTCAAACCCTTTTCTTTGACCCACTACTGATACTATGCTAAACGACCAGCTCATCGACGAGACTTTTCTTATAGATGTAGGATAATGAAATTTGAATTCAAGACCTTTTCTTTGTCCCATACTGTGCTAAACGACCAGCTCATTTTAATATAAGTATGATTATTAAATATTAATATCTTAATATTCTTTTTTAGAAACTATAAAATACCAATTGCAATTTATTAAAAGATTTCACTAAATTAAAATTTCTGATAATCTCAATTCTTGATTGGCTCAAACACCTAGATGAGATTACTACACATGAAGTTGGCCCAACTCATAGAGGGCCTAAATACTCCTTCAGAACTTTCAACCAAAGTAGGCCCAACCCACTCGATTGCGGGACGACCATAATTCAGGTGAGCGACGTCGTCTTACAGGCAACAGAGCGCTAGGGTTTTTGTCATCGCCCCTTTTAAATTCATTTCACAGAGCTCTCGAGTTTACTAATAGAACCTAGCTCAAACTTTCTCAAGCATCAGCGAGCTTATTCTTCATGAATTCTTCTCTTTGATATAGATTTAAGTTTTGGATTTGGCTCTTCTTTGAATTTTTCTTTTTCATTTTCTCTCTGGGGTTGGATCGATGATGCGTTGAAGAAAAACTGCGTTATCTATCTGATATTTCCAATTCGGAATGAAGATAGCTTCTTAATCTTCCTGAGATCCCTTAATTTATTTAGTTTATATGTGTTACCTTTCTGAATTTGTTGCTTTAGATTTCGTTGAGAGTAGAGCAGAGGATGAGCATCAATGATGAGGTAGAATTAATTGTTATCCTTGCACTTTGATTGCCAGTGAAGAAAACTTACGGGGAATTACCATTCTGAGATGCTTTCCACCTTTTTTTCTTTTCCTTTTTTTTTTGTGTTTTCTTTAGTAATATATGGATCAATGATTTGAAAAATTACGCGCTGTCTGGCTGCAATTTCTCTCGAAGGATTGATGACAACTAAGTAATTCTGAGATCCCAAACTTATATATGTTCTATGTTTTTCGATTTGTTTGCAACAATTTCACTGTCTCTATTCTTTTTTGAGTTTTCATTTTCTGAAACTTTTATATAGGTGGCGCATCATCTATTAATGGTTCTTTTCGATGGATGAGGTGCTTGTTTGATCTTGGATGAATTCTGTGCAATGGTAGTTGCTCCTTTAGGTTTGGGTTAATCTATTATTATGGATCGGTGATGTCATCTAATACTGCGTTATCTATCTGCAATTACAATGTATTTGAAGATAACATCTTAATCCTGAGATCCGACTGATATTGTCAAGTGTCGTGGTCTAGCTTTTCACTTGTTGAAGACTGCTGAGTTTGATTTGAACATCCTTGAACTCCAGGTGGTGATTGAAGAGGGACATGTTATCACTGTCTTCGTCTTCACGTGAGCAAACAAGAAAGATAATGGGTTTACAATTCATACACGCGAACACGAATTTGAAAAGGATCTTAAATTCTATGAATCCATTTATATCAAACAATAATATTAAGGCCAGGTTAGGCATGGAATCAATCAAGTAAGACATAGGAAGAAGGCAAGTGAGTAAGAGGGCGAAGAAGAGGTGAAGTTGAGCCGTGGATGGCCATGTACAACCAGGGGAACTCAACTCTGCCGCCCTTGCACGCAGAAATTAAAATTATTTAGTTACAATTGTGTGGATTTGTATATTGAGATTTCAATATATTTTAATTGTTAATAGTTAATACCAACCATAATTTGTATATACATGAATTTATATGAGTAATTTAAAAGATTAAATTGTCGACGTGTTCAATTCTCAAATCATCTAAATTGTTTCATACGGGATAGATGAGAATGAGTCGATACAAATACGATTAGCTTTAGTGGATGTTACAAATGTTTAAAATAAGCATTTACAAGCTTAATGTGAATAATAATATTTTTCTTATACTATTTTATTTTTTTAAATTGTTTTAATTAATTTATTTTGAATTAAAAATTATAATAAACATCTTTTAAATTTTTTGTAGTTTATTAATCAAATTGTATATATAGTTTTCAAACACTCGTAACTTTAAGTTTTGCTTCTTCTTTTTCTTTTTAGCTTTTAAATTCTATTTTTAAGTACTATCAATTTTTACCAATTGTTGAATTTATAATTTCTCTACAATTTATTCTCACAATAAAAACCGAGATGATCACAAATATCCCACTATACGTAATAGGACTATCGTAATTGAATCAGATGAGTCAAAATTTTAAGGGTAATTAATAACTAGTCTTTTTGAAATTTGGCACAATTTTATTTTCTTGTTATTTGAAAAATTATTAATACTTTCATAATTTTGATGATTGTCTAACAATTGGTTGAATTTGTTATTTTTTTTAGATTTTTATGGAACTTTTTTTTGAACCGACCATAATGTCTTATTTATATTTAAGTTTTTTTCTAAAATTTTCTGTTCAGTTAAGTGGATAATTTTTCATAATGTTGCAAATTTTTTTATTGACATCACCCAATTTTTTTTTATACTATAAAAAAAAAACAAGTGCAAGATTAATAATTTCATAATTCTATTAAAAAATTATATAATTTTATCAAATATATAAAAATATTTAAAAAAATTTAAATAACAAGAATTATTTAGAATTATATCAAATTTTAAAAGAATTTGTAGTAATTCATCTTAAATGAAAAAAGGCCTTACAAGGCGCGGTTGAAAGGGAAAAATCGTGGCATAACTGATTCCACAATCGTCTCCCTCGCTTCCCCGCCATTCGTTCGGCAAACATGCACCAGCAAGGAAACGCCGCTCTGTTGGACTAATATTTTCTAGTTACTCCTCCTCCAAGTAAACCCTTACACCAATCAACAACCTTTTCCGGACCCATTCATCGTTCTTTCACTCGTTTCCTATATAACTCATCAAGCCCCCGTTAACATTATCTCAAGAGCAACCGGTCCAGCCCGATTCCATTGATCACGTAATTTCCCTCTTATTTTTTGCAGTGAATCTACCCAAAATGGGCATGGTGTTGGGGAAAATCACCGTTGAAACCCCTAAATACGAAGTACTCGCCACCACCGGCGACTATGAAATTCGAAAGTACTCGCCCTCAGTCATCGCTGAAGTAACATACGACCCGACCCAGTTCAATTCCGACAAGGACGGCGGCTTCACGATCCTCGCCAACTACATCGGCGCTTTTGGAAAACCCATGAACGAAAAACCCGAAAAAATAGAAATGACAGTTCCGGTGATTACGAAAACGGCGTCGGAGAAGATAGCCATGACTGCGCCGGTGGTAACTAAGAGCGGCGTCGGTGGGAGTGAGACGGTGACTATGGGGTTTATACTGCCGTCGAAGTATGTGAAAGCGGAGGACGCGCCCCGGCCGCTGGATGAGAGGGTGGTGATAAGGGAGGAGGGAGAGAGGAAGTATGGGGTGGTGAGGTTCAGCGGGGTGGCGCGCGATGAGGTGGTGGCGGAGAAGGTGGAGAAACTGAAAGCGTGTTTGGAGAGAGATGGGTATAAGGTGGCTGGGGATTTTGTGCTGGGGAGGTATAACCCGCCGTGGACTCTGCCACCGCTGCGGACTAATGAGGTTATGATTCCGGTTGAATGAGTTTTGGTGGGTGTTGAGATTTTGTGCAATACACCACATTGTAATGATTAGCTTCCATATGCTGAGTTTTTATTATGTATTATTACAAGTATTCTCTACCTGCCGTAAATCCAAGTATAAATTAAAATGCTTGACAGATAAAATTGGTTGAGAAAAGTGAGGATGTCTATACTACAATAGTTGGAAGTGGTATATGCAAAAGGAAGTGTTGGGGTAGTACACTCTAAACTCACCTCATAAACATAAAACAGTATTTCCCAACCCCCAGTCATGGAATTTTTATTATAAACATGATTATATTTTTTATTCTATTCAACACACATACGTTACGTCTATAAATATGACATTATATGACTTATTTAAGATAAAAGATAGATATATATTGAATAGAGTAAAAAAATAAAATAAAGTTTGCAACCAAAAATTGAATATAAGTAGGTATACATCCTGATCACATCGCACTCTTGAATGATGAAAAGACAGTGCGACTTTATGAAACCTGAATGGTGGCAGATAGCAAAAGCAGATCTAAACTCTCTTCTTCACATTCACATTCACATGCACCTCATATCATTCTTTGGAAATTAAAGCATTCATTTTTCACATTCCCCTCCTGATTCCTATTCATCCTGACTCCATCGTTTTGCCTCTATTTCTTACCTGCCCTTCACCTTCCCACTTCATTGCTGTTAGTTTCCATAAAGAGAGACACTGAAAGCAAACAACAATCATATTCATATACATGTGATTGTTGTTTATAGAGAGAGAGAGTCTGACAACAGTGAGAAAAACTATTGTTTACAACAAATTGAATAAATCTGTATTTAACTGTACCCCTTCCGTCCTGTGTTGTGGTATCATCGGCAAATGTTAAACCAGCTCATTCACTGCCGGTATTTTTTTACCAGTATTGTACAATCGTCATATATAATTAATTACACAGGCTTCTATGGTTAACTATGTGCTGTGTTTGGTGCTATGTGCCGGAAGGGCGAAAATCTGGTTCGGAACACCCCTTATCCAGCTACTGCTCAAACAATTCACATAGCCTCGTGTGCTATACATTCTTTCTCAACTATATCAAAAGCCTATCTTTGTGAAGCAACTTGTGAACCTGAGTTTTCATAAATTAGCTGCTGACGCTTGATTCGTTCCTGAGCTCTGTTACAAACGCAGCCAGGGAAAGGATTTGCGTAGAAATTCTCTTCCAGTCTTGGTAATTGCCCGGCTTCTCTGGGGTACGGTTCACCAGTTCTGTTCGCATGTAAGCTCTTGACCTGAGAGGCGAAATCCTCCCAAGCAATCGACCCCTCGTCCAACAAATCAATGAGTCTAACAAAATTTAACCTGAAACAATAAAAAAAAAAAAGGCAATGCAATTGCGTTTAGTATTTTGACTCCATGAACTCATAGTAAGGGAAAACTGATAAAGAAATATCAAACACCTGTCCGGATTTATCGTCCTTCTAAATCCTTCAAACCTCCTGTGGCCCTGCACTGCCTTCGCCATATTGCCATCATACGTGTAAACGAATGCATCACTTTCCAAGGCGATAATGTAGTCTAAGCTGGCAAGGCGGTTCTGATAAGGCCTAAAAGGTTCCAACTCTTCCGCCGTTGCAAGCTTTGAGTGAGTGAAAATGTTTGGATACTCTGCTTGAAGAGCATCCATGCTATGATTACCGTAGATTTCACCTGCCACAATGTATATTCTGGTTGAAGTGGGGTATCCCATTGCCTTGAGAAATAGTGCTGCCTCTCGTGGAGACATCGGGCAACCCCCTTGCAGTCTCCTTTCTTGGCTGTCGATCTCCTTCTCTTTCCAATGCTTCACGTTGTACCTCATGATACGAAGTTCCTCAGCCTCAGACGGGGTCAGGTTGTGGTTGCAGCCGGTGAATGCCAGCATGTCCTTTTCATACCTGATGAGGGAAGGAAATTATTAGCTCAGGGGACCTCATCGAAAAATTTCTTAGTTCACAGAAAAAAGAATCATGTAATAGTAATATTACCTCAAGTGAAGAGCAATATAGGGTTCATCATCGACTCTGAGTCTCTCCACCAGTTTCTTTCCAAGCTCCTCAATCTCAGGCGTGTAACGAAGAGCTTCATAGTTTGCACGGCACCTCAGTTTCTGTATAGAGGGTGCTAAGCCGTTGTTCACGAGCCGTGAGTCTGTATGTGTAAACATGATCACTTTATGCTTCTTTAGCAGAGGAAGAATCTCTGCTCTATAGTAACTAGCCTGTGAAGCAAGCATACGAAGTTAGTTCCATTTCACCAAGAACTTGAGAAATAACTCATAGTTCTAGTTCTTGCAACTGTATATACCTTCGACCAAGACACAGGTGCTTTGATCAGGGGAGTCCTTGATGCATATTTTGGTGGCAACATTTCGACTATGTTGATATCATCTTTTAAAACTTCAATGAAATGCCTCCAATCAAAAATATCCTTGAAGTCACTGTCCAAAAAATGACAAGCAAACATAATAAGCTCTCAGAAAGGATGAAAACATAGAAAGGAAAATATTATTACTGAACAAACCATACCTAGGATCTGTCCAGAAACTCTTGTGATCAAGGGAAGGAAGCACAAGAGTGGCGTTCATAATCTTTGCTACTGCAACCATATCGCATATCTGAGATCAAAATTTTCGTATGCATAGTCAGAAATACATTCCAAATTCGGCACGAGAATGACAACCGCAATAAGCATGTATGTAACTAAAGAATTTCTTACCCCTGTTCTCATTTGATTCAACCCTCCGTTGGCATTGACTACGAGATAACCATTTGTTACAGTAGCGGTCCCTGAATGGATTCAATAACATTTGTACATGAGATGAAAAAGATTTGCACAGAAACGCTTAAATAACAAAATTTAAGAAAAAGTGAACGTTTTTATCGTACTTGTGTGATTCTTTGGTCGGGAGATGCATTGGTAAAAGTTGTCACTGTTGGGTTTCATCCATATTTCTGGTACCTGTCAAAATATTGCCAGCATTAGCTCTCTTCTCATTCAGACATACTTAGCTGGAACAAAAGCATTCTTTTCTATTGCAATCACTTGTGCATATCTTTTCTTTTACTGTGGAAAAAAAGGAGTTCACAGCTGTAAATATGACTCCATACTTGCAAAGCGACTCCTCGAGTAGCAAAATTCTCCAACTATTTCAAATTTTCTTGAATTAATTATACTTACTATATACTTAATTTCGATTAAATCGAATCCGATTTAAACTAGAATTTCTCCTTTGCAGAAGAGAATCCGGCGAAGTCAACCACAGTAGGAATTCGGTAAAACACAATTGAAAAGTTATGTAGAAACAAAATAAAATGAAAATTCAACGGAGGTTTCGGTGTTGTATTTTTTCATTTCTTTTAAAGGAAAAAATGAATAGCAGCGCAACGGTCAAATGATAGAATTCCACATGGAGAGAAATAAATAGCTATAGGAGGAGGAGTATGGGTCAAAGACAACTAGGAAACTTCAACCCCTCAATTTGTTGCCGCCCACTAACTTCCTGTTCTTGGTGGGTCAATAAACAACTGAAAGAAAATGAAAATCAGCCCATCCCCCCCTTCAATTATTTTATATTTTATTTACACAAACCAATCACCATTTCTTCTAACGTTTCTTCAAACATTCAGATCATTCTAAGATTTCAATTAAAGTCGCTAATAATAATTTCAATGATCAATAAATGTCAGCACTGAAAATTCCAGTAAATTTCAGACACACACACAGAGATGAGAAATTTGTGTTGTTTACTCACCGGAAATTCCTTCATCTGTCGCTTCTGCATAGCAGCAGCAGAAGATGAATCTGAATCAAGAACAGCCATGTGAACATCCTCATTCTTGACATTCTGAACAAGCAAAATCCCCTTCTCCGTCCTGACAATCCTTCCTCCTCCGCCACCGCCGCCCATAAGCAGATAGAACTTGAGGAACGCCGACACCACCACCATAACCAAAAGGAACATCAAGACAGTACGGGCCATGTTCTTCCTGGAGGTCAAAGAATTGATAGCTCCCCAAGCACTGAACAAGAATTCTTCCCCGAACACAACCCAACTCTCCGGCACCTTTTTACGCGGAAAAATATACCTAGTCACCGGGTGATGGTGGTATTGATACACGACGACGCCATTGCTGTTGCAATTGTTAAGCAATGCTTCAACATCCACATCGCTCTTGGAATGATCCAGCCCCCCGACTTGCACCTGATCGTTGGCTTTCACTTTCTCATGTTCGTGCATCGGCTCCGTAACGCGGCGGCGGGGGTGGGTGACGGTGGCTCCACCGTGCATTTGGGTGGTGGTAGTGTTGTTGGGTGAACTGGTGGTGGTTCCGCCGCTTGACATTGCACGGAGAGTACACATAGGATAATCAACAAAGTGAGAAATTAAGGGAAAAAAACAAAGGAGAGAGACAATTATGGGTGTAGAGAGAGAAAGAAGAGGAGGTTAGTGACCATCAATGGTGAACCGTTGCTTTGTTTTCTTGTTCGTATATATTTTGTAAGGTGGACAAAACCAAAAACAAAGTATTTAATCCTTTTATTTATTTTTTTTTAAATTTCCCCTCTCTCTGAGTTTCTGAAAAAGCTGTACTTGGTTTTTTCTTACATCGGAAGATGGGACCGAAATCTAAGGAGCAACCGAAACAGCTGAGAGAGAGAAAGAAAGGAGAGAGAGAGAGAGATGTGATTGGGCAGTTGGGGTGTGATTTGTTGTATTTATACATTCCAATAGATTTTGACCCTTTTAGTTTTGTAATAGAATTTTGGTAAATTGTACGTGGGATTCGGGGAAGCTGACGAGTCTCTCTTGTGCTATTTACCTTATTTGGTACATGGAATTTTTTGGGATAAGTATTTGGTACATGAATTTTATATGATTTCGAAGAATCTTTTTAAATTAAGAAATAAAATCATTATATTACTCAACATTAATTCTTGACTTTTCATCTCAATATCATTTGATTTCATTAATTTTGACTTTTAATTCGCATCAATTACTTTTGCTATCTAAAATTACCCCACCCACCCTCAAACTTACATATATTATATGCTTGTTTTATTTCACTAATTTTCATGTATCTCATAAATATATTCAAGTTATTCACCAATATTCAAGTTTTATGAACAAGTTTGAGTCTCATCTGATGTATGGACGTTTATCTCGCTTTATCTGGAATTATTATAATTTATTTAATTATTTTAATATATTAATTGAATCAATATATTGTTAGGAAAAAAAATATTCGTACACTGACAATATTAAATCATTATAGAGACGGAAACTGTCCTAAGAATATTGGAAAATGAAATAAAATTTTTATACTTGTCGAAACACATCATAAAATGAAGCACAAAACGTGGAGGGTTTGTTCGTTTTAAGGTTTCTTGAGGTGAATGGAAGTTGGAATTCTTCATTCAATTTCTTTTGTTTCTTTATTCTATTTGCCAAACGAATCCTTAAATTTCACATGTTTGGCTGCAATTGGCATATATTAGGCAAAATTGTGAAGTCATTATTTTTACTCTTTTTTTTTTTGGCATTTTTTTTTTAGTTATTTGGTATAAAATTTATATGAATAATTTGACAAGTTATTAAAAGTGAGAAAAAGGGTCGTTCTCGAATCTAATTAAATTTGAGCAACGGCAAGTCAATATTACATAGAATGAAATAGGGCAGATAGTGAAAAGATGATGAAATATTCTAACCACTTATAGAGATGTTATTTCACAAGCAAAGCAACGAAATTCAATTCATAGGATTTTGACTCGGAATGAATAAAATTTTTATTTCTGAAAAATGAATGACACTTGTTCTATATGTATCAGTTAGAATCCCCATAACCGATCGACTTAAGTTTGAAAGATTCGTTCGACTTCATGTAAAGATTCTAATCCATATTATGAGTATGACAACATTCAATTATTATAATAATTAAGTTATAATGACTGACGATGGGTTAATATATAATTAATGATAATCTCATACATGGATTGTTATCCAGTTCTTGAAATTGAGAACTACTATGCGCTCCTTAGAAAAACTCGACAAGTTTTTGTTTGATAGAGTTAAAATAGGAAAGAGAAACATACTTTATCCATTTGCTGGTAAGATACGTAATTATTGAAAAATTGGGGGGTTGAGTCATGACAAATAATATCACACAACTTATTAGTAATTAACTGAGATATATGTTTTATATATAAGTTTATTGAGTTGTACGGATATTAACTACAAAAATTTACTTTTTTCTTTAAAAAAGAAAAAAAAGAGACAAAAAGTTGACGGCACGATTTAAAAAAAATATATATGACATTAAATGAATAATTAATGGTGAAAGTAAACATAATTTCTCAATCGCTACATAAGAATTGCATTGATTCAATTAATATATTATTATAAATATGAATATAATTAAATAAATACAATAAACTTATATAAAATGAAATAAATAGCCACGCATCTAATATGACTCGAAAACTCATGAGCTCGATTTTATTACTTTAACAATGAAATTAAGAAATATTTGGTCAAACACAAACACCTATATTTTCAATTATGTCATGAAACATGATCATTGTTTGTATAACGTACGAAATGTAATATTGTTACGTCTTTTAGTTTGTTGTACGTAACATAGAGTACTTAAGCATCCATATATGTGTACCGGTTTCGAGAGTGACAATTCTAACCAAGTCTTAGCTAAGCAAGCATCCATATTACATAGTCGGATGTTATATATAACTTACATTAATTAAGCACGTACAATAATGTTTTGTTGGCATAAATACAGAGAGTGGAAGTAGTGTTGGTGGTGGTAATAAAATTAATCAATTAATGTGGGTGCAGTGGTGGGCGAAGACTAAGAACACAACTAAGTACGATGAGTCATGAACTCATGATTGTGTCTTGGAGAAAGGATATGTAGTTGTAATTATGATGGAGGGCGTGAAATTGATTTTGACAATTTCAAATAAGTTAAATTCCAGCTGAGTTCAAACTGTAGCTACTTTTACATCTATTACTTATTGGTTTTGTGGACTAAAACCACAGCTTTTAAAGAAATTTTAATTTATTGAAGAAATAAAATTGTTCAAATGTAGTTATTAACTATTTGAAAGAGGTAGTCCATCAATTTTTTTTAATACAATCTTATTAAATATTAGTCATGGTCGCATCTTGTTTTTACGTGTATATAATAAATAATTTTTTGTATCTTGAAGTATATTATAAATAAAATATAAATTAAATAAATCAATACACAACGTTAATTAAAAAAAGAAAAAAAATTATATTGAGAGTATTATTTACACAATAAAAAAAATAATACAGCAGTATCACAAACTGTTATTTATGAATTAAAAATAATTTTTTTTATATATTAGTCATCGTAGCATGGAATGTTTGAACTTATATAATAAAACAGATACGGCATAAATTTTAAATTAAAAATTGATATATAATTAAAAGTAAGCGAAAGTGGAGAATAAATGTGTATTAATGAACGAATTCGGAAGGAGTTGAGTTAAATGATTGGTTAATAATACGAATCGACATAAAAAAAACAGTTATAATTATAGGACGCGGAAGTGATATTAAAAAAGAGAGAGTGGTGAGTTGGGTGGTCTAGGGTTGAAGTTTCCAGGTGCGTACATAGCGCTGCAGCAGAGTGTGAGGTGAGCAATACGTTGACGGCCACCGAAGCCAATAAGGACAGATCACAGATCACATTGGCGGTGCGGGTGGGAATGGGAATCAAACCTTTTCTCATTCTCCGCTGCTTTCTTTAGTCCGCCACGCGTCGAGGGCTACCCCTCTCAACAAACTCATAATTGTTTAATGAGACGAGGCGCAGCGGCGAATGTTTCCACACGGAGAATATCTTGTGCAGCTGGACGTGGCCCCCTTTCCTCCTCCATCTTCCTATGTACTGTAAAAACAAATTTTAAAATTATATATATAACAAACTTCATTTTAATTTTAGACATGGATGAACTAACAATCGTGAAGCTTAATTAGGTATGTAATAGTAACATTAGCCGGACTTTGGGAACTACCCCTAGAAACAGACACGTGAATATGTAATGTACTCAACTCCGAAACTTTGTTCGTGTCTCAAATTCCACCGTAAGGAATCATCACATTCCTCCTTTCTCATCTCTCTTTCCCCGTCAGTTAAGATTTCGTTTGGTTCAATGCAAGAAAAAAAAAAGAATAATAATGTTTTGTTAAAGTTATTTGGTATAATTAAAATGAGAGTAAACTTTTGCACGAGCATTAGATTATGAATGAAAGATTAACTTTTCAAATTTTATTGATTAGTCATTTATCTTCATTTTGTATTAAAAAAATAAACAAGTCAATATTTTCATAAAATAATTTTAAGTTATTGATAATTTAAAAAACTTATCAATAAAAATATTTCATCAAAAAATTATGTACAGGTGTTATTGGAGAGAAAAGAAAAAAAGAAATTGAGAAAAATTATATGTATAAGTAATGAAGTAAATAAAAATAAATTACGTACTTTATTACCTTTTTGTCCTTGTAAGTACGTAAATTCACTTTTCCACTGAATTTTGACTAAAAACAAAATTGATTTTCAGAGGAATTTCATATATATCTAGATTTAGTTCTCCCTAACTAAACATCAAATTTTTTATTATACGTCTTTTTAAACTACTATTGGATTCCTATACCTATTTTTACATCAACTAAATAAGCTCAGAGATCTACCTTCCAATGAAGAAATAAGAAAATATAAAATATTTTAAATGCATTTATATATTTTGTAATTCTTGATATTTAGATTCAATGTAGCAGCTGTATAGGTCATTGAATTGTTGGAAGTTGGAGGAGCAATGAAATCAATTTGGAATTGAAAGCATTTATGCTGGAAATATCTGATTTTGAGGGCCACATGATACTGGAATGGTGCATGAATATATATAAAAGAATGAATTCTTTAATTTTAATAAGGTTTTCATAATTATTAAACTAATTTAGAGCTGGAAGGAATGTGGGAGTGAAGCGAATACTAAGTAATTATAATAAAATAGTACATATTTGAGGTAGGTGTAAGTGAACCAGCACAAAATAATTAATATTTTAAAATTAAGTGGGATAATAGAGAGATGCTGAGCTTGAGTGTGTGTGAGGCAAGACGGGGTTGGCGTTGAAGTTTTCCATGTTATACAAATTAGAACAGATGGGCCATTAAGTAAAACAACTATTACTATGGGCCTCGCCGGGGCCCCAAATTCATTAGCATGAATAATAGGTATTTGGGCCTGTGTATATGAGCCCAGGTCATGCATTATATCCCTGTGTAGGCTCGCGATTTAGGGTTTCTGCCAGTGTCCTCGTTCTGACTTCTCAGCGCGGCGAAGAGCTTTTGGACTGCAGCAATGGTGAAGGGGAGGCAAGGCGAACGCGTCAGGCTCTATGTCCGTGGTACAATCCTTGGGTACAAAAGGTAAATGAGGGATCCACGAATTTGGTTTGTTTTTAGTTACTTTTTTTGTGTTTGGTTGGTGTGTTACACATGGATGGATTCATTGTGTGATTGATGATGATAGGTCGAAGTCGAATCAGTATCCAAACACGTCGTTGATTCAGATAGAGGGAGTGAACACACAAGAGGAAGTGGCGTGGTACCAGGGGAAACGAATGGCCTACATTTACAAGGCTAAAGTTAAGAAGAACGGTTCTCACTACCGTTGCATTTGGGGAAAAGTTACACGCCCTCATGGAAACAGTGGTGTGGTTCGTGCCAAGTTCAAGTCCAATCTTCCCCCCAAATCCATGGTAACTGAAATCTCAATGGAAATAGAATTTCAGTTTTTCTTAGTGGAATATGTTAACTCCATGTTTCTACTTACGGCTTGTAAATTCTTTTGACCAGGGTGCTAGAGTGAGAGTTTTCATGTACCCGAGCAACATTTGAGGTGAGACTGCAACTTTTTTAGTTATAATGACTTACTGAGCAAATGTGCCTTGGAATGCTAGTTTATCTTTATTGGCTTGGATCTTAAACTTGTAAGGCTGCTGACTGGATGGGTATCACACTTCGATGATGTTCACTTAATTGTTACATTCAATTTTGGGTATTTGCAAAGCATCCCTTCCTGCCAGAGAACAGATCATAGGATTATTGGCTAGCTTAATTTCTGTGTGTGTAAAAATTCTATGCGACAACTAGATCCTTCATGGTTGCTCTCTTTCTTGGTCTCAAGATTATTGTGTGACAACACAATGTCCAAACAGTCAAACACAATATGCCTGTCCTGGTCTTCCTTGTAAACTGCTGCGGTTACTGGCGGTCATTGAGTTTTTCTTTGCTCGGAGCATATGTTGCAAAACAAGCATTCAAAGTTCGTCATTTTCTTCCTTCAACATCAGTTAGGAATACAGCTGCAGCTAAGAATGTATATTTACAATAGATAGGGTTGAGATTATCCACATGCTCTGAAATGCTTTGTCTTCATTTAGGCTTATTCATTTGCGCATGCAATTTTTGGTTGATGTGAGGTTGTATGTGTTAATTCTATCTATGGCTGACCTCTCTCTCTCTCTCTGTTGGTCCATTTAGAATTAATAGCACCAATATGCAGCTTAAGTTCGTTTTCCTACTTTTGCAGTTATTGGGCTCGTGTGGACTTAGTTTGGAGCGCTGCATGAAGCCTCGTCATCAGGATTTTAGCTACTGTTTTGAGTTCGGATAAATTTTGTAACTTGAAATGATATTAGTGGGTTCTATCTTTTCCCTTTGACACTGAATATGAGAATGCACATCCCCTCCATTTTGCAGCCTTTGAATTAGTTCTCGATGGTATATCCTTGCTCTTTCGATAGTAGGAGCATTTCATTATTGTGGTCAATAGATTTTGTCTTTCGAATCTGACATGCAGGGCATCCCCAATACTACTCGGTTGCCTAATATATTCTACATGTGAGCCCCAAGTATTGGCTTGTCTCACAATAGTACTATATTTCTGCAGCTAATTGAAGGCAGCGAGAGTAAAATGTTTAAGAAAACCTGACTTGATGCTCTAATGTTGAGCTCCAGTACACTCGTAATTTTTTCAACACAACATTATTACCTTGGTATGTTGATTTTTAGTCAGAAATGTATGCCTGGTTAATAAGTTTTTTGTGAAATCTATAAACATCCTTGAAATTTTGGAAGACGACCACAATGAAGAGCCGAAGAACATAAATATAAGTGCATTTACTCGTCCACAAATGAGTTTATACAAATATGAACTAGCTCTCACATAAGAAAGTGCCATACTGTATGCTATCTTCTTTGTGCTCTGATTCCAGATGGATCTTTATTCTCTGTCTCTTCCCCATCCACCTGACAGTCCATTAACAGCAAAACTCACTTCTTAAATAGAACCAACTACAGCTTCAACCAATCCAAGCACGGGCAAAGCCCCCAGCAAAACTTCGCTGGATATGAGTCCTTCAAATAAATCTCCCTGCTAGTTCCAACGATATAGAAACTGAAGGAACGATGTTGACGGGTCATAGTTACTCGAGTTACTGGAACAACAGAGATGGTATGCCTTTCACAAATCACCCTTGCAGTAGGAGGAACTGCAGCCCTCTCAGCAATTACCTCTGATGAAAACTTGTTGAGAAAATATGAATCAGCAAAGAAGGCAGGACCACACTGGTAGGCTTGGGTATTGCACAACTGCACTCCTTTTGCTCTGTGAAAGACTTCATCCGGGACAGATGCCGCCCCACTAGTTGCACTCACTTTTCTTGCTAGGAGCGTTCTCCTGTTTAGGTGAAAATGTCAGACATTCAGCTATTAACCAGACAAAATTTGAATGTGTCAATAGTTTCTCATAGGAGCAAGTCAAGAGAATGATTCTGTAGGTTATATCAGAAGAAAATAGATAAGAAAGAAGAATAAGAAGCAGTGCATTCATGCTTTTTCCTAATTTTATGCATATTGTAGAGGAATTTGGTCTTGTGGCATCAGAAAAGGAGCAACGCAAACCATTGTACTTTGGTCCTTCATCATATTCTTACAATCACAACACTTGCTTTTGTTTTTCAAATCAAATTTGAATCTGTCATATTTTGACAATCCAAAAAATTTGCTGCTTCGTTGATTTGTAACTCTTCACTTTCCTAGTTTACGACTTTAGAGAATCTTCTGTATTTGGTGCGCTTGCAAAAAGCACTGGGAACTAGTTACATATAAGTGAATTTGTATACATACCATCTGACAGTAGCCACTTGTCGTGTGAGAAGAGAGCCACTGCCTCGACATGTCTCACATTTGATTAATCCCCGAGATCCACAAGTTGCACAAGGAATCATTCCCTTACCATTACACTTTTGACATCTGCAAATAGATATTTTGGTGCATCATTTGTTCTCGATAATAGACACTCTTCCACAATGCAGAAAATATATATGCATAATGAACAGAGCACCTAATAGTAGTCCAAAACAAGTAACTTTTCGCATATTGAAATTTATGAATGGTTGGTTACCTCATACTAGTGAATTACAACTTATGATAAATGCATCAGTTGTGATTGGATCAAAACAACCAAACATCAGCCAGCACAATGAACGATCAATTGAATTATTTATAGTAGACTAAATGAATAATTCCAAATTTAGATACTCACATAGTATCTGATCCATCTTTATGTGCAATCAAACCCCTCCCGTAACAAGCAGAACATTGAGACATCTGATTCTCCTTGTAGAAACCAGGTTCTTGATCTGCATTACAAGTGGGACAGACGATATTTCCTCTTCCCCCACAACCTACACAAATTATAGGATAAATGAAGGACACAAGTGGTTGATGCTTTTCTAGGTCTATAAGTTGATACAAGTAGGTCAAGGTCGATCAACAAACAATGATCTGACTAGATATTGGTGGCAAATTTGAGCCCGATATTAACCAGAAACATAAAGAGTCCACCTTTTGAACGATGCCAAACTATACTTTGAGCTCTTACCTGAGCATTTTTCAACAACTTCTGAATGAGGAATCACCATTCGTGACTCTTTATGAGGTATAAATAGCACAGGAAACTCTGACCTTAGATCCAACTCCCATATTCCAAGTTTAGGACCCTTATCTTTCTCATCTACTTCACCACCAAGGTATGGTTCCTTTTCTGTTAATGTTTCCCTCTCTTCAAGAAAAGTTTCAAGGGTTCCAACATAGACATTGCAATCCTCCACCGCGTGAATAGACCAAGTTCGAGCTGGACGACTTCCCCAACAACAACGATGACCAACATGATCTATGAGTAGCTCTCGTATTTCCACCTCGTCCAACACTTGCCTGTTCAAACATTCAAAGAATCAGGAACACTGTGAGGCTGGAAAACATAACATACAATAAGATGCCAGAATAAGACATCAAAGAATGCAATAATGAAACAAATAAGCCCTAGGAGTATAAGATTCCGAGGAGCAGTAGAATCTTAATTGCCTTCAGAAGCTGCTTCTAGAATTTTGTTTCAAATGGTTCAATATTGAGAGATCTTCAGAAGCCAAAATGGCTTGCAGCTTCAAGAATCAGACTCAAGTTTCAGTTTTCACTTTCTAACATAGAACACCGCATTGTGGAGAAGAAAGAAAGTGCTGCATACTTAGATAACAATATAATTATGGACCACGCCCTTGGGGCTCATCTCATTTATCTTCTTGAGAATTTTCTGCAGCTTGGACTTAGAGACATGAAAGTCGAGTTCTCGTTTGTGCATTCCTTTCTTAGTTATATCTAAACGTAAATGAAACAACAAATTACATGCGTGATCGATGACACAGGATTACGATTCTGGAGTTGAAGTTAACACCACTACAATTGCAAGATGAATTCTTATCTTAGTAAAAGGTTAATTTCAGTTGCAAATGCAGTATACATGTCAGGCCATACAGCAAAGGAGTGATTGTGCGAGTATCATCTAAAGTAGAATGCTGTAAGCACTAATTCAAGACACACCTTTGTACATTAGCAGCACCTTCACTTAAATGTCCATAATATCCGCCCTGAGGATAACCAAGAACTTGCTCTGCAACCAAGATACCTATGTTCACAGCTCAAACAACAAAAAGCAGAAAAGAAAGAAAACGAGTTTCGGGATAACCAAATTACCATTAGGATAGACGGGTCCAGGGGAACTCAGCAAAGGGGCATGAAGAGATGGAGGATAGGGGTCGGAGAACGCGGCGGCAGACCGAATTTCATCAACGCTGACTTCAGTTCCAGCCAAGGAAGCCGTCGGAATTGCCGAGCCAGCCCTTCCCACGTGTTCATATGAACTCCACCTCTCGCTTTTCTCTGCTCCAATTCATCCAAGAAAATAGATTATGTGAAAAGGAAAGATACAGAATTGCTTGAAAAGAGCGATATCGGGACTGGAAAGTGGAAAATCACCTGCCGACAGCAAAGGCTGCTCCATTTTCCCTGCCCTTCTGAATTGAACTCAATCTATGATCAGTTAGCGAAGGCGAATGAGCGTATTAATAGCGAAATTTTACCTTAATCGAGAAGGAAAATATGCAGGTCTGTTTGTCTTGGTTTGGGTAGCTGGCAAGACTTGATGGTAGTTGGCTAAGTTTCACGTTTTTGTACTACATTATTATTATAAAAATTTGATCTTTGCTTTCAACTCTCTTAACTATCATTTATATCATTTTCTTTCCCTCAAACCACCGTACATATAAATCAATAGCCAAACATGGAAATTAAGTATTTTCCAAAAATAAATCTTAAATTAAACTAAACAAAATTGTTTGTAAATATAATTTCTGTTTATACATTTTTAAATTAAATTAAAAAATATAAACTGATGAGAACGTGTTTATTTTGATTTAAGGCCTTTTTTAAAAATAAATTTAACTTTTTGATGATTTTTTCGCTCTAATTACATTTTTTGTATTTAAAAAATATTCAATACCAATAATGAATATATGATACAATCTACCATTTATTAGGGAATCTCACAAATAAATTGATAATACACTAATTTTTTTTTATCAAACACTTGCACTATTATTTCCAAACATTCTCAATTTATATATTTTAATTATTTATCTATTATTATTTTTATAAATGAAATACTTTTGAGGGCATAAAGTTTATGGAAACGCCCCTGCATCAAATTAAGACTAGTGCAGACCGCTAATCATATGAGCCCATTACGTAGAAGGGACTTCGATATGGGCCATTGCATAAAATGACTATCATTATGGGCCTCAGATCCTATCCAAATTCATTAGCCTTACTGATAGGTATTTCGGCCTGTATTATAATCCCAAGTGATGCACTATATCCCTGTGTAGGCTCGCGATTTAGGGTTTCCTTCAGTGTCCGCATTCTTGACTTCTCAGCGCGGCGAAGCTTTTGGACTGCAGCAATGGTGAAGGGGAGGCAAGGCGAACGCGTCAGACTCTATGTCCGTGGAACAATCCTTGGGTACAAAAGGTAAATGAGGGATCCACGAATTTGGTTTGTTTTTAGTTACTTTTTTATTTTTTTTGTGCATTTGGTTGGTGTGGTAGACATGGATGGATTCATTGTGTGATTGATGATGATAGGTCGAAGTCGAACCAGTATCCAAACACGTCGTTGATACAGATAGAGGGAGTCAACACACAGGAGGAAGTAGCGTGGTACCAGGGGAAGCGAATGGCTTACATTTACAAGGCCAAGGTTAAGAAGAACGGCTCTCACTACCGTTGCATTTGGGGAAAAGTCACTCGTCCTCACGGAAACAGTGGCGTCGTTCGTGCCAAGTTCAAGTCTAATCTTCCCCCCAAATCAATGGTATTTTTCTTTGGCGAATCTCATTTGTTTACTAGCTGGTAAATGTTCGGAAAGGGATTCGTTTCTATCGATATCCGGAGACAAATATTCTCCCGCTTTTTTTAATACGTAAAACTGCTGTTGGCAGTGTGGCTTTGGAGCTACGTATTTGGCTCATGAATTGGGACGGATGGAAAATCTATTTAGAATTCAATGGTGTATTCTAGCTAGAAGTTGAAACTTCATATCCTAGCACGGGAAAAAAAATTAACTTTTTTCGTTGGCTAACTTTATAAACAATCCTGTTTATGGTGATCTTTTGCACCTCTAGCGACAATTTGCCAATTGATCTTTGTAAATTGCTTTTTGCTGGAGCAGTTTTGCTGTAGTTCTGTCAAAAGTTGTTTTTATTTCTCAAATTGATGGCTACATGATTTGCTTGTAGTTTGTTTTCCCCTTGGTAACAAATAAAAGATACCACTAGAAAGTAAACAAGGAAAGAAAATTAAGAAGCAAAACCTGTAAAATATACAGTTTGATTGTGGATCTTTGAACCGTGTAGAAGCTTCCCGTTTTTACTTGAAATGTTTGTATTAATTTTGTGTCCTTTGGTAACGATCTCTGAAATGCTTATTTTCTGCAGGGAGCTAGAGTCCGTGTTTTCATGTATCCGAGCAACATTTGAGGTGAAATCTCAAACTTTTTAAATATCAATACCTTAGTCAATGTTCTAGGTTATAAGATGCATAAATTTGAGCAATGGTGGGTGATCGCAAATGTTTCTTTTGCATCAATACTAATAAATTGATGCTATTTGAAATTTCTGTATGATATTATTATTTGTGATGTTTGTAAGTATCTTAACTTGGCCCAGGTTTTTTTTGTGCTTTGTGGGTGCTGCATACAAACTTTAGAAGTCTCGTAGTTTCTACATAAAGAAATTGAAAATTTTATAGTTAGTTTCACCACATTCCCCTTCACTAGCCACAAAACAAATATACTCAACTGTAAATGGGTATCTTAGTTGTCTGTGCAAGTTGCCGATGGAAATCAGGTATTATTAAATGAAAATGCTCATAATTTGACCCTCTGCTGAGACATGTTACATTTATTTGGTGTTTTGGCATGATTCTCATTTGTTTTGGCTACTCCATGAGAGGGTTGCAACTTGTACGTGTCAAATTTTTGTCCTACAAGCATATCTTATTCCATGTTGGATGCCAGCCCTTCTCCAACTGATTTATATTTAAGATCTCTGGTCAATTTAATGATCTTAGTTTAGTTGCATTCTTTTCATGTATTTATTTTGTTTTCCTTTAGCTTCATATAATTTAATTTTCTCTTATTTTTCACATTTTGCAGTGGATTGGAGAGCACAAGGTGAAGCCTAGTTAAAACTACTGTTTTGTTTAGAAAACTTTTTTTTTGTTAATTACAATCAGCCATTTCTTCTTATTTGACTCTGAATTTGAGGAAGCACATGGATTATGAGTAATGAAGTTTTTGATCTTGCATTTAGTTGGAATTCTTCATTGACTTTCCATTGGCTGTATATTTGTTTTCTGCGACTTTTGGACAACTTTGATGCTCTTGTTATTTTAGTCTTCGGTTTCTCATATAAAAACAGGATTATTTCTAGTGGACAACGGTGATGGCTAGTTGGAAAAACCCAGCTTAAGAAGAGCCATGATGCAGAATTTGATTGCTCATAGTTGTAAAAACATTTATTTATGGTATTACTATTGAGGTTGTGTCGCTAGACTCGCCTCAACAGAATTAAAATGGTAATTTTTTGGAATGGGGTTCGGAGAAGTTGAAATTCAAAAACCCTCCTTGTTTTTTTTTTTTTGATTTTTGGTATTCTCAATATCTTATTTTTGTTACAAGTATTAAAATCTTGTTCAAAATAATATATTCAATTTTGATTTTAAAAGTGACAATTTTAAAAATTATTTTAAGAAATCAAAATCACACCGCCGGCACCCTAGCCTAAGTATGGCTTGTCCTAAATCCAGCCATTTTTTAGCTGTTGATCCGATCTTGGCTCTGAAGGTTCTCTTCCATCTCAATATTTTTTCCCACGTGTTAAAATTGGACAACTCTTCTCACCTGCCTCACAGCAAATTAATTTCTACTGTGCTCGACTCAACTATACATTAACCTTTCAATCACCAGTCGTTTAATTGTAATGGAGGATGATTGAGTTGGGAAGCCGAGTAAATTAACGATTCAAATAAAGGTGATACCTTCCAGTTTGTTGATTGAAGGGTGTAATAGTATTAGTAGGCGTAGTATTAGACTTCAACAGAAAAACAAAAGCAGAGATGAAATGCACCGCACTCATTGATTATGAAAAAACTGATTTTATAGCATATCCAGATCCAATGTCTCGGATCGGAATTTGGCAAAAAGAAACTTACCCGCTTTGACAGATGATGTCAGAGTTACGCTCAAGTTCTACAATTTGACCCAACCCAATGTTCAAGGCCCATTATCCATTAAAGCCCTAACAAATGAAATATGGCCCATTACAGGCTCATTGCCCCATCAATAATCCATACTACTTGCAGAATATAGTTTCAGAAGACGGAGGACACATAATTCCAATTTCGACATCCACTGCATCGTGCGCTAGGGTTTAAGCGAAATAAGTTTGATTCTGGATTCGAAATTCTGTTCTGGTAATATCTCTCATCATTATTTACGACTCTGGAGCATTTTAATTTCACGTTTGATATTTGTTTTTTGTATTGGCAAGACATTGCAGTATCCGGAACTCTGCAATGAATCTTTTTATTATCGGGAACATCGATTGCCGGAGTTTGATTATGTTTCCTTGTCGAGTACTGGCGTAGATGTAACATTTTTTTTTTGCGTGCATCTTTTATGTGCCCTTGATTTATTGAATTGGGATAATGAATTCTATCTTGGTCTGTAGAATCTATTGGTGATTTTCCTGCATATCGGTGAGACTGGAAGCGAGTTTTTAGAAACGTGGTTTGCTGCGCTCTAATGAATTTCTTTGCCCATGATATTTCTACATACTTTTCTAGATTCGATTACTCTTTATTGATTTATTTCTACTGGTTGATATATTTGTTCTGGATGCAAGCATGGAGTAGAAGACGAGACTTCCCCTATAAAAAACAATTTCTTTAGGCAATCGCTTCTAAACTGTAATGACTGCATATGTTAGTCTTAGTAAACCTCGGTCCATCCCAGGAAGTATAATGTGGTTTCATAAGAATCTTTATGAATTCAATATTTGGTTCCAGGACACTGACTGCTGTTACACAGCAAAGCTTGATTTTTCAGTTGTAATTTTGAGCAACTTCAATTGATGGATTCCACTAAAAAATTGTGTTTACATGCATTTTATATTAATTTTATGCACCATAAAGCTGAAATGTTAGTTATAAATTAGTTCTGTCCTTTCCGCTTCTGTTGTTAATTTCTGAAATTCTAACAAATGCTTGCTTCCCATTCTCTGCAGAAAGAGGAAAGAAGCAGTGTTTCTTTTTGAGTGGAAAATCAGAATTGGAAAGCTACCTAATTTTCTGGGAAAAGATGCTGCAGATTAGGCTTAGCAAGCCAGCTAGTGAAACTGGTACAAGTACAA
The DNA here is from genome assembly GCF_026168435.1 of Sesamum indicum. NCBI lineage: Eukaryota > Viridiplantae > Streptophyta > Magnoliopsida > Lamiales > Pedaliaceae > Sesamum > Sesamum indicum. The sequence goes on from NC_142667.1 coordinate 16,267,700, forward strand.
AGCCTGTGCATGTGGACACTGTCACAGTTGCGTGCCCTGATCATCTTGTCTTAGCTGATCTTCCTGTAGCCAAGGGTCTGGGTTCAGCCAGTGCGACTGCTGTCATTAAGACTGTTGGCCGCAGGTCCCGGCGCCAGCTTGGCGAGCGGGTTCATTTTTGTGTTCGGTGTGACTTCCCTATCGCTATCTATGGGCGTCTGGTAAGTGTTACTTACAGTCTTTCTGGGCCTGTCATTACGAATTCTCTGTTTCGCTGGAAAGTAGCAACACACTAAGCACTGATAATTCTGGTAGCCTATTCTGGTTAGGTAATAAGTTTGAAAAATTGAAGACACTATTTTATATGTATTCATGTTTCTTTAGTACCCGTGCATGCATGCTTTCTGTCATCCATTCACAATTATACACGGTTTGGAGCATGGTTGAATGAATCAGTGTAAGAACCTTGTTTAAATGCCTTTCTCCCTCTCATTCTTTGAATCCTTTTTGTCTCATGTGTTGACACGTTTTGATACTAGCACTATGGTGGCCTTGTTAATTACATGAGCTAGGAATATAAGTGTGGAGAAAGGATTTTCAATATCCACTGGACATTTCAACATTGATGAGTGGTGAATGATGAGGGATTGATTTTCTGCACCACTCCTTGTCTATTGTGACTGTGTTTCCTGCCAGCATTTGGCTTCACGAGAAATTACACATGCACTGTCATTGCTGCTCAATTTTTTGTGGTATTTCCTTTTAATCCTTTTAGAATTTCCTTAGTTCTTGCTATATAGGGTTAATTAGCTACTGAAACCTCAAGGTAGTATGTGTTCTTCAGTTTTCTTCATAACGAGCATTGCTTCTTTTGTGGTATAAGGAGCATATATCTCCCGATGTGAAGTATTTATCTCTTTGTAAATTTTGATGTGAGCATTTTTCTGATTGAAACCATGCAGAAAACTGAACATGTTTTCAGTATGCACTATGCAGTTACATTTTCTTCTCAATATGGAACTCTCATTGATACATTAAAAATCTTATGTTATTGCAGAGCCCCTGTGAGCATGCCTTCTGTTTGGACTGTGCTAGAAGTGATTCTCTTTGCTACCTGTAAGGCATATTAATTTTTTCCTGTTACTACTTTTGCAATGATACTTTTAAATTCTGATGGGAATCTTGACTTAATTCACGATTGGCCTTGTGGTTTTTACTTTCCGAAGAAAGCAAGTAGGTTCTTGCATTGAACAGAATTGTGCACAGTCTGACTCTTGCAGGACTGTTGCATATCCAAGTATAACTGCTTAATTTTGTTTAAGAATAGTGAATATTTAGTTTATAAGGAAGCTAGACTCACTTGTTTAGATAAAGAAACAGAACATATTCATCCCTAAATGCATCTTGTATGCAATAGCAACGGGTTAATAATGCCTGCGTGATGATGTAACAATATACCTCCATCAAATGAGACTGCAGCATTGCAGCAATTGAAATTGTTTCTAGACACCATTAGAGACAGTTCCATTTTGAAATTCACTGACAACAATGCCATCAGACAATCTCATCACTTCTCAACTTCAATGAGTCCACGACTATCCCATTGCAAGAAAAAAGTAATTTCAGACTGATTGAAATGTAATGGTCAGAAAGATGTGAATGAACAACTCTACAAGCTGTTTGATGAATAGTAGTTCCAATTGCTAGTCCTTTACCAGAATCTGTATATATATATATATATATATCCAACAAAGAACAATGAAAGATTTACAATCTTGATGAAGAGAATATTCTGATGGTATCTCCTAAAAATCATGCTTTTGTCTTTGATTGTTTACTTAGTTGCCCTTTGTTAATGTATTTATGCTGATGAATTCTTTGATTTCTCTTTTTTGTTATCTTGGTACACAGCTGTGATGAACGCATTCAGAAGATTCAGACAATCAAAATGATGGAAGGAATCTTTATTTGTGCAGCCCCTCACTGTCTCAAGTCTTTCTTGAAGAAAAGTGAATTTGAGTCACATATTAATGAAACACATGCTGACCTTCTTTATCCTAATAAGGAAAAAGAAGGAAATGAGTCGGAGGCTATAAGTGCCAGGAAACCATCAGGCTCAGATTCCACAGTTCAAGCACCCCCAAGGCCAGTATTTTCGCCTAGCTCAAATTCTCAGGTTCCTGATCGTGAAAACAAAACCCAGCGTCCCCAATCCAGAGACCAGCCACCTACAAGAACTGTCATGCAGCCGAGGCCTGTGCCACCTTTTTCTGGACAAACTCCAAATCATCCATCTGAGCAACACCCTGACAGTAATCAACCTCATGTCTTTGATGGAGCTGCTTCCCAGAACCGCTTTCCTCACCAAAGTTTTGACCCCCAGGGCCAGGGTGGTCTACAACAAGATTCAGGTACTGAGAACTTTTTCTGAATCTCCTTTCTTGAATATTTTGAGTTTTCATTAAACCAACTAATGCTGCTGTGGCTGATAATCCAAATTCAGGTCTGGCTCCTCCTCAACTTGGTTATGCTCCTTATGCATCTGGTGGAACACAACAGTTCTTTGGTCCTCCATATGAGATGGCAAGGCCCGATTCTACACCAGAAGCTGGATCAGGACATGGTTCGTTGTTAGGCTTCCCCCCAGGTCCTGCTGGACCCATGAATTTTCCACAAAATTATCCCCAGCCATGGAACATGGGACCAGCTCCCGTGCCTCTGGAACCTCCTCTGGTGTCTCAAGGAACAACAGATGGCTTTATGAGTGTTGACCCTCAAGGAAGAGGTTTCTTTCAGGGTGACTATGGACAAAATGTGGGGATTTTGCCTTCAAATCTACCTCCGCCTGCAGCAAATATGGGTGTGGAACAGAGGCAGGGTGGAAACTTTGTGGACCCAAGGGACGGAAAAGGAATATTGGCAGCACAACCCTTACCTCTTCCTCCACCACCTCCTATACCTCCTCCTCACTTGACACAGCTTCAACGAGGCAGATCATACTCTGGTGATGGGAATCATGATGCACCACCAGGCTTCGGTTGGCAGCCTGAGACGTGATTGCTTTGAAGGTGTCCAGGAGTAGTCTGACTTTCGAGTGACCAATTGATGTTTCAGTAATCGATACTGTAATTGAAGAAATAACATTGTTAAGTGAAGTAATTCTTGTTGATATTAGGAAGCTGAACTAAATTGTATCTTGGATGAATTTTGTGTTATATTAAACCCACACTGTCTGCATTCTCTTAGCTGTGGCGATTGAAGGTAGTCCCTTCGTTACTGTTATGTTGTCCAGCGCTTGATGAGAAGGAAGATAATTTGCCAAATATGAGTTAAACTATCTACATTCTGCTGCGAATATCTGTATATGAATATTTCATATGGTAGGCCCCTTCAGTTAAACTATCATTTGTTGCTTCTCCCTATGTTACGCAAATGCACACAAAGGAAATTCCATATTCCCAAGATTAACAAGAAACGTGTTGCTGGAAATCGGAATATACACAAGGCGGCATGATCTCAGATCCTTTGTGACAGCTCAATACAATTGCTTATATCATTGGCCTCGCCCTCCCAAAAGGAGCAGATTAAATCAAAGTAGACTGTGTATCAACAGATCTCGAAACACAAGCAAAAAAATAGTAGCTAGAAAAGAAAAGACAATTAAAAGAGGGGGGGGGGGGGGGGAGGCACCCACAAATGTAGAGGTCAAAAATTGAAAACCACAAAATTTTATGATCCTTCAGCTCAATTTCTTCTTTTCCAAAATCCATTTATGAACCTTGGTGATGCACACTTCATCCAATCTTACATATAACCCCTGCAGCTTCTCGTACCCAATGAGAGCATATGCATCGATATGGTCCTCGTATCTTTCATAAATTGCTGGAACTGTAAGAACCAGAACGAGACCTGCACAAGACAACAGGGGTAGAAGGATGATTACAAGGGAATACTGAAAATAAAGGGAGGCAAAGATATTTACAATCTTATAAGATATCTTTTGAACTTACAAGTGTAGCCCACTGTGAAGAAATCGGTGAGGCTCCCAACTACAGATATCAACAAAAGACTAAGAGCAACTTTAATGTATATCCCCGAGTCCCTTCCATGGGCAATATCCTCAAACATGGACAGCAGAGTGTTTACGTGATTGCGAATAAGTGTTGCTGCTTCATTTGCGGTTTCTTCCGAGAGATGCAAATGTGGTAGAGGTGGAGCAGGCCTGTTTCAAAATTATATGCATTATAATTTAACACATACATGTGATCTCTTTTCGGATAAAAGAAAAGTCTGTGGCTTTATTTTTTGATGGCATAACAGGATTGTAAATGAGATGATTAACTGAAATTGACTCAAGACTCATATAATATATCCAGTTGCAGAACCGAGTGAGACAATGAGATTCTTTATCATTGGTGGAAGGTTTCAAAGGAACAAATCAGTTGTCTCAAACTGAGGATTATCATGCTGCATCCTCTCAAACTTTAACTTGTTCATTAAATTCAAACAAATTCATCCCTAATTCCAACCTAAACACGTCGTCTTAAAAGCTATTGCCACATTTTTCAGCATTTCAGCAGTGTATAGGTAAAGTGTGAAAGCACGAATAATGTAAGTAACCTGTTTAAAATTGCTGCTGATTTTGCCCATAAAAACAGAATGGTGAAGAGGAGCAAGAACACACTTGAGACTAATGACAGCAGAGTATAACCAGATATCTCAAACACCATCCAGGCAGCCAGAGTTACCACCAAAATTCCCACTGTTAGATTTTTTCGTCTCCATAGCATCACATCTGCAACTGTTCAGCAGAAGAAAAACAAGTAGACAACTTCATTGATCCAACTATCAAATACCGAGTTAGCCAACATTCTCAACTTTTCTTGGATTAATACTGGTTGTTCTACAACTGAAGGCAAAATATAAATCTCTATACCCGTTAGATCCACGTGATTCTTTCTCAACATATGAAATGGTGGACACCAAGTTGAATCTTAGGAAATGACGAATCAAACCATTTTGCGCTGGGAAACAAGGTTCTTGGCTTTGGTCCCAATGCAATACTAAATAAGTTCGGATTAATTGAATATTTGTGTTAGAAAATCTTCTAATTGGTTTACCATAGAACTCATTAGCAAGTGGCACCAAGTCAACCTCAAGATCAGATTTTGTAGACACCAGGCATGAAATATGATACTGATTCAATTGAAACAGGCTAAATTTCTAGTTTTGGGGAGAAGAAAAGTCAAAAACATGACCTTTTTTATCAAAAACTAAAAACCCTGATGAGAAAAATTAAGTTGATAAGCATATATCAAGAATTGCAGACTTACCAAGACTTCCTCCAAGAATCTGATGAACTGTTCTATGTCTGTTAAACAACCGATCTGATGAACTCATTTTCAAGAATTCAGAAACAAGCAAAACCCATTAACCAATTCAAATTCATTCACTTCTGTAACAGGAAAAAGAATGATTTGATAATTCGGAAAAAGAAAAATTTAATGTTATATGCTTTGTATGGGAGTAAAGATCAGCTTGTTCTGTAAAGCGCTGAACACATATTTTTTATTTCTGCTTTGTAATTATTACTACTATTTAGCGTTTCTGTGGGTGGTTATATATATACATGTAGGTGGGAGTGGAAGAATGTTGACATGTGGGGTTAGTGGTTCTCAAATTCCAGCTTGAATTACTTTTTCATTGTTTTCTTTTGAAAATCCACAAAATAAAGCTTCAGGCAGTAACTAGGCCCACTCGGGGGGTGTAGGAATGGGTGGGTGGGGGTGTTGGTCGGTGATTTTTGGCTTCAAGACAGCTACAGGCTGGTGGACCTCCTAGTTTTTCTTTACTAAAATCATTGTCTTGAAGATGTGAATTTTATTACACACATCTTGTTGAATTCTTGACGCACTTTCAGATATTATTTTTAACAGCTTGAGAAATCTAAAATCGTTTTTACAATCCTGAGTCCGAAATCTATCAAGGGGAAAAATCTTTCACAAGGGTACGAAGAAGAAAACATTGAATAAAAGTGAACGCCCAGCCAACCAAGGGCACAAATCGGAAGTGGTCTTCAGAAATGGCATGTTATTTCAAAATATAAAAATGGTAGTATAATCCCAATTATCATTATACTATGATAAATTAAGTAAAATTTTCAGCTTTTTGTCGAACAATAAAAATGTACATTGCGCAACCGGAGCCAATAAACAAACCAATAAGCCATCATTAACCTTAAAACTGTGTCCTCATGCGTTTTCTCCAGCGCTGTTCTTGTTTTCCTTTTGGGAGGTGCCTCCAGGTTGTGCTGCAATGGCTGGACCGGAATCCATTAAGCTGGCAGCTATTGCAGCTTTCAAATCCTCATCTTCATCATCCACGAACATTTCTGCTTCCTCATATTGGATGTTGGGGTCGAAAGGCTGCCGTTCACCAGCTCCTCCACGTGTTCTTGAATCTGAATTGCATGACTTCGTGATCCTCTCGGCATCTTCAGGTGACAACCATTGCCCATAGCCATTGGAAGCTTCAGAGGATGTGATGGGGCATTCCGTAGGAAAATTTCCTCTCACCAGGAAAATACTCCAGCCGAAGCCCTTCAGTGAGTCGAGGTAGGCTGAAAGGTAAAACTTGGAGAGGTGCTCAGGTGCTGCGTAGAGACTGTCAAAATTATACCACTCTCCATTCACTTTCCGGATACAAAACCAGTGGTCCTGCAAGTGACAAATAAATGCATTTTCCATTTCAGGGTCTATCTGAGCTGGCTCAGCCACGGGACTGTCCAGGGGAATGACTTGCAAATCCCACACTTCTAAAGCTTTTTGTAGGACCTGCAGGCAAATTTCATATTACTAGGTGTTATTTGGCATTTCTAAGTGATGGTCTGGTTTTTAGAATTATTTGACAAAATAATATCTGCATTTTCAGAACCAACAACTTTCCACAAACATACATGTTAGCAGTTAGCCGTTACCAAGAGCAAATGGTTTCTTGGTTTACCAAAAGCAAATCGACATTTAATAAATTACAAAAGCTTTCTTATAGAAAAGGTGCCACAGTATATTGTTGAGAATCTGGGGCACAAACCTAGTGACAAATACGGGAAGCAAGCAGTTCCAGCAAGTGGCTACAATGATACTAGATTACTAGAAACGGAAATAATATAATCCACATTGCATAAACATCATGCATCATGAAGTCAGGTTATATTCTGCGAAAGAATGCATTGCGGGTGGGAGTTTGTTCAACAATTGTAAACCTCAGCAACAGTGATTAGTAGCCAACTGCTAAGGTTCCTTTTTCTTTTCCTTTTTTTTTTTTTGTTTGAGGAGCCAACTACTAAGGTTCTGATTTCCCAAAATTAACTCCAAAACCTACTCTTGGATAGAATGCAGCTGGACTGTAAACACAAATAGTTTGGATATTCATCCTCAGTTCAAATTTTGATCATATAAACTCAAATGAACGATATCCCAAACTTACGTCAATCTGCATGGATCTTCTTTGTCCACTCCACTCTATTAAGATTAATTCCATAACCAATCAACAAAAGCCCGAGTCATCTACAAAATAGCTTGTTACATGTAATTTATGTCAATCTATGCCTTAAGTTTACCATCAGTACTGGTTCCATAGACTTCCTAAATAGTGCCTTTACAAACTTTCTTTATATAAAGCCAAAATGACTCAAGCTGCTACCTCGTGACATAATCACTGGTGGGAGTTTCTGCAGCCAACTAACAGAAATGCTGTTTCTTACCTAGTTGAGCTTAATAGAAAATCCACTCTTAATATTTGTATCTCAATAGCATACCTCTGAAGGTTAAAAGTTGAAAAGATGCTTTAACTATGCAGTGAATTGACCAAGCCAACTGCCCTTCTCTGCCTCAACACCCCCTCTCCCCAAGGCATCCTTGGGCCCTGTGAGAGGGAAAAACCACTCACTCGTCTACAAAGGAAACGTTCTTCCTCTTCGGAATTCTAGTGAAAGTAATCACAGTACTATCTTAACCAATGAACTCATGGCAGTAAATTAAGAAAAAAGTGATCTATATCTCCAGTAAAATAACGCTTTAATCAACTAACAACCCAGCAATCTGATGCACTTCCTTGGACAGCGCACCAATTCTAGTGGAGATTTATTTAGTAATTAAAGAAAACAAACTCAACATATTTTTAGAACAACAATTCAGACTACAGTGTGAAAAGTATTTGCGTACAACAGCTTCCTTACTTTAGTTTACACAAATCACCCAGCACATGAAATATCAGCACAACTGCAACGGAGTTTCAGGGAATGTGTGTTTTTCAGCAACTAGTCTTCGCAAGGCGTTTCCCTGACCGGCCATCTAAGGAAACTAATATAATAAGTGAACATAAACATAAACTTTTTCTGTGAACTGCATGCACCAAGCTACAGGATTAAAATTAGAGCTAATCAATGAAAAGTAGCGGTTTTTTGGCTCCAACCAATTGTAACAGATTAAAGTGCAAGGCCACAAAAGTCACTCATCTGAAAAAATATTAAGATTCTCTATCCATGTTAGGGCATGTTCTTGGCCTTCACCAGAAGTTTAACAACAATTGACTTGGCATTGACAAGTCTAATTGAAGGTCGATCTAATTTACCAGATATGGTTCCGACAGATAGTATAAGACGTTACAAATACTATAAAACAACCCATGGGATGGTGAGGGAGAGCCAGTGGGTGTTAAATAGGATTATCAAGGAGTAGGAAGAAGCAGAAAAAGGAGTATGGAGCCAAAAGACCCTCGCATTCAACATAAAGAAATTTTTGCAACCTGCATTATTGATGAGAAAAGCAATTCTCACCTCCGAACAATTATTATAAGAATAACTGCTCTGAACTTCCATTATACTGAGATACTTTTCCTCAAAACAAGTAGGTAAAAAATGATAGTTATGGTTAAAATATAATTACAGAATGAACACAAGAGTCTCAACGTCTTGCATACAATACTTCCACATGCTTAAAATTCCATACATGCAATCATGTTACTACCAAACCACCTACAACAATGCACATTTCAAGTAAAGATACTTATACAGAGAAAAAGTTAGCTATTAGTAATTTTGTGGGGCATAATTAATCTTGAGTCTCCAATGTGGCCTAAAACTATTTTTACGTAATATATGAAGAGCGAGCCTAAGAATCATCATCACACGATAAGTCAGCCTCGTTTGTTATATAATATTCCATTTAATGACTTCTCACTACCCAGCACCAGAACATGCTTGTTATGTCCAAACCTACTTGAAAGTAAAATGAACTAAAACCTATTTTATGAAATGAACTTCCCTTTTTTTTTTTCATGCAAAAGATATGTAAAAGAGAAATGTGTCTGTTTGAATGTTGATATGCAATGACGTTATGCAACGTGCGATCGATACAATGGTTATAACATCCCTTTCCAGGATCCTGAGCTCAGATACATGCACATGCTTGCATAGATGCAGAATGAACTCAGAGCAGCAACAACATACATTTAACATTTCTAACTTAAAGATAAAAGGCAGTGTTAAGTATGAAATCCAGATTCCTTATTCAATCAGTAACCATCCATAAGAAGCCCATTATATAATTTTTCTTCAACTCACAATATGCCCTCTCACCACCAAAAAAAACACAAAATCTCCGGAACCCGACTAGATAAAAACACAGTTAGGAGCAATCAGAAAATTCCATCTAAAACAAGCATAATTTAACCTCATAATAAACAAGAATAAACATGTACATACACACACATCACTCCTTTAAACTTATCCAAGACAAAATCCCCGGAAGAACGTAAAGGAACTAAACATTGAAAATCCCCGAAGGAAAATTAAAATCAAAACCTGGATGCTGAAGTCTCCATCGAGAGAGACATTATGCGAGAGCTCAGGGAGAAAATCTCCGGTGACCGAGCCCATCATCATCTGTCGCTCCTTACTATCGAGATCCGACGCCAACGCCGCCAAATCAAATTCCGAGAAAAACGGGCCCTGCAACACCGTGTTCACGCAATGCACCGCGCACAGCTTCGACTCTTGTACCTCGTGGTACAACATCCCCCCATTGCTCGCCCCTCCTCCTCCTCCTTCAGAACTATTATTCATTTATCTATTTCTGAAATATGTCTGTAAAACCCTAATCCAAACTCTTGTTCCGGACTTGATTTGTGTTTGACGTCAAGAATTTGACAGCATACAAAGACCTCACTTGCATTTGTTGGTTTGGTGGAGTAGGCTATGAAATGTGTAAATAAAGGCAAAATATCTTCTGGATTTGGAAAGAAAGTGTTGTTACTTGTTCTTTTATCATGTGAAGCCACGTGTCACTAATCAGAGTTTTGCGACTGAACTTCTTCTAATTATCAACCAAACCCCTAAACAATTTGATGAGGGACCCTTATGCAAATTGTGAAAAATGATTAAATGACCCAATTACCCTTTCATTTTTCACACATTTTATTAACTTATCAAATGAACAAGATGTACAAAATATGAATATACATACGTCTATTTGTTTGTTTTTTTCCAATATTGTTTTAATCAATAGGGGTACGAGTTAAAGTCGTGGATATGCGTAAATTTTTCAATGATTTGAATTAGAAATAAAGTTCACTGGATGCACACATTGTTATCACTTGTTAATCTGAAACACGAATTATGCTTATTGATATGACTTTCGACTAAAACCCTCGAATACTAAAGTCAAATTGTGTAATCGAGTCAAATGGGACCCAAGAGTCCAACTTACAGTCATAAATGCATACCTTTACAATAATCTCCCAAGAGTATTTCATAGGTTTCAACATGTCAGAAACCATATGAAGCCAAGACTGCTTATTTGTAGGATCAATTATTGTAAATTTTAGGTTTTCGAGCAACCAATTAGATAAAAATCATGTAGAATCTTGTTAGACAATTGCAATCTTCTTCAAGGGTAATATGGTATTTGGGGAGTTTTTACTTTTTACTAATACCCCATCCAATCGGGACATGAAAAATATTACAAGATCCTAACAAAACTGTTGTTGCTATTGAGTAATAATCGTTGCTATTATTATTTTTTTTTACACACAGATACTGTTTCGGATAAATATCAAATCGTATCAGTATACAATACGATATCAGATTATTTTTTGGAATGTTTATGATCCGGCTCGAAAGACATTGCTTTGATATGTGATCTCGATTGCACCACTTTGTCCCAAATTTTAGATAAATCCTGAGAATAAAGATATGCAAGTTAGCTAATCGGGTTCATCCCTGAGGAAAACCTTTCGACACCCAAGTCAATTCCTGGTCGAAATAGATAAATGTGGGCTTAAGTAATGAAGTTATATAATTCAAAATGATCGTACCTATAATCAGACATGAAGTATTTATAGGATTAAAGACAATTTGGAGTGATTGTTAAGTGTCGCCATCCTGGACTTTGGTCCTCTAATCGGACGGTTCGTCGCTGTCTGCACTTCAGAATCGCAAGGTGGGCGGGATACCAGGATCATGGCCGCAGATCTCGCACGAGGATTTTCATATACCCGCTTGATTTTGCTTCATGGGCAGATCTTTTGGTGCGCATACCTTTTTACCTTAATGATGGGTATTTCGGTTTTTTAATAATTCTCCCCTTATCATTATACAATACGATATTAGATTATTTTTTGGAATGTTTATGTATTATAGCTTGTTACTTATTTGAGACGCAATATCACTTAAAATGAGAAAAGAAAAAGAAGGAAAAAGAATTATAATCGACCTTAAAATAAATATGCATAATCAGATGAACTTATTTGATGAGAATATTAGTTTGAATCAATTGTAATTCACATCCTTTAAATAGCAAAATAGTTGTCATCTATTTTAGGAAATTATAAATATCATCTTAAAAACATCTAAACTGGCAAATTTATTTAACCAATTTTTTTTTTGAAAAAAAAAAGAAAAGAATTGCTGACGAGGATTGAGATTTGAGCAAAATGATGAGAAGTGAGTTCACTCAGTTGAAGTTGTGTGTCAGGAGGCTGTTGGCCAGGGTATGGCACCCACTAGTTATTAAGCACACTAGTAGCTGGTAGCTGTTGTTCTTTTTTTTTTTTTTTTTTTTTTCAGCATAGAAATCATCGAAATTAATTTATAGTCCATAAAGCTGTGATTATTTTTCCCAGAGTTTGAGTGTGAATAAGCACAAACCAAACCTCTACGTGACGATCTTTCCTATGCTCCCTCTCTCGTATTAACCTATCTCTCCAGCACACTCTCCGCCTCTTCAATTCCTCCGATCGCTCACTTCATTGTGTCCATTTCTATACGGTTGCTGCGGATTTGTTCTGCATTCGACTCACTAGGTTTATTTTCTTTTTCTTTTTCTTTTTTATGAAATGTTTTTCCATATTAAGAATCAGATTACTTCAATGCTTGTGTTTTGCTGTTTTGTTGATTTGAATCTGAATGCGCGTCGTACGAGTTGTTTTTGAGTTGCAGGCGTGATTTGAGTTAATTTAGGCAGTATTTCTGTTATTTTCATTAATTCAGCTGAACAGATTCCGTGTTTATGTGTGTTCACCAATTGCACAGAAAGTGTTATGCTAGAGGCAAAAGTTTGTGGAAATGAACTATTGCATTTTGGTTAGTTAAGTTCATTCTTTTTCTGATTCCTGGTTCGCTGGAGCTCGGTGTACCTTAATTTGTTCTTCTACTTTCCTTCCTTGTTTCAATTATCAGTTTCTGTTTTGAGATGTTTCCTTATTTCTTGATTGGATTAGTTGCATTTCAACTGTCTTTGTTCACTTGCAATTTGATGGTGACTGTTTGCTTTTTTGAGATATAACTGAAAAATTGCATACCTTCAGCAGAATTAAGGATTTGAATGCACTTTATGAGTATACGATATTCCTAATTAACCACGGCTCTGTTAGGACATTTGGTGAGCTAAACTTTCTGCATTTAGCGCAATTGTTGTGTGGATGCTAGTGCATAGCTGTTGAATATACCCGACATATTTTATTTCATGCATCAAAACAGCATAGATTAAAGTATTCAAGAGCTATTCGATTATGAAACTTCAATCCTCAATTTTATCAAATACTTCTATGATTTGTTTCTCTTGGGTTTACTGTTTTGGTGATTTTCTGATATAATCCTGCAGTTTCTCTCTCTCAACGTGATAACAAAGATTATTCTGGTCGCAGAGGTGGAAAAATGGCTTCCGTGGCCCAGTCTCCAGTGTCATTCACTGGGAATTTGGCCTCCAAATCTACTGCTTCTGATCTTCTTAAGAGCTCAATTAATGGTGCTTGTGGTTTACCCCTAAGAGCCCTTGGAAAGGCGCAACTAGGAGCAAAAAGAAGGGACTTCGCTATATCTGCAAGAGTTAGGAAGGTTAAAAAGCATGACTATCCATGGCCAGAAGATCCCGACCCAAATGTGAAGGGCGGAGTCCTTACTCACCTCTCACCTTTCAAGCCTTTAAAAGAGAAGCAAAAGCCAGTCACCTTGGATTTTGAGAAACCTCTAATGGATCTGCAGAAAAAAATTATTGATGTACGACTCCTTTAAAGTTCTCTGATATTTATCAACATAAACTCCTCATAGAAAATGTGATCACTGGGTTCAGTCCTTTCTACCTCTTGATACAGGTGCAAAAGATGGCTAATGAAACTGGTCTGGATTTCAGCGATCAAATTATTTCATTAGAGAATAAATATCAAAAGGTTTAATCAGTAATATGTGCTTTTTTGTCTTGTTTCCTCTTACTATTTTATTATGATCTCAACAAGCAAATTTATCATGTCAGCAGTAACTTCTTGTTATTCTGATGTTTTCAAATTTTATGCATTTTAATCATGTTGATTGCAGGCTCTGAAAGATCTGTACACACATCTGACTCCCATACAACGTGTGAATATTGCACGACACCCGAACAGGCCAACTTTTCTTGATCACATCTTCAATATAACTGAGAAGGTCAGCCAGTTTTTCTGGACCAATTTTTAGCCATAGTTGCTGCAGAAATGATACCACTAGGTAAAAGGTTTTAGTAAAAAGAGGAACACCAGAATTAATCTTGTCATTTGCATATGTCCAGTTTGTAGAGCTTCACGGTGATCGAGCTGGATATGATGATCCTGCTGTAGTCACTGGACTTGGTACAATAAACGGCAGAAGCTACATGTTCATGGGCCATCAGAAGGGAAGGAATACGAAAGAGAATATTAAGCGTAACTTTGGAATGCCTACTCCTCATGGGTATGCACATAGAACATAAATTAGTATACTTAATACCTCTGCAGGAACTTATGCAGAGTGAAAAAGTGCCATCCCTCATGTTCTGTTAGTTTAGTAGTAATCATGAAAATCTGAACACACTTATTATGTTTGGGAAATTGGTCAAACAATGTATTTGGAATAAGTGAGGAGATTCCTTTTGTATCTGGTGCTAAATGCTAATAGTAACATACTGGTTTCAACAGTTACAGGAAGGCACTACGCATGATGTACTATGCTGATCATCATGGATTTCCAATTGTCACCTTCATTGACACTCCAGGGGCATATGCTGATGTTAAGTCTGAGGAACTGGGCCAAGTACTGTCTAGTGATTCTATGCAAGGTCCTTGTTAATAACTGAAGTATGCAAGCTGATTGTTTGTTCTTTTACATATAGGGGGAAGCAATAGCTCACAACTTGAGGACTATGTTTGGTCTGAAAGTACCAATTGTTTCAATTGTTATCGGCGAAGGTGGTTCTGGTGGAGCTCTGGCTATTGGTTGTGCTAACAAGCTGTTAATGCTTGAAAATGCAGTCTTCTATGTAGCCAGGTGCACTTCATAAACTTTTTTATGCTTATGCTTTGTATGTTGAGATGCTTGTTTCATGTGTTAATTGTTTACATACCTAATAAAGGATTGCAACAAATTCTTTCATTCCATTTGCACTCATGCTGCCATGTTTAGACAATGTTTCCTTTTAACTACCTTAATGAGAACCTTTGTTTGTGTTGTTCTATAATGCTCCTGCACTTGTTTGACTTCCTTCCTGGGCATATTTTATCACCTTCACTCAGTTACTCTACCATCATAACCTGGGGTGTTGTTTGTGGTCTCCCTTTATTGATTTTAAGTTATTATAAATGTTCCTCCTGACAGATGAGCACTCTGGTATCCTATTCCATGCTAGCAACATTTTGTGCATCTTTCGGGGTGCCAGAGATTAGCATTTTTAAAGATAGTAGGTAATGCCGTTCATAAATACCATGCTTTCCCAGGAAACTTAGAAATGAACAAACTTCATACTTCATGGAATAGACATTCATTGTATAGGAAGTTTTTCTGTACAGTTTTTATCATGTGTCGCATTCTCTGACAACTAAGAAATAATTGAATAGGTTGACCTGCAAACATTTCCCCTTTTTCACAATGAAAATATTTTGAATAGCTGGTACATTGTCATAAAAATGGCATGTCACCAATTATCAGCTGGATCTCCTTCTTGAGTTCCTTTACATTCTCAAAACAACTACTATCAAATTTCTTGATGTCAAATCTATTTTCTATTTTGATTTGGTCCTTCCGATTTCCATGTGACAGCCCTGAAGCATGTGCTGCAATCTTGTGGAAGAGTGCAAAAGCTTCTCCAAAGGTGGTTTAAGGATATCAGATCTGGTATGCATGTCAAAAGAGATGTTAAGAGTTGTAACTTAATCTACTTTTTTCCTTCCAGGCCGCTGAGAAGCTGAAGATAACAGCTACAGAGCTGACCAAACTACAAATTGCCGATGGTGTCATCCCTGTAATATAAAATCACCTTTTCCATTCTTTATTTCGGCATGTTTTCTCTGTTTTCTGCCATTTTCTATCTTCTGATTTTGTTTCCTGCCGTTCTTACTTGGGCGTGGAATTATTTTCTAAAACTTAGAATTGGAGGAAAACAATGCAAAAACATTGTGTTATCATTACAAGGAATGTAAACCATTAATACTACCTTGCACTACCTTATTGCATTTCTTCCTGTTCAATAAATTGATATACAAATAATTTCATATACATCTTTGATTTGCATTGCAGGAACCTCTTGGTGGCGCGCATGCAGATCCCTACTGGACCTCTCAACAAATCAAAACTGCAATTGTTGAATCCATGGATGTGAGTAGTCGTTCATTTTCCATTATAGTAAGTGAATGTTTTCATCCTAAACCTAAGAAACTCAATTACATGCTGGCAACTGCAGGAACTTGTAAAGATGGACACTGAAACACTACTAAAACATAGGGCTCAGAAGTTCCGGAAACTTGGCGGATTCCAGGAGGGAATTCCAATTGACCCCAAGAGGAAAGTAAATATGAAAAAGAAAGAACAACCCTTAGTTCCGATCAGCAAGACATCAGAGGTGGAGTTGAGGAACGAGGTTGAGAGAGTGAAACAACAGATTTTGGAAGCCAGTAAATCGTCTACAGGGGCCCCAGCGACAAGATTGAAGGAGGTGATCGAGAAATTAAAAAGAGAGCTCGACTATGAATATGATGAGGCTGCAAAAGCTCTAGGTATGGATGGCAAAATTTTGATGATGCGCGAGGAAATTGCAAAAGCAAGGAATGTGAACGACCAGCTTGCACATCCTGCTTTAAAGGAAAAGATTGAACAGCTGAAGGATGAATTCGACAAAAACCTTCCTACAGCTCCTAATTACTCCAGCCTGAAATCTAAGCTCAATATGCTGAAAGCATTATCCAAAGCTTTGAATCTGCGGAAGAAGAGCACCCCTAAAGATGAACTAAAAATTGAAATCAATAAGAGATTCAATGAACTTGTGGATCGGCCTGATGTAAAACAAAAGATTGAGACACTGAAGGCTGAAATAGTAAATTCAGGGGTGTCGGGTATTGGTGCAAATCCAGAGCTAAAGGAAAAAGTTCAGAAGTTGAGCAGAGAGCTAGATTCAGAATTTATGGATGTTCTTAAGTCCTTTGGTTTGCAAGTGGTTCCTTCAGCCCCAGCGGCAATGGTGAAAATAGATGCTTTTGAAGAAGGAGTTAGTATGATTATAGATGATTTTGTCAATTCTTCGGATTTGAAGGACAAGATTGAGACGCTGAAGGCAGAGGTGGGGAAAGCTGGCAATACACCTGATGGGGACTCAAAAAGTAAGATTCAGGCTTTGGAGACAGAAATCAAGCAAGCTATCATTGAAGGTATAAGTTCCCCAGAATTAAAAGAAAAACATGAGAGGCTGGCGACTGAGGTATTAGAGGCTACCAAATCTTCAGTAGAAAGTACCACAGATGACCAGTCTAAGCTCGATGAGTCTCGGGTAAATGTCAGTCTGGAAGCTAATCGCAGCTTCATCTGATGTAAGTGCACATTTCACTTTCTTATTCATCAACACTGATTTTTATCCTTTCTAATGATCCTTTCATTAACTCTATTTCACACAAGTGAAGATCGTTGGCTGAGTCAAAAAGATCTGTTGAAACTACACCAAGATGCTCCGAAGAACTTTTTCAACCATTTCTCTAATTGTATTATTTACTGGCTTCTCCTGGACACCCTAAGATTTCTGAGTTCGTAAGACATGATGGTGGCACAGAAGATTCGCTTATGCAGCCTGATTTCCTTTTTTCGGCTATAAGGCTTGGTAATTTGTACTGCTTAGATGTTTCATTCTAAGTTATGTTACTTCAATTCAGTTGATTGGCTGTTATTCCATAAGTTAGACATAGAACATTGTATAAATGACTTGAGGAGAGGCAGAACGTATTTTGGGAATTCGGGAATATTAAAACGGGATCGTATTTCCATAAAATTGGAGTACATGATGTTACAATGTATCTTGGAAACATTAAATAATTTATATTGGCGATGTGCTGCACCTAGCTGCTTTCTTTGTGTAATCATTTCTGGGACAACGTAAGAAGGTAAAATTGACATGTTGGAACTGGTACTGGTTGGGGACCCTCACACCAGTTGGTTTGAAATCAATGTTCAATTAAGCAGCGGGTAACAAGGGCCTTTGGGAAAATCATGGTCAAAACCCCCGCAGTGAAGTTAATTTTGCTCATAAAAACGCATCACCTAGTTTGCTTAGCCACGTAGCAGTGGAGATGTCACATCTTCAACTTTTATGCGACCAGATGATGTGTGAATTCATGTAACATGCCCTTTTCTTGTGCAAGAGAACAAGCCTATGGCTGATTAGCATTTCCGTTCATCCATACTAGGCATTTCAGAATTTCTAAACTTTAGTAGTTAACAGAGGATTTATAACAATAATCAAATAAAAGGTACACAATCTCAGTACACAAATGGAATAACAGCTCTCCTATTTCTAGGATAATCCTCTCCGAACTTCTTCAAATACCACTTGTGATTTGCTCCAGCCCTCGGCACCAAATTAGCACAAGTATACGCAAAGAACCCAAACCCAGCCCAGGACCAAGTCATCAAAGCCCAGCCCAACCACTCCAAAATCTCACCGAAGTAATTTGGACAACTAACCCACTCAAACAGCCCACCCCTTGGTATCTTATACCCACCTCCACCCTCTTTCAAGCCCATCAACACGTTGTCCGACCACACGTTCACCAACGCACCGCCGCAGAACACCACCGCGCCGGCCGCCAGCCGCCACCAAAACCACCCATCACCGTCAAGATCAGCATATTCAGATACCCATCTCGCTTGCAAGTAGGCATTCAAAATATTGAATCCGAAAGCCATCATGGCAACCCCCACCGGGAAACAAGATTTCTGGATCTTCCCGTTACGGGTCTTGAGGTAGAGCCTGAGGGGGTATATTAGCGTGCGGTGGAGGTAGTGGAGGAGGAAGGGTGACATGAGCAAGAACGCGCGTGGGTTGCCGTAGTTTTTGCCGTGTGGGAAGAGGAGGAGAGTGAGCCATATGGTGGGGCTCTCCATGAGAAACCATGCGACCGGCGGGGGGATGGTGGGGCCCCATCCGGGACGAAGGTGCTTGCCGTAAGGGGCGGTGAGGAAGAGGAGGGATATGATGGTTGGGGGTGTGCTCAAGAAGAGGAAGAGGAGGGTGTAGTGGAACAAGCCTTCATCGGAAAACATTTTAGTGGGTGGGGTGTGTGTGTGCTTTTCTTGGTTTCCCCTAAAGTAGAATGGCGTCTCTGTGGAATTTTATAGTCTGTTGGAATTTATGAAACGGCCCAGTGTCGGCGCTTAGGCTATTGTTATTCTACTTTTTATTTTATTTTATATAATATGCTATAAAAATTATGTTATTGATTTTACTTAAAAGAATTATATATATGATATATATATATAAAACAAAATCAAAGATATAATATAAATTACAATAAAAAATACAATTCAAAACTACTATCAACTCGATCGCATCTAATTAATATCAAATTTAAAAATGAGATATGTTAAAAAATTTATAAACTTACCAATATGTAGTTGATATTTGGAATTTTGTACATAAACTTTTGATATTTAACTAAATTAAAGATAATAAATGAATTTTGAATACAGATTTTTCCTTTGATAAAATTTGAATTTCAATTGGAGATCGACTCTTCTAGTAAAAAAATAATATACTATATATGTGAAAAATTAATTAATTTTTTTTTCTTGAAGTACTTTGGGAAGATTCCTCTTAAATACATGAGAATAAAAATGTGTTTGGATTGACAATTGTCAATTAAACATTTTGCCCCATTCAGTTTGTGTATTCGTTTAAAAATATTTGCATCAAGCTAACAAATAAGGTGATTAATACTTTTAAATTTTTTTCACTAACACATAGATATTATTATTATTAATTTTAAATTGCAGATGTAATAAGTATGTCCAAGTGTTGAATTGAATTAAAATTCAATAATCTTTGTAGCTAGCCGTTTCTTCTATAGTACACTTTCCGTCCTACTAAACACACCCTAAGAAACTTTTTGAAAGAGTATGGTTCATTTTTTGAAAGCCAAGTAGTATTTTCCTTACCGTGGGTCTTTTCTTCTTTGGGCTCTCACCCATTTACGAATTTTTTATACAGTTGATTTTTTTCTTTTACAAAATTCTTGTCAAAATACATAGAAATAAAAATGTATTTATATTAATAATTGAACATTTTGAGTCATTCACTTTATGTATTAAAATTTTATATTGATTTACTTATTTACAAATAAAAAATAAAAAAATTAATTGTAAGCTTTAACAAAAGACTTTTTTGCCCCCACAAAAATATAAATATTATTATGTTTTAATTTTGCGTGTACCCGACTCCTAATTTGGATTAAAATCCATTAATGGTGCTAGCTAGATGTTTCCATTACACTATTACCTGTCCACTTTCCTCCTACCAAACATACCGTAAGAAAGAAATGCAAATACGCCGAAATGGAAGGGCAGTTAATTAAATTAGCAGTTCTGAGTGGATTTCCTAAAGACAAAAAGGAAAAATTAGAAGAGAATGCTAAAATGCAAAAACTGATGTAACTCCAATCAATTCCGCTCCAAACTGTTTTCTTGCTTTCAGATCTCCAAAACCCTTCACTGGGGCTTTGACTAGATATAATTCTTGCCCCATTTCCCCTAAGTTTTTGATTTCCGAGTTTTAGTCAAGCCAAATCTTGGGGTTCTTGTGCCTAATTCATGAAAACTTGGAATTTTCTGTTTCTTACTTTTCTTCTTTTCACTTTGTTGTGTTTGAGTTTCGATTATGGCGTTTCGCAATCGGAGGAGGCCAAAAAGAACAAATTTCGGGAGCGTGAAGCCACTGATGATGCTCTCGGTTACCCTAATTTGTAAGTTTTTATGTTTGTTATCGTCGATTAACATCTTCCATTAGAATGCTGATTTTAAAGCAGTCAGTTTTTCATTTTGTCGTCTTAATTTGGTTCTTAGTGTTAGATACATAAATGCCTTGTATCAGTTGTTGGTAATGGAACAGTGCCGTAAAATTTTAATTGATGTAAGTGCATATGTATATTCTTGTAGTTTTGTAAAAATTAGGAGATGTATTATATATCTGCAAGTTTCCAACTATTTTAACAGTTCATGATGTATGCGATGGTTTAATGTGTGAGCAGCGATGAGGATGAGCTGTTGAATACACAATGCCCTCGGCATTTGGAACTGAGATGGCAGAGTGAAGTGAGTTCTAGCATATATGCGTCGCCATTGATTGCGGATATTAACAGGTGATGAATTAGCTGCCGAATTTGAAGTTTCTTTTTATATTTAATTGCTTTATTCATATTGCATATATTTTTTCTTTCTTTTGTTATATGTTCTATTGTATTTTATGAAGTTCATTGGTTAATGAAGAAAAGCAGAGGAAGTTGAGTTATAGGTAAAATCAAACTTAGATTGATTTAGTGTTAGATGGACCCAAGATTTTCTCATTTTAGTTGGAGATTTGTTTTCTATAATGATCCACTGCCAAAGTCTATTAAATATCATATTTCATAATTTTATGAATTTGATTGTTGGTTTGGGTTTCTGTCTGTGTTTTTCTGGAATGAATTATGGTATCTTGATATAATTTCTTATGTATACCTCAGTGATGGAAAGCTTGAAGTAGTAGTTCCTTCCTTTGTGCATTACTTGGAAGTCCTAGAAGGTTCTGATGGAGATAAATTGCCAGGTAACGTTACAAGGTTGCAAAATATACTTTTAGATGAGGTTCTATATGTATAGATAAGGGGTCTACACATGTTAGTATGCATGGTAAAAGATCTTAATTCTACTTTAATTAATCCCCTTATATGTATGGATTGACGGATAGATAAAGAATCTAAATAACTAATCACCGAATTTGTTTTAGTCATTATCATCCGAGCATGATGGACCACGACTCGTTCTGTGTGTGATTTATCAGGATGGCCAGCTTTTCATCAATCAACTGTTCACTCTAGTCCACTTCTGTATGATATTGACAAGGATGGTGTCAGAGAAATTGCTTTAGCCACCTATAATGGTGAAGTGCTCTTTTTCAGGTAACACTCTATTATTCATCTTAAATTCTTCCTTTTGCCACGGTTTACAAATTTACAAGTGACCTGACTAAATTCTTCCTCTTTACTGGATAACAGGGTTTCAGGCTACATGATGTCAGATAAACTTGAGATTCCGAGGTTGAGAGTTAAAAAGGATTGGCATGTGGGTTTGAATCCTGATCCCGTCGATCGTTCCCACCCAGATGTTCATGACGAGCAGCTGATCCAGGAGGCTCTGGTGGACTCTTTAGCTCGTATGCTTTTCTCTTTTTGCCTATTCAGCATTAAGAAACCTTTTATTATCAGTGTGAAAGTATTCAAAAATTCCAATGGAATATTTTAACTAAAAGCTTTCTGCAGAACATAAATCGTATCTTTTGTATTTAAATATTGCATGATGGTCATCTGATCGTTTCTGGTTTTCTTGTGTCAAATCTTCATATTATCTTACTGCTGCTTCTGATAATAATTCTATTCTCTCAATGTGCACGCTCCTTCGTACAGTGTCTAGCTATTTAAATATGTTATCCTTGATTTTTTCTGAATGAGATATGGGAAGATTTTATAATTTCGACAGTAACCCTAATCTGATTTCTCTTACTACTACTGTAGCAATCCAGGGGTTTTCTCCTTGCTTCGAATGCTTTCAACTATTGTTGTGTTCATAGAGTATCTGAGGTGGTTATACAATCTATGACAACATAAAAGCAACATCTAGATGTTTTAAGCTGATCAATCGGGAAATCTCTAAGTTCAGATGGTAGGTTCTTTGTATGAAAATTGCGGACTTGCAAGCTTAGTACACAATGCTTAGATTCATCAGGCTGTGGCTTCCAGTGACATAATAACCTGGATCTAGTTAGTGGAGTTACAGCAGCTACAATAGTTCTCTTTTACTGTACCCTGTCAGCAATCAATGATTTAGTGTGATCACTGAAAATTTCATATGATTCTGTGATTGACATCAGCTGGATAATGCTGCTATACCATTCCTTATGGACTGATATTTATTTCATTAATGTTGATATGGCCATTCTTCTATAATCTATTAATTACTGCTAACTTTCTTAGAGTTTATATCTTTGACCTAGATGTTTCTCAAATTTGAAAAATTTCTCAGGGCACAATGAAAGTAAATTAGCAGCTAATGTTACTCACTCCACAACAAGTACCCATGACTCATCAAATCTTGTTCCAGAAGTAGTTCATCATGATGAAAGCACAAATTCTTCTGATATTCAACAGAATCAGCTGAATGCATCTCAAATAGAGAACCAAGGGAAAAAGAATGATAGCCAACCAGATGCAGACATCAATATGCCACTAAATACAAATGTTACATCTTCTGCTTCTGAATCTGAGAAAGCTGTAGTTGGTGAAAGTGCAAAAACAGCAAGAAGGCTTCTTGAAGATGAAGATTCAAAAGGGAAAGAGGGTGTTCATGCCGCGACAGTGGAAAACAATGGAGGTCTGGAAGCAGATGCTGACACATCATTCGAGTTGTTCAGGGATACTGATGAGCTGGCCGATGAGTATAACTACGATTATGATGATTATGTTGATGAAGCGATGTGGGGAGACGAGGAATGGACTGAAGCACAACATGAGAAATTAGAAGATTATGTTCACATAGATGCACATGTCTTGTGCACGCCGGTAAGTATTCTGATGTATGGAGCTTTCTTATCCACTCCTTGTTGGTTTGAACTGATTCTGATTCTGATTCTAATTCTCTGCAGATCATAGCAGACATAGATAATGATGGTGTCATGGAGATGGTTGTTGCGGTTTCTTACTTCTTTGACCACACGTAAGTTCTTTCCTATGAGAAAATTATCTCACTTACTTTTAGGTATCTCCATATCTGATCCCAGTGTCAACGTTCTAAGCAACAGAAATGTCATTTGGACCACTGTATTGTTGCTATGCTCGCTTTGGAGCATTGGCATGTATTTTAGTACATTGTCATCTATTTTGTGCTTCATTGTAAGTTTCAATGTGAATGCTGTTACTTTTCTTTCCTACTTTGATCAACTTTAGTGTCAAGAGCTGTCAATACATTATACTAAATATTCAAAATGTTGGAACTTCTCTGAAATACAGATTGATGTATGTATGAGATTTGAGTATCTAGTGCTACGTGCTGATACTTTGTAAATTGGAAGAAAAACTGGGCTGCTTTGGCTATATATTTGTGTTTTTAGTGAACCACAAGTAGCAAAACTGCCTGATCTTTTAGCTAATAAATAGGTAGTTTGCAGGTATTATGACAATCCAGAGCATCTGAAGGAACTTGGTGGTATTGATATTGGAAAATATGTTGCTGGTGGTATTGTTGTTTTCAACCTTGACACAAAGCAAGTTAAATGGACTGCTCAACTAGATCTGAGTACAGATACGGGAGATTTCCGTGCTTACATATATTCTTCTCCTACAGTAGCTGATTTGGATGGTGATGGGAATTTTGACATTTTGGTTGGCACTTCTTTTGGCTTGTTCTATGTCTTGGACCACAAAGGTATATATTCTCCTAATATCATTACATGCATTCTTCCTGTGTGCTTACATGGTTTAGCAATATGTCATGTCCAAAATGTGTTCTGGGGTAGATATTTTGTGCTTCTAATTTATGACACACAGTAAAGCTAAGTTTTCTGTCTTCTTTCTGATTAAGTGAAGAAAATTTCATGAAGTACATCATACAATCTGCACAAAGGACCATTTTGGTTTGCTGCGAATGGCTAATGGGTAACTGAATTCCTTGTTTGGCACATGGTATGTATGAAATAGAAAGACTATTTTGGCAAGAAGTTATTCTCAGAAAACAATGTGCAACTGTGTAATTTGATCTTTGCATGTCTATAGTTGTAGTTAGATGCCATGAGGAGTTTCGCTTGGATTCTTTATATATTGTTATTGTACTTACTGTTGCTAATTTGCTGATTCAGGCAAAACAAGGGAGAAGTTTCCGCTTGAAATGGCTGAAATTCAAGGAGCAGTAGTTGCAGCTGATATCAATGATGATGGAAAGATAGAACTAGTTACTGCTGATGCCCATGGAAATATTGCTGCTTGGACTCCACAAGGAAAAGAAATTTGGGAAACACATGTTAAGAGCCTTGTTCCACAGGTAATCAACAATATCTTGATGCCTATAGGGTTGAATCGAGTTATATGGTCTATAACATGTGAGCAATTACTTCTTTTTGGCAGAGTCCCAGCATTGGGGATATAGATGGGGATGGTCATACTGACATAGTTGTTCCAACACTATCTGGAAACATATATGTTCTTAGTGGCAAGGATGGATCACTTGTTCGGCCCTATCCTTATAGAACGCATGGTAGAGTAATGAATCAAGTTCTTCTGGTTGACTTGAACAAACGTGGGGAGAAAAAGAAGGGACTCACAATTGCTACCACATCATTTGATGGGTATTTATACCTCATAGATGGACCCACATCATGTGCTGATGTTGTAGATATTGGAGAAACATCGTAAGCCGATTTGAAATCCTTCGAATAATTAGCCATTCTATGAACTGCTGCAATTTCTCTGCTCACTAAAAAGTCTGTTATTCAACGACAGATACAGCATGGTTTTGGCGGACAATGTAGACGGCGGGGATGATCTGGACCTCATAGTGACCACCATGAATGGCAATGTGTTTTGTTTTTCAACTCCTTCGCCGCATCATCCTCTCAAGGAAGGATATTACTGAACAATTTCATTTGCTTTTCACTTGTTCATTGTCACTTTTCTTACAAATCTTATAATTCCAGGCCTGGAGATCACCGAGTCAAGGGAGAAACAATGTAGCACACCGTTATAATCGTCAAGGAATTTATGTTACTCCATCATCACGTGCTTTCCGAGATGAAGAAGGGAAGAACTTTTGGGTTGAAGTGGAAATTCTAGACAGATACAGGTTTCCATCTGGCTCCCAAGCACCTTATAATGTCACGGTAATGCACTATTATGGTAATCAATTTTTTATCTTTAGATATTTTTACTATGTCCTCTTCTTCTCAGTGTTTCTTCTTTGTAATCATAGGTAAGTTTGTTGGTTCCTGGTAATTACCAAGGAGAGAGAACAATTAAGCAAAACCACATCTTTGATCATGCTGGGACACATCGGATTAAAATTCCGACAGTAGGAGTAAGAACTGCTGGGACTGTATTGGTGGAGATGGTTGACAAGAATGGACTCTATTTTTCAGATGACTTCTCCCTTACCTTCCACATGTATTACTATAAACTGCTGAAATGGCTTCTTGTCCTTCCAATGCTTGGAATGTTTGGTATTCTCGTCATCCTTCGTCCCCAAGAGGGCATGCCACTGCCATCATTTTCACGGAATACGGACTTGTGATTTAGAGCTGATTAGTTTGAAGCTGACATACATATTCGGCATCAATTAGAAAGATCTCCAACTGCAGTTCGCTGATCTCGTCAGACAGTCGATGGATCTGTTGCAGATAGTTTGTCATGGTATTCGAGGTGAAGCTTAAATTAAATTATCCACATTTTTGTTTCAAAGCCAAATTTGCCTGCGAGAAGCCTGGGATTCAATTGCAAAAATAGAAGTGGCAATGATGTGACTCTGTACATGTCTTCCCTCCTTTGCCTGGCCCAGAGCTATTCAATTCTGTTATCCTTTGTTAGGCATTTTGCAGAAAGGCTGATGTATTGGTGCAATATAAATTTGATTTTACCTCAGCTTGTTCTGGGCTATTTTGTGGAGAGATCTCTTCTTTTTGGCCTCTTTTCTTGCGCATTTATTAGTTAAATTAATTACTTGGTTCCACACAATACAGACTTAATTGTTTTGATGCCCTCGAAGGTCTGAGGACCCTATTTATTTGTGACAACATCCATTTGATGGGCAGTTGCAAATTTGAGAATAAGCAGATCAGGTTAACTGGTTAACAATGTAACCTAAACGAACTGGGCATATGTGCATCAGTTACCAGATACTCCTAAAAGAAGGTTGCTTTTCAACAAAAAGAACAATCTTTGCTCTTTTCACCCCAAAATGGAGAATAACATCCCACCAACCCCCGCCAAGTAAGATCAGGAATCAGTAGCGTTTGCCTTTTCTCTCCCTCCAATTAAAGCTTCTTTACGCAAAACTTTGCCAAGACTAAGAGTCCCATCAAGCTCAAAACATTGGAAAAGGTTTTAGTGTTGGCAGAAAAGTGTGTCTAATAACCCGTGCACCTATAGAATGGGGCGGTGGCGAGCAAAAGATAGGATTGGGCAATTCAACATGTGTTCGAAAAATTGGTACTCCCAAGTTAGGGAGACAAAGTGAGAGATCAAACGAAAGTACCACACAAATTGCTTGCTTCTTGCCAACTGATGGTAAAGTCCAGAGATGTCACCCAAACTCACAATTTCTGAACACACGAACCTCTCAGTGACCGTTATTTTTGTTCAGACACGTATTTTGCAGTAAGTAGTCGCCCGAACAGCAGAGACGAGAACAGGTCAGTAGAAACTATACTATTACTACCCCAAACTCGAAAAACTCAAAAGCATGTACAATGTTAAAGTCGACTGATCCCAAGAGGAGGCTTTGCCGTTCGCCATATTCATAAATAGACCAAATTCCAGCAGACAGGCAACTATCCTACAAGGCAAGATATCCAAGTTGCAGAAGCCATGATTGTAAGAAGCTTGAACCAGATTATACAACGACAGATTTGAACAGAATTCAAGAAAGAATCTCAATGACAAGAAAGTTGTGCACATGTCATTAGAACTATGTCTTAAGAAGAAGTACAAAATCATAAGAAGCACTCAAAACACGAGTATCAGTATGCTTGCAATATAGGCCTCTTACCAAGCCTCTTGATTTCTCTATCCATTTGACCAGTAAGCATCAATCCAAACATTTTGAAATCACATAGTAGAGACCAAAAGGGGTGCCCAAAAGTTGCAGGAACATTCCCTTCAACAAAGAAATGGCTATACCAAGCGAAGCCATACCCAATTACCGGCACCAATATCACAAACCACCAATTGAACAGCACTGAGTACACCAACCACAAAATACTGCAAAGGGTCCCTGCAAAATGCCAACGCCTTGTTGCTGGTTTCGAGTGCTGGTTCATGTAAAACGGCCAAAACTCCTCCATGCTCCTGAAATTCATGTCTTTCGAGCAATCTGAACTGAGCCCAGATCGATACTATGTTAAATTTGAATCTTGATAGGAAAACAGACAAATTCAACAACAAACCCAGATCAGAAAATCTTGATTCTTGAGTTCTTAAACCTCTGACCTCTATAAACACCCCAAATCGCTACTGGGCTTGATCAAATTTTCTTAACAATCAGATCCAACACTGAATTTCCAGGGGTTTCCCCAGCCGGCCGCCCAGATCACTAATCATCAAATTCTGCCAAATAAAAGTCTGAAAAGTAAGAAAAGGAAGATGGAAGCAGACTTAATCAACGAAGAAAAATAAACGACAGAGTTGGGTGATGAAGGGTAGATTGTAGCTATCTGAATCTCTAGTCTCTGTTGATGAACAGGAGAAAATGGTTCGATGGTCTAATTTAACTGTAGTATATTTTCGAGATATGTGATGGGAGGAGCTTGCAGAAAATCAATCATTGGCCCCTCCTCTTTGTTTCTTTCACAAACCTATTCTTTTGTTATTTGTCCCTTTGTTGCTAGCAATTTTTATACAAATTCTTTTCGGCCTTGGATCACAGATCAGCAGCAATTTGCATTGTTCCTAAATTTCTGCTTCCAGATTTTACACTAAAAACTAAAACAAGAAAAATGCATTTATTGTTTTTTGCTAGAATATTCCTCTGTCCGGACTAAGCCCAAGTCTTTCCGTATAACTATTTTTGACAAATTACATTGGTATCCTCAAATTAGCTCAAAATGCACAAGCATCTTTTATCTTTTATAAAATTAGAACTATATTCTTGAGGGATGGTAACGTAATGTTTTTTAAGGATGTTTATGTAAGCTTTGCTTTTGGAGATGGAGCATAATTGTAATTATAATTATAACGTCAAAAGATATATTTTATAAAAAACAGATGATATTTGTGTATTTTGGCCCAATAATAATACAATTTACCTTTTTTCTTCTTAATATAAATTTGGCTTTGGGTTTATAACCACAGGGGAATTCGGTGCAGCCCGTTTGATATATTCTCAGATAATAATTCTTGAATCCACCCACATTATTTTCATTATTTACAAATTTTAGGGGAGGTACGGATGTAATTTTTAAAATAATGAAGAGAATTTTGCAATTTGGTCAAACTTTGGGGATTATAAATGTAATTATGCTGCCAATTGTTCAGCGATTATTACAATCTATCTAATGCATTAGTTCTTTTTTTATGTGAGAACGAAATATTTCTCTATTCACAAACTAAACAGGAAACATTTGACAATTACAGAGGAGACACAAAAATAACATAGAAGACACTTGTATATTCTTTTGATGTGAAACAAGTGCTACACTGTGAAGCTACAGTTAATAATCTTTGGGGAGAAGAAAAAGTAAGAACAGTATTGGATATTCAATGCATATACATCTCCTTCCCCGCTTTTCCAACCATAATGTTTTATTAACTGTAGATTCACATGGGAGCCCGTGCTAATTTACCCTTTATTATTTCTTGATCATGTAAAAACCGGCGTAATTCTATCTAAAACACTCTTTCTCCAGTAGCATAGAGATTCCAGAAGATGGTAGTGGCAAAATAAAGACATGCTGTTAGAGTTAAGAATGCTTGGAAGGATCCGAGCCACTGCACAAAGAATCCTGTTCCAATTGTACTGATAATTGCTGCCAGCGTCCCGGCTGAATTTGATATTCCTGCAAACGAGAAATTGTCGCTAGTGTACTGTTATTGTGTCATTGCATGAGCAACTGAAGAGAGATAACAAAGGCATGAACAGAATACAAGGAATTTGTGGAGTGTGCTCGAGAGTATACCATGAAGCAAACCTGCACATTGGGGTGCAATATCCTGATAAAACGAGCAAAGAGCGAAAATTCAACTGATCCCGCATTAAAATTATTGTCACCGAAGAACTAAGTGGTTCTGGTTCAGATAAGCAACCAAAGCGGTTCTCCAAATACATCGAAGCGAAAACTTACTTGCATATTCAGTAAAAAGCCAGCTTGACTGAAAGAGCTCAAGCTTAAGGCGATTGTCGAAAATATGGCAACTGTTGGCGTCTTCACGTAGTTCAAGCAGAGCAATGCAACTCCAGGACCAACAAAACCAATTGACTGTTTTACAGGAGAGTACTTAACATGTCAGTATAAACTTTCACATGGTTTGCTTTGGAAAACAAATCCTACTATCTATGAGTGCCCGAGGATAAAAGCATTGATAAAGGATTCTATTGTAGTCTGAACTTGCTCCAACAATCACTGTTTCTAAGGAGTGAAGAAATGGAGAAATTTACAGCCAACAATTAGTAGTAAAGACATGTTTTTAAGAGACTTCATGGTGATATTCTGAACTGGTGTTCCATTCGTAGGGCGGAGATTCTCAATAAGTTGTGGAAAAGATACCCATTAACATCATCTCTTAGACAAAAGTAGTAGAGAAATATTGGCTTTATTTTCTGTCAACCTCATCCGAATAAGGTTTCTCTTTTGGGCTGCTGAGAATTTTAGTACATCTGAATAAAGCTCCTGTTAGGAACATTACCTGCATGATTTTCCTTGCTAATGTTATGGAATAAACCTGATCTGATTAAGTAATCTGATGCTGCCCCGGCTAGATAACCTGAGATCGCCACGGTTGCCCAAGGAACTGCACTAAACCAAGCTGCTTGCTTCAAGTTCACATTAAACACCTAACACATCAGCAGTATATACTTAGTAACATTGTGACCATGTGTCAGTAGTCTGCCAACAGAAAGAAGACATATTTCAGGTTGCAATTATAAAGATTGTTTTTTGCTTTTGTGTGAAGAAAGTACTGAAATAGTGTTGAAACAGAGGATCAAAAAACCTGTTATAGTGGTACTCACAGTTTTAAAATAAACAGGCATCCATGATAGAAGTACGAAGTATCCCTGCATTGAAGAGCATACAAGGAATATCAGTACCATGTTCAGCTTCGCATGTGAAAAGAAGAAATGAAAAGCTGAAACAAAAAAAGAAAAGAATCCGACCCAGTTATTAGTGATATTAGCAAATATTATTGCCCAAGTTGGCAATTCTGCGAAGAGGGAGCTTAGAGGAGGAAGCTTGCTCTTGATCACAGTAGGTTCAGATTTCCCAGCTTGAATTAACCGTAATTCAGATTTACTGATAGAACTGCACTCTTTGGGGTCACTGGTGACACTAAACGTCCAGGTGATGAACCAGAGAAGTCCAAGAGATGTAAAGAGGACGAAAGGGCCAGAAATTCCGGTTGATGCCATAACCAGGGAAGACCAATCCTGCCACATTTCCCAGCTGGAATCCCCCCATAGATATTCCAACAGCAGTAGCTCCTTCTTTAGTTGGAAACTACCTAACATGACGCATGGACCACAAAGAAAAAAAGGAAAATTACATATTTCATATAAGTCTAAGATATACTGATTGGTGAATTTAATGGTCTTATATACTTTGTACTAGTTGAATATTTGGAAATGTTACCTTGCTAAAAGGTTATTCATTGAAGGTAGAGCTACCCCTTCAGCTAGTCCAAAGAAAGCCCGGACAGCCAAGAGGCTAGTTGTGGAATGATTTGCCGCCCATGGAGTGAGGAGAGTTGCCAGAGACCAAAAAGCAACACCCCATGCCATCACTCTTTTCCTCCATATCTATCAAGCAAGGCTCCACCAATGACTGAGGAACACATATATCCCCATAGAAAGGATGACTATGCGTGAACCAGTACCAACATGTTAACAGCTGAGTACTTTTTACTTATTGTTAAGTAATTTGATTTCAGAAATAGTAAATATGGAGGACTACACACCTCCTCATAAGATATGAACAGTTTGCCGAACTAAGAACTCCTGAATGAGAAAATAAACAAATTTTCTGCTCTTTCGTGATTTCAATTACTTTTTTTCTACAACAATTTTCTTTTCTGAAGGTTGGGAAGGTAAGCTGCTTGATATACTGTCTAATAGAACATTTGCATGGATGAAGGCAAGGAAATCACCCAATTAACTAAGGTAGATTCTTCGCAATTCTGTACTCTTTGTGATGAAAGTTGAAAATATTTTCACACTTTACTGCTATTTCTTTTAAACTCCATCTTTGAGCTACCAACTTAAGTGTATTCTCATCTCATCATCATCATCATTGCTGTTGTTGCTGGGGGTCATTATTTTTCCTTGCATGCTTTCTGGAAAAGAGGAGCTTCAGAAACAGATGTACATTTTGAGAAAAAGAATAATCTGTTACTCAGCAATTAGGCTAGCACCTGTACATGCCCGCGATAATTTCATGAATTTATGCTTTTCAAGTTTTTGGAACAAAATTTAAGCCTAAAATCCCGACTAACACATTGATAATAATATATTTTGGAATTGCTTTTTTTTGTTAATCTTTAAGCTGGTAAGATGAAAATAAAAGCTGGCACAAAGAAAGATGGCAAAGGAACCACAGTGGGAAACTAGTCATGCGAAGTTTCTCCTTGCATAATCAGTTATGCCTATTTAAGAAGCCATCTCATTGACAGCTGTGAAGTCTGTTATGTTGCTTTTGGCATGATCTAAGGCATAACAAGTCCATACACCTCTCATGAAGAGTTAGCAAAGGAAAATTGGTAAATCTCCCTGCTAATTTTAGGTTGAAGTTAAAGATATATAATGCACAATCTCCAGCCATTCCAACTTCCTGTCTAGTGTTATATAAACCAAGTTTCTGGTGGCGATACTCCAGCTTCCATCATTGTCATTGGTTATGTAGCTGTTACTCTAAAAAGACCATCATTTACAAACTGTAGAAAGTTGCACGAAGAGTAGTCCAAGATGATTATCTACATATATAGTTGAAAATCTTATTTCCACTTAAATTATACATGAATGTCAAA
Organism: Sesamum indicum; assembly: GCF_026168435.1. Taxonomy (NCBI): domain Eukaryota; kingdom Viridiplantae; phylum Streptophyta; class Magnoliopsida; order Lamiales; family Pedaliaceae; genus Sesamum; species Sesamum indicum. Next base: position 16,300,679 of record NC_142667.1, read on the forward strand.
CCAGAGGTTTTCACCAAACTACAACTTGAAAAATGGTTCTAGTTTGTATCTGAATTCCGACCTCACTATTTCGTGCTGGTGTTAAATCATGACAATGTAAAGAAATTACCCCGCTGGTATAATTTTCTCTATACAAATAAACAAATATCAGATTACATGTTCAGATAATAGTATTAGCTACAAAAACCAACACTTACTCTCCTAACAATCAAAGTTGCATAAGGTGATCAAGTAGAAAAATTCTGATTCGCTGGTTTACTAAAAATATCCTTAGTTTATACGCGATCTAGTCATTCCCCAAAGTCCAAGCCAAGCAAGATTACCATTTCTAACTCGTCAAAGAACAAATAGTATCATCTCTCAACAACCACCAAAATCCTCTCAAAAAAAAAAAAAAAAAAAAAAAACAAATACCACCACCAAAATACATTTCCATCAGAAACACAACAAATCACCAGCAACCCGCATGCCTATAATTATAGTTATAATAAAAGAAAAGAATCCCACTTTCTAAATGCATTTCTTACTCTATGCTTTTAACCCCAAAAGATCGAATTGAAAAGAGGAAAAAAGGGTACCTGGACAATGCCCAAGAAAGAACTGTTCCAGCCATGTTTGGCAGCAAGAGGAACTATAGCAACAGACATCACAACTCTATCTGCATTACACAAGCACATGACAGCCGCCACCAGCGCCACCACCTTGAACCTCTCGGCCGCCGTGAATACGCCTTCTCTCCTCCCCACAAACAGCTCCCTCTCCATCCCCTCCGCCGTGCACCTCGCCACACTACAACCCCAACCCTTCTTCTCGCTCTTCCTCATTCTCGCAGGCACATGTTCTCCATCTGCCAACGCAAACTTCAGCCATTTCTGTTGGAGTTGTGATCTGCGAAACCATCGAGATTTCGCAAAACTATCCCGCGGGCCCAAATCAAAAGTGGGCAGCTGGCGTGAAGGTTTTGGAATGTGAGATGATAATCGTAGGTGCAGCTTAAATGGCGAAACGCATGCCATGAGAGAAAGAGAGGGGCTAACTTGCTAGCTTTGTTTGGAAGAAACAGTTTGCACAGCTGTTGGAATGAGTTTTCATTTAAATGGGAGATTTAGCCTAAGTATGTTGCAAATGGAGTTTATTCGGAGAAGATAGCTGATAGCGTGGAGTTTATTAGACATAAATAAATATAAAAAATATTAAATATAATTTTTTAAACCATAATTAAGATTAACCATGTCGCATATTTAGTTGAATATAATTAGTTCGCACCGGACAAACCGGAGCGAAAAGAACCAAAGGAGAGCCTAGGAATAATTTTAAACAGGTATAACGTACAGGCAGCTATTCTTTAATTCGCACAGATTTCCCGCCCCCCCCTCTCTCCACGTATATATATAATATACACACACATGTGCACAAATGCATCCAGTGAATCCTGTACGAATAGCTAGGGCTTTTGATTTCAACCAGTAAAGAAGAATATGAAACGAAGTCGAAATCTCGATAAACAACATGCACCTTACAATGTCCGCACAGATAACCTACCTCTCTATCTAATTCTCCCCGTTATCTTTTTTTCTTAGAGAACTTAGTTGAATAATTGATACTTGTATTCTTTTTTTTCACGATTTTGCAGCTGATTTTAGAGGAAATAATTGGATTGACTACCAAAAATGGAAACGGATTGGCAGCGAGCAGTTCGAGTTCGAAGTATGCGTATATTGCAGGCTGTGTGGTTGTGCTATGCGACGTTCATTCTGGCACTCAGTCGCACCTCATGGCGCCGAATCGAATTCCTAAACCATTGAGCTGCGTTGCTTTATCGCGTAATGCAAGTATTGTTGCAGCAGGGGAGGTATTATTGCTTGTATTTGTTTGCAGACTCACTTTTATATGTTTTTGTTATTTGTTATTGTTTTTATGCATGCTGGCTACAACTTTGAGTTTCTATCAGGTCCCCTTCATGTTATTCTACCCAACATTAGGCCTAATTATTCTTTCCGAAGTCACCCATCTATGCGAGAGCCATATACAAAACGCACACTCGAATATAATCTATTACTACATACTAGAGTCTTTAACTTCTTCCATTTTTACCCTATAAACCATACTAATGAAAGTAAATATGTATCATGATCAGACTATATCAATGTAGGCAAATAGGTCTATATGGGAAGATTTATGCATAGTTGTTATCAACTCAAGGAAGCAGGGGGAAGGTCTACTCACCAGTTAAAAGAAAGAGTTCTTCGAAGTATGCCGAGGTTCTGAATAAATTCAATATTGTGAAGTTAGTTATCCTTATGGAGAAAAATCTATAAATTGTGTTAGAGATGTCAAAAGATGGTATGTTATAGAGATAATAGCAAATTACTTATTTTCTAAAGATTAAAATTACAGAGCGTTGAATGAAGTTCAAAGAAGGTTTCCTTCTTTACAGGCCATCAATTTTCTATAAAAATAGTTTTCATTTACAAATTACTTAGATTTTAAATAGTCAAACATGGATTCTGATTTCAATGTATTATATGTGGAAGAATTATTTTTGGATTTAGTGCAAAAATATTTTGACTTATGAATAACTTGTCATGCCGCAAAATTATTCCCCTGTGGAATTTCTTTCCCCTGTTTATGTATTCCTTACATGGAATGATGTACAAATGAAGTTTTAGAGAAGAACTTATGATTCATATCTAAAATTTTCCTTGCAATGTGTTTCAGTCAGGGCCTCAACCTGGAGTTCTGGTATGGGATTGTTCCACGTTAGCCTTTAGATGTGAGCTAAAAGGCCATCGATATGGCGTGGCCTGCCTGGCTCTCTCACCTGATGGTCAGCTAAACTTAATCAGTTTGAGAATAAAGAAATAAAAATGTATTCTTCTCCCTTGACAAGCTTATCATTCTTGATTTACATCCCTATGTACCGAACTTACAGGCAAACATCTGGTGTCAGTTGGATTTCCTCGTGATGGATGTATCTGTCTCTGGGACTGGAGAAATAAAATATTAGCTGCAAAAGTTAAAGCTTCTCCAGTTTCCTCTCATATCACATCTATTGACTTCTCATTGGATAACAAATTCATTGTCACTGCTGGGAAGGATCAATTATCATTCTGGAAAGTTACATGGTCAAATGGATCTTGTGCACGTATGAGATCCGTGTCAGTGACCATGCAGAGGAACGTTGATCTTAGTCATCACAAGGAATCGTCATTTATAGCTGTTACATCTCTCAGCTGGATGAATAGTAGCTCTGTTAATCACAATCAGGCTGGTGAACAGACACGTATCTATGCCGTAACAGAAAAAGGCAAATAAGCAACTTGCAGTCAGTAGAGTAGCATATAAATCATGTTGGTCAACAATTCAGCATTTTTTCTATTCAAAATATTCTTACACCATTTTTTGTTCATAGGAACTTTATGCATGGTACATCTGGGCTCATCAGTCATTAACTCAGTGGAGTTAGAGGTAGATGTGATCGTTTCTAATGTATATGCTTCCTACTATTTAGATCAACCAAGTAGTTATATTCACATGCTCAGTGTAAAGAAGTTGAAAGAAGTAATGTGGTGGTTGTCCTCTCTTGTTTTGGATACACAAGTTGTTTGTGAAAATGATTAGAAGATACCTTGTTTTATTCACTCTGGCATGATAAAATGACCTGAAAGAGTTTAAATAAAGAATCTCTCTAATGTGGTGCAATGTCAATTTTCATTGTTAATAGATCTTCTGCTGCCTTAAAACTCAGATCCCTTTTTTGTAATCTAAGGACGCATCTGGCAAGCACTTGAATACCAACTTAATTTCATGCACGAGGAGTTGTTATCAAACCACATCATTTTTGCTTGTCCTTTGTGCCAGGATAACATAGCCCCAAATTTTTGTCCTTGCCGAGAGGTCTTTCGATATATCATCACAAATGAAGCAAATGTTTAGAAGGTCAAACTATGGAACTTCTGATTTTCTTGTGTCCATTTTGTTGGTTGAACTCACTTGCTTGATAAAAAATATAGAGAAAATCCATCCAAATTAGTATTGCCAATATAAGTATGAAGTTCAACTTCTGTTCATGATTTACCCATTTTTGTGCTCCAATTTCAGGTTGAGAAATGTTCTGCACTATCTACATCCACACGTGTGGTTGCTTGTGCATGCAATAATGGACTTGTAAAACTATTTGGCACCAATTCTCTTAAATATGCTGGTGAGCTGTGTTATGCTGAAGCGAGGAGATGCAAAGAGTCAGATGTTGTGGACTGCAAAACAGACATTAGCCAAGTTGAACTCGAAAATTGGCCTAGATTTCCAGATGCCGTTGCTTGTCAATTTTCAACCCTGGAAAAGCTTGGCAAGTGACAAACTATTCTTCATTTTGGGGTTTCTAATGCAGTCTCCTAATCAACATTTTATTCTGCAGTTGTGGTTTATGATGATCACAGCCTTTACATATGGAATATTCATGATGTAAGGAAGGTATTTTGAAGATTATTATTTGTTCTTTAATCTTATGCTAGAAGTCAATATTTTGGACTTATGCATGTAATTATGATTATGCAGCAGTAACAGAATCATCTCTTATCCAGGCTACCAGGTGTTGTGTGCTTGTCTCACATAGTGGATGCATATGGGACATTAAAAATGTTCCATGCGAAAACATGCACGATCCCGCTCTCTCCTGTGTTGCTAAAGGTTGTCCTGGAGGATTATCTTTTGCAACATGTTCAGCTGACGGTAATATTAGGTTGTGGGATCTTGCACTTCAATCTGCCTTGTCAGAAAATGGTTCATCTCTTGCTGGGGATGACAGCTCCAACAGAGCCGCGTGTTTAGGTAATTTCAATATTGTGGACATCTCGAAATGGAATAAGCTTAATCTCTTTTTGTCAATGAGATTTGCTAATAATCTGTCTATTTCTCTCACTCACCACAGTGAATGCAGGGATCTTTGAACGCGATTCTGTTGCAAAAGGTATTTCCTCTTCAGGGTTTCGCTCAATGGCAGTGAGTTCAGACGGAAAGCACCTGGCTGCCGGTGATTGCTTGGGAAATATCCATATCTTTAACCTATATACTTCCAATTACATTTTCATTCAGGTAACATAGTCAAGTCAAGTCAAAATGACAAAGGATCTAACTATTATATCTTTCACTACTACTATCTTTCTTTTCTTAAAGAATTTAATTTCTTTCTGACCCTCTCCCTTGGATTATGGATTCCATGCTTGTAGGATGTTCATGTTGCAGATATCCTTTCTTTAAGCTTTAACTTGGCAGACAAGAATGATATTGCTTCTACTGAAGCTTTAGAAAGTCATCACTTTCTTGCCTCAGGGGGACGTGATGGAAGAATCCATCTTTTTGATGTTGACAGGTTTAATTTGGAAAGACTTTCAAAAGTAATACTCTATAAGTGGACTTTCTTAATATTATCTAATTCTTCTACTTTGACATCAGGAACTTTACTCTCTTTGGAAGTATTGACTACCACTCATGTGCCGTTACTGCAGTAAAGGTTGCCCAAAGTGGTCGGGAGATTCTCAGTTGTGGTGCTGATGGGTGAGTTCTGTAAGAGCATTTTGCTCTTGAAATTAGGGGAACACCAAGAAATTCATGTTGGTGTAAAGAGTATTAATAACAATGATTGTTTTCAGTGAAGTTGAAATGTTCACATCCATCCCGTATATGGACACTAAACCATCTACTTTTTTAACTGAAAAAAGGGTTGCTATGTGTTGATTGCTTGTCAATTCTAATGCTATGGGATATGCCTTCATTCTGTTGCTGCACATGCCGGGATTGATCTTTAGCTGAATATTTCTGCCTTTACATGTCCATCTGACATTTTGTTCCTCCTTTAGGTCCCTGGTTCTTCACAGTATTGATGTGAGTGATATGGAATTTAAGATTTCTCGCCTTCACATGATTGCAACTAGTGGAATCATTTATGACATGGCTGTAGATCATTCAATGGATGTTGCATTTACAGTGGGCAAGGTACAGAGTTCTACCTTCACATGGCCACTTTAATTATGAAGCATGCTTCTATAACTGGCTTCTTTATTGGCAGTTGATTAGTCTTTACATACCAGTTCTGATTTAATGTATTTTTAAAATATCATTTAATTCATGTGAAAGTGTATTACTCACAATGAACCCATGGCGCGGTTACAGGATAAGAAGATACATGCATTTGATATTCAATCTGGAAAACTCATTAAATGGTTTAAGCATGATGCGGATGTTGGGGAACCAGTTAAGGTATGTGAATCAACACTGCAAGAGTACGAAGGATTCATGCAAAAGTCTTATATTGTCACTGCAGGTAACTACCGATGGAACCCTCAGTTATCTGGCTTGCTCTTATTCTGATAGATGCATCTGCATGTATGATTATGTGACTGGCAAGATGGTTGCACAAGCAGCAGGCCACAGTGATCATATAACGGGCATTGTCTTTCTACCTGACTGCAAGCATCTTGTTTCTGTGAGTCTTCTTATTCTGGCTCTATTTTTCGTTGTTAGTTGTGCTTGTTATGTACCGCACAGTTATTTGGAACAAGCATCTTATTCTCATGTCCTATTATGCATGACCAAAAATGGCCAGATCGTCCTGAATCAGATAAATGCTTAAAAAAAGCACAACCCTATTATTAGCTCCCAAAAATTAATTATTTCAGTTAGAATGCTTGTTTATATGATATATTTCTTATATTAGAGGACAAACTTTGGTTTATTTCCTCCTCCTTAAGGTCTCTTTAATTACGCTACACTATTTCCCAGTCTTCGGAAATATTTTGGTTTTGTCAGCCTATAACCTCGACGCTCATGGCTAAGATGGTTCACTCTTTCCCTTGCTTAATGTCCTATATTCTTTCAAGATTTTATAATCCCGTGCCTGAACCAACCATAAGTGAAAAGTAGGCTAGCAAAAGCAACCCAAAGATATCAATCCTATATTTCATGTGGAATGATGAAGATATCCGATAAACAACAAGGTTCCGCTCGATCTTTGAGTCCCTGTTTTATATCTCCAAGCTATTCCTGCATATGGTATAGTACTATAATTGCTGAAATCTTTCTGGACGGTCATTGATTTGCTGTTGACTTCAGGTTGGTGCTGATGGTTGTATATTTGTTTGGAAACTCCCTGCTCTTTTGTCTTCAAGGACGCTGCAACGAACTAAGGAAGTTTTTCTTCATTTTCACCCGGAAAGCCTAAATCAGCCCATGACTTCTAATCAGATCAAATCCTATCTAATGGTTGACCACCCCAAAAAAAGATATAGCAAAGAAGCAGCTGTAAATGGAAATCTGAATGAAGTTCATGATAGAATTTTTCTCCAAGAAGGCAACCATCCGGAAAATGCAGGATTCAGGTTCAGTATATCTCGACTTCCAAAATGGGCACAATGCAAAATCATTGATGATTCTCTACCCGTGGATATAGATTCTACTTCGTCCAAGGTACGGCACAACTGGTGAAAATGTCATACTTTAGAACTTCTCCTAATTTTTGTTTGTGCAAAAGGTAAATTTATTTAGTTGGTATATTTTGAAACTTGAAAATTGTAGTTTCATAATTTTTGTTTGTGCCAAAGGTAATTAATGCTATAATCTTCTGAAGCAATATCCCTGGATATAAAAGATTATCATCCAGCGAAACCAATTACCATTTCCTTTTGTAAGTTGTATAATGAAGTAATTACTATTGAATGACTAGCCATTTATGTTTTCATGACTTTTCCCATTAGGTTGGTTTACGAAAAAATAATGCATCACAATGCCTGTGTAATGATATTCTAGAAGTTGGCCAGCAATGTTCCGGGACCTTGTCCAGATGCCTGTCAGAGACAGATAGCAAAGAAGTATCTCCAAGTCCTCCAGAAACTTATAGGTGAGGAGGCAGCTTCCAGTGTTGCGATGCGGTTGTTTTCGTTTTCTGGTGTCTCTTATATTTATGTTGTTGTTATACAGCTGGAACAGTCGCTGGTTAACCATTCATACAGTTTGTATGGATCTGATTGATTCCCCTGAAACATGTGATATGAAGGGGCTGAATATGCAGGGATCTGCAACAAACAACAGATGTAAGGCTAAACCTACTTCTATCATCACATTATTTTTGGTTCTTATTAGATTATGTAATTATTTAGAAGTGAAATGAAAATAGATTAGCAATAAAAATTAAAATTGTTTGGTTCAACTGATAGAAATGAAAATTTTGAATGGTCATTACCAAATCATAGCATGGAAAAGGTACTTGTTGGACCCACTCCGAAACTGTAATGCATGACTTGTAGTGGGCTCAAAATGCTCTGGGCGAATATGTGCTTAACTTTCTTGAGTGACCTGATGATTATAAGTACCAAACATCCTTGTTTTGGTTTATCCTACTTCTTCTGTCTTTTAAGTTCAATGTTCTGCCTGTAAATGGACCTCAGTTTTAGTTAAGAATTTCCTTTCCATGCAGTCATGATATCATTTCTTTGAATTTTGTTATTCACTATTATTTTAAATGGTATGACATTCCCCAATATCTTGAGCTGTGATCACTGACCACTGAACATGGACTAAAACATATAGAGAGTTATTAGTAAATGCAAGGTTGTTATTTCAGATGGCAAAACATCATACTTAGTTCACAGTTGGTATAAAAATTTTATGGCTTGCTATGATTTTATGCAGCACAAGACCAAGTTATTGAGACAACTCATTGTAACAAGCGCATCAAGCTCTCATCTTTGGCTCCCAGCATCAACTATCCTCATTCAGAGGGCAACTTCACTTATAATGAGCATGTTAATATAAAGGATGCCCCTTTTGAGGAGTGTAAGTGCATCTATAGCTCAGATTCAGGTATTTTTGTATGATTGTAATAATCAATTCCGGATTAGCAACTCAAGTTTTTCCCATGGTACAGATAAAGATGTTGACGCCTCTGGAAAGGAGTCCCAAAAAAATGAATTCTTTAAACTAAATTTTGGGGATTTGTCTGCACAAATGAAGGTTTGGTTAAATAGTTTTTACCCTTTCCTTTTGATGGTTCATCAGCAATTATTTCTTGCAAAATATGCTTTCCCTTGCCCCCCTGGTTGGTGGTGAATGAATATGTAAGTGCAATTTTCTGGCTCTCTGTAGACAGATAGGGGCAAGTCATTGACCAGGAATAGCTACCTGTCTCAGTTTCTTGTGCGAAGGGAACTTCTTGAAGGCAGCAAGAGATCTCTATGCATGCAAGCTCAAGATTCTACAAATGAATCTCTTAGAAAGACCAAAAAGACTAATTCATCTTTGCTTGAGGTACGGAACACGAAAGATACCTGAGAAAGGTACATAAATGAATGAAAATGGAGTATATAAATTGATCTCTTATCAATAATGTAACTTCATGTTCTGCTATAGCATCTTAATTAGGACGGAATTTCGAATCGGTAACAATATGTTCGATTTTTACACAACTAAAGAAGGCATGTCTCATTTGCTACTTGACCTTTTGCTAATTCTGTAATTCTGTGCACATTACTTTGTTAGCTAAATCTCACTCTTTCAGTGTAGTGGCACTTGATCATCACTGCTGCAGATAAACACCCTGGTTGAAAAGAAACAACTTTGAAAATGTTAATTATTTTTTGCCCACAGGACCAAGGAAAAGCGTCGCCCAACTCAGTTAGGCAAATTGATGTCCCAAGAATTGACTCCATTGAAGTGCCTGATAGCCCAAGTAGTACAGAAATGCCGTTGAACATGAAAATAACAGACGTTAGAGACCAGGAAGCACATGATGTTGATAAAGTCAGAGATGTGGAAATTGTGAGATCATGTGAAGAAGCATTGCACAATCTGGAAGGTGCAGCTGAGAATGCATTGCAGTCGTTTAGCAGATTAGTAACTGTAGATGTTGGAGTAGAGAAATCAAGAAGGGAAACTAAGATTCAGTTGTATGCTATGGCAGCAAGAAGACTTCCATCTATAGAAAGGAAGATTCAGGCAATAACCAAACTACTTCAGCCACCCAACAACTTCCAGTGAGAAAAATAAGGTACATGTTTTTGCTATTGTTAGCGTTTGCTAGGACTTCACTTATCAGTTCTTTATCGCATGAGAGGACTCTTGTATTGGTAAGCAATGGGTCAGAATATTGCTTTACTATTTGATGTAAGACGTGCCTAACTTTTGCTCATGGTTCGGTTAATGAAAAAGCCAGCATAAAATTTCACACAACTTTGATAGTCACTTTCTTTTCTTTAGGTTTTTTGTTTTTGTTTGCATTTTTGTGTGTTTTAAGCAATAAAGTCGTGCAAGATGAAATGCGTCGAGCATGCGAGTCTGGTGAAACTAATTGGAGCTAGAGGTTTTGGCGTTTCAAGCAAGTAGTTTCTGAAAGCTAGCAAGCCTTTATAATTTGTTATAATTTTTTTCTTTTTTCTAATGTATATTATAATTCCATATATGATAGTAGTGGTAGTATAATAATAATATTATCTTCACTTACCATAATAAATATTTATTATTATGTAATCCCTTGACATGATAAATGTACGACCAATTTAAGATTATTTCTAACTTAATAATTTATATTTGCAATAACAATTAGGAGTATATCTATTTTCTACTGATGTTATTATAACAGCAGAATATTAACGGCAATCAGTATTAGGACCGGGGACCCCTTCTTTGTTCGTGTAGGCCCGTATGTTCTTCTTTGTGGGTATCTTTTAGCATGCATGTTTCGATTTTTCAACACAGTTGGCGCCTAGGAATTCAGACTTGTGGATTTATTTGGAAGGGAAAGATTTGAACATGGACGCTCAACTATGGGTTTGCACTTACTACTTAGTAGTTAGGAATTAAGAGATCATAAAAGATCATCCACCTCAAATAGGGTTTCAAAATCAGTAATTAGGAGTTGATAAAAAAAATCCACCTGAAATAGGGTTCGAAGTCTGGCAAACAGAAACAGTTTAATTACAATGGAAACCATAGCTAAGAAGTACCTATTTGATGAGAGCCCGTAGAATACGTAGCTTTCTGGGCCAGCTCTATCTTGGCACTGAATGTTATATATATGCGGACTTCTGTACAACTCACAGAGATGGGGTCGAAGTGTGGGCTTAAAGTTGCTACTTCAGTGTCTTAAGAGAGGAGTAACCCAGCCTGTAAAGCTCTTATTGGGTCCATTCATAATTCAAAGCATCAAAGAATATAATTTTTCACAGAACTCCTTCCAAGAAAGAAACACCAAGTAAAAGGAACGGAACTAAACAGAATATAATCCCATCAAGGCCGAAAAGAGAAGCTAAAGAATTTTAAGGTCTTTTCTGTGTTGGCTGCTTCTTTTTCTTTCCCTTCACATGATCACTTTATATACAGAAAAAAGAAGAAAAAGAAAAGGGATGAAGTAAAAGCAAACTGGCCATCCCGTCTTTGCTCTTTTCTCTATCTTCACCTTTGAAAATTCACTAATACTGATGATTTTCATGCAATTTTTTATATTAAAAATAAAAGCAGGAAAAGCCCTTTTTCTTGTTGATTGCAATTCATATGATCAACTTAAGATCTGTTTGGAATATTTATCAATCCCCAAGTATGGTGTGCCTAGAAAACCTCCTCATCACCAGCCTTTTGTATGCTTCTATGGGTTTGTCTGGCTTTAGTAACATGCCAAACTCTATATTCTTTCTTGGGATTCCTTCAGTCAGCCTGTATGATTATGCTTTGAAGATTATAATAAATATTATGAGTTTGTGCATGTTGCTTTGCTGTATTATACTAAGATTGATAGGACTAATGTATAGATCTGAAAGGCCAGAAGCTCAACAATCGGATATCGAACCAGTCCGGCAATCTTGGTTTCTGGAAGATTAGGATCTCAACCATGAATTTCAGTTGCAGGTTTGTGGAAATAAACCACACATAAATAATTTTTATTATGAAGTTTGGAAGAAAAAATAAAAGAAAAAGTATCCACTAATTAGACTTTAAATGTTATGCGGTGTTGGTATATCAGTTTTTGTTTGACTAGCATACTATATGGTTCACGCTTCTTGTGCTTTCCCCTTTTTAGGCTGGGTAGGGTGAAGACAAGGTTTTGAATAGGCAATTTGGGTCTAAAATGAAGGCTTCTTTTTTATAGTGGGATATCATTCAACACAATGTCCTTTATTATACATCATGTGTTTGTGGGGTAAAGGGAGTAAACACTGAAATGCCCAATTTTCGATTGAAATGATGGAGAGCTCTTCTTTTTCTTGCTTCTAATTAGCCATTGCACCTGTAATTGCATGTTCAACCTATCTTTTCATGAATTATATATAATGTGATCCCAAGCAGTGAACATAATGCCTCCAATTACAGGCATATAACAAGGGGGATGACTTTGGGATGCCGAATATTGTGATTGTGATTGTGATTATGAATAATAATTATCTAGTCCCTAATATAAGACATCATTATTTGATATAATGGCTTCTGGCGAAATTTGTGGAGCCTAGGGCGCACGCGTGAGGTTGATTTCTTGATTATTTCCTTCACATGTCGTTGCCAACTTGCTCTATATAATGTCACTGTATGATTTGATTGTCAATAAATTTATTCACATTCATTGTCATATATATATATATATAGCATCAATAAACTATACATAATAGATAATTACATTACAAAGTGCACAAAACTGGGAAGAGACTGATTAGAAATAGAATAACTAAAGACCAAACATTCCCTAAATCTTAACTTAATTTAGTGAATGTCTAGATTGTGCCGTACAAAACAATATTTCACATACGTACACGTGTGTATGTGTGTGTTTGTTAGTTTGAGTGATGGATAAAAGTGGAAAACAAGTGGGAATGGAGGACTTATACCTCCCCGCCCAAAAAAAAAGGAAAAAAAGGAGTGGGAGTGGGAGAGGGGGGGGGGGGGGGTGTTAGGGTAGTATGGTATGGGTTGGACCCACAGCACAGGAGGGAGCAGAGAATTTGTGTCTGAAATGTATTTTTATTGATGGAGTTATTAATAATATTCCTCCTATATTATTATATATAAGTAAATACGAAAGTAGTAATGGGAACATGAAAAGACAAGGCGTAGTAGAAAGACAAATATTGAATACTTTATTCTTTGATGCTTTTATTTGTTTGTTGGTTAAAGAAAGAAAATGAAAGCAAGTACAAGAAGCCTGAGGACACACAATCGCTTTACGTCTAATTCCATTCCATGCACATCAATCAATATCCCATACAATACAATACATACATCACCCATGATATATACCCCCCTTTATTTTATTTTTTTTAAAATGAAAAATATTTGATTTTTGTTTCTTAATAGGTTTTTTTGAGTCTAGTAATAAATAATATATTTTAAAATTGAAATAAGGAATTAGATGATAAACACTTAAAAGAAAAGCAAAAGGCAGTGTGGGGAATGGCAGGCAGCAGGCAGGGTAATTTCTTTTTCTTGAGAAGGCGATGAGCAGGAAACATGATTTGGAGTTATTTGGACATTGTCCCTACTTGCCTTCTTCTGCATGCTGCTCCTCCCTCCTCCCTCCTCCCTCCTATTCCACAACCCAACTTAATCCAATTTTTACCATATCACGGTGAAAAACAATTTTCACCTCTTTTAATGAAAGCAAGCAACACTACTGCGCATGCATGCATCCAATTTCCAATTATTTTATTTATTTCCAACTCAAAAGTGAAAAAGTGCTTTGTTTTTCCTTTTTTTTTTTCTTTCTTGGCGGTTGTTAATTTTGGTTGCAACTCCCATGCATAGAATAGAATCAAGTTACAAATCCTCTTTTCCGGTTTATCTAGCACCATGCATTATGATTATTAGAGTAATCATCGTGATTCAGAAAAAGAGTTGTTTTCTTGCCATTTTTATTTTTTTTACGATATTATGTATGAATTAAAATTTACATTAATTTAAATTGAGGCATATATATATATATATGGAGTAAATAATTAATTGTTGGGGGGTTGTAGGCAGGCAGAGGCCTCAGAGTGTTTGGGCACCGGTGGGAACGGGAAAGAGGAGAAGGAGAAAAGAGAATGGGGAAACCCCACAATGATGGAAATCATGGAACTCAATTTTTTTGGAAAAAGAAAGATTGGAAAAAAACAAAAAGAAAAGAAAAGTAGAGTGAGGGAGAGAGAAAAATAGAATTTAAAGGAAGAAAGTTTAGAACAAGAGATAGCGATTTGAGAATGCAACATATATATATATATATATATATATATAGAGAGAGAGAGAGAGAGAGAGAGAGAGAGAGAGAGAGAGAGAGAGATGGGGGCGTGGGGGTGGGTGGTTGGGGTTTGCTTTTGCTTTTGCTCCCCCGACAGACAGAGAATCTTTGAAAATTAAATTGTTCAAATTCCCCAATTCAAATTTCACACACACAACCCTTATAATTATTATAATTAATATTTGAGTTTGTTACCAAATTCAGTTTACTTGTGGAATATTGGATTCAGCTTCAAAGCCAAAACTGAAATGACAATTGTACCCTCGGCCTCAGTGTTTCCAAAAAATTCCACTTCTGATTATATTACAAACTCCACTCCTCTGCAATTAAAGAGCTAGTAGTAGTAATCTCGTCTAGTATATTCGATTACAGTGAAGGGCAAAACTGGTATTTTCAGTGCATTTCTGTAATATATATATATATATATATATATATATATATTCTGTAAGAACGGAATAACCAAAAACGCATTCAAACAGATAAAAAAAAAAAAAAAAGTGAGGTGAGGAGGAAGAAAAAATTTATTTAAAGAGAGAGAGAAGCAAAACATTTTCCTCCTCCTTCCTTTCCTTCTTTATTTCTCTCTCTCTCTCTCTCTCACATCCGTTTCTATTTTTTCAACACTCACTCACCCGCCCGTTCACCACACAGTCAGTCACACACCAATTCTCTCTCTTTTTCCTCTCTCACACATACACACACTACATAAGAGAACACAGCACTGAAGCTGAAGCACACACGCATTCTGTAACGCAATGTTGTCTCTCTAGTTACTAACATGACCGGGTGGCGAACTTACTCCCCACGGTTATGAATACCACTTCTGCAGACCCAACTGCGCCGCCGCCTCAGCCGCAGCCGCCGCGCTCCTCCTTCAGCTGCGATCGCCACCCTAATGAGCACTTCACTGGCTTCTGTCCCTCTTGCCTCTGCGAGCGCCTCCACACTCTAGACTCCTCCTCCAACACTCCCTCCTCTTCCCGCCGCCCCTCCTCCGCCTCCGCTGCCGCCGCCGCCGCCATCAAATCCCTCTTCTCCTCTACCTCTAAATCTAACAATTTTCCTCCGCCTCCCCCTCTCCCTAAACCTTCAAAACCGTCTTCATTTTTTCCCGAACTACGTCGAACAAAGTCATTTTCTGCTTCCAAGAACGAAGCTTTAGGCCTATCCTTTGAGCCCCAAAGGAAATCTTGTGACGTTAGGGTCAGAAGTACTCTTTGGTCGCTCTTTACACTCGACAGCGAGAGTAAAAGTGTTGCTGATAACAATAAACCCGCTTCTGCTTCCGCTGCTTCATCTTCCTCTCATCAAAATCTCCAGAACAGCAAAAAAGTTGAATCTTGTTTTCCAAATAAGCCCGTTTTTGAGGAAGAGGAAAATGAGGAGGATTTTAAAGACCCTGAAAATATAGAGGATGTTGCTTTCGTGGATGATGATGGTGATGAGGATGGAGATGAAATTAGGCCTGTGCGCGATTCGCATTTGGAGGGTTTGAGAAACGTGGTTGTAGATGTGAATAGCGGTAAGATTGTGGAAGAAGAGGTGGTTCTTCCTAGTAATTTGAAACCTATGAAGGATCATATACTTGATACTCAGGAAAAGAAGAGTTCAGGAGGGGGATTTTGGGGAGCAGCATCGGTTTTTAGCAAGAAATGGCATAACTGGAGGCGGAAACAGAAGATTAAGAAGCAGAATAATGGCGAAAACTTAGCTACATTGCCTGTGGAGAAGCCAATATCTAGGCAATATAGGGAGACTCAGTCCGAAATTGCTGATTATGGGTTTGGGAGGAGGTCTTGTGACACTGATCCCAGGTTTTCGCTTGATGCTGGAAGAATCAGCTTGGATGATCCAAGATATTCTTTTGATGAGCCTCGGGCTTCTTGGGATGGTTATTTGATAGGGAGGAGTTTTCCCAGAATGGCACCTATGGTTTCTGTATTGGAGGACGCCCCAGCTGTGCATGTATCACGCTCTGATATGCAAATTCCAGTCGAGGAACCAACAATGAAATCCAACAATGAGGAGGAAGGTGTGCCTGGGGGGTCAGCGCAAACTAGGGAGTACTACTTAGATTCTTCTTCTTCAAGGAGGAGGAAGAGTCTTGATAGGTCTAGTTCAATTAGGAAGACCGCTGCTGCAGTGGTTGCTGAGATTGATGAACTGAAGGTGGTGTCTAATGCTAAGGTTTCGCCGACCACCACGGATTACTTACACGGAGCGAAATTTTTGGCGGAAAGAGACTCGAGGGACTCAAATTCAAACTCTTTAAGAGATGATCTTTCTGAAACGTTTGAGTTGAGTGGTGGATTTCGGGATAGTATCAATTCTGTGATAGGGAATGGGGACAGAAAGGAGTCGAAAAAGTCTAGAAGGTGGAGTTCAAAAATATGGGGTTTCATACACCGGCGTAATGGTGGGAATAAGGATGAGGATGAAGAGGAGAAATACAGTAGAGCAAATGGGGTGGAGAGATCACTATCTGAGTCTTGGCAGGACCTGAGGAGGGAAGGGAATGGAGATGTGAGAGGTGGCTTTAACAGAAATATGTTTCGAAGCAACAGTAGCGTGAGCTGGAGAAATGCCAATCACATTGGGGGCTCATTTGCGAGTATGAGGAAATCAGCTGTGGAAATGAATGGACATGGGAAGAAGAGGAATGAGTTTGTGTTGGAGAAGAATCGGAGCGCAAGGTATTCTCCCAACCATTTGGATAATGGACTTCTCCGATTCTACTTGACACCTATGAGAAGCAGCCGGAGAGGGGGATTGGCTAAAGTCAAGCCCAATACCTCACACTCAATTGCAAGAAGTGTACTGCGGCTGTACTGAGATTCAAGGTCCTCTTGTTGTTGTTCTGATTTTCTGTTAAGAGACTTGCTGCATTTGTTGTGTAATCACATAAGCCAATCGGGTTCTTGTTGTTTGCCATGCATTTTGAATCTTTGATCAGAATACTATTTTAGTATTTTTAATAATGAGAAAATTCCCATGTTTCTTTGTCTCTGATTCAATTTGTGAATTACTTCTTTCGTTACAAGAGTTTCTCTTACTGTCATGACTGCTCAAGCCTGGTAATTGGCCATGCCTCGTGTTTAAGGACTCACTCCTTTGATTGCTCGTCAAAGGCTGATAATTAACACTACCTACATAAGCTTTTTCATGGTTATAGTAAAACTAATCACTGACATTATATTTACATCAAATTATCTCTCTTTTTCTTTTAATTGTGTCTGCTTCAAACATTATCTGCTTTTCTGATTTGATTCTTATAAAGGCGAAATTTACGGAATAAAAACGTTGATACACCATCAGTATGGTGAGGGACACAAGGGGTCCCAGTTAAGATTTCAAGTTTTTTTCTTTCTGACAGAATCTTATGAAACAACAAATGGAGCTTAATGCTAGGAAAAACCTCACTTTGGTAGATGAAATTTCATTTCCATACACCTCATTTTGGTCGATGCAATTTGTTCACTTAAAGAAATGAGTGTTCATATTTTATTATGACTTGGGTTGGGTGGTAATATACTTTTGGGAAGTGATTTTGATGATTGTTTGCTTGTTAGCAATGATTGTTGGTGTGGTGTGTGTTGTTAGTCCTTATCATAGAAACAAAGCAAAGTGGATATTCACCAATAAAGGGAAACAATAATGTGTTCTACGAAAAGCTGAAATTGGACAGAAATGTCTCAAGACTTGGTTCTGTTCTAAGGGATTGTCACCCGGACAATTCAGTTTCAGGCCTTGTTTCAAGCTTTTGTCTTGTTACATATGTATTTTTGTGCAAGCACGCGCATGCATATATCATCTCTACTTTTCTTTTCTCATTACACATTTTTAACCGATGTCTAGATTAAGTAAAACAGGCCAACAGAGGAGGTAGTTTAGTCCCTAGTGTTTCAGTTTTTCTGCAATTCTTAGTGAAAATTGTGTCAGGATTCGGTGGTTTAGGTGATTCAGGCATGAGTCGAGGTTTGAGGGGGGCAGTCAGCAGTGGGCAGTGGGCTTGGGCTGGCTAGAAAAGTGGGATGCAGCAGCTTCTAATTTTTCAATTATCAGTCACTAGAAGCTGTGAACTCGATTTCTTGATGGTGGTTTAGGACAAAAGAGGATCAAGTATTTTCGAGTAGATAACCTGTCTAAATGCATCAAAAGTAATTTTTCAAACTGATGTGGTCGAGGTTTTTTTGCTAAGGAATAAATCGGGATTTTACCACGACGGACTTTTACACCAGGTGAAATATTGTTTCCGCAAAATGTGTAATAATCAAGAAGGAGGGGTCTTGTCAATGAATAGTAGTCTTGGATTAAAAAATTAGTATTTTGGTATTTATAGGGGTGTTGGAAATTATATGGTGTGATAGGTTTTATGTACTTATGGTGTGCCTCCTATATATCCAATTACTCTTTTGCCCTTATAATTTTATATATTTTTTTACTAATGTATATCATACAGCCCCCCACTCTCGGACGGAATATGAACTTTCTGGTAGAATATTTTGTACGAGAGTAAATATTTTTCTGAATTGAGTTAACACATGGGAGTGGGTGCACCTCGGTCGTAGGGTGCACCACGAACCCAGCTCGAGGCGGGGGCTGGCGCGGCCGGGGGGAGGGGGGGTGCACCAGGAGGTCACCCTGGCGCAGCCTTGGGCGCGCGCACCTCCAGCTCGAGGCATTGCCTCGAGCTGGCTGGGGGGGTGCACCCCGAGTCCAGCTCGAGGCACTGCCTCGAGCTGGGGCTGGCGCGGCCGTGGGCGCGCGCACCTCCAGCTCGAGGCATTGCCTCGAGCTGGAGGCCGGGGGGGTGCACCCCGAGCCCAGCTCGAGGCAGTGCCTCGAGCTGGGGCTGGCGCGGCCGTGGGCGCGCGCACCTCCAGCTCGAGGCATTGCCTCGAGCTGGAGGCCGGGGGGGGTGCACCAGGAGGTGCACCCCGAGCCCAGCTCGAGGCAGTGCCTCGAGCTGGGGATGGCGAGGCAGTAGGCGCGCGCACCTCCAGCTCGAGGCATTGCCTTGAGCTGGAGGCCGGCGGGGTGCACCAGGTGGTGCACCCCGAGCCCCGCTCGTGCCTCACGCTGGTGCACCAGGTGGAGTGCGGCGCACCAGGCGATGTAATTCGAGCCCTCCTCAAGCTTAGCTTGAGTTTTCAAGTGTTGTGAGGAGGTGCTAATTTTTGCGTCACCTGGGTTTTGAACCCAGGTTAAAAGGGTGGTGAGTAGGAACTCCTACCACTACACCATCAAATATTTTTTAACAATACTTGCTCTCCTTTTCTATTAGTAGGAGTCATTCAGAGTTTATTCATCTCATCCGCTAAATTTTTTCATTTGTCTTGAGAATTTCGACATCATTTTCAAGAGAGACTCCTCATAAATAATTCTTACAAGTGGTGATAGAGCCCCCCAAGACTTTGGAGGAAGTGAAGCGACGTATTTTTTTCTTTTCTGAAGGCGTTGCCTCTTGGGGTGATTTTTTCATCATCCATTAGGTTGAAAATCTTAGGAGGTGACTCGTTAGTATTCTATATTCGTAAATGTAGTCGCTACACTTACTCAGTTGTTGTTCTGTTCTCATACGACTTATATTCGTCGAATGTTGCCTCAAGGGATGTTTTTGCTCATGCCCTGGAGTTAGATTTTTACCAACTTCGAAAGGGGGGCAAAACTTTGCGAGGCCAACATATTTATGTGGGGACATTGCATCAAGGATTTGATAAGGGGATGTTGCCTCAAAGGATACTTCATGTCCCGGAGTCGGTCTTTTACCAACTTCAAAGGGATGTGAAGTTTTCGGGGCGACATTATTGACGAGGATCTCAATGAAAGTTCCGTTTAGGGGGTCCCGGGGCAATAGCGACTTTTGTCTATATGACAATGACGATTTTTGCCTCTAGGGTCCTCGTGAAACTTCAAGGATCTCTACGCCTAAATTCGTCTCGTTTGTTGGGACTACTACAAGAAAACCAACTTCATTACTTAAACTCCGAAATACAAAGTGTTAGGGAAAATCAAAAGGGGAGAAGGATATGTCGAGCTACTACTCGAGTTTTCTCCTATTACAAGTGACTAGCCAAAAAATATTTTTTTTTTCCGCTACGTGAACTTTGAGCTCCTCCTTCATGGCTTGTTGATCGTTTTGAGGTCACAGGATGACTCCTGCGGTGGGATAGTTATCGTCACGAGGAGTTTGCACATTCGGCCCACGGTCAAAATTGCGTCCTTGTGCATAGTGGTTGACATACTCCTTTAAGTGTCCCCGCTGGATCAATTTTTCTATCTCATTCTTCAGGTGATGGCATTCCTCCGTCGTGTGTCCCCTGTCTCGGTGAAAACGACAATATTTGTCGGATTTGAGTCTCTTAGGGTTATCTTTCATCTTTGTCGGCCATTGACTGATTAGCCCTTGCTGTTCCGCCACCATTAATATCTCCCCCCTGGGAGCATTCAAGGGGGTATAGTGAGCAAACCCCGCCGGAGGCACATGCTTGCGTTCCTCTTTCTTTTTCGGCTCTTTTTCCTCTTCTCGACCCTTCCTTTTGCCGCTGGGGGAAGGATCCAAAGCATTAGACTCCTCAATCCGGATGTATTTCTGGGAGCGCACGAGTAAATCTTCCATAGCGCTAGGGGGCTTGCCTGCTATAGACTCTTTGAATCTTCCCGGTTGTAGATTCTGTTGGACAATACTAGCTAACAACTCTTGGTTAACATGAGGAACCTCATGCACTGCATCTACGAACCTTTGCATGAAATCTCTCAGAGTCTCGCCTTCCCTCTGACGGATAGTAAATAGATATGCCGCCGTTTTTGGGACCTTTTTGTTCATGGAGAAGTGGTGCAAGAAACGTTGAACCAATTGCTCGAGGCTAGAAATAGTTCCAGCAGGCAGTTGGTTGAACCAGGCTAGTGCGCGTTTTGACAGCGTAGTGCGGAAGACCTTGCAGTAAGCGGCGTCACTTAGATCGTACCAATCAATCTTGGCGTAAAATTTGTCTAAGTGTTCTTGTGGGTCTCCCGTTCCATCATACTCCGACAGATTCGACACCTTAAGACCAGCTGGGAGCGCCTCTGCCCGAATGTTGGAGGCAAATGGGCTCCGTCTTGGAGGTGCCACACCCAACGGCAAGTGGGAATCCTCGGCTCCCCAAGTTGGTGGGGGGGCGAAAGGTTCTCGATTATGGAGATTCCGATCTTGAGTTTGTGCAACTTTGGGTCTGGAAATCCGACTATTTACTTCCTCTCGCCTCTGCTCCTCCTCCTCGGGAGCCGATGATAGTTCTCGACTTCTACGAGGGAAAGGAGGGGGCGGGTTCACTGGTTGTTGCGCCACAAATTGGGCCACGGCTTGAGCCGCAGCTCGTGTAGACGCGTCTCGTATCAAGGCTAGCAAGGCCTCCTGTGTCAGCTGGATCATCGGTTCTTGGGGTGGAGCCTCCGAGGGGAGCACTCCGGTTGGGGGCACGGCCGAAAATTTTTGATGTGACGAGGGGAGTCCCCCATTGAGGGGTGTTTGCTGGTGTGTTAGGGGGGTTACCTCCTGAGGAACTGACTGTTCACCAGGGGGGTTCTGTTCCATTCCGCTCGCTTGGGCTTCTCGTATTGCGTCTAGATCGTGTACGTCACGGGCTTTGGACCTGGTGTGCATGCTCAACGTCGAGGTGAAATTTTTTCCCACAGACGGCGCCAATGATGTGGTCGAGGTTTTTTTGCTAAGGAATAAATCGGGATTTTACCACGACGGACTTTTACACCAGGTGAAATATTGTTTCCGCAAAATGTGTAATAATCAAGAAGGAGGGGTCTTGTCAATGAATAGTAGTCTTGGATTAAAAAATTAGTATTTTGGTATTTATAAGGGTGTTGGAAATTATATGGTGTGATAGGTTTTATGTACTTATGGTGTGCCTCCTATATATCCAATTACTCTTTTGCCCTTATAATTTTATATATTTTTTTACTAATGTATATCACAAACATTATAATACATGTGATTTGTATTTTATGTATTTAAGTGAGGGATAATTATATTCAACCTAATTCATTAGTGTTTCATAAATTACAATGAGCTCTCCTAAAATTTGATATAGTTACCAACATTTTTTTGTTATTTAAAAAATGACTAATATTCTTAATATTTGATAAAATTATATAATCTTGAATAGAGAGTTGGAATTCTCCACTTCTTTACTGTATTTTTTAAAAAAAAAAACTGAAAATTTGTAAAAGAAAACAGGAGATGTGAATGGAAAATTTTGAAATTTTGTTAAAAAAAAAAAAAGAAAAGATTCATTTAATCCATAAAGGAAATTTTAAAAAAATTAAAAATAAATAAAATTACAATTCATAGTTTACAAAAATATTTTAATTAGTTCACGGCAAAAATAAACATAAACCTAATAAAAACTGACGAATTAGGCTAATTATTGGACAACGATTAAAATTAAGAGTACTGACGAAGGATAAATGTAATTAAACCAAATTTCATAGAACTAATTGCAATTTACTCTTTTCCTTATCTCTTGTAGAAAGGATGTACTTCCATACTGCATTTTGTTATCCAGCAAAACAAATAGATAATGTTTAGGTGAACTTAAGTTTATAATTTTACTTTATTCAAACATTTCAACTTCTTAATTCTAAAATAAACTGAAATATCTTATAAACTCCAAAAATCAATGTCACAGTAAAACTTTCTGAGTAGAGTGATTCCCACTTTGTCATTACAGCAGGAAGTTACCTGTTCTTTTCAACTACCAAAACAAGGGCAGAGAGATGTTCAACATTTTACTACTGGTAAGCAGTCGCTCCACTCGATTTATTTTGAGTTGAATCAGCATTGAATTTAACTCTGTGGATTTGGGTTAATAGACAGTGTGAAACCCAGAAACAGCACAGCAACCTAACAAACAACCCAGACTTTTGACTTTGGAAAAGCCACCTACCTCCAAAATTACTCCACTATTAACTAAGAACACACAAACGAATTTGCTCATCAAAGAATTGTATACAGTACTTTGGTTTCTGATAAATGTAAAAGCTCTGCCATCAATAAAATTTATTGAAAATTAAAAAGTCAAAAAGCGACAATGGGAGCAATCCAAAGGCGTGTAAATATTATTGGGAGCAATGATTTACGTTTTCTTCTTTCGGTTGGGAAAACCCAAAAATTGATTTAATGTTTGTCAAAAAGGCAATGCAGCAATTATATCTTTCCGCACAACTCCCATTATCATGTCTGGAATCACTCTTTAATTTCCTTCACTGTACAGCAGCTTTGCAAGTTTGCATCCTTGTCAAAATTAATTTCAGCACAAACAACAAAAATCTTTTCCTTCGATGCAGAGCATGAACAGAAAGTCATTCGACAAGTTAAGCCGATCGAAGCCAGATGAAAATTCATAGTTGATGGTAAGACAAAAGTAACATCCGCATAAAGTATCTGAACTTAATTTCAGAAGATGTCCAGCTGCTAATAATAAGCAGCTCAAGAGGCGAGAAGATCTTTCTAAGCTCAGCCAAACACCCTGAAGTCACTTATCAATTAACTCAACTTAAGTCTGATGCAACTCATTTTCGACTAACAAGAACAACTCTTCATATCACCGTGATGATTCTCTAGTTCTGTATGAAAGAAGAAATCAACACGAAGGTACCGTACAATAAGGAACAAGATCTTGTGCATTCTCTTTCTCCAGATACCATAAAATAAGGTACGGTTACATGAGAAATGAACACGGGGAAAATTGGGCACCCAGAATATTATAAAATAACTGTGGAATTGATGAAAAATTAAGAGATTAAGATGCTATGAGAAACAATTTTTTTCTTTATGTATATCAGGAAACCAAGAAACATGAATGTGAATGTCATGTATAAGAAACATACCTTCTAATAAGGCTCATGGAAAATAGTTGTGTGCCAACTTATCTACTAAGAAACCCAGTGTAAATATATTAGGTTTACATCTTCGGATTGCAGATTGTAAGACTCCTCCGTCCAGATCTTTTCTGCAAACCCATGTAATTAAAATCTTGTGTCTCATCCTCATCATCAGTATCAACTTGTTTTACAGGTGACAACCTTGTCTGCAGGCTCATGCGACGGGGAACGTAAACATTAAAGTAATAGTTTGTAATGTCTTTCCTATATTTATTAGAAAAACACTTCAACGCACGCTTCAAAAAGTTCTTCACATTGGATGATGGTCTTGTTTTCACCAGTGACTCAAAAGTTTGTTGCTCCTTTGGTGACCATGAATTTGAAACTTGCTCACCCATCTCATCAAACTTCCAACTAAAAAAAGCAGGTCCGAGATCACATTGCAGAAGTAGCCTTTCCTCAACTATGTGGCGTATGGTGCAATCAGAAAATCCAGGGGACACACAGAAACAGGAGTTGGGTCTCCCCTTTCCAATTGTTCTTCCAGTGGTCTTCATGTTTCCAATTTCAATTGGCCAAACTCGGGAACCCAACCACTTGGAATTATCAGAATCGCTATTATATGCAGCAATAAGAACACTCCTGTTCACTGGGCCACTCCACTCAGGAACGTCAGCCTGGAAATGTGGCCCAACTGGAATAGCTTTTCTTTGAAGATGATCGCCAATGAAATTCAGTAACCTAATTGACCGTCGAGGAGGCTGAAGATGTCTCCTCTGTAGCCCATCCAAGGTTGGTGAATTCAAAAAGTGAATTGCATTACTAATTTCTACAGTTGGTGCTTCATTCTCTGGACTCAGCGGGTTTGAACCATTTACAGATTCATCAGAATCTACGGTTGGAGACACATCTTTGCCAGGGCTATTCCGATGTACTACATCATCTAAAAAGGAACATTCAGTAGGTACCTGTTTCTCCGGCAAAGCCTCGTCAAATGTCAAACTGCTACAAGTACGAGAATCAAAGATAAACTTGTCATCATGACATTGAGTGGAGTCAAATGAATTGAGCAAGCATGAGAGTGATGAAGCATGAGATGACTGACTCCTATTCTTTTTTGTTACGGTTTGTTGGTTAGGCAGACCAAGGCCAGAACAAGCTCTCAGCTTATCATTGACGAACTGGTCAAGTTTCCGCTTTCTCTGCAAGAAAACAAAAAAGTCATTTGCATGCAAGTATTGTGGGAAAGACACGTCAGCATAAAGAAGTTGATTCAAGCGGAATAAATTGCTAACTGCTGTTCTATATATTAATGTGTAATACATCCAATGGGAGCATAAGCCAACCAAAGATGTATTTCCTTCACCAGAACTTGCTGTTTTCACCATTATCAATTGAGAAAGATCTTAATAGTACTATAAATTTGTGAAGGAAGGTTAAGGGCCAGAACTCAGGGGTATTAGACTTTGCTACATGACTGTTGAAAATGTTTATTAGCCCCTCAACTATTTAAAATGTAATGAGAAGCCCCATGGTCCATTTTTGGAAGAGTTTCTCTTTAGCATTATGGCAAAAAGCCCATGTATTCTACTGGAATTATCAGGGGTGACACCAACACAAATGGTAGAGGGTGTTGAACACGCATGTTCAAAGATCAAGGGGCAAAGTGCACCTTAAGCTTTTTACCTGAAGTTAGATATGATAGTTTTGTCTTGTCGATAGTTCAAATACTATATTCTACAAAACAATATACTGATCTCCTACAAACAGAATATAAATGTTACACAGGCACGTAGTACATGGCTCTATAAAACAAAAATATCAATACAACTAATCAACTGATCAGCAATATAAAGAAAAAGGTTTTGCTTAATCTGGTAGAATGATATTAGCTTTACATGAAAGGCAAAGGAGGAAGAAGAGAAACATTTTCCATAGTATTAGTCATTAAGGCAACCACAAAATCTTCCATGAAACATGCTAGTTCGTTGCAACTGTCAATCACACTTCAAGCGCACCTTTGCATCGACCAAGTCACTCTAACATCTAGACTGACAACTATGCACAAAAATGACAACAAACGATACGTATTGCAGTAAACTGTTTCCTCTCATGCTTCATATGAAACTAGAATCAGCTATGAGCCAAAACGAACAATTTCAAAGTTTGGCGAGCTGGAGAAAATGCCCTAAATGTTGAATTATCTATTTTCTTCCATTTGCTAAAAAAAGGTGAGATTTAAATTGAGATTACCCAAATCTCTTAAATGATCCACAAAGTACAGTATCTGCATTCATAATTCTTACCATCCTCAAATCCAAAGTGTGGGTAAAAGGGTTCAAATTAGGTCACAACCAGTATGAACAAATTGAAAAGGTAATATATTTGCCTCAATTATCCAAATCTGTTCGCAGGTTTACAAGAACTATTAAAGGGAATCATAGAAGACTTAATTAATCTTGAGCTAGCCACAGGTACAGGGTTCCTGGCACAAGTGACCATACTTTCTAATTTACTCTACGTCCAATTTACAAGACCTATTAGAATGGGGTCATAGATGAAATTGAAAAGGCGAAAGTATGAATGTCGTTACATTGTTCTCTGACAGTAGAAGTGGTTGGAGCTAATGAGAGAGACATCATTAATTAACTAAATAAAAGTAAAAGTAAACAAATCAAACTCAGCCTATTAGAAGCCTAATTCAACTGAACTTGCTTCTTCTTTATGGAATTAAACTAGTTCAAGCCCTATGTATGAACTGTCTCCAAAGACAATTAGTTCAGTGTATCAAGTTCTGAGATAGAAGGAGAAAGCAATGACAAGAACAATGGATGGTCTTGCTTCAACTCCTACTGAGACACACAAAGAGCAGCTCCAATTCAAACATTACATAATGAAACAACCTAAATGACCATAGTGTTCCGAATCATGCGTGTTTCACATATGGCAACAGGTGAGATGTTAAAGACTTTACCCAGGGAATTTCAGAATCTTTAAGGACCATAACTTTTCGGAGCCTTAGTATCTGATCCCACAAGGGCTTAATATTATCCCGTGCAAACTGCGGCCTACAAGGATCCAAGGCGAGTCGTTTTAGCTGAACTAACATTTCTGCTTCAGAATATCTTCCAAAAATTAAATTTTGTTGCACATTCTCTATCCCTTTACTCAGTGAAGCTTTAGCAATTTTCTTCCCCTTCCCTCCCTCATGTCTAGTCATCTTTCAGCCCACAAACAACAATATCAAACCTTACTTCCAAAATTCAATTTCAAAACAATTCAAGAAGCGAAAGCAATTAACTCAAATTTTGGAGCTCCTCTTTCCCGAACCTGAAACCGAAAATTCACGAAAAATCAGATATGGTAATCAATGCCTTCTCAGAAGGAAAAAGAACAATGCAACAACCAAGTAAAAATCCCAAAAAAGAGAAAAAATACAACGGATTGGCCTCAAGCACAAACCAAAGATTGGAGGGAGGCGGGAAGCACAAAAAGGCAATTGAGTAGGTTTTCAGCTATTCTTAAGGGACCCAGTTTGTTGCAAGTAAAATTCAATGGCATTAAATGCGGCAAGTAGCTACAAATTTACATGTAAAATGAGACTCATAGTCTCATACCTGATCAGAACTAATCAAATCAACTCATAAACAAAAAAAAAAAAAAAAGAAAATATGCATGTAAAAACATAAAGGGAAAGAAACATCAAAGTTTCTCCCGAATTTATTACTTTCAATTTCAGCAATGACAAGGTCTGCTCTCTCCATACATTCATATATATCAAATCTTAAAACCCAAATACTAGAAATTTAACCCTGAAAGAAGACTTTGTACATGAGACAAAAACACCTGAACACCCAGAATTCCGGAATTAAATAAAGCATTCCTTGCATGACTCTCCTCCGCCACTAATCACTACTTGTCAGAAAACAACTACATACAACATGCAATTAAACATAAACACATATACACATATTGCGGAATGCATAAAGCAAGAAAATGGATCTAAGCAAACGCTAGAAGAGAAACTGTAGGATGAGTTCCGATGTAAAGGCATAATGGAAAAACAGAGGAGACTCAATTGTGCAGCACAAACATGATACACAGGCGTACGCAACTGCGTACACATTCAAGTGGAGGGATGCGTATATTCTTCCTCTTTCCGTGGGGCAGTTGAAGGGATGCGAAACGGACCCCGTGACCCTGAGAGGCTTGTCACTTGCGGGATTATGATATCTTTGTTAACACAAAGTTTGCAATGTTTATTTTCGTCACCCAATTAAGGTCTAGTAATGGGCATGGATCTTGATTTGGGTCTGAGTCCCAAATTAATATTCACTGTTAGGTTTTATGCATTGGTTTGCTTTGCTTATTAGTTACCCTTATGAAAAATTATCTTGGATTGGATTATGATGACGACTAAAGTAAATATTTTTTAAAAATTTAATAATCAAATTGAAATTAAAAAGTAATAGTTTGCTCAATCCAGCAGGTATTGGGCCAAGCACACTTGATTGACAAGACAACAAGCCAACTAGTCCAATTCCAAAGACAAGACCTCTATTACCAAATCAATGCCATATTGTAAGACATTATATGTCCCATCACCATAAAAAGGCTGCTAATAATAAGGACATTTCAACACCAATTGGATCCACTGATTCAATATATGGTAACTAACACCCATATTTATTTATTTAGACTCCACATATTCCGTATTTATAAAATAAAACATAGATGTTTCAAATTCTCCCCTGCTTGCTTATATTTTTATTTTCAGTTTTCAAAATAGTAATTAGAATAAAAATATATTGATTTGAAACTGTAATTTTATATAAATTACAATCTCATTAATTAATTTAAATATATTCTCATTTTCACCTCAAAATTTACACAAAATTAAAAATATAAATTTTCCGCTAAAAACTAAAAATATAAACATAATTAATTTAGAAACATGCATATGAATATGTACTGGTCCAAATAAATTAAAAAAAAATTATATCTAGAAAGGTTTTGAAAAAATTATGATGAGTGACAAAACTTCCATAATTTATTTTAGAGTATTTATTTGTTTAATTAATTGAAAATTTTGTTTTTAAATGGGCTGCAATAAAAGTTTAATGACTTCTTTAAGCAGCCACGCATATAATATTTTGGATTGTCAATAAAAGGACACGGCGGAGGCGGAGGCAACCCCTGCATCTTATGGCACAGCTGCCCAGAAACCTGACTCCCAAGAACCTCCTTCCGCTCCTCAAAAAGGA
Organism: Sesamum indicum; assembly: GCF_026168435.1. Classification (NCBI taxonomy): domain Eukaryota; kingdom Viridiplantae; phylum Streptophyta; class Magnoliopsida; order Lamiales; family Pedaliaceae; genus Sesamum; species Sesamum indicum. Next base: position 16,330,070 of record NC_142667.1, read on the forward strand.
GAAGAACCTTGGGTCAGCTCTCACCCTGTTCGACACCGCGAGTTCCCACCCTAACTATACACACTCCCCTGCTGTCTTCGACCACATCCTCCGTCGTCTCTCCCTCTCTGCTGACCCCAAATTCATCCCTAACATCACCCGCATCGTTGAACTCATTCGACTCCAGCAATGCCCTTGTTCCGAAGACACGGTGCTGGCTGTTTTGAAAATATATTCGAGAAATCTTATGGTGGAGAGAGCAATGGAAATTTTCCAGAAAATGAAGGAGGTTTTTGGATGTGACCCCGGGGTGAGGTCTTATAATTGTCTAATGAATGCTTTTGTGGTTTCGAATCAACTGAATAAGGCTGAGGTTTTCTTTAGACATTTTCGAACAATGGGTGTGTCTCCGAATTTAGAAACTTATAATATTTTGATCAAAATTGCGTGTAAAAAGATGGATTTCGACAAGGCAAGAGCACTGGTGGATGATATTTGGGCGACGGATTTGGTCCCTGATGTTTATAGTTATGGCACTTTGATCAACGGGTTGGCGAAAAGTGGGGATTTGGACGGGGCTGTGAAGGTGTTTGATGAAATGACTGAGAGAGGCCTGAGACCTGATGTTACGTGTTATAATATTTTAATTGATGGATTTTTTAAGAAAGGGGATTATAAGGCGGCTAATGCTATTTGGGATAGGTTGTCAAAGGATTCATGGGTTTATCCAAGTGTTGTTACATACAATATTTCGATCAGTGGCTTGTGCAAGTGTGGGAGGTTTAGTGAGGGACTGCAATTGTGGGATAGGATGAGTAAGAATGAGCGGACAATGGATTTATTCACATACAGCTCTTTGATTCATGGGCTGTGTCAGGTAGGGGATATTGATGGGGCCGAGAGGGTTTATGAGGAGATGGCTGAGAGGAAGGTCTCACCTGATGCTGTTGTATATAATGCAATGCTGAATGGGTTTTTTAGGGCAAGGAGAGTTAGAAATTGTTTTGAGTTGTGGGAGGTGATGGGAAGGGAGGGTGGTCGAACTGTTGCTAGTTTTAATATAATGATGAGAGGGCTGTTTGACATTGGAGAGGTAGATCAAGTTATTGCTATCTGGGAGGTTATGAAGGAGAGTGGCTTTGTTGCTGATTCCACTACTTACAGGATCTTAATCCGTGGATTTTGTAAAAATGGGTACATTGACAAGAGTTTACATGTGTTACAGACTGCTGAGGAGAAAGGTGGTCCTCTAGATGCTTTTTCTTATTCAGCAATGATCAATGGGTTGTGTAAAGAAGCAAAATTGGATGAAGCAGTTTCTTTGCTGAACCGTATGATGAAAAGTGGCTGTAAGCCAAACACTCATGTTTACAATGCTTTAATCAATGGCTTTGTGGGTGCTTCTAAATTTGAGGATGCAATTAGGGTTTTTCATGGAATGGAAAGTATGAATTGTTCCCCTAACATGGTTACCTACAACACTCTTATTAATGGATTATGCAAGGGTGAGAGGTACAGTGAAGCCTGTGACTTGGTGAAGGAAATGCTAGAGAAAGGATGGAAGTCAGATGTGATCACTTATAGCTTGCTAATAAAAGGTCTCTGTCTATGCCATAAAGTAGAAATGGGTCTTAATTTGTGGAACCACGCGATTGGCCAAGGTTTCAGACCTGATGTACGGATGCATAATATTTTGATCCATGGTCTCTGTTCTGTTGGCAAAACTCGAGTAGCTTTGGAGCTATATCTGGACATGAATCACTGGGACTGTGGTCCTAATATTGTTACCCACAATACCCTTATGGATGGATTTTATAAGGAGGGTGACTTAAAAAATGCTTTGGTTATTTGGGCTCGCATATTAAGAAATGGGCTACAGCCAGATGTTATTTCCTATAACATTACTCTTAAAGGTCTTTGTTCTTGCAATAGAATATCAGGTGCCATTTTATTCTTGCACGATGCCTTGACAAAGAAAATTGTTCCAACCATAATTACATGGAACATACTTGTTCGAGCTGTTGTTCACTCTGGGGTTCCAAAATGATCCTCTTGCCTGAGACATTGGGAAGTTAAGTTGCTGATGTCCTACCAATTCATATTTGCTTTATATTGGGGCCTGGATTTTCCTTTATATAAATTCATATATGTTGACGGAGAAACTGATTTCTCTTGCAATGCTGGCATATCATTCTGTAGTTGTGGTTGGTATCCTACATGCTTTATTCCATTTCAACATGCTGGTACAATAGTGTTATGTTAGTTGGCTATTCCTTAATCAAGAAATTTTTTGTAGTTGTTAAAACTAACTCTAGAAAGTTTACTCATTACAGATGTGGTCTTGTTCAATGAAGACCGCTTGAATCCTTATTGGTGTATCATAAATCTGTATCTTCATGAAGTGTTCATGTCCAACACCACTTGTTGCACTGAATTGTTTCCTAACATTTTTTTTTTCTCTGGCTCATGTATCTTGCAGCTTAATGAAGTAAACAGACTGGTGATTGGACAGTGGCTGGTTAGATACTCGACTTACTCACCGCATACAAGCTGTGTCTTCCATTCGTATTTTAATAGTTGGCAATCTGGTGATATCTTAACACTATATGTTTCAGGTGGTGTGGTAAGTACATAGGATTTTACAGGTTCTATCAAAATCAGACAGACACTACTTTGCAGGAAGGACTACCAATACAGAAGGCATGATTGATGAAATTATAAGAGATACCACCAGTCCAGGATGTTTACAATTCGTATGTTAATAGTTGGCAATGTGATTGATGTTTACAGGAACAGTGGATGCTAGAGGAGGTAATTATAGCAGATAGTACCAAGAGACAAGCAGATTGCAGAATTGGATGTTCAAAGCACAGTCATGATTCTTAATTTCAAGGCAAGGTATGTCACCTGAGGGTTTATTTTTCACCATCATTGCGGTTCTGTTTGCTTAGCACTAAGATGATGAGTGTTCATTTTTCCTGTATACTGTCTGGAGTAATTAATATAGTGTTCATCTCCATTTGTGATTTTGGAACATGCCCATTTTCCTCTATGCTGTCTGGAACAATTAAAATAGTGCACGAGTTCTTTTGTGATTTTGGAATCAAGTTGCATGCTTTCACTCTTCACTTTTTTGTGGCAAGTCAAGCTACAGGCCTGCGTGCCTCTTAGCACCATGCTATTCGTCATGAATGTAGTTTCATTTATTCAAGAGCACAAGCTTTCTTTTGAAAGTTTATTATGCTTTGGATGAGAAGTTTATTACACAGCATCACAAAATGGCTTTGGTGACAATAGTTATCACCAAAACACTGTATGTGATGCAACAGTAAATTTGGCCTGATGTATTAGCCCCAGATAGTAATATTTTATTTGGAGTTATAACTCATGCTACATTGGGTGAGGACTAAGTACATTATTAACTTTAAATGAATATATGATTTAGGGTTCTATACTTCCTGCTTTCGCATAAGGTTTTGCTGGTTAATTTCTGTCGACTTCCTCGCTTTTGGAGTGAGACACCGCTAGGCCCCTTCTTTTCTGTTGCTGGTTGTTGAGTTTAGATTGCTGGCAATTTGACGACCCAATAAAAATCTAAGGGCAAAAATTTTGTCATAAAGGATCACTGGCAGAATGAGTTTTGGTGGTCATACTGGTATAAACAAGGGTGCAAGCTGATGCAAAACAAAGTAGCTTGCTACTTAGCCCCAAATGCAATGTCATGTTTGGGGTTTTAATTCATCTGGTGTGCATATATTCTATGGTAAAATAAGACGAGGAAAAATTCCCTTCTCTCTCTATTGGTTGCTTTTCTCTTGTTCTTTTTTGTCTGTTTCTGATAACATACTCTGTTCATAGACGAGTTGAGAGAGCAAACCAACCAGAATAACCCCGAAAATTGCAACCTTCCTCCAGTCAAATGTCGAAGAGATTGAGGCATCAGCAATTCCTAGAAGTACCAACGCAACCAGTACAAGGTAAATGTTCCTTCTGATTACTGAAGCAGCACTTTTCTTAGTCAGCTTTCTGATTTTTTCTGTCTCTTCCCTGGCTGTTGCCTTGTCAACTGGTGTTTTTTGCCTCAGGTTCTTGAAGAACAGCCCTTCATTCCTGTCTTTCTCAATTTGGCCTTCAAAATCCGCTACCCTTTTCTCACTCTCTTCAATCTCCGATTTGTTCAACTCCATAGATTCCTCGAAAGCTTGCATTTGACTCTCTATATTTTCCATTATCTGCTCAAGAAAATGAACAAAACCTGGTCATTTAGTGACGGAATTTCCTAATAAGCCCAGTTTTTTTGTATGCATTTGACAGGAAAGAAGTTGGACAGACCCTGGTACCAGCTTCATCCAATTCTTTAAGGGCATTTTCTCCAATCTGGTCTATTTCAGCATTGGCTTCCTCCGCGAACTGGGTTAGATATGCTGATCTTTCATCCAAGTAATCAGTAAGACGAACTTTTTGGGCTTGAAGCATTGCAATCCTGACAAGAAGTTCCTGCTTGCGACTATCTCCTTCGGGCGGTGGAGTTTCTTGACTTGAATTATCTGAAGTATTGGACTTGCAGAGGGAGAGTACAATTCTCCTCTTCTTGAAGGATTCTCTTCCAGGGAAAGGACCATAGATGGGAGTGAAGGAGGTTCGGATTGCTTTAAGAGAAATCATTGCGTGCTGTTGGAAAAATATGCAGGGGAAAAGAAGGGGAAAAGAAGGGGAAGAGTTGCAGAGTCAGCCTACAATATGCACACAGTAGAAGCGTTTTGGACCTCTGATTATATTTGCATTATCTTGTTCAAATATGGCATTCATGTTGTTGAAAAATTGAAAGAGTCTTTTGTTTCTTTTGGGCCCATTGATCTTGTCCTATCTTGCTTTTCCTTTGGAATTTCAAATAGTCTATCATATCAGCACGTGACTTCAATTGGGCTTTACTGTATTCCGGGTCAATTTAAGCTGTGGGTCATGGTCATGTTAGCAGTTAGTAAGCTCTTGAAAGTAGGGGGGGGAAGGAGCAGAAAGTAAGCTCTCACTAATAAAATATAGTTTAAAGCTGGAGTGGTAAGCAAGTCAACTTTAATAGAACTTTTAGGAACCTCCCTATATGTTTCAACACCAGAAGGCTGACCCTGGCGTTATTGGTGATGTGACTAGCAAATAAGAGGCTTGCATCTCAAGTTCAATTAGAAGCAACTCATGACCAGAAAGGACGTTTAAAGGAAATATATACTAGCAAACTTGCCTCGGCCTCGCAGGCACAGGTAAGAAATATTAGTAAACGTATTAAGTAGGCCTAATGCTCTGAATCATCCAGCTTTTGCCACCATATTGCTCTCCATTATTTACACAAATTGTTATCTGAAGGAAATACTACCAAGCACATGAACCTAGTGGTCATGCCCAGAATCATCGATCTTTTACCACCGCTTTCTTGTAAACATACCATTTTGCAATCAAGAGATAGACAAAGAAGTTCATCGAACTAAGGATAGCCAGGAGCCAATAGAAGTAATCAAGATGGCCCCTGTTCAGATTCTCTTTGGGGATCCAGCCGAGGTGCCCATGTTTTGTTGTCAGTTTAGTCACAACTATTACCAGTGCTGAGCTCAGGTAATGACCCACGGCATGAGTTGTGAGAGCAAGGGCAGAACACAAGCTTCTCATGGCATCAGGTGCTTGGTCGTAGAAGAACTCCAACTGTCCAATGTTTGTGAAAACTTCCGCACATCCAACCAGGAAGTACTGTGGAACTTGCCAAAATATGGACATGGGAATGGTGGGCTGATTATAGTAGTTATTCCTCCTCACATAGTCGAGCCGAGCAACCTCCAGCACACCGGCAACAATCATGGCAATAGTTGAGATTACGAGCCCAATTCCCATTCTTTGGAGCTGTGTGAATCCCCTCTCATTGTGAGTGTATTTTCTTGCAAGGGGGATAATTACTTGGTCATAAACAGGTGCCCAGAATATGACACTGAGGGTGTTAAAGAGGGACAAGGATGCTGATGGGATCTTGAAGTTGGGTCCCATTTGTTGGTCCATTGTGTTGCCTTGCAGAACAAACATTGTACCCATTTGACTGCTCACTGTGGAGAAAACTATTCCAGAAGCCCAGATGGGAAGTAGTCCGATTATGGATTTTAATTCTTCAACCTGAGTCACTGTGCAGAGACTCCATGGATTCACCACCCCTTCCAGAGAATTGTCCGAGTCTGTTTCTACTGCAGCTTTGTCAAGGCACCTAAAACTCAGTACATCAGCAATATGTAACACCATGCTTAAGAAATTAGATTATGAAACAGAAAATAAGATGAAACAACAAATAGAAGAACACACAGATTTGACGTGGTTCTGGTAATGTTCATGCATTCCCTGCCGTAGTCCCACATCAACCTTTTGTACTGAAGTACCTGAACTTGTCTGTATGCTCGAGCTTGCGGCTACCTTCAATGCTAGATTCCGCATCGGCAGTCTCATAAAGAAGAGATTTGTCAGTCGGAACTTTGACGTTGTATTTTCTGATGGATGCGACCAACACCTGAAAAATTCGTGTCAGGGGGCTCCCTCCCGGTATCTGGAGCCGATACAGATGGCTCCCTGAGAAGAAAAATGCAACAGCAATGGCCATGGAAACTGCTGGAGTCCCGAACCCCCAATTCCAACCCACATTCATTTGTATCCACACCAAAACCGACGAAGCAATCATAGCACCAATGTTTATGGACAGATAAAACCAGTTGAAGAAGGAGCTCTTCTTTCTCTTCTCTCTTTTGTCATTATCATCAAACTGATCTGCGCCAAACGAAGATACACATGGTTTGATTCCGCCCGTTCCAAGAGCAATCAAGTATATCGCTACAAAGAAGGTAGCCATCTGCAATGAAGTCGGGTGACAGCCATTCTTATTGCATTCAGGCTTTAGTCCAGAGACTGAAACAGATAATGTCAAGAGTGCCATTCCCTGAAACAGGAAGAAGAAATCTCCACAGATTAATTAGAACCACTAGTCCTGAAAATCACGATACACGCTTGTAAAAGAGAAGTATTTACAATAACATAGATGGTAGCGAAAGTGGCAATTGTCCAAAATCTTCCAAGGTAAGAATCAGCAATGAAAGCTCCAATGAGAGGCGTGATGTAGCAGGTCCCTGACCAATTCGTGACATTGTTCGATGCAGTCACATTCCCTTGGCCGAGTCGTGTTTTGAGGTAGTTCACCAAATTGGTGCTCATCCCATAGTATGCCAATCTCTCACAGCACTCAGTCACTGTAGAAAAAGAAATAAGATGTATCATTGATACTAAAGAGAGCAAATTTCCAGCAGATGTGGACTTGAAAGATGGAAACCTCACCAAGAATGAAGCGGCAAGCCTTCCAACTTCCAGTTTTCGCCTTATTAGCAGGTTTTTTGTGGATATTCACAGTTCCATCTTTGGTGTAGATATCATCTTCTCCTATTGCAGCCATTTTTTCTTAAACTTTTCTCTGTTTGGGGGCACCTGCTCCGCCATAAAGAACATACCATGCGTAATAAGTAGACTATTGGGATCGCCACTGCTAAAAGGAGAACGACTAATGAAACCAAGAAATTAAGCAAATGCATACATATGATAATAAACATGAGAAAAGCCCACAAAGAATAGAAGGAAAAATCAATTAGTTATATCATGTTAAGGATTTACACCGCAGAAAAAGGTGAAAACAAACCTGTCTTGCAAGAAAACAGAGTCTTTGACGAAATTGTATACGAGGAAAACCAGGACGGAGTTGTCGGCCCTGTTTAACCTCGTATACGGCGCACCAAATGCCAATGCAAAGAGATGAAGCAGTGAGAAGGTGATCTCACAGCACACATATATGTATGGAAGAAAAAAATGTCAACGTACCTAGACACGTTTTTGCAGTGCAGGTTGGGCGCTTAATTCGTGGATACAGGATTCTAGTTATTTTTGGAATAGGCGGAATGTGTGCTTGGAGATTTTTGTTTTAAAATGCACATTAGTCTTTAATGAATTTTGACTTTTTTCTTATGAAAATGATCAACGTACTTGGACACATTTTGCAGCAATAGGAGAAAATTAATAGGCATATATGTAAACGTTATTACACTTGAATATCGTTCTTGTTTTTCTTTTTTAGGTTTAAAATTCAATCTTTAAACATATTACCATTGGAGAAAAAGCATAATATGGTATGTTGATGAATGCAGTGAGAAAAAGCATGTGGAACTTATAGTTGCTCAAACTCAATTTCGGTGAAATCTTATTGCTTTGAGCATGGAAGACTTGATCTAGGTATTAGCATTTTTTCTTATGTGCGTACTTAGAGCTCATTGACATTTTTTTGACTAACACAATTTCAACTTAGATGATAAGAACCAACGTAACGATAAATTGGGAAGCAAGTAACATCCTTCTCTTTTATTTCCAGAAGCAGTTCGAACATCCATTGAGAAATAGTAGAAAAATCTACTTAATAATGGTACAGTTAAATATCATGGAGTTGCATCAGTAGATGTGCCTAATGCTTTCTTATAAGTATACCATTTCGCCACTACTAAATAAACCCCCAAATTCATCAGACTCAGCACAGCCAGAAGCCAGAAAAAATAGTGAAGTTTACCATAGTTGAGATTATCGGGAATCCAGCCAGGGCCGCCGTCCCTGGTGCTAATATCTGTCACAATATTCACTAGCAAAGTGCTCAAATAGTTCCCTAATGCTGCTGTCGTGAGCGATAACGCTGAGCACAAGCTCCTCATGGCATCTGGAGCCTGCTCGTAGAAAAACTCCAGCTGCCCAATGAATGTGAAAACCTCAGCACATCCTATGATGAAATATTGTGGTACTTGCCAGAATATGGACAAGGGCATGTGCTTGAGCTCATAGTAATTGTGTTCTTTCACAATATTCAGCCTAATCATTTCAAGTGTCCCGGCCACCAGCATGGCAAAAATTGAAATTACAAGTCCAATTGCTATTCTTTGAAGCTGAGTGAATCCATTCTTGTTGCCTGTGAATTTCCGGGCAAAAGGCACGATGATCTGGTCATAGACTGGAACCCAGAAGATGACGCTTATTGTGTCGAATAGAGACAGTGAAGCCGATGGGATCTCAAAGGATCTTATCAAGTGAAGATCCATGGTGTTGCCTTGAAGAACAAATAACGTGCCCATTTGACTGTATACCGCGCTGAAAATGATCCCGGTTGCCCATATTGGCAGCAGTCGTATGATGGATTTGAGTTCTTCCACCTGAGTCACAGTGCAGAGTCGCCAGGGATTGACTGAGCCATTTCTTGCGTCTGATTCTGTCTCAACCGCAGCCTTGTCAAAGAAACTGAAACAAAAATGGATAAAGGGTTCCCTTAGTTACTAGCAAGATTAATTGTGATAACAAACTTACGTCATGTTAATTGTGATCATAAATCACCTCAACTTTTTAGTTAGCTCAAGTTTCCTACTCCCCTTGACAGCATATTCTTCTTCTGCAGTCTCATAAAGAGCAGATTTATCTTTCGGCACATCTACTCCAATTTTCCTGACAGATGCAACAACAACCTGGCAAATGCGAGTCAATGGACTCCCTCCAGGCCTCTGGTTCCTGTAAAGTCGAGTGCCCGAGAAGAAGCTGACAACAGCAATAGCCATTGCCACGGCAGGGATGCCGAAACCCCAGCCCCATCCGACGTTCGTTTGTATCCATACAAGAACCGTGGACGCAACAAGAGCCCCTATGTTGATAGAGAAATAGAACCAGTTGAAGAAAGAACTCTTGTTCTTCTTCTCAACCTCATCAGAGTCATCAAATTGATCTGCTCCAAAGGAGGAAACACAGGGCTTGATTCCCCCGGTGCCTAGTGCTATCAAGTATAGACCAGCGTAGAAAACTCCTATTTGCAGCCCTGTTGGATGGCACCCCCCATTATTCGGGTCGCAAAATGGTTTTAGGCCGTGGACAGATGCCGATAACGTCAAGATTGTCATGCCCTGAACAAAGTTTAAAGCTCAGAATTTCCCCGGATGACTCAGTTAATCATTTTTCCCAAAGCTAATATTTATTCATAATCTCAGTAGAATTTCTGCATAAAAATGACTTACAAAGACATAGATGGTTGAGAAAGTTGCAATCGTCCAATATCTTCCCAAGTATGCATCAGCTAGAAATGCCCCAAGCAATGGTGTAACATAACACGTCCCGGACCAGTTTGTCACATTGTTAACTGCTACAACGTTGCTCTCATTCATCTGAAATTTTAGATAGTTTACCAGATTCGTATTGATCCCATAATATGCCAGTCTTTCACAACATTCGTTTCCTGTTCCAGAAGGTGAAACAATGTTAGAACAAACTTGCTATTCCTCAGTTACGTACAGAAGAAAATTAAAGAAAGAAACAGTTATAATATGAAGAAGAACAAGACATGCCAAGAATGTAAGGACAAGCTTTCCATGTTCCTGTCTCCTGTTTGATAGCAGGATTGTTGCGATAATCAGTGGTTCCATCTTTTGTATATTTATCGTCTTCAGTCACCATCATTGATCCACCGTTGTACAAATCACCCATTTTCCTTCCTTCTCCTTTTTTTCTCTACTAATTGTGAGAGTGCAGAAAGTTGACCAAGAATGAAATATTGTCAACAATGCATTGAACTCGCATTTTTTCTTCCATTTCTTGAGTGGATTTCTTCTCTTATATAAATTTGTTTTCCACTATTACTTGATTCCCCATTCAATTGCTTGCATGCACGCACACACTCACAGGCCTGGGGGCACACTATCCAAGCTTATAATTTTCGGTGGCAGTTCATTTCCGCTGGCTATTAATCTTATATCACTTCAAATATTGTTAAACGACCCTTATATTTAAAAGTTTAAGTTCTTTTGAATGACAAATATTTCATATTTTAACATGTTTTCTTCACGTGCAAAATTTTAGGCGAAGGTTTTCTTTTATAAATAGATAGTTGATTCGGGTTGTATATATAATCTCCTGTAAGGTGATGATCTGAGAGAGTATTTATAGGGCTAAATGTGTCCACCTTTTGGTATACGTGGTGTTATCTCAAATCATAGTTGTCTGATGATCTATGGTCTAGATCTCGAGTCATTAGAGAGAGTCAGATCGAGCAACCTGACCTGAAATACAAAGACGCGGATTCTAAAACTAGTGTTGTTGAAAGATTATTTATATTTTTTTTCAAGTGGGTATGATACACCTCTATCTACAGTAATAAAATCTAAATATAAACAAAATATCAATTTAAAACAGCTGATCGGTCTGAATTTTTGGAATTCTCATTGAATATTAAGGAATTGGTATTGAGATTAAGGAACCATAAATTCAAGATTGAAGAGCGACATTGAATGCCGATGACAGAACAGAAGCAATCGGGCACACTTTCTTAGAGCGCTTGAAGCTTTTTCCAACTTTGGAAGTTGAACATATGGATGCCCTCATAAATGAATAAATTAAAGTAAATAAAAGTCCAATATGTTTTTCAACGGTAAGAAATGGTTATTGAATGGGTTGAAAATAAATTAAATTATTTTTAAAATGAATGATGTAAAAAAAGAGATGGATGTATTTTTGAAACATTTGGTTAGACGTAAGTCAAAAGTGTAGTGTTTTTATTGAATAATTTGATGATGGAACTTCAAACAACTATATTTTTAAATCTTTTGAGTTACACGACAATCTACCCTCAGTTTTGATCGTCTTTGTCGTGAAATTTCATCATTTCTATCGAACGATTCTTTAGATTTTTTCATTTTCTGGCCAACTTCAACTATTTTTCTATTTTTTATACTTGTCTTTTGGGCTTGATTTTTTTTGAATCATCTAGCATGGTAAAGTACTTTTGGATTGAGTCTCGTGGGCTTTCGAGACAGTCCAATTTGTAGTCAATTTCAGACATATTTTACGGAAATATTGCACTTGTAATCATGTGTTATAGAGAGTGTTGTACTTTTATTCCCACGATTTACGGACTTAACACTTTTGACTCTTGAACCCATAGACTAAAATATTTCAGCATTTGGGACAAAAAATGCTACAATTTTTTAATGCTGTTTTTTTTTTTAATTTTATTTTATGGATCGAATGTGCTATAATTTTTATTCTATGGGTAAAAAAATACTATAATTTTTTATTTTATGAAATTAAATATACTAAGTATGTAAATCATGGAAAAAAAAATACAACACCCTTATCATATTGGACCCAGAGTGCAGTTTTTTTCCCTATTTTAATTAGGCTAAGAGTAGGAATCTTTTCTCATTATTATTTATTTTTAGTCGCTTCCGCTCCGTCATTTAGCAAACTAAATTTGAACAATTTGTTTTGTTTGGTTGGTTATAAGCTTTTGAGCTTGAAGTGCTAAAATAGTAAAATATACTTAGAATTATCAAATTTTTTAAACTCGATTCATTTGATACAAATAAAATTTATTTGAATTATATATATCAATAATCAAATCAAATTCATACGTAATTTTTCAAACTTGATTCGAATGATTTTCAACCCCATTCCCAAAGAGACAAGCTATTTGAAGTTCATAAGTCCATATTATTACAACTCATCACTAATCGCCAATAAACCTTAAAATTGATGCAAATCTTGCAAACTAAACCAAATTCTTTGCCGGATGTTCTTCCTAAAAGGTGAAAAATACAAATGAATTCATCTACTTTCTTAAATTGCACGATAACACATAATTATAAGGAAATTAGATCAAATAAAATTACAGACGCACACAGGCACACAATAGTTATGATTTGATGGTGAGTAGTGGGAATGCTGTGTCTAATTAAAGTGGTTGACTAAGATGAAATTTCTTAGGTGGGTTGTTTGTTGCCCAAAGGTTGGCTAAATAGTCATATATCTTAGCTTTCAAACTATTACATAATGTTGGGTTACTTGCAGTTGACAAGTACGTGAAAGCCCCCTTACAACTACGGATAACTCCTGTCCCTGTTAACTCATTTTGATTATTACTCTTAGCCCATCTTTATTTTAAGTTATTAGTTTGAATATTCTACTTAATTATTTTTAATTTTTTATTTTTTTATTTTGAATTGGTCCGAATTTAGTAGTTAAAGCCCGCTACTATAACTCATTATGGCTGGATTACACTTTTAAAGTTTTCTATACCACTTAAATCTCATCACGCCAAGTAAAGGAGGATTTGTTGTATTATATATAGTGTTCAATACAATTATTAATTAGACAAATCATATTCATTTATAGTCCTTAAGATCACACACACACACATGTATATATATATTGTATTTTTTGTCCAATATTGTTGCAAGCTTGACTTATTAATTATCCCTAAAATTTAATTTAATATTGTTCTTTAAAATTAAATTTAGTGTAGTTCTCCCTACAAAGCCTAGTCGGAATATTTGTCTGTTTAGCTACATGATGGAATTTCCAACAAGAAACGCCAATATTTGATCAGAATGAGAGAAGTGACATAATATTTAATATTTAGGTGTGCTATAAGAATGAATTTTAAATTCGTAAAGTAAGTTAAAACAATATTCAGAATTCAATGATTATAAATGTGACTTGCTCGATTATTATTATTTTATAACGGTAATTTATATAATTATATCACTATCCAACAAGTACATTGAATTAATCAATTAACTCAAATTACAATAACCACGCATTAATTAAAATAATAGAGAATTAAAGGATCTCTATGATAAACAAGTACGTAGAGAGGATGGGTTAGACAATTACTTAAGGAGAGTAATTTAAAAGAAGAATGATGAGAAAATTCAAGGAATTAGGTTCCCTCTAACTATAATGTTCCACAGCACTTTATGTAACAAGTAAGGAAGAGAATTAATTAAAAACCTAAGGTTTGGGTGATCAGAAGGCTTATGTTTCACGGATTAATTGTTTCACCTAACGAAAGAAAAACGACGTAATGGCAGCAATCTGGAACTATTGTCAGCTATATATAATGTTGGGTTGGGCAGTCATGCCTGAATGCAACTAGCCATCTACACACATCAAGAACAAAGCTGAGTTTAGACATATCAAGAACAAAACTGAGTTTTCTTACATATAGACGACACGACAGACACACAGCCATAAAAGGAAGAAATGGAGCTCTGGGTTCGGGTTTTCATCCTCGTAGCATGTTTGCTTCCGGCTGTTGTCCAATGCAAAGTTCGCCATTACCAGTTTAATGTGAGTTTATAATTATATGCATATGCAGTATCAACTTATAATTGTTTCTTTGAATCTTAATTTCTAATTGCATTCTACATCTTTGATTCATCAGTTTTTAATTTTACACTACTTCTATATAAGTTGGATTCTGGAACTAATTGGTATATAATTATATGCGCTGATCATATATAGAGCCGAATATTTGTCCTATTTATATTATAATATGAATTTACATGATTTCATTATTAATTTCTTATGGTATTAATGGATGTAATGATGATATATAATTTCAATTTTGTTAAAAATAATTAAAATTACATAAATTTGTTGGCCTGAATTAGCAACAAGCAAATCCGGGTAAGAAGTCGAAATAATTAACAGACAGAAGGTGTAACCATCTTCTTTCCACTAAATTAAGAATAACAGTTTCAATATACCACTCATGCACTCTTGACTAAATTCTCCACTAATTAATAATTCTAACGTTCATTCCTAATATTTTGAACTATAATTTGAAACTACTATGATACGTACGTAGGTGGTGATGAAAAACACAACTCGCCTGTGTTCAACAAAATCCATCGTCACCGTTAATGGGAAATTCCCAGGTCCCACCATCTATGCGAGGGAAGATGATACCGTACTCATCAGGGTCATCAATCGTGTGAAATATAACGTCTCCATCCACTGGTGAGATGTTAAAATTCTTACCTCAACTTTTATCCAATATTTACCTTAAAAGATAGAACAATGTGTAGAATATAAGGCTACAGCGCATGCAGCCATGTCAACTTGCTCCATCGGGTTTCTTTTTTAACTAGAATTTGCTACATAATTATTACAAGTTAGTTTTAGCAAGAACTCATATTAACTTTTAGTTCCAATGATGATCATAGGCATGGAGTGAGGCAACTCCGAACAGGGTGGGCAGACGGACCAGCATATATTACGCAATGCCCCATTCAACCAGGGCATAGCTATGTGTACAACTTTACCATCACAGGCCAACGGGGCACGCTCCTCTGGCACGCACATATTCTATGGCTGAGGGCCACCCTACATGGCGCCCTCGTCATCTTACCTAAGCTAGGTGTCCCATATCCCTTCCCGAAACCCGACCACGAAGCTGTTGTCGTCTTAGGTGAACTAATAAGACAAATGAATTCATGCTAAGTGATGACTATGTGTTAGCAATCCAATACCGACGGGCTTACTTTCATTTCATTATTTGCAGGTGAATGGTGGAAATCCGACACTGAAGCTGTCATCAACGAGGCTCTGAAATCGGGCCTGGCGCCAAATGTATCTGATGCTCACACTATCAATGGCCATCCAGGGCCCGTCTCAAACTGTCCCTCCACGGGTAAAATTCAACTCAACTCAACAAATTAAGGCCTCTATAATTATCTCATTCCTGTCAAGATTTACTGCATGTTATAGATGTCCTCCAACGTAACAGGCACTCAAATATGTATATGACACTTGACGAATGCATAGCAGGTGGTGGCTTCACATTAAATGTGTCGCCGGGGAAAACCTACATGCTTCGCCTGATCAATGCTGCACTCAATGAAGAACTCTTCTTCAAGATCGCCGGCCACAAATTGACTGTAGTAGAAGTGGACGCCACATACGTTAAGCCCTTCAAAACAGATACAGTCCTGATCGCCCCCGGCCAGACCACCAACGTGATTGTGGTGGCCGATCAGGGTGCCGGCAAGTACATGCTGGCAGCATCCCCATTCCTGGACACGCCAATTGTGGCGGTCGACAACATGACAGCCACCGCCACATTGCACTACTCAGGCACACTTGCAAGTTCTCCGACGACATTCACAAGCACACCTGCCAGAAACGCAACCCCGGTTGCCAACAATTTCGTAAACTCCCTCAGGAGTTTGAATTCCAAGAAATATCCTGCAAAAGTCCCACAAAAAGTTGACCATTCTCTTTTCTTCACTGTTGGGCTTGGGATCAATCCCTGCCCATCTTGTAAAGCAGGAAACGGAAGCCGTGCAGTGGCAAGTATAAACAATGTCACCTTTGTGATGCCTACAATTGCTCTTCTGCAAGCACATGTTCTCAAGATCAAGGGAGTTTTCACCACTGATTTTCCAGCAAACCCGCCTTTCGCTTTCAATTACACGGGCACCCCGCCGGCTAATTTAGCGACCACGACAGGGACAAAGGTTTACAAGTTGCCGTACAATTCCACGGTTCAGGTGGTTTTACAAGATACTGGAATCATTGCTCCTGAAAACCATCCTGTTCATCTGCATGGATTCAATTTCTTTGCAGTTGGCAGGGGATTGGGCAATTTCAATCCAAAAACAGACCCTAAGAACTTCAATCTTATTGATCCTGTGGAGAGGAACACAATTGGAGTGCCATCAGGTGGATGGGTAGCCATCAGATTCCTAGCAGATAATCCAGGTAAACAAAGGACAAACCAAGACCATTGGATTCCAGGATTTGCTTTATATTACTTTTTGTTTTTTTTTACCTAAATTGCTTTCGACTTTGCAGGAGTTTGGTTTATGCATTGCCATTTGGAAGTGCACACGACATGGGGTCTCAAAATGGCATTCTTGGTGGAAAATGGAAATGGCCCCAATGAGTCTATTTTACCACCACCGAAAGATCTGCCCAAATGTTGAATGTGAAATACAGATTCCCCCTTTTCTTTTTCCCTGATCAAAACTTGTTATTTGTTTTTTTTTTTTTTTTTTCTTTTTGGGGAGTGTGGAGAGTATTTTCAAGCCAAGAAAGGATTCAAACACAAAGATATCAAACAAGACATATGAAGCCAAAAGGAGAGAGAGAAAAAAGAATAGAAACTAGTACGAGTGCTCACTGCACACAGCACTGTTTGTTTCTTGAGTAAAGAAAATTTTGCTCAAGCTGACCAAGTAAATAATTATACATTGCTTGTGAGTTTATATAAATATGTTCTGCAAGATTTCACAATGATAAACTGTCTTTGTTCAGTTACGTGTATTTTAATGTTGAATCTTGAAACACTAGGAGAAAAAAGGTCAAAATTGCATCTATACGTACTTTGATCACAGTTAGATACATGTAATCTTGCAAAATTCAGACACGAAATTATCGCAAGAAACTAAAAACGTAGAAATTCACACTTTTGCTGGAAAGACTTAATTATGAGAGAGCCTGTAATCATGATGGACCTTTGGGCTTGTGTTAAAATGAGCCCAGAAAGACAATTCCAGGCTTTTCTGGAAATCCCAATGAGAATCCAGTGTAGAGTTTTGAGGAATGGATCAGTTTCGAGCAGGATGCCACGGAATGGAACAGGACAATAAACAATTGCCTTTAATGATGTAATAATAGAGGTCCTGATGCTGACCCCTCATCCCCTTGTTTGCCAAATGACCCTTATGCCCTTCAACTACACGATAAATTTAGTCTGAATCTTTTTCAACAACGTTTGCTTTCTTTTTCAATATTTCATTATGGCGATGGTTGCAAGAAAGATAAACATGAAAATATTTCTATTATTTTAGCACTCACAAAAGAAAAAAGAAATATGAACCCTCGTAGTGTTAAAGGGACCAATTTGGCAATGTTCACTACTTTTTGGAGGTTGGGAAGGAGCCAATCCTTAATGGGCCCATCCCAAAGGGGCCTCCTGTGTAAAAACATCCCACGATGCAATATTTTTTAATTTCTCTTTTTAATTTATGGTTGGATTTTTATGAATAAGTTTAAGGTGATTTAAATATAATTTAATTTATTTTATTAATGTGAATTTCTTAATCAAATTAAGATATCTAGTAATTTTTTAATACTAATATAAATTATGTAATCATTAATATTTTTTTATAAGAAAAAAGCGAGATGAAATTCCAATTCGATATTATGGAAGCATATGGGGTTGTTCCGCTATTGCTACGCAATAATTAATAGTTGATAATCGGGAAGTGGTGGAATGATAGAGAGCCTCTTTCATTCGTTTTAACTTCAAAAATCTCATTATTAAATTGGGGACATAATTAACTGGATTTGCGTGAACCAATTTTAGTTCAACCACATGAAATTATTACTAAAATCAATGATGAACATCTAGACTTTATAACTTTAATTAACTAATTATATATATATAATCTTGTATTTGAATTAATTAGCTCCAAACTATATCATTAAATTTCATGATCAGTAATTCCATATATACATAACAATGAATTAGTTTTAGTGAACAAACTTAAAAAAGAAAACCCTAAAACTTTCTCCTATTTTGAAAATGAAAACGCTTTACAAGTAGACAAAGAGAACTCAGACCACATACTTTTTGTGTAGCAGCACATTATTGATTTGCAAGACGACGTGGGACTTGGTCCTAACTCCTGTCATTTGGTAGATTAATTAATTAAATGTATTTAATTTAATATTGAAGAAACTGTAGAGGACAGAGGGCAGGAGCTATCTACCTCACCAACTCAACCACAACCCACTTTGGAGATGTGGTAACCCAAGAATCTTTCCATTTCAGGAAACTCTTACTTTACTTGTTTTATATATACATACACGCTACTTACTGCTTACTTTCATTTCCAATGAATACCTCTCCATATGTTCTCCATCACTAATTACTCATGCCCAAACCCTTTTTCTATTCTACTCTTTTATGATTGGATTGGTGCTCAATTGTGCGAGAGACAGGTATTAGGGTATATAAACCACTCAAACTTCTCGTGTGCAATTAATATGGGACGTTTACCTACATTATAAATCTTTCTATATATATACCCCACTGACCTGTCATTTAATTTAGAAAAATTTCATAGACTGAAGCATGTGATTTTGTGTCTTAACATATGGTTTAGGTGAAAAATTCAAGACATGGATTAATATTTATTACTCCCCATGAATTTTAATATGGACCAGAAGAGAATTGGTCTCACATGTTGTCCAATTTATTTTAACTTGTTGTCAAAAGATATAATGTATAGGGAATATACAGGGAATATAAAATAATATTCAAATCTGCTTTTCAATGGAAGGACCAACCTAGCTCTATATAAATGGTCCCCCAATTTTACAGCTGCAAAAAAAAAAATATTTTTTTCAAATGAGCCAACCGCTGTATAATTATTTTTTAATACTTACATCCAATAATTGAAAGCAAAGCACAATAATGTGCATCTACATACACAAAAAGAGAATGATAAATAATAATAATTCAAAGGTAGCTAGCTGAGACCATGTCACAACAAAGATACACTAATTTTACCCCACAATTTATTTTTATTAATCTGCTCACTTCTCTTTCGTACGATGAGTACAACAACTTTCGTTAATTATGTTAAAAAAATATTAAATTTATATTTTTTCAACCCTATATATAATCTGAAAAACCTCATTTTAGAATTAAACTTTAACTACTTATATTCGTGTGTTGTTATTCCTCAATGTCCCGACTATTCACATAATGTGAGAAACAGATGATTAATCATCTTCCATCGGAGGCAATCAAAGAATTTTTTTGGGAATTCTACAAGATCGATTCGTTTTTTTCCTTTGACAAATGGTCATCAAAACTTCATCTGGATTCGAATTTTACTGATAGGTCCACTCGAGATAAGAAATTATTGAAAAGCAACAAGGTCGTCTTTCTTTTGTCCATTTCAGACGAGCGAAAAATAAAAACCAATTAACATATTTAAGATAATTATGTACTTACAAAATAATGTCTCAATTCGTAAGTTTTGCCTGAAAATGAATTATAGACCTAAAAATCGAGATGATTAATATCATTTGCTTTTGGTGGAGTTGGGGGAGGGGGGGGTGGGATAAACAAAGGTTGTTTAATTCTGAGATGTTAACCTTATTATTAGTGTTATAGTCGTTGAATTATGTAATAATAAAGAGGGCCCTCCTCACTCACCTCTTCAATGATGAGATGACTGTGTTTGTTATTCTTCTTGTGAACACAATGTCATTATAATGGACTTTTTCTTAAGCAAATATAAATAAGGGCAGACTAATATGGTCTTGAAACGTGTCCTCATCCCAATACCCCGTACAAGTCAAACTGCATCTTCTTTATTGTACCTTGTGCTTTACACTATTTCCTTTGCATTAACAAATTAATTCCTAATACTTAGGTTTAACACACACTCCCCCCCAATTCAATATAGGGTGCTTTTCAACTGCATGCATTATTTGGATGTGAGATGACTTTTTACATGGATTAATACCTTGGTACGATGATGTTTGACATAATTATATCATTATACATCTTATTCTATTATATGAATTTAAAAATTGAAAAAGACGATGAATAATGTAAAATTTTTGATAAAAAAAAGTTAATTAATTAGATGAAGTGCATTTGATGAGACTGGAAACAATTAAAAGTGATTAATGAAGGGTGAGGTGTGATCAGTATTGTCTGCAAAATTAGGGTATAAATGTTGAGAGACATATGGTGAATGGAAGCTTGCAAATGCAGCAGCTGAAAATGTGGACATAATAATCACATAACTATTGGCGGAGCTGAGAGCTAAGCTACCTCATCTCTTGACGGACTGCAATTACATATGTGCCCATGAAGCAACATGAATGAATGACTGGTGGTCCTTTTCTGCATTTGATCAGCCAGTTCTCTCTCTCTCTCTCTCTCTCTCTCTCTCTCTCTCTCTCTCTCTCTCTCCCTCCTAAATAAAAAGTTTCAGTCAGCTGCTGCCCCCACATGCACCTTCCCACCAATCATTCGCAAACACCTTTGATCTGTCTAAGTCCCGACTCCCGACCCTCTTCTTCTTATTACAATAACAATACAATAACGCTGTGTGTTTTCAGCCCTGAAAATCCCTTCCATCTAACAACCAAAGTACAATAACTGGAAGACATAGATTTACTTGTCTAAATCTCTGTAACTTTAAGACTTTCTTTTAGTACACAAAATGAAATAACACATGTGAGATCTTTCATAGTGCTAGTTGTTGAGACGTTTGAGAAAAAAAAAAAAAAGGTTTCTACTTAGTGGAATTTACTTGTTTCTCCTCCACAGTCCACCCTGTTTCTTTCTTTCAACGATACTGATTACTGCAGTATCATCAACCAATATATATGACAGCCTTTGTTTTGTTTTATTGGCATAGGTCCTCTGAATCTGAATTTTTTCTTACTAGTTTGTCCTCTCTGTTCATCCAGCTACCAGTTAAAGAATTCCAATATCTATCATTCCCAAGCAAGATCTACCCCCCCCCCCCCTTTTTTTTCCTTTTTTTTCTTCAACAGCTTCTTGAAATTTTTTTCCTTGGGTTTAGGAAAGTTAGGGAGCCTTTCCCAGATTCCTCACCATGTGTGGAAAAGTAATCAGATTCCTCTTAAATGCTCGCCCTTGACTTAACGTTAATCTCATCTCATCAACAACTCGCTAATCTCCTTCTTTTCTTCCCTATATCTCCACCCCCCCATAACTTGGTGTCTTTCTTCAATTTGAAGGTCTGTTTTATTTCATGAAGTGGTAGAGGCAATGAACAGAGAAATGGGACTTGTTTCTCCAGCTTCATATCTCAGCGATTCGAGTTGGTTGTTCCAGGAGGATACGGTCACCAAATGGACTCCTGAGGAGAATAAGAGGTTTGAAAATGCTCTTGCCTTATTTGATAAGGATACTCCTGATCGCTGGCACAATGTGGCGTCCATGATCCCGGGGAAGACCGTCAGCGATGTGATCAAACAGTACAGGGAATTGGTGGAAGATGTGAGTGATATAGAAGCTGGGCTTATACCCATACCGGGCTATACCAATAACTCATTCACATTGGAGTGGGTTAGTAATCATGGCTATGAGGGGTTGAAACAGCTGTATGGCCCTGGTGGGAAACGGAACTCTTCCACTCGATGTTCTGACCATGAAAGGAAAAAGGGCGTGCCTTGGACTGAGGAAGAGCACAGGTAAAATTTTGTTTCATCTAATCTTGGATAGATTAGCTTCTTTTTGCCAAGACAGACATTTGAATGAAAATTCTTTCATTTTTTAATGTATTAGAATGTCTTTTTTGTGTTCTTCAGGTGATGACTTTTCCCTTCATACGATGTTCTTTTCCATCTACCCTTTTTCCTTGCTATTTGTGATGATATGTTTGTGTTGATGTTGAACTCTCAGACTGTTTCTGTTGGGACTAAAAAAGTACGGAAAAGGAGATTGGCGAAATATCTCTCGCAACTTTGTAACCACGAGGACTCCAACTCAGGTTGCTAGTCACGCTCAGAAGTATTTTATCAGGCAGCTTTCTGGGGGGAAAGATAAGAGAAGATCAAGCATACATGATATCACAACTGTCAATCTTGAGGAAACCAAGTCTCCTTCGCCAGAGAAAGATAGGCCCTCTCGCTCACCAGAAAAATCAAACTTGATCATGCAGTCACCACAAAATTTGGATACAGATGTTGTGGTCCGAGCAACATATGATTCCAGCCTTACGAATCCTGGAGCAGTGATGGGGTTCAGCCCAGCAAACAGCAGCTTAATGATCACTCATCTTCAAGGGATGTATTCATTTGGGCTTAATCTGCACGAACACCGTATGCAGAGCATTGATTCACATGCATTCCGGCTAGGACATCATGGTACAATTTTTCAGATGCATCCGACCCGACATCTATAAAGTCAGAAACACATGGAGTACAAGGATGTATATGATAAGGAAGGCTCCCAAGTTAGTTGATTTTGCCCAGAAAGTATTAGTAAATATACCAACTTTTTATCAGGGGCTTCTTGATTTATCAATCGATGACCTTTTAGCAGATGAAACTTGCGTGCGTTTCAACATCATTTTCTTGATGAAAAGGTTCGTGCGTATGGAAACAAAACTATGCTGCAGATAATGCTGCGTCGGGGTAACAACATCATCAAATAAAATGATGCTTCCTCCAAGTTTACAAGGTAACCAAGAATCCAGCTAGAAGAAAGAAGGCTTTCTGATTCACGCAATGTGTTTCACTAGAAAGCTTCTAGAAGTGCATGTAGATATTATTATTGTTCATTACAAATTGCTAATAATGGAACTACCATTTGTCTGGAAAAATTAAGTGTTGTAGTTTACCCAAATCATCCGCATATCGTCTCTAAAAGTATTTGCCATTTGTTGTAGAATTAGTTGAGTTGGTGTGTTCAAGTAATTATACGCATAGGTATTACCAGAATGTGATATCCCATTCTTCACAGGAATTGATGAATGTGTGTGATTCTGAACCGAAATGTGCCGAATCAGAGTGCACTCTTGCAGACAATACATATGCTATAGTCTGTTGAATGATTCCACCTTGGCAGAGCCTGAGTTTTCACATTTTGATGACTAAAATTGGCTTAATTGGCATCTAATACTGAGGTCCAATTTTACCTTTTGGAGGAGTTGATTGATGCTCCCTTTTCCTTCATTATTACCCTTATCATTTTATCGCATACTTCATTGTCTACTTATCATGAAGGTATCATGATTTACTAATCCTCAGGCATCCTACAGCACAATAGCCACTTCAATATATTTGATTCTTGCCAACCCCATGTATCATGTATCTATCTTCCTTAAAGTTGTGAGAGAAAAGGCTTTCCAGGATGGTAATAAAATACCATAGAAATGAATGTGATCATTCTTGAAGATCTCTAATACACTTGCTGAGATTCTCCTTTCTGAGTGGGTTAGAATTATTGCAACCTCAGGATTTTCATAAAAGTGCATTTGAAGTTAAATTCCTCCCTGCAATCAACTAGGATCTGGAACTTGAGTTCAATAATTAAATCAAATTTTTCGATAGCTTCTGTGAGAGAGATCAATGCTAGTTTTAACATGGTGTTGTTTGTGAAGTTAGGTTGAACATGAATCTAAAGAGAACCAATTAATCATTCTCAATTCGGGCATTTACCAAACTTTTTCTTGCAAGAACTGCAACTGCATTACTCCAAATATGTTGCAGATTAGTCTTGAATTCAAAGGATTTGAACCAATAATTGGTGCCTAATATGTTCACCACTTTGTCTTGTTTGTGTTTGCAAATTGTTGCTACTATTTCTCCAAAACTGAATCTTGAAAAACCATACTGTCCACCAGGCATCAATATTTCTGCAAATTGTCTGAAGAGGTCCCACCCACTATAGCCCAAAGAATTTTGAAGGCAAACAAAAAGCAGCATCACCATTTCCACAAGCTCTTTTGGTAAATGACAAACTAACCCCACTCTTTCTTTTTTCAAAGGGAGCAACTTTTTTGCAACTTGCACCACTAAAAAAAAAAAAAAAAAAAAGACTTTTACTTTATTCTGATGTGATATTCTCCCTTCAAGTATATTTAGACCTTATACCTAATCTCACAACCTTAATATTCAAAACCAAAAAAAAAAAAAAAGATTAATGCTTGTTGTTTCTTTATTCTTGTTCTCATTAGATTCTGATATCTTGTTCCATAATGATCTAACTGTTGATGCAACATTACTGATTCTGAAAAAGGAGAGAGAAATTCAGAGCTGACTAGATCCTTATGGCATAAAGTAATAATTCTCTTTGATGCTTCTTCTATGGGTCCCTCCCAAAAGATCAACAGACGCTCGATTAAGAACAACTTTCGTGTGAGTTAGCTTTCGATCATAAGGTGATTAGGCACAAATGAGATATGTATATGAGTGATTGACTTTGTAAGATTCATAAACAACCTGCAAGTCATGTTTGATCAGATTGATGTTGCATGAGCCCCTGAAAGATATAGCAGTACCTTTTGATGAACTGAATTATTTTGAATAAAAAGATAAAAATTCTTAGTTATTGTGTTGCCGCCAAGTTCTTGTAATGAACATGTGATGTGTTGCATTTATCAGAAAAAAGAGCTAGTAACGATGATGATAAGTACTATATACAATATTGTGGGAGAGAATGCTGAACCAGATTTCTCTTACAGAAAAACTCTGTAATAACCGTTGATCCTTTATTATGAGATTATTGATATTAACAAGAAATTCATAGTATATATGTGCTGCTCCAAAGTCCTAGGTTGATCATATTACAACTACTTCCGGTCGAATCAAACCAATCACATAATAAGTGTATTACATATGTTATGTGATTGATTATTTTTTTTAAATTATACACCAATCACATAACAAGTGTACTACACTCGCCATATAGTTTATTCAGATTCAGGCTACCCATATAGATTTTAGGTAATTGGCACATCTTCCTTATCATATCATTAATTACTACCCAATTATATATGGGTCATGGACCCTTGTGCCTAAACAGTACACAACCAGCTACTCCGCGCTAGCCCATTTCAATTTAATAGTTCATAATACCAAACATTCTTCATGGATATATCCTCAATCTCTATCTGCATCACCCTGATTTAATACTTTTTTCCAATAAAACATCGCTATGTCGCTTTAATTGCAGGAGAAAAAAAACATCCAAAAAAAAAAAAAAAAGAAATTCTGAATTTGAAGAGAAAAACAATCAACTTGTACGGATTATGCAAAACATATTAATATTTATAATTTTTGATAAGTTAAGTATAATAATTAAAAGGATTTAAATGTAAAATATGATGATCAAATAGACAGGAATCACTGACAACGATAAGACAAATAACTAACAGAAGACAAATGACAAGACTGATAAATTTTAGAATTAAGGTCGATCTAACTGCTAATCTGCCAATCCTAGTAATATTCCATAATTCCAAATCACTGTAAATAAAGGACAAATTTGAGAGGAGAGAAGTCAAACAAAATCTAAGGCATCGTTTGGCGCAGGCAATTTGAGTCATCGTTGGCTGCTAGCTTCTGTGGATTTAAGTAGTAAAAATAATTAAGTAGACCATGTCAATTATAAAAAAGTAAAATATTATAAATTATAAGCTTTAGCAGACCATAATCATGACATCAATCTTTTATAGACAAAAATATTACGTACATTGCATAGGAGAAAAATCATGTACCTACTTAATTATTGGCTTCTTAACTGATTGAAATTTGGAGTTAAACAAGAAGGGAAAGAAGGCCTTATCCAAACGACGCCCAATATATATATACATATATAATAGATTGTCGTTTACCAACCAAAACAAAATAAACACGATTGTATTAATGAAGTGGTTTTAATATCTGTTATCCACCTGGAATTGTCGGAATTGCATCTTGGGCTACCCTTTGTGGATTTTTATATCTTGGACAAAAGCTGTAGCGGAAGCAGCCTTGCCTGTTTCTTGCAGCCACGGACATGATGATCATGGCCATAAATGTATGACAGGCTTGCTTTCTGGGGATGGGCCTAAATGTTATAAGGCATCATCACCAACATCATTTTTTAGTTTAGGGTTTTCATTTTTTACAAAAACTGTTAGATCTTCATCAACATGTATTTTGATTATACAAGTCATTGCGTTATGTCTTACTTACGTATATACAATAAATTATTTTTTATATTTTAAAATATATTATAAATAAAAAGAAAATATATAAATTAATACATTATATTAAAAAAATTTAATTTACGAGTTATTGTGAACACAATACTAATGATACATGAAGTATATTCTACCGCACATATTAACCATTTAAAATTAATTATAAAAGAAAATATGAAAACAAATCGCAGAGATGATGAGGGTGAGAATAGGGTAGGTGGGACCAGGGTGACAGGGTCATAGTCCCGGCCACACGATTTATAAAAGAAAGATGAAGCAAGGTGCATGAACGAAGAGACGTGCACACATTTTGACCATCCTCATCATCATCACACGAAGGGACGACGTCCTTTGTCAGTGGCGCTGTGGCGAAATTTTACCATCAGAAATGATTGCTCATCAGACTCATATCATGAGTGCAAGATCAAGTCGGATAATCATTATGGAATGTCGGATAAATAATCATGTTTCACCCAATGGAATATCGACACGCACATATATCTATATATACACACACTTTTTTTCTATATATGTATGTAAAACTACCCTGCCACCTTCACTGCTTCAGAAACACTGACCAAATATATATATATATATAGCTCATGTAATTATGTCATGCATTTTGGGTAATTAAATTTATATACCGTGCGATCTGAATAATATGATTATCAATTCTTTTTTTTTTTCATGATTTGATTATCATTTTTTTGTTTCTTTATTTTTTATACGATGTTTTGATTATTATATCAATATATAGACTTGCATTGAGTTCAATATCTCCAAGAATTTAAATTGAATTATATCAATATGAATCTAGTGCAAAGGTAATAAGATGTTGAAGGTACTCTTATCCGACTCGACAATTTGAAGCCTAATTTTCAGCTCAAGGGCTTATAATTAACTCTGCTTTGTTTAAATATATAGAACTTGTGAAAAGAATAAGTAGCCGTCATTTATTATTTTTTAGAATGTACAAAAATAATATTTTGACATGAATAAACTGGTAGAGGTCCATGTCAAAATCTCCATTTAGGCACAAACAGCTTAATAAAAAATAAATAAATAAAGATGATTTATTAGGGAAAAGAGCCGTAGACAAATAATCTTGAGAAAAGTCATCATGTATATAGACGCGACAAGTAGTAGTACTACGGAGGCAACATGGGCTGGGGGGCCGGTCATGATAGAGGCTGCCCAGTGACAAAAACATTCATAATTATGCTTTAATTATATATATATATATGTCCATTATTATTTTCATATCATAACATGCATATTTATTTAAATTTGTAATATAAAATTAATGTGTAATTGATTACTGAAATACATACATACATACATATATACAGTGCTAGGAGAATCTATATTCTAATTAATTAAAAAACTTAAACACCTATATCGATATGCCACTTTTTTGGTGTCTCACTTAATTTTTCTATGTCATTTATTTTTAAAAATTTTAATTATTTAATTTCTTAATTTCTCCATTTATCATGGTTCCTCGTAACTACGTTTTGATGGTTACTTTTTTTTTTTTTTTAATTTTTCTATATTATTTATTATCTTTATATGTTATTTTTTTATAAATCAAAATATTTATATTGATTTATTATTTTAATATATAATTTCAGGTACTTTTTTAAACTACAAAACTAATAATACTACTTATATAACTATTTTATTTTGATTTATGCTTAAAAATTATACGCATACGTAGAATATACCACACTTACTAGTATTGAATGTAAGTATGAAATTCATCATTCCATCATCTTATTTTTCTGGCAAGACCTAATTTCTATCATAATGCAAAATTGGTTTCCCTAATTTATAATAGTTAATTATTGAAATAAATTTCCTTTTTCAGCTTAGACATAATTAAACTCATCATATGCCTATCAAACATTTCTAAAAAAAGACAAAGCATGACATGAGAAGTGAAAAAGTGTTCCTTCGGTTTTCATTTCCACCTTTGTGCTATTTGCATATATACACACACATCGTTTCAGACCTAAAAGACGTACGGTATAAAAAATTTTAACAAAAAATCTTAAACAGTAAATATCGGAACTCAACCACTCACCATATGGATTGTCGTGTTAAATGCAAGAAAAAGCCCCAATGACAAATCAAAATTGTCTTGAGTTTGATTCCTACTAACGTGTAGATAAAAATTAATTGTAGTTGTCGATTTATTATAATAATAGTATTTAGTTAATTATAAATATTTTTGATATTGATAATTAATTTACAATTACGATTGATTATTGAAATTTGTGATGTAACTGTTGTAATTGATCCACTAAAAAAAAGAAATTGTTCCAAACTTAATTAATGAATTAATAGTGATAATTTTAAACATTACAAGGTACAAATTCTTTATGAAAAACATATGATAATCTTAAGATGAATAAAATTAACAAGACAAAATCAATTAGTAGGTAGCTAGGGACATTAATACTGTAATAGAAAATGTAATTAAGGTAGGGCTGCCTACCTAGGAATCAAATACATGTAATTATATGATAGGTATCATCAATAAAAATGTAATGGGTAGATAGAATTAGAATTATGGGAGAGAGAGATGCTGCATATCCATGTAATGATGATGATGTTGATACCCACATTTCCGTATTGGAGTCAGTTACCATCGGCAGTCCACTACTAAGTATGTAGTACAGTAATAAGGAGAGAGAGAGTGTGTGTGGGAATGAATGAAGGAAATTTTTGTTTGAATTTGAGATGATTAATTACATGATAAGTATAATTAATAAAATTAAGACACAACAAAAGCAAAAGAGTGATTAAGGACCCCCGCGACCACCACCATTAATTAACTACCGGAGGAGTGCATGAACCAAACAACCAACCAACCAACCCCGGCCCCTCACTCTCACTCTACACTTATATATATACATTGACATATTACCCCTTCCTCTCTGCAATTTCTCGACATCTCAAATTGTAAACCAATCAGAGAAGCAAGAAAGAAGATGCCTTCTTCCTCTCTCGTTATTGTCTCTAAATGCACTATATACCCCGAACACAAGTCTGCCGTTAAATCCCTCAAGCTCTCCGTCTCTGATCTTCCCATGCTCTCCTGTCAATACATACAAAAGGGCGTTCTTCTCCCCCTACCACCCCTCTCCTCCCCCGACCTCATCTCCCTCCTCAAGCTCTCCCTCTCCAGAACCCTCTCTCACTTCCCCCCACTCTCCGGTAGGCTACATACCGACTCCGACGGCCACGTCCACATCATTTGCAACGACTTGGGTGTTGATTTCTTTCATGCCAAGGCGCCGCACCTCTCCACTTCCGCCCTGCTTCCTCCATCTGATCGCGACATCCCACCCGTTTACCGCAAGTTCTTCCAGTTTGATAGCACGCTCAGCTACGCCGGCCATGATAACCCTCTTGCAGCGGTGCAGGTCACTGAGCTTAACGACGCCGTCTTCGTCGGGTGTACCGTGAATCACGCGGTAGTTGATGGAACTTCGTTTTGGAATTTCTTTAATACATTTGCCGAAATGGCGCGAGGCGCCAAGAAGATCTCCAAGTCGCCGGATTTTTGCCGCGAAACCGTTTTTAATTCGTCAGCGGTGCTGGCGTTGCCGGCAGGAGGGCCGTCGGTGACATTCTCCGGAGACGAGCCTGTGCGCGAAAAAATCTTTCATTTCAGCCGAGAAGCGATTATGAAGCTGAAATTTAGGGCTAATAATCCTACAGGGAAGGTGGAGCCCGAATTTTCGGACCCGGAAATCTTGGGGAAGCAGAGCAACGACACTTGGGCAGTTAACTCTAAAAGTAACGGAAAGATAACGACCGTTTTGTTGAAGAAAAATCCTGCGGCTGAGATTTCATCGTTTCAGTCGCTTTGCGCTCACCTGTGGAGATCAGTGACACGTGCTAGGAACCTAAACGCGAAGAAGACGACGACGTTCAGGATGGCTGTGAACTGCAGACACCGGCTGGAGCCGCGGCTGCAGCCCCTCTACTTCGGTAACGCAATTCAAAGCATTCCAACAACCGCTGCAGTTGGAGAGCTGTTATCTAAGGACTTGGGCTGGGCCGCCGATCAGCTACACCGGAATGTAGTGGCGCACGACAATGCTACGGTGCTGCGCTGTGTCAAGGAGTGGGAGAGCAATCCAAGATTGTTCCCCCTTGGAAACTTTGATGGGGCGATGATCACCATGGGAAGCTCCCCTAGGTTCCCAATGTACGACAATGATTTCGGGTGGGGCCGTCCGTTGGCCGTGAGAAGTGGTATGGCTAACAAATTCGACGGTAAGATCTCGGCGTTTCCGGGCCCGGAGGGAAATGGAAGCGTCGATCTGGAAGTGGTGCTGGCACCTGAAACTATGGCGGGACTAGAGAATGATACGGAGTTCATGCAATATGTTTCTTGAATGATATATGATGGCTAATTAATGCTTCAAGAATTAGCCTTCAACACTTGAAAATGCAAGAAAAATGGTAGGATGGATGCATGAGAATGTGATGAGTCCCGAAAACTGGCCTAATTAATGGTACCTACCATATATTCCTCAAATTATTATGGTCTGAAGCATTAGAATCCGTAATTTGCATCGGAATAGAGACTGCGGTGTTGAAAAATGAAGTTGATGGGATGTGATTTGATGTGGAGAAGTCTATGTTTTTACCAGATTTAATAATATCTTACTATGTGTTTGTCCTTATTATCATCTGGTCATCACAGTTAAAATTACATGAATTATTTTCTACGAATTTAAAATGTGTGTGTATGTATATATACTGGTGGGAGTCTGGGACAGACATAGTAATAATAATATAGAAAAGTAACAGAAAACATTGATGATGAGTCGAGCGGGTGGACAAGATAAGGTGGCAGCAGTTACATGTCTAAAATCCAAAAACGAGAGAGGAGCCAAATCCAATGTATGAAAAACACAGTTGTGCTCTGGAATGGGGTCACTGACTCAACTGTTTGTGGCAGCTAGCGAGAGTTGTGTTCCTTGTGATTGTGACTGGTGGATAATTAAGTAGTACTTCTTGTGGTAGTGACGTTTAATTTCCGTCCACTTGGATGGGAACTAGTGCATTGTACTTACAGCTATAATTATTACCCACGTGACATAATCCGATTTTATTACACAGTTTTTTTTTGTGATTTTTTCAGCCCCATTACTTCATATCCCAAAAAGAAAAGGAAAAGCCACTCAGGTCTCCCATTGATTCATATTTTCCTTATTTCTTGCTAACTTTCGTATTGTGGTTAGAAGGTGAAAGTAGGTTGCCTTGTGGGGGAAGATGGAAGTTGACTTGGATCACTGGGAAAGTGGACGTAGTGTTTGCTCTATGCATGTAAACTTGTCACGCAAAACTGTTTCTATTTTGGCTAAAGAACTGAATCATTTGCAAGTCCTGTGCACGCCTTAGCCCACCACTAGCACGACAACACAAGTGCCTCGCATTCTTTTCAGTTTTTCAATGAGGGACTGTATTTCCACATGCAATAATACAACTCTCTTTGTAGATTACTTACTCGAGATCACTGTATAAGACATGATGAGACTTCTTGGATGGTACTGAGACCGATCAGGTCCAATTAATCACATGTTCCTTGTCTAAGTGATGATGGGAAAGAAAAGGAGTAGAGTTTGATGAATTTAATAATAGTGGTGTTGTCAAAGTTCTTGGTATAGTTTTGATCTTTATCTTACTTGTCCGTGATATCGACCAACATAGAAGAAAATTCCACTCATCTCTTATGTCTTCTTTACTGATTGCGAAACAGATAATTTAGCAGACGCTGCTGATGTTGTTTGTCTAATGTGCTACGTCAGCGGTAGTACGATGTAAACTCTTTCCCTCATTTTTCCGTTTCTATTTAATAAACTTTAAAACAGTGGCATGAGACCTAAATCATCAATGTAATGAATGAAAGATAGAATACAACAGGCAACTATCCAAGTTGTGAATACAAGCAATCAGCAAATTGGAGGTTTCATTTTAGAAAACAAGCTTCCTCAGAATATACCTTCATCTGATATACGAACGCAGCAAATAATGAAAGCTTTACATTTCAATTGCAGGGGCCCGGAACACCCGACGGAATAACCACTGGAATGGTCGCAAGAACTGTGCTCTCTTCTTCCTCCAGAACCAAATGGCGGCATTATATTGTTCGTTACGTATCTTCCGGGTGGCTGCTCGCCAATCATACTTCTCCATTTCTACACGTGCTGCTTTCCCTATAGTTTCTCTAAGTTCTTGATTGTGCAGAAGGGGTTTCAGTTTGCTCAAGCAATCATCAAGATCTCCAGGATTAAACAGATAGCCTGTTTTTCCCTGCTGATCTTCGGGAATGATATCTGGGATACCTCCAGCACGAGCAGCAACTACTGGAAGTCCAGACGACATGGCCTCCAAAACAACAAGTCCAAGCGTCTCGGATTCTGAAGGCATGACAAAAACATCTCCACTGGCGTACGCTTGAGAAAGCTCTTCTCCTTGTAACATCCCTGTAAACACTGCAGGCATGCCGGAGAACATCTTCTCCAGCTCCTCTCTACGAGAAATAAACAAAAAGCAACGAGTATAGCGTGAACTAATATTTTGACCGGACTGTCAATTTTACTATACAAACATCTTTGATCTCACCTGTATGGTCCGTCCCCAATGAACGCTATTCGGGCCTCTGGAAGCCCATCCATTACCCTGTTTTCAACCGTGTCATTTGAGTGGTCAATTCAAAAGTAACAAACTCCAGATGGTATATCTAAGCATAGCACTTCTACAATTAAAACTCTCCATCAAAACTGAAAGCAATACCTTTTGAGGAAATCCAAGCTCTTCTCAACTCCAAGCCGTCCTACATGAACTATCAGTGGTCTGTCGGGTTCCCCATTGCTGGTTTAAGAAGAAATTTTGTTAGCAAAAATTGGGCCATCATATTTCAAGGTAATTGAAATTACAGTGATGACAGGAGCTTGTTACCTTAATCTTAACCTCATTTCGTGAGAGCAAAACCGCGGATGGAAGCTATCAGAATCAACACCCTTATTCCAGAGGCGTATCCTGTTAGCTGCAATTTGCAAAGATAGTTCAAACAATTTCACTTGCATAGTTGCATGTGTAACTGATCTATTTGGATGTAATCAACCAGGTTAAGGATGTTAATTTTAACCTGCTGCTACTCTTGCGGCTTCAAGATCCTTTGCAATAGCAGCAGAAGGCACCAGCGTAAGATCGGCAGCTCTATGTAGAAATTCTAATGAAAAATTATTCAATTTTTATAATCATCCACAACCTGAAAGCCCAATTGGGAAAATCATGGCAGGAGATGAATCTCACTTACTTATAACTAACCACATTGGTTTGACCAGCCAACTGAAGGTATATCTGGGAATATATCTGTGGAATACAAATTTATAATCAGAACAAAATCTCAATAGATGAATCCATGAAAAAAGTGAAACCATAATGAACCAGAAGCAACGTGCAAAAAAATATTTTGTATTTATTCAGTTGCGGCATTGAATGTAGATCCATTTGTACCATAGCCCCTACTTATAATTCAAGATTCCAGTTACACCGAACACATTTTTATGCATGACTGTGAGCAGGTATGTAATCAGGTAACCAACCAGAAATTATAAATTTTTCAAGAGAAACAAGACGAAAAGCGTGTCACAATACATTTAGACATTTGGAGTAAGTTTAATGTGAAGTTACTGAATCTTGATGTAAACCAGAAAAGAAAAGAATATGAAAGCAAAAGAGTATTTCGACATACACAGGGACATGGGTGTGATATGACATCACTATAGGTACAGATAGTAATTTTGCAATGGCGAGAGCGCCAAATACCTACAAGACATGTAGAAACAATTAATGGAGCATCACGAGTCAATTCTTTTGATGAAGCCATCACAATACTTGCCTAAGTAAGAAGTACTAAAAGAAGCAGATGCTAGACATATACCATAATACCAGGAGATGATGCATGTATAATATCAGGCTTGAATTGGGCCACCGCTGAGATTATTCTTGGGCTGAGTGCTAGTGACAGGGGAACCTTTTGGTACCACGGACAGGGGAAGCTGCAAAGAGAATTCAAAGGCATTATTTCATCAGATCAAGGTAGCTTTTGTTGACAAAGAGCTAAAGTTAAGTCACATTATCAGCTGGTATGGTCGAGATTAAAGAATGACGGTGATGTCATCTTTCATCGAGAATAACTCAAGCGCCTGACCTTCTTGAGCCAATCAATTTAGCTCCATAAAACTCTTCCGGTACTCCTTCATGTGTTGTCACTACCATGACCTGAACCGGAGATTCCAAATGCCAGTTCAAAATTAAAATGCATAGGAACATCCAAAGAACATATACACATTCATATAAAAAGATTTCACAATCATACATTTACTCCTGTCAACATTCTAGACAGTAATCACATCATTTGATATGCCCATTAACAAATAATCTGAGCCTAATGATGTAAGGTAAAGACACCTATAAGTCCAAGTCAAATGAGAAATTGAGATAAGAAAAAAATATTATGGATAGGCCGTATAGTTGAGGTTGGTACTATGACTTCATATAATAAAGAACTTATTTTGTGATCTCATTTGCAACACAAAACATCAAGTTGCTTGACTTTTCCAGAACAGAAGCTCAACCTCACAGAAATGGAAATAAAAATCTGCTAACTTCTCTAATTAGTAAGTGGAAAGTTGGAAACAACCACAAAAAAGAAGAGAAAATACCTCATCCCCCATTTCACGTAGATACTTAATGAAATTCTGGAACCTGTTTTTATAACCAGAGACATAACTGCACAGAAAAATCCAACACATATCGTTCATGAAAAAACAGGACTTGAAAACAAGATAATGCATGAATATAAGAAATATAACAGCAGAAGCTATTTGAATTAAAATATTAAACAAATCAAATATTCAAATCATGAAACACAAAAGTGATAGCAAATACTAACTTATTCATTACGAGCCGAAAATACTCTACCAAAGTCAACTCTTTGTAAAAGAAAATGGTTGGTGTGGACTACATATGTGGGCCAGAGTAAAACAGAACATAGAGCGGCAAAAACACATTGGGTGATGAGCAAAAACAAAGTTTCAAACCAACATGTGTAGGGGATAAGAGTACAAATGTTACAAGACATACATATTATGTTGATATAACAGGGTTGTATAAAGGTTAGGCTGCAGCAAGCTTGATGGCTAAGGAGAACTACAGACTAAACAACTGATGAGTGTATTTTTCACAATACGAGCA
Organism: Sesamum indicum; assembly: GCF_026168435.1. Lineage (NCBI taxonomy): Eukaryota > Viridiplantae > Streptophyta > Magnoliopsida > Lamiales > Pedaliaceae > Sesamum > Sesamum indicum. The sequence continues at coordinate 16,365,946 of NC_142667.1, forward strand.
TTACTTTTTATCCCCCAAAAAACGTAATGAAGATTAATTGTGCATATTCAATTGCAAACCAAACTACTTATACATTCAACTAGTGAATATTGAGGATATCCTAAGCTATTGGACTGACAATTTAGCAACCTAATGATGTCCTAAGTAGAACTGCAAATCTACCTAGACATGGCTGCAACGAGGTCAAGAAATCATCAAGTATAGTCACGACGGCTTCTCAAGTCTTTATGTCATTAGCAAAGGTAACAACTTAATATTGAAACCTAGTACAACCTTAATCCACCTATAAAATCATATCATCCAACAGAAGAACCATTCACTATCAGAAACACAAAGGTGAATAAGAGAACAAAATCTTGGCAGCGAAAGCATCATACATGGTCTCAAACAGCAAGCACACATGAATCAATAATGAATGGCCAAAATGAAAGACTCACGCAAAGGGAGATGGCTCAACAAAGAGAGCAATGCGTCGAGGCCTAGAATTCATCTCAGACTCCAGCAAAGGAGGAGGGTTCTCCTCTTCCTCTTCTTCTCCATACTCTCGAATAGTCATGTTGCTGCCAGTGCAAGCTGCTACAAAGGGTCTTCGATGAAAGGGTCTAATTTTCAAAACTGTGAGCTCTTTACTCTTTTTGGACCGTTTACACTGCCAAGATTGAACCTTTACACAAATTTGACAAATGGGCTTCGATGTCCCGGATGTACAAAAGCAAGAAACTTTGGAAGCAAAGACTGTAGGAGTATACTTATACGAGCAAGAAGAAGAAGTAGAAGCAAAGAAGGGGGGAGGAGAGAGAGCAGGATTTATAGAGAGAGAAGAGGTGGACATGATGATTTTGGTTTGATGAAGTTAAATACTAATCCTACTGTGTGTAAAAACTGCTGGTGAATTGGAAGAAAGAATTTTTTGGAGGGGGTTGGGTTTTTCTTGATTCCTTGTGGGTTAGTTTTTGGATTTGATAAATGCCAAGTGATGCGAAGAACAGAGAGAAAGGAGAATCTGGGGGGCCATGGGAGGAGACTCTCCAAATGGATATTCTTTTCCTGGGAGAGGGTTGGGGAATAATTTTGAACACGGAGGAGCATATGCTCTGCCTCCAATCAATGGATCAAGATGCATTACTCTAATTTTCGCATTCTTGTGGGGTCATTTTGATAATATAGAAACCTTTGATTTTCTTCTCTAATTAAGAAAATTAAATGTCATCAGCTTTCAACCTGGAAATGTTAAATTTATGTTGTTGATGGAAGTTATCATGTTTTTGGACACAAATTGGCATGAGCTGAAGAGGCACAAGTTGAATTTGCTGGCAAGAGATATTCCTTTGAATATCCTCTCCTTTTCTTGTGCAATTATCATACGCATCTGCAGCATCTTTTTTAGTATAATTGATTATTGGAGTTTGTATTAGTAATTTCACAACGGATTCGTAGGTTAAGTATTTAATTGTCATTAATTTATATGTCTGCAAATTAGGTGGTTGATTTCACAATTATGGTTTCTAGTTAATAGTTATTGAATCATTTGTTATTTCCCAATCCTAATAACATTCACAATAATATTTAGACCTTTTATGATCAAAAAAAAAAAAAAACAAAGTGCAAATTACACAACCTCTCATAAAATTCGGCATAATTATAAATATATTTTTATTATTTAAAAAATTATAAATACTCGTTTAACAACTAGCCCATTTCTTTATATTTCCATCCAATTTTTGTGGTGAATTGATCAAAATACCCTTTTGCATTGTAAATTATAATTATATATATTATATTTTTTTAAAATATTTTTATGACTAATATTCTCTCTAAATTATTTATTTACCCACTCTTAATTTCTTTTTACGTTTTTTCAAATATTTTTTATTTTTTTAAAAGAATTCAACAAAAGTAAAATAGTATTGTCCATTTCTCTTTCCAAGGACTACATAATTATTTTTCATTTGAGGAGGTATTTATAATTTTTCAAATAATAAAAAATATTTGTAATTATATCGAATTTTATAGGAATAGTTGTAATTTACCCAAAATATGTATATATATATCTATAATATATCCAAATAATTTTTTAGAATAGCACGAATTGTATGCTAGTCCATTTATAATAAGAAAACCACAAATCAAATGAATTGCAAGATTTTAGAGAATATGGATTTGCATTGACAGATGACAGCCAGTAACAACTAATTCGGCCTGGAATGGCCCAAAGGAAGCAGAAGATCAAATCTTTAGAATCAAGAAAATGAGTTGAACCCAAAGTTTAAAGAATGTTGAAGAATTCAAGAAACACAAACTCTCTAATTAGTAATTACGACAGTAACAAAATATCCAACAAACATCAATCATCATTCTGATTTATACCAGAGGGTGCAGCAGATTCTCCTGTATCAACGGCGTAGTCGTCTCCAGCTTCCCTGTTCTTGTATCTGTACATTGAGGCAACTAATATGAATACAAGTAGATTCACAGAACTTAATGCTGCCAGCACCCAGTAATACCGATCCAAACGACTCATGTTCAACGTGGGCTGGAACCAGTTTGGTTTGCCTCCTCTTTCACTTATTTTCCCCACAACGTAGACTGTAAGCACACTGCACATGAATCCCAGACCAGACACTGCATAAGTGAAATGTTCGATGTAGGTTTCCATGGAATCAGGAGCCTGATCCTTGTAGAAAGCAGCAACGCCCTTTTCAAGGAAGGCCTCCAGCCCGGCTTGTAGGACAAACTGGAAAAGCAGCCAAAATATACTCATTGGAATTTCGTCGTCAGGCTTGTCGAGTAAACCATGCCTTCTAATCACATTCAGCCTCCTTGTCTCTACTCTTGCAGCCGTTATGCAACATAGAACTGAGAACACCATAGCGATTGCAATCCCTATGGGGGCTGCATATTGTTTATATTTCTTTAAAGACCGGTTGGCCGATACACCGAACCATACCTTTGCCCACTTGTTTAGCAGTAGAAGCACCTGAAGAGGAACTTTCCATTTTCCAACTTTGCGATTCATTTTATTCGCTTGCTCTACAAAGTAAGTGTTTGCAACAGAGGATACGATGCCGCAAATTATGAAGGTGAGCCACATAGGGACCATGCGGACAGCAATTTTGGCTTCTTCGACTTGTGATACTGAGCAGAGTCTCCATTTATCATTCTCTTGATCTTCTCGACTTACATCTGGCAATATAATGGCGGCTCGCTCTAGGCACCTGAGTTGTAGTGAAAAGAAATACAAGAAACTGTCACTGCATGGTTTGTTCTCAGGCTAGCCGATTCATATACATGCAATGCAATAAAATGGTACTTGGCTAGCTGATATATATAGATGGAAAATAGACAATTAAATACCTGAGGAAACGAGTACGGGAAAATGACTCGTTATCTTTTCTGTAAAGATCTCTAGAATCAAGCGGAAATGGTTTGGATCTCTTGTAAGCAGAGGCCACAAATACTCTGCAAACGTTAGATACGGGGCTCCCCTGCGGTTTAGCCTTATCATATGCACGCCAACCACTCAAAAAAAGAAAGGTAGCAACCGCGGTACATATTGCTGGGATTCCAAACCGGAGGGACCATGGTTTTATGTATGGAAGTGCAATAGCTCCAATTACCGGTATCAGCACCACAAGAATAAAACCTGGTATTTTTAAGAAATCTATCGTCGGATTACTATTAGATTTATTTTCCTGTTCCTCACGGAAAGGATGTACAGAGACAAGGTTGCCAGCAATTCCCACGGCTACAGATGCCATGCCTACATAGAAGAGAACTTTCTGGGTATGACCAATACATTCTGGCTGGTATTGTTTGCACGTGCCTGTACGATTGGCGAGTACGGGTGGGGTTGACATTGTAACAAACGCAATGCCCTACAACGACGTGGAATTTAAAGTACATGATATAACTCAATGAAGGCGGTAATGAGACAACTCAATCAGTAAGCATGCATTGCCGAGCGAGGAACAATGACATAGTCACATAAATGGTTGAAAAGGACCACTAAATTTCAGTATTACATAAATGGAAAGCTATAAAGGGATTAGAACTATATCAATATGAACACCCAGCCCACCTACTTCCAATGAGCCCTAAATCTATTACATACATCAGACCAGAAAAAATCAATCCACCAGCTGATGAGTCTAAAATTTGCACATCAGACGCCAACTTTTAAATTTCGAAAAGATGGATCTATTCTTCAACTTACCACGGTGTAGGCAATGCTAGAAATCACGAGCATCGTGAAATTCCCGAGACGTGCGTCAACAAGGAAGAGAAAGAAAGCTGGCAATACCATTGAAAGTCCAGTCCAGATGTTCAAAATTCCAGCAGCATGAGTTAAATCCAGTTTCCAAACGTCAGTTAAATAATTTTGCATTTCAAAAAATGCGTATCCAACCAATATGTCAGCCCATAGCAGTGCTGCAATGAATAGGAGCAAGAACAAAATAAACACACAAGTCTATGTTTAATCTTGATAAGAGTAAACACATGACCATAAAAGCTGGAAAAGTGTATGTTACTCTTTACCAGAAATTCTAACAAAGCTCCTCATTCTTGAATCAATCTATTCTCCGTCTCTGCTGAAAAACAACAAGAAAGAAATAAGACAAACACTTCCACAAAGCTAAATCAAAACATTAATCTTAAAAATCAAGAAACAGAGGAGTCAAACAATGTTGTTGCATTCACCAAACAAAGTAATAATACATTTAAAGCTAAAATCAAGTTACCTTCTTCAGTAACCCAGAGAGAGACAGCCCTTGCAGCCTCTGAACCAATCTTCTTCTCCTTCTTGGTTGCTATAAAATACCATCTGAATAGCTGGCTCACTTCAAAAGAAATATTTAAATACCTTTCCCGGTATTATATAATATATAGTCTTTTAATATTTTACAATCTTATTGTTCACACCACAACTATCTGTACATCATAGAAAAATAAAACTTAGTTGACGTTGACTTTGCATCGACCCACCAAAAATGTAGTAGGAGCCCCATATCCATATTCATACCCAATTGGCTGCAAAATAAGTTCATATGGCGGAGTAGAGATCATGAATTTAAATCTCACTATATACATTGAATAGGATCTGCTGCATAGGATGTGTTATCAATTGTAATAGAAGGTGTTGTTTAGATTTCATTATTATGGTATTGTTGATTTTATTGTAATTATCTTTGTTAAGTATTGATATTTGATTAAATAAAAATAAAAATAAAAACCATATATATTAGGTCATCTCAACACCACCTTTTAATTTTATCCTAATCCAATTTTGTGAAAAACTATCTTTTGCTTTCACCAATTTCCCCTCCTGAAAAGCCATGCAACTGCAAATGTTGAGGATGAATCTGTGTGGGTTGCATTATGTCACATGACAACTGCATTAATGAGTATGTACAATTATTCATATGACAGCTAAACATCCTCAGTGTCCTAAATTCTATAAATGCTTAGGTAGGTGTGAAATCATTCTCATCAGTTTATTCTTTCATTTAGATAATCGCTTTTTCTTAAATATTTGCAATAACTTAAAAAACAACAAGTTTCACCAAATGCTAATTTGTCTCTTTTGATATGGCTAACGATATGCGTTGCATTGTATTGTTGACCAACCAATTGAATTTCTTAAGGGGAGATGACTTGTTGTCATTGAAAAAACAAATGATTAAATTGGCCAAACAGTTTGTGAAAGTAGTTTAGACGAGAATATTTACTCATTTTACATATTACAGGAGATAAATTACATTTAATTCTAAAAAAAAGTATGGAAATCTATAAACGCAAGGTTGGCAGAATATTAGAGAAGATAGAATTCCCTAGACAGCCAATATATATATACATATATATGTTTTATATATATATGTTGCTCTCTTTAGAGCTAATAAGATTATTGGTCATGGGGAAATAGTAATACGGGCCAAAATTGGTCACAGGTAAACCAAATAAGTACAATATATTTGTGATGTAATTAGCTTACAGTTCAAAAAACGCGATTAATCATATATCAAGTGTATAACATTTGTTATGTGATTGATTTGATTGGAAAAGACTTAATTTGATTAAAAATTATGCATTGATGAGGGTTTGTTGAAGAATGGGAAAGGCCCAACCGTAGCTAATGGATAAAATCTTGAATGAATTTTAGGATTTGGAAATTCTAAGCACAGCAACAACAGCATTCACCTTTATCATCTGCATTTGTTGAGGGTAAAGCAGATTCCCCCGTACCAACCACTCCCTGATATGAAGCTTCCTCGTCCTTGTATCGGTAACTCCAAGCCACCAATATGAATGCAAGTAGATTCACACAACTTAGAGCTGCCAGCACCCAGTAATACCTATCCAAACGACTCCTGTTCAAGGTGTACTGAAACCAGTTTGTTCTTCTGCCTCCTCTTTCACTTATTTTGCCCACAACATAAACTGTAAGCACACTAAGCATGTATCCCAGACCAGATACTCCCTTAGTGAAATATTCGAGGTAGGTCTTCATGGATTCAGGAGCCTGCTCTTCGTGGAATGTACCGACACCCTTTTCAAGGAAGGCGTCCAGTCCGGCTAGTAGGAAAAACTGGAAGAGCAGCCAAAAGATGCTCATTGGGACTTCTTTATCGGGCTGGTCCACCAAACCATGCCTTCTAATCACATTCAGCCTCCGTGTCTCTATTTTTGCAGCAGTTATGCAACATAGAACTGATAATATCATAGCCACCGCGATCCCTATGGGGGCTCCATATTCTTTATATTTCCTTAAAGACCAGCTCGCCAATATATCAAACCATGCCTTTGCCCACTCGAATAGCAGTAGAAGCACCTGAAGAGGAACTTTCCATGTTCCAAGTCTGCGATTCATTTTATTTGCTTGTTCTACAAAGTAAGTGTTTGCAGTAGAGGATACGATCCCACAGACTATGAAGGTGAGCCACATAGGGATCATGCGAACAGCAATTTTGGCTTCTTCAACTTCTCCTACCGAGCAGAGTCTCCATCTGCTCTTCTCTTCATCTTCTCCTGGCAATATGATGGCAGCCTTCTCTAGGCACCTGAATTACAGTGAAAAGCATACAAGAACCTGGACTGTCTGTATATGACTGTATATGGAATAAAATCTTAAACAACCACTCACTAACTGATGTGACGGGAAAGAGACAAGCACATACCTGAGGCAACGACTACGGGAAAATGACTCATTTTCAGCTTTCTTGTAAATCTCTCTATTATTGAGTGGAAATGGCTTGGATTTCTTGAAAGCAGAGGCCACAAACACTCTACAAACGTTAGTTAGCGGGCTGCCCTTTGGTTTATCCTTATCATATGTACACCAACCACTCCAAAAAAGAAAGGTCGCAAAGGCAGTACATATTGCAGGAATTCCAAAGCGGAGGGTCCATGGCTTTATGTATGGAAGTGCAATAGCTCCAATTACCGCTATCAGCACCACAAGAATAAAACCTGGTATTTTTAAGCAAGCTTTTATTGATGCATAACTGTCAGGTTTATCTTTCTGTTCATGACCAAAAGAGCGTACAGATACATCATTGCCAGCACTTCCCACAGCTATAAGCGCCATGCCCGTATAGAAGAGAGCCTTCTGGGTATGACCTATACATTGTTTGCATGTGGCTGTATGACTGGCAAGAACTGATGGGGTTGACATAGTAACAAAGCCAATACCCTGTAGAAAGGTGGAGTTCTAAGTACGAAAAATAATTCTACAAAGGCATTGATGACACAGCTCCATCAACATGCGTCTATTGCCCCGAGGGAACAATGTCAATTGAGCTCATTCCAGTTTACATAGAGAACATAATTCAATGGTTGTTTCATTCTTTAAGTATGGCTGCTAAATTTCAATAGCACATAAATGGCAACATACAAAGGGGTATTGAGAATTACATCAAATCTCAAGAAGCTTAAGAGAATGTAATAGCATCAGGAATACCCAGCCCATGTACTTCTAATGAGCCCTCATCTTGTAACATACATCAGATGAGAAAAAAGCAATGCACCAGCTAATCAGTTTATAATTTGCACATTATTGCCAACCCTAAATTTGCAAAAGGTAGATCTATCTTCCGTTTGATTAGTGAAAAGATTTATCAACATACCACGGTGTAGGTTGTGCTAGAAATCAGGAGCATCGTGAAATTTCCGAGACAAGCATCAACAAGGAAGAGAAAGAAAACTGGCAATATCATAGCAATTCCTCCCCAGATATTCAAAATTCCAGCAGCATGAGTAAAACTCAGTTTCCAAACCTCAGTTAAATATTTTTGCATTTCAAAAAATGCGAATCCGACCAATATGTCAGCCCACAGCAGTGCTGCAATGAATAGGACCACGAAAAAAAAAAGTAAACACACAAGTCTATGTATAAACTTGAAAACACAGTTTTAACTCCATATATGAGAGTGGGTAAACACATGAACATTAACGCTGGAAAAATGTTACTTCTTTACCGGAAATTCTGACAAAGCTCTTCATTATTGCATAAATCTAATCACCTCAACTCTCTGCAGAAGAATGGCTACTGAAAAATAACAAGAAAAAAAAATAAGAACAACACTTGGGCAAAGCTCAACCAGAGATTATTCTTAAAATCAAGAAACAGGGGAGTCTGAAACAAAGCTGCATACATCAAGCAAGTAATACATTTAAAGCTAAAATCAAGAGACATTATTCAATAACCTCATATTCTATTTCCAACTCCAAATCTAAGTGTTTCTGATGATATACAAACACCCAGAGAGGGATGAGAGGTGTACCTGAAACTGAGAGAGCGGGGTGACAGGTGACAGGCCTTGCAGCCTGTGAACCAATCTTCTTCTCTTTCTTGACTGGTGCAAAATAGCATCCGATTCTGAATAGGTGGGCTCAGTTGGGGGGGAAAGAAAAATACCTTTCCCAGTGTTTAATCTTTGAGTATCTCATTGTTCACTCCCTAATAGAAAAATAAAACTGAGTTGACGTTGACTCTGCGTAGACCCCCCAGACACAAACAAAGTAGCAACTCAAAAATCCAAAGCCATTATTGAACCAGCTCAACCTCTTATGATTTCTCAATTCTGTTGTTCTCAATATACATGTTTTTTCCGGGTCCCGTTTCTTCTTCTTTGTGCTATCCACTCCACCTGTTTTCTTTTGACTGCTTACAACAAGCAACGAGTTGTGTGATGGTCAATCAGATCACGAAATCATTCAAATTCGTTTGCGAAAAAGGATAATAATAATCCAGCAGTCCAACTTTAATGAATGTATTGCAATTGATGAACTCAAAAGTTTTTGACAGGATGATTGGAGTTACAACTTTTTAAATTTTATGTAAATTATAATATAACCTCATGACATTTGTCGTAATTACAAACATATTATAATTATTTAAAAAATTATAAATTATCTTATAAAATTAACGATGGTCAAATAAATATTACTATAATAAATTATAGTGATATTCACCTTATATTTATATTTTTATAAATAATTATATTTCTAATTTACCTCAAATTTTATTACCTTTACTGATCTTTTGCTTTCTGGACTTGCCATTACTCGGAAGGGGTGAATTTTTGTGAGTATCCTAAATTCCCAACATCTTAGGTAGGTGGAATTGGAAAACACACTGTCAACAACCTATTCTTTCATTCAGATCATTTGCTTTTCCTAAAGGAATTGCAAATGAAGTTTAAAAATTTGTAACTTTCCCCGAATGCAGCAAACTTGTCGGTTTTGTATATACAATTGTTTTCCGTCAACTTGTTGGGGTTAGAATATTAGGAATAATAACGAGTCACGTGATTGTTTAGTTTTCTAGTGAATAAATAAAGGGGTGAGCAATGATACGTGAGAGTGTATTATTGACCAATCACTTGAAATGTAGGTAGCTACCTATTTCCCTATTAATCAAGATCCAATTTTTTTGAAGCTTTTGGTCTATGATGGTTAGGTTCTTCTTTTTCTATTTTATTTTCCTAATCTATAATGTTTCACATTATAATTCTTTTGTTACAAAAATAATAAACAAATATATGAATGAACATTATATTATTTAGTGGGAGCATTATTAAATTAAATAATACTTTTAAAAGCATAAATATAAAACATTAGTCGAAATAAAATTTATAATTTTGTGAAAAAATAATTATTAATGACAAGCAACAAGTTAAAAAATAAGTAAAAAATAGTATTTTTTTTAACATATAAGATAAATTATTCTTTCATCAATTAAATTGATTTTAAAAGTGATTTTTCTGCGAATACTATTATTTTATTACAACTTTCAAATTTTTTTTACAAAAATCACTTGTCTAAAAGCAGAAATTTTTGCAACTTTGAAACAATTCTGTCCTACATCTAACAGCAGCAGCAGAAACACTTGGAATCATCATTGTAGGGCTCATCAATCCCACCAAACTCTTCACCCTCTTGATCTTCCAACTCTGATTCTCTGTACCGATAAAACACACCCACCACCACAAAGATTACAAGATTGATAGCCATCAACCAAGCCAGTGTCCAGTAATACTTATCAAGTCTACTCCCATTCAGGTTGTGCTGAAACCAATTCATTTTCCCTCTGCTTTCACTCACTTTTCCCACAACAAATACCGAAAGAACACTTCCAAGTATCCCAACACCAAACACGCCACTAATGAAGAACGGCAAGTAATTTCGTGTCGTGGCAGGGGATTGATCGATGAAGAAGCAAATGGTGCTGTAATTGAAAATCCCGTTAAATGCCCCAAGCAGAACAAACTGCGGAAGCAACCAGAACATGGTCATGGGAACGGTTTCGTCTGGCTTGTCGACTAAACCGTGCTTTTGAACCACGCCAAGCCTTCGGTTCTCCACTTTGGCAGCGGTGATGCAGCAAAGTATCGCGAGTATCATTGATACAGCAATACCGAAAGATGGAGCGAACTTTCTTGACCCTGATTCGCCTAATGCATTAGAAAACTTAGCATAGAGTTTGGTGCATTGATTTTGGGCTTGCTCGTAGAACCAGAGAAGGGCTACACTGGGGACTGTGAGGCGCCCAACTTTGTGGTTCAGGTGGTCTAATTGCTCAACGAAGTAGGTGAATCCGATGGATGAGACGACACCACATAATATGAAAGTCATCCAGACAGGAATCATGCGTATGATGGTTTTGGTCTCTTCCACTTCTGTAACCGTGCAGAGTCTCCACATATTCTTTTCCTGTTCCTCTCGAGGTTTTGTAGGTATCAGAATTGCAGCTTTGTCCAAGCACCTGCATATTAAGAATGTATCCGGTGAGCATACATAAAATTAACAGATGAAACCTTGTTCTTGATGTACAAAATTGTTGGTGGAGAGAAGAGGCATGGACCTGAGGCTCCTTGTGTGGGGAACCGAGTGAATTTCGGGATTTTGGATCTCATATAGTTCCTTAACATCTCTTGGAGTTGTATAGAACAACTTGGAAGCAGCAGCCACGAACACACGGATGAACATCGTCAAAGGGCTTCCTGTTGGCCTCAAATACTTGTAGGAACACGAGCCGCTGAAAAACAGGAGAGTGGCAACGAGAGTACATATGGCTGGAATTCCAAACCGAAGAGACCATGGTTTTATGTAAGGGAGGGCTAAGACTGCAACAATTGTGGTGATGATAACAGCAAAAATACTGAAAAAGAAACGCCAAAATGTGTTGTGATCTAGATCTTCCTCTTCCCCGCTGAACTGCTCAGCTATGAATGAGTTCCAGGAGGTCAGATGGCCAGCCATCCCGAAAGCTATTAAAGGCAACGCTGTGTAGAAAAGTACTTTTTGGCCTTGGCCGATGCATTCTGGCTTGTATTCGCTGCAGGTTCCCATAGCATTTGACAGAACTGGCGGAGTGGACATTGTTAAAAATCCCAATCCCTGGATATTAAAATATCCCCTCATTTTCAGAGCTTGTAAATATGCAAAAAGCATGATGGGAATTAGATAGAGGGGTTAGGATTTACGGCACTATACGCAAAGCTGGAGATCAAGAGCATCCAGTAATTTCCCAATATGGTGTCCACTAAGAATGCTAGAAGTAATGGCAATACTGTAACCACTCCCCAAAAAATGTTGACGATGGCAGCAGCGTGGGTGAAACCAAGCTTCCAAACGTTGGTCAAGTATGCCATCATTACGTACATGGCATACATCGCTAGTATGTCCACCCATAGCAGGACTGTAATGGTGGAATAAAACAAGATTACATCACAAGGGAAGCCAGACGGAATCGCCATTTAATCAGGGAATAAGAAAAAGAAATGATACAAGTATCAAACGTAATATAGAGTTATGTCTTTTAGTGAAGAACAGGTTAGGACTCAGGAGCATTAGAGTCAATCTGTACTTACCAACTACTCTCCCAACTGTGGCCATTGAGCTTGTATGTTTACCTTCTCTGCCAAAAGAAAAATACTGCAATTCACGACGATTACATCAATCTTCCATACTTTAAGTCGTTGATTACTCAAATGAACAAAAAATAACAAGAGATGAAAATCGGAGAAAGGACCTCCAAGATTAGCAGAACTCGGAAGTTCAGTTGAGATTATTATGAAAAACTTACCAAACTAAAACCTCGGAAACAAAGAAAAAAAGTCTGGCTGATGAGAAACTTGTGTTACCATAAAGAGCTTGTCGGAACGGGGATTGCGATGTCGGAGAATGTAGCTTCTTATTTCACTTAGTTATATATAGAAGGGGATTCATTGTATACAAGACAGATAATGGCAAAAAAACAAGGCGGATTCTTGTTTTTTCTTTGAAATTCTTGCAACGCGTAAAACAAAGTAAGTTGAATTTCATAAATATTTGTATATGGGTGAAGTCAACTCCAACCGAAACAGGGAAGTGGATAGCTGGACCAAATTCCAGGTTAGTCCATTTCGGACGTGAAAATAAAACAAATTTACGATCTACAACATATAATTATGGGGTTAAGTCCATTTTGACCATGTGATATATAAAAATATAAAAAATTTCCATATAAAATATTTAATATCAAAATCATCCCTATAATTACACCCTTCTGGTTAATTTGAGCTTATTTTTTTAGAAACAATGATTAAAAGATCCCTTCTAATCAACTGATCAAATTAGGTCAATTAATATATAATTATTTTAATTTATAACTATTAAAATATATTTACAATATATATAATTGTTATTATAACCCCATCCCCATCTTCTTCCCCACATCATCTTCTTGCTTCGCCCCCAGCCCTCTTGCCTCCAACCCCCCTTCGCTGGGTAATGCGGTCGCCCTTGGTGGATGGGCAACCGAGTCACCTTCGCAGATGACCCTCCTTGCGTTGGACGACCGCCGTCGCCCAGGGGTGAGGAGGTCGCGGCGCACTCCTCTTCAGTTCACCGCATCCATTGCATTATTTTTTATATAATTTAATTAAATTAATAGTTTATTATATAAATAATTAAATAGTTATTATATAAAATAAAATAATATTTTATTATTAATAAAAAATAGATAATATTTAAATTAAATAATTAGTATAAAAAATAATATTTTATTATTAATAAATATATAATATTATATAGATTAAATGTGAGAGAAGAGTAAAAATATTAAAAAAAAAACAAAAGTATTTTTATAGAAAAATCGCAGTCAAAGCATATGTGATCCAAATTTTGTATGGAGGGAATTTTTTGAACTTTATCTTATATCACAAGGAGTATTTGAGACTTTAATTTTTAAAGAATTTTTTTTTAATATTTCTATTATTACAGGGAGTATACGAATTTTTCCTTTTTCCTTGTAATTATGACATTAGCCTAAAGATTAGAGCAATTAATTCCCTTGGATCGCATGGTTTATTTCTCTTGCTTTCTTTGATGGATTTAGACTTCATTCTTTGCTAAACATTATACGCAATCAGCAGCCGACGTGCAATTTAGTTTAGCAGCTCAGATAATAACAGTAGGGTTGTCAGAAAATCGCAGATCTTGTATAAATCAAAAGATTACATATGGTCTAAAGTTGAGTTCAAAATTCATCACATGTCTGACCATTGAGGTGAGACAAGATTGCTGGAAAATCAACAATTCCTTCATTGAAATGCTCATGTGAAGAATTACAGTTTAAGGTTGATATTCTCAATTGATAGACAATGCCAACTACTGCAATTACTGTTCTTTCAGTAGACCGCGTTGAAATAGTGCAACCATTGTGGCTGTATGTCTCTTTATTTTTCAATTCTTCACAAAGTCTACTTCAACTTCCCCATGTTTATTGCGGGGTAGGAAGTTTCATAAGAAACCGTGTTAGTTCATTACCCCCAACACTCAAACTATAAAGGCACTCCTGCTACATTCATGAGGCTCAACTTGCAGTCTAGTTGACGTTGACTTGCAAGCCTTGGCACGTTAGCGATAGAATTTGCTTGGATGCAGAATTACAAATTCAGATGCTACGGATTGAGAACGACTCATGAAATTTTAAACCTTTATAATGGGTTGATTGGATAGTAGCTGCAAAAGGCATGTAAATGTATTCCAGGCGAATTTCACCAAGTTTAAAGACACAGAATCTCTTTGCAGACAACTTGGTCATATCAGAAACATTATACACAACCCTTTACTGTAAGAAAAAATCAGACAACATGCCTGTGTGCATACACTTATCAACGATGCCGCTCTTCCATGATTCATCAGGAAAAAGAAAAAGAAAAAACCATCAGGGCCCTCTTCCTCGTTTGCATGTCTAGTTTGAACTTCAATCCAATTGCTCGGTTTGATACACACAATCAAGAAAAGGCTATTCTTCCTCCAAGAAATCTACCAACAGGATTCCTCTCAAGGTCTTTTTGCTTTCTTACATAACCTAGGCTTTTCACCAATTAACAGAGCTTTCTCTTTAGCCCCACCCACAGTCACCATCAACGAAATGCCAACCGAATCTAAACACTTACTGGTAACGTTCAAATCATACATACTATTCACCAGCATTGTAAAGAAGTCGATGATCAGTCATTCCTCGCTTTAAGACCTGTTATATTTAAAAACTAAATATGGCCAAGAAAACACATTTATATTTAGATATAAAGAGGAACAATTTCTAGTAACTGATATTGTACAATGCTGTAGCATTTCCAAAACCCAACTCCATAACCTCAAGATTAGCATAAGGGAACCTCAAATATAACTCAATGTACGATCCATTGTCTTCCGTGATTGAGAAACAATGTCCAAAATAATCCCCAATCTCACTAACTTAATACACATTACAAAAGTCATCAACATCTCCATATTGATCATAAAACTACAACCACAACGGAGTCGGAGTTGTAAGAACTTTGCCACTCCTCAATCCATCGACATATTCTCTAGTCACAAGTAGCCAATTCCATCCTCCTCCTATTTTCTTCATCACCCTCTTTCTGAATCTGGCACTTTATCCACATAATTCAGCCAAGAGAACACATTTATATTTAGATATAAAGAACAACAATGTCTAGTAACTGATATCGTACAATGTTGTATCATTTCCAAAACCCTACTCCACAAACTCAAGATTAGCATAAGGATAACTCGAATACA
Organism: Sesamum indicum; assembly: GCF_026168435.1. Taxonomy (NCBI): domain Eukaryota; kingdom Viridiplantae; phylum Streptophyta; class Magnoliopsida; order Lamiales; family Pedaliaceae; genus Sesamum; species Sesamum indicum. The sequence continues at coordinate 16,381,516 of NC_142667.1, forward strand.
ACTCAATGCACAATCCATGGTCTTCCGTGATTGAGAAACAACGTCCAAAATAATCCCCAACCATCACTAACTTATTACAGATTACAAAGTCATCAACATCTCCATGGTGATCATAAAACTGCAACCACACCGGAGTTGTAAGAACTTTGCCACACCTCAATCCCCTCAACATCTTCTCTGGTCACAAATAGCCGATCCCATCCACCTTCTAGTTTCTTGATCGCCCCTCTTTCGGAATCCGTCACTTTATCCACATAATTCCTTCTATACATCTCTTCACTAACAATCCCCTCATTTTCGTTTCCCTCCACTCTCGACCACACTTCCAGCTCACCCTCTCTCCCGATGAACACTTGCTTCCGATAGCAATGAATCACAAAGTTGCCACCATTGTTTCCTCCCACATTCCTCATACTTGGATTCTTCTCTTTCAAATAAACCCAGGGATCATCACTTAGTTTGCGCATATCTGCCACAGCTAAATCACCCGATTTTGAGCAAATTTTGAACAACAACAATTCATCCAAGTCAACACCCACATCGGCAAATGAGTCCCCAAATCGACTGCTTCGACCGGAACCTGGCTCATTTGTTTCCCAAACCACATTTCCAGTTCTCGGGTCCCACAATCGAATGTACCCAGAATACCCAAATGCTCCCGATGTCACAGAACTCCCGAGCAAAATCCCCATATCTGATACATACGTAAGCTTTGTGGGAACCATATTTTTTGAAGAATTTCCAGGCATTCTTCCAATCTCCGACGAAACCCTCATCGTGGATTTATCGATCATTAAGATGCAATTTTCTCCGTGCTGGCAATCGTAGGAAGCAAAAACAGAATCCTCCGAGTCGGCAATCGCGTGGACTCGGGCTTTGTATATCCTCACATCGGAAGGGTCGACCCATTCCGTCGAGTGGACTCGGCGCCCGTTGGCCATATTATAAAAGTGTAAGCCCGACCCATGTAGAGAACCGACGGCAGCAACCTCCGGTCGGATCCTTCTCACCGAAGTGATGAAGTCTAAATGCGTCCGTACTGTTGCTGAATGGCTGAGATTCCAATCGTACACCGAAATCTGCCCGCCGTGGGCCACCCACAACGACCCATCTGATTCGATGGCGTTGAAGTCAGAAACGACACCGTCAGCGGAGGGGTTGAGGGTGGTAAAGAGGGAGGAGTCTATACCATTGAGTCGACTCGGGGCGAGTGCGGACCTGAGTTGGGAGTCGATGCCGAAGTAGAGGGCCTCGTCGATGAGTTCTTGGTTGGAAAAACGTTTGGCGGTGGAGGGGAGGCGATTGGAGCGGAGGAGGGAAAGGAGGACGGAAAAGATCTCCGGGTCGCGGTCGATGAAGACCGGTTCTTCAGGCGGCCGGTTAGAGAGGGCGGATAAGAGGGAATCGGGGCCGCCAGAGCGGAGGGTGGAGACGGTTGTTTCGAAGAGCTTACCTCCCACGTTGAGTTTGATGCGTCCGGCGGCGGTGGAGTCGGGACTTTGGTCATCCATAAACGGCAGTTTTAGGGGATACGTCTTTCAACCGAATTCTCAGAAAGATGTGTCCTTTCTGGGCTAATACAGGTGTGTTTGGGCATTACAAAAGTAGAGCCCAAGTTTCAGTGAAGTTTACCAAGTTGTTTTAGCCGATTGGATAATGGATCTCTCTTCAACAGTGATCTTCACTTAGCTTATGCAATTATTTTTCTTCTTTTGATTTAATTTTCAAGAATAATTGAAAACAAATGCAACTATCAATGAATAGATTATTCATTTCGTTTGTATCGAATTTTGTCCATGTTTTCGACTTCACAAAAATCAAGAGCAATTGACAAAGGCTGTAATCGTGTGTCTGTATCTCTCTGGTATTGGATAAGGCCCAATTCCAAATCCAATTCCAATTGAACAAGAACTCAAGACCCAACTGAATCAACGAATTTTTGGGCAGAACTCAAACCATGAGTAATTATCCATTTCGTAGTGAAACTGGAAGGGAACAGCCTACGAGTAATTAAGCTTTGTGGGTTTTTCTTGTCTTGTTAGTATTATACGTTCTTTGATTAATCTAAACTAAGAGCAAAGGAGATGTTACTTTTCACATTGTTAATTGTATTAAATCAAACTCTTATATCTTTCGTTAATTCATTAAGATGTGATTAGGCCTCATCAAGAAAGTTGAGGCCCAAATTCTGTGAGGTAGGAGGCAATAAGCGGCTTGGATAGAAATCAAGTGTCGTGATCCTGAAAGGCTTGTTTGTGATCCGGTCAAGAACCTCCAAATTTGAAATGTCAAAGCTTTTTTTGCATTAGTATTCTTGCGTTTTTCGAGATAAGATAAAATACACTAAATATTTATTTTTGTGTTTTTACACATTTTCTGCGTGTTTTTATATTTTTCAATTTTCTATATATAATATATATATACATAATATAAAATAGATATGATTTGACAATAAACAGTAATTTTTGTCTCCAAAAAATACAACATTAAACATAAAATATTTATATATATACATATTTATATATAAAAATATATGATTTGACAATGCCAGATCCCAACATCATACCTACACCACTTATTTTAAAATATTTTAAATTACCCCAAAAAACACAAATCCAAACATATTATCTATTTTCAACGCACACTTACTTATCTTTATTGTTCTCTCTCTATTTTCAAAATACAAGACAAAAAACTAAAACACAAATCCAAACAAAATACAAGTATTTTAACTTGCCCATGCAGGTGGTTACGTTGGAAAATGCCAGTCCATTATCAAACAATAACAAATTATCAAATAACAATATATATGTCTATTCGGTGTTTATTATTTTGCAGGCATAATCAGGCCTGAATATTTGGAGTGAACACGTCCATCTGTCCCAGCCATCATAGCATATTTATCCTTTCTAGTCAAATTGGTGCACTGGAACCCAAGTTTTCCTGCAATAGCACTCTGAACATAATTGGCCACCTCAATTCCCGATTTCCCTCCTCTAACACTAAACTCACGAGGCACTTCATTCAAGAACGTGATCTCGTACGTGGGTCTTGGGTTCATGAAAACAAAAAACGGGTCCAAGAACTTGTACCCCCGTGTCGTCGTCCCATAAAACACGCATTGTTTAGTGTTCACCGCCACCGGCACAATTCTGTCGCTCAATTCAGCAAAAAGCGCACTAAACCTCAGTAAAAACGGTTCTCGGCAGGTAGTCCCCTCAGGGCATATCACTAAGTCACCTTCTTCAAGCAAGCGCTTTATGGTCGCCGCGTCTTTTTCTGTTTCCCTCGACAATCCAACCGTTTTAATAGGGGAAATTGACTCCGAAAACTTACTTATGCTATAAGTGACACAAGTGATTTTCCGGCCGAGTGCAACGGCGGTGACAAGCGGGTCGAGGACGGTCCGGTGGTTGCAGACAAGGAGGCGGCCGCCTTGGCCGGGCCTGGGCGGCGGAGGAGGGGTGCCCTTGACGATGAGTTTGATCCCAAGCATCATAGAGGTGTAACGTACAATCCTTTCGGGCAAAGGGATGTGGAGAAAAACTCTAACGAATGATAAAGTAATGGCAATTGGCATCCAGAGGAATGTGAGGAAGGCGACGAGGGGTGTGGGCTTGTGTACCAAACGACCCTCGTGAAAGATGATTGGGGATAGAAGCTTGTTTCTTGGCAGTGGTTCAGTTCTTGTTCTGGGCACGATCAATCCCTCCTGTACGTACTCAAATCAAGAAATTGTATTGTTGATCAAAAGTTTATATAATTGATTCAGATTTAATTAATAATTTTCTGAATTTATAAATATACCCTATATAATTTGTCAATACTAAATGTGCACGGCCTTATAGTAGCATCTTCATAACAAATTAATTTGCCTCACTCACTTTGGTATAAAGAGACAAAAGATCATGCACAAATCATTGCGCGGATAAGAAGCCCTAAAAACCCCTATCATGAAATATGCATGGACTCATATGACCAAGTACCTTCACAATAATGAATGGATGAGAAAATGTTAAATTTCACAAACCCCACCTAAATTATCACCACACAGCATTCTTTTCTTTCCTGTCAGCCAAGAAGAATATATTAAGAAAACAAAAGAGAATGACCACATTTCGAGTCAATAAGTCACAGAACACCAATACGCATTTGTGAGTGAACTTACCTTGCATATGGACATGAAGTCATAATCCGTCTCTCTATCACCAAGACCTAAATCAGGCACATTAGTGCCAAATTCATTGACTATCGCCATTTTCTTATGGTCCCCGACAAGTACACCCGGCTTCTTCACAAACCCTGTGGCCCGTCCCGATTTTGTCACTTGTAACTCCGTCCCAAGAACCTTATCAACTCCCAAATAATTCTTGACAAAATGTTCCACCATAATCCTAGGGTTTGCAGTGACTATGTACCTCTTACCAAAGGAATTGAACACTCTCCACGTCTCCGGGTGCACGTCTTCTGCATAGAACTTAGGCAAGACGGACTTGGCAACGAGCTCAACATCACGAATTTTGAGGCCGGAGAAGGCGATAAAGATGAGAATTTGGACAGCCAAGGATTCAGACAGGAACAAGTAGAGGAAGTAGACGAATGGGACGGATGCCAAGAGAAACAAGGCACGTATAAGGCTCCCGGCTTCCAAAGCGACGAGCATCAAGTATGGAAATGCATTACTAGACACCAAGAGTGTGCCGTCTAGGTCAGCTGCCACGGTTTGATTTGATCGCCCCTCGCTGCTCTTACATTTTGTTATCGGCTCAAACTCCCTATGGGCGCCCATTTTTGAGAGAGAGGAGTTTTACACGTTGTTCAACTTATGTGTGTGCGTGCTGGTTATATTAGACTAAGGAAGGATTTGGTATGTTCAAGCTGAATATAAGGGCAGATGTGAGTTGAGTGTCCAAGTAGTTAAATGCTAAGGGTGTTCAAGTTTGATTTACTGATTGAACCGAATTACAATTAAAATTTCGGTACTACTAGAACAAACATAATTTTTTTTATTATGATAATAAGTAAAATAATATGAATACTAATTAAAAAATTTCGCATTAATTTTGTCTAACCATGATTGATAGTATTGTTTTGCTATAATTTTTATACTATAGTGATTAATCGTACTGGGAATAATCATTTTTTTTTTTTTTTGTAATGGTACATAATTGTAATGAATATTGAACTTAAATTTGGATTTTTTAAAATTTTGGTAGTCAGTTTGATATTGATTTTTAGAATTGCCCCGAAATAAAATATTGGATTTTTAAAAAATTATAGATTATATAAAATATATGTATTAAATACAGATTTATTTGATGTGCATGTTATTTAGTGTGTTGGATTTTATTTGAATAATTCGAAAATAAGTTGTATTGATGTAGAAGATTTAGTAGTAGATAATTTAAGTCTTCGATTTTATTTCCAGTTGAATGCATCTGTAGGTTAAGTTTTTATCTTTACACTTTTCTTTATAGAATTTTGTATTGTATGATTTTTTTTTTCTAAGAAAAACCAATAATTTTAGTATTATACTAAACAAAAATGAAATTTTTGGAGTTTTTATCAAATGGATTTAGCATTTGTAGGCGATTTTGGTTAAAAGTAGGCGTAGTCGTACCGAAATTTTAGTTAGGATGGATATATTTATTCGGGTAGAATTGGGTTTGATTCGGCGTACCAAAGTTTGAGTTGAAATTCGTGTACGATTCCTCTGTTGCTTAAAATCGGAGGTACGCTCCTACAAGAAATATAGTTTCGGCCGGTCCATATACTTTATTAGAGTTTGGGCCGGTCCAATAACTTGCATGTGCTTTTTGTATAACTCAGTTGAAAAAGAAGAAGAAAGGTTAGTGAATTAAGATGAAGACGACAAAAACAAAAAGTTAGAGCTGTATAATATAGTAGTTGGTGTGAACATGAAAGCAAGCATGCATGAGCAAATTAGCTAGGCAGAGAGAGGTATGTGTTTCCGACTGTCATCCTAGGAAACACGTACAGCAGGAGCCACGAGGCATGCACATTTATATATATATATATGTCTCACACAAGTACTACTTGTATTAGTATTCTATCATCCACACCTACACCTACACATGTTGCATTTTGATGGGCTCTCATCTTCGGAGGTCAGATATCATTTGGGCCTCGGGGGCACGGGGACGTTCTTGGATCCTACATAAAGAAGTACGTGTTGAATTTGACTCGATGTGAGCATTTCAATACTCAAATTAAATTGTTAATATGAGGTAGGTCAATATTGGAGTGAATAGTATATCTGAATTTTGGATTTTAATTACATTGATTATTTTAAATATCAAAATTTTTTATACCTGAGGCCAATTGCACAGACAATACTGAACTACAAAGGCGATACTAGTGCATATCCTTCATCCCTTACTTCTACTGACTTATGTATTCGGTGAGCTTTCATGGACCTTTATTTTCTGTAAGCCTATATTATCCTCAAAATATTTTGGGCCCCACTTATTTTATTCACATCACATCCCAAATCCAAAATGAGTTTCATCACAAAATTCCACTGCATCTCAATTATATATCAACCCATCTTAATTTTAAAATCAATTATATATATATCTATATAAGATGATCATCAAGATGGGAAGTAAAAACAAATGGAGCCTTAATTGGATATATATGTATATGTATATGTATATATGAGGGAGTTGGGGGGGTTGTACGTAGTCCTTTACAGCTAGCTAAGCCAACACAAGATGCTGTTGGGCTTCTTCATCATCAAGTTAAGTAATTGAGTAGGGTTGGGAGCATTCACTCCAAATCCAAATCCTCATAGCAAGACCCCATTTCTCTTATCTTGTCCTAAATTATGTGGGCCCAAACCCTACTCCCACCATACCTTCCACCCCATTATTACTATTTCATACAAAGGCCCCTCACACTTTTGACTCATAATAATATTAAAAACAAAAATGAGGCAATTATTCTCGCATCGCATGCATCTATCCTAAACTTTATATTATATTCATATTTTTTGGTAGGACTGCATCAACAACAAGATTAGGATACGTCCGTAGCAGGTTGAAAGCATTCAATATGATTCATTCATTTTAACTGCATATATATATATATATATATCCCCATCTTTTCTTTTTTATTTCAAATTATTCTATATATATTATTTCACAACAATCTTAATTCTTTATATATTACATATAATAAATTCTCTACAATTATTTATAATTTTCTTAGTTTGGCGGAGGGTGTGTGTGTATGTGTGTACATTGAATTGCGTTTCCTTCATATATCATTCATGGTGGTTCCACCATCTGCACATTCAATGTATGCCCATTGTATGTATGTGTATATATATATTTATATATATGCATGCATGTACGTACCTATTTGTAATGCAAATTCAATTAAGTTTGACAAATTAGTTTCATAGTCCGGACAAAGGAGTTAAGGCAGTCATGTGCTTTTGTGCAGTATTTGAATTAATATTGACTCATCATCCTATATATATATATATGTGTGTGGTTAAGTTTGAACAGTAGTATATATTGTGTGTAATTAAGAGAAAATTAATGTAGGAATGATTGTGATGATGTAGGTGGCACAAGTGGAAGGTTGTCTTGTGCTAATGTGAATGGATCCTCCAATGAGAAAGGAGTATGCCCATGTGAATGTGATGTAGTAGTGAATTTGTGAGATTAAGAAAGGACAAGTGGGGTAGAGACAAGAACAAACCACATCACTTCCTATATATATAAAACATAATACCTAATTAAGACAATTTTTCTCTGTGGGATTATATTTTAATGAACAAAATATATTAATGGAAATATAATTAATAAATATATGATGGTGAAAAAGGAGGATGTGGTAAAATTGAGGATGATGGATATGGAAATTCAATGTGGGCCGCCAACCCAACATAATTCACATGTTCTTGTACCCATAAAGTCGGGCATCTGACAGGGATCTAAATTCCAGCTATTATTATTATTATTATTATTATTATTTATATCGTTTTTGTATTGTTTTAATTAAAATTTCAAGAAAAATTATATTATAAAGATAATGAAATGCACAAATTTTGAACCCGGAAACCGTTATTCTGTCGGCCAAAGTAAAAGTCAAAATGTTTTTAGAGGCAACTGATTCTATTCCCATAATCATTGGTTTGTTTCTAGGGAATTATTATTTTCTTCTTAGAAGAAAATAAACAGCACAAAAATATAGAAAAGCAAAATGTTATAAGTAGAAAAGTCATGGTACATATGTATTAATTCATAAGCATCAATTCAATTTTTTATTTTAATTTTTATACTACATTTTTTGTATTCCATATCAGATAATCTACATTACATTTCACTATAAAATTTGCAACATTTAACCATGATTAATTGCCATGGCTAAAAATAAATAGCAGTAGCAAATTATACTCATTAACCACGTCCATGCAACGTTTGTTGGTTGTGGCATCTGCGAGGATGCCATAATTTTCCTTGATAGATTTATTTTTTTTTGCATTAATTTTATTTAATCGTGGTTATAAGTATTATTTACCATGATTTTTAGTCGTAATAATAAAATTATAGCAAATAGTTAATTTTTTCTAGTATCAAGTGTATATTTGATAAATTTGTTTTATACGTTTAACATATATATTTTTTGCAAAATAAAAAGTAAAATACAAAACTAGAACCGGATACGAAAAATTAATAATTTTCTTGATTTAACGTATGTATATGTATATATATACTCGTTGTCTTAATTTGAATTGTATTTTAAATGACAATTAACAACATAATCATTCAATATTAGGACAAATTGACATGTTGTAATAGTGCAACTTAAAACTTGTGGTGGATGGATGCCTTAATTCAGTAGTAATTTGGTTAATCATCAGCATACGTGTGCATGCAATTACTCCATGCATGTGCACTTCCATCACATTTCTAGCTATTCAGTATCAATCATATATATATATATAATCGATGTATTCAAAAAGATATAAATAATATATAATAACTTATGGACGTAATTAATCAAGCAATATCCAACTAAGACCAAAATCATGCCTACTACGTAGCGACATATATAATATATCTTCCCAATTAAATCATTACGGTATGTATGATCCAACCTAAGTATATAAAACATAGAGAACCCTAATTCGTGATAATGAAATTGGGAGAATTTGGCGAAATTAGAATTATAGTGAGCGGTATATATATATATATTTATAGGGAAAAATGCAAGCAACCCCCTTGTGATATCGCAAATGAGCAAATTACCCCCTTGTGAAAAAATAAATAGCGATTTACCTCCCTATATTTTTTAAAATACAACAATTTACCTCCCTATGATTTTTAAAATGAAGCAATCTACCTCCCTATATAAGGAGGTAAATTGCTTCATTTTAAAAAGTATAGGGAGGTAAATTGCTATATTTTTTTCATAGGGGGGTAATGTGCTCATTTTTAATATCACAGGGGATAAATTACTATTCACCCTATATTTATATATCGAGTATTTAACCGTATAGATATAGATAGAGATTGATTAATGGTTATAGCAAGTGCGATCCGACCAACATGCAGGGACGGACAGGATTCGATCCGGTATTAAAATCATGTGTCCCCTCTTTCTATATCAATTTCTGTGGAAATCTCTTTTACAATTAAATTCGTATATATATTTGGATGCATATTTTTCAACTCACGAGATGCGATGGGTGTTGGTACCCTCCAACTCAAACTTATTCATCACAATTGACAATACATAGATAGCCTGATCATGATCATGATCATGATCATGCCTACCCCTATTCCTAATTCATTCATTTTTATTTTCTTTTTTTATAAACCATTTCAAGAATTTTTAAGTGATTCTGATCATAGAGCATTAATTGATTCAGCATGGTCGTTATGTATTTAATTTTATAGGAGAACCAGATTTTGGATTCGAGTCTCGTAAAAAGGCTACTTGATGAGTATCCAAATACCACGCCTACAAAAGGACCAAAACACCCCTCATTAAGGGCATTATAGTCATTTTGCGATCAGGATCCGCGTATATTGTAGCAGGCGGGTCGCATTTGACCCGACCCGGATCGCATACACCGACTGAAGACCCGGGTAATGACCACCGTTCGATCAGAACGCGCACCGACGAGATAAGGCCACGTGGCCCAGTACATGACGTACAACTGTGTGCTATAAATAGACCCCGACGCACCATAAATGAGGTAACTGATACGTATTAATTGAGACCGAATTCCTTGATCGAACCTATTTCATTCGACCAACCTAACTTGAGCGTCGGAGGGTCATTGTCGGGGACGTACCCGACGAGCTCACAGTTCGTGTTTTTATTCTCAGGGAACCCAAAATCTGGTCTTGGACGAATTGGCACTCTGAGTGGAGATCGAATCCCGAGATCGCATTATTCGACCCGGATCACTACTAATGTTTGTTTCTAATGAGTATTAGAGTTATAATTAATAAATCATATTTTATAGAAATCTGGGTTCTAGTTCCTCAATTGCAGCTAGTTTGCACATGGGTCAACGACTGCCGCACTATCTTTAATCTTATTCTTCACATTGTTGTCCTTAAAAGCGTGTTTTTGGATTTTGCAACTTTATTAATTAGTAGCTTTTACGTTTTATTTCTCTTTGCTTCACAGCTGTAAAATTTGTTAGTGGGTTAGAAAGGTTTGTTAGTGTAGCTGCACACAGTTAGCCTCACACTCTATATATAAATAGAGCTTCATGTACAGTTTCATCATCAGATTAATGAAATACGGAAATCTTTCCACCAATTTCTTCACAATGGCGTCATTTGTTGATTCATATGAATTTGCTTTCGTACATATTTAACATAAAGATATATATATATATATATATGTTTGTATGTAATCAATTTATTGGAAATTGATTGACTTAAAGAATTGGGCGTGTTATTTATAGACGTCCAGGATTGATTGATGTCATATATGTGTATGTATGATATAAATATTTGCTGGAATTTGAATAGAAATGATGAATGATTGAAGCATGTTGGTATGGTTGGTTGGTTGCAGCGGAGCACAAGTGATTTATATACGAGTGTTCTGACTAGTTGCAACAATATGGGTAGGCAGCAGACATGAAGAGCACATGGTGCAGGAGGGTCCGAATTCCCAGATATAGATATATAGAGGAAGAAAGATGAAATCCTGATTCAGACCCGGCAGGTTCCAAGCAGTTCCAGTTGCCGCAAATGAGAGACCAGACACCCCAAGATATATTGTCCAAACTCATTGATGGTGACATAAATGGATGTGCCTTGAAACCTTCACTTTTGCATAATATAATAATGGGCTTGCTTTCCATTAGTGAAATCCCAAACAGAGATTGTCGCTCAAGTTCTCTGTGAGGGGGAATTTCATGGAACCACACACAACCGCCGCCGCCGCCGCCGCCGCTGCTGGTGTTTTTAATACTGCCAGCGTAGCTGCCGCCGATAATCACTGTTTTAGATTTGTTAAACTTAAGCTCTTATTACCAATATTTTGATTTATTTCTATTAATTATTTCCTAACATAACACCCAAATTAATTATTTCCTCATTCTATTTAAATTTATTTGCCCAGATGAGACAACTACCTCCTTCTATATATTAACAATGGAAAACAGCAAGAAGAAATTAGAAGAATATCCACAAAAAAACACATTACACTCTCATACTTAAATTAATAATGAATATTATATTTAAAGAATAAAAGAATATATAGTTTATATATATATATATATTTATGATGTGGGGTTTCACACCACAATTGATAAAATCACAAAATTTTATTATTAAACAAAATGAAAAAAGGTAGAGTGGTAGGTTAGTACAACCTAAATCAATCTACTGATGTCATTATTATTTTTTGCCATCCAAATTTTATGTGCTTTATGGAATTACTTGATTTTAGTATGACTGTGATAATTAGCGTAATTTATAAATATCCCATCAGACTCCAATGCTACAATTAAGATTGATATTATAAAAATACACTTGACCCAAAGAGAGGACCCAACTCATAGAAAGTCTAGCAAAGGGGCCAAGAAGGTGCACGCCGCCCAAGGGGGCGTAACCCTCAGCGCTAAGAGCAGTTTTTGAAGACAAACTGAGGTAGGAGCCTAGCAGTATTCTTGTAGGCCCAGAATGAGGTGTGTCGGGACAGACACCTGAGTACCAATATGTCTTTGTGGGCAACTGGCACAAGGTCGTTAGACCACCTGGAGGAAGGCCGGCCACGCAAACCTCTGAGAAGGCCCCAATGATTTAGATGGATCAACTCACACATCTTAACTACTTCCTAAGAATTTGAACATAAATCTTGTAAGAAGGCTTATCTGATCACAAGTCCAAACAAACCCGATCCTCAAAGATCTTCCCCAATCCCTTCTGGATTCCCTAAAGGCCTATTAGCATTAACTACCAACCCGAGTGCTAAGGGGGTCACACTCCTTCAAGTGCAATGGGACTATGACTATAAAAACAAGTTACTTCCCTTCGACAGAGGATAACTATTTCACGCATACATAACCACAAAACACTCACTTTCTTATTATTAATTATTGCTACATTTACGTTATATTGTGTTCAATTTTTACATTATTATTTTTTTAAATTACTTACTGACTTAAATTTTGAATACTAATATATTTTCTATAAATTCTCATTTCAAGTTTTTTGAAAAGTTCAGTCTAAAGAGCACGAGTCTACTACAACTCAAACTAGCAACTTTCTTTTAATAAATTATATTATATCAACTAAAGCTTTGTAAGGGGTCCTATGATATCCTAATATATATATATATATATATAATTCCCTGGAATTCTTTATAGCCAACAATCGATCACTAGGATTCTAATGAGTACTATCCAATCATATACACCATTCTTGTCTAGTCTAACATTGTTTTATATATATATATATATATATATATAATTTCATAAAAATAATTATGGTGATATTGATAGTAATGAACGAGACCCTTTTTCTTTTTGAATTTTTTATTTCTGTATGGTTTTGCATATAGTCATGCTGATGGCATGATGATGAATAGTAACCAACAACGAATGGGGAACATACGTACATAGGATAGCATTATGGACAAGAATGGGGAAAATTTGTGCAGCCGACTAATCAAACGTTTCCTACTGATTGAGAGGCCAACATTCAATCCTCGTATTGGTTATAAGTGCTTGTCTCATCCATCACATCCAATAATTTCCTATCATCCTAAACATAATCTAACAAAGCTTTCCATGCTTCCTATAATCATCTCCATTTTTTGCTTCGTTAACGAAAGAAAAGAAAAATCAATTAGACTTGATCTTAAACGACTATTTAAATTGCAATTACTTGTGGTATAATGCGTCACATCATCTTTCAAATTAAGGTAACCAAATTGTAGCATCAATCCACGTCTAAGTCCACTATTTGACATTGGCAACACTAATAGAATGTGGTCACTCCGGACAATCATTTCAAAATTTCAACACATTTGCTCTCAAAAATAGACAATCTTATTTAATCAGTTGAAATTCTTTGCCCATCAACTTGTGCATCTTTCCATTTCAACATTTATGTCAACAAAGTACCACCACTAGGGATAGATCATACATTTATTTGATTGAGATTCTTGTTGCTCATTATTTAATTCATTATTTTTTTTATGTGTTATAACATTTAACAGTAGCATTATTAATTATTCATATGAATATTCAAATTTTATTTTTTTTTAAATATAAGCAACTTCGAGCGAAGTAGTCATTAACCAACAACTGCATCTCAATCGAATATCTTAACCCAAATTCGATTGAAAAAAAAAAAGAGGGAATGAAATATGAAAATTGAGTTATAACCACTTGGAGGTATATGAATTGAAGGGTTGATGTTACGAATGGTAAGGAGTAGGCGAGTAGGGTCCGGAGAGGTGACAGTTGGGTATAAATAATATTCGGACCTTGAGTTGAGGGGAAGGTCCGTTTCACTGGAGGGGTCCAAATCCGTCAATTCACTTTATCCGACTAGTCATAAATCACCAATAATTCAACATCTAATATTCTTTCCTCTAAACAACAAAATTAAAACAAATAAAAATAAAGAGAATGAGTTATATGTTTTGTGTCGAATTATTTGTGAAAATTGACAAACATTGAAAGAATTAATATATAGTAACAAAAGACATAGGATGGTGGTGGTCGGGTTATGCCACTTAATTGTAACGTGAGACTTGTTACCAATTCCTAAAAGAACCTCATAAAATTTTTTGATAGTAATCATTTTTCCTGAAACAATACAACCTTTTACATAAATATTAACTGAAATATACAATTCCGACGTATTGGAATAATATCAATACTCCACGTTAAATTATAAATAGAACATATATGCAATTTAGAATAAGGATTTTTTTTTTAAATAGTTTCACTATAGATGTTATAACACTAAAAGAAAGTTTAATGCTGATTATGGATTAAAATCATGATAAAATTATTATTAACCATGATTAAAAAAAAATAATTCAAAATTCCACAATAAAAAGTATTTTTGGGATACGTAGTTTAAATATGTTGGAATACGTAGTTTAAATATGGATGGGTATCTGAAAATGAGAGTAAAATAGGAGGAATAGGGCACTCCTTCACTGACTCCAAAAGCCATTTTCCGTCTACGGGTTGGAGGACTCCGGACTTTGAGTAAATTTTAGCTGCGGGCCTATCTGTATATATATAAATTAATTAAAAAGAAAAAGAGATTCCTTGTTTGAATTGTGCACCTAATTCATCCCAAAAGCAATCATATTTTGATGGTTAATGATTGATTTTGATGATTGCGTAATTAGCTTTCTCAGATGCTCCTAATCTAATCATCATCATCTTCCCCCCTCCACCATAACTTTCATCTCACATACTAATATTTCATTTTAATCAAATTTTAACCCAACACTTTAGATTGATAATCTCATAAATGAATCTATTCATTATTACTTCAAATATTTTTTTTTTTTTAAAAAAAGATTGTTGTTATGTGTAAATTTGAGGAAATTTCAAAGATGATCTGTTTTATTGAGAAATTGAAGTCCAAGTAAGTGTATTCAAAGAAAGGGAAAGTGGGTGGGGTGGAGTGGAGTGGAGTGGAGTGGAGTGGAGGTGTGTGTTTCTTTCTTTTAGGTGTGGGAAATGTGATAATATATTATTATTTACAGGACAAGAAAATTGGACGTAATCTTTGAATTATTTAGGTCAATAGAAACTACTTTTGGAAAATCCAATCCTAATCCTCGCAATGCTATGGAAAAAATATTTAAAAAGAGTAACCATACATATAGCAAGCTCTACTATCTACCGGCAAAACAAGAAAAATTCTTACTCGGATCAAATTTGATCGAATCAAACTAATCACAAAGCAAATGTATCACACTTGTTATGTGATTGATCACTTTCCTTGAATTGTACACCGATCACATAACAAGTGTATTACATTTACCATATGATTGATTTAAATTCGATCGAGTTGGACCCAAATTAAAATTTCTCGAAAAACAAATATTAGTGGAAAAGGGGTAGGGATTGGGATCAAACAAAATAAAAGAGGTAAGGTTGGATTTATTTAATTTCAACTCCTAACATACATATACTTCTTAGGGCGCTTCAATTATGAAAGTGGGCTTTCACATAACCATGAAATTAATATTATTCTGATTACATAGGTAAATTATTTGTGAATTAGATAGATTTAGCTTAGGTTGATAAAGTTGGGATTCTATCGAATCTTACTAATATATGAGTATTAATCATTCTCTAATATAATAATTATACATACTTGAGATATTTATAATTAATATATAATAATTATTGATGATAAAAATAAAGAAAAACATGTACAATAATACAATGCCATAAAAAATAGAGAGGATTGGTAATAGTAAGAAGTAAAAATAGTGGTGAAGTGGTAGTAGGATTGAAGTGAGAGTGGTGGATGGAGTGAAAGTGAAAATGTGATGAATTGAGGGACCCATGTGAGGAACATATTTCCGAAATTTGATACACCATCTCTTCTCTTCTGCCTCCTCCATAAAATCTATCTATTTGCTAAATCATTGTTTCCCCCACTAATCCTCATTGCCTCGCATCATTTCTGCATGGGCTTTGAAAAAGAAAATGAAAAATAGTATGACAGTATTCGTAGAATTGGGAATGAAAATTGAATTGGTATGGGGAATGCTGCCCGTAACGTGGGGGGTTTTGGGGTTTGATAGGAATATGCGTCTTTTCATTTCACCCCCAATATGCAGCCCATTCACACCGCATCCTGCCTCCATGGTGGCGCCGCCACTGTCACCACCAACACTTGCCGCTCATCTCTCACGTCATTTCAGTATAAATACCCCCTATGTTCTTGCTAAAAGTTATGGATTACCTTTGGCTTTTGTTTCTTTGTTACAAAAATGAAAAAAATATATGGGTGACACCCACAAACTCATTAGTAAGAATTGTGCCAAGAATTAAAACCCCACAATGTAGGAATTAACACATCATTTCTAATATTTAATTGAACGTATTGAAAAGAATTCACCCTCATAGTGCAATAACATTCGATTTTGACCACTAAACCATAATAATTGATGACTATCTGAAATATTTTCAATATAAAATGAAAGACGTCTAGTCAAAATAAGTATACATCACATCAAATTTATTGTAAACAAGAAAAAAAGAAAAAGGTAAAAAAAGAATAAAAGGTGGGCATATATGGTATTTTCTCCTTGAGATTTATTGCAAGTAGCAAATATAGTATACTCCCAAGTCTTCTCCCTTTCCCTGAATTAGCATTATTTCTTTAGCTTTAATGAAATGGAAGGTTTGCGTTTAAGTGATGGGACCTAAAGCCGATAAAAGCGCCACAAGGAGCCGTCAAAAAAACGTTTGTATATTGTGAGCCGGCGATGGAGTGGGGCTCGGGCTTCATTGCGCGCGTGTTTTGTGCTTTGCCTTTTTCAAGTGGGACGTGATGTAGTACTGGCTAGCGGCTCGGCTTAATACCACTTTTACAGCTTCACCCCACCCATTCCAATTACAGTAACACACTTTCTATTCACCTATATTTCATTATTATTAGCTACTACAAGTTATTGGGAATAAGCTCTAAAACTTTAATAAAATATCATTTATCTGCTAAAAAAATAAAATTCAAGAAATTGTAACCGTACGAAAATATGCTAAGGGTCTGCGGCTGGCTGGCTGGCTGGCTCGCTGGCTGGAGAAGGTTAAAAATGAACTAATGGGGCTAAAAGTGGATTGGTCGGAAGCCCAACAACTCATAATTACACTCTTTCACGTTTGCACTTAATTTGCACCTCTTATTATTATTATCTCATCTTTTATGTTTTTTAGCACTCTCTCCTTTTACTTTGAGATTATACCTTCATCACTTCAACAATATTATCACATTAATATGTTTTCATATGAAATCAATTCAGAGACTATCTTCCATCGATTATAGAATAAATAATTAAATAATAGAAAAATAACAAACTAAAAACTCGACGTAATTGGGTCTGAGTTGAGACTACCGGTACTCTTTGTTTATAGTAGACTAACGGATAAAAATAAAAAGATATAAAGAAGAAAATCAATAGAAATGAATGATTGATGTATTTTCTGTCCTGATCCTATTATGTTTGTGGTAATAAAGAACAAGAGGCATGTGAGCTATCATGGGGCATATGGTACACTAGTTTTTGCATGTCTCAGCAAATGTAAAGCTCGATGGGGAGTTGAATCATAGGAGGTGACATTGCTCATGTTGATGTTGTCTAGCAGCTCATAATGTGAATTGATTGGCTCAAATCTACTATGGGTTAAGAATCATTTCTCATCGATTCTTCTTTAACTAGTTTGAATATATTTTGGTGTGTTTGGAAAAACCCCTTTTGGATCTTTATTCGCATGAGAAAAAGTTAGTGCTCCCATATTTCTTGAAAATGAAAATACAAATCATTTGTGTTCAAACGCAAATGAATTAGTGTTGTGCCATTCAAATTTGTTTGAGATTTGGGCAAACAATTAAATCATTCGGATTCTCTACATTATTTCCTGGGAAATTTCAAGTAACCTGATTATTTTTTTGCTAAAAATTCAATTATTGACCAAGACATAAGGTATGTTCCTATATATTAGGAAATTAAATTAAATACTTTTGACCATCACCTCCAAAAGTCTCGTACATACCCCATTTTGTATCATATTATTTGTTTATTATTATTATTATTTAGAGACTTCAAAAACATACAAAACTCCAATTTTATTACATATTGGAACCACTAAAGAAAGAAGAAAAAAAAAAGACATTAGATGGTGGTGTGAAAAGATTGAAGGAGGAGTGTGATCTATGTATTGAGTGACAAGTGAGAACCCAAAATCTCTCGATTCCCACTCTGGGAAACGAAGACCGAGAGAGAATAGAATCATAAGTGGAAAACAGTGCAGACTGCAAAGGAAAAAAATAAATTACAACTTCAAAAACAAAATCTCACACAAAAATAACGTAATTAATACACATCCCATGCCACCACTTATTTTAATGTTTATATATATCAGCTGCTTTAATAGTAGCAGAAAGAAAGTCCTCTTTTCCCTTTTCTCACTCACTCACTATACTCCTCTGTGATAAGATCTTTTGCGACTTTCTTCTCTCTCTTTTTTTCTTCTTCCTCTCTGCTAAACACTATAAAGAAAGGGAAAAGACTCTGTTTTCGCAGCTGAAAGTTTGCTGCTTTTGAGGTCTCTCTCGCCGTCTTGACCTTGAGAATATTTTGTGGGAGGGGGAGCCGCAGCTGCAGCTGCATTTACTTCTGTGGCTACAGGGATTGTTTTGCTTTGCTTTGCTACTATATAGCTGTATATGTTCAGGGCTTGCATTAATTGAAAAAGTCCTTTCTTTGTTGCTCATTTCTTGTAATCAAGAATTCTTGAACCGTCGCTAGCTCTTTTAGTCAGTGTATTGAGACCTCCCCCTTGTGTTGGTTCTTGTTTTGGTAAACGGGTCACTTATTTGGAGTTGGTTCAATCAAGGAAGCGTTTTTTCATTTCTCTGAGATCTGGGTTCAAGAAAACGACTCATCAAAATTATAAGGTATTTCAGAAAGTGAAAGCTGGGAGTTTCTTTTGCTTTTCTTGTTCATTCTGTTTGTTGGTTGTTTTTATTTTCTATCTTTTGTGTTTTTGCTTTGGATCTGGGGAATTTTTCTTGGCTTTCGTTTTCTTGGAAGAAGGTGGGTGGGGGGGTGGAGGGTGTTTGGCTTCGTGCATTTCTTTTGTCTCATTGAGTGTCTTTTTTTGTATGCTCTCAGATCTGCCAGGAATTTCTTTGGGTAGAGAAAACCGAAAACAATGTCGGCCCAGAAACAAGCAGAGGAAGCTATTGTCTCCAACTTCAATGAAACTGAACACGATGGCGGCGGCAAGGAGGAGGAGAAAGTGGAGGAGCACTCCATGTTCAGCGTCAAAAGCATGCTCTGGCACGGCGGTTCCGCCTGGGATGCCTGGTTCAGTTGCGCTTCCAATCAAGTATATATCCACATTTATATATAATGTTTTCTCCACCTTCCCACTTCACATCAACATATATATATATATATATATATATAGATTCTGTCCTTATCAAGATTCCAATATTTGATCAATATTCCTCCACCGTGCTTAGGTTGCACAAGTGCTGCTGACACTTCCATACTCCTTTTCTCAACTGGGAATGCTATCTGGAATCGTTTTTCAAGTATTCTACGGTCTGGTTGGCAGCTGGACCGCTTATCTTATCAGTGTTTTATACATTGAGTATCGAGCTCGCAAGGAAAAAGAAGGTGTGAGCTTCAAGAACCATGTCATTCAGTGGTTTGAAGTGCTGGATGGATTACTTGGTCCATACTGGAAAGCAGTGGGTTTGGCCTTCAACTGCACTTTCCTTCTCTTCGGATCTGTCATCCAACTCATAGCCTGCGCTAGGTAATATACTAATGCATCATATATATATATAACCTTGGATTAATTCCATCCAACAACATTGTTATAACTTTGATGACAAGATTGATTCTTGACCAAGAAATTCATGTTTACAGCAACATATACTACATAAATGACCACCTGGACAAGAGGACGTGGACTTACATCTTCGGAGCCTGCTGTGCCACCACTGTTTTCATTCCCTCTTTCCACAACTACAGAATTTGGTCCTTTTTAGGACTCGGGATGACCACTTACACCGCCTGGTATCTCACTATAGCAGCTCTTGTCCACGGCCAGGTACACATCAGTACTCACTCCGTATAATTAATGGGTGTTAATTTTGTTTTTTTCCCCTGAATGGGATAGTTTAATTAACTCCACCTTGTTATACTTAATTTGGATTATTAATAATTAATAATGATGAATAGGTTGAAGATGTGAAACACTCTGGACCAAAAAAGCTGGTCCTCTACTTCACCGGCGCCACCAACATACTCTACACATTTGGTGGCCATGCTGTCACTGTGTAAGCTCTTTTCCTCCCTTTTTCTTTAAACGTAGAGAAATATCTATATTATCTTCTCCTTCTTCCCGGGCGGGTTCTGCTTGCAGCTTTTGCCGGCGACCTCGGGGATAGTGAAATACAGACAGAATAATAGAAACTACTTTTTCGTTTTTCCTAAACTAAACATAAAGAGAAAAGATTTTACTACAGCACTAATTAAGCTCCAATATCTACTAAAAGCGCCTGCCCACCTCATCTTGAGTCTTTTCTCTTCCTTTGGTAATTATTTTGAAATATTAACTTCATTCTTATTCAAATGAAATTTTATATATATTTATGATGTGATTGATTATTTTTTTTAATTAATTCAAATCCGACTAAATAAAAATTTCAACATAAATACATACACTAGGGGTAGTTTGGACATTGAACCTGGAGCATATAATAGTCAAGTGCCTGTCACCTGAAAAGTACTTTGAATCCAACAATAATTGCACGATGTTTCCAGTTGTAAAAGGAATACTGTAATACAGTAATAGTAATTAGATTCTTGTCTTTTAAGGCAGTACATTATTTTATTAACCTAATTTGAACTAAAATGATGTCAATCTGATTATCTTTTTACTGCCATGGTGAAAAACTTTCTAACAGGGAAATCATGCATGCGATGTGGAAACCCCAAAAGTTCAAGTACATTTACCTGTTGGCCACACTCTATGTTTTCACTCTAACCTTACCATCGGCTTCCGCCGTCTACTGGGCTTTCGGCGATCAGCTCCTCAACCACTCCAACGCGTTCTCCCTCCTCCCTAAGAACGGGTGGCGCGACGCTGCTGTCATTCTTATGCTCATCCACCAGGTCTCCTACTTAATTAGAGTTCAATGTTTAGTATATAGTGAGACTATATAATCTCTGATGAGTATATATATGTTTGTCGTGACACTAGCACAGTTCATCACATTCGGGTTTGCATGTACACCACTGTACTTTGTGTGGGAGAAGGTGATCGGAATGCACGACACAAGAAGCATATGTTTGAGGGCGCTGGCGAGGCTGCCAGTGGTGATACCGATATGGTTCTTGGCCATTATCTTCCCATTTTTTGGGCCTATCAACTCAGCGGTTGGAGCACTTTTAGTGAGTTTCACCGTCTACATCATCCCTGCCCTCGCCCATATGCTCACTTACAGAAAAGCCTCCGCTCGTCAGGTAAACTCTTTTTTTTTTTTTCAAAATAAATAAAAAAATTCAATCTGCCACTGGCACTGCCAGCCAGTGGCATTAAATGTGGGGAATATGAAATTAAAAGATACAGGTGGACAGTCATTGTCAATGTAGTTATATATGCAGCAGTTTCGATGTTGTATCATTATGAGATGTTTTTCACTATTCTTGAAATCGATTTAAATGATGTATATAGATAGATAGATTAGGAATTGGGGTGATTATTGGTGTTGATTGATTGATCTCTAATCAGAATGCTGCTGAGAAGCCTCCGCCCTTCATGCCAAGCTGGGCAGCCATGTATGCCATCAACACCTTTGTGGTGATCTGGATCCTGGTGGTTGGGTTCGGGTTCGGTGGCTGGGCAAGCGTAACCAATTTTGTTAGACAAGTTGACACATTCGGGCTGTTTGCCAAGTGTTATCAGTGTAAACCTGCAGCAGGACCCCAGCAGTCAGCCACAGTAGCCCCCCATCATTGATCAAACGGGGTCGGGTCGGGTGGGACATACTTTCTAGCAAGAAGGAGAAATGAAACCTTTACTAATCCGAAGTTCTGTCTCTCTTTCACATATATATATATATATTTTTCATTTGTAATATAAATGGGGGAGATAGCAATATTTCCCTTATATGTGATGTGTGCTTTTGCTTTTTTGTATTTTTGGTGGTTATATTTAGATAATGGAAGGTAGAGAGATGGGTTGAATTGTGATGTTTGTGAAGGGATAGGCTAATTAATTTACAGAGTGAAGTATAAGTTAGTATTTGGATTGGGAGCTTATTAATGAATGAATTGTTGGTTTAGTTGTTAATGAAATGATGAGTTGGGAGGCATATATATATATATATATATATATATATATTATTCAAACTGAAACTGGAATATGGAGTTTTGAATCCAATACAATATCCATATTGCTTGAGGTGTTTGAAGGGCACTCACATGGCTTGCACATTGCCACGTGCTCCCCTAACTCTCTCAATGAATGATATGATGGTTGACAATAAACTAAAAGACGAGGTTTTCCGGGTGATGAATTGAAGAAGGTGACGTAATTAAGTCGGTGACTGCCCACTCCTTTCACTTCCCACACTCAAACTCACGCATTCAATTCTTTGTTTATTATTATTAAAGAAATGGAGTTGCAGTTGCATTGTATAGCATTCAAGTTCCCCACTTTCTGCTCACTTTCCCTTACCAATCAAATTTTTAATTGCATTCCCAACACATTCAATTAAATATAAAAAGTTCATTCTCTCCTCCATTAATATCTATTCATTAATTAACTTAGCTTTCAAGACTAATTCATTTTTGCCAAATCTTGAAATTATGTGAAATACTGAGAAAGGTGATGAGTATGAAAAATATATATATATATATATATAAATGGAATTAGTATGAATATGAATACATGAGCATGTGTGATTGTGCCTAATTCTATCATCATCATCATCATCATTCAAGATTCCAATCTTGTACTCGGCGGCCCTTCTCTCTTTACTTGATCCTCTCTTCCTATTTTACAAGGCCCAGTAGATTTGGGTCCATCTTGAAACCATTAACTTGGCCCTATAAAACAAAATGCTTTAGTGTCCATATTTATTATAACTTTGCAACAAGGTCAGAATGTCAGGCTTCCAAACAACCCATTAATATTCTCTCATCCTCAAATATTGTCTTCATTAAGGGATAAACAATCCATATCATTCACCACTTTATAACTACTAATCATGATCAGCATGTCAAGAAAATCAATTAAAACACAATATTGAATTAAGCTCAATGCCTTCCAACCTTATCATCCACTAATTTAATTACCAACTTGACATGAAAACTATATTTTATCTATTGCCGGCCAGATTCTATTACTACTTCCTTGTTGCCTAAAATAAGATTGTTTCCATACATAGGGCGTGGCTTAGAGTATTTTGTACCGAAATGGCATCAGAGATTGCAGAAGAAGATGAGGATTTTGAGAAGCATGCTTGCATGGAAGACAAAGAAGCACAAAAAACAAGAATAAGGCGAATTATAGCTTACCAGAGATCCTTGTATTTCTCGTCCTCTTCTTCTTCCTCCTCGTCTGCAACGTCTTCCTTCACTTCTCCGAGAAAGAGCAGTAGATTGTTGGAGTTGATGAGAGAAGGGAGCACATCGTTGAGGAGATTGTTCGACATGGAGCACACTAGTTTGGGCAATTACTTTAAGGATTACACGGTTTCGCCCATCATTAAGCCTCTTCTTTTGTGGGGCAGCGACAGCGATAGTGCTGTTCATGATGATCCATGGGCAGAACTCAAGATAATCGGAGCTTCTTTTGACTCCGGAAATGGTCATCAAAATGGGATACTTTCTTCACACGCAAGTTTCAATAATGAGGAACATATGCATCATAGCATAAGGATCAAAACGCGCAGACCAAAATTGATCAGAACTAAGTCCTACAAGAGTTTACCAAGATTTAGTTTTTGGCGATGTGGGGTTGGGTTCAAATTTAGATTGAGGTTGATCAGAAGGCTCAGAATTATGATTCCGCGTAAAAAGTTGTGAAATCACAATGTACATTGTACACTTGTTCATTATCATATTGATAATTTATAAGAAGCATTTTTTTTACACCAGAGTAGTACATGAATATGAACTGTGTATTAACAGTCAATGCGAAGCAAGTAAAAAGGAATGAATCTTTGCTTTACATTGTTGGGAACGAAGTATACTAGAAATGTACCTAAAGAATCATTTGAAAAAGATGGGGAAAATAGTCTAATCTGCAGTTTCCTTGAGCCAGGAGCTTATTTGAATATCCTATATATATATCCATTCACAGCTTAATATAAGCTTACCAATTAAGCTGATTTGGCCTGTTCATGAAGTCGAAGAATTGGGCATGCTGCATATGACACAATTATCAGAGATGAGTCTACCTATGATGCTTCCTTCTTCAATCTTGAATCTGCTACTTTGCTTATTCCACAAATGCACCCCATAAGTCGCCCCGCTTAGTTGCCTGATCTTAGCTTCTACCCACCTCGCGCCTACCTGATCCCCAGGCCGGATGAAGAATCCTCCAACCCGAGTCCAATCCACCGGGTAGAAAGCCATTGGGGGCAGGACTGTGAAATTGAACTGTCCTGCTTTTGCCACCCTATTTACAACCCTAGAGACTAAGTACGGTCCATTGTGACCCCATCTATTCCCATCAAAAGTTGAAGCAAATTCCTCCATGAACATGTATACAAGAGGATGGTTCTTGTCGAAAATGAGAACTGCATTATTCAGTCTTGTCCAGTTCCCATTGACATCAATGCTTTGTGCTCCAATTACATTCCTTAAAGCTGAAAAATCTTTCAAGATTATAAAGTCTGTGTCGAAATAAACACCCCCATACTTATACAAAGCTGCAAGCCTGATCAAATTTGATAAGTTCTGAGCCAGTGGAATCTCCCCTGGATCCTTGTTTCCGTTCTTGATATCATTCAACCAACCTTGAGCCGGAGTGTTGTTGAATAAAACCCACAAGTCAGGACTCATCGCTCGAACACGAAAACCACGACTAATCAAAGGCTGCAAAATGGTTTTCCCCTGTCTCGAATCCATAGTCGTGGACAAGATAATCAAACAACTCGTGGGATTTGTTCGGAATAAGCTCTCCAACCCAAAAAACTCCCTTTCTCCAAATGAATCCACTGGTGAAATCCATGTCATGAAGACCCGAACTTCACATTGATATCTGCTGAAAAATTCCCTAACTCTAGAGTCAAACCTTCTAGCCAAATCAGATGGCTCAAACAATCCCAGCTCTTCAGACTTAATCTTGTTATCAGGCTGAAGAATTCTTTCCTTCTCACTTGCTGTTATTTTCAGTTGAGGCGCTGTATGGTGAGTCTGCAACTGATGATGATGACTGCTGCTTACATCCTCAAAAGCATCAAAATGGAGCGACGCATTGGATATGATGCTGTCGGCGAATATTATAACCAAGATGATCAAAGCAAAAGTGAGGGTAGAAAAGATGTTGGGTTTCACAGAAGATAATCTCAAAGAATCAAACATCTTACTCCTCAAACCCACACCGAAAAAAGAAAAAGTCTTTCTCAGTTTCTGATAAAAAAAAGAGAAAGTTTTAAATTGGATTTATTTGAAACAGGGATTGGGAAAAGGGTAGATGGCGGCAGAGCAGGAACTACAAGGAAAGAGATGAAGATTGCATAGTATGTAGTGCGTGCATGAAGGGTTTGAATTCGTGTTTGATTGTCTGGGTAAAACTAAGACTAAATCAAAGGGGTTTAGCTTGACAAGATTTTTTGCAGCCAAAGAGGAGACTATAACAGACAAAGAAGCATATTCAGAGTTTGGGTAGCCATAGGAGACTTGTCTATGAGTTTAATTAAATTAAATTAAATGCTTCCTTCTGCATGGGACCTTCCGGCCCACTTGGAAATTCATATATATAGTGTAAGAATAATGGTTGGTTAAACATATGTATTCAAACTTTAATTATAATAATTTTTTATATAAGAATCCAATATTTATAATTATCAAATTTTAGATGTAACTTTGGACTTCATCTTAAGAAAATTAAAGTTTGGTGTTAAATATACCTAAATTTGTACATAATACAATGAATTATTAACTATTTAGCTTAAGTTGTAAGGAATTGTGGGCAATCTATGTTGATGCACTTAATTGAATTTGAATTGCATATCCTCATAGATTAACCTATTTTTCCCCGACGGTACTATACAGTCGTTTTTCCGAGGTACAATCCACTTTATTATAGTACTTGGCCCTTTTTTCTTTTTTGTTTAAACACACAACCAATTGGTGTATGCTTTTATTATAAGAAAGAAAAGATTAATTTGGAGAGAGTTTTGTATAAGAATGCAATTATTGATAATAATTAGTATTAATTAAAATTAAAAGTCATAACCCAATAATAGAAGAGGGATCACATACAACTTTTTTATTCATAAATTCACTCAACTCATAATTAATAAAACTAAGGGTAGGGAATCTCCAACTTCAAAATTGATGTGATTATGGAAAGTTAAAAACACATGACTGCTTTGTATGTACTACCTTCATTTTACAAATTAAATAATATATGTCTCAGTTATTATACGCTGGATATAACATCTGTACCTATTACTTGTTTATTAGTATATATATTTGTGTGTGTATTTTATTATTATTGCAGCGACACCACATATTTATATGATTATTTAACTACATCATTCAGCAGCTCATTAGTTTGTGATGTTGCGCATTATTTAGGACTCAGCTCAAGAAAGTGTCTGGCAGCAGAGAGTCTTTATCAAAATAAAAGAGATGAAAAACGTTGAAAGTAGTGATCCCAATAGAAAGGCAGAAGCAGAGAGTCTTTATCAACAAGAATAATGGGAGCCAACCAACTACTACTAAAATAGTTTGCAAGTTATATTAGAAGTTTCCGCCCCTGTGCCCTACAAAGTTGACTGTTCTACTCCTTTTCATCCAACTAATATAAAAATAAAAACCATGATTTATAAATTATAACATTATTTTATCAATATTTTTTAATTGTGATAATAATAATTTATCTCGTAATATATTCTAAGAGATGAAAAATTATTTATTATATACTTAAAAAACAACGTACTAAAAACGCAAATCGTGACACCAAAATGTCATTTTCTTTTTTCTTGAAATCTATTTCTACCGTTTCCAATATCAAATTGGTTCTAAGAGAAGTGAGGATTAAATTAAATATAGGTACGCCCACCATCATCACCATTAAAAATGAGGCGTACTGAATTTAGGCGTCTGGAGGAGGATAGTGGACCAAATACACTAATATTGTAATTATCCATTGAATTAGAAACTAATTATTAATTGCAGCAACTAATTTAATTAATAAATTTGGTACAGCTTGGCCACGACCCAGGAAAGTGAAATCGCTTTCTGGATATTAATATCTTGATAGCACTTGAATCTTTCATCAACATCACTTCCCGTGTTTTCTTTTGATCAATCATCTTTTCAGACCAATTCCGATCTTCAAGGGGTTATACATATCCATTTGAACCACTAATTTTTCTCCAAACCTAAACCAAGTTACATACCAATTCACTGCTTGGCTACAAGTAATTTCTTCGTATTTTACTAGAGTGTGAAGAATTAGTGAAGTTGGCCACTCGTGTCAATTATTCTTAGAAGGAAATGAATATAGAAACCTGGCCTAATGTTTGACAGGAGCTTCGCCACCTAATACTCGATTAATCAATCACCTTATTGATGCTCCAACTTCAATTCTCCCTTTCTTTTCCATTAATGAAATGGGAGACATGTCCTCCCGATAACAAACAGTGCTCAGTGCACGACTCATTGGATAATGAACATTCATTCTTTTATAAGTGAAATCCCGAAAGAGCCGGCGTCCATTTAAGCCCCAATTCTGTTTCAGCTGCATGGGCCTGGCCCTGGGCCTCTGTTTAGACTACCAGAGCAACAAACGCTGAATAATAATATTCAGAATTGTGTATTCCCGGGAATAAACTTGATGCTCATACTCGAGCATATGGGTTATGGTTCAAAGGCTGGGTCAACCTTTGAAACAGGAGCCTTCAAATTTGTATCTGGACAAAAGTGATGCCAAAATAAATACAGAAATCATACACAACAAGGATTGGTTTGCCGATGAACAAACTCTAATTCTAAAAACTTCCTTGCTAGGGCTTCTTCAGTTGAGAAACAATCATTAAGCTCGCTCATGGGAATCTGTTCGTTCTCTAGATGCCACCACGACAAACTCTGCAGCAATTCTTCCTTTATCATGCTTCTTCTGATCAAAATGTGATAGCCTAAACATAGAGACAAAGTCAATTTATTCTACTCTTCCCAGAGAAACCAAAAAGCCAAAGTCATCTAGAAGCAAATCAAGTCAGCTATGACTCCTAAATGTTTAAGAACATTTTGGCTATGTTCCAGCAGCCACATGAATTAGGAAACTCTTCCATAGATTTTCTGAGCTGTACATGAGATGGTGCTTTTGGTCACATTAAACGATTATTCCTTCTGTGCAGTTCAAGGAAATCCAAATGCAAAAACCCGACATACAGCCTTGCTTCTACAGTTGATAAACTGCTACAATGATATCATGATATGCCATTATTTCCAAAGGGATTAAACACATCTTTTAATTTAACAGACTAGCCCTTATTATATTTTACCCGTTACCACTTAAAAAGAAAAAAAGTAACGTTCTTCACCTGGGAGAACTCGGATGCTTTTGTGCTTTGATAAGTTCACTTGCTTCAAGGAAGCATAGCTTAGGTCCTAGCTTGCGACCTACCAGAGAATTTCAAACGAGAAAGAACCATTCAAGTTCTTCGGACAGGAAAGTGAAAACAAATACCAAAATTGAACTTACGATTTGCAGACAAATTTAATCAACATCGAATGTAGACAGCAAACAATTAACAAGAGGATGACACTGCAAAGAATTTCTTACCACCAAACAGGAATTTTGAAGCAAAGAAGACACTGCAGCTCGGGACGAAGCAACTTACGCCACCTTTCCCCATTTTCTGCTCCCAGATCTTGAGTGAGCATATTCCAGCACGGACTGGTTTATCTCAAGGCAATCACTACTGCTATCTTGAAATATCCACACAGCCCTTATCCAAGCATCTCAGATGTTCTGAAGAAGCAAATCAAATCAGCCATGGGAAGAATTGTCAAGAATTCCCACTTCTGAAGTATTTTGTTTGGGAAGCCCATTATTAACTTGTGGTGCTTCTGATCCAGGCTTGACAATGTCCCAAAGAAACCCATTTTCTTTCTCTAGAAGAAGTCTATCAAAATCATTATCCACAGCTTTAGAATGAGGCGAAATATAAGATATGTAATTATCTGCAATAACAAAGTTAAAAGTTAGTAGCAATATCTAGTGTGCATTGGATGCACAGCACAATCAGTAAAGTAACAGACTTCTGACTGCATGATAAAAGAGAGAGACTTAAAACGGGCCTTACCAGCCAAGCTACGAAGTGCATTCTCTGCAGCCTGTTGCTGCGCGTCTTTTCTCGTCTTGCCCATTCCAACACCAATTCTTTCACCAGTAAAGAAAACCTATACATCAATTCAGCTCATTGAACAACCAAAGGTTCCACTAACTCAAACAAACACTACAGAAAAATACATAGACTATCAAATGGTTTGAGTTCAAGTACTTAGGGATTACAAAAACATAAATGGACTGCAGATAAACTAATGGACATCAAATGTTTCATCCAAACCCCTGCGCATGTGCCAAGTTCTTGTCTGTTAAGGGGGCTCCCAAAATTAAGTTCCAGGTGCAGTTCACTACAGCCTTTTGAACAGAGAACCCAAAAAACACCATGTATTCAAAACTACCATGTGATATAAAGTTCATGGTACTGACCTCTACTGAGAACTGCAAGTCATCACTGGTACTTACAACGGGCCTAAATTCAACCTGAGCAGCAGTGCACATAAGAGATACCCAAAAAGGGAAAAGAAAAGGGATGACAAAAAAAATACGTGCTAGAAACAGGAGTTACCTTTGACCTGCATCTCCTTCCAATCTCATGGAGCACACCAATGGACAAAGATGGCAACATATTCATTTTATCAGCTTCGGATTTTAGCTCTTTATTATTGGAGGATGACTGATTAGACACACCAATCTCTACCAAGAAAGAAAAAATGACAAATTTAGAAAAGCAAGTAAAATTTGATTAAGTATTACAGAGGATCATTTAAAACTGGGCCCATACAAATACCAACCAATATACACCATTTGGGAACCCCCAAATATAAAGGAGGACGCGCAATATAACCATTAATAGACCGAATACGTAAACATTAAAGAGTTCATGTACCTGCAAACTGATTTGTAGGCAAAGGGCTTTTCTGGATGTCATATCTGGGGTTAGCCTGCATAACCGACAAAATTACCCCATGTAGAAATTGTTAGGAGAGGAAAAATCTACTTTTAAGATAAACTATAAATAGCATATCCCCAACCTCTTCATTTTTTGCTTGAACTGCATGAGACAATTCTGTGGTAACCGAAGACGATGTACCATGACTGAGCAAGTTTTGACGACCCCGCAGTCTATCAGATGGATCACATTCTGGAGTTATTCCCAGGGTTCGGCTGATGAAATTTCCTCTATTAGTATCTTCTTCCACTAACCAGCCTCCTTGTGGTTGTAGGAGGGGGGGCTGCCAAGGCAATCTAGACAACAGAGGCGGTTCAGTTGAACCTGAATACCTGCTATCTCTTCGAAAGGGATCACCAAGCAAACTAGGTTCTGCAATTTAATTTGGCAAAATAACAGAAAATTCTCTGTGTTATATGAAACTTTAAGAACCAAAACCATATCAAACATCCCAGGAAATGAGATGAGTACAATAAAATGGAAATATCACAAACTATCACACATGGTGCTCATCACCATGTGTCCAGTTCGTTAGTTGAGAGGTACACAAAACAACAATCCATACTTTCAGAAGGTAATACTACTCTTGTGGATGCTGGAGTAGTAGCACTTGAAAGAGATACTACAGGGAGCTTAGAGCCTTCAGATTTCAACTCAAGGTTATTAGCCATGGGATGAGAAACAGCATTCGAAACATTCGTCTGTTCCTGGAAAGTTTAGGATAGAACAAAAAGGAATAGAGCTCATTAACAAGTGCACATGAATGGATGAAGACAAACCAAATAATACTCTTCCATGTTTTGTCCAAGTAAAGAAGAACTACATTTGCATGGAAAACTAATAAGCTGGTGTAACATACTACCAGAGGCTGCAGTCTTTGCGCAACTTCAGGTCCATTCATTCCATCAGCAATTGGAACATTTGGATTTCCATTTGGCACAAAACTAGCATCCTGACAAAGATGCATGCTGGCGTTGATAATAAACTTCAGCAGTGGAGTAAGAGAAAATATTTATTTGTATACCTCTGACATCAAGTAGTTGCTCACGTCTGGTGGACAAGGTAAGTTCACCACTTCATCTTCATAGAAGATGTCAGATATTCTCCGCAGTAGATTTTCATCGAACTCTCTGATTGTTAAGAAGAAAATACCACAGGTACCACAGAACATCAACCAGTGGGATACTTAAGAGGAGTAACCCATTACATATTACTAAACAAGAGCTTTAACAGAATGCTGCTAAGTTAACTCACTTGAAAAAACCGCCTCTGACATTGCATGCCACATTTCTTGCTACACAAAGGACAGGAACAGCATTCGCAGTCTAGATGAGAAAATATTTTTTCATCAGACGGACCCAGTCAAGTGCTGAATGTTAAAACAATGTTAAGAAACAATAATGCAGTACCTCAGCCTGCGGGGCATAATATGGAGTGAATGCAGGAACTACGTGAACTCGAGGCTGATC
Source organism: Sesamum indicum (assembly GCF_026168435.1). Lineage (NCBI taxonomy): Eukaryota > Viridiplantae > Streptophyta > Magnoliopsida > Lamiales > Pedaliaceae > Sesamum > Sesamum indicum. Next base: position 16,413,701 of record NC_142667.1, read on the forward strand.
CTTCTCTTCCCACACCTTTAAGCGATCATCTATTACCATTGCCATCTTCGGATGACAATTTGCATCATGGAAGACATTGAGCAAAGATTTCCTAGCCCCTACATGGAAGTTCCACAAAATAGTTTAACCAGAAGAGTAGAGAGCATAAAGATACATACAGCATCACCCAAAGACAAGCTTAAGAATATAATTCTACAAGTTCAGAAGGGATAAAATTTTTTAACTCTACATGTGCTAATAATTAATTAGAACAACTTTAAGGACCTCAAAATACTTATAGTTGATAAAAAATAATAATTCTTCCTAGAAGAATATTGGACCTCACCTGATTTGACACATACAACACGGTCCAGTAGTTGCTTTGAGCTAATCAAGTTTGCTTCTGGATCAAGCAGCCTCCACATTTCCAATGCATAATCTCTTTCAGCCATGGTACAAACATAAACTTCAAATCTTTTCCGGCCTTTTGCAGTTAAATAACTTTTCAAATCTTCCCAAGCAGGTCGTAACCTGACTAATACACTGGTATCACGATTCTGTGGAAAGAACCATCCACAATAAGAAGGGAAGCCAACCAATCAAATTAAACATTATAAGACAAATGCATTCATTAGCCAAATTACTTAACAATAAAAGTTGTAGTCTTAAAAAAACTGCCAGACAGTCTAAGTTGTTGAAAGTACATTATATATGAGCAATTAAACATGTAATATTGTGTTATAACTTTTCCAACTGGCAATACCAAATTAGAAGATCAAAATGGATATCCCAACTTATAAGAACAATATATGTAGCAGACAAGTTAATGCAGCAACAAAAAAAGTTCCAAGAGTGTCTTCCAACCTCAGGATTAATGCGCGTAAGAACAATATTTTTCTCAGGCAGCCTTACTACAGGCCGAACAACACGGTGGCTCCCATCAGATAGCAGAGGGACTTCCTCCTGCTGAACCTTATACACTTTCCCACCATCCACAACACAGTCAGTATCAGCATACTGCTTCAATAAAGTCCGATCCTCAATATATCTCTTCATCTCTGCCGTCATCCCAGATTCCCGAATAGGGTCAGTCTCACGTGCAATCCAACCCATCAAAGCATCAATTCTATCTTCAAATGACTTCATTGTGTTGGCAACAATAAGTGTTTCATCAAGATCAAACACAATAGCTAAGCAACGTGTGTTCAACATCCACAAACATGCATTGTACAACCCACAGGGCACCGAATAGCACCAGAAACATGGAAATTTCTTCTGCTTGCTAGGCATCGCCACCAAATGAACCTCCTCACTACCAAGCAACACAACTGCAGTCTACATAAAGTACATTGAAGTTGCAATAATATCAGTCAAAGAAATACATGAATTCAGAACATACATACATAATTACAAATACAATAACAAACGCAGAACAACATGCGAGTGTCCGTAGACATGTGTGCTTATGGAATCTAGTCAATTTCATAACATCATATGAACATAGTAAGTGCGCATTATTGTACAATTTTGACCAACTTCGGCTATCAATGTCAACACAAACAGAAGTAGAAGGCCAAAACTACTCAAATGCATTTGCAGCAAATGAAAGCACAGAGAAACTTCAAATTAGCATTACATATTTTGAAATCAAATTAAATGCACTGTTCCACTGATAAAAATAAAATGGGGAGTCGAATCGCAAAACCTTAAGCTCATAGAAGCACGATGCGTGAAGATTGATCAGGGGAGACTGCTCAGCATTGGTATTTGAATTGCCATTGGAGACAGGCTCGAGTTTGCAACGAGCGGAGGCATAAGAAATCGTCTGGAGAACAGATAGAGGGTGGCATCTCTCGCTGTTTGGGGAGATGTGGTGAATCCTAATCTCATTATTCGGAAACTGAAAATTCCCGTCCTTCACTGGAACAGTTTCCAGTTCCCCTAAATACACATCCCCGTGATAAACCAAGGATTTAAACCCTAATCGACTCATTGTTTTCTCAACAAAAAGACGGGAAAGAAAGTGAATTATGCCAATTCCTCAAGAGGAGAATAATAATTAGGAAAATTAATTGCAAGGAAAATCACTCCCACTCTGCATGATTTTTGCTCTCACCTCCCTCTAGCTACTATATATATATATATATATATTTTCCCTCTCTCTAGATACCCTCTCTCTCACTCCCTCCCGAAGCAGCGTTTTCAAACTGAGGGGTGTGGTGGCTTTATATAGAAGCGTGGGGAGGAACCCGTTACGTAAATGGACCTGGTTTTTGTGGAAATAACGTATATGCCACTCTACCCGTACGGAGTATTTTGGGGTAAAGGTGGTAAAGTGGGGAGGTCATGCTTTTAGCGAGGTGGATGAGAGATTGTACTGTACGCGTGGCGGCAGATTAAGTGCTCTGATTTTGTGCTCTGTGTGATTACATACCGTCGATTTTATGTTCGAGGAGGTTGAAATAGTATCCTATCCATTGATTGTAGAGTGGTTTTTTTCTTTGAATATTTTTTATATTTAAAATCTTATTAATATTTTATGTATTTCATTTCATTATTTTCTTATGCTAAATACAAATTTAGAATTATATTGATTGATACTTTGACTATAGAGGGATAGATGCCTCCACTATAATACAAATTATTATTTATTCACTCATTTATTACTATAAAAATAGTTTATTCTTTTAAATGGAAATTTCAATGTAAATTTAATATTTTAATAATAGACATAAGTTTTTGAGAAGCGAAACCAGGAAGAGGATGTTTGACTAAATTAATTGAAATTCCTCTATAATAAGAATAATTTTCAATGAAATTTATATAATATTTTTTAGAAATACATTCTTGAAAGTAAATTATTTAGAAATAGGGTGATAGACTTATATTCTATAAAAAGAAAATGAATTAATTAACTCAACTACAAACTTGGACTAGTGAATTTGGGCCACAATTCTACACGTTAAATAATTGCGATATGATATTATGTGTATTAAATATGAGCACATACCCCATACCTGTACTGGAGTTTCAAGACCAAATTCCAAAACCTTTATATATGTTTTCATGCAAAACTTAATTAAAGAATATAATATGGCAATATGCATTAATTACGCAATAATGCAGCTACTCTCTTAATCAACCCTAATTTAATTTAAGTTCATGGGTAAGATAATTAATTATATTTTTTCATTTAATGTTTTTGAAAAATTATATCTGATATTCATAATGTTTGCATTTTTCTAATAAATAAGTCATTATATTAATTGAATTTCATTAAATTTGTTGATATTCACAAATAAAATGAATAAAAATTTTAGCATAAAAAATTATTTGACTTACAATAAATCAATAATAAGTCTACCGGGGTAAATATTTTTATTCAATTTTCTATTCATATCAAGAATTTTGGTGAATTTTGACTAACGAAAAGGCTTATTTATTAGACAAAGACAAACATCAAGGTACTAGATGTAATTTTTCAATGGATATATGATATATATATATATATAGAGAGAGAGAGAGAGAGAGAGAATGAGGTTAATATTTATATATTTTTTTAATAAATATAAAATTATTATATGAGAATGTTAAATATGAGGTACTTATTACTAATCACTATTACCACTCTGTCGCCGTCAACCACCTTTTATTAGGTATCTTTTTGTGATACATTATTTTTATATGCATATAATAAATTTTTATATTTTAAATTATGCTATAAACAATAATATGTAGGCTAATATATTATATGGTATAAAAATTAAGACTTAATTTATGACCAACATAATAAAAAATTGATATTTCGATGTTAGAAGTTATTGTGGTGAGTAAAAAAGATGGATCTCTTTTATATTAATATCAATATATTTTTTTTATTATGATTGTTTTTTGTTATTATTTGGAACAAAAATTTATATTAATTTATACTATCGAGATTGGAGCTTTAATGTTTTTGTTTCTTCAAATATTTTATGATATTATGTATATTTATATTTTTTATTTATTACGATGAAATAATATTATGTTTGGTTATACCAAAAGATAAAAGAAAAAAATGTCTTAGCTTAGAAAATCCTAAATTTCCTAATTTAAAATTTATTGATACTCTTTTTTCTTACACGTCATCATGCATGGAACCGAGATTCCAGTTGGCAACCAAATGGAGGCACTGGTCACTACTTAAAATATTCGCCTACAGCGGATACAGCTTAAGCACTGCACATGCAAAATTGCTACTGGTTATTTTAGTCCTAGATTCTTAAGTCAACTAAAACTACTCCAGACTTTTGTCCTTTTTGCAACGACGTACAAGAAGAAATGCAGCATGTACTACTTTTACACCTAAGCCTCGCCGCATTTAACCAACGCCTACTTCAATTGAAAACTCCTTCTCTTCAGCGAAAACGAAGGGACAATCAATCCGAGTCGTCGGAGGAATCGGAAGAGGCAGAATCATGTCTTCAGGCTTGACCGCCTCGTTTGGTGAAGACTCACCGCGGCTCTCCTCGCAACGCTTTGACTCCGCGCGTTTTGAGTCGTTTCCCAACTACGCTGGAAGCGAGTTGATGAGGGAAGCAGGTTTGGAGGAGGACTCGTCGACTTATGGCGGCGGCGCTGTGGACCCGCTGCCTCCGTCAGTGGAGATATCTGAAGGCGGTGAGTTCGCCGTTAACGGACCTATTCCACCGGCTCCGGCGGAGGAGGGTTTTGCTCTGAGAGAGTGGAGAAGGTTAGTTTGACAATCCCTCGTCTGCTCACGTCACTGCATGCGTATACTCTTGGCCTGTGTTTTTGCGCTTCTGCGTGTTTCTGGTGTTTGATCAGCCCGACAACGAGTGGTATCAATTAATTATGCTTATTAGTTATGTAAACTTCGAATTTAAAACAAAACGAAAATCAAAATCTGGAAGAGATGCTTAAAAGCTCTTACTGTCTGTCATTCATGATGAAACTTTTACTGAATTATATACACAATATAGATTGCATTTTTCTGGAGCTGTGATTTGATGCTTTATTTCATTTCGGCTCTAATATAACAATTGAGTTCGCAATAGCAACACGACATATGTATGCATAAATGTTGGGTTGAAAACGTTTCAGATCAAATGCAATTCGGCTGGAGGAGAAAGAGAGGAGGGAGAAGGAGGTGTTGGAGGAAATAATCAAGGAAGCCGATGAATTTAAAGCGGAGTACTACAGGAAATGGAAGATTAGGTGTGAGAATAGCAGAGCTGTCAGCAGGGAAAAGGAAAAGGTTAATTCTTGTAGAGAAGAATTCTTGTAGCTGTTATAGTCATCAATAGGCTAATCATGTATTTTGGCTGTCGATTGCAGTTGTTTCTAGAAAGCAGAGAGAAATTCCATGCTGAAGCCGATCAAAGTTACTGGAAGGCAATTGCTGAACTTATACCAAAAGAAGTTCCAGCCATAGAAAAGAAGGGGAAGAAGGATACGGAAAAGAAGCCTAATATTATAGTGATTCAAGGCCCCAAACCAGGGAAGCCAACTGATCTGTCCCGGATGCGTCAAATTCTTGTGAAGCTCAAACACAAACCACCTGGTCACATGTTGCTGCCTCCACGTGAACCTCAAAAAGATGCTAAAGCTCAAGAGCTGGATCAACCAGCAGCCTCTACCTCCATGTCTGAGAATAAAGCTGTAACTGCCGCTGCAAAGTAAGTTGCTGTCTCAAGTGTGTAAATTCATGTCCTTCTGAGTGTAGTCTTTGAACTTGGATGATAGCATATCCTAGTATGCTGTGACATGTAAGAATATGAATAAAGATGTGGTTCCTATGTTTCTCTTTGTTTCCTTAGTCCCTTAGTTGTTCATCTCCCCTTGTGCCGGCTGCAACACAGGGTCAATAAACCTGGAAAAATTGCATCTGAAAAGTTTCTGATTCTGCACAACCCCAATAGGAAAAGAACAATATACGCTCAATGTGAACAATACACAATATATGAAATTGTATGTTGTGTATGCATATTTTAGCATGTGAACCTAAAATCTGATTGAAAAATATTGTGAATCGAGAATCTTACAGAGATATTTTCCCTGAGTTCTTCACAAACCATTACTACATTTGATCCGTTTGCCAAGACACTAATCTATCGACTAATATTGATGCAAAAGGTTCATATTAAGGTGAGAGGGGGGAAAGAATAGAAAGAGAAAATATACAGACATGGAGGTGGACTAAAAGAATGAATATAACTAGGCAGACGGGGGGATACATTGGATATAATTTGATATTATAGCGTCATCTAGGAACCATCTCCGTATCAGTATAAGCATTATCTAATTGAGTTGAAGTCATGAAAGGAGTAGCTGCTTCTTTGCCTTTGTCTGAGAGAGAAGAAATCTGCAAACTACCATCTCTTGGTTTACGCGGATTTCGTGGTCTGTACAATCCCGGCTCTGATAGTATGTTGTCATTAAGATTAACATCTGTGGAGAGCATCGTCACCACTTGTTTCATGTCTGGTCTTTGTTGCGAAGCTGCTTGCGTGCAAAATAGTGCAACTTTAGTGAAGCGCATTATTTCATCTTGTGGATACTCAATCAGATCCGGATCTACAATCTCTAGTAGTCTGTCTTCACTGAACAGTTTCCAGGTCTGCAGCAACACATGCATTATACGTCAAGAAACGTCCTTTAGCTTAATGCATGAGAGCATGATGTTAATTTTCTCTTGGCATTCCAGATCATAGATGAAAATGGAGAGTAAATGATGCCTGGTCAAACAAGAGATATCTTACGAAACGTACCCACTCAAGCAGAACCAAGAAATCATCCCCAAAAGCAGCCTTGCTACTACTTTTTCCACTTATAATTTCGAGTAGGAGCACTCCGAAACTATAAACATCTGCCTTTTTGGTGAGTTGCCCCAATAACGCATACTCTGGAGCTAAGTATCCCCTGCAGTAAATGAGAGAAAAAGGAAAACAATGAATAATGAGAAACAGAGGAAATGGGAACGCCTATCTCTGTCCCTTGTGGTGGACTTCAGGGGAAAAGGACTGAAAGAGACGATAAAGCAGAAACCAAGCTCTGACATTTCGTTTCGGTCCTCTATTCCCCTGTTCGGTATTTCTACATACAGAATTTCTAGGATTTGTACGAGCAACATAGAATTTCTAGGATTTGTACGAGCAACTATGTGAAAACAAAAAAGATTTAAGGTAGAGAAACATAATGGAAACTAGCACTTACTCTGTTCCTGCTACTCTTGTGCTAACATGAGTGACGTTATCAGGAAATAGTTTTGCCAATCCAAAATCACCAATTTTTGGGAGGAAATTCTCATCGAGAAGCACATTGCTGGCCTTTATATCTCGATGGACAATGCGTGGTTCAGCATCCTCATGAAGAAATGCAAGGCCAGAAGCTGTACCCTTGCATATTGCAGCCCTCTTGGACCAATCCAGTTCGTGGCGTTTGCCCTTTGAGGCTGAAAAGAACAGTCTGTGTTATGTTGAATACGAACATAAACTCTCCTTCTAATACACAGCTAAGTATCTCTCGATGCCAAAATCATGAAAATTAGCATAATCTTGACTCTGCCAATTTTTTCTATCCGTCCTCTACCCAATAAAATGTTCATTATAAATCCAGCAAAACCTATTCTATCAAATTGTATGGCATAATATATGGCTTCTATTAAAAAATCATCCAAAGTTCAGATATTTACCGAGTAAGGCACCCGCGAGGCTGTTGTTCTCCAAATATTCATACACCAATATTCTGTTATTTCCCTCTATGCAACATCCAATCAGCTGAACGAGATTTGGATGTCGGATATTCGATATCATATTAATCTCGGTCAAGAATTCATTAGTCCCTTGCTTAGATTCAGCAGAAAGAGTTTTGATGGCAACTTGAGTTCCATCCCTTAAAATTCCCTGAAATCGTGTAGAACGATATGGAGTATACATTAGACATATAATAGAGAAAGTTGCAAGGGAAAAACGGCTGTAAATGCAGGTTTTGGAATCTTAAAGCAACTAGAAGAACTCTCAGTGATGAATTGTTGACGTCAAACTCACCTTATAGACGACCCCAAAACCACCTCTGCCGATTCTGTTCGAAGGATGAAAAAGCCTCGTAGCTGATCGCAAAGAATGATATGAAAACAGCCTAAGATTGTTTGTAGTAATTCCTGACCATGCAAAAGCAACCACATAATCAGAAAGTGTAAACAAACACTAATTCCACTAATATAAGAAGAATGGGAACAATGAAAAATAAAATAGCAATTTCCATTAACACGGGGGTAACTTGCATTTAACCCTAAGAAGAATTGTGGACACAACCAGCAGCCTATATATGACAGAGGATTGCTTCACTTGTGGCCTATGTGTATCCATGTCAACAGTTCAAGACTTCAACTAACCCACTCTCCCCGCAGAAGATACCTTTCTCCCTCAGCACAGAATCCACACCCTAATCAAGCCCCACTTTCTTTTTTTTTCATTAGGCCTATTTCGATTTAGGCGATTCAAGATCAAACATTGGGATGTCAAGACATAAAAACTCCCGGATTGACAAGTTGAGGCATCCCAAAAATCAGCTCAAGAAAATATTGCCGATCCATTCCAATTACATAGTTTTAGAACGAGACCTCGTCTTCTTTACCAACCTGAACACATTAGCTGAGGGAGGTAATTGGAATCATGTGCTGCAAGAGTAATTCCTGCATCCCTTGTCCTCTACTAATGAATCTCCAACAAAAATAATTTTGCAAGGGAGATGAACTCAGATCAATGCCAATATGTTTCTCAAGACTCGAAACCAGTTACAATTCATAGCACCCTCCTAGAATGAACATCAATCATGAATAGACACACACATATTACGTCATTTGTATTAACAAACAGATCTCATGATTCAATAAAATCACCAATTAACCATGCCCATCCCATTTATTACCCTAATATCTCCCCCTACTATACACAAAAATTACACAAGAAAAGGCTGAATCTTCTGGAATTTCCAGCAGCGGTTGCCCTCAAAACACATATTAGTACAACATTCTTCGTACATATAAAGACATCTTACACAACAAATACTGCCATTACTGAAGAGCAACCAAAGAAACAACAAAGCACAAACTCTTGGCAGCACAAGAAAAGTTCGCCTACTCACCTTCGGTTACAGTTGCAGTCTTCTCTCTACGGGAATCAAATACTCCAAAACAAGAAGAAAAACCCATTGCTCCGCTTACTCGTTCGACATAAAAATCAAATCTTTTTACCACATCTCCGCTGCAATCCAATCAAACAATGCACTAAACGGCAAACCCACATGTAATTGCAGCCCAGGCAAGATTTTCACAAACTTGATCCTAATGTATGGTAAGTATGTTCTATGAGCTTATAGACCAAAACAAATCATCAATAAAATAGTATGAGGATGGTAATGTGTTGTCGGGTGAAACGATTAGTAAACATATATATATATGCTTTTTCTTCTGAGTTGGGAGTTTGACAATGAATAGAGGGTAGGAAAAAATGGAAGATAAATTGGAGGGGAAAGGCAAGTGATGGCGACTTCCCCGCGGCATTTGTACTGTCTCACGAGCTATAAGTACTTGTACAGTTCACACCACCATCACATATTTACTCGTGTGAGTCTAGTGACTCATGATGACGATACACTTCCACGCTCATCAAGAATCAAGATCCTTGTTTCACACTCCCCTTTATTCCCCCTCAGGTTGTGTTCCCACAATTTTGTCTTATTTGAGTTGTATCCCTCTCAGACATTGTTTGCGGATACTGCAAATAAACGTCGTAAAAAGTGATTTGAAGTTTTTATTATACTTTGAGTTAAAACATGTATAATTCGTCTTTTTAAATCTCTCTTTTGTCTCCTCAAGACCAAATCAAACCTATCTAAATGAAATTATTGCAACTTAATAAAAATACTAAAGGTAAAGCAGAACCGAAGGCTGATGTTACAATGATATAATCCGTGTTTCTGTTCGAAATCTATGTAATGACCCCACAAAGAATATCTCACAAAAAAAAGGAGAAAGAAATGAAAAGGGAACAGATAATATATTTCAAACCTACAAGAATACCACTTTGATTGACTCCTCCTACCAAGTCTACGGAAAAAATTTCAAATCCCATACCACTGAAAAGCATAGAATCAGCCGTCCGTTTCCTTTTATTATGGTTTTTAACATGAAGCAATAATTATATCTACATCGTGGACTCGATATGTAGTCTAGTTATATAATTTATTTTTATTTTTTAAAAAATAATACATAAATTTGTCAGAAATATTAATGCTATTTATATAAATTATCATTATTTTTTTAAAAAATTACAAATATACCCCATAAAAACATCAACAACATTACATAAACTATTGTGGTTTTTTACTATCACGGCTGATTTCTCTAATTATATAAAAGATATGAATAATTTATATAAATAAATTATAAATTAAAAAGTATAAATATAATTGTCACTGATATATTTGAGGAATGTAAATAGGTCTTATTATTTCAGGGAATAATGACCCTATTCACTCTCGCATTCAAATCAGAACAAAGAAATTGAATCGAAAGTGGTTCAACCTTCAATGCATATATGTGGAGTCAAAAGTGATTATTAAACGCTTAAATGTTGCAAATTTCAAATCCTAAGTCAAAACCTTTATTCAAGTTTTTCTTTTCGATACATTAATATTTAAATAAATTAATGGATACAATAATAATTTGTCTAAGAATTATGACACTAGAAAAAAAATTATAATAAATTCACATAAATGAACAATTTATAAAGATAAAAAATATACGGTTGTACAGAAGAAATGCTCTTCAATTTAAAATCTTCTCACTAAGCATCCCCAATTCCAGAAAAGAAGATGATGCCACCTTAACAAAAGTTCAATTATTCGGGTCTAATCATAAAAAAAGACATAATATAATTAATCTTAAGCAGAAACTGCGGTTGGGTTTTACTGAACCCACTAATAATAGTTGTTTAGGAAAATGTAATGAAGAAAGGAAAGATTTATGCAAGACCATGGAAAATATATCATCATGTTAGAAATACAAAGTGGTTGGAAAAGACAATGAGAAGGAACAAAACCACTAGTACAGTTTGATCAAATCAACATTACCTCAAGAGGAAAATGCCATGATGTGGACAAGTAACGAATGTGCAATCAGACCATAAGGGAATTTAGAAATAGTCAAACTATGCACCTTTTGAATTTCAAACATTGAAATGTTCCCTCTTTTTTGGTTTCTTGAGATTAACTTCAGCTTGTCTGCGTTTTCCCATTTAATAACATTTGAAGGTCGAACCTGCCGGAAGTACAAAGACAACTCATTCCTTAGGTCGAAGTTAATTTAAGATTATTGTGCGTGTATTTTGTATACGTTCAACACTAATAACATCGAACATGTAACAGATATATGGTAATATGTCCATGTTGGATGTTAATGATTACTTGTAAGCACGAGGACATGGAGCCCTTCAGTTCGTTTTAGTATAATTACACACAGCTGAGTCGTAAACAGGCTAATATTGGTAGGGATCGTCATCAAAATAATATATGTCCTCATACAACCTACTAGTTTTTTCTTTGTTTCTCTCTTAGATGTTCTGAGTGCTGGCTCTCACCACAATTCAGTCATCCGCCCGTCTCCCGTGGAGGAAATAAGAGTTACTGCAATTGCTGTTGGAACTGTCAGTGCTTGATGTACTGCTCTTAGAAGATCCAGATTGAATGTCACAGACAGAAGAAGATAAAATGGCAGTTGCCACCGGGCGTAAATTGTCAGGAATGCTTCGTCTAATATCCTGTCCAAAGAAAACATTTTGAGGGTCATTTCGACCTGCATTAGTGTTTTTGCCTATTATGTATCAATCTTGGATTTGTCCTTGAGAGAAATTCATGCTTCGTATTATGATGAACTTTGTGAAAGAAAGAGGGAGCTAGAGATGCGTACCATGTGCCTTATGGCCATGTCTAGTGATTTTTTAGAGAGTGATCTTCCAAAACCCGAATTCCCCAGGGAAGGTTTCTTGGGATGGTCATTAGAAATGCACTCATCTTGCTTGGGTGGAGCTAGTTTCCTCATGTTCACAACTCTTTCAACCATTTGCGTTCCCATCAGTACAGGGTTAACATCATCACCACCACCATTGCTATATCCTCGACTTCTTGATGACATTATGTAATTCCCAAGTTTATGAAGAGTACCACTAGGGGCATGTACTTTGGCAGGAGAGCACGATTTTTGCCTTGGTTTTCCATTAGTAGCCACAAGAGTTTTTGGTCTTCCTCTGGATGCAGATGCAGGCCTTTTGGGCATAGATACCTTTGGATTTTGAGAAGCATCATGAGACAAAGAGAGCATCTGCGAGGGCTTTGATGGCCTAGACTTCACCAATTGATAAGTTCCACGTGATGGCCCCCGAGTTTTCAACATTATGGAGCCTGTTTTACTTCCCGACAAAGGGTGATCTGAGGCAGATACGGTTGATGTGGTCGATGGAGTTAGTGGTGTGCGTGTAGGTGTAGCAGATCTTGGTGCAGTCTTTGAACATCCTGGTATCGTGCGTGATGTAGCTCTGGATGGAGTCGATGCTCTCGCTTGAGCAGGCGTGGGTTTAGAAGAAGATAATGTGGCTCTTGAGGTAACTGTGGAAGCACAAAAGGGCTTTGATTTTGCAGGCAAGGCTGGTCGTCTAGTGGGTGTTGCTGCTCGATGAGTTGGTTTTCGGTTCCCTGCTGAAAAAGGTCTTCCATTTGCAGCTGCCGAAGAATCTAGTCCTGATTCTTTAAATGTATTTGCCACCTGCAGGAATAGAAAATCATGGAAAATATTGAGCCCAGAAGCCAGATGAGCAAGAAAAATGTGAAACACAGATGTTCAAAGATCAGAGACAATATCAGGACAAGAAATGTCCTAAGTTAAAAATCGTCAGCCTGTACAAGACAAATTCTGGAAATGATGTACTTGCCTCAGATTTCAGAGACATGCTTTCACCATCTGAAATTCCACTCTGATTTGCTGCTGAATCTTGTTGTCCTTCCACTTCTTCAGAAGGAAGTAAAGAGATGTCTCCTTCCGTGAGAAGCCTGGGACAAAGTTTATGTCTTAATTTTATACAACATAAACATAAACATAAATTGTGTCATTTTAGGACAATCAAACCAATTATGCATTTGGAAATAATTTTTGAGCTGTAAAGATCTATGTAAGCGTGAGTGGAAATGTGGAATACATATCTCATAACATGAAAACATGATACCAACTTGAAACCCAAGTGATCACCTAATAAGATTACATGTTAAAGCAGAAAATTGATCGGAACATGGAAATTTACCAATCATGGTCTCTCCTGTCAATCTCCAAATTGAGAGAACCATCATTAGAAAGTGTCTTAACAGTCTCCTGCTGCGTTTCATTTGGCACCGATGAGCTATCAGGTCTTGGCTTTCCACCTACAAATTAGTCGGCAAACACGAATTCAAGCACAATAAGAACCCAAATCAAGATCACACATAAAGGGCGAGTAATATTGCCTTTGGAGACAGAGATAGAAATTGACAAAATCAAATTCTGAGGAAGGAGTACCGGTTGAACCATCAAACTCATCAGAGTCCTCAATCCTCCCCTTTTCACCCTTCCCCATCCCCAAGAAAATAGCCAAATCTTCATCTACTTCTCTCATCACCACTCCAGGATCTCTGTTCTCTGGCCTAAGATCTACAGTGGCCTGCATTCACCAACGGAATCACATCATCACACATTGCCACTCATCCTAAAAATCTAATCCTTCGTGGTCCAATACTACATAAAATTGTGCTTACAGATGAAGACAAGCAAAAAGCCTTAAAGCTAACTTCCTTAAACATACATTCATGTGCATATGCAATAACACATGCTGACATAGAGCAGAATCCAGAAAATTACAAACTTAATCAGAATTCCCTTGCATTTCCTTCACCACAAGAAGTAAGAATCTGGTAAAGTTAGATAGATCCACATCACAACAAAACTAGACTGGAAAAACATTCACCAGCCAAATCACACCCACAAACTGAAACCTCCACGCCAAAAATCATGATTTTGTGCTGAAAATTCTCTCAAACAACACAAATTGTAACTGGACCAAACAACAAAAACACAGATGCTTGCAACCCATATATAAAGTTTCAACCTTTATCATTGGTAGACACCTAAAAATTGCTCCCAGACACAAACAAACGAGAATACATACAAAATAAAGACAGAGAGATAGGTGAAAGAAAGAACAAAATGAAACATGGGCATGTACAAGAATGGATAGAAAAGGTGAAGAACTTACTGCCACTGTTATGGATAGAGAAATGGACAGGTATGACAAACTGCAGAGAGATGGGGAGAGAGTACAAGAAGATTGTTATACAAGTTGCAGCTCTATGATTCAGCTTTGTATTAATTATTATTATATTCTGGTCTGTAGAGGTATGTTGTCTGTGACAGAAGATGGGGGGGGAAGCAAGAAGGATCATTCATGAATCAAGAAGTCTTTTTGATTCCTTTGACAAAGCGTCACACACACTATTATTATTTCTTGGGGGTCTTTTAAATAAAACGAACGAAACACAACTGAAACGAGGATTTGAAAATCAGGATGATGATCTGTAAAATGTTTGTTGTCATTGCTTTCTATTGTTGTTTTTAATAATGTAATACGAACAAAACAATAATAATCGTTATTAATTATTGATTGCCCTTTGATAAGGAGACGCGAAATTTTATCTTTTGTGGGCGACTTTTTCCTTTCTTTCAGTTTTTTACATCATTCAAAATCATTGCCATTTTGATTAGCAGAAGTGGAAACCCGCTGTTCATATCTCAAACGTCTATATATATATAATGAATCAATAATTATTATTTTAGTTGACCAACAATTACTATTAAAATAAATTAATATTAACGTATTTGTCTCGAATTCATGTCATCTTAAGTAATGAGGAACGAAATAAAAAGGTGTGGAAAGGCTGTTGAAACAAAGATGTGAAATATGGAAGGTGAAGATGGTGAGACAATTGAGTGGGGGCATTTAAATAAAGGAGGAGAGGTAGGAATTAGTTGTGAATAATAATAAAAGGTTTGGAGTAATGAATTAGCAGAGCTAAGGGTAAGGGGGTTTTCAATTTTCATTCAATTATTTGATGTATAGTACTCATTCATCAACACATCATGTGAGTTGTGGGTGAAAGAGTTGCTTTTACATACTAAGAGTCGAGAGATCAAAAAAGATCACGGGAAAAGAGTGATTACAGTTCTGAAAGAAATGCAGGTGGAAATGGAATCCTGAAGTGGTCTCTTTCAAAGTTAACATGGGCTGTTTGATTTCTTGTCTTGGGCGCTACAACAATATTATATCTCATATGGCTTCGGCCCATCTTCTGCCATGGGCCCTTTTGCATTTCCCATACCTCGCCTCCAAATTGCTTTATGACTTAACTTTTTAATTTACACTTTCCTTCCATAAAATTTAGTGTAAGTATATGTTGATTTTTTGTAGTTTAGCATCTTTGAGATTTACTTTTGTCTAATAAATAAATTCTTATATTAGTCAAAATTCATCAATTTGTTAATACTAACAAAAAAAATATATATTTACACCTGATAAACTTATTATTGATTTATTATAAGTAAAATAAATTTTTTTATGACTAAATTACTCTTGTACCTCATCATAGGTTAATGTGTTTGAGGAATAATATCTTCACCATTACAAGAACAGTTTAGTGGCGACAAAAATTGTTTGACCTGCAATAAGTTAATCAATGGTATATATCAATTATCATCCAGTTTTTTTTTTCATTAATATTAGCAAATTCAGTTAATTTTAACTAACAGCAGGACTTATTTGTTAGACAAAAACAAGCTTCAAGAGTGTTAGATGTAATTTTTTAAATTACAAAAAATTTACATGTAATTACATCAAATTTTAAGAAAGAGAAGTGTAATTATGGGATGTAAGTCGTGAATTTTCTTATATTTATTTTGAGGTAGTAGTAGCAGTGGAGGAAGAGAATGAGAATTTGAAGTTTTATTTCTTCATTTCAGTTGTCTACAATTCAATACCGTTTATGAAAGTTGGTTATTAGTATTAATGTTTTGTTAGAGAGAGAGGCATGTGGGTGTGGGTGTAATAGCATAAGGCCCAAAGCTACTCTTCTTACAATTGGGCCTCCAAATGCTAAACAACCACAACGGCTTACAGTGTCTCAGTGACAGGCAACCAGCCTTAGTTAATTTGGATATTAGTTCAATCCTTAGTTATTTCAAACTTGGACTTTGTTTCAATTTTTGGCAGCATCATATGTTTGATGATGTTGATGTTGGTTGACAATTATATATTATAATAGATGATGATGATGATGATGATGTAGCATTCCTCTGAATTAACAATGTGGAATAATAATAGATAGTATTACAATTTTTACAAGAGGATGAGAGAGAAGACACACTCCTGACTGACTCCCATATTCATCTCTTATACATTAGGCGCTGCCAGCACCAGCACCAGCACCAGCACCGCCTCCTTCTCTCCCAACTAACATCACAAAATGCTTAAGAGAAAAGGCCGAAGGTGTCCAAAATGGTTGTGTGCAGCGGGTCGCTCAAGTGGGTTGCCCAGTTGTTCAGTGGCCCTTTTCCGGTGGCCGCTGCCTGCACTGCAAACCCCAAGAACGCCACCATCGCCAGCCGTGCGTGCTTTATCTCTGCCAACTGAAGTCTCGCCTTCTTTTCAGGGTCCGCTGCCAGTCCCAACGGATCGAAGTATGATCCACCTGGGTAGATCCTCTTCTCCGGGTCAAGTTCTGCGTTCCTCTGGAACTCTATGTACCCGATCACTAGCACCTCGATCCAGATCAATGTGCTAATGGAAAATGGGAGTGGTTGCCCAAGATATGATGATCCCTCCACCAGTTCAACCTGTCCATACCAAATATCTCAGATCCCACTGCTATATACAAATTATTCAAACAGTGAACCAGGGTATATCATATGTATGTATATATACCTTTCCAGCATCCTGCCAGGTGACGCCGGTGAGCCATTCAACCGACAACGCACCAAGAGTAGCGAGCATTGCCCATCTGCCATGGATGAGCTCGCATTCTCTGAACCTCTGCAGCCCAAACACTTCACTGTAAGGCTGGAATGGAGTCGATTTCACGTCGCTGCTCTCGGTCCTGGTTCCGATGATATCCCCGGCCAAGTTCTTCGCCAGGTTCTGGTCCAGCGAGTCCAAGTCGAACTGCAAATACTCAACGGGCTTCCCCAACCCAAATGGGTCAAACCCGTAGTCTCCAACGAGGGATCCGTCCAGATAGTCGGGGGCCTTGGCTCCTGGAAACCATAATGGGCGGTCGGAAGTCGGCTTCGGTGCGGCTTTCTTGGGAGGAGATTTCTTGGTACCGAATCCAAACCTGGCCTGGACGCGACCCGACCCGGAACGGACCTCGGGGAGACGAGTGCCGATGAAGGAGGAGGCGGCGGCGGCGGCTGCTGCCATGGCCAATGTGTGTGGGAGGGAAAGAAGGGAAATTGTGGTAGTGAGGTATGGGGTAATTTGGGTATGGGATATATGTAGAGCAGGGGGGGGTTTTGGTGATGGAGATAGAGATATTTGGAGGTGGAGGGATGGTGGCCGTAGGATAGAGGGAAGAAATGGATCAGAGGGTAGGAGGAGGCATCGGCCTTATCTAATTCTTATCTGGTCGCGGCCATTGGTTGATTTCAACTGGTGCACTGTAAAGGCACGTAGGACGAGTTTCTGTGGCTGACACCAAACCTTGAGATTGAACTACATCAGAATATCTCACTCCTCAGATTCTCTCAATTCTTACATTACATGTACACACACCATTGGGTTTTTTACATTTTCAGCTGTCACCAAAAATTTTATATACTTTATCTTTTCATAAAATAATAATAATACTATTTCTCATATCTCTATAATTATGAACAAAAAATGAAAATCAAATACAAAGGAAATGAATTGGTGTGAATCTGTTGGCTATACGTATTACGAAGATATGGTCCTTCTGTCATCTAACATCCTAATTAAAAAATTTAGGCAAGAAAATTGGTTATCAATTTTAAAATAGGATTTGCTACTTATCACGAGATGATAAATAACTCCATATGTTCTCTACAGTATGCGTTCTTTAAGCCCATAATTATCGCAATAATCACATATAATAATTGGAGAATATTGTACCAATATTGCAATGTCGCATATTTCGTAGTATCAACATTACAGAGTACTCTAAATTGTGGTGCTAAAAGTACAAATTTCTCATTTTTTGCCGTTCTTGTTGCATGATTTAACAATAACGTAAAAGCACACGTGGCCTTGTTGTTACAAATCTAACAATATTATCAAAAATGCCAACATTCGAACCTTTTTTTTTTTTTTTTGCATTAGTGCAAATTATTTAAAAAAAATATAGTATAAAAAAATACAATTTTCTCTCCGCCTCACTTTTAAATATATGATTTTTGTACAGATACTTATTATTATATTAAATTAACTGTAGATTATCTTATATATATATTCATGTGATACTACTTAATCGTGTTTATGTTTGATGCGTTCAAAAAAAACACATGTCCAATGAATTTGGATTATTGTTCAAGACTTGGGCCGAAGTAAATACAAATCTTATAGGGGAGACTTGTAAAAAAGCCGTTAGCACTCCGCCCAAGTTAGTATTAGATTTGAAATTGAATAAAGTAAAAAAGTAAGTGGATTTAATTAAAAATCAAGATATTGAGAATAATGTTAATAAAAACTGTAAGAACACATGATAATATGCTTAGAGAGAGCTAGAGCTTAAAAGATAATTTAGAAAGTGAGAGAGGAGTTTTAAAAGTAAGAGGGGCATGAGAAAAGTGTCCCCCTCCCAGAAAGACAAAGCATATATTTATAGGGTAATGGCGCAGTCTGCTGGGGGTCTATTCCCCTCCCGAAAATTTTGTTTAAATTGGTTGAGATGGTTGGGATAAGAGGTATGTCGTCCTTACCCGTAGCTAGGAGTGCTTTAATAGGAGTCTTATTTGTCTACGGAGACCCCTCATCTACAAGGAGTCCTAACCACTAGAGAGTCTCCCCTTTTCTGGGGTTGATGTGGTCTAATATGGCTGCTGACACTAGTTGTGCCATGTGAGAGAGTGGGCTGCCACGTGTGTGGGCCTTTTGAGCCGAATGTTTTGTTGGGCTTCAACCATGCCCTAAGTCGAGGATGTCCCAAGCCTCCTTTTCTGAGTTTCTTGGGTTGTTTTGGCCTGCCTAATTAAACTATGGACTGGGATATCCTTGGCCTATTGGTGGTGTTATGGGCGTGGGATGTCCTGAACCTCCATAAAGATATCTTGGGCATTTCTTTCTTTTTTCTTTTTGCGTCGTTTGGGCTTTTTTGGACCTGCTAATTTTTATGTACATCAATATCATTATTTAGAAATATTATTTTTCATACAATTAAGATTATTAATTGTACGATAATTATTTATCTAATTTTAGTGTATAATATATATGCACCAGATCTTTCATCCAAAAAATATTAATAATATTCACTAAATCTAAAATTACATAGAAATATTTTTTTTAATTGTTTCTCTCACTTACTGTATGTACATATTACATGAATTCTATCAATAAGTGTTGGCTCTACTAGTAAAAACGCATTATTTTTTATTGATGGTGGCTGATTTGATTATTTATTGATGTGAAGAATATATTAGTAAGTGATTGAATTCGAAATAATAGTGTACGGATAATAGTTGAGTGATATATAAAAGGTGTTAGGTAATAAATATAATATAATAATTATTGATATAATATGTTTTATTTAAAAATAATGAAATGTGTTTGAGATATATTATAAAAAAATTATCACAAATAAATGAATATCTAAACAAAAAGAAAAAAATCCATAAGATGAAATTTATATACGTTAAATTTCATGTGTGTAAAAAATTGTTACGAGAGGAAAAATATATGAAAAAATAAAAGAAATTTAATTTAAAAAAAAAAGAACGTTGCAGTATTTGTGAAAGCATATTAATTCTCTTGTTTTCGCTCCGAATGTTGATTTAAGAGTTGGAAACTCGTTTTTTGATATGGAAATGCAATTTTTTTTAGATTAATAAAAGGAAATCACGTGTCATTTTGAAATATGGTATCAAAGTTTGAAGAATTTGATGTCAAGAAAGACGTGAAACTTTTGCAATTGCAAAGCTTTATCATTGTAGGGAGTTTCGAACTTGAATTCTTTTGACTTGTTTGTGTGTAGTTCTTTTACTTGTGTTTTGTGTAAGGTGTAATTTTATATACACCATTTAATCTATGGTACATCTAAATAAATCACATCTGGCTTTTTACATAATCATAGAAATCATCACTGGCAGCAAAAAAATAGAGGTAGTTTGTGTAGTTGTGTTGACTTTTCTTAGGAGTATATGTATAATTTTTCAAAATTCAAGAGTGGCTTGTGCAAATAGACTATATATCAGGGATATAGATATAATTATTCCTTTGTGTAATGATTTGTTGTGTGGTAAAAACTCTTTGTAAAGTAGTTTGCACTCACTTTTATTGAGTTTGAATATAAAAAAATTTGATATAAACTCTATTGACGGACAATATTTAAATATATTCTTTTAATTAATTTAAATAAAATAAAACAATTGATATTTATTTTGAATTGACTTTTAGGCCCAAAATTGATATGAACTTACGAACATATCGGCGAAAGCTTAAATTTATTATAAATTTATAATTCAAAATCCGATGTTTAATTAATAATTTATTCTAAAATTTTAATGTCTATTATTTTTGCCAAGAAAATATTATACTGATTTAATTGTGAAGTGAGGAGGGAGGGAGGTGTCTACTCGCTCAAAGACACATGACCCAATAAGCCCAAACCACAACCCAACAACATATAGATGATGATGGCGTGTCGCCTCCTCATCAACGCCACATAGTATCTCCCGTATCATTGCATGCATGCGATAACTTCGTTCACCAAAAAACCGGCTAGTTCCGGTTTCACCTCCTCAGTCTTTGGGTCGGGTCGGTTCAACCATATGGTCCTGACTGGATTCTCGAATGCGTTACTGTCACTAAAACGGGATATTTATGTAAAGCTAAGACGACGGGTTACCGGCTGGTCCGGTAACCAAGGTAAAGTACTCGTTCTATCTCATTCACTGGGTCGTACTATTCTCTTCTTTCTCTGATTCTCTTCTCCTCCTATTGCTATTGACTGATCACCGATCGCTTGTTATCTTCTAGGTATGCTCTCCTTAATTATTTTAGGTTTTGATTTTTCTTTTTCGAAGAAAGTTTTTGCCGATTTTTTTGGGTAGATTGTTGGATTTTTTGAGTTCATTACTTCTTTTTTTTTTTTTTGATTGAGTTCTTATGCAAAAGTATGATACTGTTTGCCTCTGTTTCTTTGATCATGATTTTTGTTTTTCTTTTCCTGTATTTTATTTCGTGGTAGTTGCTTAATCTGATGGATAAACTCTGTGGTTTATTTTTTTTTCTTTCAATTTTTGTTGGAAATATACTAATTTGTTTGGTTTAGTAACAGTTAAGTTCTTCTTGCTAGTTGCTGTCTGTTTGAGCATATAATCGTTCTCTATGTCTGCAGAAATAGTAGGAGAGCTGGAGATGAACTGTGGATTTTAACTTTTCGATTTCAGTTTGCTTGTTGTTCTTTCGTATTTCCGGTTTTCTTTTGGTTAAAGCACTCCGCCGCGTCTCTCGACCTTAATTTTTTTCTTCTTTTTTAAAACATATAAAATATTAACTTTGTTTCTGTCTTTTTCGTTGCTTGTTTTCTGTGTGTGTGAGGGAGTATTTTGTTTTGATTTCAGTAATTTAATTCCTTCTGCTACCAGCTCAAAAAATATTTCCTAATTTTTTTTTGTTTTCATAGTAATTTTGTTGAATGGCACATATCCTGCTACATGTTTTATAGACTCCATGTATCTAACACAATTTTCTATGTTTCTGGGAAGAGCGTGGTTATCAGCTACTGATGTATAGATCTGCGTTTTATGGTTAGTAGATATGAGGACTGGCAGCAGGAGTAAAGGGGCCACGAGGAAGGAAACGAAAGAAGCACTGAAGCCTGTTGACGATAGGTTGGTGTTTATTGACTTATGTTGGTTGCCCGAGATTATTGACTTGGAATTGTGTTTCCAGGCTTGGAGTTGATTAATGGAGTTACAATTGTCTCCATACCGTTCCTGCTATGCTGTTCCGTAGATCTGCAATGGATGATATAGTTGTTCATCATATACATATTTGTTCTTTCAGGAAGGTAGGGAAGAGGAAGGCTGCCCCAAAGGTAGATAAAAGGCAGGCTAAGAAGGAAAAGAAGGCCAAGAAGGACCCAAACAAGCCCAAACGACCACCCAGTGCCTTCTTTGTTTTCCTGTGTGAACTATTATACTTTACATTTAGGAGCGGTGTTTGATCTGTAATATTTGCAGCGTGGTCTTAGTTCCATGGTTTTATTGCAGTGAGGAGTTCCGGAAGACTTTCAAGAAGGAGAATCCTAATGTCAAGGCCGTCTCAGCTGTATGGAACTTACACTGCTATTATTCACAAAATTAATGCTAGTTTTATAATTGGATAGTGATGGTTTTTGGGTTTTCCATATGTTTGCCTGTAGGTCGGGAAGGCTGGTGGAGAGAAGTGGAAATCATTGACTGATGCTGTAAGTACTCATGACTATGGCTGAAATATTTTTTCTAAATTTTTCTAAAGTCACCTAAACCAGTGTGCGAAAGTTATGCCTTTCTTTTATTTATCTTAAAATAAAGATACTTGGAACTGCTTATGTATGTTGATAAGTTGTACTTGCAGAAACATAGTTTCTTGTAATTAATTAAGCCATGCATCATTTATGGTTGGTAGGAAAAAGCTCCATATGAAGCTAAAGCTGCAAAGAAGAAAGCAGAGTATGAAAAACTTATGAATGCCTACAACAAGAAGCAGGTGAGCAGATCCTTTTATACCTTTTCTCTTTTCCTACATGTTCTGCACAACTGCTGCAAAGACTTTTTTTTATGAGCATTATATATTACATTTGATTGTTGTATCATTGGCAGGAGAGCTCTGGTGACGAGGGTGATGAGGGATCTGAGAAGTCGACATCTGAAGTTCATGATGATGAGGAGGAGAGTGTACAGGTCTGGTTAACTTTTAACATCATTTTGCTCAAACATTCTTCATTATGTATAAACTCTTTCGTGGATTGCAATTATGATATTCCAAGTGCCATGCTGTTATATTCATAATTTCTTTTAAGTTTCCCTTGGTGCATTTTGTTCGGTTGAGAATGCAGGACCAGATTGAAAAGGTTTTTAGCATGTGATCTGAGGTACAACATGAAAATCACTATATCAGTTTTGAAGTTTAACACGATTAAAATGCAGAAAGAAAAGCATGACTACATAATTTTTCTCATTTCTGACCACAAAATGCTTTTGGCACCATCTATGTCAGACTTTTATTGGTGATCTGATAATTCATCTGATCTTAACATTTGGGAGTTGTTAGTGCCCCCTCTTCCAATCCCTGTTCAGTAGTTCAGGATTTCTTTCCACCATTAATAATGATTTTGTTTAAGACTTTTATGAAGGTTGTGAATGTCACCCTCACCTCCTGGTACTAGTTTTTGCAATTTTTGGCTGTTAAAAGTTCTGATGTCCTTTTCTTGATGGTTTAATCTCACTTTCTGATTTGATCTTATTGCAGTTTCTTATCAATCAATTGTCTATATATTCTGTCTGCAGGAGGAGGTGGATGATGAGGAGGCAGATGACGATGATGATGACGATGACGATGATGATGAATGAAGTTATTAACCACTTCAAGACTTCTGGCTGATTTACGTCGTGGATCCTGGCCATGTATGTTAAGATGCTTCTAGTCTACATTTTGGAATGTAAAATGGAACAAACTTGAAGTG
Source organism: Sesamum indicum (assembly GCF_026168435.1). Taxonomy (NCBI): domain Eukaryota; kingdom Viridiplantae; phylum Streptophyta; class Magnoliopsida; order Lamiales; family Pedaliaceae; genus Sesamum; species Sesamum indicum. Next base: position 16,437,710 of record NC_142667.1, read on the forward strand.
TAGCCTTCTGTATTCTGTAGCTCTGCACAGGGCATTGTGACCATTGTCGACTTTCATGTCCGTGGCTTGTTCAAATCGGTCGATCTGCTTAATATACTAATAGCTAGGAAGTTAAATTACCATGATATCGTTCGAGGGTATTTTGGGTTTCGTCTTTTGTATGACTTCCAACTGGAGGACTTTGCTACATGAAATGCTCTCAAACGCCGACCGGTTGCTCATGTGCTCATTGGCAAAGATCACCTAAATGAAGGTAGGGGAAAGATGAAGAACAAAAAATGATTCCAACTTCGAAATGAGGATGCGCGCACCTTTAAATCTTCAATTTCTAAGGCTGGAAAGGCTGCTGTTTGGTAATTGCTGTAGAGAAAATAACATATTACAAAGCAGTGGAACGATACGATGGCCGTAAACCTTGCAGCTATTGGAGGTAAAAATGTGTTATATTAATCACTCTCCCCCCCAAAAAAGAAAAAATCTAGGATGGTTCGATAGCCCAAGTGGGGGCAAAAGTCGACACATGTTACAATTTATTTTTATGTTTTGTAAAGTTCATAATTACAGTTATTTTATTATAATTAATAAAGTAAAATGAAATTTAAGGAAGTATAAAGATGCAAACTGAGCTTTTTCTTCTTTTTCTTTTCATCATTTTAAGTTATTTTAAAAAATATGGTACCAAAGTAGCATCCAACGAGCCACTGATCTATGGGGTAGGGTGAAAGTGTGAGAATCTTGTGCTGGGTTGAGATTTTATCTTAAGTGGGTACAGAGATGTCCAACCAAATAGAAACTACATATTATTCAGGCGTTTAAGACACTTACCAGGAAAAGCCTTGCAGCTACTAGAGGTGAAAATGTGCCATATTGAGCATTCCACACCCCCCCCCCCCAAAAAAAAAAAAAAAAAAAGAGAAAAAATTATAACAGTCGGGGGAAAGTGAAAAAATGTAAGTTTGAGTTAAGATTTTTGGTTCAATACGGTCGAGTGTTTAAAATACTGAATTACGTTACTCGAGGTTATTATCAATCTACATGTCGAAATGTTCACTACTCATTCAAGAACAGTATAAACTAATGATTTGATCAGTCTTGTCTGTGTGGTGAAAAAAGCACAAGCAGAAACATAGAAGTTGCTGAGTCAATTACTTGAACTATTTGATCTCAAAGGAAAAGAACATTCAAGAATTTAAATATGATGCAAACTCCTTTTCCATGCGAGTTGAGTTTGCCTTTGCCCAACGTGTCATGTCATGGCAGAGAAGGTACAAACAGAATCTTATATACAAACAGTTTATATACAAAGAATGGAGGAGACCATTATAGTTCATCGAAAATGAGGATCATACGAAACCACCATTGGATCTGGAACAATGAGAGGCAACTTGGCGACATACATGAATAGTCTCTTCAGATTTTCCCTTGCAAAAGCAGATAAGTCAATAATGTCAGAATTGCTAGTGTAGATCCAGAGTTCCCCTGAATTCACTCTCTTGAGACTATCCCGACAGAATGGGCACGACTGAGATCTAGCCCGCCTGGACAATACGTAAAGCCCTCATTATCACTTCAGCTCAAGGAAAGACTTTCAAAGAATCTCAACGCTCATACACGTTAACAATGAGAGATAATGGAATACAATGGAAAATGGTCCCGCTTATTCTTTTTCATGCATTCATGGAAACTCTGTCTCCCTTCAATTTCTGGACCATCTACTTATTACCACTACAGCCCCCACGTAAAAGACAATCTTTACATTGGATGAGCATCTTTTACATTACAATAATTATGAAAGATTAAGTGTACCAGCATGTATGTTTTTGATAGTGATATAAAAGAAAGCTAAAAAATATCTAAAACCAGGAGAAGAATGGAACTTCGACTTTTTGTTTTTTATTAGTTTCTTATCTGAAAACTCATTGCCAATATTATCTCTTCATGTCTTTCATTCCTCGCATGAATATTAAGGAGATGCACATCAGTGTACTTACCAGTTCCTGTAGCACCTCATACACAATGAATGAGTGCAACTGGGCAGGACAACCTTGGTATTCATTTCCATGCAAATTCCACATTCTTCCTCTCTCTCAATCTCGATTTCAGACAGCTTTCCCTTCTCCATTTCATCTCTTCTCCTGTATTTGGTTGCACAAATCTCTTTCTGTTTCCTTTCTTCAGCATCACTGATCCCACTATGAAGTTGCAGCAAAGAGGGGAATATCACACCTGTGCAAGAATTATCAGAATTCATCATAGAGCTCTGATTTGCTATAAACATTTCTCAATTCAAGGGTAGACCGATTGTTCAAGGAGGCACAAAACTTTCTAATACGGCACAAACATGGCATGAAAACAAGAGCAATTTTGGAGTATAAACATTTACTCACCGTAGAACTCTCTTATACTAGCTTTCCTTTCATGAATAGACATTGTTGTCTTACCATCCTCATATGCCTACAATTACCAACACCTCATCAATTTCCTTGATCCTAGTGGAAACCAACTGATCCCGCAGATCCAATGCAAAAATACAAAAAAACTACCTTGTAAATAAGGATCCTAATCAGGCCAAGTGCACCAGCTAGGTGACAATCAGTCCACTGAACAAGGAAGAGGAAGATATGGGCACAAGGGCTGTATGAAAGTCTCATCTGAAGGCAGGCACCATCATACGCCCTTGGATAATCAGATGCCCTGCACCTCGAGAAAATAGCAACTGCATTAGATAAAGAGCAAATATTGTACAAATTCAATTATGAAACATCAAACATCCTCTATCTCTGAAAGAAATAAGTGGGATCAGGCCATGAGAAGCAATAATGCAGCCACTGATTCGCAGGAAAAGTGTAAAATTAAGAACTTTAAAAGAGAATCATATTAACCCCTCTAACCAAAACAGCTTCCTTTTCTAGCTGGAAGAGGAGTAAGGTTTCTTACTCCTAACTGTTTCATGAGAACTGTTGCAAAATACTGGATTTAAATTTTGAGAGAGAGAGAGAGAGAGAGAGAGAGAGAGAGAGAGAGAGGATATAACTTGACAAACTTAGAAACTGATTAAAAGACTAACAAAATCAATCTTGTTTCCAGGAAACATCTGCCAAAAAAATCTCAAAGTACAGAAAGAATAATCCAAATAAAATCACCGAAAGGGGATGGGATGGCAACAAAATAATTCAGAGTGATTAGGATGAAAAACGTACAGGGTGTTGGCATGTTGTATATCAGCTTCAAGCGCTTTGAGAGAATCTTTGAAAGACTTCCTCATCACACTCCCTCTTTCTTTCTCTCACTCCCATCCAATTTTCACCTCCAACTCCTGTCTACACCTTCACCCTCTCAAAAGAACCCCTGAAATTCTCCCTCCATCTCAAAAGACTCCCCCCCCCCTTTTTTTATTTAACGTAGAAACCTTCAAGAAAACAAAAACCCACAAACAGGAAGATGATTTAATCTTGAATTTGATCTCATTCACAAAGCATAACAGAAAATGAAAATAAAATAAAAAAGAAAAAGAAGCAGCACGGTAAAGAAGTAATAAAGGTATATTTGCAGAGAGGGTGGGGGATTAGTGGTTACGCAGAGTCACCAGTCAGCACAGCAGAGTGATGACTTACTCGCTTGAACCGCACGCTTCAGTTACTGCTCTTTTCTTTTTAAATTAATTATCAATAATCAATAAATTGTGTGTTTGGTGCGGTGCCGTGTTTGCTTTGCCTAAAGTTCATGCATTCTACACCTTTCCCAAAACCTCTACCTTCTACTTTTACCTTCCTTTTTTTGTCCACACTCCAACTCCTAACACAAACAAATTCGAACACAAAGTTGGTTTCGACTAAAATCTCTTGTAGAAAACTTTTCTACTCCAACTATTGATATTGTCCCATGTGGACTACCTTTTACTTTTACCTTCAAACTCTATAATTCATTCATATCACTAATTTATACTTGAGCATCATCTGTGTGAATACTTTTTCTTTATTATATTAAATATATATTAAATCCAGATTTGATAATTATAGCGAATGAGTTATAAACATTTTCGTATATGAATTGAAATTTAGATGCTTAATGTATATTAATTAAGTGATGTAATAGAAATATCACATAACACCAAGTTTGAGAATATAATGAGAATTGTTGGTGTGGAGGAGGAGTTGTGAGAGTGAGAGAGTCGTGAATATAAATTGGAATGAAGAAGAAGACAGCTCAACCGACAGCCACGACGGCGTATTGAACTTGAAGGGACAAGTGTCAACCATGCAACGCTTGTGTTTATGGCTACCGTTGCTGTTGGGGCCTTTGGGCGTTACCTCAATTATTGAAGTTCTTGCTTCTTTATTATTTTTATTCGTTTTGGGTGTGGAGTGGGGGGAGAAGTGCGACTTACTCAATTTTACAGGTTGTGGAGGTCAACTATCAATAATTTGCACCAGCAGACCACTTACATTGTGCATTCATTATAGACCACAACATATCACCAAAGGAGAAGAGAAAAAGAGAGAAGATAAACAAGTAAGGCCTGTCCCAATACTGAATTGAACAAAGAATGACAACTTCACGTTTACTTCTTGAATTTTAGTAGAAAGAACACACCCAGTGTTTAGAGAGAAAACACGAAGAATAATTTAGTGATTGAAAAGGGAGATTTTCTTATCCAACAACAAAATGATATACTAGAGAAGTTAGGTGGGTATGATGCAGACATGCTGACTGCAGAGGCCTGGATTCTGATGCATCTTTTGCAGTGCTGGATAACCCATTTGTTTCCAATACCCAAAATGCTGAAAAACTGTGTCCTCCTGCGTCACAATTGCTGAGTTGTTTTGCATAATGAATTGTCAATGAGGCAAATAACTACTGTTCAAATTTTATTAAAAAGCAACTCCAGATATGTTTGCCCCTTCAATTGCTATAGAGGGACCAAGAGATGATGAAAATGTACACGTATACCAAGAGAATCACTAATCAAATGATCAAATAGACATTGTTCCAGATAATTCGAAGTTTGTTTAAAACATGAATGGACTTTTCATACCTCTAAGTTCGTAGATAGCATAGGCATTGCCTTGATATTACTTCAGAAATCACTCAATTTTAACAGATTATCGATGCCTAGACCAAAAGAGTGGTACCTTATAATATTGATCTTGACATCCTAATTCCTGACAACTTGCAATCTGGACATTATTTAGCCAACAAGCACAACTAGGAAGCATATGGTTACCACAGCTCATTTATTGCTCCTCATAGGCATCATATGCAGTCAGTGGCAAGGGCCAAATATTAGTCTTCCTTAACTGAGGACGAATCAGGATCTTGCAAATCAAATATTGGCACTAGCATAGTTATGCATCTTTGAGCAGAAACAAGGAAAAAAATTGCTGATGTCAAGACTTTGGCCGGTGAAGATTATCCTGATTTATGTCATCTGACTGAATGACATAAGAAACATGCAATAGATTCTCTGTTATCCAAACATGTCTCTCATTTGCTGTTATCTTGAATTGATGCCACATACCTTAGATTCAAATGATGCTGACCAGGGTGTTTAAATTTCTCCAAGACTTCAGGAGGATTTGTGATTGAGTCCACTTTCTCTGTAGGCTATATCGCCCCAAGATGATTTGGATCATGCCCTGGAAACTAGAATACAAGGGAAAATCCTTTGCAAACAAATGTTAGATTTAAGACTTTTGTCCACCATAGCGTCTCTGCCTTCTTTGGAAGGAATACACTGCCTCTCGAAACTCATCTTCTCCAAAATCAGGCCAAAGTGAATGTGCAAAATATAGTTCGGTGTACGCCAGCTGCCATAATAAGAAATTACTGATTCTTATCTCCCCACTAGTCCTTATTAGCAGATCAGGATGTGGAAAATCAGTGCAGTTTGTTTCAAGTTCTCTTTCAACTAAAAACTCGTTGATCTCCTCAGGCTCAATGAGGCCATCCTTTACTTTGATTGCAAGTTTTTGGCAAGCTTGCACAATATCATTCTGTCCACTGTAATTGACTGCAATAATTAGGTGAAGTCTTGAATTGTTTATTGTAGTTTCCATTGCATCAGCTAGCAATACCTGCAATGGCTTTAGGAGTCTAGAGACATCCCCAATAATTGAAATCCGAACACCTGCACTGTTCAAACCAATAAATGAATAAGAAACCTATGAAGGTGATCAGTAGCAGTCAACCATGCGCGCAACAAGAGAAGAGGAACTATTAGAATCAACATAGGTTTTGCATAGACAAGGTGTCAGGAATTCTAACAGAAATGATAACCCAAAAAATACATTTAGGCAACAAGCGTTGGAACCAATCAAGAATCAACTAGGTCATGATTGAACTTTCAAATATCTTAAGCATATAACAGAAAAGAATTGGCATTCTCTATCAAGAGAGAAATTTCATTTTCCAGTAACAAACCATACATTGTTTTGCATGCCAACTAAAAAAAGCACCCTTAAAATAACCTGATCCATAAAATGACAAAGAGATTTTATAACTGCAGACACATAAACTACAGGCATGATTTCAAATGAATCAAGACTGTGCAAAGGAATCTTACACACAAAAGAAATTGCTCATATCCAAGCATATTGCAACTTCTGACACTTCAACATGTTCAGACAATGTTGAGTAGCCTTAAGTACCTCGTTAGATGTTGGAGTTCATCTCTCAATCCTCTCTCAAACAATCCCATCAAGAAATCTGTCTCCACCTACAATCGAACCAACAGAAGAACAAAAGTTATCAGACAAAACCTACACTAGAACTAAAATTTTTATTACTAAAAAGGTACAAACCAAGTATTTCCCAAAGAGCATTAAGTTAAGCTTTCTTTACTTTGGGGCGAAACCAATTATCGGATGAGAAAGCAAACACCGTAAGAACCCTGATTCCCCAATTGCAACAAAGCTCCACGATACTCCTAAATGCCCGAGCTCCAGCCTCGTAACCCGACCCGACGGGCAGCCCCCTCATTCTGGCCCATCTCCTGTTCCCATCCATGATGACGGCTACATGGCTCGGCATCAATTCTCTCCGCAGCCCTGCCGGAAGCGCAACGGAATCCTCCGCAGCATAGTGAGCCGGAGGCGTCCCATTGAGGATGGCGCCTTTTTCAGGAGGTCCGTTGTTAGCTGAGGAAAAGAAGGAACGAGAGCTGAGCGAAGGCAGTAAGCCACCAAGTGAGGGGCGCGACACGTGACGGGGCGACGAGGTGAAAGAAAGGTGGAGGCGGAGAGGCACCACTGCCATTGACGGTGGACTTGGAGGGAGGGAAGGGATAATGTGAGTGAAGATTGAAGCATCCGAGCGAGTTGTTTGTCATGCTCAACTCATCTCAAACGAAGGGTTGAGGCGGGCAACTCGAATCATGACAAACTTCGGTAAGTCCACCCAGTAATTTACATACCATTTCTCGCTTTTCTTTTCTTTCCTTTTTTTTTTTTATTTTTTCTGGTGGTCAAAATTATTAACTTTTGTTTTTTTATTAGTAAATAAGAAATTAAATTCTTAAAGAAAGAATAAGATAAAAGAAGGTTTTTTTTTAAAATTTAAGAATGGGAAATCAAGTTTGACCTTTGGCATAATAGGAAAAAGTGATATGACCTTTTTCTGTTTTTTGATAATTCAACACGATGCCACCTCAATCATGTAGATGATAAAAGTCCCAGAATACTATCATTGATGAATTTCTTGGACAAGAACACGTGTATCATATAACCAAAACTCTAACGTTCATAATACTTGGTAAAATTCAACTGATACCCAGTTTCAATGGCTTGCATAAAAACTTGAGCAAAATACAACATAAGAAAGCTGACGACAATTGTGCGCACATTTTAAGAGCAGTCAAGAATTAGAAAGCAGACGTCACATCGTCCCTGGAAAGATATCACATGCACATGACTAATAACCAGAAAAAAGGAAAGATTAAATAAACAAAGACAACAATGAGTCAACCATGTAATGTCGTTTATATAGCTTACAACTTTAGTACCTGAAATTGATTAACTGAAAATCCCAACTCATTACAAAATTGGAGGAACTTACACTAACTTCCAACATGTATGTTGAGGCGTTAAGCTTATAACAACTATAAAGCAACTCTTAGCAGGGATCAAACCTAGTTCAGTTAGAACTTCTAGTTGACAGTCAAGATTCAGATGCAAGCGCAACAGATCTCATTATATCAGATTTATGTCACATTGAAATCACCTTGGAGTCATGACGTAGGAATGTTCTCAGATATCCCCTGCACATGAAGTGAATGATTAGACGGTATGAAGTTCCTGGATCGAGATTTCCTTTGGCACTTTTAGATTTATCTGATTTGTATCCCATCCAGCCTCTCCTAGTTGAGACCAAAAATCATCAAACCCATTCTTCAATTCAATCAAACTTCGTTCAAGTTGGCTAAAGATATCATCCAACCTGCTCCAATTCTGATGGAGCCAGTAGGATTGCCACACACTTCGAAACACTGAAATACTTGTAGCACCCTCCTGCAGGAATTCAAGTTTAATAGATTTGATATCCTTTTCATATAGCAGCTACTACACAATTCCATACCTTAAAGGACACAAAGACCTCAAATTCTGTCTGTAGTTGGTTCACCACAAGAAAATATTTCTCCTCCGTGTATAGTTCTAGAAGCATCCTCACCTTTTCAAAGCAGAAAGTTAAATCCAGCTTTAAGCACTTGCAGAATACATATGCACTTAACAAGTTTTCTTTGGGTTCTTGACACAATTTATTTAGTTCATGTTGCAGAGTAGGAGTTCATTTATCAAGTTCTTCTGGTTCTGAACATGATTTATTTAGTTCAAGTTATTTTCTGTGAAATTCAAATTCAACCATTTGAAGTCTGATGTCATTCAGATCCATATCTTCTCTGCCACCTCAAAAAATTGATGACCTTAAATGCATCCATAGAATATAGACAGTACCTAGAGAAAATGTAGAGCACTGGCGAGTGCTCACGGTTAAACAAAAAAAAAAGCATTGAGAATACATTAGAGTTTACAAGTCAAATAAACCAGTTATTTTTTCCATAAATCCATCTTTTATTAGTTCCCTTTCCATTCTCTCTCTCTCTCTATATATATATATATATGTATGTGTGTGTGTGTGGGGGGGGTGGGGGGTAAGTGGAGTTGGAATCTGAAAAAATCCTATGTCGATGCCAATAACTCCAATAAAATGTAAGTGATACCCTACTTTAGTGGAGCAGCATTCTGCACTTGCTATTGCAAAACTGCAACAAACTAGCTGGCACTTATCAAAACCAGTAATCAAGAAAAGAGGCTGTACCATAGAGCCACGTTTCTTGCCAGTTACCATCTCTTCCAATGACACGCCAAAAGTAATTCTTGGTCTAAGAAATTTTTCCCATACTAATATATTCTCCATCCTGTTGCAGTCACTGATTCCTGATCCAAAGAAATTTATTCATTCCTTTTTAAAGGAAATGCTGGAGTCCAGTGAACAGCTATGCTTACCTGGAACTTTCTGGTATAAAATATGTGAGTTCACCAATATGCGAGCACGCTTGAGATTTATCTGTTGGACAATGAATAGTAGATGCTAAGAATGTTTCCTTCTTTTCATATGTCTATTATCTTTTCAAAATATCACGAGTCTATTTTCCATAGATATGAATTACTCTTACGTCTTGTTTCGAGCAAAAGTTAGCACATTTATCTGATGACTAAAATTCCAATCTTCACAAAGTTGATACCGCGGCTTACCGTATTAAACCTCAGAACTGAGAGGGACAAATAGCGGAACCAGAGGTGAAGAAGCCGAGTGGCCAGCCATGTTGATGCCAACACAGGATATGAGGATGAAATACCAGGTGTATCCTAAATTGTGGTTCTGATTAAGCTATCAAAAATTAATTGCCATGAATCGAGATTTATTCAAATAAAACTGAATTAAGAGTGGAGATACTCAACCAGAGCAAGTATGCCTAAAGCAAGGCCAACCAGCTCAGCAGCAACTTCCCAAACTTCCTCCTGCCGATTTTGAAGACACAAAATTCAGCAAGATTAGCATAGAATCTGAGTAATATTTCCTAGTCTGGAGGTTATAGCAACAATTCACACATTTCAATACAGAATTTAGTTGCCATTAAATTACAATGAACTGTAACTATAGATTGTTCAACGCTCAAGACATTTTGAATCCTACAACAATAGCTCATTACTACGTAAAGTTGTGGGAAATATAGTAAGAAATGAGGAACAATCAGAATTAATAAATGATCTTTTTCCAGGTTGTTACAAGATCATGTCATCAAAATCAAAATACACTGAGTGGCATGCATTCCACTCTCTCCTTCAGAGAACTATACACATCAAACCTATAAGATAGTGTTTGGAAAGACGGACTTGGATTTGGCTAAAGATTTCGAAATTGAATGGATTTGAAAAATCCACATATTTGAGTCTCTTATGTGATTTATAAGGAATTTGTGCAAGAGTTCAAATTCATTTTGCTAACGACTAGGTCGTTGAGTGGATTTCAAATCCAATAGGCTTAAATCTAATGGATTCAATGAAGGATTTCAAATCCATAGATTTATTCTAGAAGTGAAACAAGTTAGATAGATTTCAACGATGGATTATAAATCCAAAAGACCTAAGTTTATTAATCAAATGCATTGTAAAGGAAATTAAGGACAAACTGGAAATATCTATAACTACAACCAATGACAAGGGCCATAAATTACCAATAGAGAAGAGAAATCTAATGGCCTACCTTGGCTGATACCTCTCCCAGATTTCCGGAGATCGCAAAGTGGTTTTGTATCACGCGAAATGAAGGATCTCTTAGACCCCTCCCGACTGCCTGCAGAAATAGAACTTTCAGGGGATAACACTCTGTTTCCATTTCACCAACTTTTCCAAATATCTAGAACTTCAAAAATACCATAAACAGTTGGGTACCATCTGGTTCTTGGACCTTCAGTTTAGAATCTCTCAGTTAAACTATATGAATCGATGTTTTTCCAGGACTTCATTATGTCATATTGAGTACTATATAAATGTCAATCAATATGTTAGATAACCAAAATTGGAGAAACAGATCTGTTTCCTGCAGATAAACATAAGGCCCCATCTGATACAGAAAACAGGATTTATGATGGCGTACATTTAGGAGACATTGAGAGAGAGCAGCCTATACTTAGTAACTTTACCTTTGCAAGATTTCCTAGAGATGCCAATGGCAAGAAGTAAGCAGGATACAATTGGGTACTGAGGTCAAAGATGCTGCAACAGAAGATAATGTTTTCGTCACAGAATACACTGGATTACAAACATGTATTGTCCCTTAAGAACATAAGAGCCAAAACCTTCCTGTGCTGCCAATGAAGTCCGCATACAAGCGCCACTGTTTAGGATCATCGTCAAAAAGATTACCGAATCTCCCACCTGAAAATAAATAAACAAACATTACTTGGATTGTCGCATATTCATACGATAGAATTTCTTGAATTTTGTAAGAGAATAGGCAGACCTATGAACAAGCGCCCAACAGCTCCAATGCCATCCTTTGATACCCATCTGAAAACACAAAAAGATGATCATACTATAGTATGTCACCACCAGATTTTAATATTATCAAATTCAACATCTCGATTCTTCCAGCACACAGGGATGATGTGCAATCTAAAACAGAACAAATGATTTACTATTTAAGTTGAGTGATACATTTAAAATAATAGTAAAGTATAGTCAAGAAGTACCCGCAAAGAGAATTGAATAAGGACACAAGCTATCACCTGATGGCAGCGGCAGAAGCTGCAGCTGCAGTTCCTGAAAATGAGCCTACTCCAACAGCCTATATTTGGACCTCAAAATTTAATAACAATCTCGGAGTACTAACTTTGCCGGTTTGAGTTGTGTAAATAATTTTTCAGAATAACTAATAAAAAATGCTTAAATTTTTGGTACCGACTGAAAGAGAAAAGCCAAATTGGTTGGCAAAGTAACTGTTTGTATAAGAATGCAAGGATCATAGAACGACTTCAAAACCATGCCCACACCTGGACCTCAATCCTCATAGCAAAGAGGAAAAAGATCTGAAGGATAGATGCAATCCAAGAGCCTTGAATGCATTAAGAAGCAGGTTAAATAGACTTGGAAGGTAACCAAGAAGTAACAATTTCGAGCAAACTTTAAAAATCAATTAAAATTTCATATGGGTTTTGCATGAGACAGAAATCTAGACATGTTTCATTGCTTTTGAATATATCACATATTGAAGCTAATTTAACCACCTGAGTTAGATTCACGTGCCTGTAAAAGACTGGAAGTGACCAATGTATGACATATCCACCCTGTAACATTAGTTGGAAACTGAAGCAATATGTATTCCAAGTAATCATCTGAAACTGAATCTGCATTGTAAGTTGGAACATTATTTTCAAATAAGAACAACATGTCTGGGAGCATTAAAAAACCACGAAGGACATTATTTCAAGTTCAACTAACGAAATTACCCAAACTACATCATTTTATCCCAAAAATTAAATAAATATATAAGTGTAATAAACAAGAATACCACCTGGGAAGCCTGCAGGAAGGATAAAATCTTTGATGACTTTCGGAAGCCAAGTCAAGGCCTTGTCAGTTCCCATACTATATGAATCCTGCAACACCTTAGTTCCGGGCAAAGGTTCCTCAAGGATTGTTCTAATTTGAGAATCACCCTCCACAACATATCTGGATCAAAGTGCAGCAGCATTCAGAAGTCATATTTCAGTATCTAAGAATTACTACGACATGGAGAACTAAAAAGCAGAGGAAAAAGAAAAATGTATTTATAAACACACAATCAATATGTGATAGCACTAAATGCTTAAAGCTAATGCAAGCTAAACATAAGCACTAAAAGGTCATAATGCAAGCTAAATATAAATATTGAGAAGCTAATGCAAGGTGTAATTAAGTATCACTTTTAACTAAAAAATACCTTTTGGAAGTGCCATTGCCGTATTTTTCGAGCAAAATCAGGTGAGAGTCACCGTCATCCCTTGAATTGAGCAGCAAAAACATTCCGAAAAGACTGACGTATTATATACTGCTGAAGTGTGAAATGAGGACAGTGTATTTGCAGAGAATTAAGTATTCTTACTTTAAAGATTGGGAGTCCTGTGCTCCGGCGGAATGAGGTAGCGAGGACTTGCAGAGAATCTGAAATCTGTGAAGTCTCGCAGGGATTGAATTTGGCCGTGAGTGGAGGCAGAAGCTGTGGCAGGAGGATCGCAGAGCATAAACCATTTTTTATTTATTTTATTAAAATTTCTCTTCTCTTCTTTTTTTTCTGGAGATGAGAGCGTTGATGGAATTGGCATCAGCATCAGCCTCTGGATCCTATTTTTCAACTATGGTCGTCGCTTCTAAGTTCTAAATATTGGGCGACCGACAACGGAGCTACAAAAAGGCCCATTGGACTATGTCTCCATTTTCAGTTTACTCTTTTTTTCTTTCAACTTTCTTTTCTCTTTTTCCCACTCATTTTCTTTTTCCGGAGAAATTGAAGGCAAAAGTAAACATATATACAAACATTTTTACATACACATTTGTCTACTTTATCCGTCATTTGGGTAGGAAAAGTTATAGTTAAGTCTCTTTATAATATCTATAATTTGTAACTTAAATACAACATAAAGAAAAAAAAAAAAAGTTTAAAAAACCTCCCATGATAATAATTACTTAATTATTTATATAATAAAATATTATTTTAATTAGATTAATTAAAAATTAATTTATATATTAAAAAAATTGTAATAATAACGGTCACGCGCTCTTCATCATCGTCGCCCAACGTAGTAAGGAAAACTGCATCGCCCAAACCTAGGATGGTCGGTGGGAAAAGGAGGGGGAGGAACTCGGGGTTGGGCGTGCGGCGTGGGGGCGAAGCAGGGGCCAATAAGGGGTTGGGGGTGGTGGGGTTATGATAATATTTTTTTATAGATTATAATTATATATATTATAAGTATATTTTAATAGTTATAAATTATATATATTAATACGCCTAATTTGACCGACTGACTGGGAGGGGCATTTTAATTATTATTTCTAAAAGAATAAATTCAAGTTAACTAGAGGATGGTGTAATTATTTATTCATAGCATGAATATGATTTTTTATATTAAAAATTTTATAGAGAGATTTTTTATATTTTTACATATCTCGTGGGGTCAAGATGAATTTAACCCATAAAGAAACAATCAAATACTACAAGTCTTCCAATGCTCCTAACTAAAATCTTCAAGCAACTTTCGTACATGGCGCTTCATAATTAGAAAGAAGACAAGTGAGATGTTCATATACATTAATATCTATCTATACTTAGCCACTACAGTGATGCCTGATTGTATCACAAAAAATAGAGCCCCGGGTCATATAATCTGATTACCCACAGCTTAATCTCGCATTTCGACGAACCTGTCTTCTACCGGAACATGCTTTCTACAAAATAAATGAAGTAACTGAGGAATGCTGAAGCCAGTTAAAATGCTAGATACTGTTATCATTGGCAGTTTGTTCTTGTTTCTTGCGGTTTTCGTCTATAATGCTTTGGAATTCTTTTTCAGCTGCTGCAATGAGACGCTTCACAGTGTCGAAAGTGGTAAGCCTTATGCTGCAAAACAATAATAAATGGAATTATTCTATGTGCTAAGACTTGTTCGTTAATGGGGAACATTTCTATCATGGTTAATATAGGTCATGCTCTACGTCCAAGAAAATTATTTCACTATGGAAGCATATGTTTCAAGATAAAAACTACCAAGTTCAAAGTAGAAAAATTTTATCCACTGTAACCTCAAAATGAATTCCGCATGAAGCAGAATTGAAGAGAGAGAGAGATGAGAACCTGCTGTTTGGCAAAGTCTTCAGTGCATTCGGCAAAAAACCCCTATAAAGTCCCACCAAACCATCACGAGCCACAATGCCTGATTGAAATTGTTTATTGAAACAATTAGCAACTTCAAGCTGTGAGAAACTTAATTGTCCAACCAACAGTAAAATCATATATCTTCATGCACATCTCCAGTAACACCATTTGGTGCATTCATTTAATTAGATCTTAAACGTGTCGGAGGATTTTGATTAAAGCAGTACCTTGATGGGACAAAATGTAAAATTTAGGTTGCACATACTACAGCTAAAAGGTAAGACCAAGTTGGTTCTGTGGATCTTGAAAAATAAAATTTTAGTTCTGTTGTATGAGAGCACAACCTTCATTACATTGGCTTAAAGTATCATAAACTAATGCAATCACATGAAAAGCCAAAGTCAAGAAAAATGTCGTGTAGTGATGCTGATCACCAGAATAGCAACGATGTGAGAAAGCGAGTATATTTTCTAGTGTGCTTATGAAAATTTCTTTACTCCAACTCTGAGATACAACCACTTTTCAAATTAACCCTTAGACTAATGGAGATATTCACATTTTATATTACATTAATTTTAGGATTTTCATCTCTTCAGAAGCTTTAAGTCTATTCTTCTTAAGAATTTCTTTTTGAAACAATTCACTAAAATTGGGGTAACATTCTAAGGCTTACTCTCGATTTAAGCCTAAAACTGAGTCTGATAAACTAGTTTCTATCCCCCCCGCATAATATTACCTGGAAAGGCATCCAAAACTGTCGCGTATGGAGTGCCCTTCATTTGCATTTGTCTTCTAACTGTGTCCAAAGGATAGCACATGAGTGTGGCTACAGTGGCTGATACCAGTGCTGTTGCCAGGGATGTTTCAGTCCTCTTCTGATATTTTTCTGGAAGAGCCTTCTTCACCCTGGCAATCAGATAATGTTCAGATTAAGTCTGTAAACTTTGAGATTGTTCTCCCTGAACAACAATAAATAAGAGAACTGCAGAGTTAGTAAGCTCACAAGTCAAAAACGCAAAAGTTCACTGCAATGTAAGGCGCGATTCCAATAAGAGAAGGTCCTAGACCATTATAAAATGAAGCAAATCCTTCCTCTCTCAGCATGTTTAAAGCAACCTGCAAAACATAGAAGATGAAAATGCAGAGTTTAGCCATCACATACAGAGTGGCCTCTGTCACAAAATTGACATATATCAAGTAGCTTAACCTCTGTCATTGTTTTGTGCCCAGTTTCAACAGCTAACCTCAACCTAAGGACATCCAGTGGGTAAGTAACCTGGATAAATGTAGACGATTGAGATACAAATGCATGTATAGAGCAAAGAGAATAAGTAGTTGATGGTGTAAGCATGCGTGTTCGAGAGAAGGGGGCGGGGGCACGGTATGTTGTTCCTGAATAACTTTGTGAACTTTTTTCCTCCTAAAATCCAAATACTAAACTTTATTTTCACATATTGGTTCGTCATTCCTCTCGGAAGAGGTTCCTTGGCCCTTATATCTTAACCCCAAACACCAAACAAATAGATAAAAGTATTACAAAATTCACGCTACAGCTCATCAATATGGAGGTAGACTAAATTCTTTTGATGCTATAAGTATTAGTCCATCCATTTCTTTTTCAACTTACAAAAGTGGAAGTCATGCCAGCACAAGCACCTGCAGCTAATCTTCCAATTACAGAGAGCTCCCCATCCTTTCCTCGAAAAAGTTTCTGAAAAGTGAAAATCAATGTCATTAAAATGAATATACGATGCAACACTATGCTTACTTTAGGATAAGGTTTCACCACCACCTTGTATGTTTCATAGGCAAAAAGCTGCACCGCACTATAAGGTATGATCCGTATCACCTATACGAATGGAAAATGGGACAAGGAATCATGTCATAACTAAAATTTAAAAACTAAATATAGCTTCTCATGCTATAGAAAAACTTCAGACCGCTGAAAGCAGCTCTTCTGCAATGTTTAGAGAAGTAAACAGAACAGCAAACCTGGGGGAGGTTCCCTTTCCAGTACCCTTTTAATCCTTCTTCCTTCCCTATCAATGTGAAGGCCTAAATAAAAATTCAAAAGGTTACTCCACATGGCAGTGTTGGACAACCTATATAGAATATATATAAAAGAAACAGTATGCATGCACATTATTCAAGTAATAACAGTAAACAATCGATGACAGGAGACAATTAAGAGAAGCTAACAAGAAGCATTGCAATGTTGACAAATGAAATAGAATAAACTTGTGTATGTAAAGGATATCAAAGTAGATAAAGGAAATTGCTGGTTATGTATATAAGAAATCAGGTCACGAATTCGTAGATGAGAACAGGACTATATTTGTCATCATTGTGAGGTAGCAAGGGCACAGAGGAAGCAAATTGCACAAAGAAGAAGATGCAGAACTAATAAACTAGATGGCGCATATGGATATCAGGGGAGAACAAAGAAATATTGCTATGTGGTGGGCCATAAGTAGTCAGGTTGGAGCATGTTGAAACCATTATGAGGGTGCATTTATGACATTCATATGTTACTTCAGCTTATTGAATGGTTTTTCATGGTCTCTGACTCTCTTACAACACTTATGAGCAACAGACAAATCATAAATAAAATATACCATCAGAAAGTTAAGATACAATGCTTTACACGTCCTTAATCACCGATTTTAGTAGCCTATCGTCTTTCTAGTGTCACTAAAAGTGAATATGTTTTCCAATTGCCTATAAAAAACAAAAAGTGAAATCTTGCTAGGCAAAAAGCTAGTAGAATCCGCATTAGCAGAAAAGATGCCATTGAAATACCTCAATAAATCCTATTCCCTTCCTCGCACCTTCTTGTCCTGCTCTAAGTCCATGAGTCTGCATGAAATGAGAGAAAAAATAACTAAGTAAAAGAATGATCATCATAATTTTGTATAAGAGAACACTGGTGACAAACAAGTGCTTCAGATTCATTACTTTATTTTGTTCTTCTAGAATTCAGTAGAACCGACCCCCATAAAAACTCACAAGTTTCTTTTATCAGCAGCAAAGTGATTCTAGGAATATACAAGTGCACAAGGATTACTGGCAACCAAGCAAAAAAACAATTTTAATTCAATATTTTACGAATCCTTTGAAACCAACGACAGAATCACATGACGTAGAATAAAGAAATGAGTGGAATCCACTATCCTGCTCATCCAGCATTTACGCAAAAACTTAACAATAATATACCACATAAAACCCTAAATTAATATATCTTCGCTAAAGATATCAAAAAATGCACTGACACACCAGTAAATGCAGAGCAGAACTTCTAGACTTGGCTCGCTTTTCATAAACTTTTCTTTAAAAGAATGCTATTAATAACATTTCAGGTGATATATTCCAAAATACTAAAAATCAGCGAGAAAAATAGGAACCAAACAAAAATTTCAGCGGCAAAAATGAAAACGTAAATATATATGAAACTAGGGGCAAAAGGTAATCACTTATCACTCAGATAAATGAAGTGCCACAAAATTCAGTTTTCAAAAGAAAAAATATAGTACCTGCATAAGAAGCTTAATGCGGTCGAGCGGCGCGGTGACGGTTTTGGCGGCGGCGCCGGCAATTGCGCCGGCCGCAAAAAGCGCAGCGTCTTTTGGAACCAATGCGACCATAGCCAAAGGATGCTTGAGGAGCTGAGCATACGTGGGCGAGAACACTTTTTCCTCCCTCTTCTCCGCGAGCGAAATACATGCGAAATTAGACCTTCTCCGAGTGGCATCGGCAGAAGCGAACCATTGGGTTTGGCATTGGTGGGGTTGGGTACAATTGTCGGGGTGGAGACCCGAAATTTCCCGCCAAACTAATGAAGCTCGAGCAGTATTAGTCATTGGAAAAGGGAAGTTAGGGAGTGTGTGTTTGTTTCCCTCTGTTGAAGTTGAGATAAGGTGAGGAGTGAGGAGAGTTAGTTGCAGCGAAGAGAAATAGAGGGAATGGAAAAGAGATGAAAGGTTTTTGGGGTTTATTTATTATTGTGTTTTTCTTTCCCCTTTGCTAGGGCCCTTTTTATTCAGCTTTACTTAGATTTTATAATGCCACTCTTCACAAGTTACCAAATATTACTACTTTCTTCATTTTGTATCTATCTAATCACTAACAATATATATATATGTGGTATTTTTTTTTTTTTTATTTATCATAGGAGTCTATTTGAATATCGTAATATAGATTTTACCCGTATAAACCCTAAATTAGAAAAATCCCTAATTTCACTCAAAATCTCCCTTCACCCTTGGTCACATTTCTGGAGATTAGATGCATAGAAGAGGAACAGCAGAAATCTGACAGCCATTCACGACCTAAAATTTTCCTCCTAAATATTCTCCCACGTGCAGCACAAAAAAAAAAGAGTTAGTTGAGTCAAATAACGACACTTTGACCCTTTCCATTAAGTATTGACGGAAAAATAAAAATGGGACTAATAATGCAATCATTTTTAATTTTTTGAAACTAAAAACAAAGTCCCACAAATCACAGGACAAAAATGGACACGAACCCTTTTTTATGGATCCAAATATGCAATTTAGCCTTCACAACTCAGTCTGAATTTCTTTATCTCATTTAAACCACCTTCATTGGTCAACTTTTTCTTATTATCAACTACCTCAAAAACTATATAATTTATAGCACAATTTTTTAATATCTGCATGCGATGCATGCTGTCAAATATTATTATTACAAAAAATAAAATAAAGACGTCAGTTGGAGAATCATTAACCGGAGTCGACTTAGTTTGATGAATGGGCTCCTTGTAATTGGGCCTTGTGCCCCACTTAATTCCAAAATCAGTAGCCCGTCCTAACTCAACTCTGACGGCCCAGCACAAGCCTATTTGATCAGTCACTCATAAGCTAAGAGGGTGGTCCGAGGATGTTAACGAACGAGGTAAGAACAAACACCTAGCACTGTTCCTATCCAAATTATTTATTTTTTTGAAATTTATATAAGAAGAAAAGAAAAAGGAAAAATGCTATATCTCAAAGTTAAATAGCTGACTACGCGTATCCTTTTTTAAAAATTTTGAGATACGTAATAATTATTGGTACATCCAATACATAAAATACCAGTACGTATTGTATGAATTTATTGAAAAAGACTGAACTTCTACTACGAATCTACGAAATTACATTATTTGAAAGCTATATACAGACATAGAGAAATCTAAAAACTCGAAAAAGCTTATTCCATGTCCCTGCCACTCTGCTGTTTAAGAACAAACAGCTACCCAGAAAATCTGGACATCCTTATACGTATCCAATGGATATCAGACCACCAAGTACGTACAGTTCATCTCCATCTCAATGAATGAACGCATGCACCGAATCTGCTGAATCTCCCTCTCGAGGATGTTCAGATTCTCATCGTCACATGATCTTGCGAGGACTTGTATTCTAAGTTGATAGAAGAGTCTGCACACCAATGCAAGAACAATACATATATATATATATATATAATTAACTAAGTTATTACAGTAAATTTTGGACTATATATGAATTTGAGTGGTATGTGGCGTAAATACTCACTTATTGGCGCTTTAAACACAAAAAAGCACGCCCCGATAACAAGGTAGCACAGTACGAGAACGAGTCCTTTCATGTAATGAGATGTCCCGTCCTGTACGTTAAAATGTTGGCCAAAATTTCAGCGACTAGTAAAATTATTAATTGTTGAAAAAATGCACGGAAACATAATTTGATAAAGATTAAGGTAATGGACCTGTAATGCAAGTGTCGTGACAAGTATTGATAGAGCAAGAGCGGTTGTTTCCAGGAGATTGAAACCAAGTTCCATTCTGATGCCTATGATCCATGACGCTATTACAGTTAATGGGACCTGATGATGCATCACATTAACATTCATCATCATCAACTAATAACTAATTAGTATTTTTTCGGAATAATAATTGATATATAAATAATATTGTTACCACAAACATGGAAATTTGAGTTGCTGAACCAAGTGCAACACCTAAAGATATATCCTGCAAACCATCCATCCCACATATTAAATACTCATTTAATATTAGTTACGAGAAATAATGAAGAAAAAAAATCATGACTCAGACTCACCAATTTGTTCTTGAATGCGAAAATGATAGCCCCCGCATGCTCAGCTGCATTTCCGACTATTGGTAGTAGAATCAGACTAATGAAGCTGACAGACAAGCCCCAAGAGTCCGATGCAGCCTGCCAACAATTTAAGTACCCCGACATTGTAGTATTATTAATTTCGAACCAACTCAACTATAGGGACAGTTTTGTGTACTCACTTCGATTGTGGCCACGACGTACTCGGACAGAAGCGCTACAAGGGCAGTCATCACAACTAACCAAACAAATGCACTCCAGAATCCAACTACTGGTGTTTCGTCCGATACAACATCATCGTCGTCCTCACCCTCTTCGCGCTGAAAACTCGATCAGTTAATTAATAATCCTCGAACAAACTAATTATTTTAATTAGTTAAGGTTGTTAATTTCATCATCACGCGTGTCTTACGTCTTGTGCTTCGAATAGCCGTCGATGAGTCCATAACTGGAAAACAAGATAAGCAATGTAGGCAATGAGCATAATAATGCAACTAGCCCTGGACAAGGCGAGCGTGGCGGATGCTGTTGCTTCGGCAGATGTAATTCCAGTGAACTTAAACATCAAAGGCAGTACATGGCACAATAGTGCCAGGAACAGCAGTAGTGAGTTCACATCCGCTTGTTTCTGTCAGTTCCAAGACATAATATATATTACTAGCTATAGTTAATTAAGTGAACTATATATATATATATGAAATTAAGAAAACAATAAATAAAAGAGAGGTGCTGATGAGGACTAAATCCATATATATACATACTCTGTCGAAGTTTTGCTGTTTTGAAATGTTGACAATGCCACCACAGAAAAGAGAGCTGCCGAGGACTAAAAGCAGGTTGGAGAGAACGGAGCCGAGGAGAGAGCATTTCAGAACATCCACTTTGTGCTGAATGAGTGCAAATATAGCTATTATCAGCTCTGTCGCATTTCCACATGTTGCATTCACAAGTCCCCCAACTGCATGCGTCATATATATCCATCCAACTAAAACAATTATATTCTTGACATCATGGAGAGTGCTATTCTAACATCATCATGAACGCTAGCAAGGCATGAAGAACACACACATATATATGTATAGTTATGTAATAAAATTGAGATGAATGAATGAATATTTTAATACCTGTTGGGCCTGTGTAGAAAGCGATTTGCCTGCATTCATATAAGTGGGAGAAACTGTTAGCATTGTAACCTTCTCATACATTAATTTAATATATACATTCAATATAAGAAGTATGTATATATATATATATAAATTCCGACAACTGCATGAAAGAAAAGGAAGTCATATATAATTAATTACATCATTAATTTCTTACTCTGTGAGGAAACTGATTCGTTCGGCAAGCGGTGCAAGTCCAAGTAAACTCAAACCAAACACCCATGCCTGTTCGCACATCATATATACAACCAACCAACATCCCACATTATTAATTTAATTAATATGCAAAATCCACGAAACTGTATGCACTCATTTAATATATATATATATACCAATATTTAAATATAATACTTGAGAGAGGGAGATAGAGTTATGTAATAATACTGACCCTTCCAAAACTACAATACTCAGCAACAATGGCAAAAGGAACAGCCAGAAACAAAACCGACAGCTTCGTCCCCAGCAAAACCTCCTGAAGATTAACCAAAAACTTCCTCAGAAACCCGACCCGAATTTTCGAAACAAGTGAAAGATCCGACTTCTTGCGGAGGGAAGAAGACGACATGTTGTGGGCTGTGCGTCCACCATGCCTCACCATCTCCTTCTTAATACTTCCGTTTTCCAAAAGTTCCGACGCCTCCGATGATGCCATTTTGTTTTTTTGGAGATGGAATTTTTCCTTGGGAGCAATAATTGTTTGCGCGAAACGTGAATTGCGTTGGCTTTTGGTTTGGGCTAAGGGACAAAGAGAGCTCATACAAATAATTTCTTCAACGTCAAAGCCGAAGCTAACAGTGATATATGTATGGGTGGGATGACCATTTTGCAAGTAACAGACATTAATTTTTTGTTGCCTTCTTTTTTATTTTTTTTTTATTTATAGAATCCGTCGTTACATAATTTATATTAATATCACTAAATTTATATATACATTAAATCGATTCATAAGTATACATTAAGTTAAATAAATACTTATTACAATAAATTACTCACATTAAATGGTATAAATATCCACAAATTTCGTGGGACATACAAATTTTTTGTTGGCTTGTTTGAGGGTGTGAATTAATAATCTTAATGCATGTGTGTAGTGTAGGTGTAGACAGTATGTGTACGTGTACGTGTACGTGATGGGAGATTATTATTATTAAAGAAATTACATAAATACCCATCAAGAGAAAAGAACTATCACAACTCCATGTGAAAGATGCGTGCCCTTCTAGACCCGACTCAGCTCCAAGGACTCAGCTTCTTTAAGCAGTTGATATGCTTGACAACACATAAGGTAAGATCAAAACACGCGTCACATGCAAGTGGACTCTTTTAAACCCTATAATAAACCATTTGTGCTTCGTCTATGATAAGACATTTTATTACACCCAAATTCACATTAAATACATTCAGATCGTTTTCTTCTATCTCGGTCTTATACTAACTCAAGTATCGAATGATCTTAGTTGAAGACATTCCAGCATATCTAACAATCTACTTTTTTTTGAGGTCCCAAACACTATTTCGAAGATGCTCAAGATGACTAACAAATCTCGATCCGAATCAGTATGTACAGTACATACATATATATACATAAATGAGTGAATCTTCCGGGAAGCTGCATTTTTTGTTCTTATATATATATAGCTTATACCTAGAAAGCTATATATAGTAGTATATAAACAATTAAACGTTTTTGGTGCAAGATTTCTGTTGTTAATTAATTAAATAGTCGTGCGTTATGGGATGCCCATTTTTTCATTAGTCTGATTCGTAGCCAAAAATGAAAATCATCCAACGCTTCAGAACTACTCCACAAAGAGATCGAAGCTCATTTATTGCAGGTACGTCCTTTAATTCTTCCTAGGACATTTTTATCCAAGGCAATATGGCTGTGGACCAACGACGCCGCCCCCAATTTAATTTTTTATTTATTTATATTAAAATATTTACTCAGACAAAATTAACATCGTAATATTTATATATATAATGTGTATATATAAAATAAAATAAAAAATAAAATGAAAACATTAATCCGAATCACTTAGAATGATATATAATCCAAGTTATAAAAAAGAATCAGTCGGTCTTTTCTCGTGACTATATATATATAACACTTTTATTTTCAGTTCTTACCTAGATTTAGGTTTTAATAATGAATTGGTGTATCCTCAATTTAGGTAAAGATCCAACCATGCTTTATCCACATTTATATGTGCCATTGGTCTTTTCATTCACTTCAATCCAAGTGCCTAAAAATATTACCTAAAAATGGCAAGTAAATATATGTGTAGGATAATTACATTTCCTTCTTCTGAGATTGAGTGTAATTACATATAAATTTTCTATAGTTTTGTAAAATTATATCTAACACCTTTGAGGTTCGCTTCCATCTAATAAGTAAGTCTATCTGTTAGTCAAAATTCACTGAATTTACAGATATTAACAAAAATAAATAAATGAAAATTGATATATACCCCCAATTGACTTATTATTAACTTATTGAGGTCAAATAAATTTTTTCGAACTAAACTACCCTTATAAGGTTAAGATATACCTCTTAACATGCATTAACGCGTGAAAACGTATTAGGGTATTTTGATCATAAAAAAAATTATTTGATCCGCTATAAGTCATTAATAAGTTAATTAGGGGTAAATATAGAATTTTTTTTCTGAATTTTTGTTAATATCCGCAATTTCAGTGAATTTTAACTAATTGAGAGACTTATTTGTTAGACGAAACCCAACCTAATAAGTGTTATATATAATTTTTTAAATCACAAATAATTTAAGTATAATTATATCAAATTTTTCGAGAATGTGGGTGTAATTATCCATGTATGTTTAAATTGCGTGAATAGGAGATTGATTAATGAGCATAAGCGGAGTGAAATGTGAAGACATCTCCTCTTCTGTACGTACGGCCCTGTACTGACAGTAGTTCATGAAACTTCCTGGAAATTTCGGGGAAGAAGTTAAACAAGTGACACGTTTGGTACTTGATTTGGTTATGCGAAACGGATGGGTCGCCCAGCAAAACAACAAGCTCCTGTTCTTGCCCATTTATTCCATTAGGTCAATTTTTCATTCATACGCATTTTGCCGCTAATGAAAATATGCTCTCCTACCTCAATTATTCACCACAAAAAACAATTTTGCTGTAATCAGATCATCTCCAAATTGGAGCCATTGATGTAATCGCATTTCTGTTTTTATAGGTTACACTTCATTACATTTAAATTCAAAAACTAATCAAATAATACCTTTAATATTATCTTTTTTTATATATACTTTATTCAATAATAAAAATTATATACACCTTTTTATTTAAAATAATTTTAAAACATTATGTACACATGTAGAATAGAGTAGCATGACATAAATTACAATATCAAATTAAACATGACAGCATTTGTCTAAGAGTTTAATGCAATTTATTTCCTTATGAAATTGTAAATGAGCAAATTACCTTCCCGTGAAAAAATAATAGCAATTCACTTCTTATCTAAGGAGGTAAATTGCTACATTTTGAAATAAATTGTTGCAATTTAAAAAAATAAAGAAAAATAAATTATTATTTTTTTTCTTATATGCGGTAATTTACATTTGTAATATCACAATGGAATTGATTATATTTTACCCGTCTATTTAATAATTGAATGGTGATTGACGAAGGGTAGGAGTCGGACCATATCTCTGTATATATATATATATATATATGTGTGTGTGTGTGTGTGTGAGAGAGAGAGAGAGAGATCTTGACAGTCATATCTTTGCCTCTCTTATAAAAAATTTGCATGCATGTAAACAAGCGTACTGACGTCTCTATCAATTATAATAGCAACATCCTCTTATCACCGGTCCACCACCCCAATTCAAATCACTCCAATCTGCACCGCACATCTCTATTCTTCCATCTACTTTTTGTTCATTTTTGACTTGTTGTTTTCAATTTCACACACACATATATATACACACACTAAATCCAACGGTTAAAATTAAGTTAATCTTATTTGGTTGTAAAGGGCCATTAGATCCATGTGATGGCATCCACATCGGTTGGGGAATAATATATATTGGTGCAATACGCCAAACAAGAAAGAGGTGATTTTTCTTGATGTCTGTTCTCCAAGGACACTGTGACTCAGTCCCCCTTTTTCACTATTCGCTGTTGCTTAGCTACTCCTTGCCTCAATTATCTTTTAGATATTAACTACATGCATACCCCCTTTATTACATTAATATTTTAATTAATTAAATAATAACTTTATTCATTCAATACCTACACTTAGAATTAAAAGATTTTAAATCCTTCAAATCTAAAATTATTGTTATTATTAAGAATTTAAAATTCATAATGTCTAATTCTTGGATCCAAATATGACCTAATTCTTTGAGAATATACATACATAAAGCATTTACTTTTGAATAAAATATTAAAAAAATAGGCTAAAATGCATTTTATCCCATGTGTTTTGTTGAAAAAGCTAAAAACCCCCAATATTTTCGAAATTTGCTAATCTCCCGTGTATTTTGAAAACACAACAAAAAACACCCGTTCTGTTAGTAATTAACGGAAAGTGTATTACATGCGCTCCTTGTGGTTTGGAGATGTTTTTTTTCACCTTACTTTTGAATTTTCTTTTATATATTTCACATGTATATATATATTTTTATTTATTGTGGAGTGATTTTTTGCATTTTCATCTATTAAAAAATAAATTATTCTAAAATATGTTTACTTAAAAATATGAAAAAATTATATAAATTTTTGAAATTTTAAAATTTAATAAAAAAATTAAAATTAAATTATAAATAATTTTTATAATTGTTAAAAACTGAAATTTAAAAATTATAATTGTTAATTCTAAAATTATTTTCAATTAATTAAAATATATGTTTAAAATAATTTAAGTATAATAATAATTATTATAATTATTTAAAATATTTTTAATTAATAAAAATGTATATTTAATTATTTAAAATTATTCTTAAATAACTAAAATATATTTAATTAACATAATTAAAATTAATAAAAATTAAAAAAAAAAAAACTAAGGCGGCTGCCATCGCCCAGACCATAGGCGTCGCCCACAGAAAGGCGAGGATGGCACAATGGGCAACAACACACTTGCTTGTTCTGGACGACCACGATGTTGTCCAAATTTTGGGGAGAGATTGAAGGCCGGAGGAGGCAGTGGGGTGTTGGGCGAGGAGGGAGGAGGCGAGGTGGGGGTGCGGTGGCGGTGATTGGGAGGAGGGGGGGACAGCGGGATGGTGGTGGGGATTAGCTTTGTTTTGTTTTGTTTTGTTTTTTCAAATTATATTTTTTTATAATATATATTTTTAGACAATAAAATATGAACTCTTGATTTTGTTTCTAAATTAAAATTTAACTGTTAAAATTAATTGATTAGACCTAGTATAAATAATACAGATCCAATGGTTATTAAAATAAAAAATAATATATATTAAGTAAAGGTATAATGATCATTTTGTGAAAAAATTAAGATTATTAGTTAAATTTAATAGAAAAAATAGAGGAGGATTTTTAGCAAATTTTTAAAAAAAATAAGGAAATGTCATGCATTTAAGCCTAAAAAATATGAGATGGAAAAAAGGTGTGAAGATAATCTACAAGGATTGAGGACAATACAAAAAAACAGACATAGACAAATTAAAGAAGCATACTGTTGATGTAGGTTATCGGTTGCATAAATCATGTGACGTGTCGTATCTATTTTCTTACATATAATTAATAAGAAGCCTGGAATGGAGAAACTAATATGATGGTTGCCCGGAACAATTGTTACTTTAAATCATTACAGGGTTGATAACACCAACCAATTACATTATATCCCAAACACGATTAAGAGAATCCTATGTATATATAAATCGGAGGCCATTGACTGCGACTTTCGTGGTTTTCTACGTAGTAAACCACACAAGTCGCTGTAAACCAACCGTACGGACCTGAACTAATGGTCCTCCAATTCTTTTTTATGTAGAGACAAATTTACCTGCTGCGAGAATTGGCGTTGGCTAAAAAGTGGAGGTGGATGGAAAAAGACTGAAATGTCCATTCTATAGAGAGCCAGCCTTTGCTAGACTGGGCCCACCGATAGCAGAATATTATTGTTTTGGGCTTTAATTATATTTTTGTACTTGGCCCAATATGAAAAATATTATGGGCTAGTCCAGCCCAACTACTCTGAGTAATAAGGCTTTGATCTTTCTAACAGCAGGCCGTGCCGTGGGTGCTAGAAAAGGACACGGCGGAAGAAATGACGAAACCAGTATTGATGATGAGCTCGAGAATTTTGGGTGAGAGTGATCAGGCGATCAGTCAAATTAGGACTGATAAGTCATCAATCATTGGAGCTGAGAGGAAAATGGTTGGGCCGGGTCGACCCCAGTTCGTGCTATTCGGGTCGTCCATTGTTCAGATGAGTTTCAATGTTGGAGGATGGGGAGCTATTCTTGCTGATCTCTACGATCGTAAGGTACCTGATTCATAGCTCTTTCGCCTTTCATTTTTTTCCGTTTTCTTCTTTTGATTGTGGCAAGTGGATAGCAGACGGTTTTTCTCTTTTTCAGAAATCCTATATGGGTTTGGTATTTTAGGATTTACTGAAGGAAGATTAGGATGTTTGCGAATACTGCTTGCTTCATGAAAGTTTGGGGGACAAGCTTTAGACAAGTAATCAATTCTATTTACTGTGTTGATTCCAATTAATGAATTTCTGAAAGAAGAGAAGAAGAAAGGAACTGGATTTTCAGTCTTTATGATTGCCTTGTGGTGGTAACGAAGTAATTGGTGTTGGTGTAAACTAACTTCACAGAGGATTTTCTCCATGTAAAAGAATTTCATTTTTCTCGCAAATTAGGCAGACATATTACTACGAGGATATTCTGGCTGGAATTCGAGGCGCGCTCTTCAAGTCTTGTACCAAATTTTCCCAAAGGTATTAGCTGGATAAACTCAATCTTCGGTTCTTTGGTGAAACTATCTACCCCAACTTGAAAGTAAAAGAAAGGTTTTTGTTTAACAAAATCTGTACGTTATTGTTTACGTTTTCCTCAGCAAAACTTTGAATGTGTTCAGGAAGCAGCTGTTCATCCATCTTTGGTTATAGTATATTTTGGTGGTAATGATGCAATGCACCCTCACCCTAGTGGCCTAGGTGCCCATGTTCCTTTGCGGGAATATCTTGAAAACATGAAAAAGATTTATCTTCATCTCAAGGTACGATGGTGCCTTTCTTTTTTTTTTTTACCTTTTAAAGAATGCTTTTCTGGAAATGGGGAGGTAGGAAGACAAAGGTTTTGTTAATTTATGAACTCCAGCAAAAGCAGTGAGCAAAAGGACCAAAGACCAGCTTTGTCATATGTTAAATAGAGTGTGTGTGTGTGTGTGTGCTTGATTGGTCATAAATTGAGTTTTCTCGGTATCAATATTTTTGCTTACCATCAAAAGAAAAATAGATGTTCTGAAGCACATATCAAACCATAGGATTTATATTAAATTTTGTCTTTATCCAACTGCAGAAGTTTGCATGAAGCAATGTTGAAATAATGCATTCAGTTTATATTTAAGGGCACTAGTTGGAGAGATATACTGATTCTGTCAAATAAACTTCATTTTGATCCATTCTTTGTGTTCCTTTGTAAAGCTTGTAAGGACCTATAGTTGAGATGGCAGAGAACATGCCAGTCAATATTAGAAGAATAGTAGTTTTTGGTTATAGCTTGTTTAGATGTGAAATTGTTTAATGGGAACTCCAGGAGGCAGTCCAGGAAATTGGTGAAATATTGTTGTTCTAGAGAATGATTCAGAAATGCTTTTGTCCTAAAGAAATGTCGATAGATTTATAGTATTGCGTAATCTGAACCTGTGCCCCTGTAGACCCCCAGTTCCCAATTTCCCAACAACACTAATTTCATGCATTCTGATGTAGTAATTAGCACTATTTGCAGAGCCTTTCAGAGAAGACAAGGATAATTTTTCTTACTTCTCCTCCTGTGAACGAGGCAATGATTCGTGAACATTTTGGGTGATCTAAACCTAAATTTACTTTTTATTTTATTTCTTTCCATGTTAGAGTTTGACCATCTTAAAACTTGGTGCTCTTCTTCCCTGTCTTTTGAACACCAGTAATGCACATGATAATCAAGATCGGACGAACAAATCTTGCCGTGTATATGCTGAAGCTTTGGTGGACTTGTGCAAACAATTGGACGCTAAAGTTGTCAATCTTTGGACGGCAATTCAATTAAAAGAAGATTGGGCAACAACTTGCTTAACGTAAGTTCGTGCTTTATCCTATGCTTTTCAAAAATTCATTCATTTCTAGAGATGTTTCTGTTTGTCACTAGGAAAAACATGCAATATAGTTTAGATGTAGTGATAATCACTTATCTTCTTCTAAAACTCGACCAAGATATGGAGGAAGGAACTAAATACAGCTTAGTGCAGTTATCTGTTGATGGTTGTTGCTTTCTACTCCGGGAGTTGTCCTCAAGTGTGATACGCAATCTGACTGCTGTCTTTTGTAGGGATGGAATCCATTTTTCACCTGAAGGGAGCAAAATCGTGGTGAAGGAGATATTGAAGGTTATCAAAGAGGCTGATTGGGAACCAAGCCTCCATTGGATGTCAATGCCAATCGAATTTGGGGAAGATTCACCATATTACATGGCTCGTCCTGATGGTAAAACCACTATCAACTACTCTAATGCCATTTCTAGTTGGAAAACTGAGTGGATGAAGAATGGCATTACTTCAAAGCTGTGAGCTCATGGTCTACCTAGATTCTTGTATCCAACAAATATAATGCAGAAATTGTATGGTTGTTTTGTTCTTAAGAGTTCATGTAATCCCACATCTATGTAGTGTTTGTTACACGAAACTTAGTCTTGTAATTAAATTCGAAATATTGCGTTCATTGGTCAAAGTATCTTGGCTTCCAATTTTATAAGCTGCTGAATTTTTACATATCTAACTAAACGTTCTGCATATATTCTCAAATTGGACAGCGAAACCCATTTCAAGAATTGCAAATATTTTGTGCCTTTTTTTCATTTTTTCGGGTCGGAATTGTAATTAGAAATTTGGCAGTTATGAATTATTGCCGTTGGTAGTTATTTGCTCCAAGCAAATGCCTGCCAATACATACGCACACATACTCAAGAAAATTCCTTCAGCTAAATGGAATGCAAGAAAGCTCACAAGT
This sequence comes from Sesamum indicum, assembly GCF_026168435.1. NCBI lineage: Eukaryota > Viridiplantae > Streptophyta > Magnoliopsida > Lamiales > Pedaliaceae > Sesamum > Sesamum indicum. The sequence continues at coordinate 16,469,119 of NC_142667.1, forward strand.
TGTCTGTGGGAGATAAAACCCATATGGATAGCTCTTCTAGCCCACAAGAATAATTATATGTATATGTATAGGATAAAAGCCCGTATAGGAGGAATCGTCCTTCTTCGAAGGCCTCACATACCTGTCCAGGACTCCCATTCTTTACACTTCACCAGTCCAAGAAAGCTCAGAGTGCGTCTTCCTATCATTTGTTATCGCAAAACACAGACACACAGTGAGTGAGATCAGAAAGCAAAATGGTTGGCCCTGGTCGACCAGAATTTGTCCTGTTCGGGTCGTCCATAGTGCAGATGTCATTCTGCGATGGGGGCTGGGGATCTCTCCTCACTGACCTCTATCACAGGAAGGTATTAATCCATTTCTTCCATCACTTTGTTTGATTTTCAGCAGCTAATAGTACATCGCATATTAGACTTTGGCGTTTAATTTGTGCATATGCGTTTACTTCCAAGAGCTTGCTCGCATTCAACTTTATCCGTTTCTGATGATTGTGAAACAAATTATGCAGGCCTCGTATAGTTTTGATTTCGGCTGTTCCGTGAAACGTAGTTTTGCGTATATTTTGGGGTCAACAGCTATTCATATTTTAACTTTCATTGGTTTAATTAGCTCATGTGAATGTTGCGAGATAAAATACTTTTGCCTTTTATGTCTAATGGGTGTCCTCTCATAAAGACACGGAACTTATAAAATATTACATCGGTTATGTATGATTCTCCCGTTTCTTAGCATCGAAGTAGTTTCAACAAGAAAGTTACTATTTATGGATTGTTAAGGTTACTGTTCATTTAATGTTCATTTAGTTTAGGTTTTTATGTTAATACTTGATGGGATATGAAGATTTTTGTTAATCTAACTTAAACAAGTATTAAGAGAATGATATAGTTGAGTTGAGTGAACAAATGATGCATTCGTGTGCTGACCAGATAAAACGATGTCTCAGTGTGAAAATATCAGAAGAATAGGCTACAAAAAGGTAGAGAGACCAAGTCATGATTGGAGAGTTGATAGAAGGCCCTTTACTAGATATTACGTCGGTCGTGTTTCTAATTTGCAGGAAAGACAGAAAGGAAATGGTTAATAAAAGAGACAAGTTGCAAGAAAAATAAGAACTTCTATGCCCAACGTTATCATCTCTGATTTTCATTCTATTTTTTGGCTTCAAGAAAGATTTATTCCTGATAAATATTGATTTTCTATTTTTTCCCATAGGCAGACATAGTATTACGAGGATATTCTGGATGGAATTCGAGAAACGCTCTTGAAGTTTTAAATCAGATTTTCCCACAGGTATACAAAGTGCATCTACTAACCAAGTATATTGAAATATCCACCATGCTGACCACTATATACCTTTTGCCAGTAGGTTGATGAATATTACCTTACCTTGCCAAAATGTAAAATCATTTCTGGCCAACCTGTGCTACACTTTTTTCCTCGTTCCATTCACAACATTTTTCTTGATTGACTGCAGGATGCAGCTGACCAGCCATCTCTGGTTATCGTATATTTTGGTGGCAATGATGCAATGCAACCTCACCCAAGTGGCCTAGGCCCTCATGTTCCTCTTCCTGAATATCTTGAAAACATGAAAAAGATTGCTCTTCATCTCAGGGTAACACAATACTATTGTCATACCGTGTATCCTCTTATGTTTCTAAAGTTGCAAACTGATTATGTTTTCTGCTGTTTGAGCATGATTTATGTCCTCAAAAAAGTGAGTGACCAGATTTATACGACACAATTGAAACATATAGATGCTTTTCTTCCTCTTCTCAATTACTCAGTACAAGTGATTCCTGATACTATCTTTTACACCTCTAGAGTCTTTCGGAGAAGACCAGGGTAGTTTTTCTTACCTCTCCTCCTGTAGATGAGGCAATGATTCGCCAATGTTTCGGGTGATCTTAACTTAATTGAGTTTTACGTATCAGATTTGGTCTTAGAGAGTCATCTGGTATTGCTCTCTGTGTGTGTGTATCTGACTCTCTCCATGTTCGGTGTTCCTACAGCAACGCATTTGATAAGCAAGAACGCACAAATGAGTCCTGCCGTATTTATTCTGATGCTTTGGTTGACATGTGCAAACAATTGGATGTAAAAGTCATCAATCTTTGGAAAGCATTCCAGCATAGAGATGATTGGGCAGAAGCTTACTTAGCGTAAGTTCATTCTTTGTACGAAACAAACTTTCATATTCATTAATCTTTATAAAGTACGTTTGTGGCTATAACAAACCGAAAAAATAACAAGAGATGACAAAAACTACCAGGACCAAGAGATGACAAAAACACTATCAGCTTGGTTACTCAGCCCCCGTCCTACTCCATGAGTTTTGTTCCGATCCCTCGTGATTTGACAATTTTCTTTCAATTGATTATTAATGCCTACATCTTGGCGAAGATTCCCATGGCTTTAAATAGAAAATGAATAATTTTACTATGATCACTTAGTATAGCAGATCCATCGTCTCATGCATGACTAAAGGCTTTCGGTGGAGTGGAATCCCATTCTTTATTTTCTCGTTCTTTGTAAGTTCTCTTGAAACTGTTTCAAATTTAAGGCTGTTCTCATGAAAATCCTGAATACATGGTTTTATGTAGGGACGGAATCCATTTAACCTCCGGCGGGAGTAGAGTGGTATTGAAGGAGATATTGAAGGTACTTAAAGAGGCAGAATGGGAACCAAGCTTGCATTGGATGTCAATGCCAGCTGAATTTTCAGAGGATTCACCATATTACCCAGTTGGGCCGGACGGCAAAACTACCATTAATGTCTCTGATATTATTTCTCAATGGAAAACCGAGTGGATGGATGACAAAGAAATTGAAGCCTTCACCTCAAAGTCTTCAGTTTCCATCCCCTTTTGAACTCAGAATACGAGTTTCTTCTGATTGATTCTTGAATCTTGATTGATGATATAGGCTATTGGGCATTGATGTTCAGAGTTGATCAGTATATTGATTCCAAATGCTTCATATTTTGCCCCAAACTTTCATTGATATACTTGTAAGAACCTCTGATTTGGAGGGTCATATACGCTTCTGAAACAGTGGAAATAAAGTTCTTTTGTTCTGAATTTAAACTTTATTACAAGGATGAGAATTTTACTGCGTTGCTGAGTCAAAAACAATATCTAAAACAGCGAAATAATCCAACTACAAATTCAGGGATGGCACCTAACTCCTGTCTCAGCTTGACTTCCACCTAACTATTGAATTTATACAAAAGGAATTTACAACTAACTAAACTAATTAAATAAAAGAATTTCTTCGTCTTTGGATGTTGAGTTCAGCCACATGAAAATGGACGGGAAGAGGGGAATACAACAAATGAACATGGTCAAGATATGACAGCGAGTCAATCCTCTTGATCACTAATGCAAACCGACAAAGTTCAACCAAAAAAGGAACAACTTTCCTCCACCTACCATCCAAAGTAGCAGAAGCAAACTCAACTACTCATCAACTGGTATAAAAGGACAAACAGCACAAAGTTGCAGAAGAAGAAGATTGGAAAATGGCGGGTCCGAGTCGCCCACAGTTCGTGCTATTCGGGTCATCCATAGTTCAGATGTCCTACAATATTGGAGGCTGGGGTGCTATTCTGGCTGATCTTTACGCTCGCAAGGTACAACTTTTCTTGCTTCACTTCATGATTCATTTGGCGTATTGCTATCCTTTGGCTATCTTTAATTTGATTGGCAAAGATTTGAGAGCTTATTTCTGGTTCTGGGCTTTTCTTAATAACTTCTGAATCAGGGCAATTTGTTGGGTGATATTGAAGCCAAAACTTAGAAATGCGAAATTGCTAGTTTGCTTGTTGGATTCAATCATAGGAGGTTTGGGATTTTGTAAGGAAGAAAAGTGAAAGCTTTATTTGTAGGAGGAGTTTGTTGTAGAGATAACTTGCTAAGAATTAACGCCTGTGTGGACTGCTGCAATTCAAATTGGGGCTTAGAAATGTCGACATTAGTTCGCTTGTAGTTAATCACATAGTCCAGTTTGGGATCTCTCTATATTCTACCATGAGGAGAAAGGAAAAAAACTTCCAGAAATATAATGGAGTATGGTGGTCTTATGGTTAACTGAACTTTGGCCTTGTATAGGAGTCTGATTTCCATTCAAATTGTTGATGATGGTAGAGGTTGATGTTAATGGAAGGTTCCAATTACTTATTCTCTTGTTTGCTGAGATTTTGTACTGCATGGTGGAAAACCACCATAGATGAACTATGGCAAGTTGTGTGATGCCTGTCTCTGATAAAACATGATGTTATGTTTCATACCACGATTTGTGTTCTTCCCTAAGTTTGGTGGGGTATACCACGTAGTTTTACTCCTAATCTGAGGAGACTACCTGCTTAAAGTTTAAACATAAGGTGAACATAACTCTTCCGTGGTGGTTTGTCAAAGGATCATGTAGCTTATTACACTGTTAAGTATTTCCCTAAAGAACAAATTTGACCAATTACTTACAATTGAGAAATTGTTGAAGGCGGACCTTGTCTTGCGAGGATACTCTGGTTGGAACACGAGGATGGCTCTTGAAGTCCTGGATCAGGTTTTCCCAAAGGTACATGTCAGATAATGAATCTTGTGAAGTATCGAATTATTCATCAGTTTTTCAGAACAATATATTTCTTCCTCCTACTAGGCCAATACATATTAGCTTATTTACGTAAAGTTGTTTCTCATTTATGGTTTGAGTTCAGGATGCAGCTGTTCAGCCTTCTCTGGTGGTAGTATATTTTGGTGGTAATGACGCAACAAAAGCTCACCCAAGTGGCCTGGGTGCTCATGTCCCTCTTCCTGAATTTGTGGAGAACATGAGAAAGATTATTGATCATATCAAGGTTTGTCCGGTATAACTTTGCCTAGTCATTAATCAAAAATTGCTGCTAATGCATGTGTATTTAATAGCATCTGATATTCAGCGTACCAGCGAGAGTATCGGCAAATAATATATAATTTAGACGGCATGGACTTTATTGGAGTGGTAGTTTCTCTTGGATATATACTAGTAACTTCATGTACCTTAATAGAACTTGTCGGCTCTGCTACTGTTGGAAAAGCCGCTTCTGTTTGCAACAAAATCAGTTTTGCATTTGTTTCCATTGAATATGGAAGTGGCATTTCTCTAGTCACTTTTCGGTTATTACATTGCTTGCTTATGTTTAAGTGGCTCGCAAGAGCATATAGTTGGTTGTCATAGTTTCTGACATGATGTGTACTAGATTTCCGATGACCTCGTTCGGAGTTTATCTAGAATTGCAATGGTATTGGGTAGACAAAAATCTGTTCTTTTGTTCTTTCCCTATTAAGTGGAAAGTTTTGAGTTTATATTGAATAAGCCAAATTACTCTATCTGCGGACACACTCTCCTTGTATTCCTTGAAAATAAATCATCTGTTCTGACCATTTTGTAATCAATTTCAGAGTCTTTCAGATAAAACAAGGGTAATATGCCTTAGCTCTCCTCCCGTGAATGAAGCGAAAATTCATGAAATATTTGGGTAATTAACACTTAAACACGTTTGGTTGAATATTTTTGGATCAGAACCTATGATCTCAGTGAAAACCTTCTTTACATATCCTTAAAACCAGGAATGCACTTGATGATCAAGCCAGGACAAACGAGGGCTGTCGTATATATTCTGAAGCTTTAGTAGAACTTTGCCAAGAAATGGATGTTGAGGCCATAAATCTTTGGACAGCAATACAGCAAAGAGACGATTGGGCCAACGCTTGCTTCATGTCAGTGAACTTTCTCTAAGCCAACACTGAGAGTCATTTCTTCATTTTAGCTATTGATTTTCTTTGTGGATAGTTATTTTGTGGCCCATAAATCATGAAAGTTTATCGTATATTTATGGGGGTTATCTTGCAGAGACGGAATACACTTGTCAGCCGATGGGTCCAAAATTGTAGTGAAGGAGATGCTCAAGGTCCTGAAAAAGGTTGATTGGGAACCAAGTCTCTACTGGCTGTCAATGCCATCCGAATTTCCGGAGGATTCACCATATTATGTTGTTGGTCCTGATGGTAAAACAACCGTAAATGTTTCTGGCCATATCTGTACTTGGCAGAAGGAGTGGCTCAATATCTAGCCTCAATACAAGGTTAAAAAAGAGGTGCTACGTAGCTGGGCAAAGGATTAAATGACTATCATCAAGATTTTCTTCCAAATGGTCTTGTTTTCCTTTTATATACTTGTACTTTTGGATCTGAAATTACTTTGAAACCAATCATTATCCAGATTTACAAAAGAAGCTGAGTCACATCAGTGCAAGGTTTAGTTGATTTACATTTCCTGTGTTGGGGACTTCAAACGACCAAATTCTTGTACTATCCAACATCATATGTTCATGGTACATAATCTGGAACTACAGATTACCTTGACATTGATTGATAGCCATTGGTACTCAGCAAAAAAAGTTATAGATTAGATGGTATTCATAGGTTGAATAAGAAACACTGCTACTTGGTCAAGATTGACGGCGACCAGACTACTGGACAAACTCTCTCTCTCTCTCTCTCTCTCTCATTGATTGTATTGTATAAGAAGATTAATCATCTATTTCTCGCAGCAATAATTCACAATATGCAATTTACGACATAATCAAACGACTGATACATACACCAGGGGCAAAACAAGTGAAAGCCGCACATCCAACAGCAGCAATGCCCAACAGAATGATCATGGAAATTCCTCTGCTGCAGTGAGTTGGCTCTCAAATGATTTTTAAGTCTTTTCTCCAAGCAATGAAATCAAAACAAAACCCAGCCAAGTGAATCCGAGATAAAAGATTGCTCTGTAAAATAATGGACTAGTCCGGTGGCTGCAAGTGTTAAATCTGTTTACAGTGACACGTTCATGTAGAAAGTTGTAATCTACCACTAGGCTTTCTTCTTTTCCATCCCTGAAATTTACACCATATACAGCTTTGAGCTCAGGCTTCATGCAAATCAAAATGAAAACAGAAAAGAAAGGGTAAGAGAACTTACAAAAGCTGAATAATATACAAATGTGAGACCCGCCAGAATAATGAAGGCAATTTGAAACACATTATACCTGCAACAGCAGAAGTATTACTAGTACCGCGAGATTCTGATACTAAAAATCTATTGAATAAGACAAATGCAGGGATGTTAACTGACTTGTACAAATATTTGATTCCCCGTAGAGATTGCAATGTATGACCAAATATTTCTTGAGCTGCGGTAGCTTGGGAATAGTAGGCAAATGCAGTGGCGCAGAACTGAATCACACTGCATGATCACAATGAATATACTCAATTCAAAAGTTCAACAGGAGCAGAAACTCTGATCAAGCACAAAGTCTGAAATAAAGATACAGCACCAAAGTGCATAGTAACTGATTGAAACAAAAAGCATTAAATCAGTATTCACCAACCTTCATATATCACAACTATGACAGTTTGCACTAAACTGAATAGAAGGTGTCCTAGTACTACTACTAACTAGATTCCTTTTCAAGGATGCCAGTAATCGCCTTAGACATTGCATATAAAACTTTATAAGAAAGTTAAAAGATAATTACCTGATTGAGCAAAGAAGAATGAGGCCCACATTAAAAAGAAATGAGTTCATAAGCGTAGCTCCCCATCTGTAAATACACATCACACGTCATTTCATATCTATCAAAAGCTATAGACAAGAAATAGCAAACACAAAGAAAGTACATACTTCATGGGATGGATTGTAATAAAAACCAATTTTAGGCCAAGCATCATTGCACCAGCAACAACAGCAAGCAGGAGATAGAAGCAGAAAAATGCAAATGCTGCAGTTCCCAGAAGACCTAGAAGAAAAACAAAACCAGCATGCGTTCAAACAATCGCATCATCAGATGGTACAGAATAAACCACAATCAGGAGTTTCCCAGTTACCCCAAACATCATCCAATTTGATGAAGACCTCGTTGAGGAATGGAGAAAGAGGAGGATCGATCAGCAAATATATCACTATATGTGCAATCCAAGCCACCGAAACAATCAACCTGTTCAAAGAAATGAACTTGTTAACATTGTCAATCATCAGGTCTAAACCATTAAGCTTGACAAAGACAGAAAGCAAGAACAGAGATCCAAAATGAGCATGGCAGCACTGATAAGCAAAACATACCCTACAACTCCAAGCACAAGTTTGGCAAGGTAGCCAAGAACAGTCATAGCCCAAGTTGCCTCTGCCTGAACAAATTAGGCAGCAATATCATACATTTATTTTTTGTACATTATCTATTTCCCTTTGCCTCTTTATTCTCTTGTTTTGCTTTGTTTTTCATTCTGCTTCAGTTTTCTTTCCTTGGAGTGGAAGAAGGGAATTAGAATCTCCTATTAGCATAATAATTTGAATAGAACTATCACCTGTTCACCTTGAGGATACATCTCTTCCAAAGCCTTAACATCTTCTTCCAGAAGAAGTAGCTCCTACAAGTCAAAAACACTTGTAGTGGATAATTATTCCGCAGTAAAAGAATCCATCAAGCGAAGAAATTATTGAACTCCACTTCCAAGAGAAAATAAAATTACTTTCCAAGGACATAGGAAACATGAAACAAAAGAAAGCATGAAGGCAAAGAAATTATGAAGAAAAGATTCAGCTCTTAAACATCAAAACTGTCCTAAACAACTGTTGTTTGAGCAATAACAAGCATAAGAGATCTAAAGTACTCTGTCAAAGAAATTCCAATCAAATATGCAAGGTCAATTGTCATAATAGTCCTCATACATTGGAAAATCTAATTAAAATGACAAAGATGAAGAGAGAACATAAAAATAGCAAAGAAAAGAAAACGTACCTTTTCTACAGCTTTCACATTTTTACGCCATTTTCTTCCCTTGTTGCCACTCCTTTCCTCCTGATGAAGTGCATCAGCTGTTTTTTTCAGTTCTCTAGCCTTTTTGGCCAGTTCAGTTGCTTCCTAGAGAAGATGAAAATTAAGTCTCACATGTAATCATACCATAACTCCAATTGCCGGAAGATTAAAGTTGCCTCCTTTTAGGTCCCATGGAAAAACTTAAGGACACAAAGAAGCACAAATACCTTGATATACTGCGAACGTGTGATAACAGCCTTTGGACGCCGGATAAATGAAAATATGAGACTAAGTGGAAGGCAAGCAATGCCAACACCTCCAAATATCTGGAGATTGCACCGTGCAAAATACTTGAGAACAAAGAGTAAAATGAAATGACACAAATATGTTTTAAGGCATAGGCAGATATAAGTCGCAAAATATCTAAGCATGACTGCAAGCACGTAAGAGAATTTCATATGATATATCGAAAACAGTCTGAATATGTAAACATGAAATGATGAAAGCAAATCATGAAACATCCCCATCATCGAGGCAGTGATGCTTGTTGTGACAAATCTGCAAGGAGGACATACAGTGAAAAGTACAGATCCAACAATAGTAGCGAGAGCTACAACATATTCTGGGAAGGTACTGCGCATAGTCCATGTTGTCTCAGATGAAGCATTGGCAGTATAGGCAGAGCACTGAATCACAAAATGTAATTTCAGTAAAATCCAGAAGCAAAACTACAAGCAATTTGAAATGATTAATATACTTCAGCCTACCTGTTTAGCGCCATTTCCAATACATTGTTGACCACTGGAGAAGTCCCATGATGACGGGAAGGACACAGTAGATGAGGAGAGGTGCCTAACAGTGAAGTCCACCTTTCCCACAAGCCCTGAGACACATTCAACCGAAAATTATACCTATTTGAGATCACTTGATTGCCTAATATTTTCAGGAATCCTTCCAATATTTACAGTTAGAAAAAAATAAAGGAGCTCAATCACATTTCCAGCACAAAATTTACAAACAAACTACTCCATCCAATGGCCAAAGCAAGTTGGGACTAAATTTATCAGCAAAATCATTTCCACCCATTAAGACATTTACATTGAGCTAATTAATTAAAATTCTAAATGTGGTATGAATCTGATTATCATGTTAGAAGTGAAAATAAAATTCCAAGGCATAAATCAGAATTAGCATAGCATCAATTTTTATTACAGAAATAGGAATTAATACACTGGAATGAAGCTTATGATTAACCAAAAGAACTTAGACAACTAAAAATGAACATTGACTTGAGATATCATGCGCTTTACATGACACAAAATAATCGAACAGTTAAAAACCAACTACTACAAAATCACATCTCAAATATGCCCATCCAACTTCAATACATGGTCAGGTGTCAGGCACAAAATGCAATTGCCAACTGGTTACATGTAGTTCTAGAACGAGCAAAAGATCACTACAAAACGCCAGTCTACTTCAGAAGCAGTAAATACTAAAGCACTAAGGTAACCACAATCCAGTCAGAGTTAAATTTGCTGAGGCTTCACAATAAGAAAATAGCTTTTGAATTAGAACAAATTAAGTAATTCAAGGCTCATCTTTCACATTTCAGCAATCTACTCCAGCATCTCTGAAGCTAACCAAAAAAAAGAAAAAAACAGCAAATCAACCGCAAAAACAAGAAAATAAGGAAGGTTTTGTAGAAAACTACCATATAAAATTCCCAGAAGAAGAGCACACACAACAGCTGTCACAATCACCCACAGCAATGCACTTTTCATCCTCTTCCAGACGGTCCTGATAACCCAACAACACGTAAAAAGAGATAAGACTATTTAGAAATAGATACAAAGAAGCAACTACAATATCGTGGAAACTGAAACGTGAAATGATATCGATTAGAGGTTACTTGTCTAGGTCGCCTTCGTAATAGAACATAGCAAACGGAATGACAAAGAAAACAAGTAGTGCGTCGATAATGTAAACAGCGAGCCACAAATCCTTCATTGGGAGGGTAAGGTTGCAAGCGCCGTTATAAATCGCGTGGCGACAGGCCTGCCGGTTGGCCACATCAGCAGGGAGCATGAGAATGGAGATGGCAGCGATGGAGAGCCCAAAAACCACGACGAATTTCGGAAAATACGCCTGGTTAGCGTCATCTGGATGCTGGTAATTGACGAGGAGGTAGACATTAAATATAAAAACCAGTACGCACACAATGATGGCCACGATCACAAGGGCTAAATTGAAATCCCCCATTTCTGCTCGGCTAGAAAATGAGGGAGCACCTCCGCCGTTTCAAAATCTATGAGTTTAAAATCCCAGGTTTCGATTCTGATTCATTCGAATGAAGTAATTGTTTTGGATTTGCGGAAGTAGATCTGGTTCTGGGAGGATTTTGGTTTGTTTTCTAGTTTCTTTTAAATTATGAAAAGCAGGGAGAGAAACGGCGGGTTTGCTCCGGCGATGGTGAAAGTTGGATGAACAAGAGGATGAGTTTTCGGGGCTGGGATTGCGACTGTCTTTTCTCTATTTTTGTGGATGATTAAATGTTATTACGCTGTAATAAAAAAGCACCACTGATACAATGCATGATGATTATTGATTAGACTTGCCATTTTTTTTTTTTTATTAAACTTGCCATTTGAATTTCACTATTCAGACTTTAATATGCTTTAATGCTTGTGTTATTAGAAAATTGAATATAGTATAATAAAAGAATTAAGCTAATTTATTTAATTTCTTAAATGATAATATTCTTTCTCAATGAAAATTAAAATTAAGATATAGTTTAAAGAAATAAAATTGAATAATACTTGTACTACATAATTACGTAAAATGAATGCATGTTATGAAGCAATTTAATAAAAAGATGTGTTGAAATAGTGCTATTCTGCAAAAATTGTTCCTTTTTCCATGTTCATATTTGAGATTAACTAACAATAAAACGAATTAACGTTATGAATAAGGTATTTCGTCAGCTATTCTATTTTTACTACATTGGATTCGGATAATGATAATATTATTCGAGGGGTTTTTACTTAAAAAGATTGGCAAATTGGAATCCTTTATTATTGCGATGGATATGGAAACAGCCTGTCACAACGAGGCATTCGGCACGACGCTTGGGACGCTCCGCCCCGATGACCCGTTGAGACTTGAGACAATCGCACTTGTCTTGCAAGACTAATACCTCAAGATATAGAGTAGACCACGCCATTCTGTCTAAAAAGATGACAAAAGACCAAAGACCAAATAAAGGAAAGAATGGAACTACAAGTCTACAATGGTATCAACTCAGGATCCGCCTGTAACCGAGATTTGAAAAAACAAAAAAATGGGCACGTCATATGCAGCTTGCAATCCCAGGCCTCACTATACAATGAATCCTTCAATTGAGGTGTGGTCACAAGCACAGTACGGCTTCACCCATGCACTCCCCAAAACTGAAATACTACAGATTTGCTCAGGGAAGAAACATGCACATACCAGTCCAATCAGTGTCATATGTAAGAAGAGATTGTGAACGATTGCCATCTAAATTTATCTTTCCTTTTTAACTTGCACAAGTAGATTTACAGAAACAGGCCCTAATTAACATTGTATTTATCAGTTAACAGTTGGAGTGGAGGTGCTCGTCAATTTTTCAAATGTTGTGGCTCTGATCGCCAGGTGCCACAGCAACTGACACTAGGTAGATGTGATTTCCTTGTTCAAAATTATTCTATCCTTGTGGGGCTCTGGTTGTTGATATCCAGCCGGAGGGAATCAAGACTGCAACGACAACAAGTTGACAGAAAACATGAAATTGGGTAATCCGGCATCATAAGGTAATTGAGCATTGTACAATATAAACTCATTTAGATCAGCACTGTCATCAAGCAGCTGATTTACCTGCAATTTTGCGGAACCGTCCAACCATATGATTCTAAACTTGGTGGTGAAGACAAAAACTTTTTCCAGTCTTCGAGCATAATTCTTAGGTCATGAAGCTTACTGTTCAACCCAAAACAACAGTTTGCATGCATCGTACAAACTTGATATAGATCTTCACTTGGTTCACAAAACCCACCAAAGTAAGTAGTATCTAAGAATCTCAATTTCAGGCCAATTTCTCTGATGAAGGAATCCTTTTTAATTTTATTAAGAACATCTTGATCATGTAATCCTGGATATGTTTCGTGTGAAGAGTACCAGAACTTGTAAAACTCTATAGACCGATTATTTGATCTTACAAACTTGAATCCTCCATTAGGTCTGTTTTCAATATCATCAGATCTGCCTCTGAAATGATCACATGCAATCTGAAAATCAGCATCTGGATGGAAGTGAGGAAATGGATCTCTGAACCACATAACATCTGCATCCTGGAAATAAGACAGTGAAGATAAGTGTGGATAGAACTTCCCAAAATATTCTATTAGTTTAGGATACACCATCAACTAAAGTGCCTAGTTTGGGATGATTGATAACCTCATAGACAAACAGCATTATAATGCCACATGGTGCACTACCAACAATGGCAGTAAATATTCACGTATGAAAGCACTATATGGTAGAATTACGCTCATCACAGGAAACGAGAACTTTACCATTTCTTTTGGACCGGAAAAGCCAATTCCACTTTTTAGGTCAGAAAAGGGTAAAGGCAATATATGAGCACAGTTTGAGTGCAGAGATAGACTGCGTGTCTGCATGTGTGTGTGTGTGTGAGAGGGAGAGAGAGAGAGAGAGAGAGAGAGAGAACCGTGAAAAGAAAGTTGTATCCCATCTCAAGAACAGATCGTAGGAAATCAATCCTTCTCCACATCATCTTCAAGTAGTCTGGGGTCATAAAATAAGCCTCACGTGAAAAGTCAATTCCTTCAGTGACGAGAGCAAAACAGTGGGAGTGCACTGCTAAACAACGAGAAAATGCCTTTCCATCTAAAGTAACAATCACCAAATGGTTCAGCAGATGGCGGGTATGCTCTCCAATTCTGAAACTCTCAAGAAAGAGATCAATAACTGAATTTGGAGCTGCCCATGCTTCATTTAAGGTTGTTAAGATCACTGAGTTATCTTGCATAGAAGCAACCTTCAAAACTCTTTCAAGACTATACTCCTCACTGTCCTACAACAACTATGAAATAATTAGAAATAAAGTATGGTAAAGTTATGAACCATGGCAAAGAATCTCATCGGTGCACTATCATATGCCATAAGAGAACGCAAGAGAATATCTTAGTATTAAACTAAAACAGCCCAGACCGAGGTAAAGTTCCACAATGGTTAATAACAAATGAGACGCATTATTTAATAAATTGAGTAACAGCAAGATAAACTGAAAATCCTTCACGTTGACTGCATATCATGAGATCTATATTGTCAAAAGATGAAGACACTAAGTCAAAGTTGAAATTAATTCAGAATTAGGTTATATGCAAAACCATCAATACATATTATAATACAAATGTGGAAAACTCCATTCTAATAAAGTCTAGGAATCAATAGAAATGAACACAAGTTTGCAGAGAGATCTGCATATAAGTCTTATTATTAATAATAGCCGTTTTAGAAGTAACGTGGGAAACCATTATAATGACAGAGACACTCACAAATTATACTTTTGTCCACCATGCATATGATGAACGTGCAACAGACTCAATTCTCTTGACTCTCTTCAAATAGAATAAACAATCATAGTGCCACCATCATGCCTGAAATGCATTCCCAGAATACAAGGTCCAGAAAAGAAACAACAGACAATTGGTCTGACAAAAATATAAATGTCATCACCATACGATTTTCGAAGCAACAACTACCGACACATTCTCGTCGTTTCCTAGATGATCCAATTTTCCAGACAGGATACTGGTCTGCTCTAGGGGTGTGGGTGTGTCTATCTCTGCATTAATAAACTAGCAATGCATCCTGGCCACAGCAATGCCATTAAACTCTTGAGGCTAATTATATTAATCAGACAAACAAAAACAGTGAAATGAAAATCTTGGTAGACATGAATCATCCAATATTTGAAGCATTCCTATATTTAGCCAACTGTCTTTAGCTCTGCGATCTTTTAACCGATCGTTTTGAGTTTGTGAGATACACAGTGCTTAGTTCATAAAATCAATACTCTCATGCTATCATGTTTGTATGCAACGTTTCTAACAGTTCAATCTGTATAAGATAGCCTCAATTGTCCAAAACACTTGCCAACTTGATTTTCAGTTGCATCTAAGATATATTAGTACAAAAATGAAAATACAAAGAAACATAAATAAGTAGATCCATATAAGCACATTCATGAAAAAAATTAATTACTATATAAAAACTAAACTACTTTTATTAACTCCAAAATAGTCTATAATTTTGTTTCCTTCTCTTTCTGTTTTGTTCCTTCGTTTTTATGGAGTGTCTTAATACCTGTATAACAATAAAATATATGTAAACTGGTACTAGATGTTGCCTCTTTTTGTCATATATAGATGCGAAGAGATAGATTTAAGTACTAGAAACTTCTATAATCAGTAGCAATTGTACGTCTCTACCTGCAGCTCACGATGACTGTCCCTTTCTATCAAATAATTCATCCATAGAACAAAGGGAATAGAACAGATAAATAAAACAAAAGAAAAATGAATTAAATAAAATTAAGATAGTGACAGGAGTAAAATGAAAAGGAGGCTGACCGAGGAAGGGGAACCGCTGTAATCAAAGCTTGGGAACACGTGAGCGGCACTTGGGATCCAGGAGTCAGCAGCTCTCTGGAGGCAGAAACAGGACACCACCGCCGCAGCGACGATCATCACGACGCACCTCAAAACCCCTGGCCGCCTGCTGTAGGATGGTGACTCCGGCGGCACCGGAACCGTCATCTTGGAAGAAACGCTCAGAGGATACGAACGCCAGAGAAACGGCGTCGTCATTGGGTCATTATTGCTCGTTCCGGTGCGCAGTTACCGAGGGATTTTCGATGGTAACTGGTAAGAGTCAGAAGCGGGAACTGTCTACTACACCCACTCTATTTATTTTGGACTTAGGTTCTAAATGCTAATAATAAATTGTCCGTGTCTAAATTTAAACAAGAAAATGGTGGACCTACCCCTCAAGCCCTACACAATCAAACCCCCTTTCTATTCCAAAAATAACGGATCAGTCCAATCTTTGGATTCGTTTTAATAAAAAAATTCACAGGGTAAACTAATCAAGAAACTAAAATCTTAGTTTATAATCATTAGATAAATAACTACGTAACGAGTACTATGTATAATTTCTCAAATCATAAACTTATCACAAGTCAAGTATCTATCTATACATTTATATAATTGATGTCCAAAAAATATATTTTTGGATCTACAATTATTTTTTGGGTTAAATATTTCATCCATCTCTATTTTTCTCAATTTTTCATTTCCTCGCATATCAACTTCCGAAACTCTCTTTTCTTGATTCAATCAACGTCTAATAAATTTCTTCTATTTTATATTTTTTATTCAATTAATATATATTTTTAAAAGTAATTAAGATTTTAATTTTAGAATTATTACGCACGTACATTTAAATATGTGACATATATTTGTATTAATTACCCATGCATGTTATGTTTAAAATAAGAATCAATTATAAAAATGAATATAATTGTACTTATTTAATTTGTTTTATTTGACCAAATTAGGTATTTATTTAAGGTGATATGAGGTAATAACTAAAAGCTATTCCACAAATTCGTAGTACGTTTTGGTTCCACGCTTTCAATATAGAAAGGCTAAATTGAGGAAAAATATCAACACAAACGCATAAAATTACATGCATATGTAGATTAGTAGATCGCATCTCCTAATGTTATATTCTCTATCGATTGTCCATTGTATTTGTTAAACTTTTGTCAATTTTAAATGATTATTTGTAATTTCTTATAATTACAACAAATCCAGATCAACCCTTATAATTTACCCAAATTTGTATGTATTTGATAATCAGCTCAACTATTTGGCATAGGGTTTCATGGTAATTCACTAATTAATAAACAATTATTCATTCAACTAAAACTAGCAATTTTGAACAAATTGCATAGAACTAAGGCATTTTTTTTTATTCAATTGATGTCTATCTACATCCTTACTTTCAACCCATTTATGTGTACGCAACATAAAACAATAGAGTCAAGACAATAGAAACCAACCTAAACTTCGCAGCTGTAGTTTGATTTATGCAACTATTATTGAAATTAGCTAGATTCATGCATCAAATTATCATCATGAAGAGCCCATGTGGAAAAAAATGCCAAGTTTCAAGATAATAATTCAGACTATTTGTACGTTGGTCTAGTCGTCTTATTGAATTGTAACATAATATTTCAAAATTTAAATTTAAAATGAATATACAAAATTAGACATGTAATTAGAGAGAGAGAGAGAAAAAGATATTCACAAGAACCAAATTATAAAAAATGTTTAGATTATTTAAGGTTATATTTAATGGAGATATTTAAAAAATAATTTCAAATAACTGCATTAGAAACATAAAGGAGGATTACATTTACAATCCCTGAATTATTATTTATTTACCCAAACTATCATGTATTTTAAAAAATTACACATCAAATTAGAAACGTCAATATCTTTTACACGAATCATTTATATTTTTTTAAAAAATTACACATACATCATCAGAAACGACAATATCATCATACAAACTATCATTACTTTTTTGCTGTTATGGGGGAACACTATAATTATGCAAAAGCAGAGGTGATTTGTGTAAATAAGCTATATATTAGGAGGTGTAAATGTAATTATTAATAAAAATAACTTGAATCTATTAATAATTTATAAAAATATTTGATGTATTGTGTAGTGAATAATGTATTAATAATAATAATAATAATAATAATATATTGATTGATTTAAAATTGTTAATATATTTTCAAGAAAGTTCAATTTTAATATGATACAAAAACATTTATTAACCAAATGTGGAATTCAGTAAAACAATTTACTCCTAAACTTTCCGAGTTGGGAATACTCACACCAGTCACCAGCCCACAATGGGAATCCGATCCACCACAACCACCATATTGTTACATGACATAACCACCAGTCCACCCCCAATACTCTTTATTGGCAATCAATAAATAAATCAAGCACTCCCCATTTCTCAATCTACCATGGCCTCCTCAAAACCCAGTGATTTCCCGGGTACAAAATTAAAAATAAGACTTTCATTGTCACGATTCCAACAATTCTCCTCGATATAGAGTCCGCACGCGTCCGCAGATTGTCAGTTTTATCTTCAGTTTGTTCTTCATTTTATTTAATATATGATGGATCGGGCTGAGCAGCCGTCGACCGGAGAATATTCCGGTGATGCTTCTGGCGCGGCCTCATGGGAGAATATTGAGGAGTCTCCGCCGCTGCCGTTTCCCCAGAGAGTTCCGGAGTTCTCCCACGGAGAGCGTTTCCCGGGGATGAGTTATGAGCATGGATTGATGAATAATGAGGCTTCCTTGATGACTAATGAGAATTCCTCGTCGCTCAGAGATGACGACAAGTCCTGCTTCATTGCTTCTACCACGTTCTCGTTTCTTGGTAATTTTCTTCAATTTCTGTGCTGGTTAATAAGTTTTGTTATATCAGGTTTGTTAATGGTTACAAGCTTTTGGCTGAAATTTGTTCGTTGTATTGGGATCAAACTGCTGAAACAAAAACAGGAGGTAGAGCAATTGCCTGCTGGAGACGCACAAACTTACGGTTATTGGATGTGCAATAACCTAGTCTTAGATGGGAGATTTTATTTTTTGAATTCTTATAAACACTTGGAGTTCGGTATTTGTTGGATTTTTAATTAGTTAGTCCAGTCGGAGACTTTACCTTTTCTTTTTTCTTCTGTTTGGCTGTGTTCGAATGGGCAAACATACCTGGAATTGGGTGAGAAATTTGCTGTCAAAACCTCTTTTTCAAAATTTTCACTTGTCTTTCGATCCAATTAACTTTTGTGCATAGTTTTCTGTATGTGAAGCGGGAAATTAATTTTCCGTTATATTTCGCTTTGCATATTCTGTTCTGTTTCTGATTTCAGTAGCCATGACTGTGGCATTTGGGCTGTATGGATCTGAGACACTGCGGCTTGGACCTAATACATCAATATTGATAACACCCAACCATTTGTTTGTGGAGTCTGTAAAGGTATTTTGATGTCTGTAACATATTTAGTTTGCTTGCTACTTTACGATTTGCTTCTGTAGGTAGGGTGCCTTCTAGCCCGTAATGACAATGTTCTCAGCACTGTGTTCTAAGTTAATTATAGCGTATGTCAGGTGGTAGAACTCGGTGCAGCCGAAGGAACAAAGCTATATGGATTTTATAGAAATCCACCTCTTGATGTTAGGGTTGAATGGTCCGAGACTCACAAGATCACTCTCCCTCCCAGTACCCACAAGGTGAGTGTCATGCGGAGTGATGTTGCACTGAAGTGTTTGACCTCGACTTTATTGTCTCTTTCTACTTCTGGAGGGTATATATACATTTTAATTTCTGCTGAGTGAATGGTGATGCAAGCCTTTCGCCTTCCCAATATTGCAGGAATGGATATACTATTTGAATGAACGGTCTCAAATAAACATATCTTATAGCGTGGAATCCCTAAGTTCATCCTCTATTCTTCTTGTAATTGCGGAAGGTAAATTTCAGTTTCACAGGCATATGTTCATTGCCCTCTAAGTTTGTGAAATAAGATTTATTCTTTCACATTATGGAAAAAAAATCAAGGGGTGCATGTGTTCAAGAGGCACATTGCAAATACTTATGGCCATGGATAGAATGATAACAGGTGAGATTTAGAATTCTTTACAAGCCCTAAATTGTAGCATGCTCTAGCTAGTTTGTATTAGTATTAATACAATTTAGTGTTTTGAAGATATGAGAAAGAAAGTGACATGCACAAGCATGCGCCTTCTTTCGTGAGCTTTATTTTTTTCGCACAAAGTTGGGACATGTGGTAAAAGGTCATGGCGTGTAGGAGTCTACACTCATCTTGTTTAACATTGATTTTTCATGGGTTAATGTGCTACATTAATTTTCTTCCCTACATGCTGACAGGGAATGAAGGTCTTGCTAAGTGGCTTACGGATCCATCAGATCCAAGCACAACCTTATCATGGAGTATAATTCATGGTGAGGTAGATTAATGAGTGCATTTTACTCGTTCCTCTTCTTCTAGTGTAACCTACTCAATTTATTCTCTGCAGGAAATGGCTCAATTCAGAAGGATGTGTCTGAATCTTCTACCTATTACATTGCAGTTGGTAACTTGAATGCTGATGTTGTCAAGGCAAGTCTTCCATAATGCTTTTCTGCTCTAGCTTTTTTAATGAATCAACCTTTAGGACCCTCAGTAATTTTGCTTTCAATAATACTTCGCTGGTGGAACTTGTGAATTTATTTCGCTTGAATGAGGAATCCTTCGACTGAAAAAGATTTTTGGCATGTTCTACTGGATACCATTCCATAGTTTTAGTGTGGTTGGAGTTGCTTTTTTCTGAGAATCTATGGGAAATCAACTCCGCCCTTCAAGATCAATGCATGACTAATCTATTTTCAAAGCTTATGTTTCATCCTTCCCATATCCCGTTCTTGATGACTCGTCACAATTTGCATTGAGTTCTCAAATTTCATATGTTGAACAGGTTCATTTGGATATGAGAATAAAGGCTTTCGTTTACAATACCACAGAACCATATTACACATGCACGCCAGCAGAGGGCCAATGTAATTTCCGACTGTTTCTGCAAGGTGGAAATGCCGCTGTTCTTACCTCTCCTGGTCGAACGCCTGTAAGTTCTATCTTTAGCTGGAATGTTATTTTCGCAAAAAATAAAATTCTATCAATATTCATTAAAGTATAAACTTAGTTTCTTTTATGCGGAGCACCTCTAATTTTGTTAGTGAATGGAGTCAGTCAAAGAAAAATAAAGGCCTTGAAGCAGAATAGTTCTTGCAGTCCTGTTTAAAAACCACAAAGGCGTGGCTCAATAGCAGTTCCATTCTTGGACTCTTAGCCCATGATGAAGATTTGATTTGATTAAGAATTTCCGCAAAAGTAATAGTGTTTTATGCTGTGTTTATAACTGTTTGATTGAGAGTTAGAACATACTGATGGTAATGATGATGATGACATGGAATAAATTTCCTGCAAAAGCCTTTACCAGAAACATGACATTCTGTTATAAATTCTGGGCTGGTATTTGGGATGTAGGAAATAAGTCAAAGTGGTATTTCCTTTCATCCTTCTCTCCATATTTTTTAGGGTATGGTTGGTGCTGATTGGTATGTTAAACTCTCGTACGGACCTCGGTGGGTTATATACTTGTTCGGCACAGGTATGATGTCTTTAGAGCTTACTAGAAAATAAAATCAAGTTTTATCGAATATCTGTAGATTTATTAAATTCTTCTACTTACAGGTGGATTGGCTTTTCTTCTGCTACTCATTAATTACTTTCTGAACCATTTTCGACGCACTGAGCAAGACACGAGAAGAGATCAGCTTGGGGATGTTGAATCTGAGAGAAACCCTTTGCTTTCACACAAAGATGATAATCTCTCTAGTTCGGGTTCCTCTTATGCCTCTGTCTCAGACGACGATGAGCATGATGCACAAGGTGGAGCTGTGCAGAGTGGAAAGCCAGTTAAAGATGATGAAGATAGTCGGCGTCTTTGTGCAATTTGCTTTGATGCTCCTAAAGATTGTTTCTTCCTTCCATGCGGGCACTGCGTGGCTTGTTTTGCATGTGCAACAAGGTAAAACTCTTAATGTCCCCCCATTTTTAGCGTACTGTGTTTGCTTTTTGTGCTGCGTTCATTGATAGAGTTAATTACACTCAGACCCCTCTAGAAATGTGAAATCACACTTTGTTCCAGGAAAAAATTTCACAATTAGACTTACACCCCTTTTGAGAACTCTCCGTTTACAACTAACCTCCTTCTATTAGGCCTTGGATGAAAAATACTGATGTTAGCAAAAACTTACATAAACTTTCAATTTTACCTATCATTCGACATTCTTTCAGTACTATTTTTCTATTTATGTATAAAGTCAAAAAAGGGTGTAACTGTAACAAAATACTATTCCCGAATTATAGCAAATGGATAGAAAACAACCATTTATGAATAAAAAAAGCTAGTCACTTTTTTTTGTATCTTTTGACTTCCTATAAATGGGGTGAGGCATACACCATTGATGCATCTATTTTTTGAAGCACTAGATGAAGTATTTGAATGAACATATTCAAGAAATAGGTAAAATAATGATGTTAACATAACTCTATATAGGAAGTAAAAAATCACCAAATGATGACTACTTTTTTTTATTATCAACTGTTACTTTCTATCCAATGACTATAATTCGGGAACAATATTTTACACTCTTTTGACTTTATATATATTACATTATCCCCATACAAGCATAAAATTATTACTAGGTTAATGTTGAATAAGGGGTAAATTTGGAAGTTTCATATAATTTTTTTTGTTGACGTTAGCATTTTATGTCCAAACACTAGAGAAAAGGGGTAAGTTGTAAACGAAGAATTCTCACGGGGTGTAACTATAATTTTTAAACTTTTTTAGGGAAAAGTGTAGTTTCACATTTTTTGAGGGAGTCTAAGTGTAACTAACCCTTCGTTAATATCATGAAGTATTAAGATGCCTGGAGATCCTTTTCACCCAGTTTAAACACTTTTGAACATATATCGTGCTCTTATTCTGCATATGGTACCATAAATGTTTATACCACAAATGAGATGCCTAGTTGTATGAAGACTTTTACTTAGGACTTCAACTCACAGGGTAGAGGAAGTCAAGTCTTTGTGACTTAATATTGAAACAGGCTGTGTTCTTTGAACTTAATTGAGGAAAAAAAGAAAGGGCTCTGGAATGCTTCAAATTTGTGTCAGAGACTCTTGTTTATAGGACATAAAACTTTTCTTAACATTACCTCTATTGTCTGTTTGACTATCCCACTCACAAATGGTATGCAACTAAACAAATGACTTTGAGGAATCATTATCCATGTCAGGAAGTTGAAACTAGTTCTTCCAATAAATTTTGTAATCTGTGGAAATCTAGTTAAGATCAATAATTAAAATTGTAAAAAATTGGATGCACTGTCCATTATGGTGAAGAACCTTGTGGACAATCAGAGCGAGATGTTGACTGTCTATAGATTAGGAAAAAGCTTTCATGGATCAATATATATTTAGTTTCGACAAATTGCTCCAAGAATTGCGCTGAAGGAGCCAATACTAGTTCAATTCAATTATGTGAAACCTGACCTGTGCTTTACAGAATAGTGGAAGCTTCTGGAGCTTGCCCTATTTGCCGTCGACGAACCAAAAGGGTGAGAAAGATATACACAGTTTGAGCAGCACAGAAGTTCCCTGCATCCTTGGCTAGTATTTCTCAGTATATATGTCTTGTACCTTCTATTTCTTTCTTTGAGGGTCAAATGTTGGAGAGTATTGTATAGATAGCAGAATTTCCTTTTCTTCTCCCCCATGGCCTGATCTTGGTACAGTATGCTATTGAAATATCGAAACAAATGTGAGAGTGCTTGTATACGAACCAACAGTTGTTGCTCAAATCATATGTTCTAAAGGTTCAGACAAATCAATATTAGCTGAGCTCAAAGCTGCTGCAGACTATACAATTACGAGGTAATAACTTACGATTAACGCCCATGAGTTAACGTCGCGTGGAGTTGAGATTAACTCTATTTTTCCATTTTAATTAATCTGCTAGTGGGAGCTGCAACAGTGTTCTGGATGAACTGGCAATCCCTTGTTTATTATGCAATTTGAATAATATTTCAAGTAATGTAGGCAAACAACTGCAACTAGATCCATCTAAACTAATCAAAACTGAAATAGCTCAAATGCATTAGGAGCTCAAGTCCTTTAACGAAAGTTGCTGGCATGCAATCACGTTTCCTTCCCCACAGCTTGTAATATAATAAGCAACTTGAGGAAGTAATACGATGCGCCTCCAATCGTGGCATACTGCAACTTCTCACTACCTTCAACTCTTGGGAAATCATCATCAGCTGCTCGATTGAACCCTCCGGCCAACCATCCCAAGTTCTTGTATCCCCCTTGATGTAATTTTGCAACAGCCATAGTTGACCTTCATATACATATAATACAAATGTGTTAACACAACGATGCTAAGGAATTCATCTTCAACAAGTCCCCTTCTCTCAGCCAAAGGTCCAAAAGACAGTTCATTACCTTAGTCCCTCTCCACAAGCGACGAGCAGCTTAGAATCTTTATCAGGAACCATTTCATCCACTTGTTGCAGAAAACGAGGATTTATCATCGTAAAATATTGTCCAGTCCACAGCCCAATATAACCAAAATGAACCCACTTCTTCAACAATGTGATGGGGCTAGTATCTTTGTCCTCGACGAACAACGGCACGTGAAGTGACCCTGAAACACGTGCCTTCTCTCTCTCCCACTCTGGCCTGATGTCCAGCAATGTGTATCCTTGGGACTCCATTGCTGAGGCTGCATCTTTTGGTAGTATGGGGGTGACGGCACCCGATTGTATCAGCTCCTGAGCTCTGCCGCCAAGAACAGCATGCACTCTTAAGCGCGGCTGAGGGGAAGCGGTGAACGTTGGATGGAGGTGTTTGCGGTGGTTTGAGGTGGTGGTGGTGGTGGATGTGTGGTGGTGCTTCAGTTGAAAAGCCATCGTCGCTTTTCTTGTCCCTTCAACCAACACCCTTCTTATCTTGAACTCCTCACTTTTGAAAATGGGCCTGTTTTTTGTCCAAATATTCGAAGAAGAGTTGAGGATTACCTATGATTTGCTCAAAACAACTTGTTCAATGCATTTGATTTTTCTTAGTTTGTGAATGTAAATTTTCAACTTATCTCACAAGGCTGTTCAAGATCAATACTTATATCAAAATTGTTTTTTTCTATTTTTTTAATGTTTACAAATGGGAGATTTATTATATTTCAAGATTTCATTATTTATATACTATTTTGATCCTCATTCTTCTGCACTGTGTAGACTTATTTTTTTCCATTTAAAATATTAGACGAACTTCCCAACTTTCATCGCTTGGTCTAAATTGTTTTTTACACAAATTATATGGGAAAAATCCAGAGACCCCCCCTGTGATAATAGGAATGTTCAAAACCCCCCCTATGAAAATTAAAGTATCAAATACACCCCCTATGATATAAAATAAAGTTCAAAAAACCCCCTCCGTACAAAAATTGGGCCACACGCGCTTTGACTGCGATTTTTCTATAAAAATATATTTTTTTTTGATATTTTTGCCCTTCTCTCACATTTAACATATAATATTATATATATGTATTTAAGAATTAAATATTATTTTATATAATAATTATTTAATTAAAATATGATATATTTCTATTAATAATAAAATATTTTTTTATATAATAATTACTTAATTATTTATATAATAAAATATTATTTTAATTAAATTAAAATTAATTTTATATATAATTTAAAAAAAAAAAAAGCAGCGGCGGCGTCGTCGCCGCCGCTGCTGAAGAGGAGGGCCGGCGCCCTCCTCACCATGGGCGACGGCCGTCGCCCAACGCAGCAAGGGCGACGACCGTCGCCCATCCAGCGAGGGCGACCGCGTCGCCCTCCATTTCTGGGCGACGCCGGCCGCCTAGATCTGGGCGGCCGGCGTCGCCCAAATGGGCGCCGGGGGAGGGGGAGGATAGGGGAGGGGGGAGGGAAGGGGGGGTTTGGAGGTGGAAGGGGTGGGGGAGGGGGGAAGAAGATGGAGGTGGGGGTGGGCCCGGTGGGGGTGGGGGTGGGGGGAATGGGGTATAATTATTATTTTTTAATTTTTTTTATAAATTATAATTATATGTATTATAAATATATGTTAAAAATTATAAATTAAAATAATTATATATTAATAAGCCTAGTTGACCGGTTTGACTAGAAGGGTATTTTAGTCATTATTTCTAAAAAAATAGATTCAAATTGACCAGGGGGCTGTGTGATTATTTATTGGTAACCTAGGGGTGATTTTTGATATTAAAAATTTTATAAAGGGGTTTTTGATATTTTGTTATATCACAGGGGGGCAAAATGGATTTAACCCCAAATTATATTTAATCAAACCAAATCAATCATAGATTAAATATGATACACTTATAATATAATCAGCCACTTTTATTAAATTATACATTAATCATATCACAAGTATATTATACTTATTATATAATTAATTTTGATATGATGAAATTCAATCTAAATTAAAATCTTTCCCACAAATAAATGAGTTTATGTAGCCCTTCAAAGTGACAAAGGGCAGAGTGATCTAGAAAATAGGGCCTCACAGAGCATCAATATTGGGCCTCCACTTGGACCATCTTTTTATTAAGGCCCAAGAAGGTCTGGAACCTATATGAAGTATGAACGTATCACTTCAAATATTCATTCAAGTTACTGAATGGGCCAGGACTTCTTATGAATTAATTGGGCCGAGAGGGATACTCAGCCCATCCATCACGAACCATGCTTTTAGTTCACTGACAAAATCCTGCTTAGCTGTACTTTTAACACAATCCCGCCTTCCCGGAGACGATAATCCGGCCACGGGAAGTTTATTCCCACACTCCCACTCTCCAATCAAAATATAGTCAATTTCTCTTTAAACTGCCCTTCAGTTCTCAAAATTCCATGGTAGCTTTATGCGTTATGCGAGAAACCTAGGGTTTCTTTGTTCACTTTTCCCTTGTTGCGACAGAGGCAATGGTGGGAGTGATGGCGGCGGTTTCCAGAGCGAAACTCGCTAGCCGAATCAACTCAATTAAGCAAAGCGGTTCCGCTGACATGGGGACGAAGCTGGACAAGTTGCGGAGGCTGCGTGACGAGCTCTTAGCCGCGGATTCTGTGCTGCTCGTGGACTTCCTCTCCCCTATTCTTGACCTCCTTTCAGACCGTTCTAGCCCAGTCCGCAAATTCATTATTCAGTAAGCGCGTTTGGTCACATATTCTTGTTGTACATTTGCATGTGTGTTTGATTTGGCAAATTGTATATGTGTGAATGCATTTTGTTCATAGGAGTTATTGTATAGTAGTTTAGTACTTCTCTGTACCTTTTCTTTTTTTATTTCTCTAAATGTAGACTGCTTGAATTGTTCATTGTGCTAGAGATGTTAATTGAAAACTTGTTTTGTTCCTAAGATGAGTTCAGATGTTTTTGATCTTAGCACTCATGTCAAATGGGCCGAGTAGGTAGATCTGGAGAAGGATAATTGTATAACAAATCATTGGCTGATATGCAAAAACATCAACAGGGCAGGATAAATCAAAAGAGACTCCTTATGTATTTCTGGTTAATCAATGGTCCTTATTAGGATTTAGTGTCTTCTAGAAATCAGTGTTCTCCATACAGTTGCTTATAATCACTGGGGAACAGCTCGGTTCATTAGCAGCCTTACTTGTTTATTATGCTTAGTCTGTTTGCAATTGTCTTCGTACCCAATGTTTCGAAAACTGAACAGAGCTTGGAGCATACAGGGTACCGGGTCACTGGTGTCACCAGTTGGACCGAATTGAAAACACCAATTGACCAAGCTATAATATATACATGTCTATATGTATATATGTGTAGCATACAAATTATGGCAACAATTTATAAGATGAATACTGTTTATACAATTCAATTAATTGAAAACAAAAATTTAACATTAACAACAATGTTTTCAGTTCTGTATTCAAATTAACATTAACAGAAAATTAACATTGCCATAATGTATTCAAATTAACAACAGGTTTGCTGTTGAAACAGCAACAGAGCTGCCACTGTTGCTGTTTCAAGAGGCGCTACTGTTGCCTCTGTTTGGAAGCAATAGAGGTAGTGGCAGTGGCTGCTGCCTCTGTTTGAATCAACAGAGGCACCCGCTGACTGTTGCTGACTTGACAAAAGAAAAAAGTTTGGTGAGTGGAAAAAGCTTGTAGAACAGGACTTAGGGAGATGAAGAAGAGGGGAAGAAAGGAATTTATCGAAGTTTGGTGGTGGTGGCCAAGGGCAGTGGCTCTGAGCTACAGTTAGAGAAGGAGGAGAGTTGAAGCTTCTTGGTCTTGTATTGGAGCTAAGCTGGTGAGTGAAGAAGAGTGAAGAAAGGAAGCCTTATTTTCATTTTCTAGGGGTGCTCACGGTGCGGTTTCGGTTTTTTTTAAACCTATTTTCAAATCGAATTGCCATTGGCGGTTTTATAAAATAATTTTTTAAATTGCCACTTTTGAAACCAAAATCAAAGGTGCGGTTTTGTGCGGTTTCGGACGGTTTGGTGGTTTTAATACTTATAACAAAAATAAGACATTGAGACTAACAAAAATCAATAAATGAAACAAGTGTTTGCATGTAGCAAAAAAAAAAAAACCAACATTATGCACCATAGACCACCAACACTTCCACAACTTTAATTAAATTAAAATATAAGATCATATATATTAATCCAATAAGGAAACACTCAATCCAGCAAAGGCCAATGGTCGATTTTAGAGAGAACAGAGATAATAGATAACAAGACACAAAAAAGAGAGCGGTAGAGAGAAGAGGAAAAGGGGGACAAAAAAAAGGGGAGAAAAAATGAATGAAAAATTGAGACAATAATTTAGATGGGCTTAAAACTTGAATGGGCTTAAAGAATTAACGTTAAGTCCAAACATAAATTTTATAAAAATGAGCTTTGTAATATGTATCTTTGATAACATATGAATTTTGAGATTATATAATTCAATTCAAATATGACATTCTTCTAAAAATGAATTATTTTATCAAATTATTAAGCATATTCATTGATGCAGTGAATGCAAGCTCCTATTGAACTGGTGGACAGCCGATCTAATTCCTCATATCCAACTCTCGCGTCCCTGTATTGAAAGGAGAGGCACCTTAACTTCCATGCAGTGGATTCTCATACAAAAACAACTTGCATTCTAATCCAGTTATTCCTCCAAAGAAATATTATATATATAATTTAAAAAATAATTATATATTTAGTGGTGCGGTCCGGTTTTTGGTGGTTTTTTAAAGTTCTAAATTAAATCCAAACCAATAGTGCCATGCGATTTTACTCTAAATTTAGAATTGTGGTTTGAAAAACAAATCATGAAAAACGGTATGAGTCGGTTTGGTTCAGGCGTTTTTAAAATTTTTTGATCACCCCTATCGTTTTCCCACTTTGGCAGTTCCCTTTTTGTGCAATTTTGGTGTCCCCCGCATAATGTAAGCTGAAAACAGTTTTCAACTGGTTCACTGGACAGCTAGTTTTGACCATTACGTCCCGGTATCGACACACTGTTTTTTAGGTCAAACCCGGATGGTCGAAGGACCGGTTCCTGGTTGGACTGGTCGAACTAGCCATGGTTGTATCCGATGTTTAAAATAAGTATTCTTTTGGATTGTTCTGTTTGAAATTGACACTTATTACTTGTGCTCCGTGCTTATGACTGTATAAAATCATGTATAAGTATGCAAAATATCCATGCATATGATGGATGTGGTGTTTCCTAGTTTTAGTGGAAACTTGTAAGGGAAGCCATTTAATTCTCTCTTCTATTTTGACATGCAAGTGTTGTTGGCCATAGGTCTGGTTGGGTTATCTTATTGGATCTGACCTAATTTTGGGGGTTTATATATTGCATTTCTGAGTTCTCTGGACGGTGTAATGCAGTGAAGTACAAAAACCAGTGTTGAAGAGTTTTTAGGTCTCTATTTTGTACATCAAGACCTTGATAATGGTCTCCTTTGATGTAGGATGATTGGTGAAATTGGTTTGAAGCACTCGGAGTTGTTACCTGATATTATACCAGCGCTGATAGCTGCTTTGAAAGATGATACACCAGCTGTTGCTCGACAGGCCATCACATGCGGTGTTGATATATTCCGCTGTTCTCTGGTCAAAGTTGCCATCCAGGTTGGTTCAGGTTTTGGATCCGTAGCATGAAAATCTCATATTATAATTTTGATATGGCATCAACATGGTTGGACTGTGGTAGTGGTGAAATTCTAGCTCACATTTTAAATCCTACAACTTCATTGATGCTAAGAATCATGTCTATTGTTGTTTATCTGGCATCTTGTTTATTAGTTAATACTTGTCCATATGGTTTATCTAATCTGGTCATGGATCGGTGACTCTTGAGTGTTTTTCCTTCTTTTCTTTTGTTTTCCTTACCATTTATGTTACTTCTTAGTTTCTTGTTACACCAGAATAAAGTCTTTTACCGCTTAAAATAAGAACTGAAGTGATATACGGCTTTCCTTATGCAAAATTTGCCTGCTACTAACCACAGTTTGGTTGTAGCATGCAATACAGTGGTAAATGATGTGGCCTGAGTAGTCGGAGTTGCACGCCTTCTTCCCCCTTCCCTATTTTTACAATTTCCATATTTCCAGTATGCTGCTGTGAGGAAGCCTCTCTGCCACCATATAATGTTACATATTGTTTAACAGGGCTTGTACTCAAGTGAGTTCAACGAATCACTGAAATCATCATGGGAATGTGTGCTAAAGTTTAGAGATGAAATATACTCCATGGCCTTTAAGGTAAGTGTCACTTAGAGCTTGAAGACATCTTTGTGAACAGTGTTTGACTACTGAACATGTTGTAAGGTGGGGAATGATGGTAGAAGATTGCCTGCATTGAAGTTTGTGGAATCAATGGTGCTACTTTATACCCCTGATCCTAATGGCTCTTTGGAGCCACCACCTGATCATGTTTCTGAAGGTAATATATACCTACATTTTTATGGAATTTGTACTTTACAAAATAAGGTTCTGGCTTTGTATATGGACGGAAACTACATGCAGAATGTATATTGTGTGGGTCTATATTGCATGTGTGTATATATATATGTCTGAGCTGCTTACTTTTCCTGCAGGGAAGTTTGAAGAATTCAATGTCTCATGGCTGCGCGGTGGACATCCAATACTCAATGTCAGAGATCTATCAGCCGAAGCAAGCCAAAATTTGGGTCTACTGCTGGATCAGCTGAGATTCCCTTCTCTGAAATCACATAGTTATTTGGTGATGATTGTGCTAATTAAAAGGTACACTCTCTTTATCACAAACATAGGCATACCCCTCTATCACATAGTTTAATTCGTCTTCCTTCCTATTTCTTAGTCTTTCAACAGTTGCAAGGAAGAGGCCTGCCTTTTATGGTCGCATACTGCCAGTTTTACTTGGATTGGACCCTTCAAGCTGTACTAGCAAAGGCTTGCATCTTGCTGGGGTTCATCATGCTCTGAGAAGTGCTTTTGAGTCTTGTTTGAACTGTACACACCCTGGTGCTGCACCGGTATGTTCTTTTGTTTTCCTTCATAGCTATGATTACTGTTGTGCCATTTTTCCTACTGGCTCTAATTGTCATGCATCCACTATTAAGTGTCATTTTCATTTAGTGTAGTTTATAACAATTCACAGAGAAATGTTTCACTTTTACTATCAATGTTGTAGCCAAATAATTCTATTCAGATTTGTATGGCTCGATAATCTTTTAGCTTCTTGAATTCCAGAAATGAATGATTTTCCCCTGTAGTTTATCTGGATTCTTTTGTTCTCCAGTGGCGGGATCGCCTTGTTAGTGCACTTAAAGAAATTAAAGTTGGAAGACCAACTGAACAGGCTAGAAATGAAATATCAGAGAACAAGGGAAGAGAAGAGTGGCCAGGGGATGCATATGTGGTTCAAATTCATGAGGTATTTTTTCATCAGCTGATTATTCTAAGGACATCCATCTAAGAAGAGAAATGTATGGAAATGATTCCACAAACTTCTTGCAGAATGAAAAACCTTCTGTAGCATTTGTAACTGAACATAAAAATGCTGGTAGAAAAAGAACTGGAGTGCTAGATTCATCAGAATTTACTCAGGATGACATGTCTGGAAAGCGTGCCAGGTCAACACCTGACAACTTAAAGGAACCAGGACATGAAATCAGCGGGAGACAGGAGGGGGTCTCTTCTAGTGGGCAAACACCATCCAGAGAGGATTCAGATAGTGGACCTGTACAGCAGCTTGTGGCAATGTTTGCTGCATTGGTTGCTCAGGGCGAGAAAGCCAGTGCTTCTTTGGAGATTCTCATCTCTAGCATATCAGCTGACTTGTTAGCTGAAGTAGTTATGGTTAATTTGCGGAATCTTCCTCTGCAAACCCCTACATCTGAAGCGGATGAAGAGCCACTTACAGATATGGTTGCCTTTCCTGATACCCACATCAAACATTTGTCTTTGTTGCTTAGGGACATACTTTCAGAATCTATTCCTCTGGAGAAAGAAACGGGAACCGAGGATCCTCATCACTCGGTATCTAGTGGGCTTCAGGCATGTATCTTTTTCTTATTTAAATCTAATTCTGTGGTGCTTTATTTAATGTCAGGCACTTAGTAATTTCTTAGTTTTCCTTAAGATAGCAACTTATTCATTTTTGCTTCCTAAATTCCTAATTCTGGGTGCTTTATTTAATAGTCAGCACTTATTAGTTTCTTGTTTTTCCTTAAGATAGCAACTTATATATTTTCGTTTCCTAAATTCCTGACTGTAATGCTGTTGATCCATGGCTTCCGTTGCTTGTTATTTGGCGTGACTTGATTGGAATTGCAGCAAACTCAAGAAGAAGAGGAACCGCCGGCGACTATTGCTGATAGTAATGTTGCATATGATGATTTGAATCGTGCAAGGCAAGAAACAGTGCATGTCAATGAGTCTGTTTCCCCTGAAGAGATTCCATCTGCAATGGAGGCTGGTTATGGAGCGATCACTTCTGTAGTCATTGAAAATGAAGGTGTGGGAAATGAAATACCTGGACTTGCTTTATCCACTGAGGATGATGCTTTGCCTGAAGATGCTGCTGTTTTTCCAAGGGCCTTGACTGAGTTAGAAGATGCCAATCTGACTGATTTAAATGATGCCAATCAGGAAACATTTACTAATTTAGGTAGGATGCCAATAGAATTAGACAAGACGCAGATAGAATTAGCTCAATCATTCTCTACCGATCGGTCTGAGGAGCTTAGCCCTAAAGCAGCAATCACGGACACAAATAACATGAATTCCTCTACTGCAACTTCTGTTGGGTTATCTTCCCAGTTGGTTCTGCCCAAGATATCTGCCCCTGTTATCTGCCTTGCGGATGAACAAAAAGACCAGTTACAACAACTGGCTTTTGTGCGCATTGTTGATGCTTATAAGCAGGTTACTGTTGCTGGAGGGTCTGAAGTCCGTTTTTCGATTCTTGCCCATTCAGGAATGGAGGTAAAAGCACTCTGACGTTTGTGAACCAGTAGCCCTTTATGATGCTAATCACTAAATGCTTGTTGTGATGTTTTCTGATACAGTTTCCATTGGAGCTCGACCCATGGAAGTTACTGAAAACACATATACTGTCAGACTATGTAAATCATGAGGTAAATGAAGATCTACTTCTGTTTTCTTTGGTTGTAACAGTTGGCGTGATTTCAATATGCTTTTCAATTTATATTTCATGAGTTGAATTCTCCTGATTCACACTCGAAACTTGTTGAACAGAGCATGAGGAACTATATGTATAGTAACTTCGTAATATATTTGGTAGAGGGGGAGAAAATATTAATACTTCTATTGCTTTTCCCCACAGCCTGCTGTTTCTTTTCTTAATTGTGTGTGGTTTTGGATGATCTTTTCATGGTATGGCTTCAAAAACCATGCTAACTAAGCTGAATACATAGTTCCATTATTTTTCCTTAAAATAATAATTTATCATAAATATATTGTTGCCTTCTAGTAGAGTTAGCCGAATATCTTCGAGATTGTAAAAGCCCAGGATGGGAGGCTCTAGCATATAAGCAGCTATATCCTGATGTATTGTTATTGTTGTAAATTTGGAAATTGGGATAGTTATTATATTACTTTCTCTTGTCTTATCCAGGTCTCCATTCCCATCAACTTTTGTTTTTCTTGATCTTGCCTATTCTTTAGAACCTTCGTATTTATTTACTTTTCTGCCTCCTCTGATGTTCTGCTTCCATTGTCCATCTTTCTGAGGCATGTTCTTTTAAGCTCCTCGTGATTTCTACATGTGGCTGATTAATGTACATCTTCAGGGGCACGAGTTAACATTGCGCGTGCTATACAGGTTGTTTGGTGAGGCAGAAGAAGACCGTGACTTTTTTACTTCGACAACTGCTACATCTGTATATGAAACTTTTCTTCTCCAAGTGGTGTGCATTCATTTCCAAGTTTCCAGTTTGTTCCTCTTGAATATCTTGTGAAATTTCACTTTCATATCTTTATTTTCCTTTCTAATAATACAGGCAGAAACACTGAGAGATTCTTTTCCAGCTTCTGACAAATCTTTGAGTAGATTGCTTGGTGAAGTCCCATATCTGCCAAAGTCGATATTTGAAATGTTGGAGTCCTTATGTTCTCCTGGTAGTAGTGATAATGATGATAGGGAGATGCAGGGTGGAGATCGAGTTACCCAAGGGCTGAGTACTGTATGGAGCCTGATTTTGACGAGACCTCCTATTCGAGATGCTTGCCTCAAAATTGCTTTGAAGGTGTCACTCCAGATACTAAATTTCATGGCAGAATTTTCTTTTGATGGACTGGATTCTTGTCTCTGTCTATTATCTTGATCATTCTCTCGTGTACAGTGCTCTCACTTTTTATCTCCACACACATACACAATCACTTGTATGTGCCTACTTGTATGCAGACAACATACATACTACATGCATATGCTGTAATAGAAAGTAATAGACTGTTGCCTTTTTATACTTAAATGGCCCTTGCACCTAATCAAGAGTTTGTCAAAAAATGTTAGTTTGCTCCAGAAAGAGAAAAGTGAAATTAAGGTACTTCCCTTGGCCGCCATCTTCTTGATTCATTCATTTCACATTTCTGCCCCTGACACAGTTTCTGCTGTTATAAGATTCTCAAAGCAGCGGAAAAGTTCCTACTATTATGAGATTCTTAAAAGCACCAAAAGTTTCGAGGAATCTGATACTACTTCCTAGCGAGAAAGGAAGTTACAAGACTTGAAGGCAAACCCGTCCTTGCTGTGAGATTATTTTACTGGCCATAACTTCCCTTAGACATCAACAATCAGCCTCTTTCCATCTTGTCTGCCTGCCCATCAGCCATCAGCCATCAGCCATCAGCCATCTTCACCTTTAATCCTTTTGTTTCACTGTTGTGATCTGTGAATGAGGTGGTGGTTCGGGTGGACAAGAGTGGTATTGGTGGCAGCCAATGGGTCTTGGAGAAATGCTGACTGATAATCTTTTTATGCTTTTTGGGTCATAACTTGTCCTTCCAGGTTAAATGTGTCAGGTGAGAAGTAAGGAATTGTACAGACACAAAAATACATATTTCATTTTCTGAATGTTCAAGATTGAATATCTTCAAGTCCGGGAGCTTGAGGGTAGCCTTTAGAGTCTGTGGCAAACGTAATTCCTTGTTATGATATATCAGCCAATTCCTAGATGTTGACTGTTTTTTCTTTGTTTACTGTTTTCCTATTTAATATTGCAAAATTTGACTTAAAAAATTCCATTATTTCGACCAAAGTATTTATATGAATTGCTCAACCTGTTCTGATTGAGAAGTCAGTATGAATCCCTGTGCCTTGTGTCTAGTTTCTCATCCAATTTTCGTTGCTCTGACTTTTATGTTTGATTTTTCAATAGAGTGCAGTTCATCACTTGGAAGAAGTACGAATGAAAGCTATACGTCTGGTATTTATTCACAATTTCTTTTACTAGAGATTTTAATGTATTCTCCAAAAAGAATTAAGATTCAGCAGCCTTCATTATGTTATATTTTGACTTTCTAGGTGGCGAATAAGCTTTATCCTTTATCATCCATATCTGAAAAAATCGAAGATTTTGCCAAGGAAATGTTGCTATCAGTTGTAGGTGATAATCAAATTGAAGTGGAAAAAGAGGCTGATGGAATCCATGCTGAACTACAAAAGGTAATAATTGAAAAGTGAATGTCATCTCAATAATCAAATCGTCTTGCATGTGAATGTCATATCAAATTTTTTTGTACTCCACATTTATAGTGAGTTTGGTACTATTGAATCACTTGTTCGGTTTTGTCCCATCTATGCTTTAACAAACTGGTTCCTATATCTCCATATTTTAGAAATTTGAAATTCATTCTATTTAGGATGAGAATCCTTCAAGTGAAAAACAGTCGGTGAGTTTGGCAGTTAAAGAGATCGCCGTTGGTAATCATCAGAACTCAGCATCTGAAAGCATTCCATTGTCTATGATAGCTGAGGTGCAACGTTGCATGTCCCTATATTTTGCATTGTGTACAAAGGTATTTCTGTTGCTTTTCAGGCTTGATGATTTGGCTTTATACTTTTCAATCTAATATATCATGCTTGGTTAACAGAAACATTCCCTTTTCCGGCAAATATTTGATGTCTATAAAGGCACATCCAAGGCCGCAAAGCAGGTTTTATTCAATCTCTTAAACTGTGTCAATAAGGGGCTCTACATACGTCCAGATTTGCTTAGGATTATATGATGACCAGCTTTATCATGGAGCAGGCAGTTCATCATCAAATCCCCTTACTTGTTCGAACTATTGGCTCGTCCAGAGAGCTCCTTGATATTTTATCAGATCCACCAACTGGAAGTGAAGGGCTTATAACTCAGGTCTTGCTTTTTAACATAATCTTCTTAGGGCTGGCATGTGTGTAGTATCTGTTTTGCCTCATGCTTGCTTATGCAACTGCAGGTTGTGCATACACTTACAGATGGAACAGTTCCTTCTCCGGATTTATTAACTACTGTTAAGAGGTTATACGATACAAAGCTAAAGGTAACTAACAGATCCATATTATTGTCTGTTCACTATCTTTACCCTACTCAAGTCTTTTACTTCGGTGATCAAGTATTCCCTTCTGAAATTTCAACGTTATCATCCAAGTACCATAATATATGTTACTTCTTTAAACAACTGCTAGTTCTATTACAATGCATTTTCATTGGTTGCAGTCACTTAGCTGTTATTGTACTTGACAATTCCTGGCAAATATTTTTTATATAGTTTTTCTTCCTCCTGCCAGACACCATCTACAAAATAAAATTTGTAGCTTTTGCCGTTCTAATTTTTGTTGCTTGCTTTTTCGCAGGATATAGATATTCTTATTCCAATATTAGCATTCCTCCCAAAAGATGAGGTTAAATTCGCTTCCTTTATCTAGTTTTTCCTTTTTCACCTTCTGATCATGACTGCTCCTGGTACAATCTTTTTTTACAGAATCTTCTTTAACTGAGAATATTTTCCAGATGAGTGAGGGATTTCGTGCTTTTGCATGTTGTGTTTTTCCCTACTTCTTAAGAACTCGTTTTTCATTGTTAATTATGATTTCTATGAAACTGTCATTGCTATTGAGTTGCTGCAAATGACCAACCTTAGCTAAAATGTAAACGGAACATTCAGGACAGCTATGATTCTGTTTATAATGCAAATGATTCAATGGATAATACCGATTAATTCACTTAACTTGTTTCAGCTTTGTGTAAATTTTGTGATCATAAAAACCATCAATAAATTGTTTGCTGGTATTTACCACTGATAAAACAGTGTGGAACGTTTGTATACTCTTCTTGGTTTTGACCTCTTGCTACCAATAGGTTTTCTGGTGGGCTGCAGGGTGGTTTTGAGTTTATTTGTCTTTTCACATATTATATACCAAATGTGGCACTTAGTTCATGAAGGTTTAAATTCAAACAGTTGCAAGTAAATTAGTAGTGTCTTCTCCCCAACCTTAAATTCTGTCGTCCATATGCATTTAATCTTTTTTGTTCTCCTTTTTTTCTCATTTACGTTTTCTTACAAAAATAATTGTCTTCGGCTTGCCAGGTTTTACTCCTTTTCCCTCAGCTTGTTAATGCACCTTTGGATAAGTTCCAAGTTGCGCTTACTCGTGTTCTTCAGGTATTTTAATATTCAGTGTATCTTGACCAGGCATGGTATTTTACTATACTTGCGTTATAGGGATAAACTTTTCATGGATTTGAATCTTAAGGATTTGAATGTGTTATATCAAGACAAGTCTGCTTTAGGGAGTAGTTGTCTTTATGTACACTATGTTCTTGGGCCTTTTTGATCCCTTGTCTTGTAGGTAAGAGATACCAGTTTAATGTCGAGCTAATTATGATGAATTGATCATAACCTTCCCCCAAATATTTGCTGAAGCAACATGCTGAATATCAGTGTTGTGTGTATGGCCTTTAACATCCAATTTTTATGACCCTCTTTCTTCAAAATTCTTTAGTCTTCACTGTATCCGATGTGTATTTAAATAAGTGTCCCAGAAAAAAGGTGACGAGGTAAAAAACAAATCATGATTTTGATGTTTTTTATTTCTCACCTAAGAGTTTTCTTGAAATGCTATTTCCCAGGGGCTAAATCATTCTCCACCAGTGCTCACTCCAGCCGAAGCACTAATTGCGATCCATGGGATTGATCCTGATAGAGATGGAATTCCATTGAAAAAGGCAATGATTGTACTCATTATGTATCTCAGTTATTCTGAATCTACTTATTTACTGAAGAATTTCTTTCTAAGCAGGTCACAGATGCCTGCAATGCTTGTTTTGAGCAGCGGCATATATTTTCTCAGCAAGTTCTGGCCAAAGTCTTGAATCAGTTGGTAAGAAAAACTTTTACTAACTTGTAACATTCTCTCCTTTTCAATTTAACATCTTAATGTACAGTAACACTTCTATGGTTGTGCAGGTTGAGCAAATTCCTCTTCCCTTGTTATTTATGCGCACGGTATTGCAGGCAATTGGTGCTTTTCCTTCTTTGGTAAGGCACATGTGACCTACCGACATCTTGATTCAGTTGATAATTTATCTACTTGATGTGCTTGTGAGGATCAGTATTCCATGTGTACGGAAAATCAGTCAGAATATTACACTATGTTTGTTTTCATTTTCAACTTATTTCCGAGACAAGTCAAAACATACCCAATGTTTGTCATCATTCAAAAACACCTTATTTAGGTGTTTTTAACTGTTTTAGCATAAAAAACATACATATATATATACACACATATAGACATAAATATATATAAAAAAGGCATGATTTGACAATGAATAGTAATTTTTGTCTCCCAAAATACAACATTAAACATATAATACTTATTTTAAATTATCTCCAAAGACATGATTTGACAATGAATAGTAATTTTTGTCTCCCAAAACACAACATTAAATATATAATACTTATTTTAAATTATCTCCAAAAACAAATCCAAACATACATACTATCTCTAACACACACTTGTTTATCTTTGTTTTTCTCTCTCTATTTCCACAAAACACAACAAAACACTTAGAAAACGAATCCAAACATTATGTTAGTGTCTCTGTTATTAGATTTCTTTTCTGATGTCCTTGGAGCAAAGTTTTAGAGTTTTATTCAAATTAGGTTGTCAAGGTTTACATTGTGAACCAAAGTAATATTAGGTATGGCACATAATTATTGACTATTTTCCTGATTGCTTTATGGTAATCTCTGAGCGCGTTCGTCATCCTTCTGCTACCATTTCTGACTTTTCTGGATAACCTTTTCAGGTGGAATTCATTATGGAGATCCTTTCCCGTCTTGTAAGCAAGCAGGTACCCCTTTAAAGACAAGTTCCTAGTTCCACTTCTCTTGTTTAGCGTACTACTTTATATAATATTTATGAAATGTAGATATGGAAATATCCAAAGCTGTGGGTGGGATTCGTGAAGTGCGCTCTTTTGACAAAGCCACAGTCTTTCAGTGTTCTGCTTCAGGTGTGTGTTTGCAATGCAGTCAATTATCAGTTCTTTGGGTTGTCAGCCTCATCTGTTATCGTTTTGTGTTCTACTTGGTTAATCACATTCTTCTAGATATGGATCTTTATGTTTACTTTTTCCAACATAATCCCTTTCTTCTGTGAAAAACTGAAACTCTGTTAAAACAGTTTCCTATTTGTCATCATATCTGTTTTACTTTTGGCATGGATCTATATATTTTTGTAAGTAGTTCGTGTGGCATATACATGGATTAAGCACACTTAGTCTCTGGTCCTACAACAACATAAAGAGTAAAACTGCTAATCCACATTTTGACCGTAAATGACATGTGTTTTTGTTACTGAATATACCATATATTTCTAAAACTATTGAGTTGATTAGTTGAACTATGTCATTCATATACATAAATCATCATGCATAAATTGTAGCCGCAGCTCTTTGAGTGGGAAATCCTATCGCTGCTATTAATCTAAGAGTTGGTGGTCTTGTTGAAAAAAACATGAAATCATGCTAAGAGTATATTCATCATAAAATATCATATCTCGAGAAATTGTACATATGTACCTTGATCTTTCAGTATAACATCTGTTCCTTAACGGGATGAACAGAAGATTCAAAGGTGTAACTAATATACGTATAGCACTTGAAGATTGACCTACAAAATGCAGTTTTTTGGAAATAAACTAGTAACGTTTTTATCCTGGGATTTTTTGTTTGATGTACTTTCTTCTAATTGGAATGTTTGCCATGATCTTTCAGCTACCTACAGCACAGCTTGAAAATGCTTTAAATAGAACTCCTGCTCTCAAGGCTCCCTTAGTTGCCCATGCAAGCCAACCTCACATAAGATCTTCGCTTCCAAGGTTTAAAGTCATTATATTCTAGTGGGTCATTTTTCTTTTCTGTTTAAGAAGTTAAATGATGTATTCTTTTTCCAGGTCTACCTTAGTGGCTCTTGGCTTAGTGTCAGAGCCTCAAACGTCTAATCAGACACAGCCAACTCAAACTCAGACTGCAGAGACAGGCAATTCAGAGATGGAAGCAGCGACGGATAAGTCGAAAGAATCATCTACTGCCAGTTGAATTGAGGACTTAAAACTTTCATTAGGATGGTATTGGATATTTTTCCGCTTCTTTTTGGCTTTCTATTATTATTTCCTTTGATTTTCTTATCCTCATCTTTCAATGAATTTCATATGGTTTTATTTATCCACTTACATTTTATGATCCTCTGGTGATCTTTTCTTGTTCTTCCAACCTTGTTAGATAAACTCGGTGATTCAGACAAGACCATGCTTTTTGGTTCAGGAAATTCAGCACCTGCTTCTATCAGAAGAATATGGTCTTCCAGAGAATCAATGGTGAAATCATGATGGAAAATAGGAAGCTGAACCATGGCCGAGTGCCTCCCGCCGGTCTGCCGATGGAGCTTTTCTCGAGTTAATTGAATTGTTCGAGTCACCTTGTATCATATTGTGCTATTCATAGTTTATTAGTAAAGAGGGGCCATCTGCTTTCCGATACACAAGTCTCTGGGCATATCTTACTTAAGTTTCTCCAGCTGAGCATGTTGTAGCTTTTTTCCTTTTACTTTTTCTTCTCAAGAGGTATCGTCTTCTATCCTTCTATATTTTTACTCATCAAATGTAATTCCTTATCAGTAGGATGACAATGTTGCTATTTCATCATATAGTAACTCTGCAAGAGAATTACAGGAATTTTCATTTAATTGTTGCATCAATACTCCTTTGCAACGTTTAAACACTGTTCTTGGTATGTAACTCCCTTGAAGTTCTCAGCGTTCTGGAGTGTGATTTCAAGTTCATTATCTTACGATTACTCATACATGTAAAGGTATATAGTTATGTTTAAGAAAATGACTTAATTTTGTCGATTGTTCATAAATAAAACTACTGCGCCGGCTAATAGTTCCACCACATAACATGGATAACAAATACATTTCACCTACGTTATTGGCAACAAAGAATTAGATCAAAATTCTATTCCTCAAAATAATTATTGGACATTTATTCAAGAAAAAGATAAAATTACAATTGTAATTATAAATATTTTTTAGAATTAATGAGTTTCTAATTAATATTTCTTCAGCACACTTTATTGAAGGAGATATTTATTATACAATCTGCTGATTTCAATGCTGTAAATATAATTATTTAAATATTTGTAATTACAACAGATTTTATTGGAGCTGTTTGTACTTTATCCTTAAAAAACATGGGGAGGTGATAAAGATAAAAACCAAGAGAATTGGTGATCAGGACTTCGTTTATGGGCCAAGCCCAACTTTTTCAGCCCAAATGAAAGATAAACCCAGCCGACAGAAAGTTGAGACTCCGGCAGGAGATCAACTTCAGCTTTGCCTTTTCTACTGAAAAGGAAGTAAGTTGGGAGAAGGTACTGAATTCTCATCAAATTCTTCAGTTTCGCAGCATAAATCTTTGCACTCAGCAGAAAGAAATAAAGGAAGAAACAAGGAAAAAGGTTACAAGTGGATGATTGGATACATAGCAGGTAGAAAATCATGGGTGTGGACTACTATAAGATTCTCCAGGTGGACCGTTCCGCCAAGGATGACGACCTCAAGAAAGCCTACCGCAAACTTGCCATGAAGTGGCATCCCGACAAGAACCCTAACAACAAGAAAGAAGCCGAAGCCAAATTCAAGCAAATCTCCGAAGCATACGACGTAATTATAGCTTTACTGCTCTTGTTTAATTGTTTTTGTTATTTAATTCCAATTGTTTATTTGTTTATTTATTGTCAGGTGTTGAGTGATCCGCAAAAGAGGGCAGTTTATGATCAGTATGGGGAGGAAGGGCTAAAGGGGCCAGGTCCGCCGCCCGGTGCCGGCGGATTTTCCGGCGGGATGGACGGAGGTGGACCTACATCATTCCGGTTTAATCCGCGCAGCGCCGATGACATCTTTTCGGAATTTTTTGGGTTCGCGAGCCCGTTTGGGGGGATGGGAGATATGGGTGGTGGGTCGAGGGCTGGCGGGTCTGGTCTCCCAAGGGGTATGTTTGGGGATGATATTTTCGCTTCCTTCAGGAATGCTGCTGCCGGTGGAGAAGGAGGCTTGGGTAGTATGCCTCGAAAGGCTGCTGCTATTGAACGGACGCTGCACTGTAGTCTGGAGGATTTGTATAAGGGGACAACTAAAAAGATGAAGATTTCTCGGGATGTGACGGACTCCAGTGGGTAAGACTTGATCTTTGTGTGCCATTTAGCTGATTTATAGATCGGGTCATTTGTGTTTGAAATAAATTGAACTGGATTTGTTTCGTCAAAATGGAATTTTCTTTCTATTTATACTAGTGATTATATTCTTGTCAACTGGAAATTTTCTGGTGTCTGTAGTCACTTCTGCTAGCGTTGAGCTGTTCTGGTCATGTCCTAGCTTATTGAGTTGTAGGTTTCTGAATCTGCTATCTCATCTCGTATAACTTTCACTTGTTTAGAGAAGAGAGCAAGAAATAAAAAAGATCAACTTGATTAGCTTATGGGTGATGTTTCTGCAAACACTGACAGAGAAGAGATAAGATAGTATACTGATGCTCAGCATTCATCGTACTTCTTACGAGATTCGCTTGGTCCAAATCCCAGATTGTGCATTGTAAAGACACAGCTCTATAAACTGCTGCATTGCCAAAATCTGATCAATGTAGTATCTTAAATTTGGAAAATCAACCTCGAGCAAAAGCAGAAACTAAATAATTCCAGAGGTAATTAAGCAAAAATAACTAGTTAGGCAACTAGAGTAACAACTTCATGCTGCTCACTTTCTCCACCTCGCAAATATTCTATGGTTCTTTTACTTAGGGTAGAAAGTGATTCATTGTAGAATAAGATCAAATGTTTGACTGTCTTGGTATGTGATCTCTCGAAAT
Organism: Sesamum indicum; assembly: GCF_026168435.1. Lineage (NCBI taxonomy): Eukaryota > Viridiplantae > Streptophyta > Magnoliopsida > Lamiales > Pedaliaceae > Sesamum > Sesamum indicum. The sequence continues at coordinate 16,512,716 of NC_142667.1, forward strand.
TCAGACTAAAAGATGCCTGACAATCCGAAAGTTAAAGTCAATACACAGTTGGATACCAGAGGGCAGTTGTAAGCTTGGTGCTCTGAATGTTTATACAGGAGTCAAAATTTTCTCTACCCCTTGTGCTGCTACTGCTAACAGTCTGTATGAAATATATTCTGCGTTTCATATATAAATTGTTTGGTGGATGGGGTTCTCATTCTCTTAGGTATCTTATGATGTTACCGTAGATGAATGAAAATTTTATGCTTTTACATTAGTTTCACAAGTATGTTAGGTTTCAATTTCGGACGCCTTTCAGTTGATGCTGTTTGCAGGTTCGATGAAACCGTCTCTCATACTCTGTTCCTGAGCTGAAGTTATTAATTTCATAATCCACATATATTAATGTAAATAAATGTATATCTTCCTATGGAGATACTTGTCATTTGATGTTTATAGCCTAATTTTTGAGATACTTGTGCTGGCCTTTATGATCCGCATATTACTTTGATTCCATACTGTTATCAGCACATAGTTCTAGTGATCACGAGTGCTTACGGATTGCTTCTTTCTGTTATCTGTGTGATTGCAGGAGACCCACTATTACGGAGGAAATTCTTACAATTGAAATAAAGCCTGGGTGGAAGAAGGGAACAAAAATAACGTTTCCAGAGAAAGGAAATGAACAGCGAGGTGTCATACCCTCTGACCTCGTCTTCATCATTGATGAAAAGCCTCATAGTGTGTTCAAGAGAGATGGCAACGATCTAATTGTCACCCAGAAGATTTCTTTGATTGAAGCTCTGACTGGTTATACCGTCCAAGTGACTACGCTTGATGGTCGGAATCTTACAATACCTATTAACAATATTGTTAGTCCCACCTATGAAGAAGTTGTTAAAGGTGAAGGGATGCCCATCCCAAAAGAACCTGGCAAAAAGGGGAACTTAAGGATCAAGTTCAACATTAAGTTTCCCAGCAGGCTTACTTCGGAGCAGAAAACTGGCATTAAGCGGTTACTAACATCCTCTTGAAAGGCTAGTGCTGGAGCGTTGTGATGTTTTTTCTCGTTTGTCCAGGTCTGGTTGAAAAATTATGTGGGAGTTGCTTTCAGAAACAGTTGTTCAGGTCATGATTTATGTCAAATGTTAATTTTTTGGCAGCATATCTATTTTTAAGTTTTGTCATCCCTCTTAGTTCCAGAAGCTTGATTGACAGTCATATTGCATGCATTTGGACAGTGATTGAACCTTTGACAAATCTAACATTCGTCTTACTCCTTGAATAGTTTTAAGCTGCTAAAAAGCCTCAGTTAGAAATTAAGGGTGGTTGTTTCAGACAGTTGGGGTTGACGTTGTCATGAAGAACAGAAGAACAGTGAGAAGGAACAAGAATGGGACAGAATCGAAGGTTGACAAAAAGAAAGTGGGTTATAAGTTGTGCAGGTAACAGAAAAACAAAAAAAGATCACCTACTTTATGATGTTTTAATGAAAAGCAGCCTGTCCCTCAATTCTTGGTAGTTGATAATGACAAGGGTTGGTTGTAGATTTTAAGAAATGGTAGCTATATAGAAAAAAATGATAAAAGTTACAGGAATTTAAGGTGAATGAAAGTCTCATCTGTAATATTTACTCTATGTTTGACAGAATGAGTGAAGGTTTAAAAGCTGTTTTCGATTTAATTTTAACTCTTTTCTGTTAATGTTTCTTGAATAAATGAGGCTGGGTTGGGGTAGTTGATTTTCAGACATGCGCGCACCATCTTAGATGCTAAGCTCTTTAGTATGGTTAGACAGGCTACCCCAAAGTTTCAACCCACTCAAATTTGAGTCTAATCTATCAGCCCTTATGAGACCTCCATTGATCTAATTACTATAATAAATGGAATTTTTTTTTTTAATTTTTCTTTTTTGATTTTTGTCAAACCCACGACATTGGTGCCACCTCACTACGCAGATTTAAACTTAATATTTCCCGTAATAAATCTTGAACCCAAATAACGAAGATACAAATGGAATTTCATTTGATTATAAAAAATTCGAGTGGTGATGGATTTGGAGATAATGTAAGTAAATATTTCAAATAATGAAGCCCTCATTTTTATTACACAAAATTAACGCCTAAGATAAGAGAAAGAGGAGCTAACCATACAATTCCAATCCTATCCTGGACGATAAATTGAAAAAAGGAAATAGCGACGTGGAAGTAGCAATATTGGGAGCCTAATAAATTAGCAATTCTCTCTCAGAGGATTTTAAAAACGGCGCCGTTTGCCTCTGCCCTTTTTCTCCTCCTGTCTCTGTTTTTTGATTCTCAAGTTACATGCACACTCAACTCCCTTCTCATCATCCTTTCTCTCTGCAATTCCATTCATATAATTCTTTCAAATTTCTTCATGTGTATTTGTTACTTCTTCCTCAATAAAATTTAGATCCCTTTATTTATACACAGCAATGGCATCAGTTTCCTCGGGTCCTCGAACTGTCGAGGAGATCTTCAAAGATTACAGCGCTCGCCGTGCTGGAATCGTTCGTGCTTTAACTTATGGTACTTTCCGCTGCAAAATTAGTATCATGAAAGAATTAGCATGTGCATTTTTCTTTCTAAACATAGAGTTGAGTTTAATTGATTTTCATTTTTGTTTTTTTTAATTTTTTTTCAGATGTGGATGAATTTTATGGACTCTGTGATCCAGGTAATATGCTTTTAGTTCAGATTTAGTTTAATTTACTTTGTAAGTATGAATTCGGGTTATTTTTTTTTTATGTGCATCAGAGCTTAGGCCTTTTTGACTTTCTTTCTGATTTTGTAATTAATAAATAGGAATTTCGATATTCCTGTTTGTATTTTAAATTAAGATTAAAGTTTTCGTTAGTTTCAAGGTTGATTACCGATTCGTTTTAGTTAAATCGATTTTTTTTAAAAAAAAAAGTTTGTCAATTTGATTTACCTCTTCGAAGCGGTTAACTACAAAATGGTGTTTGTTTTGATTTTGACAATTTTTTAATCAGACTTCAAGTGTGTATGCCAATCATTTCACTAATTTAGATTTTGGTGACCATGAAGGTCTATCTAGCTACTTTTTTGGTTAACGAAAAAAGACAGAATGAAGAAAATTTGACTTCTAATTAGTTACAAGTGAATGTTCTGTTTTTCTCTGACAGATCCTTGATATGTTTTCTTGTTTTAGGAACATTTGGCTTTCAATGAGTTATTCTCTACTTTGAGCCACTCTTGTCATGATTATTTTCCTGTTTAATCAGCATGAAGTACTACGGTTGATGGAGTTAGTTTCTTGTTGGATCATGAACATGTGCAACTTTGATCTGTTGATTTCTTCCATTTTCCTCTTTCCTTGTAAAACTAACCAATATACAAGATCCTCTCTTTCTCATTGATCAAGAACATCTTTGCAGTGGGAAAACACCTAAACTAAGCATGGAACTATGCTACTTCACACCCCTTTCTCCCATGCTTATATGCTATTCAAGAGTGTTAACTTCCTAGTTATTCATTTCTTGAGTTGTTCATGGTTTGTTTTTGAATTTACTTATTGTAGAGAAGGAAAATTTGTGTTTGTATGGACACCCAAATGAGACTTGGGAAGTAAATCTTCCAGCTGAGGAAGTTCCACCTGAACTTCCAGAGCCAGCACTTGGGATCAATTTTGCTAGAGATGGAATGAACCGAAGAGATTGGCTTTCACTAATTGCAGTGCACAGTGATTGCTGGTTGCTCTCTGTGGCTTTCTACCTTGGAGCCAAGCTAAACCGCAATGAAAGGTATATATCATACTTCTAAACTCTTCAAAACCATAGGTTACAGTTTCTTGATGGATCAAATGATGCTTGTTTCCTGTTCTCATGTCCTTGGGGGTTGTGTGGAATAGGTACTGCAGTAGAAATTATTACAGTTATTCTGAAGGCTGATATCATTCCTGGCTGTATAATGGTCTTCTATGATGGGACAAGTGGCACAGCTATTAACTGTTCTCTGCTTGACCTTTAGTTCTTTATCAATTGAACAGAGAATAGAAATATCCACAATTAATTATATCATAAAAATGCATAGGTTCCGGGTTTCATCCTCTGTCAAATTCACATGATAAGAATTTGCAAGCTCTCTGTGAACAGATGAAATATGAGTTCAATAAACTGAAGAATATGAAAAAAAAAATTCTTCTGTTGACTCTTTGGTTGTGTTTTGTCTTGTTACTTCACTGGAGTTATTAAACTCAAAATTCAAATGTTTAGTCTGTATTTTGGTAGCATAACACTAGTGAATTTTGGTTCTGGTACTTTAAAACCCTGAATCAAGCTACATTATTGGTTTGGTTGCTCGGGGGAAACTTGAATACTGGTTAATCAATCTGATGTATGGATCTGACGCTTACTGGTACCATATGCTTCTTTGAGTTGTCTGGTTCATTCTTTCAGTTACCGGTAGGCTTGTCATGAAAGTTCGCTTGGAATGACAGTTTCCTTCACAAATTTTGTATCCTAGTTCCTGCAAAGCACATTTTATTTCTAGGCTCTACTCCGTTTACACCCAGAATAAGTTCTCTGGACAATCAGCTAATTAATTTTCAGGACCTGAAACTATCATTCTCTAATGTGTATGCTCTATGAAGTCTAAAACAATAGAAACTGCATGCCCAACCTCAAAACCACCCTTGTATTTTCTGTAAAAAATTATGAGATAATCTCTAACAGCATTAGAAGACAATCAGACATAAAGTTCGTCATTCTATTTTTCCGTCACTGTGAAGTTGACTGGTTCCTGACAATGTGGAAATGCGAAAATGCATGTGCATCATGTGTGTAACTATAAGATGTCCAACTAGTCCAACAAGGAATTCTTTGCTTGTGGCAAGTTTATAACTTGAGATTTATGAACCATTTTGCTAAATGCTTACCATACTGTCCGTTGCTTTCATTCAACAGGGAGTAGTTTGGACTATCCTTGACTGCACAGACTTTTCCCCTTTCTAGTGTAAATGTCTCTGTTGTTTTCAATCAACGGAGAAACTGTTGTTCCCACTAAATTTTGGTCTGGACAGGCAGATGTCATATTTTGCTTCATGATAGTTGCTTGCTTCTGGCTGGCAGAAGGTTATCCTATGTGGAAACCAAGCAGTGAATGGAACTTTGGTATAAATCTTGTTTATATTCAGATTTAAATGATCAATGCTGGTTTTGTTGTCTTTGTTGCCCCTGTTTCCTTTTAACTCTATCTGCTGTGTGAAAGGGTGGAAATTGTTTGATTTAATGATGGATATATAATATGATGTCTGGAAAGGACCATGCATGATTTGGGCCTTAATTCGTGTTTCGGCAAATTTTGCTAGTGCCGTAGTACGTTCTCAAGAATCCTCGATCTGAGGCTTTCTGATATAAATACGGTCCTTTAATTGAACCAGAAAATGCCAATAGTCATTAGAGAAAAAGCTTCCCTCTAATTGCAAACATCAAATGCTCAAATTAATCAGACATTTTGGGGTTGTTCTCTGCTTTTGTCTTTATTCAAACAGAACAGATACGTACTGGTACATCTGTGTGGCAAATCCCTCTATGTCAGGTTCAGTTTCTATAGCACACAAAGATTAAAGAATTAAGGTTTCAATCTAGGAGTGCTTTTCACCCCTTTCCTCGGATAATGTTTCCTCGAGATTTGGAACAATCGATCTTTTCAGCTTGTTTGGACCAATCCAGTCAAATATTAAGCATTGGATCGGAGTAGGTTACGACTTAAGTGAGGCATTTGAAGAAGTCGTATATTTCTGGAATCTTATCAGATAGATTGTTTGACTATACTCTTTCTGCTAGTTTTTGCTTTCATTTAGTCTTGATAACACCTGATTGGAGGTGGATTGCAGGAATTGCTGTCATCAAATTCTGCTATAGCTCTTATTTTTCTGTGGAGAAGTGTATACTTGGGTGGAGCAACTATAACATGTGGTTTAATATGAGGGATTGTCACTTTACTTGCAGGAAGCGCCTGTTCAGCTTGATCAATGATCTGCCAACAGTCTTTGAAGTTGTGACAGAAAGGAAGCCTGTAAAAGACAAGCCCAATGCTGATAGTGGAAGCAGATCTCGTGGCAGCACAAAGGTAGGGCTGGCTCAAATTTGACTTCTTATCACTGTTGAATCCTTCCGCTTGACTTTTAATGTGCATTCCTTGCTTACTCAGTGTAGTGTTGGGCGGAGAAGATATGTCATATAGTACTCATTTCACCCAAAATCTTTAGCCATTTGATTGAACTGTAAAACATGAATATGGCTGAAAGGGGTATTTCTCCAGGAGCTAGTTTGCTTCCTTTATGCTGTCTTAATATTGTCTTTTAATTGCAGAGATCAAGCGATGGTCAGGTAAAAAACAATCCAAAGCTGGCAGATGAAAGTTACGAAGAAGATGAAGACGAACATAGTGAAACTCTATGTGGGAGCTGCGGTGGAAATTACAATGCAGACGAGTTCTGGATCGGTTGTGACATCTGCGAGAGGTGGTTCCATGGGAAATGCGTGAAGATTACTCCTGCTAAAGCTGAAAACATCAAGCAATATAAATGCCCTTCTTGCATGAAACGGGGCAGGCAGTAGTGGTTATTAGATGAACCAAGAATGAAAACTGTTTGTACGGTGGCTGACAGACAAAGTAGTGTAGCGAATATTACCTTTGAACTCTCTGTAGTGGATATGTATGTTGTGTCAATAACAGTTTTCTTATCAAGGATTCAAGTCTTTCTTCTACATGCTTTTATTCACATGTTATAGCTATATTACTATTTCCTAAACAGGTTCGAGTTTTTTATTATTTGAGATGCTGTCATGTTATATTATAATCATGTTTGCTTCATGTACATCATTCTAAGTAGTGGGTTTTGCTTCAATCTCTCTCTCTCCTATTCTTACTCAAAAGTCTTTGCTCTCTATTCCAAATCTACAGAAACACAATCATCATCTGTCTACATAGTTCATTTTACGTACGTTCAATCTACATTGTTTTAGATTAAAAAGTTAAAAAGTAGTTCAAATAATCTCAGGCTGTATTTAGATTAATGAATGTGAAGTCGGGGAATCAAATTATTTGAATAATTTTATATTATAAATAATTTTGAAATTATTTCTTTAAATTATTCCAAACACAAAATCATAGAAAAATGTGGAGCATATGAATTGTGTAGCAGTAGGAGCTTATAGTCAATAAAGTTGTTAGTGCAGCTTTTTCCAATGGTGAAAATGCGCACGTTCCCATAAACACTCACTCACCTTTCGTGTCTGAGTGGAATATAAGGTACAAAAATTCCGTGCAAAGCACGGACCCAATTAGAGCATTTACCATTTAACATTTACCACCACCAAGCTGTATTCATTTGTGTAAATACTGTATTATTATATTCCAATAAAAAATAAACGTGCTACTTTATTAACACTTTCACTTTCAGTTTGGTGTGAACCAATACATACCTCATCTATATATACTGCTAATTGCACACAATTAGTTGACTAATTAATCCAGAAAAATAATACTTAATTGATGTGAAAACTATTATTCATGCTCATAGGAAATTACTTTTAAAAAAATGTATAAAATACAGGATTATATCTAAAAAAAAAAACACATATAATATAAATATATGACGATTAGATTAGTAGTGATGAGCTCATATGTATAATGTGAGACTCAGCACATCACAGAGGGAAAATGCGAAGTCCATGACTGCGACTTCGCTAAAGTCCTAAAAACGTGCGATTTTAAGGTGACTAAGAGAAGTTAAAAGGGAGGTCGAGGATCAGAACTTTCGTATTCACTAATTGTTAACCTTTTTACAACACGACAAAACCAATGTTATCCACATTTTCCTTTTGCCCATTAATTTATCAAACTAGTCCAAAAGTTCCCTTGCAACAATTAAAGACTCTTTCTCTCTCTAGACCTCTCTCTCTCTCTCTCTATATATATATATATAATAATTATATCGTCGTCCTTCAAGATTTCGTATAATTAAGCATAAATTTTATGTGCTTGAAAAATTATATCTAGTAGTCATGACGTTTATTCCTTCTAACAAATAGATTCATTCGTTCGTCAAAATTCCTCAAATTTTTTAATATTAAAAAAAATAAATAAAAATTTATATTTACTCAATTGGCTTATTACTAATTTATAACCATATCAAAAAAATTTTTTTTGAACAAACTATTCTTATATTTTTCACTCACTAATGCATATGAAGGGGTATATATTCAGAGTAATATGGTTAGAATTTTTTTTTAAATGAAGATAAATTAGTAATAAGCCAATCGAAGTAGAAATGGATTTTCATTCAATGTTATTACTAAATCAGTGAATTCGATAGATTTTGACTAACGAAAAAATCTATTTATTAGATAAAAAACAAAACGTATAGGTATCAGATGTAATTTTTTAAATTATTGAGAGTTTATATATAATTACACAAAATCTCAAGAGAGCTTGTATATTATATACACATGTACATATAGAAAGTTGGACATGTATTTTGTTGGTGTGAATTGATTAAGTGTGTTGAAGGGTACGTAGTAGAGCAATGTTGAAACTAGTGTTTAATCTGAGTCTGAGTGGTTAGACATGCATATGAATATGATGATATACATAATTATGCCACAAAAGCATTTTGGACCACATTAATTGTATATATCCAAATATATATATATATATATGGTTACTGCAAATATTTAGATTATTACTTACAAAATTATCAATTGTTATTTTATTATAAATATATATAATTTTCATAAACTTGATAAGAATTATGAAATTGGACTAAGAAACAAGAAATTAAACTAACATGCATAGAGCATTAATTAATTAACCCATGATGAGTAGTAGTCATGATATATATGTGTAGTACAATCCAAATTACATAAAATGCGGAAATTAATTAACAAACAACACTACAATTCATGGAACAATACTACCTAAAATTATTATTTAAATATAATATTAATTAAGTTATTGAAGTGATTTAAGTGAATGGACTTGGGACTTGCCACGAGGGCCCCTTGTCCTCATGTACAGCCTATACTCGTCGTAAACGGTGGGCGGGTAGAGCGGTGGGCGGTCCTCCGTCACCAGCTCATCCGCCGGCTTTATCAGCATATCACCCCTTGGATTGTAGAACAATGCGATTGACACTCTCTCTTTCTCTGAATTCACAATCACCCTATGCTCCACACTCTTGTAATTCCCATTGCTTAACACCTCAAGTTGATCTCCTATATTGACGATAAACGCATTGGGGACTGGGTCGACGGTGATCCACTTCTCGCCCCGCCGGACTTGGAGACCCGATACGTTCTCGTCGGGGAAGAGAAGGGTCATCCCACCCGGGTCGGAATGAGGAGAAAGGCCGAGTGTGAGGTCCGGTTGAGGGCATTTTGGGTAATAGTTAACCCTCATGCATGCCCCAAACTCCTCTCCTCCAAATGCTTCTTGAAGATACTCTTCTTCCAGCCCAAGATTGCTCGACAGAATCTTCATCAATCTTCCACCAAGTTCAACCACTTCTCTACAGTACTCTCCCACCATTTCCCTGCAACAATTCAAATCATTATTTATATTACTATATGCATTTGATATATAGATTGGATTCTCTGTTTCGAGTTCCATCTTATCTTTTACTTCATTTAATATACACATCCAATATGTGTATATAGATAATTATATTATTTAGGAAAAGTGTATATATTATAGAAAAAATTATGAAACTATTATTTATAGAATATATATATATCCATGTTTCCACCAAAGTAAAGATATATAATTATTGAATCGATTCTTTGTAGATAATTAAATATTAAATTTATATATATATATATATATATGACATGAAGCCTCAATCGTGATACTCTGGGATAACATATTTTTTCTTTAATGAATATTGATATTTTCTTGAAATAGAAAAAAAAAGTTGAATAACTTATTGAACACGTGCGACAAATATAAAGAGTAGTCAAAAAGAAAAGGGCGAACATACCTGCATGAAAGAGGAAGTGCAGGCCACTTATTCTGGTCTCTGAGTGCGAGAGGAAGGTAATTCAGGAAAAAGTAGTCACTCCAATCCAGTGATATTCCCTTCTCCACACCCAGGCGGCTGCCGTACCCCTCATACGTGCTCGGCGAATTCGCGTACTTCTGCTTCTCCTCCAGCGGCAGCTTAAAAAACTCGCGCCACGCCTCCCTGGCCCGCCCCATCACCTCCTGTCTCACCCCGTGGTTCACCACCTGGAAGAACCCCCACTCGCGGCATGCCCCGCTGATCATCCCGGCCGTCTTCTTCCGGACTGAGGCGTCGTCCGAGTACAACCCCTTCATGTCGATGACTGGAATGTTAACTTCGCCGGAGAGGGAGTCGCAAAAGCTCGGCCTGTCTGAGAGTTTCTTCACGTAGCGTTCGGGGATTACCCGAATCCCGCTGTCGGAGAGGTGTTGGACCCTGACAACGGGTTCGGGCCAGCTCTGCAAGCAGCTCATCATCTTAATTTGTGAATACACACACGAACTCACACTTCACAGCAGCTATATATATCTATAGGAAGATCGCGATGGATATATATATATATATATATATATAGGTGGAGAAAGTGAATTAAAAGCGGGTTTTTGAGGGTGCTTTAGGAGAGGTTAGGATAAAGAGTGTAGGTTATGGTTGAGGGAAAATGTGAAAAAGAAAGCAAAGTGGAGAAGGTGAATTTCATGGGATGAGTTTTGGTAGTACGTAGGAGATTTGTGTGTAAGATGATGTAATTTACAAGGTTTATGTGACTATAAACGTGATCAAGGGAGATGGATCAATGGATCATGTGTACTCACTTGCTGCCTGATATTGGTTTTTATGGGCACGATTACGAGAAGAAGAAGACAAGGTGGAGGTAGTGTGTGAAAAATGCAGGAGTAGTGGTGATCACTAAAGGGTGAGGAGAGACAGATATATATAGATAGATAGTCGAAAATTTAATTCCATCAAACTAAGTTATATGTCAATGGAATAGATAGAGAGATAATAAGGGGAATTGGAGCTAATTTCCGGCGCCGTGAACAACTTGAATTCGTATTTTATCTTGTTGTCTGGGCCACACTGCATCTGAAATTGGAATATATATATATATATATATATATATATATTATTTTTACATGCACTAATTAGCATAATTAATGTAATTGGTTTGTTGGCATCATATTCTTGGCCAAAACTGGTTTCCCATTAATTATATATAAAGAGGAGTATCATTATCATGATAATGAAGGTATATATATGTATATATGATATATATTAGTTCACACGCCGTTATTAATTATCAGTTACACTGCAGACTAAGTTAATTAATTAGGATTTTTAGGCATATAATTAATATCCACATTGAGTTGTCCATTAATTAATTGTGATCCAGACTGATGTTTATTTATGGAGTTTTGGAAAATTAATTTTCAGTTTTTAAAAATACTTTTGAGGGGTTTAAAATGCTAATTTCTTTTTCTTCCTGAAATTGCTAAAAAGAATTACATTTAAGCCTAAACTAGAAATACTTAATTTAAAGCTGCTTTTGATCTTTTATAAATAAATTCAACTTTTTTTTTTTTGAACTATTTTACCCTTTTAAATTTATTTTTAAAATTACATATCTAAAATTAATATCATTAGAGTTTTTAAATAATTTGAATAAGTTAACACTAATAATTAAATTTAATTGCACTTTGACATATTTAATATTTTACATTTTTGTATTTTAATTGCTATATAATCTGATATTTATCATTGAAAAATATAAATTAAGTTTTTATAATGAATTAATAAAAAATATCTTTTTTGGCAATTAATTAATTATTTAAGTTTTTTTTTATTGTATATGAATCAATAATTACATTAGTCAGTGTATTTTTGTATTAGTATTTCAAATGTTAAAAAACCCTCCCTAATTAGTTTTAAAAAACACTTTTTTATTATTTAAAAAAATTACAAATATCATCCTAATTTTAATGTCATTCTAACAATGAACCAATTCCATTAGATTTTTATCATTTATTGTAATAAACTGCTTAAAATGTCATTTTGAATTATGTGTTATAATTTTATATATTTTTATAAACTAGTATTCTCAATGAATTATTTACTTTACCTACCCTCATTTTCTTGCTATATTTTTTTTAAAAAAAATAAAAAGTAAACTCTTACCCGTTTAAGGTCTATCTAATTATTTTTTTATTTTAAATAAAGTACTTTTAATTTTTAAAATAAGAAATATTCATAATTATGAATTTTCAGGAAATGCTAAAGTTTATCAGATTACATAAGTAAAACTACTGTTTGGCCGACATCAAAGTTATGTCACATGCGACACATCCCAAAAACCTAAACAAGCACGTGGCGATTATTACCTCAGCAGATTTGGTCATTTCGTCGACTACTTCCAGAAGATATCTAGACTAGTATTACTACTACTTCATTTTACATTCAGTCTTCCTACTCAAAAGCTAATATATATGGTGTGACTTTATATTTTTAGATGGAATTTAAATATAATTTAATTTCAAATAATGCATATTATTTAAACTAAACAGAGTAGTTTGGACATAGACACAATTTAAAATCCAGGCGTGATGAATTGCTAAAATTTAGTCAAAGTACGTGCCAAGTGGAAGCATCATCACACCAATGTGTTCAAACTTTTAGACCACCACTTCAACCAACTATTCATACATACCTATATATGATGGTATATAGGGTTTGGTGGAGACCATTATTCGTAACATGATATATATATATATATAGAATTCATCATACAAAGGAGCATGAAAATCAGATGTTCTTATTTCATATTCCATATTGATTCTCTATTGTCACTATTCCAAACGTAGACCATCCAACACAATCACATGCCCAATTTTGCACCCTTCAACTCCACTTCCTGCCTGCAACATGCTTATCAATTTCTTCACATCTAATTAATCAAATGCTCACATCTCAACTGCATGATCTTGTGATATTACATACATCCCCCCCCTAAATCTTTTGATATGTAAAACCATCTGCAATTCAATAATTACTGTACCAATTAACCATACACATTTTGATACAAGAGAAATATATAAACTGATCATCCCAACAAGTAAAGAAGAGGTATCTCCCTTAAAGGAAAGTTTGTAGTGAAATTTGTCAAATTAGCATAATGCGATAAATTAACAGAAATAGGTGAAGGATGAAATTGTACTTCACATTCACTTACCCTAAATGATGTAACTTTGATAGAATAAATAGCCTTCCCATTTTCTCATTTGGGGAGAGTGAATCACTTGTATCAAACTCTAGTGTAAAATCACATTGAATCACGTTCTGTAATACAAATTCAGTTGATCTTGACATGACATTCTTATTCTCCTTGAGATCAACTTCCAAACATACTGTAACTTAAGTTTCGGAGAATTTTAATTTTCCTGATTGATTACGAACAGCGGGAGTAGGTGGTGGATAGGTAAATGTGAAAGAGTGATAAGAAGAAAGAACACGTTGGGAACGAGAACAGGGTGGAGTGGCTATAGTCGTCCCGCCAAGATGAAACTGTCTGTGCTAGTTTTGGTGAGACGGGCAATTTCAAGTTAGCTTTCGCACTCCCACACCACCCCCCCTAATGTCTACTATAACGTGCTCTCAACACTTACTCAAATCACAAATCTCGGACTAGTCAGATGAGATTGGGCAGGATATGTCACGTGGTAGGGACAATAGTTTTACTGATATTTACAGACCCCACGTCTCAAACATGCATCACGAGAGCATAGAAATGGCATGCCCGAGATGAATAATAGCACAGTTAAGATGTCTAAATACTAACAAGGACCAATATTGTCCAATGTCTAGGGAAAAACAATAAAACAACATACACAAAATGCTTTAGGACATCATGGTATAACAGGTGTATATGCTGGTAATGGATATTTGTGTGATAATTGAAGGGGAATGGCGAAGCATATCCATCCATCCTGCAAAAGGACTATCATCAAGTAGCTATATATGTGTGTGTCGGGGGCCGGCCGCGCATGTGCACAATTGAATCCATGTTCTACAAACAACAACTCCGGCAATTCTTGATTGCAGCTTTCAGCCTGATCTTCAGCTTTTACCCATTTTCTCCTCTCAATTTCACTTGTTACTTTCTGCCCTTTGCAGCTCCGGAGAAACATGCTTTTGGGCTTACATGTACAACATATCCTATTTTTTTCTCTCTGTTTTCTTTCCCCAATCTTATAGAGTTGTAGGAGAAAATCGGTTTTTTGGTCCCGTATATTAAGGATTTTTTCAATTTGGTTTCATCTACTATGATTTTTTCATATTACAATTCATAATTAGATTTTTTTGTTTTTTAATTTTAATCTTTACGTGTATTTTTCGTCTAATAATTAAAAAAAAAAAGCACCTAAGACTACTAATGCACGTGAACTAAAATTTATAAAATTTTTCACTTATAAAATAGTGGGTGAAAAAATCACAACAGATGAACCTACGACCGGACTATATAAACGTGGGTCTATTATTTGTTGGGATGGGCAAAGATAATGTTCAAAAAACGGCTTCTTAGAGGGGATATTGATTTTAATTTACTTTTGTTCTGGCGCTTTTACTAAAAACGTTGAGAAAGGTAGATGATTATTGGACAGGTGGTTATTAATAGCAACAAGGACGAGGATAAAGCTTTCTCAATTCCATTCAATTAGTTCTGTTCAAGTACCACGAATTTCTTGTTTTTCTCTCATATGCTCTAATATTATATACGGCACCGTGTGGAAAGTCTTTTGAACTCTATGCTAATTGGCTGTCACTGCCGTTAGTCACAACCCCTACTCTACACTCTCAAAATTACAGAGAGCAAATTGCTTTAACACCTCTTTGACGCTAGATTTAATTATATAAATATTTTTATTATTTATAAATTATAATTGTAAATAAATTCATATTAAATGATAAAAATTATCATGAGCACTTCCTGAAATACATTACACTAATACCTTTAAAGAGGTTTATCTGTAATTTTACTAAAGACAACAATGTATTTTTTATATTTGAGCCTAAATTATAAAATTTCCTTGTTTATTTCTTTCAAAGGTACATAGTTCAAGAGGATGTGAAGACAACTTAGCGCTCTCAAACAAATGTTTGTTTGGTGAATAACTTTTTTGCTAAAATGAAAGTAAGTTTGTATATATTGCCTAACTGCCGACTTTTCATGATAATCTAGAGCCAGTGGGTTCGATTGCCGACTTCTTAATGATGAGAAAAGATGTATATTTATTATATATGCACATTGTTTAAATGTGTTCTCTGTCTTTGCCCATTTTCTGATGCTTTACTATGTAGATTGACCAGAAATTGATAACGACGCATGACTGCAAATTTCTATAAGAAACATCAAAATATTTTCTGATAAAGGGGTCCACTTGTTTGAGCTCTTTATTTTCTAAAAATAAAAATACATTTTCTTATTAATTATCACGTACTAATATAAAGAGAATTTCATAAAAACGAACTATTTTTATGCCGAGATTTCTGTTATTATCAACTTTGTGAATCGGGATAGAATTGTTCAGAGTGATGGGGTAGACGCAAAAGAGTCAGATGATTTTTTGTCTGTATTTTCTACCAGATGAGATCATATAAAGAAATATGGTTCCGAGATCTTCTATCCTTGAAACATAAGAGAACAAAGATTGAGCGGTTAGAATCTGAAACAAACGCAGAGTAATTGATTTATCTGACAACCTGGCATATATGTGTATACCAAAATAGCCTTCTTATACTCTTCAGGGCAAAAAGAAACAAAGGAACATGGCTGAATTGATTTCGACAATACAATTTCTAGTCTATCCATCCCCAACTATGATTCATTCCATATCCTTATCTCATTATAATCCAATAAAAACAACCCAGGGAAATCTCAAAATCCTGCTTTCAAATACAGATTTCACTCGTGTCATATCATAAGCCGCACATGATATCCCACTCCAATAATAGTTGAAAATGCAGCGTTTAAATAAATGGGCACCTACCATTAATTTCATAATTTTAATGCAAATATGATTCCACCACACTAAAATAATGGTAGAAAAAACGTGGAAAACTAACAGATGATGCATAGAACCATGCAATTCTATTACTTGTTAAGATTCGACATAGTCCTGGTAATTGTTAACTACGTAACCCGTACAGTAATGGTAGCAGATGGTTAATGGCCCACAAAGAGCCGCACGCAGATTGAAAAAAGTAAGAAAAATATTATCAGATTGATGGGACACTAACTTTTGTCACGATTATAAGATATGTGGATGCATGCATATCAGATGCCTGCAGAAAAAAACACAGCACACAATAACTCAATCTACAACCAAAGGGGCGTGTTGCCTTTCCTGATTTCCTGAAACGAAAAATCCAGGCAATCACATAATAAACACAGGAGAACACAATGATGACAGATGATAACGAATGCAAAACAAATCAAATTACATCCTGTGATGCTTCTTCCTTACACGATAACTACTAGCCGAAAACTTTGGCCAGAGGAGTTCGTCAAAATGATTTAAATACATACCAATGCAAAAGAATAAAAGTGGTCAGCAAAAACCGAAAGAACAATTGCACCCGCACAAAAAGGAAAGACTGCAATAATGCAGAAGATTAAGAAAATAATATACATCCTCCAGTTGGTTTCTCTATTAAATTGGCTTTTATCAGGTCCATCATCGAGATATATACATTAAAAGGATGAAAACAATAATAGCACAAATGCTATGGCTGATTATCACAAGACCAACCGGCAACCGCTAGGTATCTTCTCTCAAAACAAGGAGGAAAAAATGAAGGAGCAAATTAAAGCGGAGGAAAGTCAAATAATCAATTAAGAGATAAAGCTTGCTCCAGGAATTTGCAAATTGACTTTTCTAATGTTACAGTCCAGGGTGATGGACAAGAGCAATCAGTCCTTACCCTAGGAGAGAACAGGGGGAACAAGCAGCTTTAGATATTTTCTTTCTACTTCGTTTTCCATTAGTAGTCCTGTTTCACATGCAAGGAAGAGTCCCATAAATATTGAAGTTCAGTAAATATAGTACAGCGGTCCAGGCTTCACCTTTTAAACAAGTGAAATCCATGTCTCGTCAAAAAACAAGGACAGGATTTCCTACCAGTAAGATAGTCACTTTTACACCAGCTTACCTCAGCAAAATTTTGGTAGACAAACGGTAAAATGTATCAAAGTTACATTCCCAAGTGCAACAGGCAAGAGTGAAAAAACACTCCAGGTGGCAGGCCACCCTAGAACAACACAAATGCAATTGGGTAGTAGAAGGAAGAAATCATAACAAGGTTACAGTTGCAATAAACGAGAGAGATGACTAACTAAGCTAGAACTAAGGGGTGATAGCATATAGCAACTCCAGCGAGACAGGGTCAACTGGGCAATCAAAAGTAGTGGTGAAGGCATAGAACAGAAAAGTTGATACAACATATAATAATGATGGTTAGGATTTTTTGAGTGGTGGAAGGAAGCTCATCAAGGTGATCACACTATACTTTTGAGAGTTGCATTTTTACCCTCGGAGCAGTATAAAAATTGTAAATAACAATAGGAACAGTCAACAAAAATAGAAGAGATCCATCATAAAGCATGAGAAATAGAAATAAATCCACAGGGAAGGCAGTTCTCAGTATGACACCATTAATTTGCAAGTGTGTGGCAGGACATTCGGATAGACCGATATCGAAAGAGAACATCAAGTATGAAAGTCCCAAATGCAAGCCTAGCAGATATTGTTTAGATGATAATAGTTATCCGTTCCTTTACATATTTGGTGACCACAAGTGAGAGGGAGTAGAAGATAACGATTCTGGTAGGTAATGAGGAAAAGAACAAGATCAAGAAGATTTCAAATTTAGAGGCCCCATCTGTCTCTTTGATCCAAGTGGTATCAAGAGTTATATAGCTGTAAAGTCAAGCAAAACTTAAAAATATCAGAATTCTTCTATCACGGAACGTAATTAAGATAAACATGTGTTCACAAATTTCTAGTTACATACAAGCATATAGCAATGCCCTAATCTAGGAAGTGGACAAACAAAGGAAAGAAAAATCATTTTGCACAAACTGGAATGCACACTCGAGAGCTAGTTCTTTTGACACTGATATTTACTACATTACCAAATATCTCATTCATCAACAGGCAATTGAAATATTGAGAGAAATGAGAGAATAGGACTAAACACAATATATTCGTGGACTACAAGGCTTTGTGCTTTGCTAAATCATCACCTTCAAGATGCTACCAAATGTACCTGCCTCATCCATAATCATGGAACCTCGTTTCATAAAGGCAGGCCGCAGTAATGATAATGAGGGTAAGTTCAATACCGATGAGCAACAACTTGGCAACGCATACGAATGAGAGAACCAGCCTAATCGTGTATGTTTACTCACCCAAGTTAATAGAACCATCCTTCATCAATTTTATGCTCAGACTATTGAATCTCCCTCTTGAGTAATGTCGAGAAGCCTTTCTCCAATCTGTTCCAGTTTTCATCATCGCAACAAATTCATCATAGCTGATGCGTCCGTCCTGCATTCACGGTGAAATGCAGTGACAATATATTCATATGCTACATTACATCAATACCAAAGGTTTTATTTTCACCTTGTCCGTGTCAACCTCCTGGAAAATGTCATTTGCGACATCCGTGCTATCATCGGCCCCATCTTCCATCAAGGCATCTCGGAGATCATCGGCCTCAATGTAACCATTTCCGTCTTTATCAAAATAAGAGAACGCCTTGTGAAGATGTTCATCATTAGCTATCCTCTGCAAATGGAGTGAAATTGCAAGAAACTCTCCATAGTCCAATGTACCCTTACGGTTGCTTTCCACCTGTTAGAAAGAAATGAAAAGCGTAAGAATATGATTATAAAGATGATGACAACAGATTCCTTTAATACTCACAGCATCAATGAGCATCTCTACTTCAGACTCGGGAAGTTGCGAATTGAACTTTTGCAACCCAGCCTTTAGTTCTTCAGTTGAAACAGTACCATCATTATCAGTGTCTATCCTAGCAAACATCTCTTTGATACCTTCAACTTCTTCATTAGATAGGAAATCAGCAATGACCTAATCAAGCAGAAGTACAAAACTTTGTCAGTATAGAATGTGATTGCAGAAAAGATTCACAAAGGTATAATCATCAACCAACCCTAAGAGCCTTCCGCTTGAACCTGTTCATCAACGAGAACTGCTTCAGTCTTGACTTGACAACATCTCCAAGTGGAACATTCGGAGCCTTCTTTGCATTTTGGAGCCAAGGATGTTCTGCGAATATAAAACATTCATTTGACAAAGCAGCCAATGTCCAACACATACATAGAACATTTACCTTAAACCTAGAAAAAATTTGCATCAACAGATTCACCAGAGGAAATAATTGATTCAGAATCCACAAAATTTTCATGATCAACGAGGCAATTTCTAGAAATACATACTTTTCATTTCATATTTCCCTTTTCTTTCTCTATCTAAAAATAAAAAGCTCACGGGTCATAACACTTATTCACAAACCATTAAACCTCATGTCAAACTGAAAGCTCCGACAAATTATTAATGCATAAAGATCATCTGGCATTTTGAAATATAATGCACAAGACAAGAATACCCAATGGTAATTGATGATATCAAGCAATCAAAGAAGTTAAAGAAAATTATTTAAAATTCCATAGAGTATTTAAATTTAAAAATATTAGATTACAAATTATCAAAAAAGAAATCCAGAAACAAAATGAAATGGCAAATCCTCATGCATACCATGTGTACATTCATAAAATATGATCATCTTCGTCGGTTCAGAATCAAATACTAACCAGTTTGTGCATGTTTCAGGTCATAGCATATGTACCAATTACAACAGTGTAGATGGTGATTTCATATAGGATATCAATCAGAATAATAGAAACACAATCACTCAACCAAATAATTTCTTAAACAATATGGCCTCCATATTTAGCTATGAATTGCCACGGGCAATAAATTAATGCAACTTCATGTGCACAATGATGAATAACCTAAGAGTAAAATTGGCATAACAAACAGAAGATCTAACAGAGTCTTAAGTATGAGAATGTATCCCAGACTAACCTAAGGTACTAAATCGGGCATGATGATAAAACACCAGAAGACTACCTTACCTTTGGAAAAGCATAAGGTAGAAGTGAATAACAATTTATTGATTCGGAAGGAAACATGTGACACTGATAAGTGCGCATTTCAAGAATTCATCAGAAGGGATAACCAACTGGACATAAAGCCAACATACCAAGGACTTGTTTTGCTGTCAGCCGAAGCTTAGCATCTGGTTCCAGCATCTGTCTTACAAGGCTCTTAGCACTCTCCGAGATACTTGGCCATGGTTCGCGTTCAAAATCTATCTTCCCGCGTATGATGGCCTGGGCAACACCTTGCTCAGATTCTGCGTAAGAATTTGTCTAAATGTCACATCATTTTGGATATTTCATGTTCTATGGATGCAAGAGCCACTCAAGACAACAAAACGAGCCAGAGAAAAGCATAAATGGTAATATAAACTAATTGGGATTCATCATCAAATGCCAGAACATGTGATCTCCCCTGAAACCGAAAGCATTATGGGATAGCATTTTACAAGTACTCTATACAACTCATAGTTAGAGAAAACAGTGACTGAGATATATGCATTTGTGTGTTTGTGTGTGTGGATGGGTTGGGTGAGAGAGAGAGAGAGATAATAACAAGGGAATTTACCAGCCCAAAATGGAGGAACTCCACACAACAAGATATAGAGAATCACCCCTGCACTCCAGATATCTATTTCTGGCCCGTAGTTTCGCTTGAGAACCTCTGGAGCCATATAGTAAGGGCTTCCCACGATTTCAGAAAACCGCTCACCTAGAACCCAAGAATTAATGCAATTGTAAAAGTAATAGCATGTATTATTACCAATGGTGATACAAGAGCATTTTCGTATTACATGTAACCGAGCATATCTAGACATTCCTTCCTCAGAATTTTTCAGAAAACGCATTGGTTTACACCATGAATTAAATACAAAGTTTTGGAAAAGAATGCAAAAACTATAATTAAAGATTTTCAGGGTAGGATGAGAAATGGATGCTTAAAGGGAGTGGTTATATCACATGCATACCATTAGGGATGCTTGGACCAAGCTTAGCATGACATGATTTTCAGGAATATGAAGAAGTTACCGTAATTTCTTTGAAAATAGACTAAATTTGCTTTCCTGTTGCTGTCTCAAATACAATAAAGCGAACAAAAGAACCAAGTCTCTGTCTAATTTCTATATTATTATCATATTTCTTTTGATTGATCAAGCTCAGCTTAGTATCAATTCTTAATGTCAAACTGCTTCGAGTAAAAGCCTACTTCAGAAATGTGAATAAAACACTTAACTTGCTCAGTCTGTCAGTTCAGTACTACTCTCCACTTTGATCGCATGCTACAATAGGTTTATATGAAAACATGAAGGGAAATAGCCAATACCAGAGAATTCTTTTCAAATCACTACTAGAGAAAATAATATCGGTTTTACTAACAGAAGAAAACGAACAAACTTCTTCCACTCATACCTGGCAAAATGAGTATTCAAGTAACTGACATTTTGACAATAGTTCAAGGTAGTAAGAGAACTCAATTAGAAATAGAAAGTAAGACGTCAATTTACTTTTCATCCTACAAGGTCACAGTTACGCACCCTAATTTGCAGACTGAAATTCAATGAGATCAATACAGAGGTGACACAAAAGCAATTCTCACTCCTTAGAAGGAACAGAAGCTATTTCTATGTAATTACTTATGGAACAAAACAGCACCACACAGACTAGTCTCCTATACACCAACAATATCAAATCACATTATCCAATATTCCGTTTCAACTTAATCATATTATTTCAATGACCAAAATCTCTCATAACCTTTTCATTAAGTTTGTTAGATTCCAAAACAATCTACCATAACGGAGTCTTTTATTTAACACATTCACAGAAACTAAGACAGATTAACTGTGCGGGCAAACACTATAATGTAGATATTTCCATATCCACGTCTGTGAGCATATAATTGTGTAGATACCACTTTATCCATGGACAGCCAAACAATTGATTAAAGAAGTAACTCAATTAACTATCTAATGATCTTACAACCTAAGACATCAATCCACCAAACAAAATCCAGAAACAACGAACATTACTTGACTAACCTGGCTTGAAGAAAATGGACAAACCAAAATCAATTGCTTTAAGTGGTGAATTTTCCTTCTTGTTTGCAAACAAAAAATTCTCCGGTTTCAAATCCCTGTGGATCACCCCATGCTTGTGGCACAGCTGCACGACTTCAACAATAGTCCTTGTCACGGCGGCTGCCGCACGCTCTGTGTAATGGCCACGCGCGACAATCCTATCAAACAGCTCCCCGCCCTCACACAATTCCATCACCAAATGCACGGCATTCTCGTCCTCGCACGCCTCCTTTAAGCTCACGATGCTCGAATTCTTCGGCAAATGCTTCATTATAGCTACCTCCCTCCGGACATCCTCCACATCAACAGCAGTCCTCAGCTTCCGCTTCGATATCGACTTGCAAGCCAACAGCTCTCTCGTTTCCCGCTCAATGCACAAGTAAGTAACGCCAAACTCCCCTCTGCCCAGTTCACGGTCAACTAAGTACTTCTCCTCAATGTTTTCCTTCTTAACGTCTGTCAAAACAGTTACTGCTTTCTTCACGTTGCCGGATAATTTGTCTTTCCGGCCGTGATCATGACCGGAGAAGTTGGACGACTTGACGTCTTCTCTGGCAACCGCAGCCGGAGATCTGCAGCAGTTCCCCATTCAAATCAGGACTTCACTAGAGATTTCTCAATCGAGCAAAACCCTAGCCGCAAGTGTGCTTGCAACTATGCCTTCGCATGATTGGACTTCGCAACCCTAAATCTCGAGAGACTAAAGCTGAGCTCTGGGACGATAATGCGTGCAACTTTACACGGAACGAGTGAACATATGAGTGATGGAGTGTGTGCACTGCGTGTAACTCTGCAAATAGAAGTGGGTACGCTAACGGTTCAGATACTTTTTTTTGTAGAGAGAGAAATCATTTTGAATACTTTACTTTTTGGATTAAAAATATTCGTAACGAATATTTGTTCAGTGTGAATATAATATTTTTTTTTTCTTCTGTTTTTTTGTAAATATATTCTGTCGGTTAAACGAACGGGACGGGAGTTGGAAACAGTGAGTTGGCGAGCGGCTGCCTTTTTCCACTGCTGCTCGCTTGCATAATTCCGTTCCCTCCACTTGGCCATAAATCGCCAAAACTCCTCTCTTTTTTTATATATATAAACAGAATTAGTTGAGAGATTTAAATCTTCCACCATAATATTATTAAAATATCATAATATATTAATATTTTTAAATTAATCAATAAATTTAAAAACTAACATACTACTAATAGAAGTACACTAAAAAAATTAATGGCTTTAAAAATTAATTTATTGGGAGTAAAGGTAATTGTTGTGTTTCTTTAGAAGCTCCTTCAAATCTTAGATAAGATTGTCATCTCCATCATTAAGCTCACAAATTGAAGGTTTAGAATGATAAAGACTATATGCAAAGCTGAAACAAGTAATCATTGTTACAATTGTTTATTGTATTTATGGTCAAGGGAGTCAAAACAAAATAAGAATGCATCAATTTCATAACTTTTGGAGCCAAGAATTTAAAAATAAATACTTCCTTTTTCATCTTAATTTATTTTTCTTATTTTTTAACATTTCATAAAGTTAGACTTACAAAAATGATAAGGAAAAGATATAGTAAATTAGGAAAAAGATCAAAATGACCTCAAGAAAATAAAAAAATGCCTAGACACTCTAAAAATTTGCGTATTTCTTTATCGAGTCTGGTCATACCCGACTCTTTTGACTCGACGATCCACTTGGATAGTCATTGATTCGGGGTACTCATCCGACGGTTGTCCTATTGACACGTGGTCCATATGGATTCAGACGCATAATGCCTATGAATCCATGAAGGATTCATTTGCCAGGTATGCATTAATTATTACTAAATCTTACTCTGTAGAAGAGATGGCATAGTGAAATCCCTTATAATCTCGAACTCTAAATTGATTTAAATTTTGGAAGATTTTTTTACCAGACAGCAACCTTAGCTAGCCTAACAATTTGTGAGTGCAAATCAACAATCATTAGTCCAACTCAAAATACTTATCAGACCTGTATTCCAGATCGTTATGAAGTCACTACTCAATCAACCTTAAAATTAACTCTCGAACACAAAGGATCTCTATCCGAATCAATTATTTTTTAAGATTATCCTTAAATTAATACATGATGTCACATTACTAACTTTCAACAATTAATTCGTGTCTAAAAGTTGGTGAAGCCGTTTGTGTCGGAGGAACAGAAAGTCACATAAATTAACATTTAGAATTGGTGTGAGTTTTGGTCCAAGACAGTCAAACCCCATTTCTTGTTGTGTCAGAAGAACAACACATATATGATTAAACAAAATGAAAATGAGTATAGTGTAATGATGAGATTTTGGCTTGGTATGGCGATGGAGGTGGGAGTTGGATAATAGCACCAAATACATCTGTATTCAGTCACAAGGAATCAGCAAACCAAAAAGCTTAAAGGAGGGGCATTTATGCTAAAAACCTTAAAAGAAGGTATTTGCGGGAATTAAGAACAAAAGATGCCATGTGTTGTCTCTTTTATTTGCAACCCAATTGATATGTAGGGATCACGTTGTCTCACTTGTTTCTTTTCTATACCACTAATAATAACATTCAATATAGACAAGTAGCAGATCGCTTTCTCCTATGTTTGTTCTGCAGTCTAAAAAACCATAATGCGTGTTTGCTTTTTGTGATCGAGAACGAAAGAAAACGGGTTAATGCAGATTGCGCTTTTTGTGGTGTTGGTAAAAGATTGAGCAACACTTATGATCTCTCTGCTTACTCATCGTACTTTGGATTCATGCTCGTCATTCCGTTGACTGGGTTATCATCATGTATTGTTCTTGGAAATCCAATTCTTGGGTGTTTGGTTTTCATTTTTCATTTTCAATTTTACACTGGTTATAACAATTTTCAAAGCTTATTTCTCTAATCCAATTAAATTTAAAATGTTCATTTTCAATCAATATTTACAGCCTAAATCTATTAAAAATCTACTTTTCAAACTATTCTTCTAGCTAGACCTCGTAATTCCATACAATGAAAAATATTTATAATTATGATAAATATTAAAAAAGCTCGTTGTAATTCATCCTTAAACCAAATTCAAACAAGTTCTCATCTCTCACAATTATAAACCTAGATTTGAAATATATAATTCTAACATATTTTATTTCTCATATAAAAGTTAATAAAGTATTTTTATTCTATTAAAAATGCTGAAACTGAAACTAAAAATGAAAATAAAACTCTTTTTTCTTTCTTTGGGTCACACAGCTCCAGCGAGAGGAATTTGTATTAATATGCGGGTTTGGGTTTTCTCAGAAGGATCCAAATTCAATCTAATTTGCCGTGTCATAGGCCCAACACCCCAATTTCAAAAAGTTAAGCCTAATAACTGAGTATTGGGTCTACGAGTTATCCCTAGCCCAAGAATGACATTTCCTTATTGACTCCAACTGTCCTGCCCCATAGCATCACTTGACTCGTCCTCGTCACTTTGGTTTCACTCGCACTAATTTTTTTGTGTTGATAATATTTCTAAAATAGTTTTATTTTATATTATTTATTTATTTATTTATTTTAAATACGATATGTTGGTTTATATATTATTATTATTATTATCATTATTATTTATAATGTATTTTAAAGCATAAATAATTATCTATACTAATATAAAAAGGAAATGGGCTCTATACTCACAAATGGCGGTTAATGACACAGTTTCACATCAATTTTTTGCAAAGTAAAAAATACACTTCAACTAATAAATTAGTTTTCTTTTTTTTTTTTTTAATATAATGTATTGATTTGTTACATTTTGTTCTTATTTATAATATATTTTAAAACTTAAAAAATTATTTATTATATGCACGCAAGAACAACATTCCACAACAGCCAGTTTATTATATGTACGCAGGGACAGCGTGCCATAACAGCTAAAACAAAAAATAAAAATCCTCTACACTTACAAATAACAATTAGTGCAATCATACCTCTCATTAGAAAATTTTTAAAATTAATTGAAATTATTTATTTATTTATATTTTTACGAAAATGACTCCACGTTAAACGCAATTTATGATTCATATATTTTATTTTTATTTAAAATATATTTTAAAATATAAAAAAATTATTTATTATATACACACTAAAATGACAAATCATAACGACTAATTTAAAAAAAAAAAAGTATTATTATTAATTTAAAAAAAGAATCATACGAACTGAAATAATAATAAATGATGTAGCTCATGTAAACCAAGCTCATAGAGATTTATTATTATTTGTAGACGTGGAATTTGAATTTTTTGAGTATATATGTAGATCTATGGCTGGGAAAGCTCCAAGCAGATCCGACATACATACGTTATTCTTCCATGGTCAATAAGATATTTAATTCTTGAGTCTTGAGAATAATTAAGTCAGAGCGCATACTTGTTTAACACTATCACCAATTTCTAAGATGGACAAGAAAAAACTAAAAACTGCACATTGAAGTCAAATGTTAGGAAGAAATTTGTGCATAGTACATCACGTACATCAACAACATTCAAATTCATCCACACTCACCAACAACAAATCCCTTTCATTATTTCTGCATTTTGACTTCCAATTTTATTTATTGCTTATTATAATGTCCATGTTAATTAGTTTGAGAAATTTATTACTACCCATGCACTCCTTTGTTTGTGAAAGTGATAATTTATAATTTATTTATTTTTTTTAATTACAACTTGCTATTGGTCCAATTTAAATGAATAAAAAATATTCTTTTTATTATTGATTTGAAAATATTGGGTGCCTAAACATGTGATTCGAGTTTGAAATTGCAATTCAATTAAGTGTTGGAGTATGATAAAATGAGTAAACGTTAAACTTTTTGGAAAGTACATAATTGTGACTTTTTTATATTTAAATTAATTTGGATGAGAGCGAAATCGGAAAAAAAAATTGAAGAATATTCTTTCTTATAATGTCCCTCTCTGTCCTCCAAGTACTAAATAATGAACCATGATGATTTCGGGCACCGAGTAAATTGATAAGATAATTAGGTGCGATCTAACACGAATAAATGTTTGTCATATTTAATTTCTGTTTGAGCATTTAAAATATTGTGAGGGGTATTTTTGTTTTTTTTTTTATTGCATTTCTGAGTAGACCCGTCAAGGAGTACACAAGTTTAATTGTTTGAGTTTGTTTATTCCATGCGTTCAAGCATTAAATTCCTCTAGTGATGAAGCCAAAGTTGATGAGGAGCCACTCCAGTGAAAATGACTTGAACATCAACAAACCACCAAAAAATGTGAAACCACCTCCCCATCCCCAAACCCTCAAATTAGGGCAAAAATGTGATTATTATTACAAGAAGCCAACAAGGCAATCAAACAAATCGAAATTGGGGAGGAATGAATACAATACGGTACAGTTATACAAAGTGAAAGAAGTCGTGAGAAAGCCGCGGATGCGAGTGTGAACAAGCAAGAAGCGGGTCCCAGATTTTCAAACTCGGGGTCATGCATGCATGACACGTGGACGGACATGGTAGGCGATCGCACGTGGGACATGACAGAATCCCGCGTCTTTGATTAGACCAAAGTCCAAACCGAGGAAACGGAAAAAATTAATGGGACAGAGAGATAGAGAGACAGCCCACAATTCTCCTTTCTCCTCTCGAATTTGCAAAGCCAAAAGCCGAATCCCCCATGCAAATAATATTTTCAGTTCTTTTGCCTACTACTTTTATCTATACTAATATTAAAAAATAATATTTTTTTACTCATAAATTACGATTCGTTGCATTATAATATTAATTTTTTTATTATGTCGATAACACTTTTAAATTGATTTTTTTATTTTAAAAATAATATATTAATTTAT
The DNA here is from genome assembly GCF_026168435.1 of Sesamum indicum. Classification (NCBI taxonomy): domain Eukaryota; kingdom Viridiplantae; phylum Streptophyta; class Magnoliopsida; order Lamiales; family Pedaliaceae; genus Sesamum; species Sesamum indicum. The sequence goes on from NC_142667.1 coordinate 16,540,890, forward strand.
AAATTTTATTTTTATAATATATTTTAAATTATAAAAAAATATTTATATATACACATAAACAACATGCCATGACAATTAGCTATTTAGAAAAATGAACATAATCTCTATACACAATCTCCAAACACAATAAAAAATGCAATATTTGATTATGGCTAATTGCCATAGTTAAAAATAAAATAGACCTAGCAAATATCATTGACTATGGCCATGCAACGGTTGTTAGTCGTGCTATCTGCGAGGGTGGCTAAAATATTTGCCATGACAAATAGTTTTTTCTTGGTAGAAAATTCATATTTTTTGCATCGATTTTATTTAACCATGATCAATAAAAATTACTTACCATAGTTTTTAGTTTATAGTTATTAAAATTATAGTCAATAATTATTTTTTTTTCTAGTGACAATAAATTATACTTGAACGGACATAAAATTTATTTAAATCGATAAGATAATAGATATAGTTTTATCGATCATTACGGAGATCTATGAGATGTTTTCTAATTAAAATAAAAATCCCTTTAACTACTTCATATTTTCTTTGTTGAATAAATCATTTTTATTATTAGGTAATGTCGAGATGCAATATCCAACGAAATTTCATTCCGATAAATAATTAATTTTGGATACAATTCAATTATGTTTATTATTGTCAAAAAAAGATTTAAATTAGCCATTTAATTGGTACCTAAAACACACGGTTCAAATACACATACGCGCCGCTATTAGACATGCCCATGCACAGTCCCACATGAAACGCGGAATTATTTATCAAACAATTAAGTACAAATATTACATATTATATTTGTGGAATACTAATTTTTAATTACTTGAAAATAAAATTTTAATATTAGACAAATATCTATATTGATTGCAGACGAGATCTTAAGTGACGTATACTTTTTCAAGACAAATTTATGAAATTTCTATAATAAATAATATCTGACGCAAGGAGAGAATGATGAAATTACAAGTTAGACGAAGTTGAGAAAAATAAAAGCTTGTAGAACAAGTATTTACAACTGGTCATGAAGAAGAATAAAGCCAGACAGGAACAAATGAAACCAATTTCTTCGTCTGACCTCTCTGTCTCCACTCACCGTCAGCATGACGGCAGCAAAACGCAGTATGAACAAATGTGGATGGCCCGGAAAAGAATTAACCTGCAGATATTTATATAGTTCCAAAAGAAAATAACTAGTAATATATATTAAAGAAGAAAAAGGAAAATGAGTTTGCGCGTAGAGGGATGAGACAGACAGGGGAAGAGGAAACTGTGTAGATGAAGAAAAAAGAAAGATAGAGGTTTGTTTTAATTATTTGTGGTTTGATTTTCCGCTGACACCAAAGCCAATCCAACCCAACCCAACCCAAACTCAAAATCATTATTATTCTTTTTCTTTCCAGAGGAAAAGAAATATTTTATTTTTCAGTTTTTCACACTATATTTTCACACCACCCTTTTCATATAATAACACCACCAAACCCTTTTTCTCAGGTTTCCCTTTCCACCAAATCTTTCTTCCATCCTTGTCTTTTAATTTTTTCATCTGGATTTTAGCTAGTATATATGGATCCGGGTCATCACCAGCAGCTCCATCACCACTACTCTCTGGGTATTGATGCAGCGGGTAGTAGTGGAGATAGGTTTCCTCAATGGAGTATTCAGGAGACCCGGGATTTCTTGATTATCCGGGCCGAGCTCGACCCGACTTTCATGGAAACAAAACGTAATAAGCTTTTGTGGGATCTCATCTCCACCCGGATGAAAGAAAAGGGTTATAGCAGAAGCGCGGAGCAGTGCAAGTGCAAGTGGAAAAACCTAGTCACACGCTACAAGGTATACATGTATATACATATATATAAAGTTCAAGAAATAAGAAATTAAATGCTATCTCTCTCTCTCTCTCTCTCTATATATATATATATATATATATCTATGTGGATCTTTTAATTAACGAATTTTCATCCAAATTAAATGGATGGTTAATTCTATACTTCTTTTTTGTTAATAATTAGTTTTATCCTAGCTACATATGTTGGGAAATTCATAATCCTTCTGCAGAAGAAGACTATATACATGAGTATATATTTTATATAATACAATGATCATCTTTTAGTGTATAGTTATAGATATGTATATAAACAAACACAGACATACCTAGATATACATTAACATGATATGATTTCAGCATTTTGGTATATGTGATATTCACCTGACACATCAATAATTGTCGTCGTGAATTTGTATGAGATGATTATTGTTTGAATTTGTAGAGTAATATTTCAAGAACAACATGAGTTTGAAGATAATAATGATCATTTTCTGGCATGTAAACTCATAATAACATATATATTCATGTATTAAATTGCAAATACCATTGATTTTGATGATGTATATGTGTGTGTGTGTGTGTTCATATATTTATATATTAATGTGTTAGGGATGTGAAACTATGGAGGCAGAAGGGATGAGGCAACAACAATTCCCATTCTACAACGAGCTGCAAACCATATTTGCTGCGAGGATGCAAAGAATGCTGTGGCTGGAGGCCGAGGGCGGGGGAGCCGCCACCAGCTCAAAGAAGAATAAGACGGCAGCGCAATTTTCATCCGATGAAGAAGATGAAAACGAAGACAGCGAAGGAGAAAAAGGCGGAGCGAAAAAGAAGAGGAAAGTGAAGGGGAATTATAGTAATATTCCTCAAGTTGGAGGAAGCAATTCACCAATGATGATAATTAAGGGAATAAGGGAAATGATGGAGGAATTCACGAAGCAACAAATGGAAATCGAAATGCAATGGCTGAAAGCGTATGAAGCGAGGGAAGAGGAGAGGAGAGTAAAAGAAATGGAGTGGCGGCAGACGATGGAGGCATTGGAAAATGAGAGGATAATGATGGACAGGAGGTGGAGGGAAAGGGAAGAACAAAGGAAAGTTAGGGAAGAAGCCAGGGCTGAGAAAAGGGATGCTCTTATTACAGCGCTTTTGAACAAGCTTAGGAGAGAAGACATGTAAACAACATTGTAAGATATATCTGTGCTCTCTCTCTCTCTTTAAGTTTTTGTTTAATTTTTCTCTCGGATCTGCATGCGCGTGCTGGACAGGTTTGTTTTAATCTTGGAACTCATCTTGTCTAGCTTAATTATTAATTAATTTTAGTTATTCTTAATATAAATTATTGGTTAAGATTAATTCTATGCTTTTGCTCTTTTGATTTAGTTATAAGTTGGTAATTTTTGTGTTATTGGATACTTTTACAAGATCAATAATCTTAGGACATTTTTTAAGTTGATGTCATTTACTAGAATGTTGGAACTTTCGTGGGTAGGATTAGAAGCTTTGAAATTTCTAGTCCATGCAGTTTCTTGGAAGAAAAGAAGAAAATACGAAACTAAGGTTATGATCATGTGTTTTGGTAACCAAATAAAACTACCATCGGGTTAAATTATATCTATCTAATTCAGATTGAGTTTAATTAAAATTTAATTAATTATATATCAAGTATAACACATTTAAATTAAATTATCGATCTATCTAGCTCATCAAGCAAGCAAGTACTTAATAAACCAAATCCAATTTTAGGATGACTCGATAGAGTTAGAGAAATCGGGGGTGCTTGCTGATCAATATATTTACTTATATATAACAATAACCATAACTTTATTGTTATTACAATCCATCTAATATATACGAGGTTATTTTTGGTATTTTTGTCCTTTAGCTTTTTAGAGTAACACTTTGATCCTGCACTTTTTAAATTTTCGCAATTTCGGTCTTTTTCTTCTGCAGAATTCATTTCCACCAACGAGAAGGGTGAACTTCAGCCAAAAAAAAAAAAGAAAAGTAACTGAAATTATAAAAATTAAAAAGATGTAGGATCAAAATGCTACCATAGAATATTAAAGGACAAAGTTGCTGAAAAAAATGGGCCAATAGGAATAAAAGCCCTTATATTAAAGCGTCACGTGAGAGCTGCATGCATTTTTCTATCGAGAATGGTGAACTCCGATAAAAAAAAAAAAAAGGACTAGAATCCCAAAAACTAAAAAACATGCTGGACCAAAATGCTATCTCAAAAAATTAAAAGACAAAAAATACCAAATAAATTAAATGACGAAATTAATAATACATTTAAGTCAATATATGTAGTATATATGTGTAGGGTAGATTTGAAGGATGGATGCCATATATCCTTGTATGATTATTAGCAATAAAGTAGGAGTATAATAGATGTTATAATTAGATGATAATTTAGGAAAAGACATGTCAAAATGTTTTGTGGTGATGCATAAAGTCAAATAAAGATAGATGAGAATATTCGAGATTTTGAACACAGAAATGGATGCAGCAGTATCAGCAATATTACATAATTGATTAGGTGGTGGGCGATGGGCATATATTTGCAATGCTTTCACATTTAGGGCCATCATTGTACGTGTAGAGTAATCACTACGCAATACAGATTATTTATTTTTCATTTTAACCCTTTCTTCAACCACCTCACTAATTATATATATGGTACATGTTTTTAGTTAGCTATATATTAATGTCTAGCTACGTTAAAATCATCATCATAATTATTCCCACCAAATTAAAGCAAGGGATTATATCAAATGCCCATATCTGTTTATCGATTTGGTTGGACAAGAATTTAATTATGCAGCTGTAATTAATGAATTAATGATGCACAAACATTAATTTCTATTAAGCATATATATATATATATGTGTGTGTGTGATCGATCAAGGGGAAATAATATGTTTTATCCCATAATTTAGGGTCGTCTTTACACTTCTGATCATATTAGCTACGAAATTCTCACCTTTGATCTCACAACTTAATTCCAAAAAAGTAATAATTTTGTTCTCATATCACCTTTATGTTATATATATAATGGAAAAGGACACGTTAAATTTTCAGAATCAGCACTTAACAACCACGTGCTAAGATATCATCAACTGTTATTTTTTAAAAGTTATGCAAGCTAAAGTAAAAATCGATAATCCCCGATGAAATCGAAAGTGTATGCCCAAGTTAGGGGCAAAAAATACTATTTTCTTGATCAATCAAATTAGTAGGTGAGCGTGTATATATGTTGTGTATTTATGTATTTCTCTAGCACCTTTGTTAACCATGATCATAAAGTTAGCTAGTAAGAGGGGACTAAGAATTGAAATAGCTAGGATTAGAAAAAATTATACTTCTAGTCCTATAATTTATAGAGGTGAATTTTTTTTTTATCTTGCATGAATTGAGTTTTGCAATTTAATTCCGTAACTTTTATATGACTAAAATTATAATTTTTTCATAGGATTTAATGCATTCAGTTTATAATAAATGTTCTACGGTTTATATTAGTTTGTTTTGATCATAAGGAAGGGAAATTTTGATATTTGATACCCCTAAAAGAGAAATTAATCTTTTATATGTTTCGTAGAATAAATTTTACTGTACAGCGGAAAAGTAATTTACGGCCATATGATGGAGAATATATATATATATATATATATATGCATATTCATGTATGCAGTAACTCTCTAATCTAGGCTTAAATAATAATGCTCTATCTTGGGATTAATTAAATTATTATCTATCTATGTAATATTTAAATACATTTTCTTGTATTTTCTACATAAAACAATATTTATCCTCAATATATAATATCTGATATCATCCTCAAGAATATGTGTATGGATTTGGAAGAGCATATTCAATAGAAGGGCAAAATGAGCATTGATTTAGCTTAATTCGGCTAAAGGACTAAAATTGTGAGTGTTCAAAAAGATACAAGACCAATTTGTCAAACCAAAAAGATAGAGGACAAATTTGCCAAATCTCTAAAGATACAGGACTAAAAATATATTAATACATATATACAACCAATAGACAATAATCATGGCCCGATGAATGAATGGATTGGATGAGATTATGATGACTTCCAACATGTAGTATATATAACTTATAATATTAGCAGATCACGAGTTAACCTTATAATGGAAGTTAATTATGACATATAGAAATTCTACTGTACAACATTGCTCAAATGACAAGAGAGCATGTGTAATTCTGAACCCATCCCAGAGTCTATGGATGCGGGTATTTTAGATGCAACTCTTTGTAAAAATATTTTTGTACGTCTTCACGTGTTAATTCATGTGAAAAGGTATATTTTCACTATTACATAGACATTTTAGTCCGCAAAAAATGATTTGACTTGCAATTAGTAGTCGAGGGTAAATATAAATTTTCATTCAGTTTTTATTTGTAATATCAGTGATTTTTGACCAACGAGGGAACTTGTTTGTTAGATGAAAACAAACCTCAAGGGTGCTAGATGTAATTTCTCAAACCAACAGAGGGTTTACGTATAATTACACCAAACCTCATAAGAGAGTAATGTAATTATCGGATAGTATCAGTCATACACTCAATACACGAAATATCCAATATAGCATGAATTCTTTTAACAGCAAGTTTGAACTTGCGGAATATAAATAGCATAAAGTACTTAAGGTACGATGAGTTATTTGCTAAACTTTCAGTGGACAATTTGAGTAATTTTTATAAATGTAATTTTTACGTGCATATTAAATAAAACAAAACATTTTATACGATTTGTAATAAAAGAAAATTGAATCGTGTAAGGAGATGTTGACTAGTTAATGGACTTTGGGCCCAATATTTCCAGTGAGATAGCACACGTCTGAATCTGTCAGTCTTTTCTGTATGGGCCGATTGATTTATTTGGGCCTATGTAATGGGCTTCTTTTGTTGCCAAAACGCCTCACTATGAAATGCGAAACTGTAACTTTGTATGGGCCGGTTGATTGATATGGGCGTATTTTTTTCCAAAAGGCCTCACAGTGGCCCACAGAAACGAGGATCATCTAAAGAAATGCGAAACTGTAACAGCGACTTCATTGGAATCCTGTACAACATTTAAGAAACGCTACTCAAGAGGGTGCCTCAATCAATCCTCTCATACGAATTTCACTGTTTTTCTTGTTTCTTCTTCTTGTCAACCCGTCAATTGCATCCGGAGCTCCGGAGAAAATATGGATCGGACGCAACTTTTGTTGGTGGGTCTACCCCTCTTCCTCTTCTTCTCCGACATCTTCAACCTCTTTTCGCCCCCTCCGTCGAAACCCGCCGCTCATCACCACCATCAACCCGTTTCACAGCCACTAATCCAACAACAACAGCCGTCCCTTGAGTTCCCCGCTCAGGTTTGATCAATATCTTCAACAATTAGAGGAATTATTGACTCCAGCATGGTTGAATTGGATTTTACTGAAAAATACTTTAAATTATTCTTTGCTTTGTTTGAGACGAGTACGTGAAGGAAATATTGGATGTATTATTATGAGGGGTCTTTGTTCTTTTAATATGTTTATTTTATTCATTTCTTGTAATACTCAACTGCAATGATTTTGCTTTTGCTGTTACTCCCTCGAGCTAAAGTCTGGATCCAAAATGGGCATGTATCTCCTGATAATAAGTCAAAACTTAAATATGTCGTTTTTTTATGTTTTCGTGTGTTTAATGTAATTTTTTGCAGAAAGCTACTGGAATTGGTTTCGGAAACACTGTTAGCATTGACTTCTGTTCTTCCTGTTCTTACAGGTATTTATATGTTCTCCATTTTCTTTTCTTTGTTGATAGAAATTCCTGTAGTTAATTTTTTTCTGTTTTCTGTCTCCTTTTCTGTGGGACCATATGCATACTGCATTGTTCATTGAAGATGCTTTTGGTTGTGGACTGTCATCTGCAAAAAGACTGAATCTCTATGCGGATGTCAAGAACTCTATGAGAATCAATGGTGTAAATTCAATATTTTGTATCAGGGTCATGATTCTTCTTGTTCAGAAGTACAGAAAACGTGTGTCATTCTAGAAAGGATTTTAGGTAGAAGAGGATCTCATATGGGCTAAGTAAATATGTTTAATAGTAATATGAATTTAGTTGTTCGGAGATCTTAGGTGAACATTAATAGTACTGGTATTTATTTGTTTGCTGTTGAAGTTTTTCTATCATTTAAACACACACTCAAGAAGGCTAGCTGTGAGGACAATTAAAGGGGAAAGAGCAGAAGTCAGGAGCATGAATAAAGATTATCTTGTTTCTATTATTATCTATGGTGGTGCATTCATGGAACTTCCATTTTGGCAGAGGGACTGCAGTCACGATGAAGAATATGTTAGAAAATCAATTTCCTGGAATCAATGTTGTCCTTGCAAATTACCCTCCTCCTCTACCTAAGCGCATGTTGAGCAAACTGGTACCAGTTGTTCAGTTTGGTGTGATTGGAATTATAGTGGGCGGTGAACAAATTTTTCCAAGATTAGGATTTGCTGCACCACCCCAATGGTACTATTCCATGCGGGCAAATAGATTTGGGAGTATGGCAAGCACTTGGCTACTCGGAAATTTCCTTCAGTCTTTCCTGCAGAGTTCAGGTGCTTTTGAAGTGTACTGTAATGGTGAATTGGTAATTGTCCTCTACCTTTCATTCTCCGAACTGGGATATTTTCCTGATAATTTCCATTGGATTTATTTTCAAGCTTGATACTGAATGTCTTAACATGCAATGAGTGACATGATTTGTACAGAACCATTACAAAGACCTTGTTTGCTACGGTTTGGAAGTTCATGTATGTCTTCCCAATAAAGGGAAAGACTTAAATATTGATTGTAATTGAATGTGGCTACATTTTGAATACTCTAGCATTTGTTGTCATGCAACCTCCATACCATCTATGAAAGGGGATAAGTCAAAACTAGCTTAGGACTTCTTGTCTGCCTACCAATCAGTTGTGAATGTACACTGGTGGAGGTTAGTGATCATCCAAGTTTTCATGCCTGAATGAGTTCAAATTTTTTGAGTAATTGATAAGATTGAAGTGACACTCACCGGGACTGGCCCTATATTCTTGAATGTATAATGGTGATTGGCCTTGGTGTTTCTCTTCCTTGCAGGTTTAATAACAGATGTAATTGGTTAGGTTTTCCGCATTATTGTCTTGCTACTAAATTCCTGCACCTATTGATTTGTCTGATGCAGGTATTCTCTAAACTAAAGGAGAATAGGTTCCCTGGGGAGATAGAATTGAAAGATCTTGTTGCTAGAAGGATTGCTAGTTCAAGAGTGGTAGATGGCCTTCACGGAGGGCACTGGTCCTAGAAGGTTAGAATCATACGCAACATATTTCCAGGTTTAGAGTGGAGCCCGCAGTTCTGGAGCTTGACCATCATATAGAACTACTATTTTTATGATCAACTTGTCTACTGGGTGCAATTTGGAGCCAGTTTTGTATAAGTCGTAACTTGTTTGCCTACAAGGCAAATGATTTTAGTACATGAATGCTAATGCTAAAGTTTCACCATTGGGCCGAATTCTGAGAAGAAGAAAAAACTTTCATAATTGCCATTTTTTCTGAAACTTGGTCTCCATATCTTCTGATTTTTTCTTGTGTAATCTTTGGTATTGTGGTGGTCTGGAGATCATGAGCCATTCGCCAATATTGGGCCCATGTGATCCAACACTTGATTGAATCAGAGGGCACTATACTGCCAATGTTTTGTTCTGACTGGCAATGAGCAGCTACCCCTTTGTGCAAACTATTTCGCGACTTGGGTGCTTTAGAGGAAAAAAGAGAACTTAAGATGGATTTGAGGGTAAGCTGCAGAGAGCTCACCTTGTAAAATGGAAGTGTATCTGAAGTTTATCTGATCAAGTTTTCTGCATATGGTGTATTGCAGTGCTGGGAATAGGGAATTTCTACCACTAAAAGAAATTCCAAGTTTTCTGCGTATGGTGTATTATAGTGCATGCGAAGAAGGAATTTCTACTAATGCAAAAATTCCTCTTGTATGTTCACGTTTGCTGCTAGTATCGCCATCCTTAAAGTGCAGCCAGGTTAATCATAGCAAATGTTGAAGTTGAATAAACCATGACATTGAAACTAATAAGTTTACAGAATATTAAGTACTTTTGGATGGGGATGCTGTTTTTTACAATTGAAATTTTCACTAAATTAGTTGCCTCGACACCTCCTAAGAGGATGAGTTTATGAAGAAAATGAATACACCCGGAGACCTGCTTATGAAATTGTGAGTGCTGACAATAGGTATAGAAGTTTACAACACTATCCTCATGAAGACAAAAGAAATCTTGGTACGGTCGGATGCATTTCATGATAGTAATGATTAACATTGATGCGCAAAATGACAAAAACACATTCTTCGAAACCCTGAATCAATTTGCCGCTTCCAAGTCAATACAGTAATGGTTCAGGTATATGCCATTTAGTTCTTGCGCATAACCCATCTGCAGCAAGAACTTTAGTAGCAATTTGTCCAGAACAAAGTCCTATCGTTACAACTGGCAATATGCATTTGTACGTAAAATATTAAGGTGAATGATAGGTGAAAACAAAGAGATTAAATCACTTTGATAATAAGTGAAAACAAAGAGATTAAATCACTTTGATAATAAGTGAAAACAAAGAGATTAAATCACTTTGATAATAAGTGAAAACATAGAACACTTATGTACATTCTCAATGTACAAGAAAATTACATACGTAGGACCAGTCACAAGACTGTACTTCACCCGTCCATTAGTTGTTCAAGGTGATCATAAGTAATTCTGCTGCACCATATTTAGGTCACTTGCAAACCCTTAGATTTACAGAAAGTTCTGCTTTTCCAAATTTCCAAACTGTTTTGCATTTACTTGCTCCTGAGTTAGCAATGAACCCAAGGATCTGATGACATGCTTTAGGCCCTCATCATTTTTATGAGCCTTACGAACTTGCTGTGAGGGAAATCTGGCAGAAATGCATTTATTTTGGAATGCTACTATATATGATACCATTTTCGTTTTTCCATTGCCTTGACAAGCTCGTTCGCTAAAGATGCAAAGTCTTCGGCTCCATTCCGTAGGTCTTCAGTTTGTCTACTGATTCTCTGAAGAAAAAAATGATGATTGTTACGGCAGACTCCACGAAAATCACATTTCTAATGATCACACAGAAATCAATACACTGAAATAAATTTGGCATCTCTGTGTGGAGATAAATCACTATTAAGAAACAGTAAAGAGAAGAGATGTCATCAATAGTTATATGCCAAAGTCCAAGAGGTAACATTCAGCACTTCCTCTCCCCTTTCCGCATCTACTGAGACTTTTCCCCCATTGCCTCATGCTACTTTGCACTGGATTCTAATGCAAGAAGGCATTACCACTACTAATGCGAGTAGTAAAATACATGTAGCTCTGTGTCATTCTTTTGTGTGTACTATTCCATATCTATTTTAGCACATTGCACAACTTTGCCTTAAAACGCAATTTTGTGTACTACTGCATATCCATTTCTGTTTTTAGTTAGTCCCTCTTTATCTTCTACTTTGGACTGCAGTCTAGACCAACGCATTACCATTACTAATATCAGTAAAATACATCTAGCTTTATGTCATTCTTTTGAAGGTGAGTTTACCTCAAGCTTTTCTTGGCGCTCGAGAAGCTTGTTTCTGGCTTGTCCAGCAACGGAGGAGGCATCCTGGAAATAAGAAAAACAGATCAAACAAACCAAATGATTAAAACGCCCCTATGTGGTCAGAGTGTGGTGGTCAAAGAACAAACTCAAATTACCCCCGCTTTTCTGTACGTGGCAATGATTTCTTCCCGTGTTCTAAGTCTCGGCTTAATGTCAGCACCATCACCAAACAATTTTTCTCGTTCACTTTTCTCATCTGCGAATCAAAAGGAGTATCTCCACTTACTCTAAGGCTTGTCCACATGACAAATTCAAGTTGAATAAGAACAGAATATTCTGCACCTTTATCTTTGTTATTTACTTCATGAGAGGAAGTGGATACCGAAGGCACAGGTTCATCAATTACGATGTCATCTGTAAACATTTACTGTTAGCCACATAGAATAGACAGGACACCATCCTGACACATCAAAGGTGTAAGGTGCGATGTCTGAGTAAGAAAATATTACAAGGGGTGGGTGGGGCGAGAAGCATGAAACCTATATTAAGCTCAGCAGCTCCCTGTTCATCTGTAGTGGTTGATGACTCTGGAAAAGGGTCTGTCATGAAGATTTCCTCTAGGCGATCAAAATTAGAGTTAGAATTGGAGTCATGATATGTAGGTTTGTCTGATCTCCGTCCCCTAAATCCTTTTACAATGCCGCCAAGAATGCCAAGATTACCTCCCTGTAGTACCAAGCCAAGCAGTTGTACAAAACAGATAAGCAATATAAAAAAAATTGAGAAACCAACAGAATCAGTTTTTAAGACCTGTTTTCTCTTGGGATCAGATGAAACACTAATTGCAGCATTTGCCGCAGCCTCAAGCACTTCATCATGAAGATTAGGCAGGGACTCGGGAATCCTGAAAAAAAAGAAAGTATGTTCTTTTTATAAAGTGTATTCTGGACCTTCTCTTATGCTCAAATAAGCATATTGGTGAATCTGCTCATGAACATGATAAGGATACCTGAAATCATTTTCACCCACTAATAGAGAAATAAACGCCACTTCAGAGCCATTTGCCTGTGCAAAATGCTCAGCATTAAAATGCATTATCACAGCAACGCATAAGACATTTGAGAAAAGGAAAGACTTTATGTAAACATAGTTTTTCCAAGATCCTTCACATTTACTAGTAACAGTAAATTTCCATATGAATTAAGTTTAGTAGGCATGAGATTGGCAGTAATTATTAATAGCACAATCCTTACAGCATTACCAATACAATATGTCCATTTTCTGTAGAGCTGATCATTCTTTCCATGTTAGCCTTGAAGTTCCACCTTAAGTCTGACATAAAAGAGAATTCCTTCACCAACTCCAGATCAGGCAACGATCTGTATAAGAATAGGTTTATAATAGCTTCTAGTTAATTTCTGCTATTCTTAATTTATGTCATTGAGAAACATTCAAAACAAAGAAGCTAAGACTTCTGATAAGAATCTAATAAGTAATCCTCTGGATAATGAAAATACAGTATAAACTGACAGAAATTTGAGATGGAGTGATTTACCTGATCTCCATTGCTCCTGTTTGATAGAATACTAAGAGTCCACAAACTTTTTCATCTTTCTTGAAAATTGTAGACCAACAACAGTGCTTGGAAAGTTTGACTTTATAAATAGATTTACTTTCTCCCTAGAAACCATATCATGTTAATAAAAACATATAATCAAAGGCATGGAAATGGGAAAAATTGGGGGGCTTACTTGAACCACAGACTTGGCCGGGTATATACGTAGTGAATCATTACAACAAAGCAAGATAAATGACTCCTTCAAGCTCTGTGCAGATGGAATTTTATCCGAAGAGTGCTCTTCAGTTTCACATTTCTCATTCCCCTGAGCACCACTCTGTGAAAGCTCGTTTATTAACTCACCATCCTTTGACAACTGTTTGTCATCTACAGACCTAAGGGTTGCTGCCCGGCTTTCTGAAGTATAACTACCAGTAAGTAATACATACACTCAGAGAAAGAAAATTTAATTTACATTAATGGGGAATACTTGCCTATAACATACAATGAAATTGCTGTTGACTTCTTCAACTGTACAGGCCTTGAGATAATCATGCCACGACCATCAGTAATATAGAGACTTGCGTCCTTAGTTAAAATGAATATATGTTCTCCTGTAGAGTTTTCTGGGATTTTGGGGACCGATTCATTTGTAACTCTAGCATTTTCAGAAGCAAAAGTTTTCCAGAGTACCGATATCACTGGTGAGTTGGATATAGACTCTGTTATAAATGCAACAGATAATGAATGTACATCGATCACTGCAATCTGAAACAAAGATAATGTACATAAGCCTCAATACCAATTAACCAAGGATAAGAGGGAACATATAACCTATTTCATGACCCTGACTTCCCTCCAAAAGAGCAGGAAATAAAGCATTTACAAGGTAGTCAGGGCAAAGTGAAATCTAGCACAGTGAGGACTGCCCTCATTAGGTGGCCTTTCATAAACACATAGATTTATATGAAAAGCTAGAAAGATATTACTCACTCGTGAACATTCATATCCAACGATAAGTTTGAATCCACTGATTGTGAATTTCAGTGCCTGAACTCCTGATTCGTAAAGTTTGAAAACAGCTTCGCACCTAGGTCCTTGAACTCGAGAAGAACTGCGAACTGTAGAAATGATGATGAATATCAAGTTGAGAAAACATATGGCCACTGATTTATTAAGACATTATATGCCTTAAAAATTTTGTGAAATAACTCCCTTTTCCTAATATCTTTTCAAAAGCTCCTTTGGACTTACCTTCTATAATCCAATTTCAAGGTTGTCAAATAATAGGGCTCTTAGAACAAATGAACCAACTCCACAATGTTTTTGAGCTATTCTAACATGTCAAAACATATAGGCCTGGAATATTTTGCTCAAGTTTTATATGAATCTACCAAGATTGAAATATCGGACCAGATATCTTATACAGAATCTCAATGCACTGTAGAACACTGGACTTAGTAACTCAATCTAATTCCTAAGTGGATGCTTGTAATTCCTATGAATGAGGATGGTGTCAAACAAAAATAGCAGAGGATACTTGGGAATACCAATCTTGCTTAATGTAATTAGTACTTATGCACCATGGCTCAAAACAGAACCCTCCATCCTGATCATAATTTTTATAAATAGACTAGAATCAACTAGATCAAGGATTGAGCAGAGCATCCTGCAGACCATAAGTTTTTATATGAGTTCTCAAACTTGAATCCAATCAATGACATCAATCTTGTGATGAAGGTGCTTCAAAGAATCAAAGAAAGTGAGATAGACAGTTAAAATCACCTTCTCTTTTGGTTTCTGTAACAAAATGGAAGTTTGTCCCGTTGCTGCTACGGAGGTTGTAAAGTTGGACCTGTATAAGATTAAACCAAGAATAAATAAAAATAGCACAAAACAAAAGCTTGTCTAGCTGCTGAGTGTTTGGACATTTAAGAAACACTTCTAACCAGACCACATTCACTGCCAACTGCTAATCTCAATGTGAAGGAGCACAACTCAACTCTGGTCAATGAGGCACCAGAATCAACCAGATCTTCACTGTTCACCTGCCATTCATTAGAAATACATGCATTGTTTGAATACACGTGCGGAAAGATCTACTGGATACAATATAATAAGAAGAATGATTTCTTTTATCTTTATCCATTTTGAGTTCCCTGAGTTCAATTAAATTCCAACCTCATTTGTCAAAATACAAAGGAGCGAAAGGACTGGATAAGTAGCATCCCATATTCGAACTGATCCATCCTCGTAGCCTGCTACATATAGTCTTTGGACCTTCTTATCTTTGCCAAAAGATACATGATTACTTACACCCCCAGTCAATGGCCACTTTTTATTCGCAGGCCACCCCTGTGTTAAACTCATTGCAGCTATCTAATTAGACATAGAAGCATGACTAGGTCAGTTCAGGATCAGGATAACTAACAACTCCTGAAAAAGATATGGAACAGGAAAGGCATACATAGCATAGAAACTTGCCTTGGATTCTATGCCCTCTATGGTTCCATGTATAAGAAAAAGCTCTGCCACTGTCATCCGAGGATCAACAGTTGGTATTCCAGCAGGAAAGTTTATAGCAGAGATAGGTTGTTCCTCCCTGGACTGCAAGTCTGAGGAAGACAGGCTGCCTCTATCATAAATATGTATACGCCCAGGGTTAGACAATACAAATAAGGAAACATTTGCATCACTTCCCGTAGTACCAGCAGATGGAATCAATATCATGTCAGCAAAAGAGCCAGTAAGAGTGAGATCTACACGACCTATGCATCTTACTGCTTCCATTCCAGATGACCATCCAAGATTGAGAACCTGCAACCAAAGAACTTCTGAGAATATCACAAACTAACAATGTCTAGTGTTTCATCAGTTTGAACTTCCAGCAAGAAGATTGTTTATTAAATTCACTGAGGTGTATCACAGACCAATCTACAATAGTAAAGTATATAAGCGTAGGTGGAATTGATTTCTTAAAAGGTATTGGAAATAGAGTTATTTTATTCAGTACATGGATCAGGTTAGCAGGAAAATTATGGGGAGATACATATGTTTACAGAACTGCAGGAAATCAAATTATCAAGGTTTGTAGATCACTGACATATATTAATTTTAAAACAAAGTGAATTTTGATCCCCCAATAAAGAAATCCAACATTTTAATATAAGAGTGCTTCTCCTGGATCAACATCTAAAAGGTAGTGGACCAATAGTATTTCTTCCATAATTTAGATATTCAGAATTAACCTGTCAAAGGTACATTTATAATAGGGACTGAATGTAATATCTGTCAAACATCAAGTCGAGAACCCACCGTAACAACTTCTTCACATCCTATCTCATCACCGCCATAAACAAGAAGCTGACCTTCTGGACGATGACAGGATTTAGTGTCATCCAACCAGTGTAAAACAATGACAGGGAGTCTCTTTTCAGCAGATGACAACTGTAGCTTGACAACATTTGATGATGATCTAGTTTCTTGGCCGCCAACTAAAGAATCTTTTGATGTATTCCAAAATAAAATATCCCCGTCTATATATCCAACAGCAAGAATGGACCCATCAGTAGACGCCCAACAAAGAGCACTGATCTCTTTGTCCAAGTTATGGGAAAGTTCATCACCAACAATATTGGTATCTATATCAATTGGAGGAACAACTTTGTTTTTCAGTTGGAGGACCTTATCACCTCGAACAATAACAACATGTGCCTCAACCACATCCCAAAGAATAATCAGCCCACTCTCATAAGCAATCAGTAGCCTGAAAATTTAGAATATTTTTGTTAAAATTCCATAGAAGTCTCAATATAAGAAGTAGGGCTTCACTTTTGTTCCAAAATTTGTCTTCCTCCATCCCACTTTTATAGTTGCATGTTCCTTTTTAGGTTATTTCATAATATTTTTCTGAGAAAGAAGTTACCCTCATTCTTCATTTACTAATACTCCACTTAAACAAACATAACCAAATGACCTATTAAAAACACTTGGGACCCACATCAATATGAAAGCCATGGGAATCAATATAACAAGACAGAAAACACTGTGAAAGGCAAGATTGAAGACCAACTGGATATAGTCCAACACTTATGGGGCAGGCTCCAACAAGATAAAAGATTAATTAGAAAGTTCAATTATGAGAAAATTGTTGTAGGTTCTTCCATATGCCACGCATGTTATAAACTGTTGAAGATACTCGCTCGACTTAAAATAGAAAATTTCGGAGGAGGCTCAAATGAGAGAAAAGAGAGGGAAGATAGATGAAACAGATAATGAGTACAAGAGATCACTTGGGCTCCTATGCAAACCCCGTCAAGTGTGACCAGCAGCCTATGATGCAAAGCTTTACAGGAGCACAAATAAAGCTTCAAAAGGTAAATTCAGTTAGAAAATTGATCAGAAAATTCACCTCCGACTCTGAGAAAATAGTTGTCAGTTTCTCCATATGTCCTTGTTAGATTTTTCAAGATACTCAGTCAACTCAAAATGCAAATTCTTGTGTAAACTGAAACAAAAGAAAAAAGAGAAAGAGTAATAGACACTAATCACATCTTGCCTATTCCCGGAAGAACAGGGTTGAGGAAGAAGTCCAACTATAGGTTGCCGATTAGAGATTGAGAACCCAGTTGCTTCTGTGAAATAAACAGGAAACTTCTAAGCTGAATGTATATGTGATGCCATTTAAATGTAAAATTACAAAGACAGCAATAACGTGATAAGGAAGCAATACTACACATGAAACAGAGCAGCACGTCTTTCACACCTTATCTAACTGATTAAATTTTCAGGAATGATTTTAAGAGCTTTGAGTGATATAAAATTTTTACTCAATAAAGTAAATGAGTGGACAGTCTTTGATGATACAATAGAAGATTTACTCTCTATATGGCATGAAGCTTAAAATGCAAATAATCTGACAGAGATTTTCAGAGTTCTGGAATAACCTACTCCATAAGATGCATTCTAAAACCAAAATTCCATACTTAATGCCTTAGTCTTTAACTGTAAATATGTTCTTGGAGAACTTTCTCTGAAATATCCTAGGTGACTCCCAGTTACCAGTTTTTATCTGTTTGCTAAGCAGTTTGGACCTAGGGAATATCAGACTATTTTGATGAGCTTAGTATAATTGTTCATAGAGAAACATTAAATTTAAGTCTTGACAATGAGAAATCAACTTGTCACAAGTAGAATGATAATGATCAATGATTCAATATACCAATAAGGGCAAGCAACAACTGAAACCTAAAAATGACCAAGTGAGAGTATGTTTAAGCAATTACTAGATAGTAAACAATGTATGCCATTAAGCAATACTAGTGATTCTTTAAAGTACTAACCGGCGAGAGAATCTGAAGATAGTTGATAATGCAATTTCAGAAGCTCTCCACCGTCTGAATCATACTTCAGAACTGACATTAACCCATATTCGTCACCAACATACCTAGAACAGAAGAGAGACAAGTATCATGTGGCATAAACAAATACCAGTCCCCATGGTGGTCTGCAACACCATGCAACGCAAAATTTACTCATATCAGCATCATACATAAACGACGAGCCACTGATTACAGAGAAGGCAGTTACATTGGATTCCCACTGGAAACTACAAGCTATTGACCTCATCTGCAGATTCCAAACCTGAAAGGTGGAAGGATTTTCAAATAGTTAGCTATTTATCCCAAACCAATTATTTGGAAGCCTCACTGAATCTGAACTTCCTGAGAAGCTATTTTATTTTAAAATTTGAAAGACTTAATGTTATTATGCTAGATTATGGATCATAGAGTTTAACTGAGTGATATTGATATGATAAGAATGTATAAAAGTCTAGAAGCTGAATAGGCAACCCACGTAGATCGAATACTTTCTCTGTCAAGACAGCAATAAAATACTAACACTTTAATCCCAATCTCTTATAAGAAAAAAAGTGTCTTAAAAGTTTGAACTAAGTAGTACTGATGGATCAAATGCATTACCACTTATCACTTTGTATATGCAGAAGTATAATATGACCTGAATGATGAGAACCATTTCAAGGTGAAAGCATATGGAGAGTAAAGATTATTGACATGTAAGGATATATGCTATTTACGAAAAACATTCACAGAGAAAAATGCTTTAAGATGAAAGCAATCAAAGAAAAACTCCATGCCAGGAGAAGACAAACATTTATACTTTTAGGATCCTTATGCTGGCACAAATACTTAGGTTAACAAGAAAATTTATTGACATGGCAACTAGACGAGCCTATGTAAGTGAGGGAACTAAGAAAATAATACATTCCATATCAATTTTCAGGATGTAACCAGTGTTAGAAAAAAATTTAACATGGCATAACTACAATGATGAGAACATAAAGAAAGCACAAGACAGTGTTGTGCATTCCAGATGACAGAAATGAGAAGCATTTCATCCTACACCAACCAAAGGAGATCAAGAGAATTATGCACACCTGAATATCATTATCATTTGTAATGCTAACTAAGAAACCTTGATTCTGCAGAAACTGCAAACAGAAAAATGAGGAAAATCAGAAGTGCAATATGCTTTAGAATCTCAACCTCTAGTTGACAAGTGAATAGCAGTCAAATTAATAGTGCAACTGAAGAGATAACTAGCAAGACATGGCTTAGAATGACACTTGTTTAAAAACATAATGATTATTAACACCAGAGAAAGACATCGTTCGAATTCGGGAGCGCTAAAGATCAAGATATGAACAAAGCCATTCAGCAACAGTGCAGAGTGGGTTTGATCCAACAGACATGAGACGCCCATCGCCAAGAATACAAAGAGCCAATTGACTTGAATAAGAACCTAATTTGTCATCAAATCTTAGTTAATGACTACTACAGTATTACCAATCAGCTAACAATTGACATTCTTGATCACCTATTGATGAAATTCTTTGACGTAGCACATCCTCTCAAGGGCAATACTTACACTGTTTGAGCCAGTTAAATTTCTCTGTCCACAAATTACCCAAAATTATCTTTCCACTGAAAAGCTCATAATGATGATCATTTTAAGTGCCTCAGGCATCAGACATAGAAGGAAGTTCAGTTTATAGCACAGTTGTAGTTGAATTTCAAAAGGCAGATTTTCTAGAGCATCAAGCAAAGTTTGGAGTGAGTATGGATATCGAAGACAAACCTCTAAGTACTTGTAAGGAACCAACTTTGGGGAAATCAAAAGTCCTTCGATATTATCACCACCAATTAACTTTATCCTGCCATCCCTGCATTCAAGTTGCAAAAAGACTATCAGGAATGAGCTGCAGATGGTAATAGGCATGTTCTGAATTGCTAGACAAAGGCCCACATCATGAAAGTATTACCACTAGCACTGCATATATCTTTGAAGATTATGATCTTATGCCATTTACTCTACTTAACAAAGACTGGAAAAATAATGTCCCAAATATCCTGAGTTCTAATGGTGATGAACATAGTCCAGTCTTATTATGGTAAACAACAGGGATAAACCAAGCCAAACTAATGGATTTGAAGCAACACCACAACAAAAAGCACAATGAGGGGAAGCTTCAAAAAGAAAACAACGATCATAAGATATATATGCAATTGAGAATTACGTAAGCCGATCTGAACCATAGACTCTTAAGCTTTTCCTAACAGAACTTGCCAGAACTCCAATAAGATTAATCAACGATCAAGAACTAAATACTCACTTGTCCATCATCATCCATCGCATAACTGATGCGCACATTAGACTCACTTTCACATGGAAACATTTTAGGGTACAAGTTGACGTATCTCCAGTTCAAATATCAAGTCAATACACGCGCAAAGAAAATCTGAAGTAATCACTAAAAATATGTTGTGAACTTACAATGTGCCGATTGCCAGTAGGCGCTGAATCGAATCAAAAGCAAGAATCGAGGCCGTAGAAGGAACTCCATAGTGTACATTGATCCGAAGCTCCACGTCTTCGGACGCCAGTAAACCCTTTTCATGATGCTGCATCGAAAAAATAAGGAGGGGAAAACAAGACAACGAAACACTTGAAATTCCGTTCAGCTGACAGAATAATTAATAGAGGAGCCAATCTTCAAACCTGATGAAGATGAACGGCCTTCTGAATGAGGCGCTTTGCGAACATGTAATCTTTTTAGTATTCGAAAAATCGAACGTCGGAGCTAATCCTTTTAGTATGGGAAAATCGAACGTCGGAGCGTATAGTTGATTCCAGCGTTTCCCGTTTGTTTCAAAGAAGTTGGCGAAATAGGATTTCTCGATTTGTACGCTACACAGAGCCGGAGGATGATTTGTCGTGGGCCCCAAACGGACTTGGGACTTGCAAGGAAAAGGGTTTATGCAACTGCATATACGGGCCGGGTCGATCATTATTCTGGAAGCTGTATTTTTATTTCATTTTAATCGGGTTTCTCTCAACGGCATGTGAAAAAATTTGGTTGAGTGTTTTTGCAAATGTATTTTGTGGGAGATATACCTGTAATTTGTATTTTGAAATTTCAAAATGATTAATATGGTATTTGGCTAAAATTATTTTAGAAAATTTTACATATCTGCTCAAATATTTATAACTAATAATTAACCAAATCCATTAGTATGCGCTATGTTTTCATCTATTTTTTATGGTGGCCTGATCAAAATGTCCTTATTGATTTAAATTATATTTTTGTTTATTTTGTTTATTTTTTTTAATTTTTTATTTTCTTTTAAAAAATAAAAACTAATTCCAAAATATGGAATATCTATTTAGTAGCATATTCACAAACTGGATCAAAGAGTACATCACCACAAGCTCATTCTCATTCTTTCTCAATGGATTGGCTTTTAGATTTTTTGCACCAACCAGAGGCATTCATCAAAGAGACCTTCTCTCCCCCCTATCTTTTCATTATTTACGCATAATTCTTGTCTCGCATTCTTATAAAAATTGAAAACTTAGGAAGGTTTAAAGGTGTCAAAATTAGTCGTAATAACCCTACTATTTCTCATCTTTGCTATGTTGATGATTTAACTATTTTCTGCAGGGCTGAAATTGGTGATGCCCAATGTATCCAAGATTGTATTCTCACGTATGCAACCTGGTCCAATGAAGCCCCAAATCCTTCAAAATCCTTTGTTCATTTCAGCAGTAACATCCCAGCTTCTGTAAAAAGAAATATTCAGGCTGTGTTGCAAATGCCAGAATGCACGCATAAAGCTGTCCATTTGGGTCTCCCATTCTGTAGGCCTCAATCTTGAAAACAGACTTTCAACCAAATCTTTGATAAACTCCCAGGAAAACTCTCTGGTTGAAAAATGAGAAATCTTTCACAAGCGAGTAGGGAAGTCCTCATTAAATCAGTTGGACAACCACATATCAACATTCCTTCTGCCTAAAAGTTTGTGTGATAAAATGAATTCTACTATTAGAAATTTTTGGTGAGGTGCTAGTCATGACAAAACAAAATTTGGCTTTAAAATGTTGGGATGGCATTTGTGCCCCAAAATCTTGGAGGCTTGGGATTTCAACAAAGCATTGGTGTGGAAACATGCTTGGCAAATGTATTAACCCAAAGACAAACTTTGATCCCAAATTCTTGGAGCTAAATATCTTCATTTTAACTCTTTTCTTGAACTTTCAGGGAGAACTGTTGGTGTAGAGAGATCATCCAAGAGCGTCGCCTGCCCTCAAATCATGCAAATATTAGAATTGCTAAGAGAATTTGGAGCCTCAAAGTGCACGACCGTTTCAAACTCCTCATCTGGAGAACACTGTTTGATGCACTTCCTACTAAGGTTAAACGGATGGTTGCTTGTGTTATCCGTAATCATGAAGGTACAATTATTGGTGCAAAAAGTGAGGGAATTTGGGCTCATGATCCAACAGCTGCAGAAGTTTTGGCGTTAAAATATGCTTTTCTTATTCTGGATAACGCAAAGATTGACAAAGCCATTTTCGAGACTGATTCTCTGTTAGCTGCTGCAACGCTCGACGTGACCTGGCAAGCTTGGGCAAAAGTTATCAGCGCCAAAAAACTTTGTGGAAAGTGGCCTCTCGCTGGAGAAATTAAGAAAATTCATACAAGTTGTAATGAGATGGCTCATAGGGTGGCCCAGTGGCCAAGTAGATGTAATTGGTGTGGTTTTATTCCACCTTCCAAATCCCCCCAAGAAGCGTTTTGTGACATTGAAACTATGTGCTTTGAACCTTCTAATGCTTTTTTAAATGAAATCGCAATTCATCAAAAAGAATAAAAAAAAGGATTCAGTAGCGCATAGCATTCAAACTTTTGAGATATTGGTAGTTGTTCAATAGAAAACAAATAACAAGCGAGTGTAATAATGTCATATCGGAATGAGGTCAACAGGGGATGTAGCTCAGATGGTAGAGCGCTCGCTTAGCATGCGAGAGGTACGGGGATCGATACCCCGCATCTCCACATTTTCCATTGCTTAGATTTGGGGCTACCAACTTTATTTTGGGTTAGAGGAGAGGAGAGGAAGATACGATTACGTTTATATATCATTCTATGAAGAGCTCTTATTCACCAAAAGTAGCAATAAGATATATGTACTTATTTAGTTTTTAGTTAATAAATTATTAACTATTAATTTTAATACAACATTACGTAGGATTTCTTAATTATGACTATGTAATTTGTGCACCAAACATATTTATGTTTGATCTTTAATAAATTACATTATAACATATTCTTTTGAAATATAATAAAAAGAAATATTTCTTTTATTGAGTTAAAATTTAATTTCAAAAGAATGAGTTATAGAAAAATATATAAACACGTTACAAGACTAATATTTTTATACAAATTATTATTAATATTAGACTACATATGAAAATGTCAGACGAAAATGGGAGAATCGTGATATGTCATATCAGCGTTTTATAATGAAGCAAAAGGGTATTAAAGTGCGTGCCAATCCAATCTCTCTCATCATCCGCCAACCTTACTACCCGTCTAAGTCTGACTAAGAATAACCAAAACGTCACTCAATTTAATTACTGTTGTAGTATCTCCAACCCCTTCGCTTTTCTCTCCAAATCTCTGCAACTCTGCTTCTCCACCTTTATCGCACAGGTTCTGGAAATCAGTCGCCATGAAAGTTCCTCTTTCCCAAGCTCAAGGTTTTCTATTCTCCCTTTTGACTTGTTTGTTTTCAATTCAGTTGTCTCTCCTTTTTCATTTCCGTTTATTTTTTACAATTATGAGTTTTATGTAATCACATGGTTGAGTATCATTTATGTAATTGGATGAATAATACCATGAATGATGACGCAGAGGATATGATCAAGGAGGCAAAGAGCAACTATTTTGATTTGCCAGGCTTGGATGTTTCCATCGCGTTTCCCCAAGCAACCCCAGCTTCCATCTTCCCCCCTTGTGGTAAGATTTTTTTCCTTAATATTTCATCTATTTCTTTGATATGTATGTGCGGCCTTCAATCTGGGGCTCTGTTAGCAATTAAAATTTTGTGCCTGTGACACTTATGAAATAGTTGGTTTCTGGATGCTTTATATGATTTGTCGCCGTGCTAACTCTGAGCTCTTGAAACTCACAGTGTCAGATTATTATCAGTTTGATGATCTGTTGACTCCTGAGGAGCAAGCTGTCAGGAAGAAAGTACGAGAGTGCATGGAAAAAGAAGTTGCTCCAATAATGGCGAAGGTGCTTCTTGTTCTGTAATCAAACTTTATGTCTTCAGTTTCATATCATACCATAATATTTTTGCCCATTTTTTATGAATGTTTTTGCTATAAGTTCTGTAGCTATGTGTCACAAAATACATAAAATTGCATATAGATTTAAGCATAGATCCGGTCATGGTTTGTTTCTGACAAGGATGGTTTTGTAAATGTGCCTTTTTAGTATTGGGAGAAGGCAGAATTTCCATTTGAAGTGGTTCCAAAGCTTGGAGCGTTGTGCATCGCCGGTGGCAGTATCAAGGTTGTTAAACTGAAACTTTGCCATTTCTTCCAGTTCCTAGAATGATGGCTACAAGAATTTGGACCATGTGGTATCTAACTGGATATAGAATTCAGGGCTATGGTTGTCCGAACCTCTCCATTACTGCAAATGCCATTGCTGCAGCTGAAGTTGCAAG
Organism: Sesamum indicum; assembly: GCF_026168435.1. Taxonomy (NCBI): domain Eukaryota; kingdom Viridiplantae; phylum Streptophyta; class Magnoliopsida; order Lamiales; family Pedaliaceae; genus Sesamum; species Sesamum indicum. The sequence continues at coordinate 16,566,042 of NC_142667.1, forward strand.
AGTTGATGCCAGCTGCTCTACTTTCATTTTGGTTCATTCTTCTTTGGCAATGCTGACTATTGGTATGTCTTGCTATTTTTTCTTGATTGATGGTCCTTGTTTTCTTTTCATGCTAGTTTTGGTTGATTTGTAGGTCATTTGCAGTTTATTTGTGTTGATGAACTTATTATGATTTCTTGGTCTGTCAAGGATAGGACTGTGTGGATCAGAAGCACAAAAGCAGAAATATTTACCATCTCTTGCAGTCCTAAAGACCATAGCATGTTGGGTGAGGAAGTCTTCTCAGTGCATAATATCCTGAACATTTGCCCTTCTCCATATTTCAATAACTATAGTATGGTTTTGATTGGACATAGGCTCTGACGGAACCTGATTATGGTAGCGATGCAAGTGCTTTGGGAACAACTGCAAGGAAGGTCTGGATAAATGTTACTATTTACCCCCCTCTCTTTCCTTCAAACATTGCGTATTGGTAATTGGGTATATTTACTTGTTTTGGGGTGTCACCATGGGGATAGATTGTTTAGAAGGAGTCTCACCAAAAATTTTCTTCATCCTGTTCAAAATGTATTGCATATCTTCTGTGTTAGTGTGTGTATGTGTGCACTTTGCATATGTTCTTCAATTGTAGATTGATTTATCGTTTTCAATTAATCAGGTTGAGGGAGGCTGGATTCTTGATGGGCAAAAGCGCTGGATAGGCAACAGTACTTTTGCGGATGTTTTAGTTGTTTTTGCTAGAAACACCTCCACAAATCAGATAAATGGGTAAGTGAAAAAAATATAGCCTCTTGCTTGTGCCCCTTCTCTGCATAATTGAGAGTCTTATCTATGGAAACGCATCGATTTAGATAATCCAGTTTCCAATTAATCAGTATCAGCTTTTTCTTTTAGTTCTTTTGTGCTCATTGCGGTTTTGCTGGCCTTTCTCCTAAGTGATACCAGTCAGCATTTGTGCTGCTAATGGTCGAGACCTGGCGGATATATTTGGTGCAATATCTTCTTTATGGAAAAGCATCTGTCATGTACTTTGGAATTATGGTATAATAAAGCTATCTATGTCTGTAATATCTAATGGCTGATATGCATCTGCTACAGATTCATCCTAAAGAAGAACACTCCAGGTTTACAAGCTACTAAAATAGAAAACAAAATTGGCCTGAGAATGGTTCAAAATGGTGATATTCTATTGAAGAGCGTTTTTGTCCCTGACGAAGACAGACTTCCTGGAGTTAATTCTTTTCAAGATACAAGCAAGGTATCAAATTGTGGTACTTGACCATCAGTCCAATATTCTGTTTGGTTCTTAGATGTTAAATGCCCGGATATGTGACATCAAACATCCTTTACATAATTCATCTCTTGAACAAATTTACTAGCATATATTCTCAATTATTGTTGTAATATTACATCCCTTGCTCGATTACGTTTAATACTTTAATCTATATTTACCTTTCTGATTCAACTTTATCTGGAAAATAGGTGCTTGCTGTTTCGCGCGTCATGGTCGCCTGGCAACCTATTGGCATATCAATGGGCGTTTATGATATGTGTCACAGGTAGTTAATAATGCCTTTTAATTTTATTATGGTTTAAACACTCATTGAAGTGGATTATCAGAAGGAAAACGTAAGGTCACCTTACCAAATCTTGGTCGTCAAAAGTATGATATTTTTCTGCTCCACTATGTCAGTGTGAAGTTTGAATCACAGACTCTAAATTAGTACCAGACCGTTCTTGTTGCCAACCTGTGCTTCAACTGGCCTTCTTTAAATATGCATGAATTATCTTAATGAAATGTTTTTCAGCTTCTTTGTAATGGCATAGAGCAATTGAAATTATAATTTATCAATCCTTAATGTACAGTTATTTAATTCCTTTATATTCCCTCTTGAGGCTTTAATGTGAACTTGATGTCTGATGCTGGAAGGTACCTGAAGGAGAGGAAGCAATTTGGTGCTCCATTGGCAGCTTTCCAGCTCAACCAACAGAAACTAGTTCGCATGTTAGGTAATGTTCAGGCAATGTTTCTTGTTGGTTGGCGTCTATGCAAGCTGTACGAGAGTGGAAAAATGACTCCTGGTCATGCTAGCATGGGCAAGGTAAAATGTCGCTGTTCTGATTTAATCGGGAATCGGGGAATAATTAATGTTTGGTTTCTTAACCAATGGGTTTATGGTTTGTGTCAGTCTTGGATTAGCTTGAAGGCTAGGGAAACTGTTTCTCTTGGGCGAGAATTACTTGGTGGCAATGGAATTTTGGCTGACTTTCTCGTTGCAAAGGTGTGATAGCATGTCTTGTACTATATTATTTTTACCCAAAGTAGGGATATATATAAAATATTCGGCCATGTGTCATCCTAGAACGCACTAGAGTTTTAACCTTGGTTAGTTCAAGTTATGATGTGTAGCTGATGACTTGATTTTTTTGCTTTGGTGGTTTTTGCTCAGGCTTTCTGTGATTTGGAGCCTATATACACGTATGAAGGTACTTACGACATCAACACCTTGGTAACAGGCAGGGAGATAACTGGCATTGCCAGTTTCAAGCCAGCTGCATTGAGCAACCGGAGCCGTCTCTAAACTTGCTCGCACTCATGCCCAGGATGCTAAAATCATGCTTCAAGTTGGGGGATCTGTCTAAGTTGTGGCCAACAGTGGATCTTAGCTGGGCTCTGATGTATAATTTAAGGAAACCAACATAATGGAGTCGCAAGCATAAAGTTTACTTGCCCCAGAGAAACTGTTGTTTGTGACCAGTTTAAGTTCTTGTAATAAATTTATCTACTAAATTTTGCTGCCTATTGTTGTTTGACACATATTTTAGTATATCGACATTGCATCTCCAGATTATAATTCATTATATTTGCAGTGTGAATTGTGGACTTTTAACATTCTGACATTTCGTCCTCTGTGGAGAAAAGGCTAATGGATTTAGAGAGGGAGTCTTTTAGAGAATAGGTTGCTCTCAAGGCGTTCTAAGAGTTAAGTGCACCTTTAACTGGTCCAATAAGCAATGTTGTAACGAAGATTTAAAGTCCGTCTCCGCCAGTGATATTCTTTACCCAGCAGTCAGTACGCTTCAATCAAACCCTGATGAATACAAGGGGTTCTTAGCATAATGTAACCCCTACGAATTTTGAGCCGCCCAGTCGCATGTTGGACGCTTTTCTTCTTGGAAGTGTAATGACTTGAAATATTTGGTGGCTTCCCAGTAGCTCGGATATTATGAGGAGCTTGTGGAAGACTCGGCACTAACAGCATCTAAATCGTTCGGAAATTAAATATGTAATTTGGCAAATTTTTTCTTGATTGGATTTTTTCGCACAGTACCAATATCATCCATATCACATGGGGCGCTTGCATTTTCCCAATCATGAAACCATGAACTGCGAACCAAATTGACTTTTAGTACCTTTTACATTTTACATACTACAAATACAAATTTCGCCAATCAAAATCTCAGAGGGGTTCAATCAATAGTAACTTTTCTGTAATAAAACGAGACGAAGCTCAGCTCTTTTACCAATCAACACAAAAGAAATGCAAGAAGATGAATATACATGAACTAAATACAGCCACAATCTTCCAGGAACACTACAGAATATCAGCATTCAGAAGAAGGGACCCCGTTGTTTTGTTATCAACTAAAAAATTATGTGACTTCAATGTCAAACAATTTCCCCATCACAAGAATGCAGCAATATGACTATGAAAATGGGGAAAGCCACAATCAGCAAGCATCATCTCTTCTTGAAGCCATATTTCTTCCTCTCATAGAACAAATCAGTCTTGGCGCTACCCAAATTTACTATCTTCGGACACCCATCCCTGTCTTTTTCCAGCTGAGTGCACTCTTTGCAATAGTAGGCATCTGAGATCCCCACCCCTCCACAGATTACACACCGCCCTTGAAAAGATCCATAGTTGCACTCATCACATATCCGTACAAGAGTGCAAGGACGCACATATGAATCGCATATCACGCATTTACCATCATCTTTTTCACATAGCCTGCCTATCGCTATTCCTGGCTGCTTGCGGCACATGATTAAATCAGGATGATGTTTAGCCATAACCCCTGGACCTCTTCCTACAAATATTCACTGCATGATATTACCCATGTTACAGTCAATAGTTTATTTCACATGAAGAACATAATTTCTTCCTATCAGAGGAAGCAGGAACCGAGATTAACATAAAAAGAAGAATCATATCCTTAATGGTTTTGTATATTGCCATAGCAAAAAGCATAATTACACATGCCAATATGGTAGAAACCATCCTCTCTTCTATGAAAAAGCCAAACTGTGATTTCTTTGACACCTTTCCAATAACAACCACAACATTCGTTTTGTCCTTAACTAAGAATATGAGTTCAAAACTCAAACATAGGGTTCCACAACAGAAAAGAATAATACAAAATTGATATAAGTGATGCATGATGATATAGGCTGCTAGTAATCAAGCATACAAACAAATATGTCTAAAAACATCCAGAAGAGCTGTAGACCTTCTAGAGAGTTTGAGCTAAAGAAAGATATACTTTACGTGCTATGCAGGAAAGACTAATAAATTAGTGGGCTGCACCGCCCATTGTACGACTTCATAAATAGCACCTATATCACTTGCACAACTGGTGAATAGGAAGAGGCCGACACCCTTTCACTATAATAATGGAGAACATATTGGCTTGAGTAAGGACACAAGATTAATCCAATAAAATTTGGGCACATTTTCGGTTCTTCACCGTCGGAAGTTCCTTACCACATCACATGAAAAGTCCAGATGTTTTTCACTTTTGCCAGCTGACTTAGTTCTAAGATTTAGAAATGCTAAAAATTGGATACTTTGTTGCAGTAACAACTGAGAATTTTAAGCTATCACTTGAGTTACTAAGATGAGCAGCCACAAGGTTCCTAGATGTCTCCAATTCATTGCTTTCACGACAAATACACCCATTTAAAGTCTAAGGTTTCTCAATACACGTTATATTTTACTCAAATTATTACTCTAAAACAGAAAATTCACTTGAATCTTATCTTAAAAGCGCTGTAAAGATTATATATAAAACCCTCGGTCTCTCCTCTTTATTCCACATAATTTTCAAACAGAAAAATATTGATCACATATTTAATCAGGACATAATCACAAAATAGGGCACAGAATCCCTCAGTGTTCATGTGCTCGCGTGAAGTGCATGAGAGGGAAAAGAGAGAACCTGCAACGACGAGGCGCCGATTGAACTGCGCAGACGTGATAAGGAAGTCTGATCGCCTTTTATATTTTCCTTTCCCCTTTTTCTTGTTCTAGGTCAATCATATGTATCTTCATGAGCTGGGTTTTATCATTTAATCCCTCATCTCCATTTAATTGCATCACTCACCTCAGAAAGTAACACTGTTTATGTGGGCTCCTTCATTCATTTTGTTAAAAGCAACAGTGTTAAGAGCTCTGACCTCCTCCTTTGACTTTCAAGTCTTTTAATCTCACGAAGCTACATTGGGATTAACCACTCGGTGGCTAGGAATATTTGAAATGAACTTTCTGTTGGACAATAAAACCTGTGACGCTGTGTGGCAAAAAAAAGTCATTGCTCTGAATTCAAAACTTTGGTAAGATTGAAGTGCAATTATTATAAAAATGTTTGGTTCCTAAGATTAACAAATACTTTCTAATACGTGCATTCATAACAAAGAGGTAGAATAGTAGATTAACAAGTTAAACATGGAAAGAAAGAACCAAAAACAGTAGAGAAAGAGAAGAAGAGAGCTCAGTATCCGTGTGTCAAATGATATACAACCGAAGCCTATTTACAGAGAGAAAAGGTTTAGGTTGCTGAGAGATGTTGTCCAAGATGAAAATACTATAGGAGAACGCTATAAATGCCATTATTATAAGTAAACAAAAAAACCTGAAGTGTGACATTTATGCCTACATCTTGATTATCCAGATGAACTTATGCTGATTCACAAAATTAGTATAATTCAATAAAAACACAAAGCCGCCAAGTAAGTTGCAGACTATTAAACATTTATCAAACAGACACAGGCTTTTATTAATCTTTTACTAAGTCCTTTTAACTTTTCTGCATACCAACCTCGTCTTCAACCAACATACAGGGTTCAAAGATTGTACTACTGCTAGTACATTTTACAAAGTTATTATAAAAAATAAAGTATGTGACACAAAGTGTTTATAGAAAATGAAGTAAATAGAGCAGAGTTTGCCAAGCGTCCGTTACAACAGACCACAGAGCCGAGGCCTCGAACAAATTTGCCTTCCATTGGCTTTAATTACTGCCATCACACCAGCAGTTAGACCAGCACAGATCACCGAAGATAGATATTGATGTGCTTGTCTTCCCGCTGCAGTAAAATCACACAATCTTAGCGACTATTATCATAGCACTAGAGTCATCAAGCATATCAGAATTTGCCAATACCTTGGTTCAATGTGATTGAGGTCACTGTCAATCCTCCAACTAGTAAAGCTGATGCAACAGGAAGATACTGAAAATTTACAGTTGCAAAACAGGAAAGTAGTCATTGCATAGTTCAAAATGAAACCGAACAAGATATTAGCAGCTTATAGTGGCATTTGAAGATGAAATGTGTCAAAAATTAAAATAAAAAATACAGGTACCATGCAGACAGGTTGATTAACAGCAGCTATGCACTAGTTAAGGGAAGTAGGACAAACTTAGAAGAAATTTTTCATCTGAAATTAAATGAGATGGAATGTGTTGTAGAGATATGAAGCTTTTCGAGTTAACTTTAGGGATGATCCAAGACAGATTTGACAGGAAATGTGGATCCATGTAATTCCTTGATTTGAACTGCCTAATCTTATTTTCCCATTCCAAATTGAAATGTGATAAATATGCAGTTTAATAAGAGATCTGTTGTTGATATCAACTTTTCGTCCTATATATAAGCTTTCCCATCAGAAAGGAGATAAAGTAACTTGGTCTATTTTTGTTATTTCTCTTCTGAATCCATTATTGATTGACAGCATATTGTTGACATTGAGGTCATGCAATAAGCCAGCCAAAACAGCAGTAGATCTTCATTAAGAAAGTGGTTAGTTTTTTAGGGTGACAAAAGGAGATGTGCACATGTCTACCCTATGAATGTTACAAGCAACAAATATGCGTCCAAACTATGTAGGAGCAACACAGATATGCCATTCCATGAAACCTGAAATTGAAGGTCATTTACGGGGAGAGGTTATTGCTTACAGAGAGGGTATCAAATCCTCTAGGCTGGGAAGGAGAGGGGCCATTTCTGTTCACAGTATAGCGACCACTGATAAGGTCAATTGCATCCTGTGAGATATCAGCGTGTCAGAATCCTCCTTATATATTTAATCCATGGATGAAAGAATAGAGCATCTATGACCAGTAATACTCGATGGCTTGCCTGTCGAACTCCATCGTGAAAATTATTTAAGTAATATCTTGAGAGGGCACTCATCCCATCTTTGATAATACCAGCCATTGTCTGTTTTCCATATCTGAGACATAATAAGTCACAGAAAGGATGAAAACCTTCACTGATTATATTTAATCTAATAGAATGTACTTGCAGAAAAATTGCATTTTCCTTAGGTTACCTTACAAGGTCCCGTTTCAGTGCATGGGTTCCAGAGTACTCAAGGCTTATTTCATCCCCATGATCCACCCATACTATCATGAAAAACAAGGGTCAGCACAAGGAAAAAAGAAGTCGCTAATATTCTATAAACAGAATTAATCAAAGAAGCATCAATTATTTGGTCCGTACAAGTCTTAAAAATTTCAAAATCTTCACTAAACATCGAAATACATTCGGTTGAAGAAATTGCACCGACTCTCTGCAGCTGAGAATTTAAAGACTTCTGCCCAAGGTAGCTCTGCATGTAAAACATCAAATACTTGATACACAATTCATTCTGAAAATATCTTCCATAAATGAAGCAAACATTTTTAAAAATTGAGAATCCCAGGGAAAGTGGTGGCATGTAATGAAATGGAAGAAACAGATATGTCGCCTCAAACCTGTGTAACATTTGTTCTATCAAGGCAATCAATGCAGTTAGATCTAACTACACCTTCCTGTTCTGCTAACACCTTCCCTTCAGGATCTAAAAGGAAGTATCTGTTCAGCTGGAATAGTAAATATTAAAAGAGTATAACAAAGATCCAGCATAGTAGTATTCTTGCAGCCACTTCATGAAATCGAATTATCAAAATGGAATGTTCCTTAATTACCCTTGCTTCTCAAAGTCTTCTGCGAGTTGGTCGTACATGAGTCGTATATTCTCAAAGTTCCCATTGCCACACACTTGGTGAAAGTCAAATGAGACGTACCTGGAGCAATAGCATATAAACAACATATATTTTATATTTTCACCACTTGTACATGGTGATATTGGAGAATGAAGATAAAAATTTTGGAAGAAACCACAATACTGCGAATCCAAATTAAGTATAAATACATTGTTCGCACTACCTATTTATCAGTTGTCAATACCTACAACACCAATTTGGACCAACAACTGAAATTGTGATCCTCAGATGTTCGCTAAGAATTGATAGATAGCATAAACGCATTTTATGTCCGCTATTTCTGTCTCTCAACCAATTTCTGAATTATCTAAGTGGAATATGAATACTCCTTTTTCATTCCATTTCCTTCCCTAACAGATATGCAAACAGGATAATATAAGAGATATATATACAACAAATGGAGAAAAATCACCTCACTTTAGGAAGCTTTTGCATTAGCTTTTGCATTTCTTCTGCATAAGCCATACTTAACAAACCTTCATCTCCATGCTATACGATACAAGCAATAAAGGACTAAGGATAAGTATTGAAAAGCGAAACTTTTAGAACACTATTGATCTGGCTATAAGGACTAGCAGCTCTATTGGTGCAAAATGAAAATTAGAGATTAAAAAAGGTGCAAATGCATCCAGAAAACTTCTCCATAATTTCATAAAACAAAAAAATGATTCAGCCTAGATTCTTCAGCGACCAAATGCTTGAGAGGTATCAACCAAGAATATCTGACCTTATCCGTTAGGTCAACCGCAATGCAACCTCCATACCTTTGCAATATATCATTAAAATGGCGCTCCACGACTTCTGACTGAAAATAAGAAAAACACTACTGCTAACAATGACAAAATAGGGAGTACAAGAAATACACAACGGTAAAATGGGAGGAAAAATGTAGGGGCATGTACATACTGTCTGTTCATGATGAATTATATTGAGTCGTGGTTTATAGCTCAAATCAACAATTTGCTCCCACAGAAGTGGAATTGACCCCCGAACCTGAGGACCAAAGACATAATAAACTTGTTTCCTGACGGTTGAAATGCAAAGGATATGAATATATGCTGCAAAACTTTAATTGACAAGTCTACAGAACTGTTAATAATGGGGACCCAAAACAAGAACATTTTGATAAATTGGAGGATTTGATGTAATGTCAGGGAATCATAGCTGATGAGTAGTAATTGTGGCTGGAACTATATCACAAAAAGAGTGCATTATGGTTTTCTTTGAGAGAAACAAAAAAAAAATGCAATCAGAATCAAGGAAAAATGAAAACTCAATGCTCCCAATTAAACTAAAAATTGATCTCAACAAATTTCATCACCTTCATTTTTGAGATATTTTCCCTACTTCACAATAAGTATCCTCAAGTTAAAGTTTAGAAATACTTGGAATGCAAAAATGTGTTCCAGCGCCTAGTTGTTTTCACACACATTTACTGAAAAAAAATCAAAATATGAAACTACTGAGCTGCACATATTTGTGAGAGTACGTTCACCAGCACTAAGAATGAAGTATTAACATGACTGTTAATGCCTACTGTTATATGCCAAAGACACACGCTCAATCCATCTTTCTGGAGAGGCGGTAATAACAACAGATTCACAAATAAGACGAGGCTTCAGTAATAAACAACGGTAATCTATCTCCAACCAGAGTGATGATGATAACTTTAGTAAACCTGCAGGAAAGAGGAAATATGGCCTTCAAATTCCAGCAGCTGCTCAGTTTCTATGAAATTAGCAGTATCTCCACCTAGATTAGCTCCTCTTCTCCACATTCTTGTCCCTAAGCTCAAATTGCCAAAAAAGTATTCAAAGAAATGTCACAGGGAAATTGATCAAATATAAACCATATTTTTGTACCTAGGCGCCTTGTACACCTCCGAGAGAGTAATTTTATAACAGCTGGTGAATTTTTCAGCTTCATTTCTCCAGTCTGAAAGCTTTAGCCTTAGTCAAGTGAAACATAACTCTATGTTCTTTTTGGTTTTCAATGAGCTGTTGGGCATGAGAAAGAGACGTAACCTGAAGGGCAGGAAGGGGAGGGAAGGGCGGGGGGGGGGGGGGGGGGGTCGTCGGGAAGAGAGAAGAGAGAGGTAAGGATATTTCCTTGTAATAAAGGGATGATAAATCCATCAAGCTGCAAGAAGAAAGTCCAAAAATAAGAAAGTAATATATTATAATAATTCATACACTTACATTAATGCTCATGCAAAAACAGAATGTTTTTCTTCATATTTCTACCTTGAGAAACTACCACTCTGGTCAGAAGAGATAAGAAATCATTGATGCAATTTATATTAACAAATCATCCAACAAAGGACATGAATCAATAAACTTTCTTGGCTGCACCAGTAGAAGGAAATATTTATTTCTGACCTTGTTTTCAATAAGTTCCTCCAACAGATTCCTATTCCAAACAAATCGTGGATCACCCTGCAGTTCACCAGAAGAAGTCAATTTAACAGCATCAATTTCAAAGGGAAAAATGAAATTGAAACTGTTGGAAGTAACTGCAATGCTGAAGCAAGATAAATGTCGTAGGACAATTAAATAGATTTTTCCAGATCAATAATTAGGTTTCTCAAGGAAGCAATCATTCCGTGTAAAATAATGAATTAGTCCCAGGAGATTATCTGCTTGCATGAATCAAGCAAATGACATAGAAGTTGCTTCGTGTTTAATATGCATCATCCTCATTGGACCAAATGTAAATTCATCAGCAAGGCATATATCAACGCTCAGTAGTGTAGTTCAATATACCTGCTTCCAAATTGGTTTGCTCTCCCATCCTGTTGCCAGCTTGCATCTCCTCTGCAAGCTGGTAACTACATCAGCTTTCTCAAAAACAATTCAATATAAACACTAGAGCAGGAGCCTACATTGAAAACTTACTTTAGTGTTATATCTGTTCCATAAGAAAAATACAAGCCTGGAGTTGATTCCACTATCTTCAACAGGGTCATATAGTAATCTTCATCTCTTTTCTGTAGAAAGATTAGGCAAGTATTGCAATTTAACAAGTTTACTAGTAGCAAATGAATGGATAAACTTTGAGAATTTAATTAAAATCAAGAGATGTACAATCATACTTCTTGACTTGTTAAGAATCTCGAAGCCCCGTTGCAGGACAGAAACTTCATTGATGTAACCAAGAAAACAGGAAACCCAAGATAAGTTCCGACCTCCTTCCTAGAAGTTATAACAAGAACATATGTACCTATAGAAAGGCTGCATATCAGTTGGCCCCTAAGGTAGACAGAACAATAACATATTATCAAATAAACCAAAAAGCATAGTAACAAATGAATTTAATTTTAAGCATCCACAGGCCATTTCAATCACACTCTCCAATGTTAGAACTGAAAAACAAGCCAAACTTGACTGCAGCTCGATTTATTAGCCTCTGGTCTCCATCCCAGGTCATCCTCCAAAATGAATTCCATCATGCTGCAATCTGGCTGGCACCCATCCCCATTACTTTGACTTTAACTCTCTCTCACTCTTTGTGATGGTAAAAGGACTTGGTATCGGAATGGGAGAACTTATAAACAAAGGAAAAGCTCCGCGAAGTTACTCAACCCAAACGAAAGGTGGACCAGAAAATAAAACTGACAGCTTGAAATTTTACTAGGCAAAAATTGGATGCATAAAGTACAAAGGATAGTCAAAAGGCAGCAAACAGTCTCCAGCATAATTACGCTTTAGTTTTTATAAAAAGAGTTGCATTTACTCTCATTTCAATTTGTGAGACCAATTAAATGCTTCCTCTATCAAACCACAGTGTGATCCAAATTGTAGTATTCCAAAATTACATAATGATAGATTTCTCAGTTTTTTATTATTCCGATTATAGAAACCACATTTCTCAAACTCTTGTATTAATCATAAAATAATTAACTTCACAAGCATATTTTGTCCTTCTATTACATGAAATGTTAAGCAGTTACACCTTCTCCCTCTCACATATGCAGTTTTTAGTCTTTTCCTCCTTTTTCCGGATGGACATTGCTGCCTCCTCCAACATTAACATTCAGCACAAAGGCTCACATGGTACAGGATATTGCCGGATACTTTTGCATCTGTATAAGCTAATGCTGATGCAAAATAACGATAAAGCACAAATTTGTTTTGATGTAACAGACAAATCCATAACCAGTTCAAAATAGCACCTGCCAGCAACCTAATTGTTCCAGCAACCCCATATATGGTTGAGACTTTAGAAGGACTTCCAGAGGGGTCATCACCTATAATGAAAAATTAATGCAATATGATCAGAAGCAGATTGTGAATGAAACTTCAGCATTGAGATTTCACTCACGAGAAAGAAATAGAAAAAGGAAACGATTCAAAATATTCTTCCTACGACCTTGCAATAGCTTATTCTGAATCACACTAGGGTTGCAGTTGCTTTGCATCTGTATGGTTTATCTTCAGTAGAAGTTAATAGAACAATATGGTTTGAAGAAATAACTACTTTTATAGTTCTGTTTACAAATGGGAATCCAAACTGTAGACTTAAGAAAGGAAAACCAAATTGCTAAACTCATCAAAGAGTATCCGGCAGGAATCTAAATGCGTAGACTTAAAAAATGAAAACCACATTGCCAAACTCATCAAAGAGTATTCAGAGTATACCACAGCTTCCTGGAATTACAATCAAGATCACCACAGGATATTGTCTATCAATGAGTATGTTGACAAGAAACCAATGATATCAACACTGCTCAAAATCAAAAGGTATCATTTGTATCTACCAACTGGATACTAAAGAACGTCAAGCTACTAATTTCATTTTTATTACCTACTTCTAAACATAGAAATGGGATAAGTGTGCCCTAACTTAATCTTTGAGTAAGCTAATACAACAAGACATCCATTCACTTAAAGAAACAAGGGCTTCGCACAAGCTAAATAGAAGCAAAACAAAACCCGCATACAAACAAGACAACTCCTCCAAATAGATAATTCAATTTTCTCTGTTGTTTAGACGTATGTAGGCTGTTAAAAGAACGGCATGCCTAAATCTTTTGAATAAATAAATTGCGAAAAGCCTACTCATCGAAAATAAAATAAAGGATGTTTCCACAAGACAAATATACTAAGCGTTCGTAAAAGGTATCGCTAAGCTAAATTGTAGCAAATTCGACATTTTCAAAAAAGAATATATATATATGTGCTTCTGAATCAGTTAATTGCACCAAATCCTGCATTCTATCAAGTTATTCCTCCGGGAATCAAACAGCGTTCTATCTCATTCATTGAGAATCTAACAAACAGCAGATTCTTCTTTGAATCTTTTGCAGCTTCAGAATTTTATTGTGCAAGGAAAGGAATAAAGAAACTGACTGTTAAGCTTGTCGATGTTCCCGTCAAGGCGGCTTATAGAGAAGCCTTGATCCGGCGATTCCACGGATTTGATCACGAATTTTTCCGTGTACTCTTCTAATACCAGCTCGCTCCAGAGCTTGAAAGAACTCGTGGAATTCGATTCCATATCCGTCTCCATTTCTCCTTTTTATGAATTAATCTCCGTAGCAGATGAGAAAAATGTCGGATTCAAGTTTAGGGAAAAGAATTCCGGATGGTTGGCCGTAATGACGAGTCAACTACTGAAATGAATTATAGGGCGACTGATTGATAAACAGAAATTGCGAGAAGGCTGGTCTGGACCTGGCTTGCTTCGGTACAACTGTCGGATTAATTAATGAGGAATTGATTGATCATTCTCTTATCATGGATTCCAGAAACTCAGAAGAGAAGCCGCTGATGATATTACAAAAACGAAACGCTTTGCCCAACAAATGTTGCACTTATCTTAAATCTTTTACTTTCTTTATTACAAAATATATTTGATTGACTATGTTAATAAAAAGAAGAATAAACAAACTCCAATGATGCCTTGTTAATTATAAATCCTTTCCGCTTACTGATATAATTAATTTGTAATTAGTATTATCATTATTAAAGATTAATTAAATACAACACAGCAAATATGAATTGTGAAAAAACAGATAACAATTCACATTATAAATTACTGGACCTCAATAATTGGTCAACTCAAAATCTTACTGGGCTCTTCCTGAATGTTGATTATCACAAACCCAAATAGATGAGAGAATGGCACATTTCCGCAGTTGCTTTCTACTTTTCCATACTCATCGGTTCACGTCTATAAATGAGCTTGCCCATCATTTTCGAGCTTTCAATTATTGAAAATTAATAAATACGACACACATTCTATACATGTATATAACTTTTAAGAAATATTTAAAATAAAATACTTTTAAAATTATATTATTTATTTCTTTGCAGAGTTAAAAAATGAAAATGCATGAGGAAAAAAACTATCAAAAATAATTTTAAAAAATATCATGAGGATGAAAGTTTAAAAATAATTAATAAATCTAATATTTAAAAAAAAAAACATATCAAAATTAATTTAGACACCAGATGAACCCTCTCGAACAATATATAGTATAGATTAATGTGTGCAACACATAGGAAAGTAGAGAAAATTTAAAAACATTTATTATTTAAAAATACATTTCAATTATACAAATTTTACTGTTTAAAAAAACAAAAAATAGAAAAATTACGAGCTTAAAAGATTAAAACCCATGGGAGCTGAGGTAATGGAAAAGTTGGAACTTACGTAAAAGAATAAAATATTTGATAAAATAATATTAAATAATAAAAAAATGACAGAGAACATGTAAGCGGTAAGCCTCGAAAAAAGTGATATTCCTTAATAAAGTAAAAACCAATTAATTCAATCAACGGGGGTGGAAAAGGTAACTCGGAATAAATTATTTCTAGTTGTTATGCATTCTTAAACCCCTTTTACCCGTATAACTATTTTTGTTTAAGAAAAAACAAAACTGTCTAGAAACAGCCACGTTCCACGCCTGGGTGTCGTAAGGAAACACAGCAGATGCACTACTAACCCACCCACCCATTTTAAAATTCTATGGCGTCGGCTTGCCAGTGGTCCACCAAAGAATTTCACATAATTATCATCGAAGCAAAGCGTAATGGAATATCCATAAACTTTACCCAGAAAATCAAGATAATTGTGTAATAAACTTATGGTAGTGTAATTTATGGAGCTAAAAATAGAATGACAGTGGATCTGTGTTTAAATGCAAAAAACAGATGGCCCCAAACCTCAAACGAGCACAGTTAGAATGATGAGATAGTCGGAACGCCCAAGAACCTACAGATTGGAAAAGAAAGTTGATATACAAACGATCAAATAAGAATCAGATGTTCAGCACATCGAAGAAAACGCCAACAAAGAATTAAGGTTTTCTGTGTACGGGCAAAATTGCAGAAAGGGGTATATCCAAGGTCCACTCAGCATGAACAAAATTCCACACCCAAAAAACTTACACAAAGAATTGGATTAAGGCCGAAATATCCTAATTCCAACCCACACATCTTGGGTGAATATAATCAGGAAAAATATCGTTACACGTGATACAGAACTTTACTAAACTTGATAAATCACATAGGATTAGGGCATCGAGAATTTAACACAAAAAGTATAAAAATAGAGAAAGCAAACTTCAAACTAGGCTTGATTGAACCATTAAGAAAAAGCAACAAGCAGCCAAAACTCGGAAACAAGAAATAAGATATAATGAAACAAAAAATGTAAAGAGGTTAGTAGAAAATCCAATTTCATGTGAGGAAGAACAAACATACACGAATCTTAGATAGATCATATTGCAATCGTTTACATGATACAAAAAACCCTAAATCTACATCTATAAACCCTAACGCTATGAACTTAACCGCCAAATCCGTAGAGAGTTCGTCCCTGCCTCTTAAGGGCATAGACAACGTCCATCGCTGTAACAGTCTTGCGGCGAGCGTGCTCGGTGTAGGTAACAGCATCGCGAATAACATTCTCAAGGAAGATCTTGAGGACACCACGAGTTTCCTCGTAGATGAGCCCGCTTATACGCTTCACTCCGCCTCGGCGCGCCAGCCGGCGAATAGCGGGCTTTGTGATACCCTGGATGTTGTCTCTTAACACCTTGCGGTGGCGCTTTGCCCCGCCTTTGCCCAAACCCTTTCCTCCCTTTCCTCTCCCTGACATTTTTTCTTGCCCTAGTTTTCAACTTCTTTGAATAGAAATGAACTCTTACAGAGCAGCTCGAAACTGTTTGAAGCTAACAAGCGGAGGGAAAAACTATATATAGGGGAGATTATGTGCGGTGGATGATCTTTTGCCGTTGGATTGAAAGTTAATCAACGGCCAAAGGAAAAGATCCGTGTCCAGAGACATGGATTAATTACAACCATTGATAGAGACTCCATCGACGGCTTCGACTTAAAAGTTAGACGAAATGGAGCGGATGATGAATTGAAGATCAGATAAGTCTACTTGGATTACGGAGGACTGTTTTGCACCGTTGATAAGGAGATTTAATCGACGGTTTACTGAGAAGATCCGCGTTCAGTGGGTTAGATGCTTGTGAACCACTGATAAGGACCCAATCGACGGTTGGCAAATAAAGCAACATAAGATTGAACTGATTGCATCATCGTAATTACATATTTCCATGTAGATGCAATTTTTGGACATTTTCACTTTTACATATAGCTAGTAACTATAGTAACTAATGTAAGAAGGTACCGTAAGCTTATTGCCACAATCTTTATTTTATATTAAGAAATAAATAAGTTAATATTATATTAAAATAATTTTTAGTATATGTAAATTTTAAAATTTTATTAGTAAAATTATTCATCAAACAAAAACAAAAAAAATTTATTAATAAAAATATTTATGAAAATAAGTATTATAAATCTATTCTAAATTATTCAATTTAAATAAATAAAAATTACAATCAATGATCAACGATCTAGTCGCTATTTTCAGTGAATTTGATTATTTTTTATAAAAAAATGATGTACCGATATCATAACAAGAAAAAAAATTGTTTATATGTATAATAGAGTAAACGAAATTGGACTTCAAAAGAATTTCATATTAATCCAGTTTTATACTTCTTCTAAACTATTATTCCTAATCAATCACCAATGTTTTTTTCTTATATCTCCACTTCTACTTCCACATTTCTTATACAACTACTTTCAAACAAACCAAACAAAGTCGCAGTCTTGTGCAAAATTCTAGTGTAAAAGAACAATCACAATCTTCATTATTTTCTTTTTATTAAAATCGCCAGACTTGGGTTTTCACATACAAGAAACTAGAAAGTAGAGAGTGAAAGCAACTAATGAAAATTGATTTTTAATCACATTCTTCTCACAGAAAATTTATTTATATCAGTGTTTGCTCTTCTTTCATGTGAAACAGAACATAAGTTAGAAGTCTCCATTCAAAAATTAGATTCAGAGGTCTTCAGATCAATCCATTAAATTTGTGCTTACTCTTAGCTTTAAACTACTGGTTGTGCCCTGCGGACATGTTAAATCCGTGTTTAGCTCAGGTTCATATTTGAATTTGTGCTCAAATTATCAAGGAACCTGTTTGTAACTGATACAATCATACAACACAAGAAACTAATGGCACTAGTAGCCTACAGACACACTAGAACACATAACTAGCTTTTGCCTTCCTCAATAGTCAATACTCCAATCTCACCTCTAAACAAAAAGAATTATGATTTTGAAACTAGTAATCTTTACTGTTTAAACAAACTGGCAAGCTCACCCTTCTCATACATGGAGGTCAGTATATCACAGCCACCTACCAATTCACCATTAACAAAAATCTGAGGGAATGTAGGCCAGTTACTGTACTTCTTCAATGTCTCCCTCAAACCACAGTTATACTCTTCATCCAGTACGTCTACACTTTCGTATTCTACGCCCTGACTTTCAAGAATTGCAACGACCCTTTGCGAGAATCCACATAACGGTGCACTTCTTGACCCCTTGATGAATGCTACCACTTTGTTCTCTTTCACTAGCTTGTCAATGAGATCCTCCAAAGGTACTGTCAATTGGGTGTGACGGCCAGGGGTTAACCTCAGATCAGACTTCTTTCTTGGTGCCTTCTTTACCCATGTTGCGTTTCCTGGTTCATTTCCCGGTGGAACCTTTCCAGTGTCTGCTATGTGTTCTTGCATCCATGATTTCCATGCTTCAGTTAAAGCATTTTTATCAGGATCCTCTACAACCCCAACCTACAGCATGATAGACTACTGATTTTAATGTTCCAATGCAAATGACAAACACAGAAAATATACAAATTGAATAAAATTATCCAACTAATGGCCCCAATGAAGCATATATGTCATATTAATTGCCAGCATATGCCTTCACCAAGGGACTCTGCTTCTAACTAGTATCTTGTTTAGAACTCCCAGGCCTGCACTTTTAATGTGTTGAATGATAGATCTGACACAATAAATCAAATAGGACTAGTTGGCTGTCGGAACAGCGAGAAATCAGATGAGTTAAGGATGAGTAGAATGTTATCTAGACCTGCCAGGGAGATGCTCTTTTGTTGCTTGAACAGTTCATTACTCATGCAGTGACATTGAATTTGTTTTTAGAAAATCATGCTGGAAACATTTCATGACAAACAAGAATTATAGTTTTTAACTCCCAGATGTGCATTTAAGTGGAACATCGTTCCGTAATTTCCGTTGTAAGCTTACCATATGAAATACACTCCCAACAGAACCATTTATCTAGGAAGCAACCTGACTTGTAAGCTCACTGAATGTGAAACGTAAAATGAAAATGGAATATATAATCCAAATTGTCTCAGCAAGCTATAAGCAGATTCAACCAAGCCAAACGCACAATATTCAAAATTGCTTTGAATTTCTCATTTTCTTATCAAGCAACTTTGTTTTAAGTGATACGAACTTAAATCAGTCAACTGAGTGACTTCATGTAATTATGTGCATATGTTACAGGATGTTTTAGCTTATCAAATTAAGCATGAGCGAGCTTGAGATACTGAAGAACTACGGAAAAAAAATTCAAAGCTGGTTTATTATTCGGCAAATCGAGCTACAGTTAACCATTTTAAATATCAATCGACAGCCAAATAAATAAAGCTTGTTAATGCACCAGTTCAAGCCAAATCTTGATTACTCTGTATTGCCTTTGTTAATCAAACTCGTCCGGCCACTGTCATATATTAAAAAATAAAAAAAATTGTGCTTGTAATTATGTGTTGGCAAACCTATAAAATCTATAAAGATGATACCTTTACGGAGCAACAGAGCTCCGGCAGAGATTTCTTGTGAGCGAGAACACTGGCGGCAAGATTCCGCGTTATGCCGACGAATTGAAGGTCGCCGCTACCGTCATAAACGGCATAAACACCGGAATTGGAGGGGAATATTCCGTCGGATTCGGGCGAAACGGGCACCAACTCAGTCTCCGACAACTTGTTCAAAGCGGAAACGACAAGATTGAGACGGCGATACTTGAAGGAAGATATTTGTTTAAGGTTTGGGGAGGAGAACAGAGGAGAAGGATTGGGAAAAGAATAGAAGCAACGAGAAGGTGCATTTCTGGAAGAAGAAAAATTGGAGAATACCCGAAGAGAAGACGGGAGGTGTGCTGGGGATGAGAGGGTAAAAGCAGCCATTTGAGCGTATACCGACTACAGAGTACGGCTTGAGTATCTGTGATTATCAAGAGAGGATCCCCTTTCTCTCCTCCGGTTTTGTCCAGTGTATTTTAAAGTCGTCAATCAGGAAAAGAGAGTTGAAACGCTCGTACGAGAATCGGCAGGTGTATTCTTTTTTATATTATTATAAGCGTAGAACTTTGGTGGTGGCGGGAAGGTTACATGTCCTAGTCAATTATAGCAGCTCCAGTGTCCGCATTCTTGTCAATCCAATGTTAACTTTGTTTCAACAACAAAAACCTTTGCCCACCAAATAATTTATGTGTTCGACTCTCAGATTCATACAAAGTCGGATCGATCTATCCAAAACCATTGGATGAAAAAAGAAAGAATGGCAAAATGGGAATCCTCTTATAATCTTATGGTGATAAGAAAAAACTATAGAACGACCTACTGTTATCGATAATCGGCGGGTGGAGCAGCAAATTATTTTCTAGTATATTCAAACGATGTGAGGAGAATATTTTGCTAGTTCATGAATAGATGTCTTTAGCTTCACTCCTACTCAACTTCCCATAAACCAACCTCCGAACTTCTTGATATCAAGTAATTGCCTTTTCATTGTGTTGCACTTGCATTTAGCTTGGCCTCTTCTATTTCCCTAGTTAGCATTTATTTTTTCTTTTTTTGTCTTTCTCTGATTCGGAGTGCCTATTGAAATGGGGACGCTAAAGGCCCTGAAAGGAAAGAGTTCGTTGTCCGTAATTACCATTACAATCTGCACGTTGGCCTTTGTTACGCTCTTCTACACTCAGACGATAAGTTCTTTTTCGTTCAGGCTAAAGTCCTGTCCTAGAAGGAATACGGCTAAGAAGTCATTTCCAGGTGTGTGCATATATGTAAAATGAAACATCTTTTCAGATTCAAATTTCCATATTGAAATTGTCGATGATAGTTTTATTGACAATATGATTTGGCTCAGATGACAGGAACGGGGATCTCGGTGCACTGAACTATGCAGCAGACGATCGGTTTGAGTTTGATCCAGAGGAGTGCAGTCTAGTCCATGGAAAATGGGTATTTAACCGTTCCATTAAGCCTCTGTATTCGGACAGGACATGCCGGTACCTTGATAGGCAGGTCTCATGTGTCAAGAATGGACGGCCGGATTCTGACTACAGGCACTGGGAGTGGCAGCCTGATGACTGTATCTTGCCTAGGTCAGTTACTTCACTACCACCTGTCATTAAACAAAAAACAACTAATACCTGTAATTTTCTCTGTATCTAAAATGAACTCCTCTTTCCAGGTTTGATCCTGAAATAGCACTGCGAAAACTTCAAGGCAAGAGGCTAATGTTCGTAGGGGATTCACTACAGAGAGGACAATGGCAATCCTTCGTTTGCCTCATTGATTCTGTAATACCGCAAGGACAGAAATCCATGAAACGAGGCCGTTTGCATACCGTCTTCAAGGCCAAGGTGCATTTTCATCAGCATAGGCTACAGCATTATCTTTAAATGAATTTCACAAACTGAAAAATCCCAACATTTCTTGCTGAAACTTATGTCTGTCTGAGCAGAAACTTATGTTTTCTTTCAACGGGTTCCTTAGGAATACAATGCAACAATTGAGTTCTATTGGGCGCCGTTCCTTGTAGAGTCCAACTCGGATCTTCACATAATAGCAGACCCAAAGAAGAGAATTCTGAAAGTTGATTCAGTCGCCAAGCATGCCAAACACTGGATAGGAGTGGATATCCTTGTCTTTGATACTTATGTTTGGTGGATGGGTCGCCTCAGGACCAATTCATTGTAATGAAAACTCTCTATCTGCCTGTTTCATCATTAAGTAGTTATATGCATGAGCATTCTGTTTGAGAAACATGTATAGTACTAAGGATTTACCTATGTTTAGAATCTTACGCTTCTAATGAATTAGTGCAGATGGGGTTCTTTTGCAAATGGAGACGAAGGATATCACGAGTTGGACACAACAGTTTCTTACAACATAGGACTTAAAACATGGGCAAATTGGGTGGACTCAAATCTCAATCCCAACAGAACAAGAGTGTTTTTCACTACAATGTCCCCTTTACATGAGAGGTTAGTTGTTACTCCCTATAGTCATACCATCCTCAATATATTGTCACAAGAAATCTTAAAGCCCGGACTACAGTAAATCAAACTATAAGTGGCTTTTGCTGTCTCTTTGCTCTTCAGGAGCGCGGATTGGGGCAATGCGAACGGAACCAGATGCTTCAACGAAACAAAACCAATCCCAAAGAAACGATATTGGGGGAGCGGCTCAAACAAGCAGATGATGAGCGTAGTGGCACGTGTGGTGAAGAGGATGAAATTTCCTGTGACTTTGATAAACATCACTCAGCTATCAGAATACAGGATTGATGCTCACACGTCGATCTACACTGAGTTGGGTGGCAAACTGCTGACGGATGAGCAAAAGGCCGATCCATTGCATTATGCAGATTGTGTGCATTGGTGTCTGCCAGGAGTTCCTGATACCTGGAATCAAATACTTTATGCACATCTGTTGTAGCAGTAGGGAAAAATGCTCATTTGGACAATCAGATGTCAATGATGCATGGTTTTCTCATTCGTTGATCATCTGTATGGCCATTATTTTGTTAAAAAATCCATTCTTTTGATATCTCTGCTACGTGGCTTTGTTTGCTTTCATTTTCAACTTATTTTTGTGATAGGCCGAAATAAGCCAACACATTAAAGCCCAGTTCTCCTTAGAATAGGCCCATTTGGTTAGAATAAGCATTTGCCCTATATATATACGTCATTTCAGGTGCATGGACCGCCATTACGAGTATAGAGCTAGGGTTTCGGATCCGTTTTCTAGTAGACGAAATTTCATCGCATCAAAGTAGCATTTTTTAGATCACCATTGATGCATTTATAGTTTAGATACCTTGAATCTTATAATTGAGAATAATGGGTGGAGGTGGGAATTTTATTCACAGAGTAGTGTCGTATGTGGCTAACGAGCTTATCGTCAATGGAATGGCCAACAGGTAATTTGGTTTTAGCGTGAAGATTTTGTTTCCGTTGGAGTTTATGGTTAATGTAGGTAAACAAATGTAATGCTGTTATTTTGATTGAGTGAATTACAATTTGCATTTGCAATGACGGGTATTTGCCGATGATGACTTCCGTAGGCTTGTAATGACCGCGGAGATGACCGCTGTTTTTCTCTAACTTATCGGTCTGAGGCTCATCCTTGTGTATTTTGAATCTACGCAGAGTCATTGTAAGATGTATTTCAACAGTTTTTGCTTGAAAATCCTGTTTAAGTTGTTTTTTATGGGTGCTCTTCCTCCATATAACTCGATAGCTATGGTAGTTATGTTGCTTTTGATTCCAACAGCTGTTAATAGACCATTGGTGCACTTGGGTGAATTCTTCGTGTTGCTCCATGTAGCTGCTCAAAAGCAAAAAGAAATATCAGAGCAGTTGAAGGATGTATCTAAGAATTTTGAGGTTCGCAGTCAGGATTTCATATATGCAGTAGGCATTCATTTGTTTATGTGTAACCCCAAGTGCCTTTACATAATTGCAGTAATTGAAGAATCAGTGATGGTCGGTAGCGCTCTACCCTACTACTGACGTACTGTACAGTGAGCTTTATTCTATTTTGTACAGATAATGATGACGATTTTGATGAAGCTGGAAGAGGATTTATGCTGGATGTTTTTTGTTTAAATTTAACTATATACACAATAATTTGTTCTTTAGTCAATTGTAAGAAATTTTGAGTGTAGAGGTTACCTGGTGATGGCCATTTTACAAATTGAAGTTATTCTGTTGCATCTTCTGTTTTTATGGCCAGTTAAATATAACAGCTTGCTTATGTTATTCCCCACATTTGTTGTTAATTGGTGAATATGGATAAACAATTACTGCACCGTGTTCTACTACCACCTGAGTCCACTCATGAAAAGAAGAAATTTATTTTCTGGAACCGGCTTTGCTTAAGAGAAAATGGCGAGGCTGTTACCCTAACGTTTTCCCTCTTATTGGTGCTCCAAACTGTGGGGCCACATTACTGTCAATATTCTATTCTCTTCAGACACATATATGATGAAACACACATACTATTCTGGAGTAATGTAAAGGTGTCCGAGTCACACTTGTATCAAAACATGCATCAGAATGAGCGTCGATTGACCCGCAAGATCCTTAAGCTGCCTACCCTCCGTCAACTTCCTGGTCACTGTACATTCAAAGAGTTACTACTGTGCCATGTTAGCACCATATCGTTTAATTGGTATGAAAAATGATCTCGTAAAAACAAATGAATGCACAATCTCCACAGAGGGAAGATTAATTGCTTTTTCTTTTTATTTGGTCTTGGGCTTTAATGCAAAATTACACAATCACTGGATGGTTCAAACTCATCCAACTAGGTGAGGGCACTACTGATCTATATATACCATACAGATAAATGTTGTATTCCACTGACATAGTAAGCTCCAGTTGTCGGTTTGTACTTTGACCCGGGTGACTCTCGTCTACCAACAATAGAATCATTGTTGCCCTAGCCAGAAGCTCACTGCTTGGTTAGCGAAATACAGCTCTTTGACTAAAGTTACTAACAAAATGCTAGTCTAGGTTGCCAGTTCCTGCAACGAGTAAAGAAGCAATTATTATAAAGTTTCAGAGGACTAAACAAGTAAATCTGGTTGTAAGCAAATCAATCGAAACTGGGTCTAAACACTAGTTTAATTGTGAAATAAGCTAGTCCGGACTGAGTTTGAGTCAAGCAATCCAAGTTTGACATGTCAGAAGAAAATCCAGTTCTTTTACCAACCGACAATATCTAACTGAAACTCATGTAGGCTTGGTTCAATTCTTAATCCTACTTGGGAGGGTGGGGGGGGGGGTTAATGTAAAGGATGCAAACTATACAAGTACCTGTATTTTTAAGCAACCAACAAGACTGGTGTTCAGGTTAGGCAAGCATGTCATGGGTCAATAAACTTGGAAAAGTTTGCTTTACCCAGATAAACCAGTTGCATCTCCTCTCTCCATATCTGCAGTAGTGGCATAGATGGTTGTATGAAAATTTTCCATGCTCGTCTTTTCAGAAGGAAATATGCTGTGAATAGCATACGAAACTCAAACACATACCATGTCACGAAATTCAAGCCTAATATGAGGGACATTTGTCCTGCGAATGTCATTTCCATCCGGTCCTCGCTTGAAGTACTCGTTCCCAACCCAGTGAGACTGGAAAGCAAATGAGGGCAAACAAAAAGCAGAAGACAGCTAAAACTAGTAACGATGTAATCATAGGGTGTGATATTCTCTGACGCAGGACAATACTAAAGAATATTGATAATTCTACAAATATTGCATACCTTCAAAGCATGTGAAAAACCAGACTGATACACAGAATTACGAGCAATCTCGCATAAGTCACATGAGCTTAACTTCCATACCTGTATCAACAAAAGGAGTAAGGATTCTGTAGATTTTCACTAATTTAAGCATAAGCAGTGGAGGGATGCTACTACTCACTGAAGCTGCAATACTGTACTCTTCCACCAGGGGCTCTTTTGTTAAGTGGATTTGTAAAGGATCATCCGTTGAGAGGGATACATTTAGACCCCGTAGGAAAAACATGGGAAACGGATTACGGTGGTAGTCTAGGAATAAAGAGTTGTTGCTCAAAGGAGACATAGCCAGACCAATCTGAATTCGGAAGCCATTCAGACCTTAGAAACCATAGTATAATCAGGTAAAATGCTCATATAAACTTTTTTCTTCTACTTGCCTGAGCTAGGTAGTACAGATATTGAAGGACTGGAGATTTTCTAAGATTGATCCCATGTGCGATATTATGAGCTGTGAGAAACGTTGCTGCAAGATGGTCTATATCACCAGCCTGATCATGTTACAATATCTGAGTGGTGTGCTATCTATTCAAGGCAGCCAGAAATAATAAAAATTGGATGTAAAATGCTTACCTCTCCAGAATGTGGCCTGAACTTAATAGTGGTCATACCTTTCGACTCACGAAGCTGAAAATGCCCAATTCCAAATTTTAAATTCAAATCAACAGCCAGTATTTAAGACCCAATCAAGTATAGTATCGTCAAAAGGTGATATGTGGCAAAAGATACGTAACAACTCTTCAAGAAAGAGTGATTTTTCTCTTATGATGAACATAACATGCTAATATTTTCTTAGCGATATCTGGTGAATCATAAACACATGGCTTCATAGTATATTGGCAATTAGAGCACATACACTTTAGGGCATGATAGTGATGACACATTATATCAGCATCACAAGAGCAGAAAAGCAAGTAGCAAATTCTTGCAGAGGAACTGACACTCTCTCGAAGAGAAACAAGCTTTTTTCCCCCAACAAAGAGCAACGAAAATAATCTACCACAAAATCAGAGAGATGTAGGAAAAGAAAAGAATATGTAAACATTAACTGGTGAAAGAACCTTTGAGCTTGTATTAAGCGAACAACAAGGGTTATGAGGTGCACACCTTGTTCAAGGTGTAGAGGTTAGCATAACAGTAGTATGCATAGTACGAGAATGCAGGGTTGAATATATTGGTCCATTGAGCTGGTGTAGGCATGTGTTTTGTAGGTCGTCTTTCAGGCTTGCTTTCATCATCCACAAGATCCAGCCCAACAACCTGTTAAGTACAAAAACTATGGTAGCGTAAAACAAGTCCAAGGTGAGAAGGCTTGAAATATGACATAGAAAATGAATATGTGCAACCAGAGGTCAAATTTAGGCATTATTTATGCAACCAAGAAACACAAAATAAATGAACATTGTTCGCACTTCACAAACATTTCAGAGTGAGCATAATAACCTAGAAAACAGAAGAATTTATCCAAAAGGAACATATAAAAAGTAACTAGGAAAAGAGACCAAAATGCCTTGTGTTCCCAACAAATCCAATTCTGGAATTTTAAATTATTCACCTCAGTTGAATAATGATGATAGAACAATAACCTTTTTTCAGGAGCACGTTATAGTTAACCCACATCTTTTACATCAAAATTACAATACAAGGAGGGAGCAGAAGAACCTGCTTTAAGAAAACATGCAACTGCGGATGTGAATCTGGATCAACAGTAACTTCAAATAAAGGCAGAAAGATGTTATCAAGGATGTTCTGGAACGAGGTAACAATTCCCATCTCCTTGTACACATTGTAGAGCCTCGGAAGCTAGACAATAGAATTTCCACAATGAGAATTAGATCACGGTCTGACACATGAAAAAGATACATATTCACATAAAGCCAGTACGCATGATGAAAAAGGCAAAACGCAACGGTTAACATCTCTTTGCAACTATCCATTTCTCAAAACTAAAGGAAATCTTGATGAATAAAGTTTTATGATAGAAGATTTAATCATGTCACGTTCAACCTAGGTTATGTAATAAAAACAAAATTCCTAAATTCTATCTTGTTATATGCAACACAAAAAAGAGGATACACAAGCCAAAGTATACTAATTATGCAGGCTCAATAACAGAGTAACCTGAGATGTACATGTACAAAGATTCTTATGCTCATTAAGGACATGGGTCAAAAGTATAGTACCCTTCTTACCACTCAAGTGGAAGAACATATATTATTTATACATGTCATCAACACTATCTGAAAATCATATAAAGCTTGGCCCCTTGCTTGTACCTTATATGATATCTTGGAACTTGTACATTCATCTTCATGTGAAACTAGATAGTCAGAATATCACAAAACGACAACATGGGTGACGAAACTCAAGAAAATCTATAATCACAGTTCACTAGGGTATTTTGAAATAATGTAGGATTTTCTTTCCAATCTATATAATCAGACGCTTCCACATATATATACCCTAAACTAAGTAATCTCTAATTTCCAAAGTAGCATACCAGAAATCTCTACGAAAATTTGTGGTGCCACTGTTCCTCTCACGAAGCACGACGTCAGATTTTGAAAGCATTTAATACTAATTTTCAGACAAATTCTGGTCTTTACTGAATCTGATTCATTAGTAATATAATTAGTACTGATTATAAGACTGCAAGGACTGCAACTTTAACTGGATGGATATAATCTACCTGAATCAACCATACAACATTCTCACTGTACAAGTTATTATTTACTATCCAACTTGCCAGTTGGTCCCATTCACTCATCTTTCTGCCATATATTGATATTCGATATTCAGCCATCTGTTCAACAGCAAGAAAACAGATCAGAATCTATAATTAGAATATTTAAGCAAATACAGATGTATTTCAGAACTTATAAACATATCACATGGACATAGGCACTACATGAAATACATACTCTTATAGCACACTCACTCTTGATTTCACACTTGATCACATACAAGAGTATCCTGATAATTGATGAATGTGTGCAAGGTGGAAAACATCTAGAAATGTACTTCTGGATTGCCAGTGTCTTATTTACATCTTGGAAGATAGATGAAAACATCACCGCCGAAAGGGAATATATAAGAAAAGGATATCACAGTTAAACAGGAACAAAAAATAAGAAACACATTGAAGAAAGCATGCAGTTAGAAGAATTGAAAATTGAACAGCCTTGACACAAGAAACATTAGAGATGAAAACATGAAAAATGAATGCTCATACCAAACTTCATTGAGCATATAAAAGTAGTCAATCCCACCATCCAACCCAAACCCAGTAAATGAGTAAGAGGTTAGGCTTCATAAAATTGAAGTATGCAATGAGAAATAAATTCAACAAGAGGTTCTTGGGGGCCCACTTGATATTTACTTGTTTCCAGATCTGAGAATACTTGCTTAGTCACTTCACCCAGGAAACGACCTGTTGGAAACAAAACAAGTTAGAGAAAAGACGGTCAGAGAACATGATATCAGGTTCAAAAGTCTGAACCAGAATAAGAAGCATCATAAAATGATACTAAGCACAACTCTCTAGATTACATGTTACTGACATCCAATAATTTCTGACATGTAATTTCATTACATAGACTGGATGAAAATCACACATCAGATAAGAATGTGTTGCAAGTATGACCAGGATAAGAAGCACCGTGAGATCTAAGCACAACTCTTTGGATTACATGTTACTGATATTCCATTAATTGCTGGCATGTATTTCATAACATGTGGACCAAATGAAAACACATCTTCTACTCGGGCATGAACTTTCACCTTCCTGCCTGAGAGAAAAAAGAAGAATGGCATGTACCCTGTATGAGATTGTCTTGTTTCAGAAAGATCTCTCTCAATCTACTCTGACCGCAAGGATTATACTTCAGATTAAATTTGTCAAAGCGATGAAAGGTGCTTTTGTCAGCATGAACATCCAATAGGTCAACATTCAGATCATAACTGTGAAAACAATTCATGAGCAGAAGGAAGAAATGAACATCAGAGGAGATTATGAGGGAGAATGATGAAAATCATTCGGTTAACGGTAAAACTAATTAACTATGTAGAACAATATTTTCCAATGCTTTCCCATCATTTTTCAAGTACAATCCTCAAAAGCTGTAACAATACCCAGTTAAGTCCAAGCTCTCAAACACCTCTTTCAAGGTCAGATATGTTCCATCTCGGAATATAACAACCTGCAGTGAGAGATGAAAGCTTGTTACTTACATAGATACTAAAGCATATATTTCCAGCAAAAGTATTCAACAAAATAGAACGCTATTTAAATGCCTTCCATCCACCCACCCACCTTTTCCTTGTTATCAGTAATACCTCCAGATAGTTATTCGTTCAACAAACAGAGTGAATTATAAAAAGATAATGGAAAGATCAAATTTAACAAATAATTACCTCATCTGGCTCCTTTCTCAGCTTTGATTTTATGAACCTTAAAAGATGTTTCTGGTTCATGCAAGCGGAGTGATGAACATGCGTGTCAACTTTCCTAACATTATAAAAGTCTCGATGTGGTGCACTTTTTTGAGCCAGGAATTCTCTGTCCGCGTTAAGCATTAGATGAAGTTTGAATTTCTGGGGGGGGAGGGGGGTGTGAAGGGGCCATACACTGTGAGTTAATTAGCTGAATTTGATATCTCAAACAAAAAACTGAGAACAACTAAGAAATTACAATCAAAAGATGCATTAACCTGTTCTAGAAGAACTAGCCTATGGTGGCATAGTGTTCGGATGTTCCCAGCTGCTATAACCCTAAGGATATGATGTAGGTCTGTGAAGAAAGTAGTAGCATCAGCAACAGGAAAAAGTTTCTCTTTCGCTGCATGGAAAGAAAAAGAACTTTTAGCAAAAGATGGGCAGTAAATCAATTAGGATGAAAACTAATAATGGAGGATCAAGTCAATCAAAATTCTTTGCATCTTACACTCTTTACTCGCATAAACATGAACAACTCCATCTTCCATTTGAAAATAGTGCTGCAGGAATTTGAGGTTAAATTCATCAAAATAGCAACGGTGGACAACATAGCTTAATGATTCTAAAAGAAAAAGCTTGAAAGAGTTTTGGGTATAAGAATAGGCACAGAAAGCAGAGAATAGAAACTTTCATTTTAAAGAGATTTACATCAGATTTCCCCTCTGAATTATAATCAAATGGGTTCAGGATTGGCTTTGGAGTACTAGGATCAGATATAATTTCCTTTTCCCATGGAGCAACAGCTTCTTTAAATACATAACTTCTTCGCAATTCAAGGCAATCTTGCAGAGCACGGTAGACCTCCACTTCATCCGGAGATGGTATCTCTAACAGCAATCATAGAACAATTTCAAAACAACAAATACAGAGGGCCAATGCAACACACTTTTGGCAGACTGAAGTTTCGTGAAAGAGATGTAAAACTTCAATTTGAATAACATAAAGTGAAATTCCACCATAATGAAATGACAAGTGGAGAAAGAAGGGCAAGACAAACAGTAGATGCTTAGTTACTAATCAGCATCAAAGACACACGTTATAATGTCATGTTATGACAAATACTCATCCACATATCTTAAACAATATAGAAACTTTTTAACAGCAATATAGTACCACTGTAGACATGCAAAATTCACATAATAAACAGAAGAAAGTTTAAATAGAGAAAAGAAAGGGATTAAAGATATTGAGATGGAACACAGAGAAAAGGCAAAACTGCAGATAAATGGTATGCTTCAGCAACATGCAAAAAGGATCAGCAGTATCAAGTACGAGAAAGTATCACATAAGTACAAGAGCTGGTGAAGAAACTTCCTCTAAACAATGTCAATGTATAGCCAAGGTCATGCTTGTGGTTTAGAAAACTGCAAAAGTGGCATGCATCAAAGGGCAATGACAACAATACCAGTGGGGGAAATTCTCAATTGAACAAAAGACTCTTGCTCTGGTTCTTTCCTCAGGATATCAGCAGCCACAGGATCAGGTGGAACACCATGCAGGTCACCAGATACACTATGTGAGCGAATCATGCTTGGTGTAGCCATGGCTTTTGACTCAACGCTGGCATTAATATTCTGTACATTCTGAAACATGATTTCATAGCCAGGGTTTATACGTGCATCAATGCTATGCAGAGAATGCGAAAAGAATGTCATATTTCTTTGATGTTACAGAAACAAGTGACATTTATGAAGAGAATGCCAAAAGAATGTCATATTTCTTCAATTTTACTGAAAACAAGTGTCATCTGCTTTTGTGCTTATCTGTGTGACTGAGAAAAATAGCAGAGATAAGAGTAACTGGTATGAGCATTTTCGGTATCACTGCCACTTACCACATTTCCGTTAATAAGAAGATATGTAGAGTCTAGCTTAGCTACATCAGTCACATTATCCTCGTCATCTGAACCTTCTAGACTTTCAAATGCACTTCCACAAGCAATAGGTGATTTAGGAGAAGTGGGTCGAATAAGATGTCCTGAAACAAAAAGGGTTAGTCGCCAAATCTTCCAAAACAATAAGAATTTGAGGATCAACCAAAACGACAAGAATAATAAATAAGAAATGCAATCTCTGTACACGGATTGATTAGCAATAGTGAGTCAGCTGCCAACAAAAAGCTATTATTGTAGTATTGCATAACCAGTTTACTCTAGCAAGACAAGAAGTACAAAGATTTCCATGCTTATAAATGACGGCAACATATTCCTGAAACATAGTTGCAGATAGTTCTAAAGCAGTTAATACTCTGAATATTGAAAATGCATCATAAATTCCTCTGACAAAATATCTCCTGATGAATGAACCAATGTTCAATATCGAAAATTCACACTATAGAGAAAGGATCCACATGGTATATGATTTTGTGCACCATGCCCCGGCATCAACACAAGTAATCTTTATTTAGTTTGCACCTCGCAAAACACATAAACTTAATTTTCCTGTTCTCTCAATACTGACATGATAGGAAAAATTGAAACTTAGCAATCTGAACTGCGAAAACCGATCTGATAATTATAACAATCTCTACTCAAAGACTAAACAGCTCATCCATTTCCTGCAAATACATTAAAAAAGTTCAGTTATTGCCGACCGGGAAAGAAACAAATTCATCTTGCAACGAGCCGGTTCCGGCTGAAAATGACCATTGAGTTTCAAATGCCTCCTGGATAACGACCATACGACATGATTCAGCAAATCAAATTCAAATTACTGATATTGAGATTAAGTAATAGGCCAATGTTCTGTGCTTGAACTGAAACCATATAAATCCCAATCCACTAGCTGAATAGAACTTTCTACTAGTCAACAACAAGCCTTAAATCTCACCACAACAATACTTCTCCTCACAACAATTTCTAAACCAATAACTTTTGCAGATTCCAGCTAGGTACATTGCATTACACTCCAGAATGTCATAACACTTCTCCATTTACCCGTCTACACTTATTCAGTAGACAGGACTTAGAGCAAACATCATTAATAGTCTTTATAAATAGATTTCATATCAATTTAGTCCCTGATATTTAATTTGTCCGTTTATAGTCCCTAATTATATTATGATCCAATTTAGTTCTTTTAGACAATTATTTGTAACAATTGAAGAACAAAATCGTTCATACAGAGTACAAAAAGCTATCAAAGAGACTTTTGTATTTGAGCAATTCAATTTACAAGATTCTATTAATTAAGTTACTCAAAATAAAATTAAGAAATTTGTCTTACAGATTCTAATCCTATATTTTTCATGACAAGTTTCATCATAAAGAACTACTGCTTGAATAGTGTGAATATTATAATTTAAACATCTGGCACCACAAATCACAAACTAAATTACGAACAAAAATAATACAAAATATTTGTAAGGACTATTAGTAATATTTGCCCGAGAAGTTAATAAAGCTCGATTCCTTTCAGCGGTAAGTCCGACATTGCATACCTTCGGGAAGGGTATGAAGCCTCGGCAAGCCCGTCGGAATAGAATCCACGTGCGCCTGACCGTTTATTTTGTCCTCCATCTCACCTCCTCCGCTGCTGCCGCCGTAAAACATCCTCACGTCCGGCAACGATGCGGAACCGCGGCGGTAATGCCCTTCACTCCCCTTCCTCCGCTGCCGCGAGTACTTCTTCAACTGTTCCGCCGCGTCGCCGCCGTCGTCCGCATCCGCGGCGACGTCTTCTCTGTCCCTCTCCATCGCCTTCGCGAACTCCAGCAACTGGTTTAGGGTCTTCCTGTGCATATAGTACGCAGAGACCGCAACGAACGACGCTCCGACGAGCGCCGCCATCGCTAGATGCAGCGAATAAGCGTCCATTCCAATGTGTATGAACACAAACACTACGAATGTGTAACCGTATACTACCGAAATTTATGTAAATAATAGAGAGAAAATTGAAAAACCCTACTAGTTAAGACTGATAAGAGTAGCGAGGCTGTATTTGTTTGTATTGGGGAGAGAATGGGGAAGGGGAGCGCTGGCCGTATATCTCGGAAGGAGAGAGAACCGGAGGAGGAGCGTAGCCGTTAGCACATTATATTCGTATGGGCTTTGGTCGTTTCCGCCCCTTTCCTCTTTCTATTTCCAATTAACTTGAGAGTAAAATTGAACCAAACAATGTCTTCAGAGAAATTTATCCGTTGGCGTCTGAATTTGATTTTTCGACATTAACAATTTAAATTAATTAAATTGTATTCTGCATCTGCGAAAAAATTAAAAAATTATCTATATTATAAAAAAAAAAATTTCTCCCAGAAATATCAATTATGACACCGCAACATCAATTTTAGTGTTATATCAATAATACCTCTAATTTGGTTTTTTTTTCTTGCTTTTTTTTTCTACTTTTTAAAAATATGATATATTGGATTATACATATATTTTTTCTTATTTATATATTTTAAAATATAAAATATTATTTATTATATGTACGTGGGAACCACGACAAGACAGACAATATTAAAAAACAAGATGAAATTTTTGCTCTTCCAGTAGAAATAAGTTTTCGGTTTTGCTGTGATTTCCATTTCTCAATTCCAAGTGAAATGTTTTTACTATTAATTAAGTGGGAGGAGCTTATAACTAGCATTAGTATGCAAAATGTGTTTATACTAAAGTACCCTTAACTATATTTATTTTCCCACCGTTCTTTAACTTAATTTATCATCAATAAGTTTTTATTCATGCCTATTTAAACTTAATTCATTTGATCAATTGCGATTAGTTATTCATTTTTCGTTACTCTCTTTTATTAACTAAATAAATATTTATGTGAGCAAAAAGTGACTCGTTAGATAGATTTTGGATTTGAGTCATTTGAATTAAGTCTCTTGCGAGTCTGAAAAATAGGACTTAAAAAATACATTTTTAACGTTCAAATCAATAAACAATTCTAGAAGATATGATTACGCAAGATGAGAGAGTAACGAAGGTGTAAAATGATTACATGCTTTCTCAATAGAGTGCGTTCATGTGAATACTAATGAAAATTGTGTTACCCTGAATATGAATAGGATAGGAAAAGGCTTGCTTTTATAATATTAATCCCCCACCAGGTGAAGAAGTGTGATCCCTTGAGCCTTGCGTTTGTGGTTGCTATAGATAAGCCCTCTCAACTCCAAAAGCGATTGGCTATAATTTTGAGAGTTGTGCCTATTGATGAGCCCTAAGAAGGATAAGTCTCCTCGCAAGAATGGGCTCTGAACTCCTATGGTTTAAATATATTTTAAATATAATATTTATCACATGATCTCTTCACACGCAACACTGTTAACTATGATTAAATCTCTTGCAGAGATCACGTGATAAATATTATAGCTAACTATATTTGTCTTCCATATATCTTTATCAACTATTGTTTAAAATAATATTAAAAAAAAACACTTTCTTTTCATTTTCGTTAGAAATGTATTTAGAATCGCACCATATTTTCTACAGAAGTTTAGGTAGATGTAAGTTGTCTCTTGTAGAGACGCATTCAGATAAAAATATTTACCTACAAAACCATAATCTGAAATAAGCACTTGTGGCCTACTTTATGGATTATGATTCATGCCAAACATGTCATTATCTCCATTCACGATTGTTAAACTGTTGCGGATATGTAGGTGTGCGAGGGCACTGTAATACCACTAATTTATTTTTGGATAATTAATATCTATAATTTTGAATTTGTAATTTATTTACACAAATTACTCATATTTTTAAAAAAATTATATATATATTCGCTATAAATATCAAAATCATTTACGCAAACTATTATACATACTTCCCTATAGTCGTCAACATTGCTACACAAACTATCCATATTTTTCAAGTATCAATTATAAATTTTACAATTAAACAAAAGAATATGAATAACTTATATAAAAAATTATAGATTAGGATGTAAATATAATTATTCTTTTTGTGTTTTAAATCATAGAACATCTTTTGGTGTTATGGCCCAAAGTGAGATTTTCGGGAGTAGTGGGTTCTTATCAGGCAATTTTTGGATTTTGTTAGAATTATTTACAATTGTTAGTAATAATAAATATAAATTTTCTTTAAGGATTATGTTGGCTTTTGGCTACTTTATTGGAAGTTTGGTGTGAGGCTTGTCCGGTTGCGGCTTTGTGGATATGTAACTTTATTATTGAAAGCAAATCTGCGAGTGTCGAAAATTGGTAAGTTTTTGTTGAGTACGGCCTCTCACTATTTAATACTTTTCCTGCTTTATTCCTGTGCCAAAGTAGGTTTTGGTCGCATTCAAGATCATGATTGTGAATTAAGATATAATTTTTGGTAAGTGTTCAAGTTTCGAAACTTTATCATAGTGAGATTTTAAATTTTAATTTGTTATTAATATGACACTTGTCTAATTTAAATAAGTTATACTATGCTATTTCACTAACAAATTTAACCACGTAAGTTTGATTTTAATTGAATAATTGTATTCAGTGTTAAGTAGGAGTATATACAGTTTGATATATCAATCAAATTGAATTAAAACAAAATGTTTGCTATGCATCAAAGTCGAATCAAATTTATTTTTTCAAATTTTGATATTTAGTTTGATTTTGATTCATTGATTAAATTAAGTAAATGCTTTGTGCACAAGAAAACCTCATCATTTAAAAGGTAACCATGGAAAGAATAACCGATTATTTTTTTATCCACTTGATCTTTAGTGTGGTTTTACCAATACCAAAATATATATTTTTTATTTTTATATTTCATTTTTATGAACATATTTTTTATATATTAAATATTTTTATCATTTTATTTATTATCTAAAAACCAAATAAATTTAATTATTATTTTTAGAACGTAAGTTTAAAATAATTTTTATATCTTGACAAAGATCTACTAAATAAACAAAAATTAATAATTACCAAAATTGAACCGACTAATTCAATTCAATATTCAATATTACATTGCACATGCCAAATTTTTGAGTCTTCTACTCAATCTACAGATAACGGTGCATAAATCAAAAATTGTCCAAATTAAATATTAGGATTGTTTTATTTATTTGTTTGTTTTATATTATTATTATTATTTTATTTTATTTTTGGTTGAGAGAGTTATTAGGTTTACTGGACTGGTGAGATATGGGCTAGTCTGACGAATGAGATGAATGATTTATGGGCTTAAATTCAGCATAAGCCCATAACACTTATTGGGCTCGCCTGCACTCCGCTTTGGGCTGGAGAAGGTGTTAAAAGAGTAAACTCAATTGTTGATCCACACCAACTAAGAAATGCCACGTCGTCACAGAATTGGTGCTCCGCATACGCCCACAACAGCGGAGAGCTGCCCCAAGGAAGAGCGTATGTATATCCCAGCCAAAATGACAAAGAGCTGCATTAAAATAGGAGAAAGTTATCACAAGAGATTCATCGGCAATTAAGCTCTCCCGTTTGTTTCTACAATGGTTTCGTTAGTCAATACTGTCTACTCAATACGATTATCTTCCAATGCAAACCCACTCCGAAATCAACGGCTCGCACCGAAACCGAGCTGTGTTTCTTTGAACAGTAAGCTTGTTTCTTCAGAGCTTCAGGAAAATGTTCATGTACAGTTTCAGTGCTCGTTTGTCGGTAATATGTGAGCTTACTGTGCTCTTACTTGTATGCATTTGAATTGTATCAGGACGGAGACTGGTAGTGAGGGCTACTGAAACCGATACAGAAAAAGGTGTGGTGGACTTTAACTTAACTTTATTTTTCTGGGTTTTTTCTTTTTCTTCTTTTTGAGAGTGAGTTGATTGAGTTATCCGGAAGAAGAATTTGAATGGTTGAAGTGGATTGCATATGCGATTTTTGTTGAAATTGGTTATTGAGGTATTTGGTGGATACGTTGCAGTTGGAGCAAAGGCACCAGATAAGGCGCCGGCTGGAAGTGGTTCAAGTATTAATCAGATACTTGGTATCAAAGGAGCCAAGCAGGAGACTGTGAGTCGTTACTTGTTTACACAGGGGTTTAGTCAATTTAGTTTGGGTACTATTCGCCCCAGCATGATTGACGGTATTGTAGTTGATAGTAGTATTTACTGCAAAGCAATGTATGATGAAAGAATACAAAGCATCTCACATGCACTATATGTTAGGAAAAGTCACTAATAATCAGAGTGGGCTAGAAAGCATCAATTTTGTGTTAAGAAGTTAAAAGATTCAGGTGTATGAGGCCGTGGATCTATAATCAGCATGATTGCATGGATGATAATTTTGAGAAATACAAGAGAAATAGAATTGATTAGCAGTGAAAGATTATCCTCCGTGTAGATTTTGATACTCTTTTGGCTAATAAATGTTGTGCTTCTTCAGGATAAGTGGAAAATCCGAGTTCAGCTCACTAAGCCTGTTACATGGCCTCCTCTTGTTTGGGGAGTAGTCTGTGGAGCTGCTGCCTCGGGTAATTTCTCACTCTTCCCTGCTATTCTGACTAACGTCTAAAAATAGTCGAGAATACTGATGACTTGTTGAGTGGATGGTTTAATTCACTGCCGACAGGTAGTTTGCTTAATGCAAGGGTGACTTCTCGGCCAATTCTACAGTCACTGCCATGGAACATGTAACACTATACATTAAATGTAATTTAACGACTGTATTATGTAGTGCTTTAGCGTGTCATCACATTACATAGTATCATTAGTTAGTCATATCCTGTTGCAGCAGTGACAGGTAATGATTTTGGTTGCTTTAATAGTTTATTTAAAATAGTATACATATCAATGACTTATGTCTAAGCTGAGATTAGTTGATAATGAATTTTGCTATTACACCAAGAGAATAACTTAACTATCACTTGACTCTATTGTCTTGATAAGCAAAATCAGTTTTTCTCTCATCTATGCTCTTGCATCTGTTACAATTCGTATGCTCACTGTTTCTACTTCCCCACAGGAAATTTCCATTGGACCTTGGAAGATGTAGCTAAAGCAGTTGTCTGTATGATTATGTCTGGCCCTTGTCTAACTGGCTACACTCAGGTATTTCTTGCATTAACTTAAAGTTGAATAATTTTGCAATTTGACCATTTATTAGAACCTCAGCCACGTAATTTGTTGCACTTCAACCTGTAGACAATAAATGATTGGTATGACAGAGAGATCGATGCTATTAACGAGCCTTATCGCCCAATTCCTTCAGGAGCAATATCTGAGGATGAGGTAAGTGATGTTTCAATCTGTTGTCTGTTAAATGAGTCTGCTTTCCAATGTTGAAACACAGATATTATCAGGTGATTACACAAATATGGGTGCTGCTCCTGGGGGGCCTTGGCTTGGCTGGTCTATTAGACGTGTGGGTAGGTCTTCAAAATGAGTTTCTCTTCTCTTGTGCAAATGTTCTTGAGTTTTTCTCTAATAGCTTTTTCTATATAGGCAGGGCATAATTTTCCAGTGATATTTTACCTTGCTCTGGGTGGATCTTTGCTGTCCTACATATATTCAGCTCCACCTTTAAAGGTATTATCTCATCTTTCACCTTGATACTAGTGTTTTCACTTTCAAACTTCAAAACAGTGCAAGTAAAAAAAGCAACGCCAATTTTCGGATTGCAGCTCAAACAAAATGGATGGATTGGCAATTTTGCCCTTGGAGCAAGCTATATAAGTTTGCCTTGGTAATTTCTTAACTTTCAATTCTTTATAACTTATGTTGACAATATCCATGCAAGTGTGGATTTGAAGCGACATGAATATAAAATACATTGCTCTTAGTCCCAAGATTTTTCTACTCTTTGGTGGTCTTCTATAGAGATCCCAATTCGGGAGAAAGACTAATGTCTACTGGCCACTTTAGATGATCAGTAGAGTAATTATTCATTTGATTCAATAAATTTTGTTTGCACACTTGCTTATATATGAAGCTAATATGTTGACCCAATGTTAAAATATAAGCTATATTGTGCCATCTTCTTGGACTTAATTTCTTGTTTTTACATACCAAATCGTGGTATAAACATGATGCCTTTCCTTTTTCTGCTGCCATACTATGCAACATGATATGCTGTGTAACACTTCTGCTCTTCCCAATTCACAGGTGGGCTGGTCAAGCATTGTTTGGGACCCTTACACCTGACATTATTGTTCTAACACTGCTCTACAGTATAGCTGGTGTATGTGATGCTCATGTCTCATCTGGGCGT
Organism: Sesamum indicum; assembly: GCF_026168435.1. Lineage (NCBI taxonomy): Eukaryota > Viridiplantae > Streptophyta > Magnoliopsida > Lamiales > Pedaliaceae > Sesamum > Sesamum indicum. The sequence continues at coordinate 16,605,985 of NC_142667.1, forward strand.
CTTTATATATGCTGCATACAGATGAATTCTTATTATCTTCAGTTTTATTTTTTTAGCTGGGTATAGCGATTGTAAATGACTTCAAGAGTGTTGAAGGAGATCGAAAAATGGGATTACAGGTACCTTCTAGTGTAAACCTCAACTTGATAGTTTCATGTAAAATCTCTGCATATGCATCTGTTTTCTTGTGAGCAAACTTTTTGTATATTAAACGGTGAAATCTCTACAGTCACTTCCAGTAGCTTTTGGCTCTGAGACTGCAAAGTGGATCTGTGTTGGTGCTATAGACATAACTCAGATATCTGTGGCAGGTAAATTTTACTTTTTTGAGTTTTTGATTTTCAGTTTTAGATCTAACATACATAAGCAGTTCTATGTAATGATATATAAACTATTAGCACGGGAGCGATGACAAGTAAGGCATATATGAAAACCAATTTATTTTCTTGGCAATTTGGATGCTTTTTTGAGAGAAGACCTAATGAAGTCGATATGACCAAGTAGCTTCAATCAGATTTAGGGAAAAGTAAAAGAAGGGCTGAATGTGTGAGCAACTTAGTGGGATACTAGGAAATAAAGATAGGCTGGGAATGATTTGTGTTAAACTTCCAATAAATTTATGAGAAATAGTGAAACAACCAAAGTAGTTTCGGTCATTAATGTGTATAATGAAACCGCTCTACTTGATGAAAGACTGGTCACATCATCTGTTACCTTGTTTCTGCCCCACAGGCCACAACAATATAGCCAGATAAATACTTACTGTTGTATGAATTTCCTTATAATGGCATATGTTATTGTTACAGGCTATCTTCTAGGATTGGGTAAACCGTTATATGCTTCGGCGCTTCTAGGTCTTATTGTACCACAAGTCTTTTTCCAGGTAATGCAGATAATTCCAGCTTAGAAGTGGGTTATCCTTGTTACTCTTAGCTTGCTTTCTGACTTAAGCTCCAAACATATCGCTTCTTACTATGATGTGCTTGTAAAGAGTGTAAACGAGTTTGCTTGGCTTAACAAGAATCAGAATAAGATAATAAGGTTATTAAATCTTGTAGATTCGTTCAAATCCTTCAAGTAGTATATATGCTCTGCCGATCTCAAAATTCGTCTTGGCATATCTCTGTGTCAACTGAATTTGAGAAACAATATAGCATTCTAGAAAATGTAAAAACTTAGATGCTAGTAAAGATTATAGATTCTTGCAGCAGTTGGCATTATATTTCTCCAAGGCTACAATATGCTGTTCTAACTTGAAAATAACTACTGTGTAATGCAGTTCAAGTACTTCCTTAAAGACCCAGTGAAGTATGATGTCAAGTATCAGGTACTTCTTCATAAATACATTCACACGTTCTGTGTGTTGGCGCTCATGATTCCCGAATATAACCCAGTGGAAAATGGGTGAACTTGAGAATCTTCAATTTGTTTTTTATACATGCTTGCAATACTGCATAAGTGATGAAATTGAGTATTTTTCATTTGCTCCATATATCTACTAGCGTAGTTTGTGACTGTAGTATGTGTGTGCTTCTCAGTATACTTGACTTCCTTGGTATTTGATTTCAGGCTAGTGCACAACCATTTCTTATACTTGGTCTATTAGTCACGGCTTTGGCAACTAGCCATTGATCCTCCTGTCCGAGATATTGCTAGAAATCGAGTAGGCACATGACACAAGTGAAAGCAAAATCCCAGGAGCGCCCCAAGTATTTGCTCATCCTCATAGCTTTCCCAAATGCTCAGCTGCTTGTACGTAGAATTTTACCAATTTTTTCTTTGCTAATGGGTTATTTTCATCCATATTGTCCTAGAAGAAGATTCTCTTTATACAGCACAACTGTCTACCATCTCCTGCTGCTGTTTGAAACTTCATCTCTTGCTAGATCCTTTGTCAAATTAAAGCATAGCTGTATCCGGAGATACCATGGTCTTTTTGTAAGTTGTGTTATCTTCTGTTTTATTAAATTTTGATGAGGAGCAAGTGGAGTAAGATGACTTTCACTACGGCCATGGCGTTACATTATCTTGGACTATGTGATCCTACACTGTTGATAGAAGGCAACCATGTGGTGTTCTTAAGTAGGATCACCTCTTAACCCAATTTTTATCTAATGTCAAATATGACTTGAGAGATATTTGCACTATGTCTTGTTGCAATTTGCCCAGATTCAGCTACATGTTTTGGGAGGATATCATGGACCACTTTTGAACCGCTCAACATTAATCCAAATCATACATGAAATGATATTTATAATAATTTGTGTATTCCCAAATCTAACTTCTATGAATACGACTAAAGACCTACTTCACCATATAGTTCAGGAAAATTGAGCAAAATATACCATTCACGTTTATTGACGACAAAACCAGAGGTGAAGAATGATATAGAAAGAAAAGCAAGTTCTAAGGCCTAAAATACAATAAGAACCTCTTGTGGTTCTGTTTAGCGAGGGCTATTGATTGCAAGTAAAAACTGGGTGTCCAAACTATACTGTCCAGAGTACTCCCCAGTGCTGAACTGAGGATTTGCTGGAACTGGATACAAATCAAGTTGCTGATCAGCTGTAAATGCCATGTTCACTTCAGAGTTTTCTTCCTGTTGGTCTGAACGTAGATTATACTTTCTCAACCTTTCCAATTCCATTGCTACATCTTTCATCGTTGGCCTTTTCTCACCATTTAACTTGAGACATCTCTTAACAAGCTCAGCCACTGCAGTGATTTGCTCCAAACTGCCTTCTCTCAGAAGTCTGGGCTCGATAATTTGGAACAGGCGATTTTCCTTAATGGATACTATAAAGTAAGTTGCCAGGTTCCTTTCTTCTTCACTTGTCTCTGTAGAAAGAGGTTTTCTCCCTGTCAGGAGCTCAGCCAGAACTACACCAAAGCTATAAACATCACTTTTCTCTGTCAATTGGCTTGTATGGAAATACTCAGGATCAAGATAACCCAAGGTTCCCTGTACAAGAGTGGTCACTTGTGTTCGATCAATAGGCACCAATCTTGATGCTCCAAAATCTGATATTTTGGCCGTGTAATACTCGTCTAACAATATATTGGGAGACTTGACATCTCTATGAATAATCGGCATAGCTGCTGCAGAATGAAGATAGGCAAGTGCACCAGCAGCCTCTGTGGCGATTCTAAGCCGATTTTCCCAAGAGAACCATGGCGTTGTTCTACTATTGTGGATGTGGTGAAATAGTGTGCCATTTGAGACGTATTCGTATACTAGCAAAGGGACTTCTGTCTCCAAACAACATCCCAAGAGTTTAACCACATTTCTGTGATTAATCTGAGTCAGAATAACCACCTCATTGATGAATACCTCTATTTGACTCTGATCCATGATTCTGGACTTTTTTATAGCAACTACACGATGATCGCTCAGAATCCCTTTGTAAACTGTTCCATAGCCCCCTTGACCAAGTACGCGATCTTCGGAATAGTTGTCGGTGGCCTTCTCAAGCTCTTCAGCAGAAAAAATTTTAGCTGATTCCAAACTACCATCATTAGAAGAAAGTTGTTGCGTCAGTAACAATCCGCCGTTTTGCTGGAAGAATTTCTGTCTGAGTCTAATAAGTTTTCTTTTCTGGATGCTGAAATATATCCAAGTAACGCCAATTATCAAAGCCAAGAACCCAAAACCTAAACCTGTAAATTCAATTATCCTCATCAACAGTATGAAAAAGAGAGGAGATAGACGTGAAATTTCATCACTCATAAGTACCTAACGAGAACTTCATTGCTGGGAAAGGTGAGGTCTGTTTAATGCAGCCACGCCCATCTTTTTTGCCATCACCGATGAATCCATGTGGACAGGAACAGATAAAACTACCAGGAGTGTTGGTGCAAAACCCTTGTGGATCACATGGACTACTCTCACATTCATTTGTGTCTGAAAGTCGGAAAAGAACATCAGAATAGTCAGCTTATCAAACCTTGAGTAGTAAAATCTCTTGATCGTGGTCTAACAGCCGAAAACTAACCTTTGCAGCCTGGCTCGAGATATGGATTGCCTTCGTATCCCTCAAAGCAGCTGCATCGATACCCTCCAAGACGGGTGTCAGAATCAGTGCATATACTGTTCTCACGACATGTGAAAGCATTGGCTTTCTGCGCTTCAGTGCAACTTATATTCCCAATCACCCAGTCCAGGACTATTGGCACATTTTCTATGGTTCTGTTTTTAAACGTATCATCTTGGAGATCAGATGGATGAAATGTGTAGCTCTCCTCCTCTGCAAGAAAGGTGTAGCCACAAGGGTTGAAGGACCACACATCGGTGTGATAACCAACGCTGCCTAATAAAGCAGCGAAACTCTGTAGACCCTTTGGTATTGAGGTCTGGCAACAGCCTATTCCTGTGCAATAACCATCAAGAAGATCCTCTCTTGCAGAACAAAGGGAAAAACAACCACTGGTGAAATTACTCCCGTCCCTTCCTGATATTAAGGCGAGATCATCACATCCTACAATCGTGAACTTATTTACATCAGAAAACGTGAAAGTTGGAGGTAAGCTGATTCTCAGACTTGGATTTTGCATGGTCAAGTTGCCAAGCTGATTGTAGCAGTTCACAGCAACCAAGTTTTTAACCCGCATTTGGGAGTCTGATATCTCAATAACTTCAAGAGATCCTTTTGCAGTAAAGGGCTTGGGAGGGTTGAAAGTAGCATTGCAGTTGATATCAAACCAAGGGTCTATGGAACAGCCTGAGCCGATGCCAACGCCAAATGGATATGGAACAGTTAAATTTCCACATTTGCGTTGGCAGCCTGGTTTAGTTATGTTGACACCCTTTGTGATGGTTGTGGGAGGTCTACCTCTGTTGGTTTTATTAGAAGCCGGTAACCCCGTTTGAAGCCATATGAAATGGAAGAAAAGAGAACAGAGAAGAAAGCTTCTTATCATCTTTGCTAGCTTATGGTAGTTGAGTTAATGCATTCACAATAATCATCTTCTTGCTCAGCATCATATATAGGTAGAAGCTCCTGTATGCAATGTGCATGTCAACCTCAATTCTCCAACTCTTCTTTCTATAAACTTATCTGCTAACTACGATCACATATAATAATAATAATTATGTATGCAAACACCTAAAAATTGAGATTTTTATGATTTATAATAAAAGAAAAGAAACATAGTGAGTAATAATACTAAATCTTTGAGGAGGTCATAACCCTGAATCTTTCTAAAGTCCGCAAAAATTAAAATTTCAGGCATGAAAACGACGCACAAAGACGAAAAGGAGCTAGTTGAATTGATCCACCCCCAAATTTTATTATGGAAATCAGATTGAAAAAGAGTTGATTGAGATATCTCCATTAATTCTTCATGAACTTGACTTTGTTAAAACTACTTCTTGTCTACCACTGTAGAAAATCAGAACGTTTTATTTGAATATTCATGTATACTTTGCAAAAACTATAATCATGCCAGTGTTTGGGTGGAAAAATCTCATCTGAGAAAGATTTGCAGAATTACTTAATGTTAACTCTTCATGAACGGAAAATTCTTATTCAAATCGGATTTGGCTGAACTTGAACAAATCAATCAGAGTTGTCAGTTTGTTTAGGGAGAGTGATTAGTCAAATTCAAATGATAAATGTATTACACTTATCGTATGATTGGATCGATTCGATCATATATGATCTCATTAAGAACTTTCCTTCATCCACATCCCATATTATTTAACACCAACTGTATATCTTGTCCTTCTCTTGTTATTTTCTCCACCTCTTATTATGAACTCCCAAATCGTTTTTTCTATTTCTTTCTGTTGTCAGGATACGCTGAATCCTTCGTACGTGGAATGTATCAAACTAATGAGCGTCACCTGTACAATGACATTAGTATTACTTCTGAGAAGAAAAACTATTTATAGTCTTTATTTAATCAAGACACTGAAACAAATGAGGACTGGAAAGGACTTGTCACTCTCTTAAAGTCTTAATTAAACAGGTTAATCCTAAGTCTTTCATGTCATTGCAGGGTTCCTAGAAAATTGCAAGCCAAATATTTCTAAGAACAGGACAATTAATATGATTTTTTCTACAACTCCTGCGTTAATATGATTGTTGGAGGGTTTATGTTAATTTTTTTTCTAAAATGATCCTGAGGATTCTTATGATTTGAGATTAGAGATCACAATTCTTTCTTCATAGAGAACCTCAGCATTGATCAAGGACATAATTACATGTCTTTTTTCCTACCAGGGTGCGTCATACATATGCATACAAGAGTACAAGTTGTTAATTTGACAATTTACTTTAGAATCTCAGGCATGTAGTTTGTTGCACCACAAGCGTATAGACTATAAATGATTGGTACGATGGGAATGTTTTTCATCAATGAATGCAAATAAACTTCCACATCTAAAACAAAAGTAGGTACAGAAAAGATACAGTGAAGGTGAAGAAGATAAACAAAAACTAGAAACCCATCAATCAATATATGCTGGGTAGGTAGGTAGGTGCATTCTGCATGAATATAGAAAGGAATGTGAAGTCGTCGTTGACGCATTAATTTACATTTCTGAAGAAGTAAACTCTACATGGCTCATTGGCGACAGCTCAACTTGGATATATAGGAATTTGGGAAGGATCATTACGACCCATTCTAAGGCCGCACACTCTGCTCTCCATTCCAAGTCTTCTACCACACGATAGTATTAGCTATAGATAGTCGCACTGCAAGTTGACTTTGTTTGCTCAATAGTCTGTGGTTGGTAACTCATGAAAATGTGTGGTTTTTCCCTCTTTTTAAGAAAACCAGCTCAAGTCTTTGTATTTTGCATAATAAATATAACGAGCTCCTTCAAATTTGGTATAATTATAAATACTTTTAATTTTTTAACAAGGGTCCGACTTTGTTAATTTTCATTGGACTTTTATTTATTTTTTGTTGTTAATTGAATCAAAATATCCTTATGAATTATAAATTATAATTTTATTTATCTTTTAAATCTTTTTATGGACTAACGCGATCATTTTGTTTTTATAATTTTTTAAATATTTTCATTCATATTGTCCAATTCTTTTTATGTCTGTTTTTTTTATTTTTTTTGAAAAATACAATAAAAATATAATTGAAATACGCTACATTATATTCTAATATTACAAATTCTTTTTCAAACATCGGGAGTACTGCTATTTGACACGGAAAAATGAGTTTTGGAACACAAAAAAATTGTGTGGAAAAATTGACGATATGCAAAAAAATCAAGTATATATGCTCCCAAAGTCGGTCAACTTGCGTATTTCATCGCGAAGTACATAATTTGGCACGACTCGCACGTCCACCTCCTCAAAGTCAACCTTCATTACAATTATTCTGATACTATTACGTTGATTGGTTACTAATACTTCCCTCTTTCACTATTATCAATCTTCATTGTCATAGTTAATATCAAACTGCATATATATACTAATCTCAACACTGCAAAACCACCCGTAATCATGGGGGAAAACATCATGCTTCTGCAGCTGGCCTGGATTTTCCTCTCCGGCCTAGCTTTAACATTGGCCGCCACCAATTCCACCACCATCCCCGACACGTTCAACATTTCAAAAGCCCCCGTCATCACCAAGCCTGGTTGCCCCAGCAAATGTGGCAACCTCACCGTCCCCTACCCTTTCGGCATCGGTAGAGGCAGCGGCTGCGGCATTGACCCCTGGTTCGAACTCAACTGCAGCAACGCCTTTGACCCTCCCCGAGCCTACCTCGGCAATATTCAAATATACGATATCTCCGACAACCAAATGCGCATCTCCAACGTCATGGCCAGGAGATGCTACGACAGAGCCGGCGACGTTTCCCAGACAAACTACGCCTCCTCAGACATCACCGGAACTCCTTACAGCTACTCCTCGCTGAACAAGTTCACCGTCCTTGGCTGCGATGATTTCGCTCTGGTCACCGGCGGCGGAGGCCGGAACTTCACAAGCGGCTGCGTTTCGCTCTGCTCGAGAGCAGAAGATGTGATCAGTGGATACTGCTCGGGTATAGGCTGCTGCCAGACTTCCCTGCCCAAGGGGCTCAAATTCTACTTGACGGATCTGAGCAGCTTGAGGAATCATACGGGGGTTTCATCATTCAACCCGTGTAGTTATGCGTTTCTTGGAGAGGAACAACGGTTCGTTTTTCGTGGGGCGTCCGACCTCTCCGACCCGAATTTCATGCAACGGGTCCTGACTACGGTGCCCATCGTGCTTGACTGGGCGATTGGGAATTTGACTTGTGCAGACGCGGAGAAAGCTGCAGATTATGCCTGCAAGGCTAACAGTTACTGCGTTGATTCAGATACGGGGTTGGGTGGGTACCGGTGCAGCTGTAACAAAGGGTACGACGGCAACCCGTATCTCGATCCGGGTTGCACAGGTACTGTTCTTTCTACATCTTCTGTTGCTTTGTTATTATGATAAACCCACTAAAACTTCGATGCAAGAATTATTCTGTTAATAGTACTATTTGTATCTTGATTTGCAGATATCGATGAATGTGCGGACCCAAACCTTAATGACTGCGAAAAGTTTATGTGCATCAACACTCTGGGAGGTTTTAACTGTTCTTGTCCACATGGAATGTATGGGGATGGCAGAGAGGATGGTCGAGGTTGCAACGCTTATACATCGGAGTTTCCTGTAATGAAGGTGGCTTTAGGTAATTCCTTTGTTTCCTTGTAAGTCCATACGTATTTTACTACTATTATTACCATATTGGAGGTGGATTAGTTGAGAATATTGGAGCTTGCAGCTTGAGTTTGATTCTGGAAAACATACAAAAATGTGTTAATCGAAGCTTTTAATGGTATTCTGTTGAAATTATATGTACAATCAAGAATGATAATTCTAATTTCCTTCGTTGTATTTTAATCTTTGTCATGATTTTCTTAAACAATTTCATGCAGGTATTGGGTTCGGGTTTTTATCCCTAGTGATCGCAGTAACTTGGCTATACTTTAGCCTCAAGAAAAGAAAGATCATAAAACTCAGGGAAAAATTCTTCCAGCAAAATGGTGGTTTGTTACTGAAACAACAAATCTCTTCCAACGAAGGTTCTGTGGATCAATCCACCAAAATATTCACGGCTGAAGAGCTGGAAAAAGCTACCAATAACTATGCAGATGATAGAATCCTTGGCAGAGGTGGATACGGCACCGTCTACAAGGGAATTCTACCTGATAATCGCATAGTTGCTATCAAGAAGTCCAGAGTGATGGATGAAAGTCAAATAGAACAATTCATCAATGAAGTAGTCATTCTCACACAGGTCAATCATCGAAACGTTGTCAAGCTTTTGGGATGCTGTTTGGAATCCGAGGTCCCTTTATTAGTCTATGAATATGTCTCCAATGGGACACTCTTTGAGCACATCCACAACAAAGGTGCAATGACTTGGTTATCCTGGGAGAATCGTTTACGGATTGCCTCTGAAGCTGCCGGTGCCCTGTCTTACCTTCATTCAGCAGCTTCAATTCCCATTATCCACAGGGATGTAAAATCGGCCAACATTTTACTAGACGAATCTTACACAGCCAAGATATCAGATTTCGGGGCTTCCAGGCTAATCTCCCTGGACCAAACAGAAGTAACAACGCTGGTCCAGGGGACACTAGGATACCTGGATCCTGAATACTTCCACTCAAGCCAATTAACTGAAAAAAGTGATGTCTACAGCTTTGGGGTGGTGCTTGCGGAACTCCTGACAGGGAAAAGGCCGATCGACATGGAAAGGGGACAAGAAGAACGAAACCTGGCAACTTATTTCATCATGGCAGTAAAAGAAAATCGACTGTTCCAAATCCTGGAGCCCCGAGTGGTTAGAGAGGGATCCCTGGAGCAGCTCCAGGCAACTGCTCAACTAATAAAGAGATGTTTACATCTGAATGGGGAAGACAGGCCGACGATGAAGGAAGTGGCTATGGAACTTGAAGGTTTGAGGAAGTTTACTAAGCATCCATGGGCTCAACAACCTGTTCATCATGAAGAATCTGTGGGGTTATTAATGAGTGATCAGATGGGATCTGCAGATCTTTATACTGCTCCAATTACTTCAGCTGATCTATACACTGTTCCAATCAGCTCATATAACAGCACTGGAGAATCCTCAGGGCAGTACAGCTTGAACAGCACTCCAAGTCAGATGTTCTTCCCCCATGTGAACAGCCCTCGTTGAAGAGAATGCGTGCGTGCCAAAATTTGGTGCTATGTTTTGATTTAGTTTTGCTATTTCCGTTTCTCGTGCTCGTTGTAGATTTTTATGTTCATTCAATTGTTGTATGCTTGCAAACGTACTTGTCATGGATTTTACTGGATGTGAGTTCTTCTAATAGGAATGTAAGGCTAGTCGCCTCCCCTCCCATTTGAAAATAAGCACCAACATTGGTAAATGTAAATTCTCTTGCTGGAGACAATCCGACCCATATTCGTGTTTACTTGTTTTTCCTTTGACCCGTGATTAATGTGAAAGGCATGGAGACAGCGTGCTAATGGGCTTATTGCATGAGGTGGGATTGGAAGCCCCATGCCTGTTTGATAAATCTCCGTCCGCCCATTTTGTCCCATATTTTGGCAGTAATGGTCGTTTTTGCTCCAGCATTTACACCAAATAACAAAAAATCCTTGTTTCAACGTTTATGACAAGTTGGAAGCTTTTTGAGCGTGAATTAGAGCAAAACCAAGTCAGCTTTCTTCTTTTTCCACTGTTGTTTGATTTCAAGCTACATATACATATTAAATTCCAACCGGGTCCTGCCAATAATATTTATACCCGACCCGAGTAAAATGTAGCCCAGGCCCGAATGCGGACAGCGTACTAGTACTCCTGCCATGGGTACTCAAAATGGGCCATGGACGTAATCATTACCAGGAGGATCCGGAAAGAATACCGCACGTGACGCAGTTTTGTTATATCCAAGATACCCTCTCGTCTCAGTCTAACTCTAACCACAAACATGGGCCCACCCCCATGAAAGGTCAAATTCCTTTTTTTAATACCAATTCCGCCTCCATTTCCGACCGCCACAAATACTTTGCTCCATTCTTCCCAATTTTACCCTCCTAGCGCAACTGACGGGAGCAAGGAGGAGAAGCCGAGGATCTGATCTCTTCCTATCCCTACCCCCCCGCCGGCGTTTTCCTCCTCTAAATCAATGGCGGTGAACAATGAGAAAACCTCAAAATCAATCCCGCCGTACATGAAGGCATTGTCTGGATCCCTAGGTGGCATAGTCGAAGCCTCATGCTTACAACCCATTGACGTCATCAAGACCCGGCTCCAGCTCGACCGCTCCGGTACCTACAAGGGGATAATTCACTGCGGCACCACCATCACCAAGACCGAAGGCGTCCGCGCTTTGTGGAAGGGGTTGACTCCTTTCGCCACGCATTTGACTCTCAAGTATGCGCTCAGGATGGGGTCCAATGCGGTCCTACAGTCCGCCTTCAAGGACTCGCAGACGGGGAATCTCAGCCACCAGGGTAGGTTGTTATCTGGGTTTGGTGCTGGTGTGCTCGAAGCTCTTGTTATCGTCACTCCATTTGAGGTCAGTGAGTTCATTCGTTTTTCCATTTCTAATTTTTTTATATTATTGTGTTGCTCCTTTTCAGGTTATTGTTTTTTGAGCTTTAATTATTGAATTATCTTTAGTGAATCAATCACATGGAGCTTAGTTCACTTGATTATGTTCAAAAGTCGAACTGTGTTTTACAATTCAGGAATCTGCATTCGTTTTCATGCGTCTCTTTAAGCTAAATTAAAGCATATGTGATCCTAGCTTCTGTAGGAGCTAGAATTTGAAGTCCTATATGTAGCATGGTTAATGGTAATTAGTATGCTCACCTGTCAAAGGCGTATATTCATAATTTTCATAAAAAACATGAGTTGATTGTCGGTAAAAGTGTGTCTCTTAGTTTGAATAGATCATAGACTATGACCGACTGGTTTCCTGACAATCCCCTTGGATGAATACAAAGAGTTCATAGTTACAATGCTAACTGGTTGTTATCTAACTTCACTGCCACTTGTATAGTAGTTCATGCGAGCCTTAAATTTTCACTTCACCTTATTGAGTTCGGGGCGCATTAACTCTCTCTGTGTTGACCACTTTCTTCCATTGGGCTGACTGATTAAGTTCACTTGGTTGTTACTTAATCTGTCATTGTACCTTCGCTTCACTCTGTCATGCCCAATATACATGCTTTAGTTGTTGTCTGTCTTCAAGTTGTACCGTGATTCTGTTTTCACAGAAGTTATGATGTAATGCACTGCACACTGAGCAACTACAGAATGTTGATTTGCGCTTTTGTCTCTGTTCTTTTTTTCCTTAATTCAGTTTACAGTTCAATTGACATGTCTTGCTATAAGTAGGCAGTGGATCTTAGTCAAAATGTTAATGAACTTTTACCAATTCAGGTGGTCAAGATCAGACTGCAGCAGCAGAGAGGGCTGAGTCCTGAGCTCCTAAAATACAAGGGACCCATACATTGTGCTCGCATGATCATCCAGGAAGAAGGCGTGTTTGGTCTGTGGGCAGGAGCCGCCCCAACTGTGATGCGCAATGGAACAAATCAAGCTGCCATGTTTACAGCCAAAAATGCATTTGACGGAATTCTATGGAATAAGCATGAAGGCGATGGGAAAGTGCTCCAGCCGTGGCAATCTATGATATCAGGTTTCCTTGCGGGAACCGCTGGTCCAGTATGTACCGGGCCCTTTGATGTTGTAAAAACAAGGCTTATGGCACAGAGCCGATCTGGTGGTGAGTTGAAATACAAAGGTATGTTTCACGCTATCCAAACAATATATGCAGAAGAAGGACTACGAGCACTGTGGAAAGGACTATTACCCCGGCTAATGAGGATCCCACCTGGCCAGGCCATTATGTGGGCTGTAGCTGATCAAGTAACTGGTTTTTATGAGAGGAGATACTTGTATAATGCACCCCTATAGCTTCCCTCCATTATTGTCTTTTGTCGTTTTTTTGGTAAGGTGCTCACATTCATTTGAGGAACTGAAATTGTTAGAGCCGTCAGCCATTCACCTTAACTCATATGCAATATAGGACTGAGTTAGCTGGCTAATCCATCGGATATCTTGAGCTTGGACTTTATTTTAGGTTAGTATTTCATGTGATAACTTGCAAACGGATTGATTGCAAGGATAAAAAAAACTATTTGTGGCGCATGCCTTTGTTCTCGTGTTGTCCATTCATGATTCGAGCACAATTGCTATTCTTGTTGTGTACTGAGAGGCTTTTGTTATTCTGATAAGGTGGTCGGCCCCTTGGAAGTTAGAACGGGAAATATTTATGAAAAGATGCACCACTCCAGTTCTTTTTTGATCATTACAGTTGCTATCTTGGAACTTGTTTAAGAAATAGGGCTGTTTGCTTTCATTTGTAAGCTGCTTCTCTCATGTTATTCTTGAATTACTGCTCAACTGGAGCGTGTCAGCGTAAGTGTTGGCATGAGATACAAACATTACCAAAATAGAAAAACAAAGTACAACGTGCATTTGTTACATTCAAATTTTATAAGTTATTATTTGAGTATTTGTTGAAATTTTCTTATTTAAATCATATTTGATCGAAGTAAAACAATCACATAGCAGATGTGAAACATTTATCGTGTTGGTTATTTTTTCTAAATTATATATTAATTACATCATAAGTGTATTGTAGTTATTATATAATCGGTTTAGGTCCGAGTGTCCGTTCAAGCTCCATATAGACAAGAATTTTCTCTTTTATTCATTTTGTATAGCACATTGTATTTCTAAAATTCAAATCTGGAAATATTAATATGTATATATAAAAAGAATACAAATTAAAAAATTTGTAGTGTTACTTGCTTACCTTAATAAATACGAAATTTGTCCTGAAACTTTATATAAATTTTCTGTAATTTACAAACAAAATTCAGAAGGGGGGAGGCAAAACAAGTGAAACAAAAGCACTATTTTTGATTTTATGTTTGGGTATTTTTGGTGATAAGATAAAACACCCTCTCAATGTTAGTTTTTGTGTTTTTTACATCTTATGTGTGTGGTTTTTTATTTTTTATTTTTTATATTTTATATATATATATAATATTAAAAGATATAATTTGACAATAAACGGTGATTCTTGTCTCTAAAAAATACAACATTAAACATACAATATTTATATGTATATATTTATATATAAAAATATATATAACTAAATAAGATCTGATAATGAATAGTAATTTTTGTTTACTAAATCCCCACATCAAACCTATATCACTTATTTTAAAATATTTTAAATTACCTCAAAATATAAATTCAAACATACTATATATCTTAACATACTTATTAATTTCTATTTTTCTCTGTTTATTTTTAAAACACCAATATAAATTTTCAAAATACAAATACAAACACTGTCAAGCTGTCTAAAAAGAACAGGAGATAAAATATGATTTAAGAATTCTGGAGAGGATGCGTGGGATGGGGTGGGGTGGGGTGGGGTGGGGTGTTGGGGGGGGGGGGGGGCGGGAGGGGTTGAGGCTTTGTGGTGTGAGAGGGTGCACCTCCAAAAACCCTACCCCCAACAGTAGTAAGTAGTAACGGTAAAATACCCATTATATAAAGCACACTGCACGCTACACTGCCGACCTCAAACCCTAACGTTTTCTCTGATCCCTGCCTCTATCCTATTTGCTAAACCCTAATTCCGTACTCTCACTGCTACAGAATTTCACTTGGTACTCTTTCAATTCAGTTTATCTAATTTATTCCATGATTTAATCTTTTTTTTAATTGGTTGCGTTTGTCTGGAAAGGTTTTGATTTTCTTTTTGGTTTTTGTTGAAGGTCGCAACAATGTCGGACGAGGAAAGGGAGGAGAGGGAGTTGGATCTCACCTCTCCCGAAGTTGTCACCAAATACAAATCTGCTGCTGAAATTGTTAACAGTTGGGTCTTTTCTTTGTCCCTTTTTGTATGCATTTAATTTTGCGCTGGGCGGGTGGGTGTTATTATGTCTAATACTGTTATTGTTCGAATTGTGTGGTTGTAAGTCGAGTGGTGCTATTGAAATATTCAATTGGTGGGAGTTTCATTTTCATTTGATATTTTTGATGAATGTAATGCAGAGGCACTGCAATTAGTGATATCCGAATGCAAACCAAAAGCTAAGATTGTTGACGTTTGCGAGAAAGGGGATGCATTCATCAGAGAGTGAGTAATTTCATTTGCTCGACATGCTCATAGCAGTACTTCTAGGCTATTGTAGTTGTTTAGGTCTATAGCTCTGAAACTTTATGTGTTGGAATAGGCAAACGGGCAACATGTACAAGAATGTCAAGAAGAAGATAGAAAGGGGAGTTGCATTCCCAACTTGCATATCAGTGAATAATACAGTCTGCCATTTTTCTCCATTGGCCAGTGATGAGACTGTGTTGCAAGATGGAGATATTGTGAAAATGTAAGCATAATTTTCTGTATTTGCAACGCATTTATGAATTATCATATAATCTACACTGGTCAGCATTGAAATTGGGAGTAATGGGTTTTATCTGCAGTGATATGGGGTGTCACATAGATGGCTTTATTGCTGTAGTTGCCCATACCCATGTGATTCAGCAAGGTCCAGTCACTGGCAGGGCAGCTGATGTTATTGCTGCTGCAAATACAGCTGCTGAGGTTGCTTTAAGACTTGTCAGGCCAGGGAAAAAGGTACTTTGGTTTGAGGATTTCTTTTGTATTTTTGATGCAGTCTTCTTTTAAAATTTAGTGGTGTGATACTTGGTATAAATGAAATTGATATGAGTCTGGTATGTAATGAATTTGAAAAGTTAAAGTTATATTAGATGTCTTACCTCTGTTCTAATTCACGATGGCTTGTTCCCTTGCAAGTTTAGCTTAAAGTAAATTTGTAGCAATCAGATCCCTTGTGCATTTAAATATTTTTGTCTTCTTTAGCATCAGTCCTAGTGATTTTTTTTTCTCAATTACTTGAATTTCATGTTCTGTCATTCTCCTATTCAGCTACATGCATTTAGAACCACCAGATCTTAAGTGGGAGTTGCATCATGCTTGTATGTATATATATATATATATGGTTATAGACTATGCCTATGTTGGCAGTGCTAAGGGATCAGTAGTATTAATATGAAGTTTCCTTTTTCCTGTATGTTCTCTTGATGTTTTGATGCATGAGGTGTTCTCTGTATGTCATAGCTTTAGCACTCCCTGGCTCCCCTAAATGATGATCACTTTTATGAGCAATGGGTCAAACCAAATGATGCTGTTGTCATAGTTACTCTGATAGGGGGTTCTGCATATACATAACTAACTCTCAAATGCCATTACTTTTAAAAGAGAGATGAATAATTTTTCTTTTTTTTAAAAAAAAAAATGAGGGAAAAGGAGGCAACTTTGCTGAGGTGATTTATCCCTTAATCCCCTCCTGTCCCTGTGGCCTGTTGCCTATATCACAATTGGCCAGCTTGGATATTCTGGATGGTGAACTTCTTTGTGGTACCAGCTCTTTCTAGTGGGCTGATATGGAACTTGGTAGGTTTAAATTAGGCAATCATTTTGTCTCATGCATTTTTGTTTTGGAATTTGACTTAAACTAATTGTCTAGTACTTAAATGTCCATTTTTAGTTTCACCTTCCAATTTAATTGAGCCACTTAAGTTCTAGTAATACTTAAAAAGATTATCTACCGTATGTATTTGGTAAACGTGATTCTCTATATGATGATGATAAACATGAAGGATGGATCTTGCATCCGGTGAAGTTCTTTTTAGTCATAGTTACACTGATAGAGATATCATGTTCTTCTTTCCTACAATGTTAGTGAGGTAAGCTCTTCATTAACATTTTTCATTTACTAATCCTGTTTTGCTTTATCTTTTCGTATCTGAGAACATACAACTCTCCTGTGAAGCATTACTTCCTAAGATGGGTTTCCAAACTTGTTGATCTTTTTGTTTCATGAACAGGAAATCTTCCTTTGTCTTGGTGTTTTCTAATGTGGAAAAATGTTCTTGGATTTTTACCCCTTGCTTCGGCTGTTGTTGCATTTTATCAATTACTTTTTTCTTTCCAGGCAAATTAGGGGTGTGTTTCCAATTTGCTTTGATTGTTCCCCAACCTTTCTTTGCAAGTTTCATGTGTCCATAATTTCAATAGAACCAACAAACATTGATGGTACTATGGTTGATAGGCCTAGTAATAACTGGTATAGTTTACCAGTCATTGTTGGTGTTTCGAAAAAACACTTTGTCTTTTGACTGAATGTTAACTGCTTTATCTATTCAAAGTCTCTCTCATTCATAGCTTTTATTTGTAATCATGAAACAAAATTAAAAAAGTCTTTCCTTTCTTTCTCCTGTTATGTTAAAAGGCAACTTTGCCGAGGTAATAGATTTTGCTATTGATTTCCTCTTTTCCCTGTTGCCAATATTGCTATGGCTGCATGTGGCATATTTGCTATTTGGGATTGATTTTATATGTATCAATCTTGTCCTTTTGTTAAAGCCAAAGTAGGATTAAAGTGCAAATGAAAATTAAGATTTTTCATGGGATGCAAGAATTGGTGATTATGTTAAATGTTTCAGTACTTGTAGTTGTTACATAGTTTCTTACTGCTAGTCATGTAGGGTCAAGAGTTTGGGGAGTCCCAAATTGTTCTTGTTTAATATACCATGAAGTATAGATGGGAACAGAGGTCAATTGATTTTTGGTGCATTTGTTAAGTTTCTAATAAGATCTTTTTTGTTTTTTGGTTGCTGATGATGGTAGAATAAAGATGTAACTGAAGCAATTCAGAAAGTTGCAGCTGCTTATGACTGCAAGATTGTTGAAGGAGTACTAAGTCATCAAATGAAACAATTTGTGATTGATGGAAATAAGGTCGTGTTAAGTGTCTCAGGGCCTGACACAAGAGTTGACGAAGCTGAATTTGAGGAAAATGAGGTGTATTCCATTGACATTGTTACAAGTACTGGTGAAGGCAAGGTAATTATTTTGTTGAATGTTTATGCGAGATAATATTTAGTTTGATAAATTTTCTATCTGATGTTTGTCCTGGAATTTTTTATTAAACTTGCAGCCAAAATTGTTGGATGAGAAACAAACAACTATCTATAAAAGAGCTGTTGACAAGAATTATCACCTAAAGATGAAAGCATCTCGGTTCATATTTAGTGAGATAAGCCAAAAGTTCCCAATCATGCCATTTTCTGCAAGGTTTGTTGTGTTATACAAGGCAGCCCAGATCTCTGTTTAACCACAAGCACTTCCCTTTCAACCATATTGATAATGAGCTAGGATGAATGTATGACAGGGCTTTGGAAGAGAAGCGTGCTCGTTTAGGCCTAGTAGAATGTGTGAATCATGACCTTTTACAGCCTTATCCCGTGCTTCACGAGAAGCCTGGTATGAACCTTTAGAGTCTGAAAGATATAGATGTCTTTTTTGTTGTACATTTTATGTAACTGCTTGTATTGCAGGTGACTTGGTTGCACACATCAAATTTACTGTTTTGCTAATGCCGAATGGGTCGGATCGAATCACAACTCATCCTCTGCAGGAGCTGCAACCCACTAAGACTGTGGATGATCCTGAGATTAAAGCATGGCTAGCATTGCCCACAAAGACAAAGAAGAAGGGTGGAGGGAAAAAGAAGAAAGGTTAGCTTGAATGCAACAATAATAATAGTCCTCTGTAATTCATGAAGATCTTATTTCTTTACCATGCGGTAATTGCAAAAAAATGTGTTTTCCAGGTAAGAAAGGGGAAAAAGCTGACACAGCTGACGCTGAGGCCATGGACACGGCACCGAATGGTGCAGCTTCAGAAGAATGAGAAAATTCTTGTTTTTATTTTGTATTTTCTCTATGAAATTTTGGCAGCTCCATTGTATTTGGTTGTTTTGAGTCATGAAATGTCAATCCTAACTTGAATACTTTAAAATGCGTTCTGTTTTGTACACTGGTTTGCTGATCTTTAATGTATCCATTTTCCCTTTAGATAGAAATAGATGTTACAATAATTGGAAACTAGGAATTTACTACTACCATTTTATTTGACATCTTCACCTGCATTTCAATCAAACTGTTCTATCAAGAAGCCATTAGTCGGAGTTGATAGGCAACACTTCTTAGCATGATTGTATGCTCATGTCAGGATTGAATTGTAATTTAAGGATTGAAGTGTTATTGAAGCCTGAGGATTGACACAGTTACAGAGAAGACAAAACCAAGCAATCGGATCTTTTTAATTTCCACATGCAGCTGGCATTAAATCCAATAACTTCTAAAGTGAGATTGCCGAATTTCAGGATTCGTTTCGCTGAAGTGAGATTGCCAAATTCAGGACTTGATTCGCTATGGACTCGGAACGAAATGGATTGGATTAGTGAACTCAATCTAATATTTTTCAAAATATTTATATATATGTATATATATATATATATATTAAAATAATAAATACTAATTTTATCAGTATGAAAGACTAATATTATTGAAAGATTAACTTTTTTTTATAAATGTTTCAAACATTAAAATATTAACTTTCAAAAATTTATTATTTATATATGCATTAAAACATCTATAAACTCTTAATATCATTAGTTTAATATATAAACATTGATTTTATTTATTATATTTAAGAATAAATAAAATATACACATTTTTATACATATAAATATATATAAAATAAAAGGACAGTGGCCGACCCAAAACACTAGAACCCAGGACTTAATCAAGGCTTCAATCGGCCTAGGTTTAATTTCGAATCTAAACCAAACCCATTGTCATCCCTAATTTAGAGTAATCTAAACAGAAGTTGTGAACTTAGGCTACTTTCAATTGAAATGGAATCTGATGGAAAGGCCTGAAATTGTAGTGTGCGTGCGTGTGTGTGTATGACAAATGAAAATGACAAACTGATAATTGTTTTTTTTCCTTTTCTCAAAACTCTCAATAACATCAAATGTTTCAAACAATTACCCAGCAATTGAGTAAAAACAAATCTAAGAAGGAAAACGAAAACAAGATTTCAATATCAGACTCTTCAAGGTACTTCATGTTTGAAAGAACGCTATATAGACCATGTCTCGGTTCCTTCACATCCAGTAAATGTTGAGCAGACCTGATATTCCTCAGACTTTCACCCTTATGCCCCAAAAAACTATGACATAAAGGGATCACACTATTTACAGTGTGTTGCGCCAGACCAGAAAACCGCTGGAAACGAACATGAATCGACAAAACCAAGAGAATGTGTAGTGCCCATTTCACAAAGTCAAAATCTTCAAATACCTGTAAAAGAAGGTAATTCAAATCAAAAGAACTATTTGTATATGTACCCAGTTGCATGCAGAGGCAAGTATCTCTTCACGTATGTTATCTTTTTCTACATAATCAGAAGAAAGCATGCAAATATAGATTCTATATGCATGTTAATCCAACTTGTCGATGGCATTGCCTACTTACATGATGCAGCCAAATGCACAAGCAAATGGTAGCAAACCAAGCAGCTTACCCACATGACTTTACAGAAGTGCACAGGAAAATTGTGGGACCCTCGGAACACATAATTGCATTTCAACTGCAAGTTTTGAGAGCCAAATCTAGCCTACGGCATTTTCAGTGCCTGTTTCAGTTGTGCAAATGCTGCAGGATGCATTTTAGACATAGCAGTATTAAATAATTCTCCGTGGAGGGCAGCACACATCTGGAGGTTGTCCCTCAGTGAATTCTCCAGTGAAATTTGGTTTACTGGGTCCGAGAACTTGATCTGAAAATGAGAAACTTATTCAGTTAATAAAAGATGATCCTGCAGTTCTATAGAATTCTAAACAAAATACCTGTCTCCTTCTGAACTCTTTGCTAGGGACCTGCAGCTTGCTAGATTGCATATTGTCACTGCTGTTATAGGACAAGCAAATTTAATTGCAACAAATAAGGCAACCATGTTTGATATTTGAGAAAATTATGCAAGGATAAGCTCAGTATCAATTCAAACCTTGATTCTTCTTCAGTTAAGTCCTCACTTCCACCCAATATTACACTTGTGCACACGCTAACAAGAACAAAACGCACCAGAATTATGCCGGTAAAGAAATTAAGTATCGATATAACTGCTAGATAATTCAAGATGAAGTTCATGAAGTACCTTAGGATTTGATCCAGTTTATCAAGTACTTGAGGCAGTCTCAAAGTTAGAATTATGGAAAGGGCTAGGCCAAATATCTTCTTTTGTGTGGAAATCACATTATCCACCTGCAATCCATATGATGAAAAGTGAGTAAATAACCTATAGGCTCTCCATAATAATGGATCGTGCACCCAGAGCCAGAGTAAAGTCTGTGTTATCAGTTAAAATGTTCTCCTAGAAACTTTTCTCTAGCAAACTAAATTCCAATTTCCTACAATCCGACCTTTATTAAAAGCCATTTATGGAGACAAGAAATGTTTCACTCAATGTCCAGTCTGGCAATAAGAGTAATAGGCAGCTAAGTAAAATGTTCAGCTGTCATATGTCCAAGGATAATAACTAATAATCACAGGAATTCAACTAAAGCGGTGGTCAGGCATGCAAAAGTCAGTTACAGCTCAAGATGTGGTAAATCGGAGTAAGGGTGATCAAGCAAATGCACATGTTAGAAGCTGATTCAAGAATATTCCACAGTGACAGAAAACAAGCATAACCATGACATTAAAAATTTTCCAAAGAGCAATACTGAATTTACACCTTTAACTTAAGTGCAGCACCAGCTTTTTTCTCCCAACAGAAGGAAAGTGAAGAGAAATGGATGTGATATGCAAATGTTCATATTGAAACAACAGATTCAACACAGAAGTACTTGAAGATACCTTATCAAGCCATACATCAACCAGGCAAAGAAGTATGTTTTCTTCATTTGGGAATCCAGCTTTCTGCAGATGTGCTAATAGTGATGGTTCTGAGGTCAGTTGTGCAAGATAATTAGTATTCATGACCAAAATCCTTGCAAGTATGGCTGCTGAAGATGTTTTCACGGCTGTCTTTGAAGGATCATGATCATCCCCTCCACTCAGGCATATGATAATTAATTTCTACAAAAATATAGCAAAGCTTGAATATCATAAAATCCTTAAAAACCAGTTATAAGATATACACACACGGACACCTGTTGTAACCGTTACTAAGGATACATAAAGGTAAAGAGAGAAACCAAGATACCTGTATACTAGAGCTGATTAATTGGGGCACTTCACCAGGAAAACACTGCATCAAAGAAGTAGATTAATGAGAAAATAAAAAAGCAATACAAAAGCAACCTATTCCAAAGCAAAACATAGAATTCATTCCACTGAGTATAGCAACTTATGAATTGAGTCAACTTATGAATCGAGTCAAATTTTTACTACGAAAAACATGGCAAAAAATACTCTAAGAGGCAACATAAAAGGAAAAATTCCAACAAGAACAATACTGGAACAAACACAAAGACAACAAATGTCATATTTAAACATGTAAGCAATGACTTGCTTTGGTACCAACTAAAGCTTTAATTTTGCAGCATCACCCTGGAGTCAACTACCTGAACCAAAACATCCACAAGTGGGAGAACTGAACGCAGCCCTCTGTCGTTGACATTACCAATGACCAAATCAAGAACTTTTGCAAGTGTTGCTGCATGCATGTTGAGGAACTCTAATCCGCCAAGAACTAT
This sequence comes from Sesamum indicum, assembly GCF_026168435.1. NCBI lineage: Eukaryota > Viridiplantae > Streptophyta > Magnoliopsida > Lamiales > Pedaliaceae > Sesamum > Sesamum indicum. The sequence continues at coordinate 16,628,682 of NC_142667.1, forward strand.
GTAGCCTTCAATTATGCTGGCAGCCACCTACATATCAATTACATTTCAAGACCAGTACTATTGCAACAGAAGATGCAACTATCCAGAAGAATTTATCAATACCTTCAAGTGATCAAAACTTTTTTCCAAGATTTCCACCAGACATGGAAAATAACCCAACAGCTGAGGCACCATTGAAGGGGCATGAGAAAGGGTAGCTTCCCATAACTGCATGATAATGAAGAAAAAATATTATAACTTGTGAAATATTATGTAGAGAGCTCCAAGTAAATTTCATCACTGAACTACAGACCTGCATGCTATCTTCCAAAAGTTCATCAGGGCTATTTATGTTAATCACACTTTGTAAGATGGGCAGCAGCATGTTGTAGCACATGGGTGACTGATAACCAAGTGCAACTACAAAGTTCTTTAGGGCTGTGAGAAGCTGAATCTGCAGAAGGCTTTCACCGGAAGACTCTTGCCATGCCTAGGATTATATTGTAGTCAATATGAAGACATACAACATGCTAGCAAATTAGAATAAAAGAGATAAAATCCAACGACATGTCCACTTCCTTTTACTTCAAGAATTCATGGGTTGAACATTTATAGAAATGTCACTGAGATGCTCCTCATTTATTCAAGCAATTTCTCTTAATAAGGGCATTAGTATAACCACCAGTTGAAGGAGATTTTTCAAACACTTCTGCCATATAGTAAAGTTTCTTGCAATTTTCTGGTGCATGAGAAAATACAGCATGATTCGTCTTTAAATAGATAAAACAAACGGTCATCTTGCTGTAGAAGAAGAATATGCCACTGGAAAAAATGCACAAGTCTGAATGAATTACCTTCTGGAAAAACTGCACCAACTTGTTTGCATAAGGAGTAACTTCAGTGATGCGTGCAATGAGACTAGAAATCGTATTTAATACTTGAACCTGAATATAGGATATTGTGAGATGTATATCAATAACTTTTCTAGTTAACAAGCCGATAAAATCTGAAGGGAACTTGATGCTTCAAATTTCCGGGTAAATAATGCTTTTTGGGAGGTAAGAATTTCCCGTAGCAAATCAATCATCATAACCAGCAGCAGATATTCCAGATAAATACAAATGATGTGACCTGAGGGCACAGAAGCAACAGAATAAAGTATATATATTTGATTATGCTACTAGGACTAAAACATCCCTTACTACATTTAACACTCATATCCCAAGGCCATATTTTTCAGACTATAGTTCCAAAAACATTCCACCTCTATGTCAAGCCACCTACATTGACCAAGAAAAAATAATTTGACATCCAATCATATCAAGGCTCGAAGTGCGTCATGGCTGACAGCCCCCAAAAGTGACTGACCTATACTCGAATTTGTCTGATAAAGTTTGGGATAACAATTCAAATAACAATTACAAAACCGGGTAAGGAAACCAACGAATACTTTTTAAATTTATAATAGAAATTGTGATGAAACAAAGTTTTCTTGATACATATTAGAGAAAATTTGTATGCACAGATGAAGGAAGTGATTGTATTTTGCTCATTGAAAAAGGAACAGATTTAAGAGAGAGAAACAAAGGTCAGGTATTAGAATTTCTCTGGAATAGTATACAAAATAATAACTTTTACTGTGAATGAAGATTGAATAATGTAATACTTCTGGTACTCAGGTATATGTCTATTAATTATGACATAAATTTGTGGCAAATGAAAAGATTGGACATAAAAATAGGTAATAAAATTAGTGTTCCGTGTCCATATAGTTATGAACAAAAATCACGATTACGAAGCTTGAAGACTTTGATCTACACTTGGTAAACAGTATGTAACACCAAGAGACTGCAACTTACTTTTGAATCAAACTCTTGGACTTCTTCCACCAGTTTAAAACATGAGTCCCAACAAATTGGAAGAAGATCCGAAAAGTCATACTCTGAGAAATTTGCATCTTCAATGTGGAAATAAAGAGATCGTGATGCCGCCAGCTGAATAACCAAAAAAATTTAATAACAATACAATAAATGACTCGAAGTAATTATACCAATTTTAAACAAAGCGTGTCATACCCTAACACACAAGTCTTTCTCCTGAAGCAATTTTATTAAAGCACAATACACTGGTCGCCTGGTGTCATCTTTAATCTGTAGAGAAAGCCAATCAGAGATGAAATTGTCAAGAAAGTAGTTATACTAAAAGGAGAGCATACTGAAATCAGATCATTGGACACTAGGGCCAGCTTAAGATATACAAATCTCCTACTGAACTCATCCTATATTTCATGCAACAGAGTATATTTGAAACCAAGCCTGTGAATGCATTCACAATCAGAAGAAGCCACAATACACAAAGATAAACTGCAGAGATCATAATGATAAACTGATGATATATGCAAACAGTTCAGGAAGCAACTTACCTCTGAAACCCATTGCCCCAATATTAACGCAACTTTCCTATGGATGATTCGCATATTTGGATGATTATTTGTGAGCTCAATAGATAATGCACCATTGAACCTACACACAAGTGTCAGGGAGTGCTTGTCATGAGCTCATTATAAAGAAACTAAAAGTTTGAAAGAGAGTAAAAATATTTGGTTTTCGAATACATAATGAAGACACAGACTATTAGATTATGATCACATCACATAATGTCCACCTGAAAGAGCTACATATATAACGGGAACAGAAACAAGCATCCAATAGAAAAACCAATATAAGTAGGGCTGTGCATCAGCCAGGCTAGCATATCAACGACCAAAGCACTTGCATCAACCAGGCTACGCATGTCAATAAACAACAGGCCTGTTGTCAGCCAGGCCATGCAATGGTAATAACCAAAGTGGACAGCAAACAATGTTCCTACGGGAAACCGAAACCGATTTGGCCAAATTTCAGCTGCACCATGTTATAACCATCTCCTGAAACTCACTCGCACATGGCCTGGAAAATTTTTCTCAGCAACAACTCTAGTTCAGTATCTTAAGAGCTGGCATGGAGCTATATCTAAAACTTCAGAACAAGCTTTGGCAGACAACAAACTGATTAATTTACAAGTGGTGTGTCTCAAGTCCCATCCACCATCTCCAAGGAAAAAAAAAAGAAAAGACAAAGACCTACAAGTCTCTGAGATCACATTGCAGGAGCATTATCTTTGTCCAGAGACATGATTCGTTGGTAAAATTCTATTATAATGAATCCTTCTAATGCCCAGGTGCACGAGCTTATATCCAATTACCATTAGATTTCAACTTTCAATAGGGTCAACAGAATAAAGGAGGAAGACCGATGCAACTTGAGACAATTGGCTAAGAGCCTAACATTTTAAAAGGGAAAATCTTACCAGTCTTTAAAGCTCAGATAATTTGAGAGTTCATAATAGACATATGCAGCAGCACCATAAGCAGCATCCTTGAGAAGCAATTGTGAACTTATTTCACTAACAGAGGAAGGGCAAGCATTCATTGCCTCTTGAAGAATTGAAACCACAACTGGACCTAGCAGCTGTCAAAATCAAGACCATAAGAATATAGCCAGTTCGAAACATGTCAAAAATGCCAACAGTGACTGGACACATAAAAGCATCAAAAGAACCTACTTGGCTGTGATTCTCAAACAAGACAATGTATAGTGCTTCAGCACATGGCCTTAATCTTTCAGACCACAAAACAGAATCCTGCTCGTGATGAAAAGACTCGGGATTCTGGTACCATTCTTCCACATCACTTGCTGTTAAAACAAAATACCTGCGTAAGAAAGAATGAAATTGATGAGAGAAACACGGGGAAAAAAGGGTCAAAGAAATTAACACTGGGGCAAAACATAAAACTTCACCAATCATAATTAAAACTAGCAATGGCACGAGGCTCCCGACCACCATGGCAAATTATTCTAATTTCTGGGAAATAATGACTTAAATGTAAAAAGTAAAATATCAACCAGGGCCAGAAGTTTGGTGACAAATTTAATTAATCAAGCCTTTACCTATTCATAAAGTATCTGAAATTCCAGACAAAATACAAGCATCCATGAAAATTATTTCAGGTTGCCAAGCTCATTCATATAATCACCTTAAATACTCACATAAAACTGAAAATTTAAATCCTTAACTTACGGAATGAATCACAGAACACATCCAGGAAAAGGAGATGCAAGCAAGCATGCATATCCAAGCATCAATGTCATAAGGCCTTCAGATCACAGGGAAGTGAGAGGGTATAATATAACCTAACTTCTCCTTTCTCAGTTTCAGAGAACAAGTTAGAGAATTTAAAATATTTCAAGTCTGTTAAAGTAGTTATATTGCTAAATATAAATCCAAGTTACTGGGTCCAATATTTATGAGAGATTTTAAATGCCTTTGGTGGCAAAATGACAATCTGACATGAGGGGGTGGCGCAGAGAGCAAAAGGCTAATAGATAAATTAGCCTGATTGTCACCTTCCTTTCCTGGCAATATTCTTTAACCTGATGTACATCGATACATGTAAAGTAAGATAATTACACAATGTCTAGATGCCTTTATCCTTACCTCCTTATCAATATGTTGCACAGCAGCACCACGCGCTCGCTTGGCAACAGAGAAGCCAAAACACCTGCAGCTGCAGCAGATACATTTTTCTTCATCTCCTGAAGGGTAACTCGGTTGTCATCCATAACACGACCAGTCAAGAATGGCTTGTATTCTCTACATTCTAGGACAGACTTCATCATTGACATACACTGAATCAAGAATTCTTCAAATGACAAGACATCTGGCTCAGGATCAGTAATCTTGTTTAAGCAGAAGTCAACAACAGGCCAAAGGACACTTTGGTCACCAAATGAATAAGGATGCCTCTGCTGAATTGCTATTAAAATCTTCATTAATTTAGTGCATGCCTTCTTCAGGAAATCCCAGAATTTAGAATGTTTCTCTTGAAAAGATGAATCTGCATACATTGTGAATCAGAATATGTTTACACATCCACAAGAATACACACCAGAAACCTGTACAGCAAAAATAAGTAAAATCTCTCAATTAAGGCAACATAGAAATGAGATGCTAAACAAGATTCCGGTCATCTAGAATTGAGAAGGAGAAGAAAAAAATTAATCACATCTAAAAGAAATTTATAATTGATGAGCACCTCAAATTTCTTTCCTTCAATTTGTAGAACAAGAAAAAATATCAAACTATGATGACATCGGAAGATAGCATTGCCTAGATGATATGCAAGCAGTAGGAAGGTAGGAGCTAAAGAAATGTAAAAGTCAAAAAGAATTAAGATGAGAAATCTTACAGTATGGCAGAAATGACTGGATGGCCTTCAACATAACAGGGCAGACCTTCTTGACAGGTTGCACCTCCTAAAAAACAAAACTCCATTAATACCACAAATTATAACAATCATCACATACAAAAGAGTGGGGGGAGAAGAAGATCAAAAAACAGAATGCTGCAACATACAACTTAGGTTCAGGAAAAGCAGAATTTTTACCTGTATAGACTTAGCATCACTTTGGAAACCAGAAACTATGAGTTGCCTTGTTATCTTTGAACAGAGTAACCATCTTTCGCAGGTTAAATAAATATCATCGCGATGCAACTCAGAAGTATTTTGAGCTAGCACCGAAAAGCCATGCAACATATTCTGCATGTCATTCTGCCAGAGGTGCCAGCTGTAATCAAAGAATTGAGATGCTATCTGCCAAATGAGCAACCATGTGCATATCCAGTGAATACGAAAACTCATCATTTAATAAAAGGGAATTGGCAGCATATTTGAAACATGAAATCTATATTGTACAAGAGAAGCACAGACTTATGCAGCAATCTTGCTAAGAATGCAAAATTCCTGACCGCAACTGCCTAAAGGAGTAACCGTCCAACCTTATTTTCAAGAAAATGAGACCTCATGATAAAATACAAAACAGCTTCAAAATTTGATTTAACATATTTCAGCTATGGCCTACCCAAGTATCTATGGACTCCAAAGGATTCTCCTACAGCACCGGATACTACTATTACTAGGATAGAGTAAGAAATTAACTCCAGCCACCCTAAAGCACTATGGAGTTGAGATAAGACACAATGCCAACAATTAATCATAATTCAAGACTTTGTGACTGAACCTGGAACCCCTACTACTACAATGAAAAGAAGTAAATGTAAACCAAAGCACAACCCCACCCCCCAAAAAAAAACACATTTACTTTAAAAAGACAAATGCCTACTTCTTGAGAAGTCTTATATCAACACGAGGACTTTCTTTCAATGGCCACAATTCCTTTTCAATTGCATGAGCCCTCAGCATCTAAGTTTTGGATTTATCATCTAGCCAATAATAGCTCCACATCAAAGACTCAGTATATACACAAGAATTTCAAAAGAAAAACAAAGAAAATGATAATCTGCACCTCGGCAAAGGTCCTCTGGTCAGAAGTAAGACGTTTGGTTGATAACTCCTTTAAAGTCCGGAAAAGAATCATGAATATTCTGTGAGAAGTTAATATATCAGCTGATTGAAGCTGTTGAGCTAACACGGAAAACAAGTCTGACCTGTACGCAGAAAATAGATTCAGTAGGCCCAATACACAATGGCGACAAAAAAGATAGTACAGAAAACAAATTAAATCATCCATAAGGTGTTATGATGTCAGAAAAATAAGGAAAGCAAAACAGATGAAAAATCAACAGCCTCAAGAAGCAAAAAAATCTTGGGACCTTTCCCCCATGTGGCTGGTGCTAGTTCCACTGATATAACACCATATCCCCAGGATTGCATGGTGGAATTTAACAACAGCACATGAAAACTGCTAAAGATATCCTAAACTGCAACTTTCTAGATCCTCAACAAGAACTTAGGCCGCCTGTTCAAATTTGCTCAGTTGTCTTAACTAATAAGATGTTCTACCAGAGAACAAAGATACAACTAAAAGTATGAAACAGAGTATCTCATGCCTTAAGATGAAGATGGCTTAGTGAATCTGTTCAAAGTATTGAATAAACTGTCCCTGCTTAGATCAGAAGATTTATCAACATTAAAATCAGTAGAGTCCAACTATTAAGGACCAGCTACTATTTAGATATGGTAAGTCAAGTTTTCCTCTAAATTCAGAAATTCTATTTGCTCCTTGAGTTAAGATATTACTTAATAAACAGGATAACAGTATAGTATTAGCTAAATACTTTCCAATGAGTTGTACTCAGATGAAGAAAAGAAGCATACCATTCCCTTGGGTAGTCTACGCGAGCAACTTTCGAGATGACAACAGCCAATGTAAGAGTAATCTGTACCAGAAACACGTCTATAAATATATGACACAAGACACTTACATGGTTATTGTTAGACAAGAAGGGGGGGGGGGGTGTGGAATGCATATGCAGATGCATCAACCAAAAGGCATCGAAAACAAGCATGCTGCAGGAATTAGCAATGGATAAGATAAACTAAGATATGAACACAGAGTTGACTACTTCCGTACAACAATATGCAAACACTAAGTAGACTAGTTTCTAAGTGATCTCCGTCAACCTAACATATACATTACCTGATAATTTTCTTCTCTTAAGTGCGATAACAACTTTTGTCTTAAATGCACTTTCTCTTCGTTGCTCATTCCCCTGCAAAGGCATTTCACGGTCAGATCCAGCACCAGATTTAAAACTAATCGTGCCGAAAGACTACAGAAAGACCCAAATTACGATACAGGGTAACATTTCAGCACAATGTCAGAGCAAAATTGCTCTGAAAACATTCCACACACCGCTTAAAAAGGATGGACAAAATTCTGGCATGAAACTCAAATTACAAGACATGTCCAGATAAACTCCGAGTAGTTTAGACGTTCATTTATTAATTAAAAGTTCAAGAGATAGTAGGATTTCTCGAGGTCATAACTATTTGGATAATAAGATGCCTCGTAACAGATCTCCTTCCATGATAGGCGTACTAGCAGCTCACCGAACCTTGCAACTAAAAGGACCAACAGAATTCCTCCCATTCCATTGTGGGTTCTTTTCATCAGAAAAACCATATTCTTTCAATTGCTAGCATCCCGTTGACTAGTGCCACAAAACAACTTTAAAAGTTAAGTCAGAGTTTTACTTTATTGTTGGTTGAGCTCTAGTAGATTAATTGTTTTAGACATTTTTTTCTTTTACTAATTTACTCGAGCTCAAAGTCGAACAAACATTAAATGTATACAAGTTTGGTCTGTTATGTTTCACGAACCAAGTTCCTACTAGTTTTTTGACAACTGATCTTGAGCCAAGTTTTAAGTAGTTTGATTTGCTTTTCGATAACATACATACTTCAGTGACTTCATGTAGTTCCTGAACTCTGAACTATGGGGAACGTGCATACCAAAACACCCAAACAATCAAAAACTTGTGGTTTATGAACGCCAAATCCAAATACTACCATTTACACGCATTCCCCCCTTCACATTGAGAATAAGCACAAATTGTAGAAAACACAAAGTGCATTTCATCCAGAGATGGTAAAGAAGATACCGAACAGGGCACGGGCAGCTGCCAACCTAAGGTACGATAATGATGCAAAATGTACAGAAAAATTAAGAAATCACTAACGTTGAATCACGCCTGTTCCTCCAATAACGATTCACGCTGTTCTTAAAATAAACAGACGCCATTAGTCTCACATCCGTCTGGGAAACTAAATCTTTGGCTGTAATCACTTCCTGCACCATATAGAAAAACCCTTGTCAAACAAGTACAATACTCAGGCTCACATGAGCGGAAACAATAAACACGAGGCGGCCGCAAACACTTCAATACCATGAGGCAAGAGCAGAAACCAGGCCTACTCTCAAATTGCGCAAGAGCATCCTCCGCTGGCTTCCGCACATTTATGTCGCCGCTCAATGAATTAGCGAGCAGTGTGTATATCGTAGGCAAGTCCGAAACTGAGAGCGCCATTTCCTTTCTTGAAGAATCAAGTAATATAGAACAAATGTACACCACAAAACCACTCTGTCTATTTGTAAAACAAATAAATAAAGAGTGGTTTTGGATCGTATGTTGACTAAAATATGTTGTATCTTCCGTATTCGGCGATAGACGAAAATGAAGAGTTATGATATCCAAATTTGGGATGGGGGATTTGAAGTGTTCAGCGGAGCGGAGAGATAGACTTTTCCGGCGAAGCGTCTGGCGGTGGTGGGGAGGAAAAAGGGTAAACTGTAGTTCCGGCTGAATTTCTGAGCTGGAAAGGGTTGTGCTGTAATCATTCTCAGTGGCTTCTCTCCTTATTTATACCCTGCCGCATTCCCATGATTTACTATTTCGCTTGTGTTGTGTGTGTTCATTATTTCTTTTTCCTCTTATTTAAGAGGGAAAAATTAAAAGAAAATGTGGCTCTTATTTTCTCTTCTTACTTCCTATTTTCAAAATATGTATATTACAAACTATTTAATTCAAAAATACAGATATAATTCTTTTCAGAGGTAATAAAATTTTAATAAAAGATAAAGATATTACATTTAAACTTCTTATTTATAATTTATTTGTACAAACTACCCATACATTTTGTATAATTACACAAATTACCTCCAACAGTTAAAAAGCATGAATTGTTTCTGTAATGATGTCGATATTTTTGGCGAACGCATATATAATTTATAAAAAATATGAATGATTTATGTTAATGATGTTAATATTTTCAATTGACGTAAGTGTTATTATTCAAAAAAATATATTGATAATTTATGTAAACGGATCATAAATTATGGAATGTAAATATAATTATTTCTAAAAAAATATTAAGATCAACACATAAAATTGCATATTCCACTTATAACAGTGAGAAAAGGAGCTCTAATTCCTCATTTTATAATTTTGAGACAATAGTATTCTAATATTGTATAAAAATTTTATCTTGGACAGCAGATAACTATAATACTATACATTGAACTAGCATTAAAATATACATTGGCCCCTGCCAAAATTTGAGCATTGTACACTCAAATTCAACTTCATAGTCTGTAGTAGTTTTATTATGCGAAAAAGGGAATGAGAAAATGATGGTTTAACTACAATACTATACATTGTAATAACATAATTTTGAATATAAAAATTCGGTTACTATAACTTAAATTAAGTCATCATCTACAACCAACAACTTGCTGTTTTTGTAGGTCAAAGAAAAAACAATATATCAAATATCTTTGTTTGGGTTCCGATCTGATCTAAATGAATTTGAGGTAACATGAATTGGGTTTTTTTTTTTTTTGATAAATATAAATTTTATTAATAAAATAAAATCGTACAGTGAATTGGGTTTCTTTTATAATTTTAATCCATGAATCAATTTTTTTTATATATAATTTTTTGAATTTTGGTTATTCAAATTCGTGTTTTAATAAATTTGAGTATTATGGAGGTAGATACTCAAATCAAAAATTAAATATTTTTTATTTATCACTGAGAGTAAAAAATAAATCTAAATTGTTGAATTAAAAAGGGAAGTTCGGGTTTTGATAAATTCTTCCAACGGGATTGTGAGCATCTCCTCCTCTTCTTCTTCTTTCGTTTTTTTTTTTTTTTTTGGCCAAATTAAAGAATAGAGTAAACACACTTATTTTACTAATATGTGGGATAGATTCCAGTCTCCTATAGTAGCTAATTTTGAGAAGAATGCGATTTATATAATAATTGCAGTAGAATTGGTTTTCTTCTCAAAATCGTATTCCGACACTCCTCGCAACAATAGAATGAGGGATTCTTGAACCCCATTGGCTGAAAACTCGTGGAGCCTTATGGGTACGCCACGTCTGACAACCGCTGAACACTCTGGAAATTTCCCCAGCCCCAACGCGAAAGGTATTAATTATAACGGCCCCCCTCCCTGAAATCCTGAAAACATATCACCTCGTCCGTTTTGCCTGCGAAACTCTCAGTTCGAAGACAACCAAAACAAACACCCCATTGGTGCAGGGTTTCGACTATTACAGGATTACAACATGAAGAATCGATTGGCGTTGGCGCTTGTTGTCGTCGGATTAATGTTTATTCTCTTCGTAGAATCGAAAAAACTCGACCCCTACAAGGTAATCCCTGTTAACCAGGCTGTCTCGCCCCCCCCCCCCCCCCCCCGTTTCTCTGGACTTGTTTTTACATTATTTGCTTGGAACTATTTATTGTTGTATTTTCAGAAGGATTGATTTGGATTCGGAGAAGAATGATTTATGAATTAGGATCAGTTCTTAGTTCTGGTTCATAATTGGAGAGGCGGAAGTCTTGCATTGAACGTGTGCTACTTCTTCTTCTTTTTTTTTTTTTGAGTATTTTTCTGTCTAACAACAATATTGTAGTGTAAGAACGAGAATGTGCTTCGCTTCTCTGATTAGAATGGAGAATTACATCATTATGTGGAGAGTTGAGAGCATGGGAAAGATAAATATTACAAGGGGAAGGTTTTATAGCAATACGGAATCATTAGGTTGCAGAACGTATAGCTTCATGTTGCGGGAACATCATCATCTCTTCTTTTACAGTAGTTTTCAGCTTGATCATTACTGTTTGCGGTGAAGACAGTTGTTTCTAGAGGAAGATTTTATCGTAATACAAAAACACAAGGTTGCAGAACACATAGGTTCAGGTTCGTTGCAAAAGTTTTTCGGTGTACATGGCAAGATGATGTTCATGGTTTACCACAAGGTCTACTCAATAGTTCGAAACTATGGGGAATCTCTTAATATCTAAGACGGTAGAAAGAACAAAGAGGAAGATTTTTGCCATCACTATTCCTTGAATAGCTGCTAAGTCGATGCAAATTTGAATTCACAACAGGCTAATTTAATTTTTCTTGACTATTTTTTTTTATTTATATTATCTTCTATTATTCTTGACCAATGGTTATAATTTAGCTACTTACAAATAAGGTTATTTTATAGGTACTTGGGGTTGATCGAAATGCGAGTCAACGGGAAATCCAGAAAGCCTTTCACAAGTATGTGTCTGCTTCAATGTTAAGATCCAGTTAATCTATACCGCTGAATCGGTGTTGCATTTTACTCTGCCTTGTACCAATTTTTCATGTGTGTTTTCTGCAGGCTGTCACTCCAATATCATCCAGACAAAAACAAGAATAAGGGTGCCCAGGAAAAATTTTCGGAGATCAATAATGGTAAAGCACACATATCTTACTGTCCTTTAGTTAGGAGTTTAGCTCCAGATTGTGAACTGGACATAGAATAGTTCAAAATGAAAAAACTTGTTTTACAGTTCCTTTATCCCCTGAAATTGGATGGCTTATAAATATCTGATCTCCTATTGTGCCGAATCGGATGCTTCTTTTCTTTTGGGTTTGGGTTCTTGGTCTATCAAATTATTCTCAAAGTGGTGAAGTCTAATATTTGTTTAACCGTGTTCAGCATATGACATCTTATCTGATGAGCAGAAGAGGAAGAACTATGATCTCTATGGAGATGAAAAAGGTAGTCCTGGATTTGATGCAGGCGGCCCTGGAGGTCACGATGGATATACCTACTTCACTAGTGGTGGATCAGGACAAAGTGGATTTAATTTCAGGCCGGGTGAATGGCAAAATATGGGTGGACAAGGTTCAAAATCATTCTCATTTTCTTTTGGTGGTCCTGATTCTGGCAAGCAAAGCTCATATGGTTTTGGATTCGATGATATCTTTTCCAATTTCTTTGGTGGTGGTATGGGAGGAGGGAGTCAGTTTGGTGGTTTCAGTGGTTCAGCTAGGTCTGAGCATGGGAGGAAGCAGCCCGCTAAGAGCATGCCATCTGTAAATTCTCAGTTGTACAGGAAAGAAATAGTTGATAATGGGATGACGTGGCTTTTATTTTTTTACACATCCAATCTCCGAGGGATCCAATATTATGAATCTGTTATAGAGGAAGTTGGCACCTCACTCCAGGGAGCACTAAAGGTACTTGGGTAATTTGTTTCCTGTATACCATATATTCCAAGTATACTAAGATTTATGTGCTTTCTTATACAGGTTGGAAGTATGAATTGTGAATCCGATGCATCCTTTTGCAAGGAGCTTGGCGTCTATCCTCGCAGAGAACCTAAAATCTTTGTTTACTCATATGCATCTAGTGAAAAAGGTTCATTGGTTGAGTATGATGGTGATTTGGATGTCAAATCCCTGAAAAGTTTCTGTCAAGACCATTTACCCAGATTTTCGAAGCGCATCAACTTGAATAATTTGGATGCCACTTCTGAGGCTGGAAGGTTACCCAGAGTGTTGCTTCTGTCAACTAAGAAAAGCACCCCCGTTATTTGGCGTGTACTTAGTGGCTTGTACCGCAAGCGTTTTGTATTCAACGACGCAGAGGTACTTCAATTTTCGTGCAACTTGATATGGAAAGATTTGTTTCTCGGGAAATTGGGATAATTGCCTAATTCTTTTAATCAGAAACTGTACTGAGATATTTTGTTCTGTGCTTTACTTACCTCAAATGGTTTTGTGATGATTGTTCTGGAAATTGTAGGTTCATGACATATCAGATGCATCAGTCAGAAAATTAGGCATTGATTCACTTCCAGCTATCATTGGTTGGCTATCAAATGGGGAGAAGCAGATTCTCAAAGCTGGGATATCCGTGAAAGATCTGAAAACTGCAATTCAAGAGCTTAGTGGCTTGCTCGACAATTTTGAGAAAAAGAATAGGAAAGTGTCTTCAGTGAAAAAGAATCCTACTGAATCAGGAGAGAGAGACATACCATTGCTTACAACATCAAATTTTTATGACATCTGCGGCGAGAAAGTTCCTGTCTGCGTAATTGGTATTTTCAGGTCATCGGCTACAAGGGACAAGCTACAAAAGATTCTGCAATCTGTAAGTATCTTCATTCCTGAATATTGTGTAACTCCGCAACCATCTAATCTCTTACTGAGCAAAAGCAGTGAAACGATCCCGCCCATCTTTCAGACGTTTTCTGTTGAGTGATGCTGTAGCTATGTCCCGGTGAGAGTTCAGTGTTGTCTGCTAGGGGTCAATTAAATTATATCAAAACTTGACAAACCTAGTATCCTAAGATGTTATTCAACCGGGATCCTGCCTTCTGATTTTGATAATCACCGTTAGCTGTGGACTTGGTAACAAAATTCTGTCTAATCTCTGGTGTCTACCAGGATATCAATATTTAAATTCCATGAGAAGTGTGATTGAAATTTAGAACCCTGATATTGCATTAGTAGTTTCTCCTTATACTCTTTAGCAGTAAGAAAAAACTCGTGTCACAATTTCTATTTTCTCGCTGAGATTTGATTGAATATCCAAGTGTTCCTTTCTTTATGTTCTGTTTTACTTGATTGTCTAGGTGTCTCAGAAATCATTTTCCAGACGACAGAATTTGACCTCTGGTTCGAGGGATGCCGTTTCCTATGCTCTCTTGGATGCTTCAAAACAGCAATCCTTTTTAAATGCCTTTGATAAATCAGGGTTCAGGTCGTCAGACAAGCTCTTGGTGGCCTACAAACCGAAGAGAGGAACATATGCTACGTCTCAGGGTGAAATAACTGAAGAAGCGGCAGAGAGGTTTATAAGTTCAGTACTCAATGGAGACGTCCAATTTACTAAAGCAAGACAGAAGCCTACGCTAAAATGACATCTGAATTATCTGAGGAATATGCCTCAATCAAGTTGCCAGCAATAAGCCCCCAGACATGATAACCGTTTCTTTTGTGGTTTGGTTTGGACCTTATTCTGTTTGGCCTTTGACACCATGTAGATATGTGAATATCAGGCTTCTGTTTTTAACCTGGAACTGCGGACTACTTAGCTGAGGAAAAAGTTGCCTCCAGCTTCATCGACTCACTTCGGAATCTTACCACCTTAAAGTGTGGTAATGAATGGTCGAATTTTTTCAATAGAGTTTTGGTTGCAACTTTCTAGACAGCAATAGGAATGTGTGTGGATATTGTAACTTATACATGAAATTTGACAAGGTAGAGTTAAATCTACTTGGAGGACCAATATCTCTCTTAACAGAAGAAAATTTGTGGACGGTGGCGAGTAGTTGGCTAACTGGACCATTATGACTCTTAAAATGGCTCGATCTCCCTTCTCTTAAGTCAGTCTTGTTGACTCTAAAAATGGCTCAATCTCAAGGCAATCTTGTTGACTTTAAAAATGGCAAAATGGCTCAATCTCCCTTAAGGCAGTCTTGTTGACTCTAAAAATGGCTCAATCTCCCTTCTCTTAATGCAGTCTTGATGACTCTGAAAATGGCTCAATCTCCCTTCTGTAAAGTGAGTCTTATTTTACACAAAAGATACTGCGTGGCACTTGACAAATCTAGATTATAATATCTTTATGTACTAATTCTGGTAATGGTCACAATCAAGCGAAAATTTTATTTGTCACTGGGCAGTGATGTTAGTGCGTACCTTTTTCTTACTGTGGAAAGAATATGCAAAGGACACACCTAAAGGCAGGGAAAAATAGATAAAAGTCGATCGGATCCGGATCAAACCATACGTCTGGTGGCAAGCCCATGGAATAAAGCCCACGGACTCAGGTGCGCGAGTTCCAAGCCCAATCATCCGACGGAGGGGACTTCTACAATGTTACATGCAGTGTCCACGTGGCCTCCGCTGACTCAGCGTACATCTGTATCTGCATCTAGATGCCAGTTGCCAAGAAGTAGGCTGTATTACTCTTCTTGCACTTGTCTTTGAATTTTGACTGGTGGTATCGTAATCACTAATCGGACAATTGAATTGAGAGGCAGCTGGTATTTAATTTGCCCTCGTCACCAGTCTTTGTTGAAGTCCAAGATTGATACATGGGAACATTTCATATAACCTACCTACCTACCTACCCACCACAAACATAGGGACAGTAAAATCGGAAGGGCGACGTATTGAAAATGAATGTCCCTTCTTCCCTCGGCAAATTTTTTAGATGAAATCAACAATTTGGCATCCAATTTGTCTCCTAGTCGAAAAGCAAATATTATCTTCTTTTACATTTCACAAATAATTAGTAAACCACTCATTAGATATAGTATTAAGTTGTACGGTATTTTATAATACATTTAATTTAATACAAACAGATTACAAGAAATTTAATGAATGAGATGATTGGAAATAAGGTAATAACATTACAGTCTGTTTACCAGAGTTTCTTAATAAATCTAACCTACTGCTGTGTGTTACATATGTGGATGCGGATTGGCAGCATGTGATAAAACCTTCACTGTAGAAAACCAATTGGCGAAAAAATGATTCTGGTCTCTTCCTACCCCGAAAACAAGAGTCCACCGCCTTTGAAATGATTCCTCAAATCACGAGCACTAGCACTAGCAATACCAGTCGCGCCCGATCCAAACCCGTAACCGCCCCCCGTTTGTTCCTTCCCCCCTCCAGCTATAAATTGCTTCGTCTTCTTCACTTCCTCCACCACCCAACAAATCAGTCTATAGCACTATAATCTCATCACTTAAAACCCACTCTTACATTCTGATCCTCAAACTAATACTCTTTTAATTGCTACTGCTTTTCTGCATTTGTTGTTGCCTTCTCTCATAATGGAAACGAAGATAGGTTCGTTGGACTCTTGTAAGCCAGCCACCTGTAATGACGTCGGTAGCCTCCCCTCCAATGGTGTCGTCTCCACTATCCAGTCCTCCGTCGTGCCGTTTAACTCTGCTGAGGCCACGCTCGGCCGCCATCTGGCCCGCCGCCTCGTTCAGATCGGCGTCAGTGACGTCTTCTCTGTTCCCGGCGACTTCAACTTGACGCTGCTTGATCATCTCATAGCCGAGCCTAGCCTCAACTTGATCGGCTGTTGCAACGAGCTCAACGCCGGCTATGCGGCCGACGGCTATGCCAGGGCTCGAGGAGTTGGCGCATGCGTCGTCACTTTTACTGTCGGAGGTTTGAGTGTTCTCAATGCGATCGCCGGCGCCTACAGTGAGAATCTTCCGGTGATATGTATTGTTGGAGGACCGAACTCGAATGACTATGGTACTAACCGGGTCCTACATCACACTATCGGATTACCGGATTTCAGCCAGGAGCTACGTTGCTTCCAGACTGTTACTTGCTTTCAGGTACGATTTTTCATATGCATTTATATACTCTAGTCTCCTAGACATTTATACTCGGTTCATCGCCATCGGATATAACAAGCGAGCTTCACCAAGCGTTTGCTTATACTACCGTCTCACGGCAATATCTTGGAGAATGACATTACAATAAGTTATATATTCTTTTTTCTTATTTTGTTGATCTTAGGCGGTGGTGAATAATTTGGAGGATGCACATGAGTTGATAGATACGGCGATATCCACTGCGTTAAAGGAGAGTAAGCCAGTTTACATAAGCGTCAGCTGCAACTTGCCAGCAATTCCACACCCGACTTTTAGTCGTGAGCCTGTACCGTTTTCTCTCTCCCCAAAGTAAGCTTCAGTTTCATCATTTATCTTCTTAATTCGTGGACTTTTTATGTTGTAAATGCAAGAAATCTTGGTAAAAGTCTTTGGATTTTTATTTTATAGTTCGTAAAAGTTATCCACAGTTTTATGTTAATGATTCAAGTTTGTTTTTTCTGCTACACTTGGAAATGCGAATTACTATATGATTATTTAGTGTTCTTCTTTCGTAATGACAGAACCTGCTCAGAAGTAATATGATATAAGAGTTGGGCATGAAGGTTAATGAATTATGTGCTTACAGGAATTATAGTCATATTTATTCTTTTTCCCCGTTCATAGGTTGAGTAACAAAATGGGCCTGGAAGCTGCAGTTGAAGCGGCAGCTGAGTTCTTGAACAAGGCCGTGAAACCAGTGATGGTAGGAGGACCAAAACTGCGTGTTGCAAAAGCATGCAATGCCTTTGTTCAATTGGCCGATGCTTGTGGCTATGCCCTTGCAGTTATGCCGTCAGCTAAAGGGCTAGTTCCAGAGCACCACTCCCATTTCATTGGTACCTACTGGGGGGCTGTGAGTACTGCCTTCTGCGCTGAAATTGTGGAATCAGCTGATGCTTATCTGTTCGCCGGACCAATATTTAACGACTACAGTTCTGTCGGGTACTCTCTGCTTCTCAAGAAAGAGAAGGCAATTATTGTGCAGCCTGATCGTGTGATCATTGGTAATGGACCGGCATTTGGATGTGTCCTAATGAAGGATTTCTTAATTGCTCTTGGAAAAAGGCTCAAGCCTAATGCAACTGCTTATGAGAACTACCACAGGATTTATGTGCCTGACGGGCATCCTCTGAAAAGTGAGCCCAAGGAGGCATTGAGAGTAAATGTTTTGTTTCAGCATATTCAGAAGATGTTGTCTGCGGAAACAGCTGTCATTGCTGAGACAGGAGATTCATGGTTTAACTGCCAGAAACTGAAATTACCCCAAGGATGCGGGTGAGAAATAGCCAGATTTTATATATTATTTTTTGCATCTGCAGTTCACTTGGATGTATTAATTTTCGCTCTGTTTTTATATGGGAATTTGTGTTGCAGGTATGAATTCCAGATGCAATACGGATCCATTGGTTGGTCAGTAGGTGCAACTTTAGGTTATGGGCAGGCTGTACCAAATAAACGAGTGATTGCTTGCATTGGTGATGGTAGCTTTCAGGTATCCCATATAGCTAATAAATTGTGGTGTTACTTTCAGTTTGCATTATGCCATAGCATGGTTTTTTGCAAGTTTGTCCTCTCTTAAAGACCTCTACAGATACATTGATTTGTCCCTTAAATCATCCCCACTCTGGAAATCAATTTTGGTTGGATATCTGATTTCTCAAACCCATGAATAGCTAAGTAGTTACAGACTTACAGTATCATGTTTGTGTTGGCCTGTTAATGAAAAAATTCTTTCCAAGTTCTTCCATGTTCTTGGCCTTGGAGTTTCAACCTATTTCACTTTTTTGTTTGTTTGCTGATCATCAGTACCTATTTCAATCTAATAACCCATGTTCACAAAAATCTTGGTGAATGGCTGTAGGTGACGGCTCAGGATGTGTCAACAATGCTTCGATGTGGTCAGAAGAGTATCATCTTCCTGATAAACAATGGCGGTTACACTATCGAGGTGGAGATCCATGATGGGCCTTATAATGTGATTAAGAACTGGAATTACACTGCCTTAGTTGACGCAATCCATAATGGTGAAGGCAACTGCTGGACCACAAAGGTGAATAGAGTTTTGGTTTAGTTTCTGCTTGTTAACTGGATTAGCCACTAAATCAAATTGCTCCCATCTAACTCTCTCTCTCTCTCTCGCTCTCCTTTTTAGGTCCGATGCGAAGAAGAGCTTATTGAAGCAATTGAGACTGCCACTGGAGCCAAGAAAGAATGTCTGTGTTTCATTGAAGTCATTGTTCACAAGGATGATACAAGCAAAGAACTTCTTGAATGGGGTTCCAGGGTCTCTGCAGCTAACAGCCGCCCGCCAAACCCTCAGTAGATATGCTCAAGCTGCAGAGTGCAGAAAGTGTATCAAATCATCTGATGCTGCTGTTCTATTTTGTGCATTGTTATTAGTTCCCAGTATTCGAACTCCTTTAGCTGTGTTATCACTTGAGTATTGTTAAGAAATATTGATCATATTGGAAAAATCCTGTTACCAGCCGCTCTGAATGGTTGACTTCCTTTTCTCGACTTCTTTGATTCAAGATTCTTTTGGGAGTACTGGAAATTGATGAATGAATATATTCTCTGACATAAAAAAACATGCTGCACGGGGTAGTTGGCTGCCAGTCACGTTTGAAGTGAATGTCTTAGCGTAGATTTCATTTCATTTGAGATGTGTGGTGTCAGATTCACATAATTGGTTCCCGTCACGTTCAAAGAGAATTTTCCATTCCATTAGGATTCCATTCCATTCGGATGTTACGTTACTCAAAAGGCATTTTAGTTTATGGTACACATAAATTGGAACGTGAATTAAGGTTCAACTTTTCATTTGAATGCCACATCACTTAAAGTATACAGTGAAAAAACAGTAAACTTGCTTTGCATTGGCAGCAGGAATATAGGAAGATACAACCTCAAGTTGTGCTATGGCAAGGAATCGGCCACATCTCTGAATAGTTCCGACCAAAACCCAACCCACGAAGTCTTTAAACCGTGGCCAAGCTCTGGCCACATCTCTGAATAGTTCCGACCAAAACCCAACCCACGAAGTCTTAACCTGTGGCCAAGCTCTTAGGCGATGGTTTGATAACAAAAGCAGCCTACCATCAACTGATGTTAGTCTCCCTCCCACATTTCACAAGAAGTCTACACTATTTTCACCCAAATAAAGAAAACAAAAAAGATTTTAAAAGCCAGCTGTGACAAGGTATTGTGTAAACTAAGAAGCAGTGATTGTTCCTAACTGACACAAGCTAGAAATCAGTACCTGTGGAAGAGACAAGCCGGCCATTTTGGAGTAGATCAGCAGAAAATGGGGCTTGACAAGAGCTAATATGTGATTTGAGGCGAGGTATATTTGGATGTGCACTTCGACACCGGTGGCACCGCAGCTCCATTGCCAGGCACTTGTCGTCTTTCAATGTAACACGTCCAACATCTTCGAGTTCCTTTATCACAACTACTGAATCAAGGAAGAATGGAGTGGTGAATGAGTTCCAATGCTTCTTGTTCTTCAGATGGATGGAGTCGAAATCCTGGCTAATTACATGAAGGTGCAATTGACGCATTGAAGGGACCTGGAAGAAGGTGAAAAACTCATCTCATGGCACAAAGGCAAATGTTGTGTGATCTTGCAATTTTACATTATGGTGAACAAGTACCATTAGATATTTCTTGTCAATGATTGTATTTAGCAATACTGGACCAAGCATCAGAGGAAAATATTCCAATAAAAAAGTCCAGATCATTTTGTATTGACAAGCATCAGGCTGTTAATTGCCCTTGAACTTAATGCACAACCGCAGCCGCCAAATTAACTAAAGTTTTCACAGCTGCTTTTATTGCTTGAGGAGGAAAACAAAAATAATTTTGAACCTACCATGATGTAGTTAATTTCCCAGCAAATGTTCAATAAGGGGTTACAGCAGTAAGAAATACTGACCCCCTGAGGTTAAAAACAGAACTCACCGAGTGGTATCCAAGGCGAAATGACAAAGATTTATTTTCATTGAGGAACTTTACTGCCCATTTCAAGCCAACAGCATGCATTGTCTTCAACAATGGGACGTGCTCTCTACATATATCAGCAATGCTGTCGAGACCATCAACCCGCGCTAATACTAAGAGGTGCCGCTGAGCCTGCAGTAGGAAAAAGAATAAAATATTTCAAATAACTCTCTCCCGCTTTTTCCTCTTCTAAATTTCTTTTGGGGGGGGGAAAGGAGCGAGACCTTTGGATAAGCATCATTCATCACTAAAACATCATCTGATATCTCAAGAATAACGTTCTTGTGCTTGTTGGGATGCATAGCAACATCATGAAGGGCTTGTGCCCATGACGCCCAGGACTTGGTCATGTTCACGCTTTTATCCTGGATTTTTTCCTCATCCATCAAGCTGCTGGCACCAGATTTAAGGTCCAGTCGGAGTCCCTTATACTTTTTGCTCCTTTCAGATTCATAATCAGCTTCCCTTTTGGCCTTCTGATCATCATTAGTAGGGATTACCTCTTGGAATCCTCCAGATTCTAATGGTCTTCCACTGTTGTGTATAGAGGCTACTCCATGGGACCTAACTATAGAAACAAACCCTTCAAAGAGAGATGAATAAGCTTCACGAAGTATCTTGCATCCCTGAACATAGTCATCTTTAAGACAATCAGGTCTCATGGGGTTCATATTTGGTCCAAGAACATGAATGACATGGGTTACACCTTCCCTAGCAAACAATGGAGAAGATGAAGGAAGTGGCACAACAACTGATTTTCCAGGACTAAGGGACACAGCCTTTTCTTTGGTTGCAATTTCTAGTGCAGAACCTGCAGCTTTGAAGATAGCAGCATTTACCCCCCCACCTCCTGGTTTTAAACGCCTGCACAAAGTTAAAATTTTAAATTATCTACCTGAAAGATGCAAACATGGATCGTAATATGAACTGGAACTCGAATCTCAATCGGAAAATAAGTGACATTCATCTTTATTATGCTTGACAGGCATGTGAATACTATGCTCAGATCACGTAACATACTAGCAAGCTGATGAACAATGAGCAAGTGATACAATAGAACTCTGAAAAATTGCGCTCTACAATGATTACCATCTGAACCTCTACAAGGCTTTAGAAGCTTGCGGTATTATGCAAGCTTCACAAACTATTGCACTGGAAACCTGTCCCACACATTTTCATCTGTGAACTATCATTTCATGAAGTCAATTCCTCACAGCTTTCTGTGCATGTTATACAACAATTTTCTAATCATTTTCCATGCCAATTGGCAATAAATTTCTCGGAAAAACCCCCATGGAAGCCAATATGTTTGAAAGCAAAACTTATCCATCAGAACTTACATAATTACTAAAAATAACCAAGATGGAGAATGAAGAGATTCAGTGTCAGACAGGAGTAAATAAATCAAACATGTCAGTCAACCATATAGATGTTTGTAAAATGAGTTTGAACAGAGCTCGTTTGATCAAGTCTATGATTCACAAACTCACCAGTTGGCAGCATTAGCAATAACATTACAGTGTAAGCCTCTCTGAGAATGTAGTCGAGTTATATCTCCAACAAATGTAAAGAACTTATTGGAGTCAATGTTCTTTTGTGCAGCTTTAGTCTTAACCAGGGACAATATTTTTGATCCCTGCGACAGATCTACTAAAACAAGTCTAGCCTTCCCAATCCTACCGATAAATTCCTCAACTTTCTCAACAATAATGTCAGATGCCTTCTCAAGATTGAATTGAAAGTCTGCAGTAGAAATAGATGGAAATGCCAAAGTGGGAATACTGTTGGCAGAATTGGCACCAGAAGTAGAGGTAATGTCCAATTCATTACTTTTTCCCACCTTCTCGAGAGCAGCAGAATCCATTTTGCTTCTCTGCAGGACAGTATCCTCTCCCACAGATAGTTTGTTCGGGCTACACTTCTGACGGACAGTTGGATCACATCCAGCATTACCAGAAGGATCTACTTTTTTAAGAAATTTCATTATCCCTAGTTGAATCTTGGCATCTGACTTCTTCTGTCCAAAACAGCCAGAAGGAAGAGAATCTAATGGACTGAGTGAACCATACACATTGACAGCTTCTTTGACATCCCTTTCATCGTGACAAAATGTAATTCGGTCAAACCCTTCACTCAGTTTAGGAAGTTCTTTCTTTGGCACCATTTGATTCACAACAGCAGCAGCTTTCCCACCTTGTAAGTTGCCTTCATGTCCGGTACGCTTCACAGAACGAGAAATACAAAGCTTGGCTGGATGATCAAGCACGACAGCATGTTTCTCCGTCTGTTGGCCACCAAGCTTCAGAAAGTCCGCCCGCTGTTCTCTATCAATGTTGCATCTATCTATAAACACACTCTTACCATCCTTTAAAGCAGTAGCTGCAACTGACAGACACTGAATTTTTGTCCCAGACTTACCATTATTAATAGTATCCTACATTACACGAAAGAGCAAAAACATTTACTAAACTATGAACCATCTTCAATCACGTATAACAAGCAGCAATTTCACACAAAAGAAAATTAAATAGCCAATGAAGCATTTCACCAAACATTTGCAATGCCTATTTTAAAGTGAAAGTTTTCAAAATCCCAAAAGAAACTTTCTAAATTCTCCTCTTTCGGCAACAAAAGGTGTCTGTAATGCAAATAAACCTGGCAAACACGAGCCCAGGGACGGGAAGAAATTCTCATGACTTCATCACTAAAAGTAGATTTCCCACTTCCAGGCAGGCCCACCAATACTACTACGATTGGCTTGGTTTCCTTCTTTTCTTCCCCTTCACAATAGAAAGAGAAAAGGAAAGAGATGCTTCATGATTTGTTTTGCAATATATCATTGGACCACACTTCATGAAGAATGAGCGAAAAAAGAACAAACTTTACGAGTATTGCACCTGTAAACGGTGCTTTTTCTCGATCAATTTCCATCGACTCCATCATTAGTTGGCCAAGAGATGCAATAAAGACTCCGTCTCCCCCTCAGTTCAAATGCCGGAGTTGATGTTGAACACACCAGCACGCTTTTCATAAAAGCGTTGTTGTTAACCAAAGTCGCTTCATCATTTCCTACCAAAAAATAAAAAATAAGGATAAAATGCCAATTTACATTTTACACCATCAGGTTTTGGTTTAACAGTGCAATTATGCAATATTAAATTTATACTATTATACAGAAAATAGATGCTATAAACACAGTGTGATAATTTTAACAACATAATATTAATTTTTTGGTTATCTTAAAAATGTCTCCTCAACTAATAAGATAATTATTTAATTAATTTTTTAAGTTTTAATTTAATTAACTGCTCAATTTAATATATTTTATTATGATTTACATATTTTTTTGTTTTGTAAAATTTTATTCGATTATTAAAGATAGAAAATGTAGAAAAAATTTTCATATATTCAAATTAAAATAAATTTTAAAAAAATAAGGCGGTGAAAATAGTAACTAGATAATCCGAATTTTTAAGTTTTAAGTTAATTTAACTGCTCAATTTAATATATTTTATTTTTATTTTTATATTTTAAATTTTTATTCGATTATTTACGAGAGAAATGTAGAAATAAATTTTGAATTTTCAAATTAAATAAATTTTAAAAATATGGTGAAAACAGTAACTATAAAAATTAAACTAAGTAGAGGGACGTATCCCTTGGTTTGTTGAAGGAAACACTAATTAATTTATAATTATTGTATTACATCTTTTTTTATTTATAAAAATTATATTTATCGAAAAAAAAAAAAAAAGATAGAAAGAGGGCATTGAATTTGATACTGAACTGGGCTGGGCTTTAATAAGTTGGACGAGCCCAACAAGTCTGCGGCCCATTTAAAGCGAAAGGAGTCACTATAAATATCTCGGCAAACCCTAGGGTTTTGTATGTCGTTGCCTTCCAACCAACCGTGACTCCTTTTCTTCTAGGGTTCTCAAAGGGAGGCGCCCGCGGTTTCGTCACTGTTTCTCTTTCACCATGAGAGCCAAGGTAAAGTGCCTTATTCGTTTCTCATTCTTATTCACGGGTCGTTTTATTGCATTGGCTTACATCTTGACGCTTTATTTTGGGGAATTGACAGTGGAAGAAGAAGCGTATGAGAAGATTGAAGAGGAAGCGCCGAAAGATGAGGCAGAGATCCAAGTAGAGCTCCGCACTTTTTGCTGTTTCCTGATCGGTGCTTCGGGGTTTTCCTAGGGTTGCTTTTCTATTTGATTTTATTTACCGTTTACGTGGATTTTAATATGTAATAGTATGTTTTTACTCTTCGGTACTGCGTTGAGTAATCAACTATTTAATCGAATGAGATTCCTTTGGAGAATTTTCTAGGGCTTCTACCGTTATCTTCCAATTTTATTTGTTCATGTGCTGTGTGTCTGCTTCATAATTTGTGGTTCTATGGTTGGGTATGGTGATTGGAGCTTTGTTAGAATTTTGTAGAATGCGGTTGCTAGTTTAATAGTATATTCAGCGTACGCACAACTATTGTGGGGATCTGTTGTGGTTACTGTTCTTGGTTAGGAGCTCAGTTAATGTTTGGGTATCGAAATACTTTTTGGTGCAATGTTTGGGCTTGCTTTGTGAACTGAGACACATTACAATGTACACCATGGGTTCTATATGCACTTGAATTTACCTGGATCACAATTCTTTTTGAGGCATTATATAATTTCTTTTGATTGAATAAGTACAAGTTGTCTGGCCACTGGAAGTAGTAGAAATGTGATCTTGTTGATGGTTTGTTATAGTTGTTTCTATTGGCCGGACTGTTACTTTGCCTTTTTATTTGTTTAGGAAGAGTGAATAAACATGCAAGTGTTGGATCAACCTTAAATGGTATTGTTGCTACTGATTTATTGTTCACTATTGGAGAGCAGGGGTGTCGGATTTTGATTATTTGTGAGATCCATTTGTTGTGAATGGTGTTAAGGTCAGAGTGTTGTATAGGTTCATTGATGGGATTACGGCCTAAATTTTCCTGATTACATGAATTTTATAGAATTTTAGTCCTTGTCCTTGTAGTTGCAATTATGCTTTGTTTTGGTAGTTTGAGGTTATAACATATTTTTAAGTAGTCTCGATTCCTTTGTTAGTTGTTATTGATACTGCTTAATATTCGCCATGGTAATGAGAAAGAGTGGCTTTTCAATATATTTTGGTGTACCAATTGCCTAAGTTGGCAGATGATTTTGGAGATAGTTTTTGTTAAACGTATTTGTAGGTAGGGTGCATGTAATAAGTTGAAAAACTGACTTATTTTTCATTATTCTCTAAAATTAGATAGGGAGAGATCGAGTGTAAAGTGTGTTGCGTGTCATGATCTCATTCATGAAATATATTTTTTCTTGCGTATGTAAATCTCTTTATAAGATTCTTTTTAAATATTTTTGTACCCCTTTTCTCTTTCTTAAAAGTATATAATATAAAATAAATTCGAGTCTTATATTTTATCTTGTGCTTAATATATTATTTTGCAGTACATCTATTATTATTATTATTATAATATTTTCATCTCATGTTTAAATACATGCTTAATTTTTTTCTCATCTCCATCAAATAATTTCATCTTATTTTTCTCTGAGACAAGATGAGCAAAAGATGTCCGATAATTCCTCCTTTAACGTTTATTGCCATAGTATCGATGCAAAAGTCCAACTAGTAAGATGTAAGAAAAAAGTGGGGGAGATTTGTATGGTCATTTTTCAACTTTTGGTCCTTGGGAAAACCATACGCATGCCCCCCTTGCGCAACATATTGGTTGGTTAGCTGTCAGCTATCTCCTGCCTCTTCCGGACAACAGTTTTTAATGCCATCATATCTAGGAAAAGATGTCGAATTTTCACCCCTTCCCTTTCATAGTAGTGGTATTGGAGTCAAAAAACAATTAGACTAATAGCAATATAATAAAGAGAAGTTATCAAGATTTGGAGAAGTAGAACGAATTTATAGTTTGAACACAAAGAAATTTGATCTTATATCAAATATTCTCTCTTATTTTCCACCTTAATTATTTACTGGGTCCTGGAGACCACCGGCTAGTCAACCACTTGAGTCTTTCCTATGGCAGCTTAAATTCACAATTCTGCTTGCTCAAATTTGTGTCGCATCCTCTTAAAAATGATAGCACTAACACAGTTGTTTTTTCTCTCTTTACTCTCAATATTTTGTAATACGAATGTTGCTCCGGTATTCAGCCAATGCCTGGAGGATCAAAAGTCTCTTCTACTAGGACTAAAAAATAGCTTATTATTCAATTATTCTGCTTCAAGAAAACTGGTTCGGTGGAATCAGACTACAGATTGCTGCAGTTGGGATGGGGTAGAATGTGATGTTGCTGGTCATGTAATCAGTTTGCTCCTCGACAAGGAGATTATTTTCAGTGGGATTGAGAGTTCAGAAGATCTTTTCCGACTTAGTTACCTTCAGAAGCTAAATTTGGCATTCAACAGCTTTGACGGCATTCAGATTCCTACGAGGCTTCAGAATCTTACAAATTTGACACACTTGAACTTGTCAAATGCTGGTTTTGGAGGACAGGTCCCAAATGAAATTCTGAGCATGAGGAGCTTGGTTAGTCTTGATCTCTCCTCCTATTTTCCAGGCATCCCACCGTTGAAACTCGAGAGTCCAAATTTGCAGATGCTTGTTCAGAATCTTACAGGGCTCAGAGAACTTTATCTCGATTCGGTTGATGTTTCAGCTCAGGGGAGTAATTGGTCGCAGGTTCTATCTTCCTCTTTACCTGATTTAAGAAACTTGAGCTTGTGCGGTTGCTATCTGCGAGGGCCTATAGACGCTTCCCTTACCAAGCTTCGATCCCTCTCAGTTCTCCTCCTTGATAGGAACAATCTGGCCTCTGAAGTTGCTGACTTCTTTGCAAATTTCTCCAGATTGACAACCCTAAGTCTTTCTTCTTGTTCTCTGGTGGGATCTGTTGCAGAAAAGATCTTTCAGCTACATAGTTTGCAAAAGCTCGATTTATCAGACAACTTGCAACTTAGTGGTACTCTACCTCAATTCCCTCCTAATGGATCTTTAAGGACTGTAGTACTTAGCTACACCAATTTTTCAGGCTCACTACCAGAATCCATTAGCAACCTTGTCATGTTATCCAGGTTGGAGCTGTCCAATTGTAGCTTTACCGGACCAATTCCACCCACAATAGCAAACCTTACCGAGCTGGAAATCTTGGATATCTCATCTAACAAC
Organism: Sesamum indicum; assembly: GCF_026168435.1. Lineage (NCBI taxonomy): Eukaryota > Viridiplantae > Streptophyta > Magnoliopsida > Lamiales > Pedaliaceae > Sesamum > Sesamum indicum. The sequence goes on from NC_142667.1 coordinate 16,656,951, forward strand.
TTCACTGGTTCGCTCCCTCTGTTTCAATCGTCCAAAAAACTCACCTACATAGATGCTGCTCATAATAGTCTAACGGGCTTACTTTCCTCTAAGCATTTTGAAGGCCTTAAAGATCTTGAGTACATTAATTTAGGGCAAAATTTACTTGGTGGCAGTATTCCGTCCGCTTTGTTTGCTCTTCCATCCTTGCAAAAGCTCCAGCTCTCTAACAATGAGTTTCATGGTCAAGTTAAAGAGTTTTCTAAGCCATCATCCTCTTTACTGGAAGTACTAGATGTCAGCTCTAATCATCTACAAGGACCAATTCCAAAGTTTTTCTCTGAACTTGAGCAGTTGAAAGTACTCTCTCTTTCTTCAAACTTTTTCGATGGCACTGTGCAGCTGGAAATGTTTAGGAACCCCAATTTAGCAAGACTTGAATTGTCCTACAATGACTTGTTTGTTGATTCAACCCGTACCAATTCCAGCTTGCCTATGCTTCCCTCAATCTCTGTGTTGAATTTAGCATCTTGCAAGTTGCAAAAGTTCCCAGAGCTAGCCAGGCATTTAAAACTATTCCGGTTAGACGTTTCATCCAATCAACTCAAGGGAGAGGTACCTAACTGGATTTGGGAAATTGGTAACGATACACTCACACACGTGAATCTTTCTTTCAATGAACTTCATGGTTTCCAGAAGCCTTACAAATTTCCTAGTCTGACTCTCCTGGACTTGCATTCCAACAAGTTCCAGGGTGAGTTACCGATCCCACCCTTCTTCTCTGTTTATGTGGACTATTCTTTTAACTATTTCAGCAACTCTATTCCAAAAGATATTGGCAATTTCATTTACTATGCTTCCTTCTTTTCTGTTTCAAATAATCACCTCACTGGAGAAATCCCCACATCCATTTGCAATGCTACTTTCCTTCAAGTTCTTGATTTGTCTAGTAATGCATTGACTGGTAGTATACCGCCCTGTTTGCCGATGGAAAATTGGAGCTTGGGAGTTCTGAGTCTAGGCAGGAACAACTTCAGTGGCAACATACCAGACACATTTTCGGTTAACTGCAGCCTCAAGACATTAGATCTCAACAGTAATGTTTTGAAAGGGAAGATTCCCGCATCTCTGGTAAATTGCCCGTTGCTAGAAGTCTTGAACATTGGAAACAATGGAATTGAAGACACATTCCCTTGCATGTTGATGAACACGAGTTTGCGTGTCCTGATTCTGCGATCCAACAAATTCTATGGAGACCTTCAATGCTCTGGAGCCATCCAAGGGTGGTCGAATCTTCAAATCATCGACATATCTACCAACAACTTTGGTGGTGATATCTCACTGTTGTCTTTCTCTAACTGGAAGGGAATGATAAGTGTCAACGAAAACCAGTCGCTGTACAACCATCTGCGCTTTGATTACTTGAAACTGAGCGGCTATTACTATCAAGATGCAGTGACGGTAACCATGAAAGGCCTCGAGATGGAACTAACGAAAATTTTAGTTGTCTTCACATCCATAGATTTCTCGAGAAACAAGTTCCATGGGAGCATACCGCGTACAATAGGAGATCTCGAATCTTTGTATCTTCTCAATTTATCTCATAACGCCCTGACAGGCCTTATCCCTACATCAATCAAGAACTTGAGACAGCTTGGTTCTTTGGACCTATCGGTGAACCATCTAACTGGGAAAATCCCCCAGGAGCTCGCTAGTCTCACTTTCTTGTCATTCTTAAACCTGTCTTTCAATAGACTTTTGGGCAAGATCCCTCAAGGCCCTCAGTTACAAACATTTTCAGCAGCTTCCTATGAAGGAAATGCTGGTTTGTGTGGATTTCCAGTAAACATAAGTTGCAATGACGAAGTGCGTGGTGAAAATTCATCCCCAGAGCTTCAAAATGGGCAATTGTATCCAGAGACAGAGATCGAATGGAGCTACATATCTGCAGCTTTGGGGTTTGCTGTGGGCTTAGCGAGCACTATTTGGCTACTTCTGTGCTGCAAAAGATGGAGAAAGATATACTTTGAACAAATTGACCGAATTCTTCTAAAGATCTTTCCCCTCACAGATGGAAGAAAAGGAAGAGTCAACACAAATCAAGTGAGGGGACCCTAGTGCTGATGATGTTTTGGGTTTGTAACGTAGGCAGACAAACAGAATACAGGCAGGATTTAGCCCACACGTGTGTGAGTTGCTCTTGACATTTGAATTTAGGAGATTCTAATAGTGCATTATCTGCTTGTGTCTGTGAAGCAAATTTTGCTATTTCAAATCTGTAATAGTACAGCACGCAAGCCCATTGCCTTTTAGGAATTAATTTACTAATATTAACAAAATAATTGCAGGTGAAGATGAAAAAGCAGAGCAAGAACCACTCTCTAAAACCTTAATCTCTTCGCCCTTTTCTTCATAGAAATCACGTGCTTGATTAGTTACACAAAGTTTTCAGGCAACGTGTCAGAGTCTATAGACAGTCTTATAATGTTGTCAAATATTGATCTTAGAGATTGGGGTTTTCCTGGGCCGATTCCAAGTTCAATCAAGGACCTTACTCAGCTTGTCTATTTGGACCTCTCTGTAAATCAGTTTGTTGGTTCTGTTCCAACATTTGCTTTCTTGAAGAATCTTACAGTGATAAACCTTTATAGTAACCGCTTAACAGGTCGAATTCCTGACTCCCTCTGGGAAGGCCTTGAGAAACTAAGTTTTCTTGACTTGAGGAGAATTCACTGGAAGGGGAACTTCCATCATCTCTGTTTGTTCTGCCATCTATAAATGACTCGAATCTCAACAACAACAGCTTCTCCGGTGTAATCAGGGCATTAAATAGTTTTCTTCACTGGAAGTCCTTGAGTTGAATGACAACAATTTAGAAGGTCCAATACCTCGGTTTTTGTTCGAACTCCAAAATCTTTTGAGTCTCTCTCTGTCTGCAAACAAGTTTAATGGATCCGTGCAGCTAACTGATTTTTAAAAGCTGACAAATCTTGTGCATCTTGATCTTACCTACAACCGCCTGTCTGTACAGGTAAGCGAAACAGCAGCTATTCCTTCATTGTTTCCCGGTTAGGAACTCTAATATTGGCATCTTGCAAGCTGCAGAAATTCCCCTTTTTAAGGAATCTGTCGTCATTAATGACGCTAGATCTTTCAGATAATCAATTACATGGTGAAATTCCTAATTGGATATGGGAAGTTGGCGATGGATTTCTTTGCTTCCTGAATCTTTCTCATAATCAATTCAGTCATCTTCAAGAACCTTATGAGTTTCGCGACCATCATTATCTCGATCAACATTCCAACATGCTTCGTGGGGAAATCCCAGTTCCACCACGAACTGCTGTCTTTGTAGACATGTCAAGCAACAAGTTTTCATTTCCTCTCTCAGCCAACATCGGTTATTCTCTTACATCTGCCGTTTTCTTCTCATTAGCAAAAAACAAAATCGTTGGGACAATCCCACCTTCGTTGTGTAACGCAACCCGCCTCCAAATACTAGACCTGTCAAATAACAGGTTGCATGGCAGAATTCCCTCCTGTTTATTTGAAATCACTATTGGCGTGTTGAACTTAAGAAGAAACAATCTCATTGGTGATGTGCCCTACACATTTCCGGTTGGCTGTGGTTTGGAGACTTTGGATCTCAGTTGGAATGCTTTACATGAAAAAGTTCCAAATGCACAGAGCTGGGGGTCTTAAACCTTTGCAACAATGACTTGAAGGACAATTTCCCCTGCTGGCTCAAGAACTTGACTGGCCTCCGTGTTCTTGTGTTAAGTAACAATAAGTTTCATGGAAATATTAGCTGCCTGGGGGATAGTATTACCTGGCCGAATAATTGTCAACATTGCTTCTAATGAGTTCAATGGTGTTTTGCCTGAGAATCTGTTCAAAGACCTGAAAGCATTGACAGCTGATCATGATGGCCCTGATTACTTGAAGTTTCTTTACATAACAGTAGAGCATATTTACTATCAGGATTCGGTGACCCTTACCCTGAAGAGACTGAATGTTCAGCTGGGAAAAATCCTAAACATCTTTACCTCTGTCAACTACTCCAACAACCATTTCCAAGGAATAATACCTGAAACAATAGGAGAGCTGAAATCCCATCATGTTCTCAACTTCTCACACAATGCTCTTTCTGGTCACATCCCGGGATCTATAGGCAATCTGGAGGAACTCGCATCATTAGACCTCTCATTCAACAATCTTAGAGGCGAAATCCCAGAGCAGCTAGCAACCCTTGCATTCCTCTCATTCTTGAACTTGTCATACAACACACTAGTTAGAAGGATTCTATAAAGCAGCCAAATGCAGACGTTTTCCGAAGTTCGTTTCTTGGAAATGAGGGTCTCTGTAGATTTCCCTTGAACAGAACTTGCACTGCTTCTGGATCACCAGCATTTCAACCGCCAACATCAGAAGAAGAGGACCAGAAATCATTGGAGCATGGGATATATGTGAGATTTTTTGCGTCGACACGACCATCAACTGGAAAATGAGAACTGCTGACACAATCTTGCAGGCAAGTTGTATCAGCTGGCCGTTGATTGGTTGAATGTTACCTGTGTTGTTAAACTCTTAAACCCATGTAATAAAACATATATAAGTAATACTAATTATTTACTTGCTATGTTGTATGCTCTTTACTTTCCTAATATTTTTCAGTTATAAATCTCTACCTACCTACTCTGCGGTACACAATCAGAATGTTGTCGGCTTGCATTTCAGTCAATCGGGCCAATATGCAGTTCTTTTGTCACCCTTCAATAAAAATAGAAATTACCTTTGGGGCTGTATAAACATGAATTAAAACAAAAAATAAGGTTGTCCTCTGAACTAATTATAAGAGTTCCATTTTGTGGTATTCAATAAATATATGTATAATCTTATGAATGATAAAATTTGTTAGTATTAATAATGGATTATGTGTGTGTGTATATATATATTGCGCAATGATTGAATTATGTACATATTACATGTATAAATAGAATTTACTTTAAGATGATAATTAAAAATATATAGTTATAGTACTGTTAGAGGGTGTTAGATTTGGATATCCTTTACAATCAAGTGCTTAGAAAAGATTAAGATGAGATGATCAGTTTAATGAAAATGAATACTTAATTTGCTACTGTCGCTTGAGTTTGGACCTAAGGTTCAGTGTCTTCGCTCTTTATGACAACGAAGTCTAGGAAATGTTGGGCTGACAGTAGTTCAATTTGTGTTCTACTAGACTCTGTAAGAGCCTATTATGCTAAACATGTGGAAGATAAATGGGTGGGCTTTGAAATTTACGCGGCATGTTTGAATTAGTTGTATTTATTTTAGAGTATTAATAGTTAAAAGTAAAATCTTATGTTGTATGATACCTTTATATGATTTTACTACATGTATATTTGTGTACAATTCTTAATTTCTTATCTAGCAATTAAAAGTAGAAGAACAAATGTTGGGCCTTTCTTCATAGAAGTCAGTTTGTTTGAGCGTATTCACATTTGATATTATAAGGCTCAGACGTGTTCTCATTATTTTTTATTCTTTGGTTTTACGGTTAGGTGGTCTCTGTCGGGCTATGCAGTTGGCCATGAATCATTGAATCTCTCTTTTTCCATCCACTAACCCTTCCCAGTCCCCAGAAGCCTTTTAAATTACCTAATCTTTGCCAACTAAAAATATCACTAAACGACATGCATGCACACCTACATACACACTAAAATAACAGTAAACAGAAGTTGCTTGCTCAGTCAAAAAAGGGCTGAATAGCAATTTAGCCTACTGTATTATTGAAACTTGAGCAAATTATTCATTTATAAAAAATAAATAGCAATTATAGGGGAAGTGTGAGAGAGACAGACAGCAGTCTTTTGATTAATCAATTTTTCCTAACGGAGTTTTGTCTGAAGCTATGACACAAAGCTTGTTTAAATAATATCTTGGATTTAATAAATCCCACATTGTCAGCTTTCGTGAATAAAAATTCAAGACCTGAATCTGAAAGCTTTTCTTATCTTTACTCGATTATTTCATAACCGCGGACGTACATCATGCTCCCTGTAAGAACTCCTTTGATGACTCTCTGAACTAGATAAGATTCTTGTTTTCCACACAGCTCATATATGCAGTCTTATTTTCTAAATGCCCAACTATGATATGCGATTTAAAATGTTTTCGAGTGTTTTCTTCATCCTGCTCTTCTTCTCAAACTCAGATCTTGGCATTAATCTTACATTTGTCTCTGGCCAATGTCTTCAAGACCAGAAACAATTGCTGCTGCAGTTAAAAAACAATCTCACATATGATTCTTCATTATCAACTAAGCTGGTGCAGTGGAATGAGTCTATTGATGACTGCTGTGGGTGGCCTGGGGTGAAATGCGACACCAGGGGTCGTGTTTCCAGTCTTGATCTCAGTGGCGAGTCAATCACTGACGGAATTAATGATGCTGGAAGCAGTCTTTTCAGGCTTGTGTTTCTTGAGAACCTGAGTTTAGCTCAAAACAGCATCGGTGCTATTGATTTGCCGTTCGGGTTTGGAGAGCTGACAGAGTTGCGTTATCTGAACCTGAGTAATTCTGGGTTTTCTGGTCAAATTCCATTGGATTTCTCAAATTTAACGAGGTTAGTTGTTCTTGATTTTACCAATACAATTTACTCATCACTTACGCTGGACAACCCGAACCTTGAAAGATTGATACACAACTTCACAAGGCTAAGAGAACTTTACCTTGATGGGGTGAATATTTCTGCAAAAGGGTCTGAATGGTGCAATGCTATATCATCTTCTCTGCCCAATCTAAGAGTTTTGAGCTTGTCCAATGCTTATCTTACAGGCCCTATCGATTCTTCGCTGGTAAAACTTCGATCCCTCTCAGTTATACGTCTTGATGGCAACAATTTCTCTTCTCAAATCCCGGAATTCTTTGCAGATTTTCCTAGTTTGAGGATTTTAACAATAAGCTCCTGTAACTTATTTGGAGTGGCACCTGCTAAACTATTCCAAGTCAAGAGTCTGGAGACGCTTGACCTAAGTGGAAATGGGGATCTTGAAGGTTCTTTGCCTGAATTTCCGTTGAATAGTTCTCTTCAGCATCTGTTGCTTAGTAACACAAAGTTCTCAGGCAACGTGTCAGAGTCTATAGACAGTCTTAGAATGTTGTCAAATATTGATCTTGGCGGTTGCAGTTTTTCTGGGCCAATTCCTAGTTCAATCAAGAACCTTACTCAACTTGTCAGTTTGCACTTCTCTGCAAATCATTTTGTTGGTTCTATTCCATCATTTGCTTTCTTGAAGAATCTTACAGAGATAGACCTTAGTGGAAACCGTTTAACAGGTCGAATTCCTGACTCCCTCTGGGAAGGCCTTGAGAAACTAGAATTTCTTGACTTGAGCGGGAATACACTAGAGGGCGAACTTCCAGCATCTCTATTTGTTCTGCCATCCATTAAAGTCTTGCATCTCAACAACAACAGCTTTTCTGGTGTAATCAGGGACTCATTCAATAGTTCTTCTTCTCCACTAGAAGTCCTTGAGTTGAATGTCAACAATTTAGAAGGTCCAATACCTCGGATTTTGTTTGAACTCCGAAATCTTTTGAGTCTCTCTCTGTCTGCAAACAAGTTTAATGGATCCGTGCAGCTGACTGATTTTCGAAAGCTGACAAATCTTGTCTATCTTGATCTTTCCTACAACTACCTGTCTGTACAGGTCAGCGAAACAGCAGCCATTCCTTCATTGTTTCCCCGGTTAGGAACTCTAATGTTGGCATCTTGCAACCTGCAGAAATTGCCCCTACTGAGGAATCTATCGTCATTAATGGTTCTAGATCTGTCAGACAATCAACTACATGGTGAAATTCCTAATTGGATATGGGAAGTTGGCGATGGAGTCCTCCGCATCCTCAATCTTTCTCATAATCAATTCAGTCATCTTCAAGAACCTTATGCTTTTCGCAACCATCATTACCTCGATCTACATTCCAACATGCTTCGTGGGGAAATCCCAGTTCCACCACGAACTGCTGTCTTTGTAGACATGTCAAGCAACAACTTTTCATCTCCTCTCCCTGCCAACATCGGTTATTCACTTACATCTTCCTTTTTCTTCTCATTAGCAAATAATAAGATCCTCGGGACAATCCCACCTTCGTTGTGTAACGCAACCCGCCTCCGAATACTAGACCTGTCAAATAACAGGTTGCATGGGAAAATACCCTCCTGTTTATTTGAAAACACTCTTGGCGTGTTGAACTTAAGAAGAAACAATGTCATTGGAGATATACCTGATACATTTCCTGTCGGCTGTGGTTTGGAGACTCTGGATCTCAGTTGGAATACTTTACAAGGAAAAGTTCCTAAATCTTTGACAAGATGCACAGAGATGGGGGTCTTAAACCTGGGCAACAATGACTTGAACGACAATTTCCCCTGCTGGCTCAAGAACTTGACTGGACTTCGTGTTCTTGTGTTAAGTAACAATAAGTTTCATGGAAATATTAGCTGCCTGGGGGACAGTATTACCTGGCCGAATCTTCAAATTGTCAACATTGCTTCTAATGCGTTCAACGGTGTTTTGCCTGAGAATCTGTTCAGAGACCTGAAAGCTTTATCAGTTGATCAAGATGGGCTTGATCACTTGAACTTTCTCTTCCTAACAGCAAGCCATATTTACTATCAGGATTCTGTGACACTTACCCTCAAGGGACTGGATGTTGAGCTGGAAAAAATCCTAAACATCTTTACCGCAGTCGACTTCTCCAACAACCATTTCTCAGGCATAATTCCTGAAACAATAGGAGAGCTGAAATCCCTCTATGTTCTCAACTTGTCACACAATGCTCTCTCCGGTCACATCCCGGGATCAATAGGCAATCTGGAGGACCTCGAATCGTTAGACCTCTCGTTCAACAATCTGGAAGGCGAAATTCCGCAGCAGCTAGCAAGCCTTACATTCCTCTCATTCTTGAACTTGTCATACAACAACTTAGTTGGAAGGATTCCACAAGGCAGCCAAATACAGACGTTTGCCACGAGTTCGTTTCTTGGAAATGAGGGGCTCTGTGGATTTCCCTTGAACAGAACTTGCACGGATCATTCTGGCTCACCAGCGTTTCAACATCCAACATCAGAAGAAGAGGAGCAGAAAGCTTTGGACAATGGGATATACATAAGTGCTGCATTGGGATTTTTTGTGGGTCTAGGAGTCATCTTCTGGCCACTTGTCTTTTCTAAAAGATGGAGGAGGTGTTATTACAATTTTGTCGATAAAGCTGTCATGCTGGTTCTGCGGCCGCACCACCATCAACTGGAAGACTGGTGAGAGAATCTTGTGAACAACGAGAGAATTGTATCAGCTGGACGTTGATTGGTGTTGAATGATACCTGTGCCGTTAATAACTGGTGTAAATCATTCAAAACCGTGTAATTACCGAATCTAGTGATTAAAAAAGATTAAGAGGGGATGATCAGTTTACGGAAAATGAATCCTTAATTTACTTCACTTGCTTGAGTTTTGGCCTAAGGTTCCATCTTTTTACCTCTTTATGAAAAACCAAGTCTAGAAAATGTTGACCTAACAACACTTCAATTTGTCTCCTTCGGGATGCTGTAAGAGCCCATTATGCGAAACATGTAAAAGAGACTTTTTGGGGTTTTCTGTCCAAATTAGTGTTTTTTTGTCCGAAATGGGTTTATGGGCTTGACTGCCATATATTTGTTGGAAAATGGGCTAAACTTTTCATATACGATAAAACTTAAAAATTTATGTATTTTTAAGTATTTCTACTCACAAATAACGTAATACAAGGTATGTAGAGCGTCTATCCTTGCAACAAACCACTGTAGGTATGGCGAAAATCAAGCAGTAAAAGTTCTCTTCTCGAAGTCAGAAATAACATTAATAAAGCCATTTTCTAAGGGCAAAACTTAAATGCCCAACCAACTTACTACAAACCTACAGGAATTTATTGCTATGTCTGGATCCATTCTTTTTCTTTTTTTGATTTATCTTATTTCATCAACTTAGATAAGAGGGTGGGTTTTGGAAATTGTAAGGTATGTTTGATTTGTTTTTGCAGACAATAAAATAATTTAGAATTTGTTGTTGTATGCTTGGATTTTGTTTTCGGATTGGATAAAATATTATTTATATCAAATTATTATGTATATATACAAATGTGTATTTATTTATAACATTAATATATTTAGATCTTTATAATTACATGTATTCCATGATACCTTTGTATAAGTACAAATATAGATATATGATTTTACTATATATATGTAACGACGCCAAAAAACGAGATTTACTAGATTTTTATTATTAGGGTATGATATCAATACATTTCACACTAGAATTCTTACCAAATTCCTCCCTTCCACTCTCAAATGAGGAAGGGTATTTATACTACTTCAGGAACTGATGCCATTTAGGATAAGTAAAGGTAAAATACAAGTTGGTCCTTTATATTTATCCTTTTGCATGGTTAGAATAGTCTATCAAGGGCCTCTTCGTAATTTGCTAAACTTATAATAGTTTTGGCAAGTGATCTTTGAACCTTTTTTGAGATCTTTCCTTTTATAGCGTGATTTGTTTCTTTTTCATCAGTATGTTTGTGCAATAGTGACATAATTTTTTGATGAATTGATTTAGAAATTAAGATAATTCATATATGGTGTTGGGTATCAAACTTTAGGATCACGCCAATGTAAAGAACAATTACAAAAATAGAAAAATGGGTTTGGAAACCTTTACAGAATACTAATAAGTTACAGATTTTTTAATAAAAGATTACAGCAATAAAAAATTACACAGAATAAAAGAGAAGGCTCAGAACCAGATCAAAAAAGCGGGAACCCAAAAGGCCACTAAAGCCAGCCAACCTGAACATTTGGTTGCTTGATCACTCTCAAGCCACAAAGGCTATTAAGATTAACCGCTAAGGCAAGTTAACTGAGGCCATAAAGGCACAAGATCAACCACAAAGGTTATAACACAAGGCCACAAAGGCTTTGCCAAGGAGACTTTTAGGAACTTTAAAGTTTTCAGGAGGAAAAAGAAGACAGAAGATTAGAGATCGTAAACTACTTAACCAAAGGTAAGAAAAAAAATATTTATAGGGACCGGCCATTAAATGGTCGGAGAAAGAAAACGAGAAAGATGGCGGTGGGAAGAAAACTAGAAGTTAAGGAATGGCGAGAGAAAGAGGCAAAAGAGAGAAACGAGGGAATTAGGGTTGACATAGAGAAATGAGGGGCGGATGAAACATAAGGTCAAATCAGGGAATGAAGCGGGTCGGGTGAATGGGCTGGACCTCAGAATGGAAAACAACATTTGGGCTAGGAATCCTTGAAAGGATCCCGCCATCCAAGAGTTATGGGCTGGGCTTTAGTGATTTGGGTCGCGTTATTTTTTTTCTTACATATGGTTATGCATTGGTAATTATACAATTCATGTGTTATACATCGTATGCATTGTGTTGTGAAATTCCACCCAAATTCCTAATGGATCTTTGAGGCCTACAGTACTTAGCTACACCAGTTTTTCAGGCTCATTACCGTTTACCAGAATCCAATAGCAACTTTGCCATGTTATCCAGGTTAGGGAAATTTTAATTTAAATCCATCTTGATTCAATATAAATCAATTAGACAGTAAACTTAATATTTTTATAGTATAATTGATATATAATTAAAAAAAATGATCAATCATATAATAATTGTATTACACTGACTTTATATTTGATTTGGGGCCAAACTTAATTTGGAGAATAACCAATTCCACCCACACTAGAAACCTTACTCAGCTTGAAATTTTGATTTTATTAGAGGCTTGATTGCATTTACTGTCTAGTGTACACAGAGTACTAGTAAAATAAAGGACCATATATATAGAAGTGACAATTAATATCTTGGAATTAATTTTTTTTTTCAACAATTATAAGAGGAGGACTATCAAATTTTAAAAAATGAACGAATTTTGCTGCCATGTATAACGTTGGGGCTTTTTAAATTGAAGGAATTACTGCCTAGCCATAACTTAAAAAAACTACGCCACATAAGTCCTGACTTGACGGAACAAAGACTATATATAATTATGTATGACTATAAAATTATTATATAATATAAATTAAAAAAAATAATTACAAACACCCCCTTCCCCTCCGCCGCCCCCCATCCCCTCATAGAAGTGGGCGATGGCATCCGCAACAGAGGGGGTGAAGGCGTCGCTTCCCGAGCACAATTGAGCGATGTTGAGCACACAACTCGGACAATTGTTGATCTATATAGATTTGGGCGACATCACCCAATTATTGGGGTGATGGGGAGGTGGAGGTGCGGATGGGGGTTAGTTATTTATTTATTTATTTAAAATTTTATTATATAAAATAATAATTTATTTTTAAAATCTATAATTATTTATAAATAATAATTCTATTTTTTTATAATTTTATGTATTTATGTTTTTTTTTTTGTATCCGTAATTCATTTAAGTTGATTCTTTTTCCAAAATTGATTTTATTAAATTATATAAGTTGCTTGGAGTTTCCTGACGCACAAAGTACAGCGGAAGTGTGAAAGAGAAACAGACTAGTCTCGTAATTACTCAATTCTTTGGAATAGAATTTTGTCTGAAGCGATGACACAAAGTTTGTTCATAATATCTTGGATTTCAGTAATCCAAGTTATGGGGTTTCGTGAATAAAAATTCAAGACCTGAATCTGAAAGCTTTTCTTATCTTTACTCAATTATTTCATAATTCAAGGCGACACGTCTGATCTGCCGACTACACCACGCTCCATAAGGAGTCCTTTGACGACTCAATGAGCTAAGATAACAACTCTTGTTTTCCGCAGCTCCTATGTACTATCTTGTTTCTTTCATGCAAGAACTACTGCGATTTCAAATGTTTTCGAGTGTTCTCTTCATCCTGCTATTCTTCTCCAACTCTGATCCTGGCATTAATATTACATTTGTGTCTGGCCAGTGTCTTCAAGGCCAGAAAGAATTGCTGCTCGAGTTAAGGAGCAACCTCACATATGATTCTTCATTTTCAACGAAGCTGGTGCAGTGGAATGAGTCTATGGATGACTGCTGTCGGTGGGCTGGGGTGAAATGCGACACTAGGGGTCGTGTTTCCAGTCTTGATCTCAGTGGCGAGTCAATATCCGACGGAATTAATGATTCTGGAAGCAGTCTTTTCAGGCTTGAGTTTCTTGAGAACCTGAGTTTAGCTCAAAACAGCTTCGGTTCTGTTGATTTGCCGTTGGGGTTTGGAAAGCTGAAAGAGTTGCGTCATCTGAACCTGAGTAATTCAGGGTTTTCTGGTCAGATTCCATTGGAGTTCTCAAATTTAACGAAGTTAGTTGTTCTCGATCTTACCAATACAATTTACTCATCACTTAAGCTTGAGAACCCGAACCTTGAAAGATTGATTCACAACTTCACAAGGTTACGAGAACTTTATCTTGATGGGGTGAACATTTCTGCAAAAGGGTCTCAATGGTGCAATGCTATATCATCTTCTCTGCCGAATCTAAGAGTTTTGAGCTTGTCCAATGCTTATCTTACAGGCCCTATTGATTCTTCGTTGGTAAAACTTCGATCCCTCTCAGTTATACGTCTTGATGAAAACACTTTCTCTTCTCCCTTCCCGGTATTCTTTGCGGATTTTCCCAGTTTGAGGGTTTTATCCATAAGTTCCTGTAACTTATTTGGTGTGGTTCCTGCAAAACTATTCCAAGTCAAGAGTCTGGAGACGATTGACCTAAGTGGAAACAGGGATCTTCAGGGTTCTTTGCCTGAATTTCCACTGAATGCTTCTCTTCAGAATCTGTGGCTTAGTTACACAAATTTCTCAGGCAACGTGTCTGAGTCTATAGGGAGTCTTAGAATGTTGTCAAATCTTGATCTTCGAGGTTGCAGGTTTTCAGGGCCGATTCCGAGTTCAATCAAGAACCTTACTCAGCTTGTCTATTTGGACCTCTCTATAAATCAGTTTGCTGGTTCTGTTCCATCATTTGCTTTTTTGAAGAACCTTTCAGTGATAAACCTTCGCAGTAACCGCTTAACAGGTCACATTCCTGACTCCCTCTGGGAAGGCCTTGAGAAACTAAGTTTTCTTGACTTGAGCGAGAATTCATTGCAAGGGGAGCTTCCAGCTTCTCTGTTTGCTCTGCCATCCATTAATGTCTTGACTCTCAACAACAACAGCTTCTCCGGTGTAATCAGGGACACATTAAATAGTTCCTCTTCACTAGAAGTCCTTGAGTTGAATGACAACAATTTAGAAGGTCCAATACCTCGGTTTATGTTTGAACTCCACAATCTTTCGAGTCTCTCTCTGTCTGCAAACAATTTTAATGGATCCGTGCAGCTAACTGATTTTCGAAAGCTGACAAATCTTGTCAATCTTGATCTTTCCTACAACCACCTGTCTGTACATGTAAGCAAAACAGCACCCCTTTCTTCATTGTTTCCCCGGCTAGGAACTCTAATGTTGGCATCTTGCAAGCTGCAGAAATTCCCCATTTTAAGGAATCTGTCGTCATTAATGATGCTAGATCTTTCAGATAATCAATTACATGGTGAAATTCCTAATTGGACATGGGAAGTTGGAGATGGAGTTCTCCGTTTTCTCAATCTTTCTCATAATCAATTCAGTCATCTTCAAGAACCTTATGCTTTTCGCAACCATCATTACCTCGATCTACATTCCAACATGCTTCGTGGGGAAATCCCAGTTCCACCACGAACCGCTGTCTTTGTAGACATGTCAAACAACAACTTTTCATCTTTTCTCCCAGCCAACATCGGTCTTTCTCTCACATCTGCCCTTTTCTTCTCATTAGCAAATAATAAAATCGTTGGGACCATCCCAACTTCATTATGCAACGCAACCCGCCTCCAAATACTAGACCTTTCAAATAACAGGTTGCATGACAGAATTCCCTCCTGTTTATTTGAAAACACTCTTGGTGTGTTGAACTTAAGAAGAAACAAACTCAGTGGTGATATACCTGATACATTCCCGGTCGGCTGTGGTTTGGAGACTCTGGATCTCAGTTGGAATGTTTTACAAGGAGAAGTTCCTAATTCATTGGTAAGATGCACAGAGATGGAGGTCTTAAACCTCGGCAACAATGACTTAAGCGGCAATTTCCCCTGCTGGCTCAAGAACTTGACGAAACTCCACGTTCTTGTGTTAAGTAACAATAAGTTTCATGGAAATATTAGCTGTCTGGGGGACGGCATTACCTGGCCGAACCTTCAAATTTTCAACATTGCTTCTAACGAGTTCAACAGTGTGTTGCCTGAGAATCTGTTCAGAGACCTGAAAGCTTTGTCAGTTGATCAAGATGGGCTTGATCACTTGAACTTTGTTTTCCTAGCAGTAAGCGATATTTACTATCAGGATTCGGTGACACTTACCCTCAAGGGACTGGATGTTGAGCTGGAAAAAATCCTAAACATCTTTACCGCAGTCGACTTCTCCGACAACCATTTCTCAAGCATAATTCCTGAAACAATAGGAGAGCTGAAATCCCTTTATGTTCTCAACTTGTCACACAATGCTCTCTCCGGTCACATCCCGGGATCCATAGGCAATCTGGAGGACCTCGAATCGTTAGACCTCTCGTTCAACAATCTGGGAGGCGAAATTCCGCAGCAGCTAGCAAGCCTTACATTCCTCTCATTCTTGAACTTGTCATACAACAACTTAGTTGGAAGGATTCCACAAGGCAGTCAAATTCAGACGTTTCCTGATAGTTCGTTTCTTGGAAATGAGGGGCTATGTGGATTTCCCTTAAACAAAACTTGCACTGACCATTCTGGTTTGCCAGCAGAAGTTAGATGAAGAAGAAGAGCATGGGATATACGTAAGTGCTGCCATAGGATTTGTTGTGGGTGTTGGTGTCATCTTTGGGCCACTAGTCTTGTCTAAGAGATGGAGGAGGTGTTATAACAAAATTTGTCAATGAAGTTGTGTTGTTGGTTTTGCGTCGGCACGACCATCAACTGGAAAATTAAAGTATTTGTATTAGCTGGACGTTGATTGGTTGAATGTTGCCTGTGCTGTTAATCACTGGTGTAAACTTTAAAACTCATGTAATTATGCTTTACAGTCTAATCTAGTGCTTAAAGAAGATTAAGATGGGATGATCAGTTTACTGACAATCAATCCTTAATTTACTTACGTCGTTTTCAATCATGAGTGTCTTAGCTCTTTATGCCAACAATGAGGACAAGCACAAAAATCTAGAAAATGTCAAAAGAGTTAAAAATATGAAAAATTCTTACCTAAAATAGATTTGATTTCAAATCAATTACAGAGTAAATACGATGTATTTGTTCACTTTCTTTCAATGTCAAACCAATTACATAATATTATACTTGTCAGATAATTGATTCAATTTCAACTAACCCGAATACTTCAATTTGTCTCCTGCCATGCTTTAAGAACCCATTATGCTAAACATGTCCAAGAGACTATTCGGCTTTTTGTGGTTTCCAATCTAATTAATCTTTTTTCCATAATGGGCTACTGGGCTTGTTGTATATTTATACAAATATATAAAAAAAAATAAACTTCAAACTCATAAATTGTGATTAATGACATCATTGCATTAATTTTTTGTAACTTTAATTTATAAAATGACTAATTTATTCAATTTTTGAAATTATACTTTAACTAATAAACTAGTTTTCTTTTCTTTTTATTTTTTAATACTTTATTTGCATATTTTACTCTCATTATATATTTTAAAGAGCGAAAAATTATTTATTATATACATGCAGGTACAACATATTAAAACGATTAGTAGTTAAAAAATGACTAGCTAGGTTGTAATATGTACACGATAAAACGAAACTAAAGTTAATTTTCTAACATATTTAAGTAGTTTCGGGAGAAATTCTAATCCGGACCAAGGCGATTAAATTCAAACAAAAATTTTTCCTAGTTCTACTCACAAATAACTTGGATTGAATTGTTTATTACAAAATATTTCTTATTCTATTAAATATATTATATATATGTTTGTATAAAAATAAAATTTATATATTTTAATTAGATAAATAAATAAAATAAAATAAATTTTGTAATAAAAAATCGAATCCGCAAAAAAATACATTTGTGTAGAGTGTCTATCCTTGCCCACAAATGAAACCAGAGTAGGTGTGGAGAAAATCAAGTGTTGGAACCATAAAAGTCCGTTCTCGAAGTGTTGGAACTATAAAAAAGTCTGTGAGAAGTAAAATTAAATAAAGCCATTTTCTGAAGGCGAAACTTAAGTGCTGAAAATTACCACAAACCTACAGAAAATGATGGAATTTGTTGGGGACCCTCATCCCCGGAACACTCTACACATGCGCTCCACGTGTCTCCACTCCATGCACCCCAGCACCTTCCTTTGCCAACACGAACCTTCTCAGACAACCCACATGTCCCCTCCCCGGACATGAACATCAACAAACATTATATATATAACATCCTCAAATTTTACCCTTTTCATCATCATCATCATCATATTGTATGTAATAAATAAGTAACTGCAAAAGCAATAAGCACCAATACCTGAATCAATCGTGAAAGATAATTATAATGGCTGACGAATTCAGGCTCGCGTCGTCCAACATAAACCACGAGGGAAGGCTGCCGAGGCAGTACATGGGAGAGGGGCAAGGCGCGAAGAAGAACATCTCCCCGCCGCTGGAATGGTACAACGTGCCCAAGGGGACAAAGAGCTTAGCCCTCATTGTACAAGACATCGATGCGCCGGAGCCGTCGGGGCCGATCGTGCCGTTCATCATTTGGGTGGTTGTGAATATTCCACCGACGCTGAAGGGGCTGCTGGAGGGGTTTTCGGGAAAAGAAGAGCAGATGGGGGGTGAGTATGCGGGGATCAAGGAAGGGATAAATGATTTGAAGAAGCATGGGTGGGAGGCACCCAAGCTGCCTAGTCATGGACATCGGATTGAGTTCAAGCTCTACGCTTTGGACGATGAGTTGCATCTTGGAAATAAGGTACGTAATTCTTGTGATGTGGAATTTCAAGGTAATTAATTAATTGTGATGATGTATGGTTTATGAGTACTTTGATGATGATGCAGGTGACTAAGGATAAGGTGTTGGATGCAATTGAAGGGCACGTGCTTGGGGAAGCAGTTTTAATGGCCACCTTCTGAATATGCAGCATTTTGTCTTGTGATTCTCAAAATCTTTAATAAATTGTTCAATCTTAGTTTTATCAGCTTTGGGTGTAATAATAATAAGAATAAATTAAGAGAGAAGTTGTGTACTGGTATTAGTATTCCACTGTTGATTAATTTTTACTCATCGTATCTCTGTCTACCAATTTTAGCAAGTGATTCGGGTTGCGGGTAGTCGGTTTTCTAATGTCTTGGAAGTGATTTTGGGACATAAGAAAAAAGAGCAGATTGTTGGGCTTGATGGAGGGTTTTTTATCGAGACTCTATGATGCTTGAGTCGGTGAGGTTCAAGATAAAAGAGAATGAGAATGTAAATTGAGTGCGATCTAAAGTAGGTGTATGGTGTAATAAATGTCCTACTATAAATGAACTATAAAAAGTATTTATAGTGCTTAGGTGGGTTCACTTGCATGTTTGAGAGGTTAATTTGTATTTTGCCATATGGTGTTGTTCTAGTCGAGTGATATCATATAAATTAATGGTCTACAAGTATAGGTCTTCAAGGTCGGGTTGTGGACTCAGGTCATGAACTGGATCTGATTCGAGTGTCAAAGTAAACAAGTTCTTTGGGTAGGGTTATGGATTCAGGTTGCATGCTAAGACCCGATTTGATATTTTGACTCGCAAATTTTGGATTCTTTTAGTATTTTTGTAATAATGGTTTATCTTGAGAGCGTTTTCGTTTTTTTAATGGTTGTTATTTCAATCTGTCGTCAATAAAAAAGTGTTCCAATTTAGGTAGCATTTACATGTTGGATTACCTGCCTCAAGGCAATCAATGAGGGGAAATTTTAGATCGGATTTGAGCAAGTTAAATTTAAGTCAATTATATTATAAATAAAATATATTATTATACCAATAAATGTATTATTTAAAAAAAATAATTGATGATATAATAAATATAATATATTTAATGTGTAATTAATATAGAATTATAAAAAAATATAATTAATTTAATTCGATGAAATTACTTCAAGAACAGAATTTTCAATCAATGGGTCACGTAATGAACAATATCTAACAGTAGAGCTAGACCCTAACCTAACCCACACTACCTGTCGAGTATACCTAATTAAGAAAAGTGGTCCAATTCATTTTTTAAATCGGCTCTATATATATATATTTAATTTTATTTTTTTATCAGATCATTGTAAAATCAGATGTAATTATTTATTTTTAAAAAGTTTAAGATAAAAAGTTCCCAAAAGGCCCAAAAGGCCTTTGAGTTTGGAAGTCTAACTCTACGGCCCACCAAAAGGGTGAGGCCTTTATTTATAAGACATCAATTGAATTTGAACTGAAATCGCATGTCATGTCACCGACGGAACATCTACTTCAGTAAAAGTGCGTGACACCTTCCCGATATTACTTGATAACCGCAGGAATCGAGCGACTGGTACTGGAGAGAGTTCCGAGCCCCATCATTAAATATCCCGAGCCAAAAATCAAGTGATTGCCATTCCTTAAATTCCATATAGACCCCCGCCCTGCACAACTATAGAGCGCTTAAATTCTTTCGTATAGTAATCTTCAAAACCCTCTTCTTGTCATACCGCTGCAGATTTTGCCGATGACGAGTTTCAACCCAACCCGGGAAAACGGTGACAAAAATGGAGGGATCGAGGCGGAGATCAAGCCCGATGGTGGGCCCGCCTCTATTAGCGTTAAGGTCTCTCATGGGCTTAATCAATATGATGTCGCCGTGCCATCCAATTCCACCTTTGGTATTTTTTATTTAGCTATAAAGATCGATGATTAGTTCATTGCTTTTCGTTTAATTCTCTGATTAGTGTATCTGTCGGACAGCTAAAGCAATGGATTCTCCGTACGCTGCTTGTTTTTCAGCATTGGTTGCATTATCTCTTACTTGTTAGTTCGTTAAGCCTGTTTGTTGATGCAACTGTGTATTTATGTAGCTTGCCGATGTATTGATTGAATATCCTATTATCAGTAAGAAATCCTTTTGGCTTTACTAGGAAGTAATGCTTCTCTCTGTTGAACTTTAACTCGTATACTGAATGGCGGATTATCATTAGTATGTTTTCAGTGGTATGGGCAGGAATTAGTGGTGTACCCCTATGCACTATTTTTCCTTTTGGGGTGGGATTAGTTCTAATTATGGTATTTCAGATCATCTTGTCTAGTACTTTCTCTGATCACGTAATATGCTCACATGCATCATCTTCAACATTAATTGCCGAGCTAATATTTATTTTCGTCTGCTGATTGTGTGTGTGCTTGGCAAATTACATTCTTAAGATTCTTTGTTGTTTCTTGTTTTTTCTTGTTTTACACTTGTATGTTAGTATCTACGTACTGAAATAAGACTTACGCTCGATGTTGGTCCTTATGATTAAATGGGAAAAATTGCAGTCGATGTTAGTCCTTATTTTTAAAAAGGACGGAATGATAATCTTTCATCATACCTTGTAACTATAATGAGCTTGCTATGTTGTTTTGGTTGATAATCATGTTTATTTGGGTACAGGGGATTTGAAATCAGTTATTGTTCAGAAAATTGGATTGAAACCTGAGATGCATAAACTCTTGTTTAGAGGTAAAGAGAAAGAAGATGATGAAGATCTGCAAAGAGCTGGTGTAAAGGACAATTCCAAGGTGTTACTTATGGAAAATACGACATGCAGGGAGAATAATGCTGAAGAAGTTAAGCAAACCAGTGTAATCTCACGAGGAGGTGCAGCTGTTGCTGAAATAAGGGAGGAGGTTGATAAGCTCTCGGAACAGGTTGATATCTTTTGCATAGGTTAAATTGTCCCTCTTTCTCTGTCTTTTTCTTCTTTTGTTGCCTCTTGGTTTCTTGGCTGGTTTATGATTTGGCATTTTGTTATTGAGTTATAGGTATTGGCAATGCAAGCTGTTGTAGATAGTGGAACAAAGGTTGATGATAAAGATATTATTTATTTGACTGAGATGCTTATGAGGCAGTTGCTCAAATTGGATGGCATTGAAGCTGAAGGAGAAGGGAAGGTGCAGAGAAAGATGGAGGTTAGTATTCTGTTTCTAAGTGTTGCCTTTTCTCTATGCAATATACTCATCAGAAACTAAGGATGCAGACTACAGGTCAATCTCTTCATGTTCACATGTGTCTTTAGATTTTCTGCACCCATTTTTCTGACACTAGTTTGTCGCATAAGATCTCAACTAGAATTATTGCCTCTGTAGTGTGCTTGTAAGCTAAAATTTGTGTTTCTTGGTTCCTTAAATTTTCTGTAAGCCTTCATTTTCTTTTAATGTGGGTTTGGGGAAACTGAGATAAATTTTCCTTTGGAGTTATTTGTCTTTCTCTCTGTTTCAAATATTTGCTCCCACATGGGTCCATATCAACTGCACTTTTGAATATACAAGCTTCAGCAAATGTCACTTCTATGCGGTTTTTTTCTTCAAAATATGTTTCTCTTTCTGGATTGACTTTAACTTGTCTATATATTGTTCAGGTGCGTCGGGTCCAGAGCTTTGTGGAGACGATGGACATCCTCAAGTCAAGAAACTCGAAGCCCTTGAGCAGTGTAACTACTCAGTGGGAAACATTTGAGCCTGGTTTTGGAAGCATGAGCACCATGCCGATGCCATCTTCTAGCCCTACCCTTACTAACCCTACCCCCATGACGTCTTCTACTCCAACCCCTACCCCCATCCCCACATGTACTTCTACCCCCACCACCATGACGTCTTCTACTCCCTTGCCTACTCGCAACCCCACAGCCGTGATGTCTTCTACACCTAGTCCTATCCCTTACCCAGTGCCATATTCTGCCCCATCCCAATTGCCATCTTCTGCTCCATCCCCTGCACCGTTGTCTACCCCTTCGTCTATGCCATCTTCTGCTCCTTCCCCTGCACCATTGTCTGCCCCTTTGCCTATGCCATCTTCTACGAAGGTGACTCAGGATTGGGAACACTTCGACTAGTCAGTATACGGATTATTTGAATCATGAAATTTGATGTATAAAGTGCATTGGGCATTTCGATTGCTGTAATGCTTTTGGATGCATCTTGCTGAAAAATTCTAATTATCTGGTAATCATGGATCCATTCCTTATCTCTATCAATTATATAATGCAGACTACACTAGAATTGTTCTATTTTGTTTGGCAAACCATGTAATGGCCAGGGAACTGTCAATTGCTTGCTTGTGTTGGGAGTGAAGCTTGGCATGAAAATGCAAGGACTATTATTTGGGGATGAAATTCCCACAGTAGCAAATAAAACTGTAATTCTTAACTTCATTTATTCTTTTACACCATATGCATTATTTTGAATTACCATTTTCTTTTTTTCGGTAGTATTAAGTGCAATGAATTTCAATGGTTTAATATTTAACTTAATATCCCAATAATATTGAAAATAAAGGTGAACGAAGTGTATTTATTAGAGTTGGAGAGGGTAAAGGGGCGCCAATTGTTAATCTAATGAAAAAGGTTCTAACGCCATGAATATAATAAGTAATTACGTTTACTTTGCCACCTAGCTATTTGTGACACTCTCCTTAATCCCTTTATAATTCATAACGCCATCTGGAAACAATTAGCAAAAAACTATGTTTATCCAACGTCACTACCTCCTGGACCTGGACCATCTTCCATATCTACTACTACTTGTTTAGCAGGAGCCAGCGCCCATTGCAGTTGACTGAAGTCCTGAAGACTTTGGTTGAAAGCTGGAGACCTTTTGTAGATGATGGAGGCAGCTTGAATCAGAATACTTGCTGTTAGTCCTCCTACCACGAAATTCCCTTGCTCTGTTTCTAACTCAAATACATGGCATGCGTACTTCAGACCTCCCCATTCTTTCTCTATACACTTGTGTTGATCTTCCTGCAGTATCTCACACACACACACACACGAAGACTTCAATACATTTTTGTACCGAAACGTTATTAGATTGGTTTGCCCGAATCCTGATTCGAACTAAAACTTTCTAGATATAGTGAAAAGGTTAACACTTCATGCAACGGTAAATGAGGATCAAGAGAAAAATTTGGAACCTGGAGGAACATCTCTAAGGGGGCATCAAAGATAGCGTCGACTTCGTCTTCGTTAAGCACTGGCTTGAAATCTTCCACTCTGGTTAATAGGCCTACCACCGGCACCACCGTCAGCAAATTCTGTATCACATTTTTCTACCTTCAAACTACCATACAATACGTATAGTGAGAATCATAAACAAGCACTGAAATTTATACCGATGAAATAAAGGGGTCTAAATTGGCAACAACATGGACAAGAGCCGGATCCAGTCCAATTTCTTCCGTTGCTTCTCTTAGAGCAGTTGCGCAGTCGTCAGCATCGCCTTCATCCATTTTTCCGCCAGGCAATGCTACATCGCCTACACTTCCAAAACCAACATCATGAATAAGAAATGCCTACGTAAATGAAGGGACTTTTTTTTCTGAAAGATAATGTACTTATTATATAATTCATCAATATTCTTTTTCAAGTATGAGAGCATGCTTCTTTTCTTTCATACCTGATTCAAAAAGTCTAAAAAGGGTTATTAATTTAACATAATAAATAAGATTCTATAAAGTCTAAGACTAAGTTATATTGGTGAAGTAGGTACCTGGATGAGAGGACAACTTCATGGATCTTCTGGTAAGAATTACACGAAGCTCACCATCTTGTCCACCAAAAATGCATATCAACACAGCAGCTCTCTTCTTTCTGGACAAGACAGGTATGTGCTTGGCCACATAATCCTGGATCAAAGGATTTGGACTCATGCTGTCTTGCGGCTGCTGCTGATGATGATGATCATCGCCATTTCCATTTGCATGCTCACTTTCACAACTACCCATGCTCATAATTACTACAGTAGTCTCTCTACTTTCAGCAAAACTGCGCACAAGAATATATAATTTTATCAAGGGTTAACATTTACATTTGACAAGAATTAAACCCCGTTTTAAAATGTATACTTGAGCATCAACAAAAAAAACAAAATAAAAAATCAGATAGTGACGAGCATTATACTAGTTCTGGGGTCGGAAATTCTGGGTTGAGAATCTAGACCCACCCCCTTTTTTCTTTTCTTTTTTTTTTTTTATAATCTTTTGGGGGGGGGTGGGGGGGGGGGTGGGGGGATAAGTTAGAATCTGGTGCAACTCAAATAGTAGGTTCGATGAAGGAACCTGATTCCCCCGCAAGTTTACCGAGCTCTCAGTCTCACGGACTGTGACATTTTGTCGTCTACAAATTCTCTAAGTTACGAAACAAAAGCACGTATGATGTTGACATGCGTTCTATTCACATCAATTACACATAATAAGTTTGATTCATTTTTCTAATGAGTCATCTTTTTAAAAATATATGTACAAAAATCTAATTAAGACGGACAATACCTCATATTACGTTGGATCTTGCAAAAATCACTTACATTAATTGGTACTTGTTATATTTCTTACGTATAGAAATATACTCTGATTTCGTTACGATCTGATCCTATAAAATTACGATATAATTTTTGTAGTTTAGAATCATTATTTTGTGAGGGTTAAAAATTTAAAAAACACTGACAAAAAGTGGAAGAAATTACATATACAAGTTGTAATTAATTATTAGGCTCCCCATTTAGGGTGGGCGTTGGAATTACAGCTTGGAACAATAATGGGAGATTATGAATAGGGGGTGGGGGCTAAGGCCATATCACCTACTCTTAGACATAATTTACAGTTGTAATACCAATAATGGTACTGGTAATTATGAGTTAAATACAGAAGCTAGCAGATGGATTCTTCAAACTAGATTTTGCTAATTAAATTATTGTTGTTAATTTATTTATTTATTTCTTCTTCTTGAATCAATATTGCCATTATTTATTTATGTACTACAATACAATCTAAGGACAAACCTAAAATTTGAAAGAAAAAAGGTCAATAGACAGCTTAATTTTGTGATTCTTTTAAATTTTTATTTTTTTACTATTACCACTGCTCTTTGGAATGCTTTGCGCATATTTAAAGTGTTTGCTACTCTGTAAAAAGTCGATAGCATTTTTCGCCCATAATTAGGGATTGTTTTTCAATTTTTGACTCTCAAAAAGCATTTTAAAGTGTTTGGGATGTCAGTTTCTATTTTTGAAATGGTTAAAAAAAGCATTTTTTGGCCAAAAGTTGGAAGCACATCAGGGATGCTTCTAGTTGCTTTATTTTTTTTTGTAAATAAATTCAACTTTATTTTTTACTATTTTATACTTATTATAATAATTTTAATTCATTTTTGTCGCTTTTAATTTATTTTGAAAATTATATATTGCAAATTAATATTGGAGTTTTCAAATCACTAACAATAATCAAATTTAAACTTTCACATTATTTAAAACTTTTTTATTTTTTTATAATATCATCTAATTATAATATTTTGTTCGCTTATTATTCTTTGATTAAACACATTTTTTGGTAATATTTTTTTTAAAAAAGTATGATATATACTAATTCATTATTATTGACAAACAACAAGTGAAATAATAAACAAATATAGTATCTTTTTAATACATAGTGACAAAATGGTCTTTAATCAATTGAATTTATTTTAAAAGTGATTTCTTTTTCACTATTGATCTCATTGATTACAAGGTTATTACTTTTGATTTCGTAATTTTAAAAAAAGTAACACTTTTAATCATATCGCACATTCTTGTTAGATATTTAACGAAAGTGGCCACGTGGACGTTAAGTACATAATAGTAAAAGTGATAATGGCCCTAACGCCCACTGGCTGGTCAAGCATGTGGCATTTTTTGTTAAAATATTTAAGTGGGATCAAAAGTATTATTTTGTAGAAATTACGATTTTAAAAAATTAAAAATGAGAATTTCGTAACCAATAAAATTAAAAGATGAAAAGTGATATTTTTGAGGAAAAAGTAGAATGATAGAATTGAGTAGATGAGTCCGAATAAGATTCCATGTTAATTGTGAGGGAAATATTTGAATGGGGATTCCAATGTATTCATCCTGCACCATTCAACTAATTTACAACACCTACTGTAAGTGATCAAAAATTAATAATATTAAAGATAAAACTATCTCAAGATAAAGCAGAAAAAGGATTAATTAATTAATTAATGTAATAATAATAATAATAATAATATTTTGGTGTTGGTAGAGTAGAAGTAGGTAAGTCGAGTTTACAGGTACTCGGGTGATTAACATTTATAACGTGATGTAGAAGCAATTGGCCTATTAGCTCAGTTGGTTAGAGCGTCGTGCTAATAACGCGAAGGTCGCAGGTTCGAGACCTGCATGGGCCATGTTTTATATATTTGCATTTGCTTTTTATGTTGATGTATAGATATGAATAGAAGATTTTAAGATATAAAGCAAAAAATAAGATAATAAATTAAAACGTGTATAAAATTAATTAAATGTATTATTGAATCACAAATATATCCAACCATATTAGACCTTATTGAAATTTAAATTTGTTCAACATTTAGTCCATAATGAATATAATTATATTGAGAAGAAAAATGAATTTTTTGAAACTGCACATTTTATCAGTTGAATTAAATTGGAAAAAGTGTTCTTTTATAATTTTTTTAATAGCTTATTGAATACATATATATTAGTCGATCTGAATTTATTTATTTATTTTTTAAGCATGTACGTCTTTTTTTGAAATAAATGTTTTATATCTGATTAATGATATCCAAAACAATTTCAATAGATTTATCGGCATTCAAGATTTAGGGTTTATGTATTTGGGATTGGTAGGTGTTTGGTGTGGGGGAATGAGCGTTGTATTAGCAGGAGGCACAGAAGCAATTACAGTACTTGGGTTTTTGAGGTGGATGGGGGAGGGCTATAGTTGTTTGTGTGCATGGAGGAGATGGTGAAATAACGATTTATTGATGCGAGGAACTTGAGTTTACGACTAAGAATGTAGCAACAAATGGCCCATTAGCTCAGTTGGTTAGAGCGTCGTGCTAATAACGCGAAGGTCGCAGGTTCGAGACCTGCATGGGCCATTTTTTCACATATTTTCTTTTGATTACTAACTTCATTTGTTTCATTGAATTCAATCTCTGGTGTTCTTTTTACAACTAAGTATTTTTCAATTTTCTTTTTCTTAATTTCTTGCTAAATGAAGAATATGCATCTTTTACATCCATCTTCTACTGGAATTAACAAAATCTTCAATTTTCTTAAAATCCATCTTCTTCACTCTTATTTAATAAAGTCCATTAATATATATGAAAGAGCAAAGACAAGACATAAAAATACATACATCCCAACAAATAATACTAAATTTGCTTAATACATAACTACTCTCTGATGGATCATCGCATTCTTTTCAATTACCTAGGCTAAATTGTATTTACTATCCTGTATGTAACGGGCAGTAGCAATTTGCAATTCTAATTATAGGGATGACAAGTTATAATCCATAATTTCAGAATTTTTAGCAATTACAGGACTCCGGTCATTGAAGGCTCCTAACTGTTTGAAAGTTGCTAACATGAATAGACTTAGGATTTTTTAAATTGAGATTTCACTGATTATACATCCAATCAGTCATATCCAGCCACGTAAGCAATCACTAAAGTGCATTTTATTATGTCCTCTATGTTAGAGAGGGTGGTATTTTAAAATTACATGAATTACAAAATATTGGCGATTTCAAGACTCTCTCTCTCTCTATATATATATATATATTTTCCATGTCACTAGATTATGTGTATTATAGTACATTGTTTTCACTTGGTAAATGATTTGTGGGTATAATGCCAATTTGATTGATTTGTATAGTATAAGAAGCTATAACAACATTAATGTATAAGATAAAATTAATATGGTAATATGAAATATTTGGTATAAAGATGATATACAAAATCATGTAAAGTTTTTCACATTCTGACTTCATAACAAAAGAAACCAAAATATGGTTCACAAATTGGGCAACAATTAGTTCACAGAAATCGGCATCAATTTGAACTGCAAACCTTAAAATTAAATGCCACCTCGTAACATATATATAAGGTATAAAACACAATTTAGACATCGCTACCGTGGCAAGGAAGGCTTAATTGGATGCTCCTTCAGAAAAAATCTTGATTTTAAAAATCTTAATTTAGTCCACATCAACAATTTTTGGTAAATTATAAAACTATGACGATGAGAGTCCTCTAATTTCCAAAAATTATTGAATTTGGTTTATAATTTGCCACCCTATATATATAACTAGAGTACTTAAATTACCGTATGTCCTAACATACATGACAGTAAATGCAATTTAACCAAATTGAGATTATTACGTTATTAAGCTGATAATCATATATATATATATATTCTTCATTTCATGGAATAATAAGGAGCAGTGGGGTTCTTTTACAATGTTTAATTTTACACAGTGTACCTGTAGCCAAATTTAAGTTTAAAGCATGCACGCTTTCCCGTAGATATATAACGAGGATATATGAACTTACCAATATCTATATATATATATATATATATATATATAAAATAAAGGAGTCATAAGGAGCGACATGCACGAAAAACATACAGCTACTTTACAAGTACCAAATTCCAAGATATATATATAGTACTGATTAATGTGTCGGTAATAAGAAATTAATCTTTTGTGACGATGAATCAATCAGTTATGAGTGATGCAGTAAAGACTACTGCGTACTGATCAGCATCCCAATAACTAAAGCAGACAGATATATCTTGCAAACAAGTGATGCATGTAGAAGACAGAAACAACATTTATACTATATAATATTAATTGTCATAATAATTTCCTTAATTATAATCATCATCATGCTACAAGACAATATCAGAAATGAATGCATAATATTCAGAAAAACAAGTACCTCAAGATCTCACTTAGAATTTACCTAATTCATAGAGTCAGATCCAGAGTACTCGCCCCTCTAATTGCATTTTGTTGATCAGTTCCATGAACGACGGTATCATCTTCTTTCAGCTTCTTGATTAGGTTTGAAGAGGACGGACGACTTGTGAACAGCGATAGCGATAAGTGTTCATCATCATCATCAGTAATTAGTGTGCCTTTCTGCTCTGATTCGTTTCTTGATTCCAACGCAAGCGATAAATTCAAATCCAGCTTATCATCAGAACCTGAGGCCTTTCTTTTCAATCTTGCAGTGTCCCTCATTGTTTGGCCTGCAGAGCTAATTGGAGGATTACTCTTAGCAGCATCTGATGAAATCCTTTGCTCCTGGACTCCATTTTGTATCAGCTTTGATGAGTTGAGCTGAATAGGGTTCTGTCTAGATTGACCTAGCCAGGGTTCTTGCCTATACACTTCCTTGAAGTCTTCGTTCCTCCGCCAGGTGGATCCATCGGTGTGAGAGGAAGTTCTGGACCAAAGATCAAGATTTGCTGACGGCCTATAGAAATGGCTGCCTATGAGCCTTTCGGTGATTGTATCATAAAATCCAGGTCTTGTCTTGTGACTAATTGTATTCTGCCCTGGAGCTGAATTATGCATCCATTTTCCATGAGGGCTCCAAGAAGGATCTCCATACCTGGAAATTATGGATTTCAAATTAACTTTTGCTGAGACTGAAGACACAGTAATAAACCCTAAAATTAGAGGAAAAAGAAATGTTTTTCAGTTTAGATGGATTTCCATCTCCAATGATACCTGAGGTTAGAGTAATTTTGCCTTTGATTAAAGCTTGGAAGAAGAGGGAGCTGGCTTAGATTGTATACATTCCGATCTCCACCTTCCATGAAGAGCCTGTGATCCATGAGTCCTGTATATATATATGACGAAGGGTTGTTCAGGATGTCAGAATTGAAACCCTTTCTACATTCAATAGACGTATGAGATAAGGATTGCTCGGGTTAACGAAAACGAAAAAGACAATGAAGATCAAAAAGAATAGGGCTGTATGTATATATATATATACACCTTGGTTGGATTCATCAATCTTCTTGCTCCTGTACATCTGTAAAAGTACCAACACCAGAATGACCAAATCAGCTCAAACTAAAATTCAAGTGGTGGATATGTATCACAAAATTTTTGCAGCATTAATTTATATATACAACCTAGAATTCAGTGTCAATCATATGATTTCTATAAGGTAGCCTTGCCTGTAAATGGCTCTTCACATGAGCAATATTGAGTCCTTTGATGTTCATCAATTGAAGCACTAGTTTTGGCGTGGCTCCTGCATCAAATTGAACCAAGAAAACACCCCAAGCATCAGTTTGTATATTTTCATAATTAAGTTGTTGCCTCTGAATGACTTGAGCCAAATTTTGAAGACTCACTGTCTTGTCCTCCAAGTCGTTCCACAGCGTGCACAAAGCGCATATGGAGATCAGGCGTCCACCTGAGCCTAGGCATCTTGGATCGAACGTAAGGTCTCACGGACGGCTTCTTCTCGCTCTCTTCAACCGTGCTGTTGCTTGAGCTTCCTCCATCTTTAACAGTGCAGCTTTCGTCTTTCCCTTGGCTCTCATCCTCATCATCATTTTTCTCAGAAGGGCTTGTTTTGGAACATTCTTTTTCACCACTATCCATCGCCTTCTTGTTTCCGCTGTCGGCCTTTTCTCTTCTAGTTGAGACTTTGCATATAGCTATATATAATTACAAGATGCACATCTACCTACTAAGATCAGCCTATACAGAGCTAAAGCAGTTTGAGAACTAGGGCTTTCCTAGAAGCTCAAGATCAAAATGAATGAACTCTCCTATTATATTCGCTCTTTGTAGGCTAAACTATTAAATTCCCCACACAATAAGAGATATCCATGTTAAAGTAGCACGAAAATTCCGTCAACTAGGATTCAGAATCTTGATCTTTGATCTACAATTCTACACAGAATAGATTGGAGAACAAAACCCTAGACTGTGAGAGGAAGATGAAAGACCCCCATCTCTCTCTCTCTCTCTCTCTTCTCTTTCTCTGTCCTTCAAACAATAATATACCTGTTGAAAATCATTATAGGCATCTGATTATAATAAACCTAGCTAGCTATATATGCATGTACATGTATGTATGTAGATATGATCAATATGTTTGATGGTGTTGATATGAAGGGCTGACATATATATATATATATATATATATATAGCAGTCATGTGAAGCCAGTTCACCATTGTCCACCTTCTAAGAAAAGTAAATTTCCATGGACTTGGTTGTTTTTAATTAATTTATAACATTGATGAATATATATATTCGTCCTGTACGTGCTGTAAAAATTATTACACCTACTCATCGTCAGCTGCAAATTTCACAGACTCCAAAATGTAGGACTAATTCAACTTTTCTCCAAGAATTGAATTTAGGAAGGAAGATATTGAGAGGTAGTCCGAGAAATTTCAAGGTAAAAGTTTTGCAGTTAATTATTGTCTCTTTGTTACTTGGAGAAGCAAGCTAAAGCTAGTGTAGTCTTGTCCTGCATGGGACCTCCCAATTTTGGTTTGGTAAACGCAGATGGGAACATCTCCACTATTTTTATATGCCCATCAATATCAAGAGATTCCAGTATCCATCAAACCACGCACTCCTTATATTTTCAATTTTGCCTGCTCTTTCACATCTGCTACCTCCTGCCGCCGTTACAACTTGTGGACTCCATCAAATATAAACACACACGTAGACGGACTGAATTTGTGTTTATCTCAAATAAATCTGAATAGTGAGATTGGTGGTGATGCCTAGAGAAGAGAGTAGTGGGAGTTGGGGGTGCTGATGAACAAATAAGTAATAAATGAAGAAAAAAAATTAAAATAGCATGGTTGGGTTGCAGCTGCCTTTGCGTCGGGAATCACGGGGTTTGTTCTTAAGCTGGAATCGGGACCTACCCTTTCATTTGCTCCATCACCACACCTACTGCCCAACTCTATATCACTAATCTTTTTCTTTTTAGGGAAAATTCTTTTTTTATTAATTTTAGTTTTGTAAATATATTCTTTATTTAATTATTCCTATAATTTATAAAAATAATGATAAATAGCAATTTTATTTCTATTCAAATCAAAATTATGGATCGGTCCTGTAATTTTAAGAATTATAGTAATTTTAGTTTTTTTCGATTAATTTGATTGAAAAATTATGTATCATCTGTCATGTCAGCACTTAAATTGGAGCTTTCGATAGATTTGATAATATGACAATGCCAAAAATTTTTTAATAAATAACTTGCCAAAAAAAAAATTAAATAGTAAATACATATATATATGTAGTAACAGTGGAGGCTAATAATTAATATGTTGATCATGAGTTGCCAGCATGCAGGTGCAAATTAATGGTTGTGTGATGAGATATGAGAAAAAGGCCTCTTTTACAAGCTGAGAAATTATTGCTCTTAATTCTTCCCACGTATATATATATATATTTCTAACTCAACCGTGCGTACGTGACTGACTGCTCAAGGAGAGGAAAGGACAGCCACATATAATTAAGTACACTTCATTTCAATTTTTTTTTTTTTTTTTTTTTTTTTTTGCAGATTTTCACTTTTTTCTTTGGACATTAATTAATTTGCACAACTACTGGAGAACCTTTCTCTCACGGACTTCTCGAGTTTGGTGATGTTAAGTGTTGGAAAACCCTTCAGACTGCCTCATCCTCGTGCTCATGCTCATGCTCATGCACCCAATTCCATCTCATATATTATTATTTATCAAATTAATAATACATTGGTTGAATTGAGGTATTGGTATTGAAATTGAATTTTTGTAATTAATTTAATGTTATTTATACAAATAATAATATGTATAATTTACAACATTATATATCCTAATTGGTCACATGATTAATTAAAAAAAATCATTGTAGTAATAAATGAAATGAAATTAGATAGGTAGGTAGAGATTGAATAAGAAAATGATGCATGATGGATTGAGTAGTACAGAAAAAGATGAAGGAAGCATGCAGAGGAGTGAGGTCAACTCTCCAATTAAGGGGTAGGTTCCTTAGGAATATGTGTGTGTGTCCCTATGAATGCGGATCTAGCATCATTTCAGAATGAGGATGTCTGTCGTCTTATGATTTTCTCCTCCTATTTTTAATTCATACATATATCCCAATTCCCAATTCCAAATTCCAACAATTTACTACACGCATCCCCCTGCACCTGCACCTGCACCATTTCTCTTAATTCATATCATTATTACCATCATGATGCATGCATGCCCATCATATATATGTACATACATTTGCTGCATGCATGGAATAATACATTGAACAAGCTAGCTTAATTAATTACCAACTCTTATATATTGTATTGGTAGGCAGGTGTATATATTCCATTGTACGTCAACATTGTTTTTTTATTACTACAAAACTAGAAAATTAAAATGGCATGCAGATTTTAATTAATTATCGCTCATCACTTGCATCGAATATTTATACATATATATTAGACCCCACAAATACAAATACATTCATTTTATTTTTCCAATTCTTTGGGCGTTATTTTTTTGCCTATTTTATTACCTTCCAATTACAATTTTTACTACCCTCATCAACTTTAATTCTACGTGGATTATATATATATATATATATATTGGGGGGTTGGGGGGGGGGGGGGGGGTGTAGGGGTACATTGGGAGACATGAATTGATATAGTGTTTGTTTAATTACTGTAATTGATGCATCAATATTTGGGAGAGAGTAGTCCCAGAAAGTGTCCAAAAACTGGGCAATCCCTATCTTCTAGAGATAAGAAAAGTGGTGGGGGGTGAGAGTGAGACAGACAATTACTCCATCTCCAGTCTCCAAACCAATTTTCTTTGTCTTTTTCAATGTGGACCGCATATTTTGCTGATTCTGTTCAGTAAAACTTTCACTTGCATTATCATATCATATCATATGTTGGATGTTTGATTTTACTTAGTAGTAGATAGAGATGATCCACCTCTGCATTTTTTACTACTATATACGTTAAATTTCAGCAAAAAGAGGTGTCAACTTTGACTCATTTCCACATCTTCCCAATTCTGTCCTTTTTATTACATCTATTGTTTTCCAAACTTTGCCTTTTTCTTTTCTTTTTTTTTTTACCCAAATTCTATTTTTCTGGTTAAAATAATCAATTATTCAAACGCTACCTAATTGTTTTCTTGTTTGAACAATTGATTTGATAACTCGGAAAAATCAGGTGTTGAGTTAATAATTCTAGTACTTATATACGATGTTTTGTTCAACTTTTGTAATTTTTTTTTCAGGCATGTTATATATAAGAGAGTTTGGAGAATTTATAAAATGTACTCAAGGTGTTTGATCAATCTAGAAAAAGACTTTATACAATTAAAATATAAAATGTAAAGATCTTATTGTTGCTAGAAATAACACACACTAGCTAGTTGTGTCCTAACATAAGCTTGAGACAAGGGTTTGATTCTCTTATTTAAGGTAATATCACTCTGCACTTCTTGCTTATGGCTCAACAACAATTGTCTTTCATTTGAATGGACACATCATTTCATACAAATAACATGTCATTTTATTAAAATGAACGTATTATTTTACTTGAAAGATACAACGCTACCATAATAAGTATATCATTTCAATCAAGGGACACACTGTTTGATAATTGACACATATTCAGCTGATTAGACACGGGGGTGGATGATAATTTGGTGCCATACGTCAATCATCATTCAAATATCATCAACTTATCATGTGAACGTGATATGTCATAACCAATCACTTATTATGGTTAATTAATCTAATCAAAATAAATATTTTTATTAAATTTTATACTTTAATTTCTCAGTCACCCTTTTAAACACTTAATTGTAAATTCCTTTTTAATAAAGTAACTAACACTTGCTATTTAATTATATTAAAACTTTTAACATTTTTTCTTCAATTTTGTTGCCAATCACAAAGCTATTGTCAGTAATATTTTAGAATTTTATTTTATTCAAGTGCCAATATAAGAGTTTATATATTTTTAAAATAAATTTTAAATATTTTATAAACTCCAAAAGTATTTATAAACTCCACGGAAAGGTGCAGTAGAAAAAAAATACAAAAAAAAAAAGAGAATTAAGAAAAGATTTTATAATGTAATGAAAGACTTTTGGTTTTAAATTAAAAGAATGATGAGGGAGTTTCTTTATCAATTGTATTATATATACATAATAGTACTAATTTTGTATTAATTTTTGGGACAATCATACAAATGCATAGTGGCAAAAGAATATTATTGAAAGAAGATAGTATAATAATATATATTTTAATCACGTCAAAGGTACATATTGTCGGATTTTCGTGGCATTATATGACCCACGAACGGTTACATTTTACCTATCTCTTTATTACATCTTAATTAGGATTATCATATATAAACCATACCATTAATTAGGTCCATTTTCTCTTATAATAATAATTAAAATCCATATTTTTTAGTTAAGTTTCAATAATTAACAATCACTAATATATATCCCAATTATTTTATGTGTATAATTTGCTAGAATATTCTTTATCTTCATATATATATAAAATTAATGACCCGATTTTTCGGATCCTAATCAAGCTAGTGGTCCCCATACCGATCCAGTCCAAATCCGTGGCGGGCCCGACAATGGACTATTGTCGTAGCTCAAATTTCCAATTTTCACATTGACATTTATAAATCATGGACTTGGACACAACTTCAAATGGGCATTAAAAACTAATTAAGGTAATTAATATGGATGAAGAGTCAAAATGATGAAGACCTACACAAATCTTCCGCCTCCAATTTCTCCTCCTTTTTATGAGTTGTCAATCTCATATTTTTAGTCAAACTAGTCAACCATACCATGCATTCATATTTTAATTATTTTAATTAATTACCATATATATATATATATATGATATTATAACTAAAGAAACTAGACCGGAATTTCATATATACCCATGATTTTTAAAGGGTGTTTGCAAGGATCTAAATAAGCACTTATTCTTTCTACGACTTATTCTCATAAAATAAAGTCAAATCTATTGCAAACACGATTTAGTGGATTTCATATAATTGCAAAATTTTTTAGGGTTTGCCATTTGGCAACTATGTAGGTTTTTTTTATTAACATTCGCATATATAACCAGAAAGAACATAACTATAAAGTCAAGAATAAATCACCAACACATCATTAATAATTGATTCCTGTTGGATATTGGGTCGGTGAATAGATCTGTGACCCAATATACATACATATTTGAGATAGAATTTGAGTTTTCTAAATACATATTGGGATATGGACTACGTTTATGTACACCTATAAATAGAGTACATGATTGTGATCAAATTACAATGCAGAAACACTAATTAATGTGATACAAAATGAGTTGATCACAATACTCACTCCAACTCTCTCCCCCTTTTATTTCTACGTTCTTCCTTGGAGCATCACCATAGACTCTTTGAATTTGAGATGTGTAAATGAGTGGATTACTCCAGTAGTGATCCACCAAGACGAGTAAGGTACATTCGTGGTGTGCACAAGATTTGAAGTAAGATTCAACGTGGGTAGATCTTGAAAATATTTTTCGTGGGGTGATCTTGAATCAACGAAAAAAATAATATGCTCGTAACATATAAGGCACAGATTTGAAGATGAGGTTGATCCGTATGCGTGAATCAACATACCTTCACTGTTTAAGGTTAATTTGATCCACAATGATGTGCTTATATAATTAACATCTGTATGCACATAATTATTCAATTGTACGTAAGATTTATTAATGAGATGATATGTGAATTATGAATTATTATTTTCCAATAATTCTAGATCAAAAATTATTCATAAGATTATTATTATTATTTTTTTTATAATAGTATAGATAAGTATATTTAGTAATCCTAAAATAATATAAGAGAAATAAAATTGGGCGGGCTCGAATATAATTCTCTGTTATGGGGATAAGAAAATGTAACTGGAAGTACAAAGCCTAAGCCCAAATACGGCCTCAGGCCCGTTGCCCAAATATGGATATCATTATCCAATTAAACGTTGTCGTATTCAGGAAGTGGCGTGAGGCCACATTCCCAGACAACTAAAACCCCACTGGTCACTGTCTAAGAAGTCATTTGTTCAACACCGTCCAATCAAATAATAAGGTGAGCTATACGCGCAAGCACGGAGGGCGGAAATACATGGTCACCAAAATGCGTGTCGGGAGATGCAAACTATTAGTAGAACAAAGCTTTTTGCCTTCAGAGGCTCTCCATTTCTAACGGATTTTTACGCACTAATGACATTATTTTTTTTTCCTGTGGAACAAAGCAGAGAAAGAAAGAGAGAGAGAGAGAGAGAGAGAGAGAGAGAGATTGTATAAAATTAATAAAATATGATTGTGATGATACGCACATAGAGATACAGTCTTGTGGATAATTTACAGAGAAGAAGCGAAAGGGCGAGAGTGGCCGTTTATATTAACGACCACACCCATCAGCACCACCCCACCCCCCATCTGGTACCAATTCTTGCCGAACCCAGAAGAGGAAACGAAGCATCAGATGGAATATTCAAACCCGTTCGTTTTTCTTTTGTCAGTTTCTGAGAAAGAGGAAAATTGGTGAATTGTACCTACAATTTTTTCTTTACTTGATCAATCGGTGGTGTTTTGAGGTAATGATTTGGTGTTCTTATATTTTTGTTGAAGCTATTTGGAATCTTGGCCATTCATTTGTTTGTTGTTGTTTCGGGTAACTGCGTATTTATTTAAGATGGTATCCTGATTGAGAGAGATGCCGCAGCACTTCTTCAAGACAATCCGTAGTTTGAAGATGACAGATGGGTGCAATGGCACCCAAGTGTACGCCGTTAATCCCACCGCCGGTGGGGGTGGAGCGGCAGCTTCCGGCGGTTCGGGGGATAAATTCTTGCAACATTTGCAAGATCAATTAAGGGCTAATTTGGTTATGTCAAAATCTCATTACCAGAGTCTCTCTCAGATGAATAATGTGATTCCAAGTGTTTTGACTGACGCCAGTGCTCTTTTTGGGCTTCCGCAGACGGATCTCATTGAGCCTCAGATTGAGCCTTATCTTAAGTTTGTTGATTTTGTGGATGTTTTAGCTGATGTTTATAGGAGACTTGAGAACTGCCAACAATTTGAAAAATCAGCGGTGTATATGGAACAATGTGCGATTTTTAGGGGGTTGACTGATCCAAAATTATATAGGAAATGTCTACAGTTGGCTAGGCAACATGCTTTTGACGTGCATTCTAAGGTAGTACTTTCAGCTTGGCTGAGGTTTGAAAGGAGGGATGATGAGTTGTTTGGGGTGTCTGCGATGGATTGTAGTGGATTGAGCCCTGAGTGCCCAAAGTGTTCACTGGTATCAGGGTATAATCCTGAGTCCGCAACTGATCCTTGTTTATGCCCCCGAAATTTGGAAGGGGATGAAGATATGGAACCCAAGTTAGAAGGTCAAGAATGCTCCACTTCATTTAGTGAGGGTGATGAAGATGGTGATGATTATGATATTTGGTTTTGCATTGGAGATGATGAGGTTAAATGCAATAGGTTTAAAATTGCCTCTCTTTCCAGGCCGTTCAAAGCAATGTTGTATGGTAGTTTTACAGAATCACGGAGGGACAGAATATATTTTGCACAAAATGGAATTTCTGCAAAGGCAATGAAGGCAGCTGATGTGTTCAGCAGGACAAAGAGGGTGGATTCTTTTGATCCAAATGTTGTTTTTGAGCTCCTGGTGTTGGCTAATAGGTTCTGCTGTGATGAGTTGAAATCTGCCTGTGATGTATATTTAGCATCTCTGGTTGACGATATGGAAAGTGCCGCTCTGCTCATTGAATATGGGTTGCAGGAGACTGCGTATCTTTTGACAGCAGCTTGTTTGCAGGTATTTCTGAGAGAAATCCCCTGTTCAATGCGTAATCCAAATGTGTTGAAACTCTTCTGCAGTTCAGATGTTAGAGAAAAATTAGCGCTAGTGGGGCATGCTTCTTTTTTGTTGTACAGTTTTTTAAGTCATGCAGCTATGGAAGAAGACATGAAATCAAATACAACAGTTATGCTTTTGGAAAGGATGGTAGAATGTGCTAGTTTGAATTGGCAAAAACAACTTGCATTCCACCAGTTGGGCTGCGTGATGCTTGAAAGAAAGGAATATAAGGATGCTCAGAAATGGTTTGAGACAGCTGTCCAGGAGGGTCATGCTTATTCTCTAGTCGGTGTAGCAAGAGCCAAATATAAGCGTGGTCACAAGTACAACGCATACAAATTGATGGACTCCCTTATTGCTGACAATAGGCCCTGCGGATGGATGTATCAAGAACGATCTCTGTATTGTAGTGGGAAAGAAAAAATCGCGGATCTGAATACAGCTACAGAAATGGACCCAACTCTTTCTTACCCTTACAAGTATAGGGCTGTCGCAATGTTGGAAGAGGACAAAATTGGTCCTGCAATATCTGAGATTAACAAGATAATAGGTTTCAAGGTCTCTCCTGATTGCCTTGAGCTACGTGCTTGGTTCTTGATTTCCCTGCAGGATTACGAAGGAGCTCTGAGAGATGTCAGAGCACTTCTAACTTTGGATCCTCAATATATGATGTTTCATGGGAAGTTGCATGGCGAACAGTTGGTAGAGCTTTTATGTCGTCATGTTCCTCAGTGCAGCCAAGCTGATTGTTGGATGCAACTGTATGATCGGTGGTCCTCGGTTGATGATATTGGATCTCTAGCGGTTGTACACCATATGTTGGCTAATGATCCTGGGAAGAGTCTTTTACGGTTTCGGCAATCCCTCCTCCTCCTACGGTAAGCCCAGGTGCTATGAGCTATCCATCTATCTAGGCCATCTATAAAAGTGTGAATAAGTCTAGATGTTGTTTGTTTCTTACTTCTATGTGAAGATTACAGTGACTTTGTTAAAGCTAACATGCACATGAATTGACATTATAATGATGTAAAATCACATAGACCTTGTGATTGTAACATATTTATCTCAAGTAGAAGCAGCTAATATTCTAATTCGTCAGACTCCAACAAATTTACTGAATGCTTCAGAGCTAAAGAATACCTTATAAGTTCAGTGCGTGTACTGTCCTAGCAAGTAGATAGAGGAAATTGAAGTTTTGTGATAATTTGCTTCCTAGATTGGCTATTTGTGTCCTTTCTATATTAAGTTTCCCTGGCATTACATTCTTGGGTTTGATGATGTACAATTTAGGAGACTCAAAAGTTTTCCATTATTTCTTTACTAGTTTGTCTGAGAGAGCAACTCTTTGTGTTGGTACAGATTAAATTGCCACAAGGCTGCTATGAGAAGTCTCCGAATGGCTCGAAATCATGCAGCCTCTAAGCATGAAAGACTTGTCTATGATGGCTGGGTTTTATATGACACGGGTTATCGAGAAGAAGCAATAGCAAAAGCTGAAGAATCCATCTCAATCCAGAGATCATTTGAAGCATATTTCCTAAAAGCATATATTTTGTCTGAAACGACGACGGACACTGAATCTTCATTCTATGTTATCCAGCTTCTTGAAGAAGCTCTTAGGTGCCCATCTGATGGCCTTAGGAAAGGACAAGTAAGTGATTTTCTACCGCATTGTTATACTGGCATTTTTATCCAATCACACTGTTCATCTTTGTGGTTATGCAGGCTTTGAGTAATCTAGCAAGTATCTACATAGATGTGAATAAGCTAGACCAAGCAGTTGACTGCTACATGAATGCATTGAATATCAAACATACAAGAGCACATCAGGGGCTGGCACGTGTATACCATCTCCAGAATCAACGGAAAGCAGCATATGATGAGATGTCAAAGTTGATCGAGAAGGCCAGAGATAATGCATCAGCTTACGAGAAACGTTCAGAATACTGCGACCGTGAGATGGCCAAAAGTGATCTTAGAATGGCAACCCGACTAGATCCTCTAAGAGCATATCCATATCGATATCGAGCGGCTGGTAAGCTTAAGCTTCATGCAATTGTTAGTTCTTATCATTATTGCTTAATTCGGAAACATTACTGCATATGATTTGATACTTGTTTTCTGTTTGGGTGATTAAATTTCATGTGTATTTGATATAATAAGCATATAATGTAATCTTGAGTTGTTTGTTGTATGAACTCGTCGTTTTGGTTCCCCGGGGTGGGCAGGGGTTGATTGAGATTAGTTGCCCCCTTAGGAAATTACTGTAAGTTACAGTATCGCCTATCCCATAGTCAGTAATTCAGTCATCATATCCCAACCCTTTTTTCCTGTGCCATCAATGGTCTTCTTGGGTTAATTGGAACTTCCCTGCCCCTACCCCCCCAGCACACGGATACAGTTGTTGACTGTGTTTACCTTTTGTCTTGAGCACCATTTCTCCCTCTAGTTCACGAATCGAATTGTGTGAAGCACATTCGTTTTCAAACAAAAGGAAGCAAGAAGATGAATCTGGACTAGGCATAGCCGGCTGTATGCGAGTTTAAAACTTATTGTTTTAAAGTCATTTATTCCATTTTTGCTAGGTCTTCAACCCTTGAGGTCAAGATAGATCCAACACTTCTTAGTTAATTGAGCCGAAAGGGCATTTTACGAATACTTAAATATTGTTTGTTTATGCATGAAGGTTGTTGGGAGATGCATCATGTACTACTATTTGTTCTCTTGGTAGGCTCTCTGTTTGATATTTTAGGAGATATCTACAAAAGAAAGGCTCAATTACTGCTTATTATGTCCTTTGTACTGACAATCCATGCATTTTATAATGCGTTGCAGTTCTGATGGATGACCATAAGGAAGCCGAAGCAATTGCAGAACTCACAAGAGCAATAGATTTCAAGTTGGATCTGCAGCTGATTCATCTTCGAGCAACATTCTATGATTCAACGGGTGATTATCTTTCAGCCATCAAAGACTGTGAGGCTGCCCTTTGCCTTGATCCCGGACACGCAGATACCCTCGAACTTTATCAAAAAGCGAAAGAACGGGCCAACGAACAACAACCAAACTGAGAAGGAGCTATAGTTTTATGTTTTTGTTTGTTTAGATACCGCCTGGCTATTCCATTTGGCGAAAGAGGAATTAGGAGAAAACTTGCTCTATGTATACTTTTTTTTAGTATTAGTAAATTGGTGAGCTCGTGTAGTGAAATTCACCAGAAAATGATCCTCCTATGAGGTGCAATGTGTTTATTTTCACATGTCATATGTGAATTTGTGCATGAAAATGCAGCCTGTGGTCAATGACTCAATGACCATTAGAGATTTTTATACAGTGATGTTCATTTTAAAAGTGCTCATTCCTCTTTGTTTTTAGACTTCAGCTTTCTCAAACTTGTGTTCTGTGTTTTTGCTTTTGTCTTTTTTTTTTTTCCCGCATGCACCCAATTAAGCACGCATTCAAATTCGAAGACAAGATCTTCCTTGGGAAATATTGAGCCCAAATCATTGGACTGTTAGTCATGAAACTCATGTTGTGTGTATGGTTAATGAAGCAGTCCTGTATGGGGCTAGGCATACTCTAGATAAGCCCGATTTGTTGCCCAAAATAGTAGTAGCCCAAACTGAGTCCACAAAAATGTACATCTAACTTCACACACACGTGCGAGATTTTTAAAAGAGTTTAGGGTTTTTAGAAGTCGGTGGATGGGGCAGGTTGGGCAGCGCACAGCGACTTGCCCGTTGCTTTTGGTTCAGTATTAAACTACCCTCCTCAAACCCTTCCTCCCGCTTCTTCTTTCCATTCGAAATCCATCTCCTTCTCTCTCCTCTACAGGCGTTTTTCTTTTCTTCACACCCCACCATTTGTATCTATTTATATACAGTATAAGTGTGTGCAAAAGAAGGAATCGCTTTTCTGATTGAAAAGTTCACCGGAGCAAGTGTTAGAAGAGAAGGAGAAGCACACAGCCCTAGCTCCTTCACTTGAAATCCAAGTGATTTTTGGTTTGCTCTTTGCTCGAGGTAGTGCTTCGTTTTCTGCTTTTTATTTTGTGGTTTATTGACTTTAGATCTATTAGTAATCCAGTCTTTTAGTTAATTTGTTATATGTGTATTCAGGTGTCCGTAATTTGGTATTGAAGTTTATTTATCTATTGATTTCCGTTTTAGTGTTATTGAGATGGTGTTTTAAGTTGTTTACTGGCTCATATCTTGTAGACTTTGTTCATCCATGCGTTCAATTGAAATCCATGGTTTAAGCTCTACTTATGCTTAAGAATTAGTACTGCTTAAGAGAGAGAGATTTCTGTAACTAATTAATTATGACTTAAGAAGAAACGATTGTCTGATGGGTAAAGCAATTTGGCCTCTTATCTCTGGTTTTGTTTGATTCATGAATATAATTTTAGTGTAA
The DNA here is from genome assembly GCF_026168435.1 of Sesamum indicum. Lineage (NCBI taxonomy): Eukaryota > Viridiplantae > Streptophyta > Magnoliopsida > Lamiales > Pedaliaceae > Sesamum > Sesamum indicum. The sequence continues at coordinate 16,700,402 of NC_142667.1, forward strand.
GGGCTGGAGTTTGACAATAGCAGCATTGCCCTTTGACTCGGTCAATTTTGGGCGTGAGTTTGCTGTGATGGGCCTTCGCCATGCATTTTATCCAATCAAAATTTTCTTTTAGAATTTTCAGAATCCTCTCCTCTATATTACATCATGCAGTGATTTAGCCTTTGTAATATCCTTGTAGATTTGATTATCCTTCATGCTTCTTGTTTGTAGGGAAAATGGCATTGGAGATTACCCAGTATCTATTGTCTGCTCAATCACCAGATGCAAAAGTTCGAAACGAGGCAGAGACTACTCTCAGTCAGTTCCGTGACCAAAACTTGTCAGGATTTCTGCTGTCACTATCAGTTGAACTCGCAAATGATAGCAAACCAACTGAGTCTCGTAGACTTGCTGGAATCATCCTCAAGAACTCCTTGGATGCTAAAGAGGCTGCAAGAAAGGACCATCTTGTCCGGCAATGGGTAGCAATTGACATTTCTTTTAAGTCTCAGATAAAACACTCTCTTTTAAGCACTCTTGGGTCTTCTGTCCGGGAAGCAAGCCACACTGCTGCCCAAGTAGTTGCTAAGATAGCTTCAATAGAAGTTCCCCGGAAAGAATGGCCTGAACTCGTAGGATTGTTACTTTCCAACATGACTCAGCCAGATAGCCCTGCATCCCTGAAACAGGCTACCCTGGAAACACTTGGTTATGTATGCGAGGAGATATCTAATGAAGATCTTGTGCAAGATGAAGTAAATGCTGTGCTAACTGCGGTTGTTCAAGGAATGAATGTCACCGAGCAAAACTCTGAGGTCCGACTTGCTGCAACTAGGGCTCTGTATAATGCCCTTGATTTTGCGCGGACCAACTTTGATAATGAGATGGAGAGGAACTATATAATGAAGGTGATTTGTGATGCTGCGCTGGCAAAAGAGACAGAGATCAGACAGGCTGCATTTGAATGCCTAGTTTCCATTGCATCAACATACTATGAGGTACTTGAACCCTACATGCCAAGGATCTTTGAGCTTACCTCTAACGCAGTGAAAGGAGATGAGGAAGCTGTTGCCCTTCAAGCAGTAGAGTTTTGGAGCTCTATTTGTGATGAAGAATTGGAGATTCAAGACTACGAGGTCCCTGAGAGTGGGGATTCTAGTGCACCACACTCTCACTTTATTCAGAAGGCTCTACCAACTTTAGTCCCTATGCTGCTAGAAACTCTACTTAAACAGGATGAGGAGCAAGACCAGGAGGATGGAATTTGGAATCTAGCCATGGCTGGGGGCACATGTCTTGGTCTTGTTGCTAGGACTGTTGGCGATGCTATTGTTCCTCTTGTGATGCCTTTTGTAGAGATCAACATATCAAAGACTGACTGGCGATCTCGGGAGGCAGCGACATATGCATTTGGCTCAATCCTTGAAGGGCCGAGCATTGAGAAATTATCACCTATGGTAAATGCTGGCTTGGAGTTTTTGCTCAATGCAATGCATGATGAAAATAGCCATGTGAAAGACACTACTGCATGGACTCTTAGTCGCATCTTTGAGTTACTCCACTCACCAGCTACTGGTTTCTCTGTGATTAACCCCGGTAACCTTCAAAGGATCTTGGGTGTCTTGTTGGAGAGTGTAAAAGATGCTCCACATGTGGCAGAGAAGGTTTGTGGAGCTATATATTTTCTTGCTCAGGGATATGAGGATGCTGGGCCAAGCTCTTCCCTGCTCACCCCTTACCTTCCAGATATCTTGAACAGCTTGATTACGACAGCTGATCGTTCAGATGGCAGTTACTCTAAGTTGAGGTCTTCTGCATATGAAACCTTGAATGAGGTTGTTAGGTGTTCGAACCTCTCAGAGACGTCTCACATAATTTCCAAACTTCTGCCTGCCATCATGTCTAAGTTGGAACAAACTTTAAATCTTCAAATTGTATCATCCGATGACAGGGAAAAGCAAGGGGATTTGCAAGCCTCTCTGTGTGGTGTTCTTCAGGTTTTGATCCAAAAACTAAGCAGTGCTGATGAAACTAAGCCTTTAATATTGCAAATGGCTGATCAGATCATTCTGCTTTTCCTGAATGTTTTTGCCTGCCGTAGTTCTACTGTCCATGAAGAAGCTATGCTTGCTATTGGTGCACTGGCATATGCAGTTGGACCAGAATTTGGGAAGTACATGCAAGAGTTCTATAAGTATCTAGAGATGGGTTTGCAGAATTTTGAGGAATATCAGGTTTGTTCCATTTCAGTTGGGGTAGTTGGTGACATTTGTCGTGCGTTGGATGATAAGATCCTGCCATATTGTGATGGGATCATGACTCTTCTTCTCAAGGATCTCTCCAGTGGTGAACTGCACCGCTCAGTTAAACCTCCCATTTTCTCCTGCTTTGGGGACATTGCCCTTGCAATTGGCGAACACTTTGAGAAGTACATCAGTTATGCTTTGCCGATGATGCAAAGTGCTTCAGAAGTGTGTGCGCAGATGGACAACAGTGATGAGGAGATGATGGACTATGGCAACCTGCTTAGGCGCAGTATTTTTGAGGCTTATTCTGGAATTCTTCAGGGATTCAAGAATTCCAAGCCTGATCTGATGCTACCCCATGCTTCTCATCTTGTGCAGTTCCTGGAATTGGTTGCCAAAGACAAGCAGAGGTATATTAAAAATGCATCAGTTATTTGTATATTTCTTTTCTATGATTTTGCTCAGCGCTCTGATGTGTTTCTTATTGTGCTTTTCAGGGACGAGAGTGTAACTAAGGCAGCAGTTGCTGTTCTTGGTGACCTGGCAGATGCACTTGGTTCAAACATAAAGGTTTTGTTTAAGGATAGTTCGTTCTGCATGGAGTTATTACGTGAGTGCCTTCAGTCGGATGATGACCAGCTGAAAGAAACAGCAACATGGACCCAGGGGATGATTGGGCGTGCATTTTCTGTCAGTGGCTGAGCATTGTTCTCAGCTGCTTCTCTATGTTCATGGTGTTGTCCTCTTTTCATTTTTTTTTCGGCGAAGTAATTGTGTAATCAGGTTCCCACAAAGATGTGGGTCGAGGTCTTGTATGCTCAAATTTTGTGTAATGTCGGTGAACAGACAGAAATGATGAAATTCTTTTCATTGATCTTCTAATTATGATATTTTGCCACTCGTTTATTCATTTACTGCCACAATGTTTCATTGGCCTGTTATTGCCAGTTAGTATTATTCATTCATGCAGGGGCATTAATTTGCCTTACAGGGCCACATCATTCTTGTATGGAAACTACAGATTCTATTATTCACTGTCTACCTAGATTATTATGCTCTTCTTCTTTATCTTTCTTAGTTGTCATAGTTTTATATTGTGCTTGGCATGGTAATGACACTAGTTTGGCAGCCGCTAGTTTCCATTCGTGGCTTTTATCACGTTCCTTGCACTATCAAGGAGCCGCCCGTCGGTACCCATGTCCAATGCCATGGATGCGTTCAAGATTTGGACTGTCTCACAGACTTGGACAATACCATCCAGGTTTTTGTGGGCTTTGTTTAATACGATGACTAAAACTGTGTGAAGTATGAAAGTTCTTGTTTAATTCAAGTGGAAAGTCAAGAGAATTTGAGGGAAGTTACTGAGCAAAGTGTTTGTTTCACTTGTTGAATGTGAATTTATGCATGAAATAGCAGCCTGTGATATTGATTTTATGCGTGGCCATTCCTCCCTGCTTTCAGGCACTACATTCTGTCTGTAATCTGTATATGGTACCGCTACTACTTTGTACTCTATTGGGCTGCTTATATTTCCTAGCGGGCCTTAGAGGGTGTATAGCAACCCAACTCTATTGGGCCTAAGGCCTACTCAAGAATATAATTAATAGATCCGAAACAGAGTCCATAAGGTACATTTAACGAGCACATTTTGGGTCCCACAATACACACGACGGACCACACGTGCGACATTTTAAGAAGAGTTAGGGTTTTCAAAAGCCAGTGAACAGGGCAGGCAGGGGCAGCCCCAAACGACTTGCCCGTTAATTTTGGTTCTGTATTCAACTGCCCCCCTCAAACCCTTCCTCCCGCTTCTTCTTTCCATTCGAAATCCCTCTCTCTCTCTCTCTCTCTCTCTCCTCTACACGCATTCTATTGTTCTCACACCCCAGCATTTGTCTCTATTTATATACAGTCAGGTGTATGCCAAGGAGGACTCACTTTTCTGATCGAACAGTTGATCAGAGCAAGTGTTAGAAGAGAGATACAGAGGAGGAAGACAAAGCCCTACCTACTTCAACTGAAATCAAAGTGATTTCTGATTTTCTCTTTGATCGAGGTAGTCCTTTTTTTTTCTGTATTTTGTTTTATTAACAATAGATCTATCAATAATACAGTATTTGAGTTAATTTTGTTATATGTTTTCCAGATACCGGTGTACTTTGTTCCGAAGTTGATTTATCCATCGATTGTTGTTTTAGTGTAATTGAGATAATGATGTTTTAAGTTGTTTACTGTCTTGTATGTTTAGATTTTGTTTCATACCTGGGTTAAAATTAAAGTCCATGGTGTAAGGCTTTAAGACTTAGAGATTTCCGTTGCTATCTACTGATAATTAAGAAGAAATGATTGTCTGATGAGTAAAGCAATTTGGCCTCTTCTCTTGTGTTTTGTTTGATTCATGAATGTAGTTTGAACAACAACATTGAACGGCCTGGATTTTGTTAATAGCAATATCATCCTCTGAAACGCTCAATTTTTGGCATGAGTTGCTGTGACAGGCCTTTGCCACACATTGTCCCTGACATTTCTTCAATAAGTTTTTGCTTTACATTTTTCATAAATCAAGCATCTATATTACACTATGCAGTAATTCTTCATGTGTTAGTATCTTTGTATAGTTGATTATCCTTAATGCTTCTTGTTTGTAGACATAATGGCACTGGAAATTACCCAGTATCTATTGTCTGCTCAATCACCCGATGCTAATATCCGAAATGAGGCAGAGACTACTCTCAGTCAGTTCCGGGACCAAAACTTGCCTGGATTTCTGCTGTCATTATCTGTTGAACTCGCAAATGATGGCAAACCGACTGAGTCTCGTAGACTTGCTGGTATCATCCTCAAGAACTCCTTGGATGCTAAAGAAGCTGCAACAAAGGACCAACTTGTCCAGCAATGGGTAGCTATCGAACTTTCTTTTAAATCCCAGATAAAAGTCTCTCTTTTAAACACTCTTGGCTCTTCAGTCCGGGAAGCGAGCCACACTGCTGCCCAGGTAGTTGCTAAGATAGCTTCAATAGAAGTTCCCCGGAAAGAATGGCCTGAACTCGTAGGATTGTTACTTGCCAACATGACTCAGCCAGATAGGCCTGCATCCCTGAAACAGGCTACCCTAGAAACACTTGGTTACGTATGCGAGGAGATATCTAATGAAGATCTTGTGCAAGATGAAGTAAATGCTGTTCTAACAGCTGTTGTTCAAGGAATGAATGTCACAGAGCAAAACTCTGAGGTCCGACTTGCTGCAACTAGGGCCCTGTATAATGCCCTTGATTTTGCACGGACCAACTTTGATAATGAGATGGAGAGGAACTATATAATGAAGGTGATTTGTGATGCTGCGCTGGCAAAAGAGACAGAGATCAGACAGGCTGCATTTGAATGTCTAGTTTCCATTGCATCAACATACTATGAGGTACTTGAACCCTACATGCCAAGGATCTTTGAGCTTACCTCTAACGCAGTGAAAGGAGATGAAGAAGCTGTTGCCCTTCAAGCAGTAGAGTTTTGGAGCTCCATTTGTGATGAAGAATTGGAGATTCAAGACTACGAGGTTCCTGAGAGTGGGGATTCTAGTGCTCCACACTCTCACTTTATTCAGAAGGCTCTATCAACTTTAGTCCCTATGCTGCTAGAAACTCTACTTAAACAGGATGAGGAGCAAGATCAGGAGGATGGAATTTGGAATCTAGCCATGGCTGGGGGCACATGTCTTGGTCTTGTCGCTAGGACTGTTGGCGATGCTATTGTTCCTCTTGTAATGCCTTTTGTAGAAATCAACATATCAAAGACTGACTGGCGATCGCGGGAAGCAGCAACATATGCATTTGGCTCAATCCTTGAAGGACCGAGCATTGAGAAATTATCACCTATGGTAAATGCTGGGCTGGAGTTTTTGCTCAATGCAATGCATGATGAAAATAGCCATGTGAAAGACACTACTGCATGGACTCTTAGTCGTATCTTTGAGTTACTGCACTCACCAGCTACCGGTTTCTCTGTGATTACCCCTGGTAACCTTCAAAGGATCTTGGGTGTCTTGTTGGGGAGCATAAAAGACGCTCCACATGTGGCAGAGAAGGTCTGTGGAGCCATATATTTTCTTGCTCAGGGATATGAAGATGCTGGGCCGAGCTCTTCACTGCTCACCCCCTACCTTCCAGATATCTTGAACAGTTTGATTGCCACAGCTGAACGTACAGATGGCAGTGACTCTAAGTTGAGGTCTTCTGCATATGAAACCTTGAATGAGGTTGTTAGGTGTTCGAACCTTTCAGAGACATCTCAGATAATTTCCAAACTTCTGCCTGCCATCATGTCTAAGTTGGAACAAACGCTAAATCTTCAGATTTTATCATCCGATGACAGGGAAAAGCAAGGAGATTTGCAAGCCTCTCTTTGTGGTGTTCTTCAGGTTTTGATCCAAAAACTAAGCAGCGCTGATGAAACTAAGCCTATAATACTGCAAGTGGCTGATCAGATGATGCTGCTTTTCCTAAATGTATTTGCCTGCCGTAGTTCTACTGTCCATGAAGAAGCTATGCTTGCTATTGGTGCACTGGCGTATGCAGTTGGACCAGAATTTGGGAAGTACATGCAAGAGTTCTATAAGTATCTAGAGATGGGTTTGCAGAATTTTGAGGAATATCAGGTTTGTTCCATTTCAGTTGGGGTAGTTGGTGACATTTGCCGTGCGTTGGATGACAAGATCCTGCCATATTGTGATGGGATCATGACTCTTCTTCTCAAGGATCTCTCCAGTGGTGAACTGCACCGCTCAGTTAAACCTCCCATATTCTCCTGCTTTGGGGATATTGCCCTTGCAATTGGCGAACACTTTGAGAAGTACATTAGTTATGCTTTGCCAATGATGCAAAGCGCTTCAGAAGTGTGTGCGCAGATGGATAACAGTGATGAGGAGATGATGGACTATGGCAATCAGCTGAGGCGCAGCATTTTTGAGGCTTATTCTGGAATTCTTCAGGGATTCAAGAATTCCAAGCCTGATCTGATGCTACCCCATGCTCCTCATCTCCTGCAGTTCCTGGAACTGGTCGCCAAAGACAAGCAGAGGTTTATTGAAAATGCATCAGTTATTTTATTTATTCTTTCTTTTTCTTGTGATATTACTCAGTATTCTGATGTGCTTCTGCTTTTCAGGGACGAGAGTGTAACTAAGGCAGCAGTAGCCGTATTGGGTGATCTGGCAGATGCTCTTGGTTCAAACATAAAGGTTTTGGTCAAGAATAGTTCATTCTGCACAGAGTTATTAGGTGAGTGCCTTCAGTCTGATGATGACCAGCTGAAAGAAACAGCAACATGGACCCAAGGGATGATTGGGCGTGCATTTTCTGTCTGTGGCTGAGCATTGTCTCTCAGCTGCCACTCTCTGTCCATGGTGTTGTCCTCTTTTCCTTTGTTCTGACAAAGTCATTGTCTCATCCGGGTTCCAACAAAGATGTTGGTTGAAGTCACGTATGCTCAAGACTTGTGTACTGCTGGTGAAGATGCAGAAATGATGAAATTCTTTTCATTGTCTGCTAATTATGGCAAAATTTTGCTGCTCAATCATGTATGCATCTACAGCCACCATGTTTTGGTGGCCTACTACTGCCAATTAGTATTATTCATTCATGAAATGGTACTAGTTCTCTTTATGGACCCGGTCATTCTTGAGTGAAACTACAGACTGCACTACGTGATACACTTTCTTATAGTTTCACTGTCCGTACCGAGAATAACTATTCTCTTTTTGTTCATCTATCTTATTTTTTATTGAGTAGTCTGTGCTTGGCATTAGTGCAGCAGCTATAGAAAGATGGTTTTGCTATGAGCAAAACTGATGCATCGTTTACTGTTGGTATTGCATTTGTTCCATGGTCATATCTATACCCCAAAAGCCCATATATATATGTATATGTATATATATTCTGGTAATTACCAGAATGCTGTATATAATTTGAAACTTGGAGGGGGCATAGGACACTTACCAGTTAAAAACGGTTTCCCCAATTCAAATAAACACGGTTCCTTTTTATAAGAAAATATATATAAATGACGGAGCATATTGTAAGCTTAAATCTATGAAGATTCATCTGTATACAGAATCAGCTTTTCCTTACAGGAATACTTGTATGAACTTTACTCGTATATAAAGAGCTTCAATCCCTAACAGCAATTCAAATATCATATTTTTCAGAATATAAAGAGCTGTGTACTAAATTTTGGCAAAATCTGAAACTCTTCCGTTTCCGAAACCACCAGTAAAAGTTCTGGTATCCATCAGGATCGGGAAATAATGTGGGCGTAGAGCAACTCATTCCAAGTGTCGGGCACTCCAGGAAGACACCAATGCAGACAATCTGCAAATGTAGCAGGATCGGCTTTCTCCTCAGGTGTCAAAAGTTTGCCTTGCCGAATGGTGTAAACTGAGGTATGACCGTCCTTTCTGTACTCTGATAGGGTTGTGATATCAACCAGGGTCACCGGGGTATTTGTGGCTTTTATCACATTCCTTGTAATATGTAGGAGCCTCCTGTCGGTGCCCATGTCTAATGCCATGGATGTGTTCAAGATTGGGGTCGTTTCACGGGCACAGGCGACTCCGTCCAGGTCGTTCCAGTTTGAGCTCCTACACATTGTGGGCCATGTTTAAATTGATGTATATGGACCTTCTTGCTTAATGCAAGTGGAAAGTTACAAGAATTCGAGGGCAATTACTGTTGGTGAACTGGAGACATGCTGATGAAGAAGGCAGAGGTACGATTATGATCAGCATTGCTGATTAGCCAGTTGGCCCACGTTGTTAGAACTCTTTCATACGCTGTGGTACGTTCGATCTCATCGTATTCTGCTGATCCTTGTTCGAATGATCCCCGTCTGTTCATCAAATCCCAACCATCACAGTTACGTAAACTTGTGCGTAGTGTATACAAATACATACGTGGTATATACATACAAGACTTTAATGGTGTGACTGTTCATCCACCATATGTAGGTGTTGAAGACAAGAAAATCTGCTGACTTCCAATGGATTCCGTGCTTGGAAATGGATTCAGGCATTATAATTCGCTGTGAAATGCTGTGGTTTCTTGGATCGTCTGAATTTGACTCTACCAGAAAAGGCGCCCAGTAAAACTCAACTGTCGCATTATAGTCCTACATTGTATTCATCTAAACTTGCTCAAACAATATAAGTTATTGAAAACAAGTGCGAAAAATTCGAATTGTAAGAGCTTCTTTCCTGTGAAAAAACGAAAAATCTGTTCGTACAGCTAAAGATTCTGTCAGTTTGCAGCATATGAGTGGATGTATCGCACTTGCACCATAATTCATTTGATTCCATCGAATTTAATTTAGGTAAAAGTTTTCGGTAATTCTAATCCACCAAATGATAATCAATTTATTGCGTGATTGGTGGTGGACCTGGAAAGGCCCAGACCACAACCCATCAACCTCAAATCCTGACCTCAAATTTATGTAATTTGTGTGTGGGTCTACCATGTTCAGAAATCAATCCACCGACGGAACTGTAACTAACATCATGGAACAGAACACAACCACCACCGTACAAGTAAAGGAGATTGATTCCATTGAAGAAGTAAAAAACCTGAATAGAGAAAACCGAAAGTGGAGCTCCCATGTTCCAAGTTGCTCTGCCGGGAAGAATAGCAGACTGGAGCAAGCAAATCATGGACTCCCATTGATTCCGGTTCACTGAATCCCCCACAAACAAAAGCCTCTTCCCCCTCAGTTTCTCCAACAACACTCTTGCCTCAAACCTCATTCAACAAATACATTTACTACAACATTAGTTGTTTGTTCATTAAGGCTACCTGTAATTTATATATATGTAACAATTAATGAATAGATTGTTTGATAATGACAATACTTACTTGGGCAAAGAACAGTGACTGGGCTGCCATCTCCACTTCTGATACAGTGTATCTTCTCTTCCATTTCTAACACAAGTGACTTGAGCAGTCAAGAACCCACACTCTTCTTCTCTGTATAAAGGCCTGGTGATATTATCAAACACCCATTTCCCCTTTGACAAATCACAGCCCCTTAATGGCAATTCAATATCAGTCCCAGCTTCTTCATCCCTCTCAAAATCAAATGCTGCTGCTGATCTTGAAGCAGTTCCATTATTGATTGATTGGCCAAGAATAAGAAGATGAGGCCAGGTGAGAGTGAGAGTGAGTTTGGAGATAAAAGTTGCATCTTTGGTAAATACAAAAACACAAAAGAGAGAGAGTGAAATGAGTGTGATGATTAAAAGGGAAAGATTACGTTTTCTCTGCTCACTTTTCTTGTATTTGTACTTCATGGAGAGAGATTCTGTTTTTGGTATTTTGGGGGAGACTGGAGAAGAATCGAATAGATAGATAGCTAGATAGACAGGTAGCAGTGCACCTATTTATTGACAAAACTAAGTATGGTTGATAGTTACCTGGATTTACCACTTATCAGGGCAATAATGAGCTACTTCACTAATCTTAACTTCTTGGGCCATGTCTAATTAATGCCCTTACATCTCATTTTCTCTTCTCTCAGTTTTATAATTTGAAGGCCATCAAGATCAGAAATGGAAGTTCTTAGTTTCTTGATATGAGCAACTTTCTTGTTATGTGAATTATCAACATAAAAAAAGAGACTTCTTGTGTGAGGCAATGAATACTAGTTTTGGTCCTTGGCCTTCTATTTTAATGCCATATGCAGTATCAAACGCATAGAGTAAGATAGTGTTGGTTTTGAGAACTTTTTATAAATTAGACAGACTTTTCATTTAGAAGTGAGGTGGAAGGTGTTTGATATCAGCAGATTTATGTGTACTTTTACTGCTTAATAAGAAAGGATGATGGTTGTGAAAGTTGGCGGAGAGCAGAGAAAGAAAACAAATGTTATGTGTTGTTGGTGCATCTTAGCAAGATAGTATGGTAGCATTTATTAGAGCAGGTGGTGTAATTATTATTACTATTAGTTATATACACACAGTCACAGTCGCACTCACACTCACACTCACATACACTATAAGTGACATTTGGGTTACTAAAAAGCTAAAATAGAGATTTGGTGGAGTGGTGAGACCTCTCACATATCAAATTGATATTTATTCAAAAAAAAAAAAATAAAGAGAGAGAGAGAGAGGGATGATTGTGGGAATTATTTTGTACCCCTTGCACCCTATTTTCAGCTTTGTAAAGATCAAAATTATAAAAGTGAAATTGAAAAACAAAAGATGAAAAAAATATCATATTTTAATGTTATTGGGTTTATCATGTTTCTTATAGTGTGTACTAGATCTGATATTGCATATGCCATAAATTGATTAAGTAGGTACATGTCAAATGCTGGCCCTCCTTATTGGGAGGCTATCAAATGGCGCTTAGATACTTGCATGGTTCGGAAAAATTTTCTAAAAATTCTTGTTGGCTATATAGATTCAAATTACGCTAATGATAGCAATAGTAGAAAATCAACCACTTCATTCTTTGTATGGTACAACCGTGGGTTTGGTTTTGGTTGGGTGCGGTGCCTAGTGACCGTGTGCCCTATATTTGGATCTGGCTCTCTGAGCCTTTATCCACATTCTGATATCTTTGTGATTTTTTTATTCTTTTATCTCTCTGTGTATTTATTTGTATTTTTGGTCTGTAAAATTTATTAAGGAGTTTTGCATTCCATTGTTGTAATAGTTAATAGGCCATGGTTTATAAACAAGTACAACGAGGAGCCTTTTACACCCTACAAAAAATAATTCCACTATGTAGAATAATATCCACAATTTTTTCTATATATCCAAAAAATGGGATAAGAAAATAAGCAAAGCTCTCCCGATTTATACTCTAATTCCTCCACTGGACCACTGCATTTGCTTTTCAGCAGTTTGAGTGACATGTTTTTCTTTAACTAATCCAACAACAAACTCTCACCATTGGAATACCATTCCACTCCATCACCATTTCATTCTTCTTCTCACCTCCAAATCCAATCCTCACCCCATATTCACTCTTCACCATTTCTTTGGCCTCCACCACACTTGCTTCACTAAATTTCCACCCCTTCAACCCTGCTCCAACCTCAAATTCACCACATTGCTTCTTCTCCTCCCATTTTCGATCCCACGTGCCCCAACGAACTAACGGTGCCACAAACAAACTTTCTAAGGCAATTCTTGCTTCTCCGAGGTGGGCCGGAAAATTGGACTCCATGGACTCTAACAAGGCTTGATAATGCGTAAAATTGTTGTCCAAGAATGTAGTGTAACTACAAGAACTTGAAATGTTGTGCCATGCATCTCCATCACCGTAGGTTATGATGCCCTTGACATGGTGTAGGGAATTGTTGGCCACACTTAGAAACTCCAAAACATCATTTCTATTCCTAATTCTTGCCATATGTGGAAGCCCCACATGGCAATTGAATGCATACCATGATTTCCTCCCATACTCTCCTTCCTTCATGTTCTTCATCATACTTTCTAAGTCTTGCAATCCCACTTCCTGTACTTCCATTTTTAGGCCATATGAATCTGCATGATCACATAATCTCCTCTTTGTCTCCTCAAATCCCCATCTGGAGGGGTTAGTTTCATCTTCTTCATTGAGCTTCACCGACGTTAATCTTATTTCCTTATGTTGATATTTGATGGCCTCCATAAAGGGTGCCCATTGAACCCCTTCTCCAATGTCGAAATCAATTAAGTGTATGATCTCAGCATCCCAAGGCATGGCTTCTAGGATGGCCAAAATGGCCACGAGATGAGCAAACTTCCCATAAGGGAACATCTGGTAGAATGCCATGAAGGCTGGATAGAAGTTCTTGGACGACTCTTGTTCAAGGTAATCTGGTTGCTTGTTCAGGTGTTGGAACATGTAGTACAAGACACGTTCTGTTGTTCCACCAACCGGATTCACTTTCTGGATTATGTGTCTAGAAATCACTTCTGCTAGCTCAGTTTCTTGATTATCCATCGCTTCAGCATAAGCCAAGAGGAGATGGATTAGGCAGAGTTGGTTGCCTGCTTCCATGCCTTCAGAGGGAAGAACTGGGGGTGGATGCATGTTTGTCTTGTCCATGAATGTTTCACATACTTCCATGGAACGATCATGATTCCATGAACAGAATCCATCATCACTTGGAAACTGCTGAGAACAATAACTTACTCCACTCTCTGCAGTTTCATTTACAGGTTGTGGGATGCTATTGACATCAGCAGCATTGAAAATGTAATCAAACTCATCAAAATCCATAAAAGAATCATCTGCCGCAGAAATATCATGTATTGCAGAACTGGCATGTAATTCATCACCATGGACAGGAAATTCCATGCACTCATCATAGAAGATAGTTTCAAGATATTTCATGGAGGATGAGATTTCAGGGGAGTTCTCTGTAAAGGAAAACAAAGGAGACAATGTCTCTTCAGCTGCAGCATCATTGGAAAATGGATTAACATTGTTGAACAGTATCATTGAGGGTTGATAGATCTCACAAAGACTCATCTTTTGGAAACTTTTCAATTTGAAGCCAAGGGATGACATGAATATACGTCGGGCTCGATATATAAGGACCTCAAAAGGGCAGACAGCATTTGCAGCTAGGCCGAATTGGGGCATCTAACTTATTGGCAGTTTGTAAAGGAAGGTACTCTCAGCTTTAATGATTAAAAAATTTAAGGATAAAAGTTGTTGTTCTTTTTCTTTTTTTACGTGTGTATATATATATATATGTATTCCTTAATTCGTATTAAACCTATCTGCATGAATTAGCCAAATTACAACATTAAAAAGTGAACTTATTTTTTGTCTTATCTAGAGAGATTGTTTTATCCCAGGCTGTGTTCTAAATAATAGATCGTTTTTCAAATCATTACCAGGCAAATTTGAATTCTTTGTTCCATGAAATGATAGAGTGCATTGTTCTGCATATGATTCAATGTGTCCAAAATACTGAAACCACAGCCATGTGTGGTAGTTTCTGGTTGTGACAAAACAAAAACCAACATTGCTTGAAGGACAGAGTAATTCGCTTTCAACCTTAATTTCATGGAAAATTTTGTAATAAGAAACTCTATCTTCAATCATACGCCAACATTATCATAATCATAGTTCTTTCTGTCCTCATTGAAAGCATAATCCGTCTTCATCTGACGCGTGTAATGCTAAAGAAGTATTTTACCTCATGATCAAGAACTGTGTCTTGTCCTCAACGAAGGTCCAATTTCTTTGAAGGTGATGCAGTATCCATTGAAAAGCCAGTTTTTGGAATGTTGAGGTTGGTTTATTTGTTGACTTGTTATACGAAATATTACCAGGAATAAGAATTCCTGAATCTAACTGCTTCACACACATGTAGAGATGACTTCAATCCTATGTAACATGTCTTAAGTCCAAAAGTCAAGTCATTTTATTTGCACAGGAGGAAACTAATCCTAGTATCCTTTGTCCTGGAAACATGAGAATCATATTTCTGGTGAGTTAAAGAACCTTAAAGAAAATACTGCAAGAAAACAGCAAGTCAAAAGGCTCCAGATTACTGAGACAACGCATTAAGATGGTTGAATTTAGATATATGAAAAACACAGTTCACACACTGCATGAAATTGCCTTCAAATGGATAAAGATGATGTCTTTTTAGGTGAAGAAAGATAATAGATAATATAGTGTACTTGATTCCATAAGATGAGGAGATCCCAATTTCTGGCCGTCAAGAAAGGGAATCAACCACAACAGGAGTCAATTCAGCAGTTAAAAAAAGAATCAGAATCTGTCCGTTTCTCTATAGAACATCAGATATGAAGCTCTCTTTACATCAACTGATCAATGTCCATACGAATTAAAATATGATGTCCCCAGATGCCATCAAAGGAAATATCTCGCAACAGTTCCCAGAAATTCATGCAAGTAGGATATATGGTTTTGGATGGTACAACCTCGTAAATAATGTTGGAGCATGTCACTGAAATTGTTTATAATACTGATAGATCATCAGGTAGGAAGGCTGGCTGTTGATAAGAAGGAATAATGTCACTATCTGCTCGAATATTTAATTCAAATCTGCAAATGCACGTCTCGTCAAATGACTGAAAAAGCCCCACGTTGTACAAGCAAACAACAAACACGACAGTCCCCATGTTTTAATATGTCACTACAAACTTGTTTTCTTCGCTTTGTGATCTGATTGGGCTCTTCATTAGAAAGACAGTGAGACAGTTTGGTTAATCACCATATTATAACCATAACAGTAACCTTAAACAACTGTTCATTTGATCACAACATCTCAAAAAGACTGAGACTGCTGAGCAAATATGTTTAATTCTCCAAATGAAGTTGTATGGGATTCTGCATCATTCACAAGATTCAAATAGATTCTGATAGAACGCCTGCCCGCATAGCCCAGATTTACATATCAAAGTGTCTTAAAATTTTGGTTCTAAATCTCATTTTACTAGACTTAAAAGGATACGTCATAAAGGGGTTCTGATTTTCATTTTAACGCTCAAAGTTTTACTGCTAAATTGTTCTTAATCCTGAGGGCTTGCACGAAACAAAGGGAATGAAGTAAATTAATTTCTTCTATTTGTCTTTTCTAAATGACTATAGTGAAGAAAGAATAACTGCAAGCTTCCCTATCATAAAAAGCTGCTTGGATAGGTAATCTTGGGAAGTTTTGTCTCCGAATATGATCTAACTCTATGGTGTTCTTTCACCATGAAGACGACCCTGGGACCCAAATGGACGGCTAATCTCCAGCCATCCGTTCACGTTGATTATGTACCTTGAAAGGCTTTTTAAAACTCTGTTAATCAAATAGAGACATAATGAAGTCGGTATTTCAACATCCAAGAAATTTTCAAGAAGGAAAGAGGACTTCTCAGGGAACTTTACCAGATTATATTTTGTATAATATACTACCAATAGAGTAGTCTTCGTCTCTGTTTTATTTTATTTTCTGTCAACATCTACTGCCAAGTTATAATATATATAAATGCGATACCTGTATCACCAAACAATACTCTGCTCTCACCTGCAAAGAACCCACCAGAACAGAATGCAGTCAGAGCTTCTTCTTCCCCCCATGTCAACCTTCAACTTCACATGCTCTGCTTTTAATCATAACACCTCTTACGATCAGGAAATGGATTTTTGTGGTATTGATGACTCTGATTTTTCCTGTTCATTCACCTCTCTTGAAGAGTGCTCTGCGATTTCTTCATCAAATTCATATGTACCAAACATGTTCCCAGATGAGTTTTTTGATCTTGAAACTTTGGTTGAAGATATTCAAATCTATCCAGCCATGGATGGGTTCGAGACTATTCCAACTGAAGAAATTGAGGATATCTGTGAGTGGATAAATGGGAATGATGCTGAAGGAAATGAATTGAGTCCTTGCCTTTCTTTAGAATCTGGCCAGAACTCCATAGTATCTCCTTTCATGGATGAGATGTCGCTACTATTGCCAGCCGATGAGATGCAAGTAGATGATCAATTGGCTCTCCTCCATCTAATGAGGGCTTATGGAGAAGCCATGGATAATGGAGAGAAGGAGTTAGTTGATGTGATTGTAAAATCAATAAACGAGAAAACAAATCCCCTCGGCAACACCATGGAACGTGTGGCATACAACCTATTCCAGTCCACAGAAAACCAAGGTGAATATCTAAGACAGGAGTCGAGCAAGAACTTTGTAGCTGCATTCAAGGTGTTATACCAGAGCATTCCAAACGGGAGGTTTGCTCATTTCACAGCTAACTCGGCAATCCTAGAATCTGTCCCAGATGAAGCAGCAATAATACAAATAGTAGACTTCGACATGGGAGAGGGGATTCAATGGCCTCCACTGATTGAGGCCCTGAGCAGGAAGCAAAAGGCCCTGAGGCTCACATCAGTAAAATCAGAAGAGGAATGCACCAGTTCCTGTTGGAACTTTGAGGATGCAAAGAAACGGCTTCTCGCACATGCAGGACAATATGGTGTAAAACTGCAAATAGAAGAAAAGAGCATTGAGGATTTTGCTTTTGAACTTATGAGAATGAAGAAAAGAGGACAAGGCCGAGAATGGCTGGTTTTCAACTGTATGGTGGGACTTCCACATATGGGAAGGAGAAGGTCAAGAAGCAGCGTAGCTCATTTTGTGAAAGTGGCCAGGGAATTGTTAGCGAATCTTAAAGGAATTCTGACATTTGGAGATGGAGAAGCAGGGGAGAGTCTGAACACTTGTTGCAGTTACACTTCATATTTTGACAATCTTATAAGACACTACCAAGCTATTTTTGAGTCATTGGAGGGAAGTTTCCCAGTTTATCTTGCAGAAGCAAGAACAGCCATGGAAAGTCTTTTTTTAGCACCATTAATGAGTCCAACTGGTTGGTCCATGGACTGGGAGGAGATGACAAAAGGTCGTGATCAGGCAGAAACCCAGTTGGAGGGCCGCAAGCTGAGCCAGGAGAGCTTGGCTGAAGCTAAGCAGATAGTGAATGAAAGAGAGAACTCATACAGGGTCACAATTGAGAGGCTGAGAGAGAACGAGATGGTCTTGAGATGGAAGGAGACACCACTAGTAAGAGTTTCCACGTGGGTGTGAAGACATTCGGAAACCAGCAGTGGCGGCCTCTAACATGTAAAGGCTTATGTTTCTGTAGGAAGTGCTTAACATAGTCTATTCTAGTTTTGTATGATTGGCAATGTCAGACATGATACACGAACATGTAAAGAGGGAGAGAACAATTGTTCATAATCTTGGCGTACCATGTTCAGGACCTTTTTCTTGATCAAAATAAAGTTCAGAAAATGTATGCATGAGAGAAAGGAAAAAGAAACAATATAAAAGTAAACCACAGTAATGAGTGTGTTGGTGGATATTGAAATTTAACCGCATTAGACTTGCATATGACATTTCTGATTGGGTTATGAAACGTTCAAATTGTCAGGAAGGTTAATAGACAATTCAATCGGTCACCCTCTTCTAGCAAAACACCGGATAAGTGATACTGGGGTCAGAAGGTTCCATCAGTCCGATGAAAGAACAACAAAAAAGTTGCCGCAACTCTTGCAGAATGCAAAGACGATAAATCATTGGGTCTAAGGTTGGCATATAAAATCCTAGATCACATAACCAGAACTGGGAGTATCTCTATACTTCAAGGTGGACTAATACCTTTCGAACAAGTCATTCACAAAGGTCAATCAGTTCCGTGCTGAGAACAGGAAAGTACTTACATATCTAAAAGTCTCTATGCGGATCTGTCACACACCTAAGCTACATAACTATAATAATAGTAGAAGGTGGTACTGGTATCACATTTTTCATTTTTTTTTTTATAAAAGTTAAACAAAAATTATTAACGATGAGCAAAAGCTCAACTGATATTACACTAGTATCTCAAGTTAGCTATTACATTACAAAGTTCTCAAAGGCTCGCCCAACTGAAGTATACCCTACATTGCAAGCAGTGGTTACAACAGCCAGGAAGCATATTAAAAGTGAGGCGTCTTATCCGGAGAAACATTCTCCTCTTATTCCATGTTTCAACCTCTTCTAACCTGGGTCCAAAGATAGGAGGCCAACACTATAAACTATGCAAGGACAGCATAAGTCTTATGCTCCCATAGTAAAATTAAAGTGGCACTACCAACTAATCATAATAACACAAAAGGATATAGGATCAAGAACTACCAATGAGATCAAAATCTTCAGTATCAAAGCAGGACTCAACTTTTCAGTTTTGTAATAGCATGGATGCATGAGCATAAGATAAAAGTAGGGTCCCAAGCAAGGTTTGAGCAGGCTGGCATTGACATCAAGCCGGTGAGAGCTCAAATTTATAAGTTCATCTTACAAGTATCCACTTGTGTCAGTTGAATCAACCAAAGTCCAAGATGAAACAGTTTTCACTGGGGGCACAGTATCCATCATAAAGTGTGGACTAGTTTCATGAATCAGCAGTACAAACTAACCTATTTGAAGTATATGGAAACTTGAGGAATATCGATATCATTGTCTTCATCATCCTCACAAGCAACTACAACATCAAAATGACGCCTGTATGGAGGCAGCTCAGCCTTCGCAACATCTCTAACCAGATCCACCATCTTTCTATCCATACGTTCTTTGTGCCGTGGAAACATGCTGTTGTAGAGCAAGCAACTTCCAAAAGATATGCTGTAAGCATTTAAGCCTTTGTTTTTAAGCCATTGCAGCAGCTCTCTCAAAGTTGGATTACCCTTCAGAATCCATCTATCCCAGACAGTCCAGCTCATATCCTGATGCTTAATAAGTTTAGGAGGAACTGGCTCTGCCATTGAGAACAAAGGAAGTGCAAGGTTTGCAAATGTATTTCGATAGTCTTCTAGTTTGTGATTTCCGTCAAGAACCTTGTACAGCTCTAGGCAAACAAGACCAGTGGCCATAGCTGTGGAGGTTGCAATTGCCGGGATTATTCTACCTGCAATAAACTTGGCCTTGAGCTTATCAACTTCAGGAATACTATAATTTCTGGCCCTCATATTGGCAAGACCAGCAATCAGGTCCATATGATAGTTGGTATCGTCATCCTGCAAATTGGTGGTAATCAGCAGCGGAAGCTAATAGACCAGAAAAGTTCATACTTCTTTCTGATCCAAAGAGAAACTCAAAGCAAACCAACTGACCCCTGATATAGCCATATTGTATAGTCACAGTACTGCCTATGCTTAATCACTTAATGCTGTCAAGAAGTATGACGAAAGCTTGGATTTGACATAGTTCAGTGTTTAATATGTGATGTATATCTTAATTCAGTCAAGACAAAAATAGATAAACATTGGCTATCCAAGCAAGCTCACATGGTTGTATAACACAGAGGAGCATATTCTTAAAAAATCTACCTCTCCTTCATTCATAATTTCTCTAGGTGATCTTACTTTCAACAAGTATACAAACATCAGACAGTTTGAATGGTTCATTTAATTAGAAATTAAAAAGGGAAAAATATTCTGTCACAACACCCAACTACTGCCCCAACCAGAAAAGAAGTTTCTAAGCATACAAGTATTTAGTGATTTGGCTCAGAACAGTGGATTTGCAAATGTTTCCAGTCACCACCAGTATTGAAAAGAATACCATTCAATGGGTGTATCTAATGATGAACTAGAAAAGATGGGTACACAATCAACTTCATCGTGAAACATATTCAAGGGAAGAAAGATGGACCTTTTCAAACTGAATGGGATTCATCTTGTAACCTGGAGGTAACTTATTCCTGCACGTCTCTAACTTCATGACCAACTCATTGATGACAGCAGCATCATCAATGGACGCTGTCGAAAGACTAGTAGCTTTCTCATCTGTCACAATTTTCACACCTTTCCTTGGCAGGAAGTCTGGAACAATGACTTTGTCAACAGCATCAGCCAACTTCTCTGAAGACTTCACCCAGTCTGGGATGGGGATGCCAAAAGTTTCTGCTCGTAATACAGCTGCTGCCATTAAAAAGTTTAGATGGCTCAAATCTTTGTTGGAGAACTCAAGTGGGCGTGGAAAACGCTTGGGTGCAGACCAAAATGGAGCTCCACTACTAGTAACAGCATCCTCTGGAAATGTATATGTCAACTGCTTGACCCGGTTGGCAAAATAGTCCTCAAACCTGGATTTAGTGAAAAGTACAAAATTAGGAACTTCTGGAAGAAAACATGTTCCGAAATAATAACAATAGAAAGTAGGTATATACTTCAAGCGAGCCCATGTAATGCAGTCCTGGAATGTGTCGCATCTTTCCCTGTCAAGGCATTCAATGATCCGTTCTAAAGTGTCTCTGGCCTGTGCATCACCGGCGTTTTTCATAGATAAAATATACTCACTTGGATTACTTAGGTATGCATTAACCTCAGTTGGCGTCTTCTCAAGCAAGCCTTCAAATTCTGACCTAGCCCATGTCAAGCAGTGGTCGATGTTGTGGGGGAACGAATGCACTGTGCACATAGGTGCCTGTTTTTCAGGTGGGTCCCTTGATGCACCATAGTTTTCAGTTAGGTGAGGAATTACCATCTGAGTATTGCACTTGGCACCCAAGGTTCCTGACTCCAGGAGTGCCTTTTGGAAGTACAAACACCTCTGATCAATGTAAAGCCTGGCATTTACATTATCCAGAGCATTGATGACAACACTCAAATTCTCCCAAAAGGTGTCATCAAAGACATTTTCAGTCTCAGGGCTCGCCCGGTTTTGCAAAGCTTCAACATGAAGACGAGGATTGATTAAAGAGGCAGCTGCAGCAGCAACTGTCGACTTTGCCTGACCTATGTTCCAATCACGGAACAGAAACTGCCTGCTAAGGTTGCTCTTTTCAATAACATCATCATCTGTAATAGTCAGCTTTCCTCCATCGCCACAACAAACTCCCATCAGAGCCAGATTTTTCAGAAATTCACAACCCAGTGCACCAGACCCCACAACAAAAACTTTCGCATCCTCTAGTTTCTTCTGTAGCTTTGACCCAAATACAGAGATTTGAGCATCATAACGAGAATTCAAGGGCCGCAAGTCTTTGGGATCCAAGGGTTCTGATGGAAGAGATTCCACAGAGTCGAAATAAAAGAACTGTCAAACAAAAAATCAAAGAAATTAGTGTTAAGTAATTGACTAGGTTTAACTCAAAAGATGAACAATCACAACTCTATGTTACATAAAATGTGTTGATCAAACCATGGGCCATGACAAAACATCACTTAATTTTCCCAATACTGTGTGTATCATGCTCATCATCCCGAATACCATGAAACTTACAATTTACAACATGTCTTGAATCACACTGATACTGGAAACTAACCTGAAAAAGTGGGTGAAATTTCCCCGAGCAAGCCTTAACAACTTCCTGTCCAACGATACCACCAAACATGGCAGCCATTGGGTTTAAGACAGCCCTAGCACCAAAAGCAAAGTTCCTAAGAAGCTTCTGGTCAATTTCTTCCAGTCTACCATCGGGCAGGCTACTGTTAATGTCAGTAAGAAGAGCTATTAATTTTTGGGCGTCGTCTTCTGATCCAGCAAGAGGGAAGCGCCCCACCTCCACTTTGAACTTATCCAATGCTTGAAATGCCAAATGAAGGAGAGGTGGACGATCAAATTTGGAGAAGTCGCTGAGGAGAAAATCACCAGGGTCCTTAAGTGCCTGCCGCAGTGGCTTGAAGTTCAACACTTTAGGTTCCTTTACTTGTGTGACAATACCACCTCTCTCATACACAGCATAGTTCGTGGTGTCCTCTTCAATGGTAAATGAGTAAGGCCTGGCATTCTTTATTTTTCTGGGCTTCCCATCATTCAGTTCGGTCATCCCTCGCACTTCAGAAAACACAACTAGATCACCATCCTGGAACTCCAGCCTCTCATCATCAACACAAGCCACAAGACCAGGATTGTCATTGCTAATAGAGGCAATAATGCCAGTGTGGGGATCCTCGCCATCAACATCAAAAACTGTAAACTCAGGGCCAAAATCACAGAACACACTACCAAAAAGACCCCGGACTTCAGATTTGATGAAAGCAATTGGAGGTTGATGTTGGTGGCAATAATCATCATATTCAATTGCTTTCTCTAAGCTGATATCAGTAAATACAACAGCCTGGAGAACACATTCAAACAATCAAATCCAATTACACTCTGAGCAAACGCCAAAAGACCAACACAAGAAACGGATATAACTTAAGCGATTTAATGTAAACCAGATATAAAGGCACTGCAGGATAATATGACACGTAAATTAGTGAAAAGGGAACAGTGATGTCAGAAATGTTGTGCAAGCAATTCATTTTGCCCCATGTTTTATCGCATTGCATCTGCAAGTATTCAATTTCTCCTGGACACTGAGGCAATACTGACAACACAAATGTGAAACTGAAGTTGCGCAAGCATCAATGATAATCAGAGGTTGTGGCCAAAAAGAACACCATTATCAAACCAATTACTATACGCCAACTGAACAATTCAGACAAAGAAATGAAATAAGCAAGCTTCAGGAACATAATGATAGTTAATGAGCAAGCAATATAAAATCTGTTACAAAAAGGAGCTGAAATAACATTAAAGAAATTAAGTCTGGACTAAAGACCAAATGGAATTAGTGTACCTGAAAATCAGAAAGCTGCTCTTTAGTCAACTCACTAGTTAAGGTAGCAATGATCACTGAATTGTTGAGTTCCTGCAGTTTCGGGACAGAAGCAAGAGCCCTATTCTTCCCCAAATCTTCTTCCGAAAAAATAAAACTGCTGGATAGATCCCATAACTCCACAGTACCCTCATCATGCAGGGTAACAGATTTAACACCAGCAAGAATAAGGTTCTTTGCTGTGAAGAAACATATGCACCATTATATGATGGCTTCCAACATACAGAAACCAGCATCAAAAATCATCATACATGTCCAATAAATTGCAACCATTTTAAAAATTGTAAAGTAAAACAAGTATGCTTAGAAACCATAATCAAGTGCACCTGCATCTAACATGAAACAATTACATACTCAAGGGAAATCCACAAGGAAAAAAAATATAGTAATCTAAAATACTCCTATATCTTTATTCTTTATGAGACATCAACCAACTATATACTGATCATTCACCTTTTTCCTTTGTATTTTTACCCTACAGGACTTGGTCAAAAGCTGTTCCATAACTTTAGAAGCTGCTACAGCCTACTAAATGGCTAGGAGTTGGTGGTCACAGATTGACTTGTCAATAAATCAGATACTAGGAATTACGCAGTCTTACTCTTTCCAAACTCACATGGAGGACAGCAAGAAGGTAATGACTCATGCACTTCACTATTGGATGCAGTTTAGTACCAGAATTGGCTACACAAAAATAGCTTGATCCAAATTAAGAGAACAGTTTGGTACATGCAATAAATGAAATCATCTAAGATTTAACAAAAATAAGCATATAAAATAAGAACACAAAGTCGCATTCACATGCCAGGGGTATATGTAAGCAAAAAAAGATAGCATTCAAGAAATAAGTACCCGTGTGCTGAATAAAAATGCTATATCCATTTATCCATCACAAGCTTGCACCCATATTTCAATACACATATAAAAACAAAAGAAAAGAAAATTTATCTGAGCTTGGCTTAAGATATTAACATATAAACTCAGAGATATACCGATAATTTCTCGCAAGAACTGAACATCAATTAAAAACCATACATACACTAAGTGTAGCACATCTATAGTACATATGCATCACAAACACCAATCCAATTCATAACATACATACATTACAAATATAAATGAGAAGCTGCAAACAATATACATGCATACATGTGCAGATGTACAGCTCGATTGATCCTAAGCATACATCTATTCCGAAAACACCACACTAAGAAAAGTCTCGGACATAATATATACATGTATGCAATTATTTGTCACAATCATCTATCTGTTTCGATATAAGTAAATAGATCGATTTAAAATTTGAAACTAATATATAGAGACACGAGCCGGAGATAAATACACATATATATACACTCAAAATTCGTTACCTATTTCAGCACCGAGGCCTTGCATGCCGGAAATGAGAATATTAGAAGCAAACAGTCGGCGCATAGTCTCGCGTCCGTACACGGCGAGCTGACGGCTGTGCAGATCCTCGTCGATCTCCGGCGGCTGACTATCACCGATAGGCGCCTTGCCGTTACTGCCGTTGACACTCCCTCCTCCTGCCATATTAACCGTGGATGAGGCGGCGACTGACGTTGCGGCAGCGGATGCGAAATTAGCGCAGTGCTTCTTGGTCAACTCGGAACCAACAACTCCTAGCTCCGCTCCAGCTGTGGTTCTCTTCACAGGAAGCATAAAGTCCAGTGAACTGTTTGAATTCACCATAATTTTGACTCAACGATTAAAACAAATCAAGCTCAAAAATAGATACTAAAACAAAAGGGGAAGGGGAAGAGGGAAAATGTGTTCAGAGGAAAGAAGAAAATAGGAAGGGAGAGAAGATAAAAGAGGGGGGGGGGAGAGAGAGAGAGAGAGAGAGCATACCCAAAAAGGAAGTGATGTTTTGCGTGTGGAGCGATGATTAGGGTTTGAGGGGGTTCGGGGAGGGAAATGGATGTGGAGGTGAAATTTTTGAGGCGTGGAGGAAAGGGATGGTATAAATGTGGGGATTTTGGTTTGGGAGAAGGTGTATAAATCAGGCTCGGGCTTTGGGGTTGTCTAATCTGGGGGTGGGATGGGTATTGGCAAAGCGTGGGATGTAAGGCGTTGTCTGGCGGTGGCGAAGCAAAAGAAGTAAAAACGAATTTTGCGTCGACAGCAGGATTCGAACCTGCGCAGGCAAAGCCCAACAGATTTCGAGTCTGTCTCCTTAACCACTCGGACATATCGACGCTGGTGGAAACACCCGAACATCATGTAATGGTAGATATAGAGAAGCAAAGTAAAATTAACGACAGATAGGAAATGCGTCGACAGCAGGATTTGAACCTGCGCGGGCAAAGCCCAACAGATTTCGAGTCTGTCTCCTTAACCACTCGGACATATCGACGCTTGTTAAATACAAGTAGCATGATGCATCAGCAAGACTCGAACGCGTGGGCAAAGCCCAAGGCTGTCTTTGGATTTATGTTTTCGTGTTTTTCGAGATAAAATAAAACACACATAATATTTTATTTTTGTGTTTTTACACCTTATTTGTTGTTTTTCTGTTTTTCAACTTTTTATATATAATATATATATAAAATAGACATGATTTGACAATAAACAGTAATTTTTGTCTCCAAAAAATACAACATTAAACATAAATATATACATATTTATATATAAAAATATATGATTTGATAATGAACAGTGATTTTTGTCTCTCAAATCCCAACATCACATTACACCATTTATTTTAAAATATTTTAAATTACACCAAAACACAAATCCAAACATATCATCTATTTTCAACACACACTTACTTATCTCTATTTTCTCTCTCTATCTTCAAAATACAAAACAAAACACTTAAAACACAAATTCAAACACAAGGCAACTGATTTCGAGTTTGTCCCCTTAACCACTCGGACACATCGACACAGGCAATAGCCTTAGTCGTGTTTATATACAATCTACTTGGATTTAAAGAAAAGAATTTAGTTACTTCATTTAAGAATAATTTAAAATTCATTAATATTGAATTATAAAATTAAAAAAAATAGAAGTAATCAAACAAATTCAAATTATTTGTTATTAAGGATTACAACCTTATAAATTAAAAAATCCTTTCACCTTAAATATAACCTAAAAGTATTTGAATTATTTTTATATTGTTTCTAGTTACTAAATCTCAAAGAAATAATTATTCACTCATTGCCTAAAAACACAAAATAATCACTCATTGCTTGATTAAAATGTATGTATATGCATGCATATGTTTATGCATGTTGTCTATGAAATTGTGTTACCGTTCAAAATCAAAAGATGTTGGTGCTATATTTAAATTGATGGGAGAAATAGTATTTTTAATTTCATAAGTTAGGTGTATGTTATTCTTTATCCTGTTTATTATAAAATTAGTATTTTTAGTGACATAACTTATAAAAATTAATGTTTTTTGTCCTTATACACTTTTTATTTATAATTTAACAATGTAGGTTACATGCCTAGCACGTTGCCATTAAGTATTTTTTGTTGATGGAAAAATGGGCCCTTATAAGTGATTCATTTGGTCTACTTGATACTTGTGCAAGACATGGTTTTCGATGTTGCTTCTACTTGACTTCAACTTATAAGCATATGGGAAGATTTGATTCAATTTTTGTGAGAGAA
Source organism: Sesamum indicum (assembly GCF_026168435.1). Lineage (NCBI taxonomy): Eukaryota > Viridiplantae > Streptophyta > Magnoliopsida > Lamiales > Pedaliaceae > Sesamum > Sesamum indicum. The sequence goes on from NC_142667.1 coordinate 16,727,420, forward strand.
GAGTAAGTTGCTATGTTTTTTGCCTTAATTTTCTTCAAGATTTATTTTCCCCCCTCAAATATAATTATATTTTTTTCTCCATAAATGGTCTCAAACTGGAAACAAATCAAGTTTCTCTTGGCCAAAAATACTTAACAATCTCATGTTAGGCACGTGCACTAGACTACTAAATTGTAGACAAAAAAGTGAACGAGGATCAAAAGTACCAATTTTTATAAATTATGGGGCTAAAACTATTAATCCCGTAACGAGTGAGACCAAAAGTAAAACAGGGCTAACTTGTGAGATAAAAAATGTTATTTCCCGGAATTGATATATTTCAATTTATGAGAAGAATTTTGAACAATTATTTCAAAAAACTATCTATTAAAAGAATTTGAGATAGATTAATATTCAATAAAATACAGTTCAAAGTAAAACTGAAGGGTTTAAAATCATTAGACGACAAAATAATCCAAATTAATTTAAAACTTTGTTATTAAAAATTAAAAATCCATAATTTTAAAATTTTCTTTTTTTTATAATTTTAAAAATTTCAATCTAAATGCAACTTAAAAGAATCAAATCCCTCATTTTAATTTATTTACAGGCATTGATTACATCAGGTGGCAATCATATTAAATTTGAGCCACTCTTCTTGATTTTATTTATGAGCATTAATTATGCAATATCGTATTTTACAAAAGTGAAAAATATATGATCTCCTATTAAAATTCATGCCAAATATTTTGTGAATTTAAAAAACTGATAATTAGAGAGATTTCAATTTACAAGGATATTTCAAGAGAAGATTTTGGGGTGATAGTAATATTTGACATTTATTGTTACAACTTTCATATTACCCTTCATAAGTTCCAATATACATTAATTCCTATCTAATTAGATAAGTCAATTAATTTAGGTAGGTGGGAAAATATTATAAGTTAAGATATTTCGTTTATAGTTTCTAAATTATTTTTATAGTATTTTTAACGTGTAATTATTTAGCCAGTTATAATTTTTTTATATGTACGGATTTTAAGTTATTGTATACAAAATCTAATTAACTGAACAGCTATTTTATTAAATTTCCCGATGTTTGAATGAACTTATAAACTCTTTAAAATAACTTATAAAATATTTTCGAGTATTTGATATTTTTTAAGAAATGTGTTTATAAATAAAATAGAAAAAATGATCTAACAGCTTATAATTTAAATAAAATAGTAAGGAGTTCCCAACATATTTTAAAATTTTTAAAAGATTAGTTCAAAGTTTTTCAAATTATTTATAAATATTTCAGTAATAACATATTATCAGTGCCATGATAATTTATTGGATATCGTGAAAAGGAAAATCAATATGAAGGTGCAGGCCCATTTATATAATTTCGCTCAGGCCCAATCTGGAGAACTTGGGCCATACAGCACGAGATGTTTAAGCCCTAATAAGTTTGTACCTAAATACCGAAACTACCCTTTCTCTTAAACCTTCAGGCATATAACCCGCTACTAGGGTTTACTTTTCCTCCACTTCAGTAGACGAGCGAGAAAGAAAGGGAGGGAGAGAGAGAGAGGCCGCCGCGGTTCTCACATCTTCCAGCAAAATGGTCAGTTAACGTTTGAATTATTTTCTTCTTGATATATGTATGTGACTGATGTTAGAACATTTGTTTATTTTGTTGAAATAAAATTAAGGAATTGGTCGGTTGTTCCCGTTTATTCAGTAGTTGATTTCCCGGGTTTTGTAGATTGATTTTGCCTCCGCAGGGTTACGAACCCAGTTACTCGTGGTTGCCTGTGTGTTTTCGCGGTTTATAATGAGTTTGCTTTACTCGTTCGTTTGTGTATATGTCTATACGTATTCGTCTCTCGTTGCAACTTGTTTATGATTCATATAATCGAATGAAAACACAGTTTGATATTAATTTATTATAGCTGATTAATTTCTCTACGACCCGTTTCTTCCGAATCATTGAAATTTACATGAAAAATTACAGAGCCAGCATCCATGTTTTTGTCTCAACTAAAATAAGCAGACAATCCGCGATCCTTATTGCTGATAAATTAGACATGCAGTCTGTCCAGCCCGATTTAGTGGAGGGGCTTGCTGTTTGTTTACCTCCATTAGTTAGTGAGGATTGAATGCAGCTATTGATGGGGATTAGATGGGTTCCAGCTTCTGTTAAACTCCAACAGGAAACCTTCAGAAATGACATTTTGATTCCTCTTCTGATAGCAATTTTGCCATCAGACTTAATTCATATACGACTCAGAACATGTGCTAGAACCTCCTGCTCAGCGAATATGCTTATATGATCCACAAGAAGGGTAATTATGGTTAAATCAATTAACGATCACAAGTAAATTAAGGAATGTCGTAAATTATGTTTATGAATAGATTATATATGTGAAGCTTCAAAGAAATGGTTTTGGTTTCTTCTATTTCACTGGAAGAGTTATCTTCCTTGTCATATTGTTTTCAGAACTACTGATGGATTTTGGGTTCTATGTGATTTCTATTGTGCTTTTATTTTACAAACTATGAGATTTCTCTCCACCTTTTATCATGGAAAATGTGATGATTGATATTTCTATGTACTTATACAACAATGCAAATTGAAGATGAGCTGTAGAATGGCTTTATTAACTCATCTTCGAATGAGATTAAAATTATCTATTTCTAATTATGCTCTTAAGGAGACAGAACTTTGCTATAAATGCTTTCATTCTATGTTTTTTTTTGGCAAGTGATATAATTACATGTGTAATTAAAGAACATTGAAGATTTTCTAACTTTGACATTGTAGCTTATTTTCCCCATTTTTTTTTTTTATTAATGGTGCTTCTCTGTCTTTCTGCTTTGATGAATACAGGCAAGAGGATTGAAAAAACATTTGAAGCGGCTCAATGCTCCAAAACATTGGATGCTCGATAAGCTGGGTGGTGCTTTTGTAAGTCAATTGTCATAATTTGCTTTCTATTGTGTTATAATATTTATTCATTTCTACTTCTGTTTGTGGTCTCTTGTATTTGTGTCAGCTGTGCACCATGATGGTCTCTTTTCTGCTAAAATGTGTGTTGCAATTTTTATTTAATGTTCTGTAAAACTTATCTGTATGCAGGCCCCCAAGCCATCATCTGGTCCCCACAAATCCAGGGAGTGCTTGCCCTTAATTCTTATTCTGCGAAATAGGCTAAAATATGCTCTAACTTACCGTGAAGTCATTGCTATTCTGATGCAACGCCATGTCCTTGTTGATGGGAAAGTCAGGACAGATAAGACATATCCTGCTGGTTTTATGGGTATGCACTATTCGCTCTACTTTGATTCAGTTTGGAGATGAATTCTTCTGGAGTGGATCCTATATAAGTAAATTATGATGCTTGTAGTGAGATTTGTTAGAAATCTACATTCCACATTTTTGTTCTGTTTTGTTTGCTTTGCTAGCACACAAAGTTTCCCTTTTACCTTTGAGAGTGATAGGTTTTGGCTGTTCTGGTACTTTGAACAGTTTGCTTTTTCTAGATATGTTGTTTAGCTGAAAAATGCTGTTTTACTCCCATTTCCTAGATGTTGTCTCTATTCCAAAGACCAACGAGAACTTCCGTCTTCTGTATGATACCAAGGGCCGGTTCCGGCTGCACTCTATCAGGGACGAGGAGGCCAAGGTCTGTGTTTCTTTACGTTCTTCCGGTGTTAGTGTTTTGTTTATCTTTCTCTGTTGATGTCTGAATTTATTAATACTTGGTATTTACATGCTAGGCAGCACACAATTTCTTGGACTAATTTTTTTGGAAAGCTAAAACCCTTTTCTCCAATCATGTTCTGATTCATCTCTCTCTTCTCAGTCTGTGAAATTGATAACTTAAATTATTGGTACTATTTTAGTGTTTATAATCTACTGCTGTTTTAAATCCAAGTTCTTCCAACCTGGCAGTGCTCAGTTATGCTACTTTGTGATGTCACTAGAAAAACTTAACTCCCTTTATTATTGGTCTGCAGTTTAAGCTCTGCAAAGTCCGCTCAGTTCAGTTTGGGAAGAAGGGTATTCCTTACCTTAATACATATGATGGAAGGACAATCCGCTATCCTGACCCACTAATCAAAGCAAATGACACCATCAAACTTGACTTAGAGAGCAACAAGATAGTTGATTTCATTAAGTTTGATGTAGGAAATGTTGTTATGGTGACTGGTGGTAGGAACAGGGGACGTGTAGGAGTAATCAAGAACCGTGAGAAGCATAAGGGAAGCTTCGAGACCATCCACATTCAGGATGCTACTGGACATGAGTTTGCTACTCGATTGGGCAATGTTTTCACAATTGGGAAGGGTACGAAACCCTGGGTGTCTCTTCCAAAGGGCAAAGGTATTAAGTTGTCTATTATTGAGGAGGCCAGGAAGAGGCTTGCTGCCCAATCTGCCACTGCTTAGGATTATATTCCTTCCGGATGGTTAAAGTAGTGTTTAACTCCTCATCAGTTTTAAGTGTTGCATTTTCAGTCCTGTTGAGCTACTTGAATCATTTTGTTATGGGATCTTTTGCTGTTATAGGATTTTCTTGGAGAACTTGTTACCATATGAAGTTTTGACATTATCTAGTTTTTGGCACCCTTAATTTTGTTTCACCCTTTGGGTAGTTTGATTCTGGATATTTGGTGCAGATTTGTTAAGTTCATCTTCAACATAAAAGTAAATGTGTTAAAGCATGTAATTGGAGTTGTATTATTAACTTATAGTAGGTATGTTAACTCGAGTAATTGAATTTGATGGCAAGATGGCGGTAATTGCTGAATGTTGCGCAGCTGCCTGGTGGAATAAGCTTTGGCAGTTTTTTTGAATACTTTAACCCAGGTTGGGAAGTGCAGATTTTGGTTTGAATATGCTTTTCGTCTTACGACCAAAGGTTTGTTAACAATGGTTTTAGTTGAATGGGAATAGCTAACATTGGTACCATAATTGTAATATCCATTGAACTTCAAACGCTAACTGGAGCCAGAAAGCAATCTCTCCCCGCTAAGATGCCACTAAGTTTAGCAAATCAAATTATTCTCTAACTGTTGAATAGCTCACAAAATCAACCAACACAAAAACAAAACACCAGTTTGTTCACATTCTTTTCCTTCCTTCTGGTTCATGAGTAATAGGCGTGACAAGCGAAACCCTGGCAGTATCTGGCTCAAAACGTCTGTTTTTTCTTCTGCTCATGTTTGTTCAAATTGCTTGCCTCCAACAAAATCCAGTATTTAATACGTATATGATTCTAGTTTCATTTATCACGAGAATACCTCTGGTTAAATTGCATTATTCCACTTAAATCCCTTGCATAATTGCCTATCAAGTATGAACTGATGGATTCCGAGCTGATCATTTTGATCTCACATATTAATATCTTTTGAATTTGCTAACAGAGATGTATTAAATGGCTTGGTCCGCATGATTTAACATAGCTTTCCTTGGCAGTTGAGCCAAATTTTGCTCGTGAACGGCAGTATCGTTTTTGGTATTGATATTACGATTCAGAGAAGGAAGGTTGCTTGTTTTCTGGTAGAGCTAAATATATCTTATCATAAGAAAGATGTGAGAAACTTTCATATCACCTCTTGACAATACACAGGACAAGCAAAGGTAAGTAGACTAGCTGCTAAAGATTGTCCGAGACACTCCAGTCGTATGGGTCAAATCCAGCCTAACACACTAAATGGCACACCCTTATTCTAATCTAGCAAGAAATAATACCAATCCCCTTCACATTGCACCGTCTCCTTGGTGGAGGAGCATCTGATCAAAGTGCCAAACTCCTGCATGTGCACAAACAAATATGAGTTAAGTTATCATAGAGAAATTTTAGTCAGAATAGAGCAAGTGGGAAAGGAAACGACAATCGGATGTTAACTGTGGAAGAGCTTATCATACCGTGTCCCTTTCCCACCCTCCTCAATTGAGCAACGTATTCTGAAATCTTCTTAATGGCTTCAACCTGGAAATTTTGAGAGAGTAAAGTGATTTATAAGCTCAGGAGTTGAAATTATCATCTTCCTGATCAAGTCAGGGGTGCTTTTCACTCTGTTTCCTATGTACTTGTCTCTGAGCATACACTTACTCAGAAATAAGAAAAAGACTTGCTGCCCGGCTTATGTTCAATAGAAAACCAATTGATTGTTCTTCTACGTCTCATCAATACCTTTTGTTTCCATAATTTCAAGAAACTTATTTTTTCATCAATACTTGAAATGAGAGAAAGTTTGTATCTATCCACTTTGAGTTTACCTGCTCTTCCAAGAATTCGCTCTCCACGAAATCTGCTAGTTGAGGATCATTGTTTTTGTCAGCAATCTGTTAAATCAACACAGAGAGAAATGTGTAATCAGGGTACAATTCCGGTGCATTTGGAGGATTTGCAGAAGTATGCCTAGAACGGATGCTGAAGCGAAGCTTTCAAGAATAGCAGAAAGACACGGCAAAAAATGTCTTACACTGTGGAGTTTCAGAAGCTTTTCGTTGGTTAACTTCTCCAAGCACAATGCTAGTTCCATCGCTAAATGAAGAGTTTTGAAATAATCAGCGTTATCAAGCATGTGATCAAACAAAGACACAAAAAAAATCATGAGTCGAGGAAACGGAGAGCGAACTTACCGTACAGTGCATCTCCCTTCTCAGCATCATCAAGCTCTGCAGGAGGCCTCTCTATGCTCAGTAATTTCACTCTCCCTCCCCGCTTATTCTATTATTTGTCAAATTGCAAAGTAAAACATGTTATATTTTCATCAAAACAAACATAAACAGGACAACTTCTTTTTCTGCTTAAAGATGATATTTGGAAATTGCCTGATATTCCATTAGTTTCTCTGCGTGTTCCCTTTCTTCTTGGCTGCCCTCCTTGAAAAATCTGACCATGCACCACCAAACACAGGTTTAAGAAGCCAGGAAGGAAAAAGTAAAGACTAAAGACAACGAAAGAATTGAGTCAATCATACTGACTTAGCAATGCCTTTCAGAGCAACATTATCCCTGTCGAAGTAAGCATACAGGGCATGGTAGACGTAGGATACACAGTACTCCACACTGTAACAAAAGGGAAAATCAATATGTCATTAGTGTTATAATTGCAAAAAAAAACCAGTATGATTATAATGTCTTGAAACCTGATACATATGTTACAATAAGAGGATTAGTTTGCTAAAGAAACCACATCAACACTATCTCTGAACTTATAGATCCAACACTTTGAACTTTATGACAAGCCTTTGAATAACAGCTAGCATCACATTTTTCATCAAATGCATGTAAGAAAGAGAGGAAAACAAGAGAAAGTGGTCAAGAAACTGACTTGATCTGCTCATTTATTGCCGCCTCGCACTCTTCAGAAAAGCCCTGCCTCGCAAGTGAAACCTCGGGAGCTGTGGGGACCATGAGCTCATTCTTCTTAACCTCTTCAAATGGCTGAAACAGCACCCCGGTTAGCGGCAACCCCACAGTCTCATTGGACGCGCCAGCCGCAAGTCCATTATCACGCTTCTTGGCCAAAACAAGACCCGAGAAAGATGAAGAGGAAGAAGAAACAGACAATGAAATCAATTTAGGAGAAAATGAAGTTGAAAAGGGAGGAGAAGTGGATGAATTTGTTAAGGGTCCAAGAGCAGCAGAACCCTGAAGGGAAGGCAGAGATACTGCTGAAATTGCCTCAAGAAACATTTTTTCTTCAACAAATGATCAAAAGGGCTTGCAGCAGAAATCAGAAAGAAACCAGATTTTAATGAAGAAAGGAAGAAGAGTTTGAAATGTGGTGGTGTGTAGTTCATGAATGTTGGGTGGTTGGATTATATAGAGTGACCAACCGAGATACGGCTACTAGTAGGCCAGTGAAAATGTGACACGTAGAGAGCGGAAATGGGTCCACATGGACAGAGGCGTGTGGCAAGCTCGTGCCCTGATCCCAAATCTTGTGGTATCTAAGGAAATATCCAAAAATAGTCATCATCAACTTTCAAAAGGTATCTTGGCTTCTTTTGATCTGTTCACACTACGTGGAGCTCTTTTTTCCATTAATGATAATTTCCTGGAAATTTTTGCAGTGGCAAGCGTAGCATTGTGCATATGTTAAGGTTGAAATATGTACCAACATTGAATGTGTGTATGTGTGTTGGGTGTGTGACCGCCTGATATTCACTTGGTCGCTTATTGTTCGAATTGACTTTTTTATTATAAATTATGTTATATTTTTTATTTTATTTAATATATATATATATGTGTGTGTGATGGGTACATGTACAAAGATGTTATTTTATTGGAGGAATGATTTTATATATGTTGATTGAAATTAAAAGATAATGAATTGCAAAAGTGTGGGTTGGGCATGGCAGCCTAAACCTGTTACTGAATCAAGTATTGTGCGGATAGCGATGGGTAAAGGAAAGCAGTGACGGTCGGAGCGGAGGGTTAATTATTCGAAGAATGCTATTTGCATGTGCCGGCACCTGCAGTCTGCTTGCTCTGTGTGTGAAGCAGTTGCCGAAAGCTTTTTGCAACTGAGGAAATTGAATGCTGGGTCTCTTGACATAGAGAAACAAGAAGCACCAGTGGTCTAGTGGTAGAATAGTACCCTGCCACGGTACAGACCCGGGTTCGATTCCCGGCTGGTGCAATCATCGTGGATTTATTTTTGGGCCTTATTGTAAGAATTGGGCCTATCTGCACATTAACTGAGCCTACCAATTTAGAAGGGCCGAGGCCCAACAAGAAGTTTACAGTAGTAGGTAGTGTTTCCCACTCCCCAGTTTCCAAGACAGAGTTCTCCCATATCAGACTATTATCACTCCTGGAACAGGAAGACAACTCAGCTGCTTACTCATCATCAAATCCTCCAATTCATTGTTATTTTCTGATCTCATAGTTACTGCTGCTACGGAATGGCATCACATGTAAGCATTGTATTGTATTCATGAGGTACAACTGTTGCCAACCATCCATTTATACTAACCATCATCTTCTTGTTCATCTCAAAACACACCCCCTCTGCTCATCTTCATTTCTCCACTCTGATTGATGCGCAAGTTGAGAGACATGATCCATCACACAATACATTCAAAATATTCTGCAAATTGATTTGAATGAGATTGAGGGCAGCTACCCTAATCTTATCCTGCGCCTCACATCTCAATTTGATGCTCGCCCATTGAATTTGAACCATCCGATTGGGGGAAAAAAAACAAGGGAATTTGATTGGAAGCGGTAGAGGAATTTGGCTTTTTTAGGTAGCTGCTGCTGCTGGAAAAAAGAAAGGTTTCTTTTATGGGAAGGGGAAGGAGAAGGGGACTGTCTCTGTCTCTGTTTCTGTCTCTGTCTCTGTCTCAGTCTCAGTCTCATCCTATTGTCTCATCCTATTCCTACCCCACAACAAATGGTTAAGCTTTTATGAGTTTGATTGTGATTGATCAGTTGCCACTCTTTCCAACTTTGATTCCATAACAATGTAATGAAATTGTTCCCAGTATCTTCTACACTTTTCCTCATAACAAACCACTTTTCAACATTGGTGAACCTATCTATCACCCCCAACCCAAAACCAAAAATATCACGTGCTCAAATAATTCAGACACAAGGTTTCGAATCTTGAATAAATATGTGTGTATGAGTGGAATAAAAAAATAAAAAAGAAAGAACCTAAAACCTCCATCACTTCCTATTGTTTTACCATATCATATTCACAAATCACTTCCTACAAGTTTTAATAGCTCCAAAATATTCTATTTTCTTAATTAGACTTCTTTTCAAAATAAAATTGTGAGGTTCATAAAAAATTATATATAATACTTTATACAACATATATGGATCGATTCACCTCAATGATTTTCTTTATAGTATCATTTTGAAATGGTAAGGAAGAAAATAAATAAATAAATAATAATTGTAGATGCGGTAGAAATTAATTTGAAGTCTGATAGGCACGATTCTGTTGACTTATTATCATCTTAAAAAAAAATCGTACATGAATTCATTCATATATATATATATATTTAATAAAAAGTCGCATAAATCACATTTGTTGATTATAAGAAAACATTGGGCTACGTAGAATTTGAAATTTTGACCAACCGCAGTGTCTTATAATATTTCAAATTGATGTTAAAGAATTAAAAACAAAATTGGAATGGTGTGGTGTATTAAATATTTTATTTAAGTTGATAATATATTATATGGTATGAATTACATATACAAAATATTAATAGGAAAATAGAAATAGTGATTGAAAGGGTTGTTTTGGTAACTTGAGGTGCGCAACTTGATCCCATTTTTATTGCCCTCACATGAATTTTCAGTGTTCACACAAACCTCTCTTCTCTCCTTTGAAATTTCAACTACTTTTCTCTCTCTCTCTCTCTCTCTCTGTCTCAGCCCATCCTTCGCTGCTAATTAAGCCGCCCCTTTCTCTCTCCAGCAGCCAATATATATTCCAATTTACAACATACAACACACAGAAGCATAGCATAGAGCACACGCCATCCCCCATAATCATCAACATCCACAAATCAGAGTAACAAACAAACAGGTACAACCGCCCTCCATGAAAATGCCTTCCTCTCATCCAAATTCCTCCCTTCTACTACAGCGAATCAACCAAACACCTTCCACCACCGCCGTCACGGCGTGTAAACAGGCATACCGTCATCCCACCGCCGCCCACGTCCCCGACCACGTAGCACGTTACCACACCCACGCCGTGGGCCCCAACCAGTGCTGCTCCGCTGTTACCAAACACATCTCCGCCCCCGTCTCCACTGTATGGTCAGTCGTTCGCCGCTTCGACAACCCACAAGCCTACAAACACTTCGTCAAGAGCTGCCACGTGGTCCTCGGGAACGGCGATGTCGGCACCCTTAGAGAAGTCCGCGTCATCTCCGGGCTGCCCGCTGCCAGCAGCACGGAACGCCTGGAGATCCTGGACGATGAGCGGCACGTCATCAGCTTCAGTGTTGTCGGAGGAGACCACCGATTAGCCAACTACAGATCCGTCACCACCCTGCACGCGGCTGTCAACGGCGGGACGGTGGTGGTGGAGTCGTACGTTGTTGACGTGCCACAAGGTAACACTAAGGAAGAGACATGTGTTTTTGTGGACACCATTGTAAAATGTAATCTTGAGTCTTTAGGGCAGATCGCAGAGAATTTAGGCAGACGAAACCCTTCTTCTCCATAAGAAAAGAAAGAATGATGATAGGCATGCAGTGCAGAGAAAATTACAACTCCATATCAGAGAAATCTAGCTAGGACTGATAAAATTGTTTGTCTGCGATGACATGATCTGAATCGTCGGCCAGAAATGTTTTATCTTTTATTTATAAATATTTGTGGAAGAAGGCAGGTACATGCAAGTTTTTGTGTTGTTAGTGAATTGTCATGGTTTGGCGAAAGGAATCTCCCGGCCGGAATGGGGATGATGAGGTGGTGCAATCCCATTCCAGCTAATAATTAAGCTTAAAATGCATTAAGATGGATGGATGTGGGCATCATCCTAATTAATTCTTAATTTGTTTAAGCAATAGCAGTGCAATGAGGTAGGTAGGGTTTTTGCTAATAATTCATTGGTAGAAGAAGAAGAAGAATAAAAATGTTAATGATCCAAATTAGTATATAGAAATTCCCAATAATGCATCCTTTAATTCATCAGAAAATAATAATTATAAAAAAAGGAATCAAACAGATAGGCGTGCAAGTTGGCAAGTAGTACGTAGTACGTTACACATTGCAACTTGCAACTAATTGTTTTCCCTCTTGAAATCAATATGTGCAAGTTGTGTGTTGTGGTTTGCCCCAAAATCAAATAAACCAAATTCAACTTGGATTAATATATATATAAATGAGGTGCAAGTTGCAGTGCAAGTGGAGGATGGGATGGGATCAAACGGCTTTTAATTATTAATTATACTAGTGTGTGTTCCGTGTTATGCATTAAATTAATTAATAATTAAAATATATTTTATAAAAAATTAAATAAAAGAAATGTTTTTAGATAAATGAATTTTGTTCTTTAAATTACAGTACATCCATATTAAAAAAAATATAATATATATACAAAGAGATATATCCAATTGAAATAATTGAATAAATATTACTTTTATAAACTAAAAAGACAATCATCTTCATATGGCAACAAATTACTAAGAATAAATTTAGGCACTCTTAAGAAGATGATAAATTGAAAATATATGATTATTTAATTTATTGAAGTTCAGCTTATAATATATAAAATAATAATAATAACTTAATCAATAAAATTGGGAGTTGATGCTAATTGACAATAATTTAAGAAAAGAAAGTAAATGGATATAAGACGATAAGACATATTGAGCCAACAAAATGTGATATTGTTATGATTATTATTTAAAATAAAAAAAAAATCCATAATTTTTGCATGATTAATGTTATATGGTTATATATAGCATATGATATGAAATCGAATATAATACAAATGCAACATAGATATATCTCAAATTCTAATATTTTGAAATCACACATCTATCCATATTTCATAAACTCATGAAATAAAATAATTAAAAATCAATGAAAGAAAAATTTGTTCAAACAATCTATCATTTTTTCTTTTTTAAATTATTTTAATTTTTACGTGCTATAAATAAAAAAAGTTCAAAAATAAGAAATTACAACTCATAAAAAATAATAATATATTCAGGAACTCATAATATAAAATAACTAATAGTATAGAAATAAAATAGCAATTGGAGTTTTTTTTCAGATACCTTGGATATGAAAGTCTCTTTTCGTCCAAAGCTTGTTTATATGTATATATATATATGTGCAAATAAGATATTATAACATAATATAATAAAAAGACATTAATGCAGACTCTCCTTCTCTGAGTTTTGATGTAATTACACATAAATTTCATATGATTTGAGAAATTACATTTAGTACCCTTAAGATTTGTTTCTATCTAACAAAAAAGACTTATTTGATTATAATAAAAATTATTTGACCTGTAATAAATCAATAATAAGTCAATCAAGAGTTAATATAGACTTTTATTTATTTATTTTTATTAATATCAGCAAATTTGATTAATTTTAATTAATGAAGGGATTTATTTGTTAGACAGAATCAAAGTTCAAAAATATTAAATATAATTTCTCAAATCATAAAAAATTTATATATAATTACACTAAATTTTTTTAAAAAAAAATAGTTTACCCCTGTATATTATAATAGATACCCGGGTCGTCCCCCGTCCCATTTTTCCTTGTTGTCTACTCATCTTCAATGCCTTCACGTTATCCCACTCCCATTTTTCCTCCTTTTTCTTTCTGCAACTACAGCATTTTAAAATCCAATCCTCAACAGATAACACCCCACCCCCACCCCTACACCCGACTCATTTTAATTGGCTCTTGGCTCTTGCCTCTTGTCCATGATAAAGGGCTGCTTTGCCTTTTTTTTTATTTGGAGAATTAACCATTCCTTTTCCCAATTAAATTAATGTTTGTGGAGTTGGTTTTGGATTATCTGACTAAATCATTAGATGCACACCTATATAGAGACCATAAATTTTAATTTAAATTGAGTTGGTTGATTAATAAATTAATTATATGACAAGTACAATGCATTTGTAGCAGAAAAAGTAATCAATCACATAATAAAAGTATCATACTTACTCAAATTTAATTTAATTTAAGTAAGAAAATTGTGAAAATTTGATTTCCTTTTTGTGGTGGTGCAGTTTAAGACCAAATCGAAACAAAACTTAAAATTTTAACAGTTTGGACGGTTGTTTATATATTTCTATCTGACAGTTTTTTGTAATGAAACTCGGAAAATTAATTATGGTTTTTGGGTCTTGTGGCGGTTGGGGTTGACCGCATTCAACCGTATGCACCGCCAAATAAGTTGGCTGATGAAACCGACCCCATCTTTCCTTCTTTTCTGGAATTGTTCTGGTTTTGGATACGTATGAATCTTCTTTTTTCCTTTTATTTAGGTATAACAAAAACATGATAATTACATTTGGTTATTCTTTTCTTTTTCTACTCATTTTTGTGTTGTATTTCGTATTTATTAACGTATCACATCAACCGTCTGAATGAACGATCAATGTATATGTATAGGAATAATTACACTTCCCTCTCTTGAGATTTAACATAATTACACTTAATTTTTTTGTGGTTTAAGAAATTACACCTAACACATCAAAAATTTACTTTCATCTAATAAATAAGTTCCTCTGTTAGTCAAAATTCACTGAATTTGCAGATATTAAAAAAAATTGATATTTACTCATGATTGACTTATTGCAAGTCAAACAATTTTTTTCGACTGCACTGCCCTTATAGCGGTGAAGATATAAGTCCCATATGAATTGACACGTGAAGGCATATGAGGATAAATTGATCATAAAGAAAATTATCTTATCTGTAATAAATCAGTAAGAAGTCAATTAAGGATAGATGTAGATTTTTTTTTTGATATTTTTGTTAATATCAACAACTTCGGTGAATTTTGACTAAGCGGATGAACTTATTTATTAGACGAAAGGAAATATCAAGGGTATTAGTAATTTATGATATATAGATGTGAAAAGGACAACAGCATCCTACAATATCTATTAGTACATACACAAATGTAATTAATATGTACATGTGATATGAGCTTCCAACATAGTATTTATAGAGGCTCGTGTGTCTAAATTCATATGGACCACATATCAATGGTTGGATAGGTAGGAAATCAATGGCTGACTATTGGTGGGTTGGCTAGAAAGATGGTGAATCCCTAGAGTGGTTTGGGATTTCAAGTGCATCCTGTATTACTATTCACTGTTAAAACCTCATCAGGTTAAATATATTTTCTGGCCTCTAAAATATGCATATAGTTGCATTAACCTTTTAAACTATAAAAAGTAATATATATATATATAATTTGAGTTATTATAAAACATTTTATTTAAATAAATATTACCATATATTTATGATTTTTATAATTAATCGAGAAATTTGTATAAACTTTATAAATTTACAATCTTAATATTTTTTTTATACAACTATTCTTATATTCAATGATAAGTATAAATATTTAAAACATTTTATATCATTACTCACAAAATTAAAGAATATTACTGATTGTTATATGCATAGATTTGCATATTTTACCATACATATATATGATCTATATGACATTTTAAATTTGTATTTTTTTTAACACAAAGAAAAACTACTTTATATAACATATTTTTAATAAAGTTATATGCATAATGTATATAGTCACAACACGTTTTACATATATTTACGTGTATTTTCAATACGAGGAATCTATTTTATTAATTATATTTGTAATTTTATATTATATAATTTATAAAAAGTTATAAACTCTAAAACGTTATTATTTAAATAAAAATTTTGAGTAAAATTTTAAAATAATTCTGGAGTTTCTAATACAACATACTTTAGGGAGTGAGATAAAAAGTATAGAACAAGTTACAAGGGCATATTTGACTGATTAATATCAAATTATTTTATCGAGTGGATTTTTGTTACTTTTTCTACTCTAAGGCCTCATTTAATTTGATGGACAAAATGTCGGATGAAATTAAATTATCATATTATATACTTTATTTGTATTGGTAAATTTTGGATAAAATTAATTTTGTGTTTACTTATTTTATATATTTGGGATAAAATAAGTCATAATTTAGCAATCTTCAAAATTGCTCTCCTTTCAAACAAATTTATCCCCACAATCAAAACTTCTCTCCCATGATTCTATGCTCAACACAAAATAAAGACACAAAACATCATTACTCAAATCTTACATCTTCATTTCCCCATTGTTGTGGGGCGAAATGTTTTTGCCAAGACAAACAGTATAAAGAGTGTGCAATTTAATGCATTGTGGCAATTTTGCAGTAATATAAAGCAAAAGGGATAAAATGGACATGATTTTTGATTAATCAAGGTCAATATAGACCTTTTCAGTCTTATCCACCCCATTCATTGTCCATGGGCCGACCTAATTGTCATCGGGCCAGCCTGTACGCAAGTAAACGAATGATTAGATCTAATATTTATAGTATTTGATGAGGGAAAATTATCAAATTACCAAAATACCCCTATTTTTTAATGATTTTTGCTCATAATGGCAGGATCCACGAGTGTGAATTCGGGTCAGGCTGCCTGACCCGATCCGACCGGCCCGGGTCCATTAGTCAACCCTCTTGGGCAACCGTCAGATCTGATGACGTGACCACTTCTGGATGGTGACACGTGTCGAAAGCCTATGCGGTACCGTACTACTATATATATCTGCATTTCTGAATGTTTGAAAGGGACACATTTATTACTTTTACCGCATTTTCTTGGTCTTATTCGAGCTCATTTTACTATTTTCGACCTCATATTTTTAACTTAGGCATCGGAAGGCCTTCGCTAGGAGCTACCCAACTAGTCTTACGTTTGCTCTGTTATCAGGATTCACTAACAGAAAGTTCGAAAGAAGGATCTAGCGACCCGACCTCGAAACCAGATTCAACAACCCAATCTAAATTTTGTACGACCTATTAAACTTAATCATGTGAGTAAACATTCCCAAAAAATATAAACACAAAATGTACACATATTTTCAGTGCAAAATGTATTTAACCCTCAAAACAATATTTTAGCATCTTGAAAAGATAAAATAGAAGAAAGCTTCATGTGTTGAGTGGGGCGGCCCTGGTTCAGCATGTGTTTCATTTTCAAATAATTCAGTTATTTACTAAAATCCACTAGTTTGGACTTCCCAACTTAACACATTAAAATTTCGTAAAAATTAATCAAAGTGAGTAAATGTGTCTGAACATGATGACAACTGAGGAGTTAAAAGTCGGGCATAATTGTAATTTTGCTACTTAAATAAAATTATTTATGTACTTTTAGTGCTTTTGCTCCTCAAATATTGGTTTTTTGGCATTTTTTGATCCTTTCATTAGAATTCATGAATTTTTTGTTTGAAGGGGAAAAATAATTATTTTCCTCCCATTTTGTGATCTTTTTTAAGTTTTTATCCAATTCCCCTTATTTTTTTTCGAATTTTAAAAGAGAAAAAAATAAAAATAAAAATAAAATAAATTTAAACAATTAAATTTTTAAATAATCTTAACAAATTATTATTAGTAATCTATTTTTATATATGATAAAATACTTGCCACATATATGTAATAATGGGAAGTCCTACATTTATTGTTCATAGGACCGAATGTTATAAATTTGAGGCGAGTACCACAAGGTACACCACTTTGATAGCTTCTATTTTCTAATATTTTAGTCGTTCTGGCACGTCGTTTTTGTTTGTATATAAAGATTATATTTTTTTACATACTTTAAAATATATTACAAATAAAAAAATATAGATAAAAATTAAAAATTAATTTATCAATTAATGTAAATTTTAAAAAGTTAAATAAATTAGTTATTTTATCGGTTGAAGGGCATTTTTAACTTCGCAAAAAATTGGTGCAGCTGTATCATTGATCGCTGTTTGTGAGTGTGGAATACCTTAATCTTTATATATATATAGCTTAGGGGTGGCAAATGGACGAATTGTGTCGGGCTTGGGTTGGGTTAAAATCAATTCAAATAAATAGGTCTAACATGGGTTGGGTCGAGTTAGTATAAATTATTTTATTGATTTGAATCTAAAGGTTTTAAAATTTTACACAATGGAATGGAAAAAGAAGGACAATATTTGAATTATTGAAAAAGATAATAACTACTTGTATCACACGCTATTTCTCACTAATAACCATACACATTAAGATTCATTTGCTAAATTATAAAATAAAAAATATACTAAGTATCTACAGAATACTATATTTTTATCAAAATAATTCATAAAATTTGAATGTTCATCTTAAATGAATACCAAGCCATGCAAACCAAATTCTCTATGTTTATTGAGAGGCAATTTTCGTTTTCATCATTTTCAAAATTATAAGCTGTAATATGAAATAAAAAAAATTAAATAAAATTATAAATAAATTACTAAATAATTTGAAAACAAATAAGAATAACATTATAAGCTTTTGACTGAAAACTGAGAGTTGCATGTTTGTGTGCACTCGTGTGTGTGGACACAGAGAGGGGTCAATGCATCTGATTTTGTGTGTGTGTGTGTGTGTGTGTGTGTGTCTCGTTGAAGAGAAGAGTGGGTAATAAAAGTAGAATGGGTTGTGGGTTTTTGTTATTTATTTATTTTTTTATTTTATGAATTAAATCCATTAAAAATTCATAAAAGATCCATTAACAACTCATGTTAAACTCATTTTCAACTTATATCCAATACATATAAAATATAATTTTATTAAACTAAAACACATATCAATTCATTTTAATTGATAACCAATCCAAAATTAATTGAATTAGGTTGAACCCATGAATCTAAATCCATCCTAACATAGCCCAATGTTGAGGTCCCATCATCATCCTCATCCGCCCAAGTATATATTGGGTTTGGGGCAATAGTGGTAGAAGTACGAGACATCATGTGCAACTTAATTTGTTACTTCTAACAACCTTATTAATTCTTGTATAATTCCCCTTCACATCATGACACACACTGCATATATATAATATACTTGCATACTCAACTCATTTCTCTACCTGCTTTCTGCTCTTACATCTCTTGAATTGACCAACTTCACGAATAATTTGAAATTGCACTGGAATTAGCTTAGATACATTATTTGTCTAACACTCCCTTTCCATTGTTTTGACAGGTTTCAGCTCCAGTCCCAATATTGAACTTATTCTAAACACTATGAAAAAGTTCCTTTTGATCTCAAGGACGCAACATCTAAGACCCGTCTTAAGTTTCTTATAATAACCCTTGAAAATAAGATTGCATCACGTACACGCAGTGGCATGATGAGTTTAAGCAACCAACCAATATAATGCTTGGTAAGAAAGGAATACACACTTCTTATCATCACTGCAGCTGCAGGCACATGGAATAAGATAAGGAAAGGTTTGATGTTAGGACAAAGCTGTGTTGTGTGCTTCAACTTCAACCCTTCCTCCTATGTCTTGGGGGATTAGTAAAGTGGGAATATGAGAAGTGTCTTGACTTAAAAGATTGAAGATGTCAACTGCTGAACCGAACAGTTCAACTGCCACTACCTAATATCCCACCACAACATCCCAGTTGTTATTACTCTATATTTTGTGTCTTTTCGTTTATCATTGCCACCTTTTTTTAAGGGGGGAAAAAAAAGCATAATTAATTAAGCAGTTGTGTTTCGTCTAGAAAGAAAGAAAAGCAAGCAAGGAAGCAACAACCTAGAACGACTATTAGTTCCACTCAGACCCGCAAATATATTTACTTTTCCTGCTCCGAATTCTGATTCATCCTAACAAATCCCGACAGCTCATTTTCACCTAATTCTGGGCGATCCAGCTTTTCTATATACAATAAAGATAAACCCTGCAGGACAGAGAAAAACATGCATGCTCCAATCAAATTACTCAACAGCTAGCTGAGTAATAATTCTCAATTTCTCATGGCCAAGAAAACCACTTTGTCCCCGGATTTCTCCGGGACAACAATGGATATCAGGTGCAGTTTTCAATCCCTTATAGCGCTTATCGTGGCGGCCTTGGTGGTCGGAGCAGTTTATCTGAGGACGGAGTGTGGCTACTTAGTTCAAGAAGATGACCAGAAACTTGGGATGAACGGTAAGAGCTCATCGGAGGAGAAATGTGATTTGTTCTCGGGGAAATGGGTTTTTGACAACAAGTCTTACCCTTTGTACAAAGAGGAAGAGTGCACGTTCATGTCGGATCAATTGGCTTGTGGCAAGTTTGGAAGGAATGACTTGGATTATCAGCATTGGAAGTGGCAGCCTCACCACTGTGACCTCCCAAGGTCTTCTATACATCCCTTACTTGTCTAGATTAATTGTTATTAGAAATTAACATCAACTTATTTGACTTGGCACGTCAAAAAATGTCATGTTAGACTAAATTAAATATGAAAAATTACGTAAAATTTTAAATTTTATTTAAAACCAACCATACAATTATTCAGATATATTCAAAAATACATATATAAAACTGAAGCATGCGTGTATTTTTTGTTATGGTACATGATTTTTTGAGCACGGGTGGAATGTTTTTCTATCTTAATAAAGGTTCAATGCCACAGCATTATTAGAGAGATTGAGGAATAAAAGGCTAGTGTTTGTTGGAGATTCTCTAAATAGAGGGCAATGGGTATCTATGGTGTGTCTGCTTGACAAGGCTATCCCGCCAGGCCGCAAACACATGCACAACAACGGCAGCGCCTTGATCACCTTCAAGGCTAAAGTAAGTCGTTTGCATTTCCATTTAGATCCTCTAATGGTACGTATTGTTGTGCATTAATTATTGTGAATTTGAAGGACTACAATGCAAGAATAGAGTTTTACTGGGCTCCGTTGCTGGTAGAGTCCAATTCTGATGATCCGGTGAGCCATCGCTTGCCAGACCGCATAGTGCGAGCTCAAGCTATAGAAAAGCACGCCCGCCATTGGACGGATGCTGATATTCTAGTCTTCAATACTTATCTATGGTGGCGAAGGCCTCAAATGAAAGTGCTGTATGTATACGGTTCAATCATATTCCCAATCCACATCACATAGACAAATTTCCACTCAGACATTATTACATGTTTAAAAATTTGGGACATTTCATTATTATCTTATGGTATTGGTTTTAACTGTTAGGTGGGGTTCATTCAATAGTTCAGATGGAATATACAAGAAAGTAGACATGCTTCGTAGCTACGAAATGGCTCTAAAGACATGGTCCGACTGGTTGGAAATCCATGTCAACCGCAGCAAGACGCAACTGTTTTTCATGAGCATGTCCCCCACTCATGAGAGGTACTACGCTTTGCCATAAAAAAATCTGCCCTTGTTTTCTGTTTTACATAAATTGTAATGAGTTGGACATTTTATCCATAAATTATAACATTCTCAGGGCAGAAGAATGGGGAAAATCCATAGGAGGAAACTGCTACAACGAAACCGAAATGATAGTGGAAGAGGGATACAGGGGAAGAGGAACGGATCCAAATATGATGCGAATAGTTGAAGCCACAATCGACCAACTTCAAAAGAGAGCACTCAACGTACAAATAATCAACATAACTCAACTTTCAGACTACAGAAAAGAAGGCCATCCCTCTATTTACAGAAAACAATGGGAACCTTTGACTCAACAACAAATTTCTGACCCCCTCAGCTATGCAGATTGCATACATTGGTGTCTTCCTGGAGTTCCTGATGTCTGGAACGAGCTCTTGTATGCTTACATTTGTAATGATGCATCAAACTGATTTCATTTTCACAAGATTTTACCAAGGTAAAGCCTCTCTTTATAATCATGCAAATATAATGTATTACAAGGAACTTTAGTTCAAATCTGATTAATGATCATTCAACTAATCACGTTACGAATGTCTAATTGTACTTTCTTGATACAGCAAATTAAATATAATCAGGGTACGCTGATGAGTTGTGTAGTGTAGGACAACACCCCTCATGAAAATTACTTGAGTATTAAACTAAACTATGACAGGCTCTATATGAAGAGAATAAGGAAGTAAATCAAAGTATAATAATAGAGAGAGTAACAACAAAAGTTTCTCCAAGGTAAGAGAAGATTTAAATCTTCCAGGGATCCTTTAATCCCGTGTACTATTTTTTCTCTTCAATAATTCGTAAACCACATCTCTGTTTACTGACAAAAGATCAATGGTTAAGAGCATATATTCTATTTAAATTCAATAATTAATTTCATATTCAGTTACTTGGAAGTAGAAGAATCAGGCTGTATTTTATTTTTGAAGAAAATTAATAACAAGCGAAATAAAGAAAATAACTTTTCAAGATTATTACAGTAAGAAACCTCCTGGTTAATTTAAGAAGGTAGTAAAATTCATTTATTCTACTAATTCAATCTAATCTCCCATCACATTTTCATGCAATAATCCAAAAACCATGTGACGTAAATCGAATAAAATCAAATATTTAAAGAACCAATCATCGATCAAATGAGCAAAAAGCTCGACTTGATGATTGCAATTCAAGAAACAATCCACCAGGAAACCTGAATGAGGATCATGAGAAAATGGTTCTGAAAACATGGGAAATTCTTCTCAAGTTCTATCACCTGACAGCCCTTTTCCTCGTAGCTTTCTTTGCTGCTGTTCTTTATCTAACTCACGACATCAATTACTGGAACGTTGTGAGAAAGCAGGTGACTGTCGGAGAAGAACAAACAGCACATAGTGATTCTAGTCCAGGTTGCGATTTTTTTTCAGGCAGATGGGTTTATGACAACATATCGTACCCTCTTTACAAGGGGAGGGAATGTTCTTTCATGGAGGATGGTTTTGCTTGTGAAAAATATGGGAGGAAGGACTTAAAATATCAACATTGGCGATGGCAACCTCATAACTGTGACCTTCCAAGGTTCCTAAGATTCTTAACCTTTTACACGTACATTTACACGAAGAAATGGCAACAACGATCATACATATGATTGTGAGAATAGGTTGTGTTTCTTTAGGAAAAGTAACTAATTATGAGCCTGTTTGTTGCTGAAATAGGTTTAATGGGACAGCGTTGTTGGAGAAAATAAGGGGAAAAAAGCTTGTCTTTGTAGGAGATTCCCTGAATAGAAACCAATGGATCTCAATGCTTTGCCTAATTGAATCATCTCTTCCTCCATCGACAAACAAGTCATTGACACTAACAGGCAACTTTTTATTCTTTCAGGACAGTGTAAGACATTCCTCTGTTTCGCTTTTGTTGTTGTTGTTGGGCATTTCGGACACACATATTGCCCCACAATTAAGCTTGTACGTGTTTTGTTTGTTAAGGAATACAATACCACAATTGGCTTCTATTGGTCACCGTTTCTGGTCGAATCTAATTGTGATGACATACGGCATCATGTGGTGGGAAGCCGTGTTGTTAGAGTTCAGGCCATTGAGAAGCATGCTCGGCACTGGAACGATGCTGATATTCTCGTATTTGACACCTATGTCTGGTGGTTGGAAACTAAATTAACAATATTGTAAGTACTAAAACTTGGGTCGTTTTCAGCAACTTCCAGCTTATTAGTAAGCCTAATCATCCTTATCATTTCTCGAGACTCAAGGGACGAATATGATAGTTAAACTGTATGCATGATGAGCAGGTGGGGATCATTTGGGAGCCCTGATGCAATCTACAAAACAGTAGAGATGAAGATGCGTCGCTATGAGATGGGACTAAGCACTTGGTCGGAATGGCTGGAAATGAACATAAACCGAACGAAAACCAAGTTGTTTTTCATGAGTGTCTCACCTTATATCTTCAGGTATACATATGGAATGAATTAATCATGCAATTTTGTTTGATCTAGATTACCTCATCTCATCATAATGTCAACGAATTGAATTGATGAACGATGCAGAGGCGACGCTTCACGACACTGCTATAATAGAAGTGAGCCAGTTTTCCAGGAGGGGTATTGGAATGCTGCAAACAAGAGCCAGATGAGTATAGCAGAATCAACAATAAAGAAGCTGGAGAGAAGAGGGGTGAAAGTGGAATATCTGCGGATAACACAAATGTCTGAACAGAGGAGAGATGCTCATCCCTCCATCTACAGGAAGTTTTATGCTCCTATAACTGAAGAGAATAGGAAACATCCCATGTCCTATTCCGACTGTCTGCATTGGTGTCTTCCAGGAGTACCTGATGTCTGGAATCAAATCCTCTATGCCTATATTATCAACTCCTGACTTTTTTTTTTTTTTGTTTTGAAAAACAGTTTTCTGTATGCGTTGTAAGGATTTTTGTTTTACAACTTATGGTTCAATTTCATTAGTTTTGCTAATGAGTTGCAAATTCCAAGACATCATACTAAAATCCAATCTTCAGTACTAAAACTTCAAATGTTAAACATAGTACTAGTTCCATTATTAGAGCATACTAACTTTGTCTAAATTCATATATAAATCCATGATCCACACCTGTTTCTGAATGTATGAATTGTGAAGTTGGCTAACCAAACTAATTTAAATAAGCATGGGTTTTGACTTGTAAGAGATACACTATAGACTTGACCTGCTCTCTATTTATTATTACAAAATATAAAGCTAATGATGGAGCAAGCTCCAACTACTACTTTGGTTTTTGTCATGATTTTATAGTACGTAGTTGATGCTAATATTTCAACAAGCAGAGGAGTAGTTTTGATTTTTTAACAAATATTTTGACTTTGATATAATTTACCAACCATGTGAAGTTAGGACAATTCATAATATTTTTTAGAGTTAATCACACCATCCTCCCTTATTATTACCATAATTTTACAAATCTCTCCTCATTACTACAAAACTGGTTTTATATCCATTACAAATTCCCACTTCTTTAATCAAATTAACGGGTGCTATTGAAGTCAACCAAAAAATTCATATAATCTACCTATTTTGCCCTTAGAGTAGGACTTAAATAACTAAAAAGGTTGTTTCTGATTCAAAACCTTAAATATATGTGTTTGTAATAATTTCAATAATCCAAATATATGTCTAGTCACTTTAATCACAAAATTGAATAAATTATATTTACAGAATACAATTAAAATGAATTCAGATCTTACCAAAAAAAAAACTCTCTTTTTTTTTTTAAAAAAAAAACAATAATGTTTTTAATTATATCAAACTTGTCAAGAAAATTACTGGAAAGTTGTAAAAGAAACAAAAAAATAAAAAATAAAAATCTTCATCTTCTTTGTGCCCTTTCTCCCCATTCCCATCCCCCGCGCATGCGCCGCTGCTGTTCTTCAACCCTCCGACTTTGGCGCGCCACCAAGTACCCTTATCCTCAGCGCGCACCACATTAAGCCTGTCATCACCCACCAACACCGCTACAATGAAATCGTCTAGCAGCTTTTCCTACCAAAAACCCATCTTTCTCAATCAAACCCCAGCTACCTCCATTATTCTCCGATCCCGCGAACGTCTTGCCCCCAGGTGAATGGGCAGCGATTCTGCAGAATCTGGTGATAGAATTTGGGAATAGCAGCAGCAATGGATGGGGTAATGTCTGATGGAGAGGAAGAAAGGAAAAGAAAAGTGTTAAGAGAATATTTTCGTCTTTTCACTTTTTCAGTTTTTGTTGATTTCTTCTTAAATTTATAAGCGAGGGCGAAATAGTCTATTTCATAGTTTCCATTAAATTTTATTGACTGCCGTTAACCAAGTGGGAGGTATATGTAATTTTAATAATATAATGGGGAAATTTTGTATATTCTTGTAAAAATAAGGGAAGCTGGTGTAATTATTCCTATTCTTTATGCAACCTCAATTGTTTATTTCGGGTACATTGGTACGCGAATCCTTAGCTGCCTTCCAGAAAATACAGAGCAGGTCAGGATACTGAGTCACGGACAAAATGAATCTTGGAACATGGAAAATTGGATTCAACTTCCACTACGCTGCTGTTGGTTTCTTTCTCATAGCTTTGGTTTCTGCTGCGCTTTATCTAACAAGCGAAAATGGGGGCATCCTACAAGCCCGGGACTCGCAGCAGACCGCAAGAAAAGAAGAGGAAATCAGATTATACAATGAAGAGGGAATTCCGGGGACTGATTCGGTTGGGTGGTGCAACTTGTTTTCAGGCAGGTGGGTTTATGACAACCCATCATCATCATCATCATCATCATCATATCCATTATACAATGAGGCAAATTGTTCTTTCATGCTGGATGAGTTTGCTTGTGAGAAGTATGGGAGAAAGGACTTCAAATATCAGAACTGGAGATGGCAGCCTCATGACTGTGATCTTCCAAGGTCCTCAATCTCTGACTCACAAACGTTTTATTATTTTTCTGATTGTTTTTGCAAGTTGAATAATCAGATATTTTCTGAATTTTGTGAATAGGTTTAATGGGACAGCATTGTTGGAGAAAATAAGGGGGAAGAAGCTTGTTTTCGTCGGGGATTCCTTGAACAGGAACCAATGGACGTCACTGCTTTGCCTTATCGAGTCTTCCATCCGTCAATCCTCACCTAAACTGGTGAACCGAGACGGCAATATGTTCATCTTCCAGGCAACTGTAAGACAATTTTAATTTCTTGTTTTCCGTTTCCGGGTTTCTTTCATATTTCAAGTTTGTTGCTTTTTTCCTATTTCTTGGCATAGTTGAAAACTTGAACTGGAGTTTCCTTAATGAAGGATTACAACGCAACAATCGGGTTCTATTGGTCTCCGTTCCTGGTGGAGTCCAATTCTGATGATCCATACAGACATCATGTGAAAGACCGTATAATTCGAATTACGGCTATAGAAAAGCACGCGAAGCACTGGACTGATGCAGATATACTCATCTTCAATTCCTTCATGTGGTGGCTTGAGCCAACCATGACTGTCTTGTAACTACTACTATTCATATATGTCTCTCTTTTTCCTCAAACATAACATATATATATATATATATGTAATTGTGATCATGCGTTTGTTGCATCAGATGGGGATCATTCGGCAGCCCTGATGCAATCTACAAAAGGGTAGAGATGAGGCTGCGTCTTTATGAAATGGCTCTAAGCACATGGGCAGAATGGTTGGAAATCAACATCAACCGCACCAAAACTAAGCTCTTCTTCATGAGCATCTCACCTTATCACTATCAGTATGATTAATTAATCAAATCCCTTTCCAATTCACTTTTTTATTTCTCTCTGCCATTAGTATCATTTTAGTTGAAACAATTCTTGATTTCCTAATACTGCAGCGGTGAAAGTTGGGATGAGCCGCAGAACTGTTACAACGAAACTGAGCCAATTACGAAGGAGAGTTACTGGGGAATTGCAACAGATCGTGACATGATGCGCATAGTGAAATCAACTATACAGAAGCTGGAAACAAGAGGGCTGAGAATTGAATATCTCAACGTAACAAATTTGTCTGATTACAGAAAGGATGCTCATCCTTCTATCTACAGGAAATTTCACCAACCTCCAAGTCAAGAGCAATTAGCAGACCCCAAGAGCTATTCTGATTGTGTACATTGGTGCCTTCCAGGAGTCCCTGATACCTGGAATTACATCCTTTATTCTTACATAATCAACTCCACATAAAAATACAAACTTTGCAGTGAAAGATGACAAGAAAGGGATTATAGCTTAGAATCTTCTTAAGTTAGTTCTTCAATTTTATTCACATTTTTTGACTGAAAGTATTCGTTTGGATTTTAGAACACTTGACGTATTTTATACTTTCAGACAAAATCCGTCGGAGATTATTTTTGAATTGTAGTGGCATTAGATTATGTTTGATCTCATACGGAGATCAAAATATTTTATAGATCGTCGTGATCTTGTGCCATCAGAAGGATGCAAATTCCCGCATCGGCTGTTGGATTTGGAACTTTGATGTTGGATTTGAATTGATTGTGCACGTGGGCAACTGCTAAGATCCAAGTACTTTAGTCACTACTTTCTACACTAATCAAGAAACATACAAATTTTAATATTGTGTTGAAGTACATTGGAAGAAGAGAAAAGATTGTTGTTAGGGCCCAAAATCTATATTTGCAGACCGAAAGGTGTTTATTAAGCTACTTTAATATAATTTACATAGAAATCGGGTTAGGGGTAAGGGGCAGAAGGCTTAGCAGTGACTGGGCGGCGGAATAGATGCAGCATTTTTTTTAGCTAGTAGATCTGCAGTAACATTGACTTGTCGATAGCCAAAAATGGAATTCAGCACCACGGAGCTCAATCCAGAAATGGGAGTATTTTGCCTATTTGCTAATACACTAGAATAAAACAAGTGGAGTCCGTTACTAGAATAAAGTGCAGTGATTTGCAGTATTGTTTTCATTTTAGTCCTTCATATTGTCTGTACTACTTGCAATATTAATTGAGAAGCCATGCACAAATTGTCCATTATCATCCCTAATTCCAATAGGTTTTGGATTTTCTAGTGATGATCCGGCTGTATATATTAAATTTAAACTACTGAAAAGGTGGTGGATCCCAGTAACCTTTACAGACATTATAATTCAAATCGAATTCGGGAACCATATATATGTATATTGGGTTAAGTTTGAGGCAGCCCATCAACTTGCACATATAAGTGTGATTAGGCCAACCTTGTTTGGCGGGCTATGTGTGGTATGGGCTGTGTCTGCCCAGTTGATTAATACGGACGGAGTGGCCATGGGCCCGTTTAATGCACAAGAACCCAACGCTATTGCAACGAAGAATACTGGCGTAGTCGACTAACACAAATCACGTTGGATAAGCTTGGGCCTGACTTTCAAGTTGGATAGTACTTAAGGAATCCTAACAAACGAGGATAAAATGAAAACTCTATCAACTAAAAGGTAATAAAAATCGTTTTGATTCTCAATGATATGTCTTTTAATATTCATCAAATTCCCTATCGTTTTTGGATCAAGTTCTTGTGCAATAATTCATCAACAACGTGAGATTATTGTCAAACTAAAGGCAAAACATTCAATAACATACCTAATGCACGCCATTTATGCCACTACATTTCATGTAATTTCCCCTAGTTTTCATGTGTCGTAATTCATCAAACACAGTAATATTAGTTCAGTTGGAACACACATTGGATAAACGACCCTGTGTACAAATTCTTAGTAAATATAGAAAAGTGCAAAGCATAAATTCATGGCTGCTTTTGATGAAACGGAGAATAGAAGAAGGAAAAATGGCTCTTAAAACATGGAAGAATATGGTGAAGTTCCCTCACCTGGCAAGTCTCGTCCTCCTGGCCTTACTCGCTGTTGCTATTCATCTAACACGCAACAAAGGGAACGACGCAGTCCAGCTAGAAAACCAAGTCTTGCTCAAAGAAGACAGTAGTAAGAATGATTCAGCTCCAGGATGCAACTTGTTTTCAGGCAGATGGGTATACGACAACGTGTCGTACCCTCTTTACAAGGAGAGACAATGTTCTTTCATGGAGTATGATTTTGCTTGTGAGATATCTGGGAGACAGGACCTAAAGTACCAAAACTGGAGATGGCAACCTCATCTTTGTGACCTTCCCAGGTTCCTAAAATGACAAATTATGTTATGTATATATATATTTCTTGTGAGAACATTTTGCTGGTTTTCTTGAAAGTTTAATTTAAACATGTAGACTAATAATAGGTTTAATGGGACGGCGTTGTTGGAGAAAATAAGGGGGAAAAAGCTTGTGTTCGTGGGAGATTCCTTGAATAGAAACCAATGGAGATCGATGCTTTGCCTGATTGAATCATATCTTCCTCCATCATCAAAGAAATCAGTGAAATTGACCGGCAACTTGTACTCCTTTCACTCCACTGTAAGACTTTTTTCTACGAGTTCCGGCAATTAAATTAACAGTTTCCATATATATTGCACAGTCAATTTTTGTTGTCTGAATGAAGGAATATAATGCGACAATCGGGTTTTATTGGGCGCCAATGCTCGTGGAATCGAACTGTGATGACGCAGTGACCCACCGCGTGCGGCCTCGTATTGTTCGAATTAAGTCAATAGAAACCCACGGCAGGCATTGGATTGATGCAGATGTACTGGTGTTTGACTCCTTTACTTGGTGGATGGATCCGATGATGACAATCTTGTAAGTATTATTACAGTATCAAAAACCAATATTATACACCAGTTCATCTTTCTCTACATATGTTATAACGTTGATGATATATATCTATATGGGTCAGGTGGGGATCATTTGAGAGCCCTGATGCAATATACAAAAAAGTCGAAATGAAGCTGCGTCGGTATGAAATTGCATTAAGCACTTGGTCAGATTGGCTGGAAATTCACATCAATCGAACCAAAACCAAGTTGTTCTTCATGAGCCTCTCACCTTATCCTTTAGGGTATGCGTAGTCATGACGCCGTCAGCTTTTCATTTCATGATATCATGATATAGACATTCGACAGCCCACAAACAAGAAATTTACCTGTCTCTTGTTCCATCATTTACAATTCATACATACGACTTTTCATGCTCCAACAATAATTAACTAATCCATGGTCATGAATCATGATGTATAGAAATACAGTATGGAGCACGGACGACAGCTGCCACAACAAAAGTGAGCCAATCTTGGACGACAGGTACTGGGCAAGTGCTGCAAACCGCAGCATGATGCAAATAGTGGAATCAACGATAGAGAAGCTGGAGGAAAGAGGGTTGAAAGTAGAATATCTCAACATAACGCAGCTGTCGGGTTACAGGGAAGATGCCCATCCATCCATCTTTAGAACCTTTTGGGGTACACTAACCAATGAGGAAGTTAAAAACAACGTCCAAAGATATGCGGATTGTATGCATTGGTGTCTTCCAGGAGTGCCTGATGTTTGGAATCAGATCCTTTATGCCTATATTATGAGATCCTGATACCTTTATATATGCATATGAATATGATTGTTTCTGCTTCTGCAGCCTGCTTTAATTAGGCCTCAATAGTTCTGTATCTGTACACGAGAAGTTGTTGAAATGGAAAAATTGACCTTCTCTTTATCTTTTCATCTCCAAAGTCAAGTGAATTGTATGTGGTTTCCCTTTTAGTAACTTGGATTTGTATACTTAACTAACTTACTTGATCCAGCTAGATTGATATAGATACTTGATATAGAGAAATTATTTAATTCCCTGTAATTTCAAGAAATTCTTTAATTATAGTGCATGGCCTAGTACGTACCCATGTTCCTGCCTGAATTTATCAAAAAGATTCTTTAATTGTAACATCTCCGGATCCCTCATTTTAATTCCCCATCTTTTCCTTTTTCCCTCTCCTGCAACTCTTATTCAGGAAAACATTTTAGTCGAATCAGAGAATTGATTCTTTGCAACTTAAGTAACAAAATAACAATCTAAAATATTTTTTAGCAAAGAGCATATTTTTGTTGTTGTTGGTTTATCAAATATCTGCATGTAACTAATTTAGTATACATTCTTATGTAGATATATAAAAATGTCCTTATTCTTCTACACTCAAATGTATCACATGAAGAATATTTTACTTAATAGAGAACTATAATCTTGGACCCCTTTATTGCTCTTAAATGCCCTTATTCTTCTTTACTAAAATGCATCCATGGTATTTTTTAAATAATTTCTCTTGGTCTCAAATGTAGATAACTATTGATTATTGATGCTATTATATATAACAGAATAATATTATACTTAATACTTTTTTTTTCCCAGAATTAGTTCATAATTCATCCAACTTGAAATGTAATTTGTATTTTCTTTTAGAATACAATTCATTCCCTAAAGTACCCAAAATAAATACACTTATCCCTTCTAATATTTATTAGTAAACAAAATATATTTACATAATCCATCTTAAGACTTACATCATCAAACATGCGGGCAGCTGTATGCATATGCAAAAGCCCCTGTGCGTTGTGACATTCATGTGAGCTGAAATTCGTTGATTTCGAATCTCAATTTCAATTTTCAACAGTCCTTTTGACTTCTCTTGTCTGCCACATATTTTAGTTAGCTATTTATTTTTTACATTCAAAGCATTTGTCTAAGTGAAAGCGCGACAGACTATGTCTTTATTAGGGGAAGGCATAATGATCATTAAAAATTCCTGATCCATAGTAAGCAGGCTCATATGTTTACTTGTAAGTATAATAATAATAATAATAATGAACTTACTAAATCCTACTTCTTTCTCATGTATTCTTCTACAGCCTAGACGACAGGGTCGTTGTCGGCTGACCAAATTCTTGAAATTGTTGGAGTAGCAGAATCGAGTAGTTCCCCTTCTCCCTCACACATCCATAGATACAATGCAGAGATGGCAAAAGAGAAAAACACATTTCCCCCTTATTGCTCTCCTCTTCTTTGTTTTCATTGCTTTCTCAATCCTCTATAGTGAGTCTAACATTCGAGGGATTCACCAAGACCAGCCTCCCCGTGATAGTAACGGTGACCAGCGACCATCTGCCGTTCAAGCTGGTTTATTGAACAATTCTAGACCGGCCCAGGTCCTTCAAATTTCAAAGAAACCTCCAGGTTACTTTCTCTTCACTTTGAATGCCTTCAAAATCTATATACGTTTGTATTAATAAGGTTGTTGCAAATTTTACTAGTCATTTTTGTGGGCTTTTGGATTTTTTTGAATTGCTGTTGTTCTGCGCTTCTTGGGACGAAGCAAACGAGGATCTCTGAGTTTAATTTCGTTGAAATCTTGGCTTTACTGCTTACATGTTCTCATAATAATGATGGATACAGTAAATTTTACTTGTTATTTTTGCTGGAATGTTGAATTTGATTTTCTATTGTCCTCTGCATTGTTGTGGGAGTAAAACAGAATTGGGATTGTTAAATTGAAAGGGTTTAATATGGTTTCTGTCTCTAACTTGTGTTTCTTCTTTTTTGGTTGGCTTTGTAGTCGGCATAGATAAATTTACTACATGCAGTTCCACGGTGAGGTATAGTGGGAGGAGAGCTGTTTCGGCTCTTCACAGGCCGGGATCGGACGATCTTCAGGCTGATTCGGCGGTGGAAGGGTGTGACTTATTCTCCGGAAAATGGGTTTTTGATAACACGTCATATCCATTGTATAATGGGTCTCGTTGTCCATACATGTCTGATCAGTTGGCTTGCCAGAAGCACGGGAGGCCTGATATAGAGTATCAGTTCTGGAGATGGCAACCCCATAACTGCAATATGAAGAGGTAGCTCTGTTATATGAATTATACCATATAAATTAATTGTTAGTTAAGCACTCGGATAAAGAATAATTTTCTTAGGTATTCATTCAAATGAACTTTTTTGATGATTTCTTGTTAATGAAAGCGTAGGTGGAACGCAATTGAAATGTGGGAGAAATTGAGGGGGAAGAGATTAATGTTTGTAGGGGATTCACTGAACAGAGGGCAATGGATATCAATGTTGTGTTTGTTGCAGTCTGCAATTCCAGCAGATAAGCAGTCCATCACACCAAATTCCGAACTTACAATTTTTAGAGCAGAGGTAAGTTGCATGTGTGTATTATTATGAGGAGAATAACACCAATGCTTTATGTATATTCCAATTTTATGTAATGTTAATGGCTAAAGTTAGCTAAGTTTAACAATTTAATGAGCATGTCTACAATCAAAAACTCTTACTGCAAATAATCTAGTGAAGCTAGTTAATCATAAATAACCAAAGTGTAGACCTCCTAAATAGTGCCTAGAGTTCAGAATGCAACAGATGTTTGAAACTCATCACATGGTTCTCATTTTTTATGCGGTCGTGACTCTGTAGAATTACAATGCCACTCTGGAGTTTCTATGGGCACCTCTCCTCGTTGAGTCTAACTCTGATGATGCGGTTGATCACCGAATGAGTGAGAGAATACTGCGTCCGGACTCAATTCTTAGGCATTCATCACAATGGGAGCATGCCGATATACTGGTCTTTAATTCGTTCTTATGGTGGAGACAAGGGCCAGTTAAGCTGTTGTAAGTATAATCCTGAATGTCTTGTACTACTGAAGCTTAGCATCTCTATAATGGAGATGCAAAAAGGTTTCTTGGCCTTGAAGCAAATGCTTGTAGCTCACATGTGTCTTAATAATTATGTTTAGATGGAGCGATGAAGAAAACGGTGTTTGTGAAGAAATTGGTGGGCTGGGTGGTATGGAGTTGGCCATGGAATCCTGGGCGGATTGGGTGGCCTCTAAAGTTGATCCCTTGAAGAAGAAAGTTTTCTTTGTTACAATGTCGCCTACACATCAACTGTAAGCCCTCTCTGAATTCAAATAAACTTTGCCCGAACGAATTTGGACTTGATGTAATGCTTTCTCAAGCGAAATTCCTTGGGGGTTAGGAAGTTCACGTGTCTTTCTGTTTCATAATTGAGAGATTCCGGAATGCAAGTATTGAGTTGTTCGTGAGCTGAATTCAATTTTTAATTCTTGGAACCAAGTTTCTGAGCTAGACTCTCTTCTGCTTTGTTAGACTTTTCACAAAGGTGGACGTCAGACCACGTTGGCTTAGTGGATATATGAAATTTTTTTGCCTGAGATTGAATTTAACTCCGAACTAGGGTGAATCATGGATTATAAGCTGACTGCACGACCGAGCTTATATTTTCTGTCAAGCTGTTCCTTCCTTTTCTTTCTCAAGGAAAATTTTAAGTAATTTAGTATCAATCGCCTTCTTGTTCCCATTCGTATAATTAGTCTCTTCATCTCTTTCTTTTTGTTTTGCTTTTCTTTTAATTAAGTGAAACTTTGGAGTTACTTTTCATGGATATTATTATTGACTGAGCAGGAAAGAGGAGTGGGAGCCTGGAAGTGAAGGCAATTGTTATGATGAGAAGCAGCCTATACATGATGAAAGATATTGGGGATCGGCTTCCGACTTACCCACGATGCGGATGGTGGAGAAAGTGTTGAGTAGGTTGGGGTCCAAGGTTTTTGTTCTCAACATCACTCAGCTCTCTGATTACAGAAAAGACGGCCATCCCACCATTTACCGCAAGTTCTGGGAGTCATTTAGCCCTGAGAAATTGGCAAATCCTGCTAGCTATTCTGATTGCACGCACTGGTGTTTACCGGGGGTGCCCGACGTATGGAATGAGTTACTATTCCAATTTTTGTGAAAAGGGGTTCACTAGATAAGGTCGTATTGGACTCGTAAATCGTGATCTGTGGCTCTTAATTCTATGTACATTTCAAACAATCAAGTAATGAAGTGAATCATGCTGCTTTTAACAAATGAGCAAGTTGATTATGTGATGAAAGACCATTCTTGAAGTGGATTGAGACGAATTATAGCTTTGTGGCTGATAGAACTGTCTCTTGTACTTATACTTTTGCAGTCTACCAAGTGAACCATATATGCATGGCTGATCGTATATAACATGAATGCACCAATACATAATATAAAACAAACTTTTCATTATGAACAATTTCCGGGTTGATAGCCATCAATCAATCATCTACCCTTTACTTTTATTTTTATTTTTTGTTTCTAGACATATGAGAATATTCAAATTAATTTTCAATTTTGTTCGTATTTAAGATTAAAATAGGATCTTAAACATAGTTTAACAATATTGAATTATACATATCATGTGATAAGTTAGCAAGATGATAACGGATCAAGTTCACGCCATGCCAACAGAATTGAAACACTGAGTTGAACACTTGTTTGAGATGATCGGTCAGAGGGTGAGGGTGGTATCGGGCTCCCTTTTGCATGTGGAGCAACATTTACAAAACCCTTCGTCTTCAAGTTGAAAGTCACCCGAAGTTTGACAAGAATCACCATCAATCAACCTTGGCACTTCTGATGAAACGGGTTGCTGTGAAGAAATGGAAACCATATCCTCAGACCCTCAATAAAGGAACATCTTGATCCATGCATGAGCACAGAAACACTCGAGATATATATATATAAACGGAAGTGTTAACATTCAACGTGCAAAAACCATGATGAGAGGAGAAACAAACTCCCACCTTCCTGAAAATCGTGCCATCTTCCTCCACATGCCACCCAGCTTCCTCGCAAAGCGCCTTGAGAAGATCATTAGAGTCAGCATGCTTCGGGAGATTGTAGTTGCCGTGAGCCCTTAGGCCCTCAAAGATTTTATGGGTCAAGTACCTTCTCCTTCGCTCCCGTTGCTTATTGTTCAGCCGCTCTCTGTCGGAAGGGAAGCGATATTTGGTGACAAGGCCGCCATTTTTGGTGGGTCGACGAACCAGCCATGGGCCTTTGCTAGTTTTGATGCATCCTCTAAGTAAATTGTTTCTTTCTTGTTCCATAACTTGTATTCTTCCTAAACCAGTTCCTTGAGAGTTAGCATTAATTCTTGGGACCATACTACTGTTATATAGATATAATAGAATGGAATGGAGTAGCTAAGAGGACAATAATTGAAAAAGAACAAAAAGGACGTACTATGTGATATTCCCTCAGCGTTCTTTCATCTGTGTGTCTTCTTGGACATGCCTATCGTGCTGTGTTGTGGGGTGTTATCTTTTTTGTCTTCCCTTTGTTTTCCTTGGAAAAGCATGAAACATTTGCAAGCTTGACCATGTTTTTGCCGGTTTTGGTATTAAAACTGATCTGGGGAAAGATATACCTGGAGACGCACATGACAAAATTCCCATAACTTGAAATTTTGATCTGCTGGCAACGATATTCCTTGCAGACATGCAAGTTCTACTTTTAAGAAGGGAAGATATTCTGTGCTGTTAGAAATCAAGACATGCTACAGTTGAGAGTACACAAAGACAATACGAATTCAACCCCCCTTCAGCCACTTGGCACTGCCAAAAATGGGAGAATTCAGATTTCCCCACACCAATGATTCTTCATCTTTTATATAAAACATTTTGAATAGCAGGAATGACAGATGTGAACCTGTGATTCAGA
This sequence comes from Sesamum indicum, assembly GCF_026168435.1. Lineage (NCBI taxonomy): Eukaryota > Viridiplantae > Streptophyta > Magnoliopsida > Lamiales > Pedaliaceae > Sesamum > Sesamum indicum. The sequence goes on from NC_142667.1 coordinate 16,763,828, forward strand.
ATTGGTAGAAGAGAACTCGATTAAGCCACACAAATATATTCCATTTATTCCTCAGGAATTAGTTAATTTACTTTACGCCCAAAGGAAAAACTACTCATTCAAACCGCTTAAACGACTGCTATGACTGCTCTCTGTCCATCAAACTAAATGACTTGCAAGTGCATTTGGAGTACTATGAAAGGATTTCATTCAGACATTGGCGTTCAGCAAAAACTTTACTAAAAACAATCCCACCTTAATGCAAAAGCTGAACAGCCTTGCTGCAGCATTCTGATATTCCAGAAAACAATGTTCCCAACTAATTATACTATTTGACTTGATTTATACAATGATGATCTACATGCACTGTACAATCGGAGTACTTACTCCGATATTTGACAGAAACACTATACACCAAGAGAAACTATAGTCGACCCATTCTCAATGCTTATCTCGAGCTTATACTTGATTTGGGTCTCTGGGACATTTTGCAGGCAGCCTTGCTCAATGCCGAGGATTAAGATACAAAGAGACGTGCACTTCAAGAGCTTAAATATGTGCAATCAACATCCATCTTTTGAGTTTCTGATAATAGAAGAGACAGTCTCCTTAAGCTTCTCGGTTATCTGCATAAACAAATTTACATAAATATATTATCTATACAGGGTGGACCTAATACACGGCATGTTGTAATATGAGAGTCATACCAGACTTGATGTATTTGCCCATTTTAACACTGAAGCAGCAACATCTTTTAAATGGCTATAACCTGCATGATCATAACTTAGAAAGTAATCAGAATTTTCTGTTGCTTCAGCCACCCACAGGCCATTTACTTGATCTCTTGGTCTCTTGGTGAGATTGCAAAACCCAACCTGTGAAGGAGATAAGTGAATCTGTTCTCAGAATTAACTATAAGTGATCCTTATAATCTACCAACAGTATTTCAGTTTCCAATCCACTTCATATCCTAGAAATTAGTCGGATTGGCAGACACATTACAGTATTTACTTCCCTGAAAAAGAAAATAGAATAGAATGGATGCTGTTGTCATTAGAAAAACTACTTTATATAACTGCAAGAAAAGGTTAAAAAAAACTTTTCTCAAGAATTCTCTTCTATAATCTGCAGTCTTAGTACTTATGTTCTTCACGATGTTTTTGGCTAGAAGAAAAAACTCAACAAATAGTTAATTGCAGAATAACAGAAAACATGATGGACAACCAAGATGAAGGCTTTTGTGAGATATCTGAAAATACTGACCACAGATCCTACAATATTAGAGTTTACTGGTGCAGATGAGTCAAATTCAGTGTATGGCAAGCAGAAGTTAATGGCCAGTAATGCATCCAGTGATTCCTTGGAACAAAATCCAGCTGTGGATCCATCCGTCACGAACACCCACTGCTTCTGTTGATGACCTTGTCTATATACCTCTCCCACATAAACAACAAAAGCTGCAATGTCAAACTCACTGCACAAAATCCATGCAATGTCAAACTCAATGCACAAAATTCAGAAGTGCCAGCAATTCCATGACATCAAAAGTCCTACCTCAAGATGGGAACTTCGCTCAAACTTGATATTGCAGTTGATGAACGAGGAGTGAAGAATGGCCTGCAAGAACAAGTTGTTGATCATCCAACAATTAAACATTTTTCTGACGAACACAGAGAAACAAATGCATGTTTCTGCAATCACTTACTCAAAATTCTTCATCATCAATGGAGACAGAGGTCGCCAATTGCTGGCTGATCCTCTTGCTTGTAGGTAAAGGATACCTGAATCAGAGCTAGATGGTACAAGGCCTCCAACAGCATATGCCTGCCCTTCGGAGAGCTCTAGCATCTAAGAAGCAATGAGATTCCACAGACGAGTCATAAAAGTTTTAATTGGAAAAGAACTAGAATTTCAAGAAACTTGGTCAGTGTGGCATGCATGTGCAGTGTGAATTCACCTGTTCCTGTGTTGGATTCCATATTGTTATCAAGCCTTTCCTAGGAGAACGTTCTCGTGGTTGGTGTTTATTTGTCAAACCAAGAACTTTAATCCTCAAAAATGGAGTAACCTCTCTTTCATTAAGCCCAGCAGCCTCCATAGCTTTCTGAATAGATATTTGCATGTCTGACTGCCTCATTGCCTAACATTGCAGGCAAATCAAATCAGATGGTTTGTAGATGGAAAGTCAAGAAACACATTTCGGCATACCTCCAACTTCGTTTTATAAGAAGCAAAAGAAGTTAATTGTTTTGAGCTCATTCCCGCCATTAAAACCTCTGGTTCCGCAGCTGTCTCAAGTAACTTCATAAGTTTGGCCCCTTCTTCACTTTCATGATCATAACCAACATTAAATTCTGTTTCCTTTTGGAATCCTGATATGATTCCTTCAGCAACAACATCACGCCTGGACCCAAAAAAAGCTCAAAAATCAGGTTGCATTTCTTCCTCTACTTAATTTACATACCATAAAAGGACTTATTTAGATTACTGAGAAGGGCATCAAGAAAGAATATATAGAGTAATCCAATCAACTGATCCAAGCTTCCATTGTTAACAAATTTATCTTCTGGCATCTCAAGTCCAATCAACTATATACAGTGTAACAGGGCAACATTAAGACACAAATCTGGGTCAGAAGGGATGTGGATTTTTATAGTTCCAAAAAGGTAAGCTAAGAACAATAAAATATTTTCAGGATGGCATGGGAAGTAAATAGAGGATTAAGCAATACCAGAGAAGGAAAAGATTTTGGAAACAATCTAGGGTATGCTAGAAACCCTATCTTATTGATATGTTCCTCTACATTAATTGAAGCACTAAAATATAGTATTCTAGAGTTCAAGTTCCGTTGGCACATTTATAACATGAAGCATCATATCTATGAATTATCTCGAAGAAACATAGAAAATATGATAGGTTACAAGAGTTCATAGTCTGAATCTCACTTTTACATGCCTTCATTTACTAAAAGATGGTAAAACGATTGTTCCCTTAATTAATGATCCTTGAACGACATATCCACTGTGCATTCATAAATGACCATATGATACCTGTAGCACACCTTCTTATCTTGCATACTTTCACACCCAGCACAAAACAGATTAATAATTGAAAAGAAGTGTGGAGAAATCTCTGGCAGACTAATATTTTACTTATTATTACAGAACGATATATAATCAGTTAAAATTGGCAACACAAGCATCACCTTTCATTATATAACTGCAGTGCTTTAGCTTCCTCTCTCTCAGACCTCACAATGAAACTCCCATTGCTTAACCTGGATGATATGCTATTCCAGTCAAACTCAGTTCATAGAACAATATGTTAGGTGACAAGTAGGTTACCTTTCCCTATACAAAACTGGATATATCCTTGTAACACCAACCAAAGTGCTGGGGACTGTGCCTCCAGTACCCTTGATGCATCTGAATGCCAATGGAACACCAGCACTTTTACCTAAGTGCAAGGTAAGCCCATGACTGAGGCTCGGGGAAACCAAAAAACATGCTGTAGAAACATATTGTAGCAAATAAAAAAGCAGAAAAACATAGCAAGCCCTTACAGAATCCCAATCTTTCAGCCCAATGACATCTGTAAGTGCCATTCATATGCAATAATAAACTAGTTGTCTTTGATGCCTGAAATGAAATATAGCACTAGTCAATAAACAACAAAGACCAACGATTCAACATAACAGAGATAGCAGAAAACTAGGACTGCAGATTGACCTCAAAGGGTGAAACAGGCCCAGGCCACCCACAGAGTTTGGCTCCCCAGATCTTCAGATGACAATACAAACTGTAAGCAGCAGGAAGTATTCTCAAATGGAATGGATGCACTAATGAAGATAACAAGAAAAGATATTGTACCCTGAGTTTTTGCCCCACAAACAACTTTCCTGAAGCAAGCTTCTGAGATAGTAGTTCATCCAACAAAGCTTTAACGGAATACCTAATAAATTCTTTGAGTTACTCCGGTGGAAATCAACTTCGTCCAAAAGGATTAATGTGAAAACTTCCTCACCATCCATCAGTTAACTCTATTTTTGAAGTTCTATCATCGCCATTCTCCTCCGTTGAAGCAAATTGATCTCCAAACTTTAAGTCATGGCTTTCACCAACAGCGGAAATGCAAAGTACTATTGAAGAAGGTGGCGCATCTCCATCTAAGATTTTCTTGATTGCTGATCTATGCCCATGATTTACTTCTCTCTCATACCTCTCACATGTAGGGGACTATAAGATTCCTGAAATGGCTGACTAAAATAAATAACAAAATGAAACTCAGATACCTGTACCGTAATTCTTCAAGCACATTAGTGACTGTCAACAATTTGCCAGAAAATTTAGCAGGATAGCACCTCTCATAAGAGGCAAGTTTCCAAACAATCCACTTATAGTGATTTGAAACCCACCTGTGTTAAAAGATGGAAAAATCAAAAAGAATGAAACAAAGTAGGATGATAAGAATGCACCAAAATATCCATGAAGTTATCTATTCAAGTATGACTCATTAACGAGTATACTACTAGGATTAGCAATGTATATATGACCCTTGACATTAAGAAAGCAGACAGAATAAGTGACAGAAAGATAGTGCAATACTAAAAAAAAAAGTCATTTCTTAATAATCAATTGGAAAACCATGTAGATGTGCACAAACTGCACGCTAAAACATAGCAAGTGATATAGGGAATTTGAATTCCAGTACACATTATAGGCATTGAAAAGCCACCTCCTACTAAATTCATGTTGATAAAGTTTAAGTAGCTAGAGAAAAGTTTTACTCTTTGGTCAAGTATTGGAGGGAAGCTCCAGACTGAGACAACATCAAGTAAAAAGCCTCTGGACCAATGCATTCTGAAGATGTTTCATTCTGGAATGTGTAACTTTCAGCAGCAACTGGGTTCATTCTTTTCACATGCTCTAGCAAGTTCACCATCTAATTTCAAGATAAATAGCGTAGGGTATCAATTCCAAAAGGAAAAGCTATCAGTGAAAAATAAGAATGTGTACATAGAAAATATACCTTTTCTTGAAGTGATGGAGGCTGTAAAACATATTCTTTGACATATGCTCGTTGAACCTGAAGTGGGTATCTCATTGAAACCCTCTTTCTGCAAGAAGGCTCTTCTGGTGCTGGTCTAGACAAAGCTAGAGAAAATATATGCCTCAGAACCTCAAACAAAAGATATTGTTAAGCAGGAGGTTAAGCTAAAAGCTTGATACTTTACCATTAAGAACTGAAGAGTTACTTTTGTTTAAAGGGGTGACAAATGAACTCCGAGGCTTCTTAAATGGAGAAACATAGCTAATCCTTCGAACTCTTCGCTTTTCACCTAAATATTGCTTATTATCAATGTGATCCGTTTTCATGGTATTTGAGATATCCACCAGTGCCCGATTGGATAATGACCGCTTCAAGGGATCAACTTTCAGCTGAACTGAATTTCCCAAACAGTCCAACTTTTCTGAAGAGCTGTTAACATTTGGGGGCTTTCCATCACAACTAAGTCCATTATAAGGCCTATCAAAAGTGTTAGTTGCTGCCTCCATATCAAACTTTGTAATCAAGTTATTCCGTGGTAATAGTTTCTCAGATTTACCCAATGACTGCTTCAGGTATGTGCTTGATGCAAAGGGTGATGTAAAATTCCTCAGGGACCAGTCACCATTATCTATCCCCTTCTGCAAAAATGGTGTACTAAGATCATTTTCTTGGTTAGAAGAACTACTGGGTTTTCCATCATCAGTTACTGAAAACTGTGGATCAGTGCTTGCATCATTTAAAAATGAATCAAATTCAGGATTTCCAAGCAAACTTCTCGCTCGTTGCAATGCTTCACTAGAAACTGATATGGATCTCCCCCCAGCAGTTTGAAATCTGATAGGAGGAGGCTTTGGAGCCGTGAAATCTTGAAATTCCTTTGCTGCAGTTCTGCAGGAATCAGAAGGAAGACTGGAAGATGTCAAAACCTTGGTAGAACTACTCAAACTTAAGGTACTCACATCCTCAGTCTCTAGATGAGATAGATTTTTGCGAGACTTTGTGGAAGTAGACTTTTTTTTTGTCTGTTCAAATACATCTAAAGACTCTCGATCATAATTTTGGTCCAGACCTAGCAAAGTTTTTGCTCTAAGTAGGCCAGCTGAAGATATGTTGACTGTTTTTCCTGATCCTGTCTGGAACATGGAATTTGACATATTAAGTACACTTTCTGATGCACTCTGCAACCTGGACTTCAATGTAACCGCTGATCTCTGTGGGTCCATCTCAAACATTGTTTTCGACAGAGCATATCCATTTTCACTTCCAGCAAAGTGGCCTGCATGTGATTTTGTTTAAAAAGAGATGCATTGTTTATATCCATCTTTCCTTGCGTGCTTACACCACAGTAGTTTCTTGAAAGCATATATTTATAATTCGTCAGAGCGCAACAAAAAGCTCAAATCAATTCAGATTTGTGATGTTGGACAAATTCCACTTCAGTTATACTAATCATTAGAATTTCTTTTGCTACATGAATGTCATTTACTAAAGCAGAATAGTTAATGCAAACAGTACAGCATAAAACAGTGAAGTTCTAACTTTACTCTGTTCCACTTGTAAAGCATGATCAGCTGCCTAGTCACTGATGTCACTCAAACAATTGAATATGCCAGAATCAAGTAATAATGGTTGCTTATATTACCAAATCAACAAACTGTTATTCCCAATTTAATGGCACCAACACAACCAAAAACGTGAAGGAGCGCAAGAAACAAAAGAAAAATACCTATACCCTTATCAGTCAACGTGTCATCATCCACGTCACCAAGAACTGAGCGTGCTTTTGCTATTGAAGACTGCATCACCTGAACAGACTTTCCCAATCCAGTTCGAAACATTGGTGGGTCTTCCTCAATGCCCTGCCCATTCTCCACCAACTTCGAACAACCTAGGCAATTTCAAAAAAGAATTAAACACTACTGAAAGTTCAGTTAATTAATAGAAGCTACAAATAATCTGGTAACTAAGGAATGGATATAAACGTGCCTAGAAGCAACAGATCGGCCATGGAAGGTAGACGACGACCGTCGGTATGTTGTTGGTGTACGGCGTCACATTGCTCCTCTTTCTCGACCTGGTGATCGGTAATTTCCCACCGGAATTTATTCCTGCCATCGGAAAATATCTGCCACGTCGACATTTCCCGGCACACGCCTAGGGTTTTGCTTTTCTAGTCGAATTTGTGTAGAGTAAGTGCAATTCAGAAAAGAATTGGCAATTGTATAAGAAAGCGGGAAACTTTTTAAAACTAGTGGCGCGTATCAAAGCTTTGGGCTCCCTTTTCCCGAATGTTTGGGCTTCTGAATTGTAAAGTCCACAACACTGTACAAAAACCAAATTAATTGGGGCCCATCCAATCACTGGCCCAATAGCCCCACCTTATAAATCATGGTAATAATATTGTTATTGGGGAAAAACAAAAGAATTACGTGCGACTTCCAACTCAATTTTTCTTTTCTTTGGCTAAATGTAAATTTCATTAATAAAACAAGATTATACAGTACAACAGTGCTCAACTGGTGGTTTCTCCCTCGACAGGCCAAGAGATACGCCATAATCTATAAAACGCACATGAACTAACAGAACGAGATAAATTAACACTGATAATCCTCTGTCTAATCTTCCACAATAATGGTGGCTATGATATTCAGTGGTCGCTCCGTATGCTCAAAGCGTCTCAAATTTCGTTCCCTCCAACTCAATTTACTAACTTATTACACATGCCAAGAACAGGACAGTAAAACTATTTATAAAAAATATTTTTACTTTTTAGATAATTATATATACATGCATCAATATTATTTATATAAATTATTTTTATTTTTTTAAATAATATGCATATATCTCTAAAAATATCCACAAATTATTATATTTGTGGGTGGCAATAGTATTTTGTAATTCGAAAGTGTATTTATGGGGAGGGCGCCTGATCCGGGCCTGCCACCGTCTGATGCATTAGTTATATCCCGACAATGCTTAACCAAGCTTAATTATACCACCCCTATTTACTGCGGTCCGACCCCATGTTCTGTCATCAACTCATCATGCTCGCATTTACTTACCCGGCCCCCTTCCTTTGGTTGGCGGAACCAGGGGACGACGGACCATCCACATTTCTTTATCATCACAAATCAAATTTCTTATTTAAGAATTTCCTGCAACACTAAAACTTGAAAAATCATTTATGGGAAATGGAGAGAAATAAAATTTCAAGCACGGAGACGGCAACTTCTTAATTCCATCTTCCCTCCCTACTTACCACATTCTTCTCACTGTATACAAAACAATACACGACTTGTATTCTTGTTTGACAAAATTTGAGCTTGACTTTCCACACGCCCGAAACACTTGTTGTCGTCCAATATAGCAGCAAATGTTGCCTATCATCATTACCATAAACGACTCTTAATTAGTTGGAAATTTAGAATGTAATAATTAAGGTTTAGATTAATCATTATCTTAACATTGTTATGATGCTGGAAATTACTGCTATTTACTGCATTTCCTCCACGTGGCGAGCCATGGTTAACTGAAGAAGGCCCTGATTTGCCACCAACATTTGGCCACTCCACCCATCTGCTGGCCCTGCCGGACCTCACCATTGAATTCATTATTTTATTTACTACAATTGATTAATTCTTTAACTTATAGTCAAGTTTTGAGGAAATTAAATAATTTAATTATTAAGGTATATTTTTCATTTTAAATCTTTGGAGATTGAATTTCTTTTTACAAGTAGTCAAATAAAAAAGTAGAATCACGTTGACTATTAACAACATAACCACGTCTGTGTCTCGCGGAAAATTGGAGAACCAATTTTGATTATATATATTTCTTATAAATGCATATACTAATCAATTCATAATCATTGTGCTAAAATGAAATTGCAGCGTATAAATATACAGATTCAACAAAAGGACGTGAATATCAATGATGTTTTAAGATATATTTGAGGTAGTGAATTCGAGTCATAGTCGATTTGTGAATATTTAGTTCAATTAATATAAATCTATTTGCAATGAGAATTTATTTTAATTTATTAATTGATATTTATGATGCAATTATATAATGATTATTTATATTAAAAAGAATTAAATAGGTAGTGTTGAAGATTTGAAATTGTTGGAGAGAGGGAGAGAGCCTCGATGGTGGTGAACTAGTCTGGAATTCTGGTCTACTTCTGCGTCCTTCTTTCTCCGTCTTTACTATAATAATAATAATTCCTCGATATTAATATTTTTAGTGTGGGAGTCAGACCCATACTACAATTTCCGATGCGTCCCTCCATGTCATGTCAGTGGAAGAGGAGGAGGAGGTGGGTAATGGAATGTGGGATTTCCCATAAATGTTCTTATTCTCAACTTTAAACCCCTCTTCCTCCTCAAAATTTCAATCTAGCCACTCATATCAGATCAGTAACGAGCACGAGCTGCTGCTTTTTTTTTTTCTTCCCCCCAAAAAAAAATTAATTAGCCCTATTAATTTATAGAGAAAACAACGTCACAGTGTTTGGTTTCATTCATAATAAATATTTGTTTTGAAAGTTCTGGTCGTATTTTGAAATAATATCTCATTTATTTTTTATCAAAATAAGTTTATATTAATTATAGGTCCTACAACTAAAAAAATTATATACATACTCTTACATATATATAAAATATATATAAAAGATACATGATTTGATAATGAAGAGTAGTTTTTGTCTCTCACTAAATAAAATCAAACATATCATACTTTTTTATATTATCTCTAAAATCAAATTCAAACATACACACTATCTCTAACACGTATTTATTTATCTTTGTTTTTCTCTTTCTATCCCCACAAAACACACCAAAACAAGTTAAAAATAAAACTAAACATAGTGCATAATTTTATTGTCAACTCAAAATTCTCGTCGTGGGTGAAATGTTTTTTACCGCACGCTCTTATATACAAATTTCATTGTTCAACTATGATTGCTATATTTTCGTCTCAGCTAAATTCTTATTTTATTAGTATGAGATAGGTTGGTATGAAATCACAGAGAGTTTAGGTTGGTGATCGGTACTAGTATCGAACTTCCAAATTTTGTACAACAAGTGGGTAATGTCGGCACTCAAGTGTGGTCATTCAAATAGCCTTGAAACCAAATATTCGGCAATGGTCACTTCTACCTTTGTAACCCTAATTATACGGATATGTAAATTAATGTAATGATTATATGCGGCCTGAAAGACCAAGTGGACCAAAATTAGGACAAATTAAATGGAGCTTGATGTATGAACATTAATTACTGTTTATCCATAGGTTGTTATATTAATTATATGATTATAATGCGATGTGAAATGGATCATGTCCAAGTTTATGCCCATCATTAAACTAAAGATTTGTGGAGAAATTAAAACAGAAAGTAATGATGAAGGAAAGAAAGAAAGGGGAAAAAAGAAAAACTTCTACTGCTTGGAGTCTTAGTCGCAGCAGTCAAGTCGAAAGGACACAGTTGTAAGAATTAAGAAATCTACAACCATTTTCAAGCAGTGGCGAGTTAAAAAATTCCACATAAAAACGTACGTACTTAATAATTTCAATTTTCAAGAGAGGAAGAAAAGTAACGTAGTCGGCAGGGCTTTATTGTTTAGGATTACTATATACTTATACGTATTTTCGCTATCCAACACAATGTGCTACAAAAATTTAGTCAAAGATTTCCGATACGGGGGCCTCTCTCTCTCTGTCTCTCTCTGGATCTTGAGAGAGAGAATTTTGATGACGTTGGTCTGACATTCTCCACGTTACTTTGCTTCTATAAATACACCCCATTTCCATTCGTTTCTCCTTCACCATTCATCCTTTCTCTCATCTCTCTACCCCTTCTTTTCTAACACATACCCACGTGTGTGTGTGTGTGGTGGGGTTAAACTACAAAGTTCATGCATGCAGATTTTCTCCGGTAAAAGTTTTGGCATTGTGCGAAAAAAAGAAAAAAAAAAAAAAAAAAAAAGAGTATGGAGAACCCGTAAAGCTCAGGAGGGATAGCACCATGGATGTATGATCTTAGTACCCTCCGCCGCCGTGGACGGTGGCGGAAGTGATAGATCTCTATAGCGCTATCCATCCTGAGTTTCATGGGTTTTGACCGTACTACTACGTTGTCGTATGGTGGTGTCATTAATTAGGTACGAAAAGGAAATGATGGTTGGAAAGGTGGGTACGTGCTTGCATTATGTACATTCATCTCAATCCTTCCTTCCACCCTTTTATTAGTACTTATCCATACTCCTTTTTCTTTTTTCTATTTTTTTAATCTTTTTCATATAATGTTTTTTGAATTTTGCAGATTCCGGAAATATGTAATATCAACTGTCGTTGGAAAATTTGAATTCGAATTGAGTTTGACAATATTAATAGGAATTAGACGTAATTTCGTTGATAGTTTCCTTTAAATGTGACTAATTAGATATTCTTTTAATTCAATAATTGTAGATGAATGATAATAAATTTCGTACTGCTATGTATATTAATAGATATTGTAATAGCAAGTAATTAAAATGAATAAAAATAAATTCAGTATTACCCTCTCTGAATTTTGGTAATTGGAATGACGATGTTGACGATGCATGCGGATTCCTTCTTAATTATTCTTCTATAATTACGAAACTAATGCTAAAGCAATTAAGTCAACAAAAATGCGGAAAATAGGATGGGAAAATTTTTTAATTTTACTGGGCGGTAATTTTATCTCTTTTTGTAATTTTGTCCTGTGATTTTAAGAACTTTACACATTGAAACGAAAATGACAGAAATTTATTAAAATGGTCATAAAAGTGCACATGACATGTATGCACTGAGCGCGCTTTTTTTTATCATTTTGATCATTTTTGTTATTAATATATAAAATTTTAAAAATTACAGGATAATTTGACCAAATAAATTTGTATACAACTAAAATTGCTACTCTATATACTACTTACTGGACTAAATTACTATGATTTTCCTTATAACATGTAATGTATCATTCACCCGGAAAGAGATACTGTATGTATAGATATTTGAAGTAGTTGATAAAGAAAATGTAATTTGAGGGTTTGCATAAGGGAAAGTGGGCAGGTAGAAGGAATCTGCTTTTATATATTTTTATTAAATAGTAGGAAGCGTGAAAGAAAGCAGAGAGAGTTGACCGATACCCAAATGCATGCAAGTGAAGAAGGGTAAAGGGCTTTGATCAGTCATATCTTGGTAGTCAGTGATTGTTGTAGTAGCCTGTAATAAGTGTAGTGTAGGGGTTTCCAAATGGAAGCTAAATTAGGTTTATTTTGGGACTGCTAACTCGTCCCATCTTCCTTTCAACTTCCCATTCAGCTACTATCCTAATAATTCAAACCTTTCACCTGCCACATGACACCAAATCCAAATATATGTTCAGAACTACAACAAACAAGAAACAAGAAGAAGAGAGAGATATGAACATATGTTATATACATTATTAATGCTTTATATTTTAAATCTCATTTTGAGACGCATTATAATAATTTAGACAGTCTTTAGTTTAGATGAGATGTGACATAGCCCAGGGCATTAAGCTCTACGTGGGGCCTAAGTATGCCTCTGCCTTTATCTTGACAGAAAGATGTTTGATTTTCCTTTGGGCCTGCGTAATCTTCTTCTTGAGCTTCGGGCTACTTGAGCTTCCTTAGATGGATTTACTTTCTAGGACTTGTACAAGGCACCTGCTACCTACTGTTGACTCTCTATGGACACTCTGGGCTTTTACTTGGATGGGCTTCTTAGGGGCACCTAATTCCCTTGCTCAGGCTGTGCATTTGGGGGCCTTACTTAAATCGAGCTTCCCGACCTTGTTTAAGGTTTCTTCTTTGGCTTATTGTGATCTCTTTTTTTTTTTTGAACCGTTTGGGGCACCCTATTTTATGGACATCACAGTTAATTAGAGATGAACTAACACGAACCTCTCATTCCCATATAAAATATGCTTTGATGAAAAAAATAAAAGTGAAATTTAATTCTTTAGTACGTATATGTTGAAAAAAATCCCGGAGGCACTCCTTTTTTGTGTATCTCACGCAATGAATTGGCATGTGGAAAGGAAGAAACGAAAATGAAAGAAATTAGCACTCAATATGTCGGGCCATCCCATGTATGCATTATTTGGTTATATTTTGTTTTCTAATATCCAATTCATCTACCAACACTTACATGTAATCCTCAAATTATTTTTTTTCTTAATTCATTATAAAAAATTCTGTATTAATCAGATATTTTTTCCTTGTACACAATTCAGATTTATTATTCGACATACAAAAAAACGATGAGTATTATAAATAGCCCATTTAAAGGTTAGCATATTGGGCCTTATGGATTTGGGATGCAGTCCATTCGGTCTGGTCCATTGTCCCTCAAATTGGGACTGATAATTTTATAGCACAGCCATCCATTTCTTCCGTTTTCTTTTGTTTTGTGGCTTTGGAAGCTTGAAACGCAGTTATATATAGTGTAGCTCCAACGGACGTGGAGATATTTTCATTCCTCAACTCGCTGTTGTAGCCATTGAAATTCGGCTGATATCCGAAAACGATACTTGTAACGTATATAGATGTCTGCTTTGTAAGGATACTGCAGAAATCTCAGCAGAGTTGTTCTTCTTCAGAACTTCAACCATGGCATTCGGCGTTATACATCAACACCGCTGGCGTTACCACTTCTCTGTACACGCGAATTGCTGCTTTGGCTGTAACTGTTATTCACCCATTCCCAGCGCTTCGCAGTTTAGATGTTTGACGACATGCTCGCGAGGTTGTAACTCAATTCGATTCCGTACAACCACGAAGGCGTCGGCTGATAAGAACCCCAGCACAATACCTCAAAAACGGAAGTCCAGGCCTGCAGATGATCGGGTCGGTGCTAGTCAGCCGGATTCGGACCCTGGCACGAAGTCGCTGTCAGTGTTGCTGCGTAGTCTTTGGTAGTTTGCTCTTGCGTTTACTGGAAGTGCTTTCCGGATTCATTTCATTTTTTTTTGGTGCACTGTTTACTTTATCTTTGTCTTTATCCTATGTTTGGACATTGAAAATTGGAATTGGACAATTTATAACAGACTCGCGAATCTGTTCGGGAGTGTTCATTTTCTCATAGCATTCGTATTACTTGTCCAAGGTGTACAAATTGGATAGTTATTTGTCTAGCCAGAAAAGAGCATTTATTCTTTGGGATTTTGTAGGGAGGGATTTAAACTGGATGGACTTGGAACGGAGATTCTGTCAATTGCACTGCCAGCAGCTCTGGCTCTCGCGGCTGACCCAATTACTTCACTTGTTGATACAGGATTTGTTGGCCATTTAGGTACCTTCATTCTTTTGGTTTTGCATTCCATGTCAATTCTGCTTTGGCAACTTGTGTTGACCCCCTGGGAAAAATCTAGAAATAAATATTCAGCTTCCCAAGTCCAGGCCTGCTTGGCATGACTAGGTTCATAATACTCTTTCTTTTGGGGATAATGTTGGTAGTAAAGAAAACCAAAGGCGATTAGAATGTCTTTCTTTATTTCAGTACCCGGTTAATTCTCATGTCTGACATCCGCAAGTTCCGGTAAGCATGATTTTCAACTACCTCAGTTCATGTTGTTTAGGATCCGCTGAACTGGCAGCAGTTGGTGTGTCTGGTGCTGTGTTCAACCTTGTTTCTAAATTATTTAATGTACCACTGCTCAATGTCACGACATCCTTCGTTGCTGAAGAACAGGCAGCTATTGTAAAAGCTGCTGATGACTACAGTCAAACTGCCAAAGGTACTCTTTTCCCCAGAGCATCTATAGTGCCATCTAAAATCTGTGTTGTTCTCTACTGTTGTGGTTTTTTTCCCATCATTAAGGGGGTTATATCTTGATGTAATATTGCCTTGCAGACTTGCAGAGCAAGATCTTTCTTCCTTCAGTATCGAATGCTATAATTCTTGCTGCAGCTCTTGGCATCGTAGAAGCTGTTGCACTTTCCACAGGCTCCAGTTTCTTAATGAATACGATGGGTATACCTGTTGTATGTCTTGTTTAGCTAACCAAGGAACTCCGTTGTGGACATAGTTTTTGGATCCAACTGCGCTTCAAATTTTCATTTGGCTACAAAATTTCTGACAGTTGTTACATGAAACTTGAAACATGACTTTTGAATGATTCGGATAATAAGTTTCAAATGGAAGGAATACTAAAGTTTGTCCCATGCTCTTGCATATACATTCATGTAGACTTTGTCTTTGCAAGACCAATGTCGGCAGGATGTCATATTGCGACTGTGATGATGATTCCTAACAGAATACTCCACTGTGCATTGTCCAGAGATAATTTCCTTTCTGCTTCTAAGTTTGAACAAGACCAAGTTAGTGCATGTCCATCGTGACTATGATGATGATTCCTAACGGAATATTCCACTGTGCGTTGTCCAGAGATAGCTTCCTTTCTACTTCTATGTTTGAACTTCTCATTCTTGAATGATGGATGAACAAAGAAAATGCAAATTTGAGCCTCTCATTTTCCAGATTAATATATCGCTATCTATAGAAGATTTTGCCTAGTTACCTAACTCTTATATGGCCTGCCACAGGATTCACCAATGCGCATGCCAGCTGAACAATTTCTTACACTGAGGGCCCTGGGTGCTCCACCAATTGTGGTAGCGCTTGCTGCTCAAGGAACTTTTCGTGGATTCAAGGATACGAAGACACCTTTATATGCTGTTGGCAAGTACTACACCATAATAGTTTATGCATGCTACAGCTGCTTCTTGTGAACTATAAAGCATTCCTTTCGCAAGCATCTGATATTGATCAGATTAGAAAGTCATTTCACGTAGCTGCTTGCAGCAATTTGACCTGGTTGCAAAAGGTTTACTAAATATCCTGTCCAAGAGGCAAAGTTGGGTTATTAAGCTGAAGTCTTATCAGAATGTAACATAAGTAAATATCACTTCATCAATTAATTCTGACAAGTGTGTACATTCAAATAGATTATTTACAACTGCCATTCTATACCATAGCAAAGGTTTGGGTAGGCACTTAATGTTGCAGCATCAAAGATGAAACTTTTATCTTTAGCATCTGGACATTCTCATGTTAACTATTCAGATCAAATGTTAGTAATCAAGTACCTCGTCAGCCATTGAGAAGAGGTGCGCACCCTTTTATGTCAGTGATTTTAGGTTAGATGGGGCATTTTAATATTTCCTTATGGTGATCTCAGTCCCAATAATTGCAAATTAATTTGGCCAATGACATGACCCAATCAAATGATACTGAATATGAGTAATTTAGTAAATTTTCTAGTTTTTTATTTACATCTTATCCAAGTGCCATTGTGAATTCTTTTTTCTTGCTGACTGCATCTGTTATGGTTTCAGGAGCTGGCAACTTACTCAACGCGATACTGGATCCAATATTAATATTTTCATTTGGTCTTGGTATTGGTGGTGCTGCCGTTGCTACTGTGATTTCTGAGTACGTCAATGATGTGGTAAAACTACCACTGTTGCTTCACGCATTACATCTGAAACCACTGCTTTCCATCAGCTTGCATGAACTTCCATGTATGTGTATCAGGTATTTGACAGCTTTAATTCTTCTATGGAAGTTGAGTGACGAAGTCCTGCTCATTGCTCCAAGTATCAACGGCCAGAGGATTGTTCAGTATCTTAAATCTGGTGGGTTCCTAGATACTTTGCAAAATTCTGTTAAATGGCTGTTTCATTGACTATATGCAATTATGATAATAGAAAGAATATAGTAATTTAGTGAGGCCTTGTAAGTGTTACAGGAAGGTGTAAGATTCAATCATTAAAAAGTTGAGGCATAGCTCAATTTTTAGATGACAAAAGTTTGCTCACGCATATAACATAAGCATTGAATTTGATTTATTGGTGCAGCAGCAAGGTTTATTTTCCCGCTATAAAGTCCTATAGAAATATGAATAGTTTGTTTATACTTACGCGAGCCAAGATTTGTACAAATAATTTCTCTATTTCATTTTCCAGGTGCCCTTTTGACAGCAAGAACATTAGCAGTCCTTGCAATCACAACGCTAGCTACATCTATGGCAGCAAGAGAAGGCCCCATACAAATGGCTGGCCATCAGATTTGTTTTGAAGTCTGGTTGGCTTTATCTTTGCTAAATGATGCTTTAGCACTTGCTGGTCAGGTACACTTGTAAGATTTTGTTAGTAATAAATATATATAGACTGCTCCTTGAGTTAGTTGGAGAAGATTAAGTTTGCAAATGATTTACCTCTCCTCCAAGGATCACATGCTAGCACTTGTTTCCTTGCTTTTTCCTCTGTTCTTATGATGCACTTGATATTTTGTCATCGTCCTTTTGGTGCTTACAGCCTTCATCTTCATGAACCTGTCTTTCGTGATCTTCATTTTTTTTATTTTAACTTTGCAACACTTTCATGGTGGCTTAAACTAATCATTAATTCAAAAAATGAGCGACATGAAAACTCTTAGTTCCGTGTTCAACTGATGCGGATATGTCAAAATAAAGCTAATTTCATGTGCCATCTTAGGTTTGAATTAGATACCTAGTTCATTCTATTCTGGTAATCGATCAGACTCTACTTTGCTCTGTGTGTGTGTGTGTACAATTCCGAGAATGTTTCAAGTCTCTTAGAGCATTTCCATCTGCTGGACATCAGTTTATATGGTTCTGTTAATTCTTCCTCCTCCTGCTGACATCTTTTCCAGACTCTCCTTGCTAGTGACTACTCTCAAGGGAACTATGGTCTGGCACGCCAGGTGACTTACAAAGTGCTACAGGTTTGTAAATCTGATTCTCAATTAGTTATAATTCTTTGCAAATGTTAGTATAAATGACCTCTCGATCAATGGGAATTTACCTCACTCGATGTACTATTTCTACGTGATTATCAGATTGGCTCACTAATGGGGGTAGCTTTGGCTGTGATTTTGTTCCTTGGATTTGGTGCGCTCTCGAGCTTATTTAGCACAGACTCAAAAGTTCTGGAAATCGCCAGATCTGGAACCTTGGTGAGAATGTCAACATTGTTGGAATAGTTCTTCATGAATTTAGTACGGGTATTAGATAAAGCACAAGAGAGAATGGAACGAGCTTGCTACCACGCTGGTATTTAGATGCATGTATCTCCTCAGGCCTCATTAAAATTTTGTTTTAGTAATGTAAAATCACAGGTCACTAGATGAAGCGACATAGTTAAGACTGTTAGGTCCACTGGTATTCCATTGTCAGTCAATAAAAAATTAATGAGCTGGGGTGATTTTAATTTTGTGTTGGGAAGAAAAACAAAAACCATCCTTGGCTTCATAAGCAGAGGGTGATCCCTACACAAGTCTAATAAATTTGCAATGTCAGTTGATTTTGGGTATCACGGCTACTCAGAACCATTTCAAGTTAGCTAATTGGTATGGTTTTGGTTTTAATGCTGTCCTCAGAGTCATTTAAAGTTAGCTAACTGACATTGTTTTGGTTTTAATGCTGTCGGGAACTTACTTACAAATAATACCACGTATTTATTAGTTTTATTGCTCAAAGTTGTATAGTTGTGCCTTGATGTCACTAATTTTTGCTCAGGCAATCTTTACCAGAAGTTGCAAAAATGCTTTTTTAAGTTAAATATGTTTCATCACTGTTTTCGTGTTGTAGTTTGTCGCTGGATCTCAGCCAATGAATGCAATAGCTTTTGTTCTTGATGGCCTATATTATGGGGTTTCAGACTTTGGGTTTGCTGCATATTCCATGGTAATGTTTTTATTCCATTTAATCAGATGCCTCACTTACCTGTGTAGGAATTAATGGGTGTTCTGTTGATTTCTAGGTGTTTGTTGGACTGATCTCGTCAGTCTTCATACTGCTAACTGCTCCTTCATTTGGTCTTGCTGGTGTATGGGGTGGGCTGTTTCTCTTTATGACTTTGCGAGTAGTAGCTGGAATGTTGAGGTAAATTACAACCCACAACCTTTCGTTCTCTCTGGCAGTTGTAATTCATAATGGTACAGAAATTCTCCTGGACACCTATGGCATTAGAGAGGTGACAGAAATCTTTGTTGATTCCAGGCTAAGCACCAGAAGTGGACCATGGAGATTGCTCTGGCTGGATACGGATGAAGATAGTACTTAAAGCTGCACAAAATTTGCTGAATTCCACCAATTTTTTATCTTCTTCACCATTGGGTTTACACAGAAGATATAATTAGCCAGCCCTTCTTCAGGTGGCTTGCCTGCTCAGTTGCTCAGCCTGGGGCGACTTTTGATCATAGATATGTTCATGGGGATTTGAGGATGCCTGAATTGACTGGAGACACCACTTCTACTGAGCTACTGGATGATTTATTACAGTACATGTAAGCGAAAGCTGTATTTTGAGTGCACGCCTATTTGACAGTGATGGAGCAAGAATAAGGTGGTGATTCCTCAATGCAAGATATCTAATTCCCAAACTAACCGATTCGTGTACAGCCTCATTTCAATGATCTATCAACTTGTAGTGCCATAGAATTGTCCACTTCTACATGCACATAAGATTTAACTGTAAAGCATAAATTCTCTCAACTATTTTCTTGTATTATTCAACTTTCTCTGGTCTCTTGAAGTTGCCAGGTGCTAGTGTAAGTGTTCGCTGTTCAGCTCCCTTCAATATGTTATCTTTATTGATGCAAACTCTTGTGAGAATGTTCAGTTTTCAATTTCTTGATGTTAGTCAAGCTAATTAAAATGTAGGAACATTTCCCAAGATGGTCAATGATTCTGTTCAATTATCTTGGACATGCATCACACAGACCATCCTCAACGCAAATGCAACAGAAAATTGCGTTGTTCTCTTAAAAAAACTCATCTCCACTGCTTACCTTCAAAGCAAACAACCTGCCTAAAGATATCAATTAGGCCATGCTATTTCCACAAAGAAATTATTCGTAATGTTCATTTTTTGTGCAGCCAACCACAGTTGGTCACCAGCAGCAGAAGGTGCAGCTAGCTCAGACAATAACACTTATATCAGGTGTGGGTAGTTCTATAAGGCGTTGGTTGAGTGGAAAGTAACAAAATCAGTAACAACAAAGAAGATCAGGACCAACACTTCATTTCATCAATTTCAATTTTCCTATTTTCCATCCTGAAGTAGGTTCATTACAGAAATACGCTGATTAATAAGAAAACCAGCTATTGTACATCAAGGTGGAGCACAGGTCAGTCCAGTTGATCTCGGGTGATCTTACAGAACAGCATTGCAAGGATAGTATGTCGCCAAGCTGCAAGATGTAATTATGCACCTTATGCTTCCACGGATATCCACAGAAATAATAAAAGGAGACTGAGCGATACAAACTAAACACAATAAGTGCACCCATTTACCTTATTTTAGCAACAAAATAATGAATCCCTTAATTTACTGAGTGAAGCCATAAGCAAATATGTGTGTCATACCAGGATGTCAAAGGCCACCAAACAAGTTTGAAATATTGACAAAGTTGATTGCTGGGATTGGGCACAAGGAGGTAAGGGGCTTAAGCCCCAGAAGAGACACTGATAGTTCAGAAAAACGCTCGTCAGATGTTTAAATATGCAGTTTGTTTAATTTCATTAGTAGTATTACTGTTAGTGTTTATCAGGGTCACTGATGCCACCTATTCTTTAAACATTCTTTCTTCACAAACTGTCAGATTTTCCTTCCTAGCAAGAAGGCAAAAGTATACATGGTAGAACAAGCAAAGCACCGATATATTGAGAATATGTGGGTTTCTCCTTTCGGTGCACATTAACTCAGGTTTAGATAGAAAAGAACAGAGTATAACCACCGCACCCCAAAGTAGGGCAAATATCAAACTATGATGCTGGGGGAATAGATCATTTCACCACTGCTCTATGCAGGAATAACTCTGATAAACTAATTGGAACATGTCACACTGAGAAACAAAGAGCTCAATCAGAAAGCCATCTACTTAAACAAAATAAAAATAAAAGAACAAGGAAGCAAGAAGATTACCTCAACCAGCAAAATGCAACACCACGAAATTATCCGCAACTTATTCTAAGCCAGCAACTCTGCACCTCAACTTCATATTATGATTCTCCTGAAAAAGAAATAAACCCCAGTGACTTATAACACCACTCCCAAATGTTGGAAAAGATTCCGGCCTATTGATTTCCAATAATCATCAGCTTTTGCAGCACTTAGGCCTAAAAAAAGACTACATTATTGATGGAAAATTGAAGGTTTATTGGCATTCTCACCTGTTCTAGAACTTTAGCATTGGTCTGCTCTACTAATTTTGACAAACCATCAATCTTAGCCAGCATTTTATCATACAAATCCTCAAGTTCCCCGGTGTAAGCGGCCTCAGAGCCCATCAGTTTACTCAGCCTGCCAACGTCAAAACCCTCAGCGCAGGTGTCCAACTGTTTCTGATCCCTCAATTGCTTCTTTCTGTCCGCCAAACTCTCCCCCGCTTCATCCTCCAACATTGCATTTGACCCCCTCAACTCAAAATCCATCATTGGAAACTGCACATTGGGACTAAAAGATTCGTACTGCGATCGAAAAGAGGGCCCAATGTTAACAATGTTTAGACTCTTAGGCTCGAAGGCGTTGACTTTGAATTGAAAAGCCTTGTATTCATGGGTGTGGATGAACTGATCTTGAAACGGCGTCGTGACGAGGAGGAAGAGAAATGGGGCGAGGGAAAGAGTGGAATTTTGTGGTGTGAAGGCTAGAGAAGGCGAGGAGGAGAGGGAATGAGCGGTGGTGGTGTCTTTCAAGGAGGGGCGGAGAGGGGTTTTCCGGCGGGCGGAAAACCAGCCCAGGAGGGCAGCGGAGTTGGTGGCAGGGGGTGGGGGAGGGAGGGGGAGGTGGGAAGGGAGCGAGAGGAAGGAGGTGATGGTGAGGAAGAGAAGCGAGGTGGTAGTGGTGGTGGTTGGGTGATCGGAGAGAGGATTGGGAGTGGAGACGGTGGCGTGGCCAAAGAGATAGCCATGAAGGTCGCCGGCGGAGGAGGAGGAGCGGTGGAGGAGGGAGGCTAAGGTTGCACCGGATATTTGGATCTTGTCAATCGGGAAATCATCCATTGTCACTGTGTGCTTGAGTGCGAGATTTGAGTAGAATGAAAAGAGAAAGAGAGAGAGATTTGATGAAGTCGGGGCAGCTCCCGGCTACAGGCTCTGCCTCTGCTACTGTTGAATTTGAGCTATTGGTCTGGACTTTGGGGGTTTATGATTTTATGTGCTCTACTCTTTTATATCATAATTTTGTTTGCGTCTTTATTACATTAATTAAAGAATTGTACATCCTATTCTTTCAATCTTAATCACTATTTACTGTCACATTAATATGCCTAATCACGGTGTGTGGTCAAGAAATTTAAATTTTAAATTAAATTTGATCACATTAAATTAATTATATAATAAATATAATATACTTAAAGTTTCGTTCACTATACTTACCAATCTTAAATAGAATAAGAATTTTCAAATTGGTGGCAATGCGTCGAAAACTGCCACTACACTATTATTCAATTTGTTGTTGCTTACAACTTCTCTATTTGAGTAGAAAAATTATGTGATTTTAGATCTCTTTGAAACACATACATTTTCCTTAATTATCTGATTTGAGTAGAGTTTTCATTGTCCAAATACTTCCCCTACTAGATCACAGTTTTCTCCAAGCCTACAAAACTGTCTGTCGGCCCAAACATATGCAGGGGGTTGAGCCCTTTAACAAATACAGTTTAATGTTGGGAGTGGGCTCAATTAGGATTGGGTTTCTGCCCATACATAACATGTCCCAGTGTAGATTTGGGCTATTGGAGAACCACTGATTGAGTAATTTCATACAAACTTACGAGTTAGTAAGAGAGAGAATATTGTCTTTGTCTCTTTCTAATTACAAACAAGCTAAGATGTTGATATTTACATGTTTCTATCTTCAATTCTTTAACCGTGAGATTATGTCATAATGGGATAAACTCGACAGGAAACTGGAAATAGATTGTAAGTCATGTTAAAAAGTTCTGTTACTCACATAATTTTCTGTAAAGATTTTTATTATAAATCTGTGACAACTCAATACAATTTTGGTATATATGCTGCTTATATACACTCAGAAAATCAATCAACATCTGACACTCTGAAGAAATAACAAATGAATGAATAAGTAGTCGAATGCTTAAAATAACCATATGATGTATGCTGCTTGTGATCATGCTTTGCTTCCTTTGATCTCTGTGACGCAAAGGTGTAAATGGGCCTTTCACTCGCTTTTTTCTGGAACTACTGCATCATCATCACCAGAAGCCGGTTCATTTATCAGGTCGGTCTTTATTTCAAGGAGTTTCTGGAGGACTTGTGAGGATTCAGGTCGAGCCCCTGGAGAAGGGTCAACACAGTGGAGGGCTAATTTCAAGGTATTCAGCAATTCATCTCCAATGTTGGATGCATCATCCCTCATTAGCTCCACATCAAACACTTCATTGGTCCATTCCTCTTTCACGATCGAGGCCACCCACTGGGGCAGGTCAAGGCCGTCTGTCGCCTCACTTGGGGATTTTCCTGTTAAGAGCTCCAATATTATCACCCCGAGGCTAAAAACATCAGCCTTGGTGCTTGCATTCTTCAGTTTTGAAACCTCTGGTGCTCGATATCCGATAGTTCCGGCTGTGGCAATTGCATCGGTGTTTATGGCACTTGTCATGAGACGGGAAAGGCCAACATCAGCAACTTTTGGATTCTTTTGTTCGTCAAGAAGGATATTGCTTGATGCCAGATTCCCATGTGCTGTGTTTTCTTCAGTGTGAAGGTAGCACAGTCCTTGTGTTATCCCAATAGCTATGGACATTCTTGTTGGCCAGGGAATGCTAGTTTCAGGTCCTCGGGCTGCAAATCAAAACAGAAATGAGAGAGTTAATATAATAAAAGCGTGTATTAACCTCAGACAAGTTTCTAGATTCTATTTGATCCAGGTAAGAGAGTTGCAATTTGAGGCTAATGTTCAAACTTTATGATGGTTGCTAAAATGTCAAATCCAACATTGCTATTTTCTGTTCTCCTCAATGGACTCATTATCGAAAAAGGAATCAGAATTAGTTAAGTTAGCTTACCGTGGAGGAAGGATGCAAGACTTCCATTAGGCATAAAATCGTAGACGAGAAGCTTCTCTCCTTTAGGTCCAAGGTAATAAGCTCTCAAGGCTAAGATGTTTGGATGTCGAATCTTCCCAAGTTGAGCAACCTCAATCTCGAACTCTTTTTGCGCCTTTGTGATCTTCTCTCTGAGCCTTTTGACTGCAACTTGATTATTATCTTCTAATGTTGCCTTGTATGCTGTTCCATATGTGCTCTTTCCCATAATTTCTGCGGTTGCAGATAACAGATCATCAGCTGTAAACACAAAAGGGCCATCAAAATGGACTAACTTTCCTCCTATTTCCGCTCCTGATTCGTCCTCTCTCCCCACTGCTGCAGTTGGCTTTGCACTTCTGTTAGTGACCAGGCCCCCGCCGTTTTTGCTATTTTTAGCTCTCGAAGCTGCCTTCTTTCTGATCAAGCAGCAAATGAGTACACAGCAAAGAATCAGTAAAACAACTAACAGAGCGCCAGCGGCTATGAGAATTATGTCCTTTGTACTCAATTCTCGACGATGACGACGCTTAGGCGCCCCTTGAGAAGGAGAAGGCCGTGTTTCAGGTGCCGGAGAAGGGCATGGGGTTGAGCTACTGTATCCACAAAGCTGAATGTTACCGACAAAAGAGCTTGAGTTAAATTTCCTGGCAAGAACAGATGGGACGATGCCGGAGAGATTATTGTAGGAGACATCAAAAGAAGAGAGATTCTGTATATTGACTAGAGAAATTGGAATTTCCCCTGTCAGGTTGTTTTCAGATAAGTCAAGTGAGGTGATACCGGTAATGTTCCCAATGGAATCTGGAATTTGGCCTTTGAATTTGTTGTTACTCAAGTCCAGAACTGACAGATTGCTCAACTTTCCAATGGACTCAGGGATCTGGCTTTCAAGATTGTTGTTTTTCAGATTTACAGTCACCAAAGAAGAGAGCTTGGAAAGACTTTCAGGAAAGCTGCTAGATATGGCATTGTTTGATAAATCAAGAGAATTCAGCCTGGAAAGACTACCTAATTCATCAGGTATGCTTCCTGCAATCTGGTTATGACTCAGGTTTAACACCTCAAGCATGGTGAGATTGCTAAGAGAAGCTGGAATAGAACCAGAGATATTATTGTGTTGAAGGGCAAGAAAAGTGAGAGATGGGGCCTGGGATAGAGTGATTGGGATCGACCCGGAAATACCATTGAAGCTTAAATTAAGTCTATACAACCTGGTGGAGTTAGCAAGACTAGGGGGTATAATGCCAGTGAGCTGATTGTTACTAAGGTCAAGAGTATGAAGAAGTAGACAGGAACCAATTGATGGAGGGATGGAGCCTGCGAGCCGGTTATTGAAAAGGTAGACCCCTCTGAGATGGGGAAGAAAGCCGAGTGAAGTGGGCACAGGGCCAACAAGAACGTTGTCGTGGAGGCTCAGGCGTCGAAGAGCTTGGAGTTGGCCAATTTTCTCAGAGATTCGGCCGCCAAGCCCCTTCCAAGGGAGCTGGATAGCAATAACTTGCCCATTCACACACTTGATTCCAGTCCAGCCAGAACAAGCTCCAGCACCACTGTCGTTCCAACTATTTAAGACCCCTCTAAAATCGACGAATTCGCGTTTTAATGCCTTGAGGGCCTGATAATCTGCTTGTGTTACAATTACCCCGTCCCATTTCTTGCCCGAAACAAGCTCAAAACTGAAAAACAGAAGCAGGAAAACGCAAAACTGTAGGTGGGCTTGCTTCCATTTTTCTTTCCTCCCCCAGCTCGAATTAGCATTTCCCGTAACATGACAATGGAGAAACTCAGTACAGCAGTTGGGAGATAGGATCCGCAACTGAATTCGACCATCCATGTAAATATATCGATGATCAATGAGAGAAGAAGTGATAGTTCAGCGAGGAGTAAAAGAAATAAGTGTATGTATGATCTCTTTTTCCTCTCAGGCTCAGCTTATGCAGCTGGATTCTTCTCTCTTCGCTGCAATATAGTAAGAGAACATTTATTGAAGAACTAAGGAGAGAGAGGAGGGTGAGGGTTTACGGAAGAAGAACGTGAAGACAAAATGTAGGTGAGAGCAGGGGAACATTTCAGTTTGATGGCCAACGGCTAGTTTCTTTGTACAGAGGTGAATAGAAAAACGGCCCGTGTCTAATGCGGGACGTCCATTAACGGCTATGTATTGGGCCCGGTTGGAGGGGCCAAGTCCTCTCGTCTCGTCTCCAGCACCTGCTACCAACGTTTCTTTATAATAAACTTGACTTGTTCATACTAATTATTTCTTGATATATATAATTTTGAGGAAATGCCTCCATATCCATATCCATATTTATACTGTCAAATTAGAAGAAGATTTCCAACTTCATGCCCCCATTTGCTGATTACTCATATTACTGTATAATTCAACTGACAGAAATTACGATCAACACTCCTTATCATAAATTAATTTCCAGTGATTGCTCATCGGAAATTTCAACGTAATTCCAACTGCATGAAGCTCAGGATTTATAGCATCTAATCCTTACCTGTTCAAATTACAGTTAGGTTTAGCATTGTAACGTATATAAAAGTAGCATCAACCATAACTTTTAACATAAGCAACCATCTAATTTGGCCTGTTGAGTTGCTAGATATTCAGCATTGCTTGCATAACAAAATCTCAACATTTTTTTTTATCAATTCTTTGGTAAACGTTCAAAATTCTAAATATTTTAAACATCCACAACTGAACGTTGCCCTTTGTTTTTCTTTTTCTTTTGTGGGGTGGGGTGGGGTCAATTCATTAAACTAAAGATAAGGTTGAAATTCAGATGATGCCTTCAACTTGTCATTTGTGTAACTATTCGAGTCTCTGCAACCTGCATGCATAACAACTAAGCAACTCCATACAGCAACACTGTGTAACAGACTTCGGAATTCAAAATACATCATCACCAAATTAACATCAAAATCCGGTTTGCAGACACGGAATTGATGGCATTCCATTGAAACACGGAAGGAATAGGTAGAACAGAGATTACAACCAATTCTGCTACAACCTAGAACAGAAATTCTGCTTTCTTTAAACACATACCATGTCCATGTTAAAATATGAAACTGCTACAACCCATCTTGCACAACTAGACGCAAACCTTAAAATTCCAGGACAATCACACAATTCCACAAGCAATCTGCTATTTCACTCCAAAGCAATAGAGCATACAAGTTTAAACCCCAAAGGATGATAATAATAAATTAATAACGGCATTGAATATCTGCAGATATCATACTCTTCACATATAAGTAAATGGAGATAACAAACCACAATACCATGCAGGTAGACAACATAGAATGTTGACAAAAATGTGCCACATTTAGATAATTTGTACAGTTAATGACTGGACAACTTTGACACTCATATACCAGACAGTAGCATCTAACTGAAAAAGCTTATGCTGTTTCATAAGCAAGAGCACAGAAAATAGATTGAGAAAGGGAAGGGAAAAACAGTATGCTTGAAAGGTCAATCGATTGAGGCACTATGATGCTCATTAACTATAATTAAATTCATTTATAAAGATTGAAACTCTGCAAAGATTCACAAAGTTCTACTGTTTAGACACCATCAATTAGTGATACTACTGCAGCAGCAAAACATTACTGTCTGGCATCATATCGAAAGCAGATATCACAGTATCATACTACCACATTTTATCTCATATTTGCCACCATGCATCAAATATTTGCAAGTCACTTGAACTTATCCAACAAGCAACAACTAAGAAATGCTCGCAGTAGGCTTCCCTATAGAGATTTACATTACTAAAAATACTAGACCCAGTTACTAACTCTATCTGAATTTCAGTTGTTATCAGCAAATTTACAATGGAAGAGATTAAGAATCAGGCATTTATATAAAATAAAACATTGCTATCAACAATTGAAGGCTCTTGGCTTTTGAAGAGTAAATAACAAAATGACACAAGATGTCCCGAGAAAATTGTGGATCCAATACGTCCAGAAAGAAGAGTTACAAAAGGTAACATCTCTGATTAAGGGGAAAGAACAAAAAAATAGTAGGGGGAACAGCAAATGTATTCAGGTAACTGATCGCAAAGAATATCACCACATCAGCGGCCTGATGCTAGCTTCTTTAATAAAACCTGGAAACGCAGAAACGAATTGGTTTCATTGATTTCCCTGCAGTATGGAAGACTTTACGCCCTAGTAGCTATTGGGGACTGAGCCATGACAGGGGCACCACCAGTGAAGAAAGAGAGGAAGTTGGAAGCCCCAGCCTGAGGCTCCTGCTCGTCAAGGAAAAGATCTTCGGGAACTCTAAAAGCAGCGTGCGCGCAAACAATAGCAACGCCAACCATGAGCGCGGAGACGAGAACGGCTCCAACGCTGGTGAGGAAGATAACAACAATGGTGGAAACAATCAAGACGACGAGGGTCTCGCGATCGGAGAACTGGCGGCCGAAAAGGGTGATCGGAGGGTCAGAGGGCTGACGGAAGAGATAGAGGAACAGCCATGCGGCGAGAAGGCCGGCGAGGAAGATCAGGGAGAGGGGATTTGTCAAAAGAGAGATGACGAGCACAGCTGTGACGACGGTGAGGTAGTTAACGCGGAAATAGTTATAATTTTTCCGGATGCGGCCGGTGGCTTCGGAGATGGAATCGGGTTTGGCGAGGGAGGAGCGGTCGCAGAGCTCAGACCATGGGCGACGGTTGGAGAGGCCATGGCGGACGGTGTCGGAGATGCCGGAGAAGAAAGCACGCAGGGCGGAGCTGGAGGGGGATTGTTGGTTGTCGACGGCGGTTGAGGCGGATTGGGAATTGGACGTCGGGAGGATCGCCGGGGAGGAATTTGCTGCCATCGTTTGTGTTTCTTTTTCTCTTTATTTTTATTCAATATCGTTTACTCTTCTCTCTCTCTCTCTCTCTTTGTTTTTTCTCATTTTCTTTCCTTCGATAATTTAAATAGGGAATATCCATCTCAATTGCTTTTGCTTAGTCAATAGTAATACGGCACCGTACCAAGGAAAAGTCGTCGGTGGATCCATGTGAGCCGGTGAATGCTCCGATATCAACGAATTAATGGGTTTTCTTTTTGCTTTTTCTCTTTTTTATATTTTCTTTAAACAAAAATGACGAATCAAACACATTATTAGTTAAAAAAAAAATTATACCCGAAGAAAATACATACTACAGGTGTGTATAATGTTTCTAAACTTGGACCGGCCAATTCGATCGACCCGAATCGGGAATTGGACCTGAGACCGGTCCAGATATAGGTGTAAAAGTTGGTATTGTCAAATCCAGTACGAACCGATGAAAAATCGTCAAAATCGAAGAAAATCAGTAAAAACCGATCAACTTTCAAACGGTCAAATCGATTAATTTAAAAAAAAAAAGAAGAAGAACAAAGGACGTGAGGTTGTCTCGACCAACTGTCCGCGCTGCTTGACGATGGATACTTGAGCGAGTTGTGGAAGTTGTTGAGCGAAGAACTGAAGGAGCAGAGAGCGAGCTGTGGGCAGCGTTGTTTGGGGAGAAGAAGGGTAAAGGGATGGAGGAAAAACAAAAAATGTTTGATAGGGGTGGGGAAAAATAGTGCTTGGTGGAGATGGGGCTCATGGGTGAAGATGGAAAGGTGTTTGTAGGAAGAACCAATGATAAATGAGACCACTGACATGCATTCAAAACAAACAATAACAATCTGCATTTTTAATTTTAAAATTTATTAGTGTATAGTTCATAATTTGTTTTTTTTGATAAAATTGATTGTTAATTCTAAGTAGAGTTGAAATTTTAATTTATTCTTTTTGTATATTATAATATTTTATATATTATTATGAAAATTAAAACAAATGTGCAGGGATTAAAAGTTTATATAATGATGGAGGAATGAACTATTCCACAATAAAACTTGCTTTCTTCAAAGTTAATGATGATGTTGCATGGTCGAATAATACAATTCCAGGTCAATTTGCAAAATTATATTTTGCAAGATTATAGAATGTACTTATAATTTTTTAAAAAATAAAAAATATTTATATAATGAAACCTAATTTCGTAGAGTATCTCGATATAATTTGCCCATTGTAAGCAGATTCACGTTGGGAGTTGGCATCCGATCTCGCCCCAATCCTTTCAATCCACTATCATCTCTCACTGTCGCCTTTTCGAGTGCTGCGATCTGGGTAGAGAGGTTGGCGACTTGGCGTAGAGCCGCAGACGGCTAGACGTTTCAGATGAGTGGGTATTGATAAAATCAAATATAAACTCCATGAATACAGAGACACAGAGCAAGGAAAAATGGAGGACTGAAAATCTGGTTCATTCATTCAAACAAGAACCGATATAGTCTCAGCTTAAATACAGATACAAAGCTATAACTGTGTAACAAATTGAAAACAGAAAAACAAACCAGCTGCCACCTAAGCTATTAATGCTAACTAATGAAAGTGTAAAATGTAACTAATAAAAACGTGACCAAGAGAAACACGATTTCCTCCTTATTGCAGAAACAGAGCAGTAGAAACAGAGCTAGAAGATGAGGTTGCAGTCAGTGAAGAGGATGGTGGAACTTGAGCTAAATTCAACATGCCCCCCTCAAGTTGGGCATGGGTAAAAGAGCATAAGCCCAACTTGGACAAGAATGTGGTGAACGACGGACCAGGAAGAGACTTGGTAAACATGTCGGCAAGTTGCTGCTTGCCTGAGATATGCGAAGGAAGAACAAATCCAGACTTAAATTTGTCACGAACCAAGTGACAATCAATCTCGAGATGTTTTGTACGTTCGTGGAACACTGGATTCGCGACAATGTGCAAAGCGGCCTGGTTATCGCAATATAAAGGAATTGGCGTTGCAACAGAAACATGGAAATCCTTTAGTAGGTAAGACAACCATTGAAGTTCGCACACAGTGGCACCCAAACTTCGGTATTCCGCTTCAGCCGTTGATCTGGAAACAGTGGACTGTTTTTTTGTTTTCCATGAGATAATGGCATCACCCAAGAAAATGCAATAACCACTAAGTGAGCGACGAGTATCCAAACAACTTCCCCAGTCAGCATCACAGTAGGCAGTAAGAGTAGATGACACGGATGCAGGAAAGAAAAGACCCAAATCTGGGCAACCGGCCAAATAGCGCACGAGGTGGAGTGCAGCATCCAAGTGTGCTTGGCAAGGTTCATGAAGGAACTGGCTTAGTTGTTGCGCTCCATAAGATATATCCGGGCGTGTGAAGCCCAAGTAAAGTAAACGGCCTACCAATTTACGATAAGGTGCAGGATCTTCCAGTTTTGGAGAGGACTGAGAGCAGAGTTTCAAGCCTAGTGGAAGTGGAGTAGGTGCTGGTTTGCACTGATCAAGGCCTGTGTCTGCCAAAAGATCACGGACGTACTTATGTTGAGTGATCCAAGTTCCAGCTGGAGAGCGAGCAATCTCCAAGCCAAGAAAATACTTGGCGTATCCCAAATCCTTAATGCTAAAGGCATCATCCAAAAATTTCTTGACTTCAGCAATCAATGATTCCGATGGTCCTGTGATAAGCAAATCATCTACATAGACGAGCACAATAACAAGCGAACTGTTAGAACCTTTAACAAACAGACAATAATCATTCAAGGACTGAATGAAACCAAAATGAACAAGCTTGGCAGTGAGCTCCTGATTCCACTGACGAGACGCCTGTTTCAAGCCATATAAGGAGCGCTTTAACTTGCAAACCTTGCCCGGCGGAACATCATATCCGGCTGGTGCCTCCATAAAAATGTCCTCATCGAGGAAGCCGTGAAGAAATGCATTATTAATGTCACATTGATGTATAGCCCATTTGAAAGCAGTAGATACAGCTAGAAATACTCTTACTGTAACCATTTTAGCAACGGGGGAAAAACGATCAAAATAGTCGACCCCTTCCACTTGGTCATACCCTTTTGCAACTAGCCTCGCCTTGTAGCGCTCTATACTCCCATCAGGATTAAGTTTAATTTTGTAAATCCATTTTGAACCGATTGGTTTCTTACCAGGTGGTAAATCGGTAACCTCCCATGTGTGATTAGTTTCCAAAGCACGAAGCTCATTCTGCATCGCCTCCCTCCATTCCTCATGATCTTTAGCCTGATTATAACAACTTGGCTCTCGTACTGTAGACAAAACAGCTAAAAAATCACAGTGAGTGGGAGTAAAGCTATAAGGAGGAAGATGTGAAGTGTGACAAATGAAATCTCGAAGCCAAGAAGGCGGTTGTATAGTCCTTTGAGAGCGTCTAAGTTGAGTGGAAGGTATAGATGGAGATGAAGATTCCTGTGAGTGGATGTTGGAAGGAGGAGGATCAACGTTGGTGGAGGAAATATCAGCAGAAATAGTGGTGGTTGATGACTGGAAATCAGTTGAGGAGGGAATTTCAGAGTCAAAGGATGGCAAAGGCAGGCACTGTTCTGTTTCTGTACCTGCAATGGACTTAAAAGGAAAGACAGATTCATGGAAATAAACATCCCTTGAAACAAGAACTTTATTGTTATGAATATCAAACACTTTATACCCCTTTTGATTAGGCATGTATCCTAGAAACACACACTCAAATGCACGGTGATCAAATTTGGACTTTCCAGGATATACATTCGAAGCAAAACAAAGGCATCCAAAGGATTTTAGAGCATCATAGCTGGGGTTCTTTTTATGTAAGATTTCAAATGGAGATTTCCAGTTAAGAGTGGGAGTAGGAAGCTTGTTTATGATGTGAGTAGCCGTTAGAATGGAATCCCCCCAAAAACGACTAGGAAGGTGAGACTGAAACATCAATGCCCGAGCTACTTGCAAAAGGTGTCTATGCTTACGTTCAACTACCCCGTTTTGCTGGGGCGTATATGTGCAAGATCGTTGGTGACAAACACCAGCGTTCTGGAAGAAATGAAGGCACCTAGAGCTCAAAAATTCGGATCCATTGTCGGTCCTAATGGTTTTAATCTTGCAGCCAAATTGGGTAAGGATTTGTGCAAAGAAAACAGTCAAAGTATGCAAAGTTTGAGATTTATGATTTAATAGATAAGTCCAGGTAGCTCGAGAGAAATCATCCACAATCGTCAACATATAATGAGCTCCTGACAATGTGGCCTGCTTATAAGGTCCCCAGATATCAACGTGTATGAGATCAAAGCAGGAATGAGTACACGAATTACTGATACTAAATGGAAGACGAGTTTGTTTAGCTAAAGGACATATGCTACAAATATGATCTTTATGTGGTGCAGGAATATGTAAAGAATCTATGTGTTTCATTACATCACGAGAGCAATGTCCTAGCCTTTGGTGCCATAGAGAAAAATCATCAACAGATGAGGACAGTAAAGCATGAGAATCAGAATAGACAGAAGCAGCAACAAATGATTTTCTTCCCAAGTGATAAAGTTGCCTATGTTGCTTGCCTAAAGCCAAAATGCGATTAGTTTTCAGGTCCTGCATCATACAAAAGGAACCAAGAAATGAGAATTTCACTTGATGAGAGTTGCAAAATTGAGATACAGAAAGAAGATTGTGGGCAAAATGAGGAACAAACAACACATTAGTAAGCATGAGGTTAGCACATAGCCGGATATCACCCTTATGTGTTGCTAGAATAATGCTATTGTCAGGTAGGCGTATTTGTTTGGAGTTTGTAAGAGTAGTGAGGGATTGGAATAGCTTTACATTCCCACTCATGTGACTTGTAGCTCCCGTGTCTACAATCCAAGAGTTAGTGTCACAATCTACAGAACTGAAATGATCCAAAGCCATACCTGCCATTTCATCTACTTGGGCAAAATGCACATTGATAGGATCCTGAGGTACTTTGTGTTGGACCATTCGTAATGCCTCTAGCAATTCTGACATCAAGGTGTTATTAGCGTCAGAATTCCCAGGTTTATCCAATCCACTACCTTCTCCACTGGTTGCTGCATATGCTCTTCCTGCACTGCCGTGTTTTCTTCGCGATTCGTGTAGCTCCTTATACCAATCAGGAAAGCCGTGAAGTCTGAAGCAATTTTCCTTGTTGTGTCCAGTTTTATTGCAGTGTTCGCAAAGGAGATTGCGTTTATCTATAGGTCCCTTGCGTCGCATGAATTGTCGAGATCCTATGTTAGGTGCAGAGTACCTTTGCTCATATGCTTTCATGGCCGAACCTTCTCCTATATCAGAATATTCTGAATTCACCATCCTTTGTCTCTCAACCCGTAGCACCATAGAATACGCCTTATTGACAAGGGGAAGAGGTTCTAGAACTAAGATCTGACTACGAATATTGTCGTAGGAATCATTCAAACCCATCAAAAATTGCATCAGCTGACTCGCATCGTTTTGTTCCGCTTTGATTTTGTTGCATCCACATATACAAAGGCCACATGAACACATGGCTGGTGGCATAAGACATAACAATTCATCCCAAAGTTGTTTCAATTTTGTGTAGTAACTAGTTACACTCATATTGCCTTGTGAAATAGAACTAATTTCGCGTTGCAACTTATAGAGCAGAGTACCATCGCACTCACCGTACCGAGCTTCAAGCTCCAGCCAGAGATCTCTGGAAGAGCTTGCATACAAGTATGCGTTTACCAAGTCTTTGGAGATGGTGTTCAGAATCCATGTTCGCACCATACAGTCCGTAGTCCTCCACTGTCTGTGTTGAGGAGTTCCAATCGCAGGCTGCAGGCCTGTGCCGTCGATAAATGCCAACTTGTCTTTGCCTTCTAAAGCCATCCTTACCGATCTACTCCATGATAGCCAATTGTTCCCATTGAATGGGGCAGAAACCATCACCATGTGATCATTTCCAGCTCCAGTTGTTGTAGAAGAAAAGCTAGATGTATCAGTCGATGAGCTCGCCATTCTCATCAAGTGTAAGACTCAACAGAGTGAAATTGATCAGCAAACTTTGTATGCAGAGACCATCAAGATGATGGCTCTGATACCATGATAAAATCAAATATAAACTCCATGAATACAGAGACACAGAGCAAGGAAAAATGGAGGACTGAAAATCTGGTTCATTCATTCAAACAAGAACCGATATAGTCTCAGCTTAAATACAGATACAAAGCTATAACTGTGTAACAAATTGAAAACAGAAAAACAAACCAGCTGCCACCTAAGCTATTAATGCTAACTAATGAAAGTGTAAAATGTAACTAATAAAAACGTGACCAAGAGAAACACGATTTCCTCCTTATTGCAGAAACAGAGCAGTAGAAACAGAGCTAGAAGATGAGGATTTAAGTATGAAGTTCTGTTAATAATTAGAAATTCTTATGTAGATTTACAAGAGTAATTGTACAACGTTAAAACCAGAACTGAGTACTGTTGGGAAGCAGCAAGGGGTTTACTATACGAAAATCTCTGGATCAAGCAATTGGTAAGAAGGTGATAGGTGGAGTATAGAAAGATCACTGAGTGACATATTCATTCAGCCCCCATATACTCCGAGATATTCCTTCATACCAATAAGTTATGCAAGGTCATCCAAATTTATATCCCATGAGCAACATCAAATGTCCAAGATCATTAATCAGAATGCAGATACATCATTGCAATACAGCAAAGTTGTTTTGAGCATGCATTAATAGGGAATATGTGAAGAATGGAGCGTAGAAACCTAGAAGGTTGATCCATTCCACCCAAGGTTGGAACCCTGCGGAAAGAAAGTTGATGTCATGAGTGCAATCAGTGGACCGCAGAACACGAGACACTTTCAAGAACAAAGTTCATGATATAACATGCAATTGCAAACACAAGAAAAACAGGAGTTGATATATCTAATCACAGCTCTAAATAGTAAAAGATCATTTACATTATTTAGTACTGGTGTAAAGCATGCAGACATTGTGCATATTCTTGAATCTGACAGGCCTAAACAAGCAGAAGAATGCAATGAGAACATACTAGTGCGTTAATGAAACCCTTTTCTCAGTACAACCCATACAGTTCAGCTTGTTTACCTTGGTATCATAAAATTTGAGGTAGAACCGTGATTTTGGGACAGACAACTTAGACTCAAGTATGTTGGCTATAGCACCACTCAGCTTCTTGTTCACATCAGAGTTCAGACCTCCAATAGAGACGAGCTCTCCATAAGCAGCAGGCTGCTCTGTCCCTCCAAATGCCATGGGCACAGAACCCTTCAACACAATCATCACATACTGCATCAAAACAGACAAAAATTGAAGTTATTGCCCTCCGATTTACCAAAGGAAATGAATATATTAATTTTCTGTTGATAATTTGAAGTCAATCAAATATCCATGGGTAAATAAATCATTAGTAGCTACCATACAATTGCTCAATAAATTGTTTCTTAGAGCTTTCATTTCAAGAACTCAATCACCAGATATCCACAGCCAAAAACCACAGAACATATAAACCAACACTAATGTCAGCCAACTATAATGTAAGCACATAATCACATTTAATACTTAGACCACCAGCACAGTAAATCCTGAGCAATATTGAGAGTGCAATGCGTTATCTCATTTTCACAGAGTCCCAACTATGCAATGCATCTATGGCAGCTGAAGGAGCATATCTCAATAACAGATGGAAAATTCCATCGATTTCACCCGCGATTTTCATAAATCCTACCTTTCCTACACATAAACACGTTCTCTGGCAGCACAAGGTTCAGAAATACCACGAAAGCGAAATTACATAACAGCAAATGCATCAATCTTTCAACATAAACAATCAGTGAGACATAAATCGATAACATCAATCCTACGCACGAATAAAATACTCCACCCTCAGTATACCGTAATCAATATAGGTCCAAATTCCGCAAACTATAAAATCATAATTATGTAAAAAAAACAAAAAAAAGTATGAAAAAATCACAGACAGCCTCGGGTTTGCCGATGAGCTTGGCAACAGTGGAGGAGGCTTCAGAGAGGATGGAGGAGGTGTCTACGCCCTCCAGGCTCACGTTAGTGGACAGGTTCAAACACGGCATCGTTTCGCGAAACCCTTGCTTGCTTTTCTCGCCCTCACCTCTTTCTTCAGCTCTGCAATTTGCACAAAAAACACAAAGCAAGAGTAGCTAGTAGCTAAGTAGGGGATGGTTTGTATTCCTATATTGCCCTTGAATTGTGATTCACCAAAAACGCCTTTCTCCCTTGATGCTTCGCAATTCACTAAAGCGTATTAACGTTTTTATCAAATTCAGTACTTTGCGACAAGATATTTGTAGTAAGTGAAACAATGTTTTACAACTTCATAATAATAGTTCAAAAAATAAGATTATTTGATCCGGTCGTAATCCATAGGCTGATGGTCGGGACCTTAAACAAAAATAATTAATGAAGCTTCTGAGAGTGGGTTGGTTGGCTTTTATAAAAATCATCCGACCTAATTTCATATTTAATTTGATTCTAAAACCCGATGCTTAAAAAAACATATTAATGGTTCGGTCTTCACAGGTGGCATTATAAGTACATGTATTATTTACACACAAAAAAATAAAATCATTTAAATTAAATATGTTTTTTAAATTTTATTCATCATAGGATAAAAATATTTACTAAATTATATAGGTCTTATTTATCTTTTAAGAGAAAGCATTTAGAAATACACGGAGGACGCAACGGTAGGTCATTATTGTAACTGAGAAAGACAGGACAAAACTTGGTAGAGTTACAACTTGGGGCTCCTGCGGCCCATTGTGGTATCAAAGACCTTGAGGACAAACCTAGTCCTAGGAATGCAAAGTTTGTTCTCTAAAATTGAACCAATTGTGGCGATCAGCTTTCTTTTCACTTCACTGTCGATGCCACCCATTGCTACAATTTCGCCCAATGCCGCAGGTTCTTTGTTCCCTCCGAATGTAAGGGCTACCGATCCTTTCACCAGAATCATCACAAACTGTAAAACTCATTATCACACAATATTAGACTGTCGTAGGTTGGTGGACTAAACAATGTTGGTTCTTTTTGGTGGGGCCAGAGAAAACGTAATATAATCATGGTAAATACAACCAAAAAATATTACATAATTATATCAAATAGAATATTCGTAATTATGCTTAATTTTATGGGAGATTGTTGTAATTTATCCTATAATCATAGATGAGAGATCCACTAAAAAAATATAAAATTGCACTTTCTCTCAAAAAAAAATTAAATATACTAATTTTTACTTTACCGGATCATTTACTATTAGGGTTTGAACAAAAAATTATCAATGTTTACATAAATTTTTAATTTTATCACTCATTTTAATATTTTCATGTGTATTTTATACTTATAAATAAATAAATATATTTTAGATATATGATATGAGGTTAATATCATTACATTCATCTTAATACAAATGATTGCATGGGAACATTAAATGAAATGTAGAATTAAAAATTTATATAATTTTTTACTAATGTCGATATTTTGCGTTCAGATCCTAATGAAAGAAGATCAAGTGTAAACAATAAATTGTCAG
Organism: Sesamum indicum; assembly: GCF_026168435.1. Classification (NCBI taxonomy): domain Eukaryota; kingdom Viridiplantae; phylum Streptophyta; class Magnoliopsida; order Lamiales; family Pedaliaceae; genus Sesamum; species Sesamum indicum. The sequence goes on from NC_142667.1 coordinate 16,802,401, forward strand.
ACAAGATGTAAATACAATATAAAAATTCTTTACAGAAAAATATAATATTACATTTTAAAAAGAGAGGTAAATATAATTAACCCTAAAATAAATTACTGAATAACAAATAATCTCATTGCGTAGGGCAGTAGGCATAAATGAGTTCTTCACCCTCGTGTGAAATAAATCATAATATAATTTGGTGTTTGGTGTTATCTAAAATGTTTTATTATTAGTCAATTATAGCCTATAAGACTATCAATTAACATAACCATTTTCTTTTCTTTAAACACCCCAGAGCCTTAACATCAACAAAAATTAAATGTTATCATATTTTTTCTACATTTAGCGTGTCGACTTAAAAAATAAATAAATAAATAAATGGGAAGGGCAACCTAGTTGCATTTGTTTGAGAAGAAAAACGTGGCACCAATATTTCAATCGATAATACTAACAAAATAAAATACTAATCTTACTTAAACAAGATAAATACTTATGCTTCTAGTAATATTTGAATTCTTCAAAGTCGTGTTTTAGAATAAAGTATAAGATGAGAAAACGTGACAATTTTACTATTTGTTTTGATATTATATATATATATATATATATATATGCATACATTATGAAATTGCTTCTTATAGTAGGGACAGTGACATGTTACCTACGGGTTCAGCTAAATTACTACACTATCTACTCTACTTGTGGTGATAACATCAAAATGAATCATAACTATCCTATTGTTTAGCTAATATTATGTCAATGCTAGACTTGTCCATTTTCTATTTAATTAATAGTGTATCAAAATTGATTATGTAGGGGGTCATGCTTAGTAAACAAAGGCAGAACAAAACTTAAGATTAGTGACAAACAAGAGCATTCAATTTCTTTTGTTTCAAATCTTTGTTTAATTATTTTTAATGTGTATAAAAATTATATCGTCTTTTAACACATTTTTGTATATATAATATGAATAAAAGATACAACAGAATTTGAAATATAAAAATTCATCATAAAATAATGAGGTTGATTAGCCAAGAATTAAAGCAGAAAGGTTTTATTTCATTCCTCGGGTATCTGAACGAGCTTGTAAGTTTTTGAAAATATCTTATAACTGATTGTACATTTAGCAATTTTTTCAAAATGATAAGTTTATAAACACAAAAAGACAAGGTATCATTATTTTTTTCTTTGAAAAAGAATAAGGAGTTGGTGTTTTTATAGAGCGAGATGCCAACCAAACCAAATGTTGACGGCGTGTTTTTATCCAAACTGGGTGGTGCGAAGAAATGGAGGATGATTAAGAAGGATGAGTTGATGGATAATGAAGCAAACACATCCCTAAATAGTAAATCCATTCCCCTTGTGATATCTTAACAGTTCCGACACTCATCCCTCCACCCACCCATCATACAAAACTGCACTTCCAATTCTCAATTATTGGGCTATAAAACTTCTCTAACCACAGAAACCCGAAATCAACCTCAAATTCATCAACAATATATATATGTATATATGCGTGTGAGCGTGTGTATATATATATATATATATATATATATATAGAGAGAGAGAGAGAGAGAGAGAGAGAGAGAGAGAGAGAGAGAGAGAGAGAGAGAGACAGAGATGATGCATACGTTCTCGGGCTTCCCGACGATCTGAGAAACAGCTTTTGTGAGGTCAGAGAAGAGGGAATCAGTGTCGACTCCGTGGAGGTTAACGTTAGTAGAAATGTCAAGACAAGGCATCCTCTTTGCTCTTGGACAATTGTGAATCCCAAGTGTGTTTGGTGTGGTGATAGTATGTGTTTTTGGTGTGCGTGCTGATTGTTATTTATAGACTGAAATGGGGTTTGAGGTCACCTACACAGCCAATGCATTCAATTTGACTGGTTTTCTATTAAGATCGCCGTTTCCTATTTGGTACCAGGAGGCCGGAGGGGGGAGTAGTCAATTGCGTCCTATATAGACTTCTTTTTCAAAATTTGGTTAGACAATATTTCTTCTACGCATTAACTGTTCATCCTTTTCAATCTGACTTTCCAAAATGTACTTTTCTGTTTTTTTTTTTGTTATTACAAAATTTGTTATCATGTAAAACAATTGGACTTAACCGTCTTTTTCTTTTTTTCCGGGCATATATCCAATAAACTCACGCGCACACACACACACACTTAAATTCAAATATAAGATTTTTTTTAAGAAGTTTTGAACATAAATTATTGGATTATTCTCCCAAAAAATCAATTGGAGTTTACCTTAATAATATCCAAAATCAATAATACAACTGGATCACTCAAAATCTAATAAAATAAGGTTGTTATATCATGTTGTGGTGGGTAACATGTGCAATTATAGAGAGTTGCTTGTAAATATATAGTGCAACTCATTCACTCAAACAAAGATGTAAGATTTGGGGTTTTCTATGGTCGACTTTAATATATTATATCTTTTAATTGAACCCAAAAAAAAAAACAAAAGTTAACTTTCACATGAAATTGTTACTTATATAATATGTTAATAAAAACAAGAGTTAACTTTTTAACATATAAACATATGACAATAAAATATGAAAAGCTCCACAAAAATTTAATGATATTTCAATTGCGTTTCATATGAGATAGTCCACTTTTGTACGATAAATATTAGGAATAGTTACATTTCAATTTCTTGACATTTGATGTAAATTACACGTAAATTTCTGTAGTTTGGGAAATTACATCTAACACTCTTGATATTTGCTTCCGTCTAACGTATAGATTCATCCGTTAGTCAAAATTTATCGAAATTGTTGATATTAACGAAAAGAAAAAATAGAAAAAAAATCTATATTTACATCCGATTGACTTATTATTAATTTATTATAGATCAAACCTCAATGACATTAGATGTAATTTTTTAAATTATAAAGAATTTACATATAATTAAACAAACCTCAAGAAGAGGGTTTAATGATCCCTAAGTATTATTATAATTGATTATTTTAGGAGGAGGGGGGGGGGGGGTGGGGGCCGGGGGCAGGGGTGCCAGCCCCTGGATTGCTAAATGATTTGTACATTAATTATAATTATACATCTAATTTTCGGGGTGGGCCCCATGGGGTATAGAGTGGGGTTGGGGGGGAAGGGTTTACGAATCCCTTTGATTGCTAGAAAATCTGTATGCATGCTCCGTGTAACTTTCTATGGTGGCGGTGGCGGGTGGCCTATTTTATTGGTTTAAATTGTAAATACAAATAATTTTTTGGTTCAAATTGTAAATTCGGAAACTGTCGCAACTCTTTCTCTTCAGTCTTTCTGTTGTTCGCCGGCCACTACTGATGGAACACCGCCTCCTCTCGGTCACCCACAGCAGACTCAGAGAAGACAACAATCTCTCCCCCAAATCCGCAGCCGCCGTCCTCTCTCTCATCACCAACCCATTTACTTCAGACTCCACTCTCTCTTCTCTGTTAGAAGCTCTAGTTCTCCGCCTCCACAACCCCAATTCTAATTCTGACCACCAGAAAGTGCTCTCCCTCCTCTCCGCTCTCTCCCATCACCACCCCCGCCTGGGCCACCGTATTGCCGCCGCAGCACACGCATTCATCCTCCTTCCCTCCACCCCCACTCCCTCCCTACCCCACGCCCTCTCTCTTCTCGACCCGGCACATCCTTTCCAGACCGACCCGTTTTCCGACGAGTCTCTCTTTCTCTCGCTCTGCTTCTGGCAGTGCGTGAAAACAAGGAGATGGATACTGAGAAATCTGAGTAAATTTCGCGTGAGGCCGTCGGTGTTGATTACGGTTCTCCTGGGGTTTACCAAGGACCCATATCCGTATATAAGAGAAGCTGCATTGGATGGTTTGGTTATGTTGAGTAATGGTATTGTGGTGGAGGATCCAAGTCTGGTTGAAGGTTGCTATTTTCGTGCTGTGGAGCTTCTGTTTGACGCGGAGAAGTCTGTGCGACTTTCGGCTGTTCGCGCGGTATGATTTTGGCAGTACGAACCCTGAATGTATTTACATGATATATCCGTTTCTTTTCTGCTTAGCTTAAACTCTTTCTTGGACTTCTTGCCCATATTTGAAACACAGTTAAAGGCTTGGAAAACTAAAACTAAGCCTCAGTCCCAGCAAGGCATGCTCCTGGCATTTTTTGTTATTTTTGCTTTGGGTAGAAGGCATAAATTGTATAACAAGCATATCTTCTCAAACTTTCCTATTCATTTGTTTTTCTCTTTTTAGAACTATTAATTCACCTACAGGAAATCCTGTTTGGTCATGTGAATTGAGAGGCAGTCTCTTTGTTTTATGTAATTGGGCTGAAATTTATTTGCTGATATTGATTGTGCTATACTGGATTGGAATTAAAATTTCTTTGTTTTAATTCTAAAATAAAGTATTGCTGAAAATGTTCATATTAAGTGCTCTCTACTAGCTCATATCCATACCTAATAGTTTTCTACCCCCTTGGTTCCAGGTCAGTGAGTGGGGACATTTGCTTCTGGCATTGAAGGGAGATAAAACTCAAAGAGAATGGTCAGATGCATTATTTGTACAGGTACCTTGTTTCTCCTTTTGCATTGTAACTTGAAAGTTGAATATGTCATAAGACAAATTCATGATCTCTTCCAGATAATACACACAGCATAAACACAATATCATAACATGGTGAGCGCAATGTAAAATGTCAATAAGGTTGGCAGTGGAGTTGAACATGCCTAGCAAGATACTGAGGCATGCTACTGAACCATTGTCACTTCTGGGCATATAAACTGTAGATGTACTCATGGATAAATGGTTGTAGATTTTATAATTTCAGATAAGACTTCTTGACAATCATTCCAAATATTCCACCTATTGTATGTTATGTGTCTGTGAATTTTGTTATGGATTTGTGCTCTAGGATTGGATATTCCAGATACTTATAGACTCTGATTTTAAATGCTTCCTTGAGAGTGTTGGTTTAGAGTTCTTTTCATGATGTTAGTACTCTCTCTGAATGCCTTGAAAATTTCATCTGGTATTATAATTTTTGTTCATGGCATAAAGAACATTGGTTTTCTTGATTTCGTTAATGATTAATGATTTTGTTATTTATATTTCAGGGGTTATGTTGCTGGTCACTAGCTATTATGTTCTATGCACTTTTCTTTGTCTACTGATTTTGTTGCACATACTCCTACAGCTCTGTTTGATGATAAGAGACACGGATGCGGAGATAAGGGTTGCAGCCTTTAATGCACTTGGAAAGATTCGAACTGTTTCTGAGGATATCCTGCTACAAACGTTGTCTAAGAAGACTTTGGCAGCAACCAAAGAAAAAAAATACCCAGGCCAGTACACTGCCAAACTATTTAACATACCAGCAACTGCTGCTGCATTTACTTTTGTTCATGGATTGGAGGATGAATTTTATCAGGTAACATCTTATTGCTTTAATCATTCCATTTGGTGGCACCTCTTCCAAAGGGGTTTAGATGTTACATTTTATGCTTCATTTCTTGTATATGGATGGGTAACGGTTCATGGATGGAAATGCCATTTATCCAACAGAGTGTCATGCCTGTTATCTCTTGATCACTCATTAGCCATTCCCTTCCATTGAATAATTTTCTGGACAATATATGGGTGGCTGGTTATGAATATTGTCGACTTCTTTACTTCAGGTCAGAAGATCTGCTTGTCATGCTCTGCAAATGCTAACGGTCCTTTCCGCTGAATTTTCTGGTGGTGCTGTACACGTGTTGATGGATATACTCAATGATGACTCGATGGTCGTGCGATTTCAAGCTTTGGAGACTCTGCATCATATGGCCATGCATGACCATCTCAAAGTGGAAGAATCTCACTTGCACATGGTACGTTCTAGATCCATCTTACAGTATGTTGCGATTATCTTGTTCATAAAAAAATACTGGTTTATTGTTCAGTTCATTGTAAGTTCTTGATCCATCTCAAAATGCCATATGAATATCAGGATTAGAAAGAATTTATCTGTTCTGTTCCTTATAAATGGTAAATTCTTGATCCATATTTAAAAAGAGCATGATTGCCTGCTTTTGCTATCTGTAATTATTTAATCTGTCATTTGAGATTATGCATGTATTGGAAAATATTTGTGGCTCTGTGTATCCAGTTGTCCTTCCCTTCCGTTCTGTTGTCTTCTATTTATAATAACCATAGTCAAGTTGACATGCAATGCATGAATATGGATGTGGATTCATTTGAACTTGTTAGTTGATTGCAGTTCTTTGGCACTTTACTTGATAACAATGGCTTGATAAGGTCTGCTGCGAGGAAGGCTCTCCAGTTCACTAAGTTGCAGAAGTTGGCAATGTTTAGATCATGCGTCAATGGTCTTATAAAGAACTTGGAACTGTATCCACAGGTAGGTCTGTTTCTTTTCAGAATCTGTGCGTATCTCAAAAATGAATATAATACGTGTAAATGTAACCCATCATCAGGACAATCTGATGCTATTTGTTTGTCAATGAAAAGTCAAGAACTAAACCAGATGCTAGAGTTCCAAACTCTTGCTTGATCTTTGGTGGGAATATGCCATATAATGTAATAGTTCCAGTCTTTTTGTGGACTTCCATTATGTCTTTTCTTTATTAAGTTTAATCTCTCTTGAGCCGATATTGCAGGATGAAGCTGAAATATTTAATGTTTTATACAAAATTGGTCGAACGCATGGAAAATTTGTGACCAGCATCATACATGAGGTTTCTCAAGAGGTCAGTAGATGTTCAATATTTCTCAGTAGATCTATCCCTTTGGTGCTATTTCAGAAGAAGAATAAAAATTAACAGTAGGCTGTTATTAACTCCTTATTGAAGGAATGTGTGAATTGTAAGTTTCAGATGCTTCCTTCTGGCAATTTTTAATTGGTCCATACCAGATATTTGTAACATTTTTGCCTGAATTGAACCTTATGCTGGATCTGGCCTTGATTAGGGACCTTCCTGTTTCTCTAAGATCTTCAGCTCTGATTTCAGACTAGGGTACTGATCTGAGTTATTCATGTTTTCAAGCAGTCCAAATGTTCTACTTTAATAGTTTATGCCCTGAAAATGGCAAAAATATACCAGTATACATTGTCTGTTCACCAACTGTCTAGCTGACTGATCATGATCTTGTGGTTTGGAAAATTAAGCATATAGACTGAGTTGCATAATTAGATTTGATTTACTCTCCATGGTTTATTTTCTTTTTTTAATTGTTGGAGCTGTTATAAGAAATAGTCAAATTGAACTGAAATTAAAGCCTTGAACACAAAAAATATATGGAATCCTAATTTGCAAACAATTGAGAAAGTGTGTCAGAGTGGTTAAGAAGCTTGTACTTCTAACTGGTGGAACTTAGTTTTCCTAAAAAATTTGAGGGCTTCTCTCGCTGTCTGTCCTTTTGAAAAACCATACTTTTGCTTCAATTTATGTGGTCCAGGCTGACTACTGAATAAGCATTGTGAAACTTTCTTCCTATGGTCTTTGATACCTCTTGAAGATTTCAAAAATCATGCCATAAAAGTCTTCTTGCTGTGGTCTTTCTTGAAGGTTCAAAAGTTTCCTTAATTTTGAATTGCAACAAGTAGTTCTTGTTTGAGTTGAAGTAGTTGATTTTATAAATTTGTTTGTTTGCTTACTTGATTTATGATATGATTAATGCCCCAGTTAGAGCCTTCTTTTGATGGCAAGTTGAGTTTTGACAAAAAGAGGACAGCTGCATTGTTAGTGCTGGCCATCTCAGCTCCAGTGTCACTTGAAAGAAGTATCTGCAGCATTCCTCCACGGATTTATTCTTATGCAGTTACACTGTTGGGTAGACTATCCAGTGGTCTTGTTCATGTGATGGACCAGAATACCCTTTTAGCTTATTTGTCTCACTGCAGCAAATTCACTTTTGCCTCTACTTCTGAAAATTTTGAAGGGGAATTACTGAATTTTGATTTGAAGAATAGCTTTACTCACTTGTGGAAAAAAAGTGATGCTATCAGTTTTCCTGAGTCAATGGAGCTGAAGAAAGTTACCACCCCAGTTCATGGTTACTTGCTCAATTCACATATTAAAGCAACAAGCTGCGTTGAAATTGTCCTCCGGAAAGTTGTGGAGTTGTGGCCATTGATAAAACTTCGATGCATGAACGATGTAGTTCAAACACTGAGGTAAAACATTGTTGCATTCAAAGAATTGAAGGTGGCTTCTCATTCCCTGCTATTCTAGAGTCTTGGAGCCTCATTTATCAGAAGTGCTAAAAAGTTCACTTTTGTATAACTCAACAAGTCCATGATAATATCACTCTTATGGTGCAAAGACATTGTGGCAGGATAATGATGGTAGTTAAGGGATGAACCTTTTTTCCATATTGGACCATTTGCTTGAGTAAGTGGAAATTGGTAAAACATGCTTAATTTAAGATCATAATTTCTTTATGTTTTCCTCAAGATTGGTTGACACAGAAGAAAGCTATGTTGTTGTATAAGTTTTACCTCAAGTCACGGATCTTCATTTTTCTTGGGCTGATTTTTTATAGAAGGGAAGAAGTCAGATATGAATGTCATTTTGATTCTGTTTTCTGACATGCTTATTTATTTATTTATTTTTTAAAATTTTGTTGCACTTGCAGTTTATGCATAGTCTCTATCATTCTTCATTCCTCTCTCTTGGAATGCTTTCCTATTTGATAGTACTAGTAGTAACATGTTGCAATGGTTTGCATGTGCAGGAGCTGGAAAGAAGAGCTGAGAAATTTTTCTTGCAACTCACGGCATCCTGCTGGCGTTTTGGGTTTTGCTTTGAGATACTTGCATGTCATAAAATTGCTTGGAAAGGCTTGGGCCTGTTATTTTTCTCAGAGAAATCTCCAGTTCACTGAGATGGGAGTTTTGGAGGCCCTGTTGCATAAAATGGAAAGCAGACTGAAAGAGATACTATGTAGGCATGCAGGTCTGAGCAGAGGGGAAAAATTGCATATCCTAGAGCTAATGCTTGTGGCTTATACATTGAGATTGTCCTGCGGAGTGACTTCCTATTTCGAGGATTACATAAACAAGCTTAAAAATGTCCTTTGTCGTGTGGAATATCTTCAGAAAGAAGGATTAGTTGAACTTTCTCATTTTGTAAATGAGCTTCAGAATATATCCTGTGAAATTGGCCACTCCGAAGATGGGTTCATTTACAAGTTGGACAGGCTTCAGAAGTCTCTTAACCTTTTCTCCCTGAAGCATATTGTGTTATCCGGAGAACTCAAGTACCTTGATGCTGAAGTGGATGTCTGTGACAATGAGTTCCAAAATCCTCTTCCTTTTATTCCAGGGCTACCTGTTGGCATACCATTTGACATCACATTGTATAACATTTCTAGCGAAACCAGATTGTGGATTACAACTACTCTTGGTGAAAAATCAGCTCAGTTTGTTTTCCTAGATTTGAGTGAATTTGGAGGTAGCAACGAAATGAGGAGATTTACATTTCTCTCTCCTTTCTTTAGGACACCTTTAGCAAAACGCTTCTCGTTGAAAGTTTCTATTGCTATGGAATGCTTGTCTGAGGACCAACACTTCAAGCATTGTAATGGGCCAAAACATGAGCTTATTCACCTTTGCAAAGGAAAAGAAGTTCATCTATCCATGCCTGTTAAATAATGGATAGTGTTCCATGTTGCTTGGTTGGACTATTATGCAGCCATGTGGTCTGAATCCTGCTGTGTAAGTGCGAGCCATCTACTTGCTTAGAGTTTTGGAATTTTGTCAAAGCCGGTGATACTGTGTTTGCTGATGGCTTGAGAAATTTGTTCATCAGTCATAGACAAGTGGTTCTACATAAGCTGCCTGCAAATTATCAGGTAATGGAGGCCTCTGCCACATTCTTAAGATAAAGGGTTAATTACATTTACACCCCCTGGCTTATGGTCTGTTTACATAAACCACCGCTGTCTTTTGCATAATTAGAGAAACTACGCTTGACAGTAAAAAAATAGGGATAATTTGTGTAATGATGCTAAAGTTTTTAGGGGTGTGTGTAATTTTTAAAAAAAATACTGGGTGGTTCCTGTAAGTGATAATGTTATTTTGGTGGGTGCCTGTGTAATTATCTAAAAGCTAATGGTGGTTTGTGTAAACAAGCTATAGGTCAAAGGGTGTAAATGTAATTATCCCTAAAATATAATATCTTAGTTTAAAATATACATGTTTCATTGTTTCTTAATTGCTGAGTTTCGCTTGTAGTTCTGCTTTCCTTGAGGAAAGACAATGTTTAAATGCTTTTACCTTGTCCAAACAGGCCCACATGTACTTTGGGTGTTTGAGAAATACATAAAACGTGCCGGGTTGCTGTGAGTTCATATTTCCTTTGTGGGGCATGTTTTCTCTTAGGTTAATTATTAACATCTCCTTACTCAATATGATTGCCTTTAGTTCAATATTTCAAATTCATTAGATTTGAGATGCACTAACATTTCATTTTTCTCTACTAAAATGTTGACAAGCAGTTCATTGTTTTCATAAACAGGATTTGCATTTGTTTTTATGAGATGTCATTATTAGTTTGCAAGGATGATGAGTTGAGCCGCAAGGAGATAGCTGGTAGTTTATGCGGATTCCTCTATTCCCAAGTTTTGAGAAATGAGGAATGATTATCCCACCTTTCAGAAACATCACCTGCCAATGGCCCAAATTTTCCAAGAGCTGAAAATCTGTACTGTTCAAAATCATCTCGAGCTCACCTTCTCGCAAGTTCAGCATACTCTACCTTGCTAGTTTGCAAAAGATGCAGTGCTGCATAAGCCAAGTATTCACAGAGCAGCAGCACACCTTGTTGAGCTCCACATGGTAATCCTGGCTATTGCCATATAAATATTTAGTGTATAGAGATACTTGGGGGACGTAAACATAGTGGATACAACTGTTTGTTCCAAATTTTGATAAACATTTTCTGGAACCTCTTTATGAAAGGTGATATTCTCTGTTACCTGGTGCACAGCACTTAAAATCGTGTGACATGTCGTGGTTGCAGTGCGAAAAGTGAACCAGTAAAACTCCACATGGGGGAGAAGGCCAGAAGGATCTTGAGGCTGTGATGACCAGGTCATCAAGAAATTGCGGGAGGAATTAGGAATTAGAACTCTCACGGCTACATCTCGTCTATGTTGCGGTATTTCCAAGCTCTCAAGGGAAAATAAGTTTGTTTTCTGAATTAAACACCTTCCGTTTAGCAAGTATTATTCTAGATTTTCCTTAATGCGGGTTTTGTTATCACCTAAAAATCTCAGGTTTGCCAATGCCATTTGTTCACTGTCTTTCATTCAGTATGCGGTTATTCATCTTAGATTAGAGCTTTTTAACTTTGAGATTTCTCAGTTACTGTTGTGCAAAAGAGAGATCGGATTTCTTAAGCAATTTTATCTAGGTTGAAGGCGAAAAAATATTACTCTATATTACATTTCCAGAACAAAAATAAGAGGAGGGTAACACACCAGAGTTCATCTTTCAGTACCCGTGCCCAAAAAATCCAGTTCTAAATTTTGGTGTGGGTCATTTTCTGACAACTCGGATTAACATCAGATTCACAGAGAAGGTTCGAGCTCCATCCAACTGACTTCACATCTTTGATTAACATCAAGGGTTGAGTAAAACTTTCAGGTTCTTCTTTCTGATGATTTAGAACTTCCACAGTTCAATGGACTATTGATGGTTCAAATGCACCATTAAGCTGTCAAACGAAGAAGCAGTCCCGTATAGGTAGATCAGACAATCTTGAGCCAGCAAAATTCTCATGGTCACTGGGGTTACAGATTGATGAATAAACACAAGCACACATACAGCCCTTATTCTGAGAAATATATCCCGTCCACCAAATAATACTGTTAGCCCTTCTAAATATGAAAACAAGGACCCAGCAAAGCAAACAGTGTTAAGTTGCAGAAATCAAACTAAAATCCATTTCAAAAAATTATATCCTCATCTTTCTGGGCAGCCTGGGATAACATGTCATGGGCTGAACTAACAGAAATACCCCTCCTCAGAGAAATTTCCTCAACGAACTTCTCTTCTGCATATGCCTTAGCAGCTTCACGTTGCTTTTCAACCTCTCTCCTCTTGTAACCTTGTATCTTTTTCAGCCTAAAGAAATCCTCTCTTTCCAACTCATCTAACTCTCCTTTGATGTAAGTTATTGTATTTTCTAACCGTGGCTTGACAACATTCTCCAGTGCATTGACCCTGCGATTTGTGGTCTTGATTGCTTCATCAAGAGTTAAGAATGATGTTTGGAGAGTAGCAAGCTCCACAAGCAGCTCAATAGCTTTCACGTATGCTGTGCGGCAAGCTTGCACCTGCTGCCCGCCTCTTGCCAGTCCAGTCAAGTCATTCTTAGTCTCTCCATCAATGAAATATTCAAATTTTGGAAGTTTTACACCTGCAACATTTTCCTGATGCGATCGGACCTTGAGTGCTGCACTCTGGACATTTTCCTGAACGATGTGCTTGATGTTCTCACCTGCAACATATTTAGCTTCCGTAAGGGCAAAGGAGGAATTTTTCATGATATCTCCCATTGATTCTTTTGTTGATACAATTTTCTTCAGAATCTGCCGAAACTGCACAGTCAAAGCATCACTCTTCTTCTTGAGCAATGCATGTCCTCTTGTGGCCCCAACAAGTCGAGCTTTCATCACTCCAAGCATTGTAACAGTAGGAACAACATTTAAACGCTGGCTCTGTCCGGACATCTTGTCAAACTTTATGCCTGAGAAGAGAAAACGAGTAATGGTAAGCATTAATCAACGAAGCGGACATTTGTCTTATAGCTGCATAATACCAGCATGCCTGAGCTTGAAGATAAATCTGTGATATACCTCTATGAAAACACTCTCCTTTTCAACCCCTTGTGGTATTATTTGCTTATTCTTCCTTTACACCTGGAACAACCACAATAAAGCATGCAATGTTATGATCAATAGTACACAACTGTATTGTGAACCGGCTAAATTAGCGGACAGTTTGATGACTACACCAAAATCCAACTCATTATTCTTCATCAAATTCACATTTTACTTTATCCATATTACTCGACAAAAACGCAGAAGATCTGGAAACGGAAAAACGGAAAACCATCTATGACAAACTGAACTGTGTCTCAAAGACAATCTTTTGACTGTATTTGCAAGTGCAACAATTGAAACCAAACAAAATTCCTGATGCACCTGAAGGGTCCAAGAACCAGCTGAATTTTGAGTAAAAGAAGGCGAAAACTAACTATAATGCTATGAATTGCTAAAAGATAGTAAAACATTGAATTTTGCATCACTTTTACACTTTCCATATACTTAATGAGGAAACACCAAACTTTTGGCGTGGGTCATTTTCTGACAACTCGATCCCTCCTTCCCCCCAAATTTTCCTTCTTGGCGAGTCTTAACTACCAAAAGCAAAATTAACAATGATAATAATAATGCAGCAAATCATGCTCGTCGTGAGATGTTTAGAGAAATACCGTATGATCTCAATTCCGCACCAATTTCAGATCACGGAAAACCAAGTCGAAATTCAAAGCCAATTGAAGGCCAACCCTCAAGCCAATGTCAGATCAGCAAAATTATAAAAGAGAATGTATCTTGAAAATTCCCAAGAAATTTGAACGACATACGGCAACTCCAAAATCAAGCAAAACAAACTCGAAACCAAATACCAGAATAAGATGAACAGAATGATTGGATGAAGAAGATGATCAGGCTTCCGAGAGTGTACCTCAATGAAAACGAGAGAAGGAAGAAAAACAGCAAAATTGAAGCATAAATAGGGCTAGAATTGGGGAGCAGTTGAAGAGGAGAGAAAAGAAGAGAAAGAGTTGCAGACGACGACAAAGTTGGAACAAACAGTAATTGGTATTAAATAAGATAGCAATGTGATGTGGAGTTATTAATTTTATCATCTTCTACTTCTACTACATCATAATATAAACTCCACTCAATCAATCAACAGCCCGACGAATGAATCCTTACGGACCAAACTAATCCTTAGGGCTAGATTTTCAAATCAATAGAAAATTCTTCTACCAATTGAGCTGGAGGCCCAGTTTCAGTTATGTCTTTGGTTTGGGCTTTTGGGAATTAAAGATTGCAAATCTAAAATAATAAATTTGTCAAATAATTTTACAACACATATGAATTAGATTCTCTTAATTTATTACAACATATTCAAATGTTTCCATTCAAATACATTTTATAAAGATATTTTTAAATTTATAAAATATTAAATCTTATTTTAAAAATAAATTCATGAAGTATTTGCATAAAATAAGATTATTCAACTTATAAAATGTTGATAATAATAAATTTATATTTAATTTGAAGAAATTTATCATAATTTTAAAAATAAGTCAATAACTTTTTTCTCTTCCTAAATGATTTATCAAATATTTTATAATATGTTTTAAAAAATCGTTATAGGATTGGCCTACCTCTTTGAAAATTTTACTACCAAAAAGATTTTGGAAAATTTGACGAACAAATTCCAAATGCCTGTAGGGTCCAAATTTTAAAATTCATGACTTTGTTTTGTTTCGATTTATTTATTTTTATATTTCTATAAAATACTAAAAAAAAATAAAAAATTGAAACACTATCTTTGTTTTCTACTAATCTTTCTTTTGAGACTCCACTCTGCCTCTGTCTCTACCCGCGCGGCTACTCACTCTCACACTCACACTCACGCACTCTAATATCACATCACCTCAACCGCAATAATTACTTACTACTACACAGTAGCACCCCACCCCACCCAGCCACATTATTATTATATCCCCCACCCAATGCCTTCTCATCTCTTCTCTCCTGCTCCCACCCCATAATTAACTTTTATCCCTTTTACTTTGTCCCCCCCCTCCAATATTTCCCCCCCTTACGTTTTCCATTTTCACACACAGAAAATGGACATGGAAGCTGCAGCTACTTCACCACTCTCACTCCAAGAAAATCAAACCCCACAAATCTCCTCCCCAAAGCCCTTCAAGAGAAGCTTTGTCGCTTCACTAATGGAGGCCGCTGCTCTCCGCACGCCTTCTTTCAAAGAAGACACATACTTCATTTCCCACCTCAAGAACTCCGAGAAGAGAGCACTCCTAGAGCTCAAAGACAAGCTCATGTCCGTCCATGGCCCCGACTCCATGTGGGGCATCCCACTCTTGGGAAATGCCGACGAGCGCGCTGATGTTATCTTGCTCAAGTTCCTCCGGGCGAGGGATTTTAAGGTTCAAGATTCGCTCACCATGCTCCTCAAATGCTTGGGTTGGAGGAAGGAATTTGGGGCCGACGTTGTTTTGGAGGAGGAGTTGGGGTTTAAGGAGCTTGAAGGAGTTGTGGCTTACATGCATGGATATGATAGAGAAGGGCATCCGGTTTGCTATAATGCATATGGGGTTTTCAAAGATAAAGAAATGTACGAGAGGATTTTTGGAAATGATGAGAAGCTGAAGAAGTTTTTGAGGTGGAGAGTTCAGGTTCTTGAGAGAGGGATTAAACTGCTGCAGTTTAAGGCTGGTGGAGTTAATTCCATCATTCAGGTCACTGATCTCAAAGACATGCCTAAAAGAGAACTCAGAGAGGCTTCTAATCACATTCTCTCACTCTTTCAAGATAATTATCCTGAAATGGTAGCCAGAAAGGTGACTCAATTACCACTCCTTCTTCTTCATCTACCTACCAATATATATAAAATTTCTTGATATCTTTGTCTTTGAAGATGAATTGTGTAAAGATTGCTTTATGTTTGGTGCAGATCTTTGTAAACGTGCCATGGTACTTTAGTCTGCTGTACTCAGTCTTTAGTCCATTTCTGACTCAGAGAACCAAGAGCAAGTTTGTGATCTCCAAGGAAGGAAATGCTGCAGAGACGCTTTACAAGTGAGTATGGTAACAACATTTTCTGCATTCAGACAAAACTGCGTAATTTTCTCCTCAAAGATTAAGCCAAATATAGCATTTACCATTATTATTTCGCTCAGCTCAGATAATGACATATTTTGAATAATTCGATCCAGTCTAGGGGCAAGCATTTAATGCTGCCCGAGTTTCGTATTTATCTAAGTTTTCCATTTCTGGAATAAAGATGGTGTCATCTTCTGCTGTTATTTCATTCCTACTCGTATGTTTGATTTCCAAACTGCAAATGATCTATCTTCTTGACGCGGTTCCGTTTTTCCGTCAGATTCATTAGGCCAGAGGACATTCCGGTTCAGTATGGTGGACTGAGCCGGCCCAATGATAAGCTGAATGGCCCCCCTAAACCGGCTTCCGAGTTCACTGTCAAGGGAGGAGAGAAAGTGAACATTCAAATTGAGGGCATTGAGGTAAAAACCACCTCCACATTTTGGCTCTGCTCTGCTCTTAATTCCATGTTCAAGAAAAGCATATGTGTAACAAGAAGCAAGCATCATCTCTTATTAATATTTTGCTAGTTTTGGTTGTGCCCCAAATTCTGCTTGTAATTGACTTTTTTGCCCTTTTTGTCTGTCTTGCTTTAGATCAACAATTATACCTCTAAAATTATTTAATTGTTGTCATTTCTGTGCCCTGTTCCCACACCACTGACAGTATTAAAAGTATTGTACTTATTTGCCAAATTCAAATCCAGGCAACCCAGCGCTTCTAGATTATCTATCTTTGCAACCATATATATATATATATATATATATCTTTGTCCGAAGACGACAAAATTCAAAAAATTTAAACCAACCCTTTGTTGCTGTGAATGATTGTAGACTGGTGCAACAATAACATGGGACATAGTGGTGGGAGGCTGGGAACTAGAATACAGTGCGGAATTTGTGCCAAACGCCGAAGGAAGCTACACCGTTGCCGTGGAGAAGCAGCGGCATGTTGCGGCCGATGAAGAGGCGATTCACAATTCCTACACTGCAGGAGAAGCCGGAAAATTGGTGTTATCTGTCGATAACACCGCCTCCCGCAAGAGGAAGGTGGCTGCATATCGATACATTGTTCGGAAAACGGCCGCAAGTATCATCTAGAATGAATACAAGAAGAGCTTTTGCTGTGTTTTTTTTCTTTTCCTCTTGTTTTTTTTATTCCAGCATTTGCTGTTATGAGGGATTGTCTGCTAATGTTTCGACTCTAATATCATGATGTGCTTCTGTGCATGTAAATGGTGGTGGTATTGTATAATTGAGCTGAATATTGCGATATATAAAGTTATATAAATATATTCTCTCTAACTTTAGTAAATTATGTTAAAGTCCTAATTAACCAATGTTTAGGATTTAAATGTTTTGTCTTAATCTATTAATGTAATGAAATTATTATGATTAATTTCTTACCGATCTAAAAGTATCATTACATCAGAAGCGGTAGTTCCAACTTGTGATAAAAAGGCTGATTATAGAACAACTGGTTGGGGCGGATGTAGAAAGAATGATTTTGTTTGACTAAGAGATTACCTAAAAGTGTGGTAAAGAAGATAAAAGTATCTTAGGATCCTGTGTTTAAGCATCATGTCCCCATTCTTTTTGCATTTGTATGTATTATGCTTCAATTTGGATTGTGTATTAAATTGTGGTTGCAATAATTAAGGTTGGGGCACGGTTTTTTTTAATTGAATGATTAGGGGAAATTGGGTTACTTTTTTGAACATGGGTCTGGTGATGGGTGGGTCAGTGGGCGAAGACTTTTGAAGCACGGTGTCGGGTGTGGTCTGCACTGCCCTGCCCTGGGGTAGTGAAAAGGAAAGGGAGAAATCAGATATGAGTTTGCTTCATTTTCAATCTCTGCTGCTCTGAATCCTCTGATATTTAGCACGCTTTCTTGGAAATCGTGAAAAGAGAAAATTAAATTAAAGGTGTGTGGGTAGGGACCTCAATTGATGTTGGGGGTAGGATTTGCAAGTTTATGGAAATTGATGGGCTACTTTTTATATTTCGTAAAAATAATGGTGAAAATATTTGATTTTTTCAAATCCAAATGTTTGAGTTTATGAAGATGATGTTGCTCTGAGCATTTGTTTTTTTTAATGAAACCAATTGGGAGATGAATGTGAATTAAGAGATTGAGAATGAAAGAGGAAAAGGAGAGAGTGAAGGGAGTTGGGTAGGAGGGAGCAGGCGGTCGGAACGGAATCTATGTAAAGGGGTTTCTCACATTGACAGTACTGGAATTGTGTGTGTGTCTGTCTGTCTTTGCTTCTACGCTCACGAAATTGGTAGTACCACTTTGTTTGCTTCTTCCAGATCAATGAAATCTGTGCTCTCTCCACTCCTTTTCATTTGTCAGCACAGCACAGCCCTTCTTTTTTTCTTTTTGGCCCTTCATTTCCAGGAGGGCTCATCTCAATTCTCTCTCTCTCCCTCTTTCTATTACATTCAAACTAAAGGGTTTTTTTCTTTTAATAATTTCATTGTAGACATCTGTACTAGATTTTGAGTAAATGCGAAATGTCATAAAACTTTTGTCCTACACGTGTAGTACGTAGGTCCGACAACCATTCTATTACATTGGTGAACTAGGAAAAATTATTTTTATTAAATCAAGCGATCCAATCATCATATTACTCCCAAAAATATGATATGATTGAATCGATTGGAATACGGACACCGAACACTCACCTTAATGTTGATTTCCATTGCATGATTCCGCATTCCTAAGCAGTATTTATTCATCTAGAAGAAGGAAAGTGGAAACTGTGAAGTGGATCTTGTCTACCATTTCGGTGGTGAAATTTAGATGGGTAAGTTGCAAGACCGCAACTCGGACTCAAGCCCACTTATGGAACAAGCTGGTCCAAAATGACCAGTTCAATACACAAACCTTAAATTCTGTTTTTCATATGTTTAGAGGCGTTTGTGGATCCAAGTGAGAAGCAGCAGCAAACGTGTCAAGAATTGGCGCAAGATTTGGACGCACCCGTTAGAACGTGTCAAGCATGCATAATACTTCAACAGAGTTGCAAAACAAGTGCACTTACATAAATCTGAAAATGAAAAACTAGTTCCAGATGAGATGAAAGCAGAAAAGAGATTGTTCATCTGTTAAAAATCGGAAACATATTAGGTAGTAAAATTGAGAGAGATCAGATTCTGAAATAATGGCACAGGCAACGCTGACTCCTCATGGTGAAAAGGTGGAAACATTCAGGTTGCTTAGTGGGCACCTTATCCCCGCTGTCGGCTTAGGCACCTGGAAATCCGAAACCCCCAGAGAATCCGTTTGCAATGCTCTCGTTCAGGTAAATTTCTTCACTCCATCACAACTAAAGGGTTTTGGTTTGATTTTGCTGAAACCTCTTCTGTTATTCTTTAAGTTTGGATTTGGGTTCGTAAAATCTCACCATCTTGAACATATCAATTTTCTTTTCATGATTGTGTAAGAAGAATAAATCATTTCCTCATTGTCTTAATGGCGGCCGGTGCAGGCTGGTTACAGGCATGTGGACACAGCGGCCCAGTATGGAGTTCAAAAGGAGGTTTTGTTTAGTGCTTTTACCACCTATAGATTCGTTCTTCGAGTGTAAATAGTGAGATTTTAGCTCAAAAATATTAAGCATGTTTCTGTCTTCACTGTTCGACAGGTTGGAGCAGGAATCAAGGAAGCCATACATGCAGGAATAGACAGGAAGACCTTGTTTGTTACATCGAAATTATGGTATGCATATATGAGCACTGGGTTCCACTTCGATGCTTATTTTTTTTAAGTTACAATATATGTTAAGTGAACACATGGCAGCCCCTGCCGCCAAGATGTAATCAAGAATTCATCCATTATATACGAAAAACATCAGACATCAACTGTGGATTATTCACATCAGTTGTTTGTTTACATGTTATAATGGTTGATCTTGGCATGTAGGTGCACTGAATTGTCTCCTGAAAGAGTGCGGCCCGCACTCTTGAACACACTTGGCGAATTGCAGCTTGACTACCTTGATCTCTATCTTGTAATAATCCTACTCAGTTTTCTTTATGCTACAAAATGAGACATAGCTGTTAGAGTTTTAATCAGTCTTTTTCTGTCCGTCTTTGTGGAAATTTTAAGATCCATTGGCCATTTCGCCTGAGAGACGGGGCCACTAGACCTCCAAAAGCAGGGGATGTTCTGGATTTCGACATGGAAGGAGTTTGGAAGGAAATGGAGAAACTAGTGAAGGAAAATCTTGTACGGGACATTGGAGTCTGTAATTTCACCATGAAAAAACTCAATAAGCTATTGAGTTTTGCTGAGATAAAGCCTTCAGTGTGCCAGGTAAATATGCTTTACTGTTGTTGAGTGAACAACTATGAACTGCCAAGTCCCTTGTTTTTTGATTCAGATGGAGATGCATCCCGGGTGGAGGAACGACAAGATGCTGGAGGCTTGCAAGAAAAATGGCATCCACGTTACTGTAAGATTTGAATACTTGATCTTGTGCTAAACTATCAACATATGTTGAGCAAATCATACTTTTTGTGTCTGAACCGTAGCAGCCAAGAATCTCAAATGCCTTAACCAATCAAGGTGATTTTGCAGGCGTATTCACCACTGGGTTCACAGGACCAGGGCCGAGATCTCATCCACGATCCAATGGTGGAGAGAGTGGCAATGAAACTGAACAAGAGCCCAGGGCAGGTGCTCGTGAGATGGGCTATTCAGAGGGGCACCAGTACTATTCCAAAATCTAATCATCATGAAAGGATCAGAGAGAATATACATGTTTTCGAGTGGGAAATCCCCGAGCGGGACTTCCAAGCACTTTGTACCATCTCAGATCAGGTTTATACATACATTCAGTTATTACTATGTCTGAGTGCATCTGAACTGGCTTAGTAATCTTGCATCATGTTCTTGGACTCCACCCAACTTATCCGAAATCTTATGTCGTGCAGAAGCGTGTACTGGATGGGGAAGAGTTGTTTGTGAACAAGACGGATGGACCTTTCAGAAGCACAGCTGATGTTTGGGATCATGAGGACTGAGGGGATGAGCGCCTTCAGCAAATGGACGAGCCCCCAAACATAATCGTCGTTTGACATAGATCATGAAATCAGAATGTGGAGAGCGTGTTTATGATGAATCTCGTATCTTAGTTGTTCTTGTCCCTTTCCCTATGTCTGATACAGAATAAACTCTGCATGGAAGTTGTACCTAACGCACCTGTTGGACCATTTTCAGTTGTAGAGCTAACACTCGCGACAGTTGCAAATCTGTTTGCAAATACAGGCTACCCCAACTACTTCATATCCGCATAAGTAGACTTGAGTTCAGGTCAAGAGATATTATTGCATCTGAAAACTCTGAACTCGCCGTACAAATCCTGCATTTTGATTTGCTTTATATTTGGTCATGTTTTTATTCGAACAACCACCAAAAACCAATAATACAAGGAAAAAACTATTTTACAACTTAAATTTTGATTCTTGTTCAGCTTATTCAAGCTTCAATGAATAACTTCGATTCGCAAACTACATCAATTTCGGTTAAGGTATTAAAAGGAAGAAGGAAAACGTGAAAATTTTGAAAAAAGAAAAAGAAAAGATAAAGGAAAAAGATTATGTTCAGTTACAGGCGATGCTTTTGCATCCAAACAACAATAGTATGCAAGAAATGTACAGGCATATATGTGTGTGTGTGTATATATATATATGTGGAGTGCCCGTGTGCCGCTTCCGTTCCATGTGTATATTCCGCTTCTTGTTTGCATTGAACCAGGAATTCTTACACTACTCTTTGCCTTGTATATTTCCCAACTATTTAAAAGTAGTTGAGGCATGTAATTCAATCCCTCATTTACTCTCCAACGTACTCAAGTTTCCTTGCTGGCCTTCTCCTCCTTGGACGGTTCAGTGTAGGATCTGACTTACCAGCTCCAGTTTTAGTATCCTCTGGGCTTCCGTCAATTCTGCAATCCAAAACTGTGTCAAGTGCGTCATCAGTTCTCCCGGCTATACTCTGTGCTTCTAGCTCAGTAAAATTAAAGCTAAGCTCAGTGACTTCTGATGCAGATTTTGTGAGTACGGGCTTCTGGCGCTTGAAGAACAAGCAGACGACAGCACAATCATCGATCTTGGCACGAGGGAATTTGTATTTCCATGCCCTGACTGCTTTCTCTACCAGTAATTTCCCTGCCATTGATCGTTTTCGTGCTGATGCCACAATCTTTACTACTTCATCATTTGATAGTGCATCCCATATCTGATACATAAATATGAAAATTTAGAGTGGAATTTGTGTAAATATGAGGTGATAGCTACCATTTTATTATCTTACGCCATCAGTTGCTAGGACTACAAATTCGTCTCTTTCTGTGAGCTTTCTGTAAGTAACTTCAGGTGTTGAGATGAGGCCAAAGTCCTTTAAACAAAAGTCCCCGAAAGCCCTTGCCATGGCTAGACCAGGGCAGTCTTCATTAGGCATCCAAATCCGATACACGTTTGGTTCTTCGTCCATTGCCATAATTCTGCCTTGGCAACTTGTTATTCGCTTTGCTTCAGCTGATTAATGCACATAGCAGCATAGAGATAAGCCAATTATAACTGAATTGTATAAAGATCAACAGCAGATATGTTTCAATACAAACAGAAGACGAAGGGGATATCACCAACCTGGAAGATGTGGTTTCAGATCAACTGTCAGTTGTTCAGAAACAAGCTGTTGACTTTCATTCCTTGTGCAAAGGACTGCACGAGAATCCCCTAAATTCGCAATTATCAAGTGTTCACCCTGAATAAAGTAAGCAGTTGAACAGAACGAGGCAACACATTATTTGATCATATTCTCGTCCAATGTATGCATATATAGGTTGAAACATATATTTGTAGTGCAATACCTTTCTAAGCACACAAACAGACGTCGTACCACTGCAGTAGGTCTCAACCGAACCATCCGCCCCAAGTTGTTCATCCATCTCCTGGAAGCTCTTGGTCAATCTAGCTTTCCATGATAATAGTAAAGGATTTTTAGATTCCATATTTTGGTTGCGGTCATCAGCTCCAGTTTCAATATCAAGAACAGCATTCTTCCCATCAACGCTTGATTGTTTATACAGCGAAGAAATTTTTGCTGGCAAAAGATCACGGACATATTGTGCCACCTTGTGGCCAGAAGGTCCGTGTCCATCAAACACAGCACAAAAGAACATGTCTTTGTCCCCTGAAAAGCTCTGAAGACAACAGTGGAAGCATACTAGTAAGATCCTTATTAATTCCGCGAACAAATTCATGTGTAAATATGACTTCTTTATCATCAATGTAGACGTGTGTGTATGTGTTCAATTCGACCATGATAATGATGAATGTGTATGCAGTCAAGAAGTATATGCTAACATCTTTTGAAGGCCCAAACCCCAAAAGGGAAGGGAAAGGAGCAGGACATGGATTCTTTAGACCTCACCAATCAGTCAGGAAACTTTATACAAAATCTATCAACGTAAGGAAAATAAGAAAGCATGTGAAAATCGGAAATGTTTCACGAGGATGAATCAATATTGAACATTTCCCAGAAGAAAAAGAGAGAAGAAAAGCACAATGCACAGGTGAAATGGCAAGAAGAGGTGATTATTTTCGTTATTTACCTCCCAGACAGTCATGGCATCTTGGTTGGTCCCTTTTTTACCTTGCTGGGTGTACATAGACACATATTTAGAGGATCCCTGGTGCCGGACACGTGCACCAGCATGGCCTCTCAATATGATATCCTCATGTTCAACCTCTCTTTCTTCATCTTCTTCTTCAACAGGATATTCAAACCTGCCACCAGTATGACATGAACAGCATGCACCCATTTTTTCGCCCCCTTGATTGTTGTCTCAAGGGGTGAATGAAATGAAAAAATGAATGCAGGGAGAGCTCAGGGGCTGCAATTCAGATTCTTGAATGCGATAAAGATTGATGTGTTATCTACAATTTGTTCGCAAAGAATTATACAGGGATGATTACGGATGTTGTCGTCACGAGACAACAGCCGTTCAGGATTCAAGCAAGACAAAGGAAGAAGAATGATTAAGAGGAGCTAAACAACGTCTGCATCTATCATTGGTAGGGTTGAATTTGATGAAATATGGTAATGAATCATGCAAACGTGCAAATCTCAAGACATGCAGAAAGGGGCCGTTTTGGTTGAGAAAATGGGCATTAAGACGCATACATGCCACAATGCCACATCTGCTCTCACATTCACCTCTCCTATCTACCTCATGCCACTTTTTTCTCTCCTCTTCTTTCTCAATGCGACTTCTTTTCCCTTTTTAGGAGGAGAAGGATGATGATGACTATTATGCCCTTTTGGTTCCTATCTGACCTATCTTTTACTTACTATTATTATCTTTGACTCCACCCACGCATGTGAATTTTACAATGCAACCTTTTCTTTGTCTTAATTGTTAAATCCAAAATGAACCTTCCACTTACAGATGGAGCCATACGGATTAAGTTTCTTGAATATAACTTGCCATCTGTAGATGATCATAATGGAATTTATCTACAATTGGGACATATATGATTATGGTTTGTTGGCTGCAATGATCTTTATTTTTATTATATAGTTATTGGTGTAATGTCATCATGCCATAGTTTTGGTGGGTTCTACTTTCTAGTGCCAATATAAATATAAGTGGCCACCCACGCTTCTATCCTTTGGGTGCGGGTTTTCTTTATTCTTTATATATATACGTATGTTGGTATGTATTCTTTTCAGATGATGGGTAAAGGGCAATACTTTAGACAGAATTCCAGGCAGCCGCTTCATCAATCAAAACGAGTACATGACTAAAAACTGGGCGTTTGATTTTAGGTGCCTGAGCCATTAAGGTTACAGCTATACCCCCAACTGGAACAGCTATGTTATATTTATGACAAACATCAGGACCACCATTCTTGCAAGCCCTGCCTGCCTCGACACAAATGTCATACACACTGAAACGGATATTTTGAGCAGAATAATCTAAAAGAGAGAGGACACCAGAGATCATTAGTAGCATCAGTTGAATCTGGAGTACACATGTAGGAATCCAGCTAGCGGAAGCAAGCAGAAATTAATATATTCCTTAAACGAGGAGTAATGTCATGAACTAGTCATTACACAAGGATTACAACACAGTGAAAGATGGCTCGGAGAAATCATTTATGTAAAACCAATCAAAGAGACAATTATGCTACATGGGAAGTGATATCCAGACTGCTCGCAGATCACCATATCTGAAATAAAAGCTGAAAACTCGTTCCTGAAGCCCTTTTACACATTCCTGCTTCTCAATAGGTAATTAGTGTCATAGATGTGTGCTGGGCAAAGACGTAACCAATCAACACCATAACAAAGTTCAACTCAGCAGTAAGCAGTGGCATCAACAGTATACTCTTTAAGTAACTTCAAGGACCTGCTCTTACCTTGTGAACAGAAATTCAGGAAATGTATAGTTTACAACAGCATGCAGTTTGCCATTCTAAACTCGTGCAGCTGTCAGCAAGAATTACAAGCGCCTTGATATGACATACAAGGCATCCAACATCGATCAACCAAGTTGATTCTCAATGAGAATAAAATCTCTGGAAAGAGAATTCAAAGTTTACAAACAATAATAACGGAATTATACAAATACTTCATTTAATCAGTTTCAAAAGCATCAATTGAACTTGGTATCCCTATTCTTAGTGAAGGAAAATTTATAAACCATGAAGAACTTGATCAATTTGATGATGATGCTCCGACTCGATTGGTTTTTCCTTAACTCTGAGCAAAAGAAATCGTGATCATGTACAAGCAAGAGAAGTTATTGCTAATAATCCAATCAGGCCATCATGATTCATGAAGGCCAAGACCAGGATGGACAAATAAGCTATTAAGTACCAATTGTACTGCAGTAGCAAATATCCATTTCTGAAATATCAGATGTGTCTCCATCAGAATGCGCCTCAATAAACACATCTATAGAAGCTTTTTCCTTTTTCCACTGGCTTTAATGTATTAAATTCTTCAACAAGAAGAATATGAAGAGTTAACAACTTGGCAAAGTTCCTTACTAAACACATTTATAAAAGTTTTTTCTTCTTTTCAATGCCTTTAATTTATTAAATTTTTCTGCAAGAAGAATATGAGGTGGTAACATTGCCAGCAGTTCCATACAAACAATTTCAGGAAAGTGGCACAACCTCATTTGGAAGTGCAAATGAACTTTTCAGCATATTTATCGAAGCTATCTGATAATTACATGCACAAACCAATTAAAGAGGTTCACAAATTTAAATGAAGCTATCTTTTTAATTACATTGCACTATGTCAACACAAATTTTGCTGAAGAAGAATTATGAAAACTTTAACTATGACTTTTCTTATAAAAGAAATAAATACATACGGAATTGGAGGGTCACAATACCAGAACAACTATTTTGTTGGCAGAAAGGGGAAAGGGGAACTGGAAATTGAGAAATGCTACAGAAGTAGATAGCTGTTACCAGTCACCACCACTGATGGACTAGAACTCCACTTTTTCTGAGAGAAGTAAACAAATTCAAGCACTGCCCATACGTTTTTTGGTACTTCGCCGTCCTCTCACCTGGACAACACTTCTGCCACCTATTATAATGGCATTCAAGAAACAGCTCATCAATCAAGCAAATAGCTCCCGTTTCAAACAATCTGGGAATCAAGTCAAATTCAGTCCCTTCCACGTCCATCTTCATAACCACATAGTCCCTCTCCGACACTGTATTCATCAACCAATCAGCAAAATCAAATCCTTGAATCTGATCGACATTACCAGATGATGTAGAACCATCAGAGGACTGAACCGGTTGAATCCTGCCCATTCCTCTGCCTTTCTCCACTTCTTTGTGACCAGGGTCCCCATTAATCTCAAAATACAAGGTCTCATTCCTTACCCAAGCCGCATAGGGCAGTAAAGTAACCCCTTTCTTGGACTTATACTGATCATGGAAAGTCTTATCTGCTTCAATTGCATAAATCTCAAATGTCTTGTTCTGCTTTGGGTATTGCTTCCTAAACCAACTCACGATACTTGAGCCGTAGCTTCTAGCTCCAACATCAACATATACATACTTTGGCTTAAAACTAATATCAACCATTGAAGGCAAATACTTTATCTTCTGGACATTTTTCTTGAGTGTAATCCACGGTTTTTTGGGTTCTTCCTCTATCAGAGGCTCTGCCTTCCTTATCAAATCCAGCTTATAACTTGGAACCGAGCATTTATTCACTGAATCACTACTAGAGCTTTCAATAATTCCTTTGGAATTCACCGCTTCACTAAATTTTTGCAGAACAATTTCTCGAACAAATGGCATTTTGGAATCAAACCCACCAAAATCTTGACTCTTTACCAATCTACAAAAATTGAACAAACCAAGTAAAGATTCAAAACTATAGGTATCGTTTGCCCCCGTGTGGACGACCAGAAACCCTTCGGGCTTCATCGTCCTCCCAATCTCCGCCGCTAAATCACCCGGCCTCACCGACTTTTCTACCACCCCACCTCCGCAGAAAACGAAATCAAAAGTCTCATCACCAAACGGCTGCTTAAAACCCTGGCCTGAAATCACCAAGGGCTTGAAACCTTTCTTAGAAATACCAACGGAATCCTCCACGCCGATCTCCTTCAGGGCGAAAACATCAGCTCCTGTGGCCGTGTCGACACATAGGGTTTTAAAATTAGGGCTCAAAATGGCTTCAGACATCAGATCCTGAAAAACCGAGGAGTAAAACTGCACGGCTTTTTGGAAACCTTCCGTTGCCCATAGATCGGGGATTTTCTTGGGCGTCAAAGGCGCCTCTTTGCCGGATGATGAAATAATAGCAGACGAAGAGGATGTCGCCAACTGCCCTACTCCGGCAACGACGTTGAAATTCTCCGGTAAGGTGAAGAAACAGAAATCACCGACGTCACAGGATTCACCACGGATTGTGACCACGTAAGCAAATCGCAAAGCGATCACAAGCACGCAGAATAGAAACAAACGCACCAGAATATTTCTCAAAAAGCTCGGCTTCCCCCCACTCGGCTCCATCAAAAACAAAACAATCAAAAAATTCAAAAAAAAAAATAAAAGAAAAAAAGAATCCTTTTTGCTGTGATAAAATGTATGTATAACAGTATACTTATATCTCCGAAGAAGCCAAAGTCGAAAAAAGAAAGAGGGCAGAAAATTATACGACTATCGAGAGCAGAAACGAGCAGAAGTGTGGTTAGCGCCGACGAGAGAGCAGACGGGGGATGGATAGGAAAAGGGCAAATTGAAGGTAAATGGAAAGACAAAACGGGAACACATACTGCGGCTGAATGGTTCCAAACTCAGTTTGGTGAGCTGATGAAATTTCTGCTCATAGTATCTGTCACTATTATCACTAATTCTTACCAGTAATAAAACTTGATTCTGCAAGAAAGAAGGAAACAAAAAAGTAGTGAGAGAAGGAAGAAAGAGTGTAGGAATGAATGGGGAATTTGGTTTTAGTTTTGGGAGGAGAAAGAAAGAAATTGCTAGATAACGCGGTGGAGAAGACGACGGGGGTGGGTGACTGAAGGAGCCGGTTGACTTGGCGAGCCCATTGGGTACTTATCACATGCGCCTACCCCTTCACACACCTTTAATCATTCATTCATCAATCAATCAAAATACCTTATTCTTCTAATTCTATTTTAATAATCTCAATATTATTATTAAATCTTTTATTATTTTTTCTAAACTCTTTTATAGGTTAATTACTTAAAATGAATAATGTGGATGTGTTTTTTTTAATATAAAACTAAAAATTATATTTGATTATTTATTTTGTTGTTGTCTGTTTTTTTTTTTTTTTGAAAAAAGAAAAAAGAAAAAGAAACTGATAGGAAGAAATGTGATTGGTGGGGTTTGGGGTAGGAAATTGTGAGCGGATGCATGTTAGAGTTTTTGGTGAGAAGATGCCACGCGGAGAGATAAGCTGGAAAGGCGAGTGCTGTGTTGAAAGTGGGACTAGGTTTAGGGATAAATTACAGTTGTGCCACTAGACAGCTGGAATTTCGGGATTCTGCTTGCCGGTGTCCCCTCCCGTCTGAGTTGGGGGTGGGGGAGTGCTTTTACCGTTAATTTCGTTTGCTTTCTCTAATTTCAAGAATGGTTCATGATTTATTTAGTTGAGGGTTTTTAAGGACAATAAATATATGGTTTTGTGTGTCCAAATATTACATCAATTACGGATAAAAATAAGAATAATTTCTTTATTTATTCGTCATACAAACTTGATTATTTCACTCAAAAATTTAATACTTTATCTTTTGGGACAATATTTATGAAAATCAAATATCTATTTTTTTTAAAAATGAAATTTTGTTGCAATTTCAGACATATCTTAAATGGATTGGGCTTGTCATTAGTACATATAGATTGATATGTAAGAAGTGAAGCTATGACCTACATTTTGGAAATTGAAAGGAACATAAACTAAAAATCTGGTTTCTTCCATATAATTATGATTAGAAAAAATGGAATGTTGGAGATTTTAATGGTGATGTCATTGTTAATATTTCATTTTGGAGCATTAACAAAGAAAAGGATTGATAGGAATAGGATGATACAAGTTGTTATCAAATTCAATGTTGCAATTCAAACCAGAAATAAATTTAATGTTGCGTGTAGTTGTTAGATCCAATTCACTTCCACTCCATATAATTAATTTAATTTGTTTCCCAAGAATGAATCAAGTTTCAAGTTATCCATAATTATGATGATAACTAAGGGGCAACTGTCAATTGGCAATTGCAACATTAATTACTATTAGAGTGGTGAGTGAGGGAAGAAGGCAGAGGATAGGAATCTGTGTCCAATCCAACAACTAATTAAACACTGTAATAATTAAGTATGGTAAAATTGAAATCCCAAGATGTGCGTTAATGAGCGAATCAAATACCGTATTGGTAAAAGAAAGGAGGATAGATAGATATTAAGGAAAAACGCATCTGCTTGTTAAAGAAATGGGCCATTCTATGGAATATTACACCTTTTTTTCCCTTTATATATCTATTCTATTATTACATATATTTGTAATAATTGGTAGCTGAATATTAAACAATACTTTCCTTATTTTTCAACTCCACCTTTCTAATTTTCAAACTTTTCGTATTTAATTTCCAAAATTCAAAATATTTATACTAAATAATAATGCTCGAATGAATGATGTATTTTCTAACAAAATTTAAGATATACCCTTTCCTTATTTTTCAATTTCTAAATTTGATAAGTTGAAATTTCTCATTTTTGAATTTTATTCATTACAAGCTCCCCACAATCATTATTATATTTTATTGTCAACATTTTTTTCCATCTTTATTATTTCAAAGGTATATAATTTATTTTTGTAATATAAATACATCATCTCCTCCCCTTTTTAGATTGTCTTTTTAGTTTATAAAAGTAATATTTATTCAATTATTTCAATTGCTATATCTCTTTGTATATATATTATGAGTTTTTTTTAAAAAAAAACAAAAATTTATCTAAAAACAACCATTTCATTTTATTTTTATAAAATATCTTCTAATTATTAATTACTTTAATCTGTGCTATGCACAAGACACACACTAGTATATATATATATATATATATATAAGTGGTTTTTAAAATTTTCAAATAATTACTCGTTTTATTTTTTATTTCTGTTATAAGCTTATTATTTTCTATCAAATACACTAAAAAATTAGGGTGATTTTTTCATAGAGAAACCTAGTTGTATTTCCATTTCATTTTTTTATACTGACAGACAAAAAAAACTTGTGATTGTAAGTATTCAAAGAGAAAAGGAGAATTCTTAAGGAGGGCTGTGGTCTTCTTTGGATAAAAAGTTTAGAGGAGACTGCCTGCCGACCTACCCAATTCACAGGAATGACAAGAAAGTAGGATATGATGAATGGTGTGTTGAGTTTGTGTATTCTATGCTGCTGTCGGCAGTACAATTCAGGAATGAATTTCCCATAAAAAAGTAGGTGATATTGGATTCAGATCATATTCAAGTAACCCTTTCTTTATCCATCAAACCACACAACACAGGTTTCATTCACCCCCCCCCCCCCCCCTGCTTCTTTGGCTTAATACTCTGTTCAGCCTTTTCTGCTGGATCACAAATTGACGCAGGTCTGGAATAAATTAGTAAATTGGGAGAAACAAACAAGAAGATGAAGAGATTTTCCGTTTCTTTACATAGATGAAGCATCATTGGCAGGAAGTGCCATTTCAATATTTGAAGGCATTAATATGTTGAAGCCATCCGCAGCAGTGGATATCACCATTCCAGGTATCTGTGAATGCCAATGAACTTCTTTCAAGTCCTTCTGACCCTGCACCATCAAAATATTTGACTGTCACATTTCGTACGGCAAATAGATTTTCTATTTACGGCGGAGAAGCTAAAAGAGTCATCACCTGATGAACAAATAGAAGTTGTGGTGGCAAATCTGTAGGGGCATTTACTTGTTCCTTTGTCTGCGCCTTGAACTCAGCCTCCTCTTCTTCATCTCTCTCCAGAGAAAGGTCCCATATTCTGAGATAAGAACGACGATTGTCAAACAAAATGCAAGTTAGAGGGTCATCATACAGAGTACTATCCAGAGGCTTCTTACGTTAGTTGATTGTCTGATGAAGACACTGCCAAGGTGGAGGCCTCATGTGGACTCCACTCAATGGATGTAATGGGATGTTTATGGTACTCAAAATGTGCAACTACAGAGTCCCCTTCCTGCGCAAACAGAACAGATAGTTGGAAAGGAAAAACAAAAAATAAGCAAATCTGTGTCTAATATGAATACACGGATGAACAAGTTCTTCTTTTGTTGCTTCCCCATTCAAAGTGATAAAAAAGGTAAATGAAAACCAGGACTACTGGCCTGCACCTAATTAAATTCTGGAGAAGTTTATACCATACAGTACCTTTAGCAATCTAAGATCCCGAATGGAAAATGACCCATCATCACTACCAGATGCCAGCATACAGCTTGCCAGGCTAGTAAAAAAGATAAACAACATAAATCAGGATACTCAGAAAATCCCAGTAGGATACCGTGGCTCAATAAAGGATGTTTAAGCACCTGTTCCATGTTATCACATTTACATCAGCTTTATGTGCTTTAATAGAAACTGCAGGAGACTTTCCCAGACGGATATCCCAAATTGCAACATTTCCATCAACAGAGCATGAGGCAAAGACATATGGTTCTGTAGGACTCCACTGTAAATAAGTAACAAACAATTATAACATAACAGATGGCAAGATTCAGAAAATATCAAGGGAGTGCAAATGTGATTGTACCTGTAAGTCTTCCACGCTTGCAGTATGACCAACAAAAGGATTAGGATCAATATTCCATGTTGAATCTGATGCTGGCTCCCATAGATGAATACAGTTTTTGCAATCCCCTGCAAGTGTAAAAGCACAAAACCAAAGAGCACAAAAATCAGAAAGTGTTTTTTCCAGTAATGCAATCAGATACTGTCGATAATAAGTGGAAAGCAATCATGCTATACCTGACACGAGCCTTCCAGCAACAAGAGGACTCCAGTCTATGGCATAGCCTTCATCCTTGTGTCCACTAAACTTAACTAAAGGAGCTTGATTGAACACAGTGGATCCTCCGTGTATAGCTTCTCTATCTGATTCTATTAAAGCATTTAAATGAGAGCCGAAGTCCCACACCTGACAAGCATCAACAGTACTAAGAAGAACTAGCATATATTAAGCATTTACAATATTTTATGGGTTTAGATTACTTAAGAAAAATAAAGATTGATTGCCTTACTCTCTTAAAATTTCTAGAACTTTATGCTGCATCAAGGTAACAAATTACTTTCACTTCACTCAATACACAATGAACATGAGAGCCAATTACCATTTTCTTCAGCATACAGGACTCATGTTTTCTGTACTTTCACTTTTTAGTGATACTATATAAATAATACTGTGCCAAAACTAATATATGAGATATCTAAGACTACAAAAGCTTAAAGTTCTTGCATTATGCACAGAGCTGAACAAGGCAAACCCAAGCTGAGGTGATACACAAACTAAACCAAGTCCTATGGGGCAGAAATTTACCTGAACATGACCAGTATCTGCCCATGATGCACAAATATGAGGATTTTGTCGCATAGCACGTATGCGGTTCACACCACCTTCGTGAGACACTTTGCGTAGCTGTCGGTTCATTAAGAGAAAATAGAAAAAGACTCAGAAGGAGTGTGGAAAAGTATGCGTAGAATCAAATCACTGCAGCTCTACATCAGTATACCTGCAAAATTGGGGACCCAGATCCACCACCATGCTCTTCATCATCCTCATCACTATCACTACTCTCACTATCCATGTCAGAACCATCTCCGTTTGCCTTGTTTGGCACTAATTCACGTCTCTTGCCAGAAATATTTAATATCTTAAATATTCCGATAGAGTTCCAGGAAGCTCTCTCTGCCTACCAGTGGGGATATGTAAAATTGGTTAACAGAATATTTGAACAAAAAATCAGAGACAAAAGTCATACTCTAAGCATGTCATGGTTTGTGCCTGATTCAATGAAAAAGCCTAACATCTCGGGAAAAAAGATGGGTGGTGTAATTATCAAACACGCGCCATCTTCTTATTACATAAAAACTTGCATGTATGTCCCTATATGACTAATATTAGCATTTACATACCAAGATCACCATATATGTATTCATCTGCATATTCACTCAATTAACTACAAATCATACACATGTGGGCAAAGATTCAACATTTACCTGTGTTCCGGCGACACAATACACGGTATGTGGAAACTCAGTACGCACCAAGCCCAATGAATCACGCAGTACATCAAAACTACCCAAGTGAAAGTAAATGATCAGTTCCACATTCACATGCATCTTCATGATAAAAAAAAAAATTAACAAAGAGAGCCATCAATATTGAGATCACATTACTACATGAAGTGTTAGCTAATAAATATAGTTGCTTGTAAGTGGATTTAGTATAGCTCCCAAGTTCAACCTTTTCTTACAAGCATACCAATTTAACCCCCATAAAAGGGGGTCCAAACCCAATAATTTATATTGATATGTCCCCAAGAACAGTGATATCACAGTTTCTATCAGCATGCATGGACATATACATAGAAAGCTGCAGTATCCAATAAGGTGGCATGTTATATTAAGCATTCTTGTTAATACAAACCGTCAGCTGAAATTTCACTACTTAACATAAACGAAATTGTGTACCGACCCCACCTACAAAATAAAATAAAGAAGAATAGATAGATAAACGCACAGAGAGAGTACTAGGACCCAGCAATATGGCAAGAAAAAGGAACAAATTGGAAAATTACCTCAAACAAGGCCAACCTATGTGAAAAGCATGCAGAGTATTGTAAGCCGAAGGATCACACTGAAGCTCCTCTCCTTCCTCCAATTTGTCTACACCAGGTTGCCACACCTTTGCCGCCACCGAAGGCGCCGAACTAGATGATGATCCTTCACCTTTCTTCGAACCCTGTTAAAGTTGCCAATTTTTTTTACGGTAAAAACAGTCCCACTATTCAGCAACAACTTATATTGAGAAAATTCAAAAATTTAAGGGAAAAAAAACATACTTGAAAAAAATACTCAATTCGAATAAAAAAAGATTGGATTTTGGACCTTGTTCTTGCGTTTTGCCTTTTTGGGATTCTTTAAGCTCCGAACCATCTTTAAATTTTGAAGATACACGAACGAGAGCTCACGGTCGGAAGAGTGGAGAAAGGGATTTGCAGAAGGGTTTTGGGATTAGGGTTTATACTTGATTGCCTTGGGAAATAAATAGAAAAACCCCAAAAAGATTGAAGCAGATATGGGCTGGCCCAAGGGATTATCGAAACATCCCTATAGAGGCCCAAATAAACGTGCTCTGAATTGAGAATTGGGCTGAGCTTAAATTTTAGTTTAATCGAAATTAAATTTTTTCAATACTGATTTTTTTTCTTTCTCCTTTCTTAGATAATGTGTAAATAAATAAAAAAATTTAATGAAAAATTTTTGATGAAAATATTGGTCTACAAACTTGATTATTAGAAACGAACTCCAATCCAATATATTTTCATTTGGCTCTTCAAATAGATGGTGAGGATTAATCTTAATCTTATAGTGAGTAGTTTTCAAAAACTCTTGTTGTGCATGATGCGTAGTTTTAAAATTTTCAATATTGATTTTTTTTCGTTCTCCTTACTTAGATAAAAGTTTCTAAACTTATATATAGAACTTTTTAATCTTCTCTTAGTATTTAAATTGGTCTAAAACTATCCACAAATTTTCCTATTTATATAAAATATTCTAAATTTTTTTAATATTCTTAATAATATTTTTAATATTAACCACTAATCCTCTACGTCATTTTGAAAATTATTCATTTTTTTTCTAAAAAAATAAAAAAAATTCTATCAGTTCAAGATATTTAAAATTCAAAAACATCGAGTCATGTACATAGTGTAAGAGATGAAGGTGACGTTCACATTCGATTAACTCAGATACAAAATTAATTATTCATGATAATACAATTATGAGATCAATCTTATCGTTTACTAAACTCGCTTTGCTTTTGAAAATTATGTCAATATTTGAAATGATTTCTATAAAAAGATAATATTAATAAGGACTATAATGCATAAAAAAAATCAATTTTTTCCGACAAATCAACATAATAACAATGATGCGATAAGTATCAGTCTGAAAGGGCCGAGGAAAGATGTAAATATGCATGTAAAGAGTATGAAGTAGACGTACTCTGAAGAAAAGAGCCATACCGGTGTGAATAAAATTTCCGACCAAGCTTCTCGAGCTGTCTCCCACAATTTTCTTACAGGATAGACGCCATTAACGCAAAAATTACAGGGATCTTCTCTCCATTCCTTGGGATATTTCTCCCTGGCATCCACTGCCTCCAAACACTAAATGTGATTTACAAAGTGATCACCTGGAGATCGCATGTTAAATTTTTTTTCCCCTTTTTCCCTTCAATATTATTACTTGTGTATAACTCAACCTTCACTCGTAAGTATCATTATTGTTCTATAGTTAGTTTCATTGGGTTAAATAGTAAAAAAGTTTGAAATAACATGAGCAGTGAGCAGAGCACAAACAGGGGATTAAGCTTTAATTGTAGAGTGGAGTTGAATCAGAATTCAAGTCAACTCACCCTTGGAAACTTGGGTTGTCACTTACGCATAGGGAACAGTACCCTACCAAGATTCCTTAACTTGTTTGCTGTTATTATAACCTATGGTTTTCTACACTTTTCCAAACCCCTATCCACCTACCAATCAACACCTGACATCTCAATTTGAAGGGAAGTAAACTTCAATCTGCCAACTACTCTACGCCCGAATCACGTATTCACCAGCCAGAGAAAATTATAAAATAAAACGGGGAAAAAGACAGCTTCAGATAAAACGGAGGCTGAGTTGTCAGTTTGATAGAGAATACAAGTTGGAACTTAATGAGATAGACAACAGCTCATTTGCTTCTTCTCTTCAATTTCTGCCTCTTTTTCTTACACACCAAAACAGCATTTCTTGTTCTCGAAATTTCTAAAAGTAATCTAAGTTTTCTTGATTGATAGAGACATTGTTGCATCAGTAGGAAAGTTGAGGCAGTTATGTCGAATCCCGATGATTCCAATCCAGAGAAGGTCACACCGTCGGCGCCGGCCGCCGCAGGTATGGAGAGCAGGGCAGTGGGCGGTGGTGGAGTCTCCAACATAGTGAGTCGGTGGAAGCGAGAAGATCTTCTGAAGAGAGGCTCAATCGCCTCGCGGGGCTTCGGCTTCGTTTTCTCTTTTCTGGCTTTCATCATCATGGCTACTAATAAGCATGGCGATCGGGAAGATTTTGATAAATATGAAGAATACAGGCACACTTTCTTGCTGTTAATTATTTTTTCTTTATGTTGTTTGTCTACTGTTTGATCCTCAAGATTAATTTTGATTTTCCGATTTCCAGGTATGTATTGGCAATAGCAATTCTGGCAACCTTGTATGCTGGATTGCAAGCCTTGAGACAAATTCATGAACTTTCCACCGGTAGAGAGATGTTTTCGCGGCAGAACTTGGCCGTGGTGGATTTTTTTGGTGATCAGGTTGGTCTTCCTTTGCACTTTTCTTTGACAATTTTATTTGAGATGCAATTATGTTTTATACTTCATATACATCATTTTGTTCCATAGTACTGAAATTCGCTGGAAATGGTCTGAGTACATAACAAAATGATCTACCTTTGATGTCTAAAAATAGTAAGCATTTAACTTACCTTCTAGGTGGTCTCAACTCCAATCTGAATTTTCATATATGAGAATTTTCTACCTGAGTTCAAGTGATTTAGCCCCTTGTTTCTGGGCAAAGAATTCAAGATCATAAGATAAAAGAAAAATTAAGGCAATTTAGGAGAATTTTCTGTGCTTTCTTTGTCTCTAGATAACCACAGTGAAGTTTCTGGAATTTTGCAGATTGTGGCATACTTGTTGATATCAGCAGCCTCATCTGCTGTACCTTTGACAAACAGAATGAGAGAAGGGGCAGATAACGTATTTACCGATGCCTCAGCATCAGCAATCAGCATGGAATTCTTGGCTTTCTTCTCCTTGGCGTTGTCGGCTCTAATTTCTGGATACAAACTCTCTAATCAATCCTACATCTAATCACCATTCACATGATTTTTTGTGTTATGTCAATATTCTTGTTCATGTAATTCATGTTTATACAAGGAGGGTAGTTGCTTTCTGCAGATGCATTGCTTTGTAATTATATAGTTGTAAAGTGAAGATCCTCTAAAGAACGGTTTTTT
The DNA here is from genome assembly GCF_026168435.1 of Sesamum indicum. Taxonomy (NCBI): domain Eukaryota; kingdom Viridiplantae; phylum Streptophyta; class Magnoliopsida; order Lamiales; family Pedaliaceae; genus Sesamum; species Sesamum indicum. The sequence goes on from NC_142667.1 coordinate 16,840,142, forward strand.
TTTTTTTTTTAAATCTTTTATTTTTTTTGGAAAGGAAAAAGAAACACTTCTGTAATATATATTGTCATGTCTGTATTTATTACCTTGGAGCCAAAACTTGGTGGTTTGAGAAGTAACAAAAATTTATTAAGGAGAATTTCAATACTTCTGACAGAGGAGTCAGCCTACTGAAAACTTCTCTGAGAATGAATATAAAGCCCCTAACACATTTTTTTTGTTCTATTTTTCTTCTTTGTGGAACTAAAACGTATATGCGGCCGCTGTCCAGCTTCAATGACGGCAGAACAAATGAAAAAATACCCCCTAATCCCTATTGTAAGATTTACAACAAAATGCCAATATGATCACAAATTATTTGTCACACAACAGTAGCTAAGCATTTGCCAGTACCCAGGATTTGCTCCCAGGGCATCTTCAGTCTAGAAAAGAGTCAAAAAATGAGTCGTCTCCAGGTTCTTCTTTGGTTGTGGCCAGGGAATTCTGTCCCTGCTGCATCTGACTAATATAGGCACCTGCTGAGTTTCCAAAACCTGAAAATGCAAGACCATCTGTGTTCTGAAGCATCTGAAGAGAGTATGGTGTTTGGTTTTGCATCGTTTGCATCCCAGTTGGGTTGGGGAAGTTCATCCCATTAGAGTTGCTGCTCATGGCAGACGGCTTTAGAGTTGTGTTCATGGCTGGTTGTCTGCTCATATTGTAACTCCCACTACCTCGTGCTGCAGGGACATCATGATTGTGCTTCCCTTCATATGTGGTGATCACTGCCCTTGAGTCGTGGCATGCTCGTTCCACATGTTTCCTAACCGAACAGCCATTAGAAGTGCATTTGTAGTAACTCCTGCAAAACGTAGGAATAGGTGAGATTAAGGTACAATATTTGAATTCCTTTTGTTATTACTTGAATATGCCGGCAGTTGGTGTTCACCTAGGATTTGGGTTGCCCTTGACCACTTTCTGTCCATACTTCCTCCATCTGTAACCATCATCAAGAATGTCGATGTCGCTTGTTGTCTGAACTACAACTCTAGGTTCTCGAACTGTTCTACTTCCAGAAGCTGACACCCCCTCATTCTCGTTTTCCCCCTTCCTGAGAAATCACATTATTATTTTAAAATACGGATTCATTCTTCTTCTTCATTCGTTGTGTTCAATTTATCATTTCAAAAAATAGAGTTTTATGCTTACCATCTCTTGGCTTCAGGCTCACTCTCATCATCCTCTCTTGAGTTACTCATCGAGGAGCCCTGTTCAAAATCATCATCGCCAAAAGAAGCTGATGAATTCTCTGGGGTTGTCTCGCCCTGCTTCCGAGCATTTTCAAACAATGAGTTCGAGTGGTTACTGTACTCCTGATTCTGAATCAAGTTGGAAGATGATCTTCTAGTGGATTGGGGCTTCGGATGGTTGTGGCATCCTTTATACACTATCTCGGTAATATGTCCATCCAGATTCTGTTCGACCTTCTTCTTGGTAGGACAGTTTGGGAAAGTGCACTTGTAATAACTACGAGGATTCGCGCTTCCCTTAACTTGCTTCTGTCCGTATTTCCTCCAATTGTAACCATCGTCTGATTTTCTCTGCTCCTTAACATATTGTGGTGGTTGAGAGTAATGCATTTGGCTAGGCGGCGGCGGGGCAGAAACACCGTGTACGTTTGTTTGAACTGTGGAAAGCTCTGGAGGAAAACTATGTAGTGGGGCAGGTTCTGATTTCAACCCAGAATTTAATGTTGAAAAATCAGGTTGCTTGTTAAGTGAATTGAACGTGCCATCTTCTTGTTGCCTTGTGAATGAATCCTGTTGGATGTTAACTGTCAGCAACCAGAGTTGACAATAATGAGCTGTAATTGTGATGATTGCTGTCATTAGTTGACATTAATATTAAGCTACCAATTGTTTTTTTCCTTGTGATCATAATTAATCTTCAACTTGTAATTGCTTTATGAAAGTAAAAGGTAGAGTTTGAGGAAGAATGGGTAAAACCGTAAAAGCAGAAGTAGGTATATGTTAGATTGAACTACCATGACAACATATATAGCAAACCTCACTTTTATTTTTCAAGGTAAATATATATATATTCGAAGTCGACATAGTAAAAAAACATTCCAGAAGAAGGGAGATTGAGTTTATCTTTATCCATGGAAACAGCATAAGTAACCACACACACACACATATATATATGTATAAGGTGTTGAATATTGATGTAAACATGAATAGTATACCGTTGAAGAATTGGAAGGCCTTGTTTGGGATAGGAAAGAGAAATCAGTGTAGTTGGTGGTGTCCTCCTTGTCCATGTCCTTGGAGGACAGCTCGGAAAAGGTTCCGGTGGTCGTTGGAGATTGAAGAACCTACGTACAGAAGAAGCACAAACAAATTAAGTGTCTAATCAGATGTGTGTGTGTGTGTAGTGATAGGAGATATATATATATATAAGATGAGTTAATTGAAAAATGATTAGGTAGTGAACTTACATTAGAAGAGGAGAAGAGGAGAGGAGAATGAAGAAGAATAGAAGGAAAGGAAAGATAAGAAGGAGAAAGAGGAGGTGATATAGGGAGAGAAGCAGAAGCAGCAGCAGGTGGGAATGAGTTGTGCTTTGATAACAGCACTTCATCATCAGAATTCAGACACCACTTACTACTGATTAGTGAACATTCTTCTTCTTCTTCATCAGCATCATGTTTACCAGTTGCAAGAAGATGAATGAAAGAAGAAGAAGAAGTCATATATAAATTTGAGAGGGTGGTGGGTTGGTGTTGGTGATGATGAATAGAGGTGGTATTATTAAGAGAAGAACAAGTGTTGAAGCAGCTGCCTCCACCTGAAACTGAAGAAGCCATTTGGAATTGGAATATGGAGAGAGAGAGAGATGGAAATGTGTGTATGTAAAGGTAATAATATATAAAAATAGTTGGGTTTGAATTGTAGAGAAGAGCAACAGCTTCAGCTTGTTCTGAGAAGGCAGAAGAGAGGTTTGACTGGGGAAATATGATGTGTTGGTCAAAGGTTGTGGGTTTGACTGCGTCTCGGTCTGGATTGGGTGTGGGCTGTGGGTCTCGGCCTCGGCCAGACGGGAGGTTGGAGAAGTCGGGATCCATCATCCATCATCCATCATACATCATACATCATCCATCCATCCATCCCTTCCCTTGTGGACGCTAATAATTATATACATGGAGTGGGGAAGATGAATATGCATGACGTGCATGCTTGTTCCCATATTATAAATGTATATGTATATTAATTAATTAATACTTTGTCCTCATTTTTACTCATAGGTTTTCTTTCTATACGCTATATATGCTCAAAAACAATGAATGAATAGCACTTAACTGCAAGACATGTTTTCGAGTTAGTTGCGCGCGCAAACATTTTATGTAAATTTCGCCTTATAATTAATATTTTTGGTTCAGTCTTACTTATATTTCATAGCAACAACGAAAATCAAGAATGCAATACTAGACGTGGACATGGTCGGATATCCTCTTCCACACTCCGTACAACTATGCTCATGCGGATGGGATGGGGGATTTGTTCTTTTTTTCTTTTTATTATATATCATGATACAAATTTAAAATCAGTTTGACTTAGAATTAGTCCACTGTCTTTAGGCTACTATTTACACTATATTCACAACAAATCACAAAACATATCACCATACAGTGCTGTCGAATTCATAATCCCTCAAGTTTCTCGTTTTTATCCAATGTAAAAGCGTAGTAGCACGCTCAGCTCAGCATCAGTTTTTTCACGTGCTATGCTTTCAAACTAGAAGCAAACATACATTTATATCCTTTACTGGAACAAAAACTCCATTTGCATTTTTGTTTTGTATGATAAATTTCCCCCAGACAACTCGAACAACAATCCTTTTGCAGCATCCACTGGCTATTCCAGTTCAAACTCGGAAAGGCACTCAGACAACCATATTTCTATATTGCCACGGAAAAACTTCGCATGGAAGGTCAAAGATTGAACAGCTTATGGTATCTTAAGTAGACTACTATTCAAGATACAGCAACAACTTGAATTCTGAGTTAGCTGACATGCTGCAAGTTCAAAAGTTACATATACTTTCCCTAGATAGCTCCATGATACAGGTCTTTACACTGTACCACTTAAATTTCAGGTGTCTCATATGATCACTAGCCAACCATCCACACCAATTCACTAGCATTCCGCACTGTTATCCGATCACTTCATTCTGCATCTGCCAACTGTAGTTTCCAGCACTTGGGATCTAACTCAGCCTGTAATTAGAAAAAAAAAAAAAAAGATGATCTTAGTTACAATAATTTCAGAAGGCAATCAGCCCAGCTATGGGTGGAAAATAACAAGATGAACAAGTAGCAGAATTATGGAGCATCGTGCACAAGCTAAAGTACCTGAAATATTTTTTCTCTCCACTGGAAAGTGCAGCCACGGGCCTCCAAATGTTCAAAAAGAAGTTGTGGCAATGAGGATTTGAATGAGGCCTGAAGCTTTACTTTAGTTAGTCCACCACATGCTAAGAGTGCAGCAGCCAGGCCACTGGAAGTCAGACCCTCCAGGTGAAGGACGGTCATGCTCTGCAGACAGCTGATACTTGCGAGGGACAAGAGCCCTACGTCCGTTACAGAGGTATAGGACAAATTTATCTGCATAATTGTTAATGTGAAAATGATTATTGTTATTTGATGTCATTTTCCTTACAGGCAAAGATGTTTAACCAGGCGAAGAATGACAAAGGAAAATTGATTCTACCTGTTTGAGGTTCTGAGAGAAGTGAGCAAGAGGAATCATTCCTGCATCATCAATGCTGTGACATTTTTTTATGTCTAACTTGGCAAGTTGCTTGCATCCCACAGCAACAGCCGCTAGACCCAAAGACGTGATAAGAGGGCATCCTCGACTTTCCAGTGTTTTTAACTTTGGACATTTTGCCAATGACATGAAGGAACGGTCAGAAATGAATTTACAGTAGGCTATGTTAATCATTTCAATGCCAGAGCATCCACGAGCAATAGCCAAAATGCTTGAATCAGTAATTCCAGCTGATCTGGAGAGAAGAAAGAAGACAAATTATTATCAGACAAGAAAGATATTACCCAATATCAATCATTTAAGGTGCTTTTTCCCGAAAAGCAAGAACAGGAGACATCTTAGATTTACTCATAATAAACCGGTATAATGGTGCACATGATAGCACTAATCACAATATTCTGACCTGTATAAATCTAGCTCTTTGAGCTTTGAACAGCACAAGCCAATATGGATAAGCCCCTGATCTGTTATGTTGAGGCATATTCCCAACTTTAAGCTTGAGAGTTGTGAGCACCTTGAGATGGATTTCAGGCCTGCATGCAGATAAATTGAATTCAGCCCTAATAGGCAAATTAATAATTATTTCACTACTTGACATTAATTTGAGCAGAGCAAAGCAAGTTACCTTCATCATCTATTTCATTGTCTGTGAGGTCAAGTTCCTCAAGAAGCTGGCATCGCTGCCCTATCAAAACAAAAGCCTCGGCTGAAATCAAGGTGCATGATTCCATCTTGAGGGAGACAAGGGAGGTACAAGAATTTGTTATGTGGGCAAGCGAAACATGAGTTATCTTGCGGCAGCAGGTGATGTCTAGCTTCTTCAAGTCTTTATGTTTAGTTACAAGCACCGAGAGTCCTTCATCTGTCACGCCTAGGCACTTACTTAAGCTCAGTTCCGTCAGTGATACACACCAGTTTCCGATGGCTTTGAGCCCAGAGCATGTGACCTGGCAACCATCTAGTCTTATAGATTGTAACATAGAAAGCTTTTGCAAACTATCAGCAAGAGCAAGATCCACCTGAAAAATCAGTAGACAATGAGTTGAATTGAATATTTTAGGAGTAAATGAAGGGGGAAAAGATGCTGGAGACTCACACGAGAACCATATGATAAGATAAGTTGCCGCAGCGATCCAGCACCACTGGTTAGAGAAGACAAACCCACATGACTTACATTCTGACAACTTGACATATCAAGTGTCTGTTAAAATGAGAGTTGTTAGTTACTGGGGATTTACATAGAAGTACCAAAAGAAACTAACGTACCAAGATACAAACAGATCTTCAATAACTTTAAGCAAAATTAGTACCTCCAATGATATACATCCTAGTTTGTGAGCTGTGAGGCTGTCATCATCAATACCGAAACACCCTTCCAGAACCAGATCTTCGAGGTTTTGCAACTCCAAGATTTGTGAAAAGCATTTATTGGTGATCTACACAAGAGAAAATAAGTAAAGACACAACGTCAATGTCTTACTCCATGATTTTGAAACACTTAAGAAAGTAACTTCAGAAACTTTGCTCACTGCAGTCGGAGTATTTTCCATTCACATAAATTTTCAGGATTACATTACACTTGCAGAGAAATTGTTTTTCACTGAGAACAGTGAAAAATAGACAACAAAACCTTCAACATGCTTCCCAATCATATTAAGAGCACAGAAATCAATTTGGTACTAATAGAAACTACAATGGTTGAATACTACAGGCTACGACCAACATAGTTACCAACTTCCATACAGTCTTAGCAACGAGATGATGTCCCTTATCTGCGTTTCTTATTGAAGCTATCTTAGAAATAACTATGAGAAAATCAATCTTTCCGCTGTGCAGATGAAAAAAAAAAAAGAGAATACCTCTTTTCTATGTTTAAAACAGATACCAATAGATAAATCATTCGGAATAAAAATATAACAGCAAGTTCAGCGCATGTGTCCCACATTACGCCCTGTCAGCTCTTGAATGCATACGTAAACAAGAAACTCACTATTAAAATTTTTCTTATAAAACTTAAATAAGTCATTCCACAGGTCATGCCCAATAGAGTCAGTCAGTCATCTATGTCACCATATTCAGGGCACGTGTCTAGACATGACTTCTCCGGACAATATATCAGTTTCAAGACTTTCCACTTTAAGCAACATGTTCAATTAAATAGTTAGAAGAAAAAACTCAACAGATAAAGTAGAATATACAAATAAGAAATAGAGGCTCTGAAACAGCATGGATCAAGGACCTGAACGAGTAAACTAGCAGTGTATGCTACACCATTAACTACATGTGAGCAAGATTAACCTTTAAAGGACAAAACTTTTAACTTTTTGTTTAAATAATGGAGTGCAGCCAATTAAGATCTTAGGCCTGTCAAGAATTGAAGTGAAACTCATACTCAGAAGAAATGCATTGAATTTCATCCATTCATTTCAGAAAAGATACATCATGGAAACACAACAAAGTTTCTGCTCGTAACAAGATATGTTTACTATTGGTCTCCTGTGACGAAAACGACCGGTGGGAAAACACAAAGCCAAGATTTGATGCATTCAACATCAGAGCTATGCCAAAGATTCAATCAGATATTAATCAACAAACAAAATTTGAAAGTCCTGTAACAAGTATAACAAAATCACAAGCGGAAAACATCAATTCAAAATTAATATTAAATCCACGAAATAATTGTATTACCGGCAAGTAAGAGAGATCCAAACTTCGCATATCCTTGCACTTAACAGCAATTAATCCCACCCCCAAGTCACCAATACCCAAACACCATTTCAGGCTAAGCAACCTCAGCTTCCGACACCCCACAGCAATACAACCTATCCCGATATCGGTAATAGATTTACACCTCACTAACCACAGCCTTTCCAAGTTCTTGGCTTCAGCTATCGCCGCTGCGGCCAAGTCCTTGAGTTCTGTGGCATTTGACAGATCAATCTCAACCAAATTCCTGCAATTCAAAGCCAAATTGGATAACCCCACATGAGAGAAAAACTTGGACCGAGAGAGATTAATTGACCTCAACATTTCTTTACAACTCCCAGATATTACACCGAGTGAAGAATCAGTAATCCTTGGACATAATGAAAGGTCAAGAGTTGACACATGAGGATATCTATTCAGAACTTTGGTTAAGTGTTCCGAACGAAGGGGTTTCAAGAATTTCCTATGACGAGACTCGATGGCATAAAATGACCTGCAAACAAGAGCGAAGGCCTTTTTATCAAGTGGGTTTTCATTGAGGAAATCAAGGATTATGAAAACTATCTCTTCGCAGAGAAGATCAAAACGGCTCAAGTTAGGAGGTTCAGGGACTAATTTTTGCTTCTTCATTGCTGTAAAGATTGAAGCTTTGTGAGGGTATTGGGACTGCAGATTGGATCTTTATAGCTGAATCTATGAAAATAAGGCTGAAATTCTTCTGGGTTTTAGCTTTGAAGCCTAATTGAGAATAGCAAAGGGTAATGGGACCTTAGAGAAAAAGGGGTGTTGAACAAGAGTTACGGGTAAGGTATGGGGTAGATTATGAAGGTGGAGATGGTGAAATATACATACTAAATGTATGCATATGTATTATTATTATGATAGGGCGAGAGCTAGAGGTATTGTTGTTTGAAGCAAGAGCCGAAGAGGTGTTGCAGGAGTAGAAGTAACCGTTAACAGAAAAATACTGGCATGGATTTTGAGCAGTTGAGCAATAAGAACTGGAAGGAGGAAGAAGAATGTGGGGAAATTACAAGGTTGGCCTTGGCATTTTCCTGAACTTTTGGCAAATGATATCACCTACTCTTCTAAGGACATAAATACCCTCCATGGACTATGAGGTGCAACAATACAAAGTCAACTATATAAATATTCATTATTATCAACCAGTATAATTATTTCTTCTAAAAAAGAAATCAACTAGTAGTAGTACAATTATAACACTTAAATAAAAGTGACCATAAAATACTTTATATAATTCAAATTTTCGATATAACTCCGACAGTCAAATAATTTAAATGAAATAAGAAAATCTTAAATTCAAATATTTTTATTATCTTTTTGTATTAGATGCTTTCTTTTTCATAATTATAATTCCGTTATTGATAAATATATGCAATTTACATAAATAAAAAAATTCGAGATAAAATTTTGAACTTCTCGAACATTCTATACCAATTCTGCAAGATTAAGAAAAACCTTGTACCCTAATATGGGAATATAATAATAATTATATACAGGTCATACTAATACACATATTTATGTCTTTTATCTCATTTTCATTTTCTATTTTTAAATAAAAAATGGTAAAAGGAAATAAAGGGGGGAGGGGGGAGGGAGGGTATTGTGGTAAATTGGAGGAGGGATTGACAGTGCCGTACGGGAAAGGACAGAAAAAGGATGGGGAGGTTGACGAGGGCAGTTTGGGGAAAGGGAAAAGTGGGGCTTGCAACTAGGGGGGTCAATAAGTAGACTCAGTCATTCGGGGGAGAAAATATTTGAGGAAGGACATATCCGGACGTACCACTCTTTTATTTTTCTTTCTTTTTCCATAATAAATAAATATATATTCCCTCAAAAGCAATAAATAGTGTATTTTAATCATAATTATTATATATATAAATGGGGGGGGGGGGGGGTGAGGCCGTACTTATGAGGGCAGTACCTACCTTACCCTGATAAGAACGGCCACATGAGACGGAACAAAATGGGCTGTACTTGCCACCTTTTGCTACCGTCACAGCCCACTCATCCACTTCTCTCACCCTCCACCTATAATATTAATCTTTTAAATTAAATAATGGATCAAAGTTGAAATTTTCAATTGATAGTGAAAAAACCTTATTCAGGGATTATCAAATACATTTCTCCTCAATATATAAATATATCTCAGACTACTTTCGTTGATAAATCAGATTATAAATCTTATCTTTAATAAATATTATAGATTTTTATGTCCAATTTTCCTTTAGCAATATATTTTTCTTAAAAACATTCTATATGAAACTCGTCTACAATTTATTATTGGAGAGAATTCTTTTATAATTTTGGTAGGTTATTTATTTTTAAAATTTTAAATAACTCAATTATTTTTAACTTTTCTATTATCGTGCTCTTCTATAACTATCTTTTGATAATATATTTTTTTTGTATCTCTCCAATTTATGTATTATCTTCTTTTATCAATTACATTTTATAATAAAAATATTTTTCATATGAAATATAATTACTTTTGAAGTTTTCAGCAGAATCTTATGAAATATATGATGATTAAATTGTAGTACGTGTAATATTATTATTAATAAAATACATCGATATGATTACATGATACTGCGTCTATTTAGCATTTCTTATCAAATTTATCATTATTTAATTATTTTTTTAGAGTGTGTGTGTGTGTGTGTGTGTGTGAAATATTTGGTGAGGGAGGTTGAGACTGATGGAGGTGTTCACTCAGTTCAATTGTGGGCTTGTGAGTGGTGACGTGTCTCCACGCCAGTCGTTGGATTATTTGGTACCAGCACAAGGCATTCTATAAATTGACGTTTAGGACCCCGTCTTCCGGGTGATTTTGAGTACTTATAACACTGACACGTATGGGCATTTCAGTCATTTCCATGCTAGTGAAACTCATTGCGATGAGGATACCGTACACCTTACACCGCGTTTGGACCACGGAAAAATCGTATCCGGACTTTGTTGTGTTTGCGTGGTGTGGGTTTTAATTTAAAGTGTGCCGACCTCAATTTTTTATTATAATTACCGATTCTATCATTAAATCTTATTATTGCAGAGAATATTTGGAGATTTGAAGGGGTGATGAATGATGATACTGGAATTTGGTTAATACCTTCCCCACAACACAATACCTAACTATTTGCCTTGTCATGTGTTCACCCACATCTTTTGCTCTTCCACTTCTCACTTAACTTGTCTATTTGTGTTTTGTTAAAAGTGGTCATGATCCTATTTTATTTATTTATTTTTGTGTTTTGCGATGATAGATAAAGTTGCTATTCTCTAAATTATTTATTCTTTTCGTACTGGAAATAGTGGCGCATTAAAATAATAAAAATGATAAAAGTACAGTACGGTTCTAATTTAATAAGCACTTATGTATAAAGACATGATATTTTTATAAATAATTTAATAAGCAGTTACGTAGAAAGGTACGATCTTTTCAATAATTTAATTAAGTAATTTGTGTAACGTCTGGGAATAAAGATATTTTGAATTCTTATTTAGTAACAAATAACATGATCCATGCTATACGCTTATAGTAAATTGAATTGCGCAAAGATTTTGAGATGATTACATTTGAATTTCAAGAAAATCTATGCTAATGTATCCGAAAACTAATACAACAATTATATATCAAATAAATTTAACAAAGAAATACATTTGGAGTGGAGCAGAGCACAACATTTTCAATGCTAATAACTAAGTAAAAACAAAAAATCAGAATTGGACAAACTAATCAAACATTGTTAATAAATTGAAGATTGGGTTATGTATATACATCACCAGTCAAGATTATATATATTAATTAATGAACCTCCACAAAGATTCAAATAAATAACAAATAATTGTGATACATCTGCCCATCAACGCCAACATCATTACAGCAAACTTTCTTCATTAGTTTGCGAACATCATCGGTGTTGGCTTCTAACAATTTGTACTATGGTCTCATCCTACACCAGCACCCAGCTAACATTATGCAGGAAGTCTTCAACTTCTCTTGTATTAAATTCATCTTCAACTCTGTAGCATTTCGATTTATAGAAACAAGGAACGGAAAACATGAACTAATTCAAACTCAACACCAACTACACTTAATATAGATCAATCAACTTGGAAGGCAACACGATTTTCTTCAAAGATTGAGCATATTCCTGTTGCTAAACACAGAATTAATATAATAAGGAGTTACATGTTTTGTGTGGAAATTGAATCATTTGCTGGTGAAGGGAGATGTGTACAATCTAGCAGTATTTTGGTGAACTGACATTTTTTGACAGCTCAAATTATGTTGTCTGATCCATAACAAGAACTGATACTATATTCTAGTTTTGGGGTTTCTAGATACTTAGTGCAGGTCTAGGATGATGTTACGGACCATCCAATGAGTGCAAGCAGCTTGTCAAAGTGAAATAGATGCTTCCGCACACGATAAATATGGAGACTGTAGAGTAGAGCAGCCAGCGTCACCAGCATGAACGATAACATTGTCAATTTCCAAAAATCCTACAAGACAATAGAGCAGGAAAAAGTCAAGCCAAAGTTACACATAGAGAAGAACGAGACCGAAAAGCCAATTGTTCATAATCAGCGTTTCAGTTTTAGTAATTGCTTCTTTGCGTAATTTAAGCTCACAAACAGAAAGAAAAGGTCTAGAATCCAACCGGAGAAGGCATAGCATTTCTTTTAATGATTCAATTTCAAACATTGTGCAAAAGAAGATAACCTGTGGATTGGAGATTACAATGCCCATAATGTAAGTCATCAAGTCCAGGACAGACTGAAGCGAGTTTTGAACACCACCAACAACACAGCGATCGGATTCAGGAACATGATCCTGTTCAAGTAGGCACAGAGAAGCAGTCAGGACCAGTGGGAAAAAGATTCTAATGCTATTTCTGATCTTTTGCAAGTTTATAGATTATTCTTCCCCGTGCCTGCATTTGCTGGATGACAGACAAATCGAACATCCATAGTCCAAGGCGCGATGAGGCCACTCCGCACATTAGCATATATGCTGATGTGAGTTTCTCCTTCACAAATATGGAACCAACACATAACAGGAGACAGGTCCACTGCAAAATATAGTTGTGAGATTTGAGAACAAACCCCAGATAAGAATTACTAACAAAGAAGCTAGTAACTCTGCAAGAAAAGTGTTCGTAATGCTTACTGAGCTCATTGAATGATGATTCTGTGGTTAAAACATTGTCTGAAAATTATTTACCTGAGACCAGATCGACCAAAGACCTGTTCGAAGTGTTGAAATATGAGATTGTAACATGGGGTACAGAAATGTAGCAGCTATCCCAACCGTAGCACCTAACCCACGTGCGATTCCAATAACATAAGCAGGTATACCTTGCCATTCCAGAGCAGCAGTCATTAATGTTCCAAAGCTGCATCACCAGTTGTTAGAATGATAAAGTGAATCGATGGGAGCTAGTTTGTGCGGGACAAGCATGGTATGTATTTGAAGGAGATGTAGTATACAAAATCTCAAGATCTTACGTATTGCAATATGCATAAGCAGTACTAAGGAGGTTACCTAAGTACAGTAAAGTAAAGCAGTGCAAGAGCTAGTCCTGGAAGGACCACATCTTGTTCAATGTACAATCTCCATGCACTGATATAAGGAAGATTCAGAAACTTCTCAACTATAGTCCGTGCTGAGCTGCTTTCAGGCTGTTCCGAATCATTTGTATCTGAAGAAACCAAGCTTTTTTGTTCATGATGAGTAGATGTGCTTTCATCTATCTTCCTCACTGAAGATCTTGATTCCCTCCTTCGGCTGACTTCTCTTAATGACGGAATCCCATTGTAGACGGACATTAGAAGCCAATACTGTAAGCACACAGATAATATGTTCCAGAGTGCTAGAGTAACAGCGGATGCAGTTAAAGATACAAAACTGATAATGAAGCCAGTAACCACAGGAGCAAACAACTTGCAGCTCAGATCAATCCGTCTTATCATTGAGTTCATCTTTGTCAGAACTTCTGGACGCTGGCCTTCTGAGATCACAACCACCCTGTAAGTTGACATAACTATTACTTTTTCTTTCCAAAACTTAGACAGGTGATGTAGATTTCTCTTCGTAAAGAAAATGAAACACAATGGGAGTAACAAATTTAACTAGTTGCACAGATGAAAAAGGTTTCAGGCTCCACTTAATTTTGGAGACATTGGGAAGACACCTTACAGCTATGATCGCTTGAGGAAAATATGAAAATTATTTTCCACACTTCATACTTTACTTTTTGATCGTTTTCCTAACAAATCCAAGGTCTAAAAGTCGCACGAATATTTTCTCAGTAATATGATACACAGAGTAAAGCACTTCCTCCATCACAGGAAGATGAGTGACAGAAAGACCATTATCTGGTGGCTGGCCCAACCATAGTAAATCGTTTCATAAACGAGTAGTATAAGTTGTATTTTCCCTCCACAAAAAAGTGAAACATGTCCTCACCATTCTCTTTCAACCAAGATGGTTCCAGCCAGGGTTGAAAGCACGCCAACAGCCCCAGAGACATTAATTAATATAACAAGGGAGATGAATGCCACGTAATTTGCAGACATCAAGTCTGCATAGACGAGTATTGCAAGTACTGCACCTCCAGCAACCATAAATGAAAGATTTTGGTTCAATAGCCAAAGCTGGAGAACCTGTTCACACACACACGAATAAAAAAAAAAGGAGTTTCACCATAACGTTATACAAAGTTGCGAAAAGCAGATTGAGAAGTAAATTTGAGATGTTGAGTGTCTGGTTGGCCTTTCACTTTGAAACGTTAGTATTAGTTACATATTTGATCACAGAGAATAAAATACAGGACTCAAAGACTGTTCTAGACCAGCTGGAAATCTAATATACACATGGACCAAAAGATAAACAAAATCTTGGATTGACGATCAGAACCTTTAATAATCAGTTGGTAGAATTAGCAGCAATAAAGTTCTATATTATCCAAGGCAACCGAATGAAGCCTTCTCTCACAGGATTGGTATTAGATAACTCTTTCTTTACTTCTATGCCACATTGTTTATGTTAAACATTAAGCCACCAAATACAGCATCTCTTGTACTTGCCTCAACAACTACTAAAATTCATAAATAAGACACCATCTCAGATGAGCTAAAACCAATTTTTCATCTACCATCTCTTCAGAAACGAGCAATGGAGAAAACCTGAATGTATGACAACTTATCCACCAACTGTCCAATGAGAGGACCAAATAATGCAGTGGCGGCAGATTCCACAACACCGTAAGCTGCAGCAAGAAGTAAAGAGTCTGGCCAGACATTGATCATGTATAAGCCGACAGAGAATTCCCACATCCTGTAATGATGGCAGAAAAGTTCAAAATTCTTAACATTCTAGAGATGTTCATTAAGGGATTTATAGAGGTGTGTATTGGTGAATTGTTGTTCTTTTGCAATGTTCATGAAGCATGCAAGAGACAAAACGCTTATCCAACTACATTATATATTCTCCACATCAAAAATCCATGAGCCCCCATTTAGAATTAAGCTCAAATTGACTTGAATATGCTATTTCTGATATCCAGAAGTCCCAGCCTCTGAGCAAAGTTTTTTAAAGGTCGCACATAGTATTGATTTAACTGAAAACTAAAACATTCAGCCGTAGAACTGCCTTGCATCAAATGCAGTGAATAAAACATTTGAAAACAATAGTATAAATCTTACTTTGAGCACTAAATAGAACTGTTTCTTACATAATTATGACAATTCTTATGATAAAAAAGAAAAGTCTTGCACAAGCTTCATAAGAGAAAAACCCTGAGAAATTCTGGCCAGATATAGCATGCCTCCGAAAATCCAACTAAGTCGCTGGTTAAGGGGACAACGAGAAATAACATTAAGAATCATATGAACTCTCGAAATTACACATTGAAAACCAATTCATGCATAGGGCCGATATCTCGAAAACTTCCCAGATCTTGAAACATAAAAGACCAGCGAACCCCAAATCACTGAAGAGTGTTCTTGGTTGAATTCGATACATGATTCGAGGCTTTTGACAAAATTAACAAACACAACATAAAAGGACTAAAATTATAAGAAAAAAGGTGACAATCGATCAAGAATAAAGAAAGATTGAATAAACCTGGCACCCCATCTGGCCAAAAAGTGGCCGACATAGAGATTTACGAGAAGAGACGAGGAGAATGAAGGTGGCTGTTGTTCTTCAATATCAAGCAATGGCTCATTCATCGTGTCTTGTTCTTCTTCTTTTTTTTCTATACGTGATTAATCTTTGTTCTTACCTTGTCGGACTGAAGCTGCATGCTAATGATGTTGTCGTTTTTGCACCGGTTCCACTACCATTCAGTGACTACTGTGATGCTGATGCTGATGCTGATGCTTATCCCAGATCATGTTTCCGACTTCCATATATTTTATGGCATTGATGTTACGTAGTTCAAGTCCTACCTCAGGTTAGATGGAGTTTAATACAGTGAACTTTAAGTAGGTGACAGAAATAAATACACTGAGGTTGTTTTGCTAATATTTTATTCAACTTTTTAATAATTTACAAAACTTCTATACATCAAGAAAACTATGAAATATATATATCTATATGTATAATTTAACAAATAATTCTACGTTAAAAAAAAAGTAGAAGAAAATTCAATGTCACAATTTAGGATCTAATTCCAGTGAAATCATATATAACAGCACGACTCGTTCAGAGAAATGTCTTTCACTTCGATTTTGATTGTTCCTACTTCCTACCAAACTCTTCGGCATATGGTTAACGATAGGCAATTTGACTTGCGACAATGCAATAGTTTACAAACCTTGCATAGTTTTCAATCTATGTTGTAAATAGACTGAAAAATCAGATGGTTTTTATATTGCAATACAACAAATTTTAAAGAAGGGTGGACGGGGCATGTCGTCCTACAAGTTATGTAGATTATTGAAAAACCTGAGGTCAAATGGCGTAGACGAAAGATTAGTGATTAGAGTAGGTAACTTGGACAAATAAAAATTCTGACAATGTATTATTGATTAGCATTTATTTAATAAAGACCGTGTTTGTCTTATCTGGTACTGTCCTTTCAACATTAACAGAAGAGGTTTTTGTTTGGACTTTGGAGCCCAGCAGAGATCTCAGTTCCCCCAATTTTGTTTAGTCCCAATATATTCCATTTTTTTTATGCCTTTCTTGTTGATGGGATAAATGGGTTTGATGCAGTAACAAATCACGCCTTTCTCATCTATATATAATTATTGTTTTCATATTCAGATAAGGAAAAACAAATTGTGCCCCAAAACTGTTCCATTCAATCACATGTAATCACAACATTCCATCTAACAACTACACATATTTGCTCACAGAAGCATCTAATTTTGATCTCCACGAACAGAAACTTGTAACAAATGCTCCATGGCAAAGAACATTTACACAAAGGGTATCTTCAAGAATGAAAAGTATATTAGCTCCCATGAATCAAGGATCTCCACAAGCCAACACCAGACGTACAAGATCATATGAGCAATTTACCTCAGGCAAATTCGAAAATCATCTAGGACCCTGCAAAACGTGCAGATTGGCATGCTATATCATATATGGATAAAAAGGTGCAAAGAGGCAATCTCAGCCCCCATTCAACAATAAATGCAGGTTCTGCACAGAACAGAAGGAAAAGATTGTAATCGATCCATGAATACGTAATGCCAGATGAATCCAGAGGCAAAGGATAAGCACAAACACATAATAGAGTTTTGTCAGAATCTATAGTTGGATAGTAAATCATTTCAAGAAAGACTGGTCTTTCCCAGTCCTAGTTTATGCATGAGTAGAATCTCACATCGCCTCAAGACAAGAATAACTTCCAATTGCACATTATCCATTCTACATAACAAAGCCATGTCATAAGTTACTGTTGAACCCTTGCAAAATCATGAGTTACACTGGAAGGTGGATCTTTTAACATTTCAGGCAGGGTAAGATTTCTGCGTGAACCCTAATGTATCAGAGCTAAATGTTAGAAGAACTTCCTAAAGAAAAATACAAAGATCCTGACTTCTATTTTCCCTTATCCCCCCCCCCCCCAAACCACCACGTGCACGCACACACACACACACACAGGAGATGCAAAAATGAAAATCACCAATTTAGAGCTATCCCAACATTTCAGTGATATGTTACTCAATCCCCAAATCACCATGACAATCTGTGATTCTATATTTATCTTTATTTCCATGAATTCGCAGCACAAGCTTGAATAACAGATATGAGAGACCATGTTATGTTTTACTAAGGAGGCCAGAGATCCAATCTCCTATACACCATCTTTCAGCCTCACGTGTCCACAATAATTCAAGGGTGTAACACAACATATTGCATAGGAGTTGCAAGCAACTGTGTATCAACTGATCCAAACGAAGTTTAAGTGCCTTATAAAGATAGAGAAATCATAATCTTAGCCCATTCGGTTGGCAGTGTGTGGGATTGTGGTTCAACATGGATGAGGCATTAGAACACTAATACTTATTAGTTTAATTTAACGCCTTCTGTGAATGGGACCAGGGATGCTCTTGAAAAAGATTGGTTCTAGCTAAAAGCAAGAGATATACTTATAGTTAGGAAAGTTTATGAAAGATGAGACTATGTTACATTTTTCTAGTTATCAACAGAATCACATTGACTTAAACACAGAATGATTTGACAAATCATACATTTATCAGCACTTTACAGTTAATGTTGATTCCTCTCTCTCATTCAAAAAGACGTTCATGAAAGAAAACAGTGATGGAATTAGGTGCACCATAAATATTGACAGCTTAAATTAGTTCCAACAAGGCCAGACGTCATTGGAATGTAACTAAATTTTCATAACCGATGGAACAACCTAATTTTACCAAAACAAAATTGATGGGTATGATCAGGGCAAGTGCAATCATTAGTGCTACTAAAAAGTCTATTAAGTTCAGTAGTTGTTCTATCCTGAGATTCAGAAATGCATTTATCCACATATCAACACTAACAAAGTGAAGCAAGATTCATACTGATGAAGTTCAAAGACAGAGAAAACTATCTGTGGAGTAAATAGAAGAGCTATAAATCTAGCTCACCTTCTATTTTATAGCAGAAAGTGATCAAGAATCACCGGCTAACTCATCAGACTCTGAATCTGAATCACTCGCATTGTAACCTACAAAGAGTCATTCCATAACATCTCATATTCTCTTCCGAAACAAACAGTTAACAAGACAAAATACAGCACAAACACGTCTCAATGTGTGAGCGCGCACACACACTCACAAAAAGAAAAAAAAAAAAAAGGCGGAAAAAAAAGAAGAGGATGCTGGATATTGAGTTCACCAGGACGTTTATGGCTTAATTTCCATACTGAAGACCTCATTCTTGAAGCCCTGTTCATCCAAAATTTTCCCTAAATTGCCAAAGCCCATAAATTCAGAAAAACAAAGCAGCTAATAGAAAGAGGAAAAAGAGTAAACGAACTAGAAAACGAAAACATAAACGAAATTTTTAATAAGATCAAGTCAATCATACCCGAAAACAATGAAATCATCTAACAAAGAAAATCCTAGAAAGAAAAAAAACTGTGAGCAGAAAATAATAGACCTTGTCAGCGTCTTTGGGAACACCATACCCACTATAATACATCTGGCCCACAAGCACCTGCATGTTGACATCACCAGCTTTGGCCTCCTTGAGCGTGTCTTGAAACCAGCGCTCTGTACAATCGGAAACAACCTCTGAAAGCGGGAGGCGCGGCTGGTCCTCCGTATCGCCTCCTTCATCGGGCTCCATCGCCGTCGTCTTCGTCTTCTTGGCTTTGTTACTGTTATCGTCGTCGTTATTCTTAAGCTCCCGGCGCCTTCTGATCAGCTGTGAAGATGATTTTCCCATGTAAAGAAAATAGCGTGACTCCTAATTATCCAAACATTTTTGGTTTGGCAATCAAGAAATAGGGAAGGGAGATTTTGGGAGGGTTTTCGGTTTTGCTTTCGGTAATGGAGAATGACACAAAAGACTTTAATATTGCTCTCGTCTCCTGTTCAGTGTCAGCCTGTCAGGGAGGAGGCGCGACGTCGTATCTAAGACGTGAATGCCACTTGACTTCTCCCCTGGAAAAAAGAAAGAGAAAGTGGGCCAAAAGAACTGGGCTTGAGCCCATGGATTTGATTCTGGGCCATCTCGGGGAAAGATAATCATTTTTGGGCCTCTCAGAAAGTCCGTATATACTAAACTAACTACGATGTAATTAAAGAGCACCCTATTAATATTTTAATGTTATATTTTTTTAATATTTTATCATTATTTTTTTAATCTCTTTTCAACTATCACACCGATTTTTCTTCTCTCATTTTTTTCAATATTTTTTTTATATTATATATTTTTAGATAATAATATTTTTTTAAATTTTAAATTAATTATGCACACACACTTGAATGTACCATATATACTAGTGTATATATATATATATATATATATATATATAATATAAGATGTGGTTTGATGAGGCCATAAAATTGATTCCCTTCCCTAGCTAGATGACGACCCTACAAATTGAAAATATTTGATTTGGACAACACCAATTATTAATGAAGTCTAGTCTTAGTCTTTCATCACCGCATCCATCAACACCCATTCAGAGTATGCCATGACCACTATCTGTAGTGAATGCAATGTTAGGTAATATTGTGTGCCAATTAATTTATATACTAGTCAAATTAAAGAGATTATATATAGTTGCCACAACTATATATGAATATTATAATTGAAATGAAGAAGAATATATATATATATAAGAAACTAATTAATAAACTAGTGAAAGAGTTAATATTAATGTAAAATGCATGCAGATGGAAGGAATATTTTATATTAATTGTTAATTTGTAGATAAGAGTACGTAGGTACGTGCTAGTGGTAAATTCTAAATACAATAATATATATGTAAATATATATATATATATATATAATTATGTAAATGTTAGTGAGACAAAGAATTTAATTGTGGATGCATGCAAGAAAACAAATATTAATTGATGGGTAGAGAGAGAGAGGAAAGGACTCGTGAACGGTACTGACCACTTCCCATCCATTTGGGAGGTGGGGTTAAGAATAAGGGGGGTATGCTCAGCTCGGCTCTGCCTCTCGTCTTTGGATTCAGTTCACTGTACATTGTACAATATGCATCAGCATCATCATCATCATCATGCTCTCCACAGATTAACATCTACTCACTGCATGCCTTTAATTTCTTTGTATATATATACTACTCACTACTCACTACTCATCATGTGTAATTGTATTTTATGTGGGGTTGGGTTTGGAGTTCATGAATATATATAAAAATATAATTCACTGTCTGTAACTACGTACTCTTTGTCAGTTTGCCTCACTCATCATCTCCTTCATCCTATAAATATATACACTTTTCCGCTTTCCCCATACCATATGCAACTTTCAACATTAATCATTCATACCCTTTATTTAATTACCAATTACTCACTCTCTCTTCTCTTCTTCTATAAAACCCTCATCTTCCAATTTTAGTTTCAAATGGATCAGCCCAAGAATGTATTAATTAGCTCAAACGCCACCACCGTGCGCACCCTCTACCAGGCCTTGGCAAGCGGCAATACAAACATCTCTGGCCTCATCGCCACTGACCTTGAGTGGTGGTTCCACGGCCCACACAACTGCCAACACATGATGAAAATGCTCACCGGACAATCCTCGCCCTCGGATTTCAAGTTCCAACCACGAAGCATGGACGCCATTGACCACGACTGCGTGATAGTGGAAGGGTGGGATGGGGCTCAGGTGTATTGGGTGCACGTCTGGACACTGAAAGATGGTGTGATCACTCAGTTTAGAGAGTACTTCAACACTTGGCTCACCGTAAGGGATTTGAGGCCCCTCAACTGCTTGACATCCACCACTCTGTGGCAGAGCCACCCTCAGGACCTGGCGCAGCGCTCCTTGCCGGAGCTCATGCTTGCCATTTGACGGCGGTTTAGGTGAAGGCCGAGGGTGGAGGTTAATATAAATGCGTTGGTTCAAGTGAAGATGCCATGAGATATGATCACAAGTATATAATTCCAAATCGTTACTGAAGTGCAGTTAATTATCAAATGTCGTCTTCTATCTCGTACTAATTAATTGGGATAGGATAGGAGAAGTTTAAGGTTTAAGGAAATAATTATCCTATAAATAGATGATGTCCTGTAAAATTCAAACGTTTTAAATGTCTGAGAAAACTATAATGTGGTCTGCATGCAGCCATGAGTTGTCCTCTCCAAATTCCTCGTGTATATATTCATTCAATCAATATGATATTGCTAATGAATTGTTTCTTATATATAAATTACTCTTCACATTCTGGATCTCTTTTGTTGCATCTGAATCTGACTGCGTACCTTAAAAAAGAAAGAAGCAATCCGGACGTTTAATAAGAGCGACGTGATAGTAATTGGTGGAGGCTTCCAAAATTATTACTACAACTTATGAATCTTTATAAGGCATTAAAAGTGACAATTATAATTAATGCATTTTGAAGCATATATATCAACTCCTATCCTTTTCTAGAAATTAAACAAATATATAACTTAAATGACGAGTAATGAAATTAAACGATACGGACGCATTAATGACTAGATAGACTTAATCTAGTTTGTTGGTCACATCATAAACTAAATAACATAGTTGCCTTGCTTTATCTGAGGATAATTTTCTTCTCCGTTCCTATTTAGGAATTAGGAATCCCCCACAAATCAACAAACGCAAATATTAATAATGCGCACAGGCACATACCATTCACATCCGCACCAACTCTACTCTCACATCTTTTTAAATTCATCAAGGCAACAGCTTTTCTACCACAACAAACTAATTAATTACCAAGATTAGAATTAGGTCTACTATGTCTCCGCAGTCCCAATCTTGCAGTGTGCTATGAGAATTGGCTATTCTGGATCTGATGGAGCCTGCGGAACTGAGCATTAATAAATCCACAGGAGTAGGCAATCAATTGTGGTTGGAATTGGCAGCTATATATAATCCCTCAGTCGCTCATTCACTGTGTGCATATGAAAGTGATGACTGAACCACTAGCATAGTAAATTCAACATAATTTGTCGGCAAACCAGGCTAGGCCCAGCTAGAGCCTCAAAGAGATCATGGCTTTGCTAGTGCCAACAATGCCTTCACAAGGGGTCACTAATGCCACAAAGTAGAACTCGTCTCGTTAGATAGTACCAGAAACTCTTGAATGTAGATATTTTAGGATATCTTTCCCCTTTATGATTGTTGGTTTAGCCCCCAACAATCATAAACTTACATTCCGAGGATAATTCCACTGAATACAAATTAATGTTTGGATAACATGAAGTTCTATGCACGAAAAATTTGTCAAGTAGCTGTAACTACGCCAACTATAGTGACAATGAGGAAACACCACATGATGATGTGTATTAATTATATCAGTCCAGCAACAAAGAGATGCTTTCATGGATTTCACTCGCATTGTTCTCCAGTTCATAAACTTAATATCTGAGTAACTTCATCACCAGCAAACCTGTTTCTTAAACAGCTTATTCAACAACTGAACCCAGTAGAATAAGTTACAATACAACAATTTTACGAAGATCTTTCAGATGCCAAATCAAGCAATGTGCGAAAGAACCGGTGAGGGTATACTGGAGGTTCCTCTGCAAGTGCCTACACAGGAGAATTAACCATACCTGGTCAGGATTTACTTCAGATTCTAAAAGAAAGTTGACATACGTACAAAATCAGCATTTATCTCTTTTGACAACTGAATATCCTATTGGAAGATGAACAAAGCATCTCTACTGCTACCATCACATAAAAGTTCTATTAAATGTAAAAATCCCAATATACATTGTAGGTTACCAGAATCTGGTTTTCCCCTTCCTCTTTTTTAATCAGAATCCCAGTTTAATAATTTTGATTTTTATGTTTGCAATTACACATTTAATGATCACCTGATGAATTAGGACAGTGGAAGGCGTCATCCCAGGAACGGTGTTAACCTCTATAATTAATACCTGTGACAGAGAAATCAGCAATTAATACTGTATTATATTTCAAGAATCTTGACAAGCTAGATTTACAAGTCAACTTCAGAAGTTCTCAAAATAATGGGATAGGTTTTCAAGATATTGATTTCCTTAGAAAGTACATCTAATTTGAACTCACCTCACCACTGTCAACATTGACAAATGCATCAATTCGCGAAAATCCTTCCAACTCCAGGGTGTTTGCTATAAGTTCAATATGTTCTTTACATTTCTTGAGGGCCTTATTACTGCTTTTATGAAAACGAACATAAGCAGGAGTAACAGAGAAAGGAGAAAAGGACAGGAACTGTATAACACAAGTTTTCCCATGAAGCACAGAGTTATGCAACATAAAGGAAATCTAAGTAGTTTCAGAATGCTTCAGTTAAGGGAATAAATTCAACATTTGAAGTTTAAAATGTTGGATAATGAAGGATGAATTGCAATCCAAGTACCTTATTGTTTGTGGAAGTCACATGTTATTGGGTACACTTTCATTATACGTGGTTAACTATAGAAGAATAAAGATTTCAACTAAGGAAAAGAAAAATGTCAGACCTCATAATGGAGAGTGGTGGTGGAGTCAAATTGATGCCCGTTCCCCCTGACAATGGAAAAGAGTCATATCAACTATAAACAATGACTTGAAAGAAGTCAATAATTTGTGTGAACAAGTCTTGATTACATTTATGAGAAATATGGACATACTAGTGCAAGAAATTGAATTTAAATGTACAATTTTCATATTACAGAAATTGTAGGACCCTTTACGGATTTAGGCTGCCAGTAGAGGCATTCATTATCTCAGTGCATAAAAAGAAACTACTACAGACACCAAGGACAACTTGCAACTAGCAAGATCAATCACACTAAGTTGAAATACCTTGGAATTTCTCCTCAAGTGATAATATATCTCCAGATTCTTTCACAGTAATGCTAGGAGTCAATGACCGCATTGATCCACGTTTTCCTATAACACCAACTGTTATTTCAACCCATCGGCTGTTTCCTTTCCACAGGAGATCATGTGCATTTCCAGAAACAATTATCTCATCAGTCTCAATGAAAGGCTCAAATATCAATAACTCTGGAGGAGGAAATGGCATTTCAATCACTCCATGGGCCTGTATGAGTTCATGGGAAAAATTTAACAAAGTTGAATTAGCATTTAATGCTACTAAAACATTCTTATTCCAAATATAATCAACATACCTTTGATAAACTATTAGGAGGAATTCGTGGTAGACAGTTCTCTAGTGCTTTAACGTATACAGTGAGGTCCCCTTTGCAACTGTAAAATGAAACGGAATACATCATGCGGTTTCTTCCGTATCAATGTAACATCATGCAGTCTGTCAATCCTGAAAAGCATTTGCAAATAAAAGAGGACGCATATACCTACCGTAATCTTGCAACTCCAGTTGAGCAACCATCTCTAGCTGGTTTAACACATAACGTTTCACACCCAAGTTTTGATGTCAAATCATGCCAAATGTCAAGGAGGGGCATTTTCAGTAGGTCCTCTTTTCTTCGTACATCCTTAGTAATTGTAAGTACACCAGAACCTGCAAGCTGCAACCAAAATAGATTTGCTGTGTCTTAAACAAATTTCATCATACTAATTGTTGAGAATCATGAATCAAATTCATGATTCTCAACACTAATAATGGATAATTATGGTGCAATTCCAAAACTATCAACAGCTCAACTTTCAATATTATTAGCAAAAGAAAGAACCCACAAGAAAAGACAAGTTCCAAATTAGGCCAAAATCGACTCTGCTATCCCTGCAGGTCTATTTTCCCTGGAGCAGGTTGATGCCTATAGATGAATCTCAACATGTAATGTGTAACTATGATGCATGACCACATTTTATAAATATTTCATACATCTTAAGGCAACACATTCAGCTCAAGAAAAATGGTAAGTAGGAGTAGAAATGAATTTCTCAACAGGACATTTAATAAAAGCCAGTGACAGAAGAGGTGTTTCAATTCACATATTCCTTCTGGTTCTACAAAACTATTTCCGGCAACCCCCGGTTTTTATTGAAGCTTAGTAAAATAAGACTACACCTAAACCTATGGATCCACCATTTTGACAATTATGATGGTCTAGTTAATTCAGCTGAAGGGTGGGCAAGTGAGGATAAAAATACAAGGGTGAGGAAATCAGTGAAAACTTTCAATGTAATAATAATTACCCACACAAAGTGTATACCATACATGTTGGAGAGAAAGGGATGTAACAACTTTGTCCATACACGTCTCCGAAGCCATTACACCGGGACCTTAAATTCGGAAACAACAGATGATCAACTTTGTGTCACAGAAGTAACTTAAAATGGACCATGTGGCAGTCCAGAACTTTTCTAAATCTGAATAACAGTAGTGAACAAGGGTTCTTGTCCTACCACACTTCACAAGAGTACAATTATTACCTGTGTAAGGGACTCCCTCAGCCTCCAACAATGACTGGAGTGTGCCATCTTCACCTATTCCTCCATGAACTGTACAGTAATTAATCTATCAGCACTGTTCCTAGGTAACCCTTACTCTCAAACATTCATTTTGAATTGTCATGATCATATAACACTATGAGAAAGCTCTCGATGTCTGCTTTTAATGCTATAGAGGATAACAAATGAAATTTCATTCTCTCCATAAAAAATGAAATCCAATTACATCCAAGAGATCATTCTCAAACATAAAATAGCTTTCAATAATTCCACGAATATTAAGAGATCAACAAATTTCCTTAGGATTTTATTCCAGTGAAGTTGCCTCGTCCACGAACCAATAACATATATAAACTTCTTTTGCTGAGAATGGTCCCTGCTATTCTGCCAAATTATCGAACTCCTCCAACCATTTTCATATATGCAAACTGGACTTCATAGTCTATTGCAACATCATAAGGATTAATCTCATCACTTTCCTTGTGATAATTCGGCCATCTCAAGCTAGTTTTTATCTATTTCAGTTTTTCATTGACACTGGTCATATTCCCTAACACCAAAACATCACATAATTTGGCAAGTTAACGGAAAGGAGAAAATTAGCAGAGATCGAAAACCACAAGGGGAATCATTATCATGTTTTCATACCACAAAGGGGTAATTGTGGAGTCAAAACCATAGAGTGGAGTGGAACGGAAACTATAATGCAGAAAGTAATTAAAGGTGGAAAGTAAATATAAACAAGCACCAAAGTACTAGCAGTCTAGTAAAATGTTAAACCTGCAATAAAGACTGTTGCCCCAACTTCTTTAGCTTGCTTGACCCATTGCTCAAGTGAATATCTCTTTGGTAAATCATCAGATATATCAAACCCTCTGAACCAGTCATGATTCTTCAAGCCTTCCATGAGTTCATCCATTACTTGTTTCCGCAAATGAGATGTTAATGCGGCCCGGGCAGGTTCTATTGCCTCAATGCATGCATCAAGAACTTCTTCAGTAGTATGTCTGAGCACAATAGAGTATCTGTACCAGGCAACAGCATTAGAAAGGGAAAATGTTAAGATGGGAAGAGTAGCATAACTCCAAAAGAATAGTGTGCGTGAAAACGTTTGGCATTACAAGTTCTATGGGAAGAATGTTTGTTCTTTACATAATATAGCACACAATAAATCAAACTCTGGGCTTGAGTTTGAAGAAGTTTGCATTAAGGAGGCAAAGAAATTTTAGCCCAATAGTTTAGTGTAAAAAAAAAAATTTAACCCAATAGATATGTAAAGAACAATATAATTATGAACTCACGGTAAGGTCCAAACTATCTTTGAGCTTTCTCCCAATTTAGTTTTATCAGAGTCTGTATTCAATGGATACCCATTTGTAGGGGCGAGTAAGCAAGGTAATACTTCAAGCTGTAACAAACAAATTCCAAAAGGCATCAGTCTTTGAATAAAAACTTAAAAATCAACCCAAATGTATTAGTGCCAAGCCACAATGTCATGAAAGAGAAATGATATATCAGGTATTTCTTTTCTTTATTTTTTTTTTGTTTGGGCGACAAGGAAAAATGTATCAGGTATCTCCAGAGTGAGCTATGAATGAATAAAATTAAGATTCAAAATGCCAAAAATCATGGGCTTTGTTTGGATTTGTTACTCCGCAATTCCCGAGACAAGATAAAACACACTCAATGTTTGTTTTTGTATTTTTACACCTTATCTGCGTGTTTTTCTGTTTTTCAACTTTCTATATATAATATATATATATATACATTTATATATATACATAATATAAAACAGACATGATTTGACAATAAACAGTAATTTTTGTATCCCAAAAGTACAACATTAAACATAAAATATTAATATATATACATATTTATATATAAAAATATATGATTTGACAATGAATAGTGATTTTTGTCTCCCAAATCCCAATATCAAACCTACACCACATATTTTAAAATATTTTAAATTTTCCCAAAACACAAATCCAAACATATCATCTATTTTCAACACACACTTACTTATCTCTATTTTTCTCCCTCTATTTCCAAAACACAAAACAAAACAACTAAAACACAAATCCAAACATAATGATGATGTTCCTAAAGTATTACAAATGAAAACACTTTACTCTGAACTTACATCATCAAATGCCTGCAGGTTCAACCAAACATTAGTTCCACTCATTAGAGATACTTGCCGCTCAGAACTGTCTCCACCAAAAATAACAAAAACTTTCCGTAGATCTTGATGCTTCGGAAAAGATGTGTTAATTTGTGAAGATTTTGCTCTTAGAATGGGACTTGATACCACGCTGTATTGCTGAAGATTTGGGAACCGCACACAAGCACGTTGGATTACTGTTCGAAGAATGTTAGAGTGTGAAAATCCAACCTGTACATCATAAGTTTAAAAAATGTTATTCACATGATGCATTTCACATATTAATTCTCTGTTTAAATGTCCATTTATATTCATGCATGTGTATATGAGAAGCACAAGTTGCGACACCTGAACAAAATTGAGATTTATATCCCACTTTTTGCCTTCAAGCATTTATATCTTCATTTCAAGTGAGAAGAACAAACATTAAGGTTGAAAAGTCATGTCTCAAAATATAAGTCGTATTGTGAGCATTTTTACTATAGATCTATTCCAAATTTAAGAGGCTACTTCTAGCTCCATGCAAACCTGAAACTCTGGCAAAATAAAGCATATACTTGAGGTAGTGAAAGTAGGGAAATTATAAATCAGAATTTGACACCATTCCCATGTTTGCATCGAATCATAAAAATCTAGTGGGACATATGGCATGAATACCTCTTAGCATTTTCAAGATTTGACTTCTACATGCTGACATATTAGAGAAGTTTCAGACTTTGGCTGGCCCAACTAAAAAACAAAACTCACCCCTACTACAAATGAACATGGAATTACCTTTGAGGCTTGCTGAAATAAGAAACTTGTTTGTTCCATCCCACTAATCTGGATAGGAAAAAAGGTCAAGACTTAGTAGTACAAGAGAGAAAATTAACAAACAAGGAAATTGTAATGAACATAGTAATTGTACCAGGTTAATATCAGTGAAAAGTATTGTGCCAAACTCAGACCGTCCCAACTTGTTGCCAGTAAGATAAGAAGTTTCAGCGGAAGGTGGCAAGAACCAACCATCAATTCTAGCAAAATCACGTAGGCCAAGTTGTTGAAATAATAAAGAAGCTCCTTCACGAATATTTCGAGTTACAATTTCTGGAAATCGAGGTGGAGTATGATAAGCAACCTGCAACGTTTGCAAGGACATTTAGACAGTTTTTTTATGTATCAAAATTGTCCTTAGCATAATGCGTCGTAATTGTCAACTACCTTGACATTTATAACTCATCACTTCATTGCTGGAGTTGGTGTTTGAAATAAAAGTGTATCTCATTTCTAGAATTAGCATTTCAAAGAACATTGAAATGCATACAAAGAGAAATGTAATTTTGTGCCCTCATATCCATATTGTTGTCAATTATTCTTGCTTGGACATAGATCAGAATCCACTCTCATAAATCAAAAAAAGAAGTTTCATATGACTATGAAAATCATCCACCATCTCAACCAAACTTTATAAAAAATCATCCCTCATTTGAATAAGAAACATATCATTCAAAACATGAAGACTTAAGGATTAAATTAACAGGGCAGGAAATTCTACCTGCTGTGTTGGTAAATATTTACGGCGATAATTAAAGATAATGTCCTTTTCACTTGAGTCCACATGGCCTTGGGATTGAAGTTCCACCTAGAAGTAGAGCCATCAAGATTATGATGATTGTACCAAAATAAACCAAGTATATAAAGCTATGTCAGCACATAATTTTTTTTCCAAAATAATGTATCTAAACTAAGTACAAGATACAACCAGGGATATGTCACTTATACGCTATTTATTGTTGTAATGGCCAAAATTGTCTAGACAATCCATCCTCAATTCCACCTTCAGACTTACAACAAGAATTATAACACATAGGATGAGATTTAGATGGTAGTGGAATTCTGTAGGTATCCATACGCTAGAGGATAACTTAACATGAAAGTTGGGACAGCTCAGAAAATATTTCACTGTGTTAAGGAAACTGATTGGACAAAAAATATTACACATTACTCTAGTTGTGAGAATATTTTTTTAGTTTTAACTGTTTCCTATTTGAAGTGATTGTTGATTGATCTTATCAGTGTCAACTGAAAGAATCTGATAATAGAAGCCGTTGTAGCTTCATATACTGCAAAATATCATGAAATAAACAAAAAAAAAAAAAGAGAGACAGTAAGACAGGCAATGTACTGCAGAAATGTGCACGATTAAAAGGTAGATTTTAATAAAGTATCACCACATCAATACGTACTGATGGTAAAGAAAGGTAAATCTGTGCTCATATAAAGAGCAGTAAACCTTGTTATAATACCAAAAAAACAAGAGAAAAGGTCGTATAAAATGGTGCTGCATCATTTATATACGCCACAAACTTGAAACTCAGTTTCAGATAGATGCATCACCATTATTTTGCACTGAACCAACATAAACGAATCCAATTAAAATACACAAATCGGCAATACTCTATACCTGATGGCAGCACTTGAAATTAAAATTATGCGATCACACAGAATCCAAGCTGACCTTATAGTTTATACATATTAATACAACTAAGAAACTATGAGATAGTTTGAAGAATTACTGCGTTTCGAATCTCAACAATAATTTTAGCGAAAGGTAACCAACAATATCACTTAGCGAACATATATCATAAAAGATAGGTGAGAGCATATACCTCTGTTGGGAGTAGAGCAACCGGCTGGCTGCCCAAACCAGAACCCACATCAAGGACAATAGTTGTAAATTCTCTACCTCCTTCAAGAAAAATTTCTACCAGGACTTTATCATCAATTCCCTGCTAAACAATGAGCATTGAGCCATTGACTTAGCACACATGTATCCAGTAACCCAGAGATACCAGTTTCACCCTGATAACTATTCTATTTCTGTGACTGCCTTGAATACTTGCGCAATTATTAATTTAAAAAACTTATAGGTTCTATTTCACATGATTCTTTGTCTGTGATATGCCAAAGTTTAGCTTCCCTCAAGTATAACCCACAAGATGCAATGAATAATGAAGGGAAACTTGCAAGTGCATATTTCCTGCAACTCACAACTGATATCATGCTCTGTATCTGCGGAGCATTTCAGAATAGATGCCAAACCAACCTGTTTTTTCATCCATAGTGATGCTAAGGTCTATTGGAGACTGTTTTAGCATTTTGCCTTCTCATACACTGCTCTTTTCCTTCATCAAAGGAAAGTTCTGGCAGGTAAAAGTTTTATTCTGGCAATAACTGTCATGCTCTCTCAGAGTTCAACAATTTCAGGGAGAAGTGCAAGATTGGTGGATGGATATATCATATATATGAAAAAGTGGAAGACAAGATGAAGGATTACCTCTGATATTATTGCATTAGCTTTTGCAAGAGCATCAGTAACACCATAAGCAACTGTAACCCCAATGCTTGATCCTGCTCTTGTCGGCTTTACCTGCAATTATCACATGAAAGCTAGAATCATCAAAGAAACTCATCAGGATGTGGTGGTCGTCAGTACCTTCAAATGCTTAGTGCAAGAAAACAGTCTTACCACAACTTTTCCTTGCCTGATGTCCAGATTATTTTTGGTAAACCATTTTGAAAGCTCAGTGTCTTCCAGTTCCCTCCCCTGAGAGCAATCCTCCAAATGTCACAGGTCCAAGAGAATTTAAAGCATAGCAACAGATTCCAGGGAACTGAAGTATATGTATAAAAAGTATACACGCATAAAACTGGAAAGTTTTCAATATGAGAAAATGATGGATTTTGTATGCTTAACAGTAACACCACAGATGGGACACACAAATATTGATTTCCAGAAAATTTGGAAACCCTATCAGACACTGGCAATTTCTCAATGGACAAAGAAAGTCGAGCCATATGCATAAAGTAGCATCCCTATTTGAACTGCATGACCACCAGCTATTGGACTTGGCATGACCACATTAAAACTTGAATGAACATTATTAGGCAGATAGACACAAGCATAGAGTCTGTACGTCTATAAAGAAAGTCAAGTCCTGGCATCTGAATACATAGAATTAGAACCTCCAAGTAGACTTGGTCTACTGGGTAATGATTAGGTCAAACCAATAAAACAGAGAAGAACCGAGCATCCAGAGCCAGACACTGTCAACATCCTTCAGTACACATTGATGGACAGAAAATTAGATATAGATAATAGGATTCTAGAATTCTTCAGATAACCTGGAACTGGCACAGAGTAAATTATATAGATGAAAGGCCCTAGGTTTTACCCAGTCTATGAAACAAAAAAAAAGAATTTGAAAAGAGATATAAAATGCTATGCAAGTGCAAGGTCTTGACGGCTGATGCACCAATTTGCAACATGACTCAAGCAAACAAAAATGGGGAAATTAAACTTTGCATACAAAAAGTAAAAATTCGTAGAATCACACAATCTGGCAACCGGAAAGTTACCTGCACTAGAAAGTTGGGTACAGTAATGAATCCTTGTTTGTCAAGCTCCAATGAGGCATCATGCTACGAATAATTGGAGAACAAGATATCAGCATTCAACAATCAAATAGGACTGATTCCAAATCATCAATGCATATAAGATAACCAACTGTCTACCACCTTTCAGACCCATGATAAGTGATACCACAACATGTATCTTACCTTTTATAATTAGAGGATTGTTTAGGTTACAAAGTTATTCTCCCATTCAACATTTAACGCAACTGTTTGATATATACTTAGCATGGTCTCTGACTAAATTCTTTAACAACAAAGAATCTTTTACAGTCTGAAGTGCTGAAGTCACTTCACCTATACCTATGAAGGATTTAAGATCAACAGCTAGTGTCTGAAACAGAGAAAAGCATACTTTTTCAGAAACCAGTTTATTGGTTTTCATTCATTATGCATGCTTACCTAGCAAAGAAATTGAAGCTCAAACATTTAAGACCAGTGTTCTCACAATAAATGAGAAGGTCACCTTATCAAATGCTTTACGACATTCATTCGATGGAGTTCCAACAAATGGAATGTTGGATTTCTCCAATAGCTCCTGGAAAGTGCATAACGCAAAAACAGAGTTCAAATATTCAACAGTGAACTCTATTGAAAATGTAGCGGCAAATAACAATTTTTTTGAGTCATCAAAATCTCACTTGAATGCCACCATCTTCACCAAAACGACCATGTATAACAGGAAATACAATGTCCACGGAGGTGGCAAGGTGTTCGACAAAGTCAGACAATGATTTGAAACTTTGGGCGAGGCTGCAACCATAGTGTTTAATTTAGTTAAAAAAATTTGAATCAAGAATGGATAAATATGGTTGAAATAGCTTACGTTTCAAGCTTGAAATCAAAATCTGCAGGTGTGTTTGAGTATACCTGAAGATCAATAACAAAGAAACTCAAATCCCTAGAGTATCAAAAGAAGTTCAGAACAGACATTAAATTTCAAAAGAGAAATAATTCGTAATAAATGGTAGCAACAGAGGCACTGAAATCAACTAACAATAAACATTGCAATAATAACTGTATGTATGCTGCACTTTTATCTTTTGAAAAAAAAAAAAAAAAAAGTTCATATTTGGTAACAAAATGACCACATTCTCTTCTTTCTTTTTCTTCCATAAAGAAAACAATGAAGTTTTAACTCCTTGGCCGTCAAAGGAAGAAGTTTCGATTGCCTTGGTAGCTACATCGTACTACCTTGATATTCGACAGAGAAAACGAATAAAGTTTGAAAATTGCTAGGTAGTAAGGAGCTTGTTGACCTGAGCATTTGATATGGCGTACGCTTTGAAATTGCAGTCAATGTAATAGCAGCTCACATGTAAATCGTCACCCTATCACAACAACGAAAGTATTGTTCAAACAAACATGATTGAAAGAGATGATAACGAAAAGTCAAATCGATCATGCTGGAACACTGTTACGCTAGTGCAGTCCACTATCAGTCAAAGTTCGCAGACCTGAATATGATCGAGCACCGACCGAGCCGAATTAAGCGAAATTCCGCGCTCGGGGGAAGGACCGCCGCAGATAATTCCGACTCTCAAAATCTTACCTCCCTCACGGAGGGTGCGATCACGCGCGACCTCGGATTCCGCCGCTCCGACGGAGGCTTTCACCACTCGGACGGCGCGACAACGGCCGTTGCAGTTCAATCTCGGTTTGGGAAAGGCATTCGGAGGTAAGTTGAAAAGGCTGTGAAGGGGAGCACAGAAGGAAGTTTCCTGATGCAGCGAGTGTCTGTAATTGTTAAGAAAGTTGGAGTTGAGTTTGAGAGAAGAGGAAGCCATTGGAGTTTGCATAGTTTTGTTTTGTGTATGTTGTGCGCGTGTGTGAGTGGAATTATGAATATGCTTATATAGTGGAGTGGAGCATATGCAATAAAACAATAAATACCACACACACACACCCAGGGAATTTCTACGGCGCGCGTGGAGCCTAAGGAAGATTAAGGCACGTGGTGAAATGCACTTAGTGATTGATAACGCTTGGTAGATAATTCATCCTTTCCCATATAATTCAAAAGTAATTACCGGAGTGCAATGATTGATTGGACTCTTATCTGCTCGCTAAGTGATATCATATGGAGTAAGCACCTTATCTGTCTTTAGAAATATTTAAAATATAACAAACAGCTCTCCTGGCTTTGAAAGTGTACCACACTCACCCTTCTTACTCCTCAACTTTAATTTTCAATAATAAATTAATTTTGTATCTTAATTATGAAATATTAAATTTTTTTTATTATACATCTAAAGATTAAAATTTGTAAAAAAATAGATCAACGGTTAGATTTCACTAAATTTTGAGTCAAAAATCTGGATTCAACACATAATTCAATGATTCAAATTTCATTTAGTTTAAATTAACAGTCTAAATTAAATATACAAATATTTATCATATTTTTATTTATTAAATATGAATAAAATATTTAAAAAATGTATCATCTTCTTCGAACCACGACCTTCCTCCCACCCCGCCCATCTCTACTGTCGTCCCTCATCGCTGCCGTTCTCCTCAGCCAAATTTAAATACAAAATGATGAGTAAATTTTAAATATTTTATGTAAAAAAATATATAATTGAATTGAAAATATATAAGCTTTCAAAATTCAGATTTAATTATTTGAATCCATTATTGGATAGTTGGAATCATATCTGACATCCATTCTTTTATTTGGTGCCATAAAGAAATTAACAGTTGTGTTTATTTATAGGAAAACTGAATTTGAAATAAGGGCGGGCAGGCAGGCAGGCATCATCACAATTAATTAATTATCTGTGAGGTGGTTGGAATGGAATCTTGAGCTTCAAAAGAGGACAATGCTCTGGACAAAATTAGAGGTTCCTCTCAATTGAGTGAATAGTATACTGATCATGAGCAACAATGCCGAATTCAAACAAAGAGAAAAACATTCACCACAAAAACCAACAGGGTTAACTACAAAAACCACTCCTATTTTGTGGAAATTGAGTTAGGAATTTATTGGCAGCATATGTGTGAGTAGAAAAAATAACACACACACACACACACACACACAAAATGCAATTTTTTTGGATCAAGAATAAATATATATTATTTATTGCATTTGCCGTCCATATTTGTTGCGGGACATCCCAACTGACAGATTATATTTTGTTGAACCAAAAAAGTGGAAACAAGAACGGACTACATTAAATTCACAAGCCCAATATTGACAATTGGGATTTCACTATTTGTAGCCCAACACCAAAATTTATTTATGCTGTTTTACTAGTTTTCGTCACGGCCCAAAGTGGTTAGTTAGACTTGGGGGTAGAGCGTCAAAACTAAGCAGCCAAGCCCAAGCATCTGAGTCTGACACCAACCACCAGAATTTAATATTTCTTGGTGACATGTAAAGAAAGTTGAGACATCTTCAGGTGGACTCTGCTGTTTGTTCCTAGGTTTTAAATTTTTAATCATCATCAGAATTATCAAAATGTTCAAATTTAAATTTTAGTTTGATTGAGTTGGAATATAATCTTGATTTGTTGATCATAAGGAAGAAACTTAGGTTACTGGGTGTATTAATGTTTTGGTGTTGTAAGAGTGAGTGATAATGGGTGGGTGGTAGGGTCCCGGAATTCGCTGCACCGTCAGCCTCAATATTTATCATTCACTCCATCCTTGTCTCTATATATTCATTCCACACCCAATAATATCACGAGGAAGATATATTTGGAATTGGAATTTGGACTAGGGAAAGTGATGCATCACTCGCTTGTTTCCTCCTAGAATAGCATTGATAGCTATAAATTAATCATTTATCACTCCACAACGTTTGGGTTTTTGAAATTCAATAATGCTTGATCTAAAGCATGAATCATCAAGGACCAAATACGTTAGTTATGACAAATGGAGGGGGGTGACATTGACAATAAACTCATGAGGACTGCTTCATCCTACTATGCTTAAGTTTAACTCATAGTCTTGAGCAACCACAACAGCATTAAACTCCCAGTGATTAGACTCCAAAATTACATTAATGGCTGTCACTTTCTCGATTCATTAGTCTATTTTGTCGCAAGTTTAGATTTCAAAGATCACTTAATCATGCTGAATTCATCATCCACACGAGAGTGGAAAAGTGCGGTAAAAACGTCGTGTAGGCCTCATCACCACGATCACTAGCAGAAACAGCACAGTTAAACATGTAAATATCGGTAACGCTCAAAACAGTAAACGCAGCGAGTGAAGTATTCACTGTTGATCATAGTAGTGTAACTTGACATTTTCATGATTCAGAAATCAGATGCAACATCATTAACAATGTCACATTTATAACAGCAGAGTCATGTGCAAGCCACCGGAGAAATGAAATAAATTAAACATGCCGTAACCAAGAAGTGGGGCCATTATTTTAGTTACATCCCATCACTTAACCATCATCCCACTAATACTTGCCACCCTTTTTGTTTCATCTTTTATGGTGATCTGTAAAGATATATAGCCATTAATCTGAGATGTTGACTTGTTTTTGCTTGATGTATGCTTGTCTGCTACCTTTTTTCCCCTTAGTCCGTGGCACATGCAACTCATTAACCACTACTAGTTCCTCTTACAACACATCTTCCCCGGCCTTAAGTTTTTCTCATGTCAAGTATAGTTTGAAAATTGACATCTCCGAATATGTTAGCATTTTATTAGTTTGGATGGATATCCGAATCAATTCTTGATGGTTAATTTATAAGATTTCATCTAT
The DNA here is from genome assembly GCF_026168435.1 of Sesamum indicum. NCBI lineage: Eukaryota > Viridiplantae > Streptophyta > Magnoliopsida > Lamiales > Pedaliaceae > Sesamum > Sesamum indicum. Next base: position 16,877,557 of record NC_142667.1, read on the forward strand.
TGAGTTCTGGGTAAGTGGAAAGCCAGGTCAAGCAGAATACGACTGCTCGTTGCAACTGGTAAATACCAGATGTAATTGGTTGTGATGTAGTTTAGGTACAAATAAATATAAGGGCCTTTTCATTCTCAAGTACCTAACAAACAGAGACAATCTGTATATGTCCACCAACATCTTTTTTTTTTTTTATAATTTTCTCCAGCCTGGACCATTTTCTGCTGAAGGTTAGATTATAGTTATGATTGTTTTCTTATTGGGTGATCAAGATTTTCGGTGATTCTTTATGGAGAATATGGATGTCTACTCATAATATTGCTTTCATCTTACTTCACTGCACACACAAGCAATCGCTAATGTTTCTGTTAGACGGTTTCCAGAATAGAATTGTAGGAAACAGAGATCATAGAGACTTGATTCAACATTTTTCCTCTGAAATTAGTATAGCTTAGGGGTTAATTCTTGTATATATTCTTGCAGCATATACAAGGTCAGAGTTTCGTTAGCGCACAGTTGAACCAAAAAGAGACTACTTGCGAGAAATCCTCTCCTCCACGCATTTTCTTAGGACATGAGAAGCATCTACGACTGCATCAAATCAATGATACAACGGGAATAAAATGCTTATCTTTATGGAAAAATCAAAATTGCACTAGTTGAGGTCCCTTTGGACTCATGCGGATATAGGATAAAAAGGTCCAAGAGCTACAAGATCCCCAGCAGCGTAGTTTTTGTGCTTTTGCCCCACAGCTTAAAGCCCTTCTAAGGATATTATTTTTCCTCCTCAGCAGCTACATATATAATTCAACGATTCGTGCACCACATGTATGAATTCTGATAATGTCTTTCTTACTAATGGTGTAACATCATCACATTCTGCTACAGTACTCCATTGCCCTTTTATAAAGGGAATGCCTTTTTCTGAGGCTTTTATGTATATTCTTTGTTCGTATTCTCTTTATATTCCACCAAATGCACAGGAAGAGTTGGAATTACAGCTAAGTGCTTAAGCAATCTGCCTTAAACATAATCCGTACATCCTGCGTTGGTTGGAATTAATTGATTTTCAAACAGTTGCATTGCAGTGCTAAGATTAGCAGCATATTCAAGTTAAAGATATAGAAGGATGTTCTGTGGCAACCCATGATCTAGATGCAACCACCTACATCAGACAACAATAGTTAACGACTTCATCAATCCTACTGTAGACCACATTCACTATATCACAGAAATTTGTAGTGTCTGCCTCAGTTGTGACCTATGAATAAACAAGGAGAGCTACATCACAGTGGTGAATGGTCCCCTTTTTAATTTTCGATGAATGGTCTAGTGTTTTCCTAGGATTCCACCATGCCAATCAACATCTCACCCCTCATTTCCACTATCTGCTAGTCCAGCCAACCAATGCTAGGTCTGTTTGGAATTAGGATGTCGGAAAGAGAAAACTGAAATACCAGCTGGAAAGAAACTAGTTTCCTTGTTTTCCTTCACTGAAATTACAAAGTCCAAGCACCAAACGAGAGGAAAAGAGACATTGGAGTTTAGATTTCCATGCATTAGGAAAAAAGGAGAATAAAAAGAACGAAAGGGTGAAGAAGACATTGTTTTCTTGATTGTTGATTGTTGAGCTACTTCAAGAGTCAAGATTTACATTTATTCTGCATCACCTGACGATAGCCACGCAGCATCTGCAGGATTTTTTTCTGAAATGCAGCAATCTTCACTCACTTTAACAGTTCAACCACTTCTTTGTTTTTACTACAAGATTTTGGGAAAGGTTTAAAAGAAAAGAAGGAAAAAGGAAACTCATTGTTGATAGGTACAGTTCAAGTTCTTGTTAAAGGGCAGTGATATATGCAAATTGCAGACATTTTCGTGTTAGTCTTCATACTACTCAAAGTTAAACAATTGATCTTTCTAACAGGGAAAGATACGGCTAAGTACATCTTTCCCAAAGGACTTCAAGAAAAACTGTATAACTTCACAAAATACATCTTCATATGGCCCATAAGCCATGACAATTAAAACGTGATGTGACGAATGAAGAAGTAAGCAACAAGTACATGATATATTTGGAAATAAAATTGCAAAAAATTATTGCTATAAGAAACCTGCAGATGACCCAATAAAGAGGGTAGATAAAGCCATTGAAAGAGCCTTAGTTGGCCACTTGTTACATATTTGTAAGTTAGTAGTTGGCAGCAGCAACCATTTTGGTGGCTTCTTTCTCTTCAGAAAGTTATTTGCAACTTCATAAACCTAGTATCAATTATATGACAAGTTGATTGTGGCATCAACATTGTTGTCAAACTTCATTTGATGCAATAACAGATGAGGGTCCTTTGGAAAAATGCAATGCAGAATGTATGACAATATTATCTTTGAGACGCTCCCTCTCATGTTAAATGACTCAAACTTTGAACTAATTAGAACTTATGTGCAATCTTTACTTAATTTGAAAAAAATCAATCAAAGTGTTGCAACCAGTTTTGCATTTTCTTTTCTAGGTTCTGTCTAGTTTTGGAGTTTTTGTTTCTAAATGAGTCATGAGAATACCTCAAATAATCACCACAGCGATATTCTTAGAAGCTAAATAGCGTTAGACCCAATTACATCTTGATCAGGACTCACCGCCAGAAAATAATCTACGGTTCGTTCAGATATTACCAGCATGTGTTAGAATGTCACTTGTAATAAAGGTTAATGCAGTAACATTATATGTATAGAAATAAGAGTGGTCCTGTTTTCTTATGGGAAACTTTCAAAATGAAGGTCCCACTCCAACTAATTTTTTTTCATTTTTCTATCATGCCCCCTTGAGGGATCTGCATTTGCAGTAGCTTTTTGTGCAATCCCTAAAAAGGGTTCTTGAATGAATGGAGAATTGGAGAGCCAAACTATCAAAAGCTTAGTCCCTGGTGAAACTCAAAAGGCTATTCTTGGAAAAGCCGTTACAAGAATCTGCCTCCCTTACACCCACCCAAGCACTTCAACATGCTCTCCTTTTTGCTATTCTTGTTATAAATAGTTGAAAAGAAAAGGGAAGATTACTCTTATATTCCCAAGCAATTCACTCCAAACATCAACCCTCCCCCCAGCCCCCAACAGGAGAAAATAAACTCATCAACATCTATTTCTGGTTTCAGAAAATGCAGCTTGAGAAGGTGAGTGTTGAGCAAGATGGAGAAGCAGGGCACGTGCATTACTAACTCATGCATATCCTGGAGTTAAACATCAGCTTTGCTCCACAAGCTTCACCAGACGCAATGAGTTAGTCCTTCATGTGCCCCTCTTCCCCATCATGACCACTCAATCTTGTGTGGATATATTGAAGTTTGGAGGAAAAAAAATGATGTTTTGCTTCTTATGCGTACCTACGGTCAGTCGTACACGGGTAAAATGTTGCAGCTGTTGATTCTATCTCCAAAGCTTCATTCAGGTAAGTATGCATAAAATGTCTAAGATTCAGTTGATAACAATCCCATCTCCAAATAGCTAGTACCTTTCTGGTGCCATACAGTAAAACTCAAAGTCCTATAATGATCAGGGCTAATTATCATGAAGTTTATCACATCATTCGATGATGTTCTCAAGAAAGAAGATAAATATGAATCTAGTGGTAGGACTTGTAGTAAGATTTTATCATTGAAAGCTATTAAAGTTTGATCATCAACCACATGATGAGACCACATGAATGTAGATGAAAGTGAAATGCGTAACTAATGGATAAGGTATATGGTCACCATCTATGGTGAGGACTTCATCTTGAGCTTTGGCTAGCAGCTACTCATGATTCCGTCCATTTCTCCACCAATTAGCAGTTTCTTTAACTGAATTAGCATTTAATGCAGGAAGAATAGTTCTACAGAATAAGCTGCTGATTATGCAATCACATACTTGCTAAAAGTTGTAGCAAATACTTGTATTACTCCACATCAATAGATGTGGCTGTTGATTTTTGTTGTATCTTAGTCTCATTGAGTTTCAAAGTAGCAAAAGCTTTTCTTCATTATGTATCATTTCTTGAATTCAAAGATATAGCTTCGTCAAACTTGGTAGTATATGTTGAATTCAAAGACATAATGGACCATCCTTTTTTAAAAAAAAAAAAAATGGCTACTATCCCATGATATATACCATGATTTCATGAGGAGCTTCAGAGATGGGTCCTGCACTGAGACATATAGGTAAACAGAAGTGGTTTGCGGCATCATTCCCCACCTATAGGTGAAAAAAGACAAAGGGAAAAGAAATTATGCGCTCCAATGTCATGCACGAGTTATAAATTCAGTATTGTATAAACTAGAGTTAATTGTTTAAATGACTGTTAGTGGCATTATGACTGTGCTCAACCTAATGATCTACCAATGTTAATAAACTAACATCATAGTGATAAATGGACATTTTACTCCGTCGAGGGCTGATTTTTAATCTTTTTAATTTACTGAATTTTTATTGTGTATGGAGCTGAGGCTGTGGAAGAAAGATTAGAAACTGAAAATGTAAAGGCATGTTGAGTGAAGAACACCATATTTCTTACAGGATAAGACCTAAAAAATATATTTGATCTTCAAGTATATGGTTTCAGTTATTCAATAACCCAATTTATAAACTAAATTTTGGGTCCACAAAAAAATGGAATGTTGTAGTAAGTGTGTGAGTACCCAAAGCTGGTGATGGAAGGGGAGACAAGCTATTGCTTGTAGCAGCAGTCTTCTGGATACAACGGTAACATAAGAAAATATATATACATCCTTTACGTTCTATCCTTATAGGACTGTTGCTATGTCACTAATGCAATCAGATGTTTCATTGTCCAAAACCAAGAAAGATAGTGAAATCACATCTCTCCATCTGTGGAGTCTAAGGAAAGTTTTGAAATTGTGGGGAAAGTGACTGAAGGTTGAATTTTATTACGTTTTAAGCTCTGTCCTTTGGCTATGACAAGAATGATTTAGAAACTGGTTCGACATGTAGTCTTGCTAAACCTTCCAAATTAAACACTTATTGCTGTCTGAAAGCAACTGCTAACCTGAGAAAATTTGACTTGGTCTGGTAGGTATTATCCTCAGCAGCAAATTCCTTTTTTATAATTTTTGAGCTTGTCTCTTCATTAAAGTCCAAGATTTGTAGCTTGTTATGAGATAAGGACTCTATAGAACTAGGTATTCAATTCTGAATGACTGATTTGAGTTCTCACCGATTGTTTTCTTCATTCCAAATCTATCCTTGGCCAACTTTTGTTGAATAGGTGAAGATGGCTAGCATCTCAACGAGTCAAATTTGCAGTTTTTCAGGATAATATTGGAGTTATTTAAGTGATTAGTTCAAATGATTTATATTGATACGGCATTTAATTCAAATTCTGTCAAATCTTGTCGGGTGACAACTCCATCCCAGTGATTAGGAAGGTATGATTTCAAGGTCCAAGAGCAGGAAATTTCTTAATTCAAGAAGGAAGAATGTATAACTTTCATTCACCATGTTGCTCTGGTACACTAGACATTCAGACCGAGCAAAACAACTGAACCTGAAAATAGGAATTTCAACAGTACAACAGAAACAACAAAGATATCACCACATGCAAGAATGCATACATACCATTTCAAGACATAACCTCGCTCAATTTAGAAGTCAGATATGTTGAAGTAATCACTCCAAAGGCTTCAGAAGATCACTACTAGTTACGTTACAATTTAGTCATACAAAAGTGCAAACTAGCTAAAATGTTTCAACTATTCACAATTGAACAAGTGAAAGTGCTGCCACTGGGAAACATAAAGGACTCCTATTAGCATCAGTACATGAGAGTTAAATCAAATTAACTCCTTTGAACTGCAGAATTATCAACTTGAAGCTGGTTTTTAGTCAAATCGACAATCCTCTCAACTTTGAACGTGAGATCACATCCTTGGATTAGTGCCCGCCATGCGCTGACCCCTGGTGCAATATCCTTCATTACCACTTCTTCAAGCAGTTCCACGGCTTTAGTGTACAAACCATTCTTGCAAAACCAACAGATTATTTTATCCAAAGTTGGTGGCTGAGGAACTAAATTTTTGTCCAACATTTCGTTTAACAAACTGCAAGCTGCATCTATATCACCATTACTGACAAAGCCATCAATAATGATCTCATAGGTCTCTGAATTCAGTTGCATGCATTTCTGCTGCATTTTGTTAACCATCTCTCTTACCCTAATCAGCTCTCCAGCTTCACAGAGTGCTCTTAAGATTGTAATATAGGTATTCAATTCAGGTGCACAGCCCAACTCCTCCATGGAATGCAGCACGTTTATTCCATCCTCTACCTTCTTTTGCATGCACAACCCATTAATGTACACATTGTAAGTATGGATATTAGGAATCAACCCCAAAACAAGCAATTCATCAAACACTTTATCAGCTCTCAAGAAGTCCCTCTGAAAGATCAACCCATCAAGTACTAAATTGTAACACAAAATATCAGGCCTAAGTCCATTCATTTTCATCTGTTTCAACAATCCCAAAGCATCCTTAACCATCTCCTTGTTCACCAAAAACCTAATTATATTACACAAATCATCCTTTCTTGGTTCAAACCCTAGCTTTTTCAGTTCCTCCAAAAATCCCATAACTTCACCAGTATTATAATTCAGTTGCCTGCACATTGTTGCAAGCATTAATGAACAAACCTTTTGGTTTACACCAAAACCTTCTTGCACCATATGATTCAACAGCTCAAAAGCATTACTAAGTCTACCTATTCTGCAAAGGGCTCTGATCAAAATCTCAAAACTAGATTCTTCTATCCTAATGTTCATCACCTGAGTGTTTACTAATATTTGGGGAACAATCTCAAGACCCCTTCTACTCCTACAAAGAACTGAAAGTAAAGTATTCAGAATTTCAACAGATGGTCCACATCTAAACTTCGATATCCTGAAAAACAGCTCCACAGCATCATTCAACATATTGTTATCACCATAAAACTTTATCAAATCAATGAAGATGCATTCAGGTGTCTCAAAGTTTTCAACTTGTTCAATTTGTTCAAGAATCTGCGAGACTTGGCCATCCCAGTTTGAGGGCCGATTCTGAATCAAGACTTTGAAGAGAAAATGGTATGATTCGGGGGTGGGGTCAACTTCATAAGCAGCGAAGGAGCTAACAAGGTCAGAGAGAAGATGGGTTTTGGATTTTCTGATTGATCGTTTAAATGACTGCTTAGCCAGCTGAAAAGCAAAAGCTTGGTGCCGCTCTGTCTTGTACGGTCGGATTGGCCATTTTCTTCTTTTTCTTATATAGTAGTTGTGTAAAGACGAAGATTTTCTTGAAGAAGAAGAAGAGGAGAATGATGCAGTTGAATTGCAGAATAAATTACTTGTGGGGCAATTTGCATAGATTTGTTGTTGCCGTTGGCAAGCTCTTTCTGTTGGTATGACTAGATTGCAGTCAGCTAATCGCCTCCACATTGCCTCCCAAATGTGGTAGCATCTGAAGAAAGGTTAGGCGACTTTAAATTACTCCCCTTTCAGACATGGGAATGATGGTTTTTTCAAAATGTAGATGGTTGGTGCCTGGTGTAGTACTTTGCTATGATATTTCTTGGGCTTTAGACGCGATCCTTGAAATGATAAAAGCAAACTCTATTAACATTTAAAATGACAAAAAAATATAGTAAGAGTTTATTATCTTAAACTTATGGTTTAGTTTAATGAATTCCACCAAACCAATGAAGAAATGAGTGAATCTTTAGTTGGCTGGGCAAAAAGGGTACTCCGTCGGCCAACACTATGCAAAAGTATAGTCTTTAGAATTTGATGATTAAATAGTTTGCACAAATAGGGGTTTCTGTAGATATTAGTTTTGTTTTTAAGGAGATGGACCTCCAGAACAAGGCCCAAACAGAATTAGTCCACAGTTAGACTACTGCTTTCTTTTTCCCAAGCCCAACCTGCAAAGCACCCGGTCTTAGAGAGTGTGTCTCCCAAAACTTCTGCTTTTACAACTTTTTTGCACAAATAAAATTTTCAGGCTATTCAATCTTCTACTCTTGGTGGATGCTTCTGCCAGTGCCACCCAATTTTCCGACTCTTTATCAAGTGCCAATATTTTACGGTACAAAGAAACATAGACTGATTCGTTCATATGATGTCCAGTGTAGAACCCTTTGATTTTTAACTATTTTTTTTGGTTTACTGGGTCCCATTCAAATGGCAACGTGTTATTCTCAGAGTCCAGGTCCCGGATGCCATTGTTAAAATTGGAAAAAAAAAAAAAAATAGCCTTCTCCTTTTTTTGCCTTTGAGCTATTAGCAACAGAAGAAGAAAGGTAGGAAAAGAAAAAGAAAATCTCTTCAATCTGTTCTAACATATTTCTTTTTTCTATTCTAACCTTTCGAGGACAACGAAATTATTCTTTTCCTTCTGAGGCGCCAAGGCAGCTCTCAGCATCCACCCTCAGCTTCCCTGACCCTGATAGAATCCCCCAAATACATGCATGAATCAATACCTTTCATCTTGATATCAATGTGTAGTCGATCTGATGCTTTTTTACTAAGCTAGGCACAGGCTATATACCATAATCTCTAAGGCAGAACGGTACCTGCCAATGACAATTATGTATCCTTAAGCTGAGTATATATTGATTCGTAGTATGGAGACTTGCCATGGGAAAATGGATAGTCTTACTGCTGTAATTAGCTCTCAATTCTGCGTTCCAGGCAACCTTCATCTAACCATTGTTCGAAAGCCGACGGGCTTCATAAAAGGAAAATTTAAGGTCACCGATGATAAAGGCAACTACGTTTTCAACGTGAAAGAGAAAATGTTGAGTATTCATGGCCGCCTTCTCCTCCTCGACTCTGGAAGCAATCCCATTGTCACTTTCAAGAAAAAGGTGCATTTTCGTTTTATCTTGTTTTTATGTGTACGCGTAGTTCTTCAAGTGGTCGACTGATTGCCATTTTCAGATCCTAAGTACTCGCAGAAGATGGCAAGTTTTCAGGGGAGGTAGCTCAGACTATGTTGATCTAATCTTCACCACCAAAAATTCTTCGCTTGTCCAGTTCAAGATTGAGTTAGACGTATTTTTAGCCGGCAACGAGGGAAACAATTCTTGGGATTTCAAAGTGGTTGGCAACTGGGATGAGAGGTCATGCATCGTGTACGATAAGGATTCTACACCCGTTGCACAGGTATGAAACTCCTGCAATTCGGTCTTCACCATATTTTCTCTTTGATTGAAGTTTCCATCCATGATCACTTATAGTGATTGAGTGGCTCAATAAAAATATGGAAATGCAGATTCAGAAGAAGCATACATTTGGGGGCATTGTGCTTGGGAAGGACACTCTCAATGTGACTGTTTATCCTCAGGTTGATTATGCCTTTATAGTTGCCCTCATTGTCATACTTTATGAAATCAAACAGGATACAGAATATTGATGCCCGTAAACCACATTGGCTGTACTACTTATATTATTTATAAGAAGAAAAAAATTTAAGTACCGTTCCAAATTCCGTATGCCAAACTAATTTGAATGAACGCGTTGGGCCCCATATTTGTCATATATGTTACCGTTTATTTACACTATTTTGGGCTCTACTCAGAAATCACAACCTTGACTTGTTCAGGCTATGCTAATATCTCCAGGCCATCAGAATACTTATCGATACTACTTAACAATGGCAATGCTTGATCAGCTAAACTCCCCTTTTTTTTTCTTTTTGGTGATCATTTTATCAGGAATCTCCACAAATACTTTGTGAGAAAGTTTTATATATTCCCTGATAAAATAGATATATAAAGATATGAAAGCACGAATAAATGCCCTTCAGAACACTTAGGCCAAGATGCCATGTGCATGCACGGTCCCCACAGACAAATTGACTATTAGCTTTGAATATTAGAGGCTTATCCTGAAAGTTATATCAACTTGTGTTTACTTTTCAAACAAGAACGGCGGAATGATTCCAGGTACAAGCAGATCAACGCGTCCTGCTACTCCAAGCACCACACCAACATGACAAACAGAGTTGACCGCTTTATTAATTTGTTTCTTTCTTTTCAATTTTCCACACCATTTCCTCTTTCTTCATGTTATAAATAAATCACGGCCCATCATCACCACCACAGCAAAATAAATATCTCCACTCCACTCCACTCTGTATAAGAAACCTGTCTGCAAAACGTTAAAAACATACTTGAATCAAAAATGATGACGGGCACGAGCTATCCGGCGGTGGCGGGTCCAATGGCCGTGATCGGCCCACAGTTCTGCGTGGGATACCCTGTTGATCTCACCATCGTGCGGAAGCTGATGACTTTATCAGAGGGAAATTTTGGAGTGACTGATGTGAACGGGAACATTATGTTCAGAGTGAAAGGCAAATTCTTCAGCCTCCACGATCGCCGAGTCTTGCTTGATGCTACCGGCATCCCAATAATCACTTTCCAGCAAAAGGTAAATGTTTGAAAAGCTGGAAGTTATGATGATGATGAATAGTGAGTTGAGTTAACTTGTGTTTAAATGTTTGTGAATATTTCAGCTGCTGTCTGCACACAGAAGATGGCAAGTTTTCAGGGGAGAGAGCACGGATGCAAAGGATCTGCTTTTCAGTGTGAAGAAATCTTCACTGATTCAGCTGAAGACAAAGTTAGATGTATTCTTGGGTTGTAACACCAGAGAGGAGGTTTGTGACTTCAAAATCGAAGGCAGCTGGTTCGAGAGGTCCTGCGTCATATATGCTGGAAACTCAACTAATATCATTGCTCAAGTAAGATGAAGAGAAAACCCTTAATTTGTTTTCTTATTACATCATAAATCATGCACATAAACTCAACTAATATTGTTTGTTGATATTGCAGATGCACAGGAAACACAGTGCCCAAAGTATTCTGCTTGGGAAAGATACATTTGGAGTGACGGTGTATCCGAATGTGGATTATGCCTTCATAGTTGCTTTGGTGGTGATCCTCGAGGAAATTAATGAGGACAGATCAGGTAGTGATTAATTTAACTGTATGGAAAAGGATTTCATCTTGAATGTTCTGTCCTACTCCTCCCCCCATATCCCTACTACTACAACATTAATTGCAAGAGCTTTGTGGTTTAGAATTCATGTAATTTGGAATTTGTAATGGATACGTATTATTGTTGCATAAATTCCTATATTATATATATGTCTACTAGTTGTATGTTTTATATTATTATACTAATTCTTTCCTATTTTACTTCCTCTCCACCCACTTTCTTCTTATTATGTAAATGAGGCATTGGAAAAACAATAATTATTTTCCAATATGATTTCAACACCCAAAACACAATTTTAATTAAATATTGAACAAAATTTACATTCTAATGCAAAAAAAAATTGGGTGAATGGAATAAATCATCGCGCCTTTAAAGTCTCATTGCTGACAGACTTTAATGAAAATTACGAGTCAAAAGAGAGCACACCATATTACATAAGATATTTTTATCATATGCTACCCACCTAATATGCCAAATTAAATGTTCCCTCTAAATATATAGAAAAGTAAAGACAAAGAAATAGTGGAGTTTAAATTCAATATCCGGACTTTGGGTACGTAGGTACACGAATTCAGTGGTGATCCTATGATGTAATGTAACAGCCACCCACACAAGAAAATAACATACTTAACCATCATATTTTACGGAAAGCTTCATTTGGATTCGTTTCATCGAATTTAAATCAATTGCATAATAAATATCATATATTTATTATATATATATATATATTTATTTATTTTATAATTAATTTAATTGAATGAAATCTAATTCAAATAAGAATTTACTCATTTTAATAGAATAATCATAGATTGGAGTTGTTTGGCAGGAAATTATAGTGCCACATATCAACACAACTGCGATCCTCACACTTTATTAACCATTTTGAGTTACAGTAATACAAATCAAAGTGGGTGCACATTTCTCACTTTCTATTGGATTTGAATTTCGTGGTTTACACATATGAATTCAAACTTAATGTGGGCCCAATATTAGCCCACTTCAATTCTCTAAAACAAATTAATTCCGTTTAATTAAAAAAACAAATATCAATAATAGAATATGTATTTGAAAATTTTTATGGTAAATTACATCGTCTCAAGAGATGTGCCACAATTATAACTGTTCTCTTATTTTTAAAAATTATAAATAGCCAATATAATTATTAATTGTCTAAATAAATACATTCTCATAACAATCCATTACATGGGGTTATTTGTTATACGTCCATAAATTTTAGTAGAGTATTTATAATATTTTAAATAATAAAAAAATATTTATAATTATAAAGAAATTTAGGGGAGCTCATTATAATTACCCAAATATTTTGGTGGGGTCTTTGCTTTTATGGATAATTACACTGCTCTTCCCTGAGGCTTGGTGTAATTATTGATAGATCCGTTATAACTTGAAAAATCACATTGAATACCCCACATGTTTGTTTTCATCTCACATATATATAGACACATCATTTAGTTAGAATTCACTAAATTTAGTTACATTAGCAAAAGAATTAAATAAAAAATTATATTTACCCCAGATCGAGTTATTACTGTCTTATTACAGGTCAAATAAATACTTTTTAAACTAAAATACCATTATATATTTTCACACACTAATGCATGTGTGAGGTATATTTTCACATTTATAAGGATAATTTGATTAGAAAAAAAATTATTTGATTTACAATAAATTAAGAATTACTTAATTAGGGGTAAATAAGAATTATTATTTAATTATTTTGCTAGTGTGAGCAAAATTCCTTATTATTATAATTATTTTCTTATTATTTTAAAGATTATAAATGCCCCATATAATTACAATTGTCTGAATAAACATCCCCCCCCCCCCCCATGACAGTTTATAGTATGGGATATTTGTTAGATGTTTCTAAATTTTATGAGGATATTTATAATTTTTTAAATAATGAAAAAAGTATGTATAATTATGAAAAAAATTTTAGGAAGCCCGTTGTAATATATCTAAATATGTAGGTGGGGTTTTTGTTTTTAGGGATAATTACACTGCTCTTTCATAAGGTTTAATGTAATTACATGTAACCTCATGTGATTTTCACATTTAATACCCCTCATATTTGTTTTTTTCTAACATATAGATCCCCTCTTTTTGTCTAAATTTTCTTATTTAAATGAAAATCTATATTTACTTCCAATTGAGTTATTATTGACTTATTGCAAATCAATTAAATATTTTTCTAGCTAAAATATTATTATATATCTTCACACGTTAATGCATGTGAGGAAGTATATTTTCACATTTAAAAGGTTAGTTTGGTCAGAAAAAGATTTATTTGACTTACAATAAGTCAGATTGGAGATAAATTCAGTAAATTTTGACTAAATGAATGATATATATATGTTAGATAAAATAAATTATTTTTTTGCAAATTATATGAGATGTATATATCATTACAATAAATTTTAGGGAAGAATATGTAATTATCCCTTGTATTTATGAAGGGAGTTGACAAATGAGGCTTAGGATATAGTGTTGTGCATTATTGTGGAATAAAGATAGCCTTTTTTGGGAACTAGAAAGTGTGAATTGAAGGCAAGTGGGAAAGTATATGCTATAGATGTTGCTTTTATCATAACATTTCATCCCTTATTATTCCATACATAATTCACTACTTTTCTTCGCCTTCCCTCCCAAATTATTGTTCTGAGAAGCCCATTCATTTTTATTTTAGTGATTTTTTTAATAAAATTGTGGGTCGAAAAAAAATCAACCATAATAAATTCGACCTCCATCCCATTTACATCCTCGTTAATGGGATCTTTTTTTTAAAAAAAAAATAATAATTATTTCTCAAACATCTTATTATGATCATGAGATCTGTTTATAATCATTACATATTAAAAGAAAAAAAAGAAGGCAAGTAACGTTGATAAATTATAATGAATTTTTCGAATGTCATTATTGAAGTTAATTAAAATAATTAGTTTCAACTATGGGAATCATTATCCTTATTCGTTCATGGCCTACACAGCAATAATATTTATCTGATTTGGTTAAATCATGTGAGTTGGAAAAATCTTAATAAAACGGGCATTGACCCGTTGAAGAGTATAATGCATAAAATGCATTGCATTGTTGTTTTAATCGATCGAACTAATAGCTGAATGATCTATTAATTTAATAGGTTTGGTCTTGAAAACATTGATGAAGACGAACACAAAACGATAGCCAATGGTACAACTGAATTTCAGCCTCATCCTGTCCGAAACTTTATTTTGATATATTCTCCGAAACTTTTTGTTCGTACTTTGATTGCAAGAAACAGCATAAATCCACCTCCCAACTTCACAAGTGATTATTTATTTTGTCCAAATACGTATGTATGTATTCACTCCTTTATATTATTCTTTGACTCAAATCATTGATTGGGCGTATAATTTAATTAATTACTTCCTATCTTCACATATTCAACTTCAAATTTTATCCAAAAGTATATATTAATAAATTCTGACAGGAAAATAATATAAAAATAAAATAATGGGGCGAGAGAGAGAGAGAGAGGAGCAGTGTGGTGTCTGTGTTTGGCCGCGAGTGCAATACGGCTAAACTTCAGAGCGCGTTTCTGCAAAAAGAGAAAATAAGAAAAGAATAAAAGAGACTTTCCCGAAAAAATAATAACCCTGTAAAAGAAGGAGAGCTAAAAACTTCAACAGCAGACACAAGAAGAAAAAAATGCGTTCAAGAAATAGCAGACCACAATAGTCAAACCCACCAAAAAAAAAAGAGATAGAGAAAATTCTCTTTCTTGGCTTGGGTTTTCTGATTGTTGTTCATCTTCTTCGTAAAGAGAAGGGCTTGGAGAAAAAGGAAGAAGACGATGATTTCATCAATGGCTTCAATTTCATCATCTTCTTCAGCTACTGTGAGAGTTGAGAAAGCGACCAGCGAGTTCTTGATCGGACCCGATTGGACTTTGAATATCGATATTTGTGATACCATCAATTCTAATCAGATGTATGTATATATGCGTGTCTATATATGCATATACATGTTTCTTTGTGTGTGTCTATTATGTTAACTTTCTTCTTTTCATGCAAAGTTGACTTCTTTCTCATTATTATCTGCTGGGTTATCTGGTTTTCTAGAAAACACGAGTTTTATGGGTTTGTTCTTTCTTTTCTCCTGTGGATATGGTTGTGTACGAATTGAGGTGTTTGTTCTGTCCTATAGCTCCGTATGCCTGTTGGAATAGGGAAAGTTTAAATTTAGGTGTATCAAAACCAGTTTCTTGATTTAAGTCATATGCGTCTATGTAATGAATCGAGTGATGGAAAATAAATGAAAAAAGTGGAAATATTTTCTATTATTTAACTTTTGTGTTGTGAGATTATAATAGAAAATTATTGTCCCCCGAGAATAGAAAGAATGGAGTTTGGTGCTGGAGCTGGGGCAGGGAATTTGGTATCAACCTTCTATCAGTTTGTGCTCGGAATTTATATGCAGGCAGCTATCTGAAGGTGGATTGTTTTTCGTTTCACTGTTTAGGTTGGCAAAAGATGTAGTCAAAGCTGTGAAGAAACGGTTGCAGCACAAGAACCCTAAAGTTCAATTACTTGCTCTAACGGTATTGTGAGAAGAATTTCTTCGCAGTCAGTGTATTCTTGCTCATACCAAACTTAATTTGTAGCTTAAGCTGGTTTCAAGTCTAAAAAATCATTTCAACCGCTACTTCATAATGAATTATTTCTTTGAAACGAACTAGCCAAATATCAGTTTTGTCCGAAATTAAATTGCTGCCCCATGTCTTTTTATAGCTTCTGGAGACGATGGTCAAGAACTGTGGTGATTATGTGCATTTTCAAATTGCAGAACGAAGTATACTGCAGGAGATGGTCAAGATTGTAAAGAAAAAGGCAAGTTATCTTCCATTACTCTGGGGAATATTGCTAATGGATATCATAAATTTTCTCTGACATAGGTTTGTAAATTTTCCTGCTTGCATCAGGCTGTACAATAGGTTCTGTTTTATTGAATTAGACTTGTGTTGCCCTGATTCTGATGTGGTAGTCAATCTTTGTAATGTTTTGTAATTTTTGAAGTAAACCACTTACTACTTCTCTACTCCATATAATATGCTGGTGGAGCTGACATGATAATCCTCGAAAAAAATTGCACAAGCTTATGGAATCTTGGAATGGCAGATTGTGAGCTGGCTCTCCATGAAAAAGTTCTGTTTTCTTGTTTATTCTCTTTCTTTCTCATTAATTTCAATTTTATGCTAATATGTGCAAATGAAGGTTGAGATAAATAAAAAGGGCTTGCTCAAATATACCATAAGCACGTGTTTATTTGATATTCCTCTGGATTCGATAATGTAGGTACTCTTAATTGGTTTTCCTTGTAGATACCATAAGGTTTCCATATTTCTTTTCTAGACTCCTAAGTGGAACTCAGGGCGGCCTGCTTGATAATTAAGTGAGATCACATTGAATATTCAGGTTGAGTTGATTGATTCGGAGTATTGAAAACATGTTTCCTTTGTCAATTTTAGATTGCACTCAATATTATTTTCATGTATGTTCATCGTCAAATATAAGCGCACCAGTCTAACTGGCCGGTTCTTCAATGCCTTCCAGACAGATATGCATGTGAGGGATAAAATTCTAGCCCTGATTGGCTCCTGGCGTGAGGCATTTGGTGGGCCTGGAGGAAGATATCCTCAGTATTATATGGCTTTTGAGGACCTGAGGGTAAATCGTCTTATCCTGAAATGCCTTTTGTGTATCTATGATGATGTGATCCATATTAATCGAGCAAGCTTGTTGATCTGGTTTTACTGTTATCATTCAAACATTGGATTTGTGTGGCATGCTAATCTGCATAGATGGTAGTTGGTGAAAAGGTTCCTAAATCTTACGGTAGTTGGAAAAGTTTGCTTATTGTAAGTTGTTGGTCTGTGTGACAACAATTGCGCGCGCAACAGGTCACAGTCCAAATGTGGTGTTGGCGTGCTGTGATTTTAACAATTTGAGTTGCATGTAGCTATCGTTTATAGTTTTTAGCACAATCGCAAGCGTTGGGCATTGTCAAAATTGTTGCTTTTTATGGGACTGAAGAAGATTTATTGGAATTACTATTTTGGTAATGCTGGATGTTATGTTGTGACAGCGCCTTGGAGTACAATTCCCTCAACGTTCACCGGATGCAGCTGCAATATTTACTCCACCTGTTACACATCCAATACAAAGATATCCTCAACCAAGTTATGGAATGCCAAGTAGTTCTTCTACGAGGCTCGATGAAGCCATGGCAGCTGAAGAAAAAATAAGGTTTGGATTAGATCTAAGTCATATCCCAGCTATTTGTTTCTGGTTTTGCACTTGATTGCATGCCCCATATTTGTGTCTCTTCTCCTCGTTCACTTGTTGACCTAATTTCTAGTCATCTCCTGTACTGTTTTTCACTCTTGCAGTTTATCAAGCATAAACTCCATGCGCGATGTTCTTGACCTCTTGAATGATATGTTAAAAGCTGTTGATCCAAACGATCGCACGGTATATGCAGTTCAGCCCTACCTCTCTGTAACAGGAAACACTGGCGTAGGTCCTAAATGTAGTTCTTATTTCCATGTAGGCTGTTAACGATGAAGTTATAATTGACCTTGTTGAGCAATGCCGTGCCAATCAGAGGAAGTTGATGCAGTTGTTGGGAACGACTGGGTTAGCTTTTCTTACTTTTCTTTTCATTCATGTGCCTGGTTATTTCGCTTCCTATGTTAACTAATTTTCTTGTGAGCCAATATTTAGTTTTTTTCCCTCTTTTCATGTAAGCTTGGTCTAATTTATTTTTGTCAGGGATGAAGAAATTCTTTGCCAGGGTCTTGAACTAAACGATAACCTTCAAAGCTTGCTTGCAAAGCATGATGCCATAGCGTCTGGTTCCCCACTACCTCGCGAAGTAATAAATGTCACACCTGGTGCGTCTGAGAAAGATGACTCTACTCTCAGAACTGCTGAAGACAGTGTGCCCAAAGATGTTGATACCCCTTCTGCACCGGTTCTTTCAGCCCAGAGGGGTGAGATTGATGAAGAGGACGAAGAGGAAGACGACTTTGCGCAGCTGGCTCGAAGGTTAATTAATATTTACAAACCTTTTACACATTCTTTTATAGCAAAGTGCAGAGATTCCAGCATCTTTGTAACATTTTTGAACTGGAGATTCTATGTGCATGCATCTTTTACATGTTCCCCCTGGAAGGTCATTTATGGTTGTCTTGGTATGGTAATCTAAGGTTAATAGAAATTCCAATTTGTCATGATTCTCAGATCATCTACAAGGAACCATAGCATGTGATTGTTTGGTGGATTATTTCAAAGACTCTTATGTATTTCTGTATATTCTAAGCCTCATGCATGGATGTGCTCCAAATGATAATTATGTACTCATCCGTCATTTGTTGTTTCTATTGTTGTATTGGTTGCAGACATTCAAAAACTAGGAGTGATGTTTCCCATAACTCATCTATGGTAAAAGGTGATATGGCGGCAATTTCAGAAGCTCCCTCAAGCCCTTCCATGAGCAATGCACTAGTTCCAGTTAGTGCCCCCACATCAGTGCAAACTAAAGATCAGGACATCATTGACCTCTTGAGCATCACCTTATCACCAGCTACATCAACTGAGCAAACCTCTCAGCAGATTCCTGCTTCCCCAGTGCACACTCCAGGGCATAATCCCTCAGTTAGCCCGGGAGTTGCAGTTTCTTCTGATGCTTATTCCGGGAACCTTGGTTCGCCCTTCAATGGTTATATAGCTCCGTGGGCCCAGCCTCAGCCGCAACCCCCACGTCAGTCTCAGCCGGAACGCCCATCATATCCTGAATTTCAGGCTCAGCCTCAGCATCACACTCAGCCTTGGCCGCAGCCACAGCCTCAGCCTCAGCATCACACTCAGCCTTGGCTGCAGCTGCAGCGGCAACCTCACCCTCA
Source organism: Sesamum indicum (assembly GCF_026168435.1). Classification (NCBI taxonomy): domain Eukaryota; kingdom Viridiplantae; phylum Streptophyta; class Magnoliopsida; order Lamiales; family Pedaliaceae; genus Sesamum; species Sesamum indicum. The sequence continues at coordinate 16,896,531 of NC_142667.1, forward strand.
GCCTCAGCCTCAGCCGCAGACACAGGCACAGCTTCATCCCCAGCTTGCCTCAGGGTATCCTCCTCCACCTTGGGCTGCCACTCCTGGTTACTTTAGCAATCAAAATCCTGAGTCCAGACTGACTTACACATATTCAACTCCTAAACCTCCTTCATCCAACCCTAGGCCTCTGCAGCATGAGCCCATTAATGGAGAGGCGCAGATTAACTCCAGCCCGAGGCCTGCTGCCTCAAATGCTGGACAGAGGCCCTTTATTCCGTCATATAGATTGTTTGAAGATCTTAATGTGTTCGGTAATACCGAAGGAAGATTCAAGTCTTCGAGTAATGCATCACCTAGCTTGTTGGGATCCAACAATCAAAATGCAGTTGGCGGAAGGAAGTGATCAAGGGATACCAATTGCATATGTGGAATATATTGAGCGCACTGTCGATTTGGTTGTATAGACTCTTTTATGTTTTCTTGGTTCCCTTTTTCTTTTTCTCGAATGAAGATCTGTCAAGAGTGTAAGTGGTGTAAGTATTAGCTTAATTAAATGACGCTGATTGGCGGCGAAAAATAAGAGCTCCTCACTGGAATAGATACGTGGTTCTGCATCCATTTTAGAAGAATGTAAATGAATATTGCTGACTGTTTTTCTTTCACTTGGTAATTGCGTCTGTTGAAAAAAGGGATGGTTCCGGAAAAGGGAGGTGATGCATTACTTGTAGTCTCGTAGCCTTGTGCATATACAGATGGAAGCTACCTACAGTCACGTAATCTTCATTTTCCACATCCCATTACTCTAATAGTTTAACCACAGGGAAAGCAAGTTGGAACATAATCCCAGTCGTCTGTACACGTAGCTCTGTATACTGATACAAAAACCACTATGTATATGAAAATAGATATAGAAGACCAGATCGCATTGAAAAAGTAGATACAGGTGCACTAAAATCTGGTAACAGTTCCAAAATGAGGCAGCAAATAATCTGCTAAACAGTAAACCGAACTCCTGCACAATCTTCAGCAGCAAAAGTTGCCACTTAAGTATACCAAATATGTCGATACATATACAGATGTATGCTGCATCCAGAAAGCCCTCATAAGCTTACATATACTCCTCCGTAAATTACGGCGCTAGTTGCTAAGTTTGTTTCTTCTATGTTATATTTAATGCTCACTTGGTCTAAACAGGAAGCTCTGGCCTTAATGTAGCCTCACTAGACAAAAGGGTAAACCAGGAAAGATTCGCGACAGGGCAGAAAAATATCACTGGAGCATGTTAGCAACTAATTATATTAATAGAAGACTAATTTAACTGTACAAAGTGAACAAAGGATTGGAACTGTAAATGAGTACGAAAGAAGCCGAAAAGAAGAAAAACAAAGTGAAAGAGAAAATAAAAGGCCAACAAAGAAAAAGCACACTAAAGAAAAGGAAAAAGACAAATAAAGAAAAATAAAAAAAAAATTGACATATATACACATTTCTTCACCTATGAACAAGATTATTTGCCAAATCCCCCATTGAATGAGTTGATTCTTCCCGACCTTTTCAGCTGACCCAAACAAGGAGATTTAATTAATATATGATACACCTTCAAGGTCGAACCCAGCTGTACCTTCAAACAAGGAAAGTAGTTGGGCGAAAATTTCAATCGGGTGCCAACAGAATCCAGGATAACATGGCTGTCGACCTCCAAGTTAGAAGGCTTTGAAAAGATGATTTTAAGTGTGAGTTCATCTTGGCGGAGAGATCTCATCAGCATATATTGAAACACAAGCATCCGCAGCCCCAGCAGCAAGCAGTACTTGATAGGGATGGAAGGTAAGGCAGCTAACAGATCCTATCTTCTGGGCCATAAAAGTGGGATAATACCTTATAGTCCCTAATGGATCACCCTCCAGATTGAAGACTTTGATAAGTTGCTTGGCTGAGCCACTTGCAATAAGGGGTGCATGGCGATGAACAGCTAAAGCTGTAAGTGATCCCCTATGAGCATCAATTGTCAGGTATGCATCTTTAGCACATCTCATATCGAGGAACTGAATATTTCCAGCTTGTGATGCACTGACGATCTGGAAAAAGAAAAAAAAAAAAGGAAAGAAACAGAATCAGAAAGTAATTAAGGACACCTTGGCTACAAACTTGATGTCATGAATTACAATGGACAGATGGTATAAGGGCGTAAACATTAGCAGAAACACCAGTGAACATGATAAACCAGTGCTGTAACTTGAGTCCCCAGCTCGCAAGCTTATTGAGCAGGCTCTACTAGTCTCAACTCAAGCTTGAGCATGGGTCGAGCTTCTCGTGCTCGAGCTCTTTAATAAGCCAAACTCCACCTCAATTACATCTATCCAACAACTGGTGAGCCAGGTTGTGAGTTCCTCTCCTGTTTTTTTATTTTTAATAATATTTTATATCTGTAAACAATATCCTTTGGCTTAGTTTCATTTCAACTTTCTCCCCATTCTCAGATCATAGCAGCACCATCTCACCTTCACTTTCCACGCCACGCATGCACCTCTCACCACACACCCCATACTGCTCCCACATACTGCAGTCACCCCTCAGATCTGGTTCCTCCACTCAAGACACAGGTCACCAACCAGTAGCCCACCACCTACACAATCACCAGTCGAGCACCACCACTCCAACAGCTGGTCAAACTGGCACCTCCAAAATCAGACCACCACGGCTCAGCTATGCAGCCACTGTATCTGGACTCACACCACATGGATCATTTGTTGGATTCTATTTTATCTTCAGTTTCACTATTGGGTCCCTTCCCATTTGGCTTTAAATGTAAGTATACATAATGGGACAGTGAACGGGTCCATTGACCTTTTTCTTCTTGTTTTAGGTTCTTTACTGAGGTTGTAAGTTCGAGTGATCTCCCATTTGAAGAGATTAAGGTGTTTGGTGGAGCAACAAACCCATTCTGGTTTTGTAAATTCTTGGTATCTATATTAATATGTTGTTTAATTGGATAATTAGTCCATATACAGGGTCAAGTGAATAATTCGGAAGTATACTTTGAGACCAACTTCTCAGATCACAAATGAGAAGGGCTAGAGAATTCTTATTTGTTCAGTGTAATTCATTCATATATATACTGCAATGTCATATGTGATTCAATTCACAGTTTTCTTCAAAAATAAAACATCAAGCTGTGCTCGAGCTCGAGCTCGAGCTTCCCTAGATCTCAAACAAACCAAAGCGTTGAGCAACTCAACCCTTTTACTCTTCTACACAGTGCACCCACAAAACTAAACAAACTACGGGGGCTGGAGTTACTAATAACTTTTAGTATTATTTATTTTGTTCAATTACATCTCTCTTGTCCTTTTATTTTTTGGGTGTGTGGGTGGTGGTGTGCATGCGTGTATGTTGATTTGGTGGGGGGGAAGAGATTATCACCTTTGCTGGTTCAAGACCAGGTTGGAAGCCAATCCCTACAACTCTTTCAACTCGTTGAGTGTGAGGTCGGGTTGCACTGACGAACCTGTAATTCAGATCAAATTCAGAGTTACATTCGGAATAGTCCTTGAAACCATCCACTACGAACAGATGGAAAACTGCAAACCCACTAATTAACAGCAAAAAATATTACAAATTAAAGCCTCAAAACTTTGAATACAAAAGCTATAGACAACACTAGGAAGGGATTTTCCCTGAGTGACCAGAAAGGAACATGTGGCATGAGCATAGATATAAATTAAATTAGGCACATATTCACAGTCCTGATAGAATTGCAAAGTACACAAAACAAAGCCGGAAATGATAAATAGAGCTCAGATGGCTTACAATAGACATTTTATACCAGAAAAAATAAAAGGTTCTTACATCTCAGGAGTACGAATGTCGTATAATCTGACATAACCATCCACAAATCCAGCAGCGAATTGTCCTCCATGAACTTGAGAAGCAGCCTACATAACCTTCAAATTAGTTGATTAACAAATTCATAAACATTCTATCAGAAGACAGAGTGCACAAATTATAGCTCATGCACAAAACCAACAAGGCCTAGAGGCGGAATCAATCACTACAATGCATATGCAGTGTGTTTTCAGTAAGTCCAAATATTAATAACCCAAAGAAGGATTGAAAGGTTAATAAACAAACTACAAGACAGACCAATCACAAACCCTAAAAAATAAAGACAAATGATCAAGAAGAAATATTACAGCATCCCTGTCGCATTCAATCCCTACAATGTGATATGTCATATTTACCAACACCACATATGCAACCCTGGATGAGTTCACAGTAATGAGGACAGATATGTTAAATGATCAGATTAGGAAAATGTAATGCAACTTCATAGATTTGCTGGCTTCTTCACTGCAAGCAATCGAAACAACACAACCAGCTACGAGAAGAATAATTACTATGCATGTCCAATATTGGGACATCTCTCATGGAAAACTCATATCAAGAAACTAACATAAAATGCTGAAAGAGAACATAGGGACAAACTTCTTCGGAGGCAAACAGAACTTCATTTGTAACACACGCATAACCATACGATTTGAAAGGATTAAGAAAAAGACTTTGGTGTGTAGTTACAAGCTTCAGATATCCACTTCTTCAAATGAGGGTAAATTGATATCATTAAAATAAGTTGGGGAAATCCTTGTCAAGAGAAAAAAGAAGAGCATAATATATTATAGCCATGGAAAATGACCTGAAATCAACAATGATGTCACATGAGAGAAAAATTAAAGTACTCGATCTAAGAGCTGAAAAAACTCCTCAGTATATAGTTATAATCAATTATGAGCATAGTAGTTAAACCCACCAAGGCTGAGATGCTCGAATCTGATGCTAATGGAATGGTATTGATAAGTTGCTCTTTATCCAGATCCCAAGCCATGATCGACGAAATCTCACCGGAAGCAAACTAGGCAAGCCAGGATAAAGGAAATTATAAATAATAATGTCATGTGCTCAACTGAGCAACTGACCTAGAAAATTAAACACGCATATGATAGTAGTATGATAACATACAAGATATCCAGACTGCTGTTGCCAATCCACAACAGCATTCACACTGCGGACACCAGGTCTGTGACCCTGAATTGAAGCAAAAGCAGAAACTAGTTTCTGTTGTCCTTTTGAAGTGTAATCTTTCCAAATCCGGATATTTCCATCATCTGTATTAACATATACAGATTAGCGTCCAGATCTAAAATCAACAAAATCAGGAATGATTTCCAACTTGAGCTAAGTATTTACTTGATGCGACGAGAAGCAAGTTCTCATCAAGCTCATTTACAAGACATAGCTTGGAAACTCCTTTATCAGGGTAATCATGGTTGTTGAAACTGTTAAGCAGAGTTGCTTCCTCATAATTCCATACCCTAACAATACAGATAGAATATGAACAAAACTGTAAGAAAATAATGAATTATATTACGATTTTACCAAATTAAACCCTAGTTACTTGCAACCTTAAATGAGAAAATGACCATCGACATTATAAAACATTTCTCACATAGAATTACCAATCAAATATAGTTCCAAGAAAGATAAAATAACAAATACAGCACAAGAGATATGATAAGCAAGGTAATTATTTAAACAACTAAGAGAAAATTAGACTACAGAATATTCTACACTCCGTGTGCAGAGCCGGGAAGAGTCAAACTCCGAAACTGCACGCTTATAACATAAACCAAAAACTGAGACAAACTTCTTGAACATAGCATACACAAAGACATAATAAACTTACTCTATGGGCTTGACTCCACGTCAACTATAATAGCTCTGAAGAGTTTTGAGAAGCAAATTCAAAGACATTCTTGCCTTATCTACTCTAGTTTGAGGAATTTGTGTAGTTTCTTACTACAGCCAGAAGTGCCTTAAGTTGGTGGTGATATCAACTAACTGTGACCATTTGCTCCTATACTCTTTTTTCAATGAGCTCGCTCATGTTTACCCGCACCTAAACCCGCAAAAGCCGAAATTAATCCAGACTAGTAAAGTAAAGCTACCAAGAAAACATCCAACTGGCAATCTTGTGGTAGGTCCTAAGAAACAGGAATACTAACACACCACCATTTCAAGAAAGAGAAATATTCGGCAATATTTCGCATATGTTTTGTCCTTTTTTTTTGTTCTTTTTCCTTTTCTGGCTTTTGTTCTTTCGGGGAAGGTTTTGGGAGAAAGTGGCTTGGGGAAAATACCAGGAACCGGAAAAATTGATCAGGATATGCTTTTATACTTTCAGGGATGAACTTATATTTTTCATATGATAGTGGTATCACATCAGGGGGTAAAATAATTGGGAATATTGTTTAAGTGTGTAATGCATGTTTCGGGAGGAAAAAGGAATAATTTTGAGAGAGTTATATTAAACAACTATCATTTCTTTTCCCCGAGGGGGTGGGGGTTGGAGGAGAACATTCCCCGAAAACCATTTCCAAACATTCTTAGTTATTATTTCTGTTGGACTTTTTCTTGAATCAGCCTTCATAATTCATCTTAAGACGACCAAATAAAACAAAAATCCAATAGTGCAAAGTAGCAAATGCCAACTTGACCATAAATGAATCACCAACGGATCCATTTAATCATAGAAGCTAATTGATAATACGGTGCACCTAAATTTGCCCACCTAATCCTTTCATTTTCATCTGAAGCAATCACAACAGGAGAGAACGGCTGCAGCAAAGCGGTCTTGGTGCCAGTCTCAAACTTTGTATCCCAACTAGCAATTTGATTATGCAGTTTACTCACAGCTGCCAAGGAAAAAGCAACATTATAAGATTGCAAGTCCAGGTGTTGGGCAGAGTGGGATTAGTTAAGAACTTACAGGAGTGTTGGCATTTCACTATATGATCCAGGGCAAGCTTCTCTCTCTCTTCTCTTCTAGCAATTATCTCTTCACTATCGTCCATTGCAGTAAGAAGGGGCTTTGAAAAGTGACCACAACTCCAATTATAGATCATTGATTGTGGAAGAAAACTACGTTCTGAAACACCAGATGCTCCAGCAGAACCTAAAAGTGGATCAGCGAGTCCGGAATCAGGGGAATTCATCAGATGTGGCCTAAATTCCAAGGAGCAAACTCTCCGCATTCCTGTCAAGTAGCTTGGTCTAGGAGGGCTAACAGGAGGTGTTCTGAAGGTCAGCGGCAAATGGCCTCCTAGAGAAAATTCAGATAAATAATCATAAAAGAAATGATACAACACTGGGAGCAACCTGATAGAGTTACACTCTTACAGAAAGAATGTAAATGGCAAAATAGCAAACAAGCGGCTATATTTAGCGCTTTCTCTATACAATGGGCTACAAATGCAAAGAGAAACCATGCCCCTCAAAGATTCAAGAAATGATGCACTCAAAGTCATACCTCCATTCAATTCAAACCAAGATGATGAACGAGCTAGTCCAGCAAGACTAGTGCTCGCAGTTGTAGCTGATTCACCAGGACGACTGCTCATACCAGCGGTCTTGATAGATTTTGCAACAACTTGTTCAATACCAATAATTGCCAACACCCGCCGTCCAAGGCTTGCGACGCGTGGTGATGAATCCTTCGCCAGATTACACATAGCTAATACACATTGTGAATATAGGGCATTATCTAGTGGCCTCCGCATTGAATGGTTGAGTACCCCATTGCTAACACATTCATTCAATGCTCCAGAATCAGAATGCTGTGATGAATCATCAGAAAGTGGAGAGCCATGCATTACTCCAGTTGTAGCAAGAGGGCTACTCGTGGATACTCTCCCATCACGAGCCACCACCTGACTGTCGTTCCCAACTCGTAACAATGGAGCTACCGGAGATGGAACTATACTTCCATGTGGCATGTAATGGGTTGGAGTTGTATAGCCACTACCAGAACCCTTAAATGCAAAAGATGGCAAGGAAGTGAGCACGGAACCAGATTGGGGCTTCCAGTACGCAGCAGCAACTGACTTTAGGTGTTTGTTGTGGCCAAAGGCAAAACGAGACAGAGCTGCACAGAGGAATAAGGTCATACGATAATGATTCATATGACAAAATGATGTGTTTGAACAATCATTAACCACAACCGAGGAGTAATCGTGTAGGGAAGCTTCGGGGAAAAAACAATATTTTTAACGGACAACAAAATGCATTATGAAGGGCAAGGACTTAGGTAGCACATACCCACTGCAACTTCAGCTCGCACCAGTGGGCTTCCGTCAGAAACAATGTTCAGAAGGTTCTTAATGATACCGGCTTCAGCCCTGATTTTTTCATCATCATCATAATCTTCATCTCCAGGACCATCTCTGGATGTGTCAAACCCTACATCAAGGACAGTGCCTAGAGCAAAAACAGCTGCCGCACGGACCTTGAAAAATGTTTGTTCAAATTACAGTGAGTAAATCAACAGTATATGCATTTAATTGCATCTTTTAATTATTGTTATTGGATTGCATAAAAAGAATGAAAACGAGATACCAAAAGATACTATTAAGAAACAAGAGAAAAACCTCAGGCTGGGGCTCAGAAAGTAGAGGTGCAAGAATTGCAGGGGCATCAGCCTGCAAACCTAACATCTGAGCCTCCAAAAAATCCTCCCACAATTTCCCAAGGCACAAGCATATCCACTGAAGAAATAGAGGTTCAGTTTGTGCCTCACTAGGAGATGTGCCCTGAAGGTGCTTGAGGCAGACTTGTATGAGACCAGCTTCAATACAAGCTTCCTGGCCCCGCCTGTGACCATCTACAATGACAGCCAAAACAAATGCAGCCATGGCACGTTGCTCTGGATAAGCTTCAACACTGTCAAGAAACCTAATGAAATATGTGTGCCCGCCATCCTTCACAAGATCAACCTGACAAGACTATAGAAAGCAGGAAAATGTTTTAAAAATTCATCATACCTAATTCCAAGAGAAATGGGAATCACAAAGAATAGTTAGAATAACAGACACCACATGTGTGATTCTTGTGCATGTAAGCAGGTAGTAGGAACACAAAAAAAAAAAAAAGACAAACACACACATACACGACAACGAATGTCAGAATGTTAAAATCTGGATGTGTTTTTCTTTTTGCTTCGAGTAAAATATGATCAAAATCTAATTTATAATAGTTTTGAATAAAGCGTAAAGGAAAATAATCATAATATTACAAATAAATAATGTCAAATTTATATACTTCAAAAGTATACACATTATAGAGTTTCTGAAACCCACTAATTAACAACAAAAGCTATGCTGAACACAAGAAAGGCCAGGATGTGTCTTTCAAAATAGATTTGAGCAGACATTAGGTCTTAAGCATCGATGTCACGCTTGTAGTGATTACTACGACTGAGAAACATTTTACGGATTCTACAGTTTCTAATAGAAACTATCATGATGCCACACGAGTAAATGGAATCTTATGTAGAGCTCCTTTTTAAGAATCCTGTTGTGCAAGGGGATGCCACCCAGGAGATTAAACTAGTTGAATACTAATAATAGTTCATTTTGCACTTGAAAAAAAACCACAAAAAAGCACAGAGAAAAGAATGAAAAAAAGTTCCTAACTTTACCTTGTCTAGTGCAAGGATCTTCGTCCAAATGAACACAAGAATTTGTCGAAGCTCTGGAGTGGTGGTTTGTAAGAGCTTCAAAACGTAGGGAAATATTCCCACGGATAAAGCCTGAAAGGAAGAATAAAAGCAGTTAATAAGTATGTCACAACATATAATTTACATTGATTAGGCAACGAATTAATCAAGAAATGCAGAAAAGGGTACCAGATCCACAGCCCAAGGACCCATATCCAAAAATCTCCCCAGAAGTACCAGAGCACGAAATCTATGGCATTGACTAAGTAAAACCTGAGTAACAAAAAAGAAAAAGAAACAGAAAGACGTAAGCAAATTATTCGAACTAAACGGAAAACTATTATACAAGTAACACCATTGATAAGGGGATACACATAGAAATATCAGCAAAATCATAAATGTTAAATTAAAAGAACAGAAATTCTAAGCCAGTGAAGAGCTCCAATTGCTTTCCTAGGTCTAGCGCAGGCCGTGTCTTAGTTAGAAGTAGATTACCAGAGGATTATTATGAAGAATCAAGATGGTTCCCATGCTGGCTAAGACATCATTTTTATACCACAAATATGATAATTTTCACAATTTCACTGGAGGCTATTCTGTCTCCTGTTAGAAGCCACCTTATATCAGAAATGTTCAAATGTCTGCCCCATCTAAACCCAACTACTAAAACAAATAACGAGTGCACCTTCACCTAACTCTGAGCCTTATTGCAAAACTTTTTCATTGTATCCTTAATCTACTTACGCAATCACAATGAGAAAGCAAAACTTTTGAATAAATCACAAAGTAAAATTAGTGATGAGCATAGAATCAGAAATGCTGCAGGCATTAAGAAAAACTGTTGAAGCCTTGTATTACCCCAGGAACAAACAAAATTATTTTCCTATCACAGAATCACAACATGACATAAATCTTAAAGTCACTATTATAAAGCAAGCCAAAATTTGCAGCCCCATACTCGACTACGAGCACGAGGTGAGTCCCACCTGAAGAACAATTGGCAACTGCTCTGGTGGCTTTTTGTGTTCAGATCCATGATCAAGCCACACTTCAAAAGCTGTTAACTGCTCTGTGAAAAATGGACTTGGCTGAATAGAGAAGCAAGGGAAATCTTAAGTCAGGGCAGTTAACTAACTAATAACATGACATAGTCAAATGTGCTTGTAAACTAACTTTACCATTAGCATGCCTCCGTAAACAATAGTTACAAGATGCAATTGACAAAATAAATATAAGGAAGATACCTGGAACTCAGCATTTGGGTCCTCAAGCAAGGTTGGAAGCTGAGAAAGGCAAATTTCAGCAGCCATGTCCCATGCATCCCTGCAGATTAAAGTAAGAAGCACATTGCTGGTGATCACACATGAAAAACACAGGAAGTTTAGATGTGTACAAAAAGTATCCATAGAAGGTACCACATATGATGCTGATGAGTTGGTGGCAACATTGGATATGAAATTGGTGAACAATTTGCAGAGCGCATAATCCTCTCAGCAAGCAAAAAATTCCGGAACAAGCTGGCAACTAAAAGGTCTTGCCTGAACAATCTCTGGAACAAGTCTGTCGATATAAAGCTGACCTTGGCTTAGGATTACCATTAAATATGTTGACATGACATATACCAACGACCACATGAAATTAGATCTCTCTTTCATTACCATGTGGAAGTACATTCCAGGCAATGGTGTCTGTCACAGCTGTGAATATCCAGTTCAGCTCCCCAAGAAGGGTTTTCCGGTCTGTTTGGCGGCCTGGTATCTTATCTATCAAAGAATAATCTAATGACTCATGGAGCAGTGATCGAGTGCAAAACCTGAAGCAAAGAATTGAGACAACTATGAGCTAACAATTTCTAACAGGAGAAAGAGGAGAAAGAGTTCACTCATGAAAGCACCATAAAACAAAACTGACAAAGAAAACACATGAAAGACACACAAGAAAGTACAAATTACAACTAATGCATAATGTTCACTACAACCAATTACCTTAAGAACGTTTGGGACAAAGAAGACGACTACGTAAGATATCAGACATGCAAGAGAGAGAGGCAAAGTCATACAGCACACAACCAACCATTTTGAGAAGAATTTTGTAAACATGTGAAAGGTTCAGAAAACTGAACAGATGCTCAGATAAATCACATCATCTGGTTACCAGATACAGAGATCCGAGCTCCAGAGCTCAGGAAAGATTGAAGTTTATGAGCCAATTATATTGTCAACAGAATCATTTTTTATTGGCAAAGAAAGATCTGGTACTTTTGGGATTATATACGTTTCTTTTTTTCATTTATTCACTTTCAGCTCAGTATATAAACAACGGACCGTGTAGTACTTTCTTATGCCGTATGCCTTTTCGGACTTATGGAAAAAGGATGCCATGACTACATGGAAAACCTAACAAAAACAGAGAGCAGTATCTAGCAGCAGGATTGAATTCACCAAAAAAATAATAAACTAAATAAGAAACAGAAATGACAGTTCAATTGTGGAGGTGTAGAGTTATGATGTATGGATCACCATCTTAATGCCATTTTTATCGGCGTTGTGAGGCAGGAAGTAAATACATCAGCAGGAAATTCAGCACTCTGAGGAAGTGTTTCATGAGCCTCACAGGCCGCTAGCAAAATACAGTCCCTCATGGAAGATCCAGAACTTGAAGTACTATATTCCTGGAGCTGAGAGATGAAAACAAGATAGATTTTAAAAACAGTTGCTACATTGGATCTACATTAATGTTGTATTGGTTGGTAAATGTTACCTCAATGAAGGCATTCACAATCAGCCCTGCAGCAGAGCAATCAAAAACATATATTGAGGGTGTCTTCAGCCAGGAATCCAGATCACTGATTGGCAAAGGGATGTACTGTGTATAACTCTACATAAACAGCTAAATGAGAATAACGGAACTGGGAGGAAGAAGGGAAGAGGAGCGGAGGATGGAAAGCACAAGTTATTTAAGAAAGTGACCTTATTAAATAGCCAAATTTCACCACTAGGAGTAGGCTTAGGCACACCATGTCCATTGTAGTGAAAAAGAACTCTCTCAGATTTTGCATATTTGCGGCACGTTGTGCATAGTTTCTTGACTTCCTCAACTGTGGGATCTAATGAATACTTATAACGAGCCTGCCCATCATTAACAATGTTCAGGTATGTTCAATCATTTTGCATGTACATCAAAAATACATCCCTCAATGTTTCTGTTTCTTTTTTCTTTTTTGGCGGCTAAAATGCATAATTTATTAGCAAATGTCACAAGAACCAAATAATGATGCAAAAAGACATTGTTCATACCTTCGGTTGCCATCTTTCATACTGTTGACTCAAGGTTCTTCCTATTGTTTCAAGAGCTTTCTGAGGTGCCATTGAGAATGGGTCTACAGAGGGAGTGATAAACCACAAAACAAGATATACTTTATCAACACCCATAAACATAAATAATTGTTTTTTCTCATGCCAACAACTAAACGAAATCCAATATACCACTAAAGCGTTAGACTGCCCCTCACCTAGCTAGCATACAATATATATTCAAATACCCACCTGAGGAGATTAATACCATATTCGTTAGTCTTTATAACCATATTGACTAATTGCCAAGGCAGTCTTTATAACCAAATCAATTGTTTGTTTATGAATGGGAACATAATCAAGCTTTTGTTTACAACAACAAGTTATCTAAAGAATCAACTTGACATGAACCTCATCAAGCAAACTTGGCCAAGATTGCGCACATTTCAAGGGCGTTAAGGTTAAGGCTCATTAATTTGTACAATGAAAAAGTGGCATCGAAATGTTCTAGACATCATGAAGCATTACTCGCATATCAATAATAGTTTTGACTTTTTACCATAATCTTCAAAATGTTGTACAAGTTCTTATTACGAGTCTTTAGTTCCAAAAACTTAATTGCATTTTTCCGGGGTGATATATCGTATAACTTGATTCTACATCAGGTAGATTAGTAGCATTTAACATCATTCCAATAAATGCAAGTCTGTTCTAACACCAAGAATTTATTATGAAAGTAAAAAGACTAAAATCTAAACTTACCTAACACGTTCAAGAATCCAAATTTGCAACAAATGTTTGTCTAAAACATCAAAAGGGTACAACGATATTTTATGCCTGACACTAAAACAAACACAAATGTCCTTTTCTGTCTATCATCAAGCGGAAAAATATTCAAACTTCGTCCCATCAGCGAAATTATGAGAATTTATGGCATCAGAAAACTAGTTTGCCACAGTAGATCTTTCTCCTCCAGGTCTACCCTGCACATATTCCCATCATTAAATCCTCAATCTTTTCAAATCTTTAGCAGTTATTCAGCATCCCCATCCCACCACCACCACCCAAGATCTCAACCAAATAGGAACGAGCCTAAGGACAAAAAAAGCAATATCCTTTTCAAAGTTTGTGACCACCTATATGGTGATTTCCCGAATTGTAAGAAAGATGGAGTAAGAAAACCTGGTAGAAAAATAAAAACAAACAGTGGCATCCATGAAAATTTTCAGTTGAATATAGTTGCATAAGTTCTGAAATATATTGAATTCTACACAGAGCACCATGACACAGTAATTTAGAAGTAAATCAAGCATCTAAAATTATCACAGCCATAATACAGCTAAGCGCACATCAGAGAAGAAAAGTGGGACAAGATTATACCGATCCAGCATTCCATTCGGGCACAAGGAGAAATCTTTATCACATCTGGTGGATCAACGCTGATATTTAAACACAATACTAGAGCAACACATCCTGTCTTCATCTGCAATTATTTTAGGAAGTTAACAATGGCAATTATATATTATATAAGAAAAAAACATGATTCATTAAATATCATAAAGAAAGGGGGGGGGGGACCACAACAAAGAAATTAAAGCCAGATAGAAAGGTCAACCAGGAGTTTATTGCAAAAATTCGACCAACAAAAATCCATTTATCCAGCCAAGAGATGCTTTGAACCACAATTGATAAGAGAAGGCCAGAAGTTTTATACTTCTATTACAGTTTATATCAGTAATCTATGAAACCATACAAACATTTAAAGCATAATACAATTTGAAGAGCACTTCATGGCAGCTAGTTGAACGGCCACGGTAGAATTCAAGGAAACCACATTTCCTATTTCCTCACAAAGACAAAACACTCACATCCAACCTCAATGTCACAAGTATCTTCAGTTACTAAATGATTTATTCAAATACATTTGAAGACCCTAGCTGATATATCTAGATCACTATGACCACTACCAGCAGAAAGGGCTCAGGATGATGGTGGGGGAAAACATGCCTAGGAGCATACCTAACTTTGTCAGTTTCAGCCAATGTGTAGGTGAGATGGGGGAATGAATGGAGACAGTAAAGAATGAGATAGACCCAATTCATCACAATCCACATTTGTAATCAGCAAATTGTGGTTAGGAAGTGTTGAAGGCACAATTATACACTAGTTCATATCAAATGTTTCTGATCAAAAGATCATAACAAAACGGATTATCCTTTAACCCTCCGCCTTCCCTTTTTGGTGAAATACCAGAAGGAGCATTGGACAAAGTCTGAGAAATGAATAGAAGGTCAACGACAAAAAAGAAAAAATTATAGCCAGAACTTCCATATATGGTTTCATATCCGTGTCTGACAAATGCCATCTGATTCACATTACTACAACTTCCATCTTCCGTTATGTTTCAAGAACAATATTGTAAAGCTCATTCCCATTAGGTTTATTAATGGGGACTTCAAAAAGTGCAATATATTAAAATCCAGCGAACATACTAGGGATATGATGAAGCTATGCCATGAAAAGGTTTATACCCTTCTCATTCTTCGAGCAGATGGATGTCATCAATGTCAGCAAATAAATACCATAATCATTTTTCACATGTTTGCAAGTATGCGATGTTTTCTCCATGAAATAAAAATTAAAACCATCTTAGGAAACCTCGATATTAACTTTTGTCGTCCTCCAAGTCCAAGAGTACTGACTTGAAAGATCCAATTAACAAGAAAAATGATTACAGCAATATCCTCATAAAGAACAATATCCGATTATAAGATGCCTGACTGAAATAACTGCATCCTCACTCAAATTCTAGGTTATTTGAAGCAACAACCTAACTACTTGCAAAGATTAGCACCATCATTATGTTATCATACCTACTACTGTAACTGCACATCATTATAGTGAAAATCACCTAGCGCCACATAATTCAATTCAATATGACAACCACATTTTACAAGCTACCGCAGCATCTTGTCAACACTACATCTCTTCTGCTAATCACTTCAGTTGACTGGCACGTTCAAAACCCTGGATTGTATCATCAACGACACTTGCGCACTTTCTAGCAAAATCTATTACTCAAACTGAAAGCACTCAATATTTGGACAGTAAATTCAACAAAGAAGAACAGTAAGATCCAGGAACTTACTCGATCCCGGGGCCGCCACTTAGAGACTAAACCACTGTCTGACGGTCCCGAGGGCATGCAGTCCTCAAAACCATCATGGCGAAGCTCACAAAACACAACAGTCTGCGGCAAGTATGCCATACTTGTCGTGGTGGTCATTGCTGCATAGCTACTGCTTGCGGTCTCAGACAAATCCCGAGCATTACTGTTATTAATAATGCTGCTGCTACTATAAACTCTCCTCACGCCATCCTCCTCTACATGATTCCCATTCACGGAGAACTCCTCCAAGTGATTTGAAACCGCTGCCGTTGACTGTGAAAACCGAGATGCCGCCATGAAATCCCCCAATGCCATAAAACTACCCTAATTTTCTAATATTTTTCAGCCCTGCCCTAGTCGAACTGGTTTCGCAGGGCGACTCATAACAGGAACCCTAATTACACCGATTAATCGAGAACACGAGGGTTTTAGATACTCCTCAACTCCAGTGTTGAGTGCGAGAGAATGAAGGTAGGGAGGGTGGGAGAGATTTAGGTTTGGTAAGTGGGTGGCGATTAATCGACAAAGCCGGTGAAAGAGCGTCGTAAGGAGATGGGCAGAGTAGAGAAAAGAGAATCCAGCTCTGGAAAACCCTACTCAGCGGAGGTGCAAGTGGTGGTGGTGGTGACGGCGGCTGTGCAGAAATCGATGGAGGCGTAGATATACATATGTATACAGAGAGAGAGAGAGAGAGAGAGGGAGGGGGCTGTTGGAGCAGAATCAAATGAGGAGCTGGTAAGTGTAATTTGGGGGTTTTATTACACTACCATTTGCTTTTGTTTTATTTATTTACAAAATTCTGTTTATATTGTGATTAAATAATTGCTTATTACATAAGTAATAATAATAATAGTAGTAGTGTATTAATATACTCCTATTTCCTTTTAATTTTGTTCAACACTTTATAACCACTTACCTTCTTTTGTTTCTATTTTTCCAATTGAATTTGCATTTAATCTATGTTATTTAACCTCAAGTAAGTGAGACTAGTGCCCATGTATTTCCCTATCCATAATATTATGTAATTTTGCTTTTATTTAAATATGAATAGCAAAAATAGGAAATGCCATCTTCTTTTTGCATTTTGAATATATTATATATACTAAAAAATAGTATACAATCCAATATATATATATATATTTGGAGGGTAAAGAATATCACACAACGATAATAAGTAATTTGATTTATGATGCATTATGCTCTATAAGTTGACAATTGTAAGATTATCTTTTTCGTTTATGAAGTTGCCAAATATCAATAGAAATACATTTTACATATGTCAATAATATATATATATATATAATATTAAAATAGAAATATTTTCATTTAACTACCAAAGTAAAGTTGTGCAACACAAATGTACTATTCGAAAAGTGAGCTTAATGTTTTTGCTATTGCATAACTATGTGGCATATTTGCCAAGTGCTGGTAGTCTATGTCTTGATTGGAAAATTCCTCTTTTAGTTGAAGCACTTTGTAAGTAATCTATGAATAATTGAATGCCACTCAACTATAGTGTTAAAGCTCTGAAAGCTACGAACTTTGCACCCAATTAGTGGTGTAGAAAGTTCAAGGTATGTAATTTTATTTATTCTAATTATTATTGTACGAATCTGATTGTTATCGATAATTATTATAAAATTATCGATATTGTTATTTATATGCTACTTTCAAAATGCAATAAATAAAGAAGAAGAGTTGGTACAACTGATCGGTGCTGATTTTAACGATAAATATCGTTTAGTTAAAAGTTAATGAACCATCTCTTCCTTTTTTTTAATTTTTTAATTCAAGCATAACTTGAGTTTGTAGTATTACTTTCTAATAGACACAAAGTGCTAAATTAGCAGCCGAAAAGTATGCTTGTTGATTAAACATTAGTATAACTCTAAATGAATTGTGTGGTTAGTTGGATATAAAAAAAGTTACAAGGCTAAACTAATTTATTCAATGGAAGTTGTAGTCAACTCCAAACATAGCATTGGAATGAAACATAGGAATGCAATAGCCTACACTTTGATCACGAGTAATGCTGGCAACATATCGTTTGCAGCTATTTTGTGTTGGGTAAGACATCATTATCCTGCCACAAAACATCCAGAACCACAATGCTAATAAAGAGACAATAATATTATTATGTAATTATAGCAACTATTTACGGCATATTTATCTCTATAGATACACTATTCACTTTGGTAATTCGTGTTGATTTTGCATTAAGTCCGTTAAAAATTTGTACAAACTCATATAATTTTGGTAATTTTTTTAATAATATGTCCCTCCACTTACAAGGAAATTAAAGTGAAAAAGCTCGATATGAATTACTTACCAAAATAAGCAAAAGATTGATTTTACACGTAGCGTTGGATTTGAAACATTTAAAATAAAACAATCATCCTACTATACATTTATTGAAAATGGAATGAACAAGGCGAAAGAAAAATGCAACAATGGTTGAATGGGTTTGATGAATGGGGCTAAGAGAGTAGATAATTGAAGGGTTTTGTGCAGACAATATAATAAAAGTTGGATTCTGGCAACCAAATGAAGGGCCATGAAAGATCTCCAGAAAGACAGACACGCACACACACATTCATATTAATTTATGATGTTCTTTACAGGCTATAGCATCCTATCATCATCAGATATAACTTGAAAACGTTGTTGGTTGGCAAAATGTATGGAGAAATTGGCGCTTGACAGGCAATAATGGCATTCATCTCCACATTCCTAATTATTTAATAAAAACAGAGAGGATTATATTTTTATTGGAAGGAGGTGAATTCATTCATTCCTGGTGGCATTGTTATTATTATACTACACATATTAGAGAGTTGAATCTACTACAGTCAGTTCCATGAGATGAGGACGAAATGGAATTAATTAATATTTTAGTGATGTGTATGTCGACATATTTGATGCAAATAAATGTGAAGGAGGTTATGGAAGAGCATAGTCCAGGTTTGGATGAGCACATTATGTCCTCATCACTCAAGTACAATACTACTCTCCCAATGACATTCCTACCCCTGTTTAGAGCCTCAAGTAAAAACTCATTCTTCACCTCTCACTCTGGTAATAGCTTCTCCAGGTAAGTTAGGATTCAACTATTAAAATGTAGATATTCTCCTTTTTAACTTACTTTGAATAGGTATGAAGATCTCCATCTTTTTGGATCAAGCCAAAGCTGAGAAAACAAAGGGCATTTCAGTAACTGTATGGTTGCTTGATGTATTCATAGTGTTGTTTAATAATTCATTTTTAATCACATCATATATATAATGTCAACTGGTGGATTGCATCCAAAGGTTTTTCATGCCATAAGATCAAAATGGCAAGAATTTTTGCGGATGCATTATCTGCATTGATGCATGTTGTGTTGAGGAAGTCCATGAGCGTTTATCGTGAACTCACTTTTGTGGTGGTCAACATCGTTTCGGTGCTTAATTCTATTGTTCAATTTACAGTCTCATTTCCAGGAAGGTCGTCGGACGCATTTTCAGGCCGCTACTCACCTAGATCATCGACTTTTCGTTATTATGATGGGTAGAATATTTTTCTTCAATATCAATGTAAGTTGAGATTTCACATTTTCTGTTGTTTGATTTTTGGTACTCAAGATCAAATAATTGTGAAACAGATAATCTGCTCAACTATTCTGCTGTTTGATAAGTGATTTTAGGTGCCTTCTTGGCGATTATGTGTAAAATTACTCTGGTGATACTTGCGTTATATTTATCTTCAGTAATGGCAGAGAAAACAAACAAATTTCTTGATGCTATTGCCTTAAAAGTACTTGTTTCAAAAAGGGTAATATGATGGCCTAATATTGATTAAGCTTCTCGATGTCTAACGTATTCAGTTTGACTTACGTCTCTCCTGCAAATCCAAGAGGCACTAGACTAAATAATTACACGAACAAGCTTCAGAGTCATTGTCGGTAGACTTTCATACTCCAGATGTGCTAATAATTTCCAGGTTTTCTTTCATTTTACATGTTTAAGATAGGAACTAAAACACAAAATGGCTGGCTATACATTTAATAGAATAGCACGTTCATTTTTGGAACTAGGATGCATAGTGCGGCATGAACATTTTATTGTGTACATGACGATTAATAAGTGTTCCTCAAGTGTTGATTGCCACTTCACAACTTGGAGATTGCATAGTCCATGGCATCCACCAGAAAGTCTGTAGTGAAAGCAATCAACAAAGTGGAATTAGCAGATTTATAACATGAAAATTAGCAATCAAGATCAATGTGAATTCCTATTGATGCCTCTGCATAAGAGCTTACCAGCATCCTCCCGGCTGAAGCAGAGTGGAGGTGTAATTCTGAATACATTTCCATAGAATCCTCCTTTTCCGACCAAAACTCCCATATCTGATGATCAAACAAAAGCCACTTGTGTCATACGGTTGACTTTCATGAGCCTGAAATCAATAATAGAAATGGTACCTTTCATTTGATCCATCACTTGCAGAATTTCGACCTTTGCAGGAGTTTTAAGTTGGCGGTCGGTGACTAGTTCAACCCCTAGCATTAGTCCTCTTCCCCTAACATCACCGATAACTACACACATAGATATCCAAGAAGGGGAAAAGGGTCAGTAGATGATTGCTGCTCACTATGCATAAAGTGTGAAGATACATAATAAGGATCTATAAAGAAATTGCTTGCAGCTCGATGGATAATATTAAATGAAGAGATAGCTTTACTTTCATGCTTCTCCTTGAGATCATTGAGGCGCTCTTTTAGATAGGAACCAACTACGTGAGCATTGTCCTGAAGATTTTCTCTCTCAATTACTCTAAGTACAGCAAGTCCTGCTGCAGTGCACACAGGGTTTCCTCCAAAAGTGTTGAAGTAACTTCTCCGGGTCAAGACTTCAGCAATCTTTGGAGTAGTCACTACAGCACCAAGGGGTATTCCGTTCCCAATTCCCTGTAATTTAAAAATGAGTCAAATTTCTCTTCCAATGAATTCCATAGCTATGCATCACAATGGGTAGATGCATTACTCGAGACATAATGACTCATAAGGCAGGTAGTTAAATTGTTAACCTTTGCCATCGTGACAATGTCAGGCACAACACCTTGCGTTTCAAATCCCCAAAAATGGCTTCCAGTTCGAGCAAATCCAGACTGAACCTCATCTGCAATACAAAGACCTCCTGCTTTTCTGATGCTGTTATATACAGCTGGTAAGTAACCTGAAGCTAACTCAACAATTCCGCCAACACCCTGTTGCAAAAAGAGGCGTTTAATATGAGAATGCATGTAAAACTTATCTTGGCTGACATGATATATAAATACAGCAGAAACAATAGCATGTGATTAGCCACCTGTATGGCTTCGGATATGAAGGCAGCGACATGACCAGATGTTCCAAATTGAATTAGATCTTGGACGTCCTTTGCGTACTCTTCACCATCCGAACCAAAGAGACCTCTGTATGGATCTGGATTCATGGCATGATGCACACCACTCTGTTCAAGAAATCAATTAGAACGTGAAGTTGGAAAAAGAAGTAAGGAAAAGAGGTCTTCTATGATGTACTCTTGGTGTATTCCTATTCTATGCTTGTCCCAAACAATAGAATTTCTGCTTATAGATTAGGTAAACAAGCACAAACAAAGACATCTTATTCCCTTCAGTCCAGAAAATAGATGAGTGGTTGTATTATACAGCTTAGCCCCACAACATTAGTGAATGGTTTTGCTAAAAGAATCAGATCCATCATGAATTTATGAACAAGAGATAAGAGTTGTGCAAAAACCGTCTACAACGATATCCTTAATCATTAAATAATTGCGAAATTTAGCCCCTCTAACTTTTAAAGTGGATTAAAAATCATATAACTTGGCAAGTAAAAAAAGAAATTGAAATGATTATGATTCTTCAAATGATGTGCACCTGGACAACATTGAATTTCCAATTCGATTGTGCTGTCGCCCCCATAGTTCCAGCTGCATTTCCATGATAAGCATTTCTTAGTGATATAATATCATGACAACCCGTGTATAATCGAGCCATCATCATTGCCAATTCATTTGCCTCCGTCCCCGAATTGGTAAAGAAAACAACCTACATATCAATTAATCCAAGTATATCAGTCCAACTTATTCAGAAAATCCTAGTTTCCCCATCAAGGCATCAAAGAATCAGAGCTCACTTTCAGATCACCAGGTAGCTTGGAAGCCAAAGCCTCAGCAAAATCAGCAATTGCATGATTGAGGTATAGAATAGTGGAGTGTTGTAGGGTTTCTGTTTGATTGACAATGGCCTTAACCACATCAGGGTGACAATGCCCACAACACACTGTCGCAATACCGCCAAAAGCATCAAGGTATCTGCGTCCGTTTTCATCAAACAAGTACTGCTTCTTGCCATGGACAATGTTCACCTGTTTAAAATTACATCCCTCAAAACTTATTACATGATCAGAGGGGAAAAAATCATTACTTCCTATCTTTGCAACATACTTCACATATTAAACCAAGTAAAACCTATTATCCCTGATTTTATGTTGTAACAATCTTTTTCCAAATTGTGACAAGAAGATATCGTTCCCATACCATTGATTTTCACATTAGCAACAAAAGAAACAAGGAAGTGCATCAATCAGGCAAGATTTTCAACTATGCATGTTAAAAACGTATTCATAGTATTGAAAAAGAGATGGGCCATGAGTATATGACTCACAGGTTTTTTGTACAAGTAAAACATAGAAGGGCTGAGAAATTCTTTTCGCTTCGCCAAGATTTCAGCGGCGGTGGGACCCGCGTACGGCGGCGGAGTGTAGTCGAAAGGAGGCATTTGAGGGAATATGTCGACTTCCTTTGCAGCAGAACATGCATCGGCTGTCTGGGAATTATACCGACGTCCACAGGCCCGGAAATGTATGGATTCCAATAATGCTCTTCTCATCACAACCCTTTTCATCTTCCTTGGTTTTCAAAAGAACCAGCGTACGTCGTCGAAAGATATATGCCTATTTACGAGGTGGATTATATAGAAGATTTGAACATGAAAGAGAGAGTGGAACGGAGTAGGAATTAATGATCAACAAAAACCGAAACGGTGTCTGAAGTATGGGAAGGGTGTGTATATATAGACATCCGCATATCTAGTTTCCTTTTCATACGCCTGCTTTACATGGTACATTATTTATTTATGGGTTTTTGGATTAGTAATTCCATAATTTTCAATTCAATATAAGGGGATTAAGTGTAGTAATTAGGTAATCTATTCCACAATAGGAAGATGACGAAAAGATTTGATGATTATTAAGATTACCATTTCCTTTCCAACTACAACCCAGCCTCGTACATGAATATTTAAAAATCAACTAACGTGTTTAAATAAAACAAATAAATGAGAAACTTTCATTAAAACAGATTATATGTCTACATTTCATAAAATTCAAACGCATAATCTTTCTTAAAAATAATAACTAAATATAATATGAGCAAGCAAAAATAGTATAATAATTGTAAGACCAAAAAAGAGTTTTTAGGAATATTCCTAAAAGAATATCTTAAAGAAAAAAATTTCAAAATAAAATGTGATTGAAGTTTAGAAGCTAAGTTGGGATTAATGGTGTTGATGGTTGTGAACAAGTGTGATAAGAATGAATGATGCTAAAGGCAAAGAGTTAAATGATCTTGTCAATGAATCTGGCTGGAGTTGTGTACCACCTGCAACTGCAATATATATTCCAGGCAATTAACTTGGTTTGCTTTTTAATGTTTTTGTCCGTAAATACCAAACCTGGGAAAAAGAAAGTCCAATCAATGGAGGGAAAATAGTTGTTTAAGGTGGAGAGAATTTGTGGTGGTGGTTTGATTTCGACTAATATTATAATCAGCTTAGAATTGTTATTACAATATTGTGTGAGAGATAATGATAACTATGATGACTGTACTGTACAAAGCCGATTGTTGCTACGAAAAACAAGCAATGGATTTATAGGAAGTTGGATGCATGCGTTGTAGGATTCCCACTTCTCCACTCATCAACTTGAGTCACGTCTTGGTGAGATGGAATCAAATCAACAATGGACGCATCCATCACTCCGTGTTGCATGTTATTTATTAAGTGTAACCAATTTCAATATTTTGTTGAAGAGGGTAAATTTGATTGGAGAAATTGGATGATTTTGTTTTTTGAACTCTTTGGATAGTGATTCAGCATCCCCATCAAGAAGAAACAAGTGCATGGATGCTAAGTTGTTGGTTTAAATTACAATGATTGTGCATTGGGAATAAGATTATTAGTAGTAGGAGTAGGGGGTAATGGGTATGCATTTTGATTAGATTGAAGTAGAGTCCAACTAATGATCAACTCTGAAATGCCATATATGATAAAATATGTTGCCTTCATCAGCGACATTATTTAACATATACGTTCAATGGGTCTGGGGATAAGGACTATTTCCTGTACATCCGCATATTTTATCTTCATTAACATATATCAACTAGGGACTGTTGCCTGTCGATTAACGTAATGTTTGCTTGTAAATAAAAACATAGGATTACTCAACGTTTTCGACATCAAGATCCAAGAAAATGCGATAATAACAATGGTATGGGCTCCCACAGGAGTTAAAAAGGTTACACAACTTCGAGGGTTTCAAAATTGAATTTCTCAAGAGTCCAACGAATTTAATAAATTATAATCCAACCATAAAATGAGTCAAAATTGAGAAAAATAAACATCAAATTTGAGCTAAAACAGAAGAGTTTTAGTATTTTCTGAAGGTAAGGTTGAGTCGACCAGGTCGAAGTTTTGTAGCATCCAGCAAGGCGTGAGGAGCTGTATCAGGGATAATAGTTTTCACTCCATGAAAAATACGCCTTGATTCTCCACCAAATATCAGCACATCACCTGATTTTAGTAAGACTGACTCGGCCTTGCCAACATCTCTCTGATCACCATATAAGAACTCTGCTGAATCACCAATAGATACTGAAACAACAGGAAAACCTTTCAGAAGACTATCTGGGCTCTCGTCAGTATCCTGTGTGAAGGATGATATCATAATTTGTACATCAATATGTGAATCAGAATTCTGAGAGAAAAATCTGTCGGCAACGTACATCAACTGATGACACAAGATAATAAAAGGACCTTTCTGTCAATGATGCAAAAGCATATATATCAATCTCCATATAGTCAACATTAGCATTTATATAACAATGTTCAGTTCAATAACCACCAGATATGTATTTCAATTTGACAAGATTTGCATGAGATTGGGGAGTACTGTCTGATTCACTACGAACCTGATGAAGACCAAGTCTCCCGTTAGTGGTATAGAAATTGACAATACACAAGTCTGGAGAAATTGCAGGAAGTACGTCCTCAACATTTTCCGTCTTCAAGACTCTTTTGATCAGAGTATGGGAATCATCAAGTACTCTCCTGACTAATGAAGTAAACTCATGAGGAATACCAGGGGCGGCAACCTGATCATGGTGCCGTCTTTCCCCGTATTTTCTGGTTTGTGGATTCCAATCTAGACCAAGACACATCATGTAAAGGCGCAGTTTTGCACCATCATCATAACCAGGACGGTAAAATCCACCGGGTCCACAACCCAACTCTCGACATCTGTTTACAATCTTCACCTGCAAGAAGGGCACGAACAGCTCAATATCACACTACTAGAAGTTCAAGAAAAGATTTTGCAGGTATCAATTTGCTCAGCAAAACAAAGTGCAAAATCTTGATTACACATCCAGTTTAGAGGAATACCTGCTCAGACAAGGGTATATAATTCTTGAATAATACCATTCCAGGTCTCAACACCTGCCCTGTGAGAGGATTGTATTCTCTGGCTTCAGAGATGCATATATCAAAAGGTTCATCAATCGCAGTCCCCTTGGAGAATGTTGACCTTCTCTTCCCCTCTCCATTTTCATGATAAGTTTGGCGAAGCATTGGATTTCTAGAAGAAGATGGTAAGGGCTTCTTCCCGAAGCTGGTGGGCAAGAAGGTATCATCCTGGTGGCTTATCGAAGTTGATGGTTCGATTTGCAATTTATCAACGTTATCGACCACCTTCCTCCACTTCGGTTGGCAATGAGTTCCCAGGTCTATTCTTGTTCTCCTATTACTAACAGAAAGTGAAGGAAATTCCTCTTCATAACCAGATTTTGATGTACTCCAAACCTGCGGCTGTCCACTTTCATGGTCTGTCAACTGCAGCATTGATTAGGATAAATCACTCTTAAGACATTGTTCTTTAGAAATTCACAGAATGACAATATCTTGAAAAGATTAAGTACGCGAATGCTGGTCTGAAATTTTAAACCGACACCTTAAAACTGAGACTGCAATCAGACCAAACCCAATAACTTGTGAAACATTACAGCAAATTCAATTATCACAATCGATTGAGTAGCACCAAAAACTGTATAAATGATTACGAGAACAGTCCCGAAACTCTATTTCGCAGAAGCAGAACACCTACTCAAAAGGAATGATACTTTTACATATTTAAACTATCAAATACTCTGCGAAGTAACACTCAGAAAGTAAAGTTCATAATTCATCCAAGTTTCACAAATATTTGAAGCACAGCAAATTCTACTTTACCATTCTATCTTGCACATTAGATGTTTGATAAATTGCCCATTCACAACTTCGACATATACCACATAAAGAGAGAAAAGGGATAAAGAATCTCACGTTATTCTTGGAATTCACAGAATTCCCATCAGCTCTTGATTTAATGCCTCTATTCATCATCTTCCCCCTGAATACTGAGGACAACGGTGCTGCTGTTAAGGTTGTACGGTAGGCTCCTAATTGCATGAGTTGTAGAGTGGCTTCCCAGACTACTTAAATGTTAAAATCCTCTTCTTTGCACCTGTAATATAATCATCACAGAATATGAAGAAAGAAGATCAAGAGTCTTGCTCTGCTTTCGAAGCCAAGAATTTGAACCGATGCGTTTATTGGAGACAGAAAAATTAGCGTAGGATCCCAATTAAAGTCGTCGCTTAAGTTAATTACCACTACTTTTGGTCAATACATTACTGCCGCTCGTCACTGAAGCGACTTCCATCATCCCACAGAACCCAGATACCCTGTATATTTGTATTTGCTTGAATCTTGAAATCTATGTATTCAAGAATTTAAAACGATTAACTGTGAATAAAACATTCCAAAGCAATATTCCGTCCTTATCATTTACTGTAATTTACAAAGACCGTAGGAGCTGATTCTAGTCGGGACATATTTTCTTGATCTTTTCGAATCTTTCAACTTGCACCCTGTTCATGGGACCCTGATTCATTGCAAGTGTGGCCCATTACTTGAAGCCATCAGCACTGATCTTATAGAAAATTATTACTACTGCTAATTAAATGACAAAATAATAAAGCATGATTTTTGATGATTTAGTACAAAGTAATATGTAATCAAGACAAAACCACATACACCCACGTCATTGATACGTGAGATAAGCATCATCCACGTAGCATCGCATTCTCAATCGCAATCGCATGCCTCCCACTGAAAAAGGAGCAAAAGCACTAATTTTGGTGCCCCAAACAAAAGCTAAAAGGATAGTGTCTGTCTGAGGACCCTGATGACTGATGAGTGATGATACCATCCACATCGCCACCTACTCTCATTACTACTTGATACTGAAAATGGCAGCGTCACTCACTCCTACGACTATTTACTATCGCTGGTGCTATTAATCACACTCCAACATCATCATTAATTTAACCATTTATCTCTAATAAAAAAATATAGGGAAAAAAGAAATAGACATTTTGGAATAGTTTAATTTAATGCAAAAACTAGGTTTTTAACATGACAAAGTGAGAAGATCATAATAATTTGGGGAATATGCAAAATCAGTAATTTATATTTATTTATGTTGAAGGTGTTTTTAGTTGGAAGTCTGCTCATTTGAGAGTTGGAGCTCTCAGCTTTGTACATGTCTGAAAATTCTTGTAATATGTTGGGACATCACATCAAGATATAAGTAACAATTGGTTGACATAATGTTCATTACAGGGTGTAAGTCCACAAATCATGCATATGCAAAATAAATTAAGTAGATGGGTAGCTTTTAAGGAGTGGGTTGGAGTACTAATGCTGCCTCATAATGCTCCTGTCAAACTTTTCTCCATGGAAGACCACCTGAGAAACCATAGCTTACTGCCTCAATATCAGAGAAGATAAGTGAAAACAAATTGACACTTGATATGAAAATCTATGTGTTTGTTTTACTCATAAACCTTTTAGCTCATCAGGCCTTTTCTGAATCAGATATTCACATTGGATACCGAGTGACTCTTGCTATTCCTACTGAATACGCAAAAGGGTTCCTGGGAAGAGCATTTCTAATGGAAACAGAACAAACGGTGCCACATTTCAGAGCAGCAATCAGTGTGGAAGCCGTCAATGAAAAGTACTCGTGTTCACTCGATGTTTTCCTTGGAGGTGTCAGAGTATGGAGTTCTGGCCATTTATCAAGATTCTACACCACTGAGAAATGTGTGCTTGAGCTGACGGATTCAGGAGACTTAAGATTGAAGGGTGAGAAAGAATTTGTTGGGTGGAGGAGTGGAACTTCAGGACAAGGCGTTAAGGTAATTCGATGTTCAACTCTTCATTAGACCATCTTATTCTAACTAGTTATGTAACTAATGTTTAGATTGATTTATGCTACTGCTGCAGAGGCTAAACTTACTAAGGACAGGCAATCTAGTTCTAGTTGATGCCCTCGACTTCATAAAATGGCAAACTTTCAATTTTCCTACTGATATTATGCTCTGGGGCCAGAGACTAAGTTCACAGACTCGATTAACTTCTTTCCCTCTCAACTCAACATTGTTCTATTCTCTGGAAATTCAGAACGACAAGATTGCGTTGTATTTGAATTTTGGCAAGTGGAAGTATTCTTACTGGGAATATCAGCCTTCCAGCAAGCAAAATATCACATTTGTACAGCTGACTTCTAATGGGCTGGAGATATTCAATGGGGACCACAGATTTGATCAGATTAGATCAGCAGGGCCGGAGGCTCTACGGTTCCTGGCACTAGAGAACAGTACAGGTAACTTGAGACTCTACCATTACTCGGAAGAGAAGGAAAAGTTTGAAGCTTCATATCAAGCACTCAACCAAACTTGCGATCTTCCTCTGGCTTGTAAACCCTATGGAATTTGTACTTCATCAGGTTCGTGCTCGTGCATCCGTCTCATGCTTCAATCTGAATGCAGAAATGAAAATCTTGAGGGGCTATGTGGGAAGAGGCAGGCAGAAATGGTGGAGTTACAAGGGGTAATGAGTGTACTAAGGAGCGTTTCGCATAAAGGTAATGTTGGTAAAGAAGAATGTGCGGAGTTTTGCTTGGAAGATTGTAGTTGTGCTGCAGCAGAGTATGTAGAGGATGAGGAGAAGAGGAATTCAGGAGATTGTTTTGTATATAACATAGCGAGGGGAATGAGACAAGTTGAAAAAGGAAACAGGATTAGTAGATACATGGTTAAGGTGGGAAAGGGAAGAAATGATGGTGAAGGTAGGAATTCTGGGGTAAAGAAATGGGTGATAATAGTGGTAGGGGTTGTTGATGGATTCATTATTGTTGTTGTGTTGGGAGGAGTTGGATACTATGTAATTTGGAAGAGAAGGAAGAACAGAGCGGGTAGTAGAGCTAGAGCCCCAACAACTTGATCCAATTCTAATTACATCATATTTTTTGGGTTTTCCTTCAAGTTTGTGCAAGAAACAGTGAGTGACATAAGAAAATCTTTGTTTATTTGAAGGATTTGATGTAGTAATGTTAGGGATTGATTTCATCCAATTTGTTTTATTCTAAAATGGGCTTTTTCTGTAGTCTGGGCTGAAAGTTGTAAACCTTGCCAGCACTTCAAAATCCAGTCCTCTTTATTTTGATGGATATTGGGTTATTACCTACTTGGATCAGATCCAATCTTTATCTGAACCACAATCCATACAATTTTTATTATTTGGAAATTACAGTTTAATTTGTTAAATACTGGCAAGAAAATTAGTAGATCGAGTTTGATAAGCGTGGAGTTAAAATACAAAATTTGACTGTTTTAACTCTGGCACAGTACAAGGCTTATAGTTGTATATATAGAAACTGAGGTATGAGGGAGTTAGTTGTTAACTAATAATATTCGATAAATAAAATTTATAGTCTTTACTTGAAATTAAGCAAAATGAATTCGTAAAATACATGTAAAGATGTGAAATTATGATTGAATTTGATGAAGATGATATTGATATATGGGGAGTGACAGAAGGTGTCTATGTACTGGGCTCTCTAGCTAGTCAAGCTTGTCATGATTCAAAATATTCGAAAAAGGGGTGAAATTTGGCAATTATGTGTTGTTTGCTTAGTTGAAGTGACTCCAAATATCTCATTCATCCTATCCTTGCTTGTTTGGTATTAGTCACTTCTAACTTAAAAAAATCACTTTATCTATTCATTTCCTTACACTAAGTTAGTGGAACAAAATTGCAGTTTTCCCATTTTGTATGTTAAGGAATATATATCTTTCTCAGGACTGGAAAACTAACCACCTAAAACTATATGTTAAGCTACAATTTCAATTGTGTTGTGTGGCTAAAGATGTGGGAAGCAGTAAAATTATAAGAATAATATTTGGGTGAATTAATGACATAATTAGGTGATGGAATAAAGAGTTGAGGGGTTTTGAAAAAGAAAAAGTGTGTTCAAACTCCCATGTTATTGGGGAAGAAGAGACATGAGCTGCCAGCTAAGATCTGAGGCGTACCATATTCTTCGTGGTTATAATGCAGTTTGTTGAGTCTTGCAATGCAATCCCACTTATGACTTATCCATCATCTCACACAACCACAACCACAACCACATCCCTGCAATAAATTTATTTACAACTAAAAGTAATGAGGTTAAATGCGCATATGTCCCTCATAAAATAAGTAATACACGCTCCCCAAATTTAAAATCACTAAGTAACAATCCCCTAATGCTATATATATATATATTTTGTGATTCATTTGATTGATGCGATGCACCTACGTATACTCAATATATATAATTTGAATATTTGATCAGCAAATTAGTATTATGTTAATTTGTAAGAAAATAAATAATAAATGTTTATATAGTGGCAGAGGCGACAGCCCCTATATGCAAATGGAAAATTGGAAGCAGGGGAAGAGACAAGTTTGGAGCTGGATATGTGTTTGTGTGGTGGATTGTTTTGTTGTGATGATTAATGCACACATGTGAGTAGGTGGGTACTTGGTGCTTTGTCTTTCTGGAAACCTCACAATCCAATTATATATTCTCATCAATTTTATACATATATATATATATATTTCAAAATTCGAAAAAATTCATATATTTATATATATATCATGGCAAAATATGATTTAATTTGTGTCTCATTATCAATTTACAGATATTGATCATGTTGTTGATGGATGCATGTTAATTAGTAGTTATTGGTTGTCTTGGTATTTAGGAGTATTAGTTGTGCAGGAATCTGGTAGGCATGGAGCAAGCGAGCTAGTGCTTGTATTATTCCATCTTGCACATCAATATTCTATTAAATACAGTTGTCACTGATAATTACATGCTTGTCTCTTTTATCATAAACTTACCCAATATTAATTAATATCCTTCCCTTTACTCAATTTCTTCCATTCATCACCATAAATATTTATTTATTTTTTTACACACACACACACACACGTATAAAATAACCTTTTATAAACCAGTTGAAATTACATTGACCTATATAATAAGTTTTCACATGAAATAAATAAAAATTAAACCTTAATTATATGTACGTAAGGCATTACCGGAGATGGGGATCCATCCATGACAGTGCCAATCTCTGCCCATAATTTAGGAGCTTTAGCGTCAGTGATTGGTACGATGATGGACACAAAATTGACTAACCGTTGAAAATGAAGAAGATATGGTAAAATGGGAAAGCACGTGACATACATATATATATATATATATATATAGGGTTTTACATTTAAAGAGGAATGTTTTTATAATTAAGTGTAAATTTGATTTTAAAGTATGAAATTATAATTAATTACTCATGTGCAGACATATATAGTAAAGTTTGGGAGTGAAGAATTATGACAACTGTTAGTATTTATCTATATATGCATAGATATTATTTTATATATATATATATATATATATACGCCTATTTTCCTGGTATCTAACGTGTTAGACATAATTGAAGATGTTTGATTGATTGATTTACTTAAAAAAAAAAAAAAAGAAGAAATATAGACTTAAAGAGTAAAATAATTGAGAAGAATGCGACTCGTGATCTGAGTGAGATTGAGAAAGTCATATGAGAGTACATAACATATATGACACATCGGAAGGAGAGAAGGCAAAGATTTTGGTGTGTTTTATTGTGTTGTAATAATATTAGCTGTCAAATGCCTCCAAACACTTCTCACGGGGGATCTCTCTATAGACAACACCAACACCCCCCCCCCTCCCCCATCCTCTGCTACCCCTCATCTTCTTGTCACCTACATTATATATATATTTGCTACCCCGATACAGAAATATAAATTTACAATAAACAAAAAGTTGTATGCCATGGCTAAGATTATGATAAAAATATTTACTATGACTTTTAGTCATGACAAATATTTTAGCTACCCTTTCAGATATTACGATCAATAAACCGTTGCATGACCATGGTCAATAACTATTTGCTATGACTATTTTATTTTTAACCATAACAATTAATCATGATTAAATATTGCATGTTGGCAGTGCTATTAAGTGCACACCATACATACATACATACATATATATATATATATATATATACTTCATCTTCAATGTGCTTCCTAATTTACCAAATTCACCTTCCATACAAAAATAATTTTCTTTTTTCCTCATGAGCTAATGAATTTTTTAAGGTTAACTTCACATGCTTACGTACGCTTCTGCTTCTTGTATCAATTAAAACAATTAAATATGCCCATATATGAGTTAGAAAATTAAGCATCTACTTTAATTTTCTTGGTTGTATACCTAAGAAGCAATGTTGATGGTGTGTAGTAAGTATAGATATAGTTACCAGCTTGGTGATTAAAAACAATATTGAAACATGTTTCGATTTGGAATTTATTAATTTTTCCACTTTATGTCATCATCAATAATTATACGACAAATTAAAGGGTCATGTCATGATTTGTTTTCTTGAGGTAATAAGATGGATACCACAAGATAACAATGCAATATATAGCCTCGACTTATCCTTTAGTATATATAAATATTAATGATGCAACACACACACATACACATATATATATATATATTGTGTTTGTGTATGCGCATCACATGTGATGTATTTTTTTTCATTATAATAAATTAATAAAATTCTATATGTTAATAGTTTTTTTTTTTTTTTTATCATGAAGTTGAAGATATTGTATAATATTTGATATAAAAAATTTGTACAAGAAATTAAAATATGAAGCATGATTAATGATCGATGAGCTATACATGCATTAACGATGAAATAAATATAGGTTATGATGATGCATATCTACAATCAAAATTAAATTCCCATTGAATAATAAAACCAATATTGTTCTAACTTGGAATTAAAACTAATAAATTTGTATTAAAAAAGAATAACAAATTAAACTTGGATTGGAAGGAAAATTAATTGTGATGAGGATGAGGGGCGGGGGAGAAATTAAAGTAATGTGATGAAAGAAATATAAGTAAAGTATTATTTGACTCCATTATAAACTACATATAGTTTGTAGAGGTTTATGGTCAATGAATAGAAAGGTGGACGACTTCAAGTCCTCATCATCATCATCGTCATAGAAAACCATATATTATATATATATATATATGTATGTATGTTTGAGAGGGACCAGAATAGGTTTTCTGAAATTAGTAGCAGGTGGAGGGCAGAAATGAGATTATACCACAATGTACCAATTACGTCACTGTGAAACTTGGGGTAGTACTCATGCAGAAAACAAACAAAGAAATGATACATCAATTGGGGTTGATAGCTCCTCTTCCTCCTCCTCCTCTCTCTTTAAAACCGCTACCCCTTTCTTCTTCTTCATCCACCTCTGCACCTTCTTATTAAAAATTAATTTGAGACGAAGAAGATCAGACGGGTATATGGGTTCCAAAGATGGAAATAAAGCAACACTGTACGAGAAACTTGAACACCTTCGCTCTGCCACTAATTCTACTGCTGTACGTATATCATTAGGGTTAATTCTTTTTCTTGTTTCTCATCCATCCTCTATCAATATAATTTAAAGGATTCCTCTATGTTTCTACATCACCTAATTGACTAATTTTCTCTTTAAAGGCGTGTTTTGGTTTTTGCTTATTGTCCTTAATTTTAGTTTATATATATGCCCTGCAAAATATTTATTATTTTGTGTGCATCAAATTAACACCAACAATAATATATGTATAGATGGTTCGTACATGACCTGCAAGCTCCAAATTAAACTCACAAGTAGTTATTATATATATATATATGTGTGTTGGTGCAGGTGAATAGAGCATCAATCGTAGTTGATGCGTCGGGATACATCCAAGACTTGAAGCAAAGGGTAGAAAAACTAAATCAAGATATTGCAACTTTGCAAACTTCAACCCAACAAAACACGTTACCTACGGTACGTAATATATAGATAGATTGATAGATAATCTTTTGAAGTTGCTAATGCGATTTCATTAATTTCCCAGCAGGTTAAAGTGGAAACCCTAGAAAAAGGGTTCCTAATAAACGTGATTTCGGAGAGAAACTGCCCGGGTTTGCTGGTGTCAATACTGGAAGCGTTTGAGGATTTGGGGCTTGAAGTATTGGACGCTAGGGTTTCTTGCTCTGACACTTTTCGTCTTGAAGCAGTTAGTGATCAGGTAATTAAAAATGATTTCTTTAATTAATTAAAATCATCAGACGTTTTTCCTCTATAATTTATAGGCTCAATTATTACTATGTATATCAATATATCCGTTGAATAGTAATAATTAAGATCACGTGCAACCCACCAAAAAATTGCCTTATATAATTTGCACCACACATTTTCGTATATATATGTGTGCGCTGGAAATGTATTTATTAATGTAGCAGCACCTCAATTAATTATGTGCTGTGATTTCTGCGTAATTACTTGTGATAATTAATAATGCATGCATGCAAAAATGAATATATGTTTGAATTGATTTGATGATTGCAGAATGAAGGGCAGACGTCTGATAGCATAGATGACCAGGTGGTTAAACAAGCAGTATTGCAAGCTATCAGGATTTGGAGTGATGAGCAAGATGATCATCATCATCATCACTAGATATATATATATATATATATAGCTTTTTATCAGTAATTAATATGTGCGTCTAATTAATACTACTATTAATTAATCCTCAACGTGTTTATTAGATGAAGTGAAGAAAACAAGTCTTCATGCATCTCTTAGTTACTCATCAATATATATATATATATATATATATAATATTCCGCTCCAAGAATAAAAAATTGAGGCTGCCGTTAAGTTTTTAACGGAATCCCCCCTTGATCTGAAATTGAAAAAAAAAAATCTACATATGGGATTAAATGTGCGAATTGACTTAAGTGTGGGACTAAAATCGGAAACAGATCCACTTATGGGACAAAAATACAATTTACCTGCTGATTGAATGCAAATATCTCCCCATTTTTATGTTTTCTAATTCTTCTTTTCTTCTCTATCCATTTTCAATACATGATTATATATATATATATGTATATATACACATGGCTACGTACATACATACGTTATATATGATGAGGCAAATTTATTGAAATTAATTATATATGAATTTATGTGTATAATTAATGCAAACCTCATATTAGCATATCAGTATATATATATATGTATATCTCATCTCATCATTCTAATTGTGAATCTTGGTTTATTAATTATGTTTTCTAAATAAGCTAGTTTTATTTCATCAATCCTTAATTCCAGCTGATTAATTTTTCTTTTCATTTTTAAGTATTAAAATTAAATGAAATTATATATATATGCTTAATTTCCAAGGGAACTACTGTATGTATAAGAAGTTTCTTATCTCTGTACTCATGATCATCTACAACTTTATACATACTTAAAAAAAAAAAAGAATTAGATTATGTCGTGCGGTAAATTAAATGTTAATTAATCAACAGCTATATGTATATATATATCTGAGCATGATTTTCATTTACAAAACTAGATCAAAAGGAGCAGTTTTCTTTGACTAGATTAATATTCACTTATTTAAATTCTATTTTACATATGAAATTAATCTTTTTACCTCGAGCTATAATTTGAAATTAATCATAGTATCCTTGGTTCTTGCCAATCTAACTCCAAAAAGACTTTGATTCCCGCTCAAATAAAGATTAAGGTTGTCTGTCTCTCAAATCTGCTGTTCAAAATCAGAATTATTACTCACAATTTCAGTTAAATTTCTATAAAGTTCGTATACCGTTAATTAAATTAAAGAATTTAGGTAGGCTGTCATAAGCAGTACTTACGTATTGTTTCCTATAATTGGGTTTCCAACACAATCCCAATAACCACGTTCCCTCCAGTTAAATCTGCGTGGTTTCAAACAAGGCCCATTACAGGGAAAGAGGGCCCAAGCCCAAGCAAATTATTATCCCATTATGCGTGTGCTTACTAGAGCTTCAGAAAAATCACTTTTCAATTTGTGACTTAAAAATATACTTTTGACTTTTGAGATATTCGAAATGTCTGCTTTTATTTCTAAAGTGAGGGGTGTCGAATTTACAAAAAATAATTCATATGAACATTTTTGTAGAAGTGTGAGTAGGGTCGAATTCACAGGGATTGATTTTAAATTAATTCCTTCAAATAAAATAAAATAAAAATAAAAATAATTGGGAGGTTTATGATTGTGAAGAATAAAAATAAAAATTAAATTAAACTAAAAAGCTAATAAAATTAGAAGAGATAAATATAAGAGAAGAGTGTTCTAATTAAAGACAGGATCCTGCTTAATTCCATGATCGATCATAGATGCAAAGATAACAATTATTCATGATAAATAACTTGGTTATGGCCACTGGTATAACCTAACAATCTCACCTTTCCTTACCTTGTGGATAAATACCAATATGAATAAAAGTAGAAAGCATAAATTAAATCTCACAACTCGTTGTATTTAAGAATTCACCAAGTCTTCAACCGGAATGAGAGAACTAGCTAGACGTGCTCATGAAAGAACGTATGAAAAGCAAAGTAAGAAAATATAATAAAAACGTAGAGATCTCAAGAGTTCAAAATCTGACTCTTTAAGTAAATTACATCAGCTATATATAATAGCTAGATACCTAATCTACTAGGATTAAAAGTAGATTAATATATATAATAGCTAGATACCTTATTAATTTATTTTCAAATTTTTTCATCTAAAGTTGAAGTTAGAGTTTTTAAATTATTTAATAAACTTTATAATTTTACATATTTAATATTTTATAATTTTTATATTTTTTGTCTATATTATCTGATATTATTCTAACATCATAGACAAATATAAATTAAATTTCAATGATTATTAATAAAAAATATATTTCTTGGCAACCATACAAGTTTATTTATTGTGTATGAATGGACAATTTTATTACTTAGTGGGAGAATTTTTGAATTAGACATTCAATATTTTTAATAGTATTCAATATTTAAGAAATAACTAATATTTAATATTTCCTAATATAAATAATTATTACTAAAAAATAAGTGTAAATATTAAGCGAAAATGTATATCTTTAACATATGCGGATAAAATAGTGTTTAATAATCAAACTTGTTTTAAAAGTGATTGTTTTCCAAATACTAGTCAATTTAAGTATTATGTGTTTTCCACTTTTTATTCTGTTACAACTTTTAATTTTTTGTACAAAAATTATTTTTCTAAAGTTTTTGCAAACGCTCCCTTTAATATAATTACTCCAACTAAATAATTCAAATAGAAAGAATAGGTGGAACAGTGAAATTAGTTTGCAAGACATCCATACTGCCTCAACACTGTTTTTTGTTTTGGGATTGATGTATTTGGAGTTAAGAATATTAAATCATAATAAGGAATCTACTATGGTTGTTTGGATGATTTGAAATATTTCCATCACCTTTTCAAGTATTATTGAGATGGATTTTAAATCCCTTTAATACAAACTTTTCAATAAGTTTCTGGTTCAAATCTAAATCTATGTGTTAGGCAGCTGTATTTATTCTTATCTACTTTGGTGGCCTCCATTCATTTATTTTTTGTTCTTAATAAAAAAGTTGCTGTATATATTCTAATTAGTTTAATTTTCAAAAGTAGGTTGCTTCGTCTCAAGCTTCAAAATGAAGTAATGGAGGAGGAACCTACCTACAACTTCTTTTTCAGGTGCTGACATAATATAAAAAATACATGTTGCAAATGATTAAACGAGGATGTTCTTTGACTAATAAGGTCCAATTTAATTGGTGAAACTGAGGTTCCATGATTTTAAAGATCATGCGTGGAATATTGTCCACTGCATGATGTTTTTGCAAATCATAAAAATAAATTAATTAATTGACACAAAATATTTAATCTACCAAAACTCCTTTGTAAATTGTTTAATTTCATCATCGGAATCCAACCAACGTACTTAACATTAAACTTCAATTCTCATTTTATTAAACATTATAAATTGACTGACATACTCATGTACCACAACGAGGGGTTAAATGCAATTTATTCCTCTGTATCAATGAAAAAAATACAAAAAAAAAAAAAAATTATAAAAAAACAAAATGCAAAAAACTCCCTTATAATTTAAAAAACAATGAAATTTACCTTCCTCTATATAACACAGGTATTTAACCTCCACAGTGACTCTGTGTGCTCAATGTTCGATGTTAAATAGAAAATAATATTAACAATAAAACATTTATTTATAATGTTTAAGATCACAATTATCCTATTTAAATTTCCTCTCACAATTAACTTTTTCGTGAGTTGGAGCGCCAATATATTCTCAACCAATCTCTCTCTCTCTCTCACTATATATATATATATATATCAAAAGTTGACATAACGAACTGTTTGATTAATTACAATTTTGAAAATGTAGGTCTTGCATTGAAATTGTAATATATGAATTCTTAGAATTACATTTAAATTTGTATATATGTATGGAGAGAGAGAGCATGGGATTGAGAATCCAATAATTAATATGTGTAACCATTTGTCCAAGATGAGGTATAGCTGTATTCTCAATCTTATTCAGCATTAGAATAATAATTAGATTTTGGCGGTTGTCGGGAAGAATATTAGAAAAAGTGAAGGGAAGGGAGGAGGCGACTATATATGAATATGTAATGATGGGCAGATGCATGGTCAATCAAACTCAAACCCCATCATCCATCATCCATCATCCATCATTCCACCACCATCGGAACAACATTTACCATCATCTTTTAGATTACCTACTCAATTTTTCTAAAAACATTGTGTCGTATTTTGCTTTTTCTATGTCTTTACTTTACTTACGCTTTTAATTTCTGCATGTAATCTACAATCATGCAACCAATTAATTTAATACACAATTTGACTACTTCCTGAAATCATTTAATCTTAACTTCTACTCTAATTAATTTAATTATCATTTTATCTTTGACAAAAAGATAAGTCTTACGAAAATTCAAACAAATATTTTTCAACCTCCTAATTAACGCACGCCACACACACACACACATATATATATATATATATTCGACACCTTTGCTCGGCATGCATTTTAATAATGTTAGACTAATTCTTCTCTATAATTAATAATTGAACTTTAAATAAGTTAATCATTTAAATTAGGCACCATGCCCAACAATTTAAAGCAACTACGTATATATACCTCCTGATTAGTGCATCTTAATTAATTAGAAATTTATAATTAGCATAGTAAATTAATTGTAGTGTGTGTATATATATATATATATAGGAGACAAGGATTAATTGGAACAATTAATAAGACGATGCTTTAAATAATTTCTAAATGTCTTATCATTGAAAGACTTAGAGAAAAGATGTTTAAAAAAATAGGTAAAGGTAGGTGAAGGAGAGGTATTTGTGATCACTAAAGTAAACGTGTGGGGTTGGCAATAAATAAAAAGAGATTTTGAATGTAAAGGCAAAGGCGTGTTTGCATGCCTTAACGAATTGAGGCAGAAATTGTCAACTAATGAGGCCCAACCCTAACGCTTTGTACAAATAAGTCTAACAAAATTTACCAAACATTGAGAGTGACGCTCATATGATTTTTGGAGGTGGAGGAGCATACACCTTTTGTTTATACATCCTTTTCCTTGTCTTATAATTAACTTTATTTTTCACTTTTTTGGGAAATCATATTAAAGCTATATGATTAACGGAATTATCTCACCAATAATATTCTACCACAATAATTAACCTTTAAATGTTATAAACAAATTCGATAAATTCTACCGAGTGTATGTGTATTTATTTCACTTTGTATGAGTGTTTGTTATTTGTCTCACCAGATGTGAGTTGTTATAATTTATTTATTGTTCTTATATATCTCGCGTTATTATAAGATATCTTTTAAATTCATAAGATGTCAAAATTTTATTTTAAAAATAAGTTAGAAAACTTGGTACTTTTATGAACATACATTATAAGCTTAAAAAATAAAACCAAACATAATGCACGTTTTTTGCAGAGTAGCATATATGCCAAATTTCTATATTCTTGTCAGATTGATTGGCTGCATGCGGCTGGTCTAACCATTCTAGAGAACACGTACAGAATTTTGACCCAAATTGCATACATATATATTATACTTTACCCCAATTAATAAAAATATATTTCATACTTTTTTTATCAAAACTTACTCCCAACAGCTATTATTTATTTACTTATTTTAGTGTTTGCTAATATCTATTCGTAATTGGACAGCAAGTTACTGTTATAGGTCTAATTTAAATTTTCATTGATAACTACCTTATCCGAAAAATAAACCATTCAAAACTGTCGCTAATTTGACCAACTCTCGTAAGGAAGACATGAGGCGGATCCGAGTTCGACATCTTTGAATTATTATAATATTTTTGATTCACGATATTCTTTCCAATTAGCACTTTATTTTATTTTTATAGTATGTGATATCGTACTATTTAATATATTGATGATTTAAATTAACAATACGTTCGAACGAGATAAAGAAATAAAAAACTACTATAATTATAAAGATTTTTTAACATTATAAATACTCTTCTATAATGAATTGTCACAAGGGGATATTTGTAATTTAAGAGGGTATTTATTATTTTTCAAATAACGATGGAGCATTTGAAATTATCACAAATATCAAAAGTGTCCGTTATAACTTACCCTCAAAGTTATTTAATCCAGGAATGTTCCGACCAAATTTGTGTTTGTTTAAATATGGGTTGTTTGATTTTTACTGGCAATGTTATTAGTTACAAGAACGTACAATAGGGGCCATAAATGAACTCAAATAGGAGTATTTAGATCTTGTTAAGATAGTTTCTTTACATGAAAATATATAATTAGTTTCATAACTTCATGTCTCCTTTTTCATTGTAAATAATAATCAAATGAATATTTAGTCTGAACGATTCAATTTTTTTTTTTTTAATTTATCTCGTAAAGTGACAAAAACTTTTGAATTTACGATGGTCATATATTTATCCAATCCACGACAATGAATGATATGGTAGTGCATTTGTGTGTGGACAGAACCAAGATTCTCCACTCTTACAATGTTCACACTTAGGAGAAAATTCCAGTCCAAGTTGAGAAAATTCTTCCTTACTCAAATCGCAACGTGCATACATAATACCTGCATATACATTGCCTTGGACTAAATAGCCACCACCTTCATATTTTCAACTATCCTAACATTATTAGTTATTAACGTAGGTTAATTTTATCAAATTAAAAAAAATATTGAAAAGATAAAAGGCGAGTTCTATATAAATCCCACATTGATTATCAAGAAATTAACCGATGTACGTAGTTTTGTGAATTATTAATGAATTTTTAAATTTTTTTGGTATAGAGTTATTTGAAATTATTTCTTTAAATTTTGGATGCATCAATCTGGATGTGGTATTTTAAAAATCATCCATTTTTTACATGAAAACGCAAAAATGGTCTCATGACTTTAATTAACATGAAATTATGGTGTGTACAAACACCCTTGTTCCATTTTTACAATGACGTTGGGCAACTGATCATAGAGCAGTAATGAATTAATTTCATCTTGCACGGATCATATTCTTACTTAGCTGCAATGATTGAAGCAAATGGATCAAAATTGTTGGGGTTTCAATATATAATGATTGTAGCAAATGTAATAATTTTCTGGAGGGTTGACTAAAACGACCCAAAAATGAAAGGGACAACATAACACAACTCTTTTCTTGATCATCATCCACTATAAATACGCCAAGGAATTCATTGCCGTAGAACCATAACTAGAAAATTCTTGGCTCACAGTTCTCTACCACAAAGAACCTCTTACTAGTTAATATAATTACTATTAACCATGCCTACTACTACTCATGTATCAAATTTTCCAGCTCCATTAATGCTCGTTCTACTCCTACTAGGAGTAGGCGCCAATGCCCAGTTATCTTCAAATTTCTATTCTTCCACATGTCCTAACCTTCTTTCTATTATCAAAACGGCTGTCGACTCTGCTGTCAGGGGAGATGCTCGTATGGGGGCATCGTTGCTTCGTCTCCATTTTCATGATTGCTTTGTTAATGTAAGGCGCCATGCAGTACATAAAGTTAGCTTTTTCCCCCCTGTCCTGATTTGCATTAGGTTTTATTACTTTTAAGTTGCATTTAGTTAGGCATGCATGCACATGCATAATTAATGCAATATCATGTTCTTTGACTTGTTTTCTTTTTTAAGTCTCTTATGTAAGAGGGCATGTAGATGTAGTAATCATGCATTAGATATGTATTCATTCACTCATCACCTAATATTAATTAATCATATATGTTTTCTTTGATTTTAGCATTAAAAAAGATTAGATCATCAAGGACCATTAACAGAACTGCTTCTGCATATGAAATTTAATAATATTTAAATTTTGAACTAGTGTTTTTTCCTTTCAGCTATATCTAATTTGAGACTACTTTATAAACTGAAACAGGGGTGCGATGCATCAGTGTTGCTGGACGACACAGCGAATTTTACAGGAGAAAAGACCGCTGCCCCGAATGTCAATTCATTGAGAGGATTCGATGTGATCGACACCATCAAAACTCAAGTCGAGAGTTCCTGCCCGGGCATCGTCTCCTGTGCTGATATCTTGTCTGTTGCTGCCCGAGATGGCGTTGTCGCTGTGAGTATATCAATTTCTACCATTTTCAGGAACCGTGCATTCTTCAAATAGAAAATCAATACTGAACTAACATTAATTACTACATCTGAAATTGCTTGGAAGTGGGTACATTAATTAACAGCATGCATTTGATCATTTCTAATAAAAAATGGAATACTGAATTCAGCTGAACGGGCCAAGCTGGGCAGTTGCACTTGGGAGAAGGGACTCAACCACCGCAAGCTTGAGTGCTGCAAACAGCCAAATCCCCGGACCAAACTTGAACCTCAACGCCCTCATTACTTCCTTCTCTAACAAGGGCTTCACAGCCAGGGAGATGGTTGCTCTTTCTGGTAATAATGAATTATATGTATCTTATTCACTGCTGCTAACTGCCATCATTACAAGCCAATTAAACTCGTAAATTATTTAATATGTCTGCAGGATCGCACACGATAGGACAGGCAAGGTGCACAACTTTCAGGAACAGAATCTACAACGAAGCCAACATAAACGCCTCATTCGCAGCCTCCGTGCGAGCAAACTGCCCACAAAGCGGCGGAAACAACAACCTTTCACCGCTGGACGTGGTCAGCCCTAATGTTTTTAACAACGACTACTTCAGGAATTTGTTGAGCCTGAGGGGGCTGCTCCACTCCGATCAGCAGCTTTTCAGCAACGGATCGACGGACGCTCAAGTGAGAGCTTACAGCACTAACTCCGCTGCTTTCTTCAATGATTTCGCAAGTGCTATGGTGAAGATGTCAAACCTTAGCCCCCTCACTGGAACCAATGGCCAGATCAGGAGGAACTGCAGGAGGACCAACTGATAATATACAAACCTCTTTGTGATCATTAATTTTGATGTACTACTTTTAACTTTTCCTTTTCTGTCGGGCCTCTTTTCTTGTTAATGTTAACTCGACGTGGAGTTTTGTATACGCGAATGTCGTGACAAAGTCAATAAAGTTGATGCCAAGTGTCGGTGTGAATTATAATTGTACGTAGTTGAAAATGCTACATTCTTGTGTCTTGATTCAGCTTTAAGTAAATTACAGAAATAGCAGCCAAATACGTATAAAAACAAATCTCCTTCTCAACTCCATTTTTTCTTTCGAATGATAATAATTAGATTTTCCATTGCTCCATTGCTTAGACTTTCAATCAAGGAATTTATTCATTTACTCGAGAAAAAGAAAAAAAATCCTTTCTTAAAATTTAATTTTTCTTAATTTCACTCATGATGG
This sequence comes from Sesamum indicum, assembly GCF_026168435.1. Classification (NCBI taxonomy): domain Eukaryota; kingdom Viridiplantae; phylum Streptophyta; class Magnoliopsida; order Lamiales; family Pedaliaceae; genus Sesamum; species Sesamum indicum. The sequence goes on from NC_142667.1 coordinate 16,941,176, forward strand.
TGAAAATCCAAAACATGTTGTATAATAATATCTTGTCGTCTATGAGGTCTAGCTCAATCACGAAATTGAGGCTCTATGACTTTAAGGTTATAGGTTCGACCTCCACCAATGTGTGTAATACATTATACTTTAATAACATGTATTAATTAGACATAAGTATTTGATATTGATAATTAATATATAATTATTACGATTATTAATAATAATTCACCACTTTCACTTTAAAAAACAAAAAACAAAAAAAAATAGTGTCTTGCCCTCAGTGTCATGGATGATTATGCGTTGACTTACAACTAGGGTCTAAATTGTTTTTTTTTTTGGGGGGGTGGGGAAGAGATACACCTTCAAATATTGAAAGAAAAGCATTTACTCCTTCCACCTTACTGTGCTCTTTAATTACACAATTTACAATTGATTTTCATATTTTGTGTATTTTGCCTTATTTTTAACTTTAAATTTTCAAATAATCAGCTAGCACTTAGTTTTATTTTCTTTACGATCTCATCGAGCCAAATAACAATGTATGTTAAGGTTTGAGAGAAAATAAAATTAAATACTATTTGAATTTTTTAAACTCTTATAAATTAGTACGTAAATAAGAGCAAAATAGAAAATATTAAAAAAATATATAAAAATCAATTACAAATTTTGTGCGAGAAAAACACATCAATGTGAGGGAGGTCAGATGTACTTTTTTTCAAAATATTAAGGTGTGTTTTAGATAATTTCTTTTTTTTCTTTTTTCTAATTTAGAGAAGTTTTGTGAGCATTTTATTTTTTACAAGGGGATAATTTGGATTTAACCTCTCAGTAATATATATATATATATATATATATATATATAAAGAGAGAATGTAGGTTAAATTCCTTTTGATATTACATGGGTTTTTCCTTTCAGAAATGGAGAAGTAGATGTAGTCGGGCCGACTAACAATGTGCATGGCCCATCTAAAACTTTAACAAAATAGTATACAAACTTGACCCAAATCATGTTGAGTCGAACTGCTCAACAAATTGGGATTTTTAAGCTCAACTTTTAGCCCACTTAATTCATTAATTTGAAAATTACGAGCGGATTCAAAGGGAAAAGTGTTCTCTAATCCTTTTGGGCTTTTGGGCACTGCTGTCATTAATATCAGAGAGACAAAACGTAGACGAAAGGTACACTTGAACTGAATTAGAACATCTTCTGATCTTAATAAGAAATTAGCTCATACCATACGTATGTTCTGTAATTAAATAAGCGCTCTTTCAGTTCTTTTTGCTAGCTACAGAATACAACAATTAATTCACATCTCTCGTTCAAATTTTAAGCTTTTTTAATTTCCTACGTATACAACTCATATTATTTCTTACAAATAATAGTCAGATACGTACCTGAGAAAGTTTCCGACATAGCAGTTAATTTCAACTATCAATGTAGATCGATGGGCAGATGAACTATCAAAATTTACCCCTTGTCTAATTACTCTAATTAATCGCACTACTTGTTTATAGTTGCATATAGATCCTTATAATTACCATCACCCTACCTACAAGATTATTAGTTTTTTTTAGCTAAAAATGGGTTCAAAAATCTGCTTCTATCTCGTTGCCTTAATCGTGTTATCACTAGTAGATCATATCAGGATTTCAGGTTCTCTAGATCTAGACCCCAATTTTTACGAGGAAATATGCCCCCAAGCTCTGCCGGCCATCGAACGAGTTGTGGAGGAGGCTGTGCAGCAAGAGCCGCGCATAGGGGCCTCTTTGTTGCGTCTCCATTTTCATGACTGCTTCGTTAACGTACGTAAACAAGACCATCACTTAATTAATTTGCTTTACTTAATAAATATCGAATGATGATTATGTAGCCCTCAGATTTATAATTTGTAGGTAAAATTTGTGTTGGTGCATGCAGGGTTGTGACGGTTCCATTCTTCTTGACACGACTTGCGACTTTACTAGTGAGAAGTTTGCGGTGCCAAATAATAATTCCGCCAGAGGGTTTGACGTGGTTGATAGGATCAAGTGGGAAGTAGACAGAGCTTGTGGCGGTCCGGTGGTCTCCTGCGCTGACATTTTGGCCGTTGCAGCTCGTGATTCTGTGGTTGCGGTCTGTAAATGTATTTTAGAATCATGCATAGTCAATTAGCACTAAACTTACACTATATATGTAATTACATTTTGGTCTGCAGTTAGGAGGACCTAACTGGGAGGTACAACTAGGGAGGAGAGACTCGACTACAGCAAGTATAGACAAAGCCAACACTGACATCCCCTCACCATCCATGGACCTCCCAGCCCTAATCACCACTTTCAGCAATCACGGCCTAAACCTCCAAGACCTAGTCGTGCTTTCTGGTAGCCACACCATAGGCTTTGCGCAGTGTTCTCTCTTCAGAAATCGCATTTACAATGAGAACAACATCGACTCCAGTTTTGCCAGCAAGCAACAAGCAACTTGTCCTCTCACTGGAGGTGATTCCAACCTTGCTCCTTTGGATCCCTCAGCTGCTCTTTTCGACACCAAATACTTTGACAACCTGGTGATGAAGAAAGGGCTCTTGCATTCTGATCAACAGTTGTTTAATGCTGGCTGTGAGACCGATTCTCTTGTTCAAACCTATAGCTCCGACCCTGATGCTTTTGCCATGGATTTTGTTAATTCCATGATTAAGATGGGAAATATATGCCCACTCACTGGAGACCAAGGCCAGATTCGATGCAATTGCAGGAAGGTCAATTCTAATTGATAACATGCATGCATGCACGCTGCTTAATTAATAAGTACTTGTTGCATATATGTATCTACTACTAAAAAATATATATGCTATTAATTTTCTGTGTGTTCTATTTATTTTAATATTGTTCTGTGTGTGTGTGAAAGAAAATAACTTGGATCAAGTACTGCTATTAATGTAGATACTGGAATTTTGGGAGAATATATATAATTTGTTTCACTATTTCAAGTTTGTGTTGAGCTCGTCAACTGTTAGCTGCATTGATTTAGTTTTCACCCTTAAAATTTACCAGAAAAACCTCGTTCTTGATCATTAAATTTGTGTGGTACATCATAGTTGGGGGCACATTTCCTACTTTCAGGCCGGTCATCAATGTGGATTTTCTTTGATATAGATGCACTTAGTCGTTGTGGCACGTTGTTCTTACGTGCATACAATAAATAATATTTTATACTTTAAAATATATTATAAATAAGAGTAAAATATATAAATAAATTCATTACCTTGCCAAAAAAAAAAAAAACAAAAGAAAGAAAAAAAAATAATAAATCAATTACTGTAAAATTTAAAAAGTTAAAAAAGTTAGTTATCTATTAATTGAAAGACATATTTGATTTCACACAAAATTGATGAAACGGTATTATTGACCACTATTTGTATGTGCAGAGAGCTTTCTTTCTTTTTTTTTTTTTTTTCATATTCGTATAGATACACTATCATGTTATTCATGAATCATGGCCCATCGCCATGATTTTTTTTCATGTATTAAATCTTTTTCAGACCCTCAACAATTTTATTCTGAAAATGTATGGAAAACGACGACAGGTGAGCGTTCGGGTATAGTGATAAAAGCTTAGTCCCCTAATATCAAGCTGCCGACAGTATATATATGCAGATGAATGGGGCCTTTGGTAGCTGCAGATTCTTTTCATTATTCCCTTTGTGTTGAGGTTTTATTAATGATGTCCAGATTTTTGTTGCATAGTTTATAGTATGCGTACTTGGGCGTGGCACGTAATTGTTCAAACCTAGTTCAAGTCATTATCAAGTATCAACCCAGTCCCAATGGTAGATTTAGTAATTGATTAGCTGACATTATCATTTCAATTATCTTCTTGTTATATGTTGAATAGCGTCTTTGAAAGTTGGATATATAGTAAAATGAAGCCTTGATGACATCCACCCTCGGGAAAAAATGATCGACATCGACTTTAACCCTATTCATAACTTCACTCTCATGAGTTTAATTGATTATAAACAATCCTATGGAAATATTGGCATACCCTACCAAAAGAGCGAATGTGTGTTGCATGGAATCGTCCGAATCCTAGCTGCCCTACATCACAAACGGGCACCGTCCACTCGTGTATCATGCATATACATGTGTGTGTTTGTGTATGTAGAGAGTGAGAGAGACAATAATTCAGACTTAATATTAGGCGCATTGATGTAGAATAGGTAAGATAACTGCAGAAGCTTCCTTCCTCCTTCAATATGTGAGTAAGACCCGACACAGCCTAAAGATTCCAATTTTAAGATGTTGCAGAAAAATAATAATGTAGATAGGAACTCACAACCAACTGTTTTTCCTTGCATTAAATATTGGCACAACACTGACAGAGTAACTCATCCAAGACCCCTGTCTTCCCGACCCCAACTAACCAAAGATATAGTACTAATTTTTTATAACTGGATACCCTCTCCAAATAATTATCTTTATCTATCTGGGATTACTAACTGCGGTAATAATAAAGAATGAGATCTGATGGGTCGTGCAGTTTGCATAGGGAAAAATTCAGAATCCGGAATTAACCTCTTTTTCATCTTATCATATGATTCGTGTATGCAGGTTAGTGGAATAGGATCTTCTCCAAAAGCAAAAGAAATGACAGTTACAGAAGATCAAACGTATAGTGCTAGACTTGTTCTGTTCTGCTTGTTTCTTGTCAACTTTATTCATCCTTTTTCCATGCCCAAGAAAGAATATATAACCCGATCTAAAGAGCAAGTGTACATAGTAAAATTCTGACACAATTGAGTTTGGTCGAATCAAATTAATTACATAATAAGTGTGTTGTAGTTGTCATGTAATAGTTCAGGTTTGGTCTGACCTGATTTGGATTGGAATTTTCAGCATACACAAGGTTAATTATACTTAGTTAGCAGGTAAATTAATTTACATCAACACACAGTAACATACATTTCAAATTCAATTGTTATTATTGAAGTGGAGTCCGCAGTAATTATATAACTACAGCAGCACATTAACACCGAGGAACCGAAAAATCAAATCGTTTCCAGTACGTCTAAAGCACAAAAAATCAACGGTGCCTAACAACACAGATGATTTAACAAGCAATACCTTAACGTACACTAAGCGGATCGACGGCCGACTATGGACAACAAAGCTTTCTTCACAATTAACACTGAGCGTCTCTGATTTTCACCATTCTCCTTCTCATTCCCAAAACACGACGACTTGTCAAACGACACGCTCCAGCTTGAAGTACGTCTTCGCTTGTGAGCGTAGGTGGGTGTCATGACCGGATCAGAGAAGGAGGAACGTGAAGATGATGACCAGGAAAGAGAGGAGAAGGAGGAGGTAGGCGAATGAGATGATGGGGAGTGGGGTTTCTTGGGATTCATTCTGCTTAGGAAAGTGTGGAAAAGAAGCTTGGATCTGGAGTGGTTCTTTGAGGAGTTGGTGAAGTTGTTGGTGTAGTAAGAGGGAGGTGGGGTGAGAGGAGGAATGTGAGAATTGTGAGAAGATGTGTGTTTAGGGGTACCAGGACGAGTTTCCCACATGAAGGGAACAGCACTGGGGACATGATCCCCATAGTAGACTCTGAAAGAAGGGTTTGATTTAGAACTTTCCTTGGACAGAAGCCTGGTGAAGAACTTGTCATCATCATGCTTAATTCTGAATGATTTCTGATGATGATCATAATCAGGGCTGGTGCTAGGCATCTTGGTTGCCAATATCACAAGTAGAAGTGGTAAGTGGTGGATGGAAGTAGCGCAGGAGATTGTAAGACTCTGAAAGCCGGGATCTCTAAGTTTTGCTCAACTGGCCGCATTGCCTACTTCCCTTGATAAAATATGTGTGTGTATATATACACATGAAGATTTGTGCCCCACTCTAGGGGTTTAAATGACAGCAATTTGCCAGATAAACAACACAACTTGTTCTGACTGCAGAGGATCATTGTTATTTATATATTGGCTCTTGCGGTGTTACATACTGATATTAACTGCTGGATGGAGTTTAGGGTCGTTTAGTAGGTAATCTTGTTACTTGATATAAATTAAGGTTAGTCAAATATGTCTATTCGTTGTAATTAAAACAGCAGAAGACTGGAATTTAGTGAAAGGTGCCAAGTTAAAAGAGTCAATGAACTAGTTAACCTCAATTTGGTCATCATCACCTCCATATTAATATCAAGTTGCATGTAATAATATTTTCTTCTTATTCTTTATTATTTGTTTGGGGGGTTTGAAGATCGAGGTACATCTTCTATATTTTTAGATTTGATGCAGAAAAAGTTCCTCGAATCTGCCATTCGCCAAATGTACGATTTCTTTCTCCACTTCTAAGACTTAGATATCGAGGTGTTACTGTATGCAATTTAAGCTTATTTTTCCTAATTACAATATATTAATTTTTGAACAAAAAGAGGTGTGGTGTGGGGCCAGCGTGGAGTTGCTAGCGTAATTTATGATGCATGTTGTGGTCCTCAATATTGGATCTAATCGAATAATTAATGAATGAATACTCCTTACCTATTTTATTGTATGGTCCTATACGCCACGCAGTTGGTTTGTTTATTTTCACAATTTCTTTTCTTTTTTTTTTTAATTCAAAATCTTTAGTAGGAAATCTTAAGCTCAATTTCAATTTCCACAATCATTTACCGTGAATTAATGGGTTGTGATTCGGGTCAAAGTTCTCAATGACTTGACGATAATCTAGAATATCAGTTTGGATGAGTATTTTAAGTTGGACTAATAATAGATGGTTTGCATACAAAATGTTAGGCTTGCTGGGATAGCCTTTAGTTAAAGCTCTCTGATGTTTAAATTATTATTGAGGTTGAGGTTATAGGAGTCACATAGTACAATTTGATAGCAATAAATAACATATCTTGTGAACTGTATTAACTGGTATTTGTAGAGCTCCAATGGTACTATATTATATGAAGTCACGCATCATCAAATAGCCATCGAATGGATTTGATATCAACGATTATCAATTCGAGTCATTGGGTCAGACAGTCTGGATCCCAAATCCTTAAAATATTTGGAGGTTTTCTTATTGTTTTTAAGGGCAAATATGTCTTTTAAAGTTATATTTCATTGTATTTTCCCTGTCAAGTTGTAACCTAAGTTAAATCCGTGTAAGTTGATTTTGTAATCAATTACTTTTTTTTATTGGTTGTAAAGAATTAATTGGAGAGCATGCATGAATGTCTCCAATAATCAAAATATTTTGATAAAATAGTGGGGATAAGTTAAAATTATTAACATAACCACCTAAGGAATAATTTATTTATGAAATTTGTCAGGAAATAAAATCTAAATGTGTATCTATTATTGGTGCGGTCCTCTTGGATCCATCTTTAATTGGGAATGTACAGCCATAATTTTGGGCTACCCAAATAGACGTGCTATAGTACTATTAATGCACCAAAAATTGAGGAGTTGAGATGATTTTTAGGATTCCTATTATAATTTGGGTGAGGTTTCTTCACGAATAAATTAATAATAATACATTGCAAATGGGAGTGGTGACAAACTAGAGAATGGGAGGTGGGTACCTGATGATTTGTACTGGGTTTCAAAATAAATATACAGAATTAATATAAGTGATTAATTAATTACAATTGCCAAACTTCCAACTACATATGAATTAATAATTATGAAGAGGCCTATGCGAAATAACTCTCCCCCTATGTTCATTATGAACTCTAGATATAAAGACAATTCCTAGATACCTTAATTAATTTAATGTTGTGGACAAGGAAAACGATACTAGTCATATTTAAGATGCCCTCAAAATTGTCAGAAACTCTATATAATTAATAAATTCAATAGGAATAAAAATTCTACATTAACACTCTTTATCGACAATAAATGACGCATATATCATGTATGGATTATCATTAAAAATAATTAGTGATGCTTGTCAATATATTCGATGCAAGTTCATGTTTGTAAGGAATCAAATCAAGAAGAAGAACCAATCTAAATTTTGGATTTAAATATTGATTCTAATTAATACAAAAATAATCATCATTATGCATAACAATTTTCTTATATATTAATATTTAGAATATAAGAATTTACAGTCACAAATTTATTGTTTTTGCAGTATGCATAAGTCTGTACATAATGTAATAATACAATTACCACTTTTATTTTGTTCAATTGAATCAAATATCCAATTGAGCAATTAATAGTTGAATTCTAATGGGGAGCACATATGCATCACATGCAACCAACCAAATATATTATCTCATATATATACTCACCACAAAAGCTAAATAAAGTTGACAAATTTATTTTATCCAAAATGAAGAACAGAAAACCAAATTCTATCATTTATACATGAAACATGCATCGCCCTATTTTTGTTTTAATTAGAGGGTTTTTGTTGCATAATTAATGTAAATGATCTATCATATATACAATAAATTTTGTAATATTTATAAGGAGATTGATTGAGTGTAATTTGTACAAAAATTTTGTGGCATTAGTTAACAAGTTAGGAACGACACATCCTAACATGCTTTGAAACAATTATTTAAAGCTTAAAATCTTCTTAAATGAGGTAAGCGCTGTAGGTAAACCATTCATTTCTCATCAATCAATTGCTTATTAAAATTCATCATATTGTGAAACGTCGTGGCCGTTCCGCCCTCCTAACATCTCAAAACTGCTCACATCAATCTGCAATTAACCTTGCTACTCACCAATTTTATATTCTTAACTATAGAGAAAACTATATATATATATATAAAAGAAATACCATAAAAAGAAAATATTGATTCAGTGAGCAGATATGATGATGGCATGCGATATTACATGGGTCCTTAGGCATCCGTAGAATTGACTTATATCTTGCATCTCCACCTTCCCCTCCAGAAAGGTTTCGAACGTTTGTCGGGCAATTTCAAGAAATGAACTAGCTCTAGCTAGATATAAGTGATTGGCCAAGACGTCTTATTGATGTTAAGAGTTCAAATTTTATTGATGTTAATATATATGTATATATATCAGCTGGTAATATAATTATTCTTCTTTATTAGAAAAGTGAAATTGGTTTGCTGGTTAGAGAAGTTAATTTTGTTGATATCTGGGTGAATTAGTGGACGTATGTTGGAAAAAGGTTGATAAGTAGTCAAGAGTTGAATTATTGGATTTCTACAAATATTATTTTCTCATAAACAATTGGTATCCTATTGAGATGGGATAAGATGAAAAATATCGTACAAGCAACCATAACTTTAATTAATTGATCCGTTTAGGGTAACTCTTTGATGGACCCTACCCTATTCTTATTTCGATTAAAGACATTATGTTCATATACCCCATAATAACAATTAAGTTAAAAATTCTAGTACACCCATCTTTATGAATTCATCTGTATATATAGGTAACTATTCATTACTTGATGGATGATTGTAGTGTGATTTGGGAACCATAAAAAGTTTGGTTGACGAAAAGGCTGGCGTATAGAAATGAGCTCAAGATTCTAGGCCCACTGCTCTGCCTGCCACAAACCCCAAATCCACAAATATGAATACTCAGCCCACCTAGGCTTAGAAATATGAAATTTTTGTGGTTGTAATGTCTTTTTTTACTTGTATGCCTTCACTTTTTATCTAAAAAACAAACATTGATCGCACTTTGGACTTCCAAAAAGAAAATAAATGAGATTATATATATATACGGGATGCTAATAGTGGGACAATATTCATAAATCGAGTTGTTAACTTAATTTGGTGGATTTATCAAATTAAGCTGATAAAATCGATTAGATTGGTATATGATGTTTATTTTATAAGATTCATGAGAGTGATTCCAAGTTAATTAATTGGTATTTGCAGTAAATGTGTGGTTCAGTTCTGAGTTATTTTTGTCCTATATCATATATATTTAGTTGGTTGAGGTTGGGGTAGCAGGCGGAGTATGGATTTGAATGTAATAGTGTTTGGGCCAATGTCTCTTATCTATATAATATAATAAAATATATTTGTGCGCAACGGTCGAGCAATGATGCTTGCTCCCCACCTCCTCCCCCTCCCCCTCATTATACTACTACTTGTACCAACTTTTTGGGCCAGTTCCAATCATCTTCATATACATACTCCCTTCCAATTCAAATAAAACAAGAAAAAGTAAAGCAACTACATTTAACATAAACACACTATGTACTTCTCTCTTGAATTAACATATAAACAACACTTGCAACTCACATTAGCTTCAGTTTAGAAGAGAAACATTGCAATTGCATCACTCATATCCACAGGGAAGAAGGCCATAAAGTCTCGATGAAGGGACAGTTGGGAAGAACTGTGCTGCTGCAGCATTTGTTACGTATTTGAGGTGAAACTGCAGGCACAGGCACAGGCACAGCCACCACAATAAATTGTTGTTATCGACAATCGAAAATTGAAAAAGATTAAAAAAGGGATTTCTTTGCCCCCGAGGCCCAATCTCATTTATTCAATTCAATTGCTCGTTTACCTTTATGGAAAAAGAATCCAAACGTTACTCTGCTTTACCTTTTTTCTAATAGAGGCCATCATCACCAACCCCGACACAACTTAACGTTACTCTCTCTCCTATTCTACTCCTCACTAGCTGTACGTACACCCATCTGTTGTGTTTTTCTCTCCACTCTCGCACACTACACACGATATCAAATACACACACTCTCTCTCACCACACGAGAACCCCAACTCTTGTTTGTTTTTAAGGATTTTCTTTTTGTCTCTGGATCATGGAAATGGCTAGCGGATGTTCCGAGATCCTTGAACCCCACCCGCTTGATTCGGGTCTGCAAGCTGAACCCGCGGGGGGAAGGGCTGAGATTGACACCTCTGCGCCCTTCGAGTCGGTTAAGGAGGCGGCCAGCCGGTTCGGTGGGATGGGTTTCTGGAAACCCATTTCTCATAAGCCTTCTGAAAATGCCTCTGAGGTTGTCTCAACTCGCATTCTGGTTTTACCCCCTTTTTTTCCTGGTTTTTTTTTTTTTTTTCTGGTTTTGTGTTTTTCGATTTGGCGTGTTTGGTTATGGGGGTTATGGCTTGGAACACAATTGCTTTGCTTATTTATTTGGAGTAATTTTCTTGGGAAATATCTTTCTCTTGCTTTCATTGCAAATTTGGGCTTGCAATCTTTTCCTTGGTTTTTTTCTGGTTGACATTGCTGTTTTCGTTGGGTGTACTGGTATACTGCTATCGGTATCTATTATGGTATGCTGGAATTGCAATGCACTCAAAATTTCATTTTTGAGTTAACTAGTGTATGTAGCTCAACCCCATGTACACCAAATCCAGTGAAGGTCGCAATTTCTGTCTTATACTGGGTCCTCTGGTGTGATGTTTGGTTGCAATTTCTGTCTTACCATTGGGTCCTCCGGAGTAATGTTTAGTTGCAATTCCTGTCTTACTATTGGGTCCTCTGGAGTAATGTTTTACGTCAGTGTGATGAAACATTCGAATGAATCCACTTTTTGGTACTATTTCATAACTGCAAAATTTGATCCTCTTTTCACCCGATCATAAATCAGTGTTTGGCACATGGTTTCTCAGTGGTCTAAATCGATATTGATCATTCTTAGATTGTGTTCCTCATGAAAGAAATAGTACTACAGAAGAGTGGTGCAATTAAATGCAAGTCTGAATATCATTTCCTTTCTGTTTGCTGCATGTTAGTTGTGTTTTGCTTGGCTTTTGGGTAAAATTTGTTTTTTGCATGGCAGCATGACGGAGAATCGTTTGACGTTGTCAAAGTGGAGGAACAGGCTGCACAGTTGGAAAGAGATCTTATCACCAAGGAAAGAGAAACGCTCGACGTTTTGAAGGAACTGGAAGCCACCAAAAACATTGTTGAAGAACTGAAGTTAAAGCTGCAGAAAGAAGCATCTGAAATTAATGCAGCTCTCACAGCAAATGCGCACATCTATGTGAATTCTGTTGCTGAAGTACCAGAAGAAGGGGAACGCAATAGCGACAATAATGGATTTGGTGGTTTAGACCTGTGTCCCTCGGCAGCCCCCGGTCTCATCCTACTGGAGCTGAAACAGGCTAAATTGAATTTAACCAGGACTACTAACGATCTTGCTGACATTCGAGCTACAGTTGACCTATACAACAAGAAAATTGAGAAAGAAAGAGCGTCTCTTGAGAAGACCCGTGTAAGGCTGTCTTCGAATACCACGAAAATATCAAGTCTAGAAGAGGAGCTAAACCAATCAAAACAAAAACTGGAGCTGGTGAAAGGTGCTGAAGTCCAAGATAGTTCTAGTGATCCCTTAAATATCACAAGGGAGCTACACAAGCTAAGTTCAGAGACTGAACAATTTAAGCAAGTTGGGGAAGCTGCAAGATTAGAAGTTCAGAGGGCAATGTCGGAGATTGAACAAACAAAGACTCGGATTAGGACTGCAGAGATCAGGTTGCGTGCTGCAAAGAAAATGAAGGAAGCAGCCAGAGCTTCTGAAGCTGTGGCGCTTGCAGAAATCAAAGCACTCTCTAATAGTGAAAACAAATCCTCTGCTTCTCAATGTGAAAATATAACTCTTACCTTTGACGAATACTCGTCCTTAATATCTAAAGCTCGAGAAGCAGAGCTAGCATGTAAGGGTAGAGTTGAGGATGCAATGCTTCAAATTGATGAAGCGAACTTATCTAAGACAGAAATCTTGAAAAAGGTTGAAGAAGCAACAGAAGAAGTGAAAATTAGCAAGAAGGCCTTGGAAGAAGCGTTGAGTAGAGTGGAAGCAGCAAATAAAGGTAAGTTGGCGGTTGAAGAGGCTCTCCGGGTGTGGAGATCTGAGCATGGTCACAAAAGACGTTCCATTCACAACTCTACCAAATTCAAGAATCCTCATCCATCCATCCACCGGAAAGAGTCTCGTCTGCTTGATGTAAATGGTCTGAATCTTGGGAATGAAGAGCTAAAACCAGTTCTGAGGCCAACTCTATCAATTGGGCAAATATTAAGCAGGAAACTGCTGCTAACCGAAGAGTATGAGAACGGAATGCAAACAGAGAAAAGCATGGGCAAGCGCAAGGTATCACTTGGCCAAATGCTTACAAAGCCTAATGCTGATCCACATCCTGGTAAGAAATCGGGGAAAGAAAACAATGAACTCCCAGCAAAGAGAAAGAAGTTTGGTTTTGCTCGGATCTCGCTCCTTGTGACGAAGCAAAGCAAGAAGAAGAAGAAACAAACAGCAAATTCGATGTGCCGCAGCACATAAATTGAGGTTCCTCTCCGTCATTCCCAGTAGTGTGTGTTGCACCTTTGTGTAAATGGCCTTGTACCTTAGCTTATTATGGCCTTTGAGATATTATTATATCTATCTGCATTTCAGTTGTCTTAGTAGTCAGATTTGTAGGGGGAGAAATGTGTATGGTTTGAACTCTAAGGTAATATGTAATCTTGAATGTACTTGCTTCGTTTTATGTATTATTCATGTTGATGGAGCCACTTCAGTCCAAGAACCTGCTCCACATACTTTTGACTTTCCAAGAACCAGATTGGATTGTTGTTTTGTCTTGATGGCAGTCAATCCATAGTTGATCTTTTCTGTAAATTTGTATGGCGCTCCCAAATTTAGGGATAATTATAGAAATCGCCCATTAAAGTAAAAAAAAATAGGATAGTTTGTATAATAATGTTAATATTTTTAGGGATTTATGTGTAATTTTCAAAAAATATGAGCAATTTGTGTAGATGCAGATGATGTTGATATTTTTTTTTGGGTGTATGTGTAATATTTAGAAAATCTAAAAGTGATTTGTATGAAAAATCTATTAATTGGGGAGTGTAGACTCAATTGTGCCCAATATTTACCCCTCTCCTTCTTTAATCACTTTTGGAGAAGAAAAATCTATTGAGAGAAAAGGTTGATTGTTGTAGTAGCAATAAGATATGTCCAACTGAAATTGGATAAGACAACAAGTTGTTGGGGTTGAGGTTAAGCTAAGCACGACACCAGTTGTTGACGCACTACTCATAAGTTTGTTGTTAATTAGTATTCTAATTGTAATTGTTTAAGGCGTATTAGCCTTGGAATATTCTCTTTTGCTTCTCTCTCTCTCTGATTATAATAATCCTCATTAATTCTTCTGAACCAATAATGCATGCTGATATGTCACTATTTCATTGGTCGATGTCTGGTGCTCACCGAAGGTGGAGACTCACAAGATAGTTCACCCTCAGATGGGGCTAAAAGTGGATGATCCCTTCTATTTAATTGCAGTATGAATTGATTTGCATTATTAAGACGAAAACTCGTTGCTTGAAGGAAGAAATAAGCAGCTCTCCCTCCTTCTCTTCCCCCCCCCCCCCCCCCCCCCCTCGCACCCTTTGTCATTACAGATAAGGTAAGCAGAAATATTTCTCGATTCTTTTCATTTTCCAACTCCATTAATTGCGTTTCTCTTCTTAATCTGTGTTTCCCCCTTCCGGTGTGTGTCTGAAATTCTGCTCTGAAGTATGATTTTGGGGCAAACTGGGTTCTTGATGCTTTTGGATATTTTTACTATCTTTGTTAATCTATTGTAGAGACCGTTTCATTGATGAGATGGAATTATTTGTGTTTTCCATGAAATTCATTGAACCTCAAATTTGATCATGCGCTTTGATTTTGATTAATTGGAGTTGTTTCCTATGGTTTAATGCATAAAAAGGTAAAGCCTTTCTAATTACCTTGCATCCGTAGGGATTTATTATTGCTCAAATTTATTTTCTTTTTATGATTCAAGACCAAGCAACTAGTAGGTGTATTACCTCCTGGAGGGCTGATTTATTGATCATATGAGGGGAATTGATACAAGACAACGTACAATGAATAGTTCGGTGAAATTCACTATGATTTCTTCCAGAAAAGTTTAGTATCTAAAGATTGGTGACCCTATAACTCTCATCTACGTATTAGGCTTGCAAGCCTCCTTCATTTCGGCTATCTCCAATCATTTTAAGTTAATTCATAAGCATCTGATTGAGATGAAGCAACTGCAACAAATTTCATAATTGTTTGAGTTTGTTATTTGCCAATACTCTTTGTAGAATAGCTAAGTTGCTGGATGTAACCTGCCATGGCTGATCTTTTGCTTGCTGAGCAAGTGCAAATAGTCCTGCAAGGCAGACTTCTGCATTATGATTGTCTTTGAAACTCGGTATTTTCGTAATATGGCTTCTGCTACATTTGGCAGGATATAGACTTGGAATTTGAAATTGTTCGAACTTTTATTTAAACTGGAAACATTTTCTTTCCTATGCATTAAAAAGAAAACTTATTCATGCGAAGAACACATATGGAGGACATGAGTTCCGTAATGCTGCATGAAAGTCAAGGCTATGTTCAGAATACAAATCTATGTTATTTTATCAGAAGCTTCACATCCTCCCATTGGAATTGTCTTCTTGTAGATTACTTCCTTTCCTTCATGCCCGTTTATACCCTTTGTTAAGTTTTAGAAATACTTATGATTGCAAATATGAATTGTTTTGAGTTGATAGAGTGTCATTTTGCAGCATGGATACAAGGGTGCTCCTGTTTCTCTTCATTGTCAGCTGCTGCTGCTGCTGTAATGCTAGAGACCTCACAGGTAATCATGTTAATTGGAAAAATGTTTTACAGCTGCTTATATATCCAATATTCCATTTTTCAAGTTTGAGGTGCTGGTAAACTTTAGAGAGATAATCTTGGTAATGACTTTGTGTCATGAAAGTTGCAACTCTGGAAAAGATTGATCTTGCCATATATTTCTGTGCCTCTGAGTTTGACTAGAAAACTGGCAACATGTTCGAATAGATTGACTAATATGGTCTTCCACATAGAAAATCTGCATTCATTCTGAATCATCCAAGTGAACATAGATTCCACTCCTCTACTTTCCTGAATTTCCCAGGGAGGCTCTAGAGATGGCAGATCCTATTTGCTGGCAGAACCTTTTGACACATGTAAAAACTAAAAGGCATGCTCCCTTAGGCATAGATTATTGCATAGGGATATTGGAAACTCAGAAGTAAATGGTTGTTCTTCTATCAGGGTTAATATGTGTGACACAGCTTTCATATGAGTCTTTCATTCCTATTTTACTTACCTTTGAATCTCCTATTAGCTACTATATGAGCAGCCTTATCCTTGCAAAGTTAATGGCTGCATACAATTCTCTTCCAATGACGGCCCCCTCATTTCACAGCTGTCACTCTTCCCTTTTGATATAAACTTCATTTTTTTCTAAATCTGTCTACTTTCTATGTGAATTTTTACTTTAGAATCTGCAAGCTATTTTCTTGTCCTTTTAATAAAGAAATTCTTGTGAAGACTGATATGCTTGTCTTCTGCTAGAAGTCCTGCAGTCGTATGACAAACTGCCGGAGGGAGAAGCTCAACATGTGGGAGAACTTAGAAAAAATGAAAAATTATGTACATTGTGTGAAGAATTTGCCACTGAGGCTCTTAATTACCTCTCAGAGAACAAAACCCAGACAGAGATAATTGGCATCCTTCACAAATCCTGCTCCAGAATACCTTCATTCAAGCAGCAGGTATTGAGACAGCTTGTACTGAGCACCATCGTATGCTGAACCGAAATTTGTCACTTAATGCATTGAATGTTTCCTATCCCATCAACTTACCTATAATGTTAGAAATGTGAATAATGCACCTTGTGGAACTGTTATTTAATTAGTTGTGCAGGTAAGGCCATGAGGAAGGTATTATGAAAGAGAGCTACTTAAGATCTTGAACTTTCTTTAAGTTTGTTGTTTCTCCAACAGATATGTTCAGAATGCGATATTCTACTTTATTACTTGTATCCTAATCTCATAACAATATCTAAAATCTGCTCCTTCCAGTGCATTGTTTTGGTGGACTACTATGCCCCTCTATTTTTCTTAGAGGTTTCCTCAATACAAGCCGAAGATTTCTGCCGAAAGGTTGACCTTTGTGAAGAAGGAGTTTCCATTACTCAGGAACTCTCCAAGGATAAATGTGATATATGCCATAATGCTGTTACAGAGGCTTTACTAAAGTTGAAAGATCCTGATACTGAGGTAACTCTCAGGCAATTGAGTCAACAGCTAATTATCATGTTCTGAAAAGATAATTAGTATTTTATGCATTATTAATGCTTACATTTCTGAAATCTGAAATTACATTGCTGACACAGATTTGGTTCCCCTTCTAGAGTTACCTACTAGCATCATGATCTTTTCTCTTGAAAATATACATACAACTTCAGTCATTGTTAGGCTGGTTAAATTGTTCTGTCCTGACAGTTTCAACAACTATTATGGGTTCCTGCCCTTTTTACCCATGGTAACTGGGGGTGAGCAATCTCATTATAATAGCATGCATGCCTGGATGCACCCGCTATGCCAAGTTGCAGTCCTTACAAGTGTGCCCCGTATTTCTCTACATTAATGATGTGATATCCATGCTTACCAAAAGCATATACATCAGGGTCCCATGCGTGTCCTCTGAAAGATCATGCTGCACCTAATTTCTTCTATTATATATATGATAGCAAGCAAAATTACTGTTAACTCATACACGTGTCTATCATTAAATCTCACCAGAAATATTGATATGGAACTTTATGACAATATACATCTTGCTAATGGTTTACTGCATGTGCCTCACCTTTCCAGCTGTTTCATACTTGCCTGGATGTTTATTATTAATTCCACAATGCACAAGTATGAGTTTTTTTCTGTTCTATTCTTTCAGCTGGAAATTGTTCAGCTGCTCCTGAAGGCATGTAACTCGATCGGGAAAAATGTCCAAAAGGTACCATCACTTCTATGATACACATGAATTTGGTTGTGTTTTTATACATCATCTAGGTATCAGTCACTGAAAAGGAACTTCTCGGACAGTTTAAAGAGTACTCTATAGTCATGACAGTTATCCATCTTGAGCTACACTCCACACAAAGAATCTGTTTACTGACCCAGCCTGCGCTTGTGTTAGATAAAATGGATGTTGTGTGACTGCATTTGCCTGGACAAAGCTGTGTCTAGCACTGCAATTTACCAAGGTTTCCCTTGAGAAGTTCCCTTGGTCATCAATATCAGCAGCAGGTTTAGTTACCAAATGGTAGTTTCTCAGTATCATCAATTCCACTTAATGAACATACAAATTTAGGACTCCAGAAATCCGTTAAACTTCAGTCAAGAAGTGATTTTAAAACCAGAACAAGCTCATGCACGCCCCACGGCAAGAGATACCTTGATGAGGCAGTTCCTCTCAAGCATCATCTGCACCTGATAATACTTGCCATGTGAACCTATCATTCTCCATAATGTTCATTGATTTGTTTCTATGCTGTTTTTGCAGTGCAAGAGATTAGTTTTCGAGTATGCGCCTGTTATTATTGTAAATGCCGAGCAGTTCCTGGAAACAAATGACATCTGTGCCATATTGCACGCTTGTGATTCAGCGGCAGCTGGTATGAATGAAGCATTAGTAGGTTCAGAGTCATCCATGCATGCTGCGTCTTAAGGGAAGTGATCCACATCTGCTTCATCGTCTTTTAATACCTGCACGAGTCCAAGTATTTGCTTCATTCAGAAGATCAAAACTCTGCCAATTTGTAAATGACGTCTTAGTTTGTCCCGATTGGTGTTTCATGACTGAATATCTTTTCATCTTCAACTGTATTGCACTGAAGCATGCATGTGGATAAATGATAGTAAATGCAGTTGTGTAGACCACATGGGACGCACACTCCTGGTGTATCTTCGGATTTATTTATCTGGCTGTGATTTGTAGAATATCCAAATCCCCAAATGGGGCCATGTTTTTAGTGGTGGCAAATTTGTATTGCCGGAAACCCATCAATACACAACATGATGTGAACCGAAGCAGTGGACCAAAGTGCTTCAACATCACATAACCAATCCTCAATGCCCACATGCATTCTTTATAATCCATTCACACTACGCCCAATACATGCTGTCATAATATGAAGCCGTAGCACCTTTTTATCAGTAAAGTCGACATATTGAGAAAATTGATTATATGACTAAATCAGTGGAGATACTGATAACAAATAGTTCCAAAATTAATGTGGAGTCTCGTAATCAACAACATTAGGAAAAAGCAAACATGAAACGTTAGGTGGGTTTTAGGCCCGGCGGCTGCATTAACAATGATTTAGTTCAGAAGCCATCTCGAAATTGGCTCTGTCAATGCCTCAAAAGACAAAAAATATTTGACAAGTTTTCTGTCTTTGGAATTGTTTGTGCAGGGTCTAAGAAATATCTTTGGACCTCCACATAATTTTGTTTGATTATGTGTCCCTTGTTCCTTTCACTTTCTTTGTTACTGTCAACGAAAGTATGCTGATAATGAAATAATGTTTAACTTAATATAAATTAATTTCCAACACCCTGAAGCCAAGAAGATTCGTATAATAAACAATTACTTGTTGGTATTCTGTCTAGGGAGGAAAAATATGTTGGTGAGAAGTGACAAATTTATACAAGTAATAAATAAGGTAAAAATTTGTGGATAGGCATGCATGTTTTGTGGCATAAGATATAGTAAAATGCATCAGTTATCCTGTGAGGATGACACAGAAATATACTCAGCAGTCAGCATCGTAATCCAAAAAATAAAATCAAAAGAAATTACCAATCGCATAAAGAAATAGAAAAAAGGTGGCAACATTTTCATGGAATCTTCCACCTTCCTAAACCTTGTCGACAGACATATGATATGTTAAAAGTCCAGATTATGTAGAAAGATGTAGAATTCTTAACACAAATGCGGGCAGAGAAAGAATGAAGAAATAAAGTGAAGATGTAGAGTGATAAAATAAACAGAATTAGATGAGATGTTGTTTGTAGTTAACAAAGTGATGGTAGAGAAGAGTAGAGTGACCCACCCGCCCTCGCCCATTTCTTATGGCCCATCAAACCAACCAACCTTCTCTCTCTCTCTCTCTCAACCATACCTAATTTTCACTATGTCATAGGAGGAGGAAAATATGGGGGATGGGACACATTAATTATAGTAACAGTTGTTTTAAATACAATGAATCTTATTGAAACCCATCATCATATGTACAATTGATTAATTAGTGATGCTCTAATACTTTTTGTGTTTTTCTCATTTCGTTTTCTAAACTATTTAAATTTGGAAGATATATATATAGTGATGTATGCAAGTTGAAAAACAGTAGGCCAAAGTTGAAAAGAAAAAAGTGTTGCATATTACATACATATGGTATGATGCTTCACATGCATTACACCTCACCACCACCAAATATTTCACTTATAACCCCACAATTTCAATGCATTTTCCCAATTCTGACTTCTTCACATACCTCATTTCTTTCAATCTACCTAATTTTCCTCTCCAACTCCAAACTATAACCCAATTTTGCAATCATTCAAAAATAGGATTGTGGACAAGTCCGACACGTTAGTGTATAAGTTCATTTGAATTACTCTATTGAGCGAGCTTCAAATTTTGTATTTTAATTTGATTTGATTATTAATTAAATTCAGTTTAAATAAATTTTAGTTAAACTCAACGTGTGTCGAGTTATAATTATTTGATATTTTTAAATGTATTTTATTGTTATTTTTTTATATTTGAATTGAATTCAAATTGAATTTGAAAATTTATCGAACGAAAAAAAAGAAGATTCATATGAGGAAAATAAATAAATAAAAAAGATGGTAAGAAGCGACTCCCTGAGTTGCACCTTGAAATGCTTTATTATAAATAGTATTAGTAATAATAATTTGGTGGAAGGAATGATTAATGCTTTTGTATTAAGGTTTGTCGTTTGCGTCGAGGCATCTAACGTTACTCTTTCCCCCAAATAAAGCAAAATGAACAAATATGTAATCTTAATTAGTTAAATATAATGGCATGATTAGAAGCTAATACAATACAAATCCATGATTAGTGTTAGTGTTGGCCATAATAATAGTTCCGACCACTAATGACTTTCCTATAATTTAATTCCGACAAAGGTAATATTTTAATTTGACCAAGATTTTTATTTTGTAATTCGCCAATGAATGAATGATTAGCTGTGGACGCGGAGTTGGCATAAAACCCCTCTCTCATTCCCCTCTAAATTGCCATTAGTCTGTCTTTCAACACACACACACACACACATTTGACGAATCTATTTGTTATACTCAACAGGGCTCCCTGGCAGAGTGACTCTTTTGTTTGAAAAAGGTAACACCAAGAATTGCAGACTCATTCCTTGTTTTCGTTGCTTCTGCTTGTTTGTTAATTTCTTTTTTTTCAGTTTATGAGTGTGTATATTGAATGTAATTGTGGTCTATCTTTATGGGGTTTTCTTTTTTTCTTTTTTTTCATGGTGTTATTTGGTATTGGTTTCTTCCTTATTTATTTTTTGAATCTCAGATCTGCATCTTTTGTCTTGTATATTTGCTGAAAATGGCTGAGAACTGAACAGAGTTTTATGATGAAGTCTTTCAAAGCTGTGTTTGAATTTGTTTTACTTTTGGGGCTGTTTGAAGGAATTCTATGTTTCTGTATGACAAGTAATCAGAATTGAAGCTTAGGTAAAAATATTTCACTGTTTTTTGATACACTGGAGATGTTTCTTGTTTTTCTTCTGTCATTCTCTGTATCACTTGTCATGTTTTTGTGCCTGTACAGTTTTTGTACTTTGCATTTAGTGAAATGGGTATTAAACATATTGGCTGTTAATAGCTTACTGGAATTGTTATGATTCAGAAACATGCTTGACATGTTCTTTTTTCAAACTTTTGGCCTCAATACTGAGTTTTTCATCTTAAAAGACATAGGAGGTAACTTGCTTTTGTCAATGAGGTATCCAAAGTATTCATATTTCTTGTATTCTAATAATAGAAGTTTGGATTTATTTCAGGTTAACACCTCAGCCATTTGGAACTGATCAGACCCTTCTCTGTTGGTTGTACCTGAAGTTCGGTGGATCCTCATCTTATTCAGTATTTCTCTAGTTCAAAACAAAAGCCAGGGAATGCTGAAAGATGTGCTTGTGGGGTAAACAGTCTTTCTCTGACTTTGATGAGGCGGAAGCTCGAGCTGAGCTGCCCTCCTTTATCCTTGATGAGATTGGACAGATAACTTACAGCCCTATCTTCTGTTGTCAAAGGCCGACATTGGCAAAATATATTAGGGGACAAATTGTTTCGTATCATGACCTTTGTGAAGATGGTTGAGTTTGTATATTCTTGAAAATTGAGATCCCATCTACAGATACGTATAACTGAGTTAGCTGGTAAAGTAGCAATCAAAAGTTTAATTAGATTTGTAGCTGGAGATGGAAAGTAAAGGAAGCATCTTGATGTATAGGTATGAGTTGGGGAAATTGCTTGGACAAGGTACCTTTGCCAAGGTGTACCATGCAAGAGATATAAAGACTGGCACAAGTGTCGCCATTAAGATAATTGACAAAGAGAAGATCATGAAAGTTGGAATGATGGATCAAATCAAGCGAGAAATTTCTGTGATGAGACTTGTTAGGCACCCCAATGTTGTGCAGCTGTATGAGGTTATGGCCAGCAAAGCAAAGATATATTTCGTGATGGAATATGTAAGAGGAGGTGAGCTCTTTAACAAGGTGGCCAAAGGAAAAATGAAAGAAGATGCTGCAAGGAGATATTTCCAACAGCTGATTAGCGCAGTTGATTTCTGCCACAGCAGGGGTGTTTATCATCGGGATCTTAAGCCTGAGAACCTACTGTTGGATGAAAATGGAGACCTGAAAATTTCAGATTTTGGATTGAGTGCCTTTGCTGAATCGAAGCGACAGGATGGGTTACTTCACACAACTTGTGGGACACCTGCCTATGTTGCCCCAGAAGTAATCAACAGGAGAGGGTATGATGGCTCCAAGGCCGATATCTGGTCATGTGGGGTCATCTTATTTGTTCTGTTAGCTGGTCATCTACCATTCCATGATTCAAACTTAATGGAGATGTACAGAAAAATAGGCAAGGCAGAGTTTAAATGTCCCAACTGGATCCCTCCTGATGCTCGTAAGCTGATCTCAAAAATATTGGATCCAAATCCTAACACCAGGATCTCTATATCCAAGATCATGCAAAATTCTTGGTTCCGTAAAGGTCTCCAATCCAGAACCACGAGAACTACTGCTGATTTGGTAAATGGCTTTACAAAGTTTAAGGAAGCAATTGTTGATGCAGATGCAACTGTTGACTTCACAGATAACTCCAACAGTATGGCAAACATGAAGGCTGAATTAGCAAAGCCTGTAAACCTGAATGCGTTTGAAATAATCTCCCTTTCAGCTGGTTTTGACTTGTCAGGCTTGTTTGAAGACAATGATAAAAGGAAAGAATACAGGTTTACATCAAACCAACCAGCCAAGACCATCATCTCAAAGTTGGAGGAATTAGCCAAGCATCTGAAGCTGAAGGTGATGAAGAAGGATGGAGGAATTTTCAAATTGGAAGGATCAAAGACAGGCAGGAAAGGGACTTTGTCTATTGATGCAGAAATTTTTGAGGTGGCTCCAACTTTTCACTTGGTCGAGATGAAAAAGTCAAATGGAGACACACTGGAATATCAAAAGCTGATGAAGGAGGACATAAGGCCGTCTCTTAAAGACATTGTTTGGACATGGCAGGGTGATGAGCCTCGACACGAGCAGCAAGAAGAGAATGCAGAGTGTCAGCTATCTCAGCTCCCACAATTAGATGTTCAACTGCCTTAAAGTTCATGCCGGAAAGTACATGTCTTTCCCGATTGTAACTAGTAATTTACTCCTACAATAGTTTGCTTTGGGAAATTGCCTCTATGACGCTTGCTCATTTAGATTAAGACACATTACCGTTTAGCATTATATTGTTCACGTATGTTTCTTCTTCAACCTCCCCATCGCTTTCTAAGAATTGCTGTTTACACAAGGGAATCATCATAAATCTTGACTTTTGACTTGTGATTTTTATGCATTACATATGCATTACATACCCACCAGTCAATAGTCAGGGTCAATTCTGCCAGATTACTCTTCTTTGCGCCAGTAGAGGACCAAAATAATCCATTCAGTCAATTGGCGACATGCCCGAACACATCCAGTGCCCAAAAATTTAGAAGACTCCCCACTCCTTATTGGATGACATGCGGACAGCAGCTTTTTATTTGAGTTTTTGCTATGAGTTGAGATGTGTTAATTTATATATACAGGGAGGAATGAAATTCCTGCAATTTACCAAAACCAAACCCCACAAGTTGTATTAAGTTAGGAGAGGGCTAAACACATCACATGAAGACCATACACATTTGCATATTGACCGGATGTAACAGCTATGCACCTGGTGCCCAAGTTATATAGATACTCGAGCAGTGTGATATCTTTTCTGAAACCATGCAATCAAATAGGAAATATATCACACTGCTCCCACTTCCCAATTGGATACTTGTCCGCATAATTACAAGACAAATCAGTGATCGGTGTTTGATTCAGCAATCTATTCTAACTGATATAGAGCGTATCTATTACGTGGAAAACTGGCCAAAATCATTTTCATACTTCGTTAAGCGGCTCTCTTTGTCCCAGGTAGATGAGAAACAAAAGATATTAGTCCTGTTAACATCAATTATACCAGACAACAGAGCATGCGCGCTATTGAAAGTTTCTATCATGCTAAAGTAAATCTCCCTTATACAGAAAAGAAGGAAGATACAATGCAGTCCAGTATTCTGAACTCTCCTCCAAAAGAGGGTGTTTCCCTCTTCAGAACAGAAGGTGTATTCAAGTCCTCATACTCTGATTTTCCTTCTTTTTCTTTTTCTATCTAATCATATGACCAAAGAGACTGTACATCTGGGGGGGTATACAGGCCTCCAATGTGGGGTTTGCTGATTGGAGAGTTTCCAACACCATCTCGTGCACCCTGCACAGTCCAGTCATTTCTGCAAAAGAACCAACAGACAGAAACGAACACACCAAGTTACTGCTAGAAAGAAACTCCTAATAAAAGCAACCAAAATCCCAAGGAGAAGACTACTACAGCAGCATACGGCACCTCGGAAACATACATCATAATTCACTTATAACAAGCAAACAGTATCCATTGGATGTCATACTCGGACCAACTGAACAAAATGAAAATAAAATTGAAAGCAACAAAAGAGTGACCTGTGAGTTGCTCAGTTAATATTTCTATCACTCATGCGCTAATGTTTCTACTATGTTTCATTCATCAAAAAAAATAAAAAAGAATTCAAGAAAAAGATTCTATGAGATTGTTTTATTTTTTCGGTTTTTTCTTTTTCGGGTTGGTGGGGACAGACAAGGAATGATGTAGCTAACTTCAACTTCCGGAAATAAACTTTTCCATTTCGAATTGAACACAAATGAATGTGCACTTCAAAGTAACAAATTTTCATCTTTATTTTCAGCTACATTTATCTGAGTCCAAGGTCCAGCCCATTAAATAATGTTGTGATAATCAGTGAACCCATTTCCTGGAAGCAGAAACCAAGAGAGAGAAGTACAGAACAGAGTAAGGGTTGTTAAGCTTACTTAGCCCAAGAATTAGCAGCAAAGAGCTCAAATTGATGGTTGGCAGCAGAACCACTTGAATTTCCAAAAATCAGGCCATTCTGAACAGCTTCCTCCTTAGGCTTGAGAAGAATTTGATTTTCTGGACTTGAAGTTGGCGCAAATGAAGTTTTTGGCAACCACGGACCATCAACAATAGCAGGAACACATGTATTAAATGTTCCACCACTCTGAGAATTTCCAAATACAACATTCTGCGAAGGATGGCTGGGAGAAATGCCTTGCTCATCTTTCTTGAACAGTGACGCCATTGTTTTATGAGGTGCTGGGTGAATATTGTCTTCCTTGTTTGGCAAGTTCATATCCGGATGCAAAAGCCAGCTGACATGCCCACCAACTAAACCAAGACCATCCTGGCCAAGAGGAGAGCTATTCCACATCTGCCATGTTCCATTATCATTAATGCTGTTGCCATTATCTTGACCTTTCGGAGTACTGGGGAAAAGAAAAGAAGTGGCATGCCTCTCCTCAGATACTCGTGATCGAGACATTGGAGATGCAATTGGCGATAGCTTGGTAACTTCAGAGGGCGCAGGTTTAGTCTTCACAGCACATGGTTTTTCAAATCCTGTGTCAGTTACAAAACCCAGATCCAGCTGAAAGTTATCAAGTGATTCTGAAACAGGCCCAAGCAAGGATATTGGATCTGGAACGTAACAAGGGTCTTCAAAAATCTCTGATTCCTCAGGTAAAAATTGATGTGGCGAATCTCCCATTTTAGAAAGCATGGTTTCAGAGGATAACGGAAGAACTGTACTGCTGCTACTTGATTCAAAAGGAAAAGCAGGTAAACTAAATGGTGATGGTAGCCCGAAATTGATAGGGTTGTCAAATGACTGTGTTGAGGCAGGATGACCAGAAAAGGGTGCACTCTGAACTTCTGCTTTATGCTTCCCTGTTGGCCTGCTTATGACATTTGAAGTGGGAGGAGAAATAGCAGATGAACGAGTGAATAATTGATGCCATGATTTTTTAGGGGCTGTACATGGTTGCGATTCAATGAGCACCTGTAATAAAATCACTGTCATTAGACACTAATAGTTACTGCATAACTTTCTCTCTACAATACTAGGACAAGCCTGTCAACCAAATTTTCATGTAGACTTAAAGCATTGAATTAAGGAGTTTCAATAGAATCAGATTCCAGTTTGTGAATATGTTGTATAATTGCCCAACATTAGCAGAAGTAATGTTGCATGATAGCTTTATGGATGATATAACTAAAACCGCAAACCAAACTGAACTTTTTGAGAACATACTACTACTAAGTTATTCACAGACTGCCCCCCCCCCCCCCACCCCCCCAGCACACACACACACACACATCAAAAGAAAAAGAAAAAAAGAAGAAATAAAAAAATATGAAAAAAAGAATGAACAGATGAAACAACTTACAGGGCGGTTAGCACTCTTATCATCTCCATTTACTATTGATCTCCCTGACACCCGATCTGGTTGCATAATTTCTTTCCTATATGTGGAAGTTTGAGCATTTTCTACCAATGTGTTAGGTTTGGGTTCTCTTGAAACAGTAGAAGTGTTGATACTCTTTCCGAAAAAGCCACCTCCAGTGAATGCTCTGGAAGAAGATAAAAAGGTGCCCCTCATGCGATCCAAGTACCTTGTCCCAGCATTCCCTCGGTTAAGGCTGTTTGCAGCAGCACCCTTAAACCCATGCCCTGGTTCTGTGCCATGTGCTTTCATACTTTCAGGTGTAGTTCTGTTTTGCTCCCGTCTTTCACTTTCACTCTTCTTGTTTCGATCACTTTCCTTGCTTACTCTCTTTTCCAACTGCTCAGCATCAGAGTTGCTTTTACTTGATCCTCTATCTTTTTCCTTCTTTCTTTCCTGACGTTTCCTTTCAGATTCTTTTTTACTATCTCTTTCCTTGGCACGAGGGGACCCTTTTCCACGTTCTTTTTCAGCTTCCATTTTCTCATCTCGTAATCTCCGTCGTTCTTCAACCAACCTTGCAACCTCTTCTCTCTGCTTTCTTTCCTCCTCCTCCAGCAGCTCCTTCTCTAATCTAGCCTGCCTTTTCTCCTCAGCTTTTCTGCGAGCTTTCTCTCCTCTACTCTCTTGACCATTTCCACCATTTTCGCCTCGATTATCCAACATCCCTCTGCGTTCTGCATCAGCTGAAGCATCATCTCTGGAAGAACTAATCCTAAAAATCTTTCTCCAGAGCCACATGATACACAGGAAAAATGCTGTTACTGCTCTGCAAGCGAAAATAAGAACACGAGAATAAGACTTCTCTGTCAAACAATGGTCATCATCTCCACCAAATAAGCCACCACCATTCTGCTTCCAATAACTCGATTTCCCAGCATAAGACCCACCACCCCAATTTCCATTATCGAGCCAATCCTGTCCACACATCCACCCATTATCTGACCAAGCTTTCCCATTCAATATCTTCCCACCTTTGCCCACTAGATCTTTCAAAATCCCTGAATTACCCATCCCTGGAGGCACAGGCAAATCCAGAACTGGCCTCTTAGAAATATGGCCGCAGTAAGAGCACATAAACTTACCCCCACCAGGATTCTGATCCCGATACGCAGTCAAACAATTCCTACACCTCCGGGTGGCAGTCTTCCTCAATTTCTGCATCTCAATAGCCTCAAACCTCTTCCTCTCCCTAAGCCTAGCATTCCTCCTGACTCGCCATGCTGACAACTGAGGCATCAGAACCTCATACCAGAACAGGGTTACCAACAAAACCAACACACAAGCAAGCCTCGGCGATGTGATTTCAAACCGGAATGCAGGAGGCAACAGCTGTGACAGGGCCCATAGGCCAATCAGTGGAATTACTAGCCATGGCAACATGGTAGCAATCCTCCGTGACCACTTCTGAATCACGCAAAGTATACACATTATCCTCCTTATCCCACACCTCTCTTCCCCAGTCTTGAACCACAAGAAAAATTTCAATAACAACTTCCCCAAACAAATTAATCAAAGAATTTTCTCAATCCCTTAATCAATAATATAAAACCCTAGGCTCCAAAGTTGTTTTTCTCCGAAATGTAAATGCAAATACCAATTCTTGCAATTGCTCCGAACCCTAGAGAAGCGATTTAGGTATAACCACCTAATTACCAGAAGAATGAATAAATTAATAATCAGATATTCCCACGCACAAGAGCTTATTTATTAGGGTTTCGGAATCGTGTTTTTTGAAGCTCCGAAACCTAGATAACACGAAAGGAATAACAATCAATTACAGAAAATAAAAGAACAAAGGGAAAAACCGTAATGAAAAATGAACTAGGTGCATACGAATATTCCGTCCATGAGAGAAAAGTCGGCGGCGAAGTTCCCAGGCGACGATTTGTTGATTCTTTTATGAGAGAGAAAATTATTTGACAAGAAAATAGAGATAAGAGAGAGAAACATCAAGAGAAGGAAAAATGGAGTAAATGCCTAATACACGCTATGTAGGCATGGCTCGGACCGGAAGGTTTAGTTAAGGGCCGGGTCAGATGATTGAACCGGTGTAAGGCAATAATACAATGCGGGCGAGTGTTTGGTCAAAACTTGAAGACGTTTGGTAATTGGTTATTGAATGAGCCTATTTATTGAAGTCCATCTATTTTCACACTGCTGCTCTTTTGCTCTAACTAATTTATCTTACTATATTTTCACCACATTACCCTCTTAAATAACTTTTAACTACTCAAATTGAAATATAATAATCGTCTCGATTATTTTTTAATCATTAATTTATGCACTTTAAAAATACTAGTACTTTCATACTCAATTATAACTTTTTAAATATTTTTATATAATTAATGTTATAAGATAAAAATACCCTTATTAGTTTGACTATATTTTAATTTTAAACTTCACTTATTCACACTATTTTTGCATGATTAATGGTTCTCTCTCTCCCACCCCACAAAATATATATATATGAAAATACCTGACTTACCTTGATAGGTTGGTTGAAATTCCAGGAGAAGCTATATATCACTCTAAGAATATAGATATCTTATAAGGAGAAAATTAAGAATATGAAGATTGGTATGTGGCAAGTGCACATATGCATGCATGCATGCACCCACACAATTTCTTCAAAGACAATATCAATGTTTAGAATCTTACATTCGTTTGTTTTTCATATTTCTCTGTAAAACAATGAAAAAGTATAGTATACATTACTGAAATAATATTTAATTGAACAATTAGATCATCACAAAGTCAAACAAGTTGAATTTTGTTTGACTCGTGCATCCCTAAATAACTCCAAATTGGGCATCATCTATTCTCCATTTCATACATTTCTTCAATATTTGCATTAAATGTGCAAACAAGTGTAATACTGAACCAGGCCCAGAAAGTAGAAACACAATAAAATCCCCCACACCCATTGCTGGATTACGCAATTTGGGTCGGCCATGTTTACCGCCCTGTCAAGGATAAGGGCCTCTTAAATTGTTCGACAATCAAAATGAGTATAGTGAAATATAGGACCACTTTTTAGTTGATCATATGTTAACTAATATTGGGACTGATTCGGTTTAAACTCAAGACGCGCCGTGGGTTAGGTTGGGCCAACATAGCCCAAGATCAGATTCTTCCAACAAAAAAGTGGGTTACTCCAGTTCCTAGACTGGTTTTAGATGTCGATATCTAGCACTAAACCCAACTTAATGGCTCAATACCTCCTAATCCTGGTCAGGCTTGGGCCGCATTTATTGGGCCATTTTTTTCGTTCAATAATGCCGATAAATAATTTTTATTTTATTCCTTTAAGTTGACTGTTGAAGTATATTTTTCATATTTTTTAAACTCTAAACTTTCTTATCTTTATTGTTCTACCTCTAAATTTTTTAATACATTAATTCATCAATACTATTTTTTTTAAAGCTTATTTCAAGTCCTCTTTGGATTTGTTATTATCTAAATTTGTTATTGTAAGCTTGTTGCTCAACTTATCATTTAAGTTCATTATATAGTTTAACCATCTTTTTAGTCATAAATTTCTGTGTAAATTTAATTTATTATTTATTATTTTATAAGACAAACATAAATTTAAGGAATATTATCAACCGAACTCCATAAATAAACAGAATCTTGCAGCCATGAAAGAGAAGTGTTGCACCATGCTCACCTTCTCTATTATAGCCTCCCCTTCCCCCAAGGTGGAACACGGGGAACCATGCCTAACTTGACCAGAAAACGCGTGAAATCCTCGATCAAAAGTGACTTTGTAAATAAATCAGCAAGCTGATCCTTCCTAGGAACATAGAAAAGTGAAATGAAGACAAGTTTGAACTGATTAGGGACTAAATGACAGTCAATCTCAAGGTGCTTGGTACGTTTATGGAACACAGGACTGGCAATAATGTGTAACGAAGCACGATCGTCAAACCAAAATGGAACGGGCTGCTGGACAGGCACGCGAAAATCGTGCAACAAATAAGAGATCACAACAACTCACAAACGGTGGAACCCATGCTGCGGTCCTCTGCTTCGACGGTAGAACGAGGTATCGTAGATTGCTTTTTTGTCTTCCAAGAGATGAGAGACAAACCAAGAAAAACACAATAACCAGTGATGGAGCGATGGGAATCGTGATAGGAAGCCCAACTTGCATCATAATAGGCAGAGAGACTAGTGAGCATGTAGAGGGGAAAACAAACCGAAATAGGAAAAACCCTTGACATAGCGAAGGACGTGCAAAACAGTGTCCCAATGTGCGGAGCGTAGATGCTACAGGTACTGACTGAGCCATTGAACAATGAAGGAGATATCTAAGCCTGTGAACCCCAAATATAACAATCGACCAACAAGACGATGACAATGATTAGGGTGAGGAAGAAATGGTGAGATGAAAACCAGGCGAAAATGGTGTGGAGACAGGTTTCCAATCTAGCATTTCAGTGTCAAGTAAAAGGTCATGCTGATACTTGGACTGAGATACTATTAAACCATGAGCGAGCTAACTCTAACCCAAGAAAAAATTCCGCGTGCCCCAAATCTTTGATTGTGAAAAGACCATCTAGATATATCTTAACATCTTCTAACAACGACAAGGAAGTCCTAGTCAAGAGGATGTCATCCACATAAATAAGAAGAACCAAGAAATCAGTAGCACTAACTTTGGTGAACAGACAATAGTCATTAGAAGATTCTGCAAATCCATACTCCAACAATTTAGACGTCAATCTAGCGTTCCATTGGCACGAGACCTATTTAAATCCGTATAAAGAACGGCGAAGTCGATATACTTGCCCACCCTTAGTCCCTGTATAGCTCTCTGGAGGATCTATATAAACTTCTTCATCTAGATGCCTATGTAAAAATGCATTGTTCAATGCAACATAGGCAGGCCCTTAGCTATTGCAACTGCCAATAACACCCTGATAGAAACTGATTTGGGAATAGGAGAAAAACTACCAAAATAATTCAACCCTTTCAATTTGAGTATTGCCTTTAGCGACCAGTCTTGCCTTATACCATTCTATGCTCCTGTCTGGATTAAGTTTGAGCTTAAATACCCAATGAAAGTCAATTGCCCTCTTCTCCGCAGGCAGAGTAGTGACCTCCCAAGTCCCATTTCGTTCAAGGGTCTGAATCTTTTCTAGCTTGTACTTAAGTTCAAGGTTCTTGCATCGAAGATAACTAGGCCACCAAAGAGATATGTACAGGGGCAAAACATGAAAATGTGCAATCAGTAGATGTATAAGAAGTACAGTGACACACATAATCAGCTATCCAAACAGGTTCAATGGATTGTCTATGTGATTTTCTAAGTGGCATAGGAGCAGGACTATTTTGAAGAATTGAGGAAGTATGATCAGATGAAGCAGGCGACAAGGTAGGTACAGAAGGGAACTCAGGAGTATCATCAGGTGCAGGTTCTGGAATAGTTAAAGGAAGATGGATGGGGTCTGATTCTGTAGGAATATCTTGAAAAGGAAACATATTCTCATATAATACTACATCTCTAGATGTGAACATGATATTACAATGAACCTCATAAACTTTATAAGCCTTTTGAGATTGGCTATAGCCAACGAAAATGCACTTGGAAGCTCAAGGTTCAAATTTATGTTTTGTAGGATGGGCATTGGCTACACAACATAAACAACCAAAGACTACGTAATTGAGTAAGAGAAGGTAGTTTATGGTAGAGAATTTCAAAAGGAGATTTCCAATGCCGTTGACAAACTCTTAACCAAAGAGAAACACAAAATTAATACAATAATCAATGAGTTGGCCTGCAACTTAATCAAACTAAAGTTGGGTGGATTTGAATCATTGAATAATAGAACTTAAGATTGGGCTAGTCCACCTAATCAAACTTAAGATTGGAGTAACCCAGATATTCGGCCCAGTACATACCGATAAACATGACCTAAATATAATAATGGATAATTACTATTACACTATATAACTTATGGTTATTTGTACAAATTATTCGTACTTTTTAGATAATTATATATACAGTCACTGAGAACGTCAATGTTATTCACACAAATTATCTATACTTTTTAAAAATATTACGCATGCATTTTTAAAAATTATAAGTATCATTACACAAATTATTATATTTATTTTATTGTCACAAATAATGTTACAAAAGACCAAAAGAGTTTGTATCATACTAAAGATAAAAAAGTGTAAATTCAAGTATCCCTTATAATAAGTTTGGAAACAGAATAAAAGGCTGCAAAAACAGAATTTGCGTGTGAGAAGCACTATTCGGCGGTGGAGATACGGAGAGCAAGCTTTTGCTTTTGGTATTGCAAATACAGGGAACATTATTAAGAAATGCGGAAAAGCGATGTAAAAAGGGAAAGCCTTATCCCCATGTAAACTTTGTCCTCCCAGTGACGTTGAAGCTGAAGTAGCTAGCATATCTCAACCAGGAAACATCCCAAAAGTTCTCTTCCCACGTTTTCATTAATTTTTCAAACCCAAGAACAAAACACAAGTCGTCTATATGTCTTAACACTAAATTGTTTCACAATACGTTGTTAGTGAAAATTAACAGGCACACAGCAATGTTGATGGTTTGAGACCAGCCGCCCAAAGTATGACTTGGTCCCTAACCAGACATAATCAT
The DNA here is from genome assembly GCF_026168435.1 of Sesamum indicum. Lineage (NCBI taxonomy): Eukaryota > Viridiplantae > Streptophyta > Magnoliopsida > Lamiales > Pedaliaceae > Sesamum > Sesamum indicum. The sequence continues at coordinate 16,974,799 of NC_142667.1, forward strand.
TAATGTAAGAAGAAAAAAAAAAAATAGATAAAGAAATAGCCGCCAACCAACCGAATATAGGCAGAAAAGACCAGGTTGTATAATTGGATGTATAATATCCAGAAACCCCACCAAATTAATTAATTAATCAATCCTCATAATTTGCGTAGTTTGATCAGAACAAGTCCATACCAACCATACCCACACCCCTACCCCGCCCCCCTCCTCTTAATTGTTATCCATTCACCCACTCCTCCAGCTCATCATTTACATATATGCCAACCTTTATCTCTCTCTCTCTCTCTATGTTTTTTTTTTTCACACACGCCTTTATATTCATGGACGCACAACTTGGCCATTGCCTTATTCAATCTTTTCCTGTTTGTTTCTTTTTTTTTTTTTATACCAAAAATTTTGAATTGAGATAATTATATATATACCTCTATCTTCTGATTTGTTTACACAATTTGTTTATATTTTTTTTAGATAATTATTCATACATCCAATAAAAAACGTCGACATTATTTATATTTTTAACAAATTCTACGTGCATCCACAAAAAAATATCACAAACCCAATTTTTTATTGTTAGGAGTGATCTGTATAATGTGTAAAATCAATATTTATAAATACTGCGTATCTGATCATTACATTGGAATCCAAAATGAATGCTATGTTAATCATGTGTAGGTAATAAATTGGAATATTGAGGTAAATTAAGTGGTATTCTTGAATATATAGAGACAATACAAAAGCTATGAAGATGAGTTCGGGAGAGGGTTGCCGACTTTCGGCGGCTGTTGTTTGGCAGAGTCGTTTTGAATTCCTCAAACTTACTTAAGCTTATAAATTTGATGAGCTTCGTTGCCATCGACCAAATTGAAATAGTGCCAAAATGCTAACGCCATCTTTTAATTTTTATCACAAAGACAAAGCCATATATATATATATATATATATATATATATATTTGAATTATTTGTTTAGTGAGTTAACACCCAAACAACACAGAGATAAACTGCTGACTACCTAATACCATATTTAAGTTTGTTAATGTGTTAGGCATTGTACACTACTCCATTAATTGGAAGTTGTATTTGTTTATAATATTTTTTTCTTTTCTTTTGTCAAAAGTAAACTTTAGAAGAAGCATCAAAGTTTGGTTCATATTCACAGCTCATACATACCCTTCTTTCTTGATTTCAATTCAATTTTCCTTCCAAGAAAAAGTCTTTCATCTCTATCTACCTGCAAATATACATCAATTCTTCAATTTTTGTTACGCTCATCTTCGCACGCGCATAAATCCTTAACTGCAAATTTGACGTCAATTTTTTCCTAGTTTTCGGCGTTGGTGGATGGCTGTGTTGCAGGAGGCTTTTCCGGCTCGAAAACGGCGGCCTTCGTTGGGAGCATTTGTGTCGCCGAATTTCTCCGATCAAAAGCTCCTTCGATCGCTGTTTATTGTCTCTCAGGAGATTTCATCTCTGCAGCCTCTGAGAATTCTTCTCAAGAAAGCCTCAGCATCAATCATCAGAAAATCGAGGCTGATTTCAATCCTTTTCGAGGAACTCGTTTGGAATCCGGTAAATGTTTTCCCGCCTTCTGCTGCTTTGTGCTTTGAGGAATTGTACATAGTTTTGCAAAGAATTAAGGTGTTGCTTGAAGACTGTTCCAGCTGCAGCAAAATGTGGCTGTTATCGCAAATTCCTTCAATTTCTACTTCTTTTGATCAATTGATGGTTGAATTATCCACCATTCTCGACATTCTGCCCCTAAAAGAGCTGAATTTGATCGAAGATGTTGAAGAATTGGCAAACTTGATCAAGAAGCAGTGTTCAGAAAAAGCTACGGACTGTGTGGATAGGGACGATGAAAATCTGAGAACCGAGGTTCTGAAAATGCTGGACAATATTAAAAGAGAAATTGTCCCCGATCATTCGAAGCTTTCCGAGATTTTTGAGAGATTAAATTTAAGTGATTCCACGAGCTGCAGCAATGAAATTGAGAATCTCGAAGATGAAGTTCAGAATCAAAACGACGACAAATCAAAGGCGGACGTAATTGCGCTTATAGGACTTGTGCGCTATGCCAAGTGCGTGTTGTACGGCGCCTCCACGCCTAGAATCACAACCAGGCGGCAGAAATCGGCGGGAGAAGTAAATATCCCAGCGGATTTCCGGTGTCCGATCTCTCTCGACTTGATGAGAGATCCTGTGGTGGTGTCCACCGGACAGACTTATGATCGGTCGTCGATAACCATGTGGATCGAATCAGGACATGCCACGTGTCCAAAGACAGGTCAGCCCCTGGCCCACACGCAACTTATTCCCAATTTAGCGTTGAAGAATTTGATAGCTATGTGGTGCCGCGATCAGAAGATACCGTTCGAGTCAACAGAAGTTAACGTCAAACCTAACGGCGTTGTTTTGAATAAAACCGCATTGGAAGCAATCAAGATGACTGTTTCCTTTCTGGTGAATAAGTTAACGGCGTCACAAACGACAGAGGTAGTTGATCGCTTAGTTCACGAGCTTCGTATCCTGGCTAAGACTGATTCGGATAGTCGAACTTGCATTGCGGAGGCCGGGGCTTTGCCTTTGTTGGTCAAGTTTCTGGGATCGGAACATCCGAGTCTCCAAATTAATGCCGTTACAACCATTCTTAACCTGTCTATACTAGAAGCTAATAAAACAAGGATTATGGAGACTGACGGGGTACTAAACGGCGTTATTGAGGTGTTGAGGTCGGGTGCCACCTGGGAGGCCAAGGGGAATGCGGCAGCCACCATTTTTAGCTTGACCGGCGTACATGCATACCGGAAGAGGCTGGGGAAGAAGACACGTGTTGTGAAGGCATTGCTCGATTTGGCAAGGGTAGGACCCACAAATTCTAAGAGGGACGCTATGATGGCAATCTTGAATTTGGCAGGAGATAGAGAGGCAGTTGGGAAATTGATTGAGGGTGGGGTGGTGGATATGATTGGCGACGTGATAGATACGCTGGTAGAGGAGGCGGTGGCCATTCTTGAGGTAGTGGTGAAACGAGGTGGATTAGTAGCAATTTCAGCTGCTTATCACGGGAATTTGATAAAGAAATTGACAACAGTGTTGAGAGATGGTTCGGATAGAGCTAAAGAAAGTGCAGCTGCAACACTAGTGAATATTTGTCGGAAAGGGGGATCGGAGATGGTGGCAGAGCTTGCAGCAATAACAGGGATTGAGAGAGTGGTTTGGGAAATAATGGGAACGGGAACGGGACGCGCAAGAAGAAAAGCAGCTACATTGTTGAGGATTCTAAGGAGATGGGCAGCTGGACTAATTGGAGAGCATTTCAACACTCAGTCCTCTTCAACTGTGAATATGACTTCAACTAGGATAGTATTGCCTGCATAAAGTTGCTGCGTTTTTTTTTTTTTTTTGGCTTATTTTGCATTATTGTTTCTTCAAGATTCATTTGTTCGATACACATTCATTTACTCAAGTATAGATTCTCTAAATTTGTTAATGTTCTTGTCCGAGTGCTATGTCCAATTCCAAATATCTGTCTGCCAAAAATTGTATACAGTGGGGGGAAAGACTTATTTTATGGTTAACTAATAATATGTTAGCCAACTAAAAAAATGGCTCCTTAGTCTTTTGCTTCGTCTTTTCCCTCTATAACAGCCTTTGGACTTCTATTGCAGTTGCGAGGATTAAGTTCTTCAATCCTAGTTAACGAATTAAAACAGTACATCGATATATGGATCAGCCAAACCCCAGTGAATTTAAATGATCCATTCGATACTTCTAAGAGTTGAGTTCCCCAAATGCCTGGTGGCAGTACATCTCCATCACCTCCCCATAGTTTGTTCAGTTGGTGGAATCTTGAAGCAATTGATCTCATAACCAGTTCCTATCATCAGTTGCCTTTTTGTTTCTGTATTAGTTTGCTTTTGTAATTCAGAATAGCTGCCACTGGAACTCATTTATGAGTTTGAACGCGAAGTCCAGCCATAAAACAAAGAAAAAGGGAAGAACGTAAAGTCCTAATTAGAAACTGCATTGAAGGGGAAAGTAAAGTTCCAATAGTGCTAGTAAGATTTAATAGTCAATATGAGTTGCATATATTCGGTCTTGTGATGAATTGCCGCAGTTTTTCGTAACTGAAGGATTATTGGAAACCATTATCTCGCAAACACAATCCCGAATTAGGGAAGTTTAAGATATAAAATGTTGAGGCTTAATTTTAGCTGGACAAGACAAAAATGCGGGAGGGATTGGCCCAAGATTGGAGCAAGAATATGGAGCCTGCTTTCCTGCCCAACTTTAGCAGCACTCTCTCTATATAGGCTTTAGCCCCCATGAAGAAAGAGCTTAGCAAAATGGCTCTTTTGGGTAGATACCCCTTGGAAGTTGCATTCCTCTCCATCACTGTAAACATCATAACTTATTTTTCTTTTCTTATTCCATTTTCTCAATCCTCGGACTCACTCAATATTATTTACATCCATCATCACAAAAGAATGAAATTCAACCAGAAATTAAGGTGGTACCTAATTGTAAATAAATGAAGTCATTCACAATATTCATGAATTAGTCAAATCTAGTTGTACTTATCCGCTGCACGCATGTGCAATTAGATGTAGGAAAAAAATAAAGAAAGAAACTGTACAAAGATGTTTCATTGAATCTCATCACAAAATTATTATAGTTAGAACACACTCTGTCACGTGTTATCTGATTAAATCGACCTATGCATGCAATGCGTAGAATTTGCACTAGCTAGCTAGCCACGAAAGTTGTAGTATCCTTTCCTCATCTGTTTCTTCAACCATCCCTATCGGATTTCAAAGGAAAGATGTATTGCTCTATGGAATTCAGTTTTCTGCCATTCTTTTCACACATTTAGGACTAAGATTGAATCTAGTTAAAACTAGTAAGATGTAGATAAAGATTTGAAGATTACATAACAGGTTCCAATCTTCTTCTTGAATTGGAAGCAATTAACCTCCATTCGATCAGGCTCATGAATTCCATCCAACACTCACACAATTGGTTTACATTTGAATAAATCCCATTATTCAAAATGATTTTCAAGTCTCAATTAAATTCCCTTGTACCAGACTGTCGTTTTCAACGAATACAAAGTTGAGATGGAAATGTCATCCGTGTGTTAAAAATTTAGGAGCCCCTACCACAATCACAAGAGGCTCAAACACAGCTATAACTTACCAATAAAAGTCATACACACATTATATCAGAAGATGAATTGTGCTATTGATTTTCTTACTAAAAAGGGGTTATGGAGGGGAATACCAATTTGACAGCCATGTGGGTGTGTCTATGCCCTCATCTTCCATATTTGAGTAACATAAGAAGATTGCACATGTTGTATGACAAAGTTTTTACATGCAGTTGTTACATCCATGATTTTGATGATTGATTCCCTGAAATAGAGGATGAGATGGGCTATAGCCTATGCCTACTCTTACATGTTGGGCTTCGATATTTTGGGAAGGAGCTATTTAAATTATTGTACAACTGCTTGTAGGAAATTATAAGGTTTGGGGTATAACTTGAGACAATGAAAAACAAGATTTGATGAAATTGAATGTTAATAGAATGCTACAAGTTATACGTGCAATGATGACTCTTTCCGTAACATTTGTATTATGATTAAGACAAACAAATCAGTTTCATTGTTTGGTTAGTGTCATTATGACTAGGATAAACAATATGGATGGATGGTCGTTATGTCTTGATAAGAGTTGCACCACAGCAACTGCTAAGGAACAAACTTTTCCTGTTACGCACTTAAGCAAATTGATTAGGGGCATCAAAAGAAAAGTGGGGGTGGAAAGAAACAATAATTTCAATAGAATTTCGGGGAAGGACAAAGCGCAGGCCTGTGTGGCCATTTGCTTTGCGACAGAATTTTTCTTCAAACGTGGGACCCATAAAAGTCCCACTTTCCTATTTATCCAACATCATAGTCGCTCATTCAGTCCCAGAGAGCAATACAGAGTGTATAAGCAGCAGAAACGAGTGTTGTATATCTTCTATTTCTCACACTCTCATTCAGACAAAAAGTATCAGAATTCGGTTCCAAAATGGGGAATTACAGGTTCAGATTATCAGATATGATACCAAATGCCTGGTTTTACAAGCTCAAGGACATGAGCAAGCCTAGGAACCAGCACAAACTCGCAAACCCCACTAAGAAGAAACAAACGCCATCGTCGCTATCATCGTCCGCATCATCATCACTCTCACCCTCATCAGTTGCACCACCAAATCATCCATCCAAAATTACAGACCAATCCCAACTGTCAGACCAGAGGAAATCCTACTACTTCTCTAGGGACCTTACCTTCCACCCCAATTCCCCCACTAAGACAAGAGTCTTGGAAAAACAGTTCCCAATAGAACCACCCCGAAAATCATCCAGGAGAAGAAGGAGCACCAAGAGAAATAGGCCTCCCAACAGGCAGCCCCAGCGGCTCGTTTCCTCGTCGATTTCTGCCAGTTGTAGCTGCCGTGCCACTCTGGAATCCGTCTGGAACAAGCCCCATGATTCTACTCCAGAAGAATACCCAAATTCTCCTCTTGATGATCAAACTTCTACGTCTGAGGGCGACTCTGTCTTGACTGAATACGGCTCAGGATCAGACCGTGGCCTAACCCCTGATTCTTCTGACGGCATGATTTCCAATTTCTCAACCTCCTGTAAATGCAGAACAGAAAACATCGTAGTAGACATGACGGGTGATAACAAGCCGTTGAATGGCGAGTTTGACAGGGTTCCCGAACTGGATCACCTCCCTCCAATCATCACAAAGAAACATGCTGAGCCGACAAAGATTCAGAGGACCTCAGCGGAATTCTCGGAGAGAAACGCGTACGGGTCCCTGTCTGTTAAAGTTGTCAAAGAGGATTTCTTAAGTTCCGGAACTTGGAGTAGTAAAGATCAGAGTAAAACCAGTACGAGTCCCCTCAGGAGATTGTCCGGGAATTCATCATCTGCAGGGGTGAAACTCCGAATGAATTCTCCAAGAATTGTCAACCGGCGGATCCAGGGCAGAAAGAGCGCATCATCAAACTCAAGTTGGGGGTCAAGGCGCAGTGTTTCTGAGAGTTTCGCGGTGGTGAAATCGTCCAAGGATCCGCAGAGGGACTTCAGGGAGTCTATGATGGAGATGATCGTGGAGAATAACATCAGGGCTTCAAAGGATTTGGAAGAGCTCCTGGCATGCTACCTTTCGTTGAATTCTGATGAGTATCACGATCTCATCATCAATGTGTTCAAGCAAATTTGGTTTGACTTCGTTCACGTTCGTCTCAAGTAGTAATTTTGCGTCCATATATATATATATATATATATATTGTTTAGGTATATTAATTGGATATATATATATATATTAATAATGTAGTTATTAAGTAAGTAATTTGTTGCAATTGAAGTGTAGCAGAAAACATGTACGTACGTATGAGGTTCTTGTAAGTTGATGATCAGCTGGGAGACTCCTAATCTCCATTACCAATCTATGGAGTTGGCAATAAATATGGATTATGTGTATGCATATAGATAGGTGGGTTAATTTGTATAATAAAAGCTGAGTGATCCAAAGGATATGGTTCCATTGGCATAAAAAGAAGATACGCTTTAAGGACAAAGTAGAGTTTTTCAAAGTTGTGGCTGCCGTCACCCTGTTCTGTTTCTCCGGGTACTACATAATATATCAGCTTTAATTCCTGATGGCAAATTTGATATGGTAGAAAGCCAAAATGATTGGTGACAACTGTTGAAGATTCAAATCAAATACATACCTACCTACAGCGCGCTTTTATTAAACGCATGCATATATGATTTACTTAATTAGCACGCTTTTTGGACTTTGGTGTTGCATCTTTGTCTAAAGTTCCAAAAAAGGAAAGAGAGGCCACTCATGTATATAAAGTGAATTCAAGTTAGTATTTGGTTTGGAGATTCAGTAAAACATTAAATTATGTGCTAATTGTGGCCACAAAAATATTTCCTTTTTTTCTCGCCGGGAATAAATGGATTAGATTAAAGTCTTATCTCAACTTATATACAAAAATTTGTTTCCTTTTATTAACATGAATTAGAAATATATAGAGAAGTGGGGTATATATATATATATATTATTTACTTTGTTAATTAGAAATATAAAAGTATGCATTAGTAATTAAATTTTTGGTTTAGATTGCAAAATTAATGAGTAATTAAATTGGCGGTAATATTGTTTGAAAAGGCAAAGCGGTGATTGTGGATATATATGTCTTCTCTTTCCGGGACAAAAAACCCTCATGCATGATACGCTTAGATACTCTTTTAATTGCCCAACTAATTACCAACTTTAATGTCAAGTGGAGTTTACTGTTAATTGTGAAACCAGCACTCTATTATTTAAGTTGAGTACCTTTATTATAAAGAAATTAAATCAAGTTGTTTGCGTGATGCTCAATTATTTTAGCATAGGACAACATATTTGATGCAAAATGTGAAAGAGGTGCAGCGCATATAGAACCATCAATTCATCACATATATGTAATTACCATATTTATGTTATAAGTAGCTGTGCATTAAATGTCATTCCCATTAATTAATTACTTGACTTTTTAATTTTTATCTTGTGTTGGAATGCGGCATCTTTGTTGCCCCAAAGACAAGCCACAATTCATTAAATGACCTATTTTTTTCTGGTCTATCAACTTAATTAATTTGGGCTATTTTTGTTGACATTGGCATTTAATATATAGTAAAAATATTTATTATCTTTTAAAATGATAATAGTTATTTTTATATATATATATAAAGGGTTTTAAATTGATCAATATTTAGTTGGTCCCTTCTCTATTAATTAAGGGAAAAAAAACATGTTTTCAATACTCCGTCTCTTTCTTTTATATTTTTCCTAGGAATGGACAACACAACACGTCCACTGAAAACCAATTCTAATTAATTAGTAGATCCTCTTTTATTTTCCACATGTTGTAATTTACGAGTTGATCTTCCCCCTTAATTAGCTTAATCCATACCCAAAATATGATCATTTTTCTGTATAGGATGACATGTTATAAATTCCCATCCGCACCCACATAATCTCCAAAATATATTCACTTTGTCGTGGTGCTATATGTATACATATATATATATATATATTGTCCCAAAATAATTGACTTCTTATTATTTAGGGCTTAAAATTAAAAGACTTAATTTGCTGATTACAAAAATGAGGGAATCGCATCATAAATTAAAACCTACTAATTAAATATTACCGAGTCAGTATGATGATTTATTAGTTTATTAATGGCACAGAAGTCAGAGAAATCATTGATTATACTACGTACGTACCTAAACTAATTTGTTAATAAAAAAACATTGCATTTTGCATATATTCTAATGTGGACGGAAGAGGGTATATAGATATATATATATATGCAGAACAAAATGATGGGGAGGAAAGGGACGGGCGGTGGAATTGATTATATATGGTCCGTGTGGGCGGGCCACAAGAGCAAGAGCAAGAGGAGACCTCTTTGATGAGAAAAACACAAGGTGAATAAGATATATATATATATATATATATATTATTGTAAGGTAGATGATGTGGATGGATACTAGCTAATAAGATTTTTGGGTTCATATATATATATCCTGCAGCCTCCCTCCAGGCCAGGCCCCCCGACACAATGCGTACATTCCGGTGGGGTTTCCTCTAATTAAAAGAATGGATACCCTTCCCTTATGGGGTCACCCCATTTTCTCTCATCTTACTCAAATTAATTAATTTCACCATATCCTCTTTGTTTTTCCAAATTTCATTTCCCCGTCGTGTCCTCTCTATTATCAATCCTGCCTTGTGCTATTATATTTTCCATCATGCGGCAATTGATGCATGGATATTAGACAATGTGGATTTCTTGCTTGGTTTCATTGATTTGTGTGCGTGTGGACGGAAGTCTGCGCACACGGGTGGCAGTACAAGAAAACATTACTTCTCCATGTGCTCATGTCTTCCTGTATCCATCATAGCTGCCCCTTTCTGTCCTCCTCCTTTTTTTTCAACATCTTATGTTTTATTTCATTTTCATCTCTCAATCTTGCACCAAATACAGACAAGAACCAAACCCTATCGCCCTTTTCTTCTCTGCTTAGCCTCTAAGGTACGAGATTTTTCAGATGGTATTATAATTAGTGATGGATGGAGGACAAAACAGATTTTACCAATTGATGAAGATTAAGGACATCCATGTGTTCCTATTAATCTAACCACTAAAGTATTATGTTATCCATGGAATTGAGGTACAATATTAATTATATTTTTTACAATACCGTGTCGTAAATATACCTAATTAAGTAGTACTACTTTTACCCTTTTTAGTTCCATAGAAAGGGATGGATGAAAAAGAATTGAACAAGTTTGTACTTAAAGATTGTTCAATCGTATTGGATTGCTTCTCAAGTAAATATGCAAAATTACAATTCCATTCATATTAGTTTTTTGCAACATTATCTTTGGGGTTGGATGTGGGAGCGAGACTATATATCTCTTCAAAATCCTCGTCTAAGGGACTGTCTTACATTAATTATCAATGAGAATGAGAAGCTTTTCTATAACACTATAAATTATTGCTAAATTCTGTCTTATAAACCATATTACTCCTATATGCAAATTTCTTTTCTCGACTAGTTTTCATATATTCCGAGTTAACTACTTGGAGAGTGAATCATATATATTTATCATATGAGTTATATATAATGCGATTAATTGGGCCCTAATAAAACAAATTAAAGTTTAATATAATATAATTGTTTTGAATAAATGATGTATGTTTAAAAATAATTGATTCTGAAACTTAACACTAACATGCGAGTAATTAATGATCAATTAAGATGTTCGGCCATAATCAAAGTGATAAATCTTGCACGTAGCGTCATTAGATTTCTGTGGGGTCTTGATGAAGACCATTCAACTAATTAGATTTTCTCCCCTCCAACATCATGAAGAAGAACAATTTATGAGCGAGATGTCTGTAAGAAATTTCTCATTTTATTTCATATTTATAAAAATGATATTCTAATATAACTTTTACTACTCAAAAAGAATAAATCACACTATTTGATTATTATATTTTATCTCTTATCTATCACCTTTAGCATCAGTATTTTTATTTTCATATCCAAATATATATAGAAAAAATTAGTCCTTCTCAAACTTTAATTCTTTTTACTTGTTTCACTTTTTTCATTAAACAAAATAAGATACCAAATTGTAACGTGGAACCACCTACCCATTAAATCACTACCTTTTTGTGTATAGTAATCTTTAAATTTCTTCTTCCATGATCATATTCTTATATGTCTTACTTTAAGATCTTGATTAAGATTTTGATTAAGACATTGATCGATGTTGCACCAAAATACTCATATATTCTTGAATACTTTATTTCAGCATTATGCTATTATTTATCCACAACAACTTCTAAGACTTTATTGAAAGGACGAAACAAAAATTTTCAACTTATGAGTATATTGCGTTTGACATTTTAATTAACTTTATAATACAAAAGTATCATTAGCAATTCTGAACGAATAACGTGTACATATATATTATTGACTAACATATATGTCTAAATAAGAATATTGATAACAAAAAGTCATGATCTAGTTATAATAAATAATAATGTATATAATTTGTACAGTGGAAAAAGTGAGGTGGCATGAATTATTAAGCAGTATGACTTTGTTAATCAAGTCTAGTATAGAGTCGAGGTATAGCCACCTGCACCAATATTATCTACCAAATTAAAATGATTAACTAAAGTTGTGGGGTGGGATTGTGTATGGAGTAGATGTGTGATTTTACTGAAAGAGATGAAACAATCAAGATTGATTGATGGATCCTTCCTAACTGCTTTATATATCAATCATCACATACTCATTTCTACCTCTCCCATTCCATGTATTCAATCATTAATTAGGCCCGACTGCATAATAATTATGGATTGATCAACGGTTTAAGAGCTAATCAACCACTTTCTTGCCTATGATTAACTTCACTTGTCATCCTAATTTCATATAATTGATCAAACGGTTTAATTAGCACTTTAGTTATACAACTTTTACCAATCCCAATCCAAACTTGTTAAATTTTGAAGAAGAGAAAATTGATAATTAAGCTGCATTTATATATCAATCAAAAAGGAACATGTATTAATTACCACTTTGAAAACGGAAGCTAAGTGACAAGGTAGCATTATAGATTGAGATCGAACAGCATCACGAAATTCTAGGATATGACCTAACAAGCATCAATCAAGATGGTTCTGGTTGTTGATGATGAGGTATACGTACAAACCAAGTTGTTGATGGTCGACCCTCAGGAAAATATATAAGATAAAGAGTTGTAGAGAAATGCTACCAGGAGAAGAATCAAAATCTGATCGGACAGGGAAATTATTTTGTTAGATTCACCGACAGCATTTCGCAAGTCACCGACAGCATTTGAAGCTGACCATTTCTGTTCAATCGAAAATGATGGTCTGTTTATGTGAAGAAAAGGCTTCAACAGTAATTTACCTTGGGAAGATTTGAATTCCCCTAAACTCCGTTCCTGAAAAAAGCAAAGCTTGGATTAATATTTCATGCTATGAGTTGGGTAGTATTTAAGAGAAATTGACGGTGGTCAGACGTGTAAGTGCATGTTGTACAATAACATAATTAGTAATATATTATAATATCACAAGCAATTCAACGACCACAATTACTATGTCCTTTTAACTAGAAAATTCATAAAAATCGAATTACTCCATATTAAGATTGAAATAATTGAAGCCTCGTATCTTAGATCAACTTGAAAAGTCCAATAAATTAATGTGTGTTAACGACTAAAAACTTTTAAAATTGCTCGAATTAGTTAAAAGTTTGTTTGAATTCAAACTCAATAAGCTTAGCTTGAGGCCCTCTACGTCTCCAGAATATTACTTAAACTCACCTCAATCTCCTGCCCCATCGTCACAACAATGGTATCTGGGGTGGTGCGGAAGGACAAGTCTTGGAGACAAAGTTGAGTTGGGTCTAGCAAAAGATGGAGGGTGAAAGCATATGGAGCTGAAATTTGGGGTGTAGATGAAGTTGGATGGATGATGTTAGGTGGATGGTAGCTGTATATGCTCAATGTGGACTCACCTAATTGAACATCACCAATAACCTCACTCAACTCTTGTGCAATTCCTTCCAGTTGTCTTGCTACCCTCTCCACTTTTTGGCTGCATACAAAAATACAATTGCATTTGAGACACAATTGGCTTGTCATACTAATTAATCAGGTGATGTTAATGTATACGTACATACTTGTCTGATTTGATTATATTATTGTTTGGTCTGTGATTGATTTAATTTTATGGAATTGAAATATTTGTCCTATCAAAGAAACTATTTATGTTGATTTGGATTAACTAGTTTGGGGGAATACTTATATATTCTAACTTGTGCAAAAATATAAGCCACCAATACTGAAAAAGAGATGAGGATTAAAAAACCAAAAACATCTTTGGGCCACAACACTCACTAAGCCCATTTATCTTTTGGGTGTGGCCCTTTTTGTTTAGTTGAATATTATTGTTTTTTCTTTACCGAAACCGGGAAATGGAATTGCCGAAAAACTCTCAAGTAAAAAAGAGCGGAAACTGAAACCCGATGCCGACGGCGATGGATGTCATTGTCAATCTTACCGCAAAACCTGAAGCTTCTGCTCGCCAATCATAGCGGTAGCCTCTTCAATAATCTGGTTATCATCCCCACGCCAAACAAGCTTCTCGTGATCTCCATATCTTGTGCAGCACTCAACCATTAGCCCGAAAATCCCTTCACTATTACCCAAAGCAACTCTTAACTCTTCCGTCGATATTCCATGATCAATTATTTTGAACACTCCCAGCTCTCTAACAGATCGCATCAACCCTCTCACTGAATCCTTTTCCCTCATTTGAAGGGATTCGTAACTGATTTCCTCCGGTTTGAATTGGTGAACCTGAACCTGCCGAGCAAGTCTTAGTTCGGGGATTTGTATTGATTTATCTATGTATTCAGATAAAATCTGATCCGCGGCGGACCGGGAGCCTTTTCCTGTCGGGATCGGCGAGGGAGGTGGCGCCGCCGGCGACGGTGAAAAGATTAAGCGGCTTTTCTTTTTCTCCATTGGAAGATCAAAAAAAGATTAGTCTGAGTAAAATGAGAAGAAGTCATAAGCTTATTGTTTGAAAAGTGCATGGCCCCGGTTGGGGTGCACGGACTAGTCGTAGGAAGCACGTCTGTGTCATTGATACTTACTTGCATTGCACTACTATACTTTGTTTGCAGATTACTCAGTCATGTTTAAAGCTTCAGACCGTTTGGCCAAAGGATAAGCAAAACTCACAGGCAAGGCGGAATAAAGAGGGAGGTGTGTATTTTTATTATGATTGACAAGGTACCGGATCATACAAATTAGCAATGCTTGAAACACTGTAGTTGTTGGTTTCCGATGAATAGTGTATTTGTGCATGTGTTTGCGTGTAGCCACTGGTGGCAGGGAATTCAGGATGAGTGAAGATAGCATCCCTGGTAAAAAAATGACTCATGTAAAAGGAAATGAGTGAAGAATGCAAGATGCACTGAAGATATTTTAGAATCCTCTCCTCTGGATTCTAATGATATATTACACTTGATAGTGTCAAATTTTGATGCCACACATGGTATGGTTTCAACCAAAACCACTTACCTATACATCCTATGAAGGTAAGCATGAAGATACAAATGCCACACTAAGATTTAAGTACAAGATCCGAGCCGAATGCAGATACTTCTTGTGGGCCACAAAACTGCAGAATGCAGATACTTCTTCATTCTGATTCTACTCCGTTACTGACTACTCGAGCAGCTTCTTTGTTCGACAAAACAAGTCCACATGTACAGAATTTCTAAGTATTGGAATGTACAAAGATGTTTTTTCTCCTCCTGGCTCAGTACCAGTTTAAGAAATTGAGCCGCAGTGACCAATCGATTCTCCTTTAACATTAATTGCCTCCTGACAATTAAATTTATATGTGCATGTGGAATGCAAACACATGAATAGTAATGTAGTGTTTAGAGTAATCTTTATTGCGTTTTATTACAGCTGCTTCACACTTTGAATCACACACCAAACATGACTGGATGTAAAGTTCACACCGAGAATCATCTGATTCTTTACTAAAACATCACCATCTAAACCCTCTTATCCCACATTCTTTGACGGATTTTCCTTTAGAAATACCACTTGTCTTTTCACCCTCAGAAAAATCACCTACCTCATGGTATCCAACGTGCTCAACCGCCCCAACAGTCTTGAACAACCGCCGCTTGTTTATCTCCTCCACAAGTGTCCGATGCAACAATTGGCTGCGTATGTCCACCATTGATCTAGTCCTTACCATTTTCTGCTGGCGTTTTGAGCTACATCCCACCACGTTAAAGTTGCAGTTTCTGGTTGTGCTTCCCTCAGGACCAAACCTTGTGCATTTTGGAGTCTTTGCAATGCAATGTATTTCTTCTTTGTCAGAGATTGGAAGAAAACTATCCTCATTTGCTGAATAGTACTTTAGATTGGAGTACTTATCAGAGCAAGATGAGCTTATCGAACTGGCATCATCAATGGAAGTTGTGTCCTCTGCATCAAAAGGTCATGTTGTAATGAGAAAAAGAGAAATTACCCTTGAATACTTTAAAGAATGAGAAAACTATTCAAATGTGCATACCTTGATGCCAATCATGTAGTGCTTTTGCCTGGTAAAATTCAGCATCGGAAAGAGAGAAAAGACCTGGCAGGGAAGCATGGGAGGAAGAAAAGGAGGAGGTAGAATAGAAAGGGTGGTGGGGGCCGTTATCGTCATTATCATCTTCCTCGTCGGCATAGTTGAAACTATGCTGCTGGTTGATTAGGGAAGAGCAGGAATCCTTCCAGGACGGAACCAAAGTGGAAATTTCTTCACCGATCATATCAGCAATCTCAAGTGGATCCCAATCTGTTATTTCTAATTCCTTAACCATCTCTGTTGCTACGTCCAATGAAGTGTCGCTCATAATGTCGAACGGGAAGTAGATGTTTCTAGCAGAACCTGAATTTTGGAACTATTAGAATTGCAAGTATAGTTCATAAAAACGGTGATTAGTCTAACTTTATTTCAATAGTATGACCAACTTATAGCTTGTGTGCAACACGGGCTTAAATCTCTTAGAAAATGTGGCTGAAACTCTTACAAATCTATCAGAAGGCTAAATGAAACTCAAAGAACTTCAAATGGAAAACAGGTAGGAAAAATTCTGAGAATTTTGGAGCCAATACCATCTTTATCAGAAATATGTACTTTGAGGAATATGGTGTCATCCTCCTGATTCAAAGTCCCCGTGATAGACATGTCGGTGCTCCTTGCCTGAACAACCGACAGCGGTAGCAATTCCTCAGATTTTCCACTCAGCGCAGCCTTCTGAGATGGGATCTTAGCGACATTCGCAAGCAATTCTTCAACCTCTTCAACTGAAAGAAAGGGATCCATCAAAAGTTCACGGGCAGATGGCCTATTTGCAGCCTTCTCCAAGCACCTTCCCACAAACCTCCGAGCTTCTACGTCTTCAATCCGGTAAAATGCCTCTGGCAACTTTCCCTATTTTCACAAGGCATGAAATTAATGAGATCCAGCTCTCCTGCTTTTCATGCAGGAAATGTCACAATTTTGAATCAAATTTGAAGCTTACTGAAGTCACTTTCTTGTAAATTTGAGCAGGGTTCGAGCATTCACTGTATGGATATTCGGAAGTGAGCATCTCTAGAACACACATGCCGAAGGAGTAAATATCTACAAGCTCATCGTATTCCTCTTCGTATAATTCTGGTGCCATAAACTCAGGAGTGCCTGATGGTTATCATGAAAATCATTTTCTTTATTAGTATGATTTCTTCCACAATTTAACATAAAATTTCAGTTAAATGGTAGACTATATGCAGGAACTTAATTGGTTTCATTTTATAATCCATATTTATGAATTTGAATCATGCAGTGAAATTCTAATCTTGTACCCTGATTTGCTGCACAGACATTCTATAAAAACAAATTAACAAGAAAGAGGAGATGGTTACCTATGACACTGTGCGCATGGCTCGTGCCACGGAGAATGGCCGCTAACCCCAGATCACCGAGCTTAACCTGCCCCAGATGGCCATTGACAAAGATGTTATCACACTTTAGATCCCGATGAATTACTGGAGGATCATGACGGTGCAAATAATCAAGCCCCTCGAGAATTTGGCGAGCCCAATCCTTAATTGCTCGGATATTCACCCGCTTGTACTTCTTCCTGTACCTGTAGAACATCACGATAGATTTGGTTGGTTTGGTATATGAGAACATCAAAGCACCCCCAAAATCTAGTAATAGACTACCACAACTAAGCTTCCTCAATCAGCAATTTGATACTTTGAACTTCAGATTTTCTTTCATAAAATGGTAAAATTAATTGTATAGATTCGTGACATTACTCTCTTAGGGTGCCGGATGTAAACATTTCAGTGATGAAGTTGAAAGTTCTTCGTTCAACGTCAATCCAGGAAGCACGGGATCTCATTATCGAGTCGTGATTAAGACTCTTGAGGAGGTGGACTTCAGAGTAAAGCCTCTGCAGCTCTTGAGGTGAACCAAAGACATCATTGAGTTTCACCTGATTCCAAGCTACTTCCACTCCAAGCAACTCATCAAATGCCCTATACACGGTCTTCATTGCCCCTTTGCCAAGAACATCTTTGAACTGCAAAAGACATCAAAATGGTGTGATGAATGCCTAAAGCATATTGAGAAGGTAAATGATAACATGCATGATATGCCTAAAGCAATATTCAAACTAGTGATCAATTGCAGGGTCCTGATTTCTGTGATGAATGCCTCTCAAATATTAACAAAATGTCTAAACATTACCACTTAGATCAGCTATAGAAAATAGAATGCGATAAGCACAATAGTTAGATTTTATGGGTCTCAGGCGGTAGCATTTTTATGTCCCTCATCCTCCAAAAGATGATAATGGAGCAAAAATTCAGATTTCTTTTCCTTTTTATCGAACAAGGCATTGTTATCATAGAAAATACAGAAAGCTAATTAAGATGGACTTTACTCCAATCTTATTTTATTTGCATAGCACTTGAGTTTAACCAACTTAGAGTTGCATATATCTGTGACTATGGACGTCTAAATATCTGTTTATTTAACATATTTGGTGGTATTTAGCAGATAAATTCTCGCGAACTAAAAGAAAGGCGGGACCGCAGAGGAGCAATTAGTTGTTTCTTTTAATTATTCAACCACCAGCCTTATCTATAAACTGCAAAAAGTCAATACATGGAAAGAACTCATATATAACCAGATGACATTTTCGGAACCACTTAATCGTGATCATATTAGATGATGCACGGTGCAATATTATGTGTATTTATTGACAAAACGACATTCTGAAGTCAACTCTAGTTAAATAATTATTAAGCAGCATTTTGTTAAGCTTCTTTTCTTCATGAAGTTTTTATATTTCAACTTGCTTCTCTTCAGAAAAAGCAAACCTAGACTTGTCTAGATCGTGCTTCTTGAAAGAAAAAGCTTCTAGTTGCCTGGATCCCACCTTTTCGATGACATATCAGATCCAGAAATCTCTAGTAACATGCTTCATGCATGTAATCTCCAACATTTTGTTTTCTTGGGAAAAGAAGAAATTTAAGCATCAAATAGTAATTGCCGAGTTTATAGTACCCCTTTCATTCAGTAGTCTTAGATATAATTAAGCCACAAGTAATGCGAAAACAAGATTAACTACTGCACAGGCAATATGTAAAAGAATGCAAGCAGCTGAAGAAAAGCTCAAGAATACAATTACACAAAGCTGATAGGTAGCTTAGAAACTTACTCGACCATATCGTTCAGATGGATCCATTTCAACATACAACTGCATATTTCCTCCATCAACGGCTTCCCTGATCCGACTTGCATACATGATTATGCAATATATCTAAATAAATCGCCCCTTCAAAACTTTTCAGATGGCCGGTGTCTTGATATCTATTTATTACTACTATATAGATAGATATATGTACTCAAACTTTGTTATAGTAATTAAAATCTGAAATATATATATTTTCGGCGATGATGATGAGAATTAGACAAAGAAAGAGATGCTAGGAGATCCGAGGTTTTCCTTCGTGATTCTCAT
The DNA here is from genome assembly GCF_026168435.1 of Sesamum indicum. Taxonomy (NCBI): domain Eukaryota; kingdom Viridiplantae; phylum Streptophyta; class Magnoliopsida; order Lamiales; family Pedaliaceae; genus Sesamum; species Sesamum indicum. Next base: position 16,994,049 of record NC_142667.1, read on the forward strand.
ATGAAAAGACACCAAACAAGAGCCAGAAGAGCCTCGAGTAATCAATCCTGAGCATAATCCAAGCCATTCCCACAACTTCACGCGAAAACTCGTACTCCTGACAAATCATTTGGTTGCAAGGAGAAAATACAGGGAGGGATATATAGGATGATACCCTAAAATAGATATTTTCTTTCTCTAAGGTAATTACAGTACTGTTGGATGTGGAGATGATGAAGGCGAATAATTATCTTTATGTCGTTTTGTTGAGACTTGAATAGAGAATCAGTGGAGACGATGCGTTATGAAGAAAGGTTTTCAGAAGCTGGAATCATCATCAAGAAGTGGGGCATTCTTGAAAGAAAGTAGTGGACTAATTCTGAATTTGAAAAATCTGTGGCCACGTTTTGGCAGCACCATTGGTGGTAATTAACACAATGGATCCAACAACAGATTCGATCCCTGATGATTTTCAAGAACGTACTGAAATAAAACCAATTAAGACGTTCCTTGTTGAGAAAAACGAAAAGATTTAGAGAGCTAGGGATGGAGAGTGCTGCTTGTTGGAATTGAAGGAAAAAGGCAGGCGGAGGGCTGACGGGATCTCTTATATGCAGTATTTCGAGATACAATTTGGCCACATAAAAACTGGCTTTTCGGTTACATGTATTGTACTGACATAAGTGGACAGAGTCAAAGGATTAATTAAAGATGATTTATCGCAGTATCAAAGTGTTGTATACCACTGCCACGTTATCACCTCCCTGATGTTTTTCTACGCAAGTATGATTTTTAAATTGTCAATAATCGAGACTTGGATTATAATGGACATACTGTGTCTACATGTGTACACACTTTGTATTCTCTTCCTTTTTTTTTCCAATAAAAAAAAAAATAATGGTTGACAATCGGCCAACAAAATATCATCATGTTTAGTTGAAACCAATGTAAAAACAACTCTTAGGAATTGTGTAAGGTCTAGCTTAAGTTTAGCGGTAGATTAGAAGGTTAAACAAACACCAAACACGTCGGAAAGCTAAGGTATTTCATACTTGTGTGATGTTTGAGTTTAATCTTTAACACATATGTGTAATTTTTGAATTTAAATCTTTGTCATTTGACGAATGAATGAACCTAATTTCAATTAATCAATAATAATAGTATTAAGAACAATGGATAAAATAGAGCAATAATACAGCAACAACAGTAAAAATTATCAACTTGTTTCTAATTTTCTATGATAGCGACGATTATTTTGATAATGGATGCATTGCAGGCAGCCCCTGCGAATTTTGGCAACCAATAAGGGTTATATATAGCAAAATTACTTAAAATAATGGAAGTGAAAATGACAAGATATTTGACTTGGATTCCCAGGAGGGTCAGGGGGTGGCATTTCTTGAATTGTCTAGCTCAAGACATGATACAACGAATTACATTTCGTACACCCCATAATAATGCAATAAAGTTAATCAAATTTAAATCATGTGGCGTCACAGTTGCGATGTACATTCCATGATTGCAATTTATTTATGTGGTCCTGTTAATTTATTTCGAAAGCGTCCTTCGTTCTTGAGATAAGGGCCGTTGAGGTTGCTAGTGCCTAGTGGCGTGTCTAATCAATTAATTCCCAATGATTCAGTTATTTGAAAAACCCCTTCTCTTAAAACTGAAACATCATCTGCACTGCAACTCAGCTTAGTGAGAGATCCAATCTCAGATATCTGACTACAAAGATAGGACCCATATGCTACTGTCTGGAGTGCTGAAAATAGTTTAATCATATTTCTACTTTTTCTCCTTAAGAAAAGTCCGGAAATACTAAGATCTACATTGAATTGATAATGATCCACACTGTAAGAATCTCCAGATGGGTGTGTGTGTTATAGGTAGACCTATAACGTAATATTCCAGAAACAATCACTCTCTACTTGCAGTTTTAGCTGCGATGGTGGAACATTTCTGAGCATGCAGATGGGATTCTCATACATCAGTTTAATGCGTTCATCTTTGGACATTAATGAGAGATCTGAACTGAAATGCACAATTATGACATATTCTATCATACTAGCAACAAGAGAAAATTCATTCTCTTCAGCTACATTTGACAATCTTCTTAACAATATTTATCATCGCTAAACTGAGAAGACAAACAAGTTTGCGTTAAGAATTTAACATCCTACGCAAAAGTTCATATTAAAATTTAAATCTATGTTGCCAAACCAGGGGGATAGTTGCCACAATGTGCAGATACAAAAACAAATCCTCTTAACTCAAATTAGTTTCAAAAGGCAAAACCACAATTTTTTCAGTATCTGTCACAAGCAGCCGAGAAGCCACAGAGGCAGAAACCTCGGGCTTACTGGTTTGGAAGAAAATCCTTTGGTACACTCGTGTTTACGAGTGACTAAATAACAGAGATTGTCTTGTTCACAGCTCTTCAGGCAGACAACGGAGGGAAATCATCTTCATCTTTCAGATGGTTCAATGAAATCCTACATGTTCAGAGCAAGGAAATTGCTCAAACAGAAGACCAGCAATATCAGCGACCAAAGACAGCAGTATATAGTTATGTATTCAAAGTTTCCTTTACCTATCCTGCTCCCTACTCAATGCAGGTCGTGACTTTTGTGTCCCTGAGAAAGTTTTGGGGGACCCAGAGACGGATCTTTATTTCCTGTTCTTATCTGATTCAGATGTTCCAGATGCATGTCCAACCAATTCAAATTCAACAACCCCCTCATGTTGGATCGATAAGCCATTTGCATTAGGATACCCATTCCCACGAGGAGAAAATGATGGGTGGTTACCAGAAGAACTAACCATCACACTTTTCTCGACACGGACTTGAGGTTGTGACAATTCATGGCTGCTTCTGTCTAGCATATTTGGCTCTCTAAATATCATACTTCGCCCATTGGTTCGTGGAGACCTTGATGGTGCTTGATTCCTTGCTTTCATTGACGAAGATCTATAACCTTGTGGGGATTGACTCTGCAGAGTAACAAAGCAAAAAACCCAGACAGCAAATTAGAGGTGATAGGTAAAGGAAGCTACAAAGTCACATGAACAGTCCATGTAATCAAAATAATGACTGTAGAGATTAGGTTCAGTTGCACACCATATTTGGAAAGTATGTTCCTGTTCCTCTGGGTTTTGGCATCTCTTCCCACCCAAAGGGGACACCTGGTACTAGTAAAGGTTGCATGGTATACATTGCTGGACTTGGATGGAAGCCATTATGATGTCGATGGGAAAACCCGTTCTGCTTAAAATGCGACAGGGGCAGGAGACCGTCCCATGGACTGTTACTGCCTTGATATGGAGCAGTTGGCAAGTGAGGCATGTGCAAAGAATGAATAGTTAAGGCATATTCATAGCACCATCGACCATATTGCAAGCAGTGCAAGTAACTATCATAATCCCCAGTGAGATCTGATGAGTTTAAAGCTTCAGGTCTCTCGCTTGTTCTTGTTGAGCCATGGTCTGAATCCATATGATTTTGATCCCCTGAAAAAGACAATGACTTTGGAGCCGGAAAAACATCCTTGGATTTGCTTGAAGCCACTGCTTCATCTTTGTCAACAAATTGGTTTTCGTCCATGCTTCCAACAGCATCATCTCTTCCTTCATCAGATCCTGATGAAACCAAGGAAGAGGTGCTCTTTCCACAGTTGTCCTGCTTATCTGAATCTGGCTCTCGGTCTCTCATACTTTTCGATTTTGAAAAATAGAGGTGAGGTGCATGATAGGGCTTAGCAATTGCAGTGACACTCTCCTTCATAACTGGAGTTTGACGTGTGGATGAACCAGCAGAAATCTTAAGCTCCCCAAGCGAAGAGGTGGCAAGGTCATTTGAATCTCCATGAAAACGAGAACCCAGAGCATTAGGTTCAGAAGGCTGGTCTCTGTCCAGCAACAATGTTGGGTGTTTTAACACCAAGCTGCTGTATGGCTCTCCATTTGCCACATCTGATTTTCTTTCTGTCCCTTTGAGTAAATCTTGGGAAAATTTACCTGAACTGGGCTGAAAATCTCCAGCATGCTCATCGATGTATTCGTTTAAGTTATCAGTTTTAGACAACCCAGCCTCTGGAACAGGCATTGCGGAGATGGGCCTGTTGCAAATTACGGAGGGGTCAAAATCCTGAACGTCAGGCCTCTTTCCACCTCCATGCCTAGCCATAGTGTTGGAGAAGAATTTGTGAAGCTCAGTAGCAATAGAATCTTCAGGCTGCGTAAGTATCCGTGCAAGTTTTCTAGCCCCATAAGAGAAAGCACTGCGTATGCGGTAGAAGTTTCCTGTACAGAATACGATGGTAAAAAATGTAAACACAAGATGCAGCCAACTGAACTTTATTGCAAAAAATCTAGAGTTAGCATCAGAAGGAAGCACAGAGCTACAGTTAAGGTATCCAAGCAGATGCGCACTCATTGAGCTTTGAAACGCAAAATATTGCTGGAGCGTACATAAGGTAATTTATTTTTCCAGGAAGAGTGGTTTGTGTTCATATTTGTAAACAAGATATCAAACAGGCATCTATCCTGAGACTTTGACGAGAAAATCATAAGACATAAGCAGGGTGAAAATATCTTATATACAACTCATCTCATATTCATTCAATAAGACAAACAGGCGTGACCTACAGTTGTCTTCTCTAACAAATAAAACAATGATTAATAACTTTGCTTCACTCACATTAGCAACAAAAATGATTCATACCTTTACTGACACTACGTCCAAGATTATTGATCTCTTTCAGTGGATCAACTATGTTAAGATGTTTCCGCTGAAACCCACGAGAATTTTTGTCGCCACCTCTTGAAGGAACTGAAAACATGCCAATACATGAACTTAAGAAATCGCTGCTTAGCAGTAAATCTCTGTCACTATCTTCTGGCATCTCAGCTGAAAAAATAGAGAACAGAATAAACAGTTAAATGGCAGTTGTAAGATCTAATTATGTAATATTTGTGATCCCGATCAAGAAAATGACACTCACCAACAATAGCTGGCAATGAAGAGAGGCGAACAGGGCCATTTAAGCTAATACAGTAGGTCTCCCAATCAAATTTGCTGAAATAGTCCAAAAACTTATATAGAACCTAAAGCAAAAGATTACCGTTATAACTTATAAGGTTTATTATGTCAAGGCAATTTGAAGAAATGGATTATAACCACAAGAACTCACAGCTAAAGGCCCATCTAACGTTGAGTGAAAAAGATGGAAAATGTACAAAACCAACGTCTCCAAAGCATATGTAGAAATCAAACCATGATGAGCACCAAGGATACGACTTTCATAGTAGCACCATGCTTTGATCAGGATAATACTGCGCTTAAACAGATGATCTTTGCCAATGAGGCGATCAACCTGAACAAATGCATCACAACTGTCAACATTTAAAATTCGTGAATCCACCTTCATTTACATAACTTGAATGGATTTGATTTTGTGCAATTCTCATAAGACTAAGTATCAGGCCCAAAAGTAAAGTAACAGAGAAATAATAAATTATTAAGTCTACGGAATTAGCAATTCTTGCATTAGAGGATGGAACATGCAAGTAAAGAAGAGGATGCATATTGTACTAGAGCTAAATGTCTCATCAAGTTTCTTTTCATCGTTAGAATGGAGTACAAAAAGCTGTTTGTATTTATAAAAGCTATTATGAAACGAGTAATTTCATAAACAACACAAATTGATAAATATATTTAATATGACAATTAATTTTGTTTGGCAACATATCTATTGTAACTCATAACATAAAATACATTGATAACATCATGTAACAATTCTTGTTTAATATTCATTAACAAACATAAAAACATACCTGTGTATATACACTAATCATAAAATAATTGTATAGCAGACACGATATGTATGATTTTCACATGAGTCAAATATGAATAAGTAAAATACAACATTAATCACTCATTGCACTAGAAGTTACATCTCAATTCTCAATGAACCACATATGTCATGCTTAATCCATTAGCGTACAACCATGTCTTAATCAACAAATTAGAGACCACTGGAAGCATCAGTCGTAATGAAACATCCTGGGCAAGTATTCAGATAAATCCCTCAACAGTTCTTAACTTTCACAATTACATAACAAAAGTTACCTGCTCCAGAAAGCATAAAGTACAAAGGCCCCCAATTTGGTTAAAGGATACGTCAACAACAATATCTTGAACAATACATTTCACAAGCTTAACCTGCCATATAAGAGCTCCATTTCATTAAGACGGGAAAATATTCATAAACTTGCACAAGATTTCCAATGATATAAGCTGAAATCTTGAACAAATATCTAACCTTCACTAAAAAAGTTCCAACTGAAAATGGCATGTGAGGCACACAATTTAGAGCTTACTATTGTCTAAACAAAAATCGATCCACAGTACAAAATACTCTAACTTAATACAAGATAAGAGTACCATTAGACCCAATTAAAGGCAAAAGACAAATCTTAAGCTTGAGCCAGGTGTCAAGAAAATCTCCACCTGCTGAACAGGAAAACCGCAATGTTTAATGTAGAAGGATAGGACTAAATGGTACAAATCAAGATCAATTTTCCTTAAATCTGTTATGAACAGAAAGTGCATCAAAATTGAGACAAAGAGATGCCATCATGAAAGCAAGAAAACTAAATGAAAATTTTAACTCAATTTATGTTTCTCGAAGCATGGAAAGAAACTGTATGGCAAAACTTACTGTCTTAACGTCAAAGATAAAGGAAAATGATTCCTACCAATGTTGCAAACAATATTTTTTGTATTTTGCACAAAAGGTAGCAATTCAAGGAGCGCATCAGTCAACCAAATCCAATAGCATACATAATAAACTTTTCAAATAAGAAAAAGTGAATTTTGGAAAGCACTTTTATCCACATGGCACGCAATTGGGCAGCACAGCAGTAAGCAATGTAATTCCTTTTCTACTGTCAGCAAGGCCTAGCCTCACCTATAATAAAGCAAGTTCTCCGCCTATGGGTAACACGAGGTAGGCAATAGATGCCACTAATGCTTCATGCAGAAATATATCCACAACTAATTCTATGGCCTCAGCTGCTTTATGCGTCAGTTCCTATGATGAGGCCAATGATAATATATTGGAAAATTTTGACAGGAAAGAGGAAGGTTCCTGACATATAAGGAAGGCTCAATATCTGAAGGTTGGTTCGTAACAGGTTACTCACATATCCTTTACCCTCACTTTTGGAAGAAACCTGCTCATAAACTAAGTCGAGTGTGGCTCAAAAAGATTAAGTTCCTCTAGTAAATCCTTATCAAATTTTAGGTACATTCCGAAGTTTGCTACATAAATCCTTTTCTACCACTGAGCTACTATGTTAAGGTTACCTCCATTTCCAGAGCTACACCACTAAGACTTACGCTATTATGCGACTACCTTGAGTAGCACGACTGTTGATCAAAATCTCTGGAGGATTACCTACAATACCTGTTCCATGAGACCTACTAAAAGTCCAGCCTTCATTAAGTGTTTGTTCTTCTTCTGCAAATTCTCTTGCGCAGATACCATATTATACAGGAAACACATGCTCGTTTATTTTATTCACTTACTTTTTCTTACCAAATGCATCTAAACTATTGTGTCATTGTTACTCTCTGTAGAGAGCTACTATTTATGCCACAGGGGAATATGGTGCAACCAGATATAAATAAATCTGGGGCATTAAGTCGGATAAGCAAATACATTATCTAAGCAACATTTAGTCAAAGGTTTTTAGGTCAAGCACATAGTACTTGTTAGGGTAGATCCAGTATGTTTGACCAATCAATAAGAAGATGCATACCTCAGCACGAATGAGCTGGACATCCTTTACTATAAACTCGGCAGCCCTATTTTTCTCTTCTTCTTCAAGCACAGATTTCATATCATCAGCCAAAGCATCTTCATCATTTGTGACACCAAAGGCAGTCAAATCAATATCTCCATCTGGAAGATAAGTTTTCAATGGCACAGATCCATATGGGAATACCTGCCAGAAGTTCAAACATATGATCCAACAAATACAAAAGTAATCTTCGGTGTGAGGAAGAAAGGGAGATTGGGCAAAACAATTGTCCCAAAAGGTTATATCATCAGCTACTTCCTACATGCATAATGTTCACATGCATACAGAAGCCACAAAGATAATAAAGCAGTTTAATGCAGACAGAGAACTGACAGGAAATACCAAGAAAAAATCACGTGCAGTAGAAATACTAAATCCTACAAAAACTACGAATAATAGAGATAAACACATTCGGCTTTCTTCACATGTCACCAGATGTCTATTCCATTCAAATGTAAGAAGCCATAACCCAGCACCCAGATATCCTGTAAGATGAAATTGGTTTGATGCTCAAGGCATTCATTTGTATTTTGTGACAGTGATGGTCAGTATACTTTGTGATGAGGTCCAAAGTTGTAATCATCGGGAAATTGCTCTGGTGTTATCATAGAAAAATCTTCAAAGTGGTAAAGAAATCATTAATAAGCATAATAATGGTGCATGTCAATTCTACGTGGTAGACAGTAAAACAACTTGGCACGCAATACAATACAAACCAAGAATCTGGCAAACCATCTGAGGTGAGATGACATATATCAATGATCATCATCTGATATTACGTCATGTTTGGCTTTCCGACAAAAGTTTGTTTTGCCTTCTTCTTGAGTAGCTCGCATCGCATGACTCTCACAATATGCTTGTCAAATAACAATTATACTAAGACTGCATTGAAAACAAATCTCAACCACAGAAAAGCTAGATGTCAGTGAAAAAAAATACTCGGGGGACTATACTTTAGGCAGTGGGAATATACTAGAGAGATGTTCTTGTTAGTTGATTTGAAAAGGCTGCGTGTTCATCAAGGGAACACCTAATGCGGTTCCTACTGTTTACCCGAGTTAAAAATCATGAATCAATGTACTAAATCTTCTTAGGAATATATCTAGCTGTTACCGATGCAATTATCACTCTCTGGCCATGGCCCTCAGCAGAATAATTTGTAATTTCCATCATCTAAACAGATGTGTTGAAACAGTCAAAATAACAAAATCCACAGCCAAACAACAGAGATGGAGCACCCAACTGCAACGGATGCATTTAAGACATAATGCACATAGACCAGCATTTAACTACGCAACATGCATTGTGACATGAAGCAAATGAAAATCACAACTCCGACGCCACTTAGGCAATATATTTTAAACAATTGTGCTAGTTACTCCAGCTCGCTTATGTCATATACCCATGTAATGGGAAAGAGCAGCTTAAAAACAGTGCAAATCAGAGACCAACCAAGACGGTATAATACACAAAGAGAGACGTGCTCTTACCTTACCTTATAAACAGACAAAACTCTAACTACAGTGAGCTACATTCACAAAGGGAATAATATTCTCAAGTCATAGGCATCTTAACTAGTCCATATAAACTTAATATGTTTAATACATCTATAAATACAAACGGCGAAAAAGTTATCGGATACAGAGTGCCTTTATAATCGTCGAGTAACTGATACGCGCACACCAAGTCATATTAATGACAGCTTCCAGATAACCTCGATAACAAATTTATAGTTTCGAGACGAAATACACGTGGACAAATCGACAGAGCATTTCCGTAACATTAAATACAACCTGTCAAGTGATTCTCTCCATAAATATCAAACACCCTGCATTACTCGGTATCCTGTCCACGTGTTAAAAAAGCAACTTTTTATCTCATATTACCAGCATTCTTCCATTTGGATATTATTCGGCATTAATAGAACACATGAGAGGAATTTGATCAAAGCTAAATTTGCCATAAAGGCTATCCTTGAATTTGAAGCAAAAGAAAACCATGCATGCAAACAAAAGAATAAGTCCGGGCACAGTGAACATTGCAGAGAATCACTCATCTGGGCTACACACAACAAAACACTAAAGACAGAAAAAAACTAAGACACAGTGCCACTGTCTCTAAATGCAAGAAACATGTACACATAGAACGTAAACATACAAATGTATCTAGTCTAGATATCTGTTAAAAAAGAGACTTATGGAAACTTCAATTTCACCTCAATGCCAAGACAATTCCTGATTAATCTCTGAATATAATCAACGACCTCCCTTCTCCTCTCTTCGGATACAGTAGTGGGTTGGACCTTCCGGATTATTTCACGGGCCGCTCTGTCAACTGTGGCCCAATTCTGCCCTCTAATCTCTAACGGGTTTGGCTCAGCGAACGGCGTCGAATGTGAAGCCACGGGCCTCAACTCCGCCGCTGCGCCACCCCCCGGAAGATCACCCATTCAAAAAAAAAAAAAAAAAATCTTTTTCTTAAGAAATGATACAGCTAATAAGTTAATCTATTTCAGTTCAATAATTCATACACAGAATAATGAAAACCCAATACACATCATAGAACCATTAAGAGCATTCGATCAGAAACACAGAATTAAATTGGAAAAATATCCAACACAAAACAGGAAACGGAAAAGAAAAAAAAAGAAACACAAAGAAAGATGCTTTCTTTTCCTCTCTGTGAGCGAAATGGGAAAAAGGGTTTGGGGTGAGAGGGGGAAAAAAAAGATGCCAAGAAAATGAAGGGAGTTTTCGGAGTGTTATAAAGAGGAGTGATGAGTTGAAACAGGTGTTTGATTTGTTTCCCTGTTGTGTTAGGTTGAAGCAGAAACAAAAACAGCAAAAATATGCAAATTGTGAATTCCGGTTGGATTGTGTGTATAAATGTGTATCCAATGATATAAATATACACTACCAACTGCAGATAATTTTTTTGTGTAATACAATTACAGCAATCTCATCATGTTTTTTGACCGCCGATTGCGCTGCTCTTAATTTCTCCGATTCTCGTTTATATACGTCATAAAATTTTTCAAGCTATTCTAAATTACTGTTACTAACCCTAGTTCAAAGGCTCCAATCTTTTCACCTACCATACCATACGTATAATAATATAATATAATATATTAATATTCCCTCCTTCAAGCACTTTTTTTTTTGTTTTTTTTCTTTTCCCATGTTTATCCTAACTTTTTTTGTATTTTATTTTGGGGGTTGATGGATATTCCTGCTCAAGGATAAAAAAGATGAATAATAATAAATGATGTGAAATTGGGGAGTATTTGGTGACTCTGCTGTAAGCAGTTTTTGTTTTCATCTTTACCTGTCAAAAGAAGAGGAAAACAAATATTATAGCCTTTTTGTTTGAATGTGTGCAGCAAAATATGTAGGTGGGGTTTTGCCTTTATTCCTTGTGTTTTTTATGTAATTACCCTGAAATTAAATAGCTATTACTGAATACCAACGCAATGCTTTTTCAAGATAAATAAACAAAACAACTCCACTCATGTTGTTACAATCTATAGTTGCACTTGTTTTTATGCTTGAAATCTTTGTATATGATTTATGTTCGTCTCTAAAACTAACAATTGTAAATTTACACCTATTTTTTTTATAAATAGTGAATAAATACACATATAAATACTAAGATATTCGAAAAATTTATTGTAGCATTGCTTGAAAATTTAATATAAGCAAGAAGAGGTGCAAAAGTAGGTTTTTGAATAGAGAAAGATATGGAGGATATTTGTTAAAAGTGGTTATATCAAGTGATGCCTGAGTGAATGGTGATGCAAATGGGCATCCATGACTTGTATGTGATGCCAAAGTTGAGTTGAGTGTTTTTATTATGAAATTTAAATGAATTAATGGGAAATCAAAAGAAGAGCGTAGATTCTGTACCAAAGGAATAATAGTGGATTTGGATTCGGATCACTGAAAATATTCATATTCTTCAACTGAAACGCGAGGGGCAATAAGGAGATTTCACAGGGTTTTGGCTCTGACTTTAGGGATTTTGCTCTTGTATTATTAAAAACCCTAGCACTCACTCACTCTGACGCAAAACTCAATTTAAAATCCTGGTCAATTCCCAAATCTTCTCCTAACTACTATCCATCGGCGACTGAGGAAACTATGGAGGTAAATTACAGAGCTACCACTCAAATGGTGGCGTTGCTTCTGCTTTTACTGACTTCCGTGATTCCCACTTCACTCGCTTATCGACCCGGAGACATCGTTCCGATGAGCCGCATGGGCCAATACCACGCTGTAATCCTCTCCCTCGTATATACCATACGATTTTGGTGTGAATTAATATATTGAATTATTATTTGATCCTTCTTTTTTTGCTCTTTTGTTAAAATTTTTGGAAAACATACAGACGAGAACCATTTGGCATGATATGATCGGCAGGCATTGCCCAATCTTCGCTGTTAATCGTGAGGTCAATTTATTTAGGGCTTTCTTTGATATTAGGAATTATTTGTTTGGAATGTTAATAGCTGCTTCTTTTTGGTGTCCAGGCGTTGATTCCGATACCGAAACCCACTGGATATACTGGAGCTGATCCGTACAAGATGTATGGCTCGAGTTCTCTCTCATAGTTTTAGAATGGTTATAATAGAAGTCATCAAATCGTTTGAAGCCATCTATTTTACACTTATTCTCTAGAGTGGTAAAAGGAACTTCTTTTAGGGGCAAGTTGCTAGCCAGTGTAGTAATTATGTTTTCTTAGCTTACACTAAGAATTCCTCGGTAGATAGTCAAGCTTCCCCCCGCACATTAGTTTTCCAATCATTTGCCTGTAGATCATGCCCTTATTTGTATATTATATAACTTCTTTTCTTGTTGATTATTTCATCACAAGTTAGTGAAAATCTTTACGCCTACGTGTATCAATCATGATACTTATGCCAAAAATCACTGAGGTGCAGATCATTTCAAGTTGGACGAGAAAAATTTTACGTTCCATGGCTTTTTGTTATAAACCGGAAGAGTTCAGAGGTGCCAATGATTGAGATGAATCTGGTAAGGCCTGGTTTTGATAGAGATGTTCTCATATGATGTTAAATTTGGAACTCATCCTCTTTGTATGGTTTTTTAGTGGGGTGAACTAGGGGCTGCAAGATGGAGTTGGAGTGCTTGGTTTAAGTGTGACTGTTCTTTGCATAATATTTGGTTCCATGACTCTAGTTCTTTGTCTTCTGAAGCCTCAGATCTTTGGACTTGTTATGCTTAGTTACAGCACAGAAATGCCATGTCTCTGTATAGTAACATTTATTTATCAATATTTTAGTTTTCTATGCTGATGAAGTTTCACATTTCTTTTCCAGAGGTACTCGGGGGCTGATTTGCTTGGTGTCACTGCAAAAGTTGTAGATATGCCTAATAGCTGTACGTTATTCTTTATGACATAGATATCTTCATTCCTGAACTATAAATCTTTGAAGCTTTCCCCTTGGAGATTTATCTTTTTGTCTTGTATGTATGCAAATATGCGTTCGCTTCTATGATTCATCTACCAACAGAGAATCCTTGTAAAAAATTTGACATTTTTGCCTCATCTCTTTGACTGTGTTATATTTTCTCTTATGTTTGACAATACTGGCTTCTGACTTTGTGAAAGTTTCTTAGCTACATACTAGTTTAAGCAGAAGACTGGAGTTCAATAGTTTATATACGTCTAAGTATGCTGAATTTAGAGGATAATTTATTTATATTTGATAATTCTTTGTAGATTCTTTATGTGAACTCTTTATTCAGTGATAAATACAACTTTCTCCAATGGACAATGCTTTTCTATTTTCTTATAAACCAATATGAACCAAGGAGCATGCAATTCCTTCTAAAATCATATAATTATTTTTTGTTGAAGTGCTCAATGTAGATGCAGGTATCTGCGCGTGTGAGTCTGTGAGATATTGCCACAATCAGGGGTATTAGATGCATCCCAGGAGCATTTATGTTTTACACCAACACACGGCCTTTCACGAAAGTGTCTGCTTGGCATTTATTATGCTTTTCCGGTCTTGCATCTTTGTTTTCTATTAGAGATTCTGTTGTCGCATCATTTGACCTGTATTTCTGTTGTCTTCTTTTATTCTTCATGACACAGTAAACTTGCTAGTGTTTGTGATTTTCTATTAATCTATGGGTAATCATACTTTCAAGAGCAACAGGCTGAAATTTCTCGTTCATTCTACTGCTTATCAGATGTGGAACTTCATCCAGACATCCGTAACCAATTTTGGGATCAGCAACAATGGCCAAAACATATTCTTGTCAGATACACATGGTAAGTTTCTGTTTATGTCCTCTGACTATTATGGATGAATCCGCTAGGTAGATCAGATGTAACATTAGAACCTGGCAAGCACCAGATGTCTAGGGGTGGGAACGGGGCGGTTCAGGGACCTGGCCTCTCCAGCTTCAGGCCACACCTGTTACCTGCCTCGGCCCGCCCCACTACAAAACCCACCGGGACGGGTTTAACCGGATCATTTCATATACTTTTTATGCCAAATAGATAGGAAAAGAGGGGGGCGGGGGAGAGAGAGAGAGAGGTGGCAACGGTGAGGGGCAGGGTGACGGCGAATGGAGATGGTGAGGGGCAGGACGAGCAGCGAGGGGAATGCGAATTTGAGAGAGGAGAAAAGAGAGAGAGAAGACTAGATAGGAATTGAGTGAGAAGAGAGAAGATAGAACAAATAGAGAAGACTCGAGAAGAGAGAAGATATGAGAAAGAGAGAAGATAAAACAAAGATTGAAGACTGGAGAGAGAGATCAGAGAGACAAGACAGGAGAAATCGAGAGAAAAGAGAGAAGACAACTAGCGTTGGGGGAAAATATTTACATAAAAAAAAAAGATTAAATTAATCTGCCGGACCAGACGCCGTATTTTTTTAGGACCTGCTACCCATCCCGATTTCCATTTTTAAACCTGATCCCAACCCATTTGGGATGGGTCCGGGGCAGGGTTGTCTGGGTTCGGGTCCAATTGCCACTCCTTCACATGCCTGCAACTACATCTTGGTTGCTTATGAAATTAGGTTTTGTGGACATAGTTTGGTGGGTTTTCTGTGTTGTTAATATCAATTTATTGTGGATAAACCTCTGTTAGGATGGCATTGTTTCGCATCTGTTAATTGACTAATTTGTAGGTTGCATCTGTTTGTATCTGTTTTGCATGTGTGATTGGTGTGCAATGATACCAAATAACAAGTAGCTACTCAACTAACAAGCCGAGCAGCTCTTTGATAGAGCAAAATGGCTATATATACATTTCCAGAAATCATTGATTTTGGTTTATAGAAGTGAATCTTTATCATATTTGTATCCAGTATCGTGATTTATTTCTAGTTAATATGATGGTTGCACAATTTGCTGAATATATTGTTCTGATTAACAGGGAAGAGCAGTCAGAGATCGATGTGGCTTCTGGATTTTATGTTCTCTTTGGATCAGGTAAATGGCTTTCCGTTTGAAATAAATGATCAACTGACAAGATACTTATACTTAAAAGTATGGATTTGATGTGCTATTTGTATTTTATTGCAGAGTCTTTCCTTGTTAATTGCTTTGATGTACAGCCTTCTATTAATTGTGACGCTGAGCATTTGCAGTTGTATTTGTTTGTGTCATTTTGGAATTCATATATCTTTGAATCATTCTGTGTCGTATTTCTAATATCTGTTCAATTGGTCCTCAACCAGGACTGATGTTGTCTTTCGTTCTCGCAATCTATGTTCTACAATCATCTCAAGATAAATTGGCAAGGTATCTTTCCATCCAACATGGCTCATACAGTCGTACTCCAATCATGTAGCTAGTTGTGCTACAGTTTTGACCAGTTATTATTAGATTGTTAAGAACTGAGGCTTTTCGACTTGTTATCCGGTATATGGTCAGAGTTGATCATTCTATTGCAAATTTTAGGTTTGTGAAGGAGACTGTAGCGGAGACCAACATGCCTGCCGGAGGTGTTGCTAAAGTTGAATGATCTTTTCATGAGGTCTAAGGTCCATCCCTCTGCAAAATGTTTTAAGTTTCAATGACACTGCCATTTTTAATATGCAAGTTGCATTTGAGCATGCAAAAGAAGTAGGGTTTGGTGAGGGGATACCAGGGGGCAAGTTGGAACTGGATGATTTGACAATTGGCAGGAGAAGTTCTAGAAAGCAGCCAAGGGCCACTGTCAGAAGCTGTATGGACTAATTTCACATTCATTCTTGATATATTTGTAGATAAGCAAGTTGAATCAGGTTTTAAGGAACATTAATTTTCTTTTTCTTCAACCTAGATTTGGGTTATTATTATTTTCCGTAGTATTGTGGCCCCTCTGTCTTTGCTGAATACTTACTTCATTCCTTATACTAGTTACTTCATACTCTCTACGAATTTACAGTTAGTTCAGTGAGTTGCATGAGTTGATTAAACACCTTGTCTAATTAGCAGGTTATTTCTCTTAACAATCCGTACATGATTTTAACTTTTAAGGGTCATTTAATGGCAACATAAACGCAGAAATTATTTTCATTGGTGCTAATATGAAGTTTAAGGGTAGATTACAACGGACTCCCATAAACTCCTCATTGTTTGAAAAATTAGAACTATCCTCTTGAAATAAACGATCGTTTAACAAATATGTCCTTCTAATGGGCTGCCACGAGGGGGTATTTATTATATTACTGTTAATTTTATAGGTATTTATAGTTTTTAAAACAATAAGAAGATATTTGTAATTGTGATAGATTTTAGGGGAGTTTGTTGTAATTTACTCAAGTTTTAAATGGTTTTAGGAAATATGACCCTCAGTTTTAAAATGATTGACTATATGTAACCGGAATAAATCTGAGATCCCGCTTTGCTTTCACCGAGAAAACCATAACCAATTTACGAATCTTAGGATTAACTTCAAGCATGGGCACCACCGTAAGCTGTTGTAGGCTTGTAGCTCATAGAAGAGTGTAAATAAAGTAGTTCTGATACCACGGATTCCAAGTTTCACCTCGTCTCCTGGCCTGATATTATTATCTGTATTACAAGTTTGTTTGTGATGCAAAGTTTTGGGATTCTATTGCAGGTGTATAAGCCGCCTGCTTATGCAGGGATGAGGGACTGTCTAATGAGATGATTTTGGTAACAAAACGGACTGGAAATGATGCAAACGAGAAAACGTCCCACTTTTGCTGTGGCTTATGGAGCCTAGGAACGAACCAAGCTTGAGATGAAAGATTAACACACATAATGTCTTTTTCGTTTTCCGTATTTCCCTTCTTGCTGCTAGGTCTGTCAAAATTTTGTTCCATGTATTTGGGAAGTAAGTGCGCTCAGTGAATCAAATTTTTTTAAAAGGTCTCGGAACTATAACTCGGTTCATTGATGATCCTACATGTAGGATGCAAATACATATATTTTATCATAAAGTTAATTATGATTGTTCCCAAACTTAAAATGTTGGGATCTCCTGAGAATGATCGTGTCCAGCGTGAGGGAATATATCCCTTGGGGACTGCGCAAGAAGTATTTTAAGCCCACTGGATGAGTTCAATCCAACACCTCATGCCTTTTATTGTGGTAACTAAAATGTTTATGCATAAATATTAGAACAGACTAAAAGTTAAATATCAGTAGAACAGTATCAAAGAACATCAGTTAAAAAGATGATAGTATTATATATGAAGCATGCCATGGGAAACATATAGATGTATTTTAGTCTCCACCAAATAAATTAAAGGGGGTGTCAATTGGGTTCCAAATTTTGTCAAAATTTAGCTTCAACACCAATTGTTTTTCTCCCTCGAAGTTGGGCATCGATAGCCAGCCCAGATGCATGCTTCTCACGGCACCTTTCTTGTTACTCTTTCTTTTTTTAAATGTTGGAGACCATTTTCTGTACCAAATTAATATTAAAAAGTTAAAAGAAAATTTGGATGTAATTAAAAATCTTTTTGGAGCATTTCTTTTTATTCTTTATCATTTACAATGGAGAGTAATATACGTATCTGTGCAGCACTTTCTCTAATAGCTCATATACAAAGAATTCCTTATCTTTCCATCTAATATTCCACATTCCCACACTCTCTTTTTCAATCTTTTGAGAGTTTAAATTAGATAATTATTTGAGGAAATATGTTTTACCAAATGTAGTAAAAGCAGCAAAGAATGGTGGTTCAAAAGATAAGCATCAGTACATTAATTAGTGGCGATGACTCGCAATGATCATCATTAGTGGAATTTAGGAGTGATAATTAAGAATAATATCTTTATGGAATGCGTTTATGGGAATTAATTGGGGCCACTCCACCTTAATTAATCAGTCCCCCCACTACATACATTATATATATATATATATATATATATATAACTAGCTAGGTTCTAGTACTTATATACATACGATGAATACAAAACATAATTGAGTCATATTAAAACTTATTAATTAAGAAGTTAATTATATATATATATATATACTTTGTAATTAACATTTTATTTTGTTTTACTTAATATGTATATATGTCTATGTTGAAGGACACTTGTAGGGAGGAAAGGAATAAGCAGGGCAAGAAGGAGACAACAATCGGTTAAGTAGCCACTAATTAATGTATATATTGCAAACTTTTTAGTGACAGGTAAGCATGTGATCCGACATTAATGTTTCCTCCAAACTACAAATATATATATATTTAGTCGTACGTATGTTTGATTAATCTTTTAATTTTTCAAGAACAAATAATATATATATATATATATATATGTGATCATGATAATGGGATGTTAATATTTTTAATTATACCCTTCAAATTGCATATATATATATATATATATATATTAAGTAATCAGATGATATATAGTAAAAGTTAATTAAGTGGAGTGGAGTGGAGTGGGATGGGGTGTCCTGCAGCTAGATAGATTAATAAAGTATATTTGATCATATGTATAAATTAGGCAAAATGTTTTTTTAGATCCATAAAATAATAATAGAATTTTTTGATACCATAATTATGACATATGATGCTTTTAATCCTATAAAACTCAAAATTAGGTCTTTTTAGTTAAAAAAAAAAAAAAAAAGTCATTTTGGCCGCAGAAGCTCATACATTCGTCTTTGAATTAAAGAAACTCGTGTTCAAACGTGCTCGACCTACACACAATTCTAATTGATTGATGCGGTTAAAGGGGAAAATGGTACGGGGACTCACACTCACACTCATCAACCAACCCTGCCCTGCCCCTCCATGTGGTTCATGCCTAATTGGTTTACTAGGGTATCTTTGCACGATAACAATTTTAATTAGTTAGGGTTTTGTACAGAAACATATATATTTATCGCCATTAATCGTCTCTTGGAGCACTCCATCAACCATTATTAATTCTTAATTAACCCTTCAAATATACTTAAAGATGTTATTTAATTAATTAAAGTCCTTAATTACAACGTATGTATATATATATATATATAAAGGAAGTCCAAGAAGACATGTAAGTAAACAGAGCGAATGTCGGAATTAATTTGATTCCTAAGCGTAATTCTTATGATTGATAAGATGAAATAAGGATAATTGATGGTGTGTTCCGGATCCTTAATAAAAAATAAATGACCTGCACTACACCTACCCCAACAAACCATTCTTAATTTTGATTGCCTCGCCTAATTCTAACATATATGTATCTATGTGATTAATGCTTCACGTCCACACCTTATAAGTCTTCACGTCCACATCTCATGCATTTGGAAGGAAAATCGTCATCTACCATCTTCTAACTAATATATATATATAAGTCCATCCACATTTCTTTTCATCAGATTTTCAAATTTAGGTAGTGGTAATAAATTCAGATGAATGTTGGCACAGGTAGGTTGTAAATTAATGAATTAATTCCTAGCTATAGAGTACAGTGGCAGTAAGTGAAAGCGTGATCACATGATCCATTATAAAATAGCTATGAGTTAATGGTAATTTATGAGTGTGAGTGCAACATTGAATCATGTTCTAAAGCAAACTTTTAATGCTTTTCTGGTACGGGGAATGTCAAAAAGTGAAGCATAAGATATATATATATATATATGTGTGTGTGTGTGTGTGGGATTAATTTGCTCAAATTCAACTTAATTCGCAAATGCTTTGTTCGTATTAAATAATTGATAAGCTTTATATATACCACGCATGGGTTTGGACTTATGAAGCAACTCAAAAGCCACCTTCAAAAAGTGATTATAGCTAGCTTTAATTAAGCAGCTAGCATATATATATATATATATATATATATATATAATATTAAAAACTCAGAAACCTAAGTAAAAGGAAAAGAAAACATCATGTAATTTTTTTCTTTTGTGATGAAGATTCCACATTGAGTATACATATATATAAAGGTCATTTTTTGACATGGCAATCTGACTTGTGATTGGTCAGGAACTGGAACTTTTTGCACTTTTGAAATGCTTGCTAGCTTTTGGCTTCTCTTGATATAATACTACTTTTTCAGAAATAATGGCTTTCCCCCGATTTTGTGCCAAACCACTCTATATGTTAATTATATACAGTATAGTGTGGTATTGATTTCAATCAGGACAAAGGAGCAACAATTAATGTGGTGCAGGATTGGGTATTACTGTATTTCCATCCTATATATATATATGTCTCGACTCTGGAACGCAAACACACAAACACTCATCTAGCTAGCTACTTATTCCATTATCAACTTGTATGATCTACATATGCATAGCTTCTGCCTAATTAATTAGGAATTATATACATGTTTTCCAGCTCAGATTGGTTGTGTATTTGTGTTGGAGAAACAAAAGCAATCTTTACTTTTGCTGCTTTTTATATAGTTAAAATTATTATATATATATATATATGACTATTCAAACACCAATTATTTGTCTCCTGTTCCCCATTTTATTGAATTTTGTGTTTTCGATGCTCTCAGCCTCATCAATGATGGCACCAGCAATTGCTGTTTTAATTGGTTGTATATATTTTGTTTAATCTTTTGTGTACAATTATTTGAGGGACCATTCATCATCCATCATCCATCATCCATCATCCATCATCCATCATCCATGTACGTACCATTGAGAGACGTTTTAGTTAATAATTAGGGGTTTTGTGACCTCCAAATCCATAAATGCATTTTAACTTAATTGAAAACAAGTCATTCAAGAAAAGAAGGAAGCATTCACAAGCAACTTGCTAATTAGCTGCTACCAAAATTATATATCCATATATCCTCAATTATTGCAATATTCATCTGAGGAGCTGTGCAACATGGAAAAGATCTCTAGAGGGGTCACATGATGTACGGATACATTCGTTTAGATATTGTATGCTTTTGCGAATTAGCTTCTCCAAGAGTTGTTCTAATTAATTAATAAAGTCTGGCCTTTCTGTTCAGAAATTATGAGCTCAATATGTTGTCCTAATTAACCATAAGCAATTCATCAAGAATGTGGATCTTCAGACATGCATATATATATATATATATATATTTCAATGATTTTGTCTCATGAGTTACAATTTGGTTTTCAATTGTCCACTGTCATTGTTACTATATGTTGTTTAACGTGCATAACAATTTAAGACATGTAATTACGTAATTATTAGATGAATAGTTACCTAGCTCAATAGTTAGAATTATTTTTATATATTATTAATTAAGAGAAAACCATATATATATATATATATATATATATTAAAGATTTCATTTGAGTTGAACTAAGTATGTATCATGTGGACTGAAAGCGGAAGCAAAAGGTTTAGAATGTTTGTATATATCCGAGTCTCATGTCATTTTGAGAGCGACATTTGGTTATCACCAATAAAATTAAGGCTCACAGTAACAAATGCTTAATTAGGGGTAGTACTGTACGCAGTGTGCAAATTATATGCATCTTGCATACAATTAAACAAGAAAGAAAAAGAAATTATTTAAACAAGAATATATAATTAATATTTAAGTGTTGTCATTTCCTGTAATTAATATTTAAGTAGTTGCCAAGTACTTTTAGCTTATCTGGCAGTAAAGCATATGCTGCTGCGAGCTACCTACTTAGCTATAGCTATACAAATGAGAAGAAGAAAATTAGAACAAGTGTGGTTTAACTACATATATATATATCCCTACATATTATTCTTCAATCATTTGATTTTTACCGGCTAATAATCTTAATATATGTACATTAAAAGATTTTACTAATTAATTAATTACCAATACATAACATGAGACAGAAAAAGGATGATTAATTGATTGATGAATATGTTTATATATATATTAATTAAAAGAAGAAAGAAAAAGATGTATAATTGAGAGCAGATGAAAGACATTAATATTGTTTAAAGAAATCAGCATCCACCTGGAAATTAAAGCAAATGAAAAAGAAATAATATAGTGTGCGTACGTATTATGATTTGATCACAGACACCAGCAAAGTGTTCATCTGGCGTATATAAATCAGGACCTAATTGCCTCTCCCTCTCTGCTTCTATCTTTCTAGCTATATATATATATATATACACACACACACTTACACTTATATATATTGCTAAAACATATCGCATATGTCACGGTCAATGTCCGAATGCATTAATCGTCTTGTGGTGTTTCAATGTCAAGATCTAGCAAGGCAGCTGGCTGATGTTTTTCCTCAGGATATCAAGAGAGGACACATTTTTGAAAACATTAAGGTTGGGCTGATGATTAGTATATATATATGTTTTGGGTGTTTGATTGATACTATATATTTGTTAGCATATGCAATCTAGGTACTAAAATTAGGATAAATACAAACACAAAAAGGGTGATGATTTAATTATATAGGAGGAGATAGTATAAAGTAATGTAGTGATGTTTGTATTATCCTCTGTCTTCCAGTTGTTCCATCCGCACCCTTGCTCTCGTTCAACGTCCACCTCCTTTCTTCTGCTCCCTTTGATCTTAATTACCTCTCTCCTTTTTCTTGTCTCTTAGCTTGTGCAGCTACAGTCATGTGCAAAATGAGTGAATCTCCAGAACTCCAACTTCAAAGCTTTAGTGCCGGCGGAGTTAGTGGTGAGGGTGATGAGATCAAAGTCGACGAAACCAATGCGGAAACAAGAAATAAATCAGTACAAGAGAGAGATGGAGATGGAGATGGAGATGGAGGATCCTTTTGCCCTTTCTTCCGACGAGTGCCCTTGAATGAGGTATGCACCACTACATTCATTCATTTCATGACAAGGACGAATGTGAATTAGCATTATTCATTATTGTTGTTTGGAAAAATTAATTATTTTCTATTTGTTTGTCCGAGAAAGTTGCATCGGAGTCATTTTCTTAACTTGTTTGCCACCAAGGCCAAGGTGCATATACGAGACTATACTGCTTCCTGCTCAAAAAGTAGCCTTTTCAGTTTTGAGTTCAAAAGTTTTGCCTCTCTCTGCGTGCGAAAACTTTCACGTCCATTCTACTTGTCATTTCTTATTATAATCCATCAAACCAAATTTATAATGTGCTGAGTTTCGTATTCCACTTGTTTTAATTGTTGTGTGAAATGCACAAGCAAATGGAATAGAGGAGTAGAAATTTGAATGCAAAATTTAGCATGTATTTATATATAATTGTTGATCAGATGTAGGTATATATGGCTGATAAAAACACAAGTATAGGATAGTTAGTGTATATATTCTCTTCTTCAGCTCTTGGCATTTGGTGGAGAAAGGCTCACATGTGCTGGGACTGGGAGACCATATATATATATATATGCCTGATTTTGTCTTTCATATTTATTATCAGCTCATCTTTTGACTTTGTAGTTAGCGATCAATTAGTCATGATTTGATGCAAATATAAACGCGAACCCGCCATATCAGGAAAAAGAAAAACATTTGAAAGCTGCTTTTGGACATGTTTTGATGTGGTAATTCCTGGTTTTCTTTCTCTTTTTTTTTTTTTTTTTTTTTCTGTTTCTGTATATGGTCTTAATGTTTAAAGCAAATATTGTTGAAGCATGCTAATTTATTAATGAGGATGTAATAATTGTTTGCCCTACCACCACAAGCATTCATCCAGGTGTTGCTACATCAGCACCCATACATTCCAATCTCTTAAAATTTTTCAGATTTTTATGGGTCTAATGATAGCCTGTGGTGTCGTCTGAATTACTTACTTAAAACTTATATGCTTATTACTTACTTTACATCAAATCTTGTCATTTTTAAGAATGGGTTACACCAAATTAAATAAATTGACACGTGAAGCCGGGGTTCCATTTAATTGGCTTAATTCGGTTCATGAGTCTGAGGACCCAATTTCTTCACAAATTATACACTTCATATATAATTTCCCCTTAATTTTATAAATAATTGTGAAACCCTAGCTGATTTTATAAACTGTGTATTTTCTGAAACTCCAAATGTATATTTATATATATATATATATACACACACACAAATATTCCTTTATTCTTTTACGTTTTATTAGTATATACCTTGATCATCGTCACTTTTCTACTTTATTTAACTCACATAAAAGACTAGGATCAGAGATCAAATAAAATAAACGTAAGAGTGAAAATTTCCTTCAACTTTTCCAATGTCTATATATTCACATCTCTGCTAGAGAAGAAACAATTAGAATCATTTAAATTAAACACATTTATAATTTTTCTCTTTCATTGTAATTAATTTCAAGAAAATATTACCCATCACTGCTTACGACAGACACCAATCTCGGAGTTGGGAGAGAGTACAAGACAACCAAAAAGTTACAGGGAAGGAAAAGTGTAGTATACAAAAAAGAAAAAAAAAATTATAATATTATATAAAGATGATGAAATAATATGGCAGAAGGAATACAATTTTATTATTATATAAGAGTGATGAGTAGGAGTTGATGATGAGTGTTGGCTGAGCTGGACATTCAGCATTCGCTTCTTAGTATTATTATAATACTAATTAAACCCTCTCTTGACCCAAATTGTGTTCATGTGGTACTACCACTGCTACTGCTACCTCGCTTGTATAATTAATTCATGGACTTGAGATCTTAATTTGAATATTGTAATATTAAAGAAATAAATAATATAATTAATTTTGCAGTGTCCTCGTCGTCCCTAGTATTGGAAATCTTGGTTCCAGTCTAGTGCCAACTCATGAAATGCATATGTCAATCTTCACTCAACAACATAAAATTAATCTCTTTGCTATATATGCATTTTTCTTTTAATTTCAGAAACAATTAAAAATCAAGCATTATGTCAGGTATCCAATATGCATGCATGGTTGATAAAGTTGAATCTTCCAAAGTAATATATATAATATTTTTTTGCCTTAATTGGTTGATTTTGTATTGACAAGCCTGGTTTTTGAATTGTGAACATGGTGGGATTGGATTCCGTGGTGGCAGGCAGTTGAAGAGCTATTCGCACTAGGGAAGGTAGCATGTCCCGTGGCACTCACAACATTGCTCTACTTCTCCAAAACCATAATCTCCATGCTTTTCTTGGGGCACATGGACAAGGCTGAACTTGCTGGGGGCTCACTAGCCGTCGGTTTTGCCAACGTTACTGGTTTCTCAGTCATGAAAGGTCTCTGCACGGGCATGGATCCCATTTGCTGCCAAGCCTTCGGCGCCAGGCGCTGGCCAGTTCTCAGCCAAACATACATAAAAACTGTCATCCTACTCCTCGTCGCCACCATCCCCATGGCTTTGCTCTGGCTCAACGTCGAGCCCGTATTCCATCGTTTAGGCCAGGATCGGGTGATCAGCAAAATTGCCAAAAGTTACCTAGTCATCTCACTTCCCGAATTGCTAACTCATGCTAATCTAATTCCTCTCCGCACATTTTTAAGAACTCAGGGCTTAAACTCACCCAACACCATCATTGCCACTTGTGTTTCCGCTCTTCATTTGCCTATAACTTATTTTCTTGTTACATATTTGAACTTAAGAGTTAAGGGCATTGCGTTGTCCTCGGTCATTTACTCTCTCAACATGAATATTGGCCTATGGATTTATCTGATTTTCTCAAAAGCCGCCATAAAGCCATGGGTTGGCGCCACTCTTGGCTCGATTATCCACGGATGGAAGCCGTTATTGGGACTGGCTTTACCCAGCGTGTGTCAGGTATGTCTGGAATGGTGGTGGTATGAAATCATTCTCTTCCTCAGCGGCTTGCTTCCCAACCCGGAGTCATGTGTGGCGGCTATGGGAATATTAATCCAAACAACCGGCACCGTTTACGTTTTCCCATTTTCTCTGGGGCTCAGCATTTCTCAGCGCGTTGGCCACGAGCTTGGGGCCGCACATCCTGCTCGAGCGCAGCTTGCAGCAATGATTGGAATCCTAATCGCCGTCGGTTACGGCGTCTCGGTTTTCGGGTTGAGCGTGGTACTGAGATCATTATGGGGAAAACTATATACAACCGAACCTCAGGTGTTGGCTTTAATATCATCAGTGCTTCCAATTCTGGGGTTGGCTGAAATAGGAAACGCTCCTCAGACGGCGGCATGCGGGGGGTTGACAGGTTCGGCGCGGCCGAAAGTGGGGGTGAGGATAAACATAGCGGCGTTTTACCTGGTGGGGTTGCCGTGCTCAGCGGTATTTGCGTTCAAGCTGAAGCAAGGGTTTCAGGGGCTGTGGATGGGATTGGTGGCGGCTCAAGCAGCATGTATGAGTATGATGCTGTACACATTGGCTAGGACTGATTGGAAGCATGAGGCTAAGAGGGCTGAAGAGCTAACAACGGCTGTGGGGGAAAAGGATGATTCCGCAGGAACTAACCTGGTTGCTTGATTCTTGATACTGATACTAATTATTAATTTCTGGGACACACCCATTTGATGATTTGAGTGTAAATGGCTTTTAGTTTTTGGTGAGCATTAATTAATTATTGTTTGTTTTGATTTGATTTGTTTTGTTTGTAACAGGTACATATAGGTGTATGCAAATGAATAAATTAATTAGGCAAAGATGAGATGAGGGAGGGTGCGAGGGCAGTCACCTCATTCGAAAATAAAAATAATTAATTTACATGGAATATATGATAGATGCACAATCACAATATCCTTGTGTTTTTTCTATTATAATTGAAGTCATGATTCCACTCAACCTGTTTTTGAATGATAATTATAAATGCATGATTGAACCTACCTAGCTACCTACATTATAACCAAATTAATTGCTAATCAATCATAACAAACTATATAAGCTTCTTTAATCATATCACTTCATTTTCAAAATTAATTATGGATATATGTATTTCTGATTAATCTATTCATATATATATATATATATCTTTTTATACATAATTATGAATTTTAAGTTTTTTAATTTATGCTATATATGTAATCTGAAGAATAAAACTTATTTGTATTATTAATTTAAAAAAATCTCTTTCATTTTATTTTTACATAATTAGAACTTTTATAAAATATATTTTAATTATTAATTAATTTAATCAATGCATATATCACGGGACACACATTAGTATATATATATATATAGTGGAAGGCAGGTGCCCTAATTGATTTAGAAATATTAATTGCCAACATATATAGATCTAATAGCATTAATTAATTAATTAAGAAATTGGTTTTACGGAAGTCCACTAACAAAATTAATGAGGGGTACGTGTGTGTGCATTTCTGCATGTGTACGCAACTACGCTAATAAATGGATAATGTTTTTAATTAATGAGGAGCTAGCTAGCTTTACTTAATTAAGTGGCCACAAATCACTTTAACACCCCAAGTTTGTATTACTTTTTATGGTTATAATTACTGGAAAAAAAATTATAATTTTAATTTTATAATGTAGGAGTGGTAGTATTGGTTTTGCATGAATTAATTTTCGTAATTTACTCTTATAATTTTTGTATAATTTGAAAAGTGGGGTAGGCGCCATCCTTAACAATCCAATTTCTATATATGCGTAATGCACTTTCATCATCTTATAATATGAGTTTATGTACTCTCACCTCACCCAACCCAACCCATCCCATCCCATCCCATCCTCGTTCCAATAGGTGATGCAATCATGTATGGGACCCGGCTTCCCCACACGTTCCCTCCTCATTGGCTACTACCAACATCGTACAGTATACTTCATTTTCCTTGCAAATATTTCCCCCTTGTTTCTTCTCTCTCTCTCTCTCTCTCTCCTGAGGACTCATCAAAAGATACTCAGCAGAATATCTTCATCCCAACAACCATAAAAAAGGACCAAATCCAAAATTTTCAAAATGCTTTCCATATATTTACAAGCTAAATTAGTTTTGTGTCTCTTGGGATTTCTAGACAATTCACATAATTTTTCCATTTGATTACTTTTGTGTAATTCCCATATTTGGTGTGCATGTTTGTGTGTGTATACAACAGTGGCTGCTACTGTAAGTCTTCTCTTAGCTCTTTTTCCCTTTGCTTTCCTTTAGGGTTTCTTTTTTCTTTTTATTTGCTCTTATTTAAGCATTCACTTCCACCTTGGCTTCACCTTCAACCTCTATTTTCCTACGAATTTCAATTTCTTTTCCTAAGAAACCAAAACACCTTTTCTTTAGCGGGGGAGAAAATTGTTTTTTTTCTTGGGGACGTTTTTGGGGGTTATTTTCAGTGATCGGGGCTCGAATTTATTGGGTTGTATTGGGTGTTTGTTCAATCGATTGTTGGATGCAACTTACTTGAATCGTGCATGGTGAATTTTGACATGAGCTAAGTTATTAACTTGACGTCGGTGTTGAAGTTTTCTTGAATTGAGATTTGAATGAGGATGGCTTTTCTTCTCAAACTACTTTATTGAGGTTGTGATGAGGCATTCTGGGATAATTTAGGGGGTGGGGGTGGGCAACCATGAGTTCTGGTGGTAAGAGCCGAGGAAAAAAGGAGGAAGGCAAGTATGAGAAGCCGGTTAGGATATCAGTTGAAGGAGTTTCATCCCAGGGATCAATCACGGGCCAGGATGATTTATGCATTGATGCTAGAGTGCTTGTTGACCCAAAATCCCTTTTTATTGGGTCAAAAATTGGTGAGGGAGCCCATGGAAAAGTTTATCAAGGAAGGTCCGTCTGTAATTCTTCTCTCGTGATTATATTTTTTCAAGTTTTATTCTATCTTTGTATGAACTACTTGTCAATTTCCAGAAATGCAAAATTTTGAAATCTTTTATGCATTTTAAAATGGTTACTTGTCGTTTTTGCTGAAGCCTATGTGTTTTATGTGGCACGCAAATGATTTGATTATGTGAATCACATCCTATTTTACTTATCAATAATTATATAATTTCATGACAAAGTGCAATAATACTCTGATGTGAAAGTAAAAGAAAAATTGTATAATACAAAACCTTATGGCCCAAGATGGTGCTCTTTTTTGCCCAGCGGTTGGCCATATCTGAATTCAAATTTCTTGCATATTTTCATTTCATTCAATTTCTCCTGAAGCACTCTTATTGTGGTTTTATATAACAACACAGTACTTTTCCATTTGTTAAATTTCTTGATGCACATTTCTGTTGCATAAATGTCCGGTAGTCTTCTATCCTTGAGTACAGATGGAAACTTTATCAATTGCTGATCATGTCACCTCTTGTGCATGCATGCTTAACTCATTTACTTTGGTTTCCAACTTATCTATTATTTAACTGGAGTGTATGCACCTCTTTTTACAGGTATGGTGACCGTATTGTTGCCATTAAAGTTCTTAACTGTGGGAATACATCTGAAGAGAGAAGTGTCCTTGAGAGTAGGTTTGTTCGGGAAGTGACAATGATGTCTAGAGTAAAGCATGAGAACCTTGTGAAGGTGAGACTGCCTGATGAAGTCTGTTGTTTTCACTTAACTACGGTGCTCTGCTTTCCTTATGGATGTGAGTAGTTACCTTGATGTTGACATGCTTTGAAAGCAGTGATAGTGCAAGAACCTTTATTTTTCTTCAAGCTGCAAGTCACAAACTGTATTCACTGATCTCTGCATCTTGTTTCACTTGGCACGATTCAAAATTCCTTCTGCAGTTTATTGGAGCTTGCAAGGATCCTTTGATGGTGATAGTTACTGAGTTGTTGCCTGGGATGTCACTTCGGAAGTATCTAGGCAGCATCCGTCCTAAGCAGTTGGATCTGCACGTGGCATTAAATTTTGCTCTTGATATTGCTCGAGCCATGGAATGTTTACATGCAAATGGAATTATCCATAGAGACCTAAAACCTGGTATTGTGGTGCTCTGTGCTTTATAAGAATTTTTGCTGTAATTTGTAACATGCTAACAGCAATACATTCTCTATCCTCTATCTCCAGAGGCATTCTTTGTATTCTCCTAAATAGTCATTCAAAGTTGGCTCTTTATCACACATCATGAAGATTAAGATTCTTGTTTTTTGAGCTCATGTTTCTCATTTTATTTGCAATTCTACACAATGTCACTGGTCACCTATTGTTCCAGATACCATGCTTCTGCTACACGACCATTACGTGTGCTGTTTGTGGTATCTATTTTTCTTCAAATTCTGTATAGCTTAATTGTGACTTTTTGTTCTTGTATCTGAGAAGACATACACATGAAAACTATGGTGCAGACAACTTGCTGCTTACGGAGAATCAAAAGTCTGTGAAGCTTGCAGATTTTGGTCTTGCGAGAGAAGAATCAGTCACTGAAATGATGACTGCAGAAACTGGGACGTACCGCTGGATGGCACCTGAGGTTTGCATGCTTTATTTTGAGTAGCCAATGAGAGACTTTTTATCAAATTCATTTTCCTCTGTCTAAATGAATGTTATTCTCGCTCTTATTCTATGCCTCTTCCCTTCTCACACTTTTCATTGCAATAGTCCTTAGTGGTGAACCACAAACAGAAATGTCGAGAATTGAAAGAATAGATTTTCTAGAGATGTATTTTATGTTCATAAATTTATTCCAGGACCTGCTTATGAATTGCTGACTAATAAACTGGATGGGACTCTGCAGTTATACAGTACTGTGACACTTCGTCAGGGGGAGAAGAAGCATTACAATAACAAAGTTGATGTTTACAGTTTTGGCATTGTCCTCTGGGAATTACTGACGAATCGTATGCCATTTGAGGGAATGTCAAATTTGCAGGCTGCTTATGCTGCTGCTTTTAAGGTGCAGAAATAAGTTTACCCTTTCACTAAAAGCATACATATCAGTTTTTGTTTTTGAATGTGGCCATGGCACCCAAAATGTTACGAAGCTATGCCTTACCTTAATAATCTTGAGGTAGGAACTGAAACAGTGAGTAAGAGCAACGCCAGTCCTTAAAATGTAGCCCGTTAGAATGGAAACTGAACTCATGAAAACAGAAATTGTGTATGCTAATACAAAAACCCAATTGTATAGCCAAAATTTTATAACTTTGTTCTGTGACTCACGTAAAACTTATGTTACCTGAGGAATCCATATTTCAGTAATTTGCTGCACCAATTAGGGGGAAATTCTTACAGATAGGAGAGGTTGCTGCTAACCCAATGTCATGTCAGTTCAGGTTTTCCAGATTGCCAGCATGAGAGTATATGTTAATGAATCAAGCCGAGCCATAAAATACATATGACCTTAAATTGAATTTCTTAATGAGCTTAAAACGCTTGATGTTAGTTTGATTTCTAAAGAACAATGACAAGAGTTGAGCTCAAGTATCTTGCTAGTGTTGCAAATTGTATTAATAATCTTAGTTGAAGGTGAGCAATGAGGTGAAAACTTGAGAACATGAAATCATGAACTAGCTTGATCTGTATCATAGTAAAGGATTTACGAAGCAAATGAATACAGTCATGTTTACTACCTAGTATTTTGACACATATGATTGCATATTTCAGCACTAGTGTCATTGATTTTGGAGATATATTGACCAGTACTGTGGGGGAGGGTAGATTTGGATCGTGTTATACTAAAGTGCCAGGTTATGAATAGTGTCTAAATTTATGTCATGGATTGCTGTCTGTATTAAATATTCATTTAATTTTCATGGTTTTCGAAAGGTCTGATGTGGAACTTTTTTGGGGTCTCTGGTTCGGTTATTCTATTGATATGCTTGATACACGTTTGGTTCTATTGTCCGCTCCCCATCTGAGGTTCAGTTATTGTACTGATATGCTTGATGTACCTTTAGTTCTGTTGTGTGCTCCCTGTCTGACATGTATCTCTAGCTCTTATTAGTGAAAAATGATGTTTCTATCATCTGGTCTTGAGAATGTTTTATCCATAAGATTCAGTTTCCTCATGGGATGCTACCCATATCTGAGTGAGATCATCTGTAGCATATGGAGCTGTTTATGCCATTATTCTTAGTTGGAAAAATGCACTGAAGTTATTCATATGAAATAACAAATTAGTATTTCGTTTTAATTTGCAAAATGCAGCAAGAGAGGCCCAGTCTTCCAGAGGACACTCCACCTGAGCTTGCTTATATAATTCAATCATGCTGGGTTGAAGATCCTAATATGCGTCCCAGCTTCAGCCAGATCATTCGGATGCTTAATGAATTTCTCCTTACACTTAGACCAACTCCACCATCTTTGCCAGAAACCAATTCCTCTGACGGTGAATTGACAAATAATGGTGCCATTATCGAGTTCTCTACTCGAGCAAAAGGGAAATTTGCTTTCCTTCGCCAACTTTTTGCTACAAAGAAGGCCTTGAACTCGTAGCGACAGGGTAAACTTGATAAGTTGTATTTGGGTTGCCAGCTTGGGGGGAACGGATGCAGTAGGTTTTACTTGTTTGCATCGGGGAAATCAATTCAGTCGGACCTCATGGTGGAGAACCTGTGTAGATCAATGTACTTAGCAATATCTCCGTTCCGGAGAATCTCTTAAAAATTGCAGCAGGGAACATTATTATCTTCCATGAATTTTTCAAACTGGTCCGAATTGAATTGGAAGTGGATGAAAATTTTGTTGCTGTAAACTTGGATTGCTCAATCAAGATTCTGACAGCGGCTTATAATTTTGCTCATTGGATATTTTTGCTGGTTCCGACTTTCAGAGTGATTCAATTCAACGTGTTTAACCTTCGGCCTGGTCCCAGTTCACACTCTTTTTTCTAAACAAACAAGGAGAAAAGCATTTTGAGTTCACATTACTTTCTTGATTGATGTGATTCTGCTTTGCTGACTGCCTATCACTAGTAATATTTTTTATTTCTTGACTTGCAATATAACCACACCGCTAAATATTACCTTAATTTCTATCTACATCCTAGTTAAGATTGATAAAACAATAAAATTAGGGTATTTCAAAAATAAATAGGGGCTGAATATTTTTCTTAATGAATGATTAAAGAAACAAGAACACGATCAGGAGATGTTACAAATTCTCCTACTGATGGAAAAAGGTTCAACTTGTAGTTTTAAAGCAATTAGAAATTTAAGTATGAGCCACCGAACCGGACCGGACCGGACCGGACATATATAATCAGTAATCGACGTAGTCGAAGTCAACCCACGTGCCACTATCCTAGCCGTTCCCAACATATCATCCAATGCGGAAACGGTTGAGATACTTACTGAGACCACGTGTGCACTTGTTAGTAGAAATGCAAAGTAAAATTAGAAAATAATGACTGGAGAGTCAACCCGCAACTATAGTTCAGATAGGAGGAGGAGTACACAGAGAGACACAGTACAGTAGAGAGAATCAATTTTAGGCGTTGTTAGATACAGATGCTAATCTCTCTCCTCTCTCTCTCTCTCTCTCTCTCTCTCTGTTTTCATACGTCGGGAGCAAATGAAAAACCTGGAAAAATCTGAGGTGAGGAGATTCAAGATCTAGGGGAAAACTTACGCTTTAGGTGGACGCCTTTTCGTTCTGGGCTCAAATCTTTCTTGGTAATTTGTCATTGGTCAGCCTCGAAACACCAATTCTTTTGTACGTTTGCCATTACTCCTAGAGAGAGGGAAAGACTTGGTATGAAGATTGAGCTTGATGGTTATCTGATCTACAAGTTTGAAGCTGTAATCAATGGTTAAATTATATGGTTTCTTTGTCCTGTCTTGCTGAACCAAAACTTTATCTGGGCCCTTGTCAAGGAAATTGAGGTTAATTCTCTCCTAGTAGAAAAAATCGGGTCTTGATTGTTCAGAGTGTTACTTTTCGTTTGGGTTTAATTGGGTTTCTTGGGTTTATATCGGATTCCACTGTGATACTGAATTTGATAGTTTTTCCCCTCTTCTGGGAAGGTGGGGGGATGTGATGATATGGGAGAAAATGCGGCAGCTTTGCATACAGCCATAAATTCAGTGCAGGCGTTGGGAAGGGGCTTTGATGTCAACTATGATACTAGGTTGCTTTATTGTAAAGGTGTGGCAGGGTCAAGAATTGTGGATATTGATGAAGAGCACACCAGGGATTTATATTTGACTGATAACTTAGTTGTTCCTAATGTTCCAAGGGACATTAAGAATTCGCAGGAGGCAGGTGGTCGTGATGGCTTTGGTGTTTGCAGTTATAATGAGGTATGTTATTAAGTCTACACGGTTGAAGTTTTACTAGTTGAAAATTCTTTTCTTAGACTTCTACGTTGACATTGCTATTTTCTCATAGTTGTTGCCTAGGGTATGATGCTACAAGTACAGTAACCTGCTGCTCTGTTTACTATTATTGAGTATCTGTTTGAGTTTTAATGTTCTAACACTCAATCTTAATATTGTGGTCTTGTAAATGATATGGTTAATGCAATGGTGTCATAGCAACTCACTAGATTGGGTGCATCTTTGTTGAGGTAGAGAAGAGTATTAGATCACACACAATTTTCAGTTTCTCTTGTGTATACAGGAGTGACAGGATGTTGAAGGCAACACTATGGTAATTGAAAATAGTGTGGATATATGGTAATATTTAAATATATCCTTTTGAGCAGCAACAGGTTATTGGTTAGGTTCAGTTAAAGAGCATATTTCCCTTCCCTTTCAGTTAACCGTGAAATAGAAAGCTGAATGGAACAGTGGGATCTTGTGAAAAAATAACGGGCCATTGGAGCTCTTCTGGATGCTTGTTATCACTAATGTTCACCTTAACTGGACGGAGAGATTCGTATTTTACAATGGCTAGTTTGGGTTACTGAAATGTCTCTATGAATCTTCTTCCAACACATCCTTTGCCATCTATTGGATGCATAAAAATTTAAAGATTTCCACTGACAAGAGCAGAACTCAGTAACCCAACTTGGGACGTTGGTTAACTTACATTAATTCATTTTCTCGTTAATTGCTTTTCCATCTAGCACTCTGAACCAAGGCCAATATCTTCATAGTTTGTGAGTTTCTTATGCAATCTACATGGAACATGAATACAGATGGTGGAATATTTCAACAAAAAGGCTAGTCTCTCAGGACATACTCCACTTGGTAGCTTCAATGCTGCATTCAGCTTTACCAGTTCCAGGCATATAGATGCTGCTTCTACAAAGTCCCTTTGCATGGATGGTTTTTTCATTCCACTTGCTAAAATTCAGCTTGTTAATTCACCTATTGTTTTAAGTGAAAATGTTCGGAGAGCAGTTCCAAAGTCCTGGGACCCACCAGCCTTAGCAAGGTAGAAGTTAGAAATATATACATATTTTTATACAGGATATTTAGCTCGATCTGATTGTTTTATGCTTGACAGCTTCATTGAAAACTTTGGTACGCATGTTATTACATCTGTAACTATTGGCGGGAAAGATGTAATCTATGTGAAACAACACCTCTTGTCACCTCTCTCTATCATGGAAATCAAGAATTATGTTCAAGATATTGGAAACCAAAGGTTTTCCAGTCCAGAAAGCCTTACGAGTTCAGGCCTATTAAAATACAAGGATAAGGTTAGTTTCCTTGCGTTCTTCCTTGTCATTTCTTCAACTTTTTCTCCATGTTTCCTGGTCCAGCTTTTCTTCCATCTTTTAAGCAAACCAGTTTTGTGACGGTACTAACATGTCATTTGTTGTGTCTGAACTCTTTTTCTCTCTCCCTATTGGAATTTTCCAGGGCAGCGATCCATCCTTGTTTAACAGCCAAGGGATATACCCGCAACCAGCTGGCGCACCTTACCTCTCTGGGAGTGGCAAAGAAGTATGTTAGTCCATTATCTCCCCAAAACAAGACTGATGGTTTTGTATATTTCATTTCTTACTTTTCCCACTTGCTCCCTCTCCCTCCTATTGAATGGAATTTTTATGGCGAAATAACTACATTTTTCTGCAAAGAGCTTGAGCTCGTGGAACTTTGAACATTGATAATGATGATTAATTGACAACTAGCTGCAGCTTGTGTTTGGTATGCCAATTAGTTTGGTGCAGGTTCTGCTACATTGTTTCCGAAATCATAACTTGAAAGTTTTATTGATTGTTTTTCCAATCTGTTTTTGGCCTATAAATTTCTGGTATTATCGTAAGATGAGGAGATTATATTTAGCATTCTCGATGGATTGGTTTATAGTACACTCAATTTCGTGACTATTAGGTGAATAATTCCATTAATTTTCACCATGATTTTATCTGATTATTTCTGATGTGCAGGATGTTACCGTCATATTCAGAAGAAGAGGAGGGGATGATCTGGAACAGAGCCACACTCAATGGGCAAGAACAGTGCGATCTTCTCCAGATGTCATTGAGATGTCATTCTTTCCGATAACAGAACTCCTTGATGGAGTTAGGGGAAAGGAGCATTTGGCACGTGCCATTGCTCTCTACCTAGAGTGTATGGCATCTTTTCCTTCAGATTGTTCTTCCACTTGTATCAGGAATATGAAAATGATGGAATGGGGGGGTTTTAATCCAATAGTTACTGAAATCATATTTTGGGTTATCTGCGCAGATAAGCCTCAGATTGAAGAACTAAGATATTTCCTAGAATTTCAGGTGCCTCGGATATGGGCACCTATACAGGACAGGTTTCCTGGACAACAAAGAAAAGAACCTGTTTGCCCATCATTACAATTCAGCATGATGGGTCAAAAACTATACGTCAGCCAAGAGCAAGTAAGTGCTCATCTAGTGATGATATAAGGGCACGTACATACTGACAGACTGCAATTATTATTAATATTAGGCAATGTGTTTCATTTGATGATCTAATGAAAAAGCAGTGAAGTGGAATTTTCAGTATCTGTTGTCTGTGTAGAATGTATATGTAACCTTCTTTTGGGTTGAACCATATATTTATTCATGCAGTTTTTTGCTGGCACTATACTAAGTATAAGATTGCATGACAATTCATGTTCTTTTGTCCTGGAGTACCAAGACTTAATCGATGTAGCTATTTTGGATATGATTTAAAATTTATTTTATCAAAGTTGTCTTTTGGATATATTTTATACTAGTTACTTAGCTGAGCATGAATGCAGATTTCAGTTGGACGGAAGCCTGTGACTGGCATGCGACTATGTCTTGAAGGATCTAAACAGAATCGGCTGTGTATCCATCTTCAACATTTGGCATCTCTTCCCAAGATCCTCCAGCCATACTGGGACACGCATGTCGCTATAGGTGCTCCAAAATGGCAGGGTCCAGAAGAACAGGACAGCAGATGGTTTGAGCCGGTGAAGTGGAAAAAGTTTTCCCACGTGAGCACTGCACCAATCGAGAACCCAGAAACGTTCATTGGTGATCTCACTGGTGTTTACATAGTGACGGGGGCTCAGCTAGGAGTGTGGGATTTCGGCTCAAGAAACGTCCTGCATATGAAGCTCTTATACTCGAGACTTCCAGGATGCACGATTAGGAGATCATTATGGGACCATGCTCCGAATGAAAAGCCCAAGAAAGGGAATTCGATAGGGAACAGCCATGATGAGTCAAGTTCAAGTTCGGGGGAGGATTATGCGGGCAACAAGTTGGCGAAATTTGTCGACATGTCTGAAATGAGCAAGGGGCCAGAAAATCCACCGGGTCATTGGTTGGTGACAGGTGGGAAGCTGGGGGTAGAGAAAGGGAGAATTGTAGTGAGAGTGAAGTACTCATTGCTTAATTACTGAGTTGGAAGTTTGAGATTTGTAGTGGTTTTGATGATGTTGGTGTAGAATGTATTTGTTGTTGATGGGGGGGGGGCATATGGAATTTGATGAACAGGATGTATTTTGTCTGGGAGGGGGGTAAGAATGGATTGTTGGTTTGGATGCATATAACTTGTCTCCATATTCTTTGGAATAACTACACGGGGCACACCTGTCTCTCTCTCTCTCTCAATTGCAACAATATTGGATAGTCTCCATCTGCAATTATTTAATCAATTCATTGACAAGGCCAGGCATAAGCCTCTTCCCACCTAACCCTACCAATACCATTTTCAATTCAATTATGTACACCCAGCACCAACATAATAATCTTTCCTACCCATTAATTATAGCTTCACCAAAAATAAATATATATTTATATATGTACTATTAGGCTTTGCCTGAATAATTTGGTGTCTCATATATTTATATGTTTTAAATAACATATAATTATTCTAAATTAAAAAAATAACATATAATTATTTATTCCTTATAAATGAAAAATTTAAAGTAAATCATAACATGAACTATATGTATATACATGCTGTATTTCATGAAATATAATAATTAATTATCTTGTTTTGTTACTTGATGATCACATATATACAAATCAAAGACCGTCCTGCTCATCATGCCATCTTTGTTTTTCCCCTGGAGAATTAATTTAAATTAACAATTGTGCATCTTTTTGGTATAAAGGAGAAAGATAATATATATACATATACGCGATTTATTTAAACGAATTATAAAAGGACTACATATATATATATGATGTATGTACGTACAACATGCAACATCCATCTTTGTAAATTACAACTTATGTATGTGATATTACGTAAATGGTCTTGTGGCTGCTTCATATTCATATATATATATACATATATGCGTGTGTTTAATTTGCTCCTTATTCTTTTCAAAAACAGAAGAGCAAATTAGGGCACATATATATATGTATATTCATTGCAATAGGTCGAAGACAATACTACATACATATGCGCTTGCTTGCTTGGTTATTTTGCAATTAGAATTGTGGGCCCTCAAAGGTTTGTCCGAAGTGCCATCCCCGGGGGACGACGTCGTTGGCGGTTAGGGTGCGGCCATCGCTGGCCGTGACCCGGAATGAGAGAGCTTGACCGTCGAGATAAGAATTGCTTTGCCAATTTTGACCCCAGTTCCTGGCCATGGGCCGCCATCCGGTGCGGGAGCCCTTAATCCACGCATCATGCACGTCACCTGCCCCTCCAACATTTGTTATCAACACCAAGTTGAAGTAGGAATGGCCGTTGATCGTGAACCTCATTCCTCCTTTCTTCACGCATGGAACTCTGCACAATTTGTACACTCACTTTCTTTATTAGTATACATTAATGGGCTACGTAGGATCCAGATAAAAATAACCAAATTCCGAAGATGGATGCATGCATGCTGATGATGAACATAATGAAGTAGGCTAGATACGTACGTAGTACAGCTGTTAGAATGTGATGTTAAGCTGGTGTATAATAACTATATAATAATTGCTTTACAATACCACTCATTCAGGGGCTGATCAGGCAATGAATATAGTTTAACTACCTTCTATAGACGACAGGAACGATGCCAGCACGATACTGCGCGATTTTAAGAAAGGCAGGCTCCGCCAAATCAAAGTGCTGCCGAGGGGGATTACACCAGCCGCCATTGTCACTGGCGAGGGCGTAGTTTGGAGGGCAGAAGTTGGTGGCGGTGACAGTTATGGTGGCGGAAAGACACCACTTAGGGTCATCATTGCACCTCATTTCATAGCAGGCCCCACAGCTCAACCCATTGTTGAACAGTGCAGTACTTAGGGCAGCAGTGGTTGTACCATAGCCCTGGCTGTACAAATTTCCGTATCCACACGCACCTCCTGCGTTATTAATAAAACAGTAGTTATATTATGTAATGTGTGATAGTGGTGGTGACGAAAGAACCGAATTGTAGGGTACCCATTGTGCCAGCAGCATCGGAGCCTCCATAAAATGTAGCATGGGCAGTTTGCCAGCCTGATCCATGTGAGAGTACTCGCCCACCACCACCGTATCCATGAATCTGGTGAAAGGAGAAGAGGAAGAAGAAGAAAAGAGTAGTAGATATTGGGATATATTGGAGTATGATGGGCATTTTAGTGTAATGCAATGGGAGGTACCAGGTACGTACTCTCTCTACATATATGTATGTATAGATGTGTTGGAGTGGAATTGGTTGCTATATATAAAAGGTTGAGGAGTTAGGGTAGGGTGGGTGAGTGTGGGACCCTAGCTAACCCTCTTCACATAATTATATTAGATATATATTGGTAGCTTATAATTTTCTCTGATAAATCAAGAGAGGGTGCCCAAAATTGAAGAAAAAGAACAAGGGATTGCACATGAATATTTTGATGGATGAGGGACCCTCGCCCTCCTCATCTCTCGCTGTGTGTGTGTGTGTGTGTATTGTTGGTAGGTATCTATAAGAGCAATCACATGAAATAAGGGAGGGAGAAGGGGTGATTGATACAAGTAGTAGAAGAAAAAAGAGTAAGAGTGATTAGTGAGGGGGTGTATTTCTTGGACGGCCATTGTTCACATGTGGATTTAGATATATTAGGTGGCATGGCGTAGCCTACCGTATCTACCACTCCTTGTAGCTGTCGTCTTCTCCTTCACCTCTCTCCTGTCCCCCAAATTAATGCCGCTTTTTCCTCCTCTGACGTGGGGTTTTCTTTTTAATTTTGTCACTAATTAAAGACTAAAAGGGAGAAGAAAGAGTCCCCAGCCCCAGTTGTACTTTTAAGATAT
The DNA here is from genome assembly GCF_026168435.1 of Sesamum indicum. NCBI lineage: Eukaryota > Viridiplantae > Streptophyta > Magnoliopsida > Lamiales > Pedaliaceae > Sesamum > Sesamum indicum. The sequence goes on from NC_142667.1 coordinate 17,034,653, forward strand.
TTCATGTGTATGTATAAAGTTGTAGTTTGCGTTTTTATTTGTGAGAAATCATAATATTATAATTGTAAACCTTATAGTACAATTAGTACCGACACCACTGTCGACTGCCGACTCATCTGCACCATATATGTATATATGTTTGTTAATGAAAGCTTATAATTAATTATATCAACCAACATACTGTACCTTAGAGCTAGGGGCTACTTAGTTTTTGGGGCACGTACATCCCTTAAACCACCACCATTTCCTGCTGTTGCTTCAGTTGAGTTTGAAAAAAGAGTCAAGAATTGTGAATCAATCTCACCAATTCATTAATGCATTATTAAAACCAGATTTTAAGGTTCCATTAATCCGGTGGTTGCCATCCTTTATTGCCACGTGGTTATTGCTTTCACAAATTGATTACATTACTATGCATGCAGATGCAGCAGCAGCGGAGCATTATTATTACTCAAAATTATAACCCCTTTGCGATTTAATTACCACTCATCACTGTTTAGGCTACCCACCCTGTTAATTAGATAATTCTCCTTTTACTTTTACTTAATACCTTTTCACTTCAACATGCATGGCATGGATTTTTAATGTTCTTTAAACCTTAATTAATACAGGAACAGGACTTATATAAGTTGGTGTGACCTTTTAAGCTTACTAATAATTTTGATTTTATGCATATATAGAGAATACAAGTGCTTCTCCTGCATGCCCCATATACAATAAGAGAGCTGGGCAGTGGGTAATGGGCACTACCATACTAGTGTTTTTCAAGTTATTTGTTGAAGAATCGAAAAGCATAGGAGGGCGGATTTGGGTCGGGCCTCAAATTGGTGTGGATGTATTTGGAATTTCATTGGAACTGGGCTACACCCCCCACAACAACCTACATTTTCAGAACCCAAGTATTCTTTTTCGGGTTTGCCTTAATGAATTCTTCTGATCAGGATTCAGGATTCAGGACAGGACCACATGTAAATTAAATGCTCCTTACCTAACAATTTCACTCGGTACATAATAAAATTATATAATTAGAAATATAAGGCAAACGACTTTTAAGAGTGAAAAACGTCAAATAATGCATGACAACTGACAACTTGGTCACATTTAATGAAAGGTGGGTGGGCAGCCAGGCTAGCTGCTACTTGTGGATTTAGTCGATTCAACAATTTCAACTTCACACCTATAACTTGTTGTTCCTTTGTGTCACAGGACGGACGACTAATTGTACCTCCCTCCCACTCCCACTCCCACTCCCACTCCCAGCTGTATAATGTGTGTGATTAATGTAATATATATGCAGCTTTAATTGAGATTATGATGAGAGTTAGAGTAATAATATGATGTGGAAGAGAGTAGTAGTCATATAGGAATTGAAGGAAGGAAGCAGCTGATGATGCAGCACTAAATTATTACCATTACCATCATATATATAATAATGTGATTAACAAAGTAATAAGGATTATTAGCTAGCCCAGACCTAACATGGCCTATGAAACTTAGTCGTTAAAGACCTCAGAAAGAAACTACCAAAATCATTTTAATGTAATAAGAAAGGAGCCATAATTTTTGACAAGCTCTATTGACTTGTTTTGAATGATCATTTAATGCAACCCCATCCAGGTGCAAATCTCCAGACGTACTCTCGATCTGCGTGTATGTTTATCATCATCATCTTCATGCATGCATGCCATTCACCCAATCCCATACCTAACGTGTTCCCTGAAATCGTAATACACGTATATCTTCATCTCAAATTCTCATCCCAACTCACAAATAAAGCATTAAATTTACCCAACTCCCAACAATTTCTTATCTTCAATTTTGCTTTTTTGATTTTTTTCACCCGCAGAATTGTACTATATAAAGCACACTACTGTACACTCCTTGATATGTTCTCACTATTAAAACCATATTATATTAAGAGAAATAATCTTGAAAATGGGGGCCAAGTTTGGTTTCGTGATGCTACTGTGCGTGGTTGCATTATTTGCAACCCATGCCGAGGCAGTTGTATCGTGTGGTCAGGTGCAGAGTGGGCTGTCACCATGCCTGGGGTTTCTGCAGGGGCGTGCACTGGCTTCACAGTGCTGCCCAGGAGTGAGGTCGGTTGTCGCGGCCGCCAGAACCCCAAACGACCGCCGCACAGCCTGCAGGTGCTTGCAGGCAGCTGCCAAATCTATGAGGAACATCAATTATGGAAATGCTGCTATGCTTCCAGCCAAATGCGGGGTCAAAATTCCATTCCAGATTAGCCCAAATACAGACTGCTCTAGGTACATATATATAACCACTTGAAAAATTTCTTCTCTGGTACTTTATATATATATTTCCCATAAATGTGTGTGTATATATATATGAGACAAAAATGTAATTAAAGAGATAGTCCCCGTGAGGAATGTCAACAGAGTAATTAAAGAGATCCGGCCGGGTAGTAGTGATTTGTTTCAGTGATATAATATGTTTTTAATCCATGCAGGGTTGGGTGATTTGGAGTTGGTACGTAGAGCTGCATGCTACGTATACGTACGTGAGTGCAACTAATTGAGAATAAGAAGATGGATTGTTGATCCAAGTAGTAGAGAAACAGAAGAAACCCCACTCCCAGCTACCTACTGGGAATTTCTGCTTTCTCTTTTGCAGTTTATCATTTCCCTTAGCCGCCGCTATGTATGTATGTATGTATGTATGTACGTATGGACGTACCTAAATTGTAAAACCAATAATATATATAAAGAGTCGTAAGCTACTTTCCGTGGTGATTTTGGTTTGGGCTTAAACTACGTAATTGGTTCACACATTTCTATACATATATACGTGTATCCTTGATTGTTGGTAGCTAGCTAGCTTTCGTAATTCTCCCTAATTTTGAAGGGTATATTCGTCTATATATACTAATTAATCATGTTATAGGCATGCACCTACTCGTGCCTGAAAATTAACAAAACCAGCTGGGCCTATAACGTTATTAATTAATTAGCATGCATGTACGTAAATATAGACATATAATTACTAGTTACTATGACAACAAGCTCACTTTGGCCGCTTCATGAATAATAATTCAAACAGAGAGTTTGATTATAAGTTGACATGATATGTGGCGCATCAAATGGTGGATCCATTCTAATTTATAACAATGAATTAATGACAAATAAAATCATGATACGTGGGTGCATCGGATGGGATGGGTAGAAATTGATACCCCATCTGGTAGTTGAAATTCATATTCATATTGAATTATCAACATATAGGAAGAGTATGTATATATGTATATGAACGTATAGGAAGAGTATGTATATATGTATGGGCATTACATTATAGTACGTAGTACCACTTTGTACCTAAATTAAAGATGACAGGACAACAATGATATGGACCATACTGTACCACGTACTTCACTTTAAACAGCATATTGCCTGCTTCACCTCTACATGTTCAATACAAATATTAGGTTTCCGGGAAATACCAAATTATAAAATACTATTCCTGTATATATATATAGATAGATAGATAGTCAGGAATATAATTTTCATTACAGGGTGTACATGCATGTGCAATTTTAATTCTATTAGAACCCCACTTGGATCTTAATTATCAAACCCGTAACATTAATAAGCATTCAATTATTCAACCACCCCTTCCAATAAACCTTCAATTCCTTCACACTCAATTTTAATTCTTGTCCCATTTTCACTTACTATACACAAGAATCCTCTATATAAACAAACATCTAATTACTCCGACATATACGTAGAATTTTCAAAAAGAATTCCACATACATATATATATATATATAGTAGTACATAAGTATAAAATTATTCTTTCAATACAAGAATCCTCCAAGAAAATGGCACGCTCCGGAATGATTAAAGCAACATTCATAGTGCTCATCGCGGTGGCGGCAGTAGTGTCCACCGAGGCGGCGGCACCGCCTCCACCAAAAATTTCATGCGGGAAGGTGACGAGCACCCTGGCTCCGTGCTTTGAGTACGTGTTGAACGGAGGAAAGGTGCCAAACAGCTGCTGTGATGGGGTTAAGTCGCTGTACAAGGAGGCGAGCACCACTGCTGACCGCCGTGAAGTCTGCGTGTGCCTGAAATCCGTCACCAGCTCCGCCTCACCTGGGGTCATTAATAACGCCAAAAGTCTCCCTGGAAAGTGTGGCGTCTCCATTCCTTACGAAATCACCCCCGCAATTGATTGCAACAAGTAAATCTCAACTGTTTCTACTTTTTTCTACCCTATACGCGCGGAAATTCCTGTTTTGACAAATATCCGTGGATTAGTCCTAGCTAGATTAACCTGCTAATTCACATGAAGAAGAACTATATATATATATATATATATGATTTTATATCACATGCTATAGTGGTCATACTTAGGTTTCACAGCTATAATTTGTAATTTGCACCTCATCTCTACAGTTTTCTGTCCTGTCATCAGTCTCATTTAGTAAAGCATTTATATAAGATTAATTGTTCTCTTTTTGCATAAACTATACAAATCGACAAGTAGCCCATAAATCCTTATAAATTACATGTCTGCATACATAGTTTCCTTATTATACTTATAATATATGTTGGGAAAAGTATTATTTTAATCTGTTAAGTATGCCTAAGTTTAATTTTAGTTCGATAACTATGTCCATTTTTGTTTAGGTCCAATAACTTACAAAATTGCTTACTTTTAGTCCTTTAGCAGATTTTCAGACATTTTTACCCCTATGCAACTTTTGAAAGGCAGTTTTAATCAATATGTACTCATAGGGGTAAAATTATCCGAAAATCTGTCAAATGACTAAAAGTAAGCAATTTCGTAAGTTACTGGACCTAAACAAAAATTGACATAATTATCGCACTAAAATTAAAATTAGACATACTTAGCGGACTAAAATAATACTTTTTCCTAATATATGATATTGTTAATGCAGCACTCTTTCTCATCATTATAAAAAATAAATTTTTTATATTATAAATGACACCAACCTAAAAATCATATTATATATATGAATATTAGTATAAAACAAAATCGAGAAAAAAAAAAGTTGATCACAATTAATAGCATTTACCAGAGTTTAATTTGACTATAGCTAAAGCGTTTGTCATGGTTTTTGTCTATGACTAATTTCTTGCCATTGTTTGTAAAAAGTAATGGCTAATATCCGTTAAGTAGTCATAAGTAATTAATATTTGTCAGTAACCATAGTAATTATTATAAAAAATAACATATGTAGTATTTTATTTACAAGAAGGTAATATATATATATATATATACAAAAGAATTGGACTAAGAAAGGTACTTGTTGTGTGATCGAATTTAGTCAAATCTTCAAGATGTTTCAAATGGTGATCAGATACTTATATGCTTGGAAATTCGATTGTTGTATCTCTACAAGAATAGAAAAAGTGAGAACATGAATATCGACTAGGCCTCTATTATAAACTTTAATGTTTAAATTAGTAAGATAATAAAGAAGAAAATCTAAACTTGTAAAAATAATAATTTAGTGTAGCAAAATTTGTATATATAAGAGGCATGAAGTGCTAGCTAGTTTTATATATGTGTCCAAACTATACGATTTAATGTGAACCATTAATACTAAAATGATAGTATGATCTTGTGAATTCGTAAGTCGAATTGAAGCTGAGTCAGTACAACCTCAATAGAATTTGTGTGCCGTGTTCTTTTTCAGAAGAAAAATATGACTAAATTAAGTTTTAATTGAAAGTTAGGAGTAGATAAAATATAGGTGTGGGTGTGAGATATTAGTGTGTGATACGAATATGTGATGAAAAAATTCTTAACCCATTATTATACATACATATATATATATATAGAAAGAGTCGCGTTGATGTGATTTTAGATGCGTAGATGATGTAGGCCCGCATCAGCTCTTAGTACTTTTGATTTTATGTTTAATAACGTGAATTAGTGGTGCAGGGTGAAATAGATGGATTAATATCTGGCGATGGCTAATTCTGCTTGGAAGCGGAAGGGAAGGAAAAATTGGGTTTCAGTACTCTTCCGTCTATGAATTTAATTATGGTGTAGCTACCTACTTGTTTTCACTATTATAATAATCAAGAAATAGTTTGATTTTGGTGGTATCTCAACTTAATCCTCCTTCTCTTGCTGTTTAATTGTACAAAGAATATAATGGGACATGACATGCAATATATCACCATTATACATTCCAAAATTAACGATTCTCCATCCAACAAAAAAGAAGCAAATTAATCAGTAGTCACTTAATTAACAAATCACAATCCACATCTCATTTCCTACAACTTTTATTCACTTCACCCTTATAACACAAAACCAAGACCTACCTACTCATCAATATTGAAATTAGACAACACACATTACTTAATTTCTGTCTAATTTAGCCATTTCATTTATTTGTAATTAAAGGGAATTCACAAGGCCAGAAAGACTATTAATTGGTTAGATAATAGCAACAAGGAAGGGAAATCATTATTGTATGACTATTAATCATGACATGGGGTGATCAATATTGGTATTGCTAAAACAAAATGATGATGAGTTGTGAATGGAATTCCTCTCTTAGGAAATTAATTAGGGTCTTAAATTGTTTTAAAACTTAATACAAATTTACCCCTCATCCACCGCTCATCAACACATCTATGCCATCATTATTTAATTTCCTCCAAAGCAAAAAATAAAAAATAAAAAATGATGCCATATCAAGACTATGTAGTACTAATATAAGATTAGTATATATTAATGTCACCAAAAGTACGTAACTGAATTTTTGACTATATATATATCTCATTTATCCTTCTCTGTAATTAATTATGCTGTGTGGCCGAAATTATATATATATATATATATATATATTATATATGAAGCGCCAATTCCAGTGAACACTGGTACCTTATTTCTTAATGCCCATCTCTCCACCCAGCTAATGAATTAAGCACAGCAGAATCATAAAGAAAGCATTGAATTAAATCCAACCACCCACCAACCACAAAACTATCCAATCATAAATGATTTTTCTCAATTCAAACTCCTCAATCCCCTCTATATAAACATCGCCACCTCACAACCCTTACACACAATTACTAACAAGCTTAATTTGACAAGAGACATTTTCTTTACTTACTATCAATCTCAAGTCATTCCAATGGAGAAGGCAACGTGCTTGGTCCTGGCCGTCACCATGGTGGTGGTTGCACTTGCACCACCGCAGGCGGAGGCAGCCATATCATGCGGCACTGTGGCCAACGACCTGTCCCCGTGCATCAACTACGTGATGTATGGTGGGGCGGGGACGCCACCGGTACCATGCTGCACCGGGATAAAGACCCTCTACAATCAGGCAAGCAGCACCGCTGACCGCCAGGCTGTTTGTGGGTGCTTGAAATCTGTTGCCGGCCAAGCCAGCCCTGCCATCATTGGCACAGCCGCCGCACTTCCTGGCAAATGTGGCGTCTCTATTCCTTACGAGATCAGCCCCTCCACGGATTGCTCCAAGTATAAATACGCGACTTAATTATAATGAATTTATTGGGTTGTATGAGTTCTGATTATATTGTTTTTGGCACTGGCAGGGTTCATTAAAGTTGACGGAGCTGCTGTCAGTTTTCCCTCCTAAGCTACGATGGATGCATGTAACCTGCAATCTATTAATATTATTATTATGCTAGTACGGAGTTTGTGTTGGTAGTAGGAGTGCGTAAGGAGGAAATTAGTAATTTGCAATGTGATGATGATCCATGTCCATCACCTCATCATATTATATATATGTGTGCTACTCTGATTTCCTTTATTAAGTATGAATTAAAATCTCCCTCTCTCTAGCGCTACAGCAACTACAACCAATATCACCCAATAATATATAAAATTGTTCCACCACCTAATTCCTCACCCAATATATACTATTTCATATTGTTATATATGATGACTAATATGTCCTCTACTTAATTACTTATATAATAAACTTTATTCATGAAAATGTCGAATAAAAATGGATCTTCCAAAACAAAAATCCACATCCAATTGAAATGTCGAAAATTAGTAAAATTCAAATGGAATGATGATTGGCATGTAATTGATGAACATCAATCATCAAAATAAATTATTTTTGGATGACAGTACTATCACGTGAAAGCATTTAACTCCTCTCTTTTTAGACCAAACATGATAAGTAATTTTCACAACAAAAATTCCAAATAGAAATCTCAAGTAATTTACACATTTTTGCCTCTCAACCAAAACCTATGCATATTTTGGTGTAGAAACTGAGAACCTGCAATATACACCATAAATTATTGCAGCAGCCGGCTTGATGTTTTCCTCGTACGTGTCACGAACCCATTGCCCCCATCCCTTTGTGGAAAATGCCACTGAATATTGTGTGGCTGCCACACATTTCAGTGCAGACAGCAGCCTATCATATCTAAATAAATAAAGAGTCTTTGGGCCTTGCCGGTAGCTCTACATCTACTTGCTTTCTTCCCATGACTTGTTCTTCACATGATAAAATTGTAATTAAAACTGTGATTAGAGATTAGAGATTGTAAGTTGCTTAGAGTACTTGTTTGCATCTAATGTTGGGATATTTGCCTATTCCAAATTCAGTATAGGATCATATTCTAACAAAAGACCATACACGCCTCCATTTATTTCTCACATTTACCTATATACCCAAAAAAAAAAAATAAAGTAAAAAAATCCTTGAAAAGTATTATTCTCCCGAAACATAATAATTTGATGGTAAACCTTCTTATTTTTTTCTATGAATATTACAGATTTAATGCATTTACTGTCATGTATATATATAAGGAGATAGAAAATAAGGAGATTAATTATATATATGGGTAGAAACTTGACTTATAAGTAAATAATTTTTTGCAATTTCAGAAATTCGACCATCGTCATCCCGCCTTCCCTATAAAATAATAATTTCCTTTTTTTGTGTGTATATACATATATATATATATATTTTGTGTGTGTTGATAATATATTTAAGTCATTTTTTTTAAACTTGATGTATTGAGTTATATACTTTATTTAAATATATATATATATATATATATTAAAGCATGTAAAATTATTTATTATTTGTATGCAGAGACGTATTGGAAAGCTAGTATTAAATATAAAGGATAAACTACACTTTGCTGTCCTGAACTATTCGTCATATAAATTTACCCCCCTAAACCAATAAATATGACACTTATCTCTTTGGTTGGAAAAAAAATGCCCCTCATGTCTTGAACAATTATATTATTTCAATATTTTACACCAAATAACATCACTAAATTAATTTTTAATTAATTTTTTTTAATAAGTAAAGAATTAACATTAAAAGTGGAGTATAAATTAATATATATAGTAAATACATAATAAATATAATATAGCTTCTGAAAAGAAATTGACAAATATATATATGCTTAACCAAAAATTAAATATTTTTAGAAAAAAATGAATAATTATATATTATTATATTTTTTAAAGGAAATATGTTAAAAAATTGATATTTAATTATTCATTTTAATCTAAAAGAATAAATAGCTTGTTTATTTAAAAAAACAGTGAGCAAAACTCCCAATTTTGTAAGTCCTAATTTAGTCCATGTCTTCAAATTCTGGCATGTTTCGATGGTGGAAGTCCTGAAATTATAAAAAAATATTTAATTATAGGTCAACTTTATACACCCCTATAATTAATGTATTCCTAAAATGCAATTAAGTGAAAAATTACATGTGATAAACCATTAGCAATTAAATAAAAGGAAAGCAGAGGTCATCGGTGGAAGCAGTTTGATAAGTAAGGAGTATTATTACCTTACCATGTAAAAATACGCAGAATTAAAAAAGAAAATGTTGGTAAAATTTAGATTGGTAATGGTTATGTAGAGTTAATAGTGCACTGACATATACATCAATTCCACCTGGCCCACTTACGTTCACACCGTCCAGTTGCCGACGACCCAAACCAAACATATCTTCTTAGCTGCTCTTCACTCTTGATACATAAAATTGGCAGCCAGTTACCCAATAATTACTATTATTGCAACACTGCATTGCGCATATTTTCGCCAATCAGTGCCACAAAGTTTGACTTGAACGGTGTGTACTGTTCATCAATTTATATAGCTTGAATGGTGCAGCATTAACTCCACTCCACCCACCAACCGTATGTATCCATCCCACTAATTAATAATCTATCTAACATTCGTATGAAATATTTCCCTATATAAACACACTCCCTCCCTCACCTTCTCTACTCACACTTGACAACTATCCAGCAAGAAAGCAGCATTTCCATTTTTCACGCAGAATTAAGTTAGTACGTACCATGGCTTCCATGATCAAGGCATTGTGCGTTGCGCTTGTTGGCGCCGTGTTGGTGATAGCAGTTGTGCCCCCGGCTGAGGCCGCATTAGGCTGCGGCAGCGTGATATCTTATCTGGGTTCATGCCGCCCCTATGTGACCGACAAAGGTCCTTTAGGTGGTTGCTGCAGTGGGGTGAAGGGACTCTATAAGGCTGCAAAAACCACCGCGGATCGTCAGGCCACTTGCAGCTGCCTCAAAACTCTTGCCAGTACCTACAAAGGTGTCAATCTTAGCAAGGCAGCCGGACTTCCTCAGCAATGTGGTGTTAACATTCCCTATAAAATCAGCCCTTCCACCGATTGCTCAAAGTATGTCCATTTTATTTAATTCTCCACGTTCTTTAAGAATTAAACTAATATTAATTTAGAAATTAAAATGCCAAATTAGTTTCTAATTTACATATATTCTTTGATGCATGCATCTAATTAAGTTTGAGTTAAGAAATGCAAATATTTTGGAGTTGAGGTTATTTAAATTAAGTTAGACATGTATTCTAAGTGAGGTGGAATTGTGTTGCAGGGTGACGTGAATTTAATGGAGGAAAATTGAAGGCTTGTGCATGTATGATGATGCAGCAGCAGCAACCTTTATGTATGTGTTTTGGTATAATAATAATAATAATGTATGAGTAAATAAAAAAGAGTTTTGGGAGGGTGGGGGGTACGTAGCTTTGCTCAGCAAATCTATTAGTTTTCCTTCCCGCTCTCTCACTTCTCCACTCACTTAAATCCCTCTGTGTCTCTCTATTTGTAATCAATTATCCAATGAGTTTCCAGTTTCCTTTTATTGGTTAATATCAGCAGATTTTTGCTAGTTTTTGGTTGTTGAGAATGTCACATTCCAATGCAACCAATGGCAACAACAATTAAAACCGGCAACCAATGGCAACAACTTTAATCAATATGCCAATTAATAAATAACAAAGTTCATCCACACAAATCACATCTCATGTGCATAAATTATTTTTAACCATTAAATTAATAATAATTGCCTCCAATCCTCATCTATATATACTTATTTAAATTTCTGACCCTAAACATAATTCAACTTTTACTAGCGGGCAAGCAAAAGTATTGTATTCATTTTGCTAATTTTGGAAGCGATAGAGTATATAATTAAAATATAATTGTATATGATCATTCATTTTCATTAAAAAAGAAATGGATCTATCTAACATTTTGTCGGCACTACAGTAGTTAGTACCAGAAGTTGTGGAATAATTACATCAAACGATAATTATACCCCTTCTTCTAAGGTTTGATATAATTATAAATAAATTTTTTGTAATTTGAGAAATTATATCTAACACTTTCTGAGTTTACTTTTGTCTAACGTCCACTCGTTAATTGAAATCTATTAAATTTGTTGATATTAACAAAAAAAAAACTAAATAAAAATTGATATTTATCCTCAATTCACTTATTGCAGGTCAAACAATTTTTTTCAAACTAAACTACCCTTATAATGGTGAAAATATACCTCCTCATATATATTAACACGCGAAGACATATGGATATAGTAAAATTTATTTGACCTGCAATAAATCAGTAATAAGTCAATTGAGATAATTAAATATAGATTTTTTTTGTTTATATCAATAAATTTTATGAATTTGACTAACAAAGAAATTTATATGTTAAATGGAAACAAATATTAGAAATGATAAATTATATATAATTAAATTAAAAGTGAAGAAATTAGTAGAGTGTAATTATGGTTTAAATCAAATGTGAAGAGGAAAATATACAAATGATTTATGATTGAATGAGGGAAGGTGTGAGGGGCTGAGTCTGATACACCATACATGTATGTCAATTCCTCATTAAATGGATGGCTTTCCTTTTCCCTCACATACCCACTACTTTTTATATATTATTCTGGGAAAAAGGGAACTTGAAATACAAATGCTGGTTAGAGTTGGCGTTGCTGGGCATGTGCAGATATGTAATAAACTGACACGCAACGCATCCCCCATTCCCATTATACTTGTAAATCTTGGAGGATGGATATACTATTGCACTGCACTGCTCTTCCGTATAACACTCATCACTACATTCTTACATGCATATATCTAGATTACGTACAACTGAATGCTCTAACAATTCTACACATTGAGGGTTCATGCCCAAGTGTATTTATTACAATTTATCAATTGACTTCCACCAAACAACTTAACTACAACCATTATATATGCATATTAGCCAGCTACCTTTGGTGTGTGTGGATGGAGATTTGGCCTCGACTTGTACCCATTTGTTAGAAATAAAAGGATTTTACCATCTATATATGCACCCTAGTTGTAGAAACCCACCAAAACCAATCATCTATGCCGGAAACAAAGATTACAAAATATTTAAAGGGGTTAAGTACTCCTTGTTTACATGTTACAGGAACATTATTATTGAAATTTTTTAATAAACAGATAGGGGTCAATGCGTCTGGCCACATGTAGATATAACCAAAAAGAAACAAAGATTACAGAAGATCACTTCTTTGATCAGTGGTCAGGCCCATACTGCTTCCTAATTATGTTAAAATGGGGCGTTCAGATAATGTTGGATCTGCATCAAGGAAACCCATAACACACCCATGCATATCCTACACATACTCGTGAATATATAAGCTCATCCAAATGGATATATATGCATTTAATACTTTTTTTTTTTTTCTATATATTTTGCTTTCACCATCACCACCCACCAATCCAATAATATAGTTTTGATTATTAAGATCATCAGTACTACTGACACATATAAGGCATTGGATTTAAATTAGATAATATATTCTAAGATTGTTGTAAATATATTCAACCATGTATATCTAATGAAATCACACCCATCTTCCATTAATGTAATAATAAATAAAATATGATATAATATATAAAAATTATGAAATTTGTATTATTTGAGTTTAAGAAGATTATCCAAATATACAATTACTTATTTTAAATTTTCTGCTTATATTAAACATAATGATGTCCAGAAAATATATTCGGCCCAATCTCTATAAAGAAAGTATTTACAAGGGGAAATAGATTTGCCTTGACAAGGCCCGTCTGCCTACCAAAAAACAAGCCCTTTGGGTCAGTCTGGTTGCGAGGTGTAGCACCCCTCATGTGACACAGAATTGTTTATCCAACACCGGAAGGACACTAAGATTTGAACATACAAAGGGATTATCTTCACATCCCAACAACCCCTAAGAAGTCGGAAATTTAGGCTTAAAAGACTTAATCCTCTCAATGGTAGGATTCCTTGGAGATTACAACCAACCGGGAGCATATTTGTTGAATGTCGTCCTGAGTCCTAAGGGGTAATGTTTAGTCATTCGATAGGAAACTAAGGCTGTAAAACCAAACTTTCTCCTTCCGATTAGGTAACATTTTCTGCACAAGCACATCCACACTCCATCTTTCAAACATTCTTATCAAAAAATTATTCTTTCATCTTTTAAGCACCCATATTCTCTTAATTTTATATTTTTACAACTATTTACTAGTTTGATCATTGGAGTACTAACGTATTTTTTACAGATCCCCTTCTCAAGCTTGCAAAGAGTTCAATCCAAAGACTTAATTAACGAGTAATTTTTTATTGCATCACATAACAAGGTAGAGAAATGTTATCTTCACATGCATATTTAGGGGGAAGCAGAAAACTAAGTTGCAATTGGTTTCATAAAGTATTTCCTAATAATGAGGTATAGGAGTGATTATAAGTTTGAGAAGAGCATAAGCAGGTTCTGAACAAAGAATTAGATGGGAGGTGAGGTTGATGGGGATCCAGCATGTGATTGGTGATGTTTTCATTGTCCTCATCAATGCCTACGTACAAATACATCCCATAACCAACTTCAACATGATGTGTCGACCGTCGTGTAATGCCTCCGCTATTTCTCTTCTTCTCAAACTCTCCTAACTTGTTCAATACCACAAACCCTAACTATTTATAAACAATTAAAGTTAAGTTGTACTTCTTTTAGATTGCATAATGGCTCCGTGGCCATGCCCTCCTTTTATATTATTTACTATCTTGTATATATAAGGACTGTAGATTTAATTTTATGTATTTATATTTATTTTATTTAGATGATGCGTTTAAAATGATTTTTTCTTTCTTTTCTGAAACAGATTATTGGGTTATATATTTTATTTTAATTCATAATATATTTTAAAATGTGCAAAATTATTTTATTATATTCACATGGAGAGTTTATGCCAGGATAACTAGTATTATAAATTTAAAATTTGTTTGACTTCTTCTTTTTCAATGTAAGCACTTATGTGAGATAAAAATAAAAAAGTCTAATCAGTAAAAAATCCCAAATAAAAAAGTGTTTCCGTCCTTTTTTCCATAAGTGGTAGGAGATTTTTCATGTAAGGTTGATGTGTCACAAAAAAGAAAAGAAATCAAGTCCAAAATTTGTCCACTGTCAAAACCACTTTTAAAAAAGTTTGGTGGCCGTAGTCCTATAATTAACTAAAAAAAATTAATTTCGAATTACTATTTGTCACCCCTATATCTACAATTCTTATTTTGCCTACCCCTTTGTATGCAAGACAGTAAAAGCAATTAAGCGATTTAATTTGTGTCCTCATCTTCCCAGTGAATTCATTACACCTAATTCAGTACATGATCAAACCAAAACCAGTTATTTTATTGCACTTCAACTCTATATATACCGCAAGACCAGTGAGTCTTTTGTGCACTCTTCCAATCCCAAGTAAGATTAGCAATATATATTCCTAGCCTTGAGTCGCTGCTAAGAGTTGTAAAAGCTATGGCAGGTTCAGGGTCACTTAAGCTTGCCTGTCTCATAATCCTTTGCTTGGTAGTGACTGCTCCTCATGCAGAAGCAGCCATCTCTTGCGCTTCTGTGATGACCAAACTCTCTCCATGCTTAAGCTACATCAAAAGCGGTGGTGGGCTGCCACCTGCTTGCTGCAGTGGAGCTAAGTCCCTCAATGATGCAGCCAGCACTACACCTGACTTGCAGGCCGTTTGCGGTTGTATAAAAATTCTTGTTCCGAGCCTCAGGGCCAATCCTGCATACATTAACAGCATCCCAGCAAAATGCGGAGTCAATCTTCCCTACAAGTACTCCCCTTCACTCGACTGTTCAAAGTAAGATATTCCATCCCTATTATTTTGCACATTGATTTTCGTTACCGTGCCCTATTTCTATTGAGATAGAGACGGTTGTTGTCCAAAATAAGTTAGGGATGAAACGGCTTCTTGTCTGTCTTCCTTTGCAGGGTGGTCCGTTGAATTGATGAGACTTCCCAAGAGAAGAATATATAATAATAATCATAAAGAATGAATAAGATGTGGAGCTCCTTCAGTTAATTTTTCAGACTGCTTGCTGTTGTTCAGGCGGCAGGTGTCTTTTGGTTGTGTAAATTGTTGCAGGCCTATCTGTAGCAGGACTAAAATTATGTGGCCTCCTCCTGAAATCTGCTTGTAGTAAAAGTGTAATTGCAACAGTAATATATGCATTCTGTTCTAAACTTCTGTAGCCTCTCTTCTTCTGCTCAAAATTTTTGGATCAACTACTTAACAAACTTGTGTCATGGCAATGATGAACAACCCATTGGGAACAAATAAATTATACCGACATGTCTGCAGGCACGGGTTGTTCACAAAGCTAGGACTTAATGACAGTATGGTGTATATTTCCCAAATTTCTGTAGTTAGAGAAAGACAGGCGAGCAATACTAAATTGTCTTCCAAACATTGTTTCCTAGACCGGTGGATTATGACGTTTTGTTGGCAGTAGCAAAAACCATACTGAACAAAGAGAGAAACATAGTTATGGTGGCAATTCAGTTAATACGCTCTTACAAAAACAGACGATTCAGCTCAGATTGATATGTAAAAATTCAAGAATCTCTGAGATCAATGCAGTAAAGAGAGCAGTGAAATGAACCAAGTACATCAACAAAACGAGACGAATTGAGTACCTTGAGTAAAAGGAGTTGGTGGAACAGATCAAATTTCAACACAAGAAACAGGGATATAAAGTAGCTCAGAATGCCATTCTTCAATCGGGTTTAAAAGGCCTGAAATTTGGAAGACCGCCTGCATTTCTGTACACAACATAATTGAGTCCTAACAAAGACCACCTAATCAAATCATGTAAATGGCAAACAGCTTGGCACCAGTGACTGGTGAGGGGAAAGCCTTCACTTTTCATGTGCGGCATCCAACTGTTAAATATTCATTTGTGTTGGGCCAGTTGACTCGTGATAATGGGCTCCCATTGGGCCTGCTCATCATTGTTTGATTTATTCGCACATTCAAGTTTTTGACTGGCTTCATTACCAAACACCTGCCCAGGAATGCAAATCTCGACCCGACTTGCACCATGTTCGGGCAAACCCGTTACTGCAACGGCTAGTCACTGCCACTGCCAGAGTCGGCTCCCACAAAGACAAAGTGGCAGAAATCCCACTTGAAGTAGCCTTTTGCTTCTCTGCTCTGCTGAATCCATGACGCAAGCGTACCAGCAGCAGCCATGGACGCTCAGCCTTCGAGCTAAGGCCAAAAACTTGGATTTCAAATTGAAGGCATCAAGAATGTTGCCCGTTTGCAAGCTTTTCCGATTCTCGATCCAGTTCAAGCTCCATCCTTATTTTCTGGAAATCAAATCCAAACCCGAATCCTCTTTTTCCTTGAAACCAAAGTGTTTAAAGCTCATATTCCTTGAGATATTCAAGAAATTTCAGAACAAACGAGCAAGAAACAAAGGCATTGTGAGAAGCTGGCTCGCTCATAAGGTATCATCAATCTTACTTCATTTTCAATTCTACTGATTCTGGTTGTTGAGAGTGCAACATTGCTTGGAAGAATACTCAAATTTTCTTTTTGATTGAAGAATTACTTGTACGGAAGAAGAAAAACCTGGATTTGGTTGTGGGTTCTGCTTTCGGCAGTGGTGGGCTGTTTCATTGTTATGCAGTTGAGCTATTATTTAGGTGAAGGCTTCCTGTGGAAATATTCTTGCAAGGCTTTGAATTATGCTGCACCTTCTGGCTTCTTATACCAACTTTCCAAGGTAGTTGTAGCCAGAATTTCATTAGATCAGTCTTTTTTATTTATTTAATATTTTGGATTGAAAACATTAACCCATCATCCGACATTTTCAGGTAATATTTGATGGGATTTGTGGATGGTTGGGTTTGTAGTCCATATTTGATGTTTGAAATCTTTAGCTGGCTGGATGGATGTCGACGCTTTTTATGAAAATTTCTGAGGCGCCGGAATTTGTTTGACTGAAATACGGAGGAAGAGGTGTGTTTATTTTAAATGAATGAAAATTGAAGGATAAAATTAACATTTTAAGCTTGTCTTTCTTGTTATTCTGTATTTCCTTGGAATTTGGGAGGTAATTGTTTTTGGGTAATTTTTTAATTTTGTATGCTCCCATCCCACTCCCAGGTTTACTACAAATTAAGGAAATGAATATATGTTATGAACACCAACCCGTTTTTGTTTGATTTTTACTTTTAATGTAAAATAAGAGTAGATTATGCCTAGTTTCTATATTTTGGTGATGTATTTGAATAGTGAAGAAATAAAAGCAAACAAAGCCATTTTTCCAAAGATTATGAATTGAAATGTTGATATAGCAGTATCAGTATGTCCATTTGTTGTGCGGTTGATGAATTGGGCATCATGCAGGGGGGGGGGATGTATCTATATCTGTATGTGTGTGTGTTGCATGCATTGAATGTTAAGAAGAAACCAGGGAATGGATTTCTTCAAAATGGGTGTGAATTGTGAATTGTGATGCCTCTCCAAATTGACATTTTCTTCTTCTTCTCTTCAAAATCAACTTAGTCCCATACATTTCCAAATCAAAATCTCTGGCCAAGAATATTCTACTACTACGCATCCTAATCCTATCGTACTATATTGAAGATAGAATTTTGAAAACTCCACTCTCGTTTTTTAATTTTATGTCAGAATAAAAAATAATAGTAGGAGAATATAATTATATGATATATTCTTTTTAAAAAATAATCATTTTATTTATATTTATATCACTATTCCAGAGCAAAAAGAGTTGCAAAATGTTAAACGTAAGTTTGGTGGGGTTAGAGCATGAATGATGTAAGGTAAGGCATCCTGTATTCCTAGTTTGATGTATGCTGGTCTCAGAAATTGCAATCATTATTACGGCACAAATAGGCGTTTTGTAATTGAAATGAAAGTGGAAATAGGGGAGGGGGGGCGGCGTGGGTGAGAATAATATAATATGATTGGCGCTTGTGCTGTAGAGTCAAACACCCATCTTCATCAATCTCTTTGACTGCATACCATTTCAATGAATATTAATATTATATATTCGAAAAAGAGAATTAAAAAAAAAAAAAAATAGTTTGATGACGAGAATTTCATAGTTTGACGGGGGCTTTTGAGTCTTTGTTGAATATTGTATTCAAATCTCTGATTTACCCCCTTTCCTTTCACAAATATGTATATATATAGAAGATAATTAATAATTTTTGTTTTTTGAACTATAAAAAGGGAAAAAGAAAAAAGTTGAGGTCAAAAGTGTAAAAAGACAGCAAGAAAAGGCAATACGTCGTCCTTGTATGGTATGTTATGTTATGAATTACAAACAAATAATCATTTTCTTTCTTACTTATAAAAGTGGGGGGGTGGGGTTTGGGTTTGGGTTTTGGTTTGACCACTGCTCATTATATATATATTCTCTCTCTTTCTCTCCCCCAAAAATCTTCCTTTGCATTTTCCCCATTTATATTCATTTGACCTGCCTCTAGGGTTTTTATGCTTTACCAATATTCATTCTTAAATTCTCCATCATTCAAATTTCACCCTGTTGATCACTCAAAATCCTACAAGATCCTAAACTCTTCAAAGATTGAGCTGAATTTCGCCCTCGGTTAGTTTTCTTTTTTTCTTTTTGACTCTTTTTTTTTTTTTTTCCTTTGGCTACATGTTTCTCGGAGTAATTGGGATTTTCTGATGAATTTAGGGAGATTTAGCTTGGGGAATCTCATCGCCAGAATTTCTTATTTGTTTTTTGAGCCCCATTTTCCTTGTTGTAAATTACTCATGATTTTCGTTTTGGGTGGAAATCTGACGTATTCTTGGATCTGGACTTGATGTTTCCGTCTACCCTGATATTTTCCCTGTGTTCATAACAAAAAGGAATTGAACTAAAAAGTGACGTGTTTTTATTTGTTAGACAAATAATTGCTACATGTAATAGTATATGATAAAGCTCTCCTATGATTGTATTTATTTACTTCAAGGAATTTCCACGATTGCATTGACGGAATAGTAGTATGAATTGTTGCTTACTAACAGCTTTGGGGCTTTGTTACGAGTAAATTTCACTCTGCTAGATATGCGTGAGCGTGAGAGATTAGGTAATCTGTGAGTCAGAGGAAATGCCTTTATCTTTGGATTCAGCACCTTGGAGTTCCCCGGGAGTGAAATACACCTCGCTTTTTTTTTTTTTTTTTGACATTCTTCTGAGTTTCTATGATATTTTTCCTTGAATTCTGATGCTTTTCTCTATATAGGAGAAGTAACATTTGACACATTTATTTGCTAATATTCATGGACATGTATTTTGCTTCGTGAAGGCCTGGAACTGTATCCCCTTTTTGGTCAGATGCATTGGTTGATTTCCATTTTTTAATCTGTTAATCCACCCTTGGGCTATAATTTTTTATTTTTGATAAGCAGAATGGAATCCCGTGATACTTGGTTTAGAGAATTCACACTTTGAGACGTTAGCTTTGTAATTTTGCTTTATAATTATACGCATTTAGTATTCTTTTTCCTTGGCAGGAACTTATTCTACCTGGTCAGAAGCTGAAGCCTTTCACCTGCAATATGGGATGTTTTACGGTTTTAAAGAGAAAGAAGAAGAAATCAGAGCAGAGCATCTGTGTTAAACGCGTAAACCCACAGGAGCAGTCACCAACTGTGTTACCTGAACCACAAACCCATACACGTTCCCTGCAGTCTGCGCCCCCAAGCTTTAGAACTAGAGTGAAACCTGTTCAGTCAAATAATGGAGTAAGCAATAGCAGGATACGAGCATTATCAGCTCCATCAAGTCTCGATGCTGCAGAACAAGATGTGCTCGAGTCTATAGAATGCGAGGGACAAGAAGAGCCAAGGAGTCGCTTTGGGTCAATGAAGGAATATAATTCACCAAGTCCTCAACCTCTTCCTCTCCCATCCCCACGGGGTAATAATGCTCTTAAGGCTACGACAAGCTTTAAGATGATAAATGCTAGTGGCCCCCTAAATATGTCTGGACCACTTCCTCTACCTCCTACCTCACACCCAACTCTAACAGCTAAAGGAGTGCTTCCTAATTTTTCATTTGATGAAATTGCATCAGCTTGTCATAACTTCTCCCCTGAGAGATGTATGTCTGAAGGTCTCTCTTCTGTCATCTACCGAGCTTCTTTTGCAGAGGATGCATCCGGATCAAGGAAGCTCGAAGCCACTGTGACTCGCATTCACCCTTGCAACCAGGTATTGTTAGACTTGTTGCAGTTCAGATATATGATTGATTGGTGTTTCTTAACCTAGCTACAAGTTCCTGCCTCACATTATCGTCTCATGATTAAGATGCTCACTGGGACAGAGAGGGGAGAACCCCTTACACTGCATTCACCGCTTCATTCTACATTGAGCATCATACCTCCTTGTATCTCCCATCTCTTCGACACGGTTCCTGTGCTCTGCATGAGTGGTCATACTTACTAGGATAAAAATGGGGGAGCCTGTTACTCTACATTGGTGGCTCTCTTTCCATGTTGAAGTTCACATCTTTCTGTCTACGCCCTTATCTAGATTTTTTACTGTTTGTGGCAAAACTAATATAAATACCCAGTATATCCAAAGATCTAACTTTCTCAATGATCCTGTTGTAGAATTAGCTCCAATATACTTTCCAATTTCAGTTGGAAGACATTTTTAACATCCCGTAAATTTTTATTTGTCTAACAATGATTTATGCTTTTCCAGGGTTTAAAGGAATTTGTGAATGATGTCAATACACTTGCATCTTTGCAACATCCATTCCTCTGTAAATTGATTGGTTTTCATGCACGCGAAGGCTCAGACCACAGGATGTTGGTTTATGAGAGGCTATTTCATGGGAGCTTAGATAGGCTTCTTTATGGAAGATCAGATGGTCCACCCATTGACTGGAATGGTAGAATGAAAGTTGCTTTATGTGCTGCACAAGGTCTAACCTTCCTGCACGAGGAAGGACCCTTTCAGGTAATCAAAATTATCCAACCATTATAACTGGATCAGGAATTTAGTGGTTTCAGCATGATACGCAATTAGTGTTTGTTCCTTGTTACTATCATCAGTTGAGATTTGGAGTTGGATTTCACTAGTATTTTAGAGTAACTTGTGCTTTTGCTGCTGGATAGGCAATGTTCCATGATTTCTCAACTGCAAACATACAGATTGACAAGGATTTTAGTGCAAAGCTTTCTGGATATGGTTGCATCAGCCACATTCCAGAGGCGGATATCTCCAGCGGCTCAGCTGTAAGTGCTTTTATTAAGTCAGTCTTAACATCATTTTCTTGCCACTTTCTGGATGATGCTGCGGTAAAGCTACAGCGCAGCTTGCAACTCATTATCATCTTGCTGAAATAACGCAATATCCGTTCAGGCTGTGGCAAATCTTTCAGTGGAGACACTGGAGAGGGGGTTACTAACCCCAAAGAGCAATGTCTGGAGTTTTGGGATCGTACTTCTTGAATTGCTCACTGGCAGGAAAAATCTTGATAGTCGGCACCCGAAGGAAGAGCGAAATCTAGTGAAGTGGAGTAGGCCATTCCTGGCTGATGACTGCAGACTGTCACTAATCATGGATCCTCAGTTAAAGGGTCGATTCCCAGCCAAAGCAGCAAGGACAGTGGCTGATATTGCCCAAAGATGTCTCCAAGTAGATCCATCGGAGAGGCCCACCATGAGAACCATTGTAGAGCATCTCAAAACCATACAAGATATGAAGTATACCTCTCGGTTCCCTCTACAAGAGCCTGGATCAATTAGTGGGAAGCATATGTCGAGATCACCCAGCCTGAATGGCATTGTCACTCCAGCTCCAAGATCAAATTTTCCTCCCCCAACTCTGCATGCACTGCCTTTGGCTCTACCTCCCAGAACAAGTTCATCCACACTCTCATTGGAGGAAATTGATCGACAGGAAAGCCGGAGATCATCATCCTCAACTGTTCGTAGATCTAGTGCGAAGGATTTTGATAGTCAATAGTGAGCATTTTTTAATTTTTTCTTGAACGTTGTGAAATGTAGTCTTACATATTATATAGAAGATAAGATATTTTCACACAATTGGCTAGAAATGATTTGTGGGCTTCATGTTTTTGTAAATAAAGTTCTTTTTTCTCTTGGCGTGCGGTAGTTTCTACAACCTTGAAGTGCTGCTGAAAAATTGCTTTAACTTTTTCTTTTTTCATGTGTGTATACTGATGTCATTTTATGTATGTATTGAACTAGGAATGAGTATTGAACACTTCTGGATGCAAGTGTAGAGGTTGCGATCTTTTTGAAACCTGTACATGTATGGATGTCTCATGTTACTTGTCAAAAGAAGAAAAGTTTGTATTGCGAGGGATTAGGTTCATGTATGCTGCAAGCTCGAATAATAAGTAATATGACTTTGTATTTCGCATGATATCATCATCTTTAGGCATCATTCTGAACATGTTCTACATGTATGTATGTGATATGCTTCACTTGTAGCAAGGATTGACCAATAAAAACTATAAGAACAAAAGAAAAGAGAGGGAACCATCAAGAAGTATCATTTTCTTTTTGGTCTTTTTCAGATAATTCATGACTAGCCTCCTCATGCTCTGGAGTAAAAGCAGAAAAACCTTGATCCTCCTGCGGTTGGGCCATGTTTGCTCCAGGTGCCTGGGGTACCACAAGTGGTGCAGACGCTTGTTGCTCAGAAACCAAGCTTGTAAGTCCATTCTGCCTTAGATATGTCTCCAAAGGCAAACTAGCTTCTTGAAGAAGACTCATCATGCTGACATGGGAAGGTGCAGTATGTTCCCGACCTGGACAACAATTTAAGTCTAGTCCTCCCTTCAAGATTTCAGCATTTTCTTGAGACTGCCCGTCGCTCTGGCATCTGAAAAGCATTTCACTTTCTGATTTCTTTGCATTGTCAGAACCAACAAGTTGTGGTGACACCTGATGAGAAACACTATCCACCTCTGCTTCCTCAGCAGCTGAGGCAAACTGGTTCCTCTGTGCAATTTCTGCTTCACGCTCTGATTGACGTTTCTTCTTGCGCATCATCAAGGTCTTAAAGCGTCGTTTGACTGTCATGCAGACATTGCACAAGCATGTGGGCTTGTGTTTGCCCTTCCCACTAGGAGGCTGTATGCACACAATGCAGGAGCAGCCTGGACGGTGCCTCGGATGTTTGGTAGTTGTTGCTACAGATGAAGCACCTGGTTCATTCATCCCACCTCCAACAGCTGCAGCATTTGTGAGAGTCTCCAGGTCCTGAGATTCATTTTCATGCACTGGTTTGAGGCTTGTGGGGACTCTCCTTTTTGTGAAGTCTACTCAACGAAGTAAACATGAAAAAGAAAAGTAATTTGTTATAAATTATTTCAATGAAACCTTACTAAGCGTGTTGCCTGGCATGTATACAAATGCACCTTGTAGTAACTTCTCTTTTGGGATGGGGGGAAGGGAGGAAGAGGAGCAAAAGAAAGTTTTATTCATTATCATAAGGGTATCATTCAATCACTAGGTTACGAACCAGAATCATCAGCCCTCTTCTCTTTTATTTATCAGTGAAGCATTTTGGAGAAAATAGGAAGGACAATCTAATATAGCAAAAACCACGGAGAGAAATATGATACCCTTGTTCATCCTGAGAAGATTCTCAAGTTCCCTGGGGCTCAACTCGTCTGGCGCAGAACATGAGCTTCTGCTCCGAAAAGAATAGCAATAATTCACTTGTAAGCATATGCATAGCTAAAGAACATTGTCAGGAACCAAAAAGGAAAATGAAGATTCTCTTTCAATCTTCTCTTTATGTATAAAAAACAAACCAACCTTGCCTGATCGGTGATGTTGTCGCGACATGTCCATTTGGGAGGGAGAAGAACATCAATGGGCATTTTTCGCCATTTAAAGCAACTATCGCATTGAGTCCATTGCTCATGCTCCCTGGATTGAGTTGTTTTCAATGTCATTCAATCTTATCTCAGAAAATGAAACTGAAGAATAAGTGTTACAGACTCGTGATATGGGCCTTAGAAGCAATTCTGTTACGTCACGCAACACTCAGATATCTATACTTATTGGTGCCATCACGTCCAAGCTAAAAGCTACAAGTTTGTTCTAGATTATCATTTCTTGCATGGACGTAACTCCCTTTTCTTTCTTCTTTTCTATTTACAGTAGGTTAGGATAAGCTTACAGGTGCACAATCAGGCAGATGCAGTCCTTAAATCAGGGAATGAAAGTAAGATATTCATAACCTAATGCTGGCATACTCAGAGAGTTTATCCGGCTCACAATTGACATACAAGGCATTGGCTAACCCTATAGGTAAAAGAAAGGAGCTTACTTCAGCGCTCGTGCTCCCCGAAGAGCGGGGGATTTCGTGACATTTCGAATTGGGTTGAATTTTACCCTATCCATCCCGGTCTAAGCTAGCCCCCCTATTCCATAACCAGTCTCGTCTAAGCTAGCCAAGCAGGATATTTTGTAGTTTGTATTAATGGGCAGACTAACCATGAGAAGTCTGCAGTATGTACATCTGTATGGTATTTAGTGCATTCGCTGCATTGGTTGATAGACAATTTCAATTGCTTTTTGGAGACAATCGAATTAGTTCTGCAGTTTAGGTTCCTGCAGACACCCAAGTCCTGTTATCATATTTTAAGGTACCTTGTCTGACTTTTTTTTATCCAAGAGAGATTCTGGCAGCACCAATCCGGTTTTTGTTTAGATAGACTCAATTGTCACAGCGATCATGTCAAAGTATATTCTTTCAGCAACTTTAGAAATCAACGCAAACAAATATATGTTAAGGACTGGGACAGTTACACATAATCTTGTTGTTTCTAATAGAGCAGAGAAACATCATGTCAGTAGATACTATTCTAAAATTTCTCATCTTACCCAGATAGACGGACAATGAAAATGCTCCTCTTGCCAAAAACAGGTGGCTCCTGAAAATGGATATACGCATCGGATCAGATCTAGTGATTCTCATTAATAGACTATTCACGTGAACTTGGAAAGTGCAAAACTTCTTACTTCAAACTCTTCAAATTCATGATCCTCAACTGAAATGGTGCTTGGCTTGGTGCTTGGTGGTGGGCGAAGCATCTCCTGTACCTCTTCCCACGACAGCCTCAGCTCCAAAGAATCATGCCCGTCAATAAGTAGTCTTTTACTCTTGGGCCCAATATTTCTTCGTTTGCGCTCTGGAAGCAGCAATGGTTGGGCCAGTAGATTGTCTCCAGTTACATTCTTCTCAATGATTTTGGGGTTGATATTCCCAGAGTAAACATTCATAGAAGAATTCCTGCTTCCTTTCAGTGACTGAAGAAGGCCAGAGTAGCCACTCATTAAAGGTAAATTTTCAGCACTGCCCAAGAGTGTTTCACCTTGAAGAGCACCACTATTCATGGAATAATGTGATTCCTGCTCCATTAACCACCAACATGATCATATCCTTTATTTAATGTAAAGTAGCATCTACGTATCTCAGCTATCAGTGTATATCATAATTTGAATAACTTATTGGTTATAAAAATTATTCCTGAGACATTGACAACTGTAGCTACCTTCTGTACAGAAATACTGTTTGATGCTTTCCTGAAACCCATCAGAAGTTTTCCTTCTGGATCCATTCGACTGAAGGTAACTGACAGGACAAGCCTCAGAGATGAGAAAACAACTTTTTAAAAAATTTGTGTACTGAAGAAAGAGAGATTGTTTGCAATACCAGTATCTCCAGCTTGTAATTGCATTGACTGAATGCAAGGGGTAACACCCTCTAAAACATACATTCTGCTATTATTGTTTGGCCAAAATCGGAATTGGAATACCCATTCTTTGCCCTTCACATCCTGAATCCTCAGAGGAAGGCCCTCTGGTTGAGAGATTGGCGGAAAATATGCCTGAAAAGTGCACTATTAGGTTAATTTCATAAAGAACATGAGAAAAGCCAAGGATAGCTTGAGTAGGTGTTTCTCTTTTCTGTCTCACATTTTCTCAGGGATGGGGAGGTGGCATGAGAAGGTACCTCTATAACAGTTGGCAAACAAATAGAAGCACATTCATGCTAATAATCATTTTTCGTAATTCAAAGAGTGTACAGTAATACTTCCAAACATCAATCGCCAGATTAATGACAAACTTACCTCAGCACATGCTTTAGGAAGAACCAGACGACCGATTCGGCCAGCATCACTAGCACTCAAAACCTTTTCAAATAAGGGAACAATGGTAGAATTTGAGCTTGAAGCAAATTAAGGAAATGAACTCCCTACGAAGATGTTTAAGTGATTAACTCTAATACGACAGTTGTGAAGAGATAGAAAGCTGGTAAAGAAGATGATTTGTTAAGGATACTCTCCAGATATTTGCTGCAACTCCTGGTCTGTTATTCGAGGCCAATAACGTGGAAGCAACTGATTCTTGACCCTTCCTTCCACAGGTGGCCTTGCAACACGCAACTGCGAAATAGTGCCAGAGTTTGTCTCTAGTCCTGCAGCCAGAATGGAATTCGGTAGCCTTGGTAGGAGATGGCGGGGCCTGCACCCCTGTTGAAATGAACATATTGCGGTGCTCAATTGCCTTTCTTCAGCAATCACCCCAGTTAAGGAATTTGAGTTTGACGAGGCAGACAGACTGATGCTCAAGTTCGTCTGGACTAATGATTCATGTACACTTTTAGCACTTCTAGTTTCTTGCAATGCGTCGCAGCTTTTTGATGGTCCAATGGATGACTGATTAAAGCTTGGCAACAGTTTATACCCAATTTCTCCTGAACCAGCAAAATCATCTTCCTGTTTCCTTGGAATTGTATCAACAGTCTGGGGTGGTGGCAAGTGTTCTTGGCGGTCATTTTCAGCATCATCACCAGATTGTGCAGGAGCCATCCTACAAAAATTTAGATCACCGCCATTTTCTGTAGACAGATCACATGCCTTATGTTTTTCTTCCAATGGTGTCTGCATAAAGCTTTGGAAGAATCAGACTATATTTCGATTGGAGGAACTAAAATTTCCCACAGTTACATGTGGAATATTTCGTTGAAAGTTTAATATTCTGCATCACTAAAAATTCTCAGAACAATTTAACATCTAAAGTGTATTAAACAATATATATCTTCTATGAATGAAGAAAATATAATAGAAAGAGTAACAGATATGATCACTTGATTCAAGATAGTTGAAACAGTACAAAGCTCCATAATCATTCCTAGAATTTCACGCACATGCACACACATTCACATAAAAAATGTCTATAAAAAACACATCAGGAGCGCCATCAGAAAATTAGATATTGATGCATCCATTGTCCAGTGGCTTACAATTTAAGCATTCATAAATTGTTCTTACAGAAGGAAGCTTAGAACTCTTGCTGCAGCCTTTACAACTTACACCACCAGTGTCAAGTAGCTCGAGCAATGAACTAGAAGCAATGCACCCACAATGAAGACGCTGCCAATGTAAAAACCGATAAAGCTCTGTCAGTACAAATCGACTAGGATTCTGTAAGAGATGTACAACATTGAACTGAATAAGGACAAGCGATCCAACGACTCACCTTCCCACATGAAGCGCACTCCCTCCAACCGGTTTCATCTGAATGGAACATCTCACAGAAGACCAATTGTTTATAGGCAGTCCTGTTGTCAACTCATTTCCAAGTGTTAATATTCTTGACATTAGTTCATCAACTATTATAAATGCCTCTAAAGATCAAATAAGTAGCACAAACTCGAGAGGATAAATTCTTGGTTCAACTCAAATCTCAAGAACCAATGTTAATGCATTGTTCTATGATAGAAGAGCATGCTTAACATCAACATGTTACAGATAGAAAATAAAGGAAAGTTATTATGATTAAGGTTTTAAAATTCCACCGAAAATCTGTGCTGTCTCCTATTTGAACCACACCCTGTTGCAGATACTCAAATCCTCTGACAACCAAAGTTACCTTGCATACACAAGATGCTCAACAAATTCCCATGTTTCCAATCGACAATTGTACTAGAGAGAGATGTCTGAAAATATGATTTAAAGATTGGGTTGTGCACAATAACCTTGCATTTACCAATTCTCAACGCTGCTTTTTAACATCTACGCATATTAGTTTTGCAGAAACTGGAGACCAGATTCCTGCATCGCGGATAAGTGCCATGATATTTTACCTAAAAAGAAAGAAAGTTGACATTCAAGCAAACACAATTGCGTTGGTATCTTGATGAGTTATGCTTTACTTTAGATGTATTACAGTTTATAATATGCTGGCGTGCCTGATAAAAGAAAGAGTCAATACTTGTCTATTTCCCCAAACCCCCAAAAGGAGGAATTAAAGCCAAGAAAAATAACATTTGTCAGAAATTAGAAGGTCCAGTCAGCTCAAATTTCACAGATATGCTAAAATTTCAGTTTATTCGAAGAAATTGAACATGAAAAACAGCAGCTAAAACAAAATTCGACATTGATGACACGAAATAACAAAGAGGCAAAGATTTCGGTGAGAAAGAGGGAAAAAAAAGGGAAGAGCCAAGAAGAGAAAGAAAGAGATAACCCGTACCCGCAATTATCACATAAAGTAGCAAAACCACCAGATCGCAGAGGCCAGCCCTTTCTCCATTCCAGGGAGTTTGAAGAAGCGCACATCCCATTCATGCACACCCCACCCTCCATTTTCAAACACTTGGCGAAGTGGGAAAACACAACCGAGAAAGAGAAAAAAATAGCACAATAAGTCAACTGAATTGAGGCAAAGATTTATGTATATTTAAAATAATTAAAAGAAATGGAAAATAGGAAGTGGGAACTTACCAACTTATAGCAGTTAGAAGTAAAAAAAGGGAGATGTTTTTGTGTTTGAGGAAGAAGAAGGCGTGTTGATTGGCCCTAATTGAAGACTTGTTTGACTAGAAGAAGAAGAAAGGCCGGGATTGGGGAAGAAATCCCGGCATCCGGGAGGTGGATCGGGTATGTGATTTAATTATGCGAGCTCAGGAGATATGCATGGGGGAGATGAATTGGGGTTGAGAAAATCCATGCAACAATCTTGATGAACATACATCGCTTCTTCCATTTTCTTTTCACTCCTCCTCCGATGCTTATTTATCTTTTTTCTTTGAATATGCATTGACATGGAAATTGTGAAAGCTTTACATTTGCTTCTGAGTTTCATAATCATAGACCACAAAGATTTGGATAACCTTAACCATAATCGTGACTTGTAATACTTGCTAATTAAATTGCTTTGCTTTAGCAAGAATCAATGATCATGTATGTTGTTGTCAAGCTCCAATTTGGTAAGCCTAAAACTAAAACTAAAACTAAAACTACTCCTCCTCTTTCAACTAGCACCACCTACACTCCAATTTGCATGCAAAATGAAGTAATTACAACAATCTCAATGCTTTTGAATTACCAAACTAGTTTCATGATAGCCATACTGTTTCTTTATTTGTCTAGTATAAGGTTTAATGCAAAGGATAATAGGATTCTTTTGTAAAATTGATGAGATAAAACTCAGAAGAGTGTATGTGGGCAATTAATTAATAGGGAATACCAATCAAGAAATGGTGAGTAAATGTCTAATCAATCCCTAAATATGTTGTTAATGCCATGTATATATGAGAGAAAAGTGAAAATGATACCAGTATCAATGTACATGATAATAATGGTCAAAACAAAATTAAGAGGCAGATGAGATCCCACTTTTGCACTAGTACTAGTACCCCCCACATGTTGCCTTCTTTTTATCCGAACAGATAACTAATTAAAAAAAAAACAACCACCGCAATGGGGGGTTTGGTTGGCTGCTTTTGGAATTCGCATGCAACAAAGATTCCTTGCTGCCTCCCTCAAATTCCCAGAATACCCTCTCCTCATTCCAACAATCTTATTTATGGTGTGCGCCAGCTGTATACCTCGGATGGTGCCCCTAACCTCCTGTTTGTGTGTTGGTTGGTTGGTGCACGCAGCACGCTTCTTTCTTTCTTTCTTTCTCTCTCTTTTGGACTTGGTGTTGAAGCAATCATCATTACCGTCGGTTCATTTGTAATTGTGGGAGTTTCCATTTCCAACCAAGTGGACTCCTAAATGCGAGATGACGTCCATAAGCAATCACAGGTGACGTCATTAACTGGATGGAGGGATGATGTTTTGTTAATTGTTATTGTTACTGGTAGTGGTGGGGTTGTTCTTGTTCTTGTTACTTTGGTTTCTCACCTTCTCTAGAACATGGAACATGAAACATGAACATGGGCACCACCTAATTCTGGATAACGAAATCTTAACCACTCACTACATGTTGTACAATGTTACTCAATTCTCGGGCCAAGAAAGAAGGGGAATCTAATTGTCATCCAACTTTATTGGATCGTTATAGGCCCAGTTTGTTCCTCTCTACTTCACGGACTTTGGAGGATCAATCTCAGATTGGGCCTGCCTCTATAGATAAGAAATCAGACAATAAAAGCAAAATGAATGTACATCATAAGCAGAGTTGCTCGTCCTCAACCCACTTCTTTCTTTCCTTCTCCCTTATCCTAGCTACTAGCCTCTGCTCCTCACCATTTTCCCACCGTTGAGGTTTCCGGTTCCCTCCATGGCGGGAATCTCCGCTTTCAAATGCCCCTGTTTCCGCCCACCCTCTTCCTCTCTCTCTTACGCTTCTAACCCCTTCCTTCTCCCCCACCTCAGTCTTTCATCCCCCCGCCGTCCCACATTTCCGAGTAAGTCGTTTCCTTGTTTATTTGTGTTTCCACTTAGCAATAACTGATCGCTTGCATTGTAAGTGCTGCTCTGTTTTGATTGCAGAAATATATGCAATTACAAGCAACGACATAAAAGTGGGCCTCAACATTGAAGTGGATGGAAATCCTTGGAAGGTTATTGGTAATTCCTCCTTATTTTGTCTACCTGCTTTCCTTTTTCCTTCTTATATGCTACTTAGTCCGTGTTTGGCTCAGCTGCACTATTATCCAGGAATTCTTTGAATTCATGCGTGCCTTGCGCTGTTATATACTAAATGAGTACGTATCTGCGTTCGCGGGTGCGCTAGGGATTTAGTATACCAAAATTTTTCCTTGTTTTTCCTTTAAAAGAAATTGCACTTGTCAGTTGTAATTTTGGTTTCTGGCCATTTTTTAGAGTTCCTCCATGTGAAACCTGGGAAAGGGGCCGCTTTTGTAAGAACCACATTGCGAAATTATGTGACTGGAAACCAAGTTGAGAAAACTTTCAGAGCTGGAAGTAAGGTAATTACTATAGAGCTGCTGCATTTCTCCTGTTCTATTCAGTTTGCTGAATGTGTATGTAGCTTATCATGCTCATTGTTGAAGATTATTTCATGTAGGAAGACACTTAAAGTGGTTATTCTTGAAACATTCTAAGGTGCATATAGGTTTATGTTGAATTCATTGGCCCAATTACTTTTCCATCTTCATTAACAACTTGATTTGAGATGTTTGATGCAAAGCTTGTCAGCATGACCAAACCCAATCCACAACACTAGTAGTTATTACCAAAAAGGTCAACAATGCTCCAATTATATTGCAAATTACCAGTTTGAGTGCTAATGTTATTTCATTCTACTCTTTTGATAGATAGAAGAGGCTGACATATTCAAAGAAACCAAGCAATACACTTATAAAGATGGTTCCCAATATGTTTTCATGGACTTGGTAAGTCATTGTACTTTCACTTTCATATGTGTAGCTTTGAATATATAATGTGATTGTGATTGCTTTATCAGTACCAAGCACACACAAAACTATTATGCTTTTTCATTTTTGACTGCGCCTTTCCCCTATTTGTACTCGTAGTATAATAATTAGTAAGAGAGCAAGTAGCTGATTCCAAACCAGCATATTGCTATTTATGTTTAATTTTTGGAGAAGTACTACACAAATAAGCAGTTACTCTTTCCTGAGTCCAGTAGATGCATATTGTAAGACTTATACATCCCACAAGATAGAAGATGATATCTTAGATCCATGTAGAAGCCTGTAAGGACTCTGTTTTATCTACTGAATTGGCCTTAGAGAAAGAAAGTGAGTTGGATAGATTACACGCTTGCTTGGCTTTAATCTGAACCCATTTTCAGGCTTCTGTTAGACTAAATTTGATGCATACAATTGATTTTGTTTCATTATTTACTCTCTCCTGGTACTCATGCGCACACATGGCTTACTGTACAACTCTTTAAACAGGTGAATTAGTCTGATTTCTTTGTAGTAAAAGTTAATGCCAACTCCTGGAATATATGTTCCAGAGTACATATGAAGAATTCCGCCTCAACGAGGCAGATGTTGGAGATAAATCTAAGTGGTTAAAAGAAGGCATGGACTGCAATTTGCTATTCTGGAAGGCGAAGGTTAGTGTCAACTTGAGCTGTCGTAGTTCAACATTTCTTTACCATTTAACATTGGTTTTTTAAGTGATTATAATGTTCGACCTCTCATATTTGTCTTCTTCTGGGAGGAGGAAATTGCTTGTGAATAGAAAAGTGACTAACTGTTAACATTGATGTAGGTCATTGATTTTGAACTTCCTATCACAGTGAAGTTGAAAGTCGTGGAAGCTGATCCTGGTGTAAAGGGTGACACAGCTCAAGGTACTCTTAGGAGTTTCTGTTTTTTTAGGACCATTGTTCTAATGAGATGAAAAAAATGAGAGGAGTTGAATAGGGAGCAACAAATGTATACCATGAGCCTTCATATCTAATTGCGTCATACTTTAAGCTAATTGCTTCATATGTTCACATAACTGGTTTCTGTTTGGCTGCAGGAGGATCTAAGCCCGTTACTCTTGACACTGGTGCTGTGGTTAGTGTCCCATTGTTCATAGGTGTTGGTGAGGAAATCTTGATAGATACTAGAACTGGGCAGTACATGAGCCGTGCGTAGCTTACTTGTTATCAATTTTTGGTGCACTTGATGGTTTGCAAAATCCGGCATTTATTTTTTTCCATTTGTGGATTTGAGAACAGTCCATCAGGTCCTGTAGTAAATGGGTTTCAGCTACTCCTTCATGCAAGAGAAGCAACCATAAGAGAGATAATGCGTTCTTTTTTGTAATGGAAGCATCATTTACATCATTGAGAAGTCAAATTTTTATGATTACAGAGACTAGACAGTTGGATATAATGGAACAGAATCTTTCTCCTTGCCAGCCTACTCTATCTGTTAAATGGCCACCTATCCCTTGATAAAAACTACTACAAGAACTTCCCACTGACTTTGAAAAATTAAGAAAACAAATGAATTCTAACATAACAAATTGCCATTTCTGCTTCAGCACTCCATACACATTACAGTCTCTTGCTTATACACTGGCCATAAGATATATAAGTACTAGTCTATGCACATCACTTATTTATGCTGCACAAATTCCGCTGAGCTCAGAAAGTAAAGCCTAAAATTTCATATCATGAAGTATACCATCCATTATGTGGCCTTTGTTCAGCCAAGCAGTAGGTAGGCTTCCTCGTAGGCACCACCCCCCTTTTCAATGCCACCCCATAAACACGGCAAGCCTCTAATGACCTTCCTTGTTGATTCAACTCATCAATTAAGATGTTGAATGGAATTCCGCTAGGTTTTCTGTCTTTGTGCATCAGCATCAAAACCGCCAGTGCCTTGTCAACCTCTCCAACACAGCAAAGGGAATGAATGACAATGTTGAAGGTGAATGTCTTGGGTGAATATCCAATCTTAACCATCTCATTGAAAATCTGAAAAGCCCTGTTCGTCTCCTTTCCATTACAAAAGGCTTCAACCACCAAATCAAACACACCAGGGTAAATGGTATAGTTTCCATTCCTCATTTCTTCAAACACATTGGACACATCTTTCAGCAGCTCTTTCTCTTTTCTTGAACGCCTACACAAACCTCTCAACAAGGTGTTCATCATCCTCTCATCAACTGCTAAACCAATTTCAACCATTTCATTATAAATCCCCAAAGCTGCTTTGATTTTACCCCATTTTAACAATCCATGCAACATCGTGCTATAGCTAATGCAATCAGGCTTGCAATTCCTCTCCCTCATTCGCTTCAATAGACCAAAACCACATAAAGGCCTCCCCTCTTTGAAGTAGCCATTAAACAGGGTGTTATAGGTGACGACATTCGGCTTCAAACCCATTTCTAAAGCTTCATCCAGTAACTCTAATGCCTCATTCGACCTGCCCACTTTACAAAAGCCATCCATCATTGCAGTGTAAGTGTAAATGTCTGGCTTCAAGGACGACTTCCTGATGCCCGCCATCAAGTCATAAGCTTCCTCCACTCTCCCGACATAGCACAACCCCTTCAACAAGCAATTGTATGTGTTAATTGTGGGCTCACATCCTATTCTAGACATTATGTCAAACACCTCAAAGGCATCTTGCAGTCTCCCAGTTCCGCAAAATGAGTTGATCAATGCAGTAAAAGTAGCAACATTAGGTTGGAACCCATTTTGCAGCATGTGGTCAAGAACAATTTTAGCTTCAAACGGCTCATTTTTCTTGCAGTAACAACTGAGCAAAATTGAATAGGTCCAACTATCGGGGATTAACCCAAAAGATGATAAACTGGACTTAAGTTTAAATGCCAATTCAAACTCATCTGCTGCAACCAAAGACATGAGAAGATGATTAAACTCGGATATAGTATGCAATTCCCCATTTGTGTGAAGTAATTTTTGCAATGCTTCAAGCTTTTGTGAAGCTGGGACAGTTGAAACAGTTTCTAGAAAACGACGGTGCTCCAAATTTCTGCTACTCGTGTGTTGATAAAGACTGCGGTTTTGTTTGACGTGTGTGGCAGAGACACGGAATTTAGGTGGGTGGATTGAGTTGGTGGTGAAGACGAAAGGAAATTGGAGGGAGAAGTGGAAGGGGGTTGGCATGAGGAGAGATGATTGGATAAAGTGAGTGTTTGTCTTGGTCCGTGGTCTCTCTCTACCTCGCTTATACGCAATCCAATGTATAATGTAAGTAGATTTGAGTCCATTAAACCAAGTAAGTAGTTATATATTTTTCCAACTTAACTGTCACTGTCATCACAAAAAATATAATAAGACGGTAAATAAATTTTGATTACGACAATAACTTTAATATAGATATATGTGTTGATGATGACAATATATATATATATATATATATAGGCATTTAATATATCATTCAAACCCTTAGAGATCTGCTAAATGTTTTCCAAAACATGGGGTCCTTTGGATCTGGGGCGGTGGCGGTGCCATCTTTTCTTGCTGATGATCCCTTTTTACCAACAACAAGTATTGGGCTGAACAACTTCTTGATCACCTTCTGAAACCCCGACCCCCGCCTGCGCCGCCCTTGTTTCACTGTCACAGGCTGTTTTTGGGGCGCTTGGCACCGGCCCCCCGCCGGTTCCGACAAGCTCCGCCCCAGCATGGCCTGGTTCAGCTGCACCTCAAACGAGAGGCGCTCGTACTGGTCCAGCAACGTGCTTTGTTCGTCACCAAACCTCTTGAAAATCGCTGCCATTTCTTCCGCCGTTTCCATATCGGACACCAAATTCTGGATCACCACTTGCATGGGTATAAACTTAAATATATATGTGGGTGAGTGTGGTGTGAAAATCTTGGGCAAGAATCCAAGAAAACTTGAGCTTGTAAGCTGACAGATAGGCTGACCGCTTGGAATCCCTGAGACAACTAAACTCACAAGCAATTCCAAACTGAAAAAAGGTAAGGAAATATATATATAATATATAATATATATATATATATGACCCTTCAACAGAACAGATCCAAGTATATATATATACACACACACATACAAAATGGCTGCAAATGAAATATAAAATTTGTCAAAAGTAATTTAATGAGAAGGGTATTCATTTGCAATTTATATATATAGCAGAGAACAGTTGAGTTGACATAAGTATGGACAGGTAGCAAATTAAATTTATAGATTCAAAATTAGGCATGCAATGCAATTGCAGCAAGTTGAGGTTGTTGCGTCTTATTAATTTTTTCATTCGAATTTTGATTTTCAAAATTCAATTTACTTTCTTTATTTGGTTGCCCTTCAATTTAATAAAAAAATACTCATAAAATAAATAATGGCATTTCCAGTTGTGTGCAATTAATAAATGAAATACCCCTTTGCATCTGCCCTCACTTTTAAATTAAATTATTATTCAAGCCCACACCTTTTTGGGCCAGCAGTTCCTAAACAATGAAGCCCCAATTACAGAAATCTGGCACCTATTGGAGCAACTTGCCGGTGCTCAAGACTGTGCCAACGATACTTGTTTCTTTTGTTTATTCCAATTTCAAATGGCGGTAAAGCCCTCCTACCTATCTCAAATTTTCATTTCCTTGTTTCGATCCAATTCCTCCATTCACAAACCCTAATTCCTCCTTTCCTTGATTTATTTTCCATATTCTTGCTTCAGTTTTCTGAGTTTTTCTCCCATGGAATGTAATTTAGTTCGTTTCTCATTTTACTCTAGTTATTTGTATCTTCTTCGTAAAGCCTAAGCTTTCTGTGACTAGCTGAAATCGGACACCAAGAGTTCCAAATCTTCTGGAAAATGACTTCTTTAGCTTCGTGCCGAGAGAAATAACCGAAACCATCTACAGTTTTACTTGCACATGTTGAAGTTTTGTGGGATGGGTAAACATGGGTTTACTGCTGTCATCTTCATTTTCCTACTTGTTTCAAACACTTGTAATGCTTCTTTAGTTTTTCATCTCCGGAAATTGATTAGCAGTGAATTCAACAATGCTTCCGCCAATTCACAGGTAATGTTCTTTCTCTCTTTCTCATTCTCCTTGCGTTGTTCTTTCTGATTGAGCCAAGTTTTTTCATTGCAAGTGAATGTGTTTCTAGGTTTCGCCCACGGGAAGTCCGGTTGACGAATCGAATACAAATCCGGTGAATGCAGGCAAGTCTCGGGAAGAGAAGCACAAAGAAGCTGAGATGGGCAGTCCAAATAATGACAAGACATTGCCAATTGATTCAAATGGCTTAAAGAAAAATAACAATACTACTGAAAATCCTGGTGCTCCAAGCCCGCCTGCAGGTGAGAAGAACGGCAATTTAGTTGATAGAGGAAATGGGAAGGCGGACAGTACGACCACACCGAAGTTGGGCAACAATGGCATTTGTGAGGGATCAATGACAAGGTGCAGGGTCCAAGAGATGCTTGTCTGTATTGAACCCTCAAAAGATAGTGGTACCTTATTTAAATAATCTTGGGGCGTCCCATTGATTTGCTTACATTCAAGATTATAGCTTTGGTTTAGTGCTCTACTGTTATATTTGTAACATTGTTTAGTATGGATGATTATGTACCTGACATAGCGCTGCTAAAAGTTGAGCCTGGAATGGAGAAGTTAGTTATTTCCCACCACCGCAAGAAACTGACTTGATTTGCTTGGTATTTGGCTGATAGATGTAGTTCTATAGTTGTTTAAGAATGTATTTTTGAGGCACAGGGGCTTCTCCTTGTTGTGTAGTAAAGGCATTACTTGAAACTTGATAAGCCCCACATTATGTCTACACCTACCAGTTATGAAGTTGATTGACTCTTGTGATCTTTGGTGTTCCTCCAAGTGATCCCTTAATCTGTCTGAATTAAAGAGTAAATTGGACCTCCACCGATGCTGCTAAGCCTTTACGTCTGATGTCTTATAAAGTTAATGATTCTCAAGTTTTATAATCCTCTACCCTAAGATGTTATATTTAGCTAATTGAGTTAGTTGAAAATAGTGGACATACAATATGTTTGTGTATCTTCTTTGAAAGGAACAACTTAAATTCCTTTTCTACTTTGTGCTTCTGCACTTGCAGATGGAACAGGGGAAATAGTATGGATTTATTGGTCACTCACTGTGACATATTGTACCTACAAAGACATAACTTCGTCCTACTTTACCTTGGCAGGGACCAAACAATTGTTCCTTGTGGTGCAAAATAAAGGGGAAAGTACTTTGAAGGTGAATATCAATTTGCCTAATCTGGACAATGCTTTGCCTGCTTTTGAAGTATCCAAACACAAAACTAGGCAGGTAAGGCTTGTTTTTCCCTTTTCTGGCTGATGAGCATTTCCTTTATTGTATTATGCTTCTCATTTGCCACATGTCATGTTAGAAATCTTCTGGTTAGAAATGTTAATAGTTTGAGATAAAGTAGGTAGAGTTCTTTTGAAACATTTCTTACTGTTTTACATGCTGTGTCATGTATGAAGCATCATAAGTAGACACTTTCAACTGTGATGCTTTCTCTGGATGCTCCAAGGGGTTGATCATCACCTCTGTGTTACCGATTTGGTTGAACTCTGTTATTTATTTTGTTAATTTCTGGAGTTTCCTTTTGCCTTTTGTTATTCAATGGATAAAAAGGCCTTGTTATGCTAACTTTGGTGCTTTGTTCCCTCCATTGGATAATTCTTATTTTAAAATTGCACATTCCAAAAAAAATTAGCTATATTGATATGTAATATGACTTATAAAGAACAAAACATGCATCCTTGCCACTTGATTCTACGACAGCTCCTTGGCTGGTGCTACAAGCAGACATTTGAATTGTCATTGCTTCTGATCTTTATGCCCTCCACCCTAAATCCACAAACTTCTCATTGCATTTGAAGTCTACATACAGCATTCATTTTACTTGTCTAGTTTATTCATTTTTTGCTGCTTCATTTCTGCACCCTTGCTTTGCAGATGGATATATCGTCAATTGTGGGCAAGAACAGTGAACTGATAGTGAATTCTGGAAATGCAAAGTGTGAGCTTCACTTGGTTAATCCTGTTTCTGTAGACAACCTTATGCGACAGCTCACTTTCTACTCTAAGCAAGTGACCCCAATCTATGCTGTGTATGCCTCCTTTCTTTTGGTGTTGCTCTTTGGAGGGACATGGGCTTGTTGCAAATTCAGAAAGAGAAACCGGCAGGATGGAATTCCATATCAGGAACTAGAAATGGGTTTACCGGAAACTGCTTCTGCTGTCAATGTAGATGTGGCAGAAGGTTGGGATCATGACTGGGATGATGATTGGGATGAGGACACTGCAGTAAAATCACCTACAGGGCCCCAAGTTAGGAACTTCTCCGCTGATGGGCTCACTGCTAGGTCTGCAAAGAAAGATTGATGGGAAAAAGACCAGGAAAATTAAGAATGCATGTTCCACGATGGGGATTGAGCAAACGTCCAAGAGAAAGACTGGGAAATAGCAAATGTCAGAAGCACTTTGTATGATATATATCCTTCTCCTATTTGTATACCTGATAAGAAAATGTAACTGCTTTATTACATAGGATTTTTTCTGCCGATCAAAATTTATACTAGAAAAGTTTTGGGTTGATAGGATTGCAACAGTGATTCATTTGTAAAATACACGTCAAAATTGTAGATTTTCCAGATAGTGTTGGCAGCTAGATTTGATGAATGTGGAATGAGTTCGTCTTTTGACTAATTAGGCCCATTTGGTTTTCCTATAGGCTTCCTTGGATCGGAAGTTGGACGTTGAAGTTCTTTTCTTTAATCGTACATTGTCTTTTTATTATAAAAATAAATGAAAGAGAATGGGGATCCATGACTAATGATGTGGGCAAGGGCAATCTTCTCCAACTCTTCTGTTTATTTGATGGGTTAGTGGGTTGAGCATGCTCTTGAATTACAGTCCGATAGGCAATCTATACCGGAACAGACAGCCTATACTATTGTTTGAGTTAGAGGTCAACATAAACATAACATGATTCTCAACGACAAAGGAAAAAATCAGATCAATTTATTAATAGTATATACCTGAAATGACATAGACAATTGACACATAATTTTCATAACTTTGGCTTCGCAAGTTGATAGGGATGGCCCCTTAGCGAGTGGTGGGATAAGCATTGCACGCTTCACTTTTAATCTATACAATGATGATTATAGCAATTGAGCATTAGCTCTTTTCATTCTCACTACCGTCCCCACTTATTATATCTTTGCCATCCTAATGGTAATGCTCCCTCCAACTTACCTGTTTTCATTTATTTATGTAAAAAAAAAGGTGGAATATTGCATGGTTCCATCATTCTGTCCCATAAAGTAAAAGCCAAAAGGGTAAAAGAGATTTCTTCCAACAATTTAAACATTTTCATCAAATTCCGATAACCCCTTTTCTCCCTTTTTTCTCAATTAACAACAGTTGTTCATGGGGTACAATGAACATGGTTTTGCTTTTACCAACTTTTCCACACCTGGCACAGGTTTCTTCTCCCATCAAACAGTGCAAGATTATGATGTGTGTCTGTGTGTGCGTGCTTGTGGTTTTCGACTTTTGACAACAAATTTTGCTTACATGACAATACTGCTGCCCGGCCAAGTACTCAGTACTGTAAATGGAACATAACTATATATGCCTGAAAAATGTTGCTACATATTCTGCTGTACTAATAATTAATGTAATCCGGAGTGATGTCCATCATACTCACTTAGAATAAAAGCAACTAATAGAAAGTATAGAGAAAGGTACTGTAGGAAATGAAGCAGGAAGGAGATGGGGGAGATGGGGAAGGAAATGGAACTCAAGAACCCTTCATGATGTTATTGATGAATTAAGTCAAAGCCTTTTGATTCTCTGGGGGCCTCAAATCGTTCAAGTAAATTCTTCACATCAAAGTTTTAATTATCAAACTTAACCAACCAACCAACACTCTGCTTATTCAATCAGACATCATGTTACCAATATATGCAATTGAACTGTTCACTTAACAACCCAACAAACCATCAACTTCTTAAGTTTTAGTTATTTGTTCATTCCGGCTTAGTGTCACAATCAAGTAAATTCTTTTTTATGCGTATGGATCAATACGTAGTTTTGGGAGTTTTATTTAAGCTTTGTTCAATTCACAAATTAATAGTCATAGAACTAAACTTAGACATATAATTATTTAATTGCAACAGTAGTGAACTGAGAGACCATAACAGATGTTCACTTACAGCATTGTCCTTCCAGTATGATGCAAATATACTCTTATTTATTGCTTATTGTTTGCTCTGCCACCCAAATAAATCCGGATTAGGCCAGACCCAATAGCATCTCTTTGCACAACTTTTTGACATTGTGAAGATTCCGTGTAAAACTTGAAAATCAAGAGACGAAGATTAATCATACATATACTCTATAAAAGCAAATTTTAATGAACTGTGACCGGAGTCTGGAACCATCTGCAGAATTGGCGCCGGTGAACAGAAATCCAGTAATGTGTGAGGAACAAAGTAATATCAACACCCATATTTGAAAAAAACAAAAGATTTGAAAATATCATAGAAGAAAGAAGTTAAAGGAAATGAAGGACTCATAGCCCATCTATTTTCTGGATTCCTCTTCACCTGATCACCAAATATGGACACTTTAATTTCATCATTTCAATGTAAAAATCATTCCAGTTCTTCTTGACTCTCTGTAGGACATTGGATAAGTTCCAAAATCCTTATCACCTCTTCCATGTCGGGGCGGTTTGATGGCACCTGAGAAGCACATATTAACCCAAGTTTTACTACTGGAATTGCCTCCTCCATTGGATACTTTCCTTCAAGCTTCTTGTCAATGCATTCCTCTATCCTGCCTTCGTCCAAAGCTTCCCTCACCATGTCGCACAGCACAACCACATCATCTTCCATGTATTCTACAGGTCTTCTCCCAGTTAGCACCTCCAGAGTCAAGACCCCAAATCCATATACATCACATTTTTCAGTAATCTTCACAGTTTGGCATGCGAATTCAGGAGCCATGTACCCAAGTGCACTCTGAATCTTGCTACTGAGGATATATCGGTCAAGTGCAGGCAGTAGCCTGGCCAGCCCAAAATCTCCCACCTTTGGTTCACCAGAAAAGTCCATCAGAACGTTGGTCGATTTCATGTTATAGTGAATAACATTCAGCTGGTGCAGATGAGCAAGGCCTTTAGCAGTACCAAGGATTATTTTGAATCTCTGTTGCCATGTCAGGCAGCCAGCAGACTCTCTGTCGTGGAGATGCTTATGCAAACTTCCTCCAGAGATATACTCGTTAATGAGTAGCTGTAAGGATGGTGTCCAATAATAGCCTTCAAGCGCCACCAAATTTTGGTGTCTGATCTTTCCAAGTTTCTTAACCTCCCTCTCAAAATCTTCTTGACATTTCACTAAGCTCGTAGTATTAAGCTTCTTGATGGCAATGGACCGTCCGCCTTGAAGTTCTGTCCTGTAAACAGCCCCAAAACCACCACGCCCAAGTTCACAATCTTTATTGAGCAGAGATT
This sequence comes from Sesamum indicum, assembly GCF_026168435.1. Classification (NCBI taxonomy): domain Eukaryota; kingdom Viridiplantae; phylum Streptophyta; class Magnoliopsida; order Lamiales; family Pedaliaceae; genus Sesamum; species Sesamum indicum. The sequence continues at coordinate 17,077,561 of NC_142667.1, forward strand.
GAGCCCCAGTAACAAAATCGACCTCACCAGAAAACATAACAAGCTTGCCATAGTTAGCTTCAGTGTCATGGGAAGGGCTAAAGTCATCACCTCCTGAGAATGTGAAAGCAGCAGCGGACCGTGCCATAGACGTGCGAGCATGCATATTGAGAATAGAGACTGTAACTACACCAACAGCTATAAAGACAGCGGCACCAATGGCGACAAGGGAAGATACACTTAGTACTATCCGCTTGTGCCGAAGATTTGGAGAAAGAGGACCGTGATTTGAAACGGATGAGTTGGGGTTCAGTACAAGAGGCTTGGGATGGACAGCAGGACAGGAGTGCTTGACAATGGAACCGCACAGAGATGGATTACCAATCACAGATGAGAGAGGGATGGTATTGAAAAACCCTCCAACTGGAAGTTCCCCCTGGAGATGATTAAAGGAGGCATTGAACGTGTCAAGGTGGGAAAGGTTAGTCAATTCTTTTGGTAGACTTCCTGACAAGTTGTTGAATGACAAGTCCAACAGCTCAAGGTTGGATAGGCTTGCAATTGCAACAGGGACAGGACCGGAAAGATTATTCCGGGATAAGACCCTACAAGAGAAACAAAAGCAAAAGAGATTAAACATCACATACGATACCCAAAACATATAATAATACATCCACAGATATAATTTGAATGCTTTTTTGAAGTCGTAAAAAACTTACAATGAGGTTAGAGATGAGCAGTTCCCAATGTCTGCTGGAATTGCTCCAGTCAGGAAATTGCTTTCCAGTCTCAATTCCTGCAGTGAAACTGCCCCTCCAATCTCAGCTGGAATGCTCCCACTTAACTGATTGTGACTCATATCAAGGACAGATGTTGTGTTAAGTTCGCCAACACTTGCTGGAATTGAACCAGCTAGAGAATTCCGGGATATATTCAAGGCCTGCAGCCTACTGAAATTCCCAATTGCAGAGGGAACTCCACCAGTTAATGCATTGGATGACAAATCTAAGAGTTCAAGGCTTTGATACGATTGCAGCAAAGGAGCAGGAAAACTGATGGTTCCACTATATCTATTAGCGGAAAGCGAGACACTCTCCAAGGCTAACTTAAAAACCCATGAGGGCAGATTACCAGAAAACAAATTTTGACCAACATCAAGAACCTTAAGGTTTACACAATTCCCAAACGACTCCGGTAAGCTTCCCACAAACCGATTGCTTGACAAATTAACTTGTTTCAAGGACTGGAGATTGCCTACAGTAGTTGCCATCCGACCAGAAAAATTATTAACTGAAAGATCCAAGAACTCCAGGCTTCTCATCTCTCCAATCCAATCAGGAAATTCTCCTGTCAATAGATTTCTACTCGCATCAAGATATCTGCACACGCTGAGCTTTCTCATTGATAGAGGAAGGGTACCAGTAAAATAGTTTTCACCAAAATCAACAGACTTCAGTAGCAAACAATTTCCAATATTTTCAGGCAGCCAACCCACAAAATTGTTCCTCCTTAAATTAATTGCTCTCAAGTTATACAAACTCTCAATCCCTCTTGGAATCTCACCCTCGAGCAAATTATCAGACAAATCAAGCAAACGAAGCGAACTCAACGACCATAACCCAGAAGGTAACTGACCTGAGAGGCGATTTGACGAAAAGTTAAGCCTCTCCAAATTTGAGCAGGAGCTCAAGGATGGTGGGATTGAGCCAGTGAGATTGTTCTTGGCCAGTGAAATTGAGTTTAAGGACCCACATTGTTGAAAAAGCTCTTCAGGTATGAACCCTGATAAACTATTTTCAGTCAAGTCAATAACTTGGAGGGATGGAATTTGAGCAAGGATGGGATTTACGGAACCTGAAAAATTGTTTCTTGATAATTGCAAAACTCTGAGGAACTGCAGTCTAATTAAACTCCTTCCAAGGTGGCCAGATAAAGAAAAACCATCAAGAATAAGCTCGGAAACCCGATTAGTATCCTGATCACATCTCACGCCGACCCAATTGCAGGCGGAATCATCTTCTTCATTCCAAGAGGTGAGCCTGGAGAGTGGGTCGGTGAGGCCAGCTTTGAAAACAATCAAGCCCAATACATCGTCGTTGAAAGCTGGGTCCAAAGATTGAACGAGAAGCAATGGAAAGAAGAGCAAAACAGGCAGCAACTTGAAAAGCACCAACATTTCTGGGTGAAAATCCGTGAGTCGATAGCAGAGCATCTTCAATCAACTTTTTTAACTATTGGAAAGGGGTTGATAAAGTTTGAAATAACATGTGGAGTAGACATAAGAAGTGGGAAAAGGAAGGGAGAAGGCGGGGGAGAGTGTGAATGAATATATTGTGTATATATGTATACAAAGAGGAGAAGGATGGGAATAACATGCAGAGGAAAGTAGAAATGAAGAGAGAATAGCAGCGGGGCGGAGGTTGCTTCCTACAGCAGGAATGGAAATGTAAAAGATGATGGTGGTATGTAAATGTAATAGAAGAATGATGGGATAGGGGGCGGGGGAGGGAAAGGGTTTGAGTAAAATACATAAATAAATAGAGAGTGAGAGAGAAGAAAAGACGACAGAGAGGTGGTGTAGTAATAGTAATAGAAGAAGAATCGGAATACAAAAATTAGAGAGTGGGAGCAGCGATGATGATGGGGGGTCATTAAAGTGTTTGTCAGACAGATGGTGGTGGCTTCAATACTCATAACATAGAGAGAAGAACACAATACGCACACACTCACCCCTTTTGCTTTTCTCGACTACTGTAAATCAATCTGTCTCTCCCTCCTTCCCAACCTCGGAGTTGTCTGTGGCGTCTTTATTACTCTCTCTCCCACTTGCCCACCTTTGAAGTTGGAGTTTGCGCCCCCCCCCTCCCATATTCATATTCTACTCTAATCTGCTGCTCAAATTCAAATTGGAACCCACTCCCATCATATGTCTGTCTTCTTCATAAATTAAAAAAGAGTTGGTAAATCCAAAAATGTTAATGTGAAGGGCTAAGCTAAGCGACGGGTCAAAGACAAATTCATATTTTGCTCTTCTCTATGTAGAATTATATTATATTCGTTTTTGAAGACAGTATTCAGTTTCTCGGTAGTAAACCCACAATTACTTCTCCTCTTTCTCACGTTGCCATAACTACTCTTTCCAACATTGCATTAATTATCAACCTACGTAATTAACCAGTTGTTTCAACTCTTGTTAATTAAGATGATTCACACAACGTTAACACACATCATATATATATATATATATTGAACACAATTATTTGAATAAAATATAAAAAAGTTTGCAAATATTATACAAACTCTGGAACTGCACAGTTAGCCTGTTTGGGTGTAGTGTAATTAGAAGTGAAAAGTGAAATTGATGATGATGATGATGATGATGCTGTTTCTCATAATAACCAAAACTTGGACTTTACTCTTTCATTAATTTGTAATGTTAGTTAATGTTGGGAAGGGACAGATATATTACAGAAGCTGAGATGGGATGGGATTGCCTCTTCAGTTGAAAAAAGAGAGAGAAAACAAGCAAATACAAATTTGACAGTGCAGACAATTTTCTCCTTTTTCAAATAACAATATATAATTGATTTCTTTGTCTCAAGTGGGACTTTTTTTTATTTTTTATATTTCTGGAGTATTGGTTAAAGCAGTGTGAAATTCTTGGCCTTTATTGACTTTGGAAGAGTAGATTAGTATTATTATTATTTTGTTTGTGTTAATTCATTTTGAAATTAAATTAAATATAATAACAATGAATGTATATGTTTGTCTTAATTGGCTTTGGATTTTGAATTCCTCCGCCTCTCTCTGTTGTGCTTCCATTCATTATAAGTGGATAACAACTGATACAAAACTAAATATTTTCTTATTTTGGGCTGCTTTGCAATTAAAGCCCAAGCCCTAGCCCTAAAGTTGATGGATCATAGATATTTGAAATGGAAGTGATTTGGGCCCAGTGGAAAGGCCGACCCACAAGCATTTAAACACTGAGATACTTTTCTTTGGAAACCAGTTTTTGGTTTCTCACATGCCTTGCTTGCCTTGTTATACTCATCATCTCTTACCTACCTAACACTTACACTCGGGTCTGGATCCCAACCCACCTATGACCTAACCTAAGAGATTCAGTAGGCCCCCCCCCCCCTTTTCTGCTCACGTGTCACTCACTCATCACCTTTTTCTTTTCCCAATTTCACCTATACAACGTATACGATCCCTCCCCCTCCCCCACACTCCCACTCCTCGTCTTATAGATAGATACAGATACAAATACAGATACCTCCACCACCACCACCACCACCTCCTCCTCCTCCTCCGCCAACCCCATCTCTCACTCTCTTCCTCCTTCCCCTAATCTTCCCCCTTCTCTCTCATTCTCACCTATACCCTAATCACAACCATTCCAGTCATCCAAAATGAGCATCACATTAGAGTCTCTCACATTCAGGAACCCTAGTCCTCGCTTCAACACACCTTCTTCTTTTATGGCCTTCTCTCCCGCGCCGCCTCCTTCCTTAAGCTTTCACCCTTTGTCCACACCTACCAACCACTGCAACCTATCTATTCCCCTGCTTCCCAGACTGCTTCCCCTTCATTTACGCCCGACGACCTCTGTCCGGACTCGCTCTGTTTTCTCGTTTGCCGCTTCCCACGAGGAATCGGTGAGCTCACTTTCGATTTATCTTCATTTTCTGGGACCCTACCTGTTCCATCAATTATTTGTTTCTTTTTTGTTTAGTTAGAGTTTAGCTTGTGCATTATGCAAAGAACTTGAGACCTTAATTTCGTACGTCGTACAAAAGAACCGCGGCTGGGGTTTGGGTAGTTGCCATGACTTTTCAGATTGGTTTTGGTGTATTCACTAGATTTTATCATCTGCTGAGATGTATCAAATGATTGAAAAAATGTTCCCTCAATGGGTGGAGTATCCCAGTTTGCTTAGTTTGGTATGATTCAGTTCAACTTTTTTACACCAGCATTCAAGTGCATCAAAGCAGCGGAATCTTGTCTCATTATCTATATTACCTTCTCCAAATCTGAAATGGGGCTTTTTGTGATTGTAAATTGCAGAAATCCACTCCAGTCTCCACCTCATATATCTGTCTTCTGTTGCTAAGTGTATATCTTTTTCTGCTGAACGGCAAATAGGAGCTAGAATGATGATCAAATCAGCTATAGATTAGAATAAAATATATTTGTGTATGCTTTATTCCAGTACAGTAGATATAGTTAACTTTAGTACTGGACAGGGAGAAATTTTAAAAATTCTTTTATAGTTGAGTGTGCTAGAATTATATTCTTGTGATTTTGTTTTCAGAAAGCTGCGGATATTGATTTGGAGAAGGAAAAGGAGGATCTAAAAGTGGGAGCTCAAGAATCACAAGAAGCATGGCAGCAGACACTTGCTGCTTTTAAAGAACAAGCATTAAAAACACAGGCCATATCAAAGGAAGCTTATGAGCTGTATTCTGAAAAGGCTATCGTAGTCCTAAAAGAAACTTCTGAAAAATTGAAAATTCAAGCCGAGAAGGCAAGACAGGATTTGAGTGTGATCGCGACAGAAATTGTCAAAGAGAGTAAAGAATACTTGGCCACGGCTGCAGAGACTTCCCCCGAACCAGTGAAGGATATTGTTGAAACCTTTGCTTCCTCACCTGGTGACCTCGATGATGTGTCTAAAGTGCGGGACTTCTATGTTGGAATACCTTACGGTAAGCATATCACTACAGACATGCAATTGCTATTTGTGGCTATTAAGCTTCACTTGAGATGAAGAGTCATCGCCAAGAATTTTCTTTATACTCAGGTGCTCTTCTTTCTGTTGGAGGCTTTCTTTCATTTATGCTCACTGGAAGCATTCCTGCCATCAGATTTGGGATTATACTTGGTGGTACACTTTTGGCCTTGAGTATATCAAGTTTGAGATCGTGGAAAAGGGGGGAGCCATCACCCTTGGTCTTGAAAGGACAGACAGGTTTGTATCTATGCAATAATACCACTGTATGGCTATTCATCAACAAGCTCTTTCCTATTACAAGGATGAAGCCTGTTATTTGTGTCAAAATGCTTGTAAATCTATGCGATGCAGTTGTACACATCATTCAATTTCATTGATACTTAAAATCTTTTTCTGCATTTCTCTTCAAAACTTATAACAATAAACTTTAGTTTTCACTTGTGAATAGATTGTGCAATCTATCAGTATTGTGCTTGCATTCCATTGTTTACTAAAATGAATGATCATCAAATCAATATTAGTCTAATATAGATCAAATCCATATCTGTCAACAAGCATGAGTTGATATGGTGATTTCTGTGGGAGGACTTCTTGCATCTTGATCAAGTATACTGTGAATTCCTGGTCCTGTTTGCAATTACTTTGAAATTTTGTACTTGGATACTTGAAAAAACTTGCTTGTGTTTTGTTGTATAGTTTGCCTATGATCGCAGACTGTATGCTTCTATAATCAAATTCTCAATAGTGTTAAAAACATAAACAACTCTGGTCATATAATTCATTTACTGTATGATCTGGCATTGCCAGCTGAAGTTGAACGAGGTAGATTCCTTTTTTATTACCTATGCTGATTGTGCTTATAATATTGGGAAATTACATTATTTCATTTTCTATGTTTTGCTTCCTCTCTGCAGTTATTGCTACCATCTTATTTCTTAGAGAACTGCACTTGTCGTCTATGGTAAGATCTCCTTCTACCTCAATTTTGGAAATGGAGCTAAGTGACAATTCATGCATCTTCATGGTTCCGACAGTATCTTTTGTCTTTCTTTGCAGCGGCCATTCGTTGCTAATTTTATCACAACCGTCATCAGGTCCAGCCGAAACCTTACTCTATATTCAACAAGCTTTCTGTTTCTATTATTTTGCTTCCTTCTTCGGTAGTTTCATCCTATGTTCTCTGATGTATCTATGTATGCGTTTTCAACATAACATATCATATCATGAGTTAAAAGTGAAACCAAGAGAAACCTTTTTGAGCCTTGAGACAGAAGAGAACTATTGGAGGAAATTATAACATTTTGTGAGGAACATTGAGGAGATGCCCAGTCAATCATATGAAAATGATCAAATATTAAGTACCAATAAAGTAAAATGGATCTGCGTGAAAAATAGAAAACATAGAGAGACCAAGGGCAAGGGCAGACAATTACAAAATAAAAGGCACAAAGCAATAGCTAGTACAACTGTTAAATGGAAAAGTACACATGAGCTTTATGGCCCACGCCTCTTTCCCCATCCTTACTCTCGATGAAGCAAAGATGGATTCTTGTCTGACAGTCAGCTTTTATTGTGCAGTGGTGGAGTAGTCGCATTCTATATCTACAGGATCATCACAGAAAGAGAGCAGTCAGGGGGATCCAATCTGGCAACAGAGCCAGAAAATTAATACTCATCGTGATGTAAGTTGATGTAAGTTGGTGTTGGATACTTATACCGTAACTTTATTAAGTGAATAATAACATGCAATTCTATCAGGCTTCCTTGCAAGTTTCCCAATGAGGGAGAGGCCATCTGAGAAATGAATTTGCCAAGGTTTGCAACACTCTGCAGTAAATTATGAGATAAGTGGAAGTGAATAGATTGAAGATTAGGTGCTTCGCTACTAGTAGGATCAGTTGCTTTGTCACAATAAGTTTACTCTCCTATGTAAGTGCTGTTAAAATGAAATATTACTCGGTTCAAGGATAACAGAAGTTTTTCTTTACTTTCTATTGTTTTAGTTCTAGCAGTGATGCCCAAGTCCTGATCCAGTTTATTCTGAAATGTGTACTATATTAGCTTTTCGTTCTTTCGCTTTCAAATAAGTGAATTATGAATGTTATTTACTCGAAACACTGCAAATTAGTTGCTCCTTATTTGGACTTATAGATAGCGGACATTCAGGGCAAGATGACTGCAACTAGATCCCTATTCCTTTATGCCTCAAAAACAGGCATTAATCAATGCATTAATGAATTGTAGGCCACGGCCTGAGTTACACAAGTATAACATGCTAACCACCGTCACAACTATGTGAAATCCTAGGTTCCTGACGCAGTCTCTCAATTTTGTATGATGCATGGACACCGGATGTGAAGAAAGTTGCAATACTGCATGCCACAACAATGGGGGGTATCACCCAGTTCTTTCTAGGAAAGTGTCAAACGGCCTTCTTGCCCAAGCTATTAGCATATGCCTCTGTCCTTGGACGCTGTGCAGGGGTAGTCATTTTACAGAACAACCTGACCCATCAGAGAGAAGGCATGAACTTCCGTTCCTCCAGTACAATGCCATTCAACAAAGAAATATCCACTCAAAGCAAATAATTATTCATGGAAAATTTCCCAAATCAATGGGAGTTTATAAAGAGTGGCCAGGCTCTACATGTACATAAAAAGGATATATATTACCCTGTAAAAACAACCATCACATAACGATTGCGTAGGTGCCCCTGATGGCAGCATACACCACACAACCAAATAAACATGTGATGGAGGGTACATAACATTTCCATTTTCCTCGCCATCCTCAAACATGCCCTTGAGTCATGTGATTCGGTACCTCCCCTTGATTGTCCAAAGGCATGTACTGCGCCATGATAGCCCGGATCTCCGAGTCCATGTATCTCTGCATAAAAAATCCATGATATCGGAAAATTCCAGAAGAAAATGTCATGAGTGCATCAGTAGTATTCCCCTTAAAGGCTACACTCTGACATCCAGATAGAGACCAGCATGTTCACACTCATAACATAAAGGAAATTAAAAATTTATGCAAACGTTTTAACAGGAGAGAAAAAGATTCAAGTCTCATGTTAAAACAAATCTAAGTCTTACCCGGATCCTGTACTTGTATAGAGCATATCCTGCAGCTCCTGCCACAGCCAAACCAAGAAAAACCACCCACACAAAACTCCAGCTATATTCTGTACTAGCATCTTTACCTGCATAGACCAGAAAAGGTATTAGGAGAAGAAAACAGAATCTGGTATAATTATCATGTAGATATTCAGAAGTTTCACAAATAGCTAGAAAATTGATTGAGCCCTTTAATTTCAGAGATAATTTACTCTTCCCAAAGTGTACAAGAAACATGATAGACAATTTCTGACTGGCGTGAGCTTCTGACAGCAGAGTATAAATCACAATTACATGGGTCTGCCAATATATATTTATCCTATCATATTTACTTCACAATAGATAAACTGGAGAAAGTGTATTTCAAGTATGCTTCTCAAATGAACCGAGAATTTTAAAGCATGCAATATCATATTTCTGCATATTAAATAGACAAGAAATTGCCTATGCTTACTTATACACGTGTCATGTTCATGAATGTATAGTGCGTTGCTACTGCAACTACATTCATAACTTCCCCAAGTGTTCTTGCATTTGCACTCTGGACACTGGCAAGCCAGATTTTCCTTGCATTCATCAATATCTAAACAGCATGCAAATGAAAGAACGAAGACAGTCATGTATAAAATAATCAGTAGCAAGGGCATCCCAGGAAATTCGTCAGAAATGGCTAGATCTATCATGTTACCTTCACAGCTATTAACTCCATCACCTCTGAACCCTGGTGGACACTTGCAACCTTTTGTATGGTCATCCTGAAATATATTGTTCACACATCTAATTTTCAGCACACTGGAAAGAAGAGGCCTCTTGTATTGAAGAAAACTAAAGGAATAAGCTAGGGCTCCCATGAGGAAGAAAGGGGGAATGCAGTTAGATGTGATAAGTCAACCAACTCACAATGCACGCAGAATATGTCCTTCCATCTTTCGTTCCTTTCCAGCAACCTCCGTTGTTTATTTCACATCTCAATGCACCAGAAGCTGCCAGACCAGGGAGGAGTTGTGAGGATTCTGTGCTCAGGAGCAGCACATGGAGAAGTTCTCATCCAACCAATTTGAGAGAGGGAAGATAAGTTGTTTTTTGTTCTCCATCTCATATATATGATTACTTCTCAAGCTAATTATTGTTTGGAAAACTTTGCAAAGATATCGACATAAACAAAACAATCAAACAGAATGTTGCAATACTTGGATAGGTAAGGTGGTCATGAGAGGCCCAATTTCGGCAGAGGTAGCTACGATAAATTACCTTCACAATGGGTGTAACCATCACCAGAAAATTTCACGCCCTGCACAATGGGGCACTCACACACCCTCCCTCGGAAGGTATCCTGTAACAGATTCTTACTAGATCACATAGAGTTAGCAGCAAAAATATTAAAGTCACTTATGAAAGATTGAGTTACCCTGCAAGCAGTAATATTAGCAGCCTTATCCTGCCAGCATCCACCATTGTTATACAAACACTCGTTTGTCTCCATATCTGGATCCAGGAACACAAAAATTGCTTAAAGCAAATAAAGGAAAGGGTCTATATTCATGATAATTATCAGTGGCGTAAGCTGTTATTCTTAATTCAATGAAGAACTAATGAGAGGTTGAAGAAAGAGCAGAATAAGAAAGGTTGAAGATGCTACTTCTTAATAAAGAACTAATAAGTAACAGAGGTTTAACACAATAAAGTAGAGTAGAACCAATGACCTTTAGTCAAACAAATAGCAGGTTCTGTAGTCTCCTCGAAACCTGAGCAAATTGCCTTAAGAACTGCTCCCTTGTCCAGCTTACCTGCAACAGGTTTACATGAAAATCCTATTCTGTTTCATTATGAACCTTGATGCAGGTGGGTGGTTTCTCAAAAGTTTATTTACCTCTATATTGCCTGTTGTTCACAACAAGAGTTGGCAAGATAGTAACGTCTCCTCGTGAGCCCTTCCCTATCTGAGAATAAATTGCGTCCCCGAATTAATAGCTCTTCAGAGCCTGTTCAAAATTCTACATGAGAAACGCCAGCTGTTTTAAGACTATCAAACCTGTGATTCCTGTTCTGCTTTTAGAATTGGGTTGTCAACATCTGCTTCAGTGTCTCCAACGCATTCGTCTATCTTCTTAATGTCGACTCCTGCATAGAAGCATTATTCAAAGGAGCAAGTAGGATATCTGAGTACTGGCACACAAATAAGTATACTCAACAGGAACAGGGTCGGAATATGAAGTATGAACCAATAAAGAACACAGATAGTTTCCATAACTACGAAGCTTTGGCCCCACTAGGTTCATGTCAGTGCTAAGGCAAAACAACAATTTTTAGTTAAGAATAAAAAAGCAGTGATGGAAAGTATCATAGGATAAAATCCTAGCCAATTCAACATCAAGCACTTTCACATAACAATTCTGAATGGCTACTTGGACTGCTGTAGCTCAAATGCACAAATAATACAACAGTTTCACGATTTTTTGCCATCAATATGAAGATGGTTCTGCCAGTAGGAAGAGGCTATACCAGAAATTAAAACAAACAGCAGTTTTGAGCCATGGCTGCATGATCAATTAAGTCCCATTGAAAGGTGGACAAAAGCTATCAAAAAGTCCACAATGTTCAAAGAAAAATAAAGCACAATATTCAATACGTGACAATGTAACAAATATTCCATGATAAATCAAAATCAGCTTTAGAGTTACCAAACTCTTCATACAGCAACTGATACCAAAGCTCGCATCTTGAAACATAAATCATGAACTCTACTACTGAGTAAAAATACAGTGGAAGGACATAACCTACCGAGCGATTGAATTACTTTATCTGCACACTCTTTAGTATACTTGTTTTCTTTCATTGGACAGCGGATTGAAAAATCAGTCACATAGTCCCACCACTGCCACGGTTTTCCACTTTCATTTGCTACCTTAAAGAAGCAGGCTTGGCGTAAATTTTGCTCAACAACATCCTTCCCATCATATCCTCTGTTGAAATCCTGCTCGGGATCTGGTGCACAATACCTCCCGTGGTTGATGCACTGTGACTTGCACTGCTTACTTAATATAAAAGCCTCAGGACAATACCAAGTTATATAATGTGGAGTGAACTGAGTATAGCCCCCCTGCTCAAGTATCTGAGCAGCTCCTTTGAAATTTCTGATAAAACTTAACTGGCTGTCACACTTGGGACCACACTCATCATTACTGTTTGTCCACAACTCATACTCAACCCGCTCATCTGGATGTGGAAGAGCTTCCCTCCAATCAAGATTTATGCTGACCATTTCTCCTTTAGATAGTTCTTTTTTAATTTTGTCCCCGAGATCCTTGCTGATGAGTGCTGATGGGATAGTTATGTTCTGCAGATAATCTGCACGTGCATCCTCTTCCTCTGGGGTATCCATGGTAATAAGAGGCTCAACCCTGTCATCCGCCACAAGAATAGCTGCGGCTCCACCATTCTGAGCATTCCATGCCTTTAATGTGAAGTAGCAGTCTGAGAGGGAAGTAATGAGAAAGATAAGTTCCCAAACGGAGGTGATGGAAATATTTTTCCAGCATGTTTTAAGCAATGACTGATATCACTGCTCAAGAATGCATGCACGTGGTACTGCAGTTTCTGAACAAAACCACAATCTTGCAAAGTATATAAGTCACTCATACACAGTATGACAAGACACTTTGATACCTGCATCGATCTTGAATAAGGCAGAAGAACAGAACTGAGTAATTTTGGACCAATAAAAACAGAGATGCAAATGAAGAAAGGACAGGGATTCCAAATTCCTATATTCGAAATAGATGTAGAGGTTGGATGAGCAACTTTTGATTTTGTCCTTGACTATTCCATATTAGTCTGACTTGGTAATTCAATCCAAACAAGTCATTTTGAAACCTTACGGCAAACTCGTAACTTGGTTGCAAAAGCAAATTGGTTCCTCGATGTCCCTAATATCTCCAAACTAATGACAGCCTAACATATTCTAAAGTATTTTAACACCTCACATAAATTAGAAGTAAGGTTAGTAAGAAAAATCAGCATCTTCTTCTCGATCCAACTATGGGGGCGCACATGCAGTAGGCAATTCAAACAAAATAGCAAACCAGAGCTCGAGAACAACACGGTGAAACTCCTTGATCCTACCATAATTGTTGGTTAAATTTTTTTAAAAAAAATTATATATATAAATATGTAGTAGGAAATGGAGAAAATTTACCCCCTCTGTCAGCCAGAAGGAAGATTGGAATGCCTCCAGGCTTGGTCTGAAAGGAAAGATCAACATCTTGAAAATTGGTACATGCCTTTTGATTGGATTTAGGGTAGAAGACAGAGCCAACCAATGTTCCACCATACTGAGGAACCCCAAAATTACCAATTGCACATTCATGAAGACCTTTGAGTGAGTCTGGTGAAGCAACTTTCAAACTGTTCTTCTCGACTACAAATCTCCCGAAACAGGAGGCGAGTAGAAGAAAGGAAACACAAGTGAAAAGACAAAAGTGGAGCCGCATCGTTGATAACTCGGGGTTGAAGTAATCAGGAAAAAGATGGGAAGCAAAGCGGATCAAGAAAATAGGGTGGGGGGGAAGAGGTGAAAGAGAAATAAAAATATGAGGAGGGAGGCAGCAAAGGTATTATAATAATGATAATATAACCCAAAGCACATGAGAGAGAATGGTGAAGGGTGAAGAGGAGGAGGAGATGAAGAACAAGTAAAAACAAACTCAAACCATCCACTCCACCCTTTCATCTCACTCGTAATTAGTAAAGAGACGTGTTAAGTACACTCACTACTCTACTGTTAACCTCCCCCTGCCCCTATATCTTTGTAATTTGTTTTTCTAAGGAGTAAGGACTAAATGTCTTGGGTGAAAATGGTGTGAATGTAATGTCCCATGATCATCTGTTGCATGCTCGCCATATGTCGCATAACCATAACAACACCCCACTCACACAGAATTTGATGTCCATGAGTCATGACAAGCGTCAGGCTGCTTGGAATTATCCTCCTCCTCCACATCATAATGTAACCTTAACTTTTCTTTATTTTACTTACCAACCAGACCCCCCACCCAAACATCTCTCAACAGGAAACAAACAATATATAAATTTTTTTGGGTGGATTAGTCAAAATCAATCAAGTTGGGGGGAAAACTCACCCTATTATCTGCCGGCTGGATCTTCAGTGAATGACCAGAGGGAAATGAACGGTGCCTTTCTATAACGGGTTTAGTTTGGTAGGCACTAAGATTGGTTGCTCTACTTTTGATGGTTCGGGGAGGAGGCATAGTGCAGCCGATCTGCTCAATTATGAAAATCCTGTGAATATTAAAGTGGCTGTCTATGCAAGTGTTGAAAGAATTCTTTTAGCCTCTTCTTCGCCTTATTCTGGATCGAAGCAATCGGCAATGAAGCAGCTTCCAATGTCATACCTTTTGCCTCCACTGCTCGCTCTGTTTTCATTCGGAACCTAGCTTCACCACTCTATCTCACTGCGGCTACCCTGATGGAGAAGATTACTGGGCCACTCTCTGCAGGTTCACTACCCCTGTGATACGCGTACGAGGAGTCGACGGGGAGCTGGCTAGGAGTCGGGAAAGAAGCTGCCCCCTTGGTGTATTCCGTTCCTGCCTTCCAACTAGGAAGTCAGTCACTGCGGTAGCTGCCTTACTCTGTCGTTCGTTCCTTTGGAATCTCACTCGATTTTCTCAAGAAAAAAGCAGGTGTGTAGGATTTCTCCCAATAGTAGGGGGTCTCCCCCAGTTCTTGTTCACCTGATAGTATACTCGTATCAGTAGTAGTTCTACGAGACCCCAAAAAAAAGAAAGAAATCACAACCTTAAGAGTTAAGAACCGTAGAATGACCCTACCCACCCAGTACCCACTCTCTTTGGCATTATTGAATTTTCCAGATGTGTGAAAAACGTGGTTGATGCCCTCCATCCCACAAGACACAACTGACACGTAAATGAAACCGAGTGGCCAAGTTGCTGCTAAAATTGCAGACGCCAATAATAATAATAATATTTGGTCCAACAATAATACCTGCTTTCCAACATTACAAGTTTCACATTATATTCTTTTCTCATATGTCTCTCCACATTTTTCACCCAACACATACAATCTGATGGATCTTTGGATAATGAGTGGAGTGAAATTCGCATACGCCTCACACCTTTTCCTTCCACTCTTCATCTAACTATTTCTCAATCATATACATTATGTACATATATGCAAATTCCCATCACCTGGACCTAGCCCCATCGACTCATTTATTCTCGCTTTTACTCCTCATCCTTGTCCCTTAAAACTCCACTCGCGTCATCTGTCAGGGCACTCCTTCCTTTCAACCTTGGCACCCATGTCCACACCACTCGTCATTCGTCTGTGGAAGGGCATCCTGATCCAAGCTATCGCCGGTTTCCCCAGTCTAAGCATATCTGCATTCTCATCCCAACATTTTTCTCAGCAATACGATTACTAGTTAATGACAACAAGTAAATTTCATTATCAAGCCAAATGCTCACAAGCAATGTGAAGCTTAAATGCGTGCCAAATTACCTAGTGCGATGGTGTGATGGAGCCCAAAGTACACATACTACAGCCAGCAGAAAGAATGCAAGCACAATCCAGAAAGCTGGAATTATCCACACAATTCTCCACAGCTCATTAAGTGGGTCACTAGCATTGAAATAAAGCTGGGAAAACAAACACACATAAACACTTGCTCATCCCATTTTACGTAGATTTGAACTGTACTCAAAACAAACACGTTAATGAAGCTGCTCCTCTATGCGACCAGATTAAACCCTTGATCAAATTAATATAAGGTCTTAATTAAAAAACTACAACATGTTCTCTACACATTCAAGTAAAAGGTTCCACATGGATTCTCATTCATGAATGAATTTGAGATACTTCACAGACACATAATCGTTTTACAGATATGGTATACGAAACCTGAAAAACCAACCCAAGCAATAGCGACCAGAACAAAAACTGCAAGAGAATTTGTAAACTTGCGATAAAGCTCCAGTTTCACCACGTTCTTCCACATCTGCATTTGCATGGCAGAAGAAGGATGCAATAACTGGCTGAAAAAGACAGCAATAAAATATTCATATCCATGTATTGAACATAAAAGCTAGATCGCACCAGAAATCCAACCCAAAGTGAAGAGATAAAGGTTAGTTCTTAAACAATGAGCCAGATTATTAATTTGGGTTCCAATATTCATTAGAAAAGCAAATTGCTAAATTGTACAAGCAAAACATGACAGAAAATGCATGGACTACAAAGTGACTCGTTCCCTTAACTAGTTAAATTCAGTTCTCCACATGCTAGCAGCATACCGGAGGTCAAGGGAAAGTCAATTGTATGATTAAACCAAATAATATTCATATTAGGAGTCCTGCATGTAAAGACATATTTTCATCAGTATAAACATTCTTTTTCTTTATTTTTGACTTTAAATGTTTCCACATAAAGTAATAGATCTTCTGTTGGATAATGGTATTATGGAAAATACAGACGAGAAATTGCGAATCTTTGTTCTTGGATGCAAGAGAGCTGACATGTATGCATTTATATGTCCCATATGCAGACTGATACACTGGAGTAAGTGCAGAGAGGAACAGGAACAGCAAGCCAACTGTTTAATAGCTAGAAGTGAGGCGACTGTCAGGACATCTTGCAGAACTTATAAATTATGTTCTTCCAGAAGCAGGGCCTATGATGGGATATATTAGTATCCATAAACACATATAAATATATTGTTTTCTAAAATTAAGCATAAATGAAGAAACTACAAAAAGGAGAAAATTGCCTGAAGTTTTTCTAGAGTCTGTGATATAGATGAAAATATCACCAGGCATCCAAGCAAGCAACCGGTAGCACCAAATATAACTGAGTTTTCCCAGAAAAATCGTTAATGTTTCCCAAATGTTCAATGAGCTCAAGTGCCTCTGAAGCAATAAAGTACACGAAGCCCAAAAGAGATACTTTTGATGTTACACCACCAAGGGTTGGTCTCCTCACACCATACCACCAAGGGATTTCAGGGCTTTTCTGAAGAATAACTTCTCCTACAGTGCGATTTTATTCTCAACAAGTTTTGGTGTGCAACATACCATACCAGATTTTGAATATGAATCCCCAATCCTTTCTCTGTCTTTCACCTCAAGAATAATAGCTTCAACAAGTCCAGTCCGACTTTGCATTTCACTATGAATATTAGCTGACTCTCTGTTCTAACGAAGGCAACATTTCCAAACCTGCAAAAAGCAGAATACATCACAGGAATGCAGTGTTCTCATCAACTCCTACAAATTCAGAGGTTATCACGTCCCTAGATTCGGTAGTTCAGGACCTACAATTCTTAAATATCTAGAGCACGATGGAAATGGAGCCTTCAGACAGTGAAACTTCAAGTGAGATATGTAATGTTTAGACACCAAAGGATTCCCAAGCCCCAAGTGCAATTTGGTCAAATGCAGACTTGCTTCCGAGAAACCCAATTAGAAGAGGCCAAAATCATAAGTGCAATTGCACAAAGATATCGTAACGACAATCCTTCCACCAAAATTATTATGCTTTCCTCAGCAATTAAAGTCCACTGTACCATACATGGGATGAAATTCCCCGTTTTTCACTATGGATAGGCACCCCCTTTTCTATCCAAAACTAGTCTGAAATAGCCATTCTGGTCAATGAAAATACAAGATAAGTATGGGTTGTAATCCAGAAAGAGAACCCAAATTGATGTTTGGTTCAAATGATACATTGAAGAAATTGAAACTTTTTTGTGAGCACACTGTTCCAGTTCAATTGACTTGCAAGTAGAGGATGCTAGAAGTATCAATTTCAATTCTAAGGCTACATAATTCTGTTGCACCATGACCTCAGTCCCAACTCTCATGAAAGCACAATTGGGAATTATGAAAGATCTTGAGGAGGGGAGTTTAATTATCTCTATTAATTATTACAAGTTAATGGCGGGCGGCAATGGCATGGAATGTGGATAGGAAGGATAAAGAGAAAGTATTTGGTCCACGTTGAACGCATATAAATATGCTTTACCTTTAATTAATTCTGTGATGTTTGATGACATCAAAACTCCACCACCCATATATATATGTATAATTTGTAGTGGAAGTCTAGTCTGAAATGCAGAGAGAGATGAGACATATATGCATATGCATATGTATGTAATTGTAATGTATATATAAAGGGCGGGGTAGTAGTAGTAGTAGTAGTAGTGCATATGCAGAGAGTAATATATGGGTGGTATTGTGTACCTGGACAGCATATTAGTTCCTCTCAGCCTCTTCTTCACAATAGGATACCATGCTTATCTCTGGCACAACTTCCGCCACAAACCCTTTCTCACCTCCTTGGGCATCAACACCTTCAAGAGGAGGACTTGGCTTCGACAGCTCATTCACCACGCCGCGGATGACAAAAAGGGTATGTTAGCTGTCCAAAGCTTGAGAAACACCCTCATGTACACTATTCTTATCGCCTCCATCACTGTACTCATCACCCTCGCCCTCGCTGCCCTCACCAACAACGCCTTCAACGCCAACCACCTCCTCACCACCACCGGCTTGTTCGGCTCTCAGTCGCCTCGCATCATGGTCCTCAAGTACGGCTCCGCTTCCATATTTCTGGTGACCAGCTTCTTTTGTAGCTCTATGGCGGTGGGGTATTTGGTGGACGCCAATTTCTTGATAAACGCCATCGGGGAGTTCTCGCCGGCGGCGGGAGTGTACACGGAGGCGGTGGTGGAGAGAGGGTTCACACTGGCGGTGGTGGGGAACAGGGTGTTGTGTGTTGCTTTTCCTTTGATGTTGTGGATGTTTGGACCTATGGCGGTGGCGCTGTCCTCTATGGCGCTTGTGTTTGGACTCTATCAACTTGACTTTGTTGCTACTTTCTCCTCCAGCCTGCACCACCTTTGATAATCATCAAATCCCTAAATTCCACATGCAAAATGAATATTAATGTTGGGTTGTAGGTAATTGAGGAGCTAGCGGAACGAAGAAGGATGGATGGGGTGTGTGTATGCGTGATATGGTTTGAATGTTGATCATTTGCAATATAGAATATATATAGTTAGAATGAGGTAGGTAGGACGGAGTTTTGGAGCACAAAGAAGAAGAAGAATGATGAGAGTCCCTCTTCTCAAACAAGTTGATGTTGATGATAGTGATGTAGCTGTTGAGTACTGCTGGCTCATCAAATTAATAATAGAGGTGGTGCTGGTGCTGTTACTAAACTTCTGACCCCATCAATCACTAAACATGTGGCTCTCACTTTTTAAATCTGGATTGGAGTCTGGGAATTAAAGAAATCTTTATTTTTATTGACAAGACTGTAAGTGTCGTGGCGGAGTTAGGAACATATACATACAACTTTACAAGGAAATTAAACATAAAGCTGCTGGTGCAAGGTGAGCAACAGCAGCTGGGAACTGGGAACTGGGAACTGGGAACTGGGAACTGGGAACTGGTTATATATAATGAATATACGTACATTGGATTAATAAGAGTAGGCAAAATTCAGTAATCTAAAACGTCAATATATATATATAAATACATCAACGACTGACTAGTACATGATGCTCCAAACAAGCGTACGTACCTATATTATTCTGTAACAACAATATATAAATTCTACAAGGGTGGGACCGGAGCTGATCATATATACATATGTGACATTAATATTAACCAAATCAACCTAAAAACAGATTAAATAAAGCTGACCTTAATTAATCTTTGATTGAGGGTACCTAATTAATTTAGGGTTTGAAGGTCAAGAAAATCATCAAAAACAGCCATGGACATCATGTCCATCTCCATACTATGATGGGTGCTCTCGGTACAAGAATAAACATCAGAAGACGCAGCTGGAGAAAATGCACCCAATTGAGCTGAACTCATAGTAGTGCTGCTATCAAACTTTGTCAACGAAGTGGGATCATCAGGACATACAAAAGTAGCATTGGATGATATGGATGATGAGGATGATGATTTGATTTGGGGTTGGTGCTGTAGTTCCCCCAAGTCCTGCCTGTTTTCCTGTTTGAGTTGTACATGAGCAGCAGCATTGGTATTCGCATGATTAATGTGTGGGGTGCTGCAGCTGGAATCATTAATAACGAGAGAGGTGGTCTTGGGATCAATATCATGATCAGCAGCAAAGCTCCACATGATGGGGGAATGATCATCATCCTGCTGCATCATAATATTATAATGATGATGATGAGATGAGTTGAACAAGTTTTTGCAAGTGTGTCGGCCATGGTATGTGGTCCTGAACAGAGGTGGATCATCTTCAATCTTCTGCACCTGTTTAGTTGCTTGGCATCCCTGATCGAACTTGTGGCTGCACCTGAAGTAGTTCCTGCAAAATTCATATGCATCTCAACATTATCACAATTATAACAATAAACAAACACATCCACATTTATGTATGTGTGTGTGTGGTTACATGTACATACCTTGGATGTTTGGCATTAAGGATAACTTTTTGTCCATATTTCCTCCATGCATGTCCGTCCTCAAACAAACTAGCCGTCTTTTTTGTCCATGTTTCTGAACTTCTCCTGCATTAATAATATATATATATATATATATATATTCGGCTTAATTAGTAGCAGCCCGGCCCCACTCTAACAAATTAATTAATAAATTAACAACCAACCATCCATCTATCTATCTATCTATCTCTATAAGATCTTAATACGTACCAGCCGTGAAATTCATATATATATATTGAGTATTGTAATTAATTAACTAGGGTTGTTATAGTCATTGACAAAAATAATCAACCTCTAATTAGTTTGGGTTGACTTAATTGGGCAAAAATTAACAAATGGGTGTGTTAAAATTGTCATCATATATATATCAAAATGAGAGTATATATATAATTAATCCTCTCAGAAATGATCAATATCAAAATCGCACTTTAATTTACATATTCATCAGTTTAATGAATTATGTAGTGAGAAAATTAAATTTACAGTAGGCGATATTTTTAGGAAAAAGAATAAATTAATAATAAGCGATAATATATTCTCATACGTTTGTAGGTACCGTACCTTCTCTTGTAGCAGCCTCTCCGATCTTTTGTAGGGGGGGGCGGAGTCTCGCCGGAATCTTCCGATTTGAGGGGCGGAAGTTGAGAAACAGCAGCAGTGGGAGAAAGCATGGAAAGAGAGTGAGTAAAGGTTTCCAAGATTTTGGCAACAAGGCCCTGAGCAGGTGTAGGGTCAAGCGGGGGAGTGTGGCGAAGCATGAGGCGGAGCTGGTCAGCTACTTCCCGGCCGCGACTCAGCTCGCCGATCACCTTTTCCCACTCACACGCCATAGGATTATTATTAGGAGAGGAGGAGCTAAATTAATATATAGTTAGTGTGGTTGTGTTTGTAGTTGGGTTCCCACTGCGCCAAATCAACTCACCTCCATCTCATCTCATCCCTTTCTATCTCTCTTGCTCTCTTTCTCTCTATCTATATATATATATATATATGTATGTGTATATATAGACACACACACACAGAGAGAGTGTGAGAGAGAGCCATAAATAAATATAATAAACTTTAGATTTTTTGAAATGCTAAAAGTAAGTTGTAGGAAAATTCATGGAGGGAGGGTTGCAATCAGACGCGCGCATGTTTGATCACTCTCGTACCCCACCAAAAGAGACAGTCACAGACGTGTGGATGAAGTGAAGTAGGCGCGTGGAAGAGTTTGGCTTGCGCATAATGCATGGCGTAAGCCTGCATTGTCATGGGGTACGTCATACCATGTTACAACTGGCCACCTTGCAGTATACTACTACTATTACTACTAGTCAAATCTTTGTTTTATTTTTATTATTATTTATTTGAGATCGGATTCCAAATCACAGTCAAAAGAGATTAAATCTTTTTTATTACATCACTACACACTATTATTCACTATTGATGATCCAGTGGATTGGTGGTGGGTACTGTAATGACAATAATGACCTTAATCTATTCAAATTGAAATTGATGTGGTATGGGTATTGGTTGGTGGAGATGGGGCCGTAATGTATTGTAATATAATTTAATGCCTTTATCTCATTTCTGACCTTTAATTCCAATATCATATCTCTTCACTCTTCATCGAATACCAATAAATAAATAATAATATATGAATAAAAGTACCAAGTCCCAAGTCCAAATCTCCCATGTCACTGCCAAAACACGCCTTCACACTATCTCTCTGTCGTGGAAACAAGGTTGAAGCTTATTGGCACCTTCCTCCACACTACACCCTATCCACATCGTATACGACGGGATCAAATTTTTCCCCCGTACACCCCAATACCACGTCACCAAAATTACCCAACAACTCTGTTATTACAAGTTTGTCCATATAAATACAACATAACCTTTTGCAAAACTCCAACATACAATTCAAACTTCATTTATTACATTTAGTTAGAGGCAAAACTGAACATGTAGGACGTGCAGGAGAATCATGTAAACATAAAACATGTACCTTTGTTTTTACCAAAAGTTGGCCCAGAAGAGCAAGAAAATGCTAAATGGTCTAAAACAAACCCCTGAAGCTGAATTTGATTAGGCCTACCCCCAACAAAATCTCATCTCATTTCACCAAACAAAACAACAAGCCATGTCGTCCCCCTTAACTTCACTGCAAGGAAGAAAATTAATAGTAACTTCTCACTGAGTGCCACTTCTGCCCTGTTTGGTTCCATGTTCTCTTCAGCCTATACCAAGAATGAAACACAACTCGGATAACCACCCCCACCCAAACAGAAAAAAGGGAAAAAGAAAGAGAAGATGAAACATAATTAACAAACAGACATTGATTTGTTACATTTAGAAATCTACCCTGACATGTAAACACACTTTTCCTCGATTTCTTACAAATGTGAAGATTGAAACATCTATTCTCTACAGAAACTACTATACACTGCCTTCTGTCTTCCCTTTACTTCCCCTTGTATCACGTCTTTTGTTTCTGTTCATTTTCCAGGCACAACTAAGATTACCTTCCCTGTCCTGACTCCATATCAAGCATGACCAGCCAACGCATTAGCATCCTTTGCAGCACAATTTGATAATTTTTTTTTCCTACTCAACTGAATTCCTTTTGGTCTTCAATATCCAATAAGATCAACACAGCTTGGCTTCAACGCAAACCTCTCTCCCCCTGCTTTCTCTCAGTTAATCAGACTATGTAATGCGCTCTTAGCTGTGCTACTTCCTTGTTTCACATGCCAAAAAATCAGCTTCTGCTACCTGAAGCATTTACAAGCAGGAAACTCCAGGAGATCAGGGAAGGATAAGAAATGCCAGGCTTCTCGTAGACTGAACAGAAATAAATTGTAAACCTAAAGCCCATATGTGGTGAGAAGGTGCCAATTTAGATCAGATAAAAACTTCCACGACTCTAATCTGACATCACAATGGTTTGTTTAAAGTATGGGGGAAAAAGAAGTGCAATGCCTTGGGCTAGGAATACAGAGTGATGCTTTGTGTCACTGAAATCCCATTACAGTAAGGATTCATGAAAATCAACCAGGCTTGCACTCAGCCCTCAGCAATCATATTGATCGAAGTTTCTTAAGTCAGGATTGATGAATGTAGTCAGAGCCATTGTTCCAAGGTTCTGAGATTGTGCAACCAAAAGTCAACACAATTAGAGTACCAAAACATGAAACAGTCAGCTCAAGCAGTTATACCAGCAAAAAAGTTAACAGCATAGGTTGGGTAAATACAGGAGAGCTTCACCACAAACATGATATCATCATCAACAACAAGGAAGAGCTATATTTAACAGCAAGAACACCAATAAAGAAAGGTTAACAGACATGCAAGAAACACATGGACCCAACAAACAACATTTGATATTACCACAATGATTATAGTAGTTTAGAATAGCTCAATACGTTTTGATCTTCCATAAAGTCAATCACTGTTGAACAACACAAGTTAACTCTGTATGTCGTAACTTACCAGGACTACAGTCCAGAATATGGTGACGCACATCAAATGAATGAAACAAGGAGAGTAAGGTTAAGTGGAACTACATTTGATTGGGTAGAGATATTAACACAAAAACATATATGTACATGCTGTCAAGCATGAGAGGCAGAGAAGCCATAGACAAGGTGCACGGCAACCATGTGAAAGCGAACAGCTTCAAGCATATCATCTAGAGAATGTTATCTTTACTTGTCTCTTCTCTTTCCTTTTTGTGTGTGTATTTCATTTAACTTGCTACCATGAGAACTGAAAAGGTTGTCTTTTCTGCACATAAAAGATCTGTGTGTTTGAAAAAGAGAACTTCACTATCCAATTATGTTTTTTACTACCAATCTAAATCAGACAACTGTCCAATGCATGGGACTGTCGAACCAGAATCATAATACGTATTAAATGCTGCAGGCATCTGACCCCAGGAGCAACATAAAATTAGAAAAACTGTGAGTTTACTTGAAGCATTTCAGTATCAGATTTTGGAAAGCCAGCACACCATGCTATTATCAGAAAGATACCAAACGGTCACTTGACAGCAGAAACAGACAAATAACAATGAAACAAAAACCAAAGAACAAATTGTGAACTTACCGATTAACTTCGATGCCTGAATGCCAGTGGGAAGACAGATCTGAACATACTTGAGAAGATGCTCATCGAATGAAGGCTGATAGAAATTATAAATAATATGCACGTCAGCTTGAAACATGATCTGCCTTTGACCCAAAATACCGACGCCTTCTTCTCAGTATTTCAGATTCTCTAGCAATTTGGATATCTGAAGGCCAGAAAATCTGATAAAAAACTTTGACAATAAAGCGGGGTAGCAGTCCTATAACTGTTATAAGCAAAATGGAGAGCCAATAAGCGGGTGACTTCACGAGATGGTATATTGCACTGCAAAATAACAAGAATAGTATCAACTTTGAACAGTAGACGACCAGTGGCACATCGCCTAAGTATACTATAACTGACATTTTAAAACAAATAAAGATCACTCTGAAAACAAACTAACCCATAATTTGGGAAAGCAGGTATAGAATCAAGCACCACTATGCAACCATATGTCACAATTATTGATCCCCAGATTGCAATATGAGTAAGAAATACCCAGCGTTGAATATCCATTGCCAAGTGAACATTGACTAAAATAACAACTGCTATTGTCCACAAGCTGCCCAGACTCCATATGTCAATAGTGCTTTCTCTGTAGGTCAACAAAGGAACATAGAAGAGAACAAGGCTTTGCCAAAATGTGTCAACCATTGTAATCCAAAAGAGGGACATATTATAACACTCTTGTCGATGGCCGGCAGCATAAAGCTTTGGATATTTGAGTAATGTCTTGTGACTCAAGTCCTTGTCTAGGATACCCACAACAATAGTAGGTAGTGAAGTATATACAACAGAATAAAGAACACTACTCCAGTCTGTCAGCGCAGAAGTAGTAGAAAAGGCTGTATATAATATGTACCTGGAAATTTCATTATTAAAAAAGAAAGCATAAGTTCAAATATGTAAAGAAATTTAGACAGTTCTCATGTGCATAGTAAGTTTAGAAATATAATACACAATCAAGAACAAACAAACTTTTCACCCAATCAAGTTGAAGAAACATATTATCCTAAACTATTATGTGCCAAATCAGTAATCAGTTTTGTTAATGTAATATTAACTTGTGAGGAAAAAAGTAATACTATCATCCGCTAGAGAAAAATACAATATACCAAGGATCCCGTGCATACCAGAAAAGCATCAATACAAAAACAGCGTTTCGGTAGAAATTATAGAGGACCAAATAACCAATACGCTGATAGTTCCAGTGCCCATGCACCAAAAGCAATCTTTTCAAAAATCTGAATTGCCCCATAGCAAAATCTGATGCCATCACTGCTTGGCGCCCCTCTTGACCACATATTCCAACACCAACATCCGCCATTTGGATCATTGAAACATCATTAGCCCCTGCAAAAGCATATCAATAAGATGCAAACAAAAGTAACGGAAAACACAAAGGAGTAATTATGCCCCCCCGCCCCACCCCCAGAAAAATCTGCACCTAGAAAGTAAAAATAGTAAACAAATAATTACATAAAAACAGAAATATAGCTCTATGAATCCGAAATCACTAACTCACCATCACCTATGGCTAGTGTCATATCATCGGTGCGACCTTTGATAAGGTCAACAATTCCAGCCTTCTGCAAGGGTGCAACCCTACAACAGAGTACAACCCTACACGAAGTTGCAAGGTCGAATAGCTGATGGAAAAAAACAAAATTAAGTTGTAAGAAGTTTGGTGAGTAGCATCTTACAGCCAACAAATGACCTTTCGTACAAAGACATCAAACTAAGTGATCAACAATTGTCTTGGGTGATCTTAGAACTAAAATCAACCCAAGACAACCAAAGAAAGCATATTAAACTACACAATAATTAAATAAAATAAAGATGATACGTGCCTCAGTCTCCAAATCTTTCTCTAATATGTACACCAGACTATTCCCATCAATTATAAGGGCTAGTGGCCCTAAACCCGGTACATCATTCTGGCTAGTATACTGCTGGAGCATACTGGATGGCTTCGTTTGAGAAGAGACTTCAAGATAATCAAGTTCATCCTTCTCCCGTTCTGTGATCTTTTCAACGCAACTTGCAGAATTCACAAGGTATTTGGCCTTAGCATCACATAAAAGTTTTCTGCATTCACTCTCCGAATTTCCGTTGATGATGATCTGGTGCATATGTGGACTCAAGAGTCTGCAAGAAAGACCAATAGATATTGCTGTCTCCTGTTTATCTCCAGTGAGAACCCACACCTTTATTCCAGCTTGGCGCAGGGATTCAATGGCTTCTGGCACGCCCTCTTGTAACTTGTCCTCAATAGCTGTGGCTCCAAGAAGGGTCAGGTTGCATTCAATAAGAGCTGCTGTTTGTCGCAGTTTTATAGATCTGTCGGTCAAAGATGTGCTTGCATCTTCATACATGTGTTGCCACTCCATGAGTTCTTCACTTGTAAGGTCCCTAGAGGCAACAACCAGGGTGCGCAAACCTTCTGATGAGTACTCATTCAAATGACTCTGCGTTGCATGACTTATACGATCATGATTGGGATGATCTTTCTTTAAAATGCTGAACATTGATGTATCAGCCCCCTTCACCAATACTTTTATGGTATCATTTGGAAATCTGATAATGACAGACATTCTTTTACGCACACTATCAAACTCATGCAGGCCCAAAACATCCAACCTACATTATACCGGTGAAAATTATAAGTCAGATAAACAAAATTAAATATTGCAAGAGTCTAGAATGAGAAATAAATTGCATTGTCAAAGATCTCTAGATAACTTAATTTGACGACCAAGAACTTAATTCATCCAGAAAAAAGCTCAATGGGAATGAAAACTAATATCTGGGAGCACAGAACTTAAATGTAGTAAAAAGAGAGCTGTCTACCTTAATTTCTCACCATTGGCATCAATCATAATATGCCCTGACGTCCGCTCAAAAAGTGTATAACCATAAGCAGACGCTGCAGCAACCAGTGCTTGTTCATCAGGAGATTCACCTTGATAGTCTATAGATATATGACTATCACCAAGTGAACTTTCAGAGCCACTTAATAGAGGAGTTTCAGTGACAATAGGAATCACAGTATTACAAGCTGCCAGGGTCAGGAAGAAATCATGCGCAGCAATTCTTTCTTCTCCATACAGATCTTTGTACAATAATTTCATGAGTTCAGGATCAGGGATGATTTCAGATTTAAGTTTCCATTTTCTCCGACCAGCCATAGCATCTTCCACTGCAGAGGTTTTCATAAGTTTTTAAAAAAGAAACTCAACAAAGAGAAATTATACAAAATTAATACATCATTCTAGATTCACAATGGCACACACAACATATAACCAGTGGATCTAACAATACCTCTAGCATTAGTACTGATGATATAAGCACAGGAAAGAAGCTATACAAGACATTCAATGTATAGAAATATAAGATTTGACCATAGCTAGACTGACAAGAAAATTGCATGTCTTCAATCTGAAAACTAAAATAGAGAAATAATGGATAGCGATAATACAAGTGGACAGGTGGAAAGGCAAAAGAACGTTTGTTGTTGCGGCTGCTACACTGATTAGCTGTGCTGCAGCTTATCCAATAGTTATCAGGACAAAGAACATATAGCTACCATGAAAGGTTGACACTAGATTTTACAAGTTAGCATGCAGATTTTTGTTGCCAAGAAAACAAAAATATATGGAGCAAGTCCTCCTGATTTGAGACGCAAATATCATTGAATGCTTCAGTCGTGTTTATTAAAAGCTTGTGTTGCAGGTGTAACAAGGAGAAAATATTTGGAGTTATGGAAATGCATTTTTCTTTCGAATGATAATCCAATTTCCTTTTAAAGTACAAAACAATAATCCTATGTCTGATGTCAAGCAGGATTGTTTTTAGTCATACCTGCAGCGTCAGTGTACTGTGATGAACCAGCCACAGAGTGAACGTAATCATAATTATTTCCCCAAATACTTGCTTTTCTGAATTCCATCTTGTTTTCAGTTAATGTGCCTGTCTTATCGGAGAATATGTATCGTATTTGTCCCAAGTCCTCATTAATATTCAAGGATCTGCACTGAAACCTGGAATTGCTGCTACTGTCATACATATGTCGGTCCCCAATCATGAAATATGACTGCCCCAACCGTACCAGCTCCATGGTGATATACAATGATATAGGAATCATTATCTGGAAAACTATGATAGAACTCAAGAATGAGATGAATGCCTCCAAAGGAATACCATAAAACGTGTAATTCTTCCCCTCTTTCCCCTTCTGGAAGTAAACTTTCCGGTAGTAAGGCAGTGTATCAAGCTGAGTCTTGTGGCGTTTTAACCATAAACCCATCCCAATTGCTACAACAAGGCACATGCTCAAAAGGAAAACTGATAACCAGAGTGTTTCCCTGTTCATGTAGGTCTCCAGTCTGCTTCTTTTAGCAGGGGACATTGCACTGTTCAACATAGCTTTTGTCTCCTGCCCAGCATAAACCACAACCCCAACAGCCCAGTCTGTGTTCTTAAGCTGACAACCACGCAAAATGATATTTGATTGGCTGAGAGGGACTCGCTGCCCTTTTAGCTCCATGTTGCCCATGAACTCATAGATATTCCTGTTTGGCTGCTCACATTTGATAACCCCTGATATTGCCGTCCCTTCAAGCACCAATTTATTAGTTTCTTGCCTAGCATACCTTGTTTTCAAGTTTGACTCACCATCCAAATTCATTGTCTGTATGTAAGCAATTCCACTAGGATCACTTGTTCCTAGCAACACCATATCGCAAGGAATAGTCTCATCAGAACTTATCTTCACTACCTCACCAGGCAGAATGTCTTTCCACCTTTTGGGACGGAATTCATCTAATTGTAGCACAACTGCTTCCCGGTTATTCTCATTCCTATCAGACCTGTGCCTTCGCCAATCCTCATAGCCATCTTTTACAGCTGTAACAGTAAGCACAAAAAGAAGAGGGAAAAGGGAAACTGTCCTCCCAAAGACTGCAAGAGGAGGAAGCTGGTTTAACGCAGCAATGGCCAAAAAGTACAAATAAGCAAACCTGTGAAACTGAATAAAGAGATTTTTCGGCAAGAATGTAAGCAATGTGTATTTGCTTGTCCGAATCTCATTTCCAGAAAACTCAAATTTATCATTAGTCTTCTTCGGATCATTAATATGGATCAACCTGGGGTTATCATGATGTGGTATGTTTTCTTCTAGCTGCATGCTGATCTGAAGGAACCTCTGAGACCTTCGAGATGTCTGAGGTTTGTCTGAGACCTGTACCTGAGGTGAAGCAGGTGAAGGCAAAGGCCCAGAAACTTCAAGGACTTTCATATTGTGCCCCAGATCCATAACCCCACCCCATGACACAAGGCGTTTTCGCTCCACTGGGGGGCATTTCTGGTGCAGCTCTGCTGACCGAAATTCCTTTCTCACAGGCTCCACAGCAGGATGTTCCAACAGATTTCCCGATACAGCTTTATCTTCTACTGAGGCAGAATTTTCCTCCAACTCCTCCTTCAGATCATATAAATTGCAATGTTGTGCCTCATCAGCAACCGACGAAGAGATCGATTCAGTGTGGCACAGACATCCCAAGGAGCTGATTCTCAAGGATGAATCATGGTTATGGGGTTCAGTGTTTGGAGCAGAAATGGGTTCAGATTGAGACAACAATAATGGCTTGTCGGAAGACATAAAGAATCCACCAACACAGAAAACACATTGGAGAATAACATAACTAGTCTGGAATCAAACAGTTGCTAAAACCCTACAAAAAATCAACCAGAAAATTGACGCCCCAGAGTGAATCTCTGCCCCCCCTCCTCACTCCAAAAGAGAAGATTTCAGGAGAAGATTTCCCTACGCAAACCAATGATGCGCACAATGGGGAGGCCAACTAAATGCATTACCTCCGAACCACCTCTGACATATCTCCGCTCAATTCGAAAATTTGTTAATCAAAGCCACAACAAAAGGAATATAGCTGCACCCAGCGAAACAGCTTCTTCAAAAATAATAATAATCTTCTTCGGAACCCTAGCAGATAAATGTGTTAAAAGAAGTACCTTTACCCCCGGCAGAGTAAAGAGAAGACAGATCCAAAAAATTCACGAAAGTATCATAGATCAAATAATGAAGAGAAGGGCTACAAAATGCATCATAGCTCCAGTGCAATAGAGCAACCCTCCAAAGCCTGCACGTAAATGGCAGAACTGCAAAATCAGAGAAAACACAAAAGAAAAAGGAAAGACAAAAGAAAAAACAAAAACGAAATCTGAATCAGGAAATCATTGCGGCATTGCGTTTGACAATAATGCAAAAAACTGATACCATACGATATAAAAGGACAGTAACAATAAAAGAGGGTGAGAGTGACCTGTGGAAAAACTGAAAGCAGGGAAGGGAGAGAAGGCAAATAGATAGATGGATGGTCCGGCTTATTTATTTATGGTGTGGGAAAACGTGAATTGATGGAAATGAATGAATGAATGCACTGAATACGAAATGACGGCATTCGAAAAATGTCAGTAATTCAGATCTTCGATCCCTTTCTTCGTTTTTGGGCTTCTTGGCACTGTGTTCTGAATCCTGATCAGCTTTTTTCGATGTCTCATGTAGCAATAAAACAAAACAAAAAAAAAAAAAAAGAGAAAACTGATCTTATTTGTTGGGGGGTAGAATTGAAAGTAAAAAAAGATGGAATTAGAGGAAAAATGTGTGTATAGATTTTGAATCTGGTGGGGAAGTGATAGGGATAGGGATTGGAATTGGAATTGGGATTGGGATGGAGATCGAAGGGGCAGCAAAGGAGGGGAGCAAGGGGGGAGGGGGGAGAGAGAAAGAGAGCAAAACAAGAGAGGGAAAGCGAGACAGAGACGAGTGGAAAAGCACGATTATTGGGCCGCTTTACTTTCTTTTTTATATATATATATATATATTTGTTGTTTTTAAAAAATTTATAACAAAAATACACTCACCAGTCACCACCATTACCATTATTCTTCTCTCTTCTCAGTTTAATTTTACTCAAACCTCAACCACCCAAAAAAAGGGAACATATGAAATGACGATTCTGCCCTTGGAACTCCAGCTATTAGTAACAATAAGAATTTATGGTCATGAAAAAGGCAAAAATTTATTTATTTATGGAGAATATGTGGAAGACCAAAAAAGGATATTGTTTAATGTTAGGAGGGTAAACTAGAGAAAATAGGGTGTGGGGTGGACTTAGTTTTAGCATTAGCATTCCAATTTAGAACCATCATCATCATCTCATATCTCTGTATTGAGTCCCTCACAATAACTCACACTGCTCACTAATAATATAATTATATTCCCCTTTTGTCAGTTTTTGTGACGTCCGTAGAATTTTTCACGTAATTGGGAGACTAATTGGTAATTATTAGAAATTTAGATGTAATTAGTAAATAAATTATAGATTGAATTTGGAATGTACTAACACTTGAACGGATTAAATTGAAGTTTATTATAATATTTGGAAGTAAACTATACTAATTAGGAAATTAGGAAGGACACAATGGTAATTATCAAAAGTATAATATATATATAAAAAAAAAAAAAGGAAAAAAAGAGGTGGGCAGTGGCATGTGCTGCCACCGCCTCACCAATTATTAAACATATATATATATAAGTATGTGAATTGAAAGGGAAATTACATATTAACACACACACCCACATTTACACACACCGACGCACACACATTCGGAAAACAGAGGTACGGATTTTAGAGTTTAATCTTTAATAATTTAAATAATTATATTATTTAATTAGCCCGTTTATTAAATGTTGATTATATTGAGCGGTGAATTATTTAATCGGAGTGTTTTATGATTTTGGCTATTTATATTAGTGTCAAATTAAATATCACAATTGCTATAAAAATGATATAGTTGGGTAATTAAAATATTAGATTTGTTACATTTAATTATTACTATAGCTAATTTACACAATTCCATCGGAATGATTAACCAAATATGTAATTCTATGTATTATTGCTTAAATAAATTGTATAGCAATGGTAAATTGACAGAAAATTCGTAAAAATACTTCGAAAGTTATATTTTAGAAATATTATGTTATTAAAGAGGAGAATGAGGTTTCAGTGGTAATATAATTTACGAATGTTATTAAAAATGATAGTTATGGATATATAAGGGGTTTGATTAAATGAATTCTTAGGAATTTATTGATAAATTAAATATATATTTGAAGAGTTTAGAAAAAGGTAGCTATTTGAAAGAAATGGAACAGGGGGTTAGACTTTAATATAAATAGAATATTAAAAGATTGATAGAAAATGTACGAACATTATATGATAGGTTATTTAGAGTTTATGATATTCTATATATATTGATTATACGTATAACATTTTGTTATAGGACGTGACGACAAGGTAGAGGGTTGAACAGTCCATCGTAAAATAGAAGCATTTTGGGATTTAAGGTAAGTATAGCTAATTGGATTTATATATATATGTGTGTGTGTGTAGTATTGTATATATTATATATATTGGTTTCTTGGATGCGATCATGGACTTGGCTTTACATTATTATACGTGGCTTTTGTATATTGATTGTTTATATAATTAGTTGTGGATTATTTGAATATTGGTGAAATTATTACTATGTGGTATGTGATGGTAATGTAGAGATATGCGGGATATGATTGTGTGATAATCATATAATTGATTGTTGATGAAATCAAATTGGGAGTTGTTGTTGAGGAAGTGATTATTATAAAGAAAAGAATGACGATTGTGAATGGAAATAAAAGATGATGCTTACCTAGTTGGAAACACAGTCAATGGTTTATGAAAATGTGATTGATGATAATGTGAATGATATTGAGATATGAAAAATATGTGAATTAAGCTAGGTACCATGGCGCGTAGGGTACCGGGGTATTCCGGGGCAGCAGGGAATATCCTGTGCTTGTTAGCTACACACTGGGGTGGTGTGGGGGTACCATGTTTGTTGTGATGTCCTGTGCTATATTGCTACACAGCTGAAGTAAAAGAGTGTGGGGATATCACACAACGGGTATCCTGTGCTGTATATGATATGATGATGGCCGGCGAAACCATTGACTGATGTACTCCAGTTAGAGTAAGTGGGGCCCTTAACTAATAGATGATAACGAATGAATATTATGTCGTGGATTGATTTACAGCTGTGAGTATGTATTGTTGCTTATATTTGATGTTGCTGTA
The DNA here is from genome assembly GCF_026168435.1 of Sesamum indicum. Classification (NCBI taxonomy): domain Eukaryota; kingdom Viridiplantae; phylum Streptophyta; class Magnoliopsida; order Lamiales; family Pedaliaceae; genus Sesamum; species Sesamum indicum. The sequence continues at coordinate 17,111,218 of NC_142667.1, forward strand.
TGACGAATGACTGTTGTCGGTATGACTGCATGTACGTGAATCTTTGTTGTGTATATATATATAAATTGATCGGCTATACTTATTGAGTAGGCAGCTCATTCCTTGCCACGTACTTTTCAGGAGATAGGTCACACTGACTAGCCACATTGACTTTGAGCGGTGCCGTCGTCTTTATTAGGTGGGTCAGCCGTGATTTCTGAAGCCAAAGTTTTTGATTGTTGGGTTGTAAATATTCTGGTCTTTTGTCGAGATTTGTGTTTAAAAGTTGTGGTATGATTTTTCTTGAGGTTATGTACACGAGAACATGTAGTGAGGGTAGATATTACTTTCGGTGGTATAGATTATCTTTTGTGACATATAATATTATATTGATAATTAGAATTTATTTTGCTGATTGAAATAGAATTACTTATAGAATGAATTTTGATTAAAGAAAAGATGAAATAGAAATGATTAGATGTAGCGAGTAGGGAGTGCTACAGTTTTACTGTAATATTTTTTTTATAATTTAAAAATTTATATTTAGCATCCTAAAAAATTTACTTTTATTTAATAAATAATTTTATTCACTGGTCAAAATTTACTAATTTTCTTATATTAATAAAAGAATTTGAATGAGAATTAATATTACCCTCGATTGATTGATTGATTTATTATATGTCAAATATCTTTTGTTGGACTAAACTAACATTATAATAATGAAGATATATTTATTCACATTAATAGGTGTGAGAGTAATTTGATCACATAAAAATTTATTTGATCTGTAATAAGTCAATTAGGGATTAATATAGATTTCTTTATTTATATCAGCAAATTAAGTATATTTTGATCAATGAAAAGACTTATTTATTAAATAAAAACAAACCATTAAATGTAAACTTCAAACCATAGAAAATATATCAACCTACATATATATGCATATACTCGCTTCATTCATATCATTCTCTCAGTAGTTCTTGATTATGCATTATATGTAAAAGCAACAATCAACAATTACATTTACTGCAGTTTTTAGAATATGCAAACATTAAAAACCATTCATTCTCAAATGTAATGTAACGTATCATCATGTATACAGAGTGATCATATGATTGTGAAGAGTAGTGGCGGCCATCAAAATTGTTTTGTTAAGACAACACCACCCCACTCCACTTCTTCATCACTTGTTGCGTGCATTAAGAGGCGGTTTCTTGCCGCCCTTTGGCCTTTACACCACTTCATCTTGCTTCATCTTCCTTTCTTCTTCCTTAACTCTCAATGATCGAAGCGGAGATATCCTCTGTCAACCAATTCAACACCTCATCATCATCGCTATTATTATATTCTTTAATCTTTTTCCCAATTCCGATAGCTAATTCTGTGTCTCGGTCTCTCAACCAAGAATTAACAAATCAAAGCTATCCATCCACAAACCCATAAAACATATATATATATATATAAATGGTCGGCTAGCAACAGTTGAAATGAAAAAAGTCTATATATATATATATAATGTGTATATATGAATGGTTACCATGCAGGCAGCTAACTTGATCTCCTTGAGTCGATACAACCGATCAACCTCGATCTCCAGCTGCTTCTGCGCCTCCCCTCTATCAACAATCTCCTTCATCTGCAAATCCAGCATTAGCCCCCTCTCTCTCAACATCTTCTCTGTCTTCTCCTTGTCAATCCTCAGCCTCTCCAGCTTTTCCCGGATGGCAGTCAGCTCATCAGCCAGCGATGCATCCAAGGATTCAATGGGGATTTTATACTCCTTTTTGACTGGGGTACTGGAGTAATTATAAGTAGGAGCAACATTCTCCTTGTTACAGTAGTAGTTATCCAGCTGCCGTGCCCGGTCTGCAGGCTTTGTGTTTGGTTTTGCAGTTATTATAGGAGCGGTTGATAGATTCTTGGGCTGGAGGGGTCGGCGGCCGGAGTGTGGAGATTGAGCGGTCACCATTTTGTTCTATGAATTGCAGTTTTGGTTGGGGGAAGTGAGGTTACTTTTCTGGTGTGGGAAAACGCAAGTGAAGGGTGCTACAACTACAACAAGAATATTTGGATGTTGGATGAGCTAGATCTTGCCCATTTGGGAGTGGGAGTGGGAGTGGGTTTTGAATTTGAATGAAGCTGGCGGACAAACGGCTACTATTTTTTTTAATTTTAATCATCATGATGATGTTTGGTAAAAGTGGGTCTGACTCTGATCTGATGGGGAATAGGTTTTTGTAGTATTTTTCAAAGCTCGAGTCCCCGTAAGCAAAACTCCAGACCCTTCACTCTCATCTTTCCTGCTAATTACAGTCATCAAGGCCTATTAGCTCAGTTGGTTAGAGCGTCGTGCTAATAACGCGAAGGTCGCAGGTTCGAGACCTGCATGGGCCATGTCTAACACATTTTTTCCTACTCGCGCTCAACTTTTGCCTTAATTGCAACAAGATAGGCGACACCCATCTCTTTTTTTCATAATTTTGGCGAGACCTCGGCTCCATATGGATGCCCGTAGAGCTACATTAAAAGCTAAAACTAGCTTTAATTACCTTCCACTGTTGAACAGTCTAAAGAAAGTAATATTAGGTCGATCCAGAGAAATTCAAATGGAAAGAGGCAGAATGCAAAGACTTTTATGCTGGATATATACAGGGCCTGGTAGCATCAAACTCAGATCATAAATAATCCATTGGTAGCTCCCAATCATCTTCACTTTTCCTTATCTTAGGGCGTAATTTTCTTCTTGACCAGCTTTTGCGCCGCTTCTCTCTGTAATCTGCATGATTCTGTTGTCCATTGATGTCCAATTGTTCGTCAAACTCATCCTTTGAGATCCCTGAATACTGGCCATCCCATAATCCCTACCATTACCATTTGGAAAGCATTAAAAGCCAGAAAAACATGCCAGCATAGAGATCTATCTACTCTCTGAGATTGCTGGAAATGCATAAACCCACTGTGGACCTATATACCAGCACAATAGAAATGGGAGCTTCAGCACACCACTACATATTATACACATCCTCTAGCACTCAAGCACATGCATTATCGAACCATGCCATAACCACAGGCTTGAGCTACAAAGGAGCTTTATTTGTGAAATTCCAAGATTTATTTATTTATGCATATGCCCAAACATAAACACCAGTTTTGTAACTGATAACCACAATTCGCAGTCAGTAAGAGAAGTACCTTAGTTAGCCTCTGTATGCGTGATACAGCAGCTTCTCGCACAATAACCGTGTCAGATAGAACTTCCTTCACGTCTTCCACAAATAGAGAATAGGTGCTAACCTGAAAAAAAAAATAAAACAGCAAATTAACTGAAACAAAGTCCTCGTCAAGGTGATGAACATCGTTGTTCGGGGTCCTACCAGTAATTTTGAGGAAACATAGTTTCTTAATTTTTTCTTTTTTTCCCTCAGAAACTAGGGAACTTAGTTTACCTAAGTGGCTTCTGAACAACAGTGATCATATCCACAAAATTACCATGGGTAAAAGGAGCATCCACCTACCAAACTAGATGGAATAATGGAAATTCCGAATGAATCAAGCTCAAGTGACTCCACGGTGCCTGAGATGATATTAAAGGTGTAGCCACGCACCTAAAAGTGAATAATATGGAATAATGTCAAAGACGAGACAATGTAAATTCTGGCAGAAACTGAACAGTAACACAGCGCACCTTTCCAATACTTTGACGACTTGGTGTTACAACAGTATATCCTACCTAGCAAAAAAATTCATTAGTAAAAGGTCGTGAAGAAGAAAAATAAAGATCAGGGAAAATGAATTTAGTTTTCTTCAAAATGCTTGAAGCTGCAAGCATAACCTGCCAATGAAACTAGTACAAAGATAGTGAGAAATAACAGAAAATACAAGACAGATAAGGCATATCCAAACAACAAAAAGGAGTCCATTTCCCTCTATTTTTCCGGAAAGCAACTGAAACCAATTCACTCGGAAGATACTTGAAAGCATCATGCATTACTCAAGTGAGAACATTGGACAATATTAAACATCATGCCCAGTAGTTTAATGTATGAATGCCATGTTAAAGGATGATGAGTTAGTCATAGAGCTCAAGGTTGCCAAACAATGTAGCTAGATAACTTATGGACACACATACTGAAGGCTTTACATAACCGGCAACAAGTTTGCCATAGTAATTCATACAAAGACTTCCATGTTTTAGGCTTTAAAAAGCCTCTCCTAAGGAATCCACTGAAAACCAGAAAGCAGTTAGGACGAACAGCAGGCTATCTTGGGATGATCTCCTGTGTCTGCTGCATGATATTAGAAAGGATTCATAATATGCAGGTGAATACTGTAGGAGCTGAACTAACAATTGTTTTGAAGAAAAAAATGGAGTTGAATACTGCAGGGTGATTAAATAGGACATCACATCCATAAATTGTCAGAGGGTCCTGTAAATTATTTCAGTAAGAATAAGGCCAAGGGCCTCCTAATGCCTACAGACTGGAAGCAACAGCGCATACCAGTGTCTCCATTCTAACCAATTTAAAATCATCTTCTATCACAACTTCATCCTCAACAAGTATAACATCTCCAACCTGTCACAAGCATTAAACATACAAAGTGGAAGAACTATTAGATACCACTCACAAAGAAAGAAAAGAGGAAACCAGCAGGATTTTGTCCACAGTTCAGAACTAATCATCAGAAATTTAATTTACTGAAAATTGTGAAGGACAAGTGCTATTCACTGTAGCATCTATCACCCATATTAAATACTAAACATTCACTGGGGCATCCTTTCATGCAAACTTGTGTTACACTCATAAATTATCAGTTCAATTCTCATGAAAGAGTAACGAATAATACAACTGCAAGCAATACCTCCCATGCCCTCCATTTTCCACTTGACAGAAAATATATCCTGTTTAATACGATACCCTTTCAAACTCTAATGGAACAGAAATTAAATGATGATGAATTGGAACAGATGTCAAAATTCTATGATTAAAACAGTAGTTGCCATCGCATGTTTATGTTCATCGCATGGGTTCAGCAAAAACAGACAAACAAGAGTAACAAGATAATCCACATTGTATATAAGGAAATTTACCTGTGTTATCTCCTTCAACAGAAACCTCTCAAAGTCGCTTGACAGTAAGTTTGGTCTCACTTCCACAACTATCACAGTCCACTGGGCATAATAAGGAAAACGAAATTTAGTAGAATAAAGAGGCAGGATAACAAATCCCATCATGGCCCTCAAAAATACCTTACAAAAGACACTCTGATACCAACCCCCCCACCCCACCCCCAACCCCCGAAGCGCACACACAGTTGCCAGATGAAGATTAAAGTGGTGGGATCATAGATTTTGTATACCATATTCTACCGCTTAAGGAAATACATTTGTAAATCCTAGTTTATTTTGCAGAGTGAGATATTTAAAAATTCTATGTCTGATCCTGCCTGTAGTTTCTACCCGTTCCCCTGACACCAGTTTCGTCCTACCTAGGCAGCGCACATAGACATATTAAACCAAGTTAATTAAAGTATTTTGCATTAGGCATACAAATAAAGCAGCACGAAACCAGGATTGTGACTCACGGAACTTGTGTCCACCCAAAGCTGCGAAACATAACCTAAACTGAGAGCAGAGCGGATGCTGATAACTTGCTTCGCAATGATATTTGATCTCCTCATCATTTGTCTCCCGCTCTTTGCCACCTCATCTGATCCCCAGTAATCGTGTCTCTCTAAATCCTCCAACTTGGAATCAAAACCTTGGTGTTTTGCATTGTCGTCGTCTTTCACAAATATATTGTCTTTCTGAGCACCCTTAAACTTGAAAATTTCGCCAATGCTGCTAAAGTCCTGGGCTTCTTCATCAACTCCATTTCTTGTAGCTGCTTCCCCCATTTCCGGTTCATCTTTCTTGCCATTTAGGTTTCTTCGAATTTTTTCCTTCTCAATTAGCCCAAAGCCTAGGTCTTCATACTCGTATTCGTCTGAGGGGAAAGGAATTGCATCCCGATCTCGAGCACAGTTCATAGAAATGGAAATCTTGTTAGAGCGAGAAGTGCCAAGTTTGGCGTATTTGGATAATTTGAAAGAAGCGGCAACCCCAAATTGATGTAGTTTTATTAAGGAATTTTGGAGAGGGAAATTGATGGAGGGAAGGCAGTCAGACATGATTAAATTGAAAGGAAGCTAAACTAAGAAAGAGGAAGGCAGTAGAAGAAGAATTTGGAGGAGGAGGAGGAGGGGCCAGGGGTTGAAGTTTGAACTCAAACTCTCAGCTCAGGCTCAGCTTCTGTTGGTTGGTGACCAATCCATCAACAACAAATATGAAGTATATGCTCAGCTCTTTGGTAATACTGTACATAATAAGTTGGATTATGGGATGAACAAAAGTTGGAAAACTCTTAATTTCATATTCATAGCCATGCTCTTCTACTTTTTGAAATTATCTTTTTACTTCATTGAAAAACCTCTTTCTAATAATGAAACTTAATTTTGTATTTACATCGATTCTGGTATTTTTATACCACACCAATAATCGATTGGGATGAATTTTTTTAAATTATAAGATCAAGAATGAGATGGGTTAATTATAAGATAGAGTGGGATACATCATACATATAGAAACATAGGATAGGATAGAAGATCCCTCCTTTAACCTTCGCTAGCCAAAAATGAAAGGAAAAAAAACAGGTGACAACAAAGGAAAATGTGGTGCATAATGCATTGTTGTTTTATTTCACTCCACATATCCAGCGTTAAGGATAAACCCATGATCGACGCGTGGACAAAGTCCATCCTCTGCTCTGCTGACACACACTCGCTCTTCCTCTCACCACTCCAAAAACAAAATGTAACAATATTAACAAACAAGCTTCCCCCCAAAATATTTCAGGATTCACCGATTTCACCTCTTCCATGGCTTCTCTTCTTTCCCCCACTGCAACTGCATTTCTTCAAGACTCCAAACCCATCATCAAAAGAGATTCTAAACATATATCACACGGCTTCATTTGGTCTATAACTAACCCCTCCCCCACAAAGAATCTGATCGCCTGCAATGCCTTTCTAAATGATATTTCGGACAATCTGTTCACCACTTCCCTTCATCTGGATCAGTCCTTCTTACACTATCCTGCTCTCCAGCAACTACAGAGAGTTACCGGGGAACTCCCACAAGTTCAAAAATGGGGGTTATTGGTTTTTGCTGGTATTACTTGGATTTACTTGACTGCTAGGCCCGGCGTTCTTGTTGGCGCCATTGATGCATATATTTTGGCCCCTCTGCAAGTGGGCTTCGATACTTTGAGTGGAAGGAGGAGTTTGAAGAGGACTGATTTCTTGGTTGGTGATATATTGGGTGAAGGATCTTTCGGCATTGTTTATTCTGGAGTCATTGTTCCCAAGAATGTGAATGTGGACGAAAGTGTTCGGAAAAAAAAAAGTAGAAGAGCTCTGCAGATGGATCAAAGGTTTCAACAAAAAGTTATCCTCAAGAAGGTAAATATTTTCGATAAGCACTCACTGAATTCTATTGTCCTGCAGTATAATGGCATTCAGACATGATTTTCTATTACCTCTTATTGGTGGTTATCCAGAAAAGCAATCAAATGTCCGTAGATCATTGCCGTCCCATTTGCACGAACATTTAGACAGTTTATTTTTCTTTTCTACAGGTGAAAATTGGTGTTCAAGGAGCTGTGGAGTGTGGAGATTTTGAAGAGTGGTTTAATTACAGGCTATCAAGAGCAGCTCCTGAGACATGTGCAGAATTTCTTGGAAGTTTTATAGCAGACAAAACTAATACTCAGTTTACAAAGGGTGAGAAGTGGCTTGTCTGGAAATATGAGGTACTTGAGTTGAGACATGACCATTATATTGCTGATTCGTTGGTTGTGTCATGTTCGAAAAGTTCTGTTATTCATTGGCCATATACATGTTTCCTTAACTGAAAATCAAAATGATGTATTGTTACATTTGCTACCTCATTGACTTTTTGAAGCCTAATACAGGGAGATTTGGACCTAGGCGATTACATGAAAGATCGGAGCTTTCCTTTGAATTTAGAGTCTGTCATGTTTGGACGTGTTTTACAAGGCCTCGACTCTATTCAGCGAAATGCATTAATTATCAAACAAATACTGCGCCAGATAATTACTTCCCTCAAGAAAATTCACGACACAGGCATAGTTCACCGAGATGTAAAGCCGTCCAACTTGGTAGTCACCAAAAAGGGGCAAATTAAACTCATAGACTTTGGGGCAGCCACAGACCTCCGCATAGGCAAAAACTATGTTCCCAATCGTGGGTTGCTTGACCCCGACTATTGTCCCCCTGAACTGTATGTAATGCCTGAGGAAACTCCAAATCCACCACCAGAGCCAATTGCTGCCTTCCTTTCTCCAATCTTGTGGCAGGTGTGCTATCATCTCTTTATACTCCGTTTAACTTTTCTTGACCTGATGTGCCAAAACAAAAAAAAATTTGGAGGGATCCTTCTATAGCGATTCAGTATGATTGTGTTTAACCTCAATGACAATGATCGTCAACATAATTGCTGAAATCTACACTGCCTGAACTTTGTCCAGCTCATTTACATCTACGAGAATATAATTCATTCTGGCAGGATTCCTTGAACTAGCTAGTTTCATGCATCCGACTCAAGGATGCTGGAATGTTTCATGAATGTTTGCTTACGGATATAAGCAGATTAATCAGATTGCTGTTGCCCTTGTTGCAGCTGAATAGTCCTGATCTTTTCGATATGTATTCTGCTGGAATAGTACTTCTGCAAATGGCAATACCAAGCTTAAGGTCTACAGCAGGATTGAGGAATTTTAACTCAGAATTGAAGGCTGTTGGTTATGATTTGAATAGATGGAGAGCGAAAACTCGATTGCGGCCTGACCTCAGTATTCTTGATCTTGATTCTGGTAGAGGGTGGGATTTGGCCACAAAACTTATTTTGGAGAGAGGATCTTTCAGAAGGGGACGATTATCTGCTGCAGCTGCTTTGAGGCATCCTTACTTTTTGTTAGGTGGTGATCAAGCTGCTGCCGTCCTCTCAAAAATCAGTTTACTCAAGCAGTGAGTTATCATACCATGTAAGTGTAAAAGCTCTACTTCTTTATCTCCTATTTATTGTTTTCAAACCTTCACTTTGTTTTATTTATGTTGCAGACTCTACCCATCTGTAATACAAAGTTTGAGTTCAGCTTTGTCTTACATCCAGTAAGAGGAATGAGCCAAAGGTAATTATATGGTGAATTTTCTTGCTTGCCTCTAAGAAAACACTAGCTCCCTCAGCTTGTGGATATTTGCAGGTATATCGTCCGCTCAGCCTTATTTCCACGACTCTGCATCTAATGACTTATATGGGATACAACACATCACTTTGACGTTTAAAAACATTGCAGGAAAGAACACATTTTTCCTTTAGATAATCCTCTTTCCTTATAGCAGCCAAATTTATTTATTCAATTTTATCAATGAAATGGATACTGAAAATATGTCCGTCTCTGCTTCCGGTATGAACATCTAAAATGTCCCTCATCTTCCTTCGAAGATTACAAGGGCATTTTTGCAACTTGGCAAATTAATACCTCGTCCACTGGTAAAATCAGAAGGTGTGACACTGGTAAAGTCAGTCAATGAAATCCATTACCTCAAGGCGAGCACGCACACAAGTACAACCAATTATTACTTCCTTAACAACATTGTTCAACACCACAATTCACAAATAAGTAATAGCAACCAATTATTTTAGTGATATATAGTATTCAGTTCGTAGTTATTAGGACAGAATAGCATAGCTAAAGCTAATCCCCTCAAAGCTCATCGTGATAGTGGAAATTCTCCAAGGCATGCTTTCTCTTGCAGCCCCATCGGCATCTCCAAGAACACAAGGAATTGAAGGTCTTTAATCTGGTGGACTGGAGGGATATGATATTCGACGTTGAAGAGGACTTAGAAAGAACAACTGCATATCCATCATCCATATAATCTGTTCCTTCAGGAAAGAGCTGCCACAAGAGGCTACCACCTCCGCTGCCACCTTTCCTGGTAGAGTTCAAAAGGGTCTTGTACACAGTACTTATGAGGGTGTCTCGATAAGTTGCATTATAGCCAGGATCTTTTGTAGAGACACCAAACTCTGAGAACACGACTGGCATGCTGAGGAAGTTCTCAGCATCATCAATGTGAGCTTGCATCCATGACTTTGTGAATTCAACATGTGCATCCGAAATTGATTGGGAGATCCTTCATCATCATCACCTTTGCCAGCTTAGAATTTTATTTATCTATTTATGGTTATCTACTTTGGAAGTTGTCTGTGTATGTGATTTTGGGTGGGTGGGGAGAGTTGGAGTTGGTTGAAGATCTTACCAAGAGTCTGGATAGATGTGAACAGAAGCAAAATCAACCCCAAGAACTTGATGATTGCGGATGAAATCGGTCCCAACTTGTTGAGCGTAAGTATTAGGGTTATACTGGACTTTATTAGGGGTGGAAGGACCGTAGAAACCTTCAAGGCCAATCTCCACCAAATGCTTTGGATCAATGCTTTTCACATAGACCGCCATTTCTTCTATCCAAGCCTACAAATTTAATGACACTTAGCATAACATATCGGTTATGGAAAATAATATATGTGTGCTTAGGCTTTGCATTTAGCTTTGTCAGTGACAAAATATTGAGGCTTGTGACTCTCTAATTACTGAAGCAACCAAACCTGCAATTTATCCCCGGAGGGGTCTGATTCACACCGCGGCTCATTCATCAGTTCCCAAGCAAAAATAGTTGGATCGTCCTTGTAGGTTATGTTTGTTATAGTGTTAACTCTGTTTAGCACAGTCTGCAGGAGCCAAAAAACATTGATAGAAAAAGGGGGAAGAAGGCTAAATTTGTGCAACTTTTCAGTAGAAATGAATATAGATCACAGAAAAGAACTCACATGAACATGGGCCTTGTAATAGCTTTTGAGAGTTGGGTGAGAAAAGAAGTCATCATCTGAAGTCAAGTTTAGGCCAGCAGCTTTACCCCATTTTACATACTGTGATTTCCCACCATAGGCCTCCCAGTTGTTGACTAAGGATAATATCAGCCTTATTTTATACCTGTGCGCTTCACTTACAACAAAATCCAAGGCCTGAAAATCAAGTAAGTAACTGTTACATATGATCTTTTACTTTGTGCACAATGAAGATGGTCACCTGAATAGTTCAGTCATCAGTGTTACCATAAAGTTGTTAACTCTAAAGGTTTTTACCTCCCATAGCTGAAATCAAATGTTCATAACAAGATTGATACTACTAGCGTTACAAAAAGGCAATTCTGATTAGTACCTTGAAAACATCTTCATCGTAAACAGAAGGGGATGTCTGAAGAGCTCGCCACTGACCATCATTGAACGCCCAGGTCCTGCAAACTGATAACCCTACTGCTGATGCCTGTTGAAACACCTCACTCACCTTTCCTCTGGTTGACTGATCCACCGCAAAAACCATCAACCAATAAGTGTTGAATCCATTAACGTAAAATGGTTGTCCATTCACTATGAATTGGTTCCCGCTTTTCTGCACCATTGTCCATGCATCTTCTTCCATCTGATCCAGATCAGCAAACCTGACAGATTACCAGCACATCATTCATAATTTATAATAATGTTCTAATTTGGTAATCAGTGTACAGACGATGATTAGTTAAATATGAAGCGAAAAGTTTTTAAATGCTACCTATTGCCCATGCGAGAAGATGATACATAATACCCTGCACTCTCCTCCAACTCAGAATTTTCATATCTTGTATCCACAAGTAAAGATGATACATGGCCAAGGAGCAGAATGTGAATGAATGCCACATAAATGGCTTTAAGCCCATATCTAGAATCAATCTCTCCCATGTTTAAAATTTGATGGTAGTCCATTGAACTTCAGCTACAAATATATATATTTGAAAGAGGTGGCCATGTCTAAGTAAAACCCAGGAGACAAACTTGGTGATGCTTAAGAGTATATTGAGGGGGAAATGGTGGAGCTGCCTTCAAAGCAAAGATGCACTTTCTTCTCTTTCAATTATGGATACTACACAAATGAAATTGGTGGGACTGCTAACTCTTTTCCTATTACTTTTACCAAACTCCCTCCTTCCGCTCCAAATGTGAGGTATTACCCGACAACATTAGTGAACACGTCTAGATCCCAGGAACAACTATGGAACAACACAATAGTTCCAAACCCTTTCTCCTTAACATGCGAATTTATATTCCACAGATTTCTAGATCAGCGTCTCACTAAATAGGGAAATGGTTTTGAGGGTTATATTTGGATACCACCTAAATTGGGCTGCTAGTCCATGCAATTGCAAGCTATGTTTTCCAAACATGATTATCTTTATGATGCGAGAGGGAAGGAGAAATTAGAGCAGGTGGAAGATGCGATACCATAATCTGGAAAATGAACAACGAGCATCTAACTGTTAAAGAACAAGAAAATGCAGAGAAATAAAGTTTTAGTACCTCAAGACATGAGCCAACAACAGATGTAATAGTTTCTTCCATAATGGAACTCCCAGCACCTTGCATCTCTGTCTGCCCTGCTGCTGCTCCCACCTCATCTTAATGCCCATTCCTGTAGCCTCAACTTATTTCCGCAACACCAAACCAAACACTGCTCATGTTCAATCTCGGAAAACCAAAGACACACACATATCTGTTTTTCAGTTGCTCTTTGGCGGTGATTCATAAGAGATGAAAATGCTGACAACATCATTTCGTAGAGCATTCAAACGAGCCCAGACAAAACAAACCGACAGATTACCATTTCTTTTTTGCAATCCTGCTTCTGGGCGCTAAAAATGACATGGTCTCAGTGTTAAGATATATTTCTTTTGCAGGAAAAATATTTCAATTTTTTTTAACAATTGAAATTAAAATCTGATTTTTAAAACTAAAATTCGGGTTCAGATTTCAAGTTTTATTAACCTGGAACTGAGAAATTCTTTCAATTGTTGCTTCAATTTTAGCCGTTAGTGGTTGGCTGTTACACTTGGAAATTAAAGGCATGTTTATGTGCTGCATTAAGTGTTGAGAATTGGGCATGCCTATAAAAAACTACCCATTTCTCAATTTTGATATTACACTACAAACACACACCTCAACTCTTCCTCTAACCCTCTCTCGAGAGAGCTCTCTTTCTCTCTTGCCCTATCTCCTTCAAATTTTCATAATTTGAGTTTGGTTTCGATAACGAGTTTTTAAGTGTTTGATTGATATGATTTTTGGTATAGTGCTAAAATAAAAAAATTTGCAACCTTTTTATTTTGAGAGAAATTATTTGTACTCAATGCACTACTGATACAGGACATATATTTTCTTCAAAGTATGTATTGTTTGATCGATGTGTTCTTTGATATAGTGTTAAAATCAAAAGAACTGCAACTGTCTTATATTGAGAGAAATTATGTTGCACCCGGTGCACCACTTATATAGGACGTATATTTTCTTCAAAACAAGCAATAAATTCTGCGATTCGATAAAATTTACGATTACCATTGTTGTTAAACTTAAATATCAACACAATGTTGGTGGCTTGTTGTTACTGAGATGCTATCACACGCACATGCTCAAATTCAAGGCTTAGTCTATTTGACGTGGTGATAGTTGATGTTAGATAACTTAGATAGAAGTTCAAACCGAAAGGTACCATTATTAAATGCAAGTCACAGAAACTTGAGTTCAAATCTATGAACTTGTGGAAGATTGTTGTAACTTTAATAAAAACTACATGAAATCTATAGATTAGATTGAGAAAAGAGAAGAAATATTTGGCCTATCTCCCTTAAATTGAGTTTCTTGTTTCGATAATGAGTTTCTGATTATTTGATCAAGGTGTTTTTCGGTGTAGTATTACAACCGGAAGAACTGCAATCGTCTTATCTTGAGAAAAATTATGTTGTACCCGTTGCACTACTGATACGAAACGTATATTTTTTTCAAGGCAAACAATGAATTCTGCGGTTAGGTTAAATTTAAGATTACAATTGGTTTGAAAATTGATACGATATAATTCTCGTTGTAAGTTTACTATTTAATTTACCTATGATAAATTGCTTTTCTAACTGTTATATATTATTTGTTCCAAAGTGACTTTCATTGATTTTGATTTTTAAATCCAATTGTTATAGTTAAAAACGTTGTTTCATTGCACCAAAACTGAAATTTTTTCCAACATGATTAACATGGCGGCAGCCTAAGCGAAAGAGGAATGGATTATTTGGGACAAGTGAGAAAAAAAAAAACCTGGTGTCCAATTTAGAATCTGAGAATTCCAAAACAGAAAGCAAGTGAGAGATTTGAGAGAGGAACCAATTCAAGAATTGTGGAAAACGCAGAATGAAATCATACAAGGGGATGAGTTGAGAGAAGTGATGATAACAAGGGGAAAACACAAACATCTTCATTAAGTTCCTGGCTTCCTACGTCCAATACGGGCAACAAATCCAGCTTTAATCGGAGCCACAGACCGCCCAGAACCACACTGCAACACAAACCGAAATCACTTGAGTATTGTTTCTCATGAACGAAAATCTCTTGCAGATAGCATTACCAAATCAATAAAACAGAAGCGCACCACATGGAATATATAAGAATAACTTATGGACAGTGTTGCAGAGACAGAACAACATTGTGTAAATGTGAAGCATGCATTCAATATCAACTCAAGATGTGGTTTTTAAAACTGAAAAAATCTCTTTAGTCTAGTCGGGCATGACAAAGAGGCAAGCTCGCATCACTGCTGAAAATCTCTTTAGTCTAGTCGGACACGAGAAAGAGGCAAGCTCGCATCACTACCTGCTCGCATCGAAGAAAGAAAAGCCGATTCTCCTTTGTAAGAAGTGTATCAGGACTTTTGCAGCCATTACATATCACATATTCATCTGCAATCACAGGGGCCCGGTGTTACTCAAATATAGTTTTAAAGGTAACTGTGGAATAACAATGCATGACAAAACACCCCCCACTGCCCTGAGACAAAAAACAGAGTGAGATCTCTAAAGAAAGAAAGGAAACGCACTTCAACTTCCATGATAAGCCAAGAACAAAAAAAAAAAAAACTTACTGACATATCTACGCAGAATGCCCTCAAAATTTTTAGGTGCAAATCGCCCCTTAACAACCAATCTCTGTTGTCCATCAAGAGACCCGCTTGTGCCCATTTCAGCAAGTAGGAACGTCATTACATGCTCGGGCTGCCTGTGCATGCTGAAAGTGCATCACAAGATATTGAATGGCAGCAGTCACAACAAATACACATAAAAATTAATTGAGTAAAGCCAAAACGTGGAAGCAAATCAGTGAAACCGACGTCTTGCATAAGTCCATGAAATTCACAAAGACAGTCTTCTTGGTGCCTTCTCGAAGAACTTGTGGAGGCCTCATCACAGTCCGACGTCTATCTCCAGCAAGCTCGGGGTTGTTTTCACGGAGAATATTGAATACTCTGCCCAGGAGCTGCAGCCAAACCGAGTAACAACACTCAGAATTTAAGTAGGAGTTGCACCAAATGAAGGACTCAGATTATAAAAAACATAACGCAAACCTCCTCATACTCATAATCTCGATCACTTCCTTCCCATGGATACTTTGGATGCAAGTTGCTTTCTCCATCTTCTTGATAACCTAGCCAGAAATATATATACTTGAAGAATAATCCAAGAGGCCATATAAATTTGGTTTGTAAGGTTGTGAAGATATGATTTGGTTTTTAGAGTAATTACCATCTAGACCATCTAGTTTGTCAGCATTCTGATCGTTGGGTGTATCAGATTCGAGCTTCAAGGAAATGGAAAAGGAATTAGTGAGATTAAAAAGATTGATGAAATCTTAGAAGCGTTAGAATGAGGTGGATTACAGGTTTCTTCTTCTTCTTTTTCAGACCAACAAAAGCATTCTCGACGCCCTGATCAGAAACTGCAAAAAGGGGATGCTGCTATTCATACCATACAACATTGCAGGATTGAAAATCAAAGTCGAAAAAAAGCAGAGGAAAGGTGGTATTTTGAGGTATAATGAATTGTAGACATGGATGGGGTTGGTGGTTGTTGATTAATAATACATGCATGCATACATAGGTACATACTTGAGATGGTTTGGGTTATTATGATATGGGCAGAATCATCAGCAGGAGGAGGAGGAGGAGGGTCCTGCACGACAACCTTCTTTTTCTTCTTCTTCTTTGAAGGATCAAAAGGAGCGATCTGGGGGACATTAATGATATAATAAATGTGAATACACAATAATACAATATTGGTAAGAAAAGGATTATGTGTTGATGGAGATGGAAATGGAGGCACTCACTTCAGGGATATCAATATCTTTGGAAGATTGTTGATGGGCCATGGGAGCATGAGTTTGTTATTGATTACGATGATGAATAAAAAGAAAGGAGATGATGGGATCCGAAAGATAGGATCTCTGGTGGTGTCCGGATTTTCATAACTATCACACTCACACCCCTCCCCTATGGCCCTATCTATTATATTAAATAATATATATATATATATATATATTATTTTTAACAAATTAAACTATCATCAGATTTATTCTTTTTTATTTATTTCTTGTTCACCAAAAGTTTATTTGTTGGTATAAAGAAAAAAAAATTAGTTAATTATTCTAATTACTTTTTATTAATATCCAATCGGATTTATAAGCATCTATTGGGTAAATATAAGAATAATTATCATGAATATTATTTAAGTTAAGTATTTTAATGACATTCTCCACCTCATTCAAAGTATAAAATATAAAAATATCAATTATCAATTAATTAAGTTTTTAATTATTTAAATTGGATTAACACTAAAAATTAGAATGGAATAGAGAATAGCAAGTTGAGTTATAGTCTGGGCTAGCTCACTAACTGTAACTCATTTTTCAACTATAATCAATTAAGCAGTCGTCCAATATAAAGGAACTATAATAGATATATATGGAGTTAATTTTAAGCTCTAAATACCACTGCTTTACTTGGTGTGAGTTCAAATTTAAGTGCTCATCATACTCATAGTTATGAGGATATAGGATTTGCTTACTTAATATGCATGTGATTTTTAAATGATGTATTTTTTTTATGATTGTTCGACTGACTTTGTGGATTTGATCATATAGTTCTTGCTAAGTGGTCAATGGGCTCGGGGTTGGATGGTTTGCGGGGCATGTTGAGCTGCTAGTTGAGGTTTCGTCGTTTAATTTCCATTTGGGCTGGACGTTGCCTATGCGTGATTCACGTTGCCATGTACCTAGGCATGGCCAATTCAATGCGATTATAAGGTCACTTTCTGTATGGAGGATAAGATAATAAACTATATTTTGGGAGACACAAAGTGGTGATCATAAGATTCGGTTCTTGTAGTGGTGAATTTAGGGAAAGTAGTAGGCAGGCATACACAGTATTTGGGGAGGGGGAGTGGGAGTGGGACCCTGGGGAACGTGGATGGACGGCTGTGTTCCATCCTCATCCAGCCTTTGCACAACTCACTCTTACCTAAATTCAAACAAACACATCACACACCGCCTTCACCTAATCATACTCTCAACCCTCTCTTATTTATTTTTATAATTTCTATTATGTTCACAATTTACACATTAATTAAGACTCAATCACCTCTGGACCCATTCACTTTTGTTTCTTCATTTTCATTTTCCTAATTAATTAATTCACTCTCACCCCAACGCGTTTTGCTTTTTCCCATTCTATTATTATTATTAGAGATAATTATATTTTTCTCCTCTTCAGTTTGTTGTTGCAATTTGAAAAATTACATTTAATATTCTTAATTTTTTTTAATATTAATAAAATTATTTATTTATTAGATAAAAATAAATTTAAAAAATATTAATTATAGCAAAAGACAGAAGAAAGGAAAGGAGTGTAATTATGGTTTGATATTATTTGTATTAGTATTTGTTGTGTGCAGTGGAGTACGAAACCAGCTTAGCTTGACCACTTCCTTCTCTGTTTTTTGCTTCTCTAAACTAATATTCTCATTCTCTCTCTCTCTCTCTCTCTCTCTCTTCTTACATTTTCTCTGCTAATTCCAACTTTGTTCCACCTGATGAATCACTTCAACTCTGCATTCTTGGCGTTTATGTGCTGATATTTCTGGTAATTCTTCTTCCCTCCTTCCTTTCTTCTTCATTTTTCTGCTATTCCACCTGGGTTTTATGTGGATCTGAATTTTTCTGCTCCTTTTCTGCCCTTTTCTTTCATTCCTAACTTGTTCAGATCTTTCAATACCTGCTCTTTATCTTCTTATTACACTTGGATATTTTTGCAGTGATTAGCTTTAGATGGTGCATTCCTCTTCTTCTTGTTATCACTATTTTTCTTAATCTTCAACATCATGCTTTTTCAGATTTCTGTCTCACTTATACATCTCTTCTTATGATTTTTCTAGAGCTCAGCCAGTTGATCTTGTTTAATTTCATTTTTCCAGATTTTTGCTGGCTTTTTCTGGGCTTTTCTTTTTGTTATCTGTCATCCATGAGGAACAGCAATAAGCTTTGGCTCTTCTCCGCTCTCGGCTGTCTGTCCTTCCTTTTTGTGCTTGATGTGATTTCTGCAGCTGATTATGTACCAACCGATAAGATTTTCTTGAACTGTGGAGGTCCCCCTGACTCCACCGATTCTGATGGTCGAAAATGGACTTCAGATATTGGGTCAAAGTTTGCCCTGTCAACCACCAAGTCCTCAACCGCCACAGCAGCTATCCAAAAGCCATCAGTCCCTGAAGTTCCTTACATGACTGCTCGAATTTTCCAGTCTGAATTCACCTATAGTTTTCCTGTCGCGTCTGGCCGCAAGTTTGTCCGTCTGTATTTCTACCCCGCATCCTATAACGGCCTAAATGCTTCCAATGCTATCTTCTCAGTGACTTCTGGGGCATATACACTTTTGAGAAACTTTAGTGCTGCTTTAACGACTGAGGCTCTCAACTATGATTATATAATGAAGGAGTTCTCTGTTAATGTCCCATCCGAAGTATTAAATGTCACATTCATCCCCTCCCAGAATGCATCTAATTCATATGCATTTGTCAACGGGATAGAGGTTGTCTCACATCCTGATATTTACAGCACAGATGGGACTGAGATTGTCGTTGGTCAGTCCACTGGGTTCAATATCGACAATCGCACAGCACTTGAGAACGTTTATCGGCTGAATGTGGGTGGAAATGACATTTCGCCATCTGGCGATACCGGTCTTTTTAGATCATGGCGTGATGATTCAAATTATATATTTAGTGCAGCAAATGGAGTTACAGAGGTTCCTGATCCAAATGTGACGGTTGGTTTTCCTCCAGGATCACCAAGCTACGTTGCCCCACTCGACGTATACAGTACTCTGAGATCAATGGGTCCAAATGCATCTGTTAACCAGAATTTTAATCTAACCTGGGTCTTTAATATAGATTCCGGCTTCTCTTACCTGGTTAGGCTCCACTTCTGCGAGATAACCGACATTATTTATAAAGTAAACCAAAGGGTTTTTACTATCTTCCTGAATAATCAGACTGCTGAGCAGGCTGCAGAT
Organism: Sesamum indicum; assembly: GCF_026168435.1. Lineage (NCBI taxonomy): Eukaryota > Viridiplantae > Streptophyta > Magnoliopsida > Lamiales > Pedaliaceae > Sesamum > Sesamum indicum. The sequence goes on from NC_142667.1 coordinate 17,130,789, forward strand.
GTGATTGCGTGGGCAGGAACTAATGGGGTTCCCGTTCACAGGGATTATGTTGTCGTCGTTCCCAATGGGCCTCCCCAGCAGCTGCTTTGGCTTGATTTGCATCCTTACATTGCATTGAAGCCCCAGTACTATGATGCTATCTTGAATGGAGTGGAAATATTCAAAATAAATGATACCACTGGGAATCTTGCTGGCCCAAATCCGGATCCACTTCCAGAGCCACCAGCCGACTCCTCTAGCCAGTCTTCTTCTGCATCTGGTAAAAATCATAAAGCTGCTATTGGAGGAGGGGTTGGAGGTGGAATTGCAGCAGTTCTTCTTGTTGGTTTGTTGGTTTGTATTGTTTCCCGACGCCAAAAGCAGAAAAAGGATTCTACCACTAGCGATGGGTGGCTTCCCTTGTCTTTGTATGGAAATTCACATTCTTCAGGTTCTGCCAAGACAAACACCACGGGAAGTTATGCATCCTCTCTCCCGTCAAACCTTTGCCGCCACTTTTCAATTGCTGAGATCAAAGCTGCGACTAATAACTTTGACGAGGCTCTTCTCCTTGGGGTTGGAGGCTTTGGCAAAGTTTACCGTGGAGAGATTGACAGCGGCACGAAAGTTGCAATCAAGCGTGGGAACCCACTCTCTGAACAAGGGGTGCATGAATTCCAAACTGAGATTGAAATGCTCTCAAAACTTCGCCACCGTCACCTAGTTTCCCTCATAGGATATTGTGAAGAGAACTGTGAAATGATCCTTGTATATGATTACATGGCTTATGGAACTCTTCGTGAGCATCTATACAAGACCCAAAAGCCTCCACTGCCATGGAAGCAGAGGCTTGAGATTTGCATTGGTGCAGCTCGTGGTTTGCATTATCTACACACTGGGGCCAAACATACCATAATCCACCGTGATGTCAAGACAACTAACATCCTTTTGGATGAGAAGTGGGTGGCAAAGGTTTCCGACTTTGGTCTGTCAAAAACTGGTCCTTCGCTGGATCACACCCATGTCAGCACAGTGGTGAAGGGTAGTTTCGGTTATCTGGATCCTGAGTACTTCAGACGGCAACAACTTACCGAAAAATCTGATGTCTACTCATACGGAGTTGTACTTTTCGAGATCTTGTGTGCCCGGCCAGCTTTAAACCCTACGCTTCCTAAGGAGCAAGTTAGCTTGGCTGAGTGGGCTCAGCACTGTCACAAGAAGGGCATTCTTGATCAGATAATTGATCCGTATCTCAAGGGGAAGATTGCACCGGAATGCTTTAAAAAGTTTGCTGAGACAGCAGTGAAATGTGTATCAGATGTTGGGACTGACAGGCCTTCCATGGGCGATGTCCTGTGGAACCTTGAATTTGCTCTGCAACTTCAGGAGAGTGCGGAAGAAAGTGGCGAGGGACTGGGAGGAATGGACATAGAATCATATGATATTACAGGTGAGGGGAAGAAAGATCCTGATTCATCCTCTGGTTTTGACGGAAATATGACAGATTCAAAAAGCAGCGGATTGTCCATGAGTCTTGGTGGTCGCAGTCTTGCCAGTGAAGATTCAGATGGGTTGACTCCAAGTGCCGTCTTTTCTCAGATAATGAATCCGAAAGGGAGGTAATAATCAGCGGAGCATCGGTGTCACAGCCTTGGGTTCTACAGATGACGAGCCACTGTGCTGTTAGTCCTATTGACCAGGGAAAAGAGAGTTTTTCTATTCTTAGTGTTCCTTTGTTACCTTATTCTTATTACTTAATTCTATTTCTTTGGCTGTGTTTTGAGCAAAACTTCCTACAAGTTGTATCTATACTAAGAGTTGTGTGACAATAATTTGTTCTTTCTTTTTCTGCCTAATAGGGATATATGAATTCGTATTTGGCATTTGTTCCGAGAGAGTAGAAAATATTACATACATTGGATTTGGCTTTGGGTGGTGAAGATGAATCTACAACTTCTAAGAAGTTTTTAATCCCTGCTTATCTGTAGAATACTGCATTTTTTTAATTTTCCTTCTTTTAGGTAAAGTTGTATGTGGTCGCGCTTTTATCGGGAGATTAGGTAAAGATTGAGTAATTATAATGTGAAAAACGATTGGATTTTGCTGCAATCCCGAATTGACACATGTATCTTGCTTGTATTCCACATTCAGATCATGAATCAATCATACTAGTTGGGCAAGGGATGCTGATTTCTTGGACTTTTTCTTTTCTTGATAATATAATTTAATGGAAGAGTGGTTGTATACGCGCATGCCTTGATGTTCAGACTCGGCAGCCGGCGGGATTGATTCGTGGAAAGAATACTCCATGCTGATTCTTCTGCAGCTACTGCGTTCCGTCATGATAACTGGCTTGTCAATAATTTGTGACCACCTAAGTCTAGGATCTCAATGTGGTGCGTAACAACCAGTACCTTTTATGATGCCTATAGATGAATAACCAGCCAAATATTGAAAAGGGCTTGCTTCCACCCTGTGCCGGGCCATTTTCCCTACAAATAGTCGTTCACCAGCTGCTGCTCCGGTTTATAATTTTTCAAAACCTTCCACACAATCAGTTGTATATCTAGTTATACACAAATTGATATGGGAGTGGTTTCTCTGTTTCTTTTTCAGGGCACACATTCTGCAATTTTTGTTCAAGATTTTGGTGTCTACGGAGTTTAGGGCCTGGGAGGACATCAGCTGCCCACGACACTCGTGCCAGCTACCGACAAACTTCAACAGATGGATTAAAGCTATCAAATACACAATCACAGCATCCCATTAGTCAGAAATAATACCATTTTCTGTCATCAGAAAAACAGCAAGCAAATCATATTATTTCAGAAAAGTACGAGAAAAGAGAGTTATTATGCAGACAAATATGAACTTCACAAGAAAGTCAAAGATCATCAATTTCTCAAAACATACATCATTTCCGTAATTTAGGAGCTTCACACACGGTTTTAGAATCCACACAGTAAAACCACTTGAATTTACAATTGTACATCTATAAATAGAGGGAAGATCTACTAATCACAGCCTCAACAACATAATAACTATTCTTGACATGGAGACTCTGAATCCAGTATGGCAATCATCTTCTTCTGCAGTTCTGGCTTGTTGGCACCAACAAGTTTGTCAAATTGTTGCCCATCTTTAAGGAAGAAGAAGGTTGGAGTTGCTTTAATATCCCATGATGTACTGAAATCCTGAAGCAAAGAACAATATTCATACATCTGCCTCAGATAATGGAGCTTAGTTTAAAAACAAAATTTTGGAACTCAAAAGCGAAGATATAATTGTAGTTCAACACATCTAGTTTTGTCATTTGGGTCACAAGTAAGCAGCACAACTTACAGTAAGTTCGTCCACATCGACTGTTAGAAACATTATTGAAGGGTGTTTCTCAGATAGCTCAACATAGTAAGGTGCAATCATTTTACAAGGCCCACACCATGTAGCACTAAAATTCGCAATCACCTGCATATCAATCCATGTTAGCAAGCAGAACGTGAACAAGACAAGCTCCAAGCACATAAGAGCTTCAATTTGAGCAATTAGAAGTAATGAACATCAGGTTTCCAGTACAATTTTTGGGTGCACAGAATTGGACCAACCAAAAAGAATAGAAACAAGCTTGCTCCATTTTCTCCATCCAAGTATTATCTTCCTGGTATGAGCTGAGTTGAAAAAAGTGAAAGATATAGATATCTAGAGAACGCTTTTGGAAAGAAGATTCCCATTTGAGATATGGAGCTTTCTTTTATAATACGATTATGAAAGAGTTTGGAGGCCTCCTCAAAGCCTTTGAATCGGAAGCCCTAGACCATACCAACTCGCTTTGGACCACTTCTCCCATTAGACAGGACATCCATGAAGCTAAAAAGGCTGTGAAAACACTTTCGATATTGAAATGTCAGTTTAGGAAGGTACCTTAGTCTTCATGCCCTTGATCAAACTATCAACTGACCGACTGGATGGAATAACAGAAAAAGAGTAGCCTACATTGGCTGGACCACTGGGCATACCTACAAACAGACTGCAGACAGACAGATACGAATTCTGCCCCACTGCTAGTACATGTGACCTGAGGAAGGAAGAAAGGAAACTTGGTCCTTAAGTATTAGGCTGATCTGCTGATAGGATTGACTTGTGGACAAATAGAAGTGATATTGTAACTGCTTTACCGGCTCAAGTAATCATTCCAAGCACTGGAAGTCTTCCTACCAGTCAATTCTTATTCTATTCCGGTAGTCCCTCAAGTGGTTAGGTATCATAATTCATAACAGAAGTGAGATGCCAAAGATGAAAAAAAGGAGAGGGCACCCAAGCCTATTCCATCCAGTCTGTAATCCGTAGCATGAATCTAAACTCAAAATATTGATAGATATTGTTTCACATAGGTCGTGGCATACCAAGGCATTATCAAGTGGTAACCAACAAATATTTTATAGCATACTAAAAAATTTCTAAGATATTAGCGAAATATGGAAAAGTACAAATAACATAAATTACTATGTAGTACATAGTAAAAGTTAAACAAAATATTGTTGTCATACATAAATAAAAAAAAAAACATACATTATATCAAATAGGTCATACTAGAAAAGGTCTCGGACAAAAAACTTTAATTCCATTATCCAATATAACATCCAAAACAATGTTATATTGTCAGGTATTATTTTTGATGATGTCCTAATACAGTCGACAATATATGAGTTATGATATAGGTGATGTGATCCAATATTATTAAATATTCCAGTGGGACATGTAACGTCGAAAATAGTCATCACTAGATGTTCTCAAATCCACTATGGCAGATCTCGACGCACATCAGCCAATGGAAATAGCTACTAATAAGCATGGGTCCAAGAGAATATTGTTATCCATTATCAATGCAGCTCAAATCATCAACTCTTCTAAGTCTTGAATTACTTAAACTTCCTCTGTTCAGGTATTCGCTATATCATCTCCGGAAGTGTATGCCTTACTAGGTCCTGTGAGAGGATGTAAGGTTTAAAGGGACCTGTGCATTCCTTATAGAAAGAAATTGATTCTTTTGAGCCAGATATTGCAGGGAATGTATTTAATCATCACAACATGAAAGGAACATGTTTTCTCTATAAGCATGTCCATGTATTTTGATGCACCATAGATAACTTCTAAACCAGCTTCACCTCCTGACAACTCAGACTAGCAGTCGAAGTTGCAGATACTAGGATCTTCAGCCCATGCAGTGGAAAGAACCAACACTTTTTAGTGATCAGAAGGGAGTGAGTCTTGAATTTCAAGTTGTATTCAACAAGGAATGTAAAGTATGTGCAGAAACCAGTGTATAACCGAGTATACTAGATGCAATTCTAATAGCAGAGGACGGAACAGGTCGACATAGTGATTTTGTGTGTATTTTGTAGTGATCCTTACTAACACATGTAATGGCTTGTGGTTGATATCGCTGCAGTAGACCATACAGCTTAATCAGGCAACCTAGAAAGATTTCAATCACCACACAGAAAAAAAAGAGAGGCTAACTATGAAATGAATACTCACAATCTTTCCATCTCTGTTTGCTTCTGCAATCTTTTGCTCCCAACTTTCAATTGTCGTGATAAGGTGCACATTTCCACCAGCAAACTCAACATTATGATCAGAATCATCGCCGCCCTTGTTATGCTGCATCATTTCAAAGAAATAAGATTATTAATTGCAGGTGAGACTTCCAAAAGAGAATGGATTTTAAAGATAACAAAAGGGCAACAAGAGCAAGAGTCTAAAGCTAATGAAGTTATAATAAGCAACCAATATGAATATAATGAAAGATAAATGGAAAGAGTATCCAAATATAAGAGTTAAAAGAAAAAGGGGAATCCGCTTATTTGGGAACAAAACAAACCTTAGCTAAGCAATGCCCCATTTTTACAGCCTAGAGAAGCTGAATGGAAAGAAACAGCAACACAAGGTGATTATACAACCTTTAATCTGTAGATTGAGCAGGCAGAGAGGGAAAAGGAAAACAGTGTGGGTAAGAAACAATTTAAGTAGAATCCAGTAATTACGTGCAACATAAGAAAGAAAAATCAGCACAAGTGAACATGATTAAGGGCAAAGATGGGTTTGAGATCCCTGAAAAGGAGGGAGTATGTTTTCGGGAGCGAAGAAGTTATAAGATGAGAGACAAATAGTAGATACCTAGAGAGAGAAAGGGATTGGCGTATGAAGAATAAGCCCTAACCGCAGAAGGCGATAATGGGGATTAGGGGAGAAAGTGGAAAATTAAGTAGAAAAATTGAGATTAGGGGAATATAGAATTACGGTTGATTTGGTATGGAGGCGGGGGGGGGGGGGATATGAGAGGGAAAAGCTTGACCGGAGAGGCGGCTCAGTTGTGGTGTGACCCGAAAACCAGCGTGTAAGCGACGGGATGATGATGATATTGTGTGTATATATATATATATATGTAAGTCTGTCAAAACTGTTTATTCATTTTTTAAAGATTAAATACTTTTAAAAAAAAGTATATAATAATACATTAGAGACGAGACGAGACGAGACGAGAGGAGATGAGAAGAGAAATCGGAGCCCCTTTCCTTTCCTGTACCAAAAAATCATTCCCTATACAACCACTTACTACTTACCTTCCACTAATTTAATTAAATAATAATAATAAAAAAGTCATCTCCATCTCTCTCACCATTTTACATAATTAACCCCTATTTCTTCTTATGACGTGGCATCATTACATAGTACACTATTATGGGATCAAATTTCTGTATGTTTGTACAACTTTGGTCCTTGGTTCTTTTCCCACTCACAATTCTCCACCGCCTCCTAATTCCCAACACATGGCCTGTTTATTTCTCTACCAAACCACAATTTAACATACCCTGACATCCAACTAAACCTAAAAGATGACTTGACGCCCCTTCCTCCCTCCCTCCCTCCCTCCACCTCATACCAAAATACTGACAATCCCACAAATTATTAACTCGTAACCCCTTCGCCCTCAGCTCCACACCCACACCCACACCCACACCCACACCCTCAAATTCAATTCACAGCACATTCTGCCAATTCCGGCATCCTGGTCCACACAACACACACTCAATGAATTTTGCTTCACCCTAACTTGTTTCTTCAGAACCCCCAAAATTTGACTTTACCCGTTTGCTTCACTTTTTAGTCATACTACTATTTTCCACATTCTGCTTTAACATAACAGCTGTAAGAAACTTTAAACTGAAATTGACACAACATTCTATAACAAAATATAAAATTAATGACACAACTATATATTATAACTGGTTAAAAGCCACCAACACGAATACCAAAGTTCCAATTCTAGAACACCAAGCAAATGCATTGTTCACACAAGCATACGATGCTATATAGAAGCAAAAAGAACTTCACTAAACATTTCATCCTTCTTTTATATCCCAGCTGAAAACCAACCACTGAACACAAACTCCTCCACCTTGCTTAATTCGTGATGTGCTGGGTCATACTACAAGAACACTACATAATTAAGGATGGGAAGTGCATCCACCACCATCATCCCATGGCATATTTCTGTGTCCAGCTGCGTGCAGTCGACTCATACTTGGCCCTGTCAGTCTTGTACATGTGGGCTATCTCAGGTACAAGTGGATCATCAGGATTTGGATCGGTCAGCAATGAACAAATTGAGAGCAGGACCTGGTTAATAGACATAATATTTGCTAATAAATACTACATTACAAGTATGATAATCCGCTTAACCTAAGAGACAGAATAATATGTAGACAAAACTTTCTCAATCTGAGAGCTGGAGTTCCATGTAAGAGCAAAAAATTATGGCAAACAATTTCAACTATGTTCAAGTCCTAATTGGACCAATATTCCAAAGAGTAGCTCTTGAATGCAGTAGCAGTAATATTGAAGTGGTATATTCACAGAGCCAAAGGGAGGCTTAAAAATACAACTTTGGAAGCATTATCACTTTATTTACACTACATAAATTCCAGTCTTACTTCATACAAAACTGATCCAACAGGTTTTGTAATTTCATGGGTGAACTGGTGGTGGTCACAGCTAATTTAATGCACACTCCTATCATTAGGCATCATGAATTAGAGAAGGGAGTCTTAGTCATAGAGGTATTTGCTGAGAGTATCAACCAAATAACCATACAGAAATACCATTTCCTTTCATTTAATAGTATACTTGATTCATGGCATTTTTCAGAATGCACTCTGATGCAGTTTTAAGAAATAAGTCAACTACGACAAGTATAAGGCATCACTTAAACTAATGTCAAAATTGAACTTTAGTATCTAGAGCTGCTATATTCAGCTATGTGCAGTGCATTTCCTCGTTATGTTCGAAACACTCTGTCTACCAAGATCAAAGAAATACCCCGAAATATAGACAAATCTTGGCAAGCATCTTAATGTTTATAATGATATCCATCATATCATGACAAGAAAGGAAGCCAAGCATGAAACTTTTTGATTGAAAGAAAACAAAAAAATACATTATACCTTGGAGATGGTAAGTGCTGGGCTCCATTGTTCTTTCAGAATATCAAGGCATATGCTTCCATTACTGTTGATATTTGGATGAAAAACTTTGGTCTTAAATGCAACCTAAATATTAGGCTCCATTAGAATTCAGAAGACAGAAAGAATAACCCAGAATTTAAAAGATCTTAAAATGAACGAAACATGAGTGTACGCTTCTACTCCCAGAAGAACGGGTTTATTCCAGGATGTAAACAAGCTAACATCAGAAACCAAATATACCAGGCACTAAACTAGGGATAACTTGATAAAAAAGATGCAAAACATAATCCTTTTCAGTAGGCTACATGCAACAGGCACTTGCATTCCATACAGTGTGCATAAGTTTCTCTTTTTGATTAAGCATATCTCATCCAATCTTTGGTAAATTGGTATTATATTACTGATGAGTATTAACATATATGCTTTCCCTAGCTATATCTATGAACAAAACAATAGTAGTTACAAACATCGTGTTATGTTACTGCCAAAAAGAAATTCAAAGGGTCGGCCTCTTTAGTTCCTCAACCACAGCTCAAATGAGAAATTGCATCCACCAACTAATTGTTGAAGTCCCTAAAAGTGAACTGCCCCGCCAAAGCCACTTGTTAGATCCAATTAATACTAGATACTTGTTAAAAGTTTAAACAGAGCACAGGTGCTCAATGCTGTCTATGCCTCTAACTGTCTTATTTGTAACTAGAGCGCAGCATGCTTATTGACTTGCAAAGTCTGAGAAATACAGTTACTGGAAAATGCATTCATTCTAGAAAACAGGCTAGCTAACTTTAAATGTAAAAAAGAATGAAAAAAAGTTAAAATACCACCTTGGGGGGCTTGAATGGATAATCAGGAGGGAAGTGGATTGTAACAAGGAATACACCGCCAGAGTATGGACTGTCAGTGGGCCCCATAATTGTTGCTTGCCAGTGAAACATATCTTCAGCGACAGGTCCTGTGATAAGTAAAATCCATCGTGGTTTGATGAAATGGGAAAACAAAGGAACTCAGAAGAAATCACACCAAATTGCAGATTAACACAATCATATTTAAGACGAGGTGAGTGGATCCACACACACATAGCACCAAGAAGTTAATATTGGATGCATGAAGAAGATGGGTGCAGCGTGCACCGGCTACAGTGCATTGCGGCGTAGGCCACTGTTATCTGATTTTGCCAATCATTTCTAATGAACCAGCACTCTAAATGCAATTGTACAAGTACATTTTCTCATCTAGTTAAAGCTCCGACCTCATGCGCAGTGAGTCCAATTCAGAGGAAAGGGAAAGTGTTGTAATTCATGAGCCAAAAAAGCATCCTCACCAAGAGACTAATAAGGATGGCTGTAAAAAAGAAATAAGAGGTTGAGAGTACCAGCGCTGCAAGAGGTAGGAGGGTCTTTCTGCAGATCCTTGAGTTCCTTGAGGATACGTTTTGAAGCCATGAGTTGAAGGTGTGGATGAAATTCTACCAAAGCAATGTAAAAAAAAGCAAAAGTGCGTGGATGAAAGAGAAGGCAAAAATCCCTTAGGGCAAACAAAAGGAACAGATGGCAGTAATGGGGAAGGAGAGAGGAGATCAACTTCCTCTTGGATTACACCCAACACTGCAATTAAGCTGAGACCTTATCGACTAAATTCTAAATTCATGGACAAAAGATATTACAATGATATTAGTACCAAAGTAGAATAGAATTATTATTAAAATAAAATATATTCTTTCACCAACAAACCCATAGTAATAGCATTAAACAAATAAATAAAAATCACATAATTATAGTTTTTTTGTTTATAATGTGGGTGGGGTGGGGTGGGGTGCGGGTAGTGAAACTGAAACCTACAAATGCACTCTCCAAATCTCATTCTCACTTTTGTCTAAATCAGAATTCAGAAGCTTCAATTTGGATTGAAGAACAAAAGCCCCTCAGCCTCTCGCCAAAGGCTTTCTTCATTTCAGCGTACGCCAATCCTTTTTCCTTTATTTTTTCCGCCGTTGCACAGCTTCCCTGTGTGTACCTCCCCAAACCCCACTTCATTCCGATCCATTCCTCATACTAATATTTAATCTTTGTTTTTACTGTTATCCTTCCGGATTTCTACCTACATGTTCATAATGATGTGCGTTTGATTTTTATTTTTTACTTTTGCCTTTTTCAATGTTGAATACCCCAACTCAGTTTCTTCTGAAATCCGAATTTTTTGTGGAAAGCTTCTTCTTGATCTGATTTCATTCACCCTCATATCCTTGAGAAAACCGGTATCCAACACTGACCTGCGGAAGGTGTTCAATTTTATTTGGCTTGGGGATCTGATGCTGTATTTTCTATCACTTGTGTAATTTCATACTCTATTTGTTTACTTCTTGTTATTTTTTCTTCGATCGATGATAGGACTGTTATCCTGGTTTCCGTGTCCGTATGCATGCTATTACATGTTTGGATTTTTCAGTGTCATTGAATCACATGCTTAGGAAACTTCTGAACCCCATCATCTTTACAATGTCAGTTGCATTCTAAGAAAACAAAGTTTAGCTTTTTATGCCGCTACTCTAACTGCTTTTAGAACCTAACAGATTGAGCTTGGTGCAACTTTGACACAACTGCTCACTGGAGTTGTCAATATTTGATATTATCCACTTATGGAGGAAGACAAGAAGAAGAAGAAAAACAAGAAGAAGAAGAATAAGCAGGCTACTAAACCGACAGAAAATGTCACACTTGATGCCAGGGAATCAGCGTCTGGTAGTCAAGGCCATGTTTCATACATAGGCCAAGAGAACGGTCAAGTTTCACGGACTATAGAAAATGATACTGGAGGGCACATAGTTGTAGATAGGGATGAGCATCTTGCTAATGGACTTGAAGGAGTGAGTTTATTTTGTCTTCCGTGTATGTCTGTTAGTGCGCCTGCTTGAGGTTGCATCTCAATGAGAGTATCAATTATAAACCCTTTTTCACATTTTATTTCATATGTGTCCCGTGATTTTCCACTTTGTTTGCAGACAAATTTGGCCAAAGCCGAGAAACAGTCTTGGCTGGACAAAGAAGTAAGGACATTACTGATCTATATAGTACTATTTTCATAAGTTATCATATGAAATCATTGTTTTTAACATTCTTATGAAAAACTATTAACCTCAAGTTTTATGATATAGGCTAGCTTTCAAGAAAAAATTAAAGAACTGCAAGCAGAAAAGAATGCACAGACAAAGAAAGAGGTTGGTCCAGCTTTACTTCTTTTGGTTATATTACCTTTTGTCTTCTTTGTTTTTTCTCCTCTTATCATTTACTTGTTTTACTCAGTGTATATCTAATGTATATTTACAGGCTCTCCTTAAGGAAAAAATCAACCAGTTGCTGAATGAAAAGGATGAAAATTCACAAAAAGAGGTAATATATAATTAAATTACCAGGGAATGCTTTTGTTTACAGACTCTGGATAGTTGGCTTAATATTCGTTAGATTGGCACATTTCTTTTTGTTTGTCAAAGATGTAATGAATATTTTGCTTTCACAGGCAAGTCAAAAAGAAGAAATCAAACAATTACATATTGAAAAGAATGCATCAATGCAGAACGAGGTAGTCAAATATATTGCATTTAAGAGAAACTAACATTCACCATCAGTTGAATTCTTTTTGTGGATGCGATAAATTTTTCACCTCTTATATTTATACAAGGAATCCAGAAAGGAAGTAGTGTCTGACAGTGTTCACTTCACAGGCTAGCCTAAAGGGGAAAATTATTCAATTGGAAAAGGAAAAAAACATAATAATCCAAAAAGAGGTAAGTTATATAAAAGTAACAGATTATATAAGATCGAAATTCTGGATTGCATATATGTTCCCTCTGGTATTCAATTATACTTTTTCTTGTGGGATTCTTATACTTTCTGAAAGTAGCTCATATTTTCAAGGCTTTTACAGGGTTGTCGAGAACAGAAAATTCAACGATTGCAAAGGGAAATGGATGCTCACCTGCAGAAAGAGGTAACATTACATAATGGGATTATTTCTGAAGGGAGAAGGTTATATGTTAATAAAAGCCTACACATATCTTTATTCTCTTCATTAATTTGTTCTGTCTTACAGTAAATTAGTAAGCTTTTTCCCTTTCTTTTTGTTTCTGAAAGAACTTTGGTCTTCTAAATTGTTCTGAATAATTTAAGGCTAGCCTGGAGATGAAAATTCTACAACTGGAGGATGAAAAGAATTCGTGGGTCCAGAAAGAGGTGACTTTCATAAGATTCTAAAATTGTACTGAAATCTCAAAATTTAGAACTCTGCACAATTATTATTATTATATCAAAACATCACTTTTTGTTGCCAGCAGCATGTCCTCTCTACTCTGAATGCCAGTGCTCTTCGTTGCTTGTACTTCCTCACTTGTTTATACCTTATATCTTGATGTTCAAAACTTCACTCTTGCAGGCTGGCCTTGAGGAGAAAATTGATCGGTTGGTAGAAGAAGCTGCATTTTTGAATTTGAAAGGGGTAAAAATGAGTCTGCATTTACCTAAAGAAAAAAGAAGAAGAAGTTAAATAGATCCTTGCTTTAAACTTCTGTTGTTTTGGTCTTCATCATGATTTAGCAAATAAGGAGCTAGCATTGTTTCAATGAATTAACTTATAGCATTAAACACAGGTGAGCTTACAAGAAAAGCTAAGACGGCTGGAAAAAGAAAGAGATTCCTTGATCCTGAAAGAGGTTAACACTGCTTTTATTGGATGGAAATGCTTATTTCCCATCCTTAACTGCTGCATTCTGGAAAACTGGAAGCCATGTTTGAGCTATTAGTTTGTTCCCTTTGGCAGCTACAGAAATAAAGGCAGAAGGGAATGCATGGTCATTGTTGGTTTTTGTTGCCTAACCGTATCCAGCAGAAACATAAATCTGTTCTGTCATTCTGTCTAAATTTATAGGGCACTAGCGTAATCTGGTGGTTTCTATGCTAGTTTGGCAGCTGCAAAGCTGAAGTTCAGATTTTTGTTTGTCTAGTGCTAGCCTAAGTCTGGTTAATAAAAACTTAGGTAGGAGTCAAAACTATTAGTTATTTACTAGTTCATTTTCCAGAGTAACATATAAGGACTATTTAAGCATGTATTATTAAATGTTACTGCCAGCCTCTATCTTCCAGTACTACCTCCATTTTCATCTTCTATTGTAACACTGCAATTCGCAACCAAATTGACCACTTTGAACAATCAATTTCTATATTTGCACTATGAACTCTTCTTCCGGCTAAAAACACTGTCAAATGAAATGAAATATATATGTGAATCATACACAGACATTGTCTTGCTTGATGGGGAGTTTTTATGTGTCCAGTAGTTTTTCCCATCTCACATTTGTTGTTCACAATGAAAAGCAGCTTTCAGTTGGTTGAAAACAAGAGGCTTTTGCTTTAAAGCTATTAGATGATTCGTCAGTTATGTTAACCTTACTGTGTAAGCTTAGCGCCTGCTATTGTCAGTAGAAATAATTTGTGGAGACACTGATTCTCTGTATGGGTTTTGGACTGTGACAGAACTCGGCCAAGGAATCAATTACCAGGCTGACCAGTGATAACACTAATTTACAAGCTCAGGTACCTACCCTAGCAGCATAATCTAGTTAAAATTAAATGGTTAAATAGATTTTGTTTGCCAAAGATCTTTATCTTTCAATTTGTTTGGATTGTGTTAGTGTTAGTCACCAACTACAGTCTGCTTTATATTACTGAGTTCCATGATTCAAATGCTTTTCTGGACACTTTGCAGAAGCAATAGGCCCTTGCCATCTTGTTCAGTTTTGTTGAGAAATGACTTAGCAAAGATTGCAACTTAGTGTGGGTTGGAAAGGATCTCCTTCTTCCTCGTATTCTGTACTTCCATTGCACATGAAAGAAGATGAAAATGACTTCCCATTTGCCCTCTCCCCTTGACCCTATAAGTCTTGCTTGGAATTTATCAAGTTAAATGGATCCCGAGATTTTCTTCTGCAAGTAGTACGTAATGCTTTGGTATTGATGAGATCATGTTGACGAGGCCTCCCTTTTCATAAATTTAATTCCTTGGGATTTATGAAAATGATTGAAATGCTACTGCATAATGTATATACTACTTCTATCCTTTTGGCCTATTTACTCAAAGCATCCTTGTTTATTCTGATACTGGAAATTAAAATCAAAGCCTGGCAGGTGACTGAGCTGGAGCTATCAAGGGAGGGTCTCTTAAAAGAAAAGCAACAGTTGACTGAAATTGTTTCCAGTCTAAAGTTAGAGATCAACAATCTTAAGAATGCTGCTGGTTTTCCTCAGTCCTCTGAGAACAACAAAGCAGTGAGATATTCTGTCTTCTGTGCTCTCTGCATTTGTGGCTATTGAGATTTTGACGTTCAAGAAACAACTCTTTTTCACTTTGGTGGTTATTATTATTTTGTATATGCTGTGCATCATTCTGGTAAATTTTTCTTCTGATTCAGACTTGTGAAGATGGGGGCGTGAACTACCAGATAGAAGCTGCACGCGCACTAGTTGAGAAACTGATATCAGAAAATTCAGAGCTTGTTGTAAAGGTAACTGCCAAACTCTATTGCCAATAGGTGGTGTATGATCTATTTTGGTGGTAGGGTTGTGCCTTGAGTCCCAGCCAAATAGAAAATCTTATGTTAAAAGTTTTGTCTAAACGATAATTGTATTATCAGGTGAATGAGTTGTATGCTGAGCTTGACCGAAGTGGTGCAAGAACAGAATATGTTTTCTCTACTGGCTCTGTTCCAGGGGCTCAGTCTGCTGATATTGCTGGCGGCTCAGTTCTTAAGCCTGATTGGGCAGTTGGAGCTGATGATAGGCACAGAACAGCTCAGGTTACTGATTCTATATATGATGCTACTCAGATGATGCCTTTCTCTGGCAGCAACCAATCTTTGGAAGATATCATGATTGAAGATCAGAGGAACAGCAAGCATGTGAATCAGAATGGTGACAGTGAACTTGCAAAATTTGTAGAAATATCAGAGGCTGATGAAATTGTGCAAATTCCATTAGATGAGAATGAAGTTAGGGAAACAAATATAGAAGTGGCTCAACTTGATGAGGAGATTGATGTTCCGCTCACTGATGCTCCATTGATTGGTGCTCCATTCCGTTTAATATCATTTGTTGCTAGGTATGTCAGTGGAGCTGATTTAGTCAATAGGAGCACTTGAAATTCAGGCTACTGAAACCCACCTCTGGCTTATAACACTACTGTTTAGAAGACGAAGCCTCTGACACCACAGATCCGGCAAGGCGTGGACCTAAATAGGATCTTGTGCATTTTTTTAGTCGATAGATACCTCCACAACAGTGTCCAAGAAAATATGGCTCTGTTTATACAGCATCTTTACTTGCTATTTTGCAGATGTTTTAAAGGATGGGTATAAACAGATGAATTTACTGTTTTATTGTATGTTAATTATCATAGTTGACTATGTAAATCGACTTGTTAGTAATGTTACCCATGATTCGCCAGTGAAAGTGAACAATCAGATACTTCTTACTGTTGGAAAAATTATTATAACACCTGAAATGTCCGTGCACTGGTTTTTCATAGAGAATGGAAATATCTGTAGCTTAGGTGCGATAAGAAACAATCTTTACAACGATGGACTAAGGCTCATGGACTTCTCTGATGATGATTGATTCTCGGAATCTGATGGCCGGATTTTCCCAATCATCTTAACAACTTCGTCCATTGCAGGTCTGGCGTCTGGCACCTGTGCCACACAGTTCATTGCAATCTGAAGCATTTGCACCATTTCTTCTTCAATGTTTTGATACTTGACCAGATCAGCATCGAAAACCTCAGCAGTCCATTCCTCCCTAACAACGGACTGGACCCATCTTGGTAGATCTACTACCTCATCTTGGCCCACTAACTTAGTTGGTGCCTTACCTGTGAGCAATTCCAGGAGAAGAACACCAAAACTGTAAACATCTGACTTTTGAGTAGATTTCCTAGTTTCAGTGACCTCGGGTGCTCGATAACCAGCACTTCTTGATGGAATTGTAGGGATTATTCCCATTAGAGGAGTAAGACCGAAATCTGTAATGCATCCATTGAAATCTTGGGTGAGGAGGACATTGGAAGACTTGATGTTTCCATGAGTCTGTTTACCACCAGCAGTAGAATGGATATGCGCCACTCCCTTGGCCGCTCCCAGGGAAATTTTTACCCTTGAGTCCCAGTCAAGAATTCTTCCAGAGTCCCTGTTCCCTGCAGACATCAATCATCATAGCATAAATGGAAAATAACACACTTCTGTGTGAAGGCACAGTATTAAGTCCCTGAACTTAAAAAGAATGTTATGCAAGTTGGCCAAAATGAGGAGGAGATCGGAGCTTGGAGATTGGATAGGTACCATGGAGTTGGGCGGACAAGCTGCCGCCAGGTACATGGTCATAAATGAGGAGTTTCTCATCCTTGGAATAGTAATAAGCTCGAAGGGGAACAACATTGGGGTGATGACTCATCCTCCCAATTGCCTTCATCTGTTGTTCAAATTCTCTTTTCCCAGCAACCACCTCCCTGAGACGCTTCACCACCACCGTCGTGCCTTCTTCTAAGACAGCTGTATAGGTTGTACCATAGCTTCCTTTTCCTAGCACCTCAGCTGAAGCTCTCAATAAATCCTCAAGATTGAAATTATAGGAACTACCTTCAAAGAACACCAATTTGTTCTTTTCGGCCTCTTGGACTCCACTCCCAAAGTCTTCCTTAGCCGTCTCACGTCTCCCTGGCCCTTGAAATGCTGATTTTCCTTTTAGCCCTCCATCTGTAGCACTTCTATTCCGCTTCACACAGCATACCAACATCACCGAAGCTAGAGCAACTAGCACCGTGGCGCTCCCTACTCCAATTGCAACTATAGCTCCTGTGCTTAAACTTTTCTTGGCCTTGTGGCTTTGAGGGATTATTGGAGAAAATGGGCTGCGCCCAGGAGAAGGAAAAGGTGAAGGTGAAGGTGAAGGGCAGTTATCCAGGGGCGTCCCACACAACATAGAGTTTCCAGTGAATGACGAAGCAGGAAATGTGCGGAGATGAGATGGAACGGAACCGTTGAGATTGTTATTGCTAAAATTCAATTGGTTAAGCTTTGGAAGGTTGAGATCAGGAATGGGACCGGAGAGAGAGTTGTTTTGGAGGTATAAAGTGGTAAGATATGTAAGATTTTGAATTGTAAGGGGGATGTTACCTGTTAAGGAGTTGAATGAAAAATCAATGACATTAAGGTGAGTAGAAAGAAAAGAGGGAATATGACCGGAGAAGTGGTTGTGTTGGAGGTTGATATAGCGGAGGGAAGCAAGAGAGAGAAGGTCGGAGGGAAGAGTGGCATTGAGGTAATTGGATCGAAGGCTGAGGGTGATGAGAGCGTCCAATCTGCCTAAGGTGTTTTGTGGAATAGGACCAATGAGACCAAAGGCAGGAAGACGAAGTGCCATAACACGAGTAGCATCGGAAGTGCAGGAGACACCAACCCAAGAGCTGCAAACTGAAGAAGTATTCTTCCAGTTAAGTTTTGGAGCATGAGCTACTGCAGAAGCAAAATCAAGAAGGGCTTGTGTGTCTGATTTGAGGTCTGCGATGGTGTAAGTGATGGTTGGCGCTAGTAATAGGTAGAAGAAGAACAAATAGAAAGAAGAAGAAGAAAGCAGGAGCAGCAGCTTCATCATTAATTCTGATTACAAGGAAGCTGAAGCTGCAGCAGGTTTCAGCAGCATTTATTGCTCCTGCAGGAAGGAAGGAATAGGTGAAAGGTACGTATATAACATCATTTAACAACACCATTATAATCTACATTGTAAGTCCATTGACAAAACTTAATTTTTTTTCTGTTCAAGGAGGCTTATTACACTCCCAGACTTCAAAAAATTGGGTATATGCAGATTGTTGTGTTCAACAGCTAAGCTAGCCACGATTCTTTTAAAGCAAAGACAGTGAGGCCCCACCAACATTAAAATTTGACCACAAGACAAGAAGAAACAGTGCACACTACATCACACAACAATTGCAGAAACATATATATATATATATATAGACGTAGAGAGAAGAGGGAAGAGGGAATTAATTAAAGAAGCTGAATGCCTTAACCTTGATGAGTTCCAGACACCAGTGTTATACAGGAATTGGAAAGAGATGGTGGGATAATTAAGATAGAGTCGTCCCCTGTCCCCTGTTCCCTGTCCCTCAACTTAAAAAGAGAGAGAGATGGAGTAGAGTACGCTACATACATACATTTTTCCTCCCTAACTCAACGTCCAGCTCCAACGGCATTATTACAACTTTTGCTGTAAATTGGATTCCCTCTTTTCTGTACGGTCAAGAAGGAAGATGGTATATAACTTGTTGGAACAAACAAGAAAAGAAAGGAGAGAGAGAAAGTGTTTTGGTATAGTTGAACGGATCCGAAGATTTTCTTTTCTTGAGAGAATGGTTTTTTAAGTCATTTGGGGGCTTCTTCGTCAAGCAACCGGAATTAACTGCACCAATCTCCATGTCTTCTCTTTAATCTTTATTGTTGGGCTGAAGCAGCAGAACGGGATAGCGTAAGATACAACTAATTTTCATCTAATTTAAAACCAATATTAACGCGCTAAGGAATTTGGTTTGGATTCTGATATAATGGCATATGGGGCATGGGGTTGTTCAAGTTGAGATTATTGTTTCTCATGAAAATGAGAGAGAGAGAGAGAGAGAACCCACATGCACATCGTAAAGAAAGCACTCGTATAATTCTATAACTACCTACAGTCCATCTAATTATTGGGCGATGACTGAAGAAATGCCACCCCACTTATGATAATATCGATTCCTCATCTTAAAAAATAGTTTAAACCGTTGACGAAGCAGCGGCAGTTGGGGTTGGTAATCCCCTCCATACTTTAATATAAGTAAAAACGAAAAAACTAGAATTAGATTTTCGACCCCACCTAATACTCTCTCTGACATCCATCTTCATATATGGACCAACACTAACTTAGCGTACCATTTCACTGGCAGCAGACCCTGATTAAGAATTTCTATACAACTCGATTAAAACTGCCGAGAACATCAACATGGTTTTTTGGTAAATGGAGAGCGTCGGGAGAAACAAGATATAATATCATACTGGGAATGGGTAGCAGAAGCACATGATTGGTTGGTGCTGGGAAACTCCATATTTAATGGCCAACAGAATTGGCGCCCGGTGATCATCGTGCAACGCAGGAGCACTTCCCCCAAGTAGACACCCTCAAACCACCTACCCAGAGCATTTCATGTCATCAATTATAATTTTTTACCTAAAATGTCGTATACAATATACGCATGTCAGTGGGAACACATTTATTACTAGATGAAAGACGGTACTATACTGGGATTACATTTGTATCCATCAATGCTGCTGCTGTCCCTTTTACATGGTATTTCATAATTGTCAAAATTTAAGAAACACAAGTATTTAGTATTAGTTGCCCTTAACCTTAGCACCCAAGAACAAACCACCATCAATGAAGCAACTAGCATATATCTAACAGATACATCCAGAAGCATAACTGTCCATTAGGTGGCGAAGAACAAAACATATGTGATGACTTTCGGTTCACCAAATCCATCCCTGAAAAGGGAGATAATCACAATATAGAATGTAACACAAGAAGTTTAGGCTGGCACCAGAATACTATCACCAAAAGACAGTTCTATTTTCTGCCTTCTCTCCTACCCAGGTAGAATTTATCCTACAAACATTGTTCATAGGAACGCCATTCAATTTTTTTGGGTGTAACAAGCGAAGACAAACAATTCTTTATCTGTCAAACCACATTACATAAGTATGACTTTTTGCTCATAATAATGAATTCTCAGCAGGTATACCACATAGTTTTATCTCCCAACCTTTCATGGAAAGAATAAGAATTTGAAAATAAAATCATGAAGGATGATGACTGAAATAAAACCCAAGATCTTCATGAGGTTATAAAGGATCAAAAGGTTCTGGTAGAAGTTCAAATCCAGTATCAAAGATGGATCCTTGGTCAGACTTATCGTCAAGACTATGAAGCCAATTCGTGTTCTTTAGATCCTCTTTGAGAAGGATCATGTCATAACGAGAACTTTCATAAATATCAATGTTGCTCAGTTTTGCGGAAGATTGAGATTTCTCTTCCTCACTCCCACTTTCAGAAAACCGGTTTCCGTTTTCTGCAATTGCCCCATTACTACTGATAGACAGGTTTCCATTTGCAGATGCAGCACCTGGTTGGTTTTTCTGGTTGGTGGATCGAATGCTTTGAGGGAATAGATTTGAGCCTGTAAGGGGACGAAAACCATTGCTGCCATTTCTTATATCCTGCAATAGATTTGGAAGATCTTTGAGAATGATAAAGCATAAAAGACTAGTGATTCGTATTCCGTGATTGAATTGTGATGTGGAGGCTAAATGATTGTATCTGAATTGGCGCAACATAATGTTCACTTTCATCAGAAACAGACAAAATTCAGTATATCATTGCTCTGTCCAGCATCCTGATTACCAGAAACTAAGGATGCTAGTGGATGCAATGGTGATGATGATTGTCATGCATATGAAAGGAAGAATTGAACTGTTTCAGAGTGCAAAAGATTTTCTCTTTTGTGTTCACATACAGCACAACAGGCAACCTTCATTTTTTAGAATTAAATAATTTAGTCACTTAACATAAAAGATGTCAAAAGAACTGTTGAAAGTTCAGAGATAAGTACCATATGACGTATAGCCATGTCAAGGGATTTCTTTGAAATTGTCCGGCCAAACCCTGTGCTATCTGTGGATGCCTTTACAGATTTCCGTGTTGACAACTCTCTCTTAGAGTCCATTGCATCAGTCAGTTGTCCATTGGCAGGTGTTCGACCCCTTCCAGTGGGTTCTGCAAGTCTTCCCCTGCTGACCATTGGTGATGAATGTCTCCTAGTAACGGTAGCAGTATTAGGTGTAGGCTCTATATTCCCTTTTCCAGTAAGTGCCGCACCTGGTCTGGACCTACCAGCAGATAATGGTCTGTCTGGCAAAGTTGTTCGGAGGTTTGGTGGTGTTTCAAGTGGGAAATCGGGGAGCACAATTGGCTGTGGTGAGGCCCGAACTCGTGGTCCAGGGGAGCTTGGGCGAGAAACTGAAGCAACACCGCGTCCATTTGTGAGGCTACGTCCACCTGGGGTTGAAGGTCCAGAAATAGAAGCTAAAGATGGTGTGGGATTCCGGCGAGTAGGTGTTGACGGCCTTGATGTAGAACGAGTAGCAGGAGAATTCAAGTTTGCAGAGATTTGTGGCCTAGAAGTAGGAGTAGATGGTCTTGAGTTTTGGGGCGGTCTTGGTTTATCAGCCGAAGATGTGCTGAGGGCAGGACGGGGTTTAGAAGGTGTTGTCGATCTTGACGCTGGTCGAGCAGAAGGGGTTGAAGGTCTCGCACTAGATGAAGAGCGATTGGTAGGAGTGGATGGTCTAATATAAGAGGAAACAGAAGCAGAGCTTGTGTTAAGAATGGAGGTTGATTTATTGGAGTAGGAGCTGTACTGGGAACTGGAGACAGAAGGTCTAGTCACCGAACTGCTTCGGGTCGGTTTTGTGACATGGTTGTTCTCTGACTGAGATACTGATAACTGTAATTGGTACACTTTTTGCAGTTAAATTATTTGCATGAAATTTGTCGCCAAGAGAGTAAACAATGTAAAGTTCAAGTTTAGAAGCACTGGACTGCAAATAGCATACTGTTCTTTTATACTAAATGATAGAAAATAGTAAGTCAATTAAGCAAGGACAACAATTGAAAGTATTCATAATCAACATAAAAATAACAGAGAGCAAAGAGCAAGAGCAATTTGCTGGAACCTTATATACTGCAAAGGAGACAGGTGGCATACCCGTGAGGCTTTGGTCGTTGAGATTGATCTGACCAATGGACCACTTCTTGGAGCCATGAGACCCATTTGAGATTCATTTCCATCCGAAGAAGGGACCAGCGGAGTTCCAGGAGGAGTAAGAAGCCTATCAGATACAAGAAGGTATAATCAATTAATAGATCAATCACCGAAATAATCTAGGCTGAAACTATTCAACTAACATAAATTTCATTTAACAATTAATGCAGCAGATTATCCTTAGATTCTGAATCCAATAGTCTGTTGTTATCTACCGGATCTCATTGGATTAACAATGGGATGAACATGTTCCAAACACTTTTTGTGATGATATTGAAAGGTCGCCTGAGTGCACTATGTCAATCAAGATTGCTCAAGTGCGTGCTCCCAAAGAGTACATTCCAAGTTTCCACATTTAAAATTTATGGGTAAAAAAGAGCATTGTAAAGCATGCTAACCTTTCCCATTTACTTGTCAGTGCTCTCCCATTATTTCGATCCCAACTTTTCCTATTCATTGGCTATGTGCAATAACTATCTGAATACGGTCTATTAAGTTAATTTCCAACTTATTAACATTCGATCTTATTTAATCTGAAGAGACAAGTTTCCTTCAGCACTGTATTGTATAGCATTAAACAAATCTCTGAAAGTAAAATGGATATGAATTTTTCATCTGAACTATTGCTGATTTTGGATATGCCTCTCAAAATTAGCTAAACACTTGGCATAAACTAGTAGTAGTAATAACTATCAGGAAAGAAGATAGAGCAGGCATGTGAGATTTATCTGAAACAAACGGAAAAATAAGTGAATAGATCACAGATCTATTTCCTAATACACATGCGAGGGTTGTTTGAAGCCAGCTAAACAACAAGTCACGCGATTATATCTTTTTCTAGAGTTGTTTCGTGGTGGTCAATGGCAAGAGGAAATTTATAAGGCAATTAGAGGGAGATAACACTTGAGGAATGAGCTAGATCTGATCATAAATTGAAGAAGAAAAAAGAAATAAGGAATTACCAATCATAGTCGTGCTTTCCTCCATCAGCTGATGACAATAAATCATCCAATCCACTTTTCCCCTGTTTTGCTGATCCGATGGAGAGTCTCCCCAATTTCACCGATACTAAACACGTTAATCACCCAAATTAGGGGAATAAAGCAGCTAAAAAGCAACATGAAGAAACAGAGGCAACAATTTACGGAAATGAATCGAGGCATGAAGGAAGATAATGGAGGATAGATCAAATCAAAGAAAAAGCGTCGGCGAGTATAGAGTTTAAAGGAAAGCGCAGGGCACGACGTCGTCGCGTAGTATGTAGTAATACACTACACTAATATATTAACAACACCAGATAACGCCAAAAGCAGCAAGGCAAAAAAGCGGGGAGTGCTT
This sequence comes from Sesamum indicum, assembly GCF_026168435.1. Lineage (NCBI taxonomy): Eukaryota > Viridiplantae > Streptophyta > Magnoliopsida > Lamiales > Pedaliaceae > Sesamum > Sesamum indicum. Next base: position 17,154,575 of record NC_142667.1, read on the forward strand.
GGAAATAAATTTGTAATATATAGTGGGTTAGTGAGCAGCACAACCCAGAGGAGTGAGAATAAAAAGAGATAAGGAGATGGGAAGAAGTACCATCAGACTCGTCGGAGGAGGCGAGGGAGAGACTGCGGCGACTTTTGGAGAAGAGATCTAGATGATCATCGGCGGAATTAGGAGGAGCGTTGAGGCTGAGACCACGGCGGTGGTTGTTGCGGGGGCCAGAGATGAGAGATTCCCTCAAGGTGCGGTTCATGGGGAGCAGTGGGAGGGGAGGGAAGAAGTCAGAGCATGGTGGTGAAGAGTAAAAATGGAGATCCAACCAACAAGAGGCTATTTATTATATTATTAGTTAATAGGGCGCCGTAAGATGGGTGAATCATGTGCGTGGGTGCCTGACTGGAGAGGAGAGAGATACCTACATCATCAGATCTGTGTGTATTTTTGTATTTGTGAGAATGAGAGAAGAGTGAAGAGTGAAGAGGTGGGAGGGGTGCGAGTGTAGTGTAGATGATGTAGCTCATCATCAGCTGCACTGCTGAGCAATGGAGAAAGAGGCAAACCCAAACCCAAACCCCCCATGTTCATCTGAATTTCATTGTTAAAAAAGCACACACACACACACATGAAATACAGACACCACCTCATCCTCATGTGCTCTCCATTACTTACTACCTCATCATCACTCACTACTCTAAATATTATTTACAATAATAATCTTATTCAGAGTGATAGTGTTATATTAAAGAATTATTTGTTTATTCTTTTTGGTTTTTGGAAATGGGAGGAGTAGTAGTAGTGGATGTTAGAATGAAGTGAGAGGAAGGATGTGATGGCAATATGAGATTCGGAGGCTGAGCTGATAACGTGGTTACTGAATCATTATCACTATCTGCCAATCAATTTTTGCATCCTCCTACCATTACCATTCATTCAGCTATATTGCCTTGCCCCCGCCCCTGCCCCACCACCAATATGATATGATGGAGAAATTATGAATTTAAGATAGAGGGTCATGTGGTTGTGGTGGGTGAAATTTTGAGATTTGTAAACCAAGTAGATGTTCATATTATTAATGAAGCCGCTACATTTTAGATATATGCATACATATAGCAGTAAATTATGAAAAAGTCAAAGAGCCTACTACACCACAACCACCCCACCAATTCTAATTAATTGAATTTGAATCCACTCACCTCATCATCTCCTTTGGTTTTTCTTTCTACACAAGTAAATCAAGTATCATATCATCAATATAAAAAAAGGGTACTCAAAACTCACGAGTTTGATTCTATTAATTAAATCAGTGATGTGGGCTCAACTACTCTCTTTATTTGGAGTTTTGACTTTCTCCTATCATAACATTGGAATGATAAAAACTATGTAAAAGCCAAACTTTGCTAATTATTTTCGTTAAGAGTAAGAATATGAGTGTGGTGTTAAAACTCACAAGTGAGGGCCACTTGATGGTCCTCAGAAAGAAAGGAGAAAAAATGTGATGTGCACTTGTTTCAGATGTAGAAATGGGCCATGGCCCCCCACCCACCATCTTGATAATTAATATATATACAAAATTAAATGTATCATGTATGTCGGTAGTGGCATTGAACGGACATGTGTATGCATGCGCCCATCCCCCCATTAATTCATGCCTCGGCCATCTGCCTTGTTTGAGAAAGGAACGGCAACGGTACAGCACTTAAAACGACTCGCACGTCATACATCACCTACACCCATCATCCTCTCAACTTTTATCTCTCTCATTCCTCAACAACTAGAAACACAAGTTTTTAATCTCCACATAATTTCCACTCAATCCTCATAAATTTACTCAGGTAGTACAATAGCGGAGCAAGTCTCCCAAACACCAACCCCTAAGATGAAATGAAGAATACGAAATATCTATCTAAAGATATGGGGACATGGCCCGTCCAGCAATTAATGCTAGATCACAACAAGTAGTTCTGATCATTCCACCACCTGTGGGACCTTTAATCCCAAACTCTATTATACTATATTGTATTCTATTTCCTCCCGGTCCCACACACTACACTCCTACTCTACTACGCCTCGCCTTTCCTCTCAATAATACAATATCATATATAGCTTCTCATTTACATCATAATAATAAAGACAATGTATGTACATTCATTTCAAAGTACGATTATGCAATGAGAAGCAAATACTACTCATAAATACTAGAATAAAACTATATTTGTACAACTCCCAGAAAATAAGGAAACCAACGTTCCCTGTTTGGGGCGCAGCTGTGGGGCTTCAACTCCAAATAGCATGTGCCAGTTAACAAAGCATGATTCCAATAATTTTTTGCTTCAGAATTTGTTCACATGGAAGCGAGCCCCCCCCCCCCCCCCATCCTTGAGAGAGAACTGAAAAGCAACTGCGGCTCACATAATCAAATTGTTCCTTTAAAGTCAAGATAACTTCAACCCCCACCATTATTTCTATCCATGGCCAAATGCAGCGGAGGTGCAAGCATCCTTCATCTTTCTCATCAAAAAGGAAAACCCCCCACAAATTCTGAATCATTTCTTTATGATTTGTGGGGAGTCCACCATTTTGTTTGCCACCCTCGTAACCCATTCCATCTCACAGTTATACCCCTCAATATTTATATGTCAAAATCTTACCACACACATCATCAAGCATTTCTTGGCATATCAAGTTATCAACCCACGTACAATTCTCATAGGCAAGTTAGTTCTCAAGGTATGTCTCTAAACTATAAGCAAAAGATATTTTTTTAATACTTTCCTCCCTCATGTGTAAAGAGAACAATCATAAAGTGGTATTCACGGAAAGCAACCCTTTTTGTGAATGAGAATAGTTTGATAATTATCCAAATCAAGATGGAGCAATCTAAAGACAGCATCATATTCAATATGACAAACCGAAAATGTTAGAAAACCATATCAACACAATGATATTGCAAGAAACATACATATTCGGTCTATATGGGAAGTGCAATTACTTGTAGAATTCAAATCAGTGTCTGGCTTCTTAACATTGCTTCGATACCCCTTCCCAAAGTCCTTTGGGAGTATGACATACTGGTTTTTTTGGAATGCATGCAAACCTTCCTCATGACATATAGCAGCAATCTACATAAAAAACCACCACATTTCGGTTTCTTCACAAGCTCCTTCAGGTAGACAACCCATAAAATATTGAGGTCGAGTTTTGTCTATGAAGACAAAAACTCATGTTGCTATGTGTCTTCTGTTCTTTTCTGATGCACAGTCATTAAATGACTTAAAAGATTTTCTCAGTTTTCTCTTATACCACTAATCAGTAGAGTTCATCATAATATAAATATGTCGAAAGCTTCTTTATGGAAAATAATTCATCCATCAAAGTAGACAATAAATTGCTGATGGTTCATAAGCAGGAGAAAATTATGCAGTCAGTCCAAGAAACAAACCTCAGCAGCACTTATTTTATCAGGTCGAGATACATAGTCCTCTAAGTCAACTTCGTCACTTAAGTTCATCTTGCAGTACAAACCTGCTCAAAGAACAAGCAACAATAAGCAGATACATACCAATCCCAGCAAAACCATCAGAAGCTTATGGGGAGAGAGGGGGCAGTTATCCCAGAGAGAAGAGATGCATGAAAACAGTCATTCTGTTCAAAAAAGAATGACCACTTCAATGTCAAGCATCAAACAAATGAACCGGAAAACATAAGCTTTAGGTAAAGCTTCTGCACAAAAACTAACCTGAAAAACCAGCCTCTTCTGCCTTCTATCAGGCAAAGGAAATTCAATTTTACGATCAAGTCTACCAGGATGAAGAAGCGCAGGGTCCAAGGTGTCGGCACAATTAGTGGCCATGATGACCTTTACATTCACAGTTTGATCAAATCCATCCATCTGCCAGAGCATAAATGGAAGCAGGAAGACAATGAAAGCTTAGCAGAAGATTTACGATATACCCAAGTACATTGTATGAGACATCTTCACGTATTATTTTCACAAATCTGGAATTTTCAAACTTTTCAACTCTTAAATAGTATAGAGATCAAACCTGATTTAGAAGTTCCATCAGAATTCTTTGAACCTCTCTATCAGCTCCTGTTTGGGCGTCAAAACGTGCAGTTGCAATGGCATCTACCTCATCTATATAGATAATTGCAGGCGCGTTCTCTCTGGCCAGACGAAATACATCACGGACCATTCTAGGACCCTTTTTGTGTCCATCACCAATAATATTATATTATTATGGTGAATTTTAAAGGAGAAAGCAATTAAAAACTTGTTGTCAGTATGATGTGCAGTACCGAACTATAAGAAAGAGCAAGAGTTCTTGAGAAATACCTTACCAAGATATTTCTGAACAAACTCGGAACCCACCACTCTTATGAAAGCTGCAGTTGTGTGGTTGGCTACAGCCTTTGCAACACTCCACGACGAGGATCAATACCAATCTGCTTGTACAGTTACGGTGTGTGAGAGGTAGTTCAACAGCTTCACGAATCTGTTGCTTTTGAATATCGCATCCACCAATATCCTGATTACATGATAGATAGAAAGAATGCGATAAGCATATTGCCGAAATGGGCAATATGGCGCACAAAAACAAGCACAGAAGAATCATTAACAGAGTCAAGTGTCTTAAACTGAGCTATGAATCCTTATGATGTGCCAGCCCAATCAAATTCTTCCTCAAGACCGGTTTCTGTCAGACTCTTAGAGTTGACAAAAACAACCAAAGAGATGAATGTAAAGGATATTATGAATGTACAGGAAACTCCAAGCTCAAACGCCCTGCCGAGAAAAGAGTTAAATAACATCCAAAGACATCAAGTAACCAAGTACCAAAGCCCCTGACATGTCCGGAATGGAAGAGACAAAAAAATCCGGTCAGGGAAATTGGCATCGACCCTTGACTGCAGTCTGACATACTACAAATCATTATCACTACAGCAACGAAGTAATGGGCTGCTGTCACTGTTGTTGGGGAGGAAATCGGAGACGGAGAAGGAATAATGGTTTTTTATTTATTTAATATGGGCCTGAAGGAATGAATAGAAAATGAAATGGGTTGAGTCGTATTTGATTTCATCAACCCTAAACTAAAATGATTTCAATGAATATGGAGTCCCAATATGAAATAATAATTGAGTGTGGGGAATATGTGTGGTTGAGTTAGCAGTTAGGTAATTGTAATTGATATGATGATGAAGGCAGTCGAAAAAGTGGATTAGTCAATAGGCAATATATTAAGAGCACCACCTGATTGGCAAATAGGAGCGGGACTGGGTAAGTCTGTTGTTAATTCTAGTTTTGGCCTTAATAATTTCCAATATGCATTCTGACGCCAACCCCACTTGACACTTCCCCCTTGTTCATTTTCTATTTTTACATGCACTCCGCTCCAGTACTCCACTACTCCAGGACTCCAGGACTCCAGTACTCCACACCCTTTAATTTAACACAATAATTAATAATGGCAATGCAGTGGAATTCATACTTCTTTCCAATTTCCATTCAATATATATATAACAAAGAATGGGTGGGTTGTGTTACAATTAAAACTTGCAACCCATTCCAATTAATGTGCCTACTCAATATTCCAATTCTAGAGTTGAGTTGACCTCCAAATTAAAAATGGAGGCCACACCCCTCCACTTTTAATTCCACCTCCTCTTCCACCAATTACTTACTATTATAATTCCCATTTTTCTTCCTATAAATTAAACTCATCATCCCCAATTTCTTTTTTATCTACTTTTACTTCTTTCAGAGAAACCAACAAACTCACTCTTCCTCCTCCATTGCTATTGCTATTACTATTACTATTACTATGTTGTTACCTACCTGTTTCTACTCTCTCCCTCTCCTATTCCTATATATATAACAATCCAACTCTTTCATCTCCCCTTTCTTCCACCTCCTATATATATGTTGCTTCTACGTGCATGCATGACATCCTTTGATTCTTGATCCATTTGGTGGTGGTATACATGTTTGTATCTACGATGCCAGGTTTAAGGGAAGCAGCACTAGTGTTGGTATTCTTGGCGATATGCTGCAAGGCAGTGAACTCAAGGCCCTTCTGGTGCCCAACCGACACCGCCAACTCCTCCGGATACTGCCTTAGCTGGCGCCTCGCGGTCGAGGCCAACAACATCAGAGCGTGGCGGACCGTCCCAACTCAGTGCTCCCGCCACATTGAGGCATACATGATTGCTGGCCAATACCAGCGCGACCTCAACCTCATTGTGGGCAGCATTTGCAGCTACGTCGATACCATTACTCTCTCAGATGATGGCTTCGATGCTTGGATTCTGGACGTGGACGACACCTGCATTTCCAACCTTTTTTATTACAGAGGGAAGCGCTATGGGTGTGTGTTTCTTAATTTAATGGATATGGAATGGATGGATGAGAGTGCAAGGATAATATAAAGTATGATTATGTATGTATGTATTAATTTGCAGGTGTGAGCCCTTTGATCCATTGGGGTTTAGGGCATGGGCACTGCAAGGAGAATGCGCTGCCATTCCTGATGTTCTGAGACTGTTCAACAAGTTGGTGGAGACGGGGTTTAAGGTATTCCTGGTTACGGGCAGGGACGAAGAAACACTTGGGCAGGCAACCATTCAAAATCTGGAAAACCAAGGATTTTTGGGCTACCAACGTCTCATCTTAAGGTAGGTAAATTATAGACATGTAATTTGGTGATGGATTATATGATTGAATGATGATTGGTGCAGGAGTGGGGCGTACAAGGGTGTAAGCGCGATAACGTACAAGTCGGAGATACGGAAGCAACTGGTAGAAGAAGGGTACAGAATATGGGGGAACGTGGGGGATCAGTGGAGTGATGTGCAGGGAGACTATGCCGGCAATCGCACCTTTAAGCTTCCTAATCCAATGTATTTTATCCCTTAATAAGTTCATCATTTTCTCTGTTTTCTTAAAAATAAAATTTATAGAGAGCTCCAGAGAGAGTGTTGTGTTGTGTGTTTCATCTCCATGAATATCATTTTTGCTTCTTTCTTGACTCTCATAATTTATAACAACAAACATTACATTTCACAAGTCTAAGATACAGAATACCTCTTGCTTCTCCCACTCTTCCCTTCTTTTGCTTGGAGCTTCTTCCCCGACCCCGATCCCTCTTGCCCTTTGAATATACCCATTCTTCCAAACCCTCTAGATATGGATGTTAACAATGTCTTCCCCCCACCAGACTTATTCATCATCCCCTGTTTCATCACCACCTGCTCTTTTTCCAGATCACTCAGCCTTACTCGCATTCTTGATATCTCCAGCTTCAGTTCCCGATTCTCCCTTCTCAGAGAAGCATAAGTATCTCGAGGCGACATAGCAGCACTAGGAACCCCGCTGCTCATTTTTTGCGATAATAATCCGTCTCCACAACTCCCAGACAATGCATTCTTCAACCGAAGCTGCTCGAAATACAGAACTCGAACCACCAAGTGGACTGGGAGTCTATCATTTTGAGCAGCATGGTTGCAAGCTTCTTGAGAGAGTTTTTGACAGTCTATATACTTGCACAGCTTCTTGCATTCGTGTTCGCTCAACATTGGATGGGCCTGTCATATTGAAGCAAAATACGTAATACTGCTCCGGAGAGGAATAGCGCTCGAGTATGGAGTTATAACTAGGAAAGAAACCTGCAGCAGCAGTACAAGTTCTACACTTTTGATTAAGAGATGCAGATGATGCATGATATGATTTACACTCAAGTGTACATATATGTAGTAGTCTTCTTTACCTTCAAGTAAATGTCAATAGCCCTGTAGAGTCCATCATCAATGACACGAGCATAATCAGGTAGTACCTCAATCATGGCAATGAACTTTGGAAGGCTTAAATAAGGGTCAGGAGCAATTTCAGCTAAGTAAGCATCAACAAGCCTTCCAACTTTCAACAAGGATCCATGGCTCGGAGACCCCATGCCTTCTGATTCATATCCACATTCTTCATTCTCTTCTTCTTCTTCGATCCGTTGCAGGAAATGTACCAGAATCCGATGGATGGTGTCAACGTCGAACAAGGAATAACCTGTTTGGAGTGATGGTATAAGCAGATCATCCAGTAATGCCATTTCTAATCTATAAGCAATCCTCCTCTCAAGCTCAAGCCTACATGCCAAAGTAGCATCCACCATAATAGCTACCCTCGTCATCCCAAACAAAAAATTCAACGGAATAGACGAGCTTTTCTCTGTAGGGAATAGAGTTACCAGAGACTCAACGATCGCCTTCTGGCCATTTTCTCCTATGCTAGGATTTGCTCTTGCGGGATTCCATATCTGGGGCTTCCCTATACCCTTTAGTGATGTCTGCGCATAATGCATCAAAGATGCAACTATGCTGTCTGTCCGAACACCACTCTGTCCCATGGCACTAATAACTCTATGATAAAATTCAATTCCCAAAACCGAAAGATCTTCGACCCACCACTCAAGACACCTGTCTCTAAGTTCTAAGGATCCACTATTACAATCTAATCGAGATAGACCAGATACCAGCTGCTCCCTACAAGCATTCCTGGCAATAGCACTAATGCATGTATCGGGAATTCCAATTTCATCGGCAAGAGGAAGTAAACTCTCACAGGCAGACAGAACCTCAACTGATTTATCCAGACTTTGACATACAACTTGAGTTAGGTAGGTTTGTGTTCGTTCTACGAGGTTTTCTTCTCGACAATCTTCAGTCATTTCCAGGTACTCTGCAGCGCATCGCAAGGGGGCAACATTTGTTGTTGTGATCTCAAAATTCAAGCCATAACAAAATTTTGCTGCCAGTTCAAATGCTTCCGGCCCTCCTGGAAAGTTGGGGAGTTCCAGCTTTGACAGACTTGCATTTTTGGTATCCGCAACCAGCTTACGGATCTTACCACTTCGAGCCACCAAGGGGAACTTTCTCAGCCAAAAAAGATGCACCAAATTTGATTAGTTTAGAAATTTGTTTTGTCAAGACGGGACAAATTATAAAATCAATCAGTTTATAACAATGCGTTCAAGAGTGGTGCTGTTGTACAATGCAATACATGCGATTTTCACATGAAAATTAATTTTGACATAAACCCGGATGCCAGCATATGATGAGCAGGAATCATTATTATTGTATTTAGCTATACAATCCTACACTCTTAAAGTAGTTTTGGGCTTAAACAAGAGAAATAGATATGGAGTATATATCAATCACCTTATGTAATAGAAAGGATTCTCCATCAACAACAATGGTGATGTCCCCAGCAACATCCGAGAATATACTGCATATATGAAGCAATCAGGAAGGAAGGTGAGACAGAGGGTATGAGATTTGTTTGAGAAATGAAAAAAGTTGTCGACAAAATTTGGAGAAATTGGGGTGGGTCAGCTGAAAATTATTTTAAGTCCAAGAGCACAAAATCTTGAATATCCGGTCTAGAAAAAGAAAGGATTAAAGTGGTATAGATAAAAAGATGAATGAAAGAAGAGGAGGAGGAGATTATTAGAAGAAAGTGAGTACCGGTTGGCAAAAGAGGTAGAGAAGTTGGGAGAAGGGACAGACTGCTCCCACACCATTCTAACTCTTGTTTCTCTCCAATTGCTGCAACTCTCTTGCTCTTTGCCTTTGCCTTTTGATTTAAGCTTCAGCTCCACTCCTCCCTCCTTTCAACACCATGCCACTCAAACTAGTCCTAGTACCAAAAGAATAGACTAGAGTAAAGATGCAATGAAGAAGAAATGATTCGTGATTCAAGAGAGAGACAAGAATTGCATCATCATCATCATCATCAAGGAAGCTCCTAAGAGGACTCATTCCAAGGTCTAAGGACCCCACATTGCCATAAAAGGGAATACATGTATATGGATGATGATCATGTTTAATAATTGATGATTTCTAACAAAAAAAGAAAAAAAAAGGAGACACAACATATGCAAAGCAAATAAACTAACCCCACCCCATCCCAGAGACTGTTTGTTTCCTTATCTTAAAAGGGGGAGTGGAGTCTGGACTGGGGGATTACCTTCACAGATTTCTTACAAGAGAAATAAACTGAGAAGCGGCTTTGGGCTTTGGCTTTTGCTTTTTATTGATTTAATTGTCTTTTAGTTGTGAAATGGATGGATGGGATGATGGTCTTTAGTTTTTTGCTACTTTTTCAAGTGGGATAGCTTTTTTGAGAATGATGCAATTATTAAAAACTGATGAGAGACAATATGATGATTAACAGAGATTTGGTTTGGGTGTGGAGAGTGAGAGTGTGTGCGTACAACAGTGGAAATAAAGAAAAAGGTGTATTAGTGGGTAAATGGAAGGAAGCATGTAAAGCAGTGAAACATAAAACAGAGAGACAGAGGGCTGAGTGTGTGTGAATGTGAATGGGAATTGTATGATTATTAGTATTAGATGGATGGATGAAAGAAAGAAGGAAGAATGTGTGCAGCTTTTGTCTTGTCTTGTTTCTGATTATATATCTGCCTCTGTCTCTCTTTCACTGCCTTTGCCTTGACAACAAAAAGTAAGAAATTCCCACATTCATTCATCATTACTCACTCTCTCACATACAAAATGGAAATCTGTGCAGTCTGCAGTGATGCTTATTATTATGCTTTCTTCAACTACCCAAATGAATAGTTATAGTTTAATTAATGGAGTAGGGTAGATTAGAGAGCCTCTTCTTTTTTGACCAAAACCAAAAAAAAAGTTGGAATGTGGAAAAAGAGACGATTACTCTCTTCACTTGTGATTGGTATCACTACAAACTATAAATCCCTTTTTTCTCTATTACTAATGTAACCTCATCCTCATACATAACACTAACTTCTTCTATTTCTGTACCAACTAAAACAGATATATCTTCTAATTTTAGCATAAACACCAAATTTAGATTAATCATTTCACTTAATTATACTTAAAATTGTGAAATTACACTCTTCTCCAACCAAATTTCAAAATTATATTTACGCAATCTCTAAAAATTTATCATTTATACCTCACCCTATTTCATTATAATTGAATGAAAATTGTTCACATTAGTAAAATAATTACATAAATTTCTAATTTTTACCCCCTATTCAACATTTTCATATAATAGTTTTATTCTTATAAGGGGGAAAATATAATAATATTGACCTTACTTTATGTGTGTATATATATTACATTTACTCCAAAAGTACAAAAATTATACATAGGAATGTTAAAACGAGGGGCAAAATAAAAAATTCATACAATTTTTTTTTTTTTTTTTGGTTGATGTCAGCATTTTTCATCCAAATCATAACCAAGTAGAGGCAAATATGAATGGATAATTTTTTAAGGGGGTGCAAGTGTAATTTTAAATATTTTTTGGGGAAGTGTAATTTTTCATTTTTCATTACAAATACATTCTTTAACTTTTGTATTTAAAAATAATAGTCTTGAAACAATCAGAACTAAAATATTTTAAATATGTCAATTTTTCTATCCCTAGTTATTCACATAGTTACTCATAATATGTTAGGTTAAATATATTTTACACCCCTAAATTATTTATGGAGTGCATTTATCCCTCTAAACTATAAAATGCAAAAAATGCCTCCTCATGATATAGATTATTTTTTTAATGATGAAAATATTCTTATCATTTACGTTCCAAAATTATGTCTATTACAATCATTTCTTTAAAAAATAATTTGAATTATTACAAAAAAGTATTTAAAATAAATACTATTCAAAATTTATGATTTTTATATTAGGTAAAGAATCTGTATAAACTTTATAATTTACAAGTCTTATATTTTCTTTTACATAATTTTCAAAAAACTTATAAAATTTTTGCTTGTGCTATTATATATATTCAATATTTTTTAAAAAATAAATTATGACTACAATTTTAAAATATTAAATATATATAATATACACTGTAAAATATATAAGTTCATAATATTCTATATTTTATGAGTAATGATATGAGCTAGATTGTGTGTACATATAATTGAATAAAAATTAATAAATTATATTATATATTTTTTATAAAATTATATGCATTACGTATTTATATATTTTTTAACATGAATAATTTATTTTGTAAAATATATTTGCATATGTTGAGCTTGTAAATATTTTTTTATTACATAATTTATAAAAAGCTATAAATTTTGAGTAAAATTTTAAAACATTAAAATAATTTTTGGAAAATAAAATATAGTTTAAAGAGTAAAATTGAAAGCAGAGAAGGAAATTTTTGTTACACCAATGCCAAATGATTTTGTTTTGAGGGGGTGCAAAATGTAGTTAGCCTAATGTTTTCCCCCTAATCTGAGAAAGTTGCACATTGACCCAAACCCCCCATCCCCGACGAGTGGAGGCCGTTGTTCCAGCACCACCTCCGCCCCCCCCCCCCCCCCAACCCCTAAAACTAAAAGAAGAAGAAAAGGAAATCCCCTTTCGCCTATGCTCCACCGATTTTGCAACTGAATTTGGACTGCCGCCCGACACACACACATATATCCTCGGACCCAAGAACATGCCGGCCCACGGCGTCCTACTGCTCCCCACTCCGCTCAAGCTGTGAGTCCCATCCATTCCCTCATCTCCAATCCTCACTGCACTTGTCTACTTAATTTCCTCTTTTACTATGAATCTCATCACAACCATTTGCTTCCGTCTTTGCAGTTACCCTCCACTTGATTCCCGCTCTCAAACTTTCTGCTCGCTTTACCATCTTACAGGTTTCTTTATTTTCTTTCTACTCTAATCCCCCTTGTATCTCTTTTCTTTCTCTTCATTTTTCCGCTACACCCTACAACTGCCTAATTCCGCACTTTGTTTTACATGAAATTTGGTTGCTGTATTTTGTGACTCCTTTTACAGTAATCCCTCCTAATGTTCAATCCCATATTCTACTAGTGGGTTCTCAAAAAGTACACATCGTGGATCACAACATAAACCAACCCTGCATTATTTTATATTTTCAAGTAATTAGGCATGTCAGGCTCAATGACTTGCTTGGCTTCTTTTGTATTCCTTTCATGCTTTCATGCATACTTCCGTTGTGATCACCTGCCTTTTCTCTTCACAGGCAGCAGGAACCAAAAGGTTTCCAAACTCAAGGCACGCTTTTGGGAGTCCATTAGATCAGGGTAATTGGAATTATATGATAACTCTAATATGTTATGGTAGCTATTTGCATACATGTCAACAAATGGCTCTTGCACAGATGTTTTCAATTATGGTAAGCTTAAAAAACAGCTTACTTGCTTATGCAAATAAGCAAATCTACCTCACAAAAGTATGGCTAGTGCTGTAATTTTCCTTTTCCACTTATCTAAATAGCTAAGATGATGTGCTGGCTACGCATGATCACATTACAACTGATTGTAGTTTGAACTTGATATGGGGATCCACAATCTCGAGACTTTTACCTGCTCCATGTTGCAGAATTTTAAAGAACAATACAGCACAAGTTATAGAACCACCTTCCACCGTTGAAGAAGAGGAAGAGTCCTTGCCCGAGGAATTTGTTCTTGTTGAGAGGACCTCACCTGATGGAACAGTTGAGCAGATCATATTTTCATCTGGTGGAGATGTTGATGTGTATGATCTCCAAGCTTTATGCGATAAGGTAATTAAACCATTCATTTTGTTTTGCTTTCCATCGTCTTGCTTCAGTGGACGATTTTTCATTATAGCATGCAATAGACAACATTTGTTTCCATAATGGGCTTGTCTATCGTTCATCATCAACTGCATTCATTCTAATCCTCTACCCCGGAGATGTACGATGTTTGAGTATCAGATACTTACTCTTTGCCATGGTAAGAGGGTTTTTTGCAGTCTCAAATTGGACCTGTGTCTCTCAACGAAGAAGGCTACTTATCACTGCCGCATCATATTATTTATTGAAGCATATTTATGAGAAAACTCACAATGCTAGTGTTGTGAAATACCATATGAAATGGATTTTAACTTCCCTATTTATAATAAAGTAGATTTTTGTGGGTATTAGTTATGCTTTCTTTGCAATTTTCTTCTTTGCTTCACGATGTTATGACAGGTCCCTGTTGTTTTTTCCTGGTAGAATAGGAGTTTGCTTTCTTACTTTGAATTGTCTGATATGTAGGCTTTGTTCAAGTCTCTTTTCTCCTAATCATAAGCAAGCTCATTTCCTCATTGTGTTTCAGTTGTTTATTTGCTTTTTAGTATTTATGTTTCTGAATACATACCATTCCTTCTAATAGACATTGGATGAGAAATCTCTTGGTTCGCATGCTGGGGTGGTCTCTGGCAAAAACTTGCTGTGTTCATTCATTCATGTTGATAAAAGTTGTAGCTGAATAATATTTGAGTTAGCTGCAAAACTTTGGTGTCTCTTTGATGCCTTCTGGACTCTTTGAGTGCGACTTTGATAAGTTTTAGTTTATTATATATTTGGGGGGGCCTCAGGTAATGATTCATGCATTCTATTCTTGATTATAAAGCTTAGTTCAGTAGAGCGGAGTTGGGGCATGCAGTTATAGTGCATTAACATGTGTCAAAGATTGGTTTTAGACATCTCAGCCTGCATACCTTGTTAGCAGATATTATTATCAAATGATTTCTTGAAATTATGTTGCTATCTTTACATTCACATTTTCCTGGTACTTGTTTCTTCTCTCAGTTGGTTTTAGATTTATAGGTTGAAATTAAGTTCTTATAATAATTTTCCATCACCCTTTTAACAGGTTGGCTGGCCCCGGAGGCCACTGTCAAAGCTAGCTGCAGCTCTGAAAAATAGCTATATAGTTGCTACTTTGCATTCCATAAGCAAACCAGCCGGAGAAGGTATTAGTAACAGGACTTTCTGGTTACAGAACCTAGCTTTCACCTTAAACGACGTCTTAACATTTGTGTTTCTCTTAAAAAATATGTTTCTAATATATGTAACAATTAATAATACGGTATCAAATAAACTAAGTGACGGACATCTTAGTGTACTTTGGCAAGTTACTTGGCAGAGGGAAATGGCCAGAAGAAGTTGATAGGCATGGCCCGTGCTACATCAGACCATGCTTTTAATGCAACAATTTGGGATGTTCTTGTTGATCCTTCTTATCAGGTACTCTTATACCATTACATAAGACCAAACCTCATTAATTGAAGCTAAGTTATGCTGCTTGCTTTCCAACTGAAATCAGGATACCGATTTGTACAGTTACGGATCCTGGCAAAATAGATAGCAGGATCTGTTGGCTACATTTGATGATTTTTCTTATAAATATCGGCCTTGAGATAACTTTTTCTCATACTACAAAGGAAACTCAAGAAATACTAATTCTTTATGCCATATTTCTTGGTGCAAACGCAAAATCAGGGTGGTGATGATGTTGTAATTCACTTTTGAATATGGCGTTATGTTTTTATAAGTTACTATCACAACACTTGTAACTTGAACTCAGACTAGAACCTGCATTATTATTCTTGTACTGGTAAAAGGTATATCTATATTTTGTTGGTTGGAGGGTATTTTGAAATGTTAGTTCTTTTGCTAACCCATAGTTTATATCTTCATTTGTTTGGCATGGATGTAATTTTGACGCTGCCTTGTGTATTGTGTATTTGTATTTTGATTAATGTGCTTGTGATTTAGGGCCAAGGACTTGGAAAAGCTCTTATTGAGAAGCTCATACGGGCTCTGCTGCAGCGGGACATTGGAAATATTTCTCTTTTTGCAGATAGTCAAGGTATATCAACAATCATATGGCGACCAGTAGAGAAGAGCTTCAAAATCTCTGCAGTAAGACTTTAAATTTCTTTAACTTCTGGCAGAGGATTAAAATCTTGTCCATTGAAATTGGTACAGTTGTGGAGTTCTATCGAAATCTAGGTTTTCAACCTGATCCTGAGGGCATTAAAGGGATGTTTTGGTACCCAAAGTATTAGTTGACCTCCAGTGTGCGCGACCACCTTGCCTGCTTATTGGTTGATAATTTCCTGCTCCTATCAATTACTGTATACTGGTGAGCAGAGTTTGAAGGGCGTGAACATGTACAATAAGCGTATGTAGAATTCCAATACCAGATGAATGGGTTCTGAAATACATGGATTGCGAAATTACTACCGTCTATTATTCTCGATGATGAAATGCAGAATGATTGATCTTGAAAATGTTTATATACGCTCTATGCGATTCTATGGTGGAAGACATGGAATATCAAAAGGTCAACTATGTATTTAAACTATACTGCTTCACTTTTCAATCAAACTGTAAAGGTGTTAATTGTAAGGAGGACAGAGATAATGTGAGCATCAGGTGAAAACTTGTTAGTCACATGGTACAAAGGTGGAGTATTTCATGGTAACAAATGTTTTAGTGGAGGAGTGATGCGATTCACATACAAATATATATACACATGTAAAGTAGAACTATTTGGATTTGGGTTAGTAAGTTAATCTTTGAATTTTTCATAGTATGCCAATTGGTATGTTGTTGACTTGAGAATTTGATAATGCAAATTGGAGGCCAAGTTGATCCCTCGTTCACATTTAGGAATTGAATTATAATTATAAAGTAATTAACTGTTACACTCAATACGCAAGTGTTTATTTGTTAAGGAGCGGACGTTTTTCCTCCGTATCAACTGGACGTAATTAACTGAAACAAAAATACTCTTTCGTATTATAAGAAAAGGGAAATGATGCTGAACCTTTGAATTTATGAAATTCATGTCTATCTTTTATGAAACTCATACTAATCACGATGGGATGAGGAGGGATAGCTCAACTTAGTTATCAAATGGAATTAATCATTACAATTAAATTATCTGCAACATTGCCACCAGAAATATGCAACAACAACTACAACTATTTGTTATTAATAATACCAAGAAAGAAGAATGTAATCAAGTGGATAATTCTCATGGAAGAAAGACTGGAACTTGATTTGTTACCATAATTCAAACAGTACGGCTTTGGCGCCATGAGAAGAGAGGAGAGGAGAGGAGAGGAGAGGAGAGGAGAGTCGTATTTTGAATTTTTTATGATGATCTCCCAACTCCCACCCTTCCCAAACTTCTCTAATTTTCATATGCTTGACAGCGCCATTTACCGAATGCTCATTGATTTCTTCAAACTTCAGTTTTTCTGACTGCTTCCCAATTTTATTCTGTACCAATCAGCGATCACAACAATCTTTAGTGATTGCTTGAAGAAAGTGTGCTTTAGTGCCCATATATATGCATTCCACTCGACCAACCCACTCATCTCACCTCTATGTATATGATCATTTCTTTTGGACCTCTTCATGGATCTTATCATTATGGGTTTTTGAACTATATCCTAAGCTTTGTTCTTGTCACACTTGCAGATGGCGGACAAGACGGTTTGTCTGGTTGGACTACTTGTTGCGGTTTTGTTATGTTGGTTTCCTCCAATGGCATATGCCCAGATTACTGATCCACAAGAAGGTTTATCTTAGCTTCTATTCTTTTCCATGCATACATGTGGATGAAACCTCCCACCAAAGCTACCTTGCATGCCGCGCATATTTTGTCCTATAAATGTTCATATTCTAATCTAAATTTTGCGTCTACTGCAGTTGCCGCCTTACTGGCAGTTCGTACTTACCTCAATGATCCCTACAAGAATCTGAATTGGACCAAGAAGCATGATCCTTGTGCCTCCAATTGGACAGGGGTCATATGCTACTTAGATACTACTGATGGTTATATGCATGTTAAAGAATTGTATGTACTTCTCTTCAGTGCCTTTCTCACATTTCTGTCTTTCTTAGGAATTGCCTTGATTTGTTAGTTTCACCATTGACCAAAAATAGATTGCACCGCTATACGGAGTTATTTCACTCTCTACTTTTTATCATACTCATGTATGCGCAAATCTGATGCTGCCTGATTCAGGTCTCATATGCCTATGCTGGAGTCATTGAATCCTATTTGCTTATTTTTGTATCAATTATTCGTACTACTTCAGGGCTGAAATTCAATCTGGGACCGTGTTGCATTGTCCGTGATTGACCCATATTTGTCGGGCAAGCTCTTTGGACTTCCGAAATTAAATCTGTACTGTTAAATGCATAGTATGGCTAAAGACTAAACATCAATCAGCTTAACCCTTTTGGTTCCCAAATATGTTTGAAATGTACTTGTATCACTAAAATCTCATTAACTATAAGTTGATTATTGTTCTCTAAATTCTATACACATGCAATTTCATGGTAATGAATAAAAGGAAAATAGATAAAGGAAAAAGAGTTCCCAATTATATCATTTTTCACGTTATGTTCTTATGTTTTATTCATTCTGCTCACTCTTGGCTGTGCAGGCGCTTACTTAGATTGAACCTGTCTGGAACATTAGCTCCAGAGCTTGGCCAGCTCCCCCATATGAAAATATTGTGAGTCCTCAATAATGTGCATCTCTACTTGTATATCACTTGAGGGATCTTATGTTAATAGTACTTTCAAGTTTACTACTTAATATTAACTTTATTTATTCACTAACTGAGCATTCGAGTGTGTTATTTGCCAGGGACTTCTTGTGGAACCACATAAGTGGAAGCATACCGAAGGAGATTGGCAATATTACTGCACTTGAGTTCCTGTATGATGAGATCTCATATATATTTGACTCTGCTAATTAAGTAGCTACTCTTGTTGTTCAGTGAATGAGATCCTAATATGTAAAGCAATTGACGATATTACTATCTTTAATGTACATAGTATAAGACTTTATTATCCAAGGGACAGTTAATTTTTCCTCATCCCAAGTTGATGATCCTTTCATGTTATCATGAAGGTAAACACATAGCACATAGAAGATTTTGGTATAACTTGAATAATGCTCCTCTTCAGATACTTTCTGCATCCAATTCAGCAAAGCTAGTAACTATGCTCATTTTACCAAATATTGGATGCAATAATAAATTATTCAGCATTGAGTGACTACTTCCGAGACAATATTTATGATTTTACATGGTAATTTCTCCTCTTAATTTCAATGTAATTTTGGTTGTTTCATCCAACTAAGACCTGGTACTGTGTGATGCTATGAGAAGCTAATAACACTACTGTTTGTGTAACAGGCTTTTGAGTGGAAATCAAATATCAGGTTCTCTACCGGATGAACTTGGTTATCTTCCCAACTTGAATAAATTTCAGTTGGACCTGAACATGATATCAGGACCAATTCCCAAATCATTTGCAAACTTACCCAAAGTTCAGCATTTGTGAGTATATTTCATAACAAAGTGATTAGTCACTTAAGGTTTAGAACTTTGTACTCTTGCTTAATCATTGTTGATACTGAATGCAGCCACATGAATAACAATAGATTCAGTGGTCAGATTCCGCCTGAGCTTTCTACCCTTCCTTTACTTAAACACTTGTAAGCCCCTGACTAAATTCATCAACATAGTTAAAAGTAGATGTAGAAAATGCATGCATCATATGTCACATTACTTATGTATTGATAAACTTGATATTGACAGCCTTCTTGACAACAACAATCTGTCCGGGTATCTTCCACCACAGCTCTCACAAATGCGTAGCTTGACAATTCTGTATGTGTTGTTTATTACTACTGCAGTAGATTTTGCTTTCTTCTGCTTCTTATTGTAGCTCAGTCTGGACTACCTGAACCTCCTTTTCAAGCATTAGTGTCTTAATGATTTCTCCCTCGGCCCAACTATTCATTGCAGTCAACTGGACAACAATAACTTCTTTGGGAGTGTGATTCCAGATTCTTACAGCCAGATGCCCAAGCTCTTGAAACTGTATGGCTGTCTACCATTTTTTTGAGAAAACTATGCAGTCACATGCGAATAATGGAAGCATTTGCATTATCTATATAATAAACATATGTCAGTGATTTTTTGGTGCATGCATTCAATTTTCTAACCAACATTCACGATTTTTCTAGATCTAATAATCTTTATCATAATTGAAATCCCTGGCGATTTCTCATGCAACTGAATCTAATTGCCCGTTCAGAAATTTTCTACAGCACAATTTGCCAGCCTATGCTTTTTGATCTATTTTTATAATTTACGTTTGGTGAAAGAGGATGAAGCTAATAGTTTTCCAAGGGTTAAAGGAAAAGGTACTTATGCTGGAAATGAAGGCCATTGATTAACGAGGAAACCTGTCTCTCCATTCTAAGCTTGTAGATAGAGAGGCTTGAAAGACCAATACTTATTCATTTCGTTTGAACAGGAGCCTAAGGAACTGCAGCCTGCAGGGAAGAATACCTGATCTAAGTGGAATACAAGGCCTTCTTTACTTGTATGTGTGTAAATTCATCTGAAAAATTCCACTTTTGATTCTACATGTTAAGTGCTTCATACTTTATCTTTTCTGCATGTATGTACAATAGTTATGGAATGTATCACTAACCAAACATTAGTCTAAGTTGCGGTTAAATATGGATTAGTATATGTTTACCTTCTAACTTCTTTAATACTGTCTAAGATTGGTGATATCATTGAAATTCTTAGTTCTCTTTCATTATCTTAAGTTTTTTACTGGTGTTCCTCTTATAGGGATCTCAGCATGAATCAACTTTCCGGGGAGATAACCTCAAATAGACTATCTGAAAATATCACAACCATGTAAGTAATTTCTGGATGCCCTACCTTCTGAGCGGTCTCAATTGTCTCCTCTAATACCCTCCCTCTTTCTTGTATTTCTGCACTTGTGAGCAAATGCATGCAATTTTTTCATTTTCTTTCTGTTTGTGAGGATATTGATGTGGGTATCGTATGCATATTACCTCTCAGATTATTGTATCACTCACTGCTAATGTATAACTAATTTTTTATACCTGCAGCGTGCTATCAAACAATAAGCTCAATGGGTCCATTCCTTCCAACTATTCTGGACTCCCTCATCTCCAGAAATTGTAGGAATTCTGGCTTGTACAAATCTAGGCCTTTATCTTCAAATGCTTTTTATTTAAATTTTCTTGTATTCTCTAATCATGTCCTTTCTGTTATAGGTATTTGGACCACAACTTGTTGAGCGGATATGTACCATCTACCATTTGGGAGAATATAACCTTCACTCCAGACACAAAAGTTGATATGTAAGCCAAGATCATCTCATCTCCTTAATGTCAGTGTACCTGATGGGAATAACATTACAATTTTATCAGATGATACTTCATTGGGATGTCATCTCAATATTTTATTGTACATACTTATTACATCTGACCTTATAAAGTTTTTTTGCTGTTCCTTGCAGAAATTTTGAAGATAATTTACTTTCTGATATTTCAGGCATCCTTGACATTCCGCCAAATGTGACATTAAAGTAAGTCCTATTTTTTGTCCAATATGCACATAACATAAAATAGAAGATTTAGGTCTCAGCAGAGGTATTGATGCTTTTTCCTATGCAATTCTGTCTTTATGCAAATTGCACTGAACTGTAAAAAATTGACAGAACCTGTCAGTTTCATTTTTTGTGTTTCAGAGTTCACCATGGTGATAAATATAAACTTTTCATGTTCTGCTCTTTCTCTTTTATTTTCTTTTATCAATGACTTGTAGCCACCACCTCAGTGTTGAGTAGTTGTTTAGACTTTGATGGCTGATGACTCTTCATTTCTAGGCTCAATGGAAATCCTGTTTGTACAAATGCAATTCAACGCAACATCAGCCTACTTTGCTTACCAGATAATGGAAATGAAGTAACACCAGACAACCTGAACAAGCCAGTTTCAACTTGTCCACCTCAATCTTGTCCAATCTGGAATTACTTTGAATATGTCCCCACTTTACCAAATACATGCTTTTGTGCAGCACCTTTCGGTGTTGGACTACGACTCAGAAGTCCTAGCATATCCAATTTTCTTCCTTATCGTGCTCAATTTGATCAGTTCATAACATCAAATGTGTATGTAAAGCCAAATGTTCACTTGAATCTCTACCAGCTTTATGTTGACTCAATTGAGTGGGAACCTGGTCCAAGGCTAAGGATGTTTCTGCTCTTCTTTCCTGAATATACCAATAATTCTAATACCTTCAATGCAAGTGTAATTCAAGCAATTGCAGACACATTTGCTCGCTTCACCATACCTGGAAGCGATATATTTGGCCCTTATGATCTTCTCAATTTTACTGCACAGGGACCGTATTCAAATGGTATGCCTTCAAAACTAAACTTTTAATATTAATACTGTGATACTAAAGTACATTGGATGAACTACACCTGTTTCTGTACATGATAAAATTTGACCATTTCTCACTGAATTTTTCTCAAGCTCGAGAATGTTCCTTCTATTTTGTTCCATCTTTTTAGAATTAATATAACCAATAGTGAGAGTAAGGATGTGTACATGTCTGGAATCAGGATCCTCTTCTATCCCTTTACTTTTGCAGGATTATTATGCCAATATATCTGTTATCCTTGATCACATGTTCTGAATATTTTCTGGCATCAATATACTTGGTTGGTGTTTACTGTCTCAAGTACTTAGCTCTTAATTATACGATCTTTTCACTCAAGTTTTGATATTGCTCACTGAGAGTCAAGTAAAATTGTAGAATCATAGACTATGAGTCCAAGTATCATGTTACATGATATTTCACATTCAACATTTTTTGTCCCATCCTTCTATTTTCTTTTGGAACAGAAGCTATAGTTATTATCCTGTTAGGGATATATGTGAATTTGGATTGCAGTGTCCAATAGATCCATATTAATCACCGAAAAGCTCTTGAATTCATTTGACTTGAGAACTCTTAATGGATGCAGTATTACTTCCATCATTAAGCAATCATGGCCTTAGCAAAGGTGCAGTGGCTGGAATTATACTCGGATCTATCTCCTGTGCCATTGTCATAGTTATGAGCCTTCTGCTTTTCTTTCAGAAAATTCGTCAAAGGTCGCAAGCCAAAGTTGTCAAAGATCAATCACGTGAGCTTTCTTTTCCCATTCATGGCTATATTTCTTACATTTATGGTTGCTACTCTTCCTTAGGGGATTGTCACTCTCTGTAAACTGAATTAAGAATCTTAAACCATAAAATGGCCGTCTGGTTAATTTTTAAAGATAAGTCAAAGGCACCATCACAGATGTGCTTAAAATGGCAAGAGCAGAAAAAAATTTTGGGATCTTCCCAAGTTGACTTCTCAACTTCTGGTAGCAAAGGTAAACTACAAATAGAATACACTAAAACGGTACGCTGTTAAATCACTACTCAGACATTTGCTAAGCTGACCACTAATTGTCATAATAATACTTTTTGAATTGAAGTTTTAAGTTCAGATGCTCCCTATTTTAGCTAACCACTAATTTTTTCATCATTAAACCTCTATCTACTTCTACTGAATTTAAAGGCACACTATGCATGTCCCTGTTTTCTTTGAGTATTAATGTCTCTATATTCCTTTAGAATGGATAAGTAACAGCTTCAAGAATTGTTCACTGGTCATTGCAATCAACTGGGAACATTCAGTTAAATATTGTTCCTTCTGAAGTATCACAGTGACTGAATGTTTTCCTTCTTAGACCAAGATCATCATAGCCTTTTTTGTTCACTTTCTTGCTTATAGAGGAACTTTCTGCATAATTACCTACTTTCGATTTTTCCCTTTGAGGGCCCCCGTTCACCCAAAACATGGAATCAGAGAAAATATATTTAATAAGGTATATAAATGGTATTCATACCCATGTCAGGTTAGCTACGTAGATCCTTGTTTCCTTCTCCATCATAGTCCATTTTCAAAAGTTAGAATGATGGAGTTGAGATCACCGTTTCTACTTATCTTGTTTCATAATGTCTGGGGCTTTGGTTGCCCACTTGCCCTATTGAGCACCATCCTTGAATGTCAAGTCATAACAGTTAGTTCCCAAGTAATATATCTTCAATGAGCCTCATATGTATGATATGGTATATCTTCCTTGTATAACAGCACCCATGTTTTCATTTTTTCTCTATCTCTTCTTCTTCTAGAGCAACTACTTTGACATACTACTCTTACCTACACTTCCTTTTGCCATCTTGATCTGTCATCTCTAGGCAGTCTTACGCGTCTCTCAATTGATAATTTGCATCATTATGCATAAAATTTTGTGGTAAACCATTTCTCTTTATTCTGAATCAAGTAGCACATGTGAATTGACATCAGTGAGTTCCAACAGGGTACTTCCCTTTACGGTAAGGGCTGTAAGATAATAGATGGACGATAAGGAGTGGTAGTGAAGAAGTGAAGTATGTTCACAATTGTTGCATGCATGTAGAGCTCACTATTGCAATTCATATTGAACTAACTGTCACATGTTTCAGGTTCTTTGGCAGTTCCAAAAGTTTCCATGAAAATGGACGGAGTGAAGCCATTCAGTTTTGCGGAATTGCAAATGGCAACGAGCGGTTTCAAGATTACTACTCAAATTGGCCAAGGAGGGTATGGAAAAGTCTATAAAGGAACTTTAGCAGATGGTGTGGTTGTGGCTATAAAGCGTGCACAACAAGGTTCTTTACAGGGTGACAAAGAGTTTTATACGGAGATTGAAATGCTGTCACGCTTACATCATCGTAATTTGGTATCACTAGTTGGGTATTGTGATGAAAAAGATGAACAGGTATGCTGCATGTCGAGTTATATCTAAAGATTTAGTGCTCGTCCTTTACACTATGTTCTGAACCTCTGATGCTTTGCAGATGTTAGTTTACGAGTTCATGCCTAATGGCTCATTGCATGACCTCCTTTCTGGTAATTACATTAGTGTACTATACATTTATTTGCATTGATTATTCATGCTTGTTTATTATTTATTCCTTTCACCTTAATTCTTTAAACCTGTTGATTTACATATAAGAGGAAGGTGCTGAAAGAAAAGTCATCTAAAAAAGATCATAAAAGACTTCAATTGGCAATTACATCTTATATCATTGAATCTATCCATTCATTTGCTTAATCTTGTTTCAGTTGAATTTTCTGATATAATGTGATATTTTTCAAAGCCCCTTCTAACTCGCAGTACTACTATTCACCTTATTCTTCTTCTACTGTATTATAAGCTATTTGTCTCGTGCAACAACTAGCTAGCTGCATTTTAGCTATACAGAGATGAATTTTTCTAGTTCTGCTTCTATCAGTATGTGTGCTCCTGTGTAATCCTGAGTTCGGATTTGCCAGAAAGACTTGTTCCAAGAGTGATTAGCACTCAATAGTGACAAGTTTTCTTCAAATCCTTAGCTGCTTGTAGCATCCATCATATTAGTTTTAGACTGGAAAGATGTTGATGAAAGAAATGGGCAATCTCTTTTCCTCTGAACCAGAATAAATTATATGGGAGAATAGTTCTATGTAGTAACTTAATAACATCCCTTCTTTTCCTTTAATATGCCAGCCAAATACACAGGACCTTTAAATTTCGCAACAAGGTTGCATGTGGCCTTAGGTGCAGCCAGGGGCATTCTTTACCTCCATACTGAAGCTGATCCACCAATCATTCACCGTGATATCAAGGCAAATAACATACTTTTGGACTCCAAATGGACTGCCAAAGTATCTGATTTTGGAATCTCAAGACTCGCACCAGTATCAGATGCAAAAGGAGTTGCAACTGCACATGTATCCACCAACGTTAAAGGAACACCAGTAAGATGAACTCTTGAGTGCAAGAGTGGATTTCTTAATTTTTGAAGCACATAATTCAGACGAGGATTCTAGTATGTTATGCTTAAGGGCAATAATTACAAAATTATACTTCCAAAGTATATAGTTTTCTTGTCAAATTCTTCTTCATCAAGCAGAGACACAAAAAATAATAGGTGATGGTATTATAGTTATTTGTGTTGGAGACTGGGCCATGTAAGGCAACTAGCAGAAAATTATATGTGATATATAGTTGATGTTAGATTCCACCAAGATGCATTTAACGCCTAAGTTTTTTCATTTCTCTGCCATGCTTCGACTTGCAGGGGTATGTGGATCCAGAATATTTCTTGACCCACAAGTTAACAGAGAAAAGTGATGTTTATAGCCTTGGAATTGTATTTCTGGAGCTCTTAACAGGAATGCAGCCAATATCTCATGGAAAAAACATTGTGAGAGAGGTACCTCTTCCGTTACCAGTCGCTTTCTTTATGCTATTATGTTGACAACAATGTTACTTTTGGCAAATATCAGACGCAGCATGCAAATATGAACTTACAATCCTTATCAGGTGAACACAGCGTGCCAATCTGGGATGATGTTTTCCATCATAGACAGGAGCATGGGAGTGTACCCTTCCGACAGTGTCAAGAAATTCATGGCTTTAGCTCTCAGGTGCTCTTTGGATGAGACCAATGATAGGCCTTCCATGTTGGAAGTTGTCAGGGAGCTGGAAAATATATCATCAATG
Source organism: Sesamum indicum (assembly GCF_026168435.1). Lineage (NCBI taxonomy): Eukaryota > Viridiplantae > Streptophyta > Magnoliopsida > Lamiales > Pedaliaceae > Sesamum > Sesamum indicum. The sequence goes on from NC_142667.1 coordinate 17,180,886, forward strand.
GTCCCCGAATATGACCACACAGTTTTGGATATGTCGAGCTCTGGAACCTCAGTTGCATCAGCTCCATCCTCATCTGTCTATGATAGGAGGAGCACTTACCTTACCATAGATCTCCCTGGAACTGACCTTGTTAGTGGTGTCATCCCTACCATGAGGCCCCGTTGATGATCCGACCAAATTTGCCGTCTGTGATTTTACTAGTACTTGATTGGAACCACTGTGTAAAATAAAATAGCCCCCTCGTTTTGAATGATGTGTTGTTTGCATTTGATGGCATGAATTGATTTAAATGTTAAAAGTAGAGAGAAAAATAATAAAGGAGTAAATATTGTTTCTTGATTACCTCTGAACCATCAAACTTAAGCAGCCCATTAGACAATTCACACCTGCCCCTTTTAATCTGCTTAGAGGGAAACAGATGATTAGGATAAAATGTAAAAACTCCTGTGTTTTAAAAAGTTTGCAAAAAAAAAATCTCATGTTATGAGAATAGATTAAAAATCCTCTTGTGTTTTGTAAAACTCAGCAACAAACACCTCTTTCGGTAGTAATTAACGGAAGGTGCATTACACGCGTTTTTTGAGCATGTGGGGATATTTTTTACTTCTTTTTAGGTGTTTTTTTTACTAAAATACCCTTTTTTTGTTTTATTTTTGTATTATTTTATAATTTAAATTAAAAAATATTAAATTATATTTGATTGATTTAATATTAAATATTAAAATAAATTATATTTAATTGAAATAATTTTATAATTTTTAATTGTTAAATCTAATTTTTTAATTAATTAAAATAAATATTTAATTATAATAATTATTATTATAATTATTCTTAATTAGTAAAAATATTTAATTATTATAATTATTTAAAATATTCTCAATTTAACTAAAACATATTTTAATAATATAACTAAAATTAATTAAAAAATTAAAAAAGCAATTTTTGCCTCTTTTTTGCCGGAAACTTGTTTCTAAATTTTTAGCACCATCTGGATGAGTTTCCGACAGCTAATGGTACCATTTGAATCTTCTCTTCAAGACCAACATTTTCATACCTTCAATTTGAGTTTTCGTCAATCGAAAAGATTGGGCTCAAGCCACAACCGCCAAACATGTTTGTCATCGATTCATCGTCATCCAGTCAAATCTCGGTCTCAGACCACCACCATCAGACTCGCCTCTTCAAGACGATTCTAACGAGACCAGCCTCACCCAATTTGGTAAAGAATTTATGGAGATAGAATAATTTCAAGAACTGAACTGCCGTGACGGAGATGGTGGTGGGGTGGGGTACTAAGCTTTTTTTTTTTTAATATACAAAAATAATATATTTTTAAAATTTTAAATTATTTATATATAATATAAGTTAAATAATTTGTTGAATCTAGACCTTTTATTTTTTTAAAATCTAACGATTGAAATTAATGGTAAGATCTAATGATTTGATCAAAGAATATTCAACGATCATTAAAATAAGAAATAATATATATTAAATAAGGGTATGACGATCATTTTCTAAAAAATTAACACCATTAGTTGAGTTTAACGAAAATGGAGCAGTTGAGCTAAATTTTGCTAAGGGACTTTTAACCTATTCTCATAATAGAAAAAAAAAAATTACAGACTTTTTAAAACACACAAGGGTTTTATGCATTTAATCCCAGATGATTAACATCTGATGCGGCATTATTAGTTCTTTTGTGAGGCAGAATTGCCATATCAATGAAATTTTAAGTATCAACTGAGAAGTATTATTGATGCAATTTTTTCTGTCCCTGAACTGCCTTTGGTTCAGACCTTGTTAGTTGTTCGGATCAAGTAACTCGAATAATTCACACGGCGACAGGAAGAATTTGATGTAGACATAGATACATTTGAATCAACCTTTGTGTTGGGAAACACTGCCCCCACCGCTGGCAAAAAGGTAGTCAGAACTGGGACCCTAGTCATCAACCAGCACCTACTAAACTCCAAGCTACATAACATGCAAAACAATGAGCCATCAGCAAGATTTCGCAACATTCTCATATCCTATCTTAAACCATCAGCTACAGTGTTTTCCATATACATTCAAATACAATAAATATTTACGAGCATTTCGATTAACGTATGAGGGCCAAAGAGCCCATTGCTGACGACAAAAAAGTAGCAGTTAACTTAAAGGTGCAGCATTCGTATCTTCAACGTCCTGATGCTTCAGAACCTTCAAACAAAAATCTCAGATCTTCCACTGTGAGGCGAGTAGCATGGCCACCACTTTGATCTTCACCAAAAGCCGATGCAACCATTTTTCTCTTTTCTTCCTGAAGAAATATTAAGCAGTTAAATAACTAAATTTAGAAAGATGTTGCGACTCGTGAACCCAAAAGGTAGCAAGAAAAAAGGTTAAGGAACAGCTTCCTAGTGCAAATAACAAAGTTTCACTGGATCTCGTTGCATTACACTAGACTGTTATAAGAAATACTACCACTTGCAGCCAAGGAACTCCAAGTACAACCCGTACAAGGCACACTCCCAAGGCTAGGCCCAGGATTTGCTTCAACACATACAAACAGTAAATATTTGCCTCAAAACAGGGAAACGCATTAATCTCTTTAAGCATTTTCTGTATGAATAAGACTACATTAAAAGACAATTAGTTTCATTAATGATTTTCAATGTGACAATGTTATCCACATGCAGCGGATGTGCTTTTACCTGGTACTAGTGCAAAATAGAAGATAGGGGATCAATAATCAAGCTCAAACGTAGCTTTATGCTTGAGGAGTCTCGACAATAAGTGGATACTAAAAATTCGACTTATGACTAAGAGAGACTAATGATATGATGAAGTAGATGGTTAAAGAGGAACATGCCACAGACTAGGATGATCCACGGCACGTGAATACAGGAACAATTAGGTGACTATGGTTATAAGAGTTAATTCTCCAAAATCATGCATAATAGCTGCATAATGTAAAGCAACCACAAAGCCTCGACCTAATACATGAACAAAAGTGAAACACCAGAGAGTAGAAGATCACATGGCAGGACCTGAAGAGCTAAGATGCGATCTTCAACTGTATCCTTGATGGTTAACCTTGATACAGTAACCGGACGTGTTTGTCCTATTCTATGAGCTCGATCAACAGCCTGGTCTTCTGTGGTGGGATTCCACCAAAGATCCAAAAGGATTACACGGCAAGCGGCAACCATATTCAGGCCCAGATTTCCAGCTTTTAGGGACATTAACATGACATCCACCTGCAATACATAATTAGATCAAAAGAGGGAAAAGAGTTGAATAGGGCCCCCTAAGAAATTCTCCCGCCACAACTAGAAGACTAAAAGACAAGACAGGCAAGCACTATGTGAGAATTGAAGGAACTACAGCAGCGATCATAAGAGTATCTTAAGAATAAACATTTTAGTGGATCAACTTCATACCATCTTAGTGATATGTGAAACTAATAGTTGAAAAATTTTCATGAAAGGATGTGGTTAATTTCATAACTTCTTCTGCAGAGGAATAATGGCATGTATAAATGTGAATGAATATTAAACACTCTCTTTGAAACAAATTTTAGAAGGGGAATGTGAGACTTAATTATTTCCACAGAAGCAAACCAACAGCAAGACATTCATTGGAGCGTGACAAAAGAACCTGCATATGGTAAGACAATAGATAACCTCAACAATAAAGGTAACACGAAGTATACTGGTTTACCCAAGCAAACAAAGTGCCTGGTATCACGAAAAAGGTTCATCAGCAAAATAACTAATAGCAGTCAACTTTCTTCCTTGCTTAAACCGTTCAAATTCTGGCTGCTAGCCATTGCATTGGACATCAAAATTTTCCTATAGTGATGCAACTCAAAGAAACAGGCCAAGGCTCAAAGATTAATGCTAGGAAGTATAATCAGATGCTATATTTAGAGTCTTCTGAGTTTATCATTTTTGCCTATTTAATATTAATACATGTATGCCTCTAACCACAAAAGGAGCAAAAGCTTTGATTGATTGTCCACCACATGGAGACATTCCATAAGGAAGAAAAAGATTGTAACATAATACCAAGAACTATATCTTCAAACCCATGCAATCGAGAATCTGAAACACAAGAATTACAAGGAAAGAGGTTGGAAAATGCCAGAAAACCAACCCAATGGATTACTCCAACTAGCAAGAAAATCATAAACATGGACCAAGTTCCAACCTCAGGATCAGTGTTAAACTCTTTGACAGCCTTGTCTCGAGCAGCAATTGACATAGTACCATCAAGCCTCCGGTAATTGATACATGAATTCTTCAGTGACATTTCCACTAAGTCCAACATGCTTGTCCATTGGGAAAAAACAATAGCCTTTTCACGTCCTCTACTCTCCGATTCCAAGCAAAGACCACTTGGAGATGAAGCATCGCCATCATATCTGACCAAATCATATAACTCTGAATCCCGACTTTTTGATATGCAATTTGACTTGAGAATTTCAAGAGCAGACTTGATTTTTGAAGATATATAATTCCTCTGTAGAACTATAGATTTCTCACTATCATATGAAACAGGGGTATCACCATCAATATCATCAGATATGCATCTCCTTAAGGTAGATCTGGAATATACAACATCAGCACCAAGTTGTTCTTTGCATTCAGGGGCAGGACAAGTATTATCTTCCCCTGTCAAATAATCTGAGACACACTGATAACAGAAAACATGTCCGCACATTGTGACAACTGCATTTTCAGGAGGATCCTACGCAAGTAAATCATTTAAAAACTACATCAGATTCTAGTACATGACAATTCTCTAAATTAAAAATACTATGAGAGCTACAATTAAAAAATTCAACCTGAAATTTACTTTTTATATGATCCAAAATCTAACGTGCCGATTGTAATTAATATCAAATTGGCCACCTCTAGTCTTATAAGGACAAAATCCCTCCCCTCACATGCGTTCTCACTAGCACTAATAAAAAAATCTTCATGTTGGATATGTTAGAAATCATTATATCAAGAGAATGCTTTAACCCCATGCCACGCTCTCAAGCTTGGTCTTAGTTATCTAAGTGTCTTTCAAGATTCCTTTCAAACCAGTAACAGACAGCAGACCAATATAAAGGAGCACTTCCTGGAGGTGCACAGGCGAAGAAGTTCAAACACTGACAAATTCACTGCAAGTGAAGTACAAAAAATGGAAATTGAGCAATGGGAAGTCCTAGAAAGTGGGAGACGTACTCTGCACACAAGACATATGGCCAACGAAGTTTCCAATTGTTTCAATAAATTAACGAGCAATTCCTTGGGGAGCATCTTGGCCATCTCAGAGGAAACTTTTCCGACAGGGTCAGAGCCAAACCCTTTGACAAGCAACGGATGGTCACAAGCTTGACGAAGACGCAGCAGTAGCAATAGAATATTTGCATAATTTTGGTTGACTGTACCAGCAGCAGCATAAGCCTGCAAAGTAACTTCTTTAAATCCAAGGTTTTTCAAAAATAAGCAAAACCAGATATCAGATACCTTAAAAATATTCTGATGCACTCCTCCACACAGCAAAACTGTGAATGGAAAAGTTGAAAAGACATTGAGTTGCATGCTAATGCATATTGTTCGAGACAAATGTTCTCAATATTTAGTTATCAAGGAATGTTAAAGGCACATTATGCTTTTCTTATAGGATAACATCATCATTCTGTATAGGTGATCAGGAATCTGTCAATCTAGCAAAAAGGGGATACTTTCCTTGCAACTGGTACACGATCATAAAACTTGGCTAACCTAAGAGCATCTGTAACATTTTCATGTAGACCAACCACTTGAAATTGATGCCAATCAAAAATAATCTTAGAAGAGAGTAGCAGAATGTTTTGGACAGCAACTCTAATATGGCTATCCCAGTAACACCATTTCTTTGCTAACTTCAAAGGGAACTTAGTATGTTATAAATGACTCAAGGTAACGTTTTCTTCTCTAAAGTTGCAACATGGTTACCATTTTACACCAGTTACACAAACAATATCAAACACCATATCAGACTTCCGTTGTATCAAAGCAAAAGGTGTAAGATTTTTAACCAGAGGCTAAAACCCTATCTTGGCAGTTGCAATATCAACTTGATCTGGTAGGTGTTAGAAATGCACTTCTTTCACATGCAAAGAAGTCAATAGAGACTATTAAAACCTCGATGCAACTGTTACAAAATCCTGCAGCAGGGAGCAAATTGGATGCAAAATTAAGATATTAGAAAAAATAACATCACACCTAAAGAGGACAGAACAATACAAACAGCTGATTTTTGACCTCATTGTCAGGCACAACTGCCAACATTAGCAGTAGCAACACTCATGCTATTGGCACACAGTAAATATGGGATATAGATAGGAGATACATACACACATGGGAGACAGACCTTGAATTGTTTGCGTGAATCTGCCTCAAGTTTGTTATAGAAAGTCCGCTCTTCTAAAGAGAAGTCCACCCTTGTCAAATGTATTTTCTTGGGAGGCAGGGTGATTATAGGCTCACCGTCAATCAATGTACCTAAGTAACAAATAGTAAAAGATCATCACCATTTTCCAATACATGATTCTGGAAAGGTTATGAATCCAAATCAACTGTCACCATCCAGGCACGTAAGTTAATCAGAAAAGAGAAATGAGGACGAGTTAACCATGTTTATTAGAAAAAAAGACAACCAAGGTCGAAAAAGTTGCAAAATATAACAGTAGAGAAGTAATTTGCCAAAAACCAAGCAACAAAAAACACCTGCATGGCAAAAGATTTTAATGTGAGGAAATAAATTTCAGCATGAATCCATTAGGAATCACTGAATCTTTCACCAGGGTTACACCCAATATTTGTCAGGAAGTCATAGACAGCATCAAGAAAGAAGAGAAGTTCAAATCACTAGCAATATGCAATTGGCAGCATGCAGAACTTTAAACATAAAAGATCTCAAGGGTCTAGAAGGAGCAAAATCCAAGATTTATGGTCCATGATTTTGTCATTTTTGCATGTATGTTCCCAAAACTTATTCTCTAATCCAGTAAAGAATTAATAGAAGATAAGTAAATCATTTCATATTATCAGCTGTCCTTCTGCAACACATCATAAGTGGTATGCAGTTTTCCACTAAGTAATGTGATATGACATTTTCACATTTAACCATACTATCTGCAGTAAATGATTGAACAACATACATAATCACCTTTTGTTCGGCGCAACATGATATTCCTTAAGACAACTTGAAGCTTCTTGTAACCTTTAACTGAGTCTCTAGATATTAGGGCCTTGATAGAGGAGCCAAATGTTTTGTACTTATCATATGGATCATATCTCAAAAATCTAAAGTAGCTGAATAATTCATCTACAGAATTTTGTATGGGTGTTCCAGATAAGCACCATCTTCGTTTTGCTCTAAGGCTGCAGCAAGCTCTGGCCACTTGAGTTCTGTGATTTTTTATTGTTTGAGATTCATCCAAAACAACCCTAGACCATTTTACCCTTGCCAATGTACCAGAATTGCTATCAAAAGCAGACATATCAATTTCTTTTTTACCCTTCTTGGATTTCTTATTAGCTGACTTTTTTTGTTTTTTCTCCATGGAAAATGCAGAAGATAATCCATATCTCTCTCCATCTTTTTGTTCGTCATCATCCTCCTCAACCAAAGGTTGCTTCGGAACTTCATTTGTCACAATAGCATATGTTGTTAAAACTGCATCATATTTCGCCAATGCAACAGGATCCTTAGTCCTATTGCCTCCGTGATAAATTAGGACAGAAAGTCGAGCTCTGTCAGTAACTTTCTCATCCAGCTCCCGAGCCCACTGGCGAAGAACACTAGCTGGACAGACAATCAATGTACCTGCTGTTGGCCTCCTGCTGTGGAATCCCTTAATTGTATTACTCGCTTGTGGAAGTATTGTAAAATCATCAGATTCTTTAAACTGGTTTGCATCATCAAGTGCAACACAAGCACTAGTAGCATCATCATCATCCAAGTTCAAGGCTTCAGTTCTGGTATTACATGAGTCCTTGGGTTTAGATTTTGCCTCCAGAGCCTTTTGCATCTGTATGAGGGCAATCATTGACACTGTCTTACCAAGGCCCTGCAGTATGGAAAATTATAAAGTAGATCGATGTCCAGCCAAATGTCCGAAATAGTGGAAGTTGTGCAGGAGATTGAAGGAAAAAAAAGATTAATTGAATCACTAGTTGCTGACCTGGTCATCAGCCAGAATTCCCCCTAAACATAAACCAGACGATTCCTTACTAAGCATCCATGCCAAAGCAATTTTCTGAAAAGTAAGAAGGTCAATGCTTAAAACCACAAGCACCTGATGCAGTTAAAGGATGACTAACATAAGCAAACAAGGACCTGGTGCCTAAGAAGAGAAACTGACAAGAGTCCATCAGGTAAAGCAGCTTCAACTTTAGGCTGGTGAAGATCCTGCAGGAAAAATACATCACCTTCAAATGTAACTCATTCGTGGATTCATTAATTAAACAGTAGCAGGTCTGAGCAGTTCCAAGAAATGGAAAGAAACAAGAGGAAAAGGAAACCAAGACCAGTGATACAGGTCAAAGAAAATGCAAAAGGTAAACTCAGATGTAACTAACAATACCTGCACAGCAGCTTGAAAAACAAATCTCTCATCAGCTCCTGCAGGCCTTTCTTCAGCTACTCCAGTATGGTGGAATGTATCATTTGAACCAACAAATGGGGTAGCTGAAGAATGTTTTCCAGGCATCAAAGATGGAGGTAATAGCCGATTTCCCTTTCTCTCATACAATGATGAATCATTCCCACCGCCCCACATAAAATCTTCTTTCATTGAGTTCCTTCCATTAGAAGGACTAGACCAAGTTGCTGAGTGGTAAGATTTTCCATACGTTTCACGAATTTCACTTGCACCAACATTTTCGACTAGATTGTTTGATCGCATGCTAGACGTAGAAGGCTGAAGGGATGCAGGAAGGGCTCTCTTCATAGGTTGATGAGAAGAATGTATTTCATGACTTGTACCAAGTCCACGAGGATTACTTGAACTATTTTTTTGTTTAACATTTCCATCCATCCACGAACTTGCAGCCCCAACAGTCTCAGCAGTATTCAATCGCTTATGTGGTCTTGATGGCATTTCATCATAAACAATCTGCCTCTTCGAGGAAGAAGGGTCTTTACGAGAAAGACCATTATAACCTGCAAATTGCACCATAGCTATCTGATCTATAACATCAATTCCATCACAATGATAAAGCCAGTGATATCCACTAATGCTGGCATTACCTGTCAAATTAGAATGAGCTGAAGATGCCCAAGATGGAAGAATCCTGGAATTGATAGAAGAGGCAGTATCCCTCACTGGAGACTCATCTCTGTAATTGTCTATTTCCCGTAAATCTGAATCACTGTCTGTTGAACTGATATCTATAGGATCTACTGAAGCCATTGCAGCAAGAGAATGATTACTAGGTGCATTTACCAACAACTCAGAAGAGTAAACAAATGCGGAACTGACCTGCAGTTCAGATCAACACATCACAATGGGATAAACAGGGCATTGACATGCATGCCACAAACATCTGGAAGAAACAATTTTCTCTTACCACGCATGAAAAACGCCTTAAATAATCAAGTATCCCACCAAATATTGAGTGTCCCCGGCTGAACTTTAATATACTATCCACATGGTCAGGCATCTAAAGACATGAAATGGCCAGCATGGTAGGAAAACATAGGCAAGGGAGAATAATCTCAAGGGCATTGATTAGACGCCACACACTCCTACCTGAAGATTCAATAAGAAGACAAACCAGAGCAACCCATGACAAAATTGAGTACAAATAGAGAAGAAGAAAACGGATTAGAAAATAAATAACCAAAAGGAGGATGCCAATGTACATGCATGAATGAGAAGAAAAAGTGAAAAGGCACCATCTTGAAGGAAAAATTCCAATACTCAAGAGTCAAAGAAAATTTTCAAGTTTAGTAATTTTAATTACACTGAAGTACGCACACCATACAAGAAACCTCCCCAAAATATATTTCTTTGTTTGCTAATAATGTCATGTGCTTCAACGGAACCGGGAAACAAAAACGGCAAGAAATATCTGAAGTTACAATTCAGTATGAAAAACAAATAGAAAGACAGAAAAGAAGTGGTGCATGTGAGTGTTGCGAGAAAAAATGGCAAGGGGGGAGGAGAAATTCTCACTAACCTAGTATGAGATTCGGAGAGAGATGGTTGAAATTGAAAGGGGAGTGGGAAGAGTGCAGCGTATCTTATGGTCTTCTTGGGGTTGACCAACACACACAGGAGCCCTAATCGGAAAGGAAGTGAAGTGGGACAGAAATCTTGGAAGTCATCACAGAGAAAGAGAGAGGAGAGAGGAGTGAGGAGTGAGGAGGAGAGGGCTACAGCCTACAAACAGCCATTCGCTCGCTTCTTTGCTTCCGTTCCCCCACTTACTTTGAAGCTCAGAAATCAGAAAGAATACAGCTGCCTTCTCTAAACTATTTTTGAAACGTAAAACATAAATTATTTTTTTTTAGTGTAACCGTAACGGATCTAATATTATTTATGAATAAATTGATTATAATCATTAATATCATATTTATATTTTATAACAATAGATAACTATAGTAATCATATCAACTACTATTAAAATAAAATGATACTTCGTATTAAAGTAGTTCAAGACATATTTTTATACTAGAATAATCTTAAAGTCATGGGCATGAACTACACCTCATTTGCAATTCGAAATATGGAAAACGCAGTTGCAATTAAACCATAAAAGCAATTTTTATAAATTAGTATTAATAATTGTTGCATCATTTATGCCTATCATCACTACTTAATTAATTGTACAATTGCACAATTGATTTTGGGTCCATAAATTACTCAACGATTCATTCATCTCCTATATAAACCAAATCTGGGTCTCAGAACATATATATAATTGTTTTGCCTTGCCTTGCCTTGAGCTATGTCTGATATGTGCGTCTTGTCTTTTTCCATCAACTCAATAGAACCTCGCTTTTCCATGACACCAGTATAATATCAGGAAAACTTGCAACATTGTTGGAAACTTGGTTACCAATCTGCAACTTAGATCAATCAATATCATCTTTTTTTAACTTCAAATGACTGCCATCTTATAACAATCCAAATGGGACGTTGAATGTGACTTTTCACCAAGTTTTCTGCATTTGATTGAGTAATAAGTATATTGGCCATAGATAAACGATAACACTAGAACTAACATGACATGCAGTGCTTGTGTGATCAAAATACATCATCCCCTTCATTCTTACATCAACAATAACAATAACCACCATGGTATTTCCTAAGAACAGCTTCAATTTCTACTGCAACCGCATCAAGACATAGATAGTATCATCTATCAATATATCACACCAATTCTCTGTCTTTATCCATTTGATCCATTTATGCATAACAAGAGAATGAAACATGAGACCTCCATATTACATTTACGACTAATATTGTCTCCAACCATCATACAAGTAGTCCCAACATCGCTTGTAGGACACAGATCAGTCATTCGTTTCTAAACTCAGTCTATTAACAATTTCTTTCTTCCTTCCTTCCTTTTTTTTCTTTTTAAGAAACAAAACCAAAACTTGCATATTTATGGTAGAATAATCATAAAGCATAACCTCTGATTTAGCCCAAAACCTGTTATTGAATACTAGCACTTCACCCCATATTCGATCAATAATGTCTACATCAAACTAAACTATGCCAAACTACGATACCAATACAAGGTGGGTGGAGCATTAAACAGCCACTTGATAGTACAGACAAGCTCCAAAGTATGATGTACTCGGAGGAGGACAATACAGGCTGCAGCTATCTGCAGATCCAGTTTTTGCCTTTAAATCATTTTCATCGACCAACCATATGGCAAATACAAAACATTTCCACCATTGAAGAAATACAATGTACAAAATCTGACTTCTCAATGCTACTCTGTACCAATAATAGCACATACCACACTATAATTACTAACACAAGAATCAATCCAATGAACAAGTTTTCAACAACATACATCGCCAAAGCCTACTTTAACCCAACTATATAAGAACCACCATTTTCTTTCTTTTTTTGCTTTTTCTCTTTCTGGACCTCCCATCTGTTTCTGTATTTTGTTCAACAAATTAAGAAACAAACAGAACCCAACCCAAAAACGCCCACCGCAAAGCCCTTGTTTACCTATTTGTTATATTACCAACTAGGCAGGTATTGCGGATACGATGAGTTTTCAAAGGTATACCCATGTATGATGCTGTCAATTACAGAACAGTAGAAAATTCTTCAAACAGCTCATGAATTTAATATCTCAACGTCCTGTTTTTGCCCGTTTCATTCCACTGGTATTGAAAGGTGAGACACTGCCACTAGGTCCAGGGCTCTCTTCTCTAAAATTTGAGTTTAGCATGGCTAGCTCGCGTAATTGCTGCCGCTTTATAAAGTCCTGCGACTCGTCCTGTAGAATATCAAAATAGGAACATGAAAGTTCCACTTAGTAACTCTGAGCATTCACAAGGTGTTTCAATCTTCTAATTCGAGTATGGTTAAGGTTAATACTAGTGAATGGTTTAACAATCAATTTTGCAGGGATTCATGAGTTGCTCATCCAGAAAAAACAATGAGACTTTTTCAAGAATCGACAGAACTTTCCAACGTTTTCCAATTTACACTGAACTTTGATCTAATGAAAATGCAGCTGGTTAAACCCTAGCATGTTTAGTACGGCTAAGAATCTTGTCATTTCAGTCACTTTTAAAGTTGAAGTTGCCAAAAACAAAGAATGTAACAGATTTAAAAGTGAGTAAATACTTTATTTCTTCAAAAGAGGGAGTAAAGGATTGTTCTGATATGCATACCACTGGCTTCAGCAATTCTTCAATGATTTCCTGTGCTTGCCTCAGTCTGATATCAACAATGTTGGCTGGTAAATCAGCCTCAATTAGGATATGGAGTGGCTCACTAAGGTGCTCATAGCCTGGTCGTCCTCGTAGCTTCTCTTCCTGCAAATTGACACAAGAGAAGAATTAAAATTTGCTTAGATGACAAAAATGAATAATGTCAGTTGGCAGTAATCATAAGTTCCAGCATCTAACTTGTGCAGTTGCATACCAATGTCATAGTTGCTGTATGACGAGACACTAAAATTTACCATAGAAATCATTTACCAATAAAGAACGATAACATTACCTTATCAGGGTCCTTTATTGAACCTTTTCCTCTAATATAGACACGGCATCCTGTAGTGGCTTCCACTCGTTTCAATGAATTTCCTCTAGGGCCCAAAAGTCGTCCAACAAAATTGAACTATGAAGCCAGAAAGTTCGTATCAGGATGTAAGTTAAGGGGAAAAGTTAAGCCTGTATCTATGGAAAATGAGAATAAACTATCAAACAAAGGCAGCAGAAAGGAAGATTGATCAATAATCTTACATTAGGATAGTTGTCCACAGGAATTTCTAGGCGCAAAATCCTTTTAACGGTGTAAGAACTGGGACTTGCAGGTGCTCCTTGCCAGTCCATCGTCATTCCAGGAGGCCCACTCAATCTCTGCCGTGTAATCAAAAAGTTGAGTGAATATCCTTATTTTTGAAAGAAAACAGTAAAAGAAACACACAGAATCAGAAATATGGCCCGTGTAAGAATCCTGAATTGCACGATAGAGGACAAGTTGGACTCCACCAAGCAAGCGAAAGAAAATAAGGAACACCCAATTTGTTGCTTTCCCACAATAGGGCAAAGGGAATCCACTGAGGCCAACTACCACATCACTGAAACAAGGTTCAAGTACAATACAATTTATCATAGCTAATGAGAATGAACACAAAACAAGCAAATCTGTTATTGTTCAATACCAGAAGACAAGCCATTCAAACAATATCAAAAGGGCGTAGGTGTGGAGCGCGGCAGCAATGCCACAGCCCCCTCTTCCGCTTTATCTCCACAGAAAACAAACTACACTAATAGATCATTATGCTCACCCCTCTGATTTAGTCTCCAAGCAAAGTTAATGAACATAGGTTATGCTCACAGCAAAACAGGACCGAGATGTTTGCTACTCACCCAAAATCAGACTACACGAATGACTGAATTTTACTTTCATCGATAAATTTAAGAAGATGGTATAAAAAAATTAAAAAATCACATTGAAACATATGTAACTAAAACTATGTTTCAGTTTCTCTTATCAAGATTAAATTTGTTTTTGAGCAAATGCCTTCTATAGTTGATAATTGAGCCAAGCTTGCACAAACTTTAAGTAAGACAAGGTGAGTTGGTTTGAACATCTTCATATACTTTTAACATATGTCATCATCTTTGGGCATACTATGTTGAGCTCAAGTTGAACCTCAGAACTTATCAAGCAAGAAAAAAATGCTCAAACGTGTTTGTTAATAATAACTAACCAAGTTAAAACAAGCTATAAAGTGGTCCCGTACCTAAGTAGCTTGACATGCATTCAGCCTTAAGCCTATGCAAAGTACTGAAATTTTTACACAACCAGAATATAGTGAAGCTCAAGATAATCATAAAGAACATTATATGTGCAATTCTTGTCTCAATATTTTTATGACTTTTGCCTGGTGAAAACAAAAGGGGCACGTTTTAGTTTTTCCAATACTCATAGACGCACACTAGCTTTCTGTGAACAAGTCACAATATGGCATCCTAAGAATTAGGTTAAGGCACTGCAATTTTAAGTCCCTAGTCATTGCTTTCTATCCCATCCTTGGACTTATATTCTTCACAACTGAAACTTAAAGAAATTTTCCCATGATCAAGTTGCAACCTAAGATAAATGGAATAAAGCTGGTGGAACTTTAACTCCATCACAGGACATAATCCTGGCGCCTCCTTGTCTCAAATACAAAGCGACCAGCAAGGTTAAAGTGCCAAATAACGCATGCTACAAGTACTAGGCGTGGGCTAGACATTGTGCTAGGGTCCAGAACAAGTAAGAAGAAAAGAAAAGAACAGATTTTTTATTTTCCAAAGCGCTATAAATCAAATAATCTATGTTCAAAGTCAACTACCATGCTGATTTGGTCCTGTTTTGACACTGCAGCAGCAAGATTGGAGATTGCTAATATCCCTTACATAGGAACATTGATCTGCTGACACATACTCATACAAATATGCAAACATACTAACACTCTAAGCGGCCTACAGAAACATAAAAGGTAAACAGTTGTTATTGCAATTTGCAGTTTATTGAGGTAGAGTGCTACCTCATACTGTATATTTGCAAGGGAAAGATTATATAAACCATATTCTGGTAGATGATAATGAAGGGGCAAAAAAGGATAACCTCCTGCGGAAGTCCATTCCAGCCGGTTAATCCTGTCCCAGCAACATTTGATAAAAGATTTGACGAAGCCATCGGGCTGGGACTTCTATGCCTTAGTCTTTCAAGTTCACCAAAGCTTTGATTTGGCATCATCCCAGTGACCCGCAATATCTCTGGTAAGGTCAAACGAGAATGCAATTGTAAGACAGATGATATAGTTAGAAACAAAAGAAAATTGTCAAAAAAACTAAGGATATAAAGTATGATATAATACGTTTAAATCCTAACTAAGAGAATTCCGAAATGCAATGCTCACACAACATAAACGCATCAACAAAAGGACAATTGATGCAACCATTAGTGCATCAAACGAGAATATCTCTGGTAAGGTCAAACAAGAATGCAATTGTAAGACAGATGATATAGTTAGAAACAAAAGAAAATTGTCAAAATAACTAAGGATATAAAGTATGATATAATACGTTTAAATCCTAACTAAGAGAATTCCGAAATGCAATGCTCACACAACATAAACGCATCAACAAAAGGACAATTGATGCAACCATTAGTGCATGGAATTACTCCTTCCATCCAAATTTATAAAGCATATTATAGGTGAGAGATCAAAAGATGTGCAAATTATGCAACTTCACACTTCTACATGATGGAAATGAATTCTTGAATTAAAAAAAAAAAAGAGGAGATTGTCAGATGAGAATTGAAAAGGCGAACGAGTCGTGTAACTTTACATTTGCATGTCATAAGTCAACTCAAATATCGTGCTTGCACTAAGACACATTAAAAATTACTAATGAAATAGAGCACTATTCTAGACACCTTAAATAGCTTCACTATATTACCAATAGAGAAACCTATTTCCCTGAACCTGAGTCTTATAAACAATAAAAAGTGAAACAACATAGTCAAAGATCTTATCCTCTGTGATAACTTAACATCCCTTGGCTCCACAAGAACACCATATGGATGCTTATAGACCCGAACGCATCTCCAGAGCTCCAATAGAAAGGAGAAGGTCTATAAATCAGGTTTGACCACTCGCGATATGGTATGGGCAATGTCACACATTCTGAACACTTGTTCCAACCACTCACATTCACAAGAATCAGAGCTCTGACCATGTAAATAAACTAACATTCATTTTTTGCTAACCCAAAAAAGGTTTTCTTAGCGCTTAGTCAGAAATTTAACAGCATTGTTATATCATATTAAGTAAAACAGAAATTGACACATAAAAGCACAGGAGTTCAATTTAAACTTCTAAAAAAAGTACACTTATACGCAAATGACACACAACATCAAAAGGAACTCTGGGAAACACCACATGGACCCATCCAACTGAGATCTTTTCACAGATAAAAGGATGCCCTGCATAGGTAAAGAAACACGGGCCAGGTAAAAACATAGCAAGCATACTAGTTAATCATGGTCTCCATAGCACAGGTTTCTGCTCAATTTCTGATGGTTTTATGTTTAAATTCCACAGGGGGAGCTCGTGATTCAATCATTGAGAAACAATCTGGGTATAATCCTAAAAGTGTGAACTGGCGAGAACCCGGTGAATCAGTACATGTGTGGTTGCGGCAGATATTTCAGAGCTTGCTAGAAGTGGCAAATGGCATGTTAGTGAGGTAAGAGGCAGTAGGACTCTTTTACAGATCCAAACAGTACATGGAAAAGCAAATAATCACATTCTTGTCTCTTAAAATGCAGTTAAGAAGTGAGAAATTACAGAAAACTTAGATCCAATTGATAGAGTAAGTATGAGAAAGGGAGAGGGCATAGAATAGAACCTTGATTCAAGAGTCTGCTACAGATGGGAAGAACTTGCATGAAAGGGCCAAGTTTTTGATGCTCCGCCAACAGCTCAGACAAGTACTGATTACTAAGATTTGTATAAAAATGAAACAGCAAGAAAAGAGAAACGGAAGATGGATCAAAAATTCCTGTAGTAAGCAGATGAAAGCAAAAGAAAAACAAGAATAATAGGAATAACAGAATGAATCGGGCGAACCTGTCTACATCGGGGGTGCTTCTAATCTGTGGAGAGGCAGCCCTCGCAGGCGAGAAGTTGGGGTTGTAAAGACCCGACATGCCTTATCAACCAAATCTTTTCAGGCTTAGTAACAGTACCACAACTCACAGCTGACACACAAAAAAAAAGGAAGAGAGAAGAGGGGGTGGGGGGCTGGAGAGAGAGAGAGAGACACAAACCTCTACAAAGGGTTTGTGCAAATAAAAGGAAAGAAAGTGTAGAAAGGTCTGAAATTTAGCAGAAAGGAAAAACACAAATGAAAACATCTAATTTATCTATATTTTTAAATTTTAATTAGTATTTTCTTTTTCTTTTAATTTTGTGGAAAAAGAAAACATCATATGCTCCTCAGACTGCGCTGTAAACTGCTGTCAGATGTAATATGAATTGTTGAAAGAAAAAGACAAAAAGTATGTGGAATCATGTTTCGGGTCTGCAATTCAATACATACAGTACCTGCTGTCTTTCTTAGGGGTAGAGGTAGAGGTAGTCAGGTAGAGGTTAACCACCAAAATATGTATTTATATTTTTATATATTATATTATTAAAACAACAACAAGGGGTGGGTAGATCTTCTTTTCTTTCCCTCGGTATAAAATCATATACTCGAATACTCCTATACTATATATTATATAAAGCAAAAAATGTGGTAGTAAATAAGTGAATACTTGTGTCGTGGTTATGACTACTAACGTACATGTATTTTACTCTAATAGGATCATATTATTTGTGGGACATGTTAGTAGCATGTTACGCATCAGTAATTGATCTTAGTAAAATATTGGACAATCCTCCTATGCCATCATTTATATTTATATTGATTATGAATTTAACCATATTTGTTTTTATTTTCGTTTTCTCCATAATTATTCAACAACTCCATTTAAGCGGTTCATTCATTATAAATAGCAAGTTAGTAAATTAAAGAGGCTTTCTACTATTTGAGCAAGGTTTACCATAATTAAGTGAGAAAATTATCTACCTACGTTATCGTATATTTTATATTTAAATGTACATGAAACTTAGTACATCACTATGTAATTCGAGAGAATGGTTTTCAAAAATTATCATGTACACTAATAACCCCATATGCATAACAACCAACTATTCAGTGGACACCCAGAGAAAAAAAATGTGCATTTTTTGGAAAAATAGGTGAAAATTGTAATAGTATAAGAATGAATGAGTGTTGCCACTACTTTTGTGCTTCCAAATATGTAGATTAATCAATGATGCAAATACGCCTACCACCATTGATAGATTATGGATGTGATATACATTTGGAGAGAGAAGTTGTTAATTCATGCTATATTTTTAAATTCCAATATAAGCATTAATGTCACAATTTTAGTCTAATAATACACAGCCTTTGGTAATGGCAGCAATAAAATAAATAGTAAAGAGCAACAAGCCTTTAGTTTTTCATGAATGAATTGCCAGTTGATTAATATTTTTTCTGTTTTCCTTTAAATAAAAAAAATAACAAAGTTGAGAGTGTCAAAAGTATAAATTGTTTTCTTTCATCTGTTTTTGAATAATATATTTATATTGAATTGAGTAAGGCGCAGATGTGATTGTGGGCATAAGCTTTTACATCTTCTCTCCCTTCTCGCGCTCTCGCAAAGAGAAACCAACGGCAAAGGAGGGGGAGAGAGAGAGAGAGAGAGCAAACGCATATTCAACCACACACATCCGCAGCCTCACCGTCCCCCGCCCTCGGACCCAACAATTACGCCGCCCCCTGCCTCCGTGCCTTCAATATTTGTCAGGCTATTCTAATATGCCCTTTCTCCCTTTGACTTTCGTCCCCCCTCCTTCCCCTTTTTCTGCTTAGGGTTCTTTCTCCAAAAATGATTCCCCCGTCTTCCTTTTGAATCCCAAGCCATCATCCACGGATTTTCCATCTCGAAGGTACTTCTTTTTCATCTTTTCTTTTCCATTTCTTTTTTCTGTGGCTATAGTTTGTTCAGAAACTTTAATCTTTATCCTTGGTATTTCTGACTCATCAGCTTTCCCAT
The DNA here is from genome assembly GCF_026168435.1 of Sesamum indicum. Lineage (NCBI taxonomy): Eukaryota > Viridiplantae > Streptophyta > Magnoliopsida > Lamiales > Pedaliaceae > Sesamum > Sesamum indicum. Next base: position 17,200,285 of record NC_142667.1, read on the forward strand.
TCTTGATAGGCTTAGGTTTAGGTTCAGGGCATCCTCTCGAATGGAAGCGTCCGGTGGAAATTCGGACGCTTACAGAAGTTCTTCTTCGAATACTTCTACTCATTCCCGAAGACACGGATTGCATATTTCTGCTTCTAACATTCTTCGATCGCCTTTGTCCACTTTATTAGAATACACCGGAATTCTCAGAACCAGGTCCAATCATTCAGAATCCGACGCTTTATTGAACAATGGATCCCAAATCAGCTATCGAGATCACCACCTTCAGCCGCATCTCAATGACTCTCCACCTCCAGCCCCTGCAAATAGGGGTGGCACTGCAGGAGAGGTCTCAATCAGGATAATTGGTGCCGGCGAACATGAGCATGACAGGGTTGCCACTGTGTTGCACTCAGTACCAGTAGTTGGGCAGCTTAGTGCACAGTCTGAGTCCTTTCCGCAGCCAATTTCGAGGTCAGGGTCTGCAGTTTCTGTATTGTCCTCGTTAGAGAGCCAGGTTGAATTGAGGAGTGATCGAGAGGCAGGAGATGGAGGTGCACACACAACAGATTCAGGTGGTGATACAGACGCTGCCGAGGGAGCTGCTGCCAATAATAGGGATTCATCCTCTTCGTATCAGCGATATGACATACAGCAGGCTGCTCGGTGGATCGAGCAGGTCCTTCCTTTCTCATTGCTTCTGTTGGTTGTATTTATACGCCAACACTTGCAAGGTATTCCCCATGCTCCATCTTATTTTCAGTAGTTTTAGATTCTCGATTTCCTCTGTGTCAAGTGACCAGTGTTTTAAATGGTAAATTTCCATTTGAACTGATGGTATTGATTTTGACCATCATTTTGATGCTGTTAGAGACCTTCACTTGCCCAATTGCTTGTGGAGTATCACAAAACTTTCAAGCCATCTTGGATATTGTCTTTCTTCTTTCTTGTTAGACTAGAACCTAAAAGTATATTACTTGTTGCTAGTCTGTTATAGGACGAGGTTGTTTGGGTACTTTTTTCTAGGAGAGAACAAATATTTCTCTTTCAAGATTTGAAAAAAAAAGTTTTCATCATCCCAGTAATTTTCAAGGGAAAGGTATTCTGACCATTTTCATATAGTTGAAGTTTTACCCCTGGATTCCCCTATGACAAAGAGAATCCTTTTTGACAATTCTTGTTAGTGGGGCTCCTATTAAGGTTATTAATCTGATTTATCTGCAGTTATATTCTTGTGTGTTCATATTCATCAGTTAAAGCAAAATTAACCCACTCTGATGTTTTCTGGAATCTCGAGAAATATAAAAGCACCCTGAGCAGACAATTCATTTTTCACGTCAGAAATCATAAAGCATTGGCTCTCTTTGCGATCTTTTGCATTACATTCATTGGTTGAAGAGCAACTGAGTTGAGAATCCTGTTGAATTGCCTGGCATTGGTTTTAAATGACATTAAGATCCTAAGAAAATGAAAGCATATGAATTTTATCATATGTATTAGGAATTGCAACGAGCTGTATATGTCTTGTCTAGAACTCAAATGTGCGGAGAAGGAAAGAGATCTGTGTGCATGGTAAGAGGAATAGTCATTGTTTGTAACAATATATAACTTCCGTGATAGTCAAGAGAATTATTTATTTTTCTTTCCGCCATTTGTTTCCTTCCATTCTAACCATATTTGAGCTAGAGCCTTTCCAGAGTTGCATATTTGGGGATCTTGAGAATATATTGGAATGTTCCCCTTTATGTTATGAGTCTGTGGCTTCAATGGCAGGATCAAGGAGAAAATGATGTGCTAGAAGTATTGCACCTCTTTATTCTGAATCTTGGAATTGAGTTCCCGTAATTTTTATTGATGTAATTCCTAGTCTTATGTTTTCGATTTGCATGCTTGTCCTTGGCCACCAGTACTCATGCACGCTTGAGCATTTTGCCACTCAATCTAACAAGCACCACAGAGCTGATGAAGGACCTACCCTTTTACTATTAATTACCTTCTTTTACCTAATTAGAGTGGGATTAGATCCCTTTTTCCTTCCTCTCTTTTCTTTTTTTTTGGGGGGGGGGGGGGGGAGGGGGGGGCATTAGAGTTAAGGTGCTTCGCTGGAAATTGCTTTTATCATTTAATTATGTTGTGGAAAACAGTCTACGACTTCTTGCTACATTGCAGGTTTCTGTGTTACCATTTGGATTGCTGCTTTCATGTTTAAGTCGAATGATGTTGTACGGAAGCAGACAGCACTCAAGGTACCTTATATACAATCTCATCCTCTCTTAGCTAATTCTTTGATCTGGATTTTTTAAGTAATGAAAACCTCCTTTTGGTTTCATGTAAAGTCACTTTCTGCAAGGAACTGACTTTCTCTCTTCAGGGCGAGAGGAGAATATTTGTCCTCATCGGCATTGTTATTCTTTTCACACTTCATGTTGTTGGGATATACTGGTGGTATCGCAATGATGATCTGTTATATCCATTGCTGATGCTGCCACCGAGAACCATACCGCCTTTCTGGCATGCGATATTCATTATCATGGTGAATGGTGAGTTTTTTTCTTTTTGTTTGGTCATCATGATCTTCTGGAAAAGTGATTTTTTAGTCAGTTAGATCTAACTTTCTGAGCATGGTTCCTTTGCTCAGACACACTGGTTCGTCAGGCTGCAATGGTCTTCAAGTGTGTGCTATTGATGTATTATAAAAACAGCAGAGGTCGAAATTATCGTCGGCAGGTATTTATCTGTGCTCGCTTATTGGGGTTTGATGTGCATATCTGTTATTCTGTAGTTCCTTTGGGTAGCAGACTAGCAGTTACCTTCTAATGAAGAGATATTTCTTTTTTTTTTCCTCGGTAAACGAGATATTTCTTTTTTTTTTTTTTGGTAAACGAGATTTCTCTTACAGGGTCAATTGCTGACTTTAGTTGAGTATCTACTGCTGCTTTATCGTGCACTGCTCCCTGCCCCTGTTTGGTACCGTTTCTTTTTGAACAAAGAATATGGGAGCCTTTTCTCGTCGCTAATGACTGGACTGTACTTAACATTCAAGCTTACATCCGTTGTTGAGAAGGTAGCAACTTTAGTTTAAGCAGTCATCTTAGTTCATGATCTCACATTCTAAGCTTTTCCATTAGTTAAATATGTTTTATGAGTTTTATATTTTAAATTTTGCAATCTAAGAGTTCTATGTTTTTATTTTTCAGGTCCAATCATTCATTACTGCTTTGAGAGCATTGTCGAGGAAAGACATCCATTATGGAGCTTATGCTACATCCGAACAGGTAACCATTTTTCTTTTCTGCGGGCCTTTGACAGTGATAAATATGCATGATTCTTTTGCTTTCAGTGGCCGGCGTCTTCTGGTTATTGCATGTTATAAAATTATCCTTTTCTGATGAAATGCATAAATGTTTCAGTTTTCTATGATAAAATGATGAGCTTTGAGTTTCTTGCTATGTGTGATTCTCATTGGATGCCGTGCTCATTTGATTATTCATAATTTTATATCTGAATATTTATATAACGTCCGAGGGTTTGTTATTTGAATCGGATTCGACTCAATGCAGGTTGTTGCGGCAGGAGATTTGTGTGCCATTTGCCAGGAAAAGATGCACGCTCCAGTCCTTCTACGTTGCAAACACATATTTTGTGAGGACTGTGTATCCGAGTGGTTGGTTTTATCTTCCTGACTGAATTTTTGGTTCTAAATATGTCTAGCAATTTTTACTCCTGTTGCTGCTTCATCTATATCAGCTAAGCAATGAAGATGAATGGATATGTTTTTCTCTTTCCTGCCCCATTTTTGACAATTTGAGATGCTTATAAATTTATGTTATTTAAAAAAATTGAGTTGAATTAAATTTATGGTTATTAATGTAGACAGAATCGCATGATTCAGGTGAAAATATTACACTATGCTGCCAAAAGTATGTGAAAATATTGTACTTTGCTATATTAGTTGCAATTGATGTCCTCAAGAGAAGTTCAGCATAACTTCGAGTTTTCAAGTTTGACTTGTATGGGAACTCAGTTTTCAAGTTCCGGTGTTCTGAAAAATAAAAAATCAAGCAGTGTACTGCATAACCTGATTGATTCTGGTGTATTGCATGAGGCGGAAGATGTATCAGCGCATGGTTATTAATATAGAAATGTACACAATCGGGGGAAAAACACAATTATTTCAGTAGGTTTTTTTAAATCTTCACAAAATGTAGTGCATTGTTTAGATGCATCAGAATTTCAGTTGGTATTGTTTGGTATTGCTATGGGAAATAAGGAACCTGACCTTGGAACCGGCTATGCTGGAAAATAATCACTCAATATATTAGAATCTTAAAAGATTATTATTGACAGTTAATATATTTCCCTTGCCATTGTTTGAGTGCAGCTGGTTTTTGTCTTTCCCAACGTGTAAATGCTAGGGGAGCAAGAGGAGACTGATTTTTATTTTGTTATGAAATTAGAATTCCTACTGTGTTTGTGGTACGTTTTAGTCGTACTTGTTTATTATGCATTTCCATGTTGAGCAGTTGGCTACTCTCTGTTCCCAGGTTTGAGAGAGAACGAACTTGCCCCTTGTGCCGGGCTTTGGTGAAACCTGCTGATCTTAGATCATTTGGTGATGGATCAACCAGCCTATTTTTTCAGTTATTTTAAATCCAGGAAGTTTTCTGCTTTGAAGCCTTAATCCTCCAGTCAGAGCAGCTCTTTCCTGATCATTTCATCTGCATAGAAAATTTAACTGTAATTATATTGTTTATTGCCACTGACATCTAGTCTGCAGTGGCTGATAGAAATGTTGTAATCAGAAAATGTATGTGAAGGTTTCCACATGCAGGAGTTACCTTCATGTTCAATGGTATATGCAACAAAGTTTTTTCTTAATGAATGTACTGCCTCAGTGGGGTAGGGTTGTTTAAGCTATGGGTTGCGCTGGTGGATGGATTCATAGGATGATCATATGTATTCATAGGTCTTTGGTACCTGCTACATTGTCCAAATAATATTGGATGATCGTTGGAAAGTATCACTTGATCAACCACTCAGGTGGAAATTGTTGGAAGCCAACGGCACTCGAAATATGCATTACTTTACAGGCACTCTCCTGTTCAACAAACTAGGAAAGAAGAAAGCAAAGCGCCTGGGACCTTGTATGTGTTTCCACATGCGTGCATGCTTTTTAGTTGACTCAGCTGAATCACAAGACCAAAGTCCAGTGCAACATCTTGGATCTTTGCTAAGTTAATTGACTCTAGGATAACTGATTCTGTGCGGAAGGCTCTGCATGATTTTACAATGAAACAATCATTTTGCGTAGTTGTTGATTGTAGAGCAACTCAATGGTGGAGTTCGCATGGTTTTATCATTTCTAGAGCCACCATACTAATAATGAAAGTCTGGTTCTCCTGTTTAATGAGTTGGACTCTTTAATTTTAACGTCTGAGAGTCAAAGAAACCTTCATTGTTTTGTTAATATTTTATTTTTACAATTAACATAATTGATATTTTTTCCAAGCAAAACTATCTATTTATACTATGTTAAATTCTAACAATATGATGATTTTTTTAATTGTTATTACAATACAAGGAGTTCATTATGCTTGATACCTTGATATTTTGTTTATAGTAAATTGTAATGGGATCTTTTGATATTTGATAGAATTATGAATATTGTTTTATTATTTGAAAAATTATTAATATTGTCTTGATTTTATTGTTCGTCCAACAACTAGCACATTATGTTAGTTTTAATTCATTTTTCCTAGTGAATTGATCTAACTGCTCGGACAACAGTTGGCTTATTTTTTAAAATTTTCTAAATTCTTTTTTTTGACTAACAGGGCAAGAAGGAAAAAATCATCCCATCAACTTTTTTGATAAATTTTACTTTTTCTTTTAAAGAAAAGGGCAGGCAAAGTAGATATCTTTTTACTTTCGTCAAAACATTATATAATTTTAGCGAACACTAGAATTACTGTTAATTTTTTAAATAATAAATAAATATTTATAATTGTATCAAATATTAGGAGAAATTGTTGTAATTTCTCCATTTATTTATTGGAACACTTGGAGGGCTTATTCTTATTTTAGAATAGAATTCAACGTAGAAAAGATATTTGAAAGAAGACTGGTTCTAACACCCTCTTGGCCTGCAACCCGACATTTCGACAAAGAAAAGGCTGCTTCTATTGGTGACAAAAGCAAGCAAACATCAATGCTCGTTTACAAGTATAGAGCAAAGCTGAATAAGTTTACGCACAAAAACACCAGTCTCAACTGTCTGCTACTTCTTCCAAATGAAATGGAAACAGATGACCCTGGATGCACCAATCTTTTCATCAAATGATAAGAATCATGATTCTTAACTAGGCAAAAAGCAAGCCGAACCACCCCTCAGAGAACCCAAAAAAACCAAAAAAAAAAAAGTTAACTAATGATGATAAAAATAAATAATAAATAAAACCATGAATGAAAAAGATGGGGCATCAGCGTCTGCATGATTCTGGATTCGTGGTGGAATCAGTCTTGGGAATGTCTTCTGCGTCTCGGGGAGGGAGTAGCATTTCCTTGGCGACTGAAGAGCTTCTTGACAAACGAATATTGGGTGCTGAGGATGGCGATGGTGATGGTGGAGACATCGGGGAGGGCGGTGAGACGGACAACGTCCTGGATACTGCAGGTACAGGATACACTTCTGTAACCTCTTCAATCCCCTCATCCAAGTACACTACGTCTTGCATTGTCAGTTGGTGATATTCCACAATCTCTCTCAAGAACCGATTCTCCCTCGCATATACTGAATTTTCATGAGCCAACCGAGCCTTCTCCGCCAAAAGTGTCTCCAGTTGAAGCCGTATCTGCAGCTCATTCATTTGACATCATCATCATCAGGTATACAGTATGTCTTATCAACTCCCATATTAAGAGTTGTGTTAAAATTCTTCAAAACAAAAGGGAACATAAGAAAAATACCATGTCATCATCTGCAGGATTCACTCCCTTTTCACGAGCCTCTCTAAGGATTTTGTTCTCGTCTTCTAGCTGAGAGCACCGCTGTTTTGCAAAGGCAAGGTCTGCTTTAACTGTTTTAAGCTCTCGAAGTAGTAGTTTTGCTTTGGCAGCTGTCGCCATTGCCACCTGTGATGGCAACGGAGTAGAACACACCAACAAAAATCACACACAAGACCATCTAGAGATCAAGAAACTATAACACGTAACTGATGACATGTCTCTTGTTCAAAAACTAATACCAAGTGCATAGCATTTACTAATCACAAAAACTATTTTAAAATGATCAAATAACTTCAACTAGATCTGTTAGTTAAGAGATTGAATATCTTTCTAACACATGTACATAATTTACACAGTGGCCACCTTACGTCGCGAGATGCCTTGAGCTGATCCTCGCGGCTGGTTTGATACTGTGATTGCGTCCATGGACCATTTACACCAGATTCCTCAGGATACATTCCTTTTCTCCTTATCTGTAGCCTACGTGTTTCTTGTATAAAATCTGCAGTCTTATTCTCAACAATTGTGCGTCCTTCCTGGAAATTTATGACAAAATGATGTAGATACACTACATAACGCATTCCAGACGTTAAGGAGGCTATGATATGAATTATGAAAATTATCCATGCAGAGGTCATACTCGGTGAGCCTTTCTAGTAGATGTCATTCATCTCTAAGTTTGGTAATGGCAGAGGCCACATAGAGAAGCAGAATTTGATGTCAGTAAACATGGGGATGCATGGAAAAGATATATGCTCGTGGAAGCATTGATTTTTATGAGAAGTTATATCATTTCTGGTTTTCCAAAAAACCTACTAAGCGATATTATATATGGCCTCCAAGAGCAACAGAGAAAGCTAATCTTGACAGGCACGATCTGGTGCAATTTACCTCCAAAGCATTTCCAATGGTATCACCAATGCGGTTCATGGAGGATGTGAGCGCATCTAGGCCCTTACGCAGGGTAGGATTGTCCATTGCTTTAGAGAATTCAGCCTGGGTTGGAGAGGAAAAAGTACAGAAAGACATTGGAAGCAAGATAACGAGATTCAGCCAACCAGAATTCCATGAGGATTGTATGGAAGTATATGTCTTGACAAAACAAATAAAATATTTGGTTCCTTACATGCAATTGGTTTAACAAAAATATTCCATACTTGAAAAAAAAACATTCTAGTCCTAAGTGGAAAGAGGAGCAAGTAGTAGTTTGACCTGTTCAATCCTTGAGGAACTGAACATATCTGGCGTTGGTTGGGTGATATATTCAGACTGCTGGGGCTGATAATCCTCCTCGAGAATCGCTTTAGCTTTTCTAGCAAGAACTCCCCAAAAGCTGCCTTCTTCATTTGAGCTTCCATCATCCTATAATATTTTTGCATCATACCACATGAGTAGCATTGACAAAAAGAGAAATATATGTAGGCATATTTCAAGTTGTGAGACTATTATAGCATTCCAAGTATTTTCAATTGCCATGTTAAGTTGATAGGTAGATAATAGCGGAAGAGACGACATCATGTTTAAGAGATTGCCAAGAACAACATCGCACAACCAACTCAAAATTGCATGCAAATAAAAGAAAAGGATTCCATATTTAAGATATAGTGGGATTAGGTAGCTGGAAGAAGAAAAAAGACGAGATATATATTAAAAACATGCAGATAAAAATTAGAAGCAAAAAGATTGGGAATAATAGATGCGTTGAGTGGAAAGTGGATCGGGGGGAGTAGTATTAAAAGCGAAAAAGAAAAAGCAGAGAGGAGGTAGGAATACCATGGAGTATTCTCGGAAAGCGGGGTAAGCATAGGCGGAGGAAAGCGAGGAATCACGATGGGCGGCAGAGGCCCTTATGGCCTGAGCAGCGAGAGATGAGGAAGCGGAGGTGTCTGCATCTTCGGGAGGCTGGTAAATTTCTTCCTTGAAAGTGGCTGATCTTCCCAACACATGATGCCTCCTCCTGTAAGCCATGAAAATGATCCTTTTTTCCTTTGCTTTGCCTTTTTCTGGGTGTTGTATTTCTTTTTTTAAAAGGGAACTAATACTCTGTGTCAGCAAATTAAAAAGGAGAAGCAGATACAGATTTGGGGACGTCACCGGACCGGACCATCACTCTGAGTGATTTGATCACAAACATTTGTTTTGTTGTAGGGAAAGAAAGAGAGAGAGAGAGAGAGAGAGAGAGAGAAAGAGAAGCATAAAAATTGGATATCCGGATGATAACCAACTCCCTGTTTTTATGTTTTCACACCCAAATTTCTATATTTATATTATACTAAGCCTAATAAGAAGTAAATAAATAAAAATTAAGAAATGAATAATACTTGATAGTAATTATCAGAGAGAGAGAGAGGGAGGAATATAAATAGATATATCATATTATGGAATTGATTCTGTATATGCATGTGAGCATAGCATAGCATTTCAAGACAATAACATGCATGCAGGGATTATAGCAATTTCTAGTCCAAAATAAACTAATATTCATCATCCAAGAGTGGAACTTGGAACATAATATGATCACAGGCATTATTATTAGAATCACTGCACAGCAGCTGCTCCTCCATTCAATATTAAAGCTCAAGTGCTAAGTTGGTAGTATCCAATGATGATGGCCTGGAAAGGAAAGGCTTAATCACTATTGATTCTGCTTGTTGCGTGCAGTTGAGGGCCCTCTCCACTCCTCCTTTTTCACCACCACCCACATTCATCTCATTCAGCCGTGCTTTTAAGAAGGGAAGGTCAAATGTGAATTGTGACATCAATGGCATCGACTTCTTTCCTTCTTTTTGCCCCACTGCAGACAACTCATTCGTCTGCCCCTTCTTCACAGCCACACTCCATTTTATGCAGCTTTTCTTGTTCCTTAACTTACATTCACCAACATTCGTATGAGTGTTCTCCAAAGCTAATATAACTGGCCGCATGGTATCATCCGACTTTCCTGCTGCTTCTCTCAAGCTGGTGTTGTTGCTCCTGCTCCCTGAAGAAGAGTTCAATTCTGTACAACTCCTTCCTGTTTCGTTGCTCTTTCGGTTCCTAGCAATCCCATCTTGTTTGCCAATGATGCCAACAGCATTCACTCTCCTGTGGCTGTCAATTTTCTCTTTTCCTGCTCTGCCATAATCACTTTTCTCTTTTCCTGGGCTACCATAATCCACCCTCCTATTTCCGCCTTTTGCTTCTTCTTCATCTTCTGTCAAATCAATTATGTTGCTTGCCTTGAGGTTGGGACAGCGGCCAGCAGCAAAGTCACTGAATGTCCTAAATGCGTTTGCATCCCAAGTACTAGATTTCCTTTGTTTAGCTGCAGAAATTTGACTTTTTGGCTCAATCTGCAGCAATAGCTTCCTCCTTGCAACCTTCTCTGCTATTGGCCCCAAACCCTTCACAAATGACATTAAGCTGTCCTTGTAGTTAATCTCTCCCCGATTCATCTACAAACGAAAAAGAATTTACAAGAGTGAAAGATTGGAAGAGGTCAGACAATATATGGCTGAAAAGGCCGGCAGACTGCTTGCAGCTCATCCTGTCTTAATACAATGGTAACTTACCAGAACCAGTGAGTCCGAAGTGGTGTAAGATATAGAATCAACAGAGTCATTGTCATTGTTCACACATGTCCAATATGTGAAACGCCTATCTGCTACTTGAGAACTCGATAACCTACCATCTCCCAGACCTGTTATTCCAAGAAATTATGTATCATTTCAAAAGAATTTGGAGCTTGAGGGACTGGAAAATTCAGATGTTCAATACGGATGATAACCTTTCCCAGCAAAAACAATTGATCTAAATGAAAATGTAAGAGATAGAAAACTCAGTTCCAGCCAGGGGAACTCTGCCTCTTGCCGACCCAATCCCTCATAGTTTCCTAGAACTAAAAGAATCAACACGACTCATATTAGCATTACCAGTTATAAGATCTCTTTGGGTCATTCCAGTGCAACCAGGATTCTTCTTGCTGCTTCTGCGGAATGTCGAGGTTGAGGGAGAATGCAGTTTTGCCTTGGAAGAAACATCACTATCCATAGTAGCAGATTTCATGTCACGCATAGCTCTTCTCATGGATCTTCTTCTTGTTCCCGAAAATTCCAGCACGAAGTTTTCAGGATCCGTTTTAAGGGCGTTAAAAACCTTCTTAGCTAATTCATGTATAGCACGGGCCTATGTACATAAGCCCACTATGAATTAACCTGTGAGTAACTGGAACCTCAGACTATAATGAGTGGAAGCCAGATTATGACATACCTGTCTGAAATAAATGGTGGCTGAGGAATTGAAATGCATTGCATTTTCTGGTATCAAAAACAAATCATGCTGCAACAATAGTCCAAAATAAATAGTCAAATGGTCGGATTTTTTTTATGTCATTAAGATCCCATGTGAAGATCCCACAGCTTACAGCTAACAAACCTCGAACTGTTCAAGATTTTCATACATCCCTTCGTGGAGTTTAGCCCTCATTGTGCCAAAGTCCATAGGCTCTTTAATGATTTCATAGTAATCTTCAACCTAAGTTTACAATGGCAAAGATGAAGAGTTAACTCTTTTAAATTCGAAAAAAAAAGGACAAAAGGAAAAGGTTACTCATGCTAAAAGAGAACCTCATCAGGATCAACTGGTTCAGCAAATATTTCATAAGTATCTCTCCTGAAACACAGAGGAAAATATGGTGCAGTATGTCAACAAAGCTGACCTTGGACATGCATTAAGAATTGATCACCCAACCCAAGTAATTTACAAAATTTCATATGCCAAAACTAATACATACACGGATGAAAAAAATCACCTTTGTAGTGCGTCAAGAACAAGCTCAAGTATGTGTTTTGCTGGCATGGCTGATGCTTTGCCTAACAATATAAGTCAAGAAACAAGAAAAAGGATATTCATCACAAAAGGAAAATGTCATAAAGGACGAATTTCATAGAAGTATGGACCAACCACTTTTGATTGCATGATCCCCATCTTGCTTTTGGTTTTGTTTAACCATTTCTAAATCAGGAGTAGATCTCCACTGCACTGCTTAAAACGCCAAATTATTTGATCAAATGATGGTCATTAGTCCGTGACAACAAGTGTTTTGAAGGTGAAAATAACTCACTACAATCTGTTGAGAGAATTGCATTTTGTGAGCTGTCTCTACCCTGCAGCATGCAGATAATTTTCAAATCATTAATTGAAGACTGAGGGTAGTCTAGATGTCGTTTGGCCAATTTTCAAACCAGTGGACTGCCATTATGATGATTTGCATACAATGTACGCAAACCTTAAAATCTGCTATTATAATTAACATACAGAAGTATATGATGCACCTCTGGCTCTGGGGTACTAATGATACCAGCTGTGTAGAGTTGGAATATCTGAGGTATATATGCAGAAGAGCAGTTGTATAGACACACTACCTTCCAAACTTGTTTGGCTAATTTAGAGACACCAGTAGATTTAGGAGCATCATCAAATTTTCTCTTGATTCTGCAGGTCCTCGTCCTGGAAAGCTGCCTTTGCTCTTCATGAAAACGGCTCTGATGATTTTCCTTGCACACATCAAGGGCTGAGATTCGTGGGCTTCTCCTCCTTAGCCCTCCATCATCTCCTTCCATTGACTCGTCGTCTAGTTTCCTACACAGATTAAACCAGCAACCTAGTATTAAACAACAAGGTTAGTAGGTAGATGGACGTGAAGACAGATGGTGATCCAGAGTAGCTCCAGGGTTGTTAGTAGGATCATTTGTGGTGCTTTAAATAGGAAAAATGAAATGGTACAGGAAGGAGACTGTATCGGGCCTATGCAGCTATATGGTTACATTTTTCTGGATATGGACTGAAAAGATTCAGAATAGAAGCTGGGACATAATTACAAATTGCCAGAATATTTGTATTTCTTTTTAGAAGGAAACAATATTACATGCATGCTGTTTAAGACTCTACTACTGCATATATGTATCAGAGATTGTGATGGAGAGATATGATATGTGCCATATCCAACAATCAATCAACTGCTAAGGAAATTAAATGAATGTCTGATCATCATCATCAACCCAACACCATATGTAATCTTTTTTAATTAATATTGCCGGGAGTAATAAAATTTGCCCAAATGCTTTGCTTATATATTATAATTATAATAATATTAAATAATCAGTAATAATCTCTTTATATTAAAAGTTGTAAGATTGAAATTTAAAGAAAAAATTATATGAAAACTAAAAAAAGATACAGTCTGTTTATTAGAGTTAATAATATGTTGGAAGAGTAGCGCGTTTGGTCCACTCACCGAGTCACTCTTCTGAGTCTTGACCTGCCCTCTCCCCTCTCGCCCTTTTTCCCTTTTCCCAACTCAACCATTCTTCTTCCCGTTCACTTCTTTTTTCGCTTCCGTTTGATTTGGTCTTCCATCACCCGCACCCACTTCTCTGGTATTTCTTTTTCACCGCTCTAAATTTATCATCTTCTTCAGTTTTATCTCCCAACCCCCTTTGGATCTGGCAATTTTTGCATTCTTCATCTCTTCAATTTCATGTCTGCCCTATCTTTCCCAATTGTCAATCCTCATCTAACGATGATGATTGTTTAAGCTAATTACGGGTCGAATATTTCAGTTTAATCGGACGCAAGTTATTTGGACGATTTGTAAGTATGAAGGACACTTTCAGTTCAATGTTTCATGTGCTTGCCCATTTTCTGATACTTCTGACATTTCTTTGCTTTTTCTATTACCATTAATTTCGCGTTTCAATTTGTATGCATGTTCAAAGATGTCGTTTCTGACTTTCTCTTTTATGTTCTTGCTAATGATATATGTAATCATATATGTGAATAGGCTATCTTTCTCATTAACATCTGAGCAGTTTTAATAGGGGAGACCGTAGAGGTCGCTGCTCCCAACTCTCAGGTCTCATTTGTTGTATCAATTTCCCTAACTTCATGACAGTCATTCTATTTAGCTTTGCTGACTTTCTTTTTGTTTACACATATTTCTTTGCAGTATTAAATGGATGGCTATTCTGCACATAATCTTGGGGAATCTTCTCAATCCTCCACACTTGGCTACACGCGGGACAGTTCAGCTGTTAATAACTCTTCCCCAAATCTCCTTTCAACATGTGCGTTATGCCACAGAATCCTTGCCTCTGAAAATGAGACTGGGGACCTTGAAATTATCAGCGTATGTGGGGATTGCAAATTTTTATTGCTCGAGGATCTCCAGACCACCTCACCGGATGTGTACCCAAGGCGAATGCCCATATCAAGGAGAAGGTATGATAGCTCTGAGTCTGTTGAGAGTATCTTCTCTCAACAATTTTCGCAAATGATCACCCTGGCAAGGCAGAACCAGTCCACGGTTTTCGACCATGATAATCAATCTGTAGATGGAGATGGTGCTGCAAGGTTAATGCAGCGGACAAGTTCTCGTACTACCCCAAGTGGGTCTAGAAGATGGAGGAGAGTGTTCTCAGATACTGAAAGTGATGGCTTTGATTCTCTCTATGGGGAGAGTGAATCAAATGTCAGCTTTAGGAGATACAGGGCTTTCCATGGTGAGGCTGATACCCTTTCTTATAGTGCCTATGGAGGCGACTCTGATGCTTCTGTTGATGGCCAGAGTTTCTTGGACAATGAAAATTTTGGCCATCCAAATGGAGGGAGTGAGGTAGAAAGTGATACCGATATTGATCCAATGAATGCCGGTCTCTATCACTGGAACTCAGAAGATGAGGAAGAAGATGATAGTGAATGGGAGGAAGCTCAGAATGATGGGAACACATTTGACTCTTTGCGAGCTGGGGCTCAGCTTCATGGTTCATCAAGACTGAATGGGAGCAACATTTATATTAATCGCGGCAGGCAGTTTTTGTCCCCTGAAGTTGAGAGTAGGTTTGGAATCAGTGGGAGGATACAACCACATACTGGTGACTTGTTAACTAACTTTGAAGAGTCGGAGGCATGGAATTATGCTGGAAACTCTGGAGATTACCTCGACTCCAGAGGCTTTGAGAATCTTCTTGAGCATCTTGCTGAAACTGAAAGTTCAAGGAGAGGGGCACCTCCTGCTTCTTTATCTTTTGTAAATAGTATGCCATGTATGACAATTGATGAGGGCAAGCTGGATAGTATGGCATGTGCAATCTGCAAGGACTCCTTCACTGTCGGCACTGTTGTAAACCAGCTTCCTTGTTTTCACCTCTATCACCCTTCCTGCATCTTGCCATGGTTAAGCACAAGAAATACATGCCCACTTTGCCGTTGTGAGATGCCGACTGACGACAAGGATTATGAAGCAAGGAAAAGGAATGAGGGCAGCGAATATGACACTCTTCTTATCCATCAGCATGATGTGAATGATGATAGTTCCTTGGATGCCACATATGATGGTGTAATGGATGAACCGTCTCAACTTCATCATGGTAGAGAGCAAAGAGAGGTACTTGATGCAAATTCTGTTGGGGTGAATGGTGTCAGCAACGTTCCAAGGAATAGATGGTTCTTCCTTGCTGCTGCAGCTGCTCCAATTGTCAGCATGGTTGGCATTTCTCTCATGTTGTGGTTCCGCAACCCATCTACTGATAGAAGATGCATAAGTAGCCATATCCCCTATCGTAGGGATGATAGCCAGAGGAGGTGGTGGTCATTTTTTTGACTTTTCCCAAAAAAATTGCTGAGCAATTTCCTTACTTTGTACTACAAGTGTTACAAAACGACTTGACTGTCTCATCTGGTGCTCTATTTGGTTCAAGCAGGCATCAATTATTCGACGTCTTAGATTACAAGTGAAAGTCCCCTGTCATTCCTAATATGTTATATCTCCTGAACTTGATTGTATATTACACCATTGTGCACCTTGTTTAGCAGTTCATGCAGTTGCATACGGACTTTATTATTGCTAGACAAGGATTTGGACAAAATGAATATATATCCTCACGATTGCAGATATAAGAGAGTTGGAAATTTTCATGATTTTAAAACGTAACAATGAAATATTTCACATATTACAGGTGCGTATACGCTCTGTGATGTCTGCCTTAATCTATCCTCAATATTAGCAGTTCCAAACTTGAATGAGCCAGAACCAGCTTGCCTTGTTCGGTTTGCCTCTTATCATATACATAGAGGAAGACCAGCCTTGATAAACAAAAGAAGCTAGCTCTTCTTTTAAAACAGTATGTTGAGATAAAGAATGATCCATCCAGCCATTGAGAAAACAGCAAAAATATGAACCCAGAATAAGACAGCTGCAGCCTCCCTTCCACATCCTCGGAGACTGGCAACAGCACCTGTGAATTAGATGTGGAAACATTACAGTCAACCAACAGTGCTTAATTGCATAACAATTCATATCAACTGTTCACCTAACTTGACTACCCGCAAATATCCCACGCACCAGAATATAGAAGGGTTCACTAGTAGAGTCAGTCTTGATAAATGGAAGGGGCTTGAGAAAGAGTAGTGTGACACTCAATGCTTGAGATGTGTCGTCTTCATGAAATGCTTACCTGAAAGCACAGAAGTAGGCATTGTGTGCTGGAGTAGGAGCACAAATCTGAACATTTTATCATCTGGTGGCAGGAACCCCAGCTTATCAGCCAGCATGACAATGCCTAATCCAGTTGGAGGAACCAAGAGCAGTCGCCCGAAAATAATAGCTGCAGTTGTCCGTGCACCAAGTTTTGAACTCCCCGGTCCTGCATGCACTCGTATTCAGTCACTTCTCTCATCAGTGAGCAACAAGGAGGGAGTAATCATAGGACTATGTGAGTTAGAGAGTTGGAGAAAAACTTCCATAGCATACTAACCGTCCACAAGGTTGCCTCCTAATGCCAACAATATGCATGGGATCATTGCTTCTCTGTTAATGAACAATACTTGTTAGAAAATAAACATACACATTTACCAAACATACATACAAGTTGGCTGATCCTGTGCTATTTAATATAATGGCAAAAATTCAATCCGCTTCATGTCTTAAGACAAGGAATGAGTGATTTTAGTTCCAGACATTCCTGCTTTTGATTTTTATGCATCAGGCACCAACTAATCTCATTCTAGGAAGGAAGAGCGTACCCAAGAATCATGCAGCTGTCTGTAAAAAAGTAGAGAGGAGCATCTGAAGTAAAAACTAATTTCTTCAGAAAAGGAACACATCCTATTAACATTGCAAGGATCTGCAGAAAAGTTACAAATAATAAGGATGATGACAGTTGTTACAGATAAATTATCATGCACACAACAAAATCATGCAAAAGATCAGATACGAGTTCTCTGTCAAATGCAGAACAGTGACTACTTCAGTTGGTTACATCACAGAAATCAAAGCAGGTGAATAAATCCTTGCCGTAACCAATTTATTAACAAGATCAGCTAGGCAGCCAGAAGTTGGCAAGAAATGAGATAGACAGAAGTGAGAATTAGTTCTAATTCCAAATTAACATGTATGCAGATATGGTCAACCAGGCGCAAGAAACAAAAGGTAAGCTGATGCCTGCAACAAACTCAACATGGAGATCATTTCATGGCATTATTTTTATCAAAGAGAAGTGGTTGAGAAAGACCACCTCTGTTGAGAACTTTCTTAAAAATAAAAAATAAAAAATCCTTATGAGCTGTAAGCCTGAAGGATGGTTACAGGATATGGCAACAGAAGCTTCCTAATATTTTAAATTCTACAATTGATCTATACTGTAATATTGTGGTGTAGTACACAGAAACATGATCATTCCACAAAGAGGACATGTCAAATTCCAGCACGTGGTTCATTAAATTACCTCCGAGAAATGAGTTTGCAGGAAAAAAGGCAAATGGCCGGTCATTCAAAACAAAGAGCTTTTCATGACATAGATTTCTTGATGAAAGAAAAGAGGAGAAGTAACATCCTTCTTCAAAAAAGAAATAGTGAGAGAATTAAACTTACTGAGGCGATGATTGGAGGTTGCAGGATTTGCTTGAGCTTCAATTTTTCATAGATATATTTCAGAAAAGCTTGGACCTGCATGAGGAAGCAGCAGCAGGGAATGAGAGATTTTATAGAAGAATTGACATCATCAGACCAGTCACCATATGAAGTAGGAAGGCCAAGTTGCTCAATCAGCAGCTGCAGTGAAGAATAGACCAACAGGGTTGAACATGTATGTCAAATCAAGGATTGTTTCTGCTGTTGTTGATAGGGTCTTGCATACTCCCCTCCAGACTATTATTTCGACCCAAATGTTGGAACTCTAAGAACTAGTGATATAGCAGAATGAATATCTTGAAACAAACAAACTGTTACATCTTTCTATGTCACTCTCAGAGCGCCCACATGATGATCAGATAAGTGCAAACACAATGCATACATATTCAGTCCCAAACCATCAAGTCCCAAGCATACAATCCTTTTAAATAAAGTTAATTCGATGCACGGTCACATAAACATGAGATTTAATGCTGAATTCGAATTTAAACCAGATTCTCACCTTTTCTTTCTTTGTAACACTCGAATGAGCAGGTATAGCCTCCTCCGCAAGCAGGGGAAGTTGCTCAGGAGAATTATCTTTCGCAAGGGCATTAAAGCTATTTCTCATAGGATTTTTAACGGGCAGATTTCCATCTTCAACATCAAACGTTCCACCAGGAGGAGGGGCAAGCATGTGAAAAACATAGGTATACAGGACAATTGCACCAACCTACGAGAAAAATAAATTGTTGAGGTCTCATGCCAAAAAGGGACCAAACTATTCAGAGCTCAGCTGAAGGTCATACATCCATCATTGTTCGTGTCCCACAGGGAAATATCTACTTTTTACTATTTCAAGCTACGTATATAAAATGGTATTTGTAGGATCACTTGAAAGAAACTGAAATCTATAAACACAAATAGAGGCATAAAACATCAAACTAGCTCCAAAAGTTGCCAACAGTTTGACTGCCTAAACATATATAGTGATGGTACTTATCCACTAAAGATGAGCTGTAGCGATTCAGAGATCATTAACTGTGGGAAACAGCTTACCCATTGGCCGAATGAGATGTACGCATTTCCATCTTGTGAGCATTTATTAAAGTCGCCAAAAGGGTTTGATTTGTCACGACATAATGCAGCAATTAAGACAAGTGGCACATTTCCAATATTCCCTGAAAGGATAAAAAGATTTTGTCATACTAGAATCTATCATCCATGCAAGCATTCAAGCGTGAACTATCAGAATTACACATTCAAGCGGCAGAAAATACAAGAACACCCATATCCAGCATAAAAACACAACATGAAGATGACTGGAACGCATTAGAAGGCATCTTGTGAAGTTTCATACCCTGTCTTATATCCACCTAACAACCAGGATAAGAAAGAGGAACAATGCTAACTATATTTAACGCACCCACCTACCAGATCGCCGCAAATCTCGCTATCATTCAAAATTTGACATTTTATGATGTCGACAAAACTGCAAACCTTTTTCCTTTTCCTTCAACTGGGCAAGTAATAGAGCATATTAAAGTTTTGACTTCCTAATCTCAGGGTCGGTCAAATTCTTTCTTGAGTTAGTTTTGGACCCTTTTTGGGCATACATTCTTGACTTCTCTTTTAATGCGTGGGATCTGGCAAATGTTTGTTTGCAGTATTATTCTCTGTAGCCAATATTTATGTATTATTTCCAGGCATGGATGGGAACTTTGCAACTAATGATAATAGCACCTACCTGTAGGCATCAAGAGATTGTCCTTTTGCCACACAAAAGTTGGAAAAAGATCTTCTTACAACATGGATAGCAGAGATTATAAAAACCCATGTCATTTCAACTATTATTAGGCTTGCATCATAAAATTGCATGCTGACAGGTCATATGAGCTTGGCAGGGATGATGTAATACTTACCTATTCCAATTTGTATTATTGTAAACTTGAAATATGGATAAGGAGGACGGACGATGGATGCAACAATAAGACCTATAATGGAGCCTGATATGGTGGCAAGAACGACATTGAAAGGAATGAACCACCTGCCAAATGAGAATGTCAACTTAGCACCTAAAATAGGTATTACGATTTGGAAGAGCAGGCACTGATGTCAGTCATTACCATGCAACCATTTTCTGAAAAGTTATCGCTTGTCCCAGTTGTGAAAATATCAAACAGGGGAGCAGAAGTGAGAAGACCAGCTGCATCATATCATATAAATATGCAATTGCGTGAAGGAAATCGTTAGGATATCAAAGCATATGAGGAGTATCAAATGTAAATAATTTCATCTGCCAATGGCTACAAAGTAAAACACTGACAGAACTTTATCATACTTTCCCACAAAGAAAGCAATTTAATAATCACAAAAACGAATTGGTTCAGATCAAAATCAACATGTTTCCTTGTTTTCAAATCCAATCTGAAGACGTTTTTACTATTGGATAATTAAATGAAATGGTTCTTTTACTATTTTAAGATCAAATATCAGAGATTATCTAAGGAAACATTTACTATAATGATGGCTAAGTCCAAAATTGTTCACATGATAAGATTTACAGCTAAAGAAAGAATCTTAAAAGCCCTTGTTTGCTTACCCCATTCAAGAGCTTTCTTCCGTTAGCAGGCAGAATGTTTACATACTTGGAGGCCATGAGAAAGCCCAGAAAACACATGGTAAAAACCTTTGCTATTGGCAAAACAGCAATTTTAATGGTCCCGAGGAGCGACTCTCCGCCCCTTTGGGGCTCTGTCAGGACCTGAAAAAGTAATCTATGCATTCTATCCATCATATCCTCCTAAAAGCGTAAACTTGAAAGCTGCCCAAATTTTCTCGTCATCCACCAAGGGAAATAAGAAGTCAGATATAATTGTGTCTGACAATCGCGCAAACAAATTATCACCGGCTAAAAGCTCCAAACTTGAAACCTATCAGGTAACAATTTGAAAGGCCAAAGTGTGAGATGAAGAAAACAATTAAAAATGAAGAAAAAATTTCATTATTATTCTGATAATGAAAGGAATTAGGAGTGAGTTGTAGAGAAAGGATTTGATTAAAAAAATAATGATGCAAAAGGAAGAAAAAAAGAAAACCTAAGAAGTTGTTGAAAGCAGAAGGAAGAAGAGGAAAGAATAAAAGCCATAGGAGAGGGTATTATTCATCCAGAAGCAGAGTAATCAAAAGAAGAAGAAGAAGAAGTAGAAAGCGAATCCGGAATTCATTGTTGAAATTGAAGATCTAAGAAAAGAATGAGAGAGAGAATGAATGGAAGAATTAATAGGAAACTTTGAGAAGTTGAACAACAACAACAAGAATAATAATACCTCCTCCGGTGTTGTAAGTGAAAGCAATAAAGGAGGAGGAGAAGGAGGGCAACAGAGCGAGGCGGCGTTTCAATTGAATTGATATTCCAACCGAGAGAGGTTGCGCAGTGGCAGTTACAGTTGCAGAGTTGTAGACGAAGACGACGCTTCTGATTTGATTTCTGAGTTCTGAATCTATGGAAGATAAATAAAACTAAACCAACAGAATCAATTGTATTTGTATGATTGTATGTGTCTGTATCCTTCTGGAAATTTATTTACTTATATATTTATTTATAGGTAAAAGAATACATAAGAGTTTGTCTCTCTAGCCTCTGGTGGTTTGTGTTTGTGTGTGAGTCTGAGAAAAGAGAGTCCACCCACACCCAGACTTTTTAAACTCCTGCTCCTCCTCCTCCTCCTCCTCCTCCTCCTCCATTCAGGCATCCGGTTTCCTCATCACACCGGCTGCCTTGTGTGGGACCCACCTTTCCCGGCCTCTCATCTCCTCCCAACTCCCAACTATCTCCCATTTCATTTCATTAAATTAAATAAATATATTACTTTAGTTTAACTATCCCTTTTTTACTTTTCACGTTTCTATTAATCAATAATAATCATATAAACTATTTTTTTTAATTAATTCTCAATGTAAGTGACCTTTTTGTCTTTGTTTTTTTTAAATCAATTTCATATTTATTTCTATCACCATATATAAATGTTTCGTCATCCAAAAATTAATTATTACTTAAAAACAAGCAATTATTAATATATTATAGGTTTTGTTTTTAGTTTTAGGGGTACTTATGGAATTCCAACTTATTATTAATAACCTAACCATTAAATGCAAATAACCCTATGTGATATGTAAAATTAATAAATTACTCTCATGTGAAAAAAAAAAAGATAACAATGTAGAATCTCCTTCAGTTTGAAGACATACTTCCCTCTACTAGATTAGCAAGAGATAAGATTGGATTATGACTTATTATTATAACTCCTATCCACTCGTCCTAAGATTAAAGAAAACATGCAGAATCTTATTGGTGAGCGACGCCCCCTGTAAATACAGGTTTGGCCCTCAGGCGGATGTCACCTTCCAGATGCTGAAAAATTGCTATCAACTTCTCTTTGCCATTCAACTGCACCCTTAACACGATTTCTCTCACAAATTGATCATTATATCACAATTTCTTATTACAATTTCTTTCTCGTAATTATTTTCTCTTAAATCTGATACTAACTTGAATGTCAAAGTGCTAACTGCTGTTTTGCATATCCCATTTTTCAAGTTCTTTTATCTCTGGGCCAAGTCCAAATTCGAAGTCCAAGCTTGTTGTACCCATGGTATTTTCACACGCATCACTAGAAAATTCGATCAACGATCTAAATTAAAAGCATATAGTACACAATATATATTACATAAAATTTAATTTGAAATATATTTAATATTTTTATTAATTAAAATTATAGAAATGTGTATATATATATATAAAGAGAGAGAGAGAGAGAGAGAGAGAGAGAGAGAGAGAGAGAGAGAGAGAGTTGGACAAAAAAAGATAGGACCCGCGACAGTAGAACCGACAAACGACGGGGGGAAAGGGGAGACGACAAGTGGGTTGGGGAGGCCCCAGGCAAGGGTGGCGAGTAGCAACGGGGGGAGAGGGAAAGGGGGAGGCAGGCGATGGGAAAGGGGGTGGTGGTGGGGGTGGTGTTTTTCATTTTATTTTATTTTTTAAAAAATAAAAATACATTATTATTATAAATATTATATATAATAATATTAGTATATATTATATATAAATATAAAATAATAAAATAAATTAAAATCGTATCTGAAATACATGTAGTACATTACTAAAATTAGGAGGATAAATTACTTTATTTTTAAAAACAGACAAAAAAAAAAAAAAAAGAAAAAAATTTGAATGGGGATGGAGGGAGGTAGCATTACCAACCAGTTGCATATAAAATTTTCTTCTTTTCACAATATGCCAAACTTTTGATTAACTACCGTGTGGTCCCTGTCCATGTGATTTTATGTTTCTGCCCCTAACCTGACTATAATAAAACCAGAAGCTTCTCTCGCCAATCTTTATTAATGTCTATGTTTCTGTATGTAGTTAAAGTTTCATATTTCGTACCATCATCATCATCATATTCACATACAACATTAATCAATTAAAACCTTTTTCAAATATTTCTACACAAATCACAATTAAGATTCCTTGATCAAGCACCTCAATTATTGCACACGTTATTATTATGTGCACCTTTTGGTCAAAGTTTAATTAACTTTATATGCTTTGTTGTTGTGATGGAATTTTCCTGCATTCATTTGTTGATCAAAATCAAGTTTAATAATTGATTAAAAACATTATCTAATTAAATATACTAAATGTTTACTTTGTATTTATCTAAATCTTATTTTAAGATTATAATAGACTTTTTTAATTGTTCAAAAAAATTTATTGGTTAGAAACACCATCTATTATAAATATCTCAAATATTTATTTGTATTTATCCAAAATCTTATCTTCAATATTACTATTGAATTTTTTAATTGACAAGAAAAAAATTTATTTGTTATAAACATCATCAATTTTAAATTATTAAATATTTATTTTGTATTTATTTAAAATATTATCTTTACGATTAAAATACTAATTTAATGTGTATTTATCTTAAGTACTTTTATATTTTAAGATTAAGTTTTCAGTGATATTAATTCAATTCGTATTTTATGGGTATGATCCAAGTACGATTGACCCAAGAAAAAACGTCAAGCTCAAGTCAGGCCCACAAGCTTAGGAGAGATGCAGATGCTACACTTAGCCCGAGAAGGAGGTCCGCCCAAGAGGGAGGTTCACTAGACTCAGCCCAAGAAGGAGACCCACCCCAAAATCTGTCCAAGGATGAAACTTACAAGCTTGGCCCAATAAGAAAACCCAGCACGAAAGCCTGTTACTCCTTTCCAAGCCCAACCCGAGGGAGGAAGGTGTCCTCCAGAAGCCGGATTCCTCACCCTAAGAGGACTCCTTGCGAAGCAAGAGTCATTACAAAGGAGCAATCCCCTCTCACCCAAAGACTTGTTGCTCAAGAAATGGATACAGGTGATAGCTGGGGACGCTCAGAGGCAGTTTGGAGGTATGTTTCGGTTTGACAACTACCTTACGCTCTCACTGTCTTTTATTTCAAGCGTGCAACAGATATGGCAACATGAGATAGTTGGTTGTCCTATGTATGCGGTCACTGGAAAGCTGAAAGCCTTGAAATCGATTTTTCGTGCCATGAGAAGGGAGAAAGGGGATCTTTCACATAATGCCCAATTGGCGAAAGGATTTCTTGACATGGCGCAACAATTGGTAAGCTTGAATAGACATGAGGAGCTATACCTGTTTTTGGAGCATTGTTGTTGATTAGTATATGCCAAAGCAGCCAAAATGGAGCATAATATGCTACGATAGAGGGCAAAAATTCAATGGATGAAGGAAGAGAACCAGTGCACGCATGTATTTTTTCACAAGATTGCACATCGTTGGGTTGTGAAGAGAGTGATACAGATTAATGATGCTCATGGAACCACGCACACTGACCCGAACACGGTGAGTGAGGAGTTTGTCTCCTACTTTCAGGCCTTACTTGGAGGAAATCAACGAAGGGAGGTGCTGAATTTAAGATTTTTGCGTCCTTGGGCGCAACACATTGTGGAAGAGGATGAAGCCGGTCAACTTATTAAACTTTTTCATTGCTGAGGATGTGAAACGTGCAATGTTTGATATAGCAGAAATAAAGCTCTTGGGCCAGATGGGTATTCATCCGGATTTTTTAAAGCGGCATGGCTAATAGTGGGAGATGAAGTCACTAGAGCTGTCCTGGATTTCTTTAATACGGGGAAACTTTTGAAGCAAGTTAATTATACACTCCGAGCTGTTATTCCCATGGTACATTCCCCTATTACTGTTGCCGATTTCCGTCTTATTTTCTGTTGTAATGTTCTTTATAAGGTTATTGCGAAACTTTTGGTGCAACGATTGAGTGTGGTCTTGGGCAAGCTAGTTAGTCCTTGTCAGGCGGCATTCATACCTGGCAGGATTATTAAGGACAATATCATGATAGCCCAAGAATTGTTTACTGGATATAAACAGAGGCGGTTACCTCCACGATGTGCATTGAAGGCGGACATACGAAAAGCTTATGTTACAGTGGAGTGGAATTTTCTTGACGCCACTCTTCAATTATTCGGGTTTCTGGTTACATTTATGCGTTGGATTGAAGAGTGTATTACCACCCCGACCTTTTCAGTGAGCTTGAATGGCAAACCCCATGATTTTTTTGTGGGTGCGCGAGGGCTGCGTCAAGGCGATCCTCTCTCACCATATCTCTTTGTCCTAGTCATGAAAGTAATGCATTTGGTCTTCTTACAAAAGATTGATCAGGACGGACGGTTTCAATTTCATTGGAAATGTGAAGAATCCAAAATCTTTCAGTTAGGCTTTGCGGATGATGTTCTCTTATTTAGTCGAGCAAAAGTTGATTCAGTGCGTATATTCAAGGACGGATTAGAACGTTTTGGTGACTGGTCGGGGCTACGCTTGAATGCCCAAAAGAGTCACCTCATTCTATCCCGGGCGACACAGGGACTGAAAGAGAAACTATTGACCATGCTGCAATTCTAGAAGGGACAGCTCCCGATGAGGTATTTAGGTCTTCCCTTGATCTCATCAAGGCTATCGATTTCTAATTGTCTCCCCTTGTTGAATAAAATTGAGGCACGTATTGCTGGATGGGAGGGGTTGGCTTTTTCATATGCGGGACGGGTGCAAATCATTAAATCTGTACTGTCATCCCTTAGTATCTATTGGGCATCGGCCTATTCTCCCTAAACGAGTTATTAATGAAATTGGAAAACGATTATGGAAGTTTCTATGGAAAGGCACGGAGAGTAGTGGATATGCTAAAGTGGCTTGGAAGGAGGTGTGTAAGCCAAAAGATGAGGGAGGATAAGGTTTAAAAGATATTGGAATCTTGAATCGGGCTCTCATGTGTAAAAAATTGTGTGCTGTGATACGATGTGACAGGACATCCATATGGGTGGATTGGTTACATCAAGGTCGATTGCGGGACGCCTCTATATGGACTATATATGATAATAGAGACTCATGGGGTTGGAGGAAGCTTATTAGACTCCGGTAGTGGTTGAGATCGAAAGTTGTTTACTGAATAGGAGATGGGGAAGATTTTTACTTGTGGAGGGATCCTTGGCACCATCTAGGACCCCTAATTCAAAGATTTCCCCGAGGGCCGATATGTTACGGGATTGCAGGAATCCTTGAAGCTGCGGGTTGTCATTCACGAGGGTCAGTGGCAATGGCCTACTTTCACTGATATTGAATTTCTGGAGATTTTGCACGCATTACCTATTATTCACAGAGGTAACGACAGGATAACGTTGCGTTTCCCGGGCAATTTTATCACAACGCAAGTCCTTTATCATTTGTTTGATCCCCCTAGTCCTAAAGTAGGTTGGTCGTCACTACTTTCAGGACTTCTTAAAATTCCTCGGCATATGTTTATTCTCTGGCTTGCCATACAGGAGAGGTTTGCTACAACTGACAATTAGGAGGATGCGTCCTTTGTGATGAGGATAATTTGGAGACACACACGCATTTGTTCTTTCAATGCCATTATAGTCGAAGGTGCTTGACAGCTGTCAGACGGACCATACGGTTTCTATAGCCTAACAGAGAGTGGCGGTTGGACATAGAATGGGCTTCTAGGAAGTGGAGGGGCAAACACATCATTAATATCGCTTTGCGTGCATTACTTGGATCCTGCGTCTACCACATCCGGACGGAACGCAATTTGAGGAGGTTTGGACACACTACAAGGACACTGATCATGTTAGCTAGCTTAAAAATAGAGGATGTTAGACTATGAATTCTGAGCATAAATCTTCCTAGCTCTGTTAGCACTAGTGCACTTTATCCATTGTGGCGTATCCCTTGGCCTGTTGAGAGAGAGCATAACTTATGAGCATTGTTGTACTATGTCGATTTTTTTCATCTATGAAACTTACCTTTTCTTAAAAAAAAAAGAAACGGATACAGAGGTAGTCTTATCCCGCCTTCCTCACCAGATGCCCTTCCTAAGACTCTTGCAGTAGAGGGATTTCTCCTCTATAAATACAAGGGGCACCTCTCAGCAGATCCTCTCTTCCACCTTCAAAGAACTCTTTCACTACTGCATTGCTATTCTGAAATTCGTGTTCTCGCTTACAAAATTCTTATTTCTCTCATGATTTCTCGTTATAATTTATCTTTATATTTATCTATTCTTAAATTTGAGACTAATTTAAGCATCGGAGTGCTAATATTTTGTTTTGCAGGTCCTCTTTCTTAAAAGCTTTCACTCAATAGCCCAAATCCAACATTAAAATCCAAAAGCTTTGGACCCGTACTAAAATCGCATATCCAAACCAAAACTTGTGAATAAATTGCTATTCACTCTATATATATAATACTTATATAACGAAAGCTGTCAAAATTAATTTCTCTCAAGTTCAACAACACAAAATCGATCAAATACACGCACCTTGCAGCTACTTGCGGACTAACTAAAAGAAAATTTAAAGGAAAAACAAGAAATATTTAAGGCTAACAACTTAACGCGATGGATCGAGTTGGAGTTCTGGTTCGAGGCAGAAGATCAAAATGTATGGTATACGTACGTGAAATTGATTTCAGTACGTAATTGTAACTGCGCGGTGGTCGTCAGTCATGAGTAGATGATCAATACATAGGAATGCCGACACTGCGCATCATATCCTTGAACTCGAAGAAATCTACCCGTCCGTCCTGATTCTGATCAACCGATGAAATCATCATTTCAACACTCCCAATTTCTCGCCCTTCCTGCAATCCTAACTTTGCTAACACTATTTCCAACTCCCTGGCAGATATGTAGCCGTCGCCATCCTCATCAAACACCTTGAATGCCTCCGACAGATCGGATTCATCATCAGCATCACCATCAACTGCCTCTGCCGCATCTGATTTCAACCCAAAGAAGGCGTTGTCTAGGGAGCGGTGTAGGGCCTCGAAGTCTTCATATCTTAGGCCATGGTTGCCAGGCTGGACATACGGCTGAACCATGGATTTTAACTCGGAGAGCTCGGTTTGGAGGCCGAGGAGGCCCAGCGCTTGTCCCAGCTCGTCTGCGCTGATGATGTTGTCGTGGTTCTTATCAAAGATGTCAAAGATGCGGCGGAGGCGGACGGAGTTGAGGCTGGGGGAGCGCAGCCTGAAAGAGCTGCGGCCGACGCTAGTGGGGTTGCGGCGGGCGCTATCTGTTTCCATGCCAGAAATTAATGTGATTGTGATGGTGATGAAGAATGGAAAAAGTGCTGGTCGGGAGGGAGGAGATGATGGGGGGACGGGATCAGAAAATTAAACCATCATCATCGATCAGCGGCGGCGTGTCGTCGGAAATAGCCCAATTAATAAGATTAGTAATAATAATAATTGAGACAAGGGATGGAGGTAGGAAGAGATGGAGAAGATTTTGGCACTTGAGAGTTGGGAGGAGTGGCGTACTGTAATGTGTAATGTCAATATATTATGGGAGGAGAGCACGCGCATTCAACGCTGTGAAACAATGACCATTTCTCCTCCTCCTCAGTCTTTTTTCCTTTAGGAAAATTCTAACAAAGTGGGCTGCCGCACTACATACAAATTGGTTGGGGCTGGTCGACTTAGTTTCCTATCAGCATTCAATAATTGAAGAAGAAAAGTTGGGGACTTAGGGGCATGTCATGTGCATGTGACTCCATCCTATCCTACGTCAATATGAATATATGAATAAATAAAAAATGCTTAAGCGGGGAAAAAAAAAAAAAAAAGAAAAGCTCGTCTACCCATTTCTACATTTTCTCTTGATGCAACTCTTATATAAGTAATTATGTAGCATTCTCTATACATAATATTGTTCTACCTCTGTATGACTTTCGTGTTGAAGTATATGAATTGTGCTGGAAATGAATTACTATGTATGGCATGCTTCGTTAGTGATGGCAACAGGGCTGGTTTGGTACGGGTCCGATCAGACTCGAGACCTGCCCGTTTCATTCCCCGCCTTAACTCATTTAATACCTTGATATAGTTTTCATCAAGTAATATCGTTTAATAAATAAAGTAAATAATATAGTTTTCATAAAGTAAATATTAATATTTTATTAATATCAGTTTAGATTTAAATATCTTAATATAAATTTCAAATTAAAATGAATTGTATAAGACAAAGAGTACGTTCATCTAAATTATTAATTTTCTCATCAAATAATATCATTTTATGATTTACAATGAATTATATAATACAAATAATCATTCAACTAATATTTTTTTATTAATGAATAATATAAGTTTAGATTTAAATACCTTAACATAAGTTTCAATTTAAAATGAATTTTATAAGACAAAGCATACGTTCATCTAAATTATTAATTTTCTCATCAAGTAACGGGAGTGTTTGCATAAGCTTCTGCTTTTAGAAAAAAGTGATTTTGTCATAAAAAAAAAAAGAACAATTAAAAGTTATAGCAGAATCACAAGTCGGTAGAGTTTATAAAAAAAGTGAAAAGCAGATAAAAGCTAACGTTTGGAGAAAAATCACTTCTAAAATAAACTTAATTGATAAAAGACTGTTTTATCCCTATGTGTTAAAAAGATACTATTTTTTTCCTATTCTTTCACTTGTTGTTTGTTACTAATAATTATTTTCCACAAAAAATCATAAATTTTATTTCAGTTAGTATTTGATATTCATGTTTCTAAAAATATTTAAAAAGATATATTTAATTTAATAGTGCTCCCACTAAGTAATATAATTGTTCATTCATACACAATAATTAAACTTATGTGATTGCAAAAATTAATTATTTTATTAATTAATTAAATAATAATATGTGAACGAAATAATATAATTAGATGATATAGCACATAAAATATAAAAAACTTAAAATATTAAATATATAAAAGTGTAAATTTAATTATTATTAAATTTAAATTATTTTAAACTACGATATCAACTTTAAATATATAATTTTAACAATAAATTAAAAACAATAAACTTGAATTAAGATTATTATAATAAAGGTAAAGTAGTAAAAAATAAAGTTGGATTTATTTACAAAAAATCCAAAGCAACTAAAAGGACCTCTCAAGGTATTTCTGACTTTTGGTCTAAAAGCGCTTTTCTTAGCCTTTTCATCAGAAGTTGGCTTCTCAAATACTTCAAAAATATTTTTAGGGAGCCAGAAGCTAGAAATCGCTTTTTTTGAAGAGAGCGCAAACACTCTCAATATCATTTTACGATTTACAATGAATTATATAATACAAAGAACATTCAACTAATATTTTATTTTTTAATAAATAATATCAGTTTAGATTTAAATACCTTAATATAAGTTTCAATTTAAAATGAATTGTATAAGACAAAGAATACGTTCATCAATTCATCTAAATTATTAATTTTCTTATCAAATAATTTTTTATTTTTTATTTTTCTTATATAGAGTTGGGTACATGCAAAAATTGTTTAGAATTTATATATAATCCCATATTTTTTTATTAATAATATATTATATATTAATAATAGATATTAAAAAATACTAAATTTATTACCTCGATTGGGGGCGGGGGCGGGACGGCTTTGGGACAAGAGCCCTACCCCGCCCCGGACCCAATTGGAGCATACCCAAGCCGCCTCGGACATGAAAAATTTCATCCCGAACCCGCCCCAAACAGGGTAGGTCTGGGTTGGGCCTTGATTTTTCGAGCCAATTGCTTGCACGATCTGATGCTAGCTTTACCCTGAATAGTGATAGTTAGAAAGCCGAAAGAAGAAGTGTACTTTCATGGTTGTATGATATTGTTATCATGTGCTTGTAAATGAGGATGTGATGATTTGTGGTTTTATATGACTAATTGCTAACTAGAACGATGATATGTGAAAACGAGGGA
Organism: Sesamum indicum; assembly: GCF_026168435.1. Lineage (NCBI taxonomy): Eukaryota > Viridiplantae > Streptophyta > Magnoliopsida > Lamiales > Pedaliaceae > Sesamum > Sesamum indicum. The sequence continues at coordinate 17,231,520 of NC_142667.1, forward strand.
ATGATGGAAATGAAATATAATTATCATGTGAGTATCCCTTGATGGTTTTGAATAGCTTATATCGCAAAATAAAATGAAAGAGTTATGATACGAATGAAAAGAGTTATGATGCGAAACGAAAGAGTTTTGAGGGGCAAACCCTAATGGAAGGGTGTTAGATGTAAAGAAAGAATTTTCGAGAGGATTGTAAGTGTAACTTCAAAATATCTTTTGAGGAAGTATAATTTCATATTTTCAATTTAAGTATAGTCAACTTAAAAGTATATATAATCCAGCTATTTTAGAATTTTATTATTATAAATCCAAGAACACTTGCTATGCACTAAATTGTAGCTTTTTACTTGCCATGAATGATCATTTGCATTGGTGATTCAAGGACTACCCACTCACAACCCTTTTCTGTTTTTTTTTTTTTTTTTTTTTTTTGTTATCTTTTACAAATTTTACTTGCATTCCTTTCCTCAAGCAATGTGATTCAATGTCAATTTAGCTTCATTATTTGGAACCAAAGACAAGTCTTAGTTTCAAATCAAGATTGTTGCAGTCTGTTTTAAGATTGTAATTTGAGCAACTTTTATTCAATTCTTTATTTGACTCTTGAAGTTGTCAATATCATCAGGTTCTCTATTATGTTCAATTTCATATCTCTTTTGTATCTTAGAATCATTTATAGATTTTTCTTTTTCAGTCCCACTAAATTCAACATTTGGATCAACAAATTTTTCAAACAATCTATCATCCTTCTCTATATCATAAAGACCGCAATTAAATTTTTCATTATAAAAAAAAAATCAAGATCTAATTATGCTGAAATATGAATGTCAGTTGTACCTAAATCTTCATCCAAAAATGAAAATCAATTAAAGTTTTGGATATATTTTGATTTGGCATGTTTTCCCTCATGCCATTGATTGCATATCTCCAATCTCATCAAAGTGCTTTGAATATATTTCACCTCTTTGCTCCGATGTAATTTTGATAAAGATCATATACTTTTGCATCAGTTTGTGTACCCAAATTTGTATTTGTGCCAAAAGTTAAACATATTTAGCATCATATCCTAATTATTATACAAACCTCATTATTCAATGATCACAAACTAATCCACATCAATATAATTAAAATAGTGTACGCTATCCTTTAAATAGTGCTTAACAGGCATTTCTTGAAAAACGCTGCCATAATTTCCTCTGTTCGCCGCTCCTCAGTTCTTCACATTATGTTTATTATGAACGTATATGCCATTATGTTTATTATTCTTCTTTACAAATAATCCATGTTTCTGAAAAACATTGCTTAACTAGTTATTTATCGACATCAAAAAGTTGAACATAATTTTAAAGGAGTAGACCTTTTTGACCCTTCCCGATAACTATTATTACCACTATACTCCCTTCTGTTCTGGTGTAGGATCATACATGAGGCCTGCGGGGCCCAATAGGAATGTGAAAGTTGAGACCAAACCAAAACCCCAACCCAAGTGCGCCATTGCCTTCTTCATACACTCCGCCTCTGCTCTGCTACTCTCAACATCTCAGGTAAATTATTCCACTACTCCTTCCAACCTCACCCATCCCTTCTTTTTTCGTATTTTACGGCGACGGAGAATAAGAATTAGCACTTGCAAACCTATTCTTTATGTCAAATTCTCATTTCAATTTTGGATGTTATTAGCATTATTGCATAACCCCCAATTTCTGTGTCTTCTATCTGCTGCCGTCCTAATTTTAGTTAGGTTTGTGTGTTATTTGGATTGCCCGCTTTCTTTTGGTTCTGGTTCTGGTTCTGGTTCTGCTTATGCTCATGCTCATGGGTACTGAAGTCGGGTCAAATGAACTGAATCTGACACTAGTGGATGATGAAGAAACCCTCTCTCCAAATACTCTCTCCGTTTCCACAATACCCCATGAAATTCAAAGTTGTGGCCGCGTTCTGGAGGACTCCGAGACTGCCACAGAGTTGTTACCATCTCAATCTTCTATACGCCCTCTCACTCCAGATTCCAACCGAGAGAATGCACATCTAATTCACGATTTATCATCCCCACTCACATTGCCTTCTTCCCCTCCCACTTTTTCTTGCTTCAATTTTAAGCATAGCAACACTGCTCCTGTTTCTCTGGATGGTGATAATCTACAAACCCCAAAAGAGACTGTCTTTGACCCCTTTGCTCCAGCTCCCACCAGATTTATGCTTTCTCCTCACCCTAGGAAATATATCCAGGGAATGGGAACCAATGTTGTACGTCGTCTCAACTTCATATATGCTGAAAATTTGGTTAGAGATATTAATCATCAATCAAGTGGAGAGACAATATCTGATGAAGAACATTTATTTGAGAGTGTCTACAGCACTATACTGGACGCTATTTTTTCAGAGCACATCAAGGAACTTGTTGCCAATCAGGTTTCAGATCCAGATGGATTCAGGACGCCTAAATTTGCACCACGACTCAGTGGGGTTGCTGAAGCATGTCCTGGAGCTCCAGTGAAGTCCACAAGTAAGTATAGATACATTGACAAAGAATTATGTAGAAAACTCGAGTTCTAACAGCTGATGTTGAAGGATTATGGTGTAGTTTCTTAGATTCATGTACCTGTAACCTAATTTTTTCTAGCATGTAAGAACCTTCATAGTTGGTGTTAGCATTTCCCGCTAGATGTTTCAATGACATTTCTGTTGAAGCAAGTTTAAAGTTTTCCATCTGCCTGTATATCTTTACTTGGCATATTTGTTGGGAGATTGAGATAATAAAAAGTGACTGCTCTCTGGTTAACTGTATGGTAGTAGTGCTTCAGATCAATCTCCCGGGGGTCTGGTTTTCTCTTTTTCTGCATGGTCTGAGACAGTCTCCTCCCGCACATGTTTTGTAATGTATGCTTGGTAGTCTCCAATTTCTTTTGACAGGGTCCAATTGGTTCATAGAAGTAGTATTCTTAATTGTGAGTTGGAACCAGTTGCTCGAGCACCAAGTGGGTTGGAAGACGAAAAGCAGATATGTACATGAAAGCTTCCTCTTCCCAAATAAAGCAACTGGTTTGGCGATTGCAGCGCTGATGAAATACATGGAAATGGTATAATCTAATTTGTGCTTAGATATTGCTATGCCAGTGTGTTTGTGGTAATGTGGTTCTTTTAATCTGATGCTTCTTTCTTCAATGTGGTTCTTTTAATCTTGGGACATATTTGTGGCTTCTTTTGCTGCCTTCATCCATATGCAAACGCATGGTTGCATTTGCTCACAGAAAGAAAAGAAATCTCCGCAAGGATAATATTGGAAATTGAGAATTTACAAACTTAGTGAATTGAAATCTTTTGCCTAATCACCTTTTCCTTTGTTTTTCATCTGTCAACAGCATTTCCTATTTGTTTTAAATTCTCAAGATTCTGATATCCAGGAATGTAGTTGCAAGCTTCTCCCGTTCCTACTTCCTGCAGTTATTTTGTTGTATCAGAAGCACAAAGAGGTGAATGTTATGCCATAATAGTCTTTTTTGCACTTTCTTGGGAGAATCATTATATGAGAGATCATCCTCAGAGCCGTAAGCATTCATCCATAACAGGGTGGGATGCTGAAGTCTTGCAACATTCTTCATTGCTATTTGAAAAGCAAAATTAAGATGAAATTGACAAAAAGACAGTATTATGGAACAAACTCGGGACACTTGGATTGTTCGGGGTGGGTGGATAACCTCTTGTCTCGTGACTCTTGTACCCATTATGAAGTACGCATATATCTCTCCCTAGAAAACAACCAACTCTAAACATCATGATTATTATTTATGTTAATGAAAAAGATGAAGAAATTACGCATAATAAAATGAAAAAAGAGCAACGAGAAGAAGCAAAATTTTTGTGGGTGAGCAACATGATTAAATTTGGAACCATCTAATCCAAATTAAATTACTACTAATTTACCACAGTAATAACAGATTTTACATATGAAGAGCAAAATGAACTCCTAGTCCTAGATCAAAGGAAGTTCCATCCCAGGAAGAAACAACAAACTGCGGTGTATATCTCAGCCTATTCTAATAATTTAGAGAAAAAAGGGTGGGGGAGGGGGGAGGATCACCATCACCATCACCATCACCAACATTAACACCATTACCATTATTGTTGAGAAACTACTTGAAAACAGGCCATTTCTCCCATTATCTTTTCACCAAATCTGGAGGACTACAATTTGGTCTTGTAGTGACACTTCTGGTTAGAGAGCGTCCGATTGGCAACACTGATTTCCAGATCGCAAGTGGTGTAGGTGACGACGTGAATATTGAAGAGTATGCGCACTTTCCCTGCAATTCTGATGTAAGTCTGAAAAGGCAACGTACCGGAGACAACGTCGGAATACAGAGCGGAGTTGGAGAGCAGGCGATCCGCCATCAAGGTGAGAGTGAGGTTCAAAGAGCGGGTGTCGCGGGCGCCAATCTTGCCCGCTGGGACGGGGACCTCGCCGACGTCGTTCCCTCTGTACCTGAGGAAAGCAGTGCCGTTGGAGTACTTGAAGCCGACCCTATTGGGGTTGGTGAGGGAGATGCCCAGGTCAAGTGTGACGTTCAAGAGGACTCTGAGCCTAGTTATGTCCAGTGAGAAATCCAGGTCGTCAAGAGCGACGGAATTGACGGTGGTAAGAGGACGCTTGGCCTTGAAAACTGTGAGCCCCAGAATTAGGAGTAGCAAGCCCAGGCCGAGAATCAAAGCCGTTACCCACAGGCATATGCATCTTCTTCTTGTGGTTGTTGCCGCAGCTGCTGCATATGTTGTGCGGTGTTTGGGAGAGTGCATCAGCTTATCCTCTTGCTTTGGTGGTCTGGATGACGATTCTGCCTCTACATCCATATTGTGGTGATTATAATAGGAATTGGAAGAGGGAAGTTGTGGGGAGGTGATTGGTGGAAGCAAGGAGGGGGGGGGGGGGGGGGGCAAGTAAAGTGGAAAGAGCAGCAGGAGATGCCGGATCGAGGCAAGTAATTAAAACTAGGTAGCAAGCACTAGTTAGCAGTAGCAGGCTGGCGATATTTGGGGTGTGTAAGAAACAATTAACAAGTGCGGAGTGGCACACCGCACACGAGTAGAACTAGAATTGCAACTGCCACCAACAAGTGACTGAGTAATTAAGCATAGGCGGCAGCCACCGACCCCAACCTAAGAGGGTTGTAATTTGTAATAGTGCTGCCAAACTTGTTATTTCCTACCCACATTATCAGGATAAATTACGATGAAGATGTCACTCAGTCAACATTTGCGAATTAATAATGGATTGATTGATTACGTGCAAGAAAGCATTGAAAAGAAAGTGATTGAAGTATTACTAGTATCTATTTCCTCTTCCAAAAGATTCTTCCATTCCATAGACCCCTGCCCCTGCCCCTGCCTTTACATTTTTTCTTTTTAACTTTGGAAGTTAAGGGGGTTTGCTGCTTTAATAATAGTAATTCAAATCAGGGACAGATACACGGCATTCCTTTTCTTGATCTGGGGAATGCGACTTCATGGTTTCACATGTGTAGAGGTTGGTCAAGGATCCAGTCACCACTCGTAGTGGTAGGTGGTTGATGGTTAGAAGGTGCGCATTAACTCTCTCTCTCTCTCGCTGGATGTAAACAGGTATCTACCCACTTAGTCATCAGACCTAAATGTTTGCAAACACTTCCTCTGTGTCGTTGGTCATCTCTGTCTTTGTAGAGGCAACTCAACTCAAGAAGTCTGATTGCCATGCCCTTTCCCTGCACCTCTGCCTCTCTTTTCCTCCATGGATTTCTAGAAGATGCATTACTTCCATTCCCATTTTAATCTACTATTTCTTATTCAGCACCCACCAAGTAAGTATCTTTCCAAATCAATCAATTTATGGCATTTTAATACCAACTGTCCGATTTTTAACATCATTTTCACTATTATCGACGTCACTAACTATTCAAGTACGTTCACATTCATTAAATTTAAAAACTTGAAGATAAGTTCCTCAAAGAAGGAATTTACAAATCTAACTTGGAACCATAAAACTGAAACTAGACTAGCTATTTATTTGATAGCTTATATTCCGACAGATTTAGATACTGATCTTTTAGCAAACAAGAAATTAATTTCATCAGTTATGATGCTGCCTAATCTCACCTAACCCAATAAAAGTTAGGGTCACATTATTTTATCAAACTTAAACCGGGCAAATATGTCATCTGACAATCCAGTGAACCAATTTAGTAGCACAAGATGATCAACACAGTTTGCTAATTATGATGACTTCTTGATAAATGTTATATGTATGAGAATGGTCTACAAGGTTTTCTACAAATATACGTAAATCAAAGAAAAAGGAAATATCCAAGCAACTCAGTAAGTTATAAACCTCCCTAAAAGATCCATCATTACAGAGATTTTTAAAGTGGTTTTCAATTGAACTCCGTCAGCATGGTAATCAATCCTAGTAAAACAGCCACAGCAAAGACATTATCAAAGCATCCCCAAGACAAAATGCCCTGTAGAGTTCCAACTCCAAGATGTGCTTTAGAACTGGTTATGGATTGAGCAGACACCTCAGGGTCACAAACAGAAAACATACAAGTGACTACATCCTGATGATAAACTTAGTAAAATATTAAGATGAGAGAGCACAATGATATATTCAGCTAGAAGACGTTTGATACAATACATGAACCAAAGAAGTTGACAGTGCTAATCGAAAAAAGTTCAAATCACCAAGTTGATGACATCCTTCAACAATAGTAACTGCTTTTCCCAGAAGTGATCTCCACTTTCAGAAGAGAAAAGGGCTCAGAACTGAGATTTATCCAAGCTGTCGAAGTAGGGATGGTCTAGTGCAGCTTTTGCCGATATTCTTTCTGCTGGATCATATTTAAGCATTTTCTGCAGAAGTGAGACAGCGGACATGATGCATTGTGAAGTTTGAGGCATGATGCAGACAACAGACCACTGATATAGAAAAAAATGACAAACATGATGCAGATGCCAGAATTCAGCATGCAGGCAAAGCCAAATGCCAATTTAAATTTTGAGAGCAACTCCACTTTAAAAAAAATGTAATAACTTCCTTGTGATTACAGATGGAGGCAGCCTGAAACGACTCCCATCATTGGCCTTCAAATGGTTAGTCTTAGAACATTAGTGAAACAAATCATCTATTGCCTACTGGCAGTACCAAAAGCAATTATCATCAAGGGAAAAGAAAATATAGATAGTTTACAACAGGCATGTAAAAGAATATTAAACACTTGAGAAGCTGAGACGTAAGAAATCACCGATAGAAGGTCAACACCATCAGGTCCCAATGATGGAACAGCAGGGGCCAAGTTCTGTGGTTCCCATTGGGGATACACATGCCAATCCCGCAATGAACTAACTCCTGGCCAGTGCTTTTCAGTTGGTGTTCCCAGCAACCTGCAGTCATGCACTAATTGAAGTGAATTACATGGAACACTTGATACCTAGCATCCAGTAACTATGTATTACAAATTAAATAAACTTTACATTTGATTGGCAAGCATTTGATGTGGAATAGTGATTAAAGAATTTGAGGAAAATAAATACCTAATATCCATCTCTTCCACAATAACAGTACACCTTTCTTTTCATTTGTAACTGTTCTGGGCCCCCCCCACCCCACCCCACCCCACAATAACAGCACGCCTTTCTTTTAATTTGCAACTATCCCTCCCCCCTCTCTCGGTTCTTTTCTTTTTCTTTGGAATATATGAGTTTGCATTCCTCAATTTTATCAAGGATATCCATTGGCATAACCAATCCAAGCATCTTCTTAATCTAGTACTGTAAACTTAACTTGTGTCAGTGACAGAGATCAATGAGACAAACTAGAGATGAAGAATCAACCAATCACTTGGGACTGGTAGGAGAAAAGCCCTAATGAGGCATAACTTCAAAACAAATAAATCAATCGAGTAATGCAACATTTCCTGTCTGTATCTCTCTTGAGTTCCCAAATTTAGATAGTATGAAATTCAGGTTCCTCACAGCGATATGTACAGCAAATGAAAACTCCAACTTGATTTGATAAAATAAGACTCTTACTTTTAGCCAAGTAGATATAGAAAATGTCATGAGGAACCACATTTTACTCGTACAGAGATTAATCATGATAACCGCACAAGCAACATATAATTAATCAAGAAGAGTGGGAACAACTGGAGAAAATCTTCAGGTGACTAATGAAAACTAGTCACTACAGAACACAGACACACATAGAACAAGAAGAGGTACCTAAAAATATGTAGTAGTTGTTGAAACTCCGAATCTCCAGGAAACAAGGCTTGCCTTCTGACCATCTCAGCTGTAAGAGACCAAAAAAACGCCAAGTTACTTGGTTGATTTCGTTCTCTAAAGCAAGCATAGTATACTGATAGTTTGCACTAGGATGCAGGATGGAAGAGTTCCACACCAAAAATGCAGCCAACAGACCACATATCAACAGCAGTAGAGTAATGAGTTGATCCAAGAAGGACCTCAGGAGCTCTGTACCAGAGAGTAACAATCTGCGCATTGTGGATAGAACAAGTTAATTAAAGATGGTTAGATAGATAAAAGAATGAAGATAGGAATAATAATGTTACCTCGTGGGTGTAGCTCTTGAGGGGGACAGTGAAGGCCCTGCCGAGGCCGAGGTCGGCGATCTTAAGGATACCCTTATCCTTGTCGAGAAGTAGATTTTGGGGCTTAAGATCGCGGTGGAGGACCCCGTGACTGTGGCAGTGGGCAACGCCCTTGCAGAGCTGGTAGAGGAAGCTCTGGATTAGTTGGGGGGGAAGAGGCCTAGGGTTAGGGCCCTTTCGGTGAGAATCAATGAATTTCTTGAGGTCGGTGTCAAGATACTCGAAAACAAGGTAGAGAAGTGGCTTTCCGTTCTTGTTGTCGACGTGCTCGACGCAAAGCAAGCGCACCACGTACAGGGACTGGGAGAGCATCTGAAGGAGGGAGACCTCACGAAGGGCCGTAGGCGGCACACCCTCCTCGTCCATCTCAAGCCGCGTCTTCTTTAGAGCCACAACCTGACCAGTAGCCTTCTCTTTGGCCTTGTATACTTTGCCATACGTTCCTTCACCGACCTTTTCAAGCTTCTCGTACTTGTCCATTGACAGAGTCAGGGTTGGATAGGTTACGTCTGCCTCTCAATCTCAATCTCAAACCCCTTTTCTTTTCTTTCTCAAATCGACGACACAAGTCCCACTTTTTTCAATTATGATTTCAATGTAAAATGGGTTCTTATTAACGGATAATTTTTCCTGTGTTTCCTTTCGCACCCTCCTCCTCCTCTCTCCTCTCTCCTCTCTCCTCCTCCTCCTCCCGTTTTGAATTTTGAATTTCATCAGCGCCCGCCGAAATACTAATAATAATAACAATGAGTGAATCCACGTTACATTGAGTCATTAATGATGATATCCTCCATAATTGTAACTTTTTTTTTGTATTTTATCACAAACTTACAATTCTCTATTTGAATCCATTTTCAAAATTTAAAATTATTTAATCACTTCGGCCCACTATAATGTTGGATTAGTATTTCATATTTATATTTTTTAAAATATTAAAAAATTTCTATTTAATTTAATAATGCTCCCACTAAGTAATATAATTATTGATCCATACACAATAATTAAATTTGCATGATTTCAAAAAATAATTATTGATCAAATAATAATATGTGAATGAAATAATATAATTAGATGATATAGCACATAAAATAAAAAAAATTACAATAGTAAATATATGAAAGTGTAAATTTAATTGTTAAAATTTAAATTATTTGAAAACTCCGATATCAATTTTAAATATACAATTATAAAAATAAATTTAAATGGGTAAAATTAAATTAAAATTATTATAATAAGAGTAAAGTAATAAAAATAAAGTCTAATTTATTTACAAAAAGAACAAAGCATCTCTTAAGGTGCTTCTAGCTTTTGGTTTTAAAACAATTTTCTTAATCATTTTAGAAACAAAAGCCGGTACCCCAAATACTATAAAAGTATTTCTTTAAAATTAAAAGTTGAAAAGCGTTTTTTTAAGGGCTAGAAACCCTCTCTAGCATTCGTGAAAAAAATGAAATACCTCCAAAATTGTTGTTGAAATACCCGCATGTACCTTTCATCCCATAAGTAGTAAAATCAAGGAAACAAGTAGTGCCCAGTAAGCAGCATTGAGCAAATGGATCCCTCTCCATCATCGAGCCCCCCTTGTTTCCAATCAGCATAAGATCATTGGAACACTACCTCCCACATGCAGAATCCCAAACATTGCGCAGAGTAGGGGCCACCAAAGAATATATGTTAGTGCGTCTCATATACACCCCCGCCACACACAAAACACTGTTACTCCCAAGGTATTGGAGGCATGGCTTCTCTAACCTTAAGAATTTCTCCTAAATAGTCAATCACAATATGAAAGTATGACAGTATATTGGTCGATCCCGAGAGCAAGTAATGCCAGTGCACCATTTCAGTTTCAAGTATAAACAGCTGCAATGCTGAACCAGTTGCGACACACTCCTGTGACGCCTTCTAACATATTGCATCAGGTTGAGAATACAGTGGCAGGAGGAACTCCGTGATCTCCCTCACCTCAAAAGACCTCGCCGCAGGCCACTCACCATGACGTATAATAGATTGGAGGGTAAACCCCCTCATGAAGACCAGCAACGTATGCACCCTTCTACTGATCAATGACTATTACAAGTGGATGCCATGGATCATACCAGTACCACAACAAAATAGACTGCTATCACCAGCCTTATACTCAAGCGCGGGAATAATGTCAACCCGAAGCTTCAAGATTTGTTTCCACCCCCATAACCCTCTGCGTTTATTCTTCTCGACATCGATTTACTACGCAACGTATACTGTCTAACCCACTAGGTCCTAAGGGACGCTGACTGCGAGCCCACTACCTTCCAAAGGTGCCGGCACATAAACGGTGTATTCATTGGCAACATTGGCCGAATTCCCAAACCACTCTCTTATCACTCCTTAAGGCAACAAGAACACATAAGCCCAATATAAAAATACATAGTGGAAAGATATGATCTTTATCAATAATTACACTGTGCTTTCATAAAATTTGATATAATTATACATAAAATTTATATAATTTAAAAAATTATATTTAACATTCTTAAAATTTATTTCTGTCCAACAAATAAAACCCTCAATTAATCAGTATTCACATAATTGCTAACAAGATATTGAAAATCTATATTTATTTATTATTGACTTGTTGCAGGTCAAACATATATATTTTCTGATTAAATTACTTTCATACATCTTCACACGCATTGATGCATATGATGACATACATCTTCACCTTATAGAGTAATTTGATTAAAAAAAATTGATTAACCTGCAATAAATTAGTAGTAAGTGAATTAAGGGATACATATGATTTTATTTTTATTTTTATTTGTTAATATCAATATATTTCATAAATTTCGACCAACGAATAAATTTATTCGTTAAACGCAACTAATATTAGTGATACTAAATGTAATTTTTTAAATAAAAAATAAGATATACGTATAATTATATTAGATTTCATGAAATTATGGTATAATTACACTTAATCTTTAACAAAAAGGGGCATGTTTGCTGTGAATTCTTTTTCCCCCCCGAAAGGACTGTGATGACATTTTAATGAGAAGGAAAATGTAACAATTGCAGTTAAATGTTAATGCTTGGATGTGTTGCCATATTTTAACATATTTTCTAAAAGCTTGTTTGATCTATTAATTTTTCTGGTAACTTGGGTAATTGGCATATTGCACATTCAAATACATCTCATCCACACTATACACCCTAAAATTGAAATTTTGGCACTTATCACCTTTGAAAAGAATTCAAATACATCTTATCCACACTATACACCCTAAAATTGAAATTTTGGCACTTCACACCTTTAAAAAGAATAAAACTTTGCGTCTTGTACCCTAGACCGATTTCCAGCAGAAATCCCATTGGAAAAATTATGCAGCCCGACTCCGGTAGGGGCTTTTTTGTCTCTTGAACAAGTATAAAGGTAGAATTTAGTTTATGTTCATGCGTACTGGGCAATAAAACATGAAATAGCCAAGACAAAATCTCTTATATATTTTCTCAATTTATCATCACTCATCTTCTCTATTTGTTTGAGCACCAGTTGTAGGTTGCTAAATCTAAAGATTATGGATCAAGGTTATATAAACTGATACGAGCTTCTAATCTATAGGTCTAGACTCTCTCATATTTAGGCTATAATAAGATGTTTGTATGAGTATCTTCAGATGGATGGATGATACGATTGCATTCAAACTCTTGAAAGAAATTATATATATTATAGTTTATAACCTATCATCTTTGTAAGTTAAATAAATTGCTGAAACCAAAACCATTTGAAGGAGATAAATCTCATGGATGCTTGTCTTCACAATGTAAAGCTTGGATTGTATCACAGCCGGTGGCAATTTTACCATGGCAAAAGGGAAAATGCTTGGAAGGACTATGACTATTTCTAGTTCTAATTAGAATTTTTTTTTAATCATATTACGCTCCTTGAGAAGAAATATATTTTTACAACAGTTATTTTTTCTTTCCTTCCTGACTCTGCTACAGTGCTACTCTGACAATTCTTAGTGACTGCAGAATAACAAAAGTTGCAGAAGCTACTGCTTATAAATTGGAGCAAAAATGTGGGAAAATGAGAATGGGTAGAAGATGAAGGAAATGTTTTATCTTTTTATTAGAGTGACGAAAGGCTTTACCCATCGAGAAACAAATGGGAGAGACAAAAAGTCCCTCAGCGTCACTCTCCATGCATTTTCAGGTCGAATTTCCACCAGATTCCACTTTAGGGTGCACTCCGCACCCAGAAATACAGCAATTACAATGACCACCCTCCCTGCATGCAATTGCACATGAATTTAACCGCATCGCTCTTGTAAATTCTACACTCAATCTTAGATATTAAATACACCCGGACAGTTAATTATTGATGCATACCTCACTTTCTAAAATAAATATATGTAACAATCACATTTCTGCTCCCGCCGTGCAAATTCATGCCTCAAGTTTACCCAGGTAAATGAAAAACCCCTGCCTTACTTTCAAGTATAGAATACAATTTGATACATCCGTCATTCTGTTAAACAGTTTGAGCCACTAAGAAATCTGAACGTTAACAAGGATGACAATCTTTGGCTATAGCCAACTTTTACCAACAGTTATACATGACGAGAAAAATAGCAATAGTGCTTTCCAGACAGTCACCGACGATATCGATAACGTTTGAAGTTGAAGTACACGTGTAAGATCCCCCTCTCAAATGTACATTTAAACCCCTTTTTGTGTGAATATTCCCATTCTTTATTGACAATGCGAAATGCCTGTGAACACAATAAACAAGACTAAGTGGATATTCCAAGAGTTTCTCTTTTTTGTTTTTTCCCCAAAACAAGTATTTAGTGGAAAATGGAACTCTGTCTTATAGAAATTATAAAAGACACTAGAGATAACTTACAATGTCCTCATAAGGGGGCCCGGCATGAAACCTTATGATGCAAGTCTCAGTACTATCCCCATCTTTCTCAATGGTGTAAGTCGGAGCTTTTGATTTGTCCACCAGATCAGGGTAGAAAATATTGAACTTGTATCCTTGCACAATTTTGGGGGGTGGATTGTCATGATCATAATGAGTTTGGTTGTATTTATTCCACTCATAGCCAGTGTGAACACGATTGAAATATTTCGGCTTTCTTGGACGATATTTATCATGCCACCAGTACACCTGTTCCAATAGGTACCAAAGCATAAACATGCCAATGATAGTACGCAACATTCTAGTAAAAAATAGAGTTAACAGTAAGTAATACCTGGGAATCAAGGTTGATTTCATCATTTGTGCCAAATACAACATCACCTTCCTCCATGGCTCCCATGGCTTTCATGGCATTTTTCTCAAAGTGATCTTCAGGTGGAGTTGGTCTTGAAGCCAGTTCTTGGATACGTCGCTCTTCTAATACAGCATTACGTCTCTTGTCCTGCACACAAGTGCACACATGTACACTCAGTTTTCATGTCTCGAAAGCATGGCTAGCTTAAAGATATCCCTGATTAGAATAAGTTTTTGGCTGACCAAAATTAGATTTTGGCATTAGAAATGACTAGAAATCCCAAGGAAATAGGACATAAATTGATGCAAGATACACTTTAATTGAAATCTAATTAAGCAAAAACATATAAGTTTGGAAGCATTAAACAAAAAGAAAAAGAAAAAGGGGGACAAGAAAATTATAAGAAATGATAGAGCTCAGAGACTTGCCAAGATCAAACTAAAGAAACATTAAGACAATCTACTTAAGCGCCATTATTTATAATTTTCATTCATTTATTTATAAAGCACAATCATGTTTGCTTTATGGCAGTCTCTTTTGAATTTTATTTTGCCACTTAATGAAATCCTTATTTATTTTTCATTTAAATTTTGATAAGTGTATCATTGTTTATCCAAAAAGCCGCTTATTCTTTTAGGTAATTAGTTAGTAAGTAAAGTTAAATTCATTTTTATAATCAATACACTTTGTATTTTTATACTTACTAATTACTTTAGTTTAAGTTTTAGATAATTTATTGTTCACTTATTTTTATATTTCAAAATTTTAAAATATTTATAAATTTATTTATTCTATTAAAAATACAAATATCCAATGCAGGGTACTAACTAGTTCTATTAATAATCTAAAGTGAAGAAGGTCGTGTAATTTGTAGACATCTTGACACCTCATTCAACAAGAAAAACAACTAGGAAACTCTAGGTTTGAGGAATACCAACTCAAGCTAAGAATTTTTTTTAACTAATCAATTCATGGTAATTACTAATGAAAAACTGATTCCAAACCATTAAACCGGAAAGAAAACATGAAGTTTGATTTTCACGGCCTATGAGAAGTGAGAACTTGATAAATAACCACAGTTGATAAAGTTACAGAAAGTCACCAACATTGTTAACTAGGAATAACCTACTTGAACTAGGAATTAGATGGACCTAAATAATTCATGGTAATTACTAATGAAAAACTGATGACAAATTCATGATGAGTACGCATGATGGGAGGAAAACAAAGAATGAAAGATCCTTGATAATGGAGTGCAAGCAAGACCATTTTTTGTGCTTACACTTATGGAGAATAGATAGATAGAGAGAGAGAGAGAGAGAGTTGCGCCCTCTTACTATCTTATCTCCCTTTAGGAGGAAATTATGTTCTCTAGGAGGCAATTCCGGAAGAAAGCATTATTTTCCAGACACTGATATGCACGAATATTAAGGCTCTAAGAGACAAATTACCAAAATAGCCTTGTCCTCCTCAGGGTCAATTGCATCTTCATTTTCATCACCATGCAACAGTTGTGGTGAATATGATCCAGCTGGTTCTTCTTCGGGGTGAACGTCTGCATCCATTACAGGTATCGGAGATAGAATGGGACCTATACACTCAAGGACTATTAGTTGACCTTTGATGTCTATAAATCTAGAAAGGCAAATGCAAACGATTTCAATTTACCCATACCCTCGGCGTCTTGATCAGAATCCTGCTCATCAAGTCCTGGAGTCCGTTCTTTGTTTTTTTCACCCTCAGATGGTCTCTCTAGGCGTTCCAAATGCTTGCGCAGCATCTTGACATGGATTTCCTTCAAACAAGCCTACAGTTCCATAAGTTAAATGTCAGAGCTTACTCAATGTTGCAAATACCAGAAACCCAAGACGCAAAATTACCTTTGCTTTGTATATATGGAGACGTTTAAGAACAGCTTCCCAATATTCAACCACCTTTGCAGTCCCAGATTGCATTTGTGATTCAATCTGGGATTGCAGGGCTTCTAATTCACCGAAGGTTTTACCTTGTAGGAGACTCTTAACATCTGCTTCAATGCTAACATGCAAACCTCTTTCTTCACCAATCATCTCTTGAGGTAATTGTTCTCCACGCACCCTGGCACGTTCTAATGCATCCTTTTTCCTGGCTTCAGCCAGTTCCCATTCACAAACTACCAGAAGCGCCTGTCATCCATATGCACAAATATAGGAAACCCCAAAATATCCAAGTGTGAGAGAAGTTATAACTTTACGTGCATACGGCATAATAATTAGAAGTTGGAGTAAAAAGAAAGAGAAAACTTCAAAATCCACATAGATCCAGCATAAGCCAGGATCAATTCTCATAATCTATTTCTTGGGTGGGCAAGAATGATAACAAACTGATACCAAGCATAACATAAATATACAACAAAAAAGTAGAGCATGCAATTCATCTGTTTCTAAAGAATAAAAAAATGTGGATGCAGAAACACAAATCTGTATTGCACACAACCACTAGTTCACATGCTCAAGCATTTGAAAATTGTCAGTAGCATTAAAAAAATGAATACCCATGTCAAAGCTCTGAATAATAGGTTCTATTCAATAAACTATGACAAGCAAATGAAGAATGAGCAAATGAGAAATATTACAGCAATAGACCATACGACGTAAACCAAAGACTAAACTAATATAGAAGAAAACAGAACACACTACATCCCCATAAGCATGTCTCAGGATTACAAGGAAATTGAAAAAAGAAAGCTAACATACCTCCCAATATCTTATATGCGTAGGAGTTGCCCTGTCTAAGTCAAGGTGCATCTTTATGTCGTTGTGAAGCTCTTCCATTTCTTTTACAGTCAAACCCTAAATAAAAGACATCACCGTCAAACATCGAAATACAGTTGAGTAAATCCAACACAATCTCCATCTGCCCTTCAAATAGTAAAAGAGAAATCTATAGAAGCTTTATCAATTATTTTTTTGACAGTGTTAGAGGAGGAACAGTGAAAGAGATAAAAGCTGAGGAATATTTAACTTTTACCTTAAATACCATGTATGGTTCATTTATTTCTATCTCAAAATCATCTGAAGGATCAAGATGTTTAGTGAGTATATCAATCGGCTTCATACGACCTTCGCGTAACCGAATCTCTGACCTAATTTTGCTTTGATCAAAATGAAACTGTAAAATAAACATATAACAAAGGTGATGAGTTCTTTCTGGCTGCAGGAAACCATCTAAAACATCACAAAAGAAAGGAAACAACACATGTTACCATGAAATGGTTACCTCTTCTTCTTTCTTCTCCCAGTCTTGGAACTCAGCTCGCGCGCGCTCTCTTGCCAACAGTGCCTATGATGCGAATGTCATTACAATTCCAAGCATAAAGGATATGAAGTCAATATGGACATGCAAATCAAATCAGCGAATTATGTACAGTACGCAAATAACATAACGCCCTTCTCCAAGTAAAGATTGGGATCGTACCATCTCTTCCTCATGTTGTGCTTTCTCAATAGCCCTTTCTTCTCTTCTCTTCTTAACTTTTTCAATCTCAGCCTACAAAAGAATAGAATATAATTTATAAAAATAAATATCATCTACCGGGATAATCCGCTGGTGCAACACAGCTTTATCAAGGGCGTATGCCAGCATTAGATAGGATGAGGTAAGCTAAAACTTCGAAAAGGAAAGGAATTTAGGGAGGCCTATAGTTAGCTAGTATATTAAAATGGTTATGTTCCACTATCGAAGCCCTTCAAGTATATGGAAACCTTATCATCAGAAGAGTTTGCAGTTTGCAGCATGAAATTGTCAGGCTAAAAGTGGAGAGAAACACTGAAGTTAACAGGACTCCAACCACAATTTCCCCAAGTGCGAGGTAAGATGCTTCAACAATAATATTGGAGAAAAGAGAAAACAGATAAAGAAATAAAGGTGCATAATTTATTTTGTTTTATTTTATTTTATTTTTTCCTGTGGAAGCAGGAGAAAGGGCGTGGGGGGAGGTTAATATAGATGCATATGATTTCGAATTTTCTGAAATTTGGAATGTAAACAAGATTATACTTGCCAAAAGAAAATAAAATGAGAAACTCAAGGAAACTTGTCAAAAGAAAAGATGTAAATGAGAATGTCAAACAAAACCGGTTTCTCATCTTATTCCAAAAGTAATGAGTAATGATGCCATAGTGTGATGTCAACTCATTATGCCAAAGGAATTTTGTTTTCTCATTCTACATGACAATGTAACATCACATGTGACATTCATTGTTTATGCCAAAAGTAATCGGGACTGTCGGAAAAAAAATCAAGAGTTTCCATTGACATTCTTGGTTTATGTCTAATTTCCCAGTTTGTGAAGTGAAACCGAGAATGTCAAATTCTTTTGGCACTTTGTTATCCTATATAATGAGTTTATGCCTTCATAGTCCAGAGTTTGCTTATAACTCATACTCAGACAAAACAACGGCATCATTGTCTACCCATTTCATGGAGTTTCCACCAAAGCTACAGTACTTTCTCGCCAACAAACTCAGGGAAAATAGAACTAGAGTTGTCTCACTTCCCAGAGAAGAAACAGCAGAGCTAGGATAGTCATAATGAAAATGAGGAAGACAAGTATTTCTTCTATAATTCTATACGACTTCAAGACTGGAGGTAAACAAAATATACACTAACAACCAAGCTAAAATATCATTACCATTCTTTCTCTCTGTCTCTTCTTCTCTGCTTTGATGGAAAACTCATCAAGAGGCACGCCTTGGGTTACATCGCGCTCAATCTTCTTTCGCCACACAAATCTTGCATTCAGACAAGTAAAATTCATGGGAAATGTTCAAGCTATCTAAACTGCATCATTCACTAGTTTGTTAATATTAAGCAAACAAGTCAAATAACCAAGTCTTAGAGGGAGCGTGAAGGCAGATTCGCATTTGTGGACAATACAAAGTTCATCCTTGTTTATACAGACGTTGTGATGTCATTCAGCTGCAAACTAATTAGATATGTCGCAACTTACAAGGGACTTCACAGAAAATTATTTGTTTGCTGCAGTGTTCAAATTAATTTCCATACAGATACTGCAAATAAAATTACCCAAAAAGAGCTCAAAGAATAACATAAGTTGTCAGTGAAATAAATGCAGAAATTGAGACTCACTTTTCATTAAGATTAGAATCACCAAAGGGATTTGAATCATTGGAATATCCAGAGACGGTCTGCGACTTCAATTTCTTGGCAACTTTCATAGCCTATCATGTCATAGGGTCAGAAACATAAGGATACGCGACGCGTAATAGAAAGAATAGCCTCCAAACATAACTTGTAATAAAATCGGGGCAAATAGGAACCTTTTTGTGAGCCTTCTTAGCCAGGTATTCTGCAATGTCGTCCTCTGTAATCTTTCTCTTACTCCTGTGCCTAGATGGCTCATCGGAATCGCTGTCAGAATAACGTCGGCTTCTGCGACTCCGATTCATACGGCGGTTGATATCGGAAACTGAGTTCGATGAAGAATCATCGGAGGAGTAACGTCGTCGGTTTCTGCTAGAGGACGTCATCCCCTCCCACTCTTAACTGGGGTTTTAGTCGGAGTTGGAGAACCGACTTTTCTGTGGCTTGATTTGGGTGCTGTTGCAGGAGAACCTGAATAACAACCTACATCCCCAGAAATTTATAATAGAAGTCGAATGAAAATATAGTCCCAATATTACAAAATAAGCAAATTATCATCTATCAAGAAAACCACCAATTTATTCTTTATAATTTTAAAAATAAAATAATTTATCTTCTTATTAAGAAAATAAATCGATTCATTTTAAAAAATATAGTAAAATAAATTATTGTATTTTAAAAAATATAGAGAATTCAATTACTTTTTTTTTTATAGAGAGATAATTGTTATTTTCTTGCATTTTTTTCTAAAAATATATGATGCAACTGTTTACCTTAAACTTTTAAATTGGAACTCTTCCATTGGAAATAATTTTATTTTCTTAAAATTGAATTAACTCAGGAAAAAAAGATCAAAACTTCTAAGAAAAAATAAATGTTAAAAGTAACTAATAATAAAATCTTCTGGTGAAAAGTTTATTCAAATTTAAAAACAAAACTTATTTAGTGACCTGTTTAAGTAATTGTCCTAAAGATGTGGCAGGAGGCTAGTTACAAGTTTTACAGTGGAACTGCTGCGGTTTGAAATTGCACAAACAATCAATATACCAATAAAAACTATCTATGTATTACAAGGTCCGCAGCTCCCCTTCCAATTCCAATAAAAAAGCTGCCAAAACTCCTTTATTATTATAATTATAATAATAATTACATTTAGTTTCTTTATAGAAACGTGAAATTATAATTTTTTTTTAAATTTACACTTACCCCCAATGATACCTTTTTGTTTACAACTGCACCCTCATATTAGGCTTTATACCAAAAAAATACTAATATTAATAAAAAATTATATTATCTTTACCCCTTTGATTCATGTGTATATGCTCTTTGCGTCAGTGTGCGGCAGT
This sequence comes from Sesamum indicum, assembly GCF_026168435.1. Taxonomy (NCBI): domain Eukaryota; kingdom Viridiplantae; phylum Streptophyta; class Magnoliopsida; order Lamiales; family Pedaliaceae; genus Sesamum; species Sesamum indicum. The sequence goes on from NC_142667.1 coordinate 17,251,899, forward strand.
GTTGGTGAATTGTGTTTGTATGTGCATAAATGAGGGATAAAACTAATATGCCTTTTTTTTTTTTGGTTAGCATCAATATTCTCCCTCCAAAACCTTACGAAAATAATAAAACTATAACAAAGAATTCCAAAGGGGGCAAAGGTGTAATTTAGAAAGCGTTTTGGGAAAATTTATAATTTCACATTCCGAGACAATTTGAGTATTAACCTTTATCTTGTGAAAATAATCAAAATATTAATCAATATCCCCATATGAAACAATGCAATAAAGTAACATGAATACAAACAAGGGTCATGTAAATAAACATATATATGCGCATATATTCATATATCTGCCATATTAAATAAAAGTATCTGTACTTTAATACGAGATTTCAGAGAATCAATAATTATGTTTTTGCTGCCAGACTTGGGAAAGAAACAAAATAGGACTGTCGTGCGAGACTCGGATGCCACATTACACAATAACGAAAAGTAATTTTAGCTCAACGGGCATAGAACAATTAGTTTTCACCCGGGTTTCTTGTTTCATGAATGCCAATCCTTCCACAAGCAAGCATGAAAAAATGTGAAAAAATACCACTTGTATCACCTTCCTCCTGTTAGCAGAACTGAACTCTCTGTTTACATCATGCACAGTCCAATAGATAGGCATGTGTAAGTTGATTGACTGTTGTTGCACTGACCTTTCACCAAGCAAAAAGTAGACAGAAGTATCCTTCTTTTACGACCAACACATCATTTGATCATGCCCAGGGCTTCGCCTCTGATTTTTGCTTCTTTCCAGCACCTAACACAATGGGAATCAGGTTCTCGATCCATGCATTCTAGTCATCCCCTCAACTTTCAGAAGCAAATAGCAATATGACTCCTACTGATTCACATTACAATCATTCAAAAATTGATCCTGTGGGTTCAGAAACTTCCTCCAAAAATTTTTGTACTTGGGAATACCAAGCTCGAGCCACGGTTTCATGCTCCCATCAAAATGCAACACTGCTGCTGTCTTGAGGGCTTCCAAATCCATTCCATAGTTATAACCCAGCCCAGATAACATCCAGTTGTCCTGAAGAGCATAAATTAGGCCTTCAAAGGTGAGCAAGCTAGCGCTTAATGTGGTAGTTTTAGATGATCTTTCTTCTCTATTAATCTGCATCCAACATCATACAAAGAGGATAACAGTAAGAAATATCTTCAAATGATAATGTGCATGTTGGCGAGCTTGATGTACTATATTATAAATTAACCAACAAGCAAGGTACAGGGGCAGAATACTTCATCATCATTTTTAATATGAGCTCTGTTGCATTAACAGACCGAGTTGTTGTATCCTTGTACTTACATGTTTTGCAAGAACTGACCCACTAAAAATGTCTAGAAGGGCAATTCTTAAACACATTATCTTAATCTGACCTCCAGGGCGTTACGCCAGGGCTCTTCCCTTGTTTATTTCGCTTTGCAATTTCTCCTTTCTTTATTTCCATTTATTCTCCATCTTTGTTCTTTCTCGCTTCCTTTTTCTTCTCTCTACTTCCCTTTATTTTTCCAGTTGTTGTCACAATTACCATCTGCTCTTTTCATTCAGAACTTCTGTTAGCTTTCATAATCTGTTATCAGCCAACCATATACAATAGTATACCATATAAGTTCTTGAGGATTTCAATGGTGCATGGGCACAATGGGACTTGGGGTTTGTCTCTTCTCAGATATCTAGACTTCTATCTAAATTGCATCTTTGCTTCAGTTTATATTGACCAGATATTCCAAGGGTGCAGCAATAAAAGAGTAAGACCAAACATGTTAAAATGTTAAAAAGTTGTCACTCACCTCCTGAACCAATCTCTGATATGCTTCAGTAAGATTATGAGTCCTCCACCTAGATAAATCAATAATATTTACTCCAGATGTCCAAGCACAAGAATTTTCATCAAAGCTGTTGCTTGGAAAGTAAGCTCTCAGGTGAAGCAACTTCAATCCACAAGTCTGCATGGCACCATTCACTTTTCCCCCCATGTCAAGGTTCCAGAGGGCTGACAAGTCTCTCTGAACAATGATATCATCGTCCAAGACCACAACTTTCTCCAAAGAGTGAAATATCTTAGGAAGGAGATAGTGGGAATGCGAAAACATAGATAGGTATTGCGTTCTAAATTGAGTAGAAGACAGTTTATCAACCCTACGAAAGGAAACATGAAATTCTTCAGGCAATGACAGATGTAATGGTGCCACCTTATGATGATTATACAACTTAAGGTCTTCAATATTCAGCACCTGAACCGCCGCATCACCATACTTGTTTCTGAAAAACCATAATTTCATGGCAAAGTAATTTTCTGTGTCCGTCAGCAGATGAAAGACGTGTTTCTCACTTTCCTGCAAATCGAATAAAGCCTCTTTAATGGCATAAGTAAAAAGCAAAAAGAAAGTTTGAAGGTAAAAGACGAGGAAGGAGAGACGGATAACAGACAACGGTAAAAAGGTCATACTTTTGCATGTTGTACAGTTGAGTTGATTACTACAGACGATGCAAGTATATTCCTGGAGAAGATCACATAGTGGTACAAGTCTGGGTTTACAAATTTCTGAACCAGTGCCTGCTCAATCTCAAAAGAAGATCTAAAATACTCAACAGTTAATCTCATTGATAAACAATGGAGACTCTTTGGCATGGTTTGAACTGCAAGTTTGTAGAGGAAGGCACTTTGCTTCATGTGAAAATTAGCTTCGTCCTCCGTCAGGTCAACTAGTTGTCTGAACTTCTTGTCAACATTATTACAGTCCACAGGGCATGATTTTGCTTTTGCTATTGCAGCCTCCATCATCTTTAGCTTCTGGCTATTCCTGATGAAAGGGCAACATCATTCTATGTTCACATATCACTAGTATAGCTAATGATGAGCATATTAGTGCAAGATGTATCATAAGCACATCAATAAATTTAGAGACAAACTCAGGTTCCAATTATAGCACAAAAAACTAAGAGGGAACATAGCTTGACCCTTTACGCTTGTAGGCCACACTGATTTGCTTGGCATACAAGCAATGTCAGCTCACACCCAAAAAGCTAACCTTTACACATTTAGAAATGAGCTAATTACTGATGGCAGTTACAGCAGCATACTAAGTACAAATATGTCATTTCAATGATGAAATGTTACAGATAGGTGCTTGATTTCTTGACGTCCACGTCAGTTTAGATACTACGAGTACCTGTCCGCGCTTTAATTTTATTTTTCTCTCTATGTTATATGCCGATAAGAAGGGGACTACAATCACCTACGAAGTACATCATTTGAACTTGATAAAGAAAGGACCTCGTGATCCCAATGATTCTCTTTATCACATTATTCAAGTCACTTATCATACTGCGATGCAAAAGGAATTGACTATGTCAAACAACCTCTAACCCAAACTTACCACTACACCTGTGACCGTAAACATGAGTTGGAACAGAATAAAACAAACAAGACATGAATAATTCATGCCTCATCAGACATCAGATGTTGTATAAACATCAAATATGTTAAATAGTACTTGCTCGTTGGTAGAAATTTCTTCAATAAGAAGAAAATGCAGCAACATGTGCATATGGAGAAAAATGAAAGCACTATGGAAGACCAGGAAGTGAAAGCAAGAATACAATGGCATGCACGTAGGAGACATAAAATGAAAACAACAATGGCGGCAATATGACTACACTAATAAAGGAAGCTGCTCCATTGACCACATCAGCTAGCAACTTAGCATGGTTTAAGAACTCATAACTGGGAACTTCTGCAAACAGCAACCATATCCTAGCGGGCCTAGCTTATATCCATGTGGAATAGAAATATTTCTATTTAGAGATTAGAAAACCAAATAAACGGTGGTTTGTGTTGGATGATTGGTCAAACTTAATTCTCTTAAGACCGAAGGGAATGGATCTTGCAGTTGGGACAAAAATCATGCAGTGTTACCATCTGGCAGGTTGGGCAAAGGTACCCCCATGAATGCGCAACACATACAAACTTATTGACCTTTTTTAAAGTATTCTAAAGATTAAACACCAGACAAAAAAACAGAGAGATATAGAGAAATGTTAAGATGATATCAAAAACTTCTTCGCAGACCTCCTCCAAAAAATTTCAGGTACTGTCACCTGAATAGAAAATTCGCGATAGTAAAGCTTGCAATGGCAAAACAATTTTCGCCAATGATTATGACTGGGTCAAAGTCAAAGAAAGTTTGTCCAAGGAGATATTGATCAAACAACATATGTGAAAACAAAGCTATCGAAGTATAACTAGGGCACTGCAAAAAGGTTAATAGTCCAGTTCAGAAGGGTCCAGATTTATGATTCCAAAGCTTAGAATTAAATTTAACCAGCCAAGCCAAAATTGATATGGAAACAAACAACTACCATACTTTCTTTCCTTTGGCGTGTTTTTCACATAATCAGAAAAATTCACCACGAACATCCACTGTGCATTGTAATCCAAGTAGCTACTGCTAAGAAATAGTTCTTCCTGTACAGTCATTTTTTTTTTCAAACCGATTTCATCAAAACCTCTATTCATCCATAATCCATATGGCTTCCCCTGAACATTTCAAAGAGACTAAAAGTTGAGATTTTTCTTTGTTAGTTAAAACAGCAAAAATAAAGATTAGTTAGAATATTATAACTTGACTCATCTTTTTATCTGAACGAAACTCAAAAGCCATATTTACAGAATAGACCAAAACCAAATCAACTATGGGATCTGACCAAATAGACACATTCGGTTTGGGTTCAAATTCAGTTCAGTTCATAATCAAATTTCTTCACCCCCCAACTTATAATAGGGACGAAAAGCTACTGAAATATTAATCAACTTACAAATGGAAAACATTCCCAGATAAGTTTAACCAATAGAGTACCTAGCAAAGAGAGAGACCAGATACCATGTTTAAAATAAAGGGAATTTTGAACATACTGAGGGGGAAGATCTTTATCCGTCGTAGTTTCACTAAGAACACGCTCAAAATCCTGAATATTTTGCTTCAGTTCATGAGACAATTTGTCCAGTTTTGGTAGTTTTGCAATACTGGGATAGTATGCACGAGCAACAAAAAGTAGGTCCTTCATCCTCTTCACCACAGAGTCCTCCATCTTTTCCCTCTGCTCTCGGCGCCATAAACAGTAACTCCCAAATTTTAATTCACAAATCATTTCACTCTCATCAGCGCTTCTCATATTTTCACCATTCTTGTCTCCATCAAGAGACCCATTATTCTGCAACAAAATATATAGCCAACGCTGTTAATTTGTTTAGTAGTAGCAATGCAGAATTTAGGTAGTTCCAAGGGAAAAGCTACATTTACCTCTTTGACTTGTTTGGGCAAATCTGCTCGCATGGGAAAACCTGTGTATAATTGTTAAACAAAAAATGATTAAATGAGGAGAAAAGAAAAACATAAGCCAGGTCCAAAAACATCTAAAGAGAACACTGGTGAAAACTATTAGGAGATACTATTCTATATTTATTTGCATACTGCACCCTACCATTGGTATCATTGCCAGCTTCCTTGACCGAGTTATTCCCCAAACCCTGGCAAAATGTAAGAGAAGGAATATCAGAACCAGAATTGAAGTTAAGGTTTCAAAGAAGTTACATATTTATGAACCTGTTTAGTGGTGAGTCACATGCAGTATACTTAATCCCTAAACTTTACACAGAGACTTGTCTTTTGGCAACAGTTTTGGCAGTAGTTTGGCTTATCAGAAGAATGATTAATAGAAGAAATCATGTAGAGACGACGAAGCTTAACAAGCAAGAATCAGAAGAGAAGGGATCCTTAGATAGAGAGAGAGAGAGAGAGAGAGAGAGACAAACAGAAAGAAGATGAAATAAAATAAGTATATAAAGGCTTGTTTCATATCAAGTATCCACGTCTCACGACATGATGACAAAGCTAAGAGTATTGCTAGCAAAGCAAATCATTGGGCTGAAGCGGACCTTTGATAGAAGAATAATCAACTCTATCCATATTTAGTTTACATGGATTTGCAGAAAAATATAAAAGGATGGATTTTAAGAAATTGACACAATTTGGACATCTCTAATGATGATAATAGATATATCAGCTGGTAGGAGTAAACTGGCAAGTGTACATGGCAAACCTGGACCAAGAGGTCAACTTAAAGTCACATGAGATTATATAGTGAATAGACCTTAAGGTCAACCTTGGAGATAATCAAGATAGGTACTCTAGTTGATCCCTGATGCATATGTGATAAGCAAAATAGTAAACAAATAGTCAAGCTGAGGTAACACACTCCATATTAACCCCAGAAACTATGTGATTTTACATCTCAGATGTGGTCCCAGAAATGAGCTCAAAGAATATAAACCAAATAAAAATGATGGAAATTGAAGTTCACAGTTTATTAACCTCAGCCAAGACAATGCTCTACATTCCCCACAGAAACAGCAAAACATAAACTTGCATGCAAAAAGACGCTATAAGTTTATCATATTAGCGCACTTGTTTATTGTCCCTTCCATATATTGAGAATCCTTACATCTACATAGTATTTTATAAGTCATTAATTCATCTCTAGAAATATACTGAGACTTAATTAACAGAAGAATCTGGTAACTGTTGATTAAAACTTAAAAAATTGGCATACTGTTACTTTAATAAGCTGACAGCAATTTTAACCATAAAAACATAGACAACAAACCTTTGGAAGTGTTGGTGTTAATCTTCTTATAAGATCATCCATATGTCTTGAATGGTGAACCTACAACCAGAAACCCAAACGGATAAGAATGAAGGATAGGGTGCGTAGCAAGAAAATATGAGAAGTCCAGACAAAATAGTAATGTTATCAGACATTACCATAATCTATACCTACATCCTTGCATGCTGAAAATGTGACTTAATACACGCATGGGTTCCGTATTTATAGTATTAGAATCATTTCCAGAACTATCTAAGTTGTTGAAGTAAGCAGAATCAGAAGGGGAACAACGTTCTATACCTTGGATTGATTTCTTGTATCAGCAGCATCGTTATGATCATAAACTCTTAGATGATTCTGATTGCATGAAGAAGCACCCAAAGAAAGAAAAAAGAAAGAGGAATCAATGTCCATTTGTTTTCTTATTGAAGAAGGAAAAAACAAAAAGAAAGAAACATCCTTTCCACATCCTTGTAGAACGATGAAAAAGTCTTACTGAGGCTGAGTTCCGTTGTTCTGTGCCATATCCTGAAATGGATGTGGGAAATCAGAAGTAGTTTTACATCCACATGACTGAAATTGAGGGGGGGGCACATAAAAGCGCATCTGTGGTAAACTCACCCACAAGCAAAACACAAAAACCAAAGATAAGAGAAAAATGTGTGGCCATTCAGAAGGTGTTGGAAAAATAATGTAGATTCAATATAACTTCATAAGATCTCAAGGAGAACAAAACAATTTGAAGGATCTCCATTAAGGGCACACAGGTAAAGACGGATCGAAACCCGATTGAACTAGAAGAATCATCACGTACGGTGTAACAGATCTAATCTGAGAACAGAAGAAAGAAAACAATAATAGGAATCAGTGAGTAGGAGGAGCAAAAGAAGGTTACCGGTGGTAGAGTGGAAACCGCTGTGGAGGCCGAGCAAGAAGACGAGGGGTACAAGCATGGAAAGAAACACTAGGCCCAACACCGCTATCACGAGACCTTTCCATCTTCTCTTGGCCGGAAGGGAGTATGATGATGAAACACCCCCACCTCCACCCTTCATCTCTCTGTCTCTCTCTCTCACTAGCTTCTTTCCTCACTTGCCTTCTCCACTTTTTAAGAATTTTTATTCCTTTTCTTTTGCTTTTCTCTTGTGGGCGATCTCAATGAACAAGTTCAATTACCTATCCTCCGCCAGCAATCCATCCATAGACGCAATCTGATTTAATTTGGAACTCCAAGTCCCACTGTCTCCTTCCCTTCGTCGAGAATGATTCTCTCACTTCACTCCCCGTTCATCCCCTCTCTAATATCTATCTACTCACTTCACGCACGATTATTGAAGCAGCCAGAACAAAGACGGAGAGAGAAACTAGTAAAAACAGGGGTCAAGTGCACTTTTGCCCCCTCAAACTCATTTGTTTTACATTTCATCCCCTTAATTATCAATTCTCGTACTTAAACCCACTGATTCTGAGAAATTCCTAAACCAAAAATCACAGGGATAATTATATTCTACTCATATTTTTTATGATTTAAAAATTAAGTTTAATACTTTTTACGATTGATTTTGTTCGACAAATAGATAAATTCATGAAATTTATTAATGTTAATAAAAAATTAAATAAAAATTAACTTAATATTGATTTATTGCAAGTTAAATAATTTTTTTGGTAAAATATACTTTACTCCTTAAATTATTTTTGATATAACGTTTACCTTCTAAACTAACAAATATAATATTTACCCCTATAATTAAATTTTTGGATATATTGCCCTTATGTTTTATATATATATAGATATATATATATAATATATATAGTTCAAAGAATTTCTTTTTCTAATATATATAGTTCAAAGTTTAATTAAAATTTTCTTAATTGAAAAACTATCTTTTGATGATAATAAAATAATAAATAATGAGTGAATTTAATAGTTTTAATTTTATTAAATTTTATAGACTCAAAGTTAAGTAATGAACGAGTACAAAAACTATTCAAAAATATTTCATGAAAAAATTTTATTAATTTGATGATAAAATTAAGTTATTAATTATGTATTCTTTTAGATAAAAATGAGTAACTAAATGATTTTTTTTAATATATTTTCTTAAAAAATACAATAACTATTTATATTTATTTTTTTTTGTAAAATATGTAACGGTTAGACATATATATTTATCAATTTTTTTAAAAAGCATATACGAATTGTTGGTTATATTATATTTATCATGTATTTACTATATATATTATTATACTCCACTTTTAAGTCAATTCTTTTTCTTTTTTAAAAAATTAATTAATAAATAATTTAGTGATAATTTAATGTGCAAAATACTAGAATGAATGGCTAAGGATGCGATGACTGTTCAACTTCCTCTAGTATAGCAATTACAAAATCAAAAGAAGTGGGTGAATAATAATGGGGTATTACAATTGACCAAAATGCCTTCAAATAAGGAGAAAACACAAAACTCGAAAATTTGACCGTAGATCTTCTCAATAATTTTGGTCTCATTATTTCACTTCTCACCATATTTAGTCCAATAAATGTAAAAGTACGCCCTACTCACATTTTCTGTTAGAGTATTAATGGAAAGAGCACTTTGCTCTATTAACTAACTAATATTTGACTGTAATAGTGTGAAAAATTGCAATTTACATTGCACAACTTACACTTTTTTGGATCAAAATCACAAACAAGAAAACTTGTGGGACATAAATTCCAATTTTCCACACCATTGCAGTAAAAAATCTAACAGAAAACGTGAGTGAGACGTAATTGCAATTATTTTGACACTTATGAAACTAAATGTTGTAAGGGGTGAAATAATAAGACCAATATCACAAACTATGTAAGTTATGAAACGTAAATTGCAATTTTTTCGGACTCATTCATTAAAGTTGAAGGTGTTACTAGAAAATGTCTGCTAAAATAACCAAAACTAATATTAAAGAATTCAAGATGAAAGAGATCATATGATTCAAATTGTCCAATCAGCGTGATATTCAATTAAAAATGGAGTGATTTTACTATTTCCCAAATCAGAGTCAAACAAAAATATTAGGAACTAGGAAAGTTAAAAGGCAATAAATTATGGATCATATTAATTATTTTACACAGTGATAGCCACTAAATTTGAAAAGTATGATAAGGGATCATCAAGAACGTGTATAGTAGCATCCTCATATTTTCATGTCTGTTTTCCAGATATGCAGCCAGGCAAAATATGATCACCAAAAAGAACCAGAAAAAATATGATGCGATTGGTCGCACGTTGGGTTTACATATGCACCGCAGATCACGCTGTTAAGTAAAGTTGAAGGCGTGCTTTGCTGACTCAAGGGTATTGCAAAGCAGCATAGCAACAGTCATTGGTCCAACTCCTCCAGGCACAGGGGTAATTGCGGAAGCTATTCTAGTTGCTTCCTTGAAACATACGTCTCCAATGAGGCGGTAGCCATGCTCACTTCTCCGATCCTGCAAATTCACCGCTCATATTATGTTTGTTTACAAAATTGATAGCATTGCTGATAGAACAGACAGATCAGGTCCATAACCTACCCTCACCCAACCCCACCTTTCGGATTAATTGTGCTTCAATTTCCTCTTCCCCTTTCGGATTAATTTTTTACCCAACCCTTGAAGTTAAACTCTCTTACAAATAACATGTGCATTCTCAGCTTACACTTTCTCCAGATGTTCCAAGTGTCACGTAAAAACGAAATATGGAACTGATGAGCTATATCATACCAGCTCAAATTCTTGGGAATAGTGAAGCATTAAGCTATAATTTAGACTATGTCCTGAAGATTCCCGAACTTGAAACTATTCTTCAAGTTGAGTCGAATTTAATTCAAGCGAACTCTAAGTAGATATACAAACCAGGGATTAGTAGCAAAATGTAACAGACAACCCTAGCAGGTTTTTATAGAAGAAGAACCCAAAGCCACCGAATATCCTGATAACATAACATCGGTGACTAAACCAAAACATGTAAAATCAAATTTGTCTTTTGTTTTGTTCTTCATAAAGGTACCTAAGTAGCCATAAGGGGCAAGATACTTTAATGAGAGGATTACATTTTCTTCTTCATAAGGGACCAAAGCAGCCATATAGGCATTGGTACAACCAGAAACACGTAGGATTTAATTTGTGACTTGGCATGGCAGGGTGTGTACATGTAATTTTCCAAAGCCCAAAGACTTGCATTGTAATATTATCATACCTCTTTCTTGTTGTAATATGATCATACCTCAAGGAGTCTGTAGGTAATCATCTCAAAAACTAAAATAGAAAGAAATATTCTCCAGTAAAGATATAAAAGGTCACCTCAATGGGGTTAGTTCCAACATCAACAATAACTGCACCAGGCTTTACCCAACTACCACGGACCAAATTAGGCACTCCAGCAGCTGAAACTAAAATATCAGCTTCCCGGGCGATTTTTTCTGGGTTCTTTGTAAATGCATGAAGAACAGTCACAGTAGCATGGTGCCTCTGCTCAAGAACCAAATAAACTGATATTCAGCAAAAGCCTTTTAATAAGGAAGTAATTAGTGATGGTTGGGAGGTGAGGAAGAAAATTATGGTATTACCTGCAGTAGCAAGGACGTTGGTAAACCAACAATGTTACTCCTACCAATCACCACAGCCTTCTTCCCCATGATCTCAACACCAGACTGCAGAAGCAACTCGATGCATCCTTTTGGGGTACAAGGAACGAATAATGGCTCCATGCCTTGCATGGCCAAATTCCCAATGTTCAAAGGATGGAAACCATCAACATCTTTCTCGAGGCTTATGACATTCAGAATTTTGGCCTCATCCAAATGCTGTTCAAGCTAATTTTCAGTAGTTTAAGTAAAGGTTCAACAGAACCTATCAGAATTTATGATCCAACTGAACTGCTTATGCATGAGTCAGATCCAGAAAGAACTTATCATACAACAGCAGTACAATGTGCACCAATTTTCAGTTTAGCAGTCTCATTCATTGCCTTTGCTTAAAACAAAACAAGTGATGAGAGCTTAAAAGTTAAAAGTTAACTGGATCAACAGAAATCCATTGGAATGTGATTCACATAGAAGCAAGAAAACGGCAAGCCAAGTAAAAACCATAGAAAGATCACAAATTGGTGATAGTTCTTTCAACATGATCTGTGAATTTCACTGGTTGTCTAAATAGAATAATCTAAAGCACATTACAAAGTTTACCTGTGGCAAGGGAAGCTGAACAAGAATACCATGAATTGATGGATCCTCATTAAACCTACACAAAGCATTGCAGACTTCACATTCAGTACAATTTTCGGGAAAGACGATCATCTTAAACTTGAAGCCGACTTCTTCACTTGCAATAGTTTTGTTGCGCACATATGTTTCAGAATCTCTTCGTTGACCCACTAATATGACAGCCAATCCAGGAACCTGACCAATTAATTCCTTCATTCTGCTTACTTCAGAAGCTATTCTAGATCTTATCCCCTCAGCAATTGCTTTCCCATCAATTATTTTAGCAGTCCAGTTGTTTGCTGTCATAAATCAATCACAATGGATTTGTTTCATCACTCCTTTGTGCTTCAAGAAACAGACCAGACAGGACTGAAGACAGATTATGCATCATATGCTACACAAACTCAATAAAAAGGTCAGTCTTCCTACTATTTATCTTCAATACCATATTCCAGAAATAAAGTAGAGGACTGACAATGAAATTCCATAAATAAAGAGCTACAAAACCAGGGGATAGGAATGGAAGGAAAGAAAATCCAAACTTCATTTTTGGAATCAAATAACCAAGATCATGAAGAGTAACTTGATACAAACCAATTAATCCATGATACGTACTGGGACATACAATTGATTTGGTTTTCAATATTAAAGGAAATGACTTCAAACTTTGACTAGGAAAACAGTTTGCTTTGAAATGAAACTATCTAGGAATGATGAGAGAAAGAGAAATTATCTTTGCTAATATGTTCGACTGATTCCCATCTGACATAGCAAAAGTAATTTCTGAGGCAGCAGATATAACCATCGCTGGTTGAGGGCTATCAAAAATATAGAACAACAAATTTTATTGTTTGTGCTTTGTCATCTTTAACCTTATGGAAATAATGACTTGTACGTATAACCATGTACCTTGTACATGAACACAATGTTAATAAATTATTTCGAACTTTCAACAAAATATACCATTTCCAAAGGATCCTATTTGTTTATCGAGGCAATACTGAACATTGGAATCAGCTTTCTTCGTGTCTACTCTTATTCTTAGATTATGGATATTTTTCATACTAAGGTTAATGTCCATGGAGAGCTGGTTAGAGTAAAAGATAAGGACTTATTATTTCTCTTCTGATTTTTTTTTCTACATGAGCCTACCTCTTGCAACATTTGAAATATGATACCTTTTTTTGATCCATGACTCATATGAAAAACAATAAAGAATCTGAATATTTTTCCAAACTTCATAAACCTAGAAACTGCTCCTCAGCAAGTTACAAAACATGGGTTTATGCCAGGAAAATGTCTCAGCATGTTACATGAATCAAGTGATTCTTAAACATCCATTAACTGGACTCAGCAGGCAACACTTCCATGGAAGACATCTTTAAACTTCATAATGATTCAGATTACATCTTATACATGCTTAACTAAAAGTTAAGCCTCCTTTGACCAGAAACACCTGAACTCTAAGTATAAATTCTTCATCTCCATGTGTCAAATACCTCTACCATATGCTGATATCAAATGCAAGTAAAAGACATCACAGGTTTGGATAAACAAACTGTAAAAACACATCCACACTGACGAGAGAGAGAGAGAGAGAGAGAGAGAGAGAGAAACAAGCACATCCATGAACACATGCAGAAAAGGACTTACTATTTTCTTGGATAGGTGAGGAGTCAGATTGCTTGGATGTAGAAGACCATGAATCAGCAAGGTCAAGTGATAACAGAGAGGGGGACTTTATAATTTGGTTACTAAAAGACCGTAAAGTTGATGTGGTTTGAAAACACCTCCTCAACCAAATCGGCTGCAAAGCTGCTAAAATTGGCACTAATCTTCCTCTCATTCTTGTGCATGGTATCTTCTACCACTATATCCTTATGCTGCATTGGCTTTTAGCTCCCAGGACACACAGTGTTTTAGCACAGCCATGTTGCTCCGACAATTTAACTGAGATGAAAATAACAGATATCTGTAACAAACGAACTAAAATTTAAGTGTTAACATCGGCATGCCACACTTTGCAGTGTAGAACAAAGCCCATTGTTGATGAAATCATGAAAGAAATTAATGCGTTCCAATTTGTATCCAAATATTTTAATTGCAACCAAATCCTTGTCAGGAATGGTGAGATTCACTCCATTACAAATCATCAATAGTAGCTACTCCTATTCAATTACTCGTGTCTTTTCTAGAGTATATCTTCAAAACACTCAACTGCTAGATGTCATACAGGATTCCAAACTAGCTCTTGCCAACATAGTGATTAAGACATGATGAATAAGGCACAACATAGCTCATTGGGCACCAGGAAATAGATGAGATATGAAAGTGCTGAAAAATTAGGTTAAGGAAATGTCATAGGTAGTTCGAGGTAAAACTGATGGAACGCTCCTTTGGTAAAATGAAACGGGAAGAGCAGTGAAAAGTAGGCTGAGTTTCAAAGATGAAAAAGTTAATGAAATCAGGCAAATCTGTAAGCATTCATCTATATGTTGAGTTCACTCTACACCAACCCATAAAATTCTGTCCCCTCAGTTCGTGGTAAGCAACTTGAGGTGTATTACGAGTATTCCCCAATAAATAGCATCAGGCACGATATATTTTCTCACGATCCACTCCAACAGCTTAAGCCATTCTATTTTCAAGATGCATTTTTCATCTCAGCTATTGACTCAGGTCCTCTTATCCAGATTGAATTTGGTCGTCATTGTGCAAGTACAAGTTCAAAGCTGCAATAGGCAAAAACCAACAGCCAAGGGACTGAATTCTCTACCCCGTTTTCAAGATCAGAGATATTCCCATACTAATTTCCACTGCTTGCACAACTATGGATATGTGATAAAATTACAGGCAGCTGACCAATTGGTCGGACGATGTAGTATTGTTTTATACACTTTTAAAAATAATCTCATAATGTTTAGTACTGACAATAATCGCCATTAATTGTCACAGTCCACTTGGTTTCAGTTTCTAGTATCATTCTCTGAGTACTGACAATAGTCGCCATAATTATCAGAAAGAAAACAAAATGCACAACAATCGCCATTAATTATAAAAAGCGAAACAGGAAAAGGAGAATAATATCCATTAAACAAAACGTAAAATTGAAAATGATATATGGCATCTGAGACCTGTAAATCTCTCATCTGATGAAGCCCCAATTAATGCGTACCTGCACGCCGTGTAAGTACTGGGCCTAGAACAGAACTACACAAACAAAGTAACAGGTCTAAGACGGTGACAGAAGTACAATTTTTAAGAAAAATAACCACGACCTAATTGTAACGGAAACGAAATCAAAATTCATGAAGAGATACCTCAGCAGCACAACAGCATCATTACCGATCTATATCTGTGAAATTCACTAATTACTCGAGACCAGTTTACATGGGTGGTCGTGATTCATAGGAGCGATCTGTGTTGGGGAACCGGGCGAGGAGGATGGATGCCGCCGGACTTTCTGCTAGTACTCACTGCTCAAAAAGACGAGCATAGTCTTTGCCTCTTAGGTTTCATTTTTTACTGTATATGTGTTGTTACATTTAGATGTTTCGAAACCGATTTATTTATTTATTTTATCAAAATAAATATATACTAATTTTAGACCTTATAATTAAACTTTTTTTATATATCTTTATATATATACATAAAATATATATAAAAAATATATGATTTGACGGTAGTTTTTGTCTCCCAATAAACAACACCAAATATACCATACTTATATTATATTATTTATTTATGAGGTGGACGAATAGAGTTAATTGAGATAAGACATGATCAGGCCCTATCTTTTAGTGATTTTGCCGTTAGAGTCATTATTTAGGTGAGGGAGAAATCCATAGATGTGGAGGACTCATAGTTCAGGTTTTTGAGGAAACCTCCTACAATACGCGTATTCCAAGCTGGTGAAAGGGCATATGTGAAGGGTCTACGTGCATGCCACGTAGTCTTCAAAGAGAGAAGTGAAATTGATGTTGAGCCGATTGTTAGTGTTTGGACCACAATATTGGACTATGTTGAATGGGCTTCCTCCACCAGAGCGACCGTAATTAGGGTGGGAGGTCTTGGGTCTTCTAGCTCGTTTTTTAGCTTAAATTCGCTGGACGCCACCCATCAAATAATATAATTTAAAAAATTAGATATATTCATTTCTATTTGATATTTAATTAATATTTTTTATAAATAAAAATAAACTAAATACTAATTGATTTTAACTAATAATATATATTTATATAAGTATTTAAATTTAAAAAGTAAATTTTAATATATTAATTTTGTATTTTGATTTTTTAATTTAATATTTTTGGATATTTTAATGATTAATTAATATATTCTATAAATAAATATAATTTATTAGAGCACATTTAAACTAAATATTATTTTTAATTTAATCAAATAGATAATTTATAAAAGCAATTTAAATTAATCAATAGTACATAATTTATTAAAATATATATTAGTATCAAATAAAGGGGGAAAATAGACATTTGCCCCCTTTCGCACAATAGGCACGTGCAAAACACTCTCTATTAAAAAGTATTTTTTGTTGTATTTTAAATAATATAGGGAATTTTTGCCTATAAATATAATAATATAGGAGGATTTTGCACTATTTTACGAAAATATAAGGGGTATTATGCAATTTTTCCTTTTTAATTTGTAAAATATGTGCAAAGTAACCTACCAGCTCATGAGGTTTGCATTACGTGCTTTGTCTGTGATTTTTCTTAATTTTAGCTATAAAATAATTTTTATACCCTTGTTGGAAAATTTATGGCCCAGGACCAAAAAAGGGAGGCCCAATACACCCACTTGGATGGCTACGGTTTGGCCCAAGCTCACGACCCACAAACCGACCCACGACCCGACCCGACCCGGATTGGTTACTTATTTTCTACCTAATATTCTCTCATATCTCACATCTCTCCATTCCCTCTCTGTGATTCACTTTTCTCTTGCAACGATTCTCCTTCCAAAACCAAGCTAATGGTTTATGGAAGGTGATCCCTATCTTCCATCTCCATCTCCTTTCTCGGCCCTATAAATATGAGACTCATTCTCCTATCTTATAAGAGAAAAAAACTATTCCGATAAGCTCAGTGCAAATCTTTGTGAAATAGAGAGATTGAAGGTCTTAGTGACCGTGTGCTAAGAAGATCTATGTGATCGAGGGTTATAACCTTTGTGGCAAGGGCTTTGTGCCAAAACCGTGTGCAACCGTGGGTTTTATCTTAAGGCTGCCGATCTTAGTGATCGTGAGTAAAGCCTAAGAAATGGATCTGGCTCTTTAAGCTATCGTTTGATCGATTATTTCCACTGCTTTATATTGATGTTAATATCTTGTATATCTGCAATAATGTTATGGGTTCTCCACCCAATAGTGGTATCAGAGCCACGGTTGTTATGATCTTGAAGACTCACGGTAACATCTAACCATTTTTATTTTTTGCGAAATTGCTGTATTGGGAATCCTTGATTTTCTCTTCGTGTATGCTATGTGCATTATTTTTGAAAGATATATTTTTAGGCTTTGTGCCAATAATCGCTATGTACACTTGTGTTGTGAGTGATATTTTTTGCTTAGTGCATTTAGTAATGTTCCTTTGTGGATATTGTTTAGACTTTGTATCTTTAGCCTAAGTGGCTAAGTGTTTTAATTGAGCCTATGTGAATTTTCAATTTTGCCTATGTGGTTATGTGATTGTGCCTTAGTGGCCGCCTAAGTGGCTCTTTGAGTTCTTTGTGTGTCTTGATGGCGTGAATTTGCCTAAGTGGCTGATTAAGCCTTAGTGGTTGTTTGATTTATCCTTGGTGGCTAGAAGTTTATAGCGTCGCTATTTGCTTGGTGCTTGTTTTGTGCAAAAGTTAATTATGCTGTGTGCTATGCTTTGTGCTTGAAATACCATAAGTTAAATTTTGTTACTAACACTCTTTATTTTGCATGAAAAATCGGCTATGATGTTTGCCAGATCCGTTTAATTTCTCCTTTTGGGCCTTGGTTCTTTTTGGGTCCTAGTCCAAGGGGGAATATGTTGGAAAATTTATGTCCCAGGATCGAAAATAGGGAGGCCCAATACACCCACTTGGATGGCTACGGTTTGGCCCAAGCTCACGACCCACAAACCGACCCCCGAACCGACCCGGATTGGTTACTTATTTTCTATCTAATATTCTCTCATATCTCACATCTCTCCATTCCCTCTCTGTGATTCACTTTTCTCTTACAACGATTCTCCTTCCAAAACCAAGCTAATGGTTTATGGAAGGTGATCCCTATCTTTCATCTCCATCTCTTTTCTCGGCCCTATAAATAGGAGACTCATTCTCCTATCTTATAAGAGAAAAAAACTATTCCGATAAGCTCAGTGCAAATCTTTGTGAAATAGAGAGATTGAAGGTCTTAGTGACCGTGTGCTAAGAAGATCTATGTGATCGAGGGTTATAACCTTTGTGGCAAGGGCTTTGTGCCAAAACCGTGTGCAACCGTGGGTTTTATCTTAAGGCTGCCGATCTTAGTGATCGTGAGTAAAGCCTAAGAAATGGATCTGGCTCTCTAAGCTATCGTTTGATCGATTATTTCCACTGCTTTATATTGATGTTAATATCTTGTATATCTTTGTGTATTATTTCTGCAATAATGTTATGGGCTTTCCACCCAACAACCCTTAATTATAAATTTTTAGATCTTGTTTCATATATATATGTCAACAGTTCAAAAAATTTAATAAAATATCTTTTTCTTTTTTAATTTAGATCAACGATTATATTTGATGTTCAAATCAATAAATCATATCCATTTGAATTAAATCAATGGCTTAAGTTTATCTAATTTATGATAATAAATTTATAAAAATTATAAGATAAATTTATATAATAAATAAATAAAGATGCCCCCTCTAATTATTTTTCCAAAGCCTAAAGCAAATGAATGCCCCCCTCCAAACAGTTTACCAGACGCTATATTGTTGGCCGATTCCAAAAGTATCAAGCACGTATTTTCGATACTTAAATTAATATGGCAGGGCAAAAAAAAAGTCTAATTCAACAAAATGATTTAGCAAGGAAGCCACATCAGACAAACTCTCCATCTCTCCAGCTGTGTTATTCTAAAAAATCTCCAGCTAATTCCCTCCTATATCAATGATGTTGACCAAAACAACCTCCCAAAATTTTAAATTAGTTGGGTAATGACGACTTAAATAGATATAACCATTCAAGATAAGTCCAAATTAGGTTTGGATTCTTTTGTTCGTTAGATAACATCCGTGGTTTTCTAATTTGTATGCAGCTTGATATAACTAATTCGGATTTAATTCTAAATCCCTCTATACATAGAGAACTTGCTGTAGTAAAAAAATGTAAGTCAAGGTATTGATACTCAACACACATGTTCTCTCAAGAAACAACAAGTACATGCATTTTCTGCTTATTTATGCACTCCACAAGCTCATATTAGCTTATATTTCCATATGCAATCACTCAACTCACTCATTTCACCACTATCGCAAGTTTTTATCAATTTTTCTTTCTAAATTCAATTACTTATCTAAGTATTAAAGTATTAATATCTTTTTTTTGTAGGTTACTCACCTTTTATATTAGCACTTTCAATAAGATCTTTCGATCGCTATAGGGGTATTAGACCTCGACTCTCATTATTGGCGCCATCTGTGGAAAATTTGAGCTAAATACATGAAAAATTGCTAGTTTGAACAATGGAGGTGATATCAATTCCATTAAAGGAAACATTGCCCTTCCTAATGTGGTCGAATCCACTATACCACAGTAAAACTAGGGTTTGGAGAACCACAATGCTCATCCTTCCACTGTTAACCTATTGATTGTACTTGTTGCCGCCAAATTGCTCTTCTAATTATAGCTCGGTGGTGCTTTTGTCAGCTTAGCATTTTGAGGATCTCCTTTTTATACTCCTATTATTCAGAGTGGAATGGGACAAATGCGACGCTTTGATCTATCTAACGCCCAAAGAATACGAGGATAGAACGAACCAATCCATATTGTGCTCTAGCAAAATTAACTTAACCTCGTGGATCCTGCCAGGAAGACGAGCATATCTGGCCAACCCAACAAGGAAGATGTCAACAAAGTGAATGGAGAAACCCATCACTTGAAGTAAGGAATCCCTTCAGCGAGAACCCCAACTTATTTCAAAGCACGATCACACTATAACTTATGAATGTGCAATTGATCATATTGAACACATTTGTGAATTTGAAAATGCTGCATTATTACACAACTATACTAATGGTATAAAAGATAGTGTTCTTTACTACACTAATTGAATTTGCCAAGCACTAGGTCGACCAACTTCCCTATGGTTCAATACATATCGTTTACAAAATTTATTTTATTTATTTTTTATTTGTCAATAAATATTGAAAATAACTTTGTGTCTTTTTAGGCTGAAACATGAAGATAAATAGAAATGTTGATTCTAAAAAGGTACTTGAAATAATATTTACTCATTGATTAGGAAAACTGAGACCCGTTTGAACAAGACTATTTAGAATTCCACGCTACGATAGCACTGGTATTCGATGTTCTAAAACTAACTTCATGATAGTCCTTTTCATATCTATGTTATCCGAACTTCTATTATTTGCTATTATTGTGCCCTGAAGATAGATTGCTTAGGTCTTGATGGTCTCGAGTCTGTGTCCTGCTGACACTTAGCACCACGTGATTCTCCTAATAGGTTTCAGCATTGTCTTTGCTGATAGATTTTAGCCTCCGAAACTTTCTGATGGACTTTAACATGTGATCCCCCTAACACGCTCTAGCCCATGTCTTTGTTGACAAGCTTTGGCCTTTGCATCTATGAACTGGCTCGTAGATCTAACCTATCTTATTGAATATTAAGCCACATTGAGTCACCCTTGCACTGCTCCATAAATAGGTTACATCCTGTTCTGCTAAACAGTTGACTCATAGCAGTCCGTGCAATAGATCCCATCAAATATGTTAAGGCGGAAAAAGTTGTTACACAAATATGAACCCCCTGCAACACATTAGGATACGTCAGTCAAAGCTACACAGTATCACCCACCAACTCAGAACGATAGGAATACTTTTTAGGTATAGAAAATTCTTGAAGCAGAAACCTCGTGCAACAGGATTATTCTTTTGTACTCCAACGGTCCAACACAAATTTTGCACTACTGGAGTGGGGAGGGAGTGATGCCCCTTTTAGTTATTTTTTCAAAGCCCAAAGCAAAAACACTAGGCCCCCCTCTGGTCAGCCCAGAAGGGCTACTCATGCCAAAAGTATCAAGCCCGTATTTCCTACACTAAATTAATTAAAATGGTAGGACCTAAAGAATAGATCTAAATCATCAAGATGACTCAACAAATAGTATGTACTCCATGAAATTAGAAAAAAACTCTTTACATCTTAGACTACGTCATCCTAAAGAATCTCTAGTTAACTCTTCCTACATCTGCGAGATTAAAACAATCAGCTAATAACAACCTTTTTCAAATTTTCGAGTTGATTGGGATATGGTCACTTAAACAATTAAAATTCTTTCAAGATAAGTCCAAATTAGGTTTTGATTATTTTGTTAGTTAGCTAACATCCCTGACTTTCAAATTATATGCAACTTGATATAACTAACACTAGAGATGGGGGGGGGGGGTTGCGACAAGAATGGAAAACAGGGGCAACGAGGAGGGAAAGGAGGGGTTGCGACAAGAATGGACAAAAGGGGCAACGAGGAGGGAAAGGAGGGGTGCAACAGGGGGGAATGGGCTAGGGAAGGGAGGAATGAGGGATACAATGACGGGGGAAAGAGCGCCGATACGAAAGAGGAGCAACAAGGTTGATGGGTGATAGAGAAGTGGGGGAGGAGGGGCTGACAATGAGAAAGGAGAAGAGGACGGCGACAGGAATGAGGGTAAATTATATTTTATTATTAAAAATCAATTAAACTCGCACACAAGGCGTGCACAACGCACAGTTTCTCCCATGGGGATAAATGGTGGAGTGCTTTTTATAATTTGGTTAGGGAATGGGATTTAACTGCGCAAGGAAATTTGCATGGATGAACTAGTGATAGAATGATGGATGTAATTTGATTTGGATGGTGGGGTTCGAAAAGAGATTAGAGTTTTGTATGGTATGTTTGTCATGTTGCTGTACATGCCTATTGGCAATAATTAATTAAGGTGTAGGCACATTGGAGAAGGTCAATTTAATTTGCGTGATGTACGAAGCACAGAAAAAGTACATGTTTAATGACACTGGAATCTGGATTCAATGTGCAAATGACATAAAGTCCCAAACATTAATAACTAAAATTGATACAACTTTGTTGCAGTTTACATATATCGGACTTGCAATGCATATATATGATGGTTTTTAATTTTGAAGCTATCATCAATTACCTGCACTGCAGGAGCTGAGGCGATGTGCGTGTCGTAAATAATATATGGAGTAATTTGGGTGTTGCAGTAGGCAGTAGCATTTTGGGTGTGGGGCCAAAGACGGTGTGGTGTATGAAGTCACGTGCAGGTGCAGCTGTATGGAGAAGGGAAAAGGAGCAAAGTTCGTGTGTCTGACAGCAACTAGACCAAGTCGTAAAAGAGGTTCAACTTTTGCAGCCAACCGCTACGTACATTGAATAGATAATCGATTCCCAGTCTCAGAAATTGGATCGACAAGCTTAGCAGTTAGCTAGTGTAGCTTTTTTCTTAAAGACTGTGCTGTGCCAATTAAGTGTGGACGTATGTACGTGTATGCTCACTCATACTGCTATTTATATTTATGTATATATAACAATTAACGACGTGCACCGGGAAATGAAACGCAAAAGTAACACTAGTACGTATACTACAACGTATTCTTTTCTAATTATATATTATTATTATTGTTAATTAGTAATATAATATTTGTGCTGTAGGCATAGACGACGATAAACAGCTAGTAGAGAGGAACAAAGAGTCAAACGGAGACAAAAAAAATAAAGAAAGAAACAAATAAATAAAACCAAAGAGGGAAAAGCTGCTGGGAGCGATGATGCCGTTGAAAGCAAAATGTCAAACACTACGTTGCGTTTTCTAGGTAACTGAGTTTTGGACAGCTCCTCCAAACCCATCCATCACATTCACATTCACAATCACATTTACACCACCACCTGCTTTGTCACGTCCTCTCTTTACCTGCCCCCGCCCAGGCCCCAACTCTCTCTTCATCATGCAATTGCATCATTTCCACTGTACCCTCTGCCTCTGCGTCCCTGCAGCTCCATATTACTATTTAATTACCCTTAATATATATATATATATATGTGTGTGTTTCAAAATAATGATAATAATAAAACTACTCCTTTCACCTCTTAAAATATATATGTCACGATTTATTGTTTATTCCAACTTCCTTTTTCTTAATTTTTCGACATATATTACCCTAGTATGTTTATAAAGTCCAAGTAAAATAAGATACTAAAAGATTTTAGAATTACTTAAAAACCTTGTCTTGGAGTGAAATAGGGTTTGATCAGTCGAATAACTAATTACTAAATTAAGAGAGTACATACTGATATGAGTATGGTTGAATTAGGAAAAAGTTTTGCACTACCGATGTATTGTTATGAGTTTTTATTTTCTTAGTAATACATGCTTGCCATTTAATGAAATTTATATAAATAGAGAAGAAAAACCTTTATTATTGATTAGTGTATGTAGGACAAAGTAAAATAAAAATGCAGACATCTTTTTGTAAGAAGAAAGTATATATACATATATATTATAAAGATGCAAATTTTTCCCTTAGTTATAGTAAAATGATGTGTGGGCAATGGGCATGGCATGCACCCGCACCCGCACCCAAATGGGATCTTATAATGTAGGGGTACAATACAAGTGATTTGGATTGGCCTGGATATGGAAATTAGCCCTTGCGTTGCATGGAATGGAAGTGATGATGGGGAGCAGCAGTGTAGTTGTACTGGAATATAGATCCATTGTTCGTTGACTCTCTCACACCTTCCAATTCCATGCGTTGCGGGAACAATTGCTTTCATTCGTTTTCAGTTTTCTCCTTCACCATATAATTATAATTATACATATATATATATAGGGTTCTAATTAACCCTCATCTTAAAAGATCTTAATATTGCCTTTCCAATCACATTTCATCACTATTTTCTGTTAAAAAAATTGTGTTTGAGTTATCAATAAAATGTTAAAACACCTCAAGCGATAATGCCTTTTACCAAAATTTTAACTTTACTTGTTCTTTATTAATTAATAATATATATAATGCATTTGGAAACAACTTCTTTTTTATATTTTCTGAAATATATATATTTCGTACTTTACTAAATGATGATGTACCTTATAATTAGCTTCTCAAGTATTCTTGCTTCATTATGCGTATAACTGATTGCCAACACAGATATCATGCTATGCAAATTATTGTATTTAATAAAATTTTAAAGAGATTAGACAACTTTAGAATTACGAGAAATAAAAAAAAGTATTAGTAACTAACCTTAAAAAGTAACGAATCACGCCGACTAATGGTAGATAAAAAATAAGACTATTGTAAAATGTGTATGTGTAATAATATAATATAATATGTTTTTCCTGAAAATTAAACAGAAAAAAGAAGCAAAGAAAAGAAAAATCGGCGAACTCGATGTCGCAGGCATTCGAGGGTTATCGTAAATGGTAAAAGCAAAGTTGGAAGTTTCCCCACACAAAGTCAAATGCTCAAAGACAGAGACTGTGAGTGCAAAAGGACTCAAATCATCAAACCATCCGTCATTTCATCTAAACCTTCCACCACCACCACCACCACCACCACCACCACATCCCTCGACAAGGTTTTAGGTATTTTATCAAACCTGCAACGTACACAAACAGATATACAAACCAAAAGCCAAAAGGGCGATCGATCGAGCCTATAGAAGAAGAGGGAAATATATATATTTACACATGTGCACCGGTATTTATTTTTGTTGATCATTTTAAAAACAAAAACAATACGAGCCCTAGAATGTCGTGCTGGGTTTAGGAATGTTGTGCTTGTATGGTGTGTTTGAGTGTGTGCGGGGTGGAGGGAGTTAATAGACCACAGAATCCCAATGCCCGTGTCCGAACCTTTGCGCCTCTATCTCCTTGGAACCTCTTTAACACATACATAGATTGCTCCATCAAATAATAATAAGCCCCTTCATTTATATGTATTTCCTTTTTCTTATAGATTAAGTCAAGAACAGCTAACATCCAGGATTCAGAATTCATCGGCTGTGCTGTGCATCTCATATGGCGGCAAAAGCTTTTCCTTTGGTGGGTGAGGCTGATAACTATGCCAATGGTTGTGGCAACTGCGCCGGTGAAACTCCAGTACCAAGCGATCATCTTCATCCTAACCTCTCCAACGTTCTCACCATAATTAATCCATTGCATTCTCCTCAAGCCCAAGGCAGCAAGATCGTTAGAAAGAGGGCAGCGTCGGAGATGGAAACCCAAAGTATAGCCGGCAACGGCGCCAGATTTCCTCGCCGAACAGCCACGCCACACGGCGATTATGCGATTTGTTCCGTGGTTACTCCTCCTCCTCCTCCCAATCCAACACCACAACATTCAACCCAAGTTCCCAACTACTCCACTATGACGATGATGCTGCCATCTTCAACGAATTTCAATTTAATAATGACGTCGTCCAAGTCCGGATCTGGTTCAGACACTGCCCCTGCCTTTTCTACTTCTTACACCTCCACGGCCGCCGCCCCCGCCATAACTAATTACATGGACTCCACTTCCTCATCCTTATCGTCTCAATCTCACCAGGCGTCCTCCAGTGCCCCCCCTTCTGTATGTGTTTTCTCCGGCTTGCCGTTATTCCCTCCTGAAAGAAACCGAGGTGCAACGGGCTTGCAGCTCTCTCCTGCTACCGGCTGCTCCAGTTTAGGCACGGAGGACACCACAGCATGGATCGACGCCATCATAAAAGATCTCATCAACAGCTCCAACCAAGTTTCCGTTCCCCAACTCATCCTTAACGTACGAGAGATCATCCACCCTTGCAACCCAAATCTCGCTGCTCTCCTGGAATATAGGCTCCGCTCTCTTACCGCACCTGCTGATGACAGGAGGAGAAAGGAAGCGCTGCCACCACCGCCGAGTTTTCACAGCAATTCCGGGCTCCGATTACATCTGCAGGCCGACAACAGCTTATTGCTCCCTCAGGGCATTACTGTGGAGTCTCTGAACCACTGGCCTTCCCCTACTGCTGGGAATACCAACTATCTTCAAAACAATAACCTTAGCACATTAAGCCCAACGTCGACAGCTTCTCTCTCTTTCACCGCGCCGTCGACAGTCCTTTCAAACTCTGACCAAGCTGTGACCCTTGTTTCTCAGCCGGAAGCCACGCAGCCGCAAGAGCAGCAGCAGAAGAGCCCATCAACAGAACCAACCACAACAGCGACGAGAACAACGTCTCCGTCAACCACTCCCGCGCTGGAAACGATAAGGGAAAGAAAACAGGAAATGCAACAGCAGCAGAAAGACGAAGAAGGCCTACACCTCTTAACTTTACTCTTACAGTGTGCAGAGGCAGTATCAGCTGACAATTTGGAAGAGGCTAACAGGATGCTTTTGGAAATCTCCCAACTCGCGACGCCGTTTGGGACATCTGCCCAGCGTGTCGCCGCCTACTTCTCAGAGGCAATGTCTGCTAGAATAGTGAGTTCCTGCTTGGGAATATATGCGGCACTGCCGACAGTACCTCATAGCCCGAAGATGGCATCCGCCTTTCAAGTCTTCAACGGGATCAGTCCCTTCGTCAAGTTCTCGCATTTCACAGCTAACCAGGCCATTCAAGAAGCATTCGAGAGGGAAGATAGGGTGCACATAATAGATCTCGACATAATGCAAGGCCTACAGTGGCCGGGGCTATTTCACATACTGGCATCTCGGCCTGGTGGGGCTCCGTTCGTTCGCCTTACTGGTTTGGGCAATTCCAGGGAGGCCCTCGAAGCCACTGGCAAGCGCCTGTCAGATTTTGCCGAGAAATTGGGACTACCATTTGAGTTTTCCCCTGTTGCTGAAAAAGTTGGCAACTTAAATCCAGAAAGGTTGAACGTGAGCAAGAGGGAGGCTGTTGCTGTTCACTGGTTGCAGCATTCTCTCTACGATGTCACTGGTTCAGACACAAATACGCTCTGGCTCTTGCAAAGGTACCTTTGCCCACCAATTCTTCGATGTTTCTTTTGTCCAACAGGACTAGATAATCTTGCTTCTTATAGTAAGTTATAGATTATTTGTACTTGCCTTATATCACATTGCTGAAATAATGATGATGTGTGCACAACGACTCGCCTGAGTTCACATAATGTCTTGGCAATACATGAGCCAGTGACAAGCATCTCGCCCTGGGTCATGGATTTGTTGAACCGCAGAGCTTAGAGAAAGTTTATTTGGGTTTCTTCCCTGAAGTTTATGCCTGTTGACTCTGGCAAAAGCTTGATTGGACTAAGAACACTATTTACTGAGCAATTGTTGGTATTCAAAATGTTCAAAAAGTTCAAAAAGAAGAAAAAGAAAAAAGTAAGGCAGTAGGAACGTAAATTTTGATGAATGAGGAGTCCCGCAAGTCACTTCTGCTAATCTCGGAAGTTTGATTGAAAAGTTTGGCATATAAATGTGAAATTTCTTACGGAGAATTTTTTTCCAGATTATGTCCTAAAGTGGTGACTGTCGTAGAGCAAGACTTGAGCCATGCAGGTTCATTCTTGGGAAGATTTGTGGAAGCAATTCATTATTACTCGGCCTTGTTTGACTCTCTAGGAGCTTGCTATGGGGAAGAGAGCGAGGAAAGACATGTGGTGGAGCAGCAGTTATTGTCAAGGGAGATAAGGAACGTGTTGGGGGTTGGGGGTCCATCGAGAAGTGGTGAGGTGAAGTTCAACAACTGGAGAGAGAAGCTTCAGCAATCTGGGTTCAAAGGTATATCTCTGGCTGGCAACGCTGCTGCGCAAGCTACTCTCCTGCTCGGAATGTTCCCATCTGATGGTTACACTTTGGTGGAGGATAATGGCGCCCTCAAGCTTGGCTGGAAGGATCTCTGCTTGCTCACTGCTTCAGCATGGAGGCCTTCCTTGCCGGCTGCTACTGCCTCCCGTCACTTTCAGTCCTCCATCCAGTAGCTTCACACCTCCTGCATTTACTCTGGCTTTAACATGTTGAAATGTCTTAATTTCTCTGCAAATGCTCAAATATCTGAAACACGAAATTATGTAGTATTTTGTCTACTCTTGTCAAGACAGATTACATATCTACCTTCCACGTCTCTACATCAAACTTTTGGTGAGTTAATACTGAATTTCTTACACTTTCATAGTTTTCACATGCTTAAATCGTTCATCATGTTGTCGGGCCACTTCACACATGGATATTATTGTGATGAAAGATCTGCCTGTGATGCATAACCAAACTCTTCCGAAGACTGATGCAGCAACTCAGACTTCTGGTTTGGACTCAACTCAAGTTATGGACATCAAAAGGAACGAAAAGGATTTATATAAATACGAATAAACAAGAAAAAGGAGGAAACCAAAGACCCGGCCCTTAGTATGGCGAATGTCCGAATAATAAGGGATTAATTGAATAATTATGTAATCCCCGAAACTGTTGGTTCAAATTTTTTAGAAATAATTATATTTACACCCTTCATCTTTAGTATAATTACAAAAATTATCTCTATCAGTGTTTTGCAGAAAAAAAAGTGACTTGAAATAGGAAATGTTAATAATGTCCCTGCAGGTAATCCTTTGAAAAAACAGAGAAAAAAAATCTTATTGTTTGTGTAACAGCATTGAGGAGGTGTTTCTGTAATTAGCAATATTAAAGGGTGTGTCAAAGTAATATTTTGATGATGAGAAATATAACCTCATCTAGTTATTTATTTTGACGATACCCCTTCAATTATTTCTCTTAAGGCGGGCTCCAATTAATCAGCCCAGCCAGCCTAATCCTGTTGGCTCAAAAGCAAGATATCAAAATTATAAATTTTGTACTAACATAGCAGGACCAAAAAAATGAGTTCGAAATAATAAGATGACTTAACAATAACTGAGATTCCACTTCATGTACATTCCCATCATAACGTGGAATCCTAGAAAAAATTCTAACTCTCTCTAGATCCACATACAACTTTGAATATGGGATATCATTTGTTACAACTAAGCTCCAAATTCTACTCCAGAGCAGCCTATAAACAAATGTCATAATGCAGTCATAACTGTAACTTATATCACTCACACTTTCACACTTTTTGCTCTCACAAAACAGCAAAGCTATGAGCTCTAGTTGGTTCAGTGAGGGAGACCGTGAAGTCATCGAATGGGTTAGTCATTTCCTTCAATTTGTTCCAAATTTTAAACAAAAGAAGGCGTGGGAGAACATTGCGGATGTCCGGGGCGGCATGACTTCTTCTATTTTAAGGTTAGAGCACCACTAAAAGACATCGTGAAAGAAGCACATTGGGTGGGCGTGCTTCGACCGTGTCTCTGGGCCAAAATTGAATGTAAATATCATGAACTCGAGGTGCAGGATACTAGGACAAGAAACCCAAGCAACCATTCCCCTATGTGCCAATCGCTAGGGCATTCAAGGTCTTGAAGCCCAACTCAGCTAGAGTGGCCTAGCCTGATCGGAGAAGTGCTAATTCGGTTCGGATAAACTTAAATATCGGAGTGGTAACCTTTATTTTGTAAATTAATCCTCCTTTGATATTAGAATTTTTTATAAAATCTTTTTGGCCATGATAATGCTGCTGGATGTTAGTATGCATCATATTTATTATATTAATTTTTAATTTATATCTAACATTCATACCTTTGTATTTTTAATCTTTACAAATTTTCATATTAAAAGAGCATAGCTATCCCATTTTATCAACTTTTGTTTTTTTTATAAAACCTCTATATAAAATTACACTTTTTAAATAATTACAATATTAAAATATATTTTTATATGTTAATAAAATTAATTATCAAATTATATCAATTAAAAAATAGTCTCAACTTGTAAAAATTATTACAATTTTTTAACATTAATTTTTTTCCCTATAATTTAAGTTAGTATATATTTATTTTCTGTTATCCTCTAAATTTTAGTTTACAATAAATATTTATTAAATTAATAAAATATAATTTAAACTACTCTTAAAAAATAAAGTAATTTAAAATATATATTTATCTAATAATATTTAAAAGCACATTACACACACCACCACACAGCGACAGTACCGACGGCAATATCGAGGACAAATTCAAAAGTTATATTTAATTATAGTTTATTAATTTTAGTAAATTTTAGTTATAAATTAAAAAAGAAGTTAAAAATAATAATCACTATGAAATTTTAATGCAAAAATATTTGCAAATTTTAAAATTTATTAATTAATAATTAGTACAAATGTTAATTTGAATTTTGCAACAATATGAAACTTAGTTTTAAATTAAAATTTTGTATAAAAAATATGAAAATAATTGTATAGGATTATATTGCTCTTCCCCATAATACTACTCTTTAACACCTCCTCTGCAGGTTGATAATTACAAAAATACCCTGTAACATTCACAAAATTTTTAATACATAATTGTAGATGATGTGTATGTCCAAAGACGATTGGCTCAAGAAGAAATGCTAAACCTAAGTCAGGCCCACAAGCCCAGGAGAGAGACAACCTATCCAAGTGTCGAATTTTCGTCACTACCTTCGCCAGGGCTGCGCCAATAATAGTTTAACCAGTTGCCCCCTAGAGCAATAGGAGGCTTCCAGGAGTTCATATCTCTTTTCCAGCACCTTCTCGCAAGGACTATTGGACGAAGACTTCTTCAAGTCCCTGTCCGAGAACTCTATTTCGAAGTTCGATGCCCTCTTCGTTTGCACAACCAAGTATATTAACATAGAAGAAGCCCAAGCTGCCAAGAAGGAAAGTCATGGAGAAAAGAGGAAGGCACACCGAATTTATGGACAAGAAGGCACCCTTCCACAGGATCCACGTCGTTTATACTTCTCTCACGGTGCTTATTACCCAGGCCCTTATGGCGGTCGAAGAAAAATACTGGCTCACCTGCCCTCGGTCATGGAGAGAGCAGTTTCAACGTCCCAAGTCCGACAAGTTCTGTCGGTTCCATAATGATTACGACCATACTTTTGAAAAATATCGACACCTGAAAAATGAGATAGAGAGGCTCATCCAAAACAAGTATCTCTTAGAGTATGTCTGCTGGGAAAAAAATCGGGGAACAGGATCCTGCATCAAGTAAGAACCAAACAAGGGGAAGGAAGTGAAGATTTCCCCTCCGGAATCTTCACCCAACGAAGAGCGTAGAAATACCTTTGAAGTAAAACCTAAAGCTAACAACCCTCCTAGGAAGGGGGTCATACGGTGATTGTAAGATGACCACATGGAGGCGACTCCCACCACTCTACAAAAGCACAAGTCACAGAGGCGCACAACACGACCATAAAGGAAGTCTAGGATGTTGGTACTGCATAGGATGATGCCCCTCTCATTCAGTTTTGGTGGGTGGAACGTTCGAGTCCCAAAACCCCCCACAATGATGCTCTAGTCATCCCCGCATTATTAGCCAATTACGAAGTGGAACGCATTTTCATAGATTTCGGAAGTTCCACTGACATATTATTTGGAGAAGCATACGACCAAATGCAACTAGGAGACACCCATCTGAAAACAGTGAACACCTCCCTTTAGGGATTCGCAAGGGAGGTAGTCCACCCAAGGGGCATGGTCTCACTCCCTTTGACTCTAAGCACCGGCATTAATCGAAGAACATGTCTGTTAAAATTCCTGGTGATAGACATCCTTTCAGTCTACAATATCATTCTAGGAAGGCCCACTCTCAACGCCTTTCAAGCCGTGATATCCACATACCACATGAAGATCAAATTTCCCGTGCTTGGAGGTGTAAGGGAGGTAAAAGGGGACCCCCTCTAGTCTCACAAATATTATGTGGAGACTGTGCGCAAGGAGCAAAAGGAAAGCAAAGACAGAGATCCCAAGGGGGCGGCGCCCTCCAGCAAACATGATAAGGAGACATCCTCCAACCAACGCGATAAGGATGCACCTCCCAGCAAACGTGAAAAGGAGTCTGTCAAAATAAAGAAAATGAGAGGACACCCTCTAAGGTCTAGCCTATGGAAGAACTAATGAATATCGAGATTGTCCCTAGAGATCCAGCAAAATTCACACATATTAGTTCTCAATTAGAAGGTGCAACACGCGAAGAAATAATCATACACCGTAATGTAGACATTTTTGCACAAACTTCTCAAGACTTAGAGGGGATCGACCTAGATGTCATAACTCACTACCTTAATATCGATCTCCACATGAAATTAGTGAAATAAAAGAAGAGACACTTTGAGCCCGAAAAGGACAAGATAATCCAGACATTTTTTTTGTGTTACTTTTATATAAGTCTGTGATTCGTACTTAAACTAATTTATCTGAAAATGTATGGATGGTGGATGTTTTAATTTGAATGATTATATTATGAACGTGAAATGATAAAATACATTAAAATATTTTATATATCGTATGATGTGTTGTTGGTGCCTGGAAATGAACATAGGTCTATATGTGGTTTTACATTGCTAGTTGTAACAAGAATAGTGATATGTGAAAATGAGGGAATGTATGAAAATTGAATATAATTGTGCTATGAATAGTGCTTTGATGTTGTTGAATAGCATGTGTGGCAAAATAAAATGAAAAGAGCTATGCTATAATATGAAAAGAGCTATGATGCGAAATGAGATTCATGAGCTTGTGTGGCGTATCATGGAGATTTATTTAAACATTATGTTATAAATGGTGATGTTGACTTGGTGGAGAAAATACTATATCACCTTCTGATAAGCAGACTAGAAAAAGAGGAGCTTGATTGATTGCCTTGTTATGAGTTGGTTGTGTTATGTAATCAAGTTAATTATATTGGAACTAAATTAGTTATATTCTATATCTGTTGCTTATTTTGTCATGTTTTGACTCTATTTGATGTTCATGTATAGATGGTGCTGGTTATTTACTTACTGAGTTGCAAGCTCAATCATTTTCTAACATTTTTCAAGTATAGATATCTACTCACCAAGAGCTAGGTCCAAACCTTGCATTTCAATCAGGTCGTGCCAATATCCAGTTTTTTACTCACTCATCAACGAAAATAGCAATCATCTTTTGAAGTTGTTCATTTTTTGGTATTTGACACACATAAATATAATTTTGTGGATGAGATGATAAATTTGCTAGCAGTCATGATGAGATTACACGTGTATATATATATATATATACATATACTGCAGGGACTGAATTATGTGCACAATTACATGTATAGACATGATTTACTGTAAGTGTGATGTTCAAAAGAGATATAGTTATGGTGCCGTTAAAGAGTGCTACACAACTCGTGGGGAAACGATGGTCCATGAATTATCAAATGAATGTTTGTACTAGTCAATAAGGGCATCTGGTGATTTTCAAAGGTATTTTTGACTGACATCAACATTTTTCAAGCGGATAAATGGGAGAGAAGGGGCATTTATGATTTTTAAGGTACTTTTGACTGACATCGGCATTTTCCAAACGAGAAAATGATAGAGGAGCATTGGTGTAATAATGTTGATATTTTTTATGGATATATATATATATATATATAATTATGCAAAAGACTAAAATGAGTTGTGCAGTTACATTATTGGTCACTGGGTCTCTATGTGCTTCTCTCTTTTTTCTATTGCAAATAAACAATTCGAGTTTTTCAATCTTTCAGGCCATGTTTACTGGCCTAGATAATGCTGGATATCCATGCTATAACCTAGGCTAGTACGTTGTTACAAATTCTGTGGCAAGGCCGCGATTGAAAGTTATGGCCAAGTATTGTGTGAAACTATTCAATGATTTAAATCCTAGCAATAAACTTCGGAGTACAAACGAGCTGGGTACACAGACTGCTGGATTAATTCCTTTTTCCACTTGTTCCTTTAAATTTAAATGGCTAATGTCCAACATAACCCCATTTTTCCCCATTGTATCAACTGTTTATAGAGGGTGCAATTAGTATTATGAGGGATAAATGCTTTCTGGTCCTCAAACATAGCGACTTATATGATTTTGGCCCTTAAATATTTTATGATTGCAATTTTAGTCCTGAAGGTTTAATTTTTTTTGGCACTTTTCATTCTTTTATTAAGTCTATCGTCAAATTTAACAGAAGAGAAAAAAATTAGCTGCACGGGGTTGGGGGGGGGGGGGAGAAATTAGGTTTCCTCATTCTCTCAAAAATTTCCCCCACACTAGCACTCTCTTCTCTTTCACTGCTCGCCACCAATCGCGATTGCTCCATAGTTCACAACATCCACCAGTGGATAGGGGGATAGGAAGGTGGGGGAAGGGGCGACGAAAAAGGGGATGGGAGGGGGGCAGTCTGTGAGGGAGGGGGATGGGCATCGGCAGCACTGGCAGTGGAGCGAGGGAGGTTTGGGCTATACATGCATGTATATATATAATATATATATTAGGGTAAATTATAACGATCTCCACTGAGGTTTGGCAAACAACTTCAAAATTGGATGTTGTTCTTGCAAACAACTATAAATGTATTTCTTTTAATTTTCTCATGTGGCTCCGACCATGTTTAGTCGGTGATTGTGTGCCGGAAGCAGATACAATTTTTTGGATTTTTTTCTGAATATTAATTTTCAAAAAAAGGAAAAAACCACCTCAAAATTCTATGAAAAGTTTAAAAATTATTTTTAACTAATGAAAAATTGGTAAGAGAAATAAATAAATTGCTGAAATGTTTGTGATTAATGGAAAATTTCTAAGTCCAAAGCAAATTATTGAAAAATATAAAACATAGTAATAAAAACATTATAAATATTTAATTATTTAGTTATATGTTATAATAAGTATTTATTTGTATATAATTTTTAATTATTAATTTAAAGGTAGAGTAGAGAAATTGAGATTATATTTGACATAGATTTTTGTCTTATCCATGGGTACAAATGTAATTTCATATTTTATATTCGAATGTGTGCTAGTAAACAGCTAATTTGTCCGATTGTAGTAAATATACGATCAATTGATCATATCCTAACTCTCCCTATTTTAATCCTGATTTAATCTATACTATTCTTATCCGATCCTAGGTGGTAAACATGGCCTCAATGTACAGTGTCAATCCAGAGCCATTTAATACATACAACGTTTAGCCCGGAAACAACCGAAAGGCAGTTTAATTAATATATGATACAACACAAACAAAAGATTAAAGAAAAGGGGCGCAAGTACTGGTAGAAATTACAACTTTTTTGTAGGTCACTTACACCTTTTCTGTAGAACTGAAAATCAAGGAACCTGATTCACCAAACTTCTAATACCAGAGACAAATGAAACAAACGCAGGCACAACTTTGTGCATAAAGGTTTTTACAGAAACAACTGAGCAACCACAACTATTAATCAGCAGCATGCGTCGCGGACTCCGCAACAGGAGGAATACAGTCCACCTTGTATCGCATGACCTGTTCCAAACCGAGCAATCAGGATGACAAAGTTCTAGCTGCAGTCAATCATCCCCTCCAGGTACAGAGACAAGGGTACAGAACTCACAGTTGATATTCAGAAGCTTTTGCATTCACAGGTATCATTATCCTTTTCTTTTAGCAGGAGTATTATTAATATTGTTAAAGTAATTGGTTGCAGAAGTTCCAACTTTCTGGAACATGTTTTCCTAAGTGAAGTTTGAAGGTTGTTTGAATGTCATAGATACAAGGTTGCATCATAAACTATAGCTGGTAAATATTGGGTAAGTTGACAACATCGTTGGTGAAGTGATTATAGTCTTAATGAAGATCTAGGGAAAAACTGATGAAAAATATGAAATTCCAAGACCAATATCAAGAAATGGAGCAAAAACCAATGGTTACTACTGAAGAGACAAATTTATAATTTACACATAAAATCCAGGAATTGGACAAACGGGACGATTTACGAATAAAATCCAGAGACCACTGGACTTGGAAGACAAAGGAGATTTGGGAAGAAATGAATTAAAAGGAGAACTGTGTCATCTTACCATCTTAGAGAAGATAAATGGTACATATCAAAGACTTCTAGGTCAGGGGAAGTGATGTTCTCCCATATAGTGGTTAATGCTCACATAAGGAAGAATGATACAAGTTCCTTAAATATGACAGGAAGTGACAAATGGTCAGACGGGCTCTTTCCCGTGCACAAGGGGAGTGAAGCCATAAATTCACCAGAAAAAGGTGCTCAAAGGAGATTTGAAATAAGCATTCCTTCATTTTATGAAAGGGAAAATTTAATTAAAAAGCCCCATCACTACTTTAGTACCAGTACATAAAAAAACTGGAACAACTCACTTTGTTGGTGGTATAAAATTTTATTAAAAATTTTTGCTCTTAGATCAAAAAAGTTTATTCATATGGTTTCCAAACATCAAAACTCGTTAGCGGGGGAAAGAGAAATCTCAACGAAATATTTTTTTGCCAGAATTCAAGCTTAAGATGGGGTGAAAATGAGATTTTTATGTAGATTTGATATTGAGGCAAGCATAGTTGTTAATAGTGCATGGCGTGCCATAGCGCAAGGGTCCCTTGGAGCCATGGCGCATGCGCCCCGCGCTCATTTTTATAATATGGCATACATATACAGAAATAAATTATATATTTCATACATCAATATATATTCACATTAATAATGCACAAATAAGTAAATATAAACACTAGAAATAATTTTTAATCATCATATAATAAAAGAAACTTGCAAAATAATAAGTTTTAGAAAAACCAAAAGAGTTCAAAACATGCAAGATGATTGAACAAATCCTACATTTCTAATTTCATTTGTTTTGCAAGATAATTTGATTTTTTTGATTTATTTTCTAATAAATCAGCTGAAATAAAGGCTGGGCTTTTATTTACACTGGTGAAGCCCAGAGTTTGAGAAAAATTGGCCTTTGCCAATTTTTTTAAGCCCCAGCCCTCTATGGCATCGCCATAAGCAACTTAAAGCCATTTTTATAAAATGGCGCTGCGCCACGCACCATCGCATGCCATTAATAACTATGGAGGCAAGGAGTTTCTGTCTGATTGTTCAATTCCATGTTTCAATAAAATATATTTATCAACTATCGATTTGAAAAATAATTTCGAAAACTAAATACAAGTTACCTCCTATAATAAAAAATTCAAAGGGCAAGCCACATTAACAAGACTAAAACCATGAAATATCTTGTATGGAAAATGGAACAATTTTCCTTTCTTAATTGAATGACCAGTATACAAAAATGACTCATTCCATTTTTTAGTTCATAATTTTTATTTTCATGATATCATGGTAAGCATTGGATAATTTTGGAAAAAGATATTTTCTACTTCATTGTTTTTAGACTATTTTGTCAACGGAGAGGGTTTTTTGCAGGCAGTTCTACGAATTTGACCCCATTATTACCATGAGGATCATGGTACTACACAAGTTAACAATTCGCTAATCAACAATTATTTCATTGGGTTCGAACTTGTCACCTTAGCTCTAGAATCAATTGTAGGACCAAGCTTGAGTGGATATACTAAAAGCTATACCTGTTAGCAATGTTGCAGCTTAAATTTTAAATATATAAAAGCCAAAGCACCACATTTCAACTTCAACTTCGCCGCAAGAACTATTATTGACATAAGCAAAAGGTCCCCTCCAAATATTCCCAAGGAAATTAGAACTCTGACTATTAAAGAGAAGTAGCACCTTGGTGCCCATCTAACAACACAATTGCATTCCAAGCAAGCAAGCACAGAAACGCACACACAACAATCTAACAATCAGTAAACTGTATTAAGCAACTAATACTAACCATGACTTAGGTGGAACTTGGAGAATTTGATTTGACAAAAGTTTTATTTACCAACCTTCTTGAAAAATGACGAATACGAATTGTCCCAGATAAGCTTGTAACTTCCAGATACGCATGTGCAGAAGTTACCCTGACATTGAACTTAAATATTTGAAAATTCCACGTAACAGGACTACAGAGTATAAAGGAAAAGCAGTACTCACTTGGTCAGATTCATAACGCCGGTAAGGCAGGATCAGCTGGAGTTGAGCAACAAAAAGGACCAAAGATAAACCAGAAGTCAAAATCAAAGATAGATGGTGCAGAGAGAGGAAAGAATGAATCAGAATAAAGAAAGGGGATTCACCAACAACTCCAGTTACTTACAGTTTTTTTCCCGGAAAGATCTGTGCATTCCACACTGAATCCAATGTCCTGCTGGAAAGTTATTCAATTAGAAAGAACAATATTATGGATGCTCTAGCATAACTGAAACAAGGCCTCAATCTGTCTCATCTAATGAGCAAAAGCCTTTTGGTACCCGAATTAAAAAAAGGTGAAAAGTCTGTAAAATGTGATAAATCAGTTCCGGAATTTTATATAATTATAATGACACAAACAAAGTTTATTTAATCTACAAATATATCAAGAAAGATTACATGAATTTACGTGCAGTCTAGGGCAAGAGTATATTTGTCATTATAAATATTCTAGCAGAGGATATACACCAATTTGACATCAAGATCAAAGTGCACCTGGATAGGGAGCATTGTTTTGAAAATTTAAAATATATGTATATAAGACTTTAACTTTCATTTCTAAACATTTAAATGTTTAACAAAAAAGTAGAGTAATTCATTTTTTCTATAGTATTTTCTTATTCTACATCTTTATTTCCTAACTCCCAATTTTGCTAATAGTTAAGTTTATAATTTTATCTTACAAATTTTAATTTTATATCCATGTGGAATATATAGATGCTACAATAACACCTGTCACACATACACATTAGCCCCAAAACTAAATGATGCTGGCACATCCTTGCGGAGCAGAACTAGGGCAAGCAACACTTGTTGACCTGTTAAGCTACTCATAAATTTGACTTCCCTTTTAAACCCTTTACTTTTAAGCACCAATAGTACTTGCAGCAACAGTGTCAAGTATCTTGAAGGATTTACGAAATTGCATAGTACAAGGGAAACTACGCATCAGACTTGCAGTCAACATGGCCCAGTCAACATGCAAAATAGGGTATGATTCAACCATTCACGTAAAGAAACTAGTACTTAAATTTATAGAACAATGAAGAAAATCAAAGCATGCACCACCCAAATTTCTTGGTTTATATTGTGTCTTTGTTAATCCCTTTTGTACTATTTACCCTTGTGCAGAATTAAATAAAATCATAGCAATCATCTTCTTCTGCAATATGTTTTGGCTTTTAGCCTGTCGGTCCGTATAAACTGATGTAGTTGCAGGACAGTGTGTTGATTAGAGCCAACAATCAAGTATAGATGAATATACGGTTTCATAAAGGAGAAGAAACACTCTATTATCTGTCTTGACAGTACTGATGGCATCAGAAAGAATTAGCAAAAGTTCTAAAATGAATACCAGACTCATTTTGCCCTGTACCAGCGAGAAATCCCAAGCAATGTATGAATTTATTGATTCCACTGTTAAAGACACCTAAAAGGACAATAAAATCCACTCAGAGAGACAAGAAAATATAATCACTCCATTAATTGAAGGATACCTTGAATACCATTTCAGGCATAAAATAGACAGCTGAAGCACTAATTTATGCATGAGACTATACTTCAGTTTGTGCTGGGTAGTTTAGAGTATCAAATATGGTAAATAGAGCAGGATCGGGTATTAAGTTTCGAAAATTAAACTATAGGGAGCAAGAGAAAATATTAATCGTAAAGCTAAAAATATTGATATAGTAGTATGTACTGATGGAATATTGGATGCATTTGGCCGGTGACTCAGTATGAGACATATTTGATCTGTGCTAGAAAACAAACCTCATGAGTTTCCCCTGCTGGAATATTTATTTCCTTGTAATCATCATCTTTCCTGCAATTTTGGCATGTTAGTGGACCAAACACAAGAAAAGAAAAGTAACTTCCACCACACATACATATATAGTCACTGTCCTGCTCACATTAAAAAATTAAAAAACAAAATAAAATAAATCAATTCCGTGCAGACCTGGCAGCTAAGGTACCAGCATCCTCTGCAGTAATAAAAAAAGGGGAATTTGTGAAAACCTCCCTGTAAAACCAATATTCATATCAACGTATCACAAATTAACAAAAGTCAAATGTGAAAGAATCCCACATATATAAACCCCTCTTGTACTGCCAAATTCCCAGATACTTCTGAAAAAGAGAAAAGTTATCATTTTAATTCCACAAATACAGGTGAACTGCGAGCTAACAAGGGAGAGTCTCCCCAAGAGGACACCCAAATGGTTGAGGACCCAATATTTCATCCTTGAGGTGATTGGTTGACCTATTGGGCGCGTGTATGAGTGGGTGCATGCTTGGGTTAGAAAAAGGGGGGAGCTTCAGACTCAAATAAATACAAAATTACAAATAAAAGTAATATTTAAGAAGAAGAAACTTCATGCCACATATGGCATGTGCTATAAATATTCGGCAGAGTATTACTTTGCTCTCTATGTTGGTTCTTCTCATTGCTCCTTGTATTCTTCCAAGAACTTGCTCTGTTTTCATTTCCTTGAGTCTTATGTCAATTATTCACCTCCAACCCATTTAATCTATCTAGTTTAAGAAATCATGTTTGATAGACAATAAAACATATATTTCTCATCTAAGTGACTCAAATCACCTAGAGTATCATCGAGAAGGGAGCTATTCCCTTGTAAATTAACCATTTCCATTTTCAGAGCCTTCGGAACATCAAGAAAACAAGGTAATCATGAAAACTTCAATTAAACTACACACTTGCATCTCAACAATTGCCAATTTGTAAAGCTGAATGAGATGTAAAAGTTTAACTCAACTGTTGAAACGAATCCCTATGACCAAGCAAAAGATACATAAAATGGCACTATCTCTCCCATTATGCCAAAATTTAAAATAGAGAAGATAAAAGGGACTCCACAAACAGAATGCAGGGGAGAGCTTGGACAAGTATAGCAGTCGAACAAATGCAACTACAGCCCCTAGAATATAAGATCCGGGGACGCAAGTACCCGGCACTTGCTCCCAAGTCATATTATACCCAAGTGAGGCCTCGGAGCAAAGACAAAAAATAAATGAAAGAAAAGCAAAGAATGCAGTATCATTAAGCAGGTCATATTGAACCTACATACACTAAAACATAACTAATTAAATTCTTCCTCCCAATTCTGAGTGGGAAGGAAACCTAGAAAGTGCCAGATGGAAGATCTAAAATTGTGGTGTAAGCAAAACCAAGAGTGAGATGCAATACCGAATAAATGTGATAAATCTTTCAAACTCAGAAGTGTAGACATTAGCTGCTTCTTCCAAAATAGATAATTGGTTTTTCTGCCTGAGAATTTTACAAGTGCCACAGTAAAAATTGGGCCAAACAATGCAGCAGATCAGAGGAAAGGTTAGAATGTAGCATTATCGATTTCCAACTTATCATCAGCTGAAGAACTGAGAGCACAAGAATCTTAATAAGCCTCACAATTTTGTTGTTCCGAGACGTGCCCACAGCAGGGAGAGAAATAATCGAATATTATGCACCATTCTTGTCAGGCAATATAGAGGCGGTCCATATCGTTGTCGCTGCTCCTCCATGGGCCTGGTGATAAACTTGAGTTCAGAATAGAGAAGGCATGTAACACTATTTGTTTTACTGAACTTCCAAACAATTGGCTCGGTGATATTAGAATTTCTTTCTACAAGATTCTATTAGATGTAAGTGCATACCCTTGATCATCATTTATTTGCCGAATAAAATCCATCAAAACCTGCAACGCTTATCTTATTGTCAGATAAAGTAATTAAAGGAAAGGAAAAACTATCAACTTTTTTGTGAATATAGGATGAATGCCCAACTGATGTGTGGAGATAGTGACACAATAGGAAAGCCAAACAAGCACTGAGTTGACAATATCATATTCAAGTATCCATATGAGAGGGGAGGGAAGGACCACATACAACCAAGAAACTATAGAGAAAACGCATAAAGGCGAACAGCCCGTTGCAAGTCAATCAATACATACCTCTGGCACTCCAACTAAGTACTTCATCAGAGTCTTATAGACACCAGTTGCAGAACCAAGCTCTGCTAACTGCCTCCTTCTGCATAAAAATGAACAATTAAGTCAGTAATTTTGTTTATAGAGCCACAAAGACATTCATGAAATTCTACCGTTCCATCTGTTGTTTCCAGAGCAGAGCATATTTGTCACGTATGCTTCCACCAGAGCTAATTAAAGCATCAACTTCAGCCTGCTTGTTCCTCTCCGAGCGCTCTCTTTGTTGCCTGATTATTGAACCCCGAAAATCTTGAGGCATATAGGTCATAACTGCAATATATACACAAAATAACTTTCACTGACAGCCATGGCACTTCTCCAAATCTCTTCACTAGAAACACAAAAGATAGATAAGTTTAAAACAAAGAATCTGCAGAAGACAATCTGCTCCAGTCTACCCCGTATATGAGTATTACTTCACAAACTCCCCTAGTTAAGCAGAACATGCTCCTACTTCTAGTACTACATCTGAAATTTCCATTTGTATGCAACAACTTGTAGCATGTAAATGCCACGAGAACCGAGTAAATGGTAGTCAATAATGATCTCCACTTCTCTGAGAGTAATGAAGAAACAGGCATCGCCCAAAAATAGCGTTTCCGAAGGCTTTCAGAAATACTTTGACCACAATTAGAATTTGCTTGAGGCGAATGCTCATCAATCAAATTTATACACGTCTGACAGGTTCTTCCAGAAGGACTATTTGTGATTATGCAATATATCTTCGTGCAATGAAATATCCCCTTCATATACAACAATTGATTGCGATTCTTAAAGTAACTCATCGAACTTGCTTCATGGAAATCTATAATATATTGTTGATGCTCCAAGCATGCCTAACCTGTGTTGAATACAAATTCAGAATTTCTGGCCTGGAAATACGCCAAAGTCTTCAGTGTAGAATTAAACTTCTCTCGAAGCCGTTCAAGAACAGAAGCAAGTTCAGCATCTTCAGCAGTTGATTGTTGCTGAAGCTGTCATATGCAGAATTAGGGCCAACATGAGTGCTTATTCTTTTAGGCAAACCATGTTGAACCCAGCATCATACTTCTAAACAGAAATGGTCAATTACTTAAAAGTGCTGGTAATGAATTTTGTATCTCACCGCTCTGGGCCAATTAGGCACTTCCAACATGAAAAGGATCTCTTCTATTTGTTCTCGGTTCTTCCACATGTTTTCATCAACTTTATGAGGAGGTTGGCGCTCAGCTTCTTCTACCAATAACCTTTCTCCTGAAACAAGATTAAAGTGAAAAATAAGTAGAGAAAATCCTTTTTTTTTACATTGATGGTGATTTCCCAGGGGAAAATTAAAAAAATCCAAGATCAGCAATAATTAAAGAGAAAAACTCTAATATGCATCGAACTGAAAAATGCCTGTGTCCTTCGTAGAAAATTCAAAGTTGTAGACTTGATTTACACAGTGGCTTTTCACTTAATCGCCAAACGTGACGACATTAATCCGGCCTCTGTTGTACGGTCTGTTTGGGCCTTCGGACCGAAAGGGGATTGGTTATTTTTACTTTTTGTTTTAGTATTAAAGTTCGAAAGGGGCAGTCGGCAGAAAATCATTAACAAGAGATCCAGGCTTACCTCGAGGATCAAGAAAGTTAAATTTAACTTAGGCAAAAAGAGGGGATTGAAGAGAAACAACAAAAAAATTACGAGCTGATACGCAAAATTAGTGTAGAAAATGAATAAGAGAAAAGAAAACCTTGGGTAGGGGGAGAGTCCTTAAGAAGATCGGTAGCCATGACATAAATCCGATCGGAGAGACGGGAAACGTCAATGGATAGAGGAGGAAATGGATACTTATCGTAGTAAGAAGCCAGAAATGCCCTCGTTATGGGCACCAACCCTTCCGTCGATACCATTTCCTGAGTTTCTTTGGCGATGGATGAATCAACCCCCAAGTCCTTCAATAGGCAACTCAAAAGCTTTTTATTACTCCTCACTTCCCAACTTTTTCTTCGTAGACCAAGGAGCAATTGAAAGGTGGGGTGGCTTTGACGGCATCATTCTTTTGTTCCGCGGAGGTGCTCGCGCTTTTTTTGTATTTTGTTTTTATCCTTTTTTCCCCCCCTTCCCTTTACTACTCTTTTCTTGTTTGGTGTTTTCGCTTCAAGCTAAACCTCCCCTCCTATTTCTTCTTGCTTTTGAGTTCATGGATGAAGAAATTTGGATAAAGAAGTATACTATACTAAAGATGAGTTTCGTCAATTGGAGGTCAAAATCACTTTTCAACAGGAAGGTGAATATATTCCCTATGAATGTGGAATAGGAAGGTGATATATTGCAACAACATTGGGGTGTTGCTATTTGCAGGATACGTTCTAATTTGTTTATGAAAAGTGAAAGCATTTCATGTCGTAACTAACCTTTCATTTATAATTACCAATTACGTTAATGAAATCAATCAAAAATGTCAATTCCATTGTCTTATAATTTATTGTGTGTTCTTATTATTGGGACCATATTTAAAAATTGTATTTGGGGTATGGAATTGTATTGTGTTACTTAAAAATTTCTTCAATTGTACCGATGAGGGTGATTTATCTAAGGACTAATTTGCCCTTGAGCAAGGGCAAAGTGGACTGCCTGCATAGAAAATCTCTAAAAAGGCAAGAATCCCACTAAGTACTCCTGTAGCAAAAATGATGCAGCATCAACGCGATTGGGGAGCATGATCTGAGCACAATTGCTGCTTATCAGCATTTACCAAATATATTGTGGGACAATCTATAAATATG
This sequence comes from Sesamum indicum, assembly GCF_026168435.1. Taxonomy (NCBI): domain Eukaryota; kingdom Viridiplantae; phylum Streptophyta; class Magnoliopsida; order Lamiales; family Pedaliaceae; genus Sesamum; species Sesamum indicum. Next base: position 17,296,759 of record NC_142667.1, read on the forward strand.
ACGGGATATATTCATTAGAAGGTAATGTCCGCATATACTAAGAAAATCATTCTATCTACCCATTTTTTCCTAATATTAAGACTCTACCTTGAGCGTCGGAGTGTCTTCGTCGGGAACCAACTCGACTAGCCTAATCGCTTCTATGTTCTCAGGATTATAGGTCTGTTCAAGGAATTGATTATAGTCGTCGGGTGAGTTTGTGACAACTTTTCTTGGACGGATCAGTTGGCATCGTCTGTGGGAAGGAATTTTTGAAATATCCTGAGAATATGGAAGGAGATCTAGGGAGGAATATCCTTGGTTTGGAAACAACAATCGAGACTACTGAGCCGATCATTCAATTGACAAAAATGGAACTACAACAAATGATGGAGGAGGCCGGAAGAAACGCGATTGTGGCATACGAACGTAGAATAACGACGCCTATTGAAAGAGGAGTAACCAAAAGGAAATTGTTTGGAAAGAGAGAGCAAGAAAAAATATTTGGAACCAGTAGGAAAGACTTAGACCGGAGTAAACGCCCGCCATCAGAAGTGGGTTCGAGTAGTCGAGATAAGAGCCAAGGAAGGGGACCCGCTATCTCGCGCGTAGAGGTCGATAGTGTGCCGAAACAGATCGCCAAATTGGGAAAACAAATAGACGAGCTTAAAAAATGAGGAGAGATAGTATCTCAGCATAGAAATTCGCCTTTCTGCAACCAGATACTAACGGAGATCGTTAGCCCAAATTTCAGGATGCCAGACTTGCCAAAGTACGACGGAGCACGAGACCCGCTGGAGCATTTGGCCGCATTCGACATGGTAATGAACCTTTATGGGCAGTCGGGCCCAATTAACGCTAAACTGTTTGTCACAACTTTGACAGGTAAAGCCCAATAATGGTTCACTAATTTACCACCCGAAAGCATCGAATCTCATGAGCAATTGCTGTAGAAATTTACCTTTTATTTCGCCAGTAAGAGGAAACTGAAACGATAGGCAACGCATTTGTTCACTATAAAGCAACAAAACAACGAGACGTTGAAGAGCTTCACGGGAAGATTCAACAACGAGACACTTGAAGTACAGGATTTAAGAATCGACATGATGGTCAGCATCCTAATACATGGCTTGAGGAAAGGTGCATTCGCATCAGCTTTAGCAAGAGATCCCCCGTCTGACGTGGAACAACTTATGAATCTGGCTCAAAAGTATATTGACGAAGAGGAAATGAACGCCATGAAAGATGGCGAATGGAAGGTCGGCAATGACATAGGAAGAGATCGAGTGTAGCACCCCCTACTCGCTACATCTAATTATTACTATTTCATCCTTTCTTTAATCAGAACTCATTCTATAAGTAATTATCTTTCAACCCGTAAAATAAATTCTAATTTATCAGTATAATATATATATATATATATATATACCACAAAAGATAATAGATACCACCAAAAATTTATATTTACCCTCACTAGATGTCCTCATGTACATAACCTCAAGAAAAATCATACCACAATTTAAAATACAAATCCCAATAAAAGACCAAAATATTTAACAATCCAACAACTAAAAACTCCGATTTCAGATGTCACAGCTGACCCACCTAATAAAGACGACGGCACAACTGAAAGTCCAATGTGGCTAGTCAATGTGATCTATCTGCTGAAAAGTACGTGGCAAGGAATGGGCTGCCTACTCAATAAGTATAGTCAATCAGTTTATATATATATATATATATACAAAGGCAATAATTCATGTACAAGCAGTCACATCGACTAACAACCATTCGTTATGATCATCTAACACGGATGGTGCAGGTCGGGAGCTAACCACTATGAAAATGAGTTGGGGTGTAAGTTTTAATACGATCTTTACGAAATTATCCCCAAATCATAAGGTATTTGATAATCTATATTTAAAAATATTTTTAAGTAACTTTGAGTTTGAACGCACTTAACAATATTAATTATAATTATTTTTTTATTGTTAATGCTGATAAGATTGAATCCCATGTTTTAAAGATTTAGTTGGGGTGAAGATACAAGGCTCCAAATAGGATTCCTTTCTTTTTCAATCAGTTAATTGCGCCTTGATTGGGGATGAATCCCTATCTATTCTCTAAGGTGGCAACAATTGTTTGTCCTATGTGGATTTCCATGATGCAACCACGTGGCTTCATGTTAACTTGGACTCTAGGTGGATCGAGTTGTATTGTTGGACCTTTTTTCATACCTGGGTCAAGGTTCTTCCAGGTTATTTTTCTTTAAGGGTGGACACTTGGATCGAGTATTTTGGACTATTGATCCGACTCGATCAAGTTAGAGTTTTCTTTGAATATTTTTTTTAAAAAAAAATTGAGTATCGAATAATAGTTACCTGATTTTTAAAATTCCGGTAGGGTTTCGGGTAGTACCCTGTTGTCCGAACTAACCTGATCGAGTATTTGCTACTTATTTTTCTTATCCTTTTGCCAGATTTTATTCTTTTTGTTCCCAATAAAAATCTATCATTCTATTATAAAACTTATATAATATTGTTATGAAACTTGTATAATATTACAACAATATGAGAATTAGAAGTGAGGGAGAAGAAGAGAGTATTCTTATATTATTTCACCATATCATCATTCAAAATAAAATAGCTTATTTATAGGCTCCAAAATTACAACCGAAAATCCCATATTTGATAAGGGGAGATAAATCAAGGAGTTGAGAATTTATGGACATGAAGATGAACATTCACAACCTTTTGAATTTCTTAAATTTCATAACACTTTCAAACTTTCTTGTATTTTCCTCTTATTCCCACAATTTATATTTCTATAAAACCCTAAAATGCTAGGGTTACTAAAACATTAAAATAGTATATTAAATATTCATAAATTTATAAATTTAAAATTAATTTTTAACAAATATAAAATATAAAATATTCTTTTTCCTCCATAAATAGATAAGAAGGCTGTCAAAACAACCTCTATCTTTGTGTGAGAAGCTAAACAACTTCTGTTTATCAAAAGGAGGCACATTTTTTTGCATCTTTATTATAAAAGTACATATATATTAAGAAAATCGAGTATCCGTAAATTTTGGGACGGGTAGCTACCCAAAATTTTGGATACTCGATCGGACGTGCACCCCTATTCGTACCGCTCTGTATGGGCTACTTGGGCGCGCCTGTCACTCAATTGCTAGATTAGAAGCATCACCCATAATATCATAACGTATTTAATATATGTGTAAATTTGAATTTATAATATTTAATTAATAAAATTAAAAAAAAATAATTAAAATTGATAATTAAGGTAATTTTTATCAGACATCTTGTTATGAAAAAGTATTAATGTTTATAAAGTACTAAAACATATGATTTGTCACATATGCAAGACACTTGAAAATATTACTAGCATTCAGTTCAAACTCTAGTTTTGTATAAATTTTATAATTTTATTTTAGAAATACGTCTCATTAGAAATAAAGGACTTAAAACATATAAAGTACTCAAGTTTTACATTTACAATCAATATGAAATAATTGACAATAGCATTAGCATTCAATACATATGAATAAAGGTAAGTGTCTCCACATAGATCGAAACAAAAAATATCATTATAAACGAAAATAATATGACATTACTTTTCTTTTGGTTTCAGTTATTTTAGTTTTCCTCTCATCTCCTCGTTAAATTTGAAGTTCAAACATACTATAAGAAAGTATTTTTTGTATTTTTAAAACGATGCAATCTTATGTTTTATTTTTCTAATAATTTTTCTCAAAATTCATAGAAAAACACAATCCATGGTCTTTCTAATAATAAGTTTCATATATATTATGTATTCTACGGATTAGGTGGTTGATCATTATTTTAAACTCACCAGTATAATACTATAATACAATAATACATTTATTTTATTATTAATGGAAATGGAATCGGGATTTGGAATAACATCTGCTAGTGAAGCTGTACCGCTCCTCAACCAACACTGATGTCGCTCTTGGGCCAAACCAGGATTTGAACTTGTCCATCCCATAAGACCCAACCCACAAACAGAGCCTGGGCCGAGATGGGAAGGCCAGTTGTAGAATTACGAGAATAATTTTCTTTACCACCTACAAGAATCCATCATAAGTAGCGGGTATCTTAATTCTAAAGGTATTATGGTTAATGTTGTTAATTAGTTGGAGCATTTGGATGCGCGGAGGAGAAAAGAAGATGGGTGCGGAAGGGGAGAACGCCCAACACAGCTCACGGATCATGGTGTCATGGGTAATCGGGGGGCTGCTAATAGGGGTGTCATTGCTGGGTTTCCGTTTTGCTTTGCCGAAGAATAAGAAGAAGAAAAGGCCGATAAGGGTTTACATGGATGGGTGTTTCGACATGATGCATTACGGCCACTGTAACGCCCTGCGCCAGGCTCGAGCTCTAGGCGACCAATTGGTCGTAGGCGTTGTTAGTGATGCCGAAATCACTGTCAACAAAGGCCCTCCAGTTACTCCTCTTAACGAGAGGTCCGAGCTCTTCTCTTTCCATTTTCCCTTTTAGTATGCGGTGGACGTAAATTTAGATGATTGATCTTATTCCTGTTTCCACAGCGCTATATGTCACAAAATTTCACATTGCTTGATTGGTTTAACCTCGTGGTTATTAAATACATGACTGCCATGTGCTTTGGTTGGCTTGGTATCCTGCATCAGCCAAGCACTTAACCTGACTTTATATGTTCATACTCTAGATGCCAGTGTTTGCTGGTTCAAACACAAGCCTGATTTTTGACGATTTTGGATTCTAAAGAAAAAATCCGTTTGACACTGAATTTACTCTCTAGTTTTGTTTTTATCTTTATTTTTCCCCAACATTGGCGCAACTCAAAAGAAGGTAGCACGGCCAATCATAATGTTGTTGGTTTTTGAGGTGGCCACCTATGCAAGTCTAATTCTTAACTCTGCAGCACGGTTGGTTGAACTTTATACACATTGACTTGATTAAATAGGCTTTACAGATAAGCCTCAAGAAGAGGAAGGTGTATCCATCCTTCCTGCCACATAGTTATCGTTCGTTATTATTTTTGTTTGTTATTATTATAATATTATCAATTGATTGTTATTCTGATTCATCTATGTGTTATTCATATACATTCATAAAAGGTTACCTTTCTTTAGATGTTAATTTTTTTAACATATTAACTTTATTGAGTATTAGTTGCTTTGTCAATTCACTGGGTATTCTGCAAAAACCATTTCCCGAACAACTACAGTATGAGCTTTGTGCTGTTATTTCTGTCGCAGGATGATCATGGTTAGTGCTGTTAAATGGGTGGACGAAGTCATTCCTGATGCACCCTATGCTATCACGGAAGATTTCATGAGAAAATTATTTGATGAGTACAACATTGATTACATTATTCATGGGGATGATCCCTGCATTCTTCCAGATGGGACTGACGCATATGCCCTTGCTAAGAAAGTTGGCCGTTATAAGCAGATTAAACGTACTGAAGGGGTATCTAGCACTGATATTGTTGGTTTGTACTTGCAACTTCTTGTTTATTTAACTGCTTGATATGGAAAATTCCTCCTCACCTTTGTCGCATTTGTTTTTGGATTTGGATACACATTACATGTCATGATTTTTCAAGAGAATGTATTGATGATAAATGTCCCGCCTTGGCGCCTTGCCACCAAGAATCAACCATCAGCACATGAGTTCAGAACTACAATTATATGTTTATCAATTTAGCTGGTCACTTATTAAAACTGAAGTTCTTACCGGTATAGGATTGAAACCTGCTGTTGCTTTCTTGTTGTCTGGAAATTAAGATATTGGCTTGTTGATTCTGTCTCATAGGGCGTATGCTTCTTTGTGTGAGAGAGAGGTCAACCGGGGATAGCCATAACCACTCATCTTTGCAACGACAATTCAGCCATGGTCACAGCCACAAATCTGAAGATGGTGGCTCTGGTAGTGGAACACGAATATCTCATTTTCTGCCTACATCTCGTAGGATTGTCCAATTCTCCAATGGCAAGGTGTATATGTTGCTCTTGAGCATCCTCTAGGCTATGTTTTTGAAATTTAATGCACTCTGGCGGTGTCCAATTTGGACTTACTGATTACGTTGATTTGAGATATTTTCATTCAGTTTATCTCTTTTGCCGTCCTCCTTGTGCATGTATGTTTGAATTTTTGTCTGTGTGCGTGTTGAATATGGGCAGATGGGTGAATTCTCTGTTGTTTGTCTATGATCTTTTGATACACACATATGCTTTCACATTATGCATTTGCATCTCTACCTTCTCTTAGCATCTAAGCAGCTAATGTTTTATTATGATTGCTTATTTTCTGACCTGGCACATTTTGCTGAAGCGGGACCAAGGAAATATTGTATGCATGAGCAATTAATGCCTTTTGTCATTATTGCATGAACTAAGCCATCTAAACATATGTGATATCCGAACTATTAATTCACGGTTGGTCTCTCACTGATTTGACGTGAGCTCAGAAACCTGGTTGGCTGGACATTTTAGCTTAAATGGTCTATTTACTGGCATAAGTTATCAACATTCTTATATATGTTACTTGGGAAATATTTTGTCAAGAAGTCTTGGACAATAGAAGTCTAAGCTCCAACCAATTAAGGAAAGAATAGGCACCAATTGGGCATATCTAATTGGAGAGGAAAGATCTATTTCTGAACTTGTTCAAATCTGATCGAAACCATGCTCTAACTTTTTTATTTCGGATTTCTTTTATTTTTCTTTTTCATTTTTTTTTTGTGTGTGTGTTGTTGTGGAACCTCCTGTACTCTAATTTGTCATTTACTTCAATGTCGTCAATAATTATATATTCATATTATAGTTTCATATATGATTTTTCTCCTCTTTTAGGGGCCTGGACCAGATGCTCGCATAATTTATATAGATGGTGCATTTGATCTTTTCCATGCTGGTCATGTTGAGGTGAGTGAGGAGTCTATACTGTTTTAATTAATTGAAATGATTTTGACTGTAAATCAGTTGGCCTCATTTTCAGATTTTAATGTTTGCAGCTTATGGTTGTTTGTTTCATGTACTGTTGGTTATATCCATTTCCTTAATCATTCTTTTCGGTTCGTCGTAATCTCTAGCATGACATTTCATTAATATTAGCAATGATAGAAGTGCTACTGTGCCCCCCCTATTTCTGTTTGTCTACTCTATCTCCCAATCTCATTTTTTTGGTATATGCAGATTCTCAGGCTTGCCCGAGGACTAGGTGATTTTCTTCTTGTTGGTATCCACACTGATCAAACTGTCAGGTATGCTTGCCATTTTCGTCATTCTCTCATTACCTTCCTTTGGCACAAGTTCCACCTTTTTGCCTCTGATCAGTTCCTCTGAATTGATGACGATCTATGCATTAAAAGTGACTCTGGTATATTCCTGATCAACAGCATCCCTGGGGTGGATCAATCTTTTAAGTTAGGTTATTGTAGATTTCACATTGATACGGTTAAGTAACATTTCACCCTGATGACCTTCCACCCTCATGACATTCTCTTGTCTGTTTTATCATTCTCTCCAAACTGATGATTTATGCATCAAAACCTGACCAAGCTATTCTATTATTTCTGACTGTTCTGTCATCCTGGCTATATTCCGTTTGCTGTCTCTAATCGATCAACACCACATCTGAGGTGAACGAATCTTTAGAATAGGTTATTATGGATTTAAGATTGATACAGTTAATTTCTCCCAAATGACCTACTGTCCCTCATGATATTCACTTATCTGTTTCATCACATTCACTAAGCTGATGAATTACCCATCAACACCACACCAAGCTATTTTGTTATTCCTGACAGTACCATCATCCCATTTATGTCCAAAAGTGGGCTTTATGTAATGTACTGCATTCATTCTGTAAGTGGAATGCATGGTTTTAGCAGTTACACATGTTATCTTGGCCAAATTGCTTCTTTGAACATAACCTTGTCCCTATTTTTTGTGGGGGGTTTGGGGGGGATCGTGCAGCTTGTCAATCTGTTCTCCTGCAACTCACTCAGCATCAAAGTTGAGTGTTAAACTTTCCGACAAGGTTTTGAACCCCAGCCCATCATTTCTATTAAATTATGATTATTCTATTAAGTTTAACTATTTTATGTTATTTCTAAAAATAAAATCCTAATTTCACTTCTCAGTTCAGTTTTGCTAATTCTATTAGATTATTTATGATGATTTAGTGTATCTGATTTTAAATTTAAAAATGTGTAATATTATTTCTTGTATTTGATCTAATTAGTTTGTTTTTAAATTTATTTTATTATATTATATATGCTATTGAACTATTAATGTCAAAGAACATCACTGGTTTGATTACAATTGACTCAATGGTTGAAAATCAGTGACTTGTAACCTACTTAATTTTCCGATTTGATGAACAGTCTGAGAACATTGCTTTGTGAGTTCAGATTTGACTTCTCATCTGTAATTGCTGACACTTGCTTTACTGCTCCCATGACTGTATTGGTTTTGATATACAGTTGATACATTGTGCACAAAGTAATTAAAAGTAATGATTATTCCTTATCCTATTGTGTGATGTTGATAGTTTCTTTTGAAATGTTAACACTCCTTTTACTGCAACTTGAAGAAAATATTAAATATTTGGAATATGATGTCTCTTTTGCAGTGCAAATAGAGGAGCACACCGTCCTATTATGAATCTCCACGAAAGGAGCTTAAGTGTTTTGGCTTGCCGATATGCAGATGAGGTCATAATAGGTGCCCCATGGGAGGTGTCGAAGGATATGGTGAGTGTGAATTCTCAAGATTTTGCTAGTTACTTTTCCATGAAAGTATCTTGCTCTCCTATGCTGCATGATGATTTTAACGTTTATGAGAGACGAAAGAGAGTTCACTAAAGAAACCACTTATGGTTGCTAAATGTATGACATGTGACATATTTAAATAGTTTACAGCGTGGGTTTATTGTAAGTAATATCACTTCAGAATGAGTAAATAGTCTGCATTTGCTTTTATAACTTGGCACTACTAATTATCCTCTTGTTAGAACCTAACTGAATAGTGAGAGCAAAGTTGCTGCGAAATGTCTACCTTGTTGTTGTTGGGTTTTCCTTTTCTTGTCTTGAGTTCATATGTTCTGATGTAAGTGAAGTCCCAAAAGGCATTCTAATGTTGGACTTGGGTGAAATGGGAAAATCACACATTTAAACATTGTTGGCCTATCTGCTTCTTTGAGTTATTGCACATGCTTCAGGAAGAACAGACTACATCCAAAGAATGTAGTGTGTGAACACCAAGGACATGCCCACAGGTGGCCTGAAGATCATAAGCATCAACTATTGGGTGTACCAAGTTGTATGATGGCATTTAACTTCAGTTGCATCCTTTGCATTGTACTAATTCAGTATGAGGCTATGAGCGTATCCATCTGCATGCATGCAGCATCTTATGTTGATTCTTTTGAAGTATGAATGATGATATATGCGGATGGAAGTGATGCAAATAGCAATAAGGTCATGCTTGATCTAACACATATGCTGTTGATTTATGTCAGTATGTTGCCTCTTGCTTTGTACAAGATTGAGTTTTTTGATGCATGGTTTTCATGTCATGGATTCTTCTGCTAAGAAATGCTTTAATAAGTTGCAACAGTTTTTCTTAATCAAAATGCCTTTTCAAACAGTTCAGTATAGATGGACATTATGAACTTTTTATATTTATTTTTTTTTTTTTGGGGGGGGGGGGGGCGGTCGAGTAAATAACTAAGTTTAGTAATTTTCAGCTGATGGATGATCAGTTAATCTCACTTCTTTAGATTTCTGTGTCATTTGAAACTTTGCTACTGCAGATAACAACGTTCAATATCTCTTTGGTTGTGCATGGCACCGTGGCTGAGGATAATGATTTTCAGAAGGTATACTTGTTTTAGATTTAATTTTTATGGGAACGGTATCCATGAGTCACCTAACAGTCATTTGCTGAATCTGTAGGAGAAGCGGAATCCATATGCTGTACCCATCAGCATGGGTATTTTTAAGCTGCTGGAAAGTCCTCTGGACATTACAACTAGCACGATAATCAGGAGGATTGTCTCAAACCATGAGGCCTACCAGGTTTTACTCACTGTTTTAAGAGTTGAAAGAGCTTTAGGGAATTGTGTAGTCTTCACACATATCTCCATTGAGTTTGTTTAAGATAAAACTGGACTGAACCTCTCTCTGCTTTGCTGTTTGACAGAAACGAAATGACAAAAAGGCTCAAAGTGAAAAGAAGTATTATGAAGAAAAAACTTATGTGTCGGGTGATTGACTGATTCCAGAATATTGGAGGTAAACTTGTGAAACCTTTGAATTGCTGCCACTTGCAGTTTACTTTGGCAGGGGGTTATGGATCTAATTTTACTATTTTCATATTGCAGATGAGTTGGATACTCGATCATTTACGAGGCTGTGGACACTTTATAGGCAATTAAGAGGGACGTCTCAATAGTACAATTTTCTGTATTTTGCTGACTTGAATTTTTGCTAGAAGTTGTAGAACGAAAAAATATTTAAGCACTACCATGAAAGCAGATTGACTGCGTATTGAACTTTTCATATAGTGCACGTGCGATTGTATAATCAAATAGGCAGCATTAGTTTGCATAAAAGGTAGGACAAGATAAAAGATTAAATGTCCCTCTGGGGAAAGTGTACCCTATTTTCCTCCAAAATGGGAAAATTTTTAGTCATATGCAATGAGCAATTTCAAAACTCTTGATGAATAATGCATTGAAATTATGCAATTTTGAAATATTTGGTGAAAAATGCCATATGAATTATTCGTTTTGAGAATACAAATCACTTGTTTATAGGAACAAACTCCTAGTTTTATCGAAGGTGTAATTGATTTTACTTGAACACAATTAAAGAGATCCGACTTAACATTTTATGTTATAGATTTACATAATTTGCCACTTAAGCATTTTGTCTTCATTTTACTATTTATTAGTGGAGTAACTATCAACAAGCCATGAAGGAGTAACTTAGAGTTCACGAGTATAGATAGTTATTCGTTCCTTAAAGTGCAATCTATCTATACTCGTTCATTAAGGTCGAGGGACTCAAAGCCGGTCACTGATTTGTCACGCGTGCTTGCCTAAATAACCTCATACCCCCAACAGTTGTATGGACATCTAAGGTTAATATAGAAAATTTAAATACTCTACTGAACACACAATGCCAAATGCCAACTTATGTATCTATGTTGTTGCTCTCTCTCCCTCTTCTTCTAACAGAGAAAGTGATCAATGTTCCTATATGTTTCCCCTTTGTCAACTTCTCCCTTATTTGAAAATCTAAAAAGTTGAAAAGCCATTGTATTTTCATTTGTACATTTCAAAACCCAAAAGTCTGCTTTGATTTCTATAAAATATCCAAGTTCTCACTATTCTAATTTGAAAAGAACAGGTACATGAATTTTTTAAGCCTCCGAGAATACAATGAATGCAAATTGAGAAGAATATCTCTTTCGAGAACAATACTCCAACCTCTTGGCAGATTTGCTCCTAATTTATTCAATATGTTGGATTTGTTTCAAGGATTTGCTTTTGCAGAACTTTTTAACATCATGTACTTAAAATTTTGTACAAATTTTACAAAAAATCGTATCATGTCATGTTATTGACATTTGACTTGTACAGGTGTATCACAATAAAGTTTGTTGGAGAATCATTATCATACAAAACACAACTTATTTATTTGTGAACTTCATTAATGAAACATCACATACTAAAATATGAACGATTGTCTACATGCCAATTTGATTCATTTATTTCTTGAATGTTGTGCATTTGTATTGAAAAAATCATCATAATTTAATACGTCATTTTTCAAGTGTTCTCATAACTGAAAAAACTTACATTCAATCATCAAAATGTGATAAATTCATCAATTTATAGGGAAAAGGTCAGATGAATTGCTTTTTGAAAATTATAAAAACTGCTTTGTTATTAAAAAAAAACAAATGAATTGCGATTTTCGGAGGAATTCTGAAGCATTTATCCAAAAGCAATTAAATGAATGCATCTCAAAAACTACCAATTATTAGGTAGGTTCTTTATACAAAATTTTGGACACAAAAGTTTGTGCACTAGAATCTGATGTCTCTTTTGCAGTGCAAATAGAGGAGCACACCATCCTATTATGAATCTCCACGAAAGGAGCTTAAGTGTTTGGGTTTAGGGTTTAGGGTTTAGGATTTTTTTTTTAAATTACACCCGAAGGTGGGGGAAGCTTGTCGGGGTCCCCATCCCTTCTTCATTAAAAATAAAGCACAGTCAGAATTACAACATAAACGCAACAAAAGATAAATCGAGGAGTACTACTCCTTTACATTGTGACTCGACATCAAGTTTTTTGTTTCTTCCATTTTTTCTTGATTCTATCTGTCTTAATTCTTGGACCGCACGAGTCACTCCTCTGTTTCATAACTCGGGTTTTCTCCTCCGTGTGCCTGACCAGGTACTCTGGTATCTCGTCTACGCGAAATTGATTCCTAGGCAGTCTGGCCGGAGAGGCCAGTTCCTGTAGCAGCTGCTCTGCCGAATCTGTATCGATAGGGTTGCGATTGGTCGAGCAAATCGGATGGCAGATCTTTAATGGTTTGGCACTACTGACCAAACTCTCGCCCTCATCTTGATTCTGTTGGAGAAGCATGGTAGCATTTCCCACTTGTATCCAATTTCCTCAGCCATTCTATTTTTTGAATTCTCCTCACCCATTTTTCCCTCCTCACATGTGGTGTTAGCGATATCAACAGAAACAATATTTTCATCCGCACTAGCCATAGAATCAGTTTTGTGTTCAGTGTGGTACATGGGGTCCTTTGCAGGCTGGTCCATCATCTTTGAGCTCTCACCAGTTTTCTTTGCTACTGCTTTGTCCCGCCCGACCTCTTCACCAACCTTCTTTCCAGCACGATTGCTCGGCTTCTTGGGGGGTGGTTTGGGGTTTAGGGTTTAGGGTTTGGGGTTTGGGGTTTGGGGTTTGGGGTTTGGGGTTAGGGGTTAGGGGTTAGGGGTTAGGGGTTTCGAGTTTAGGGTTTAGGGTTTAGGGTTTAGGGTTTGGGGTTTGGGGTCTAGGGTCTAGGGTCTAGGGTCTAGGTTTTAGGGTTTAGGGTTTAGAGTTTAGGGTTTAGGGTTAGGGTTTTAGGGTTAGGGTTTAGGGTTTAGGGTTTAGGGGTTAGGGTTTAGGGGTTAGGGGTTTAGGGGTTTAGGGGTTAGGGGTTAGGGGTTAGGGGTTTAGGGGTTAGGGGTTTCGGGTTTAGG